>NC_092370.1:14441381-16941381 GCF_030028105.1 Mobula birostris
AATTCTGAACAGAATGCTCTGTAATATTTCCCATCCAATTTTCCACTGTAATGTAATTAGTGAAAACAAAGAAGTGGCCAATCCAATAATATCACAAACAAGAGAAAAATCTGCAGATGCTGGAAATCAAAGTAATACGCAGAAAATGCTGGAGGAACTCAGCAACCTAGGCAGCATCTATGGAAAAGAGTAAACAGTCAACGTTTCAAGCACAGACCCTTCATCCTTCCTGCTGAAGAGTCTCAGCCCGAAACGTCAACTGTACTCTTTTCCATTGTTGCTGCCTGGACTGTTGAGCTCATCCAGCACTTTGTGTGTGTTTCAAGGTCACCTCATCTCATGTTCTCGATATTTATTGCTTATTTGTTTAATGGTATAATTTCTTTCTTTTTGCATTTACGTAGTTTGTTATCTTCTGCACTCTGGTTGAACGCTCTAGTGGGACAGTTGTCATTGATTTTGTTATGATTATTATTCAATAGTGTGTGGTTAAGTGCCTTGCTCAAGGACACAACATGCTGCCTCAGCTGGGGCTTGAACTCACGACCTTCAGATCACTAGTCCAATGCCTTAACCACTTGGCCACGCACCACTAACATATATATATACTTTGATAATAAATTTACTTTGAAATTTATGACTCCTTATACACTTTATATATATTTTGTTATAATTAACAAAATATAAAACATGTTTATCTGACACTTCATCTCGTATATCCTGATGCCTACAGCAGGGGTCCCCAACCTTTTTTGCATTGCGGACTGGTTTAATATTGACAATATTCTTGTGGACCAGCCGACCCGGGGGGGTGTAGGGTTGCCAACTGACAAGAGTAGCAGTCAAATACGGTGTGTTTACCCCGAGAAAGACTACCATGACCATGAAGCCTTGCGCGGGCACCAGTGCACATGCGCATACGTGCCAATTTTTTTTCTACAAATCATTTTTGCCAATTCTGCTCAGGGGTGGGGGTGTTAATCACGACCGGAACATAGGTGATAAGTGGCTAATACACTAAATTTCGTTTCTAAAAGGGTTTATCTAATGAGTTTAATATTAAACACAGTGCATACTTTCCTCGCATGAATATAGTGATAAGTCAATTATCAGGGGAGGACAGGGGAGCTTGAAGTAAGTGTTGAACGAACTTCCCGTAGAAGTGGTACAGGCAGGTTCGATATTATCATTTAAAGAAAAATTGGATAGGTATATGGACAGGAAAGGAATGGAGGGTTATGGGCTGAGTGCAGGTCGGTGGGACTAGGTGAGAGTAGCATTCGGCACAGACTAGAAAGGCAGAGATGGCCTGTTTCCGTGCTGTAATTATTATATGGTGATATGGCTATATAAGTCACTTCTAAATCAATAGCATCATAACATTTTAAGTAACATTTGGATATTAAACACACAGCACATATTTTCCCCGTATGAACATATAAAATCATTGCAACACACCAATATCGCTGAAACAGTGGGAGCCCTGGGCTTGTTTCCCTGCAACAAGACGGTCCTATCAAGGGGTGCTGGGAGACAGCGATACGCGAAGGAGGTTCCTTATGTCCAGTCTATTCCGCAATTTAGTTTTCATTGCATTCAATGCAGAGATATGTTGGAAATGGAAGCAACGTTTTCAGTGTTTTCGTGGCTATCTCAGGATATTCAGCCTTGACTTTGATTCAGAATGCCGGCAGAGAGGTTATGTGAAACATACGTTTCAGCCCGCGCTGACATGGATGACATGTGGGTAATAACCTCGCGTGCATTCAAGCTCAACAGTGGGCGTGACAGGGAATGAGGAAAGGTGCAGCTGACTCATATTGCCAAATCATATCGTTTCCTCGCGGCCCGGTAGCACATTCTTTGCGGCCCGGTACCTGTCCACGGCCCGGTGGCTGGGGACCACCGGCCTACAGGACCATTCAACGTTTCAACTATTCATCAACCAAAAAGACAGGAAAGAGATTTAGAGAATTTAGCTCAAAAGTTCATTGTAATTTGATTGATCCTCTCAATCTTTTCTCCAGTTCCTTTGCTCTCCAAATACACGTTTGTTTGCATCTTGGGTCCATTTACGGATTTGTTTGAATGAGTTCGCCTGACAAATTACTGAAAAAGAATCTAATTGTCATCTTAATCCTTAGACCCTTAGTTTAAATGTTTGGTAACTCCTTAAACCATCCCCGGTTTGGATTTTAAGCTCAATCTGCAGGTGCTGGAAATACAAAGCAACACACACATATGTTACGAACCCACAGGTTTCATTTACTGTGGACTGTCATTTTAAGAGCGCCTAAGTGAGGCGGGACTACGTTGTTGTTCACTGACTGACTTGCAGCTTGTTTAACTTTAAAACAAGTACACAGTCACGGTCAGAAATCAGTTGAGAGAGAGAGAGAGAGAGAGAGAGAGAGAGAGAGACTGGGGAAGCTGGTAGCTTCAGCCCGTCGCAGCTGGGGCTTGGAACTCTCTTATGCCCACAAGGGTGGGTTAAACATCGGCACGGAGTGCATAACAGAACGTGTGTCTGTCACTTCGTATAATCCAAAGGAGTGGATTTTTCGGGATATCCTGTTGAGACCAATTATGTGTTAACCCTTGCCTGGGTATGTTGTGTGGTAATCCCTTAAAGACGATATCCCTGTGACAGATCACTTTCGGTGATAATTTGTATGTGGATTTGGAACGACACGATGGACAAGATCTACAGTGACTGTTATCTTGTTTTACCATCGTGGAATCTGTGGAATACTTCATAACCACATTTTCTCTACGTTTCACCCTGGATTACAATTATCTCTCTCCTATCATACATTCCGCGGATGAACTGAACTTTCCTACTTTACCATCTCAAGACTCTAAGCTTTGTTTCCCCAAGCTTAACTTAGATTGGGAGCTATATTACACACATACATACACGTAACACTGTCAACATTTGTTTATCTTGGTTAAGTTATGATATTATAAGTAGATGTTAATAAAGATAGTGGTTTTAGCATTAAAACCTGACTCAGTGTGAAATCTCTTGCTGCTGGTTTATTTCTAAAACGTTACAGTTCGTAACACATAGTGTTGGAGGAGAGCAGGCGGTCTGTAAACGTTGCTGCCTGGGCTGCTAAGTTCCTCCAGCATTTTGTGTGTGTGTGTTGCTCAGATTTAAACTTGTTACTACAACGAATTGAACAAAAATGAAAATGGTAGAACTGAGAATTACCTTCCATCAGCACCAACAAGATATCCCGCAGGACTTTGATAGTTGTTCCTAACACTAACACTGAGAAAATAAAGGTGCATATAGGGTCCACTATTTTGTATTCCGGCTGGAAAAGACAAGGAAAATGTTAATTCACGATGATTATTGGATGTTTCTATGAAGTATATCATTTCTCACTACAACTGTATGCTTCAAATTGCTTTGATCTCTGAACCACTAATAGGGCCTCCTCTTATTGTTGGTCAAAAGGTACCACCACCATCATCATTATGTGCCATGTCATGTGACATGGGTGATCATAGTCTATGACCACGATTGTTCTCGGCAAGTTTTTCTACAGAGTTGGTTTGCCATTGCCTTCTTCTGGTCAGTGTCTTTACAAGACAGGTGACCCCAGCCATTACCAATACTCTTCAGAGATTGCTTGGCATCAGTGGTCGCAGAACCAGGACTTGTGATATGCACCGGCTGCTCATACGACCGTCCACCACCTGATCCCACGGCTTCACGTGACCCTGTCCGGAGGGCTAAGCAAGTGGTTAGGGTGACCTGTGGGCTACTGGAGGGAAGGAGCACCTTACACCGCCTTTGGTAGAGACATATCTCCACCTCACTACCCTAATAAGGCACCAAGAGGCCCAATAGGCATGTATCTTTCGTTCTTGTGGAGATGCTCCTGATCTATCCTTACAATTGGCAACTAGAGGACTCAGGTTAAAAGGTGTGAAGACATGATTAAAGATCAGCTTTTCTGTCACTTGTACAGAACTGATGTAAGACAGGAACAGATATAAGAAAGTTTTAGCACATTGGCCTTCATAAATCGAAGTATTGAGTACAGGAGATAGGATGTTTGTTGAGGCTGTATAAGACATTGGTGAGGCCTAGTTTGGAGTATTGTGTGCAGTTTTGGTCTCCTATCCACAGGAAAGATGTAAATAAGGTTGAAAAATTATCGAGAAAGTTTACAAGGATGTTGCTGGATTGGAGGACCTGAGTAATAAGGAAAGATTGAATAGGTTAGGAATTTATTTACCTGAATGAAAACGATCAAGAGGATATTTGATGAAGATATGCAAAATTATGGAGGGTATAGATAGGGTAAATGCAGGTAGCCTTTTTCCACTGAGGTTGGGTAGGACCACAACCAGAGGTCATGGGTTAAGGCTCAAAGGTGAAAGGTTAAGGGGAAATTGAGGGGAAACTTCTTCACTCATTGGGTGGTGAGAGTGTGGAACAAGCTGCCGGCGCAAGTAGTGAATGCGAGCTCAATTTCAATGTTTAAGGGAAGTTTAGACAGGTATATGGATGGTAGGGGTATGGAGGGCTGTGGTCCCAGAGCAGGTCGATGGGAGTAGGCAGCTTAAATGGTTTGGCATGGTCTAGATGTGCTGAAGGGCCAGTTTCTGTGCCATACCTTTCGATTACTCTATGACTCAATATAATGCCAGGGTGCCTAAGACTTTTGCACAATACTGTCATAATTTTATGTATTGCACTGTACTACTGCCACAAAAACAAAACCAATTTCATGACATGTGAGTGATGGTAAACCTGATTTTGATATGGGTCTCTGTTGTGGACTGAGAGTGGGAAGGGGGCAGGGAGAGGGGAATCATGATTGGGAAAAGCCGAAGGGAGAGGGGAGGGAGCGGGAAGCACCAGAGAGACATTCTGTTGTGATCAATAAACCAATTGTTTGGAATCACATGACCTTGTCCAGTGTCTCAGGGTTGTCTGTGTCTGTACCTACGCCACACCCCACCCCTGGCACTCCTTCCCTGCCAACACTCACACCCCTCCCATGGCGCTCCACACTCACTATGCTCAATATCTTTACTCCCGCCAGATTTACAAACTGTGCAAAGGTCTTAGGCACACTAGCTATATATATGTGCCACTGACATTTGCACAGCTCTGTACAGAAAAACACTGAAATGTGCAGTGAAGTACGTTATTAGCATCAACAACCAACACTGTCTGAAGATGTGTGTGTAAGTGCACTGTGCTTCTGGTGCCAACAGAGCATGCCCACAACTAACTCACCTTAACCCATATGTGTCTGAAATGTGGGGGGAAATCGGAGCACCCAGAGGAAACTCATGTGGGAGAACGCACAAACTCTTTTGCAGACAACAGCGGGAATCGAACTGCGGTCGCTGATTGCCGACGGTCAAGTGCAGAAGGGGTACTGCGAGGACCGGTCAGTGGATCACCGGATTGGATGTCCGTCCGTGACCCTAGGCACAGGAGTCGGTGTGCCCGGAGTTCATGGCCTGGAGTTCGGGGCTAGACCTGGGGTCAATACCGAAGCTCGAAGCCCGATGGTTGATCTGAAGTCCAGAAGTTGAAGCCTGGTGACCCAGGCTCTGGATCTACCTGTCTGAAATCAACTGGGGAAGTCAGAGGCCCGTTGTCTATGAGTCTGCAAGTCTAATGGAGGTTAGGGGCCCAGCAACTTGTCCTGGGGCTGGAGGACTCTATGTGGACGTGCGGGTGGAAGGGAGGAAAGAGGTTTGTTTTGGTGTTATTATTTTGTTGCCTGTGTGTTCTGAGTTGCTCTGCTCAACATTGTGGGCATTCTATGTTGGTGCCGGAATGTGTGGCAACACTTGTGGGCTGCCCCCGGCACATCCTTAGATCGTGCTCATTGTTAACGCACTTCACTGTATGCTTCGATGTATCCGTGATAAATAAATGAATCTGAGTCTGATCCGATTCTGAGTTTGAGATAGCCAAAAAACTTACTCAGTCACATCAGAGTGCAATTTTCTGAGAAAACGTAAGCAGTGGTGGTGAACTTTAACTTTCAATTTATCTCCAGTTTATGAGCATTTCAGCATTGCTATGGTAAAGGCATCCGTTAGTCTTGTGAGACCATGGATTTGCGCCTGGAAAGTCTTCACTCTCCAGGGCGCAGGCCTGGGCAAGGTTGTATGGAAGACCAGCAGTTGCCCATGCCGCAAGTCTCCCCTCTCCACGACACCAATGTTGTCCAAGAGAAGGGCATTAGGACCCATGCAGCTTGGCACCAGTGTCGTCGCAGAGCGATGTGTGATTAAGTGCCTTGCTCAAGGACACAACACATTCCCTTGGCTGGGGCTCGAACTCACGACCTTCAGGTAGCTAGTCCAATGCCTTAACCGCTTGGCGACGTGCCCATCCAGCATTGCTACAGAATCGGTATTGGAGTGGTTAGCATAACGCTTTACAGTGCTGGTGATCTGGGTTCAATTGCCATCCCCGCTGTCAAAAAGGAGTTTGTACGTTCTCCCTGTGACCACGTGGATTTCCTCCGGGTACTCAGGTTTCCTCCCACGTCTCAGAGATGTACAGGTCAGTGAGTTGTGGGCATGCTATGTTAGTGCCAGAAGCATGGCGACACCTGCAGGCTGCCCCCAACATATGTCGGACTGTGCAGGTCGGAGACACAAACAATGCCTTTCACTGCGTGTTTCAAATGTACATTTAACAAATGCAGCTAATCTTTAACTTCTAATCGCCATGGTAACAGAACATAGAACAGTAAGCACAGGAACACACACACTTTGGCCCACAATGCTATGCTGAACCAATTAAATTTGTAATCAAATGGCTCATTCCTCCTGCCTACACAATCTTTCATTCATGTGCTTATCTAAACGTCTCTTAAAAATCCATTACCTACCTGCCACCACCGCCCCAGGCAGCGTATTCAAGGCACCCACCACCCTCTGTGGAAAAAGATTTACCCCTCATATTTCCTTTAAAATTACCCCCTTCACCTTTCATGAATGTAAAAATTCACCAAACTTTTGAATAATACAGAGAACTAGAGGAAGGAATTAAGTGATTGTTAAGGTGTCCATATATACTTACTATTTAAATAATTGAAAGCCAATGTTTATTTTACAGGTAAACCTTCCCTAGATGCACAGAAACTACCTTAGCTCATTTAATGAATACAATTTGTAGGTATTGTAACAAAATTCTTAACTATTCTGTTTATCTATTTTATGTTTTTAAAAATCTGCCTTTGTCATTCTACAGACACTAATATCAAGAAATAAAAATTGACCTCTAATTTGAGATTTTCTTTTGTTTCTAAGTATTAGCACAGATAATCCTAGGGTTACAAAATGCAAGTGATAGAGCTGTATAGAGGTGTCAACAGAGCATGCCCACAACTCACTCACCCTAACCAGATGTCTTTTTTAATATGGGAGGAAATCAGAGCACCCGGGGGAAACCCAGGAGAAAATACAAACTCCTTACAGACAGGGTGGAAATCCAATCCCAACTGGTGATTGGCAATCCCTGGCGCTATAAAAGAATTGAGGTAACTGCTATGATACCATTCCACCCCGATCTTATAGCAAAATATAACAACTGTGATAGAAATCAAGGAATTTTGTATGTGGCGTGTATAGGCTGTGGGGCCTGTGCCGGAGAGTGGCGAATGAGCCAATGCTTGGCCATTACTGGAGCACACTTGGAGCCGATTCGATGCGGCATAACTGAGGCGAGGCAGAGTCAAGACGGGGCCAGGAAAGATCCAAGGCCTGATCGTTTTAAGCGCCAGGCTGAATTGGATGGGTTGGGTGCGAGCCGAACTGAGGCGGCTGGGCACTGGGCTGAGTGCACATCGAAATGGCAGGGAGGGCCCGGTCCAGAAGTGAGGAGTCACTCGAGGTTTGAACAAATTAAGTGGTGGGCCAGATTTAAAAGGTCAGGGAGTTGAGGCTGGAGGCACAGCTCGGGCCAGTTCTGCTTGCGGCTCCACGACGTTTACTTGGCTCTGCGCTGAACTGAGGCTGTGGTCTGCTGTGGCTGCGACAATGCCTGGCTCTGCGTCTGTTCACTCATTTTCGTTCGGAATGCTATTTGCTTACTTTTAGTGTTTACTAGGGGTGCAGAGCTCACCGGAGCACTGCTCCAGCACCTCTATTAAACAAAAGTCAAAATAAACAAGTGGGGAATTTAACAGCGGCCGCATATTAAATAGAGGGAATTTTACGGAAGCAGGGGTTGGGGAGAGGGGTGGTGGCTGGTGGGGAAAATACCACTAAGAACATTAGGATGTAGGGTGTAAGTTGAATCAAGAGTTAAAATTGGCATGTCGCAAAGGTAATGCTACAGTTGTTATTGGGGACTTCAACATGCAGGTAGACTGGAGGAATCAGGTTGGTGCTGGACCCCAAGAAAGGGAGTTTGTGGTGTCCCTCCGAGATGGATTCTTAGAACAGCTTGTGCTGGAGCCTACCAGAGAGAACACAATTCTAGATTTAGTGTTGTGCAATGAACTGGATTTGATCAGGGACCTCGAGGTAAAGGAGCCATTAGGAGGTAGTGACCATAATATGATAAGTTTTAACCTACAATTTGAAAGGGAGAAGGGAAACTGGGAAGTGTCAGTATTACAGTTGAACAAAGGGAACTATGATGCTATGAGGGAGGAGCTGGCCAAAGTTCAATGGAACAATACCCTAGCAGGGATGACAGTGGAACAGCAATGGCAAGTGTTTCTGGGAATAATGTGGAAGGTGCAGGATCAGTTTGTTCCAAAGAGGCAGAAAGATTCTAAGGGGAGTAAGGAAAGGCCATGGTTGACAAGGGAAGTAATGGACAGTATAAAAACAAAAGAGAAGAAGTATAACATAGCAAATATAAGTGGGAAGCCGGAGGATTGGGAAACTTTTAAAGGGCAACAGAAGGTAACTAAAAAGGCAATACACGGAGAAAAAATGAGGTACGAAGGCAAACGAACCAAGAATATAAAGGAGGATAGTAAAAGT
Organism: Mobula birostris; assembly: GCF_030028105.1. Classification (NCBI taxonomy): domain Eukaryota; kingdom Metazoa; phylum Chordata; class Chondrichthyes; order Myliobatiformes; family Myliobatidae; genus Mobula; species Mobula birostris. Next base: position 14,450,370 of record NC_092370.1, read on the forward strand.
TTCTTTAGGTACGTGAAAAGGAAAAAAATAGTTAAGACCAAAATTGGGCCCTTGAAGACAGAAGCGGGTGAATTTATTATGGGGAACAAGGAAATGGCAGACGAGTTGAACAGGTACTTTGGATCTGTCTTCACTAGGGAAGACACAAACAATCTCCCAGATATAATAGCAGCCAAAGGACCTAGGGTAATGGATGAACTGAAGGAAATTTATATTAGGCAGGAAATGGTGTTGGATAGGCTGCTGGGTCTGAAGGCTGATAAGTCCCCGGGACCTGATGGTCTGCATCCCAGGGTACTTAAGGAGGTGGCTTTAGAAATCGTGGACGCATTGGTAATCATTTTCCAATGTTCTATAGATTCAGGATCAGTTTCTGTGGATTGGAGGGTGGCTAATGTTGTTCCTCTCTTCAAGAAGGGAGGAAGAGAGAAAACAGGGAATTATAGACCGATTAGCCTGACGTCGATGGTGGGAAAGATGCTGGAGTCAATTATAAAAGATGAAATTACGACATATCTGGATAGCAGTAACAGGATTGGTCCGAGTCAGCATGGATTTACAAAGGGGAAATCGTGCTTGACTAATCTTGTGGAATTTTTTGAGGATGTAACTATGAAAATGGACAAGGGAGAGCCAGTGGATGTAATGTACCTGGACTTTCAGAAAGCCTTTGATAAAGTCCCACATAGGAGATTAGTGGGCAAAATTAGGGCACACGGTATTGGGGGCAGAGTACTGACATGGATTGAAAATTGGCTGGCTGACAGAAAACAAAGAGTAGCGATTAACGGGTCCCTCTCGGAATGGCAGGCGGTGACCAGTGGGGTACCGCAGGGTTCAGTGCTGGGACCGCAGCTGTTTACAATATATATTAATGATTTAGATGAGGGAATTAAAAGTAACATTAGCAAATTTGCCGATGACACAAAGCTGGGAGGCAGTGCGAAATGTGAGGAGGATGTTATGAGAATGCAGGGTGACGTGGACAGGCTGGGTGAGTGGGCAGATGCAGTTTAATGTGGATAAATGTGAGGTTATCCACTTTGGTGGTAAGAATGGGAAGGCAGATTATTATCTAAATGGAGTCAAGTTAGGAAAAGGGGAAGCACAACGAGATCTAGGTGTTCTTGTACATCAGTCACTGAAAGCAAGCATGCAAGTACAGCAGGCAGCGAAGAAAGCTAATGGCATGCTGGCCTTCATAACAAGGGGAATTGAGTATAAGAGCAAAGAGGTCCTTCTGCAGCTGTACAGGACCCTGGTGAGACCACACCTGGAGTACTGTGTGCAGTTTTGGTCTCCAAATTTGAGGAAGGACATTCTTGCTATTGAGGGAGTGCAGCGTAGGTTCACAAGGTTAATTCTCGGGATGGCGGGACTGTCATATGTCGAAAGATTGGAGTGACTGAGCTTTATCACTCTGGAATTTAGAAAGCTGAGAGGGGATCTTATTGAAACATATAAGATTATTAAGGGATTGGACATGCTGCAGGCAGGAAGCATGTTCCCGCTGACGGGTGAGTCCAGAACCAGAGGCTACAGTTTAAGAATTACGGGTAGGCCATTTAGAACGGAGTTGAGGAAAAACTTTTTCACCCAGAGAATGATGGATATTTGGAATGCTCTGCCCCAGAAGGCTGTGGAGGCCAAGTCTCTAGATGTTTTCAAGAAAGAGATGGATAGAGCTCTTAAAGATAGTGGAATCAAATGTTACGGGGATAAGGCAGGAACTGGATACTGATAGTGGATGATCAGCCATGATCACAGTGAATGGTGGTGCTGGCTCAAAGGGCCGAATGGCCTACTCCTGCACCTATTGTCTATTGTCTGTTGTCTATTGCCTATTGATATTTGATTGTTTTTGGTGAAGTCCTGGAGCTGTGACTGTTTCGTGAAATTCCTCCTCGCTCGACCCGTTGTCCCAGCATACCCTGCTGTAGCCTCCCGCCATTTCACAGATCCTCAGTCTCTCTCCAGCGCTCGTCGTTTGAGCATTGTTCGCCGAGAAAATAAACATCTTAGATCTTTTGAAAAGTGGCATGTCGCATGCCGAAGTGGGCCGGAAGGTCGGTAAGAACGAATCGAGCATTCGCACAATAAAGCAGAAAGAAGCTGAACTTCGTGGAAGTGTTAGTGCTACCCCTACAATGGCAAAAATGGGCTCTCTGGTTCGTGATAAAGTGCTTGCAAAGACTGAGAAAGCATTAAGTGTGTGGCTAGAGGATATGTCACAGAAGCATATCCCTGTTGATGGCAAAATTATGCGTGAAAAACCACTTAGCCTCTGTGAGCACTATGAGACAGGGTTGAGGAGAGCGAGTGGAAGGAGTGTGAGGCTAGTAAGGGATGGCTGGCTAGCTATGTAAAGTGCTACAGCCTCAAGAACTTAAAGATCACGGGAGAATCAGCATGGCAGATGTACCAAGTATCCTATTATGGAGCCGATCGAAGTACACGCTTGAAGTCTCTCAGAAAAAAAAATTGCTGATCACAAACTATCAAAAGCTCACACTGCTGCTCCAAGTGTTGAAAATATAGCTAGTGAAGATGCTCTTGGAAAATTATGTGACACCATGAATGCTTCGCATCTAAAGGCAACTTGTTCAATTTTTTATTCTGCATATTATTTAGCTCAGAATGACAGACCATACTCTGATCACTTTGGCTTATTGGAACTTCAGAAAAAAGTGGTATTGACATTGGATTTGGACTGCATTCCTGCACTAGTGCAACAGAGATAAGGAATCACATAGCCAGTAATATGAGAAAGAAAATTTGCCAGCATATCAAGCAGATAAGTGGCAAATTTTCTGTTCTCATTGATGAATCAACAAGCCTGAGCATTAAGACCACCCTAATAATTTATTTGAAATGTGAAAGCGATAAGGAAGATGATCCCCATTTTATGTTTTTAGATCTAATTGAACTGCCTGATCAGAAAGCTACAACTATTGCTAAGCATCTGTTGAACTGTCTCAATAACCACGGGTTTAATGACTCTTAGTTGAAACAGAACCTTGCAGCATTTGCTAGTGATGGGGCAAGCGTAATGCTTGGTGTCAAATCTGCTACAATTCTCAAGGAACATTACCCTGATGTGATAATTTGGCACTGTCTTAATCACAGATTAGAACTTGCAGTAGGTGATTCAGTGAGAGAAGTTCATGGAATAAACCATTTTCTATCATTTATGGACAAATTTTACTCTGTTTACAGTAGATCGCCTCTAAATAAGAAGGAACTGTCTGAATGTGCCTCTCAACTAGAACAAAAAATTTGCAAAATAGGCCGTGTTCTGGGCACCAGGTGGGTAGCTAGCTTGTTTCGAACAGTTTCAGTAGTGTGGCAAAATTATGAAGCACTGTGTTTTCATTTTGAAAAAGCAATGAAGGGTGAAACAAGATCTGGGAGAGACAGAAAAACCTATGAAGGTCTTTGAAAAGACTCTCTTCAGAACAGTTTCTATTGGACTTAGCTCTAATGTATGACACATTGCATGAACTTGGTTTACTGTCAGCATGTTTACAGAAATGTACTACTTCGATTGTTTACGCAGACAAACTGATCCAACAGAGCATAAGATCACTGCATGGAGTGAAAGAGCAACCTGGTACAAAAACTCTAGAAGCTCAAGAGGCAGTTGAAAAGGGGAAGTTTGGAGAAATTACCTTAACAAGCAACAACAAAGTTGTCTCCATTAATTATCTACAGTTTCTTACTAGTTTTATAAACAATTTGCAGCACTGTATGTTCACGACAACATCCTTGAAAGGTTCTCAAACTTCTAAACCTCAAAGTATATATAAATCCCTGCTAAATGAAATGTGTGTCCTTGATAAAGATAACTGGGCTGCTGAAATACCACCTAATTATGGAGAAGCTGCAATATCATCTCTCTTTAAGAGGTTTAAGCTTTCTTCTTCCTCTGTAATAAATGCCTTCAGAGATTATATGGAGGATCGTGGACGCCGCATCCCCCAAGATTTACGCCCATTACTGAGCTGTTCACAAGTTATTCCTTTTAGTACAACTAAGTGTGAGAGAGGATTCAGTCACAAGAACTTGATATTAACAACAACACCTTCAAGGATTCTCATAAATCATGTATCAACGCTTATGTTTGTTAAACTACACGGACCTCCTCTAGTTCAGTGGAATCCTGAGCCGTATGTCACATCATGGCTGCGGTACCATAGATCAGCAGATGACACCAGGACAAGAGTTGCTTCAGACCCCCGAACATATATTACACCTGACCCTTTGTGGAAATTATTGTGAAATTTCTCATTGGTGGCATTTGGTAAGTAGGTAATTACTTTTAAATTGGTAAAATACATGATTACTGTCTTTTTCTTCCACTTGCTTGATAATTATATTTTATGATAATTAGTGAGTGCAACCATGCAATACTTGTTATATTATTAAATTAAATATTATATGTTTTATTGTACCAGTTATACACTGAAATGTAGTGATAGGCTATAATCTTGTTAATGTCTTAACTATCACTGTATTTCTGTGGAGCTCTGGAATTCATATATTTCTTTCATCTTGGTTTAGTGTTTGACATTATAAGAAGCCCTATTCACATATATATGTCACACCCAATTTGTGTACCTGCTGATTACATGAATAGGGCAAGGAAGTACATGAAATGAGCAGGTACACAAATTGGGTGTGACATATATATAGAAAGGATATAGGAAATGGCAAGCATTTTGTCAGCTCCGGCACCTAAAAAATTAACACTGCACCCCTGGTGTTTACACAATTTGTTTTTTTCCCTCTCTTCACACTGAATGTTTAATGGTGTTCTTTTTATTTAAAGCTTACAGCGTGGATTGATACCTGGAAGTATGATGTGGTAGCTATTAGTGAAACGTAGTTACAGGACGGGTGTGATTGGCAACTAAATATTCCTGGATTTAATTGCTTCAGGTGTTACAGAATCGGAGGGACAAGAGGAGGAGGTGTTGCATTGCTTGTCAGAGAAAATATTACAGCGGTGCTCTGGCAGGATAGATTAGAGGGCTCGTCTAGGAAGGCTATTTGGGTGGAATTGAGGAATGGGAAAGGTGTAGTAACTCTTATGGGGGTGTATTATAGACCACCAAATGGGGAGCGAGAATTGGAGGAGCTAATTTGTAAGGAGATAGCAGATATTTGTAATCAGCACAAGGTTGTGATTGTGGGAGATTTTAATTTTCCACGCATAGACTGGGAAGCCCATACTGTAAAAGGGCTGGATGGTTTGGTATTTGTAAAATGTGTGCAGGATAGTTTTTTGCAGCAATACATAGAGGTACCAACTAGAGAAGGGGCAGTGTTGGATCTCCTATTAGGGAATGAGATAGGTCAGGTGACGGAGGTTTGTGTTGGGGAGCACTTCGGGTCCAGTGATCACAATGCTATTAGTTTCAATATAATTATGGAGAAGGATAGGTCTGGACCCAGGGTTGAGATTTTTGATTGGAAAAAGGCTAACTTTAAGGAGATGCGAAAGGATTTAGAAGGAGTGGACAGGGACAATTTGTTTTATGGGAAGAATGTAATAGAGAAATGGAGGCCATTTAAAGGTGAAATTTTGAGGGTACAGAATCTTCATGTTCCTGTTAGGTTGAAAGGAAAGATTAAAAGTTTGAGAGAGCCATGGTTTTCAAGGGATATTGGAAACTTGGTTTGAAAAAAGAGAGATATCTACAATAAATATAGGCAGCATGGAGTAAATGAGGTGCTCGAGGAATATAAAGAATGTAAAAAGAATCTTAAGAAAGAAATTAGAAAAGCTAAAAGAGGATATGAGGCTGCTTTGGCAAGTAAGGTGAAAATAAATCTCAAGGGTTTCTACAGTTATATTAATAGCAAAAGGATAGTGAGGGATAAAATTTGTCCCTTAGAGAATTAGAGTGGACGGCTATGTGCGGAGCCGAAGAGATGGAGGAGATTCTGAACAATTTCCTTTCTTTGGTATTCATGAAGGAGAAGGATATTGAATTGTGTAAGATAAGGGAAACAGGTAGGGAAGTTATGGAAACTATGATGATTAAAGAAGATGAAGTACTGGCGCTTTTAAGGAATATAAAAGTGGATAAGTCTCCGGGTCCTGACAGGATATTCCCTAGGACCTTGAGGGAAGTTAGTGTAGAAATAGCAGGGGCTCTGACAGAAATATTTCAAATGTCATTAGAAACGGGGACGGTGCCGGAGGATTGGCGTATTGCTCATGTTGTTCCATTGTTTAAAAAGGGTTCTAAGAGTAAACCTAGCAATTATCGGCCTGTGAGTTTGACGTCAGTGGTGGGTAAATTGATGGAAAGTATTCTTAGAGATGGTATATATAATTATCTGGACAGACAGGGTCTGATTAGGAACAGTCAACATGGATTTGTGCGTGGAAGGTCATGTTTGACAAATCTTATTGAATTTTTTGATGAGGTTACTAGGAAAGTTGACGAGGGTAAAGCAGTGGATGTTGTCTATATGGACTTCAGTAAGGCCTTTGACAAGGTTCCACACGGAAGGTTAGTTAGGAAGGTTCAATCGTTAGGTATTAATATTGAGGTAGTTAAATGGATTCAGCAGTGGCTGGATCGGAGACACCAGAGAGTAGTGGTGGATAACTGTTTGTCAGATTGGAGGCCGGTGACTAGTGGTGTGCCTCAGGGATCTGTACTGGGTCCAATGTTGTTTGTCACATATATTAATGATCTGGATGATGGGGTGGTAAATTGGATGAGTAAGTATTCAGATGATACTAAGATAGGTGGTGTTGTGGATAATGAAATAGGTTTTCAAAGCTTGCAGAGAGATTTAGGCCAGTTAGAAGAGTGGGCTGATAGATGGCAGATGGAGTTTAATGCTGATAAATGTGAGGTGCTGCAGTTTGGTAGGACTAATCAAAATAGGACATACATGGTAAATGGTAGGGCATTGAAGAATACAGTAGAACAGAGGGATCTAGTTCCCTGAAGATGGAATCTCATGTGGATAGGGTGGTGAAGAAAGCTTTTCGTATGCTGGCCTTTATAAATCAGAGCATTGAGTATAGGAGTTGGGATGTAATGTTGAAATTGTACAAGGCATTGGTGAGGCCAAATTTGGAGTATTGTGTACAGTTTTGGTCAACGAATTACAGGAAAGATATCAACAAAATAGAGAGAGTACAGAGAAGATTTACTAGAATGTTACCTGGGTTTCATCACCTAAGTTACAGAGAAAGGTTAAACAAGTTGGGTCTTTATTCTTTGGAATGTAGAAGGTTGAGGTGGGACTTGATAGAGGTATTTAAATTTATGAGGGGCATAGATAGAGTTGACGTGGATGGGCTTTTTCCATTGAGAGTGGGGGAGATTCAAACAAGAGGACATGAGTTGAGAGTTAAAGGAAAAAGTTTAGGGGTAACATGAGGGGGAACTTCTTTACTCAGAGAGTGGTAGCTGTGTGGAACGAGCTTCCAGCAGAAGTGGTTGAGGCAGGTTCGATGTTGTCGTTTAAAGTTAAATTGGATAGACATATCGACAGGAAAGGAATGGAGGGTTATGGGCTGAGTGCAGGTCGGTGGGACTAGGTAAGCGTAAGAGTTCGGCACGGACTAGAAGGGCCAAGGTGGCCTGTTTCTGTGCTGTAATTATTATATTGTTATATGGTTATAAATGACTTCTATTGGGTTACTTTGTTTTCTGGCTGCCTATAATGAGGTAAATCTCAAGATTGTACAAAGTATATATGCTTTGATAATAAATGTATTTTGAACAAACAAATATAATTAAAAACAAATATATAAGCAATAAACAACAATATATAAGCAAATTATAACATGGGAACTAACCTTGAAGAAAATTATAAGAGCACTGATTAACACACTAACGCTTTGTAAGAAGTCTCCCACAACATGGATGAAGGCCGTGCGTATGCTGGCATTTGGCTGATGGCTGTGGTTAACTTCCTTTGAGTGTTGAGGGTAGGGCACACCATGGCTGTGACCATGGCCACTCTGATACAGTGTCAAACCCATTCTGCATAAAGATAAGTTACATTCAGAAAACATCATCCTGGAGAAGGCCACATGGTTGCTGTCCAAAAAGTTCACACTTCTCTCCATTCCTGATTCCTTTCGTACCCAAAGCTCTATCGGTTTCAATCTAGAGCACACCCTGTGACAGAATATACAGAACCTTGCCAAGCAAAATATTCGAAAATTTTCTAAAAAAAGTATGTGAAGGAATTTCATCTCCAAGTCAATCCTGGGAGGACGATCCCATTACCTGCAACTGTCACCCCTCATTCTAAAATCTTGAACACAAGGGATTCTGCAGATGCCGGAAATCCAGAGTAACAAACACAAAAGTGCTGGAGGAACTCAGCAGGTCAGGCAGCATCTATGGAGGGGAATAAGCAGTCTACACTTCGGACTGAAACCCTTCATTGGGACTGGAAAGGAAGGGATGCAGAAGTGAAAATTTTTTAAAAAGTCACAGGATAAAATGTTACTATCTCTTGTGCCAATGGGTCGTGAGCACTTGCTCGAGGCTGCCTTGGTGTTGGGAGTGGCACAGGGTCAACACGCAGGGGTTTTCAAGTGGGCACCCTCCTACCTCGATGTTTCATCGATTAGGCCATGACATCTCCTGAGGGCTCAACGATAACTTCTGGCACCCCAGAGTTACCCCCCACACCATTGTGCCTTCGCACTCTCTTGATGCTATCTTGGAGCCCGGGAGAAGTCCTTTCACTTGATCCAAAGCCATTGACTGCTTCTTTCCACCACCTCTGATGTGGCTCTGCTGGTTTGACGTAGATTCTGACGCAGCTCCTTCACCAATTTGATGGTGGATGTGGTTATAAATCCCCTACAATCCACCCCCACAGGACAAACTTTGGTTTTCCAGCCCCGTCGCTGAACTTCAGCTGCGAGATCTACATAGTGTAGCCTCTTGAAGAGGATTAAACGGTCGACATTTCGAGCCAAGATAATTCATTGGGACTTGAAAGGAAAGGGGAAGATGCCAGAATAAGAAGGTGGGGTTAAGGGAAGGGCTACAGGTGGCAGGTGATAGGTAAGACCAGGTGAGGGGGAAGGTGGGTGGGTGGAGGAGGGGGGAATGAAGTGAGAAAGTGAGAGAAGATAGGTGGAAAAGGCAAGGGGCTGAAGAAGAAGGAATCTGATAGGAGACAACAGTGGACCATGGAAGAAAGGGAATGAGGAGGGAAACCAGGGGGAGGTGATGGACAGATGAGGAGAAGAGTAGGGGTGAGAGGGGAACCAGGATGGAGAAAGCTCTCACCTTTCACCTCTCAGCTTCTCACCACCCCCCCCCACCTCTGCACTTTCCCCTTCACCTGGATTCACCTATTACTTGCTAGCTTGTCCTCCTCCCCCCCACCTCCTTATTCTAGATTCTACACCCATTTCCCCCCTTCCTTTCCAGTCCTGATGAAAGGACTTGAAACATCAACTTTTTATTCTCCTCCGCAGTTGCTGCCTGACCTGCTGAGTTCTTCCAGCATTTTGTGTGTAACTTCGATGAACACCATTTTTAAGGCAAGAATACAACTAAGTCTGATTTATTTAAAAGGTGGCCTGTAGAAAGAAATACCAAGTGAATTTCAAAAATTAACTTACATTATGTTTACTACCACGGCAATGGAAGATGTTGTAACCATAACCAATCCATCAATTTCAAAATCAGAATGGATCAATCGTTGAGCGGCGAGGTAGACCAGGACTCCTGTTACAATCCAAATTATGATCACCGAAAACAATGCTCCAAGTATTTCTGGTAAAAGCAAATTAAGTGGGAATTTATTTCTAGAGTCATAGAAAAGTACAGCACAGAAAAAGGCCCTTTGGCCCATCTAGTCCGTGCGGAACCATTTAAACTGCCTACTCCCATTGACCTGCACTGGGACCATAGCCCTCCATACCCCTATCTTCCATATACCTATCCAAACTTCTCTTAAAAGTTGAAATTGAGCTCGCATGCACCACACGTGCTGGAAATTCATTCCACAGTCGCACAGCTCTCTGAGTGAAGAAGTTTCCCCTCATGTTCCCCTTGAACTTTTCACCTTTCACCCATGACTTCTAGTTGTAGCCCCACCCAACCTCAGTGGAAAAAGCCTGCTTGTGCTTACCCTATTTACACTCATTCATAATTTTGAACTAGAGAAGCTTCAGGTACATTGAAACAACAGGAAATCTATTGGTTTGATAGCAAGTAATGGACATTGGACCCATGAACACTACCTCATTACTTTTTTTTCTCTTTTTCCACTACTTATTTAGTTTAACATTTTCATATAAGTATTGTTGTGTGGGCACATGGCCAAGTGGTTAAGGCATTGGACTAGCTACCTGAAGGTCGTGAGTTTGAGCCCCAGCCGAGGGAACGTGTTGTGTCCTTGAGCAAGGCACTTAATCACACATTGCTCTGCGACGACACCGGTGCCAAGCTGTATGGGTCCTAATGCCCTTCCCTTGGACAACATTGGTGTCATGGAGAGGGGAGACTTGCAGCATGGGCAACTGCTGGTCTTCCATACATCCTTGCCCAGGCCTGTGCCCTGGAGAGTGAAGACTTTCCAGGCACAGGTCCATGGTCTCGCAAGACTAATGGATGCCTAACATAAATATTGTAATTTACAGTTTTATTATTATGCATTGCAATGTATTGCCACTACATAACAACAAATTCTATGACGTATGCCAGTCATATTAAACCTGATTCTGATTCTGAAGAGATTTTTTTCACTGTAGAACATGTCCAACTACACAGTCCTTCCTCTTATTATACTATGAACAGCAGAAACCTAAAAGAGAGAGAGAAAAATCTAAATATTAAAGGATAAAAAATTGACCAAACGCCTCACTTCATGGCAAACCAGAGACAAATGATCTTTGCAAATTCCTGGATATACAGTACAGTGCAAAATACTTGGGGACATATAGCTGAGGTGCTTAAGACGTTCACACAGTACTGTATTTGTCAACATGCAGTGGAAGCAAGATTGTAAGAGTGGAGGGAGGAAAGGTGAGGGTGGAGTGCCATGGGAGGAGTGTTGGACAGGAGGCACAGGAGGATTGGAAGCGAGTTTGTAGGTGTGGAGGGAGGAAAGGTGAGGGTGGAGTGCCATGGGAGGGGTGTGGGACAGGTGGCACAGGAGGAGTGCCAGGAGAGGTGGTTGACATGGGTGCAGACACACCCAGCCCTGAGACACCAGGCACGATTATTTGATTGTAAACAATTGGTTTATTAATCATTGCAGTATGTCTCTCTGGTGCTTCCTGCTCCCTCCCCCTCTCCTTTCCCCTTTTCCCAACCGTGAATCCCCTCTCCCTGCCCCCTTCCCACCCTCAGTCCAAGAGACCCATATTAGAATCAGGTTTATCATCACTCACATATATCATGATTTTTTTTTTGTGGCAGCAGTACAGTGCAACACATAAAGTTACTACAGTACTGTGCAAAAGTCTTTGGCACCCTAGTTATACACATGTGCTCAAGACTTTTGCACAGTACTGTATAACACATGCTTTTATGAAGTAAAAATAAGGAAAGTCAGGCTGTATAATTTGTGGTTAAGCTAATACTATTTGTCACACTAAAAAATAAATAATCTGGGTATACTTTTGCTTCACAGTTTTAGCTCATGTGGCCACAATAAGACCATAAGTCGTAGGAGCATAATCAGGCCATTCAGCCCATTGAGACTTCTACTCACCATTGCATCAACAACATTCTTCCTGCCTTCTCCCCATAACCTTTAACATCCTTAAATCAACATATCAGGGTGGCACGGCAGCGCAGTGGTTAGCACAACCCTTTACAGTGCAGATGACCTGGGTTCAATTCCCACCGCTGCCCTACAAGAAGTTTGTAGATTCTCCCTGTGAGTTTTGTCTGTGTGCTCTGGTTTTCCCCCACAGCCCAAAGATGCACCAGTTGGTAGGTTAATTGGTCATTGTAAATTGTCCAGCGATTAGGCTAGGGTTAAATCGGGTGGAATGGCTCACAGGATCGGATGGGCCTATTCCTCGCTATATGTCAATAAATAAAAATCATTCCATTTCATTTATTTTTGGAAAATTTCAAAAAAGAAGTGATCTTTGTTTTTTAGTTTTGCAAATGCTTCAATTGAAGTACAGGGAAAGCTGCATTTTCTTCTGAAACTCCTACCTGCTCTGTACCATCCAAAATTTAATCTCTTGGTGGCCGGTCTTGAGGATAACCATAATGAGCACAGGTTAATCAGAAAACTCGTGATGTCTGCTAGAAGATGTGCTGCATCACTCATGACAGCCAAGCTCCCTGCCAGATATCCACCTTCGAGAGCAAAAGGAAGGGAAAGGTTTGTCAGACAATGCCATGTCCCACGTGGACTCAACAAAAATCATCACCATCAGGTAAATACCAGACTTAACTTACTTGTAGCTTCCAGTGGTGTTCCGCTGGGATCTGTTCTGGGACCCCTGCTCTTTGTGATTTTTATAAATGAGCTGAATGAGGAATTGGAAGCGTGGGTTTGTAAGTTTGCAGATGACACAAAGGTCGGTGGGGTTGTGGACAGTGTAGAAGGTCATCATAGGTTACAACGGGACACTGATTGGATGTAGAACTGGGCTGTGAAGAGGCAGGTGGAGTTCAATCCGGAGAAGTGTGAAGTGATTCAGTCTGGAAGGTCAAACTTGAAGGCAGAATGCAGGATTAATGGCAAGGATCTGTGCGGTGTGGAGGAGCGGAGGGTTCTTGGGGTTCAAATCTATAGATCTCTCGAAGCTGTTGTACAAGTTGATAGGGTGGTTAAGAAGGTGTATGGCGTGTTGGTCTTCATTAGCTGAAGGAATGAGTTCAAGATACTCAGGGTAGTGTTGTAGGTCTATAAAACCCTGGTTAGAACACACTTGGAATATTGTGTTGAATTCTGACTGCCTCACTATAGGAACGATGTGCAAGACTTAGAGAGGGTGCAGAGGAGACTTACAAGGATGCCACCTAGATTAGAGAGCATGTCTCATGAGGGTAGGTTGAGCAAGCTAGGGCTTTTCTCTTTGGAGTGAAGGAGGACGAGATGTGACCTGAGAGAATTGTACAAGATGATAAGAGACAGAGATTGAGTTGACAGTCAGAGACTTTTTCCCAGGGCGGAAATAGCTAATATGCAGGGGGATAATGTTAAGGTGATCGGAGGAAAGTATAGAGGGAATGTCAGAGGAGTGGATTTAGAAAGTGGTGAATGCATGGAAAGTCCTGCTATGGAAACAGCAATGAAGAATCCTTCTGTACAGACAGAGATGGTGGACCTTCATTGCTGCCCTAAATGCCTGTGGCATTTAGGCAGAAGGTAAGTAGAGTAGCTTAAAAGCACTGTGCTAGAGTTTTCTCTGTTCTATGTTCTATATATTACTTTGTTATTCCTTCCTGCTCCTTGTGGCGCATCGGGCAGATACCTTGCAATTTCTTTAGCATTTTGTCTTTTTTTAAAACAGGGCTGAGTTGCTGACTCGACTCTCAATCCAGCATGGATGGAAAGCGTGCAAGGAGCTGGCTGGATTCGAACTCAGGACCATTCACCCTGAAGTCCAGTGCTGATGCTACTACAGCAGATATAGTACATTATTTTATTCATCGTTTACAACACTTACATTTTTAGCAGCTGAAGTGAAGAGACGCGTTCAAGATAGTTTCACAGGAGCATTTGTAAATGAAACTTAAACAAAATTTCATATGGCGATCCCCAATAGGTTAGTCAAAGTGATACATTTTACAGAGTAGCTTAGGGGAGGGAAGGCAAAACACAGCTACCAGATCTGAAACAATTCAAGCAGTTGATGTATACCAGGTGGAAAAGAACATCATGTGAGAGAGGATAGACTACAGCAACAGGAGGAGACATGGCCATACCGCATCAGGAGCATCACTGAGTCATAAAGCACTCCAGCACAAAGACAGGCTCTTTGGCCCATCTAATCTGTGCTTACCTGATTTTTCTACCTGGTCCCATCTACCTGCACCTAGACCATAGCCCTCCAAACTCCTTCCATCCATGTACTTACATAACTACACAAAAGGATTAGGCACATATATATAGCTAGGGTACCTAAGTCTTTTGTATTAGTCAACATGGAGCAGAGAGCGAGTTTGTAAATCTGGAGGGAGCAAAGGATGTTGGGAATGGCGAGGGTAGAGCACCGTGGGAGGGATGTGGAATGGTTGGCAGAGAAAGAGTTCCAGGGGGCGGCGCAGGAGGTGGTGTGGGTGCAGACACACCCAGCCCTGAGACACCAGGCAAGGTCATTTGATTCCAAACAACTGGTTTATTGATCATTACAGGATGTCTCTCTGGTGCTTCCCACTCCCTCTCCTCTCCCTTCTCCTTTTCCCAACCATGATTCCCCTCTTCCTGCCCCCTTCCCACTCTCAGTCCACAACAGAGACCCGTTTCAGAATCATCACGTACATATGCCATGAAGTTTTGCTTTTTTGTGGCAGCAGTGCAGTACAATATATAACATTACTACAGTATTATACAAAAGTCTTGGGCACCCTAGCTATATACATATATGTGCCTAAGACTTGGGCAGTACTGTATATAAATTTCTTTGAAAGTTACAATTGCACCAACATCTACCATCTCCACTGGCAGCTCATTCCACGCTGTCACCACCCTCTGAGTAAAGAGGTTCTCTCTTAGATTCCCCTTAAATATTTCACCTTTCACACATAAACTATGACCTCTAGTTCTAATCTCACCCAAACTGAGGTGAAAATGTCACCCAATCGATATCTCTCATAATTTTCTATACCTCCATAAGATATGACCATATTGGGTTCACCTGAGACTGTTGATACTTGATCTAACTCACCATAACAAATCTCCATCTTTCCACTGTCTGGAATTCTAATACCATTTACCTGACACCTAAACGCAAGAGATACTACAGATGTTGGAAACACAGAGCAACGTGCACAAGATGCTGGAGAAACCCAGCAGGTCAGAAATGAATAAATAGCATCTATAGAAATGAATAAACTGTCGACATTTCGGGCAGAGACCTTTCACCAGGGTCTCGACCCAAAACATCAACTGTTTGTTAATTTCCATAGACACTGCTTCACCTGCTGAGTTCCTCCAGCATGTTGTGGGTGTACCTGAGTGAACGGGCCTTTCTACAACTGAACACTGGAAAGATTGAAGTCATGTTCCTCAAATACTGCTTAAAACCCTCTAGAAATCTAAACTCCTGGAATCATTTTGGTGAATTTCTTCCGCATCCTTGCCTAATCTGTTACCTGTTTGCTTGAGCTCGGTACCCAATATTCCCAGCCTGATCAAGCTGGTGTTTTATGGAGGGTTATTATGATTTGCCTACTCTTGTACTATGTCTCTTTCTATAAATTACTAGATCCCATGTGCAGCTTAATCACCTTCTCAACCCACCCTGGCTCTTTCAACACATACCACACATCTGTCTGTATCCCATTTAGAAGGGTTCCCTTGGTTTACATTACAAAACATACAAAATGCTTTAAGCATAATTTTTTACCTTTAATTGATCAGGTTAAACAATTGTTTATTAAATGGTCCCCATTGTTTCTATCAACGCTTGGTCGAATTAATGCTATTAAGATGATTGTCCTACCTAAATTTTTATATTTGTTTCAAGCATTACCAATTTTCTTTTCTAAATCCTTTGTTGATACTTTAGATTCTTAAATTTCTTCATATATATGGCAAAATAAAAACCTTAGATTAAGTAAAAAAATATTTACATAAGTTTAAAAAGGATGGTGGTTTAGCATTGCCGAATTTTAGATTTTACTATTGGACAATTAATATTTGATATTTAATATTTTGGACACAAGATTTGGATATAACTTTAACCCCACAATGGGTAAACCTGGAATGTAAATCCGTGCAAGGGTTTTCTCTGACCTCCATTTTAGGGACTTCTCTTCCATTTGTTCTTTCTAAATTAAATAAACAAATGATTAATCCAATAATTAAACATACAGTATGAATATGGTTTTAATTTCATAAATTTTTTGGTTTGAACCAATTTATTTTATCAAGCCCTATTATATCTAACTTTTTCTTTCAACCATCTGTTATTCGGTATGGAAAATGAAGGGTATATTAAGCTTTCGTGATTCATTTTTGGATAGCTGCTTTATGTCTTTTGAACAGTTATCTAATAAATATAATTTGCCTAAATCTGATTTTTTCAGATATTTACAAATTAGAAATTTTTTAAATACTAAGCTACCTACGTTTCCAACTTCATATCCATTTGATATCACGGAAAAAAATGTTAGGATTAAATCCTTATCAGAAGGGTTTAATAGCAATCATTTATGATTTGATTATGAAAATAAATTCAGGTATATCTGATAAAATTAAGACTGAATGGGAAAGGGAATTTCAACTTCATTTACCTACAGAAAAATGGGAAAAAATCTCAATTAGTTAACCTGTTCTCTTTATGTGCTAAACATACATTGATACAATTTAATGTGGTACATAGGGCTCATATGTCTAAAGATAAATTAGCTCGATTTTATTCTCATATAAGCCCTATTTGCAATAGATGTCATTCTGAAGTTGTTTCCTTGACTCATATGTTGACAGCACATTTGGAAAGCTGTGAAATGATCGGACAAAGTCAGCATGGATTTGTGAAAGGAAAATCATGTCTGACGAATCTCAGAATTTTTTGAGGATGTAACTAGTAGAGTGGATAGGGGAGAAACAGTGAATGTGGTATATTTGGATTTTCAGAAGGCTTTTGACAAGGTCCCACACAGGAGATTAGTGTGAAAACTTAAAGCACACGGTATTGGGGGTAAGGTATTGGTGTGGGTGGAGAGTTGGTTAGCAGACAGGAAGCAAAGAGTGGGAATAAACGGGACCTTTTCAGAATGGCAGGCGGTGACTAGTGGGGTACTGCAAGGCTCAGTGCTGGGACCCCAGTTGTTTACAATATATATTAATGACTTGGATGAGGGAATTAAATGCAACATCTCCAAGTTTGCGGATGACACGAAGCTGGGTGGCAGTGTTAGCTGTGAGGAGGATGCTAAGAGGATGCAGGGTGACTTGGATAGGTTGGGTGAGTGGGCAAATTCATGGCAGATGCAATTTAATGTGGATAAATGTGAAGTTATCCACTTTGGTGGCAAAAATAGGAAAACAGATTATTATCTGAATGGTGGCTGATTAGGAAAAGGGGAGGTGCAACGAGGCCTGGGTGTCATTATACACCAGTCATTGAAAGTGGGCATGCAGGTACAGCAGGCGGTGAAAAAGGCGAATGGTATGCTGGCATTTATAGCAAGAGGATTCGAGTACAGGAGCAGGGAGGTACTACTGCAGTTGTACAAGGCCTTGGTGAGACCACACCTGGAGTATTGTATGCAGTTTTGGTCCCCTAATCTGAGGAAAGACATCCTTGCCATAGAGGGAGTACAAAGAAGGTTCACCAGGTTGATTCCTGGGATGGCAGGACTTTCATATGAAGAAAGACTGGATGAACTGGGCTTGTACTCGTTGGAATTTAGAAGATTGAGGGGGGATCTGATTGAAACGTATAAGATCCTAAAGGGATTGGACAGGCTAGATGCAGGAAGATTGTTCCCGATGTTGGGGAAGTCCAGAACGAGGGGCCACAGTTTGAGGATAGAGGGGAAGCCTTTTAGGACCGAGATTAGGAAAAACTTTTTCACACAGAGAGTGGTGAATCTGTGGAATTCTCTGCCACAGGAAACAGTTGAGGCCAGTTCATTGGCTATATATAAGAGGGAGTTAGATATGGCCCTTGTGGCTACGGGGGTCAGGGGGTATGGAGGGAAGGCTGGGGCTGGGTTCTGAGTTGGATGATCAGCCATGATCATAATAAATGGCGGTGCAGGCTCGAAGGGCCGAATGGCCTACTCCTGCACCTATTTTCTATGTTTCTATGTTTCTATGTTCTGATCTTACCCTTTTTTGGATAAATATTGGAAAGATATATTCGATATTATTTCTACAGTTTTGTGTATTGATTTACAACCTCACCCTATTACTGCAATTTTTGGATTACCGATGATGGAACTATCCCCTTCAGCCTGCCGGATGATTGCATTCCTTACATTAATGGCTAGAAGATCTATCTTACTGAATTGGAAAGAGGTCAATCCTCCTACTACATTTCAATGGTTTTCTCAAACTATATCTTGTATAAATTTAGAGACAATCAGAAGTGGCACCTCTGATCCTCCGGTTAAATTTGAAGACCATTTATTCAACATTTTCATATGATGTAGTTTGACCTTTGTCGAATCCTTTTTTTAACTAAAAATATACGGATAGAGGAGTTAACGACATCAATGATTGTATCCAATGTAATAGGTTAGCCCAACTTTGTTTTAGTTTTGTTCACTTTAGTTTTGCTTAGCTCAATTTAGTGTGTTTTTTTTTTCTTTTCTAGTTTGGTGTTTTTTTTTTGTTTTTTTTGCCATTTATCTTTTACCATGTTCAATTATAGTTAGAGTTGGGGTGATCTAATATACTTGTATTATCAGCAATTTTATATTTGCAAGTGTTAGCTATTAATAATGTAATCCCATTCTCTGTTTATCAATATTATTGTTATGTTTATAATTTTGAAAATTTATTAAAAGACTTGAAAAGAAAGAAAGAAAATGCTGGAGGAACTCAGCAGCTCAGGCAGCATCTATGGAAACGAATAAACAGTTCCAATGTTTCAGGCTGAGACACTTCCTCAGGACTGGAAAGGAAGGGGGAAGATGCCAGAAAAAAAGGTGGGGGAAGGGGAAGGGGGAGCAGCTGGAAGGAACTGGGTGATGCTGGGTGCATAGAAAAGATAAAGGGCTGGAGAAGAAGGACTCTGATAGGAGAGGAAAGTGGACCATGAGAGAAAGAGAAGGAGGAGGGGATCCAGGGAGGAGATGATAGGCAGGTGAGAAAAGGTAAGAGGCCAGAGTGGGGAATAGAAGAAGAGGGGAGGGGGAGGGAATCTTTTTTTACCAGAATAAAAAATCAATATCCATTCCATCAGATGAAGGCTACCTGGACGCAATATAGTTAAGACCATAAGCTATAGGAGCAGAATTAACCCATTTGGCCCATCGAATCTGCTGCACCATTCCATCATGGCTAATCCATTTTTCCTCCCAGCTCCAATCTCTGATTTTCCGCCCCCCCCCCGTATCTCTTCATGCCCCAACCAATCAAGACTCTATCAACCTCTGCCTTACATATACATAAATACTTGGCCTCCACAGCTGCCTGTGGCAACGAATTTCCCTGTTTCACTACTTTCTGGCTAAAGAAGTTCCTCCTCATCACCGTTCCAAAAGGACGCCCCTCTATTCTGAGGCTATGTCCTTGGTCTTTGACTCTCCCACCATAGGAAACATCCTCCCCACATCCAGTCTATCAAGGGCTTTCACCATTCAATAGGTTTCAAAAAGAACACCACTCATTCTTCTAAATTCCAGTGAATACAGGCCCAGAGCCATCAAATGCTCTTCATATGACAAGCCATTCAATCCTGGAATCATTTTAATGAACCTCCTTTGATCTCTCTCCAGTTTCAGCACATCCTTTCTAAGATAGGGGACCCAAAACTACTCACAATATTCCAAGTGAGACCTCACCAGTGTTTTATGAAGTCTCGGCATTACATCCTTTCTTTCATATTCAAGTCCTCTTGAAATGAATGCTAACGTTGCATTTGCCTTCCTCACCACAGACTCAACCTGCAAATTAACCTTTAGGGTCTCCTACATAAGCGCTCCCAAATGCCTTTGTGCCTCAGATTTCTACATTTCCCTCCATTTAGAAAATAGTCGACCCTTTCAGTTCTTCTACCAAAGTGCATGATCATATACTTCTGACACCGCATTCCATCTGCCACTTCTTTGCCCATTCTCCCAATCTGTCTAAGTCCTACTGTAGCCTCTCTATTTCCTCAAAACTACCTGCCCCTCCACCCATCTTCTTATCATCTGCAAACTTTGCAACAAAGCCATCAATCATCCAGATCATCAATCTGTAAAAAGAATTGATCCGAACACAGACCCCTGTGGAACACCACTCGTCACCGGCAGCTGACCAAAAAAGGCTCCCTTTATTCCCCTTCTTTACCTCCTGCCTGTCAGCCATTCCCCTATCCATGCTATCATCCTTCCTGTAATACCATGGGCTCGTAGTTTGTTAAGCAACCTCACGTGTAGCACCTTGTCAAAAGCCTTCTGAAATTCCAAGTACACAACATCAACTGAATCTCCTTTGTCTACCCTATTTGTTAATTCTTCTAAGAATTCTAACAGACTTGTCAGGCAAGATTTTCCCTTGGGGAAACCATGCTGACTTTGGGCTTTTTATCATGTGCATCCAAGTACTCTAAGACCTCATCCTTAATTGACTCCAATATCTTCCCAACCACTGAATTCAGACTAACTGGGCTACAGTTTCCTTTCTTCTGCCTCTCTCCCTTCTTGAAGAGTGGAGTGACATTTGCAGTTTTCCAGTCTTCTGGAACCATTCCACAATCTAGTGATTCTTGAAAGATCATTACTAATGCCTCCATTATCTCTTCAGCCACCTCTTTCAGAACCCTGGGGTGCATTCCATCTGGTCCAGTTTACTTATCTACCTTCAGACCACCTTTTCCCTAGTAAAGGTAACTTCACATACTTTATGTCCCCTGACACCTGGAACTTCCACCATACAGCTAGTGTCTCCCACAGTGAAGGCTGATGCAAAATACTTGTTCAGTTCGTCCACCATTTCCTCGTCCCCCATTACTACTTCTCCAGCATTGTTTCCCAGTGGTCCGATATCCACTCTTGCCTCTCTGTTATACTTTATGTATCTGAAGAAAGTTTTGGTATCCTCTTTAGTATTATTGGCTAGCTTATTTTCGTATTCCATCCTTACCTTAATGACATTTTTTTTAGTTGTCTCCTGTCATTTTTTAAAAGCTTTGAGACCCTCTAACTTCCCATTAATATTTGTTCTATTATATGCTCATTCTTTGGCTTTTATGTTGGCATTGACTTCTCTTGTTATCCATGGTTATGTTATCCTGCCTTTAGAATATGTCTTCCTCTTTTGGATGTATATATCCAGTGCCTTCCGAATTGCTTCCAGAAATTCCAGCCATTGCTGTTCTGCTGTCATCCCTGCCAGTGTTCTTTTAGGTGTTCATAAGGTGTGGCTCCTCCACGTTGAGGGTGGCCTCATCATGGCACAAAGGGAGGTCATGGACATGTCAGAATGGGAATGGGAACAAAAATCTTTGGCCACTGCCACTGGCAAGTTCCGCTTTTGGCTGATGGAGCTGAGGTGCTCTACGAAGCAGTCCCCAAATTTATGTCAGGTCTCACCAACGTAGTGAAGACCACATGCGGAGCACAATAGACAATCCCAGTAGATTCACAGGCAAAGTGCTGTCTCACCTGGAAGGACTGTTTGGGGCCCTGAGTGGAGGTGAGGGAGGAGGTGAATGAGCAAGTGTAGCAATTAGGCTGCTTGCAGGGATAATTGCCCAGAGGGAGACTAATGGGGAGGGACAAACAGACAAAGGAATCATGGAGGGACCAATCATTGCCGAAAGCAGAGATGGGGAGTAAGTAAAGATATATTTGGTGGTAGGATCCCTTTGAAGATGACAGAAGTTGCGGAGAATGACGTGTTGTTTGTGGAAGTTCATGGGGTGGTAGGTAAGGACAAGAGAAACTCTATCACTGTTAAGGTGGCGGGAAGATGTGGTGAGTGCGGATGTTGGGGAAGTGGAGGAGATGTGGGTAAGGGCAGCATCAATGGTGGAGGAAGGGAACCCTCGTTCTTTGATGTTTACATGTTAACATCTGTGACTTACACCTTCATTTACATTGCCATGTTTCATCCTTTCTATCAAAATGTAATACATCACATTCCTCATCATTAAAATTTTATCTGCCTTCTACCTGCCCATTCCCCTACCTGTCCATATTTCTTCTAAGGTTATTAATGTGCTTCACACAGCTTACTACACCTCTAAGTTTTGCATCACTTGCAAATTGCACCCATCCCCAAATGAATTCTGCATATTCAGAAAAGCCCTATTACTAGTCTGCTAGATCAGCCCTCCATTTGCCACCCCTTCTGTACCTACCATTCAGCCCAGCAAAGCTTTAGTGAAAGGTGAAATGCTTAGGCAGTGGTCACCATTTCCTGTTACTTGGGCAATTCTCTGTCTTTGCTAATACAGTCCCTTTATTCCTTGGCCTTCAAGCTTGATGCTAAGCCTATTATGTGACATCTTCTCAAATGACGTAAAACCATTAGACATAGGAGCACAATTAGAGCTTTCTACTTTGCCATTCCATCATGGCTGATCTATTGTTCCTCTTTACCCCTTTTTTTCTGCCTTCTCCCCATAACCTTTGACTCCCTAACTAATCAAGAACCTATCAACCTCCCCTTTAAATATACCCAATGTCGTTGCCTTGACAACCATCTGTGTAACAAATTCCACGGATTCACCACCCTCTGGCTAAAGGCATTCCTCCTTTAAGGGATGTCCTATTTCAGAGGTTCCCAACCTGTTTTATACCAAGGACCCTTCCCATTAACCGAGGGGCTATTGGACCCCTGTTCTATTGAGGTTGAGCCCTCTGGTCCCAGACTCTCCCACTGTAGGAAATATCCTCTCTACATCCACTTCATTAAGGCCTTTCATTATTCGATAAGTTTCAACAAGATTCCCCTTCATTCTTCTAAACTCCAGTGAGTACAGGACTAGAGGCGTGAAATGCACCTCATGCATTAACCTCTTCATCCCTGGGGTCATTCTCGTGAACCTCCTCTGGACCCTCTCCTTTAGGAGGTCCCTTCATTACATATCTCATTGTACTCCATTGTACCTTCTTCAAACAATGTGATCAAGTTTGTTCGGCAAAATATGGCTCGAAGAAATCCATGTTGGTTTCCTTAAGTGAATCTAATTTTGTCCAAATGACATTTAGTTCTGTCTCTGGAATTTTCCCCGTCATCAAGATTACTACACCTCTAAGTTTTGCATCACCTGCAAATTGCACCCATCCCCAAATGAATTCTGCATATTCAGAAAAGCCCTATTACTAGCCTGCTAGAACCAGCCCTCCATTTGCCACCCCCTCTGTACCTACCATTCAGCCCAGCAAAGCTTTAGATTGAACAGAAATGTCCCACTTTCATCCCAGATTTCATAGATCTTGTCGCAGCGTGATCAGCTCATACTTGTAGCACCATGGGGTCAAAAATGTATTGAACAAAGACTTTAAGGCAGGCCCCATGACCAAACCCATCTACATCAAGGATGACCAGACTATTTCAATGTACGAATGTTTTCTTGGGCAGCTTCCCTTCTTTCCCCTTCACAAAGGTGTGCACATCTAAGTTCAACCACTGCACTCCCAACCTGTAACACGTCCTATCTGCCAAAGCTACCTGTGCTGTCTGACCTGGACAAGGTCACTGCATAGAGGCAATATCCTGATTATCAGGTTACTCAGCTTGCCCATCCCAGAGACTTCATCCAGCTGCACAGTTGGCAAGTCCCAATAGGATATCAGCTGGCCATCCAGATTCGATCCAAGCTTCATTGTCATGGAGTCATAGAACACGGCAGCACAGAAACAGGCCCTTTGACACACCGAGCACATACAAGCTGTTAGTCTACCATGCTCCCTCCATCTGCATGTGGACCATAGCTCTCCATACTCCTCTCATCCGTGTACTTATCCACCCTTCTCTTAAACGAACCCGCATCCACCACTTCACACTTGCAGTTCGTTCCACACTTTCACCACCCTCTGAGTGAACAGGTTACATAGAAACATAGAAAACCTACAACACAATACAGGCCCTTCGGCCCACAAAGCTGTGCCGAAAATGTCCTTACCTTAGAGCTACCTGCGAGGGGTGATTTATAAGTTCGTGGCCTAAGGTAGGAGGAGTCAATTTTAGAAAACTTAGCACATTTATTTTTCAACATAGTCCCCTCCTACATTTATACACTTGGTCCAGTGGTCGTGGAGCATACAGATCCCTTCTTTGTAGAAGTCGGCGTCTTGGACCTCCAGAAAGTGGTCCACAGCAGTGGTGATTGATATGTTTGTGGCCTAAGGTAGAGGGAGATGAGTTATACAGCTCTCATTACATGTATGTGCAGTTCAACTCTTTGAGTGATTATGCAGGAAGTTTGAAGTTAATAACTCATCTCCTTCTACCTTAGGTCACAAACTTATCAATCAGCCCTGCTGTGGACCACTTCCTGGAGGTCCAAGACGCCGACTTCTACAAAGAAGGGATCCGTATGCTCCACGACCACTGGACTAAGTGTGTAAATGTAGGAGGGGACTATGCTGAAACATAAATGTACTAGGGTTTCTAAAATTGACTCCTTCTACTTAGGCCACGAACTTATCAATCACCCTTCGTAGGCTTACCCATAACCCTCTATTTTTCTGAACTCCAAGTATCCATCCAGGAGTCTCTTAAAAGACCCTATCATTTCCGCCTCTACCACCGCTGCCCACAGCCCATTCCATGCACTCACCATTCTGCGTAAAAAACTTACCCCTGACATCTCCTCTGTACCCACTTCCAAGCACCTTAAAACTATGCCCTCTTGTGCTAGCCATTTCAGCCCTGGGGAAAAAGCCTCTGACTATCCACATGATCAATGCCTCTCATTATTTTGTACACCTCTATCAGGTCACCTTTCATCCTCTGTCGCTCCAAGGAAAAAAGGCTGAGTTCACTCAACCTATTCTCATAAGGCATGCTCCCCAATCCAGGCAACATCCTTGTACATCTCCTCTCCATCCTTTCTATGGTTTCCACGTACTTTCTGTAGTGAGGCGACCAGAACTGAGCACAGTACTCCAAGTGGAGTCTGACCAGGGTCCTATATAGCTGCAACATTACCTCTCGGCTCTTAAACTCAATCCCACGATTGATGAAGGCCAATGCACCGTATGCCTTCTTAACCACAGAGTCAACTTGCTAGCAGCTTTGAGTGTCCTATGGACTCAGACCCCAAGATCCCACTGATCCTCCACACTGCCAAGAGTCTTACCATTAATGCTATATTCTGCCATCATACTTGACCTACCAAAATGAACCACCTCACAATTATCTAGGTTGAACTCCATCTGCCACCTCTCAGCCCAGGTTTGCATCCTATCAATGTCCCGCTGTAACCTTTGACAGCCCTCCACACTAACTACAACACCCCCAATCTTTGTGTCATCAGCAAATTTACTAACCCATCCCTCCACTTCTTCATCCAGGTCATTTATAAAAATCGCAAAGAGTAGGGGTCCCAGAACAGATCCCTGAAGCATACCACTGGTCACCGACCTCCACGCAGAATATGACCTGTCTTCAACCACACTTTGCCTTCTGTGGGCAAGCCAGTTCTGGATCCACAAAGCAATGTCCCCTTGGATCCCATGCCTCCTTACTTTCTCAATAAGCCTTGCATGGGGTACCTTATCAAATGCCTTGTTAGTTCCCCCTCAAGTTGCAAAGTTCCCCCTTAAGTTGACTTTAAATATTCTCCTTTCATTCTTAACCCATGACCTCTAGTTCCAGTCTCACTCAGCTTCAATGTATTTGCATTTACCCTATCTATACCCTTTGTAATTTTGTATACTTCTATCAAATCCCCCCTCATTCTCCTACACTCTAGGGAATAAGGTCCTAATCTATTCAACCTTTCCCTATAACTCAGGTCCTCAAGTTCCAGCAACATTCTTGTAAAGATTCTCTTTCAATCTTACTTATATCTTTTCTATAGGTAGGTGACCAGACCTGTACACAATACTCCAAATTTGACTTCACCAAAGTCTTATTCAACTTCAAGATAACATCTCAACTCTTCAACATCACTTCGCAACTCATCATGAAAAGGAGAGTGGACAGACTAGATAGAGTATCGTGCTTAGATAGAGTGTCTTGGGCACATATATATAGCTAGGGTGCCTAAGACTTTTGCACAGGACTTTATGTATGTATTGCACTGTACTGCTGCCGCAAATTTCATGACATATGTGAATGATGACAAACCTGATTCTGACATGGGTCTCTATTGTGACTGAGAGTGGGAAGGGAGCAGGGGTAGGGGAATCGTGGTTGGGAAAAGGGGAAGGGAGAGGGGAGGGAGTGGGAAGCACCAGAGAGACTTTCTATAGTCATCAGTAACAAATTGTTTGGAACCGAATGACTTTGCCTGATGTCGCAGGGCTGGGTGTGTCTACACCAACACCACCACTGCCCCAGCACTCCTTCTCCGACACCTGTTCCACACTCCTCCTGCGGTGCTCCACCCTCATTATTCCCAACATCCTTTGCTCCCGCCAGATTTACAAACTCACTCTCTGTGTCCCTCAAGTTCAAAGGTTCAAAAGTTCATTTATTATCAAAGTATACAAACCTGAAATTCTTTTCTGGGTAGCCATGAAACCAAGGAAGCAAAGAAAGGCAGCACAATCGCCATCCCCCAAATTCCCCCTTTCCCGCACTAAAAAAGAACAGCTGCATCAATCCCTAATAACTCCTCCCACACAAAAAAAAACAAATGAAGCTGAATAGGCACATCAATCCCCAAATCTCTCTGCACAAATAAAACTGAGAAAGATTGGGCAAAAAACACAGAACATAAAAAACTATAAGACTGGAAAAAAAAAGTCTATAGTCCAGGTCCACATCCAAAATGCAGAAAACCTGGGTAACACTCTCCAGGCACAGTGGCAAGCCTTTCCCTCTCCGGCAGCGAGTGATCAAAAGACGAGCAGCCAGTGCTCACCGTCCACATGCACCTTGATGTATCAATTTCTCTCATTGCTTTGATTGCGAACAATCGAAGCTTTAATCGACGAAATGGAGTTGAACAAGAATTGCAGATTACTGTACATGCCCATATATGGCCCCATTTGGTGCTATAACTTGAACCTCCCCCCTTCTAGTGTCAGTAGATACCCACCTTGATATAAGGCAGCAGATAGTTACTGAGTCACAGAGCACTACAGCACAGAAACAGGCCCTTTGGTCCATCTAGTCCAGGGGTCCCCAAACTTATTTGCACCACAGACCGGTTTAATATTGACAATATTCTTGCAGACCAGCTGACTAGGGGGAGAGGATGGTGTTCAAGTCGGGTTAAACTCACCTCAACATGTCTTTTACAGTTAGGGTTGCCAACTTTCTCACTCCCAAATAAGGGACAAAAGTAGCAGTCAAGTCCCAAGACACTTTACCCCAGGAAAGACTACCATAACCATGAAGCCTTGTGCAGGCACCTGTGTGCACATGCGTGACGTGTGCATATGATGTGTGCATGCACGTACGTGCCGATTTTTTCCCCACAAATAGGTTTTGCTTTCGTCTTCCCGACTATACTGTACATACATTATTTCTACTTTATATAGGCTGTGTATTTATCATATCATTCCTGCTTTTACTAGAGGTTAGTGTTATTTATTTTCAGTTTTTTGTGTTACTTGGTATGATCTGTTAGGTTATTTTTTGGGTCTGAGAATGCTCAAAAATTTTTCCCATATAAATTAATGGTAATTGCTTCTTCGCTTCACGCCATTTCGGCACGAAAGGTTTCACAGAACGCTCTACCTTAGCGGGGGAAATACGGGACAAGGGCGGTCCCGTATGGGACAAACCAATTTTGCCCAATATACGGGATGTCCCGGCAAATACGGGACAGTTGGCAACCCTATGTTCAAATTCAACAGTGCGTGACAGGGAATGAGGAAAGGTGCAGCTGACTCATATCGTTTCCTCACGGCCCGGAAGCACATGCTTTGTGGCCCGGTGGTTGGGGACTGCTGATCTAGTCCATGCCAAACTATCTTTCTGCCTAGTTCTATCGATTCACACATGGAACATGGCCCTCCACACCAGGTACCATTCCAATCTCTCTGTCCTACCGCAGTACCATACTGTTCACTGTGTAAGTCCTACCCTGGCTTGTCCTACCAAAGTGCAACACATCACATGTCTGCATTGAATTCCATCTGCCATTTTTTAGCCCATTTTTCCAGCTGGCCCAGATCCCTTTGCAAGCTATGATAGTCTTCCTCACTGCCCATTGGGCCTACGCCCAGTGTGAAGTTTATGGAAAGATTAGTACTCACCAACCACCTCTCCGACCATGAAGAGGGTGCAGATGACCAAGGCTATGATCAGCCTCCTTTTAGCTTGCTTCTGCTCAACCTGTCTCCGCTCGTGAGCGTTGCTCTTGTAGTGGCAATGAGAGATGGCGGGGGAGCTGACGACAGCACTGAGTGGTTGAGGCGACCAGCTGTGGGAAGTCACAGGTCAGCAAGGAGTTAGATAGCATCCCTGTTGATTCACACCAGCTGGGGTGTGGAAGCAATGAATCACTGATCCACCAATCCCTCTCGGTGCTAGGTTGTCAGTAGAGGGAGCAGCCAGCACCAAAATCTGGCAGCAGAATCTGGAAGGCTCAGGGAACCAACCAACCAGGTACCCACACCTAGGCCCAAAGGCAACAGGATCAGTGAGGGGTGAGTACGATGTGGCTGGGGAAAGAGATCAGGCCTTGAAGAGAAAGGGCAGTGCAATTAGAAGAAGGGCTGTCTGTGGATGGGGTAGGAGGCTGCATAAGAAAGAGGCCATCACATAATGTGTGAAGGAGCGTCTACATATTGCACTATTGTAATGAAATTTCATGTAATATGCTCACCATCTCGTTCAGTGAGAGACATATCACAGGGGCGGTGGTCACTAGACCAGGAGGTGGTGTTGACAAGCCTTGGTGAGTTGTCTAGTACATCTTATGGCCAGTTTTGTTAAGGCATCGGTCAGTGAGCAGGGACTAATTAATCAGAATGCTTCAATCTTTTTCGTGTGGTCCGTCAGTCATAGAGTCATTGAGTCCTGCAGCCTGGAACTGGAATTTGAATTGTTTTTTTTTGTTCCAAAATACAGTGAATAGCTTATCTTGCATACTGTTCATACACAGTGCATGGAGGTAGAACACGGTAAAACAACAACAATGCAGAATAAAGTGTAAGACGAAGTGCGGAACAAGTAAACAATAAGGTGCAATATCATAACGAGGTAGATTTTGGGTAAGGAATGCAACTTACCTTACCAGGGAACTATTTAATAGTCTTGTTTTCACTATGTAATGGCAGAAACAATATTTCACCGATCACCACAGTAAATTCTGAATTAGTAGTTGGTACTGGTGTCTGAAGTTTGGCATTGAATGTTAATATGTGAAGGATGATTACTTTATACTCCCTTCCCATGTTGGACGCATGGCCAAGTGGTTAAGGCGTTCATCTAGTGATCTGAAGGTCGCTAGTTCGAGCCTCAGCTGTGGCAGCGTGTTTGTGTCCTTGAGCAAGGCACTTAACCACACATTGCTCTAGTGTCTGTGCGAGGAGTGGTGCCCCACACAGACTTCCAATCTGTGCCTTGTAAAGGCACGAAAATGTCCGACGCAGGCCTCCATGGTCTGAGTCAGCGTTCCCTCCTCCCTCCTTCCCATTCAAATCAACTTCACCCCCATTGACTTTTACTTTTTCTCTACATATTGGATGTTTCATATTGGATGTCTTCTTTTAATTGGTTCTATTGGGTTTCTTTGTTTTGTGGCTGCCTGTAAGGGGATGAACCTCAAGGTTGTATAAAGTGTACATACTTTGATAATAAATGTACTTTAAAATTTGAGCTCTTGAGTTTTATCTTCTAGTTTACAGCGGCATCACATAGCACTCTAAAGACTGAGCCTGTTCCTCTAGCAATGTTCCCTACATGATAATTATACATAGCCATAATGATTCCAACTCCTAAGAACAGCAACAGACAGAGATGTCAAAAATGTCAGATTAGATATTTAATGATCTTGGGGTCCAGGTCCATAGATCCCTCAAATTTGCCGCACAAGTTGATAGGATTGTCAAGAAGGCGTATGATGTCCTGGCCTTCATGAATCAGGGGATTGAATTCAAGAGCCACAAAGTAACATTACAGCTCGATAAAACTCTGGTTGGATCACACTTAGAGTATTGTGTTCAGGTTCTGTTCATCTCATTATATGAAAGATGTGGAAGGCTTAGGGAGGATATGGAGGTGACTTACAAGGATGCTGCCTAGATCAAAGAGTATTTATGAGGAAAGGTTGAGCTGACTAAGGCTTTTCTCTTAGGGGCAACCAAGGATGAAAGGCTGCTCTTAGGAGTTGGAATCATTATGATTACGTACGATTATCATGTAGGGAATATTGCTGGAGTCTCCTGTACCTCCTCCTTGATGGTAGCAATGAGAAGAGGGCATATCCTGGGTGATGGGACTCCTTAGTGATGGATGCTATGTTTTGAGGCATCGCTCCTTGAGGATGTCCAGGATGCTGAGGAGGCTGGAGCCCATGATGGAGCTGACACAGTTCACAGTTTTCTGCAAATTATTTCAATCCTGTGCAGTGCCCCAACCCTCACACACCAGACGGTGATGCAGCCAGTCAGAACGCTCTCCACGGTACATCTGTAGAAATTTGCAAGTGTCCTTGGTGACATATCAAATCTTCTCAAGCTTTGAATGAAATACAATTCTGATTTAATGGAGACAGACGTGAGAAGCACGGAGGAACATCTGGAGAAACTTCTGAAATGCCCAGTTCACTGCCACTGCTACTGTGTGATCAAGAATCTCCAGAGGGAAGGCCCCAAATCCTTGGCTTTTCCTGTTGCTGGCGGCCGGGGCTGGGGTCGAAGCGATCGGCAGAAATGGTGCCCGGTGCTCAGTGTCAGAGGGCTGGTCGGAGGCTCGAAGTTTTCGGACAACTCAGAGTCGGACTGTGGTTGGGTGCTTCCAGGATGCTGCATCGGCAAGTTTGCGGCGCTGGAAGCTCATGGCAGGGAGAGTTTTCTTCCTCCTCCCGTCTGTGTGAGATGATGGGACTTTCAAGAGACTTTGAACTTTTTTAACCATGCCCATGGCCTGTTCTTCATCAAGTTACGGTATTGCTTGCACTGTTGTAACTATATGTTATAACTATGTGGTTTTTGTCAGTTTTTCTGTCTTGGTCTGTCCTGTGTTTCTGTGATATCACACCAGAGGAACAGTGTATCATTTCTTAATGCATGCATTACTAAATGACAATAAAAGAGGACTGCGTGTCTTCATAATCTAATGTGTTGGTCCCAGGAGAGATCCTCAGAGATGTTGACACCCACGAACTTGAAATTGCTCCCTCTCTCTCCACTCCTCATTCCTCAATGAAGACTGGTGTGTGTTCCCTCATCTTACCCTTTCTGAAATCCACAACCAATTTTTTGGTCTTACTGACTTCGAGTGCAATATTGTTGCTGTGACACCACTCAACGAGCTGATCTAACTCACTCCTGTATGCCTTTTCAGCCCTTTAAATCTGCATTAGATTGTTCAGGAGTTATCCAACAGCTGCCGCACCATTGCCCTATCCTAAAAACCCTGAAATGTTTTATAACTTCCGCTTTAAATGTTTCATAATGTTCCAAAGACAAACCATGCATTGTGTAAAAGAACATTTTTCCCCATATTGCCTCTGGGTCTTTAGCCCATCACCTTAAATGTCTACCCTTGTATAATTGGCACTGTCTCTGCTGAGAATCCTCCAGGCGGACCACAACCTTTTTGTGGTTTGGAGGCTTGCGTGCCTCAATGATCTGGAGAGCTATGTTGGCTGGAGTCAGGGTTTTGTGTTTCTGCTCTTGGTAGGGTCACCCATGCCAAACAGGTCAAAGGGTAGAGACCAAACTAAAAGAGGTCCATTAGTTCTCTAGGTTCGGGAGTTCAGTTCAAGGACTCAGTGTAGGGCTAACAACCCTGACTGGTAAAATAAATCAGTTATGGAAACAGCAATGAAAAATCCTTCTACAACTGAGTGTGATGGTATTCCAGAGTCTACACCCGGGACTTGCATGACTGACAGTAATGAAAACAGAGTGGAAACTACTGGCATGATGAAGGAAGACCTGAACACCGCCAGAGATGGAGGATCTTCATTGCTGCCTTAAACACCAATGGCATAGCAAGCAGAAAGCTAAGCTGCTGAGAATGGTTCCAGCTCCCACATTCATTCAGTTACCTAGTGACCAAGATGGCTTCTGATGGAGCCATTGAGTTTCATCACACAGGAACAGGTGCCATCAGCCGAACTCATCCTTGGCAACCGTAATACCTGAGACAAATGGGCATCTTTGCCTTCCGTCAATTAGTCAGAGAGTCAGAAAGCACTTTACCACAGAAACAGGCCTTTCAGCCCATCTAGTTCATGCTGAACTATTAGTCTGTCTAGTCCCATAGACGTGCAACCACACCATACTCCTCCCATCTATTAAAGGTTGAGATTGACCCCGCATACACCAATTCTGATGGCAGCCTATTCCACACTCTCACCAGCCTCTGAATGAAGAAATTCTCTCTCATGATCCCCTTAAATATAAAAAGTAATCACCTCCCTTGGAAGTCTTCATGTTTAATTGTTTTACAACATTGAATCAATGTGCACTTAATTTGGCTTTTTTTGACGCTGATCAACTGAAAGACTCTTTCATGTCAAAGTGAAACAGATTAGTTACAAATGTAAAACACAAAATAATTGATTGCATAAATATTCACCCCCTTCAAGTGGATGCACCTTTGGCAGCAATTACAGCCTTGACTCTGTGTGGATAGGTCTCTCTCAGCTTTGCTCATCTGGCCACTGCAATTTTCCCCATTCTTCTTTACAAAACCGCTTAAGTTCTGTCAGTTTGCATGGAGATCATGAGTGAACACCCCTTTTCAAGTCCAGCAACAAATTCTCAATTGGATTGAGGTCCGGACTCTAACTTGGCCACTCCAGGACATTAACTTCGTTGTCTAAAAAGCATTCCTGTGTAGTTTTGGCTTTATGCTTGGAGTCATTGTCTTGCTGGAAAATAAGTCTTCTCCCAAGTCACAGTTCTCGTGCAGACTGCATCAGGTTTTCCTCCAGGATTTCCCTGTATTTTGCTGCATTCATTTTACCCTCTACCTTCACAAGCCTTCCAGGGCCTGCTGCAGTGAAGCATCCCCACAGTATGATGCAGCCACCAACATACATCACGATAGGGCTGGTGTGTTTTCGATGATGTGCGGTGTTTGGCTTTACAGCTGTGCCATATTCTTTCCATTTCTTGATGGTTGACTTAACTGTACCCCAAGGGATATTCAGTAACTTGGAGATTTTCTTGTATCCATCGACTGACTTGTGCTTTTCAATAACCTTTTTGCAGAGTTACTTGGCATGTTCTTTGTCGTCATGATGTACTTTGCCAGGATACTGACTCACCAGCAGTTGGACCTTCCAGATACAGGTGTATTTTTACCACAATCAATTGAAAGAACTTGACTGTGCATAGATCTCCATTTAACTAATTATACGACTTCTAAAATATATTGGCTGCACCAGTGATAATTTAGTGTGTCATATTAAGGGGGGGGGGGGTGAATACTTGTGCGATCAATTATTTTTGTATTATATTTGTAATTAATTTAGATCACTTTGTAGAGATCTGTTTTCACTTTGACATGAAAGTCTTTTTCTGTTGATCAGTGACAAAAAAAACAAATCAAATCCACTGTGATTCAATGTTGTAAAACAATAAAACATGAAAACTTCTGGGGGGGGTTAAGTATTTTTTATAGGCATTGTATTTCACCTTTCAGCTTTGACCTTTAGTTCTAGTCTGTCACTGGAAAAAAGCCTTCTTGTATTTACCCCTCAGATATCCCTCCTTTGGCCAAGTTTTCCCATTTGTTTAAATCTTCCCTGGCCCCACCATCAGTGCCATCTTACGCAATCAAAGGAGCTTAATCTGATTTTATCTGCCACGGCAGGTTGTCCAGTCTCACCTCACAGAGAAATTTCGCTCCAAAACGTCGGCAGCTCTTTTTTCCATAGATGCTGCCGGGCCTGCTGAGTTCCTCCAGCATTTTGTGTGTGTTGCTCGGGTTTCCAGCCTCTGCAGACTTTCTCTTGTTTGTCACAGAGAAATTTCTTTTTTTTCCCACCTATTCCCTCCTCCACCCTCTCTGCTAAATAATTTGCTTCTTACATCTCAAACTTGAACTTTTAAGTCTTTTTCCTCAGTCTTTCCAGTGAAAAACTGAGTAACTGCGTATTTAGTAAAAAGTACTTTTCTCCTAGATACGGTGATAGTGTGAAACAGTTAAACTTTGATCTCACTGGACAGCCAAGCCCAACCGCCTTAGGTGTTGCTTTTGGACTTAATGAGTCAACAGCAATACTGTCATGCCAACTGGCTGAACAGGTGGCCTTTTCTCACACACGAAAGCAAGCCGTTTATGTTCCTTTGTACCTGATTCGCAGGGAGCAGAATACTCGAACTGTGTCAAAGATAATTGCATTTAGCCGTGGTCAGCAGTTCTGCAGGTGGCTGCCTCCTATCCTCTGCCTGCTATCAACCCACCTGTGATCTCCACAAGTGTGCGTTGGAATGCAGAAGTCAGGGCTGAAGATTAGGTAACTTCTTTTATTTTGGCTGTGCCGGTGGTGTAACGGCACCCGCGCCCAGACTTCGGAACAAGTGGTCCCGGGTTCGAATCTGGCCGACCCCTTGCACGCCTTCCATCTGTGCTGCTGTTGAGCATCGAGCTGGCAAATTGGCCTCGTAAAACAGACAAACGCTAAAGTGGCAAGGTTGCTGCCAGAAGCACCAAACAAGGCACGGGAAGGAACTTTATTTATTTTTTTTTAGAGATTTCCTGAGTGTTAAGGCCTCTGAGGATCTAACATGGTCCCAACATATAGCAGCTATAAAGAAAGCAAGACAGCGGCTATATTTAATTTGGAGTTTGAAGAGATTTGAGGTGTTATCTAAAACACTGAAACTGTGAAGAGCATTCTGACAGGCTGCATAGCTGTCTGGTCTGGGGTGGGTGTTCTACTGTACAGAACCAAAAGAAGCTACAGAAACTTATGTAATTAATAATTTATTATTAATTTTAATAAGTTAAAATTAGTCAACTCCTTCTTGGGTACAAGCCTCCGCAGTATCCAAGACATCTTCAAGGAGCGGTACCTCAGAAAGGCGACGTCCTTTGTTAAGGACCCCCATCGCCCAGGACATGCCCTCTTCTCATTGTTACCATCAGGAAGGAGGTACAGAAGCCTGAAGGAACACACTCAGCGATACAGGAACAGCTTCTTCCCTCTGCCATACGACTCCTAAATGGACATTGAACACTACCTCACTGTTATTATTTTATTTCTGTTTTAGCACTATTTTTAATTTATTTAATATACGTATATGTACTTACTGTAATTGACTTATATATTTTTAATTTCTATATTATCATGTATTGCATTGAACTGCTGCTGCTAAGTTAACAAATTTCTTGACACACGCCGGTGATAATAAACCTGATTCTGATTCTGATACAGCAGCGAATAGGCCTTTTCAGCTCTTCAAGCCACATGAACAAGCAATCTTGATTTACCCCAGGTTTAACCACAGCATAATCACGGGACAATTTGCAATGAGCGATTAACCTACTAACAGACATGTCTTCGGACTATGGGAGGAAACTGGAGGACCTGGAGAAAACTCTCCTCCCTCTCACATTCAACCTAAGGACACTCATTCTAGACACTCCTAAAATAGGAAGCAAACTCTGGCTATCCAACCTATTACCACATCTCATAATATTGTGCACTTCCATCGTGATAGCATTTTTAATTTCTAAACACATTCTCGTTCCAATAAGTTGGTCCATGGTCTCCTCTTTTGACATGATGAGGGTGGAAGAGCAACACGTCATATTCTGTCTGGGTAGCCTCCAACCTGATGGTATTAACATCGATTTCTCCTTCCAGTAAATTTTTTTCTTTTTTTTCCTCACCACTTCCCTCTTCTTCTATTCCTTATTCTTGCCTCTTACCTCTTCTCCTCACCTGCCTATCATCTCCCCCACGTCCCCCTCCTCTTTCCCTTTCTCCTATGGTCCATTCTCCTGTCCTATCAGATTCCTTCCTCCCCATGCCTTGACCTTTCCCACCCACCTGGCTTCTCCTATCACCTTCCAGCTAGCCTCTTTCCAATCCCCCCACACCTTTTTCTTCTGGCATCTTCCCCCTTCCTTTTCCAGTCCTGAAAATGATCTTGGCCTGAAACATCGACT
Source organism: Mobula birostris (assembly GCF_030028105.1). Taxonomy (NCBI): domain Eukaryota; kingdom Metazoa; phylum Chordata; class Chondrichthyes; order Myliobatiformes; family Myliobatidae; genus Mobula; species Mobula birostris. The sequence goes on from NC_092370.1 coordinate 14,486,595, forward strand.
GTTTATTCATTTCTATAGATTCTATATGAACTGCTGAGTTCCTCCAGCGTTTTGTGTGTGTCACCTCTCAACCTGTTCTGCCCATGGTAAACTGACCCGGTATTTCCAATCTCTTCTCATAACTCAACCCCGATAATTAACCTATCATGTACGTCATTAAGGATTCCCACCACCCAGGACATGCCCTCATTGCTACCATCAGGGAGCAAGACACAACCTTAATATCTTCAGAATGTCTTCTTCCCCTCTGTCATAAAATTTCTGAGTAGCGTCGCCATTAGTGTGACACTATTACAGCTTGGGGCATTCCGGAGTTTGGAATGCAATTCAGGCACCGTTCTGTAAGGAGTCTCTGTACGTCCACCCTGTGGAACGCGTGCATCTTCCCCAGTTCTCTGGTTTCCTCCCATAGTCCGAAGATGTACTGGGTAGGTTAATTAGTTATTGTAAGTTGTCCCATGAATAGGTTACAGAATCAATAAATTCAATAAATCAATCAGTGTATCAATAAATCAATAAAAAATGAGCCCATCAATAATACCTCACTATTTTGCTCTTTTTGCACTACTTATTTATTTTGATATCTTTCTAACTGTAACTTGTAGTAATGTTTTATGTATTGCAATGTACTGCTACTGCAATTTCACGACATATGTCAGTGGTAATAAACCTGATTCTCCAACCCAGTTACTTATTTTATTATAAATAAACTCCAGTGATAAAGATCAGCTTTATTTGCCACGTGTGCATCGAAATATTGAAAATACACAGTGTCACGGCTGGGCCGGTTCAGCTTGCTGCTCCACGAGCTTTACTCGACCCTGCTCCGAACTGTGGCTGTGGCCACAGTGGAACCGGCTTCTGAATTGGCTGTTGAATCACTTTTATGAACTTCAATTCCGAATGCTATTTGCTTACTTATATTGTTTGCACAATTTGCTTTTTTTCCTCTCTGCACATTGGGTCTTTTTTTGAATGGGTTCTTTGGGTTTCTTTGTTTTGTGGCTGATGGCCTCATTCTGCTCCTGTGTCTTAAGGTCTTAGCTGACACATTGAAATACCAAGCCATACAGTGAATAATGGTTTGCGTCAACAACCAACACAGTCCGAAGCAGCCTGCAAGTGTCAACACAGTATGCCCACAATTTACTAATCTATGTAATCTAACCACCAGGACCGTTGATCATTGATGTTGGCCTGGGAGAGTCCACTGACGTTGGCTTGCCTGGTCTGCCAATGAATTTAGAAGATTTGAAGAGAAGATGAGCTTGATTTGTCACATATACAACAAAGTACACGTTGCTTTCGTCATCGATCAACACAGTCCATGATGTACTGGGGGCAAGTGTCACAATGTTTCCGGCACCAACATAGCATTTCCACAAGTTCCTAACCCTTACTCGGACATCTTTGGATTGTGGGAGGAAATTGGAGCGCCTGGAGGAAGCACATGCAGTCACGGAGAGAACATGAACTTCTCGCAAGCACCAGTGGGAATCGAACCCCAATCTTACAGGTGGCACTGTAAAGCACTTTTTTGGTGCTGTTCCTTCAGTGCCCTGGGCCGCTGATGTAACTTGACCAAGTACTGGGAGGGCAGTGACCCCTGAGGTGGCAGATATAGAACACAGAACAGGCCATTCAGCCCACCATGTTGTGCCAAACCAGCCAAAAAGCAAATCAAAAACACCCAAACACTAATCCCACCTACCTCCACCATGTTCCTATCCCTCAATCTTCCTTACATCCACCTGCCTATCCAATTATCTCTCAAAAGCCTCTAATGTATTTGCCTCTCCCTCCAGGCATCCACCACTCTCTGAGTAAAAAAGCTTACCCCTCATATCCCCCTTAAACCTACCCCCTCTCACCTTCAACGTATGCCCTCTGGTGTTTGACATTTCGACCCTGGGAAACAGATACTCTCAGTCCACTCTCTCTATGCCTCTCATAATTTTATAAATCCCTCAGCCTCTGCTGCTCCAGAGAAAACAACCCAAGTTTATCCAGCCTCTAGTGATAGCACCTGCCCTCTAAACCAGGTAAACCTCTTCTGCACCCTCTCCAAAGCCCCAACATCCTTCCTACAGTGGGGCAACCAGAACAGTATGTAACAGTCCAGATGTGGCCTGACCAGTTTTATATAAAGTTACAATGTAACCTCCTGACTTTTGAACTCTGTGCCTCGACATAGAGTTCAAACATTCCATAAGTCTTCTTAACGACCTTACCGACCTGTGCCGCCACTTTCAAGGAGCTATGAACTTGGATCCCGAGATCTCTCTGCTCAGCATCACAGTTAAGGACCCTGCCCTTAATAGTGTACTGTCTCCTTGCCTTTACCCTACCACAGTGCAACACCTCACATCTACCTGGGTTAAACTTCAACTGCCATTTCTCAGCCCATATCCGCAACTGATCGGTTTCGTGCTGTATTCTTCAGCAGTCTTCTACACTATCCTCAACTCCACCAATTCTTGTGTCATCCGCAAGTTTACCAACCCACCCATCTGGATCTGCATCCAAAAGCAGAGGTCCCACGCGGACAAATTGGGATTGTGTTTGGTCCTGAAGCTCTCTTTGTCTGGCTACACCGAACAACAAATCAGGCGGCGATCCGCATCCGCGCCCAATCTAAAGTCGTTTATTCGCAGGAAAGAGATCCAATTTGACTGAACCCCGATCACCACCCATTCTGCAGACGTCCCCTCGCGTCAACGCTTCAGAGTCTTGATCTGTGACTTCAGGGTTTAGTTTTAGGCTCCCGAATCTCCCCGGGGTTATTGTCGGTTTCTTACAGAATGGGTCGATCTATTCTTTGGCTCCGTCTCCACACACCCGTCCCCAGCACACCAATGTTGAACGGAGGCAGTGAAACACTCGCATTCAGTTGAAGCCGAGCGCAGTAGCCACTTGTGTCCGCTCGCAGGGGCAGACTGCACAGCTTCCTGCTGAAATGCCGCCAAACCCACCCACCTCGGGAGTACCCTCTCAGCGGCGACTCCGGCAAAAGTACCGAAAGAATGGCAGAGGGGAAGGTGTAAAACTTACCTTTCTTGCGCTGAGGTATACTTATTGCTCGGCACGTCCATCACCAGCTGAGTTTTCTCCCCGTTCTTTTTGGTGAACATCAGTTTTAAACTGTTAGGGTTCATCGCAGCGAATCAATCCATCGCCGCTAACTCAGCATCGAAATGAACCGAACGCGAAGTATCTTCTCCCCGACGTTGCCCCGCTGCCGGTCGCTATCTTTCGGAACTTTACTTCGAATCTGCCAGGGGGATGTGGGGGGAACTGTTCGGCTTTCTTACTATGTTCAGGTGAGTTTTCTCGATCCTCCGAGGCTCGTTAGTGAGCTAGTTGTGTGTGTGTGTGTGTGTATGTATATGTGTGAGGAGCCCGAATGGCGCTGAGCGCAACGCCAAGCGAGGAGAGAAAAAACTCCAAGTTCTGGGCGACGGTGTGCAAAACCTAATTCGGAAATTTTCAAGGCTGTTTTGTACAAGAAAGACAGATCGAATTACACGCCGATTAAAGCTGACATTCTCTTCCTCCCCGTTTATTCTCCCCCGTGTTCATCACATTTCTTCTCAGCTTGGTTTATATACTTATCAAAGCTCAAAAAACCTGTACACAGCGAGCAACCTGCTGGCGGGACCGGCAACGTCTGTGAAGGTGGCGGGACAGAATTGTTCGCGTTTCGGATCGAGAGCCTCGGACAGTCCCGACTCAGGGTTTCGACGCGAAATGTCGACAATTCCTACATCCCCTCCCCACCCCAACATACGAGCACATCACTCCCCCACCAGATACTACCAGACCGGCGGAGTCTCTCCGGCAGATTCCAGCATTTACGCCGTCTTGAGTCACGGGTTCAAAATATATATATCTTTTAATTTCAGAACATTGTCAAAGGGGAGAAGGGCTGGCACCCATAAGTCATTGTGCACGCTGGCACAAATGTCACAGATAGACCAAGGGATGAGGTCCCACAGGTTGAATATGAGGAGTTAGAAAAGAAGTTAAAGACGCAGAAGCTTGTGGGAAATCCGGAGCAATACAGACAAAATGGTGGAGGATCTCAGCAGGCCAGGCAACATCTGTGGAGAGGAATAAACGGTCATATTTCAGGCCGAGACCCTTTATCAGCACCCTTCAGTCGAGATGGAGAATCTGGGCTCAAAACATCGACTGCTTATTCCTCTCTATAGATGCTGTCTGACCTCGAGGGTGCTGATCTCCAGGCTACTCATTCAGTCAAATAACACTACAGCAGAGAAAAAGGCTCTTCAGCCCATCTAGTCATGCTGAACCATTATTCTGCCTGATGGGAAATGGAGAGGGTGTTGGGGGCCATTATCGGAAGTTTGAGAAATCGAGGTTGGAGGCTACGCAAACGGAATGTAAGGTACTGTTCCTCCGAACTACGTGTGACCTCATCACGACAGTGGAGGAGGCCATAGATGGACATATTCAAATGGGAATGGGAAGTGGAATTAAAATAGGTGGCCACTGGGGGATCCCGCTTGTTCTGGCGGATGCTCGGCGAAGCGGTCTCCCAGTCTACGTCAGGTCTCACCGATATCCAGGAGGCCACACCGGGAGCACCGAACACAGTAAATGACCCCAGTAGACTCACAGGTGAAGTGTCGTCTCACCTGGAAGGACTGTTTAGGACCCCGGACGGTAGTGAGGGAGGAGGTGTAGGTGCTGGTGTAGCACTTGTTCCGCTTGCATGGAGGTGCCAGGAGGGAGATTAGTGGGGAGGGACAAATGGACAAGGGAGTCGCGTAGAGAGCGATCCCTACGGAAAGCAGAAGGTGGGGGGTGGGAAAGATGTGCTTGGTGGTGGGATCCTGTTAGAGACGGCAGAAGTTTCGAAGAATTATGTGCTGGACACGGAGGCTGGAGGGGTGGTAGATGAGAAGAAGAGGAACCCTATCCCTGGTAGGGTGGTGGGAGGATGGGGTAAAAGCAAAAGTGCATGAAATGGAAGAGGTGCGGCTGAGGGCAGCGTTGATGGTTGAGGAAGGGAAGCCCCTTCGTTCTAGAATGAAAAGCCTCATCCTGACAGCAGATGCGGCGGAGACAGAGGAGTCGAGAAAAAGGGGATGGGGTTTTTACAAGTAGTAGGGTGGGACGAAGTGTAGTCTAGATAGCCATGAGAGTCCGTGAGTGTGTAATAGACATCGGTGGATAAGCTGTCTCCGGAGATCGAAACAGTGAGATCGAGAAAGGGAAGGGAGGGGTTGGAAAAGGGCCAGGTGAGTTTGAGGGCAGGGTGGAAGTTGGAGACAAAGTGGATGAAGTCGATGAGTTCACAGGAAGCAGCACCAATGCAGTCATTGATGTAGCGCAGGAAAAGTGTGGGACGGTCACCAGTGCAGGCTTGGAACATAGACTGTTCCTCGTAGCCGACAAACAGGCAGGCATAGCTTCGACCCAGGTGAGCACCCATGGATTCACCCTTTGTTTGAAGGAAGTGGGAGCGGCCAAAGGAGAAATTATTGTCAATGAGAACGTTCCATTAGGCAGAGAGTGGTGGTGGAGGGGAACTGGTTAGGTCTGGTGTCCAAATACTCCAAATTGGACTTCACTAATGTGTTAATCAATTTCAACACAATATCCCAACTCCTGTACTCAATACTTTGAATTATGAAGGCCAATGTACCATAAGCTCTCTTCATGACACTCTGACGTTACTTTCAAGGAATTATGGATATGTATCCCTCTGTTCTATCACCCTCCTCAGTGACCTGCCACTCACATGTAAGACCTACCTTAGTTGTCCTCCCAAGGGGCAACACCTCACACTTGTCGGCATTGTATTCCTTCTGCCATTTTCAGCCCTTTTTTCAAGCTCGTCCAGATCCCACTGCAAGTTTTGAGAGCCTTTCTCACTGTCCAGTATGCCCCCAATCTTGGTATCATTCACAACTTGGCTGATCCAGTTTACTACATTGTTATCCAGAACACTGATATACTGTAGATAGCAAACAGCAATGGAGCCAGGGTCGATCCCTGCTGCACACCACTAGTCACAGGTCTTCAGTCTGAGAGACAGCCATCTACTACCACTCTCTGGCTTCTCCCACAAAGCCAATGTCTAATCCAATTTACTACCTTATCCTGAATGCCAAGCAACTGAGCCTTCTTCACCGGCCTCCCATGTGGGACCTTGTCAAAGGAGGTCCTACATGGGAATGTAAAGTCCATGTAGACAACACGTAATGGCTGTCCTTCATCAACTTTCTTGGTAACCTCTTCAATGAATTTTATGAAGTTAGTTAGACATGACCTACCACACACAATGGGTAACCCTGGGTAATTTCTAAAGTAAGTACATGTTCGGCACAGCATTGTGGGCCGAAGGGCCTGTATTGTGCTGTAGGTTTTCTATGTTTCTAATTCCATGTAGACTATCGTGAATCACTCCCTGTCTAGCCAAATATTTATATATCAGGTCACTTAGAATAACTGCCAATAATTTACCCACTACTGATGTCAGGCTCACTGACCTATAATTTTCTGACTTATTCTTAAAACCTTTCTTAATCAATGAAATGACATTAGCTATGCTCCAATCCTCTGGCACCTCACCTGTTGTTAAAGACATTTTAAATATCTCTGCCTCAGCCCCTGCTAGCCTCCCGCAAGGTCCAAGGGAACACTTTGTCAGGCCCTGGAGATTTATCCATATTAATTTGCCTCATGACAGCAAACACCCCCTCCTCTGTAATCCATACAGCGCATGACCTCACTGTTGCTTTGTTTCACTTCTCTAGACCCTGTGTCCGTCTCCAGAGCAAACAAGGATACAAGCAATCCATTTCAGATCTCCCCCACCCCTTTGGCTCCATGCCTCAATGACCACACTGACCTTCCCGACCACCAATTTTGTCCCTTGCTCCTAATATACCCGTAGAAGCCCTGAGGATTCTCCTTCACCTTGTCTGCTGGAGCAACTTCGTGCCTTGTTTTATCCCTCCTGATTTCTTTCTCAAGTGTTCTGTTTCATTTCTTATACTGTACTCCTCAAATACCCAATTTGTTCCAAGCTGCCTCTACCTGCTAACTTCACTATCTCTCAAAAACCAAGGTTCCCAAAACCTGTTATCCTTGCATTTTATTCTGACAGGAGCATTACAAACTCTGTACTCCCAAAATTTCAATTTTGAAGACCTCCCACTTACCAAGTACACCTTTGCCAGAAAACACCCTGTCCCTATCCACACCTGCCAGGTCCTTTTGTCCTTCTGATTTCCTTTATGTGACAGTCCCGCAACCCCTAACCGCCTCCTGGAATTCAACTGATCCCAAACACAAGGAATTCTGCAGATGCTGGCAATTCAAGCAACACACATCAAAGTTGCTGGTGAACGCAGCAGGCCAGGCAGCATCTCTAGGAAGAGGTACAGTCGACGTTTCGGGCGAGACCCTTTGTCAGGACTAACTGAAGGAAGAGCTAGTAAGAGATTTTTCAATTGATCCCAGCTGCCTGTACCTGACTGATGACACCTTTTATCCTGACCCAGAGTCTAAATGTCCCTTGTCATTCAGGGTTCCCTACCATTGCCAGCCCTGCCTTGCAATCTAACAGGACATGTAGATCTTGAACTCTCAATATCTCACTTTTAAAAGTCAGATGTCCCGTTGCCTGCTAGCAACCTACTCTAATCAATTTTTACTCGGTCCTAATTAGCATCATCAAAATTTGCGATGCCCAGTTTAGAGAAATAACATGCGGACCAAATATGTCCCTTTCCGTAACTAATGTAAAACGAATAGTGGTGGACCCAAGGTGCTCCCCTATTATCACCTCCATTTCCCAACAGTAGGTTAAATGTTTCTCTCTCCCTCGTAGTGCCTTCAATATATTGAGTGAAGAAACTTTCCTGAACATACTTAACAAATTCCATCCCATCTTAATACTATTGCAGTCCCAGTCTATATTAGGAAAGTTAAAATCCCTTACGATGACAACTCTAATATTCTTGCAACTTTCTGTAATCTGCCTGCATATTTGTTCCTCTAATTGCCATTGAAATTAGGCAAGCACAGTCCTCCACTAGGGAACTAAAGTATAATCTTCTTATTTCTCAACTCCACCCGTAAAGCATGACTGGATGATTGCTTTGTAATTTCACCTTGAGCTACTGCAGTGATGTTCTCCTGAATCAGAAATGCAGCTCCCCATGGCGACACACACAAAATGCGGAAGAACTCTGCAGGCCAGGCAGTATCTATAGAAATGAATAAACAGCCGACGTTTTGGGCCGAGACCCTTCTTCAGGGCTGAGAAAAAGATGAAAATTCAAAGCAAGAGATGGAGAGGGGAGAAAGAAGTACAAGGTGGTAGGTGATTGGTGAAACTGGGAGGGGGGAGGAGTGAAGTAAAGAACTGGGAAGTTGATTGGTGAACAAGATAAAGTGATGGAGAAGGGGGAATCTGATAGGAGAGGTTAGAAGACCATGGAAGAAGGGGAAGGTGGAGGAGCACCAGAGGGAGGTGATGGGCAGGTAAGGAGATAAAGTGAGAGAGGGAAACAGGAATGGGGAATGGTGGGGGGGGGGGTGCAATTACTGCAAGTTTTGAAATCGATGTTCATGCCATCGATTGGAGGCTACCCAGACGGAACGCAAGGTGTTGCTCTTCCAACTTGAGTGTGGCCTCATCGCAACACTAAAGGAGGCCATGGACTGACATGTCAGAATTAGAATGGGACGAAGGATTGAAATGGGTGGCCACTGGGAGGTCCTGCTTTTTCTGGTGGACGGAGCGTAGGGGCTCGCTGAAGCAGCCTCCTCATCTACGTCAGGTCTCACTGGTATACAGGAGGCCACAAAAGGAGCAGCAAATAGAGTATATGACCACAACAGACTCACAGGTGAAGTGTCTCCTCACCTGGAAGGGCTGCTTGGGGCCCTGAATGTTCGTGAGGGAGGAGGTGTAGGGGCAGGTGTGGCACCTGGTCTGCTTGCAGGGATAAGTACCAGGAGGGAGATCAGTGGGAAGGGATGAGTGGGCAAGGGAGCGATTCCTGCAGAAAGTGTAAAGTGCAGGGGAGGGAAAGATGTGTTTGGTGGTGGAACCCCGTTGACAATAGCGGAAGTTTTAGAGAATTATGTGTTGGATGCAGAGGCTGGTGGGGTAGTAGGTGAGGTCAAGAGGAACCCTGTCCTTGGTGAGGTGGCGGGAAGATGGGGGTGAGGGCAGATGTGTGTGAAATGGAAGAGACGCAGGTGAGGGCAGTGTTGATAGTGGAGGAAGGAAAGTCCCTATCTTCGAAGAAGGAAGGCATCTCCTTTGATCTGGAATAAAAAGCATCATCCTGAGAGCAGATGTGGCAGAGACAAGGGAACTGAGAGAAGGGGATGACATTTTTTTACAAGTGATGGGATGGGAAGAGGTATAGTCCAGGTAGCTGTGAGAATCAGTGGGTTTATAAAAGATATCAGTAGATAGACTGTGTCCAGAGATGGAGACGGAGAGATCAAGAAAGGGGAGGGAGGTGTCAGAAATTGACTAAGTAAATTTGAGGGCAGAGTGGAAGTTGGAGGCGAAGTTGATGAAGTTGAAAGGCTCAGCCTGAGTGCAGGAAGCAGCACCAAAGCAGCTGTCGATGTAGCGCAGGAAAAGCTAGGAAGCTATAGTGCTGTAGGCTGGAACGCTCTATTCTTGGTTGGTGCGGCTGTAACAAAACCAAATCTCCCTTGGGATTAATAAAGTCTATCTATCTATCTATCTGTCTAACATGGACTGTTCCCCATTGCTGAGAAGCAGGCAGGCGTAGCTGGGACCAAAGTGAGGAACCATGGCTACAGCTTTGGTTTGAAGGAGGTGGGAGGAGCCATCCCCATCCTTGCTTTCATCTACCTCTTTCTCACTTACACCTCCTGTAACAAGTCCTTAGTTATGTTTCTGTAATGGCTATAATATCCTAGTCCAAGGTAACTATACACACTGTGAATTTATCTGCCTTACTTATTAGTCTTCTTGCATTCAGATTGCAATTTAATCCAATGGTCTTTTCTTGCTCAGATTCAGATTCAGCTGTACATTCTCACACACACACACACACACACACACACACACACACACACACACACGCACGCGCGTGCACACATATAATTAAATAAGTAAAGTACAAAGTAAGTTTATTATCTAAGTATATATATCTCTCACCATATACAGCCCTCAAATTTGTTCTTTTACGGAATACACGGTAGATCCAAGAAACTCGATAGAATTGTTGAAAGACCACATCCAACAGGACAGGTGAATGACTAAATGTGCAAAAGACAACAAATTGTGCAAATTTTTTAAAAATCAATAAATGAGATGAAGAGTCCTTGAAAGTGAATCCATCCATAGGTTGCGGGAACAGGTCAGTGATGGGGTGGTGAAGCTGAGTGCAGTTAACTTCTCTGGTTCAAGAGCCTGATGGCTGAGGGGTAATAACTGTTCCTGAAAATAGTGTCATGGGCCCTGAGGCTCTAAGTAGTGCAAAAAGAGAACAAAGTTAGAAACAAATAGAGTGATATGGGTTCATTGTCCATTCAGAAATCTAATGATGGTGCAGAAGAAGCTGATTCTAAAATGTTGAATGTGCGTCTTCAGGCTCTTGTACCTCCTCCTTGATGGTAGCAATGAGAAGAGGACATGTCCTGGGTAATGAAGCCCAATGGAGAACCCAAGGAGATCCCAATGGTCCACGAATATGAATCCATGCCGCCTACACTAACATTTCCACCACTTATTCATTTGCCATATCCTCCTCTTCTTACCCTCACTAGTTCATGGCACAGGGAGGTATACAAAATTATGACGGGTTTAGGGAGGGTAAAAGCAAGGAGACTTTTCGAACTGAGGTTGGGTAAAACTGGAACTAGAGGTCATGGGTAAAGGGTGAAAGATGAAATGTTTAAGGGGAACATGAGAGGGAACTTCTTCACTCAGAGGGTGGTGAGAGTGTGGAACGAGCTGCCAGCGGTAGTGATGGATGTGGGTTTGAATTCAACATTTAAGAGAAGCTTGGATGTACATGGATGGGAGGGGTACGGAGGGCTATGGTCCGGGTACAGGCAGATGGAACTAGGCAGATTAATAATTGAGCATGGACTATGTGGGCCGAACGACCTGCTTTTCTACCTTTCACTTTATGACTCTAAGGCAGCATGAGATAGCGTTGGCAGAGAAGATTAAGGTGAATCAAAAGTGATTTTTTAAGGATATTAAAGGGAAAAGAATAATTAAGGAGAAAACAAGGAACTCAAAGATGAAAATTAATGTCTTTGTGTGGAATTACCAGAGATGGAAAAAGTGGATAATGAGCATTTGTCCTCTGTTTTAAGTGTAAGAAAGACATAAAGACTTTGGATCTTAGTGAAGAAGTCATGGGGATAATCTGTGTTACAGCGGAAGAGGCACTGAATATCTTAAAATGTATGAATGTAGGTAAACCTCCAGGATCTGATCAGGTAATATACCCAAGAACTCTGTGGGAAGCCAGAGAAGAAATTGCTGAGGTATTTGCTTCACCGTGAGTGACAAGTGAAGTGATGGAAGACCAGAGGGTAACTAATGTTGTACCTTTATTTAAACCGAGCTGTATAGAAAAACTTCGAACACTTGACCAATATCCGTGGTGGTTAAGTTATTAGATTGGATCCTGAGGAATATGATATGCAGACATTTGGAAAGACAGGTGTTGATTAGACATGATCTGCATGATTTTGAGCATGGGAGGTCATATCTGATTGAGTTTTTTGAAGTAACTAAGGAGGTTGATCAGGGCAGGATGGTAGATGTGAACCATATGGACTTCAGTCAGGCCTTTGATAAGGTTCCATGTGGTTGTCACAGTTTGTCTTCTTTTGCACATTGGTTGCTTGCTAGCCTTCACTTGTGTGTGGTGTTTCATTGATCTTGTCCTGCAAAACAATGACTCTCTGGGTAGTACATGGTGACATATACTCTGTGTACTTTGGTAATAAATTTAGTTTGAACTTTGTTAGACAGCTTAGGAAAGTAGAATCACATGGGATTCAGAGAGATTGAGCTCTTTTTATTTTAATTTTTTAATTTTATTGAGATACAGTGTGTAACAGCCCTTTGAGCCACGCCACCCAGCAATCCCCCGATTTAATCCTAGCCTAATCACAGGACAATTTACAACAACCAATGAACCTACCAACTGCTCAGTCTTTGAACCGAGGGAGGAAACCAGAGCACCCAGAGGAAACCCACATGGTACAGGCAGTGGTGGGAATTGAACTCAGGTCATTGGTACGACTAGCCTCTAGGGTGCCGTGCTGCCGCGGATATATTTTTTTTGGGTACGGAGCTAACTTGATGGCAGGAAGCAGAGGGTGATGGTGGAAGACTGTTTCTCGGAGTAGGAGGCCCATAAGCCCATAACTACTGGTGTTCCCCATGGTTAGTGCAATTTGTTGTCTATGTAACCCTCAGGCTTGCCCAGCTCACGTTCGTCTAGGGGAAACAGCCTTCGGCCATGCCAAACTGAGTAGTAGTGTTTGTGTGGATGCTGTGTAATGTACCCCCAGTTACAACGCCACAACGCAAAGTATCAGACAGTACATCATATGCAATTAAATGATTGAACTTTATAAATCTTAATCTGAATATACGGTTAGTAATGAAAATAAACAAAAAAAGGGCCCAAGTCACGTTGAAGCTCACTCAGTAGTCATTCTTCCACCATTGATCTCCAAGCGTCGCCGACCTTCAGACCCTCAGATCCCAGTCCACTCCGTCCGGTGGTCTACCAGCTCTCTCCACACACGTCTTCGCTCTTCATCTCTTCTCGACAAAAGACTGCGAAAACAATATCCTTCCAGATACACAAGACAAAACAACAATCTCCAATCGGCTAACATGCATAACCACAGTCCTGTTATCTCCAACCATAACCCAAACATTGCTGTTACAGAGAAACCGTTACCTCAGCAGTGAACATTACAGAGAAGCCATTACATTAGCAGTGACACCTTACAACACGTTACACTCTCCCCCCCCCCACCAAATTTGGTCATGTCCTCATGATATTGAGATAATTTGCCAACCCTTCCTGCAAAACACAAAGCCCAATCCAGGTGCAAAAAGCAGTGACATAGCTCTCCAAAACAGTAGAGATCACGCCCTGTTCTCCAGGCGCTACATAGGCCAACCTATCCAGTGGTCTCCTAATTCTCTGAGACCTCTGTACATTCTCACCTAACTCTTCAGGCTCAGATGCTACTGGGGATAGTTCGGGTCTACTTGGTGAGTCCTCCCCCGATCTATCACTCGTGTCCCCCTGCAACTCGGAGCCCCCTGTCCCGTGTCCAGGCCCCGCTTCCTCTCCTTCAGGGTCCTGCTGTAACCCAGGCTGCCCACAGATAGCCGCCCCCCCGCTCACTTCACCTGACTCAGTAGGAGAAGGGCCAGGAGTCTCTTCCTCAATCAATGGGGAGTTAGCGAAAGGCAGCGTGTACCACACATCCAGACCATCATCCTCCGAATCAGTATCTCTCTCATGGGCGGGACCCTGCCCAGCCTCTCCCACTGTGGGCCCTGCAGTCACCCTGCGTTTTCGCAGATGCTCTTACTAGGTGTCGGCTCCAAGTCGGGCTCTGGGCCTACCTGCACCTCTTGTCCCGGGGGCAACAGGTGATTCTGATGGAGAATCTTGACAGACCCATTCCCCTCCTCTGGTTTCACCCGGAAAACTGGTAGGTTGGGCATCTGACTCTCCACCACATAGAGTGTGGCCACCCAGTGGTCAGCCAACTTGTGCTTTCCAGGTAGCCCCAAATTCCTTGTGAGGACTTGGTCTCCCGGCAGGAGTTGGAAGAACCTCACTTTTTGATCATATCTCCTCTTATTTCCTTGATTCTGCTTGGCTGCTGCGACCCCAGCCAATTCAAAAGCCCTTTTCAGCTCTCCCCTCATATCAGACACATACTTCAGATAAGGCTTTGGTGGTAAGTCACCCTCATCAGTCCCAAAACGAAGGTCAATGGGCAACTTCGCCTCGCGCCCAAACATCAGATAATATGGCGAGTACTCAGTAGCTTCATTTCGAGTATAGTTGTAACAGTGAAACAGATGCCCAATATGTTGACTCCACCTGCTCTTCTTGCTGATCTCCAGGGTCCCGAGCATGTCTAGCAAGGTCCGATTAAACCTCTCAGGCTGGGGATCGCCCTGCGGGTGGTAGGGCGTGGCCCTCAATTTCTCAACTCCAAGAATGCCCAGTAACTCAGAGGTGAGTTTGCTCTCGAAGTCCCATCCCAGGTCACTATGTATCCACCTGGGAAAGCCATAATGAACAAAATACTTCTCTCATAACAGTTTTGCCACCGTAGTCACCCTCTGGTCCTTGGTAGGAAAAGCCTGAGCATATCTGGTGTAGTGGTCCATGATAACTAAGACATTCGCCGTGATGCTGGCATCGGGTTCTACGGACAGGAAATCCATACACACCAGGTCCAGGGGCCCTGCACTCTGCAAGTGGGACAAAGGAGCTGCCCGCGTAGGCAGTGTCTTCCACCATATGCAGCGAATGCACGACTTGCAGTATTCTTCAACCTCCAACTTCATTCGGGGCCAGTAAAACCATTCTCTGAGCAATCCATAGGTCTTTTCCACCCCCAAATGTGCAGAGTCATCATGAAGTGACTTCAACACAATCCTCCGATACTTCTGTTCAGGGTCCTATAATCCAGACACATGCATATCTTCCCGTTCTTCTTCCAGGCCACTACTATTGGAGACGCATAGGGACTTCGGGACTCGGTGATGATCCCAGCTTCCTTCAACTTACACAAATGCTGCCGCACATCTTCCACGTCTGCAGGGGCCAGTCACCGTGACCTCTCTCTAAATGGGGTGCCCTCGGTCACCGAGATAGTGTGACGAGTGCTCTTGGAACAACCCACATCAAACTCACCAATGGAAAAGACACCTTCCAGCTTCAACATCTTCTCTACCAACCTCCTTTTCCAACCCAGTGGCACTGGGGAGTCCCCGAAGTTGAATGACTCAGCAGTCAACTTTCCCCCCTTTTCCAATAGTTTCCCCCCTGCGGTCGTCACGGGGGCACTTGACATTACCGTCACTGGGAACAAATGCGCCAGGGGCATCCCCCGCTTGAAGGTGACCTCCCTCTTCGTAGTTTTCCTGACAATCACTGCCATCCTGCTCACCTGTACAACCGAGGGCTTCTGCAATTCGGACCTCACCAGAACCCCAGCCGGAAATCTCGACTCCCCTTCGAGGTCTTCCGGAGCGTCCACTAAGAGGGCTTCACCCTCAGGCACTCCTGGAAATTTGGGGGTCCCCATCACTCTCGCTACTTCCTCGGGCAGTACCACCATTGGCTTCGACTGGGTGAACCACACAGTCCCTCGTTTAAATTTGGTACCCAGCCCAGTGCGGCCACACACTTCTCAAAAGCAGCCCGAAACACCGGATGCACGGACATTGTCCCCAAAAAGCTCTCACCCGCCTTCTCCTTGCAGGCCCCCATGAGACCTCACAAGAGGGGTGTTGGTCCCCACCAGAATTGAAACTCCGCCCATCTCAACAGGGTCCGGACAAACCAGTACTAATGTATCAAGAACCTCAGACACTCCCACATCGGCCTCCGAGAACTCCAGTTTCGCTGACAAATAACCGTCGTATGGATAATCACCAGACTGAGACCCCAAATCTCCAATGCGCTGAATGGTGTCAAGGGTAAATGCTTCAGATACCGGTTGTAAAACGAACAGTACAGTAACGTGACCTGCGATTCGGTGTCGAGTATGGCTTTAGCATATAATCCTTCTATCCGTAGTGACACACTGGAGCATGGTCCCACTAAGCCTTCAGGAATAGGGTCTTTTGCTTTCGGGAGTTCCTTGGAACATTGCTGGGAACGTGTTCCCTCAGAGACACCAGACCGTTTCCTCACTGGGTTTCCCAGCACCCCTCCCTGCTTAGATACCCGGGGGCTCGCTCTCCGAGGGGCTTCCTGCCACTCGCATTCCCGCCGGAAGTGTCCCTCTTCCCACAGTTATAGCACACGCTACCGGCCGCCCCTCTTCTCGCAGAACCCCAGCCACCCGCAGCCTTCTGCGTAGTCCGTCCCCTTATGGGGGGGCCCTCTCTACCAGTCTTATCATACAGGGGGTCCACACTCGCTGTTAACACCCAGGACATCTCAATTCTCAGCTCTGCCACCATCTCCTTTACATTTCCCGGTTTGGGCTGGCCCCGGTCACTTCACCACAAGGGGCTACTACCAAGGACTGTACCCTGCTGACGGAGTCCTCTCATGGTCCCCACACGTTCTCCTCCTCCCGCACCTCTCTGATCAGCTGAACAAATGAAGGAGGAAGGAGGCGCATTTTACGGGACAGTTGGAGACCCCAAGCAATCATGTCCTGGGTCTGGGTGCCCTTGGCTATCTGGTCCATCCTTAACTTATGCACCTCAGCCGTCTGAATAACCCCCCAGCGCCGCAAACAATTTAGCTGCCTCTCCAGCCGATAAAGGTACTCGGAAAGCTTTTCCCCGTTCTCCTGATGCATGTTTTGAAACCCCACCAGGAGCTCCAGTGGGCTCCCTGTCATACCAAAAGCGTTCTCTAATGTGTCTAGGTACTCAGCAAGGGGAGCAGAGGGCTGGTTAATGGTCACGCCTCTTACTACATCAGCCGCCAACTCCTTCAAACTTTCAAACAATCTCTGTCGCTTTTCGTCATCAGAGCACTGGCACTCATCTAACAACTGAAAGGTCTTCTCCACCCACGTCTCATGCTCCTCTTCCCCCTCGGGGAAGGACGTAATTCCAGAGAAAATTCTCAGCTTCCGGTGAGGACCTGCTGCCTGTGCACTGGGCCACTTATTCACCAGAGAGGTAAGGGCTGTTGCCAACTCAGAACCCACACTCTTCTCTGGGGAACGGGGACTAATTAAACTTTCCAAATCCGACCACTCTTTCCCCTCACTCCTCAGAAATGATAGAACCCTGTCTCTGAAATCTCCGCCCCCAACTGCGGGCAACTCGGCTAGTGACCCAGCCTGCTGGGCTCCCTTCTCCTCCTCCCTGACAGTATGGACAGGCCAAGGCCCCGCCTCACCTGGGGCACTGATAGATGCTGGCAGTCCCACTGCCGTTATGTCAGCGCTAGTCTGAACTAAAACAAGGTCTGAGCCCGCCATTTTATCAAACTTTCACACTACGATTTCAACTTTGCCAACAGCTTTAACCATACTCAAAAATTGAATTAACAATTCATCTGGGGTACGAATATCCACCCCACTCAACACACACACAGTAATTACTGGCAATCCCGGATGAGCCCCCACAATTGTAACCCTCAGGCTCGCCCAGCTCGTGTTCGTCTAGGGGAAACAGCCTTCCGCCCCACCAAGCTGGGTAATCACGTTTGTGTGGATGCTGTGTAATGTACTCCCCAGTTACAAACCCCCAACACAAAATATCAGACAGTACACCATATGCAATTAAATGATAGAACTTTATTAATTTTAATCTGAATATAAGGTTAGTAATGAAAATAAACAGAACAAAGGGCCCAAGTCTAGTCAAAGTCACACTGGAGCTCACTCAGAATTCATTCTTCCACCATTGGTCTCCTCCGAACGTCACCGACCTTTGGACCCTCAGATTCCAGTTAACTCCATCCGGTGGTCTACCAGCTCTCACCACACGTGCCTTCCCTCTTCATCTCTCCTCACAAAAGACCGCGAAAACAATATCCTTCCAGATACCCAAGACAAAACAACAATCCCCAATTGGTTAACATGCATAGTAGAGTCCTGTTATCTTCAGCCATAACCCAAACATTGCTGCTACAGAGAAACCGTTACCTCAGCAGTGAATATTATGGCGAAGCTATTACATCTATATCAATGACTTGGGTGCAGGGCATGGTTAGTAAGATAGCAGATGTCACTAAAATAGGTGATATCATTAACAGTGAAGATGGATATAAGGATCTACAGAAAAATCTTGAACAGCTGGTTAACATATGGAATTAATTCAGATAAGTCTGAGATGTTGCATTTGCGAAGACAAAGGGTGGAAGAACTTTCACAGTGAGTGGTAGGACCCTGCAGAGTATTGTAGAACAAGGAGACCTAGATAGAGTGGATGTGGAGAGGCTGTTTCCTACAGCAGGGGAGTCTAGGACCAGAGGGTACCCCCTCAGAATAGAGGAACATCCCTTTAGAAAAGAGATGAGGAGGAATTTCTTTAGCCAGAGGGTGGTGAATCTGTGGAATTCATTGCCACTGGTGACCGTGGAGGCCAAGTCATTGGGCATATTTAAAGCGGAGGTTGATACCTTTCTTGATTAGTCAGGACGTGAAAAATTACAGGGAGACAGCGGGAGAATGGAGTTAAGAGAGATAATAAATCAGCCATGATAGAATGGTGGAGCAGATTCAATGGGCTGAATAGCCTAATTCTGCTCCCATGTCTTAAGGAAATAATGAGCAGCTTTGGATTACCTACATTGGAGCTTAGGAGAATGAAGGGGTGATTTTACTAAGGTGAATATAATTACATCCTTCCTTAAATCAGGAGACATGACGTCAACACAATACCTTAAGTCCTCAATTTACAAATACTGTGGTCAGTTTATGAATCTTCACTGTAACATAACTAACTCTTTTGAAATTTGCCCCTGCAATTGGATCATTTTGATCCAATGACCATGGGTTTGTGGCATACACAGTAAATGAGAACAGAGTGGACGTAGGAAGAGGCAGATATAAAGTCTGTATCTGGGTGTACAGGCAAACAGATCAGCTTCCAGGAAAATTCAGCGTGACAGGATGACTGTCCTACTGGTTTGGATATCGGGAGGTGCGGTGTACACTTGTTCACAATACCTTCATAGAAGTGTGTTTGTAAAATTGTGTGTGTGTGTGTGTGTGTGTGTGTGTGTGTGTGTTGTTGGCCAGAAGAAACTGCAGTCTAATCACAGACAGGGGAAGCAGACAAACCAGTTGTTTCTGTTTCCCCCCATTTTGTGGACTCTGAACTGATCCTTTCTCTTGGATAATCTAATCAGAGCAACTGAATGTGGAACCCGATGAACTTCAGGTAATAACCTGCTAAACCTGAGACTATTCTCAGATGAGTATCTACTTATTATATAAATGCCAGGCCTACCGAAGAAACAATCTGTAATCTCATTGGACTCTGTCTGGGTTGCCTCATTTAACTGGTTTGGACCAGTCAGAGTTGAAAGACACAAATACACAAGGCTGGGGTGGGGGGGGGGGGCGCAGGCAGAACTATAAAACAATGTTGGTTGTAGCCCTCTACAATGACCAGTGAAAAGGTGACCCAGGTAGGTCAGGTGACCTCGAGCCAATGAAATGGAGATCCACCAGTTCAATTGACGAGGAACACGATAAGAGTCAGGAGCTCCAAACACATAGGGGCGATAACTCTCCAGCAAACTATCGTGAATAAGGAGGTCCCCACAGACACATGGAGATCGGGACCATGAGGAACGCCTGGCCAGCATAGACTCATTTCCCGGGTAATACTTCTTCTTTTCACTGACTGCTCATGGAAGGTCAGGGAATCTAGTGGGGTGCACATGGAGACAGTTTGTGAAACCTACGTGCTGTTTAGTTGCGACAATAAAAGTACTTGTCAATAAATACAGATTCTCTGTGCTTCACTGATCATTATGACACATCTGGATAGTAGTAACAGGATTGGTCCGAGTCAGCATGGATTTACGAAGGGGAAATAGTGCTTGACTAATCTTCTGGAATTTTTTGAGGATGTAACTATGAAAATGGACAAGGGAGAGCCAGTGGATATAGTGTACCTGGACTTTCAGAAAGCCTTTGATAATGTCCCACATAGGAGATTAGTGGGCAAAATTAGGGCACATGGTATTGGGGGCAGAGTACTGACATGGATTGAAAATTGGCTGGCTGACAGAAAACAAAGAGTAGCGATTAACGGGTCCCTTTCAGAATGGCAGGCGGTGACCAGTGGGGTACCGCAGGGTTCAGTGCTGGGACTGCAGCTGTTTACAATATATAATAATGATTTAGATGAGGGAATTAAAAGTAACATTAGCAAATTTGCCGATGACACAAAGCTGGGTGGTGGTGTGAAATGTGAGGAGGATGTTATGAGAATGCAGGGTGACTTGGACAGGCTGGGTGAGTGGGCAGATGCACGGCAGATGCAGTTTAATGTGGATAAATGTGAGGTTATCCACTTTGGTGGTAAGAACGGGAAGGCAGATTATTATCTAAATGGAGTCAAGTTAGGAAAAGGGGAAGCACAATGAGATCTAGGTGTTCTTGTACATCAGTCACTGAAAGCAAGCATGCAGGTACAGCAGGCAGTGAAGAAGGCTAATGGCATGCTGGCCTTCATAACAAGGGGAATTGAGTATAAGAGCAAAGAGGTCTTTCTGCAGCTGTACAGGGCCCTGGTGAGACCACACCTGGAGTACTATGTGCAGTTTTGGTCTCCAAATTTGAGGAAGGACATTCTAGCTGTTGAGGGAGTGCAGTGTAGGTTCACAAGGTTAATTCCCAGGGTGGCGGGACTGACATATGTCGAAAGATTAGAGTGACTGGGCTTGTATACTCTAAAATTTAGAAGGCTAAGAGGGGATCTTATTGAAACATGTAAGATTATTAAGGGATTGGACACGCTAGAGGCAGGAAGCATGTTCCTGCTGATGGGTGAGTCCAGAACCAGAGGCCACAGTTTAAGAATAAGGGGTAGGCCATTTAGAACGGAGTTGAGGAAAAACTTTTTCACCCAGAGAGTGGTGGATATATGGAATGCTCTGCCCCAGAAGGCTGTGGAGGCCAAGTCTCTGGATGCTTTCAAGAAAGAGATGGATAGAGCTCTTAAAGATAGTGGAATCAAAGGTTATGGGGATAAGGCAGGAACTGGATACTGCTAGTGGATGATCAGCCATGATTACAGTGAATGATGGTGCTGGCTCGAAGGGCCAAATGGCCTACTCCTGCACCTATTGTCTATTATTACAAAGGGTGATTCTTGTAACTCTGTGTGTGTGTGAACCCAAACCTTAGAACCAAGGTCAGGAGGGGCAATAAAGGAATTAGTGGCAGGTATAATGAGTTCATTTGTGTGAAGGTGAAAACTCTGTGAGTAAACATATAATTCATCAGCGAGAGAAAGCTGGACTGGACAAACCAGGTAGGTTAATGCCTGGAGTCAGGAAGAATGATGGAAAAGGGAATCAAAGAGTAGTGGGGTTGAGGCAACAGATGTTTTACGTTGTGTGTGTAAGGGGTTTCTTCTTTTATGTTACTGCGTAGTCTAATTAAAATGGCTTCTTTGTTATGTTATAATTGAAATGGCTTATTTGTTATGTTAACTGCTGAGAAAGTCCTCCTGCTAGCAGTTTATTTTGATTATGTTACTGATAAGAGGGTGAACAAATCAATTGGGATAGATGTTATTCTTCCTGTGTGTCTGTAAGTTAGTGTGATGCGCGGGTTTTTGGGGAGAAGGCGGGAGAGAGAGACAGAGGATGGACAAGGCGCTGTGAGTCTGCTAACAGGGTCAGACCCCGAGCAGGAGTCCGAGATCCAGGGAGTTCGGCGAGGAGAGGAGATGGAGATGGACTCGTGTGGAGTGTCTGGTCGACCACCATTGTTGGTCCCAGGCGGCCGGTTGAGGTGGTCCGAGGGTATCGCAGGGTGAAGAAGCAGGGTCCCGAGCTCCAAATGTTTGTGCACGAAGAGATTGAACTTCGATAAGTGTGGCGCCTTTTATTTGTCTGTTATTTGGGCAGGGTGGTGTACATCACACAGCATCCACAGAAACTTATTACCCAGTTTGGCGGGGCCGAGGGCTGTTTCCCTAGACGACAGCGAGCCGAGCGACCCTGAGTCTGGCCAGGGGGGCTAGATGTGTAATTATAGGAGAAAATGAAGGATCAGGCTCAGCTGGAATCATGTCGTGCACAAATAACAGAGCAACACAAGGAAAGGGACAGGATGTACAAGCAGAGCTAGACAGATCAACATACACACAGTCCAATTGTACGGGGTAAAGCAGGAACACAGCTGGGAGGGGCTGTGCTTTGTGAACTGTGTGAAGTAAGAGAAAGGTAACATTTTAAGGGGAAAAGTGGGATTGAGTTACTGAGGGGCTCCAACAGCAGTAACCCAAAGCAAAAGTTTGAAAAGTAAGGGAGAAATAATCAATGTGTGACATCACAGGAAGGCAGGAAGATGATTGATTGGTGCCCATTGTCTCTCACAATTTTAAAGAGGTTTTCCAGACAGGTAGCCTTGACCCACTGCACTTTGCCTACAGCCAAAACAGGTCCACAGCAGACACACTCTCCCTAAGGGCATTTGGACAGTACCAACATCTGATTACTATTTATTGACATCAGTTCTGCCTTCAGTATCTTAGTTCCAGTCAAGTTCAACACAAACCTGCTGAAGCAGAGAACCACTGATGTATAGAGAGGAATAAACAGTTGATATTTCATCCTAATCTGATGGATATTCACACTCCAGGGCATGGGGGGGGGGAGTGGCCTTTTTACCAATCTCAGCTCTTTGTGGGAAGACAAATCTTGGGGTTGTATACTGCATACATACTTTGATAATAAATGTACTTTGTATCTTTGAATCTAACACTGCAGCTGACACTTACAAGGGTCAAAAAGTTGGTTCTGAGCAAGTTAAACTTCCAAACAATAGTTGTTGCTCAGCCTCTTGTAAACAGGTGAACTATAGGGTCTTGGTTGGCCCATTATTTAATCTAGGGAAAACAATGGGGTCTACTTCCATTTAATTAAACAGTGCATTCAGATGGCCTGACAAATGTAACTAAAAAATATTGTATGAACGTGAAGTCATCAAGTAGCAAAAAACAGTATAAATGTTAGAGAGCAGTCAGGCTTGTTAGGAATGGTCAAGGGACAACAAGAAGAATGACAGAAAGGTGGAACGACTAGAATCCATTCCTCTGCCTTCAATTTCTATAATAGATGATTCATTTGTCTGCAAACTGTTGGTATGTCTTTTTAGCTTATAGAGATTTTACCTGTGTTTTGGAAATTGTTTGCAATTTGGAAATCTTTCTTTTTGATAGAAATCCTCTGTGAATTTTAAAAGTGAGTTAAGTATTGTATCTAAATTTAAATGTCCGTCACTAAAAATAAATGAATTAAAATAGTTTGTTAGCTGGAGGTATCTCCTCCTTGGTAGAGAGGGAGGCTGACTGCTCAAATAGCAGGTATTGGTGTAAACATAACTTTGGTAGATCAAATAATGACAGCACAAAAAGATCATTACTTATCTTTTCACCCGTTTATTTCTTCGAGCTCAGCCGGCAAGTGAATTTGGACTCGACATCAGGGAGAGACCCGTTCTCATCTCCCTGGCGGTTCTACAAGTTCACTGCCCGATGTCAGAATTGTCAGAAGTTATAAGGCCACCGATACAAAAGAACAATCAGTTTGATAACTATTCCAGTCAAGTCAATGGATTATTGATACAAAACTACAATCAATTTGTCAGACACTCCAGCCACCTTAATGAAAGAAAGGAATGTCCTACCTGGTTTGCTGGAGCCACAACTTAATCACAAAGTTAAGAACATCCGTCAAATTTATGCTTTAATTAAGAAAGGAATGTTCTGTCTAATTTCCATCAGGTACTGCTTTTCGTCAAAATCAAAAGGTGTGAAAAGCCCAGAGACGTCTGATGTGGATCTGGGCAAACTTTAATTATCTTGCTCCAAAGAAGGCAACTGTGAGACATTATTCAAACACACTGCAGTCACAGACATAGTCAGTACTTAATCTATTGTTTACAGGGATCTGAGAATCCCCCATTCCCTTAAACTTTATCAATGGCAGCTAAACTCACCAAGGACGATAAACAGGGAAGTGAACTCACCTTTGAAGTGTTTGTGGCTACTGTATAACCTCCTTTTAGAGAGTCTACCTGTAGCTATCTATACCAGATGGGGCTTAAGGTGTACTTTCAAGTTCAGAACTTCACAGATAGCAAACCCAATACTATCACACTGATAAGAGCAATCTCTGCTCATTCCATGTCCAAATTGTAGTGGATTAACAATTTTCTCATGGTTAATACGTTGGTCATTTTTAATCCCTAAAGACCACCTCTGTTCAATTTACCAGATTAATTCCTGCAATGGAGAGAGGTTAATCAGAGGCATATATCAATTTAGGAGATTAGAAGAATGATATTTGATCTAATTGGCATTGGTTTATTATTGTCACATGTGCCAAGATCTAGCTCCGAGGCGGTTCTAAAACTATGGTCTCTAGTTTTTGACTTCCTTACCCCGGGAAAAGAACTGTGACCATTCACCTTATAAGGTCACCCCTCTGCTTCCCATGATCCATGGAACATAGGGCATGGCAACACAGTACTGTCTCTTCACCTATTATCATTAATTTATAAGTACATTAATTTATTTATTTAATGAGTAGGCCCTGCAGGACCTTTGAGCTACGCTGCCCCAGCAACCCTCCAACAAGCTCGATTAATTTACAATGACCAATGAACCTACCCAGCAGGGTTTGGACTGTGGGAGGGAACCGGAGGACCTGGAGAAAGCCCATGCATCCCACAGGGAGGACGCACAGAGTCTCCTTACAGAGTAGCACCAGAATTGAACTCCAAACTCCAGAATGCCCCAAGCTGTAACATCGTTACGCTGACTGCTACGCTACCGTGGCACCACCCCTCCTTCCTACATAGTCCTCCATTATTTTAGCCCCCATGTGTTTATCTAAGAGTTTCTTATATTCTCTCACTGTATCTGCCTCTACCACTACCTTGAGAGGGCATTCCATGCACCCACCTACCTCTGACATCCCCTCCGATCACCTCAAAATTATACCTCCTCATATTAGCCATTTCCACCCTGGGAAAGAAGTCTCTGACTATCCATTGGATCTATGCTTCTTATCATCTCGTACACTGATATGTTTACTAGAATCGAGTTTAAAATGGTCCCATTGCAACCTCCTCTACATCGGTGAGACACGTTGTAAATTGGGGGACCATTCGTCAAGCACCTCCATTCCATTTGCCACAAGCAGGACTTCCCGATGGCCAAACATTTTAATTCCGCTTCCTATTCCCATACCGACATGTCAGTCCATGGCCTCATCTTGTGCCAAGATGAGACCACCCATAAGGTGGAGGAGCAACACCTTACCTTCCATCTGGGTAGCATCCAACCTTGATTTCTCCCTCCAGTAAAAAAATATTCCACCCCATGCCCCCAATCCTCTATTCCCTACTCTGAACTTTTACTTTTTCTCAACTGCCTATCACTCCACCCCTGGGTCCCTTCCTCCTTCCCTTTCTCCAATGGTCCACTCTCCTCTCCGATCGAATTCCTCCTTCTCCAGACCTTGACCTTTCCCACTCACCTGGCTTCACCTGTCACCTTCCAGCTACCCTCCTTCCCTTTGCCCCATCTTTTTATTCTGGCATCTTTCCCCTTCTCCAGTCCTGAAGAAGGGTCTTGCCCCAAAACGTCATTTCCATAGATGCTGCCTGACCTACTGAGTTGATATTTCCGGCTGAGACCCTTCATCAGGAGTGGTTCAATATATTGCTGCGCAGATTGATATATGAAAGTCCATTCCATATTCTCAAAGAGTCCGAGCAGCTGGCCTAATTTCTTTGGTGTTCAAAGTTGACTTTCCTCATTCTGATTATTGAAAAGGCTGGAATAAAGACTGTACTATATTTAGCTGTTGTACAATATTTTGCACTTAGTACCTCATGAAAGCAAAAAAAAACACAGAACAATGTGTTCAATTTCTTGTTCTTTTTATTGCCCAATTCATTCCATGGGTGGGCACAGCTAAATTGACATGAAATGTTAATTATTAATTTGCAAATATGCATGTGCATGTTCAAGAGGACTAGAATATAAAAGCTAAGATGTAATGTTGAGACTTTATAAAACACTGACGAGGCCTCACTTGGAAAACTGAGCATCTTTGGGCCCCTTATCTTAAAAAGGATGTGCTGACATTGGAGAGGGCCTAAAGGAGATTCACGAAAATGATTCCAGGATTGAATGGCTTGTCATATAAAAAGAAGATGTGCTGGAGCTTTTGGAAAACATCAGGTTGAATAAGTCACCAGGACCAGACGAGATATACCCCAGGCTGCTGTGGGAGGTGAGGGAGAAGATTGCTGAGCCTCTGGCAATGATCTTTGCATCATCAAAGGGGATGGGAGAGGTTCTGGAGGATTGGAGGGTTGCGGATGTTGTTCCATTATTCAAGAAAGGGAGTAGAGGTAGCCCAGGAAATTATAGACCAGTGAGTCTTACTTCAGTGGTTGGTAAGTTGATAGAGAAGATCCTGAGAGGCAGGATTTATGAATATTTGAAGAGGTATGATATGATTAGGAATAGTCAGCATGGCTTTGTCAAGGGCAGGTCATGCCTTACGAGCCTGATTGAATTTTTTGAGGATGTGACTAAACACATTGCTGAAGGAAGAGCAGTAGATGTAGTGTATATGGATTTCAGCAAGGCATTTGATAAGGTACCCCATGCAAGACTTATTGAGAAAGTAAGGAAGCATGGGATCCAAGGGGACATCGCTTTGTGGATCCAGAACTGGCTTGCCCACAGAAGGCAAAGAGTGGTTGTAGACGGGTCATATTCTGCATAGTGGTCAGTGACCAGTGGTGTGCCTCAGGGATCTGTTCTGGGACCGTGATTCTTATAAATGACCTGGATGAGGAAGTGGAGGGATGGGTTAGTAAATCTGATGACACAAAGGTTGGAGGTGTTGTGGATAGTGTGGAGGGCTGTCAGAGATTACAGCGGGACATTGATAGGATGCAAAATTAGGCCAAGAAGTGGCAGATGGAGTTCAACCCAGAGAAGTGTGAGGTGGTTCATTTTGGTAGGTCAAATATGATGGCAGAATATAGTATTAATGATAAGACTCTTGGCAGTGTGGAGGATCACCTGGCTTCACCTGTCGCCTTCCAGCTACCCTCCTTCCCCTTGCCCCATCTTTTTATTCTGGCATCTTCCCCCTTCTCCAGTCCTGAAGCAGCAGCTTTGAGTGTCCTATGGCCTCGGACCCCAAGATCTGATCCTCAGACTTCAGAAAGGGGAAGTCGGGACCTGTCTTCATAGAGAGGTCAGCGGTGGAAAGGATGGACATCTTCAAGTTCTTGGGCATCAACATCTCTGAGGATTAGTCCTGGGCTAATAATAATGTAATCATATTAGTAATGTAATCATGAAGACATCATAGGCTATATTTCATAAGGAGCTTGAGGTGAATTTGATGTTAGCTTCAACTATCAGCATCTTTGTGTTGCATATTTAATATTTCTGTAATATTGTAACTATCATCGGCTCTGGACTGGAATAATAAGCAAGTTGGCAAGGTCAACGCCAATGGAACACTCTTCCTCACCAAATGTGCTGAACGCAACCTGGTGATTATAAACACCCTATTTCGCCAGAAAAACAGGCACAATGTCTCCTGGCAGCATCCATGCTCCAAACACTGGCACCTTATCAACTACATCATCGTACGATCTTGGGACCAATAAGATGTACTGATAACAAGAGTTGTTACTGGTGTCGACGAGTGCTGGACAGACCATCGACTCATCTCGTCCACCATGAGAATGAAGATTTGGCCCAAAAGGAAACACCAAAATCAGAACACTATTAAGAAATTCAATGTTGACATCTTTCAAGACATCAATCATGTACAGAAGTTCCAACAAAATCTTCAAGGACAACTGCCTCAACAAATCCCACCATCTGTAGAAGAACACTGGAATCAATTGAAGAACACTATCATCACCTCCTGCAAAGAAACTATTGGGTTCAAGACGAAAAAACATCAGGATTGGTTCGATGAAAATGATAAACTACTCCAAGAACTCATCGATGAAAGGAGAAAAGCTTTCATCACCTTACAAAATGACCAACAATCGGCTACCAAAAGGAAACGCTATCAAGAATGCAATGCGGCAGTCCAGAAGAGCACCCGAAACTTGAAAAAGCAATGGTGGAGGAAGAAAGCTCAGGGAATCCAACAACTAGCAGATGCCAACGACACTCAAGGCTTTTTCAACACAACTAAAGCTATTTTCGGCCCACGGTCAAGCCCCTCTCAAAAGCAAAAATGGTTCAACCATCCTGAAGATCAATGCTGACATCAATTCTAGATGGAGGGAACTCTTTGAAGATCTTCTAAATCAAACCATCTCATTTGACAGGAAAGTGATTAACAACATTCCAAAACAGCCTGTTGGTGACTCCCTAAGCAAAATACCAACACTTGAAAAAGTCAAGGAAGCCATCAAAACCTTGAAAAACAACAAGGCCGGTGGACTCGATGGAATACCAGCTGAGGTCTACAAAATTGGAGGTAACTCGCTTCATTACCAACTGCATCAACTTCTCATCAAGATCTGGATAAATGAAGATGTACCAGCAGACTTTAGAGACTCAGCAATCATTACCATCTACAAAAGGAAAGGCGATCGATCCGAATGCGGAAATTATCGTGGAATTTCCCTGTTAGCAACAGCAGGAAAGATCCTCACCCGCATCATGAACAATTGGCTCAAGCCTTTAGCCGAGAAGATCCTTCCGCAGGCACAAGCTGGTTTTAGACCATCACATGGAGCAATCAACATGATCTTCACAATGCGACAGCTACAAGAAAAATGTCGTGAACAACTTCAACCTTTGTACATGGCATTCATCGACCTCACTAAAGCCTTTGACTCGGTATCAAGGGAACTCCCATGGGATGTCCTATCCATTTATGGATGCCCTGAAAAGTACGTTTGAATCCTGAGACTCCTCCACGACGGCATGCTTGCCACAGTCATGGTCAGCAACAGTAACTGTGAGCCTCTTCAAGTTAGATCAGAAGTAAAACAGGGATGCATGATTTCCCCAACATTGTTCACCGTCTTCACTGCGGCAATCATCCACATCATCAAGGACGACCTACCCCCAGGAATCAAAATTGTCTGCAGAACAGATGGCAGACTTCTCAATCTTGCCCATCTCAAGTCCAAAAACAAGACATCCACGGGTTCCCTCATCAAGTTCCAAAACGCAGATGACAACAGTATTGCAGCTCTCTCAGAAAACCACCTACAACAGATTCTGACTGCCTTCAACCGTGCACACACGAGACTTGGACTTACCATCAATTCCAAGAAGACCCAGATCATCTACCAACCATCACCAACTGAGACAAATCAGATAGAACCATCAATTCAACTTGGCAAAACAACCCTGGGAAACGTGGACCACTTTCCGTATATTGGAAGTCACCTCTCCTCCAATGTCAATCTTAATGACGAGACCCAACATCGTCTTAAATGCGCTCGAACAGCTTCTGGACATCTCCAAACAAGAGTCTTTCATGATCATGACATCCGAACAGACACCAAAATGTTAGTGTACAAAGCAGTGGTGATCCCAATGCTCCTGTATGCATCAGAAACCTGGACAACATACCGACGACATCTGAAGGCACTTGAAAAGTTCTGTCAAAGCTGTCTTCAAAACATCTTAAATATCAGCTGGGAAGATAGAAGAACCAACGTCAGCGTGCTAAATGAAGCAAAAACAACAAACATTGAAGCCTACGTCATCAAGAACCAACTAAGATGGAGCGGTCATGTTGTTCGGATGAAAGACGAATGTCTGCTGAAACAAATCTTCTACTCCCAGTTTAAAGAAGGCAAACGTAAAAGAGGCGGACAACAGAAGGGAATCAAAGACGTCTTAAAAGCCAACATGAAGAAATGTAACATCGACATCAACAATTGGGAAACCAATGCCAAGGACAGGAAACTCTAGCAAGTCATCATCCGAGAAGAATCAGCAACTTTTGAAGCCAACAGATGTGCAGAATTAGAAGAAAAGAGAAGAAAATGGAAAGAGAGGCAGCAACAACCAAAGCCCGATCTGCCATCTGGAATTACCTGTCCTGAATACGGAAGAACTTTCAAAGCCAAGATTGGACTCATAAGCCACTTGAGAGCCCATAAGTAGATCAACAGGACGAAGACCATCATCCTCGACCTCAAGGGATAGCCACCAACACGACGAAATATATTGTTTGATCGAGCTTTCTTTGTTTAAATAATTCATTACAGTTATATGTAGAAGTATGTGAATGGCATATGTCATTACACCACCATGTCATTAGTGTGTGCCTCACTAGAGTAAAAAGTGAAGTAGATATGCATCCCTGCTCTGTGTTTTTCTTTTGATTAGTTTTATGTTCTGGAGTTACAAAGCATAACACTTTATGGACAAAAAAAATGAAATAAACATAAATGTACCGAAACTAGTCTGATCCATGCACCATTACCTGGCCCACAGGTACACAAGGCATACTCCTTTCATTAATATTTGAGTAATGTTGTAAATATTGAGGTTTTCCATTTGGTTTTAACAAGTCAGTTTTCTTTACTTTGATTTCTCTAGCTGGTAGCCTATCACAATGGTTCTGATAATTTTGTTACATTGTTGTAGCTTTATATTGCTAAGATTCCACTGTGACAATATGCAAGAAGCCATGAAATCAGAGAAATCATTGGCTTCATTTTTTGAACCATTTTTGCCCAAACAGCACATTTTATTAACTGCAGTGCATGCAACCACTAGATGGTGCTCAATAATCAATCTTCACCTGGCACTACTCAATCTGCAAGTTCTGCCTGATAAGAGGTTTTGCAGATGCCAGAAATCTTAAGCAACACACACAAAATGCTGAAGAACTCAGTCATCTCCATCAAAGGGCACTAGTCCCCGTAGCATCCAGGACACCCTCAAGGAGTGATGCCTCAAAAAGGGGGCACTATCATTAAGGACTCCCATCAGCCAGGTCATACCTTTTTCTCATTGCTACCATCAGGAAGGAGGTACAGGAGCCTGAAGGCACACACTCAATGATTCAGGAACAGCTTTCCCTCTGCCATCTGACTTCTGAATGGACATTGAACCCATGAACACTACTTTTTTAATTCCTATTCTTGCGCTACTTATTTAATGTAACCATTATATATATATATACACACACACACATATATATATAAACACACATACTGTAATTCACATTTTATCTTCTATGATGTATTGCGTTGTACTGATGCTGCAAACATCACAACACAGGCTGGTGATATTAAACCTGATCTGATTCTGGAACTCAACAAGTCAGGCAGCACCGATGGAGAGAAAAAAATAGTCGCTGTTTCAGGACCTGATGGAGGGTTTCCAACCAAAACATTGGCTGTTTATTCCCCTCCATAGACGCTGCCTGACCTGCTGAGTTCAGCCCGGAAGCTGGAATTCAGAGATTGATGGCTGTTCTGGGATCTTTCATCGGTTTGCTTTTAATTACATCACTTGGATTACTTGCTTTATTTCCCAAACAGAAATTGTTTGCAATCTATTTCATCACTCTAAGGCCTCTCTCCGTGCCAGTCTCCAAACCTGTTCCCTCTGATTTGAGCAGAATATTAGAGACAACAAGTGAAACAAAAGCAACTCAAGATGAATCGAAGTTATGAAAACTGTCATTGTGAAAATATCTCACGCCCTGTACATTGCCTTGAACTGGAAGTATCAGCACTCTGTTTCAGACCAGCTCACTGCTCGGCGAGGGTTACTCGTCTCCGCACTGAACTGAAGCTGTGGCCTGCAACCAACGGGCTCCTGGACCGGCTGCAGGGCTGACCGGCATCATGGCTGTGAACTCACTTTTGTCATCTTCAGTTCTGAATGTTGGTTTGTGTAACCCCCTGGCAAGGGGTTCATTGCTAACGTAATGGTCTTGCTGTAGAAGCACTGTTTGGGTTGTGGTTGGAGGTAGCAGGTGCTTTGGAATGTGAGCTGGCTCCTTTGTTCGGCGGGAGATGAAGAGGGAAGACGCTGGAGAGAACTGGTCGAGGGATACGACCCGGTGGGGACATTATGATTCAATGGAGCCGGACAGTGAGATCAACTGAGACCTGAGCTCCAACTGATGCACATTAACTATAATGGGCTCTTCTTATTTTTTCTTTCTTTCCTTTACTAACCATTTAGTTAAGACTCATAAATATAATTCCTTTAATCTTATGCAGTGTGCTGTCTGTTATTTCTTGGCACTGGGTTGTAACAGGGTAGCAAATTACACAGCATCCACACAAACCGGGGTTTGGGGTGGGAGAGCCAACACAATTTCACAGGTTTGGCGGGACCAGAGTGTGTCTTCCCTAGATTTACGCAGCCAAGGAGACCAGCAGGGTCTCATTTGTTTGTTTGTTTATTTATTTATTTATTAGAGCTACAGCACCAGATAGGCCCTTCTGACCCTTCAAGCTTTGCTGCGCAGCAATCCCCCAATTTAACCCGAGCCAAATCACGAGACAATTTACAATGACCAATTAACCTACCAATGATACGTCTTTGGACAGTGGGAGGAGTCCTCTCTTCTCACTCATTCCCACTCTGCCCCGCCCCACTTCCCCTATTACCCTGTCTCCCAACCTCTTCCTCCCTCTTCCTCCTACCCCACCTCTTCCCCTTTCCCCACCTACAATACGATAGGGTCTTTTAAGAGACTTTTGGATAGGTGCATGGAGCTTAGAAAAATAGAGGGCTATGGGTAAGTCTAGTAATTTCTAAGGTAGGGACATGCTCGGCACTACTTTGTGGGCTGAAGGGCCTGTATTGTGCTGTAGGTTTTCTCTGTTTCTATGTTTCTATCCCTCCTTCACCCCACTTCCCTCCTTTGCTCCCTCTGCCCGTCTCTCCCTCTCTCCCCCTTCCCCACCTCGATAGTTACCCCACTCTTTTCCACCCTCTCACCCACTCCTCAACTTTCCACTGCTCTCCCACAGTCTTCCTCCTCTCTCCCATCTCTTCCTCTTTGCCTCTATCCGTGTTCCCCTCTTGCCCCTCCACCCTCCCCTCTCTCTTCCCCTTCTTCCCTCTTCCCCTTCTCCCCCTCACAACCCTCTTAGCCCTGTCCCCCTCCCCTCTTCCCCTTCCCCTCTTCAGCCTCTTCCCTATTTCCCCCCTCCCCACTCCCCTCTTTCCCACATTCTTCCCATTTTCCACACTCTTCCCCTTCTCTTTCTCTCTCACCCTTTTCTCCCTTTTCAACCCTTCCCCACTCCCCATTGTCCCCTCTCACCATCATTTGCATTCTACCATTCTCACCCACTCTCTCCCGCAAATCCCCCTCCACTGCTCTCTTCCCATCTGCCCCCTCTTCCTCCCTCACCACATGCCCTCACCCTCTCCCCTTTGCACTTCCACCCACTACCCCCCTTCCCTCCTCTCCCCACAATCCCCCTCACCCTTTTCCCATTCTCCCACACGCCCCTCTTCCCCATCATCCCTTCCCAATCTACCGCACTCGCCCCATCTTAGCCCCACTTTCCCCCCTCTTCTCTCTACCCTCTCCCACTCCCCTCTCACCCCCCTCTCCCACTAGTCCTCCTTCTATCCCCATCTATCCCCTCTTTCTCCCTCCTGCCCTTCTATTCCCCTCTCTCACCATCTACACCACTCTCACACCATCTTAGCTCCACTTCCTCCTGTCCCCGCTTCCCTCCCCCCTCCCCTTTTTACCCCCTCTCCCCTTCCTCTCCTCCCTTTCCCTTTCTCTATCCCCTCTCCCCTTTCATGGCATGTGTAAATGCTAGGAGGCCGGAGTACCATAGTGTGACGTGTGCACAGCGTTAGGAGTCCGGTGCACTGGAATATTTTGGGGCACGTGTACACAGCTTTAAGATACCCATGCCCTGGAATTGTTTGGGCCGAGGCATGCAGTGTTAGAGTGCAGCGTTTGGGCGTTCGTGCACCGAACTGTTTGGGGCAAGCGTGTGCAGTGTTGGGATGTTGGTGCACCGATTCGTTTGGTGAAAGCTTATGCAGCCTTTTGGACCCATACCATCCATAACACGCCCTCTTCCCATCACTACCATCAGCGAGGAGGTACAGGAGCCGAAAGACACACGCTCAACGTTTTAGGAACTGCCTCTTTGCCTCCGCCATCAGATTTCTGAATGTTCCGTGAATCATGAACACTCCCTCACTATCTTGCATTATTTATTAATTATTATATTTCTTATTGTAACCCAAAGTAACTTCTTATGTATTACATTGTACCGCTGCCACAATGCTA
Organism: Mobula birostris; assembly: GCF_030028105.1. Classification (NCBI taxonomy): domain Eukaryota; kingdom Metazoa; phylum Chordata; class Chondrichthyes; order Myliobatiformes; family Myliobatidae; genus Mobula; species Mobula birostris. The sequence continues at coordinate 14,520,833 of NC_092370.1, forward strand.
CAAATTTCACATCATTTGTCTGGGATAACGAACCGGATTCTGAGATTAGATGCTACAGTATTCTGATCTCTTTAAACGGTGCTCTTTTTTTCTATCTTGTACTATTTTACTCCATAAATTACTGTGAATTGCACAACGGAAGATTAGTTTTCTCCTCACTTGCCACATGCCTCCCTTGGGTTCGTGAAGTCTCAGACTCCTGCAGAATGTGCTGCTCGACGACATCCTTGCCAAAGCCTGCTCGCAAGACACGCCCTTTCTCTTGTAGCGCTGGCGGCCCGTGCACCAGAGGCAACTGGCACGTTCTCATATAGTGAACTCAAGATGGTGTCGAGCTGCAGTCTCCATCGAGGAGGAGGAGGCACAGACTTCACTGCGATCTCATGTTCATGAGTTCATGGTCCATTCAGAGATCTGGTGGTGGAGGGAAAGAAGCTGTTCTTAAAATACTGAGTGTAGACCTTCAGGCTCCTGTACCAGCCCCACCCATAATGGTGGGAACAAGATGGTGAGGGCCCTTAATAATGGATGCTGCCTTCTTGAGGAAGGCCTCGTGAAGCTGTTCTCGATGGTGGGGAGGGTTTTATTTATTTGGTGATACAGCGCAGAGCAGGCTCTTCGAGCCACACTGCCCCAGCAACCCCCAAACATCCGGATCATGGGACAGTACATCTTTGGACTGTGGGAGAAAACCCTCACATTCCACAGGCTCGACTGGATTCAAACTCGGGAACCTTCACTCCCGGAGTCCAGCACTGATGTCACTGCACTACCAGCTGGCTTTTATGACGGTGTTGAGACTAGCGCTTGATCTGGATTTAAGTGAGGGAGAATTGCGCAGTGTCAGCCTCACTCTCTCTTCCCAATTCCCGTCTGGATCCAGTGGCAAGACAGAGTCGAGACAGCTGGAGATGGGTCTAGATGCAGTGGATGACCGGGACATCTTCTGTGTCTAGTCCTGCTCTACACGTTCCATGACGCTTGCAGAGACTGCCTTCTTGACCGTTGGACCTTCCATTGGTCTCGTCCACTCAATCCGCCGGAGTCTGTCGTCACATGCTGGGATAGACAACTCCCTATCTCACCGAGGGTTTGAGACCTGTCGGCTACCCTCACCTGGTTTAGCCGGCTTGTCGAAGCCATTGCCCGGGGTGTGGCCACTGTCGCATGCAAACAGCTACGAGGAGCCACAGGTGAGAGCTGAGTGCCAGGTGGGGACCAAAGGTGGGCTAACTGCCTTGAAAAGGACGCGGCATGTTCCCCCACCAGAGGTGCTACCCCTCCCTGACACCCCATACACCCCAGCCTCCATTATAAATGGTGATGAAACCAGGCAGATTGTTCTCCACGATGCATCTGCAGAATTTGCCAGACTCTTTGGTGACATACCAAATCTCCTCAAACTCCTAATGAATAAGTGTACCTTCATGATTACATCAACGTGTTGGACCCAGGAAGGCTCCTCTGAGATCTTGACACTCAGGATAACCGATACAAATAAAATGTTATTCAAAAACGATGCAGTTGAAGCACCATCCTGTAATGCAAGAACCACCTGAGAGGCAAGATTGACAACATGGAAGCAGTAATTACAGAAGATTAGATTAGATTAGGTTATGAGGACACGCAGTCCTCTTTTATTGTCATTTAGTAATGCATGCATAAAGAAATGATACAATATTCCTCCGGTGTGATATCACAGAAACACAAGACTGAAAAACTGACAAAAACCACATAATTATAACATAAAGTTACAACAGTGCAAGCAATACTGTAACTTGATAAAGAACAGGCCGTGAGCACGGTAAGAAAGTTCAAAGTCTCTCGAATGTCCCACATCTCACGCAGAAGGGAGAAGGAAGAAAGCTCTCCCTGCCATACCCGACCACAGTCCGACTCTGAGTCGTCCGAAAATTTCGAGCTCCGACCAGCCCTCCGACACCGAGCACCGAGCACCATCTCTGCTGAACGCTTCAACCCCCACCCCAGTCGCCAGCAGCAGGCAAAGCCGAGGATTTTGGGGCCTTCCCTCCGGAGATTCTCGATCGCACAGTAGCAGCGGCAGCAAACCAGGCATTTCAGAAGTTACTCCAGATGTTCCTCCGTGCTCTCACGGCTGTCTCCATCAAATTAGGATTGTGCACGGCATCCTACTTACAAATACGATATTATTTCACCGGAAAGGCTACGCGCGCTGCGTCACGCCACCATCTTCTCCTCCCTCCTCCAAACGTTAAAGTTAAAAGCTAATAACATGTGGCATGGTAGCTTAGCAGTTAGCAAAATCGCTTTACGTTGCCAGCGATCTCTGATTGGAACTTAATTCCTGTCACTATCCGTAGGAAGCTTGTACGTTCTCCCTTTGACCATGTGGGTTTCTTCCAGATGCTCCAGTTTCCTCCCACATTCCAAAGACGTACAGGTTAGGGTTCGTGAGTTGTGGGCATTGTTCCGGAAGCGTGACAACATTTACCGGCTGCCCTCACCAGACGCAAACGATGCATTTCCTGTGCGTTTTGATGTGCATGTGGCAAATAAAGCTGATCTTTAAAAAGCGGAAGGCAGCAACACAAGAAAATTCGTAACATTTCTTTATGTTCCTACAGTATAGGGTGATTTTTATTTGTTGGGGATTCAATCCATTAAAAATCCAATCCTGCTACAGGGTCCAGAGATTTACAGGTGGGAAGATGTAGGGATTTTCTGAATATCCTGAGTACCCACTGACCCCTAATTGCTGTCAATTTCTTTAAGCTTATTTTCCACTGTGATAGATGGCATCATAGAGGTAAAGGTGACATCGTGTCCCATCACCTCATTATAGGAAGGATGTGGAAGCTTTAGGGAGGGTGTAGAGGAGATTTACCAGGATCGTAAACACAAAATACTCTGCAGATGCTGGGGTCAAAGCAACACTCACAACACGCTGGAGGAACTCAGCAGGTCGGGCAGCATCTGTGGAAACGATCAGTCAACGTCTCGGGTCGGAACCCTTCGTCAGGACTGAAGAGGGAAGGGACAGAGGCCCTATAAAGAAGGTGGGGGGAGGGTGGGAAGGAGAAGGCTGGTAGGTTCCAGGTGAAAAACCAGTAAGGGGAAAGATAAAGGATTGGGGGAGGGGAGTCAGGGAGGTGATAGACAGGAAAGGTGAAGGAGGAATAGGGGAAAACACAATGGGTAGTAGAAGGAGGCGGAACCATGAGGGAGGTGATAGGCAGCTGGGGGAAGGGGCAGAGTGACATAGGGATAGGAGAAGGGAGGGGGAGGGAATTACCGGAAGTTGGAGAATTCTATGTTCATACCAAGGGGCTGGAGACTACCTAGAAGGTAAATGAGGTGTTGCTCCTCCAACCTGAGTTTAGCCTCATCATGGCAGTAGAAGAGGCCATGTATGGACATATCCGAATGGGAATGGGAAGCATCCAGTGCTCCCGGTGTGGCTTCCTCTACATCGGTGAAACCCGACACAGATTGGGGGACCACTTCGTTGAGCACCTCTGCTCCATCCGCCACAACAGACGGGATCTCCTAGTAGCCACCCACTTCAACTCTGCTTCCCATTCCCATTTGGATATGTCCATACATGGCCTCCTCTACAGCCATGATGAGGCTAAACTCAGGTTGGAGGGGGCAACACCTCGTATACCATCTGGATAGTCTCCAGCCCCTTGGTATGAACATAGAATTCTCCAGCTTCCAGTAATTCCCTCCCCCTCCTTTCCCCTATCCCTATGTCACTCTGCCCCCTCCTCCAGCTGCCTATCACCTCCCTCATGGTTCCGCCTCCTTCTACTATCCATTGTGTTTTCCCCTATTCCTTCTTCATCTTTCCTGTCTATCACCTCCCTGCCTCCCCTCCCCCAATCCTTTATCTTTCCCCTTACTGGTTTTTCACCTGGAACCCTCCAGCCTTCTCCTTCCCACCCTCCCCCCACCTTCTTTATAGGGCCTCTGCCTCCTCCCCCTACAGTCCTGATGAAGGGCTCCGGCCCGAAACGTCGACTGATCGTTTCCGCGGATGCTGCCCGACCTGCTGAGTTCCTCCAGCGTGTTGTGAGTGTTGATTTACCAGGATGCTGCCTGGACTAGAAAGAACGTCAGATGAGGGTAGGTTGAGTGATCTAGAGCTTTTCTCTTTGGAGAGAATGAGGAGGAGAACTGACTTGATAAAGGTGTACAAGGTAATAAGAGGCATAGATCAAGGGGACACCCAGAGACTTTTTTCCCAGGGTGGAAATCCCTAATACAAAGGGCCATGACTTTAAGGTGTTGGGAGACAAGTATAGGGGGGATGTCACAGGTAGAGAGTCATGGGTGCATGGAACATGCTACTGGTGTGGTAGTAGAGGTAAATAATTTCGGACATTTAAGAGACTCTTAGATAAGTACATGGATTAAAGAATAATGATGATAATAATAATAAGAAGAAGAAGAAATACCTTATTGATCCTGGGTGGGAAATAGAGGACTATGAGGAAGGGAAGGGTTTGATTATTCATGGAGTAGGTTAACAGGTCAGCACAACATTGTGGGCTGAAGGGCCTGTACTATGTTCTATGTTCCTGTTCATGATTGTTTAATATCATTTCCAATACTTAAATGTAAAGGAGAATGAAATAATTTTTACTTCAGATTAGATTAGATTCAACTTTATTGTCATTGTGCCGAGTACAGATACAAAGCCAATGAAATGCAGTTAGCATCTGACCAGAAATGCAAAGAATAGTGTTATTGACAAAATAACTGCGAATAAAAAAAGTGCTACAGCACACAAATATAAAAGTACTGAGACAGTACAATACGGATGCAATACTGTTTAGCGCTGTGATGTGAGGTTCAGCAGGGTCACAGCCTCACAGCCTCAAGGAAGAAGCTCTTCCTGTGCCTGCTGGTGCGGGAGCGGAGGCTCCTGTAGCGCCTACCGGATGGGAGGAGAGTAAAAAGTCCATGCTTAGGGTGAGATGCATCCCTGATAATGCTTTTCGCCCTGCCCAGGCAGCATTTTTGTAGATGTTCTCAATGGTGGGCAATTGGGTGCCGATAATCCACTGGGCAGTTTTCACCACACTCTGGAGTGTTTTGCGGTCCAATACAGGACAATTGCCATACCACACTGAGATGCAGTTGGTGAGTATGCTCTCAATGGTACAGTGGTAAAAGTCCGTCAGTATCCCGGGACAGAGGTGAGCTTTCTTCACGCTCCACAGGAAATAAAGGCGCTATTGCGCCTTTTTGATCAGGATGGAGGAATTCGGGGACCAGGTGAGATCCTCGGAAATGTGGACACCAAGGAATTTGAAGCTTGATACACGCTCCACTACAGTTCCGTTGATGTAGATGGGGACGTGAGTGTGACTCCTGGCATGCCTGAAGACCACAATGATCTCCTTGGTCTTCTGGGTGTTAAAGGCCAGGTTTTTGTCGGCACACCACACAGCCAGGTGCTGGACCTCGTCCCTGTAGGCCGTCTCATCATCCCCTCTGATCAGGCCACCACCGTGGTGTCGTCTACGAACTTGATTATGGAGTTAGAACTGTGTACAGGAACGCAGTCACAGGTGAAAAGGGAGTACAGAAGAGCGCTCAGCACACAGCCTTGAGGCACGTTGGTGTTCAGGGTGAGAGTGGAGGGGGAGAGGTTGTCTAACTTAACTGATTGGGGTCTGTTAGTCAGAAAGTCCAAGGTCCAATTGCAGAGGGATATACTGATACCAAGCGGCGAATTTTGGTGATCAGCTTGGAGGGGATCACAGTATTGAATGCCGAACTAAAGTCAATGAACAGCATCTGATGCAACACAAAAAAACACAGTAAGATAAAGAGCACAGTAATAAAAACATACAATAAATATAAATAGATAAGATAACCTATATACATAGATTGATTGTCTATCCATAATGTGACACTGGGCACAGTAGTGTCTGTACGGGTGAGTCTGACAGGAAATGATAAAGTATTGATGGTAGAGGTAGGGGCTGCAGATCTGTCCTGTGTTCAACACACACGAAGTGCTGGAGGACCTCAGCAGGTCAGGCTGAGTTTAGTATTTTGTGTGTGTTTGCTCCAGAATTCTGGCATCTGTAGGATCTCTTGTGTTTTGTCCCTTGATGCTCCCACCCCCCATGCCCTCCAGCTACTCGCTCCCTGCCCCCACCAAACCGCAGTACTACTGATAACAGGGTAAAAAGTTCAGTGAAGACTTGATTATTTTTGTGTAGTTTGATGTTGACGTGTCAAAGAAGGGCAGAACTTTGGCATTGAACTCAAAGCAAAGTGGCAAGAAAGAAAATTGTGAACGCAGAAAGCCTCAGCGTGTGTGCGCCTGTAACAGCCTCAGCTCAAGGGTTGGAGTGAATATTGATCAATTAATTTATATAAATGACTGTCATACAGTGACCTACTTCATAGGGCTATTGCAGCCTGATAAATTAATCTGCTCTGCTGATTCTGCATTTCATTGGTAACAGCTTTATGTTCATAGCAGTTCCACAAAATTTCTATACAAAGAGACTTTTGTCAGCGACTTCAACTACGTCTCGAAATCTTTACAAATGGAAATACACTCTTTTGACCGATTGATTATCAAGCGATTCATAGAGCTTCATGCTGGTATCTAGGAGCCCAGTGCAGAATGCAGCCATGGCAGACTCAGAATGCGTATGTTTAATAGACAGAGTATTTTCACATGCTCGGAGTCACTTTGCCAGACTTTTTCACCCATTCCTTCCCTCTGTCACACATCAACAGGCAGAACATTCTAAAGAAGGAATGTTGGCAAAGCAGAGCAGGCATGATTTCTAGTGGCTACAGACACATTTAATCACCACCAATGGTGATTTGTTTTAAATAATTAATCAAGGGCTGATTAAAAGTAGGTATCGATGTAATATTTAAGGATTTTACAACCTTTTCTTCATAGATATTCTTTCAATAGCTGTTCAGGTATGTGCATATTATATATATACACATACAGCTTTTTTATATATATACAGCTTTTTGTCACTAACATATAGTCTTTCAATCTTTTCATTAATTTTCAAAATTATAAACTCAATAACAAAGTTGATACAAAGAGATTGGAATAATCTTAATAAGCATATACAGAAAGGATTTTAAGTAACATAGGTATAATAGACTTCCTAACTCATAATAAAATTAGTCATAAAGAAAAAAAAAGAAATAAAAAGAAAAAATATATATATAAATGTTGTAGCGGCCATCGTCGGAGTGGACTGAGTCAGAGTGGGACGGCTTTGGCTCAACAGGCTTCGGCGAGAACAGGCAGAGGCCAGGGTAGGTTCCGGTAAGTTTTTTTTGTTTAGATTGTTTAGAGTAGAGAGAATGCCAGGCAGGATGTAGGAATGCTCCTCTTGCAGGATGTGGGAAGTCAGGGAGCCCTCCGGTGTCCCTGACAACGGCTCCTGCAAGAAGTGCATCCAGCTGCAGCTCCTAACAAACCGCGTTAGGGAACTGGAGCAGGAGCTGGATGACCTGCGGATCATTCGGGAGAATGAGGAGATTATGGATAGTAGCTACAGGGAGGTAGTTACGCCAAAGGAGCAGAGGACAGGAAATTGGGTCACTGTCAGGCGAGGGAAGAGGAAAGGGCAGGCAGAGCAGGGTTCCCCTGTGGCCATTCCCCTCAAGAACAAGTATACCACATTGGATACTGTTGGGGGGGGATGACTTACCTGGGACAAACTGCAGTAGCCGGATCTCTGGCACTGAGTCTGGCTCTGCAGTGCAGAAGGGAGGGGGGAGAAGAGGAGAGCGGTAGTGATAGGGGACTCGATAGTTAGAGGTGCAGATGGGAGGTTCTGTGGTTGTGACAGAGAATCCAGGATGGTCTGTTGCCTCCCGGGTGCCAGGATCAAGGACGTCTCTGATCGATTGCATGACATTCTGAAGTGGGAGGGTGATCAGCCAGATGTCGTGGTGCACATCGGTACCAATGACATAGCAAGGAAGAGTGAGGAGGTCCTGGAGAGTGAGTATAGAGAGCTTGGTAGGAAGTTGAAAAGCAGGACCTCGAGGGTGGTAATCTCAGGATTGCTACCTGTGCTAGGTGCCAGTGAGGGTAGGAATAGGATGCTCTGGAGGATGAACAGGTGGCTGAGGAACTGGTGTAGGGGGCAGGGGTTCAGATTTCAGGATCATTGGGACCTCTTCTGGGGCAGGTGGGACCTGTACAAGAGAGACGGGTTACACTTGAACTACAGGGGGACCAATATCCTTTCAGGGAGGTTTGTTAGTGCTATTGGGGAGGCTTTAAACTAGATTTGCAGGGAGATGGGAACCAGAGTGCCAGAGCTGACAGTGTGGCTGGGGTGAAAATAAATGTTGTTAAAAGTTCAAGCAAATCTGCTAATAGAAAGGTTGTGAGTGGTGGTAAAAATCTTCTGAGGTGTATATATTTCAATGCTAGGAGTATTGCGGGGAAGGCGGATGAGTTGAGGGCGTGGATTGACACGTGGAATTACGACGTTATAGCAATTAGTGAAACTTGGCTACAGGAGGGGCAGGACTGGCAGCTTAATATTCCAGGGTTTCGATGTTTCAGATGTGATCGAGGCAGAGGAATGAAAGGTGGGGGAGTAGCATTGCTTGTTAGGGAAAATATTACAGCAGTGCTCAGGCAGGACAGATTAGAGGGCTTGTCTACTGAGTCCTTATGGGTGGAGCTGAGAAACAGAAAAGGTATGGCCACATTAGTGGGATTGTATTACAGACCACCCAATAGTCAACGAGAATTGGAAGAGCAAATCTGCAGAGAGATAGCAGGCAACTGCAGGAAACATAAAGTTGTGGTAGTAGGGGATTTTAATTTTCCATATATTGATTGGGACTCCCATACTATTAGGGGTCTAGATGGTTTAGAGTTTGTAAAATGTGTTCAGGAAAGTTTTCTAAATCAATATATAGAGGGACCAACTAGAGGGGATGCAATATTGAATCTCCTGTTAGGAAACGAGTTAGGACAAGTGACGGAAGTCTGTGTAGGGGAGCACTTTGGTTCCAGTTATCATAACACCATTAGTTTCAACTTGATCATGGACAAGGATAGATCTGGTCCTAGGGTTGAGGTTCTGAACTGGAAGAAGGCCAAATTTGAAGAAATGAGAAAGGATCTCAAAAACGTGGATTGGGACAGGTTGTTCTCTGGCAAGGATGTGATCAGTAGGTGGGAAGCCTTCAAACGAGAAATTTTGAGAGTGCAGCATTTGTATGTTCCTGTCAGGATTAAAGGCAAAGTGAATAGGAATAAGGAACCTTGGTTCTCAAGGGATATTGCAACTCTGATAAAGAAGAGAGAGTTGTATGACATGTATAGGAAGCAGGGAGTAAATAAGGTGCTTGAGGAGTATAAAAAGTGTGGAGGGTTGTCAGAGGTTACAGTAGGACATTGATAGGATGCAAAACTGGGCTGAGAAGTGGCAGATGGAGTTCAACTCAGATAAGTGTGAGATGGTTCATTTTGGTAGGTCAAATATGATGGGAGAATATAGTATTAATGGTAAGACTCTTGGCAGTGTGGAGGATCAGAGGGATCTTGGGGTCCAAGTCCATAAAACACTCAAGGCAGCTGTGCAGGTTGACTCTGTGGTTAAGAAGGCGTACGGTATATTGGCCTTCATCAATTCGTGGAATTGAATTTAAGAGCCGAGAGGTAATGTTACAGTTATATAGGACCCTGGTCAGACCCCGCTTGCAGTCCTGTGCTCACTTCTGGTCACCTCACTACAGGAAGGATGTGGAAACCATAGAAAGGGTGCAGAGGAGATTTACAAGGATGTTGTCTGGATTGAGGAGCATGCTTTATGAAAACAGGTTGAGTGAACTCGGCCTTTTCTCCTTGGAACGATGGAGGATGAGAGGTGATCTGACAGAGATGTATAAGATGATGAGAGGCATTGATCGTGTGGATAGTCAGAGGCTTTTTCCCAGAGCTGAAATGGCTGCCACAAGAGGGCACAGGTTTAAGGTGCTTGGGAGAGGAGATGTCAGGGGTAAGTTTTTTACGCAGAGAGTGGTGAGTGAGTGGAATGGGCTTCCGGCAACGGTGGTGGAGGCGGATACAATAGGGTTTTTTAAGAGACTTTTGGATAAGTACATGGAGCTTAGAAAAAAAGATGGCTATGGGTAAGCCTAGTAATTTCTAAGGTAGGGACATGTTCGGCACAACTTTGTGGGCTGAAGGGCCTGTATTGTGCTGTAGGTTTTCTATGTTTCTATGTTTAATGACTGAAGCATCATTTCAGAACTGGTAGCCGTGTGGTTACATTGGTATTGAAATTGGCTTATAATTGTCATATGTACCGAGGTAGAGTAGTAAGCTCATTTTGAATACTGTTCATACAGATCACATTATCACAGGGTTAGAACAAGGTAAGCAATAACGATGCAGAACAAAGTGTAAAAGCTACAGAGAAAGTGCAGTGCAGGTAAAAGATAAAGTTGAAGATCATAACGAGGTGGATTGTGATGTCAACAGTCCATCTGCTCTGTCCAAGGGTCGATAACAGCAGGGTAGAAGCTGTCCTCGAGTCTGCTGGAACGTGCTTTCAGGTTTTTGTATCTTCTGCCCAATGGGAGAGGGGAGAAGACACTCCCAGGGTGGGTTGGATCTCCGATTATGCTGGCTGCTTTTTTGGGGGGTTGTTGGTGATATACCTATTCCTCTCTGTTCAAAGTGTGCAGAGAAAGCATTAAGCTCAGCGGGAAGGCATGCGCTGTTGCCGATGATGCTGCCTGACTTTGTTTTGTAACCCATTTTAGTTTGTAAGCCCTACCACAGCTGATGGCTATACAGGGACTGGGGTTTAGACTGGTGTTGGGTCTGAGTATGTCTGATACTTCTCCGAGGACCATCACCTTGTCGTGATGGAGCGGCTTGTAAGCTTCTCAGATCCCTAGAGCAATGCCACCTGGAGCTTAACTCCTAGTAGGGTCACCCATGACAGTAAATTCGAGGGCGAGGATCCAGACAAAGAGCAATCCAATCAAGACCTCAATGGTGGAAGGTGATGACACATCACAACGGCTGCGAAGGCACCCGTGAAGGGTCCGCAGTTGTCTTGAATTCCATGCCACTGGATACTGACCCCGATCTGTCAGGACCGTGTGGTGGCTGCCCATGTATCAGCCTCCTCATGTTAAACAAAGTCATGCACAGGCCTTCTCCATAAGGGGAATAACCCTTCAAGAGAATATCATACTCACACAGCTATTCTCTGATAGCTTTATGGAGATCATCGCGGCCACACCCTGGTACTCCGCCTCAACTAAACCAGGTGGGGGTAGCTGGCGGCCTCGTTCCCCATTGAGATGGGGACATGCGAAGACAGCTCCGGTAGGCTGGGTGGATGAGGTCAACAGCAAAATCCAACAGTCAGGAAGGTGGCTCTGCAATGCTTCGTGGAGAGTGAAGGGCACAGCAAGGCGCAGAAGAAGTCACGGTCATCCACTGCGGCCAAAGAAGAGCCCGGCCGTGACAACTACTCATACCACTGGCACTGGGCTTCTGAGGTCGAGGGAGTGGAACCGTCAGGCACGACAGCTTTTCACTTTAAAAACTCTCCTGCACAGGTCCTTTTTGTGCAGTCCATATCACCTCATTCCAATTCTTTCATCGTCGGATATGACAGACAACAACCAGTCAGCAATCATGTCAGAGTGGCCCGATTTGAATGCTGGAGACCTAGACTTTGGAAGAGAGAGGACCTCCCAGTTCATCAACTGTTTCTGGTTTGCAAACACCTGCTGCAATAGGGCCTGTAAGCCCAGGAGACTATTCTGCCAATGTGTGTACAACACTCTTCTTGGCCATTAAAATTTAGATGAATTAGGAGTGAGATCTGGAGCATCCAGAATCAAATAAATGACATCAGTGGAAGTTTGGAATGAGTCCGGTAGGGCCAATAGATCGCTCAACACTTTGAGCACATTGTTTGATGTCCTACAAGAGTCACATTCCACAAAGCACGTCGTCCAGATGTTCTTTCTGGAGACAGGCCGGGTTCCTGTTCCGTTAACTTCAACACTGTTTTAAAGAGGAAATTACTTTTCAAAAATGCTAAAACCATGTAGAAATGCTCGCAGAGGCAAAAGGGAAACATTTATCCCTCCAAATGTTTAATGAATCTCGCTGAATCCTAGAGGGAGGCCAGCTGGGCGAATGTACAGTTTAGGTTTAAAGATAAGCATTATTTGTCACACGTACATTGAAACATTTGCGTTAACAACCATCACAGTCCGTGGATGTGCTGGGCACAACCCGCAAGTGTTGCCATGCTTCCAACGCCAACGTGGCATCACCACAACTTACTAACCCTTAACCGGAATGCCTTTTGGAACGTGCAAGGAAACCGGAGCACCTGGAGGAAATCTGTGCAGTCATAGAGAGAATGTACAGATTTCTTATAGCTCAGTGGCAGAATTAAACCCCGATCATTGGCACTGTACAGCCCTGTGCTAACTGCTCTGTTACCTTGCTGCCAACCACCATTGCCCCCAACCCTGACGTCACATTCGTCATCTGTAGTGTGGAACTTATTCCTTTGTAGGAAGCCTCGGGAATGGTAGCAGTCACTCACAAAATTTGTGTTTGTCAATAAATGCAAGAAAGTCTGCTGATGCTGGAAATCCAGAGCAACACACAAAAAATGCTGGAGGTACTCAGCAGGTCAGGCAGCATCTATGGAAATGAATAAACAGTCGACGTTTCAGGCTGAGACCCTTCATCAGGACTGGAAAGGGAGGGGGAAGATGCCAGAATGAAAAGGTGGGGGAAGGGAGGCAGGCTAGCTGGAAGGTGATCGGTGAAGCCAGGTGGCTGGGAAAGGCAAATGGCTGGAGGGGAAGAATCTGATAGGAGAGGAGGGAGGACCATAGGAGAGAGGAAAGGAGGAGGGAGAGAGCTGATAGGCAGATGAGAAGAGGTAAGGGGCCAGAATGGGGAATAGAGAAAGCAGAGAGGGGGAGGGAAGAAGAAATTACTATTCTCCAGCAGAAGAAATTACATTTGTCAGTACTTCAGTTTGTACAAACCGATGAACAAAGCACTTGGTTCAGAGAAGTGAATTCCTCTCAGGGGATCAGACATTCCATTATTTTGAGTCATAGAATGCTACAGCACAGAAACAGGCCCTTTGGCCCATCTAGTCCATGCTGAACTATTAATCTGCCTAGTCCCATCAAGCTGCACCTGAAACATAGCCTTCCATATCCCTCCCATCCAAATATCTCTTTGAACCAGCATCCACCACTACCGCTGGCAGTTCACTTCACACTCTCTGAGTGAAGAACTTCCCCCTCAGGTTCCCCTTAAATATTTCTCAATTGAAAAAAATCTGTTTGCATTTATCCTATCATAATTTTGTACACCTCTATCAAATCTCCCTTCATTCTCCGTCGCTGCAGGGAATAAAGTCTATTTGTATCTGAACTCTGGGCATAGGACGAAGTGACAGCTGTGGGCAATGGCCTGACAACTCACTGAATCAGAATCAGGTTTCTTATTTCTGACATATGTTGTTAAGTCTGTGGTAACAGTACATTGTAAGACATACAATGGTTACTATAAGTTATAATGAAAAATATGAAATAAATAAATAACACAAAAGAGGAATAGTGAGGTAGTGTTCATGGGTTCATGGACCATTGAGAAATCCAATGGTGCAGGGAAGGAAGCCATCCCTGAATCATCTTGTGTTGGTGTTCAGTCTCCTGTATCTCCCCTCACGGTAGTAACGGGAAGAGGGAATATCCCAGATGTTGAGGGTCCTTGAAGATTGATATTGCCTTCTTGAGGCCCTGCTTCTTGAAGATGTGCTCAGTGACGGAGACCATCATCTCCAACAGGCCAACGTCAAGAAAACTTAATTTTTCAGTGGAAGGGAAGGCATGCTTTAAGGCTTTACATTTACATATGAACAGGGCCTGTTTAAGGTACAGTGTCTACATGTCTTATTATTTGCAGACTCAGATGACACTCCTAAACCTATTTATTTAACCTTGATTTTAACCAACATCTTTTTTGTCTTTTATTTTCATGTTTGCACTTTATCCATCCCATGGTAAAGTACTTTGAACTACATCATCTGTATGAAAAGTGCTCTAGAAATAAGTTAGTACATTCTTTCTCTGCTAAACCTGAGCTCAAGGCATAGTCAAGCACACTCATTTCTCAATTGCTAGGAACTTTGGGACTATTCTAGTGATGTTTAATATTGTGGCTTTCTGGAGGTTTATATAAATATTGCCATGTAGGTCTAATTGTTTAATGCTATTGTGTAGCGCCTTTGGGAAGATACCAGTTGTAGATATTACTATTGGGACCATGTATACCCTGTTCATGTTCCAAAGTCTTTCAATTTCCTCTCTTAATTCAACATACTCTTGGTGTTTTTCACTTATTGGTTTCTGTATGTTATATGGGTTTGGAATGACTACATATATATTAAGTGAGTTGTTCTTGCTTGTTTATCCTGTAGTATTATATCTGGATGGTTATTATGGATTGTCCTATCTGTAATAATGGATCAGTTTGTGGGACTCTAACTCTAAAACTGGATCAGGCTTGTATTTATAAGAAGGTAATTTGTCTTTTATGAGTTTGTATTTTAAAGCAAGACTTTGATGAATGATGTTCAACGCTTCCCTTTTGATATCTAGTCTGCTCAGGTCGTGGGGTTGTTTTCCATGGAAGCCTCATGCTCTTTCATTGATTACTTTTTTCTTCTATCGTGATAATTTCTTCATTTTTCTGGGTTGTGCTCTCATTTAAGCTTAATGACGTGTACTTCTTGTCAGAACTGCATGTGCTCGCGTGGCGTGCTGAATCCTGTTTTTATTGATGAAAGTATATCCTCAGAACTTTTACATGACTGTTGTGTAAAGTTTTTATGTCTGTTATTCCTCTTTCTCCTTCTGTCCTAAGTAGTGTTGATTTAAGTATGTTCGAGTGTACATAGTGTTTTCTAAAATTTGTCATTTCAGTTCTTATTTTTCATTGTAAATTTTCCAGATTGGTTTCGAACCAAGATATTATGCCGAAAGAATACGTTAATATGGATATAGTGAAAGCGTTTATTGCCTTTGTTATATTTTTACTATTGAGTTGCTTGGCAGATTTTCTTAAGCCTTGAAATGAACCCTGTGGAAAGTTTTTCCTTTATGATCTGTTTTCATTCCTTGTTGATATCCCAGATGTTACATATTCATCCTTCAGTTGTACTGTACCCCGCTGCTCTGGTTTATGCTCTACTGGCTCTATTGAATCTTTCTTTATGTTCAATGTTCTGCACTTACCTGGTCCAAAGTTCATAGTTATATCTTTCGAAAGCAGTTCTACTATTTGAATTAATTGCTTTAGTTTCACGGATGAAGGAGTTTATAATTCCTTTCTTTTTAAATCTTTTTATTGAATTAGTACACAAAGAGTAAAACATATAGCAACCAATACATTGTTAGGATATAAATATCAAAGTAATATTAATACAAAAAAAACAATACAAACAACATATGTTTGCTAGTACAAGAGAGACGGGTTACACTTGAACCACAGGGGGACCAATATCCTTTCAGGGAGGTTTGTTAGTGCTATTGGGGAGGCTTTAAACTAGATTTGCAGGGGGATGGGAACCAGAGTGACAGTGTGGCTGGGGTGAAAATAAATGATATTAAAGGTTTAAGCAAATCCGCTGATAGAAAGGTTCTGAGTGGTGGTAAAAATCTTCTGAGGTGTATATATTTCAATGCTAGGAGTATTGTGGGGAAGGCGGATGAGTTGAGGGCGTGGATTGACACGTGGAATTATGATGTTGTAGCAATTAGTGAAACTTGGCTACAGGAGGGGCAGGACTGGCAGCTTAATATTCCAGGGTTCCAATGTTTCAGATGTGATCGAGGCAGAGGAATGAAAGGTGGGGGAGCATTGCTTGTTAGGGAAAATATTACAGCAGTGCTCAGGCAACACAGATTAGAGGGCTTGTCTACTGAGTCCTTATGGGTGGAGCTGAGAAACAGGAAAGGTCTGGCCACACTAGTGGGATTGTATTACAGACCACCCAATAGTCAACGAGACTTGGAAGAGCAAATCTGCAGAGAGATAGCAGACAACTGCAGGAAACATAAAGTTGTGGTGGTAGGGGATTTTAATTTTCCATACATTGATTGGGACTCCCATACTGTTAGGGGTCTAGATGGTTTAGAGTTTGTAAAATGTGTTCAGGAAAGTTTTCTAAATCAGTATATAGAGGGACCAACTAGAGGGGATGCAATATTGGATCTCCTGTTAGGAAACAAATTAGGGCAAGTGACGGAAGTCTGTGTAGGGGAGCACTTTGGTTCCAGTGATCATAACGCCATTAGTTTCAATTTGATCATGGACAAGGATAGATCTGGTCCTAGGGTTGAGGTTCTGAACTGGAAGAAGGCCAAATTTGAAGAAATGAGAAAGGATCTAAGAAGCGTGGATTGGGACAGGTTGTTCTCTGGCAAAGATGTGATTGGTAGGTGGGAAGCCTTCAAAGGGGAAATTTTGAGAGTGCAGAGTTTGTATGTTCCTGTCAGGATTAAAGACAAATTGAATAGGAATAAGGAACCTTGGTTCTCAAGGGATATTGCAACTCTGATAAAGAAGAAGAGGGAGTTGTATGAAATGTATAGGAAACAGGGGGTAAATCAGGTGCTTGAGGAGTATAAGAAGTGCAAGAAAATACTTAAGAAAGAAATCAGGAGGGCAAAAAGAAGACATGAGGTTGCCTTGGCAGTCAAAGTGAAGGATAATCCAAAGAGCTTTTACAAGTATATTAAGAGCAAAAGGATTGTAAGGGATAAAGTTGGTCCTCTTGAAGATCAGAGTGGTCGGCTTTGTGCGGAACCAAAGGAAATGGGGGAGATCTTAAGTAGGTTTTTTGCGTCTGTATTTACTAAGGAAGCTGGCATGAAATCTATGGAATTGAGGGAATCAAGTAGTGAGACCATGGCAACTGTACAGATTGAAAAGGAGGAGGTGCTTGCTGACTTGAGGAAAATTAAAGTGGATAAATCCCCGGGACCTGACAGAGTGTTCCCTCGGACCTTGAAGGAGACTAGTGTTGAAATTGCGGGGGCCCTGGCAGAAATATTTAAAATGTCGCTCTCTACGGGTGAAGTGCCGGAGGATTGGAGAGTGGCTCATGTTGTTCCGTTGTTTAAAAAAGGATCGAAAAGTAATCCGGGAAATTATAGGCCGGTGAGTTTAACGTCAGTAGTAAGTTATTGGAGGGAGTACTAAGAGACAGAATCTACAAGCATTTGGATAGACAGGGGCTTATTAGGGAGAGTCAACATGGCTTTGTGCGTGGTAGGTCATGTTTGACCAATCTGTTGGAGTTTTTCGAGGAGGTTACCAGGAAAGTGGATGAAGGGAAGGCAGTGGATATTGTCTACATGGACTTCAGTAAGGCCTTTGACAAGGTCTCGCATGGGAGGTTAGTTAGGAAAATTCAGTTGCTAGGTATACATGGAGAGGTGGTAAATTGAATTGGACATTGGCTCGATGGAAGAAGCCAGAGAGTGGTGGTAGAAAATTGCTTCTCTGAGTGGAGACCTGTGACTAGTGGTGGGCCATAGGGATCAGTGCTGGGTCCATTGTTATTTGTCATCTATATCAATGATCTGGATGATAATATGGTAAATTGGATCAGCAAGTTTGCTGATGATACAAAGATTGGAGGTGTAGTAGACAGTGAGGAAGGTTTTCAGAGCCTGCAGCGGGACTTGGACCAGCTGGAAAAATGGGCTGAAAAATGGCAGATGGAGCTTAATACTGACAAGTGTGAGGTATTGCACGTTGGAAGGACAAACCAACGTAGAACATACAGGGTTAATGGTAAGGCACTGAGGAGTGCAGTAGAACAGAGGGATCTGGGAATACAGATACAAAATTCCCTAAAAGTGGAGTCACAGGTAGATAGGGTCGTAAAGAGAGCTTTTGGTACATTGGCCTTTATTAATCGAAGTATTGAGTATAAGAGCTGGAATGTTATGATGAGGTTGTATAAGGCATTGGTGAGGCCGAATCTGGAGTATTGTGTTCAGTTTTGGTCACCAAATTACAGGAAGGATATAAATAAGGTTGAAAGAATGCAGAGAAGGTTTACAAGGATGTTGCCGGGACTTGAGAAACTCAGTTACAGAGAAAGGTTGAGTAGGTTAGGACTTTATTCCCTGGAGCGTAAAAGAATGAGGGGAGATTTCATAGAGGTATATAAAATTATGGTGGGTATAGATAGAGTGAATGCAAGCAGGCTTTTTCCACTGAGGCAAGGGGAGAAAAAAACCAGAGGACATGGGTTAAGGGTGAGGGGGGAAAAGTTTAAAGGGAACATTAGTGGGGGCTTCTTCACACAGAGAGTGGTGGGAGTATGGAATGAGCTGCCAGACGAGGTGGTAAATGCGGGTTCTTTTTTAACATTTAAGAATAAATTGGACAGATACATGGATGGGAGGTGTATGGAGGGATATGGTCCGTGTGCAGGTCAGTGGGACTAGGCAGAAAATGGTTCGGCACAGCCAAGAAGGGCCAAAGGGCCTGTTTCTGTGCTGTAGTTTCTATGGTTCTATGGTTCTATGGTTAATTATAGAATAACAAGGTAATATAATTGTGTACTAATTTTTCATATATACCAATAGAATGAAAAAAAACAGAAAAAAAAAACCTACCGTGCAATTAACCTAACAAAGCAAAGCAATGGGCTAACTAGGTTTACTAGACTCGAACAATTAAACCATCGCGTCCTCAAACCCAACCTCCGCGAATAACAGATAAAATCCAGGAAGGGAATGTATATATGGTCAGAGGGAAAAAAATAGTTACATTAAATGAAAATATTGAATAAATGATCTCCAGGTCTGTTCAAATTTAACTGAAGTATCATAAAGATTACTTCTGATTTTTTCCAAATTTAAACACAGTTTCGTTTGAGAGAACCAAAAAAATGTAGTTGGGGCATTAATCTCCCTCCATAATTTATAATTTATAAATTATAAATTTATAATTTCTTGTACTAATGATGCTGATGATTATTATTACTTGCTTCTTATATCCTAAAGATTAGTTTTATTTGTCACATGTACATTGAAACATGCAGTGAAATGAGTTGCTTGTATGAGCGACCAGTACAGTCTAAGGATGTGCTGGGGACAGCCCTCAGGTGTCACAAAGCTTCCAGTGCCAACGCAGCACGCCCACAACTCACTAACCCTAACCCGTTTGTCTTTGGACTGTGGGAGGAAACCAGAGCACCCGGAGGAAACCCAGGTGGTCATGGGGAGAACGGACAAAGATCTTACAGGCCAATCACTAGCTCTGTAAAGTATTAAGCGTGCCACTACACTGCTGCGCTGCCCACAACGCACCTGGCCCGTCTGTTGCAGTATTGGTCCAATATCAATACCTCCTGCTTGCTGTAGCAGGGCTATAACTACCAGATTGCAACTATTTATTTATTGAGATACAGTGCAGAATAGACCCTTCCAGCCCTTCGAGCTACACCGCCCAGCAATTCCCAGATTTAATCTGAGCCTAGTCACAGGACAACTTACAATGACCAACTGGTACATCCTTGGATGGTGCAAGGAAACCAGAACCCCTGGAGAAAACCCACACAGTCACAGGGAGAACGTACAAGCTCCTTACAGGAATTGAACCTGGGTCGTCTGTACCGTAAAGCGTTGTGCTAACTACTACGCCACCATGCCTCACCTGTTAAACCCAAACCCCACTATCCAACCCACCCACCTTCTCCTTACCTTTCATCTGCCAGTTTGTACTGCTCCTCCACTTCCTCCTTATTCTGGCTTCTTCCCCCTTCCTTTCCAGTCCTGATAAAGGGCCTCAACCTGAAACGTTTACTGTTTATTCCCCTCCATAGATGCTGCCTGACCTGCTGAGTTCCTCCAGCATTTTGTGTGGGTTGCTTTGGACTTCCAGCATCTGCAGAATTTCTTGTATTTATAATTTGGGGATCGATAAATGGGCTGCAGAGGGTAGAATCTGGAGAGAAAAAACAACAATCTGCTGCAGGAACCTGTGGGTAGAGCAGCATCTGTGAGGAGGAATCTCTTGTGTTTAAGCTTTGAAGTCATTGTTTTAAAAGAAATATAACCAATTCCCTAAAGACAGACGAACAAGCAGGGTTAGCTAGTGTTATGCAAATGTCTGTTCCCATTTCTTCTGTGGCTTCTGGAGAATCTGAGAAGCAATTTTCTCGGAACAATATTAATGACGTGGTAAAATGGATACACCACCAGCTTCAGGAACAATTACCATCAGGCTCCTGAACCAAAGGGGATAACTTCCCTTACCCCATCACTGAAATGCTCCCACAACCCATGGACTCACTTTCAAGGACTCTTCATCTCAAGTTCTTGATATTTATTTGCATGTTTATTTATTATTATTATTTCTTGTTTTCGTATTTGCATAGTTTGTTGCTTTCTGCACTCCGGTTGAACGCCCAAATTGGGCGATTGTTCATTGATTCTGTTATGGTTATTATTCTATAGATTTATGGAGAATGCCCACAAAGAAAATTAATCTCAGGGTTGGATATGGTGACATGTATGTACTTTGATAATAAATTTACATTATTGGAAATCCAAGCAACACCCACAAAATGCTGGAGGAACTCAGCAGATCGGGCAGCATCTGTGGAGAAGAGAAAACAGTCGACGTTTTGGCCTGAGACCCTTCATCAGGACTGGAAACAATATGAGAAGTTAGAGCAAAAAGGGGGAGGGGGGAGGAAGACATATAAGGTGGTAGGTAATAGGTGAAACCGGGGTGGGGGAGGGGTTGAAGTAACGAGCTGGGAAGTCGATTGGTGAAAGAGATAAAGGGCTGGAGCAGGGGGAATCTGATGGGAGAGGGTAGAAGATCATGGATGAAAGGGAAGGGGGAGGAGCACCAGAGGGAGGTGATGGGCAGGTAAGGAGATAAGTTGAGAGAGGGAAACAGGAATGGGAATGGCGAAGGCGGGACAATCATCGGAAGTTAGAGAAGTCAATGTTCAGGCCATCCAGTTGGAGGCTACCTAGATGGAATACAAGGTGTTGCTCCTCCACACCGAGTGTCACCTCATCGTGACAGTAGAGGAGGCCGTGGACCGACATGTCGGAATAGGAAAGAGAATGGGAAGTGGAATTGAAATGAGTGGCCAGCAGGAGATCCCACTTTTTCTGGCGGGACAGAGCATAGTGGCTCTGTGAAGCAGTGTCCTTATCCATATCGGATCTCACCGGTATACAGGAGGCCACACCGGAAACAGTAAATGACCCCAACAGACTCACAGGTGAAGTGTCGCCTCACCTGGAAAGACTGATTGGTGCCCTGAATGGTCGTGAGGAAGGAGGTGGAAGGGCAGGTACGGCACTTGATCCGCTTACAAGGGTAAGTACCAGGAGGGAGATCAGTGAGAGATATTCTAGACACGTAAAAGAACATTTATTTGCTGAACAGGTAAGCTCCTCACTATAGAAGTGAACTACTTATGAATGCAATTACCTGGGGTCAACATTGTGACCTTCTGCAGAGAAAGAAAAGGATATGGTTTAGGCACCATATTTGAAGATCATTTGGTTTGTATTTTAGTTTATTTGACTTTCCAGTCCCTGAAATGGAAAGAAAACGAGTAATTAGCTTATGCAGTGGGTTCTGGTTTATTGGGACACATTATACTAGTATATTTTGGCCCAATTAAGCGGCTGCCCCAATTAGCTAAAGTTTCATGGAAGCAGTTAAAAAGTTACAAAAAAGACAAACTGAGTAACAAATTTATATTTAAATTAAATACAGAACAAATTAGAACATGACCAATATTACCGCAGTACTATGAAACTGACCATTACTTCCTAATACTCATCAACAGAGGAATTCATCCAGTATATGCCCCCGCATTCTTTAGATTGACTGTAAATGAACAAAATCAGTGCAGGTAATGAACTCCTTTGCACAATGCTGTCGACGATTGCATCCTCCAAATCTTCATTTTCATTTTAGCATTCAAGATGATTGTTGATACCTTCAAATTCTTTGCAGTTTCTAATTTGTTAAAGTAGTGATATCATTTCATTTTCACTCCCGGCCGTTTCTAGCATCTCCAAGCCTGAATGTTTGAAACCGCAGTGAGCAAAACAATTCTGAATTGTCTTACTACTTATTTCTCAGCAACTATCAGTGACAAAAAAAATGCTGCTGTTTAAACAGAAAGAGATGCAACTGATGCTATTTAAAAACTGTTTGCTCGAAGCACGGCGTTGTGACTACACAAGTGTATGCTAGTTTGGCAACAGTCTCCTGTCCCAATTATGTGACATAGTGTTCCAAATAAGTGAAAGGAAGCCCAGCTATTTTCTCAATTAGTTTTTGTCTTTTAAAAGTTGCCCAAATAGGTGGCTGCCCCAATTAACCAATAGCCCAGTTAATTGGGATCCACTATACATATCTTTTACTGCAACTCTGCTTTGGAAAAGGAGCTGTCTCGAAAATGTGTTTTGTTTTCAGTGAATATGATCTGAAATACTGTTTGCCACATGGTTCTGTCTCTCTTTCTTTCATTCTTTTTTTCTTTCTTTCTTTCTCTCTTTCATTCTACCTATGTTGAGAGTTAAACCTCAGAGACATTGGTGAACCAGATGGACTTTTTACACCAATCTCATAATTTCATGTTTGACAAAATGAAAATTCCAGATTTACCAAGTTTCTTGAATTTAATGACCATGTTGGGATTCAAAAGTTCCCAACCTGCTCCCTGGCCAGAAACTAAACCACCTTCATCAAAATGTCATCATAGTTATATTTCTCCTAATCCGCTCTACACAAGAGAACTCCAAATTTACACAAAGCTAACATACTTCCCATTTCTCCACATTCTGGGAAGCAATTGAATTTCCCATTGTAAAAATGCAATTTATCAAAAGTATGATTGAATCTTCAGCTGTAGCATATCCGTTCTAAAAACACAAGAGATTCTGCAGATGCTGGAAATCCAGAGCAACACACACAGAATACAGGAGGAACTCAGTAAGTCAGGAGCATCTCGGCCCAAAACAAAGTTCAATGTTCAAAGTAAGTTTATTATCGAAGTACATATTGTTATGTTACTTCTATTTAAAAATTCCATGGGTTAACAACAAAGAATCATATTCTGGAAGAATTATAGAACTTGTATTTACAGAAATAAGCAAACACATCTTAACCCCGCCACATGCTGAAACTTTCTGGCAAACCCCACACATGCTTAGTGCTGTCCAATCAGGAACTGGCACATCATTGCATGTGGTCACCACATCTTCCCTTCCTTAAAAAGAAAAAATAAAGAACAACATTAATCAAAGCAAAGACATAATTTAACAAGATTCTATCAGTCTCTCTGTGGGTTTACTTGTTATTATTTACATGTTTTGTCTCGTCTGCATCCTTTAACTGAATCTCTGAAGAATCACATCTTCTTTTCCTTAAAAAGAAAAACAAATAACATTAACCAATAAACAAATCTATATCAGCGAACTGAAACTCTGAAGTTGGCTCTTCGCTATCTGGGCCATGACTCTTCTTGTGCTTTTTCTTTTTCTTCTTCTTTTCTGCTTTAAGCTTTTCTTCATGTATCTCAACTAAACTTTTCGGTATACTCTCACATGCCTCCTGGTTAGAAGCTGGAATTTCAGGTAAGCAGTTCACGCTATCCTCCTCAGCAATCTGCTTCCCTGCTTCTGATTAGACTGTATCTTTCCTAATTCCTTCCACTTCCATTTGTAATGAAATACGAATCTTCTTTTCTTCATCGAATTCATTCATTAACTGTGTAACCTCTTTTTTATGCTGAGACTTCATCATTTCAATGAAGCTTCTCAATTCTGTTACTTGTGCTTTCACTTCTTGCTTATACTGTGCTCACTGTGAGCGTTCTTGCTCTAGACGGTGATGAGACTGAATCTCATATTCTCTCAGTGTCTCTTACATTATCACTTGCATTGAAGCAACCTCCTCCTGCCATTGCTTTTTTACATCATCAATTGCCTCCTGTTTGGTCGTCTCAGACACTGCAGCTGCTGCTTTTATATTCTCCATGTCAGCATTTTCACAAAGTGCATCTATATAAAATTCCTCACGTTCATCTTCAATCACTGCATTTACTTGTTTCATTTCATTTTCCTTCTTTCTACTTCTACAACAGCGTGAAAAATGATTAATCTTACCACAGTTATAGCAAAGTTTGCCATATGCGAAACACTGATTTGGTCTGTGTTCTCGCGCACAGCGATCACATGACTTTTTTTCAAATGCCGTCTTGCTCTCCATCAGTTTGGTCGATGTATTATTATATTTCTTGATATATTTGCACTTTTTTTACAGCGTTTATATTGTAGTTTTCAACAAAAAGCCCTTCAGCCTGCGACATTACGGTCTCAGAAGCTTTGCAGAGCACAAAAGCTTCTTCAAAATTTAAATCTTGCTCACGCAAAAGCCTTTCTCTCAGAGCATTATCTCAAATGCCACAAACCAGTCTATCTTTAATAAGAGAGTCTGTGAGCAATCCGAACTCACACGTTGTACTACACTTTCTTAACTCCATAACATACTGATCAATCATTTCAGCAGCTCTTTGCACACGTGAAGAATTTATAGCGTTCATACGTTAAGTTCCGCTTAGTTATACAAAATACTTCAAATCTGTCCATTATCGACTTTAAATTGAAATTATCTCCATCTTCAAAGACAAAATTATTGTATACCTCTACTGCGTCATTCTCGATTACATAGAGCAAAAGCACCACTTTGCTTTTGTCCGCTTTTCTATCGGCTCCGATGGCCGATAAATTTATCTCAAACTGTTGCTTGAATATCCTCCAATTCTCAGCTACATTCCCAGTCAGCTGCAATTTTTGTGGGGGTTGTAAACCTTCCATTTTACCGATTACCGTCCGAACTTTTTTCTTTTTTTTGATTATCTTCGATTCTCAATTCTCCCATATTATTCTTCCAAAAGCACTTCTGACACCATGTTATGTTACTTCTATTTAAACATTCTGTGGGTTAACAACAAAGAATCATATTCTGGAAGAATTAGAGAACTTTTATTTACAGAAGTAAACAAACACATCTTAACCCCGCCACATTCTGATACATTCTGGCACACCCCGCGCATGCTCAGTGCTGTCCAATCAGGAACTGGCACATCATTGCACGTGATATCACCACATGCATATGTCACCATATACAACCCCGAGATTCATTTTCTTGCAGACATACTCAGCAAATCTATAGAATAATAACCATAACAGAATCAATGAAAGACCGCCCAACTTGGCTGTTCAACCCGTGAGCATAAGACAACGAGCTGTGCAAATGAAAAAAAGAAAAAAATAATAATAAGTAAATAAGCAATAAATATCGAGCACAGGAGATGAAGTGCCTTGAAAGTGATTCTGTTAGTTGTGGGAACATTTCAATGTTGGGGCAAGTGAAATTGAGTGTAATTAACCCCTTTTGGTTCAAGAGCCTCTTTATTCCTCTCCACAGGTGATGCTGGACTTGCTAAGTTCCTACAGCATTTTGTGCATAACTTTTTCCACAGGTGATCACAGCTGTCTGTCACACTCTGGAAAAGAAACTGATTGTTGTCCATGTGCCTGAAAATGTTCTTATTGGAGCAGTAGGTCATCCATGATAGAAAGTTTTGAGATTTAGTTATGGAGAGCATTCTGACAGGCTGCATCACTGTCTGTTATGGAGGGGCTACTGTACAGGACCGAAAGAAGCTGCAGAAGGTTGTAAATCTAGTCAGCTCTATCTTGGGCACTAGCCTACAAAGTACCCAAGACATCTTTAGGGAGTAGTATCTCAGAAAGGCAGCGTCCATTATTAAGGACCTCCAGCACCCAGGGCATGCCCTTTTCTCACTGTTACCATCAGGTAGGAGGTACAGAAGCCTGAAGGCACATACTCAGTGATTCAGGAACAGCTTCTTCCTCTCTGTCATCTGACTCCTGAATGGACATTGAATCTTTGGACACTACCTCACTTTTTTTAATATACAGTATTTCTGTTTTTGCATGTTGTTAAATAATGTATTCAATATGTGTAATTTACTTGTTTATTTATTATTATGTTTTATTCTATTTATTATTACTTCTATCTCTGTCTCTGCTAGATGATGTATTGCATTGAACTGCTGCTGCTAAGTTAACAAATTTCACGTCACATGCTGGTGACAGTAAACCTGATTCTGATAACAAGCTAGTGTATCAAGATGCCTCCAGCCTTTTTCGTTTAGGATTACCAGTTATAACATAAAATTCTCTTTGCATCTCTTATCACCGAGCTACAGTTCAAGCCCTTTCTAAAGTTATGGCCAAGTACTAGCTTGTCACAAACCACTCTAACAAACTTATACTGGTGTTCATTATATTTTATTACAGTTAGCAATACAACGCAGTGTAGGACCTTCTGGCCCTTTGAGCCATGCCATCCCAACAACCCCCGACAACCCCTATTTAACCCTAACCTACTCATGAGACAATTTACAAAGATCACTTAACCCACCTGTTAACTCTTTGGACCATGGGAGGAAACCAGAGGACCTGAAGAAAATCCTCGCATTCCATGGGGAAGACGTAGAGAGACTCCTTACAGAGGATGCCAGGATTGGACTCCAAACCCCAACGCCTGGAGCTGTAATAGCATCATGTTAACCACTCACACACACACATTTCTCCCTAGGCCTCCCGTCCCATGATCCTCCCATATCCCTTTTGCCAATTAACTTTCCAGCTCTTAGCTCCATCCCTCCCCCTCCTGTCTTCTCCTATCATTTCGGATCTCCCTCTCCCCCTCCTACTTTCAAATCTCTTACTATCTCTTCTTTCAGTTAGTCCTGACGAAGGGCCTCGGCCCGAAACGTCGACTGTACCTCTTCCTGGAGATGCTGCCTGGCCTGCTGCGTTCACCAGCAACTTTTATGTGTGCTTCATGTTACCCACTATTCTATCACAGCCCCTAATATTATGTTGAAGGTATACCGACTGGATGCATCATGGTCTGGTATGTCAATTCGAATGCACAGGATTGTAAGAAGCTGCAGCCCAATACATGACAGCAACCTCCCTTCCCACCATCGGTTGTAGCTACCTCTAGAACGCAACACCCGTCATCAAAGATCCCACACCATCCGGGTCATGCCATCTTCTCACAGTTACTATCAGGCAGGAGGAACAGAAGCCAGACATCCCTCACCACCAGGTTCAAGAACAGCTACTTCTCTTCAACCATTCAACTCTTGAACCAATTGGCACAACCCTAATCGCTACAGTTCAACAGCACTATGATCATTTTGTTCTGACGTTGACTCCTTTTCATTCTAACTGTGTTCTTTCTCATCAAAACTGTGCATAATTTGTGTTTATGTTTTTCTTGCAAGTGCTCTGTGCCTGTGACACTGCTGCAAGTAAGTTTCTCACTTGGCGGTTCAGCAGTATAGCGGTTAGTGTAACACTATTACAGCACCAGCAACCCGAGTTCAACTCCCATCTCTGCCTGTGCAGAGTTTGTATGTTCTCTCCGTGACCGCGTGGGTTTCCTCCGGGTGCTCCAGTTTCCTCCCACAGTCCAAAGATGAACGGGTTGGCAGGTGAATTGGTCACATGGGTGTAACTGGGCAGCACAGGCTCATTGTCCAGAAGGACCTGTTACTGTGATGTAACTCTAAATAAAGCACTCATGTATATGACACACAATAAACTTGACTTTGGCTTGATTTTAATGATGAGTCACATTAATATAATCGCCATCTAGGAATTACCTCTATTAATATAATCCTCATAAAGCAAAAATGCTTGTACTGTATCGTTTTGGTTAGTTTGGGGTATCAGTTACTTTTTTAAAATTTCCCTCAAATCAAATTCTTTAGTTGTATTTAGAATGATGAAAGTGATTGTTGATAAGCTTAAGTTTTCGTTCTTAATATTGTTTCAAAGTTCTGGAGCTTATTGTCCCTCTAAAAACTCTTCATCATATTCTCACAAACAAGAGAAAATCTGCTGATGCTGGGAATCTGAGCAACACACACAAAATGCTGGAGGAACTCAGCAGGCCAGGCAGCATCCTGGAAAAGACTGCAGTCGGTGTTTAGGGCCGAGACCCTGCTGAAGGGTCTGAACCCGGAACATTGACTGTACTCTTTTCCTAGGTGCTGCCTGGCCTGCTGAGTTCCCCCAGCATTTTGTGTGTGTTACTCCATCATACCCTAAAAGATTCATTAACGAATGTCTTGTTTTATGTTTATAATAGTCATGGAACAGTACAGCACAGAAACAGGCCCCTTGGCCTATCTGGCCT
This sequence comes from Mobula birostris, assembly GCF_030028105.1. Taxonomy (NCBI): domain Eukaryota; kingdom Metazoa; phylum Chordata; class Chondrichthyes; order Myliobatiformes; family Myliobatidae; genus Mobula; species Mobula birostris. The sequence continues at coordinate 14,549,214 of NC_092370.1, forward strand.
GTGTCAAACCATTTGAACTCCCCACTTCCATCGACCTGCACCCAGACTATAGCCTCCATACCCCTAACATCCATGTACCTATGCAAACTTCTCTTAAAAGTTGAGATCAAGCTTGCAAGCACCACTTGTGTGGGCAGCTTGTTCCACACTCTCAGCACCCTTTGAGTGAAGAAGTTTCCCCTCATGTTCCCCTTCAACTTTTTGCCTTTCACCCTTAACCCGTGACCTCAGCGTGTCACCATCCCTGTGGGTTGCCGCAGAGCATTGAGCTTCTATGGTTTGTGAGCTCCTGTTTTTACTAATTGTTATCTCAACTTGAGTTGTGAAGCCCTTGTGTTTTCAATTTAATTTTGTCAGTTAATTGTGGTTGGCACATGTTTCCTACAGTCTATGATTATTTAACCTCCCACATCATGAAGACCCTGGAGAGACTTGTTCTGGAGCTGCTCCAGCCTATGGTCAGGCCACACTTAGATCCCCTCCAGTTCGCCTACCAGCCCCACCTAGGAGTAGAGGATGCCATCGTCTACCTGCTGAACCGTGTCTATGCCCAACTGGACAAGCCAGCGAGCACTGTGAGGGTCATGTTTTTTGACTTCTCCAGTGCGTTCAACACCATCCGCCCTGCTCTGCTGGGGGAGAAGCCGACAGCAATGCAGGTGGATGCTTCCCTGGTGTCATAGATTCTTGATTACCTGACTAGTAGACCACAGTACGTGTGCCTGCTAGTCAGGTAATCAAGAATAGTGTGTGTGTCTGACAGAGTGATCAGCAGCACTGGGGCTCCACAGGGGACTGTCTTGTCTCCTTTTCTCTTCACCATTTATACCTCGGACTTCAACTACTGCACAGAGTCTTGTCATCTTCAGAAGTTTTCGGATGACTCTGCCATAGTTGGATGCATCAGCAAGGGAGCTGAGGTTGAGTACAGGGCTACGGTAGGAAACTTTGTCACATGGTGTGAGCAGAATTATCCGCAGCTGAATGTGAAAAAGACTAAGGAGCTGGTGGTAGACCTGAGGAGAGCTAAGATACTGGTGACCCCTGTTTCCATCCAGGGGGTCAGTGTGGACATGGTGGAGGATTACAAATACCTGGGAATACGAATTGACAATGAACTGGACTGGTCTAAGAACACTGAGGCTGTCTACAAGAAGGGTCAGAGCCGTCTCTATTTCCTGAGGAGACTGAGGTCCTTTAACATCTGCCGGACGATGCTGAGGATGTTCTATGAGTCTGTGGTGGCCAGTGCTATCATGTTTGCTGTTGTGTGCTGGGGCAGCAGGCTGAGGGTGGCAGACACCAACAGAATCAACAAACTCATTCGTAAGGCCAGTAATGTTGTGGGGATGGAACTGGACTCTCTGACGGTGGTGTCTGAAAAGAGGATGCTGTCTAAGTTGCATGCCATCTTGGACAATGTCTCCCATCCACTACATAATGTACTGGGTGGGCACAGGAGTACATTCAACCAGAGACTCATTCCACCGAGATGCAATACAGAGCGTCATAGGAAGTCATTCCTGCCTGTGGCCATCAAACTTTACAACTCCTCCCATGGAGGGTCAGACACCCTGAGCCAATAGGCTGGTCCTGGACTTATTTCATAATTTACTGGCATAATTTACATATTATCATTTAACTATTGATTACCATTTTCTATTACTATTCTATTACTAATTATTATTTCCATGACTATTACTATTTACTAATAGTAATATTACTATTACTATTGCTATTACTATTTATTATTTATGGTGCAACTGTAACGAAAACCAATTTCCCCCGGGATCAATAAAGTATGACTATGACTATGACTAAAGAGAACTCTCAGTTGGTACCTGATTAGGGTCATTGCGTTGAAGAGGATGAAATCTTGTGGTGTAGCTCAGTCACACCGTCAAGGCTCTGATTCTGATACCTAACCTCTTGAGTGATGGAGGATGAGAGGTGACCTGATAGAGGTATATAAGATGATGAGAGGCAATGATTGTGTGGATAATCAGAGGCTTTTCCCAGACCTGAAGTGGCTAGCACGAGTGGGCACAGTTTTTTGGTGCTTGGGAGTAGGTACAGAGGAAATGGCAGGGTTAAGTTTTTTTACAGAGTGAGTGGTGAGTACGTGGAATGGGCTGCCGGCAACTGTGGTGGAGGCGGATATGTTAGGGTCCTTTAAGAGACTCCTGGATAGGTACAAGGAGCTCAGAAAAATAGAGGGCTATGGGTAACCGGAGGTAATTTCTAAAGTAAGTTCATGTTCGGCACAACATTGTGGGCTGAAGGGCCTGTATTGGGCTGTAGGTTTTCTATGTTTCCATCTCTACTGTACCCCCAGACATGGGTCCAGTCCTCCGAGAGCACACCATGACACTGGTGTAGTCCCACCTAACCTCAGTGGAAAAAGCATGCTTGCATTTACCCCATCTACACCCCTCAAAATTTCATATATCTCTATCAAATCTCCTCTCAATCTTTCATGTTTATATTGGCTTTTTTAAGTGGGTTTGATAATTCAGAATTGAAGCACTAGCCCTCAGGTCTCCAGCCTGCAGAGAACTCGAGGACTCAAATAGCATGCGTCCAACTTCCCCAGTAGATTCTCAAACTTGTAGACCCAGAGTTTGGGTCTATGGGCTTTGGATTGACCTTCGGGTTTGGATTGGCGTCAACCTTAGGTTGACAGGATCCTAAAGTCTAGGCTTCAAACTCTGAATTCATTGACTCGCTCGGTGGAAAACAGCCTTTGTGCCTCCTGGTGGGAGGGAAGGAAGGAGCTTGTTTTGTCGTTTGTTTAGTTTTATTATATCCTATTGTTATTGATGTTAGTTGTGGTCTGCTGAACATAGTGTGCATGTTATTTTGACAGCAGAATGTGTGATGACACTTGTGGGCTGCCCCCAGAAACTCCTCGGGTTGTGTTGGCATTTACTGTATGTTTCAATGTACAAATGATAAATGAATAAATTAATTACTATTAATACTGTGTGCCCTGTTCCCTTTCACTGTTACGCACTATATCCAATGGGGAACAATGTCACATTTACTGAGCAAATGGTTGTTGTCCATTATATCCAACAATGGCAAGAACCCTGTGCGGGAGAGTTTCCAAAGTGGAAAAGCCATTGCAGTGAGCCAGGTCCACCCTCTCAGCCTCGGAAATCTGGGTCGTGGTACAAGTAGTTGCCACAACTGTTTGGTCTTCCCTGGTTGCACTGGATGGCCATGGTGTCTTCTGTGCCCTGTCGTGCCCTTCACTCTCCACAGAACATTGCAGGACTGCCTTCTCAGCCATTGGATCTGTGTTGATCTCACCCACCCAGTCCACCAGAGCTGACTTTGCGTGCTAGGACGGGCGTGGCCCTATCTCACCAGGGTATGAGGGCTGACGGCCACCCTCACCTGCTTTAGCATACCTGTTGAAGCGGTGCACCAGGGTATGGATGCTATTGCATGCAAACAGCTACTCGGAGCCACAGGTGAGAGCTGAGTGTCCAGTGGGGACCTAAGGTGAGTGAGCTGCCCAAGACTGGACACGGCAAGCTCCTTCAGCAGAGGTGCTGCCCCTCACTATACACACCACATTTAGCAAATAATCAAAAGATTTTATGCATCATTAAATAATTGTTATTTACTCAAATATAGAAGACTATAGCTGAATATTGGACAAGTGAACACTTATGAAGTTGATTTTTCACTGTTTATTTAGTTTTCCCATTCCTAATAGTTGGAACAATTGCTTTACAGCTCCACTGCTGACTGATTGGGGTTTGATTCCCACCATTGCCTGTAAGGAGATTGTGCACCACGTTCTCCCCTGTCACTGCATGGGATTCTCCAGGCACGCCAGTTTCCTCCCACATTCCCAACGTGTGGGGACATTTGCGGCTGCCCAGCATAATCTTTATGGATTTTGATTTGATGCAAAGGATGTATTTCACTGTGCAAGTGAAAAAAGCTTGACCTAGGAACAAACAGGGCAGCACAGTAGCATAGTGGTTAGCACAATGCTTTACAGTACAGGCAACATGGGGTCAATTCCTGCCTCTGCCTGTACTTTCTCCCCATGACTGCCTGGGTTTTCTCCAGGTACTCCGGTTTCTTGCAGCAGTCCAAAGACATACCGGTTGGTAGGTTAATTGGTCCTTGTAAATTGTCCTGTGATTGGGTGAGTGTTAAACTGGGGTTGCTGAGCGGCGCAGCTCAAAGGGCAGAAAGGACCTATTCTGTGCTGTATCTCAATAATAACAAAATACAACAAAGAAGAGAAAATCTGCAGGTGCTGGGAATTCTTCTCCATAGACGGTACCTGGCCCGCTGAGTTTCTCCCACATTTTGTGTGTGTTGCACAACAAAGATCAATATTGTTTCCCAGTGATGTGGTATAGGCTTTTATGCCAGTTTGGAAATGCAGTCTGTTGGATGTATGACACAAAAAGAGATGACACTGTAAACTGTGTGGATAAAATCAGTAAATTCCAAAGAAATATGAATGCAGTAAGCAAAACAGTAACAACTGAATTCCAATAGAGGCAAGAGTGATATTGTAAACTTGAGGAAGCCTGCAGATGCTGGAAATCCAAAGCAACACACACAAAATGCCGGAAGAACTCAGCAAGTCAAGCAACATCGATGGAAATGAATAAACAGTCGACATTTCAGGCCAAGACCCTTCATCAAGACACTTATGTTTGTTCTTCGACATAGATCCTGCATGACCTACTGAGTTTGTCTGATTACATCATTTTCATAAATTCTATTGTATTTCCTTCTTTTTCCCATGAATGCCTGCAAAAAAATGAATCTCAAGGTAGCATCTGTACTTTGAGAATAAATTTATTTCATACATAGGAATATACATAGAATGGAATGCTCTTGCAGATGCTGTTGTCAATGGTTTGGTACAGAAGAGCATGATACCAGCACCAAACGAGCAGCAGAACATAATTTATTTACAGTATATTGCTTAAGTTTTTTGACATAAATTTTCCCTTATTAGCTTCTAACCTCCATAGTGGGAATTGTTTTTCATCCCTCCTGGGAGCACTGCCACAAAAAAGCAGCATCCAGCATCAGAATCTCCCACCACCCAGGCCATACTCTCTTCTCACTGCTGCCATCAGGAAGGAGGTACAGGAGCCTCAAGTCGAACACCACCAGATTTCAGAACAGTTACTACCAGGCTCTTGAACCAGTGTGGATAACTTCACTCACTTCAACATTATTAAGGACCCCCATCACCCAGATCATGCCCTGTTCTCATTGTTACCGTCAGGGAGGAGGTACAGAAGCCTGAAGGCACACACTCAGCGATACAGGAACAGCTTCTTCCCCTCTGCCGTCAGATTTCTGAATGGATATTGAACCTACTTCTCTATTTCTATTTTTTGCACTACTTTTTAACTATATATATATTTAATGTAATTCACTCTTTTCTATTATTATGTATTGCATTGTACTGCTACCGCAAAGACAACAAATTTCACCACTTATGCCGGTGATATTAAACCTAGTTCCGAACAGATTCCACAAACTACGGATTCTCTGAAATTCATGTTCTCAGGATTATTCATATTTGTACAATTTGTCTTCTTTTCTATGCTGGTTATTTGTCAGTCTTGGTTTATGTATCGTTTCTCATGAATGCTATTGTATTTCTTGTAAATGCCTGCAAGAAAATGAATCTCGGGGTTGTATATATGTACCTTTATAATAAATTTGCTTTGATTTTGATTTGGACATTCCTAACTAACTGCTACCTGTCCCTAATTGTCCTAGATTCAAATGGCTTGCTGTTGGATTTGGGAGGGTGACTGGACTCTGACCACATTGAAGTGAGTCTGGAATCACGCAGTGAGCAGGCTGGGCAAACAGAACAAGTTTTCATCCCAATAGTACGAAGTTTTATATCGTCAACATCATCATATTACGTTATGTTCAAATCTTATCCAAATTTACACTGTGGATAACTCAGATCCCTGGGGCATGAGGCCAGGCCGGGATTACTGGTACGGTTCAATGGGCACCGACAAAAGAGGTTGCAATCCAGTAAAGCCTCATTTTTGAAGAGTCGGGTATTCTCTCCCATTTAAGTTGACTTTCTTTTATAAACAATGCATTGAGGCGAAGGACAATAACATCAGATTGTTGCCCAATCCTGGGAGCAAGCGAACTCCTGCCCATCCTGGCGCCATGGACCCTGTAAAGTAGAGCGCCGGCTACATTCAGACCCTAAACCAGAGAAAATCTGCAGGTGCTGGAAATCGGAGCAACACACAATACTGGAGAAACTCAGCAGGCCAGGCAGCATGGATGCTGTCCAGCATTGTGTGTCGCTAACATTCAAACCCTAACCGATTTCCGAAAGAGGTCAGCCCCTCGGCTAGCGATTATAACCGGCGGGAAAAGCCGGGCCAGCCCCGTTACAGGTGTCCAAGCCGACAGGCTCTCGAATGCCCTCAGTCGATGACATGCACCCGCACTCTGCCTGGGAAGGTCAGCGCACGTTTCCGCGCTAACACCCGTGTGCCCTCAGAAGGACAAGATGCAGCGTGGGTTCCGTTTGCAATTCATCTAACTATTACGCCTGTTGCGTGCAGAACGCATTTGAATTCTACAAAAAATAATCCACGGACGATACTTAATTCGACTTGACGTGTTACATTGCAATAACTTTCTCCATAAGTCAAAACTGCACTGCTTTTTTGTTGTGTCCTCATCTTTCTGGCTCGGCGGCTCCAAAACGGGGTGTTAATGTTGGGCGGTGGTCCTATATTAAGTGTACTCCTTTCCAGCAGTGCCGACGGCTGCACCGGCCCGGCTCTGCTTAACGCCCGCGGGTCGCGCTGGCGGGGGCCGGCCGCCCGAGAACGTGCGCAGTTCCTGTTCTCTCCTCAGCTCTTGGATTTCGCTGTTCAACTCCAGTAAGGTTCTGGCCAGCTGCCGGTCCTGGCATCGCATCTCCAACTGCAAAGCAGAGAGGCGAGGCAGAATGTGACGGATCTTTTAACGTTAGAAACATATATGTCACTGTTTCATTTTCCACACAGCAAATCTATAGAATAGTAACTATAATAGGATCAATTAAAGATCAACTAGACACTGATTCTGCCTGACCAGGTTGGAGGAGCAACACCTCATATTCCAAAATGCTGGAGGGACTCAGCAGGTCAGGCAGCATCTGCGGAGATGAATCGATATTTCGCCGAGACCCTTCTCCAGAACTCATGAAGCGTCTCGGCGCGAAACGTTGATTGCTGAGTTCCTCCAGCATTTTGTGGGTGTTGCTTCGTATTTCCAGCATCTGCAGACTTCCTCGTGTTAGTGATTTACACCTCATATTCCGTCTGGGTAGCTTTCAATCTGATGGCATGAACACTGATTTCCCTAACTTGTCTCCCATCCACTACATAATGTACTGGGTGGGCACAGGAGTACATTCAGCCGGAGACTCATTCCACCGAGATGCAACACAGAACGTCATAGGAAGTCATTCCTGCCTGTGGCCATCAAACTTTACAACTCCTCCCTTGGAGGGTCAGACACCCTGAGCCAATAGGCTGGTCCTGGACTTATTTCATAATTTACTGGCATAACTTACATATTACTATTTAACTATTTATGGTTTTATTACTATTTATTATTTATGGTGCAACTGTAACGAAAACCAATTTCCCCCGAGATCAATAAAGTATGACTATGACTTCCGGTAGTCTTCTTTCTTTCTTTCTTTCTCTCTCTCTCTCTCTCTCTCCCCCCCTCCCTCCCTCCCTTCCCACCCCCCTGCCCGTCCACTCTCCTATCAGACTCTTGAGACGATACCTCAGGAAGACAGCATCCGTCGTAAGGACGCTCGCCGCTCGGAACATGTCCTCTTTTATCAGGGAGGAGGTACAGCAGCCTGGGGACACACACTAAAAGTTTTAGCAACAGCTTCTTCCCCTCCACCATCAGATTTCTGAACGGTCCGTGACCACTGCCTCGCTATTTGCTCTCTTTTTGACCTATTTATTTGTAATTTATAATTCTTATTCAATAGTTTTATTTAATATCAGAGAACGTACGCAATAAACAACCTGAAATGAGTTACTGTAACCGGAATTTTTAAAAGTTCTGCTGCCGCAAAACAGCAGATTTCACGACATAAGTCGGTGATAATGAAGCCGATTCTGATCCTGATCAGTCTTGGAACAGCACTGACCCCAAAAGGAGACAATTCTCCCCTCTTCCCACCGATGTTCCTCCCGCAGTTGGGGAGAGTTAATATCTGGCCAAAGCGGGAAGCGTCCCCTCCCGTCACCCACCGCCGGGATCTGCTGGAACACCTGCTGCGGGCGGTCCGAGCGCCCGGCTCTCACTCACCAGCTCGGTCCGGACCCAGCTAATGGCTCCGTCGATCTGCGCTCTGCGGAGCTCCTCGTCCACCCGGGCGTTCCTGCTCAGGCTGCTGGGCTGGGCGAGCTCACACGGAGCCGGGGCTCCCCTGAAGGCGCTGAGCAGCCGGCGCTTGATATCATCCAGCACCCTGCTGGAGACAGTGTCCTCGTACTGGGTGTCGCCGCTGCTCATGGCCGGCAGAGCGGCGGTCCGAGGGCTCCGGCTGCTCGGCACAGCACTTGCCTGGAGCATCGTAACCTCTCCAGGACTTTCCCCCGAGCGCAAAGTCTGCGGCGTCGCTGCTTCTTAACACTTGCGGACTAGTGAGTGGGTGCGAGTGGGGTGGGAGAGGAGTGGTGTGTGGGGGCGAGGGTGGTGGGCTTGTTTCTATCTGACTCTCTCCTGTGGAGAGACGAGTCGAAACCTATTGTGCTCGTCGCCGCCTCGGCGGTGGGCTGTCCTCTTCGGAGAAAGGAGTTGGCAGATTCAGTTGGGAAGGATAGGGGGTGGGGGCAGAATAAAAACGAGTATCCCCCACCCCCCCCAACCACAATCACCTCACCGCCCCAGTGAACATCGCCTGGGGGGAGTGAGTGAGCGAACGAACCTCAGCCAGTCACCGCGCTCCTAAGCAACACGAGGAAGAGAGAGTCGAGATTGCTTATTGCCATTCTTCAGTACACGAGTGTTAAAGGAGAACGAAATGATTTAAAGTTCAAAGTAAACTTATTATCAAAGCAGATAAATATGTCACCGTATACGGGCATACTCAATAAATGCAATCAGAGACAGACCGCACTAACAAGGCAGAACCGTGCAAATACAAAAAAGAGACATGATAATAATAAATAAATTATCAATGTATCGACCATAGGTTGTGGGAACGATGGGGCAAGTGAAGTTACCTCCTCTGGTTCATGAGGCTGATGGTTGAGGGGTAGTTACTGTTCCTAAACCCGGCGGTGTTACTCTGGATCCGATGCAGCGTAAAAAAAAACCACATTGAGTATAAAGATCACAATAAAAACGGGGATAAAACACAATAAGTTTAAGTATAAAAGCAACCCTATAAAATACAATGTACAAGTAACTGTTGTATACACAGACTGGCCGTATGAAGTGACGCTCGGTGATGTCGTGGTGGTGGGATGTGAAATGTGTGGAGGTGTTGATCAACCTGACGGACTGTGGGTTGCGAATCACACTGCGAAAAAAACTGGCCATTGTTGATTAAAGAATCAAGCGTTAGAGAGACAGGGACGCAGATTGTGAGTGAGCATCACCCCGTTACCGGGCTCCTGGGCAGGGTCCAGCTGCTCGTTTCCACTGTTGTTCGCCGAAACTTCAGTTCAGAGCAACACACACAAAACGCTGGAGGAACTCAGCAGATCAGGCAGCTCCCCGTTCCTTTCCAGTCCCGATGAAGGGACTCGGCCCGAAACCTCGACCGATAGTTCATTTCCATACATGCTGCCCGTCCCGCTGAATTCCTCCGTCATTTTGCTTTGGATTTTCAGCATCTACTAAATCTCTTGTATTGATAATATCAGTTCGGAAATAGTTTTCTAGCTCGGGGTTTTTGTTGCCCCCCGTTCCCGGGATGATGAGAAGATCTGTCCCAGCCCCGAGCAACTTCCCGGGCTCCGCTGGGCGCTTTCGGCCTTCATTATGGTCAGTCACCGCTGCGCACAGTCCGCGAACAATATCTCAATGTCACCCTCACCGCTACATTCCTCGCCGCTTTCCTGCTGATGTCTGAACGCCGTCTTTTTAAATGAGAAGTTTCCGATTCACACCAAAGCTGGTTATGAAGACAAATACAATGCCGGCAAAGAAAATATGAATATCTGCAGGAAAATTAATCTCAAGGTAATAGAACATAGAACAGTACAGCACAGTACAGGCCCTTCGGCCCACAATGTTGTGCCGATCCCTAAACCCTGCCTCCCGTATAACCCGCCACCCTAAATTCTTCCATATACCTGGTAATATATGGTGACATACATTGGGTGCTACTTTACTGTGTGCCTCCCGTACCTAATAAAGTGGACACTGAGTATATGTTCATGGTCTTCTGCTGCTTTAGCCAGTCCACTTCAAGGTTCGACCTGCTGTGCGTGCAGTGGTGATCTTCTGTGCCCCTTTTCCATCCACTTCACCTCCCCAGTCTACCCCTAAGCTTATCTTATGTATTTATATTTATGCAACACACATAAAAGTTGCTGGTGAATGCAGCAGACCAGGCAGCATCTCTAGGAGGAGGTACAGTTGACGTTTTGGGCCAAGACCCTTCATGAGGACGAAGTCAGGAAGGAGTCCTGACGAAGGGTCTGGGCCCAAAATGTCGACTGTACCAGCAACTTTTATGTGTGTTGCTTGAAATTCCAGCATCTGCAGATTTCCTCATGTTTGCATATTTATATTTATTGTGTTTTAATTGTTTTCTTTATGCTTATTGTTTTTATCTGGAGTAACAACCTTTTGCTTCTCCATTATACTTGTGTACTTACGAATCTTCTTCCAAGAGGGATTGGAGGCTTCCCTGCCCCAATGACCTGGAGAGCAGTGTTGGCTGGAGTCAGGGCTTTATGCTTTGGTTCTTGGCAGGGTCACTCATGCCAAACAGGTCAAAGGGCAGAGGCCAGACTAAGAGTGGTACACCAGTCCTCCAGATTCGGGGAGGTTCAACTCAGGGCTAACAATCCTGACTGGTAAAACAAAATTATTATGGAAGAACCCTTCTACGTCTGAGTGTGACAGTATTCCTGAGTCTCCACCCAGGACCTGCATGACCGACAGTAGTGAAAATCGACAGGAAGCTACTGATATGATGAAGGAAGCCCTGAACACCGCCAGAGATGGTGGACCGTCATTGACGTCCTAACCACCAGCGGCAAACCGGGCAGCAGCTGGGTAGGTTACTTAAGAATCTTGAATCTTGAACGTTGCCTGGTTCCAAACAAAATAATCCAGTAAGTGCCAGTCCTGTGGGTGACAATGCCTTGTTAATGAGAACGGTCGGAGGAGAACAGTTCAAGTTGACTAACTCAGATAACCAACCACACATTACAACAGTGGTGTGCAAGACACATCAATCCTTGAAGTGGATGGACTACAGCAACAGAAGGCCACAAGCATACACTCGGTGGTACAAGAGGTACCTACTATGGTCGCCACTGAGTGCATATGTTAGTGAAGGCCCTTTTGATGTAGTTCTGCTGGGTATTTCAGCCAGTGCTTATGATTCATTCCCAGCAATAAGAGCATTAGTAGTGGGGTGCCATGGTAGCTTGGCGGTTAGCGAGATTGGAGTTCAATCTTCTGTAAGTTTGTACGCCTCCTCGTGAATGTGTGGATTTCCTCCTGGTGCTCCGGTTTCCTCCTGCATTCCAAAGACGTACCAGTTGGTAGGTTAATTGGTCGTTGGAATTTGTCCTGTGATCAGGCTAGGGTCAAATAGGTGAGTTGCTGGGCCATGTGGCTCGTTGGGTGGGAAGAGCCTGTAGCTCTAAATAATTAAATAACATCACCAAATGCGTGAGAGGGGTCATTATAACATTATACACAGATGGGTAGCATAGCGGTCAGTGTAATCACTTTTCAGTGCTAGTGCTTGTGATTGGGGTTCACTTCCCACTGCTGCCAGTAAGGAGCTTATACATTCTCCCTGTGACCGTGTGGGTTTCTTCTGGGTGCCTCAGCCTCTTCCCACATTCCAAAGATGTACGGGTTGGGGTCATGCTATATTGGTGTTGGCAGTGTATCGACACTTGTGGGCTGCCTCCAACGCATCCTCGGTCATTGATGCAAACAGCGCCTTTCACTGATAGTGCGATGTCCATGCGACAAATAGAGCTAATCTTTAAATCTTTACCAGAGGTAAACAGCAAAATAGAAAACACTAACTACAATGTCTGCTGTGCAATTTGGTCAATCAGAAATAAGAGAAAAACCTCAAATGTATGCGTCGGGCAACTTTTCATTCCATAGTGGAATTCTGTAGCAAGCAGCATGGAGACCACCCAGCACTCGTATGATGCAAGGATTCAGCAAGTGGGGAAGACTGTCGCAAAAACCCATGTGGGATTTGTTATCTGACCCATTGCAGCTTATGTAAGTGGTTGTGGTTGCTTTAATTAGGGCTAAATGCACATAAAGTACAGACCGAAAACATGGCGTACAGAACTAGGAATTAAATGCAGACTGTTACTAGCACTTCAAGCCTGATTTCCCAGGCTTAAGTGCTGACAGAAAATGTGATATCTTTTATTAAGAGATATGGCACAGTAACATGACCTTCTGACACAACGAGCCTATGCCACCTATGTGATCAATGGCATGAACATCGATTTCTCAAACTTCCAGTAATTGCCCCCCTCAACACTTCTGTCCTTCACCATTCCCCATTCTTGATTCCCTCTCAGACCTTCTCTTCTTACCTGCCCATCACTCCCCTCTGGTGCTCCGCCCCCTTCCCTTTCTTCCATGGTCTTCTGACCTCTCCTTTCAGATTCCCCCTCCTCCAACCCTTTCTCTCTTCCTCCAATCAACTTCCCAGCTCTTCACTCCACCCCTCCTCCTCCTCTCCTGGTTTCACCCATCACCTGCCGCCTTGAACTTCTCACTCCATCATCCCTCCTTCTTATTCCGACTCTCCCCCGCTTCCTTTCCAGTCCTGATGAAGAGTCTCGGGGCATGAAATGTCGACTGTTTATTCCCATCCACAGACGCTGCCTGACCTACTGAGCTCCTCCAGCACATTGTGGGTATTGTTCAATTGACCTGCCAACTCATAGGACCTTGAAATGTGAGAGGAAACCGGAGCACCCGGATCGAAACCAACGCGGTCGCTGTGAGAGTATACAAACTCCTTACAGACAGCAGTGAAATTGAACGCCGGTCACTGGTGCTGTTAAAGCGTTACACTGACTGTGACACTACCATGCCACCCTGTATCAGTAAAACCATATTGTACTTCTCTCATTGTACTTTGGAAAGTTTTCAATTAGACCTAAGATTTGGCCCACATTTCATCATGGCTGATCCATTTCCCTCTCAGCTCCAAATTCCTGCCTTCTCCCTGTATCCCTTCATGCCCCGACTAATCAAGAATCCGTCAACCTCTGCCTTAAATCTACCCAGTGACTTGGCCTCCATAGCCACCTGTGTCAGTAATTAGTCAATAATGCTTTGATTGATTGGTTGAATAGCAAGAGGATATTCTTTTATTTTTCTGCAGGAGAGAATCAGTCAGGGAGTACACGTACAGAATAATATTTGCTGGCTTTCTTCTGCACCATGGCTATCATTATAGTTACCACAGCAACCAGACATGACGGAATGGTGGAGTTGACTCAATGGGCCGAATGGCCTAACTTTGTTCCTTTGTCTTGTGATCCTATGGGCTTATACTTGGCAGGAACTCTATTTCTTCCTTCAACAAGTACTCCCATGTTTCTTGAATTGCAGAATCTTTAGATAAGGGTATTAGAAACAGGACCAATGTTAACGTGAGCATGTGGCAGAAACTGCACACTGATGATGTCACCTCAACTGGTGACAAAATGTTTGCGACCTAACCTCCAGGCTTGGCGAACAACCCTACAAGCAAAACAGCCAACCCGAGCAACAACCTTCTCTTTCATTTCAGAATTTAGCAAAAAGTCACTTAGATTAGATTAATGGATTATCATAAACACGAGCATGCAATAGGATGTCTTGTTTGTGTCATGTGTGACGCCCAGCAGAGGTACCGGATGGATGATGCTAATGAGAGAGATAAGAAAGACAATGGAGAAATATTCAAAATGCTAATAAGAGAGAAGAGAGGGATTAACGGGAAAGAAACACAACTCAGATATTGACAGACCGGTTGCTTTGAACCTGAACTGTTTGAAGTTTGATGGACAGGTGATACCCCAGCAGGGGGATAAAAGGAGCAGGTTTGCTAAGGCACGAGACACACCACGAGACCCTAGAAAGAGCAGTGTGACCCCACAAGTTGGTGGGAGTTTGGAGGACCGGTTCACAGGAACCGACCAGAGGCTCACAGGGTGTAAAGGTACAATCGGTGGGAACCTGGGGTGTATGTCCGCCCTTGCCTGGGTGCCGGGTTCACAACGGAAGAACGATCGTATCCGGAATGGAGGGGTCACAGTCGGTGACCACAGCGGTATTAGAAGACGTCAAAAGGTCTGCCCGAAACCAACTGCGAAGACATCAAAAGGTCTGCCGGAAACCAACTTGCATCTCTCTCTCTCTCTCTCTCTCCAACAGTATGACAACAGCGATTACTGTGAACTGCACTAAACTGAACTTGACTCTGCTTCACTTAAGACTGATCATTTTACCCCTAGACTGCGATAGAGCTTGGTTGATTCCTATTACCCTAGTTCTGTGTATATGTGTATATTATCATTGCTAACCTGTTACATTTATACCCTTACGATTAGTGTACTGTATTACTTATTTCTTTAATAAAACTTTATTAGTTCCTAGTAATCCAGACTCCAACGAGTGTTCCATTTCTGCTGGTTTGGCAACCTAGTTACGGGGTACGTAACATTTGTAACAGCAAACGTAAATATAGTAACAATAAATATAACAGTAAGTATAATGACAAGAAAATGTAATGGTGAGGCTTTATAAAACATTGATGAGGCCTCACTTGGAGGATTGTGAGCAGTTTTGGGCCTCTTATCTCAGAAAGGATATGTTGATATTGCAGAGGGTTCAAAGGAGTTTCATGATAATGATTCTGGGATTGAATAGTTTGTCATATGAGGAGTGTTTGATGGTTCTGGGCCTCTATTCACTGGAATTCAGAAGAATTAGGGGTGACCTCATTGAAACCTATCGAATGGTGAAAAGCCTCAACTGAGTGGATGTGCAGAGGATGTTTCCTGTGATGGGGGAGTCTAAGACCAGAGGACACAGCCTTAGAATAGAGGGGCATCCTTTTAGAATGGAGATGAGGAGGAATTTCTTTAGCCAGAGAGTGGTGAATCTGTGGAATTAGTTGCCACAGGCAGCTGTGAAGGTCAAGACATTGGGTATATTTAAGGCAGATATTGATAGGTTCTTGATTAGTCCTGGCATGAAGGTATACGAGGAAAGGGCAGGAGACTGGGGCTGAGAGGGAAATGGATCAGGCATGATGAAATGGTGGAGCAGACTCAATGGGCCAAATGGCCTAATTCTGCTCCTATATCTTGTGGTCTTATGGGTCTAATATGGAATGAATTAATGGAAGTGATGAGGCTGTTAGACTGGGCAGTGTTTAAACAGTCATGAGCAGAACAATTGCTGTACCAACCTTCAAGTTCAAGTTTAATTGTCATTTAACCGTACACGTATACAACTAAATGAAACAGCGTACCTCCGGGGCCAAGTTGCAAAGCACGGAACACAGTACATACAGTCACATATAATCATGAGCACATATAGTTACAAAAGCGCAAACAGTCACAAAAATAATATTAGCACAAGTCTCTGAGTGACATGGCCTGAAGATTGGTCGTTCATGGAATGTTGTCCTGGAGCCATGTTTCTGCAGGAACAAGTACGCCGCAGTTCCTCATCTCACGCTGCGTCAGCTGCAGTTGAAAACAATCCAGCTTGTCTTCTGGGAGTGAATGCTGGAAAGTAGCACTAACAGGAGTGTTCATTCCCCCAACCCTGTACATATGCCATGCCTCTGTTCTCTCCCACAGCGCCCCTGGCGCCCCTGTACCGAGTGGCCGTAACAAGCAACATCATGGCATGAGGGCCTGGTCCGTGCAACAGCCAAGGCCGCATAGCACTCCACCTTCGGTCCTGCCAATGAACCAATGAGCCGGACCTGCAGTATTTTTATATTACCAATGTCCGGCACGGTCTTACAATCACAAGAAAAATGTTTAAGACAAGCATTTGCTGGATCATGCATTGTCACACTTCAGTCTAAGATGCAACCCATCAAAATACTTACAATAGCACATCTGTAGAAATTTCAGATTTAAGATTTATTTATCACATGTACATTGAGACATACAGTCAACTGCATGTTTGTGTTAACAATCAACCTCTGAGTATTGACTCCAGAACTTGCCAATCATGAGTGTGACCTTCGGGCCTTGACCCCAGGACTCACCAGACATGGATTTGACTTTTGGGCCTTGACCCCAGGACTCACCAGACATGGATTTGACTTTTGGGCCTTGACCCCAGGACTCACCAGATATGAGTTTGATCTTCAGGCCTTGACCCCAGGACTCACCAGACATGGATTTGACTTTTGGGCCTTGACCCCAGGACTCACCAGATATGAGTTTGATCTTCAGGCCTTGACCCCAGGGCTCACCAGGCATGGGTTTGACTTTTGGCCTTGACTTCTGGACTCACATGGACATTCTGAATTTTCCTGGATGCCTCAGAATGTGAACATCCTGATGCGCTTTCTTGATCAGCACACCGACGTGAAGGCACCAGGTGAGGTTGCTGATGATGTGGATGCCAAGTGACTTGAAGCTGTTGACCATCTCTACAGCTGATCTGTTGATGAGAACAGCATTGTGTTCACCCCATGTTCCCTTAGGTCAATGACCAACACTTTCGCCTAGTTGATGTTAAAGTCTGGGCTGTGGTTCTGTCGCAGTGACACAAGATTTTCATTCCCGTTCTTGTACTCGATCTCAACACTGCTGTTGATCAGGCCGATAACTGTGGATTCATTGGCAAACTTAACAGGCTGGGTTGTCACAGTACCTGGCCGCACTGTTGTGGATATACAGTGGGTAGGGCAGGAGACTGAGCACACAACCCTGAGGAACCCTGGTGCTGAGGGTCAGGATGGACAAAATATTAGGACCAACTCTAGCAGTCAGAAAGTCTATAAGCCTGTTGCAGATGGGGCCCCAAGGCCAAGGTCTAAGAGTATAGAGACAAGCTTATTTGGCCTTATAGTATGAAGGCTGAGTTGCAGTGTGTGAATAACATCCTGATATATGTACCCCACCCCTCCCCCAACAAGAGTCCAGGTTGGCACTCTTCCCCTCTCCTTTTCAATCCTGATGAAGAGTCCCAACCTGGAATGCCAACTCTTCATTCCTCACCATAGATGCTTCCTGGCCTGATGAGTTCCTCCAGCATTTTGTGTGTGCATGGGAGAAGGCATCTTCTATAGATCTATTCTTCCACTATGCAAATGGAAAGCAGGTCTAGGTAGTCTGGGAGAGTGGCAATCATGAAGGCCACTGCCAACCTCTCAAAGCACTTCTGTGTGGTTGATGTTGGAGCTACTGGTGGGCAGTCACAGAGAGTGACAGCAGATGGTTGAAGTGAGAGGGTGAAGATCAATTTAAGTTTAGATAGGTCCCAGAATAGCAAAGGGGTTATTGTCCATCTAGAGCAGTGGTTCCCAAACCTATTGGATTGCTGCCCCACTGGTTCCCAGACCACATCCGAGTGCCTTCCTCTCCCTTTCTGGCCATTACATAAAATTTATAAAGAAGCTTGATTTACGATGCACAGTGAAAGAAAATAGGAACTCCAAATTCAAATTCGCGACAAATAACTGCAAAAAATATTCAAATCTATTTAAAACCAGAAATATAACTATTTATTTATTTATTTACAGTAGAATCAATTTTCACCCACAATTTTAGAGTGTGCATTAGTATTACTTTACTTTATTGTCGCCAAACAATTGATACTAGAGCGTACAATCATCACAGCGATATTTGATTCTGTACTTCGCGCTCCCTGGAGTACAAATTGATAGTAAATATAATAAAAATTTAAATTATAAATCATAATTAAAAAATAGAAAAGGGAAAGTAAGGCAGTGCAAAAAAACCGAGAGGTAGGTCCGGATATTTGGAGGGTATGGCCCAGATCCGGGTCAGGATCCGTTCAGCAGTCTTACCACAGTTGGAAAGAAGCTGTTCCCAAATCTGACTGTATGAGTCTTCAAGTTCCTGAGCCTTCTCCTGGAGGGAAGAGGGACGAAAAGTGTGTTGGCTGGGTGGGTCGTGTCCTTGATTATCCTGGCAGCACTGCTCCGACAGCATGCGGTGTAAAGTGAGTCCAAGGACGGAAGATTGGTTTGTGTGATGTGCTGGGCTGTGTTCACGATCTTCTGCAGCGTCTTCCATTCTTGGACAGGACAGCTTCCATACCAGGTTGTGATGCACCCTAGAAGAATGCTTTCTATGGTGCATTTATAAAAATTAGTGAGGGTTTTAGGGGACAGGCCAAATTTCTTTAGCTTTCTCAGGAAGTAAAGGCGCTGGTGGGCCTTCTTGGCAGAGTAGTCCATCTCCAAGAGGACTATAACCTTGTTGTTGGGTTTGGAGACTTGCGTGCCTCAATGATCCAGGGCTATGTTGGTTGGAGTCAGGGCTTTATGCTTTGGCTCTTGATAGGGCCACCGATGTCAAACAGATCAAAGGGTAGAGGCCAGACTAAGTGGTCCACTGGTCCTCCAGGTTCAGGGGTCCCGCTCAGGGCTAGCAACCCTGACTGGCAGAACAAAATTGCTACGGAATCAATGAAGATACATTCTACCTCTGAGTGTGACAGTTTTCTTGAGCCTCCACCGAGGACTTGCATGACTAACAGTAGTGAAAACCAGGAGAAGATTTCTGACATGATGAAGGAAGCCCTGAACATCGCCAGAGATGGAGGACCTTCATTGCTGCTCTAAATGCCAGACACAGGCGGTAAGTGATTAGTAGTCCAACTATTCATCATTTCATTGCATTTTCACCTTTCAATGAGATGGATGGGCTTGGTAGAGTGATACCAGCTTCTCAACGTCAGGCTGATTGTCATTGAGAAGGAGAGTCAGATCCCCATTTTCAGTCATTTGTAGTCTATTTCATTGCTTTGAAAGAGTTGGGTGACTGCACTGAAACCACGCTCCATTAAATATGATGTTGAAAAGGCAACAAAAAACATCATGACCTTTTCCCACAGTGCAAGATAGCATTCAGAGATCCCTTTTTGCAACCAAAAGACGACATGATTTTTTTGAACCTCGGCTTCAGCTCAAAGTCATTTTGTAGTGAGATCAGTTCTTCAATTCCTCATTACAAGTGTTTAGGAATGGATTTATTACCCAGTCTGGAACTTGGATCAAGAGAAAATCCTGAAATCTCTCTGCCATGTCTTTATGCAGCTCACCCCAGTTTGCATGGTAAACTTGAAGATCATCATCTGGTATTCTTTCTTTCTCTTCCAGCTCAGAGAGGCACAGAAACTGGAAAAGGTCAGGACAGCCAGTCTAGCACTTAAATATGATTAACTTGGACGGAAATGTGGAGATGACTGAGTTAACTTTGATTAGATTCACATCATCTCCTTGCAATTTTAGGCTGACAAATAAACAATGTCAAAATAAGTGAAATTCAGTGTGGCTTCTGTGAAGGGAAATCGTGGCTGACAAATCTATTAGAGTTCATCAGGCAGAGCGGACAGAGGAGAGGCAGTGGATGTAATTTACTTGGATTTTCAGAAGGCTGCTTAACAAGATAAAATCCTCTGGCATTAGAAAAAAATACTGACACGGGTAGAGGAATGGCAGGCAGGCAGGAGACAGCGAGAGGGAATGAAACAGACCTTTTCTGGTTGGCTGCCAGTGATCAGTGGTGTTCCTCAGGGGTCAGTACTGGGGCTGCTGCTTTTTACATTGTTTGGATAATGGAATTGATGGCTTTGTGGCAAAGTTTGTGGATGATATGAAGATAGGTGGAGGTCTAGGTAGTCCTGGGGAAGCAATGCAATTGCAGCAGGACTTAGACAAATTGGAAGAATGGGCAAAAGAAGTGGCAGGTGGAATCCAGTGTGGGGAAACATGTATGATAATGCATTTTGGTAAAAGGAACAATACTGTAATTATCTAAATGGGGAGAAAATTCTAACATCAGAGTTGCAGAGGGACTTAGAAGTCCTTATGCAAAGCTCCCAGAAGGTTAATTTACAGGTTCAGCCTGCGGTGAAGATGGCAAATGCATTGTTAGCATTTATTTCAAGGGGATTAGAATATAAAAACAAGGAGATAATGCTGAGCCTTTGTAAGACATTAATCAGGCTGCACTTGGAGTATTGCCATCAGTTTAAGGCCCCATATCTCGGAAAAGATGTGTTGTCATTGGAGAGAATCCAGAGGAGATTCATGAGGATGAGTCTGGGAATGAAGGGGTTAACATATGAGGAGCATTTGGCTGTCTTGGGCCTGTACTCACTGGAATTTAGAAGAATACTGGGGGATCTCATTGAAACCTATCGAATGCTGGAAGGACTAGATAAGGTGTACATGGAGAAGATGTTTCCAAGTCCAAGGATCTAATTATTGACTTCAGGAGGAGGAAACCAGAGGTCCATGAGCCAGTCCTGATCAGAAGGTTATTGGTCCTGGGTCCAGATCACAAGTGCCATTATGAAGAAAGCACAGCAACACCTTTTCTTCCTTAGGAGTTTGTGAAGATTTAGCATGACATCTAAAACTGACAAACTTCTATAGATGTGAAATGGAGAATCTATTGACTGGCTACATCACAGCCTAGTATGGAAACACCAATCTCCTTGAACAGAAAATCCTACAAAAGGTAGTGGATGCGGCTCAGTCTATTATGGGTAAAACCCTCCCCTCCATTGAGCAATCTACATGACGTATTGTCGCAAGAAAGCAGCATCCATCATCAGGGACCCCCTCCACCCGGGACATGCTCTCTTCTCATTGCTGTCATCAGGAAAAAGGTACAGGAACCTCAGGACTCACACTAGCAGGTTCAGGAACAGTTATTACCTCTCAACCAGTAGGCTCTTGAACAGAGGAGACAGCTTCACTCAACTTCACTTGCCCCTTGATTGAAATGTTCTCACATTCAAGGACTCTTCATCTCATATTCTCAATATTTATTGCTTATTTATTCATTATTATTATTTTTTTCTTTTTGTATTTGCAGTTTATCTGTTGCTCACGGGTTGAACGCCCAAGTTGGTGTGGTCTTACATTGATTCTGTTATGGTGATTATTCTATTATGGAATTATTGATTAAGCCCACCGGAAAGTGAATATCAAGATTGTATATGGTGACATAAGTACTTTGATAATAAGTTTATTTTGAAATTTGTTAGCTGGGCTGCTCAGTCCCTCAGCCCTAACCAGCTATGTTGTCCAGCCCCATAGCTTTGTGTGGGTTTACACTGGCTAAGATTCTCTTCACCTTAACTGTGGCCAGACAGGATGCCTGTTCCTCAGGGAGAGAGGGGGCTTTCCTCAATGAGTGAAATCGTGCATAGAAAGCATTCGGTGTATCAGGAAGGGAGACATTGCCTCGTTGACACTCAGGGCAGGCTGGTAATCGGTTATGGTTTGTATACCTTACCACATGTGCTGCGTATCCCTGTGTGTACTCACACATTGCCTTCTGGAAGGTGTGACGAGAGCCCTTGACGTGGATGGTATGGACCCAAATGCTGGAGCATCCGAGACTAGGATCGAGGCGCGGTCTCAAATCAGATCAAGAAACTGAACACAAAACAAACACTAGACAAAATCACTGGTGGGCTTACGACTGAGCACTGAAACTATACTCAAGTGTTCCGTAAATACTCAATTATTGGCACCCAAAACGTGATTTTCAATTAACGTGAAC
This sequence comes from Mobula birostris, assembly GCF_030028105.1. Lineage (NCBI taxonomy): Eukaryota > Metazoa > Chordata > Chondrichthyes > Myliobatiformes > Myliobatidae > Mobula > Mobula birostris. The sequence continues at coordinate 14,571,227 of NC_092370.1, forward strand.
GTCCCAAGCCCTTAAAGAGGCTGCGCCAGCTATCCGTACTCCGTAGAGTTAGAGCATTTAAATCTCGGACGCTGGCGTGTTTGGGAGTATCTCATACAGATGGCATGGGGGAGAGTGGTTCCGGCTGACCTTGCAGTCATCCTGTCTCCTGATCTGACTGCCGATCCCCAAGCAGTGCCTGAACCTCGGCACTCAGCCCATGATTTCTGATTTGCCTGGCAGTAATGACAGTAATGTCCTCAATACATTTTCCTATGTGGCCAATCACCAATCCTGCATATTCATCAATATTGACTTGATGATCGTCGGTAGCCACCTTCCTGTACGTGCTTTCGAAACTGTCCTGCAGCGCTGTGCTGACACCAGGTCCTGATCTCCCTGGGAACTGGTTTGACTCGTTTATGCAGGGATTAGCAGAATGGATATGTGGCCTGAGTATTCAAGGCGATGGATGGGGGATAGCTTTGAAGGCTCCGTGAACTTTGGTATAAACCCAGGTCTAATATATTCTCTTTTCTGGTTGCAATGATACATAATGTGTCTTTCACATTTGCAGATATTTCATCTATTCGTCTTTGAACAGAGTTGTCACTGAGCAGAATCGCTTTAATTATTTGGTCTGGTAACTTATGCAAAACCATACTCAGAACCTCCCTTACTGCTGGCAGAACCAGTGCTTCTCCAATTGTATGGAGGTTTCCAGATTTAGCACAGAGCAATGAAATGTTGTATGAAGCACGCAAACCATCACTATTCTGTTGTGAAGTGCTGGCAAACATGTTTTGAGGTGTTTTCTGTTTCTGAAGCTTCTCAGAAAGTGACTGAAAATATGCCAATTTTTTGTTTGCTTTATTTTGTTTGCTCTTCAAATGTTCAAGGGACCTAGATGGTTTTGTTGCCTCACTTGAAAAAGAAACCTTTCCACGCAACAGATACATTGGCTGCTGTTGGTTGCTTGGTGATGGTATAAGTCCATATTTCAAATACTCCACATAATACTGTCTGCACTTCTTTTTAATTTGTTCTGCTTCTGCTATTCTTGTTATGGATTAACGACCACCCCATCAATCACCTGCTGCTTAAGTCCAACCTCAAGCACTGCAATCAATAAAGGGGAAAGTTATGTTGTATAACAGCTCAGGCAAAACCTGACTCTCTGCCTGAAGGGACTTAAGGTGGGGCAGCGATATCTGGGTTTGGCCATGGGCTAGAGAAATGCAGTCAAGACCATTCAAAAGGACAGATTCTGAACTTTACTGCATTGAATGCCACACCCTAATTCACAGGATTAGAGTATGGGGATCATACTACACTGTACTACAGCAGTGGACAGTGATAATGGTGCAGGTTGGGCCCAGAAATACTGTAAGATAATTTCTTCAGTTCAAATTTCTCATGATATGCCAAATACTAAAGTGTCACTTTTTTTTCAACACAACTATATTGTGCTTCAAGCAAAATCTGAGAGAACAGCAGGTTAGCAACAGATGAGGTGATTATGCGATCATTGTAATCAATTTTGAGCCACTGAGGATTAAAAGCTTATAATAAGTAATTCACTTCTTAAATTAAGCCTGTGATCCTTCAGATGCCCCGCTTGCTACCAAGCCCCCCCCCACCCCCATTTATCTTTATCACCCCCTCAGAAAGTCCTATCGTCCGGGGTTGGGGGCATGATATTACCCACTTTGGGAACCACTGATCTAGAGGTACAATAGATATGACCTTCACTGTGGTAACATCAAGAGAAACGCAGGGAATGAAGCCAACAGCTGCATAATAGGACCAAGATCAAAAACCTTGGCTACTGCCAATCAAGAGACAGAACTGAGAATCATCCTCAAAAGTGGATGTGGCTTTTGTTCGTCTCCAGCTTGCATTTGCCTCATGATGTCATGGATTAACACTGGGGCAGCACGACGCTTTACAATACCAGCAACCTGGGTTCAATCCCAGCCACTGCCTGTAAGGAGTTTGTACATTCTTCCTATGACTGTGTTGGTTTCTTCCAAAACCCCAGTTTTCTCCCATGGTCCAAAGGCGTACTGTTTGGTAGGTTACTTCCTCACTGTAAATTGTCCTGTTATTAGGCTAGGATTAAATCGGATGATTGTTGGCTTCAGAGAGTCAGACTGGCCTATTCTGCACAGTATCTTATTAAATAAATACTAAATAAATAAATTTGTATTATGATTTGTACTTGAATATGCAAATGGTGGGATTCAGAGTTACAAAATATTTCTATTGGATCATATTTGTCCGCAGGAATCACAACGACGGAAATAAAATGGTTTAAAGGCACTGACCTTTTCCTCTGTAGAATAAACTAGATGCTGCACAACCCTTCAGCTGCTTTTAGCAGAGGTTATCTCATGCAGATCACTCTTTCTTGAATGAATTCAATAATGGTCGATCCTTTCAACCGTCGAACGACTCCTTCAGGTTCCCGTCTTTACTCTCCAATACTACTGAAAAGATACATCAACAAACCTGGCAGAAATTGGTTAAACTGCTGGTCCAGCACTTTTGTACCTTACAATAGAACGTAAAACTCCGGTTTAAAATCAAAACTGCGTCATAAGGCAAATATGCAGCGGAGCAGAGTCTCTGGCTAACGTCCCAACTGGAAAACTAACTGCGTCACCAGGGGTCCACATTTATATACCTGGTGAGAACAGGTCATCACGTGACCTCACATCGGCAGGAAAATTACATCAGCTGACCTCCAAAAGACCATCACATCATCCTCATAAGACAGTCACAAGATATCCATGAGGTATGTAACAAGAGAGGCCAGAATTTCTTAGGTGCATCCAGGAGGACTGGACCAGGTGTTGGGTAATGAGTCTGGCCAGGTGACTGTTAGGGAACAGTGACCACACCTCCTAAAGTTTTAAGATGGCTACAGATAAAGATAAGTACAGACCTTGTAGGAGAGTATTAAATTGAAGGAGGAAAAAATACAAGAGCATTAGGCAGGAACTTGGATAAGATCATTGGGACCAGCTGTTTTTTGGGCAAGTCCATGTGGAGAGTGTTTAAAGACCAACCGCACAGAGTACAAGACAGGTATGTTCCAGTCAGAAGGAAGGACAAGGGTGGCAAGGTAAGAGGACCGTGGGTGTCCACAGAGGTGATGAATTTAACAAGAAGAAAAAGGAAAAGTACGTAAAGCTTTGAAAGCTAGAACCAAACAGAGCCCTTTTTGGATCATAAAGAAGCAAGAAAAGAACACAAGAAGGGAATCAGGAAAGCCAGGAGGGGCCATTACAAGTCTTTGACAAGTAGGATTAAAGAGACTCCCAAGGCATTTTAGACATACATCAGGAGCAAGAGGATAAGTATGGAGAAGGGAGGATCACTCAACGATTGAAGAGTGAGCATTTGTTTGTATGTGAAGGATGTGGGTGAGGTGTTTAATGAGTACTTTACATCAGTCTTTAGCAAGGAAAAGGATATGGAGGATTGGGAGATCAGTGCCGAGCACTTCAATTTACAAGATGGAGGTAGTGCTGTATCTTTTAAAAGGGGATTAAGGTGGATAAATCCCCAGGTCCTGGTGGGATATACCCCAGGTTATTGAGAGAGGCAAGTTAAGAGATTGCTGGGTCCTTGACCAATATCTTCGTGTCCTCTCTACCCACAGGGGAGGGCTCAGAGGCCAGTAGCTAATGTTCTTCCATTATTCAGAGAGGGAACCAAGAATAATCCTGGAAACTATAGACCGCAGAGTCTCACGCCAGTGGTAGGGAAGAGCATTTGGGAAGCCATGGCCTAATTAGGGAGAGCCAGCATGGTTTTGTGTGGGTAGATCATATCTTACCAACTTGAATGGGTTTTTTGACGAGATGATGAGGGTGATTGATGAAGGTAGAGCTGCGGACACTGTTCCTCCTCAGATTCGCAGGTGTGCAGCCGCGCAGTAACTGAAATGCTGCCATACACATCGCCTTTGTTGCTGCACAGCTGGAATTTTCATTTATATAATGTTGTATTAAAACACTGTGCTGTTTTTAAGCCATGTAAGAGTTTCCTGCTCAGACCAGTGGTTGGTCCACACATCTGTAAACAAAATTAGAGGGAACATTGACTGTAGGTGTTGCCTGCATGGATTTCAGTAAGTATTTGACAAGGTCTCACATGGGAGGCTCATCCAGAAGATTAAAATGCATAGGATCCATCATGAATTGGCCACTTGGATGCAGAAATGGCTTTCCCACAGAAAGGTAGTGGTTTGTGGGCTTTTTCTAGCTGGAGGTCTGTAATTAGTAGGGCGCTGCAGGGATCTGTACCAGGACTCTGTTGTTTGTGATGTAGATGACAAGTGTGATCGCACAACTACTACGGGGTTGTAAAAACATTCCATTTATCAATGAAATAAACTTCAGCACGAATGGTTATAATCGCTCTGGTTTCCCAGCAGATGCCAGTGACACCACTTTAGCTACAGTGTCAATTTACACACGGTCAAATATTGTTAATCTACACTCACTTGTATACCACTTTATTAGGTACAGCTGTGCAACTGCAGATTAATGCAAATATCTAATCGGCCAATCATGTGGCAACAACTCAATGCATCAAAGCATGCATTTAGTTCAGTTGTCATTCAGCCCAAACATCAGAATGGGGAAGAAATATGATTTAAATGACCTTGACCATGGAATGATTGTTGGTGCCAGATTTCTGTAAAGGAAAGACTTCCCTGACAAATCTGTTGGAGTTCTTCAAGGAAGTAACAAGTGGGGTGAAGAAAGGAGAGGCAGTGGATGTTATTTACTTGGATTTTCGGAAGGTGTTTGATAAGGTGCCACACATGAATCTGCTTAACAAGTTAAAATCCTATGGCGTTACAGGAAAGATACTGGCATAGATAGATGAATGGCTGACAGACAGGAGGCAATGAGTGGGGATAAAAGGGACTTTTTCTGGTTGGCTGCTGGTGACTAGTGGTGTTCCTCAGAGGTCAGAATTGGGACCGCTACTCTTCACATTGTTTGTCAATTATTTAGATAGTGGAATTAATGGCTTTGTGGCAAAGTTTGTGAATGATATGAAGATAGGTGGAGGGGTAGGTAGTGCTGAGGAAACAATGCAATTGCAGCAGGACTTAGACAAATTGGAAGAATAAGCAAAATGGTTGCATATAGAATGCAGTGATGGAAATGTATGATAATGCATTCTGGTAAAGGGAACAATAGTGCGGACTATTATCTAAATGGGGAGAAGGTTCAAACATCAGAGGTGCAGAGGGACTAAGGAGTTCTCGTGCAAGAGTCGCGGAAGAGTAATTTACAGATTGAGTCTGTGGTAAAGAAGGCAAATGCAATGTTGGTATTTATTTCAAGGGGAATAGAATATAAAAGCAAGGAAATAATGCTGAGCCTTTATAAGACAGTTTTGGGCCCCATATCTCAGAAAGGATGTGTTGTCATTGGAGAGATTCCCGAGGAGGCTCACAAGGATGATTCCAGGTGTGAAGGGGTTAACATATGAGGAGTGTTTGGCAGCTTTGTGCCTGTATTCAGAAGAATGGATGGGGATCTCATCGAAACCTACCGAATGTTGAAAGGACTAGATAGGGTGGATGTGGAGAGGATGTTTCCTGTGGTCGGGGTATCCAGAACTAGAGGGAACAGCCTCAAAACTGAGGGGTGGCCCTTTAGAACAGAGGTAAGGAGGAATTTTTTCACCCAGAAAGTAGTAAATCTGGAATACTCTGCCACAGACTGCAGTGGAGACCAAGTCCATGGGAATATTCAAGGTGGAAGTTAATCGTTTCCTGGTCAGGACATCAAAGGATATGGTGAGAAGGCAGGTGTATGGGGTTGAGTGGGATCTGGGATCAACCATGGTGAAATGGCAGAGCAGACTCGATGGGCTGAATGGCCTAATTCTGCTCCTATGTGTTATAGTCTTACCGGTTTTTTTTAGTATCTCAGAAACTACTGATCTCCTGGAATTTATTTGTTTAGATATGCAGCCTTTTGAGCTGTGCTGCCCGGTAACCCCTCGTTTAATCCTAGTCTAATCATGGATAAGTCCCAATCACCAATTAACTGACCAACCAGTACATCTTTGGACTGTGGGAGGAAACTGGAGCACCCGGAGGAAACACACACAGTCACTGGGAGAACTATAAACTCTTTACAGGCAGTGGTGGGAATTGAACCTGGGTCACCTGTACTGTAAAGAGTTGTGCTAACCACTACGCTATTGTGCCACGATCACGGACAGCAGTCTTTAGAGCTTACAGGGAATGGTGCGAAAAACAAATACATCCAGTAAGTGGCAGTTCTGTGGGGGGAAACGCCTTGTTAATGAGAGAGGTCGGAGGAGAATGGGCAGACTGGTATTTCACCAATGATCCTTTTTTGTTAATATACACTGACAGGAAGATGACAGTAACTCAAATAACCACGTGTTACAAGAGTTGTGTGCAGAAGAGCATCTCTGAATGCACAACACGTCAAAGCTTGAAGTCGACGGTCTACAGCAGCAGAAGACCACAATCATTAACTCAGAGGCTCCTAATTAAGTACAGGAGGTACCGACTAAAGTGGCCACTGGGTGCAGTTTTCTGCTCGTCGTCAAACACTCTGGGATTTTGTTTTCGGTTCGGTGATGGAGGTGTTTCTGATTCTAAGTGCGCTGGGCTTGAACCCTGCTCCAGACAGTCCTGCTGTGTGGAGGTCAGCTCTCTCATTTCTCTGTTCTGGGTGGCATCCCGTCAGACACATGCATCATATGCTCTGTGTGTGTCCAGATGGTGGTGGTAGGGGCACTTCAAAATAACAGCTCTGGGAAACATAAAGACTGTTTTACATTGTGTTCTGCCAGACTGATAATTGCTCATTTTACTGATCTTCCTCTTTGCTTGTTCCTGCTCCTCAAATGAAAAACGTAGAAATTTGGAAGCACGAGAAAACAAAATGAAACAATACAATAATCCAGTTGTAAATATGTTTTATGGAATATAATTTTTCACAGATGGGACCAGATTGCATCTCAGAAGTTTACAGATGACTTGGATTTTCAGAATATATTGAAAACTTGATAGAAGTATTTAAGCAACACACATCAAAGTTGCTGGTGAACGCAGTAGGCCAAGCAGCATCTCTAGGAAGAGGTACAGTCGACGTTTCGGGCTGAAACGTCGACTGTACCTCTTCCTAGGACTTCCTTCAGTTAGTCCTGACGAAGGGTCTCGGCCCAAAACATCGACTGTACCTCTTCCTAGAGATGCTGCCTGGCCTGCTGCGTTCACCAGCAACTTTGATGTGTGTTGCTTGAATTTCCAGCATCTGCAGAATTCCTCATGAAGAAGGATTTAACAGAGTTTTGTTCTTCAGGATGGCAGGGTAGCATAGTGGTCAGCACAATGGTCTATGGCACCAGCCACCAGAGTTCAATTCCTGTAAGGAACATATACGTTCTCCCTGTGGCTGGGTGGGTCACAGTCCAAGACATACTGGTTGGCAGGTTAAGTGGTCAATTGTAAAGTGTCCCAGGATTAGGCAGCGTGGCTCAAAGGTCTATTCCACAACTGTTTCTCAAAATAAAAATAAAATAAATTTATATTGATGCTTTTAGTATAACCTTACAGAGAGTGTTAGAGTCACAGAACACTATAGCAAATAAACCAGCCCTTCGGCCCATCTAGTCATTACCGAAGTGTTAATTGGTCTTGTCCATTTAACCTTCACCTGGACCATCGCTGTCCAAACCCCTCCCATCGGTGTACTTATCCAAACTTACTCACCTTTCCCTAGGACTCAGGTCCTCAAGTTCCAGCAACATCCTTGTAAATTTTCTCTGAGAGTGGCGAATCTGTGGAATCCATTGCCACGGGCAGCTCTGGAGGCCAAGTCTTTATGTATGTTTGAGGCAGATAGAAACTTGATTGATAGGGTTTGAAGGCTTATGTGCCGATCTTTTAACCTACCCTAAGATTGATCTGACCCTTCCCCCCTCCCACATAGCCCTCCACTCTCTTTCATCCATGTGGCTAACTATGAATCCATGTGGTGGAGATGGTGGCGCGACGCAGTGCGTGCGGCCGGTCTGGAATGATATCTGTATTTGTCAAGTAGGGTACCGTGCACAATCCTGATTTGATGGAGACGGACGTGAGAAGCACGGAGGAACATCTGGAGAAACCTCTGAAATGCCTGCTTCGCTGCCGCTGCTACTGTGCGATCGAGAATCTCCGGAGGGGAAGGCCCCAAATCCTCAGCTTTGCCTGTTGCTTGGCCAGGGTCGAAGAGCTCGGCAGAGATGGTGCTCAGTGTCGGAGGGCTGGTCGGAGGCTCGAAGTCTTTGGACGGACTGAGAGTCGGACTGTGGTCGGGTGCTTCCAGGATGCTGCATCGGCAAGTTTGCGGCGCTGGAAGCTCATGGCAGGGAGAGTTTTCTTCCTTCGACCGTCTGCGTGAGATGTTGGGACTTTCGAGAGACTTTGAGACTTTTTACCGTGCCCATGGTCTGTTTTTCTATCAAATTATGGTATTGCTTGCACTGTTGTAACTATATGTTATAATTATGTGGTTTTTGTCAGTTTTTCAGTCTTGGTCTGTCTTGTGTTTCTGTGATATCACACCGGAGGAACATTGTATCATTTCTTAATGCATGTATTACTAAATGACAATAAAAGAGGACTGCGTGTCCTCATAATCTAATTTAATCTAATCTAACTAAGGGTTTCTTAAATGCCCCAAATGTATTTGCCTCTACCACCACCCCTGGCACTCACCACTCCCTGTGTAAAAAAAACTACCTCTGATATCCCCCCCCCCCACCATACTTTCTGTGAATCACCTTAAAACTGCATCACCTCATGTTGGCCATTTTCTCCCTCGGAAAAATCCTTTGGCTCTTCACTCTATCAATGTCTCATCAACATATACACTTCTACCCTATCAAGTCACCTCTCATCCTTTTCTGCTCCAAAGAAAAAAGTCCTAGCTCGCTCAGCCTATCTTAGAAACATAGAAACATAGAAAATAGGTGCAGGAGTAGGCCATTCGGCCCTTCGAGCCTGCACCACCATTTATTATGATCATGGCTGATCATCCAACTCAGAACACCGCCCCAGCCTTCTCTCCATACCCCCTGACCCCCGTAGCCACAAGGGCCATATCTAACTCCCTCTTAAATATAGCCAATGAACTGGCCTCAACTGTTTCCTGTGGCAGAGAATTCCACAGATTCACCACTCTCTGTGAAGAAGTTTTTCCTAATCTCGGTCCTAAAAGGCTTCCCCTCTATCCTCAAACTGTGACCCCTCGTTCTGGACTTCCCCAACATCAGGAACAATCTTCCTGCATCTAGCCTGTCCAATCCCTTTAGGATCTTATACGTTTCAATCAGATCCCCCCTCAATCTTCTAAATTCCAACGAGTACAAGCCCAGTTCATCCAGTCTTTCTTCATATGAAAGTCCTGCCATCCCAGGAATCAATCTGGTGAACCTTCTTTGTACTCTCTCTATGGCAAGGATGTCTTTCCTCAGATTAGGGGACCAAAACTGCAGACAATACTCCAGGTGTGGTCTCACCAAGGCATTGTACAACTGCAGTAGTACCTCCCTGCTCCTGTACTCAAATCCTCTCGCTATAAATGCCAGCATACCATTCGCCTTTTTCACCGCCTGCTGTACCTGCATGCCCACTTTCAATGACTGGTGTATAATGACACCCAGGTCTCATTGCACCTCCCCTTTTCCTAATCGGCCACCATTCAGATAATAATCTGTTTTCCTATTTTTGCCACCAAAGTGGATAACTTCACATTTATCCGCATTAAATTGCATCTGCCATGAATTTGCCCACTCACCCAACCTATCCAAGTCACCCTGCATCCTCTCAGCATCCTCCTCACAGCAAACACTGCCACCCAGCTTCGTGTCATCCGCAAACTTGGAGATGCTGCATTTAATTCCCTCATCCAAGTCATTAATATATATTGTAAACAACTGGGGTCCCAGCACTGAGCCTTGCGGTACCCCACTAGTCACCGCCTGCCATTCTGAAAAGGTCCCGTTTATTCCCACTCTTTGCTTCCTGTCTGCTAACCAACTCTCCACCCACATCAATACCTTACCCCCAATACCGTGTGCTTTAAGTTTGCACACTAATCTCCTGTGTGGGACCTTGTCAAAAGCCTTCTGAAAATCCAAATATACCACATCCACTGGTTCTCCCCTATCCACTCTACTAGTTACATCCTCAAAAAATTCTATGAGATTCGTCAGACATGATTTTCCTTTCACAAATCCATGCTGACTTTGTCCGATCATTTCACCGCTTTCCAAATGTGCTGTTATCACATCCTTGATAACTGACTCCAGCAGTTTCCCCACCACCGACGTTAGGCTAACCGGTCTATAATTCCCCGGTTTCTCTCTCTCTCCTTTTTTAAAAAGTGGAGTTACATTGGCCACCCTCCAATCCTCAGGAACTAGTCCAGAATCTAACGAGTTTTGAAAAATTATCACTAATGCATCCACTATTTCTTGGGCTACTTCCTTAAGCACCCTGGGATGCAGACCATCTGGCCCTAGGGATTTATCTGCCTTCAATCCCTTCAATTTACCTAACACCACTTCCCTACTAACATGTATTTTGCTCAGTTCCTCCATCTCACTGGACCCTCTGTCCCCTACTATTTCTGGAAGATTATTTATGTCCTCCTTAGTGAAGACAGAACCAAAGTAATTATTCAATTGGTCTGCCATGTCCTTGCTCCCCATAATCAATTCACCTGTTTCTGTCTGCAGGGGACCTACATTTGTCTTTACCAGTCTTTTCCTTTTTACATATCTGTAAAAGCTTTTACAGTCCGTTTTTATGTTTCCTGCCAGTTTTCTCTCATAATCTTTTTTCCCCTTCCTAATTAAGCCCTTTGTCCTCCTCTGCTGTACTCTGAATTTCTCCCAGTCCTCAGGTGAGCCACTTTCTCTGGCTAATTTGTATGCTGCTTCTTTGGAATTGATACTATCCCTAATTTCTCTTGTCAGCCACGGGTGCATTACCTTCCTTGATTTAATCTTTTGCCAAACTGGGATGAACAATTGTTGTAGTTCATCAATGCAACCTTTAAATGCTTGCCATTGCATATCCACCGTCAATCCTTTAAGTGTCATTTGCCAGTCTATCTTAGCTAATTCACGTCTCATACCTTCAAAGTTACCCCTCTTTAAGTTCAGAACCTTTGTTTCTGAATTAACTATGTCACTCTCCACCTTAATGAAGAATTCCACCATATTATGGTCACTCTTACCCAAGGGGCCTCTCACGACGAGATTGTTAATTAACCCTTCCTCATTGCTCAAAAGCCAGTCCAGAATAGCCTGCTCTCTAGTTGGTTCCTCGACATGTTGGTTCAAAAAACCATCCCGCATACATTCCAAGAAATCCTCTTCCTCAGCACCTTTACCAATTTGGTTCACCCAATCTACATGTAGATTGAAGTCACCCATTATAACTGCTGTTCCTTTATTGCACACATTTCTAATTTCCTGTTTAATACCATCTCCGACCTCACTACTACTGTTAGGTGGCCTGTACACAACTCCCACCAGCGTCTTCTGCCCCTTAGTGTTACGCAGCTCTACCCATATCGATTCCACATCTTCCCGGCTTATGTCCTTCCTTTCTATTGCGTTAATCTCTTCTTTAACCAGCAACGCCACCCCACCTCCCCTTCCTTCATGTCTATCCCTCCTGAATATTGAATATCCCTGAACGTTGAGCTCCCATCCCTGGTCACCCTGGAGCCATGTCTCTGTGATCCCAACTATATCATAATCATTAATAACAATCTGCACTTTCAATTCATCCACCTTATTACGAATGCTCCTTGCATTGACACACAAAGCCTTCAGGCGCTCTTTTACAACTCTCTTAGCCCTTATACAATTATGCTGAAAAATGGCCCTTTTTAATGCTTGCCCTGGATTTGTCAGCCTGCCACTTATACTTTTCTCCATAGTACTTTTTGTTTCTATCCTCACTTTACACCCCTCTGCCTCTCTGCACTGGTTCCCATCCCCCTGTAGTGAACTAACCTCCTCACGCCTAGCCTCTTTAATTTGATTCCCACCCCCCCAACCATTCTAGTTTAAAGTCACCTCAGTAGCCCCCGCTAATCTCCCTGCCAGGATATTGGTCCCCCTAGGATTCAAGTGCAACCCGTCCTTTTTGTACAGGTCACGCCTGCGCCAAAAGAGGTCCCAATGATCCAAAAACTTGAATCCCTGCCCCCTGCTCCAATCCCTCAGCCACGCATTTATCCTCCACCTCATCGCATTCCTACTCTCACTGTCGCGTGGCACAGGCAGTAATCCCGAGATTACTACCTTTGCGGTCCTTTTTCTCAACTCCCTTCCTAGCTCCCTATATTCTCCTTTCAGGACCTCATCCCTTTTCCTACCTATGTCATTGGTACCTATATGTACCACGACCTCTGGCTCCTCACCCTCCCACTTCAGGATATCTTGAACACGATCAGAAATATCCCGGACCCTGGCACCAGGGAGGCAAACTACCATCCGGGTCTCTGGACTGCGTCCACAGAATCGCCTATCTGACCCCCTTACTATCGAGTCCCCTATCACAACTGCCCTCCTCTTCCTTGCCCTACCCTTCTGAGCTACAGGGCCGGACTCTGTGCCGGAGGCACGGCCACTGTCGCTTCCCCCGGGTAAGCTGTCCCCCCCAACAGTACTCAAACAGGAGTACCTGTTGCTAAGGGGCACAGCCACCGGGGTACTCCCTATTACCTGACCTTTCCCCTTCCCCCTCCTAACCGTGACCCACTTGTCTGCCTCCCGTGGCCCCGGCGTGACCACCTGCCTGCAACTCCTCTCTATCACCTCCTCACTCTCCCTGACCAGACGAAGGTCATCGAGCTGCAGCTCCAGTTCCGTAACGCGGTCCCTTAGGAGCTGCATCTCGATGCACTTGGCGCAGATGTAGACGTCCGGGGGGCTTGGAGACTCCAGGGCCTCCCACATCCGACACCGAGAACAGCAAACTGCCCTCACACTCATACTGCCCCTCTCCTCAAATAACAACAGAAAATGAATGCCAAACCTTCCTCGCCCGTTCCCGCCTAAGCCCATTGAGCCGAAGCCCTTAAGCCTTCACTTTGCTCCCGGCTCACTCCGCAGCCCGCAAACTACACTGCCCGCTCTATGAGGCTCTGTTCCTTTTAAATCTGCCACGCTGCACAGCCCGACGTCACACGCCTGCGCAGTCCCGCCTCTCAGAACGCCGTTGGAGAAAAAAAATAATGAAAATTTCAAAAATGTCTTTCTCGGCACTCCCACTCAGACTCTCAGACTCCTTCTCCTCCTTCTTCATCGGATATGCCCTCTAATCCTCTCTGCACCCTCTCCAAAGCTTCCACATCCTTCCTATAATGAGGTGACCAGAACTGAACACAGTATTCCAAGTGCAGTCTAACCAAAGTTTTATAGACCGTCTGGTATAGGAGCAGAATTAGGCCATTTGGCCCATCAGTTCTGCTGCACTATTTCATCATGGCTAATCCATTTCCCTCTCAGCCCCATTCTCCTACCTTCTCCCCATATCCCTTCATGCCCTGACTAATCAAGAATCTACCAGCCTTTGCCTTAAAGATACCCAATGACTTGGCCTCAACAGCACCTTTGGCAACGAATTCCACAGATTCACCACTCTCTAGCTAAAGAAATTCCTCCTCATTTCTGGTCCAAATAGACACCCCTCTATTCTGAGGCTGTGTCCTCTGGTCTTAGGCTCCCTCACTATAGGAAACAGCTCTCCACATCTATCTATCAAGGCCTTTCAACATTCGATAGGTTTCAATGAGGTCACCCCTCATTCTTCTGAGTACCAGTGAGTACAGGCCCAGTGCCATCCAACGCTCCTCATATGATAAGCTTTTCAATCCCGGAATAATTTTTGTGAATCTCCTTTGAACCCTCTCCAATTCAACACATCTTTTCATAGAATAGGGGCCCAGAAGTGCTCACAATACTCCAGGTGAGGCCTCATCAGCACCTTATAAGGCCTCACCATTACATCCTTGCTTTTATATCCTAATCCTCTCGAAATGTATGCTAACATCTTGTTTGCCTTCCTCACCATAGAGCTCAACATTACCTCGTGGCCTTTGAACTCAATCCTCTGACTAATGAAGGCCAGCACATAAGTCTTGTTAACCACCCTACCAACCTGCGCTGCAACTTTGAGGGACTGAGAGACATGGACCCCCTGTAAAAATGAATCTAGAAATGTGAATTATATTTTTTGTCAGCCCGAATCGTGCTCAGGAACAGGAACTCCTGTCATCTTACCCTTCGGTAATTTGTGAGTTCTGGATTGAACGTGCAATCCAGAAACTGTACTGCAGCAGACAGGAAGGGCAGTCAGAACTGCCCAGCGCTTCTCCGGCACTAGCCTATCCGTCATCAAGAGCGCATATTCGGAAAGGTGTCAGAAAAAGGTCAGTAACATCATAAAGAATCTCACCGACCCTGCTCATGGACTGTTTGTCCCACTCCCATCAGAGAGGAGGATAGAAAGCATTCATTACATCAAAAACAGTTACTCTCTCCATCCAGTAAGACTGATCAACACCTCCACCAACCAACCCCACCACTCCTTTATTATTTCCTTATAGTCACCTTACGTACAGCCTAGCGTCACTTTGGTGACAGGGTGGAGATATGTCTCTGCCAAAGGGGATGTAAGGCGCTCCTTCCCTCCGCTAGCCTGCAGGTCACCCTTGGGCAGGGTATAGGACCTGCTGAGCCTAACCCACCCCGATCAGGGTCCCGTGAAACCATGGGAACAGGTGGGGGATGGTCATAGGAGCAGCTGGTGCATATCACAGTGGGTGACCACTGATGCCAGGCAGACAATCTCTGAAGAGAATCGATAATGGCTGGGGTCACCCATCTTGTAAAAGACACTGCCCAGAAGAAGGCAATGACAAAAGAGTTCTGTGGAAAAGTTTGCCAGGAACAATCATGGTCATGGAGACCATGATCAACCACGTCATACAACACAGCATGTAATGATGATGAGTGTCACTTTATGGACATACAATCAACCTTTGTATATAGGATATCTCCTATGTTTCCCTTTTCCAAATCAGGTTGATAATTAAACAAGCACTTAAGCTCAACATTGGAACAATCCTTACGAGTCCCCAAATTATGTCACGTAACTGGCAACAATGAATATAGAATTGAGTCAGGTTTCATAAAAACCAACAAACATTTATTAAACTCTGCTCAAAAATAGCGAAATGACTAACTTAACTGGAAGTTAACTGCTATATGGCAACTCTGGAACAGTTTTTAGACCATAAGACCATAAGACAAAGGAGCAGAAGTCGGCCATTTGGCCCATCGAGTCTGCTCCGCCATTTTATCATGAGCTGATCCATTCTCCCATTTAGTCCCACTTCCCCGCCTTCTCACCATAACCTTTGATGCCCTGGCTACTCAGATACCGATCAATCTCTGCCTTAAATACACCCAATGACTCGGCCTCCACTGCTGCCCGTGGTAACAAATTCCATAGATTCACCACCCTCTGACTAAAAAAATTTCTTCACATTTCTGTTCTGAATGGGCACCCTTCAATCCTTAAGTCATGCCCTCTCGTACTAGACTCCCCCATCATGGGAAACAACATTGCCACATCCACTCTGTCCATGCCTTTCAACATTCGAAATGTTTCTACAAGGTCTCCCCTCATTCTTCTAAACTCCAAGGAATACAGTCCAAGAGCGGACGAACATTCCTCATATGTTAACCCTCTCATTCCCAGAATCACTCTAGTGAATCTTCTCCATACCCTCTCCAACGTCAGCACATCCTTTCTTAAATAAGGAGACCAAAACTGCCCACAGTACTCTAAGTGAGGTCTCACCAGCGCCTTATAGAGCCTCAACATCACATCCCTGCTCCTATAATCTATTCCTCTACAAATGAATGCCAACATTGCATTCGCCTTCTTCACTACCAACTCAACCTGGAGGTTAACCTTAAGGGTATCCTGCACGAGGACTCCCAAGTCCCATTGCATCTACCGGCCCCTTCACCTATCTTTGTATCGTCAGCAAACTTAGCCACAAAGCCATCTTCTTAAAAGGGTTAATGCGAAAACAGTGCTTAAAGTGGTAAATTCAAACACAGTTCTTAGAATGGTAAATTCAAAAGTCCAAGAGATTTATACAGTCAATTAGGAGAGACATTCCTGAAGTAAAGAATTCCTGAAAGATGTGACGTTACTGCTGATCCCAGCTGGAACACGCCTCGTCCGCAGGATTCACAACAACGGAAATAAAACGGTTTAAAGGAACAGACCTTTTCCTCTGGAGAATAGACACTATGCAATCCTTCCTGCTTTAGCAGAGGATATCTCAAAATGCAAGTCACTATTTCTTGAACAAAGATTCAATAAAGATCGATCCTCTCCAAAACCGCCAAACGATATCAGCTTTACTCGACTCTGCGAATTCCTGTACTTTGGTAAGGTCTTCACTCTCCAACACTACTAACAATAGAAAGTAGAACTCCACTTTAAAACGAAACTGCGTCATAAGACGAATACACAGCATAACGGAGTATCTGATGAATTAAATAACGAACTAAACTTAAAACTCAACTGGAAAAACTAACTGCGTCACACCAGGGGTCTCCGTTTATAAACGTGGTGAGAACATGTCATCACGTGACCTCATACTGGTGGGAAAATTACATCATGTGACCTCCACATGACCATTACCTCATGCTCATAAGATACTCAATTACATCATGGTCATAAGACAGTCACAAGATATCCATGAGGTATGTAACAGGTGAAGGCAGGGGAGTGGAGATGACTGGAAGAATTGGATCAGCCCATGGTTGAATGGTAGAACAGACTTGATGGGCCAAATGGCCTACTTCTGCTTCCATATCTTATGGTCTTGTGATCTAAGATCATCCTTACCCTCAGTACCTTCATTTGAGTACCAGAACCAAAGTTATAGTTATCATGGTTTAGAACATGATGACAGGCATTGATCGCATGGATAGTCAGAGGCTTTTTCCCAGGGCTGAAATGGCTAACACAAGAGGGCACTGTTTTAAGGTGCTTGGAAGGAGGTACAGAGGAGATGTCAGGGGTAAGTTTTTTATTAAGAGTGGTGAGTGCATGGAATGGGCTGCCGGTGGCGGTAGTGGAGGTGGATATGATAGGGTCTTTTAAGAGACTCCTGGATATGTACATGGAGCTTAGAAAAATAGAGGGCTAAGGGTAAGCCTAGGTAGTTCTAAGGTAAGGACATGTTCAGCACAGCTTTGTGGGCCGAAGGGCCCGTATTGTGCTGTAGGTTTTCTATGTTTCTATTAGAAAGTTTTTGGCAAGAACGGGCCATTCAGCCCAACAAAGCTTGCAAATTCCTAGTCACATAGTGTGCTGAAATAATTATCGAGTTGAGATTCGAAAGTCTCCAAGATACTACTCTCAACCACACAACTAGGCAGTTTGTTCCATGCGTCCACAACCCGCTGAGTAAAGAAAAGCTTCCTGATGCATCTCGCTAGAACCAGTCTCCACCTATGACCCCGTGTCCTCGTTGATGGATTAATCTTGAAGTAGCACCTTACCTATACTTGTAATGACTTTGAACACCTCTATCATGTCTCCTCTCATTCTACATCTACTTAGCCTAAAAATATTTAATTATTTCAATCTTTCTTCATAGCACATACCCAGCAGACCCAGAATGAGTCTAGTCACCCTTTTCTGAATTCTCTCCAGTGCTTTCACTTCCCTCACAAATATGGAGACCAGGATTGTACACCGTACTCAAGGTGAGGCCTCACAAGTGCATTAAACAGCTTAAGGCATATGTCTCTAGACGTGAACCCCACTGAGCACATTATATAGCCCAATGTTCTATTTGTCTTCCTAATCACTTCTGTGCATTGTCTAGATTAACAGTGATGAGTCTACTAGACACCCAAATCCTTCTCATACAGAGCACTTTCCAACTCAAGACCCCTCCATTGTAAATTTATATCTAATGTTGTGTTCTTTAGCTTCCTCTTTTTATTTATTTTGTTTTCCTTTACACTTGTGTACTGGAAATTACATTAAACAGTCTTGAATCTTTATACTTTATACTTTATTGTCGTCAAACAATTGGTACTAGAACGTATAATCATCACAGCGATATTTGATTCTGCGCTTCCCACTCCCTGGATTACAAATATTAAATATTAAAAATAGTTTAAAAATTAGTAAATATTAAAAATTTAAATTATAAATCATAAATAGAAAATAGAAAAATGGAAAGTAAGGTAGTAAAGGAATCTTGAACTGCACGTCTGTAAAAGGCAGCGATGCAGTGAATAAACTCGCTTGATTTTCAGTGAAACTTAGCCAAGGACTTCCGAACAGTTTGGTTAACTCATATGTTTGCTCAGCTTAAATTTATCACATAAATGGATATCATATGGTGGGACGTAGGTGTGCAGATGACACATGGAGTTGTGGATAGTCATCAGTTACAACGGGACACTCACAACACGCTGGAGGAACTCAGCAGGTCAGGCAGCATCCATGGAAATGATCAGTCAACATTCCGGCCCAGAACGTTGACTGATTGTTTCCATGGATGCTGCCCGACCTGCTGAGTTCCTCCAGCGTGTTGTGAGTGTTGCTTTGACTCCAGCATCTGCAGATTATTTTGTAGTTACAACGGGACATTGACAGGATGCAACGCTGGACTGAGAAGTGGCAGATAGAGTTCAATCCAGTAAAGTGTGAAATGATTCACTTAAATATGAAAGCAGAGTACAAGGTTAATAGGAGGATCCTTAACAGTGTAGAGGAACAGAGGAATCTTGCGGGTCCAGGTCCATAGATCCATCAAAGTTGATAGAGTTGTTAAAAAGGTATATGGTGTATTGGCCTTCATTCATCGGATGATTGTGTTCAAGAGTTGCAAGGTAATGTTGTAGCTCTACCAAATTCTGGTTAAACAACTCATGGAATATTGTGTTCAGTTCTGGTCACCTGATTTTAGGAAGGACATAGAAGCTTTAGAAAAGATGCAGAGATTTACCAGATGCTGCATGGATTAGAGAACATGTCTAATGAAGCTGGCTTGAGTGATTTAGGGTTTTTCTCTTTGGGACGAAGGAAGATGAAAAGTAACTTGATGGAGGTATACAAGATGATAAGACGCATAGATCGAGAGGACAGCAGAGACATCCAGCGGAAACATCTAATACCAGGGCATAATTTTAAAATGATTGGAAGAAAGTATAGGGAGATGTCAGAGGTGAGAGTAGTGGATGTGTGGAACACCCTGCTGGAGTGGTGGTAGAGGCAAATATACTCCTTTGAGGAACATATTTTCCTGCAAATCGTTTTCACAATTTGAAGTAGGATCCAGAAAATATGGGATTGTCCTGCCCTCTAGTGGTAATAGATATCCATTGCAGTTGTGCATCCTGCTGCAGGATCATTGCAGACAAACCACCACAGTCTTGTAAGGAGTCTTTGAAATGAAGAATTGAGTGACTTGTACTTTTCCAAATTTGTTGTTCAACCTGTTGAATACATCAAGGTTTTCAAATGTCATTATAGCCTGTATTGTAAGCAGATTAAATGTCAATGAGAGAAACAAATTGCTGTTAATTAGACCAAACTGTTTTTTAAGAATATAGTCATAGAGCTCAGAAACAGTCCGTTTGGTCCAAATTATTTGTACTGACTAAGTTGCCTGATTGAGCTAGTCCAACTTACCTGTGTTTGGCCCGTATGACTCTAAACCTTTCCTATCCATATACCCGTCCTTCTTGTCCCTGACGCAGTTAGGTCCCGTATCTTGGAGTGACTCCCATCCAATAGATTACCCTCTGTTTACGTTAAGCTCACCATCCTGTTGTTTCCGGGCTTTTCCTTGTAGCCTTTCTTAAATACAAGTGCAAGATTAGCCATCTTCCAGTCCTTCGGCATCCCAGTGATACAAATATGTCCGCAAGCATCCCATAGTTTTTTCTCTAGCTTCCCACACTTAGTTCTGTGTTGATTATAGTCATAATCATAATCAGACTTTATTGATCTCGAGGGAAACTGGTTTTCATTACAGTTGCACCATAAATAATTAAATAGTAATAAAACCATGAATAATTAAACAGTAATATGTAAATTATGCCAGGAAATAAGTCCAGGACCAGCCTATTGGCTCAGGGTGTTTGACCCTCCATGGGAGGAGTTGTGAAGTTTGATGGCCACAGGCAGGAATGACTTCCTATGACGCTCTGTGTTGCATCTCGGTGGAATGAGTCTCTGGCTGAATGTACTCCTGTGCCCACCCAGTACATTATGTAGTGGATGAGAGACATTGACCAAGATGGCGTGCAACTTGGACAGCATCCTCTTTTCAGACACCACTGTCAGAGAGTCCAGTTCCATCCCCACAATATCACTGGCCTTACGAATGAGTTTGTTGATTCTGTTGGTGTCTGCTGCCCCAGCACACAACAGCAAACATGATAGCATACTGTTCTGTGTCCTATGCTCTGAGTGAAGGGTACTCTTCGAATATAGCACAGTACAGCAAATTACTCGCTTTGAAGGACTCTGCATCTTACCTTCTCAATATTTATTGCTTATTTATTTTTTTTTTTGGTATTTGCACAGTTTGTTGTCTTTTGCGCATTGGTTGACTATCTGTCCTTTCATTGATTCTATTATGGTTATTGGATTTACTGAGAATGCCCGAAAGAAAACGAGTCTCAGGGCTGTATATGGGGACGTATATGCATGTCCTGAAATTTGTTATTTTATGGCAATGGTACAGTGCAATATATAAAATAGACTATAAGTTACAATAAGAAATGTATGTTTTAAAAGTAGTACAAGAGGAGCAAAATTAGTGAGGTGGATTCATGGGTTTATGGTCCATTGAAAAGTCTGATGGCAGAGAGGAAGAAGCTATTTGTGAAATGTTGAGTGTGTGTCTTCAGCCTCCTGTATCTGCTCTCTGATGCCAGTAATGAGAAAAGGCCATGTTGTGGGTGATGTGAGAAGTGAATGATGGACGCCACCTTATTGAGGCATCGTCTGGTGAAGATGTCCTTGATGCTGGGGAGTCCAGGGCCCAG
Source organism: Mobula birostris (assembly GCF_030028105.1). Classification (NCBI taxonomy): domain Eukaryota; kingdom Metazoa; phylum Chordata; class Chondrichthyes; order Myliobatiformes; family Myliobatidae; genus Mobula; species Mobula birostris. The sequence continues at coordinate 14,592,389 of NC_092370.1, forward strand.
GACGGAGCTGATTGAGCTCTGCAGCTTTTTCTGATCCCATGAAGACACCAGACACCATCATGCCGAATGTCCTCAAACTCCTAACGACATAGAGCCCCATTGCCGAACGGTTCCACAAACCATGGACTCGCTTTCAAGCACTCTTCATCTTATGTTCTTGATATTTATTTATTTGTTTGTTTGTTTGTTTATTTATTATTATTTCTTTCTTTTTGTAGAGTTTGTTGTCTTTTGCATCCTGGTTGAACGTCCAGGTTGGTTTGGTCTTTCATTGATTCTGTTATGGTTATTATTCTATTGAGTATGCCTGCAAGAAAATTAATCTCAAGGTTGTATATTGTGACATGTGTGTATTTTGATATTAAATTTAGACCGTAAGACACACACTCAACATTTCAGGAACAGCGCCTGCTCCTTCACCATCAAATTTCTGAAAGGACAATGAACCTTCTTTTTGCACTATTATTTAATTTATATTTTCATATATACCTATTGTAATTTACAGTTTTTGCACTGCACTGCAATACAAAAAAATTCATGACATATGCCAGTGATATTAAATCTGATTCTGATTCTGAGAACAGAGGGATTGTGGATGTACAATGCCTTGAAGAAGTATTCAGCCCCCAACCCTTTGTTCACATGGTGTAAATGAGATTACAACCAGGGATTTTGATCAACTTAACTGAGAATTTTTATTTGTGAATCACATGCACTTTTTTCACAGCAGAGCCCAAAAAACAGGGAAAATTGTAAAGCATGAGAAACTAGAAAATCAAAAGCTGAAATGTCAGCAGTTCAAAAGGTGTTCATCCCCTTTGCTCAGTACTTAATTGAACCACCTCTCGCAGCTATTACAGCCAGTAGTTTTAATGGATAAGTTTCTATTAGCTTTGCAAAATATGATGGAGCAAGGTTTGTCCATTCCTCCTTACAAAATTGCTCAAGCTGTGCCAGGTTAGTTGCCGAGCAGCGGTGGGCAGCAGTCTTGAGGTTTTTCCAGAGCTGTTCGATCGGGTTAAGGTCAGGACTCTGACTGGCCACTCAAGGACATCAGTTTTCTTCACGTGCAACCACTTCATGGTTACCCTGGCAGTGTGCTTTGGGCCATTGTCCTGCTGAAAGATGAATTTCCTCCCCAATTTAAGCTTTCTGCCAGAGGCTAGCAAGTTTTTATCCAAGATCTCGCTGTATTTAGTAACATCTTCCTATCAATCCTGTCCCGATTGCCGGTCCCTGCTGCTGAAAAGCATCCCCATAGCATGATGTTATCTCCTCCACACTTTATAACAGGGATGGTGTTATCTGTTAGTTGTGGGGTGGATATACGTCTCTACCTAAGGAGGTGTAAAGCACTCCTTCCCTCCACTAGCCTGCTGGTGATCCTTGGGCAAGGTGTAGTACTTGGATAGTCTCCTCTGATCAGGGTCACGTGAAGCCATCGGAACATGTGGTGCATATCACAAGTGCTGGTTATGCAACCACTGATACCAGGCAGACCATCAATCATTCTATCTATCTGTCTGTCTGTCTATCTACCTATATATCTGTCAGTCTATCATCCTATCTATCTATCAGTCTGTGTGTGTGTGTGTGTGTGTGTGTGTGTGTGTCTATCTGTCAGTCTCCGTGTGTGTGTCTGTGTCTATCTATCAATCTGTGTGTCTGTCTGTCTATCATTCTATCTATCTGTCTGTCTGTATGTCTGTCTACCTATCCATCTGTCTGTGGGTCTGTCTATCTATTTGTCTATCTGCATGTCTGTATATCTGTCTATCTACCTATTGAAGACCATAACAGATAGGAGCAGAATTAGGCCATTTGGCCCTTTGAGTCTGCTCCACCATTTCTACATGGCTGATCCATTTTCCCTCTCAACCACATTCTCCTGCCTTCTCCCCGTAACTTTTCAGGCTCGAACTAATCAAGAACCTATCAATCTCCTCGTCTCTGTTCAAAATGAATGTCCCTCTGTTCTGAGGCTGTGTCCTCTGGTCCTCGAATCAGCCCACCATAGGAAGCATCCTCTCCACAAGCACTCTATTGAGACCTTTCACCATTCAATTTCACTGAGGTCACCCCTCATTCTGCTAAGTTCCTGTGAGCACAGGACTGGAGCTGGATTAAATGCTCCTCAAAGATTAACCCTTTCATTACTGGAACCTCCTCCAATGTCAGTATATCCTTTATTAGATAAGAGGCCCAAATATTCTCACAATACACTGAGTCCTCACCAGCATCTTATAAAGTCTCAGGATCACATTCTTGCTTTTATATTCTAGTCCTCATGAAATCAATGCTAACACCGCATTTGCCTTCCTAGCCACCAACTCAACCTGTAAATTAACCTTTAGGGAATCCTGCACAAGCACTCCCAAGTCCCTTTGCATCTCAGATTTTTTGAATTTCCTGCCTGTTTAGAAAGTAGTTCCTTCTACCAAAACGCATGGCCATACACTTCCCAACACTGTATTCCATCTGCCACTTCCTTGCCCATTCTCCCAATCTGTGTAAGTCCTTCTGCAGACTCCCTGCTTCCTCAACACTGCCTTTCTATGTATCTTCATATCAACAACAAACCTGGCCACAATGCCATCAATTTTCTCATCCAAATCATTGACATATAATGTAAGAGGAAACGGCCCCAACAGCTGCGGAACACAAGGCTAAGGGAGGAAAAAAAAACAGAGGACACAAACACGAGGAATTCTGCAGATGTTGGAAATTCAAGCAACGCACATCAAAGTTGCTGGTGAACGCAGCAGACCAGGCAGCATCTCTAGGAAGAGGCACAGTGGATGTTTCGGGCTGAGACCCTTCATCAGGACTAACTGAAAGAAGAGCTAATAAGAGATTTTACTAGCTCTTCTTTCAGTTAGTCCTGACGAAGGGTCTTGGCTAGTATCTAGTACCTTTCCTGTCATGCCATAGGTTCTTATCTTGTTAAGCAACCTCACACGCAGCACCTTGTCAAAGGCCCTTTAAAAATGCAAGTATGCAACATACACCCATTCTCCTTTGTCTAACCTGCTTGCTGTTTCTTCAAAGAATTCAAACAGGTTTATTCAGGCAAAACCTTCCCTTAAGAAAACCATTCTGACTTTGACCTATTTTATCATGTGCCTCCAAGTACCTCGAAACCTCATCCTTAATAATGGACTCTAATATCTTCCCAACCACTGAGCTCAGGGTAACTGCCCTACAATTTTCCTTTTTCTGCCTCCCTCCCTTCAAGGGTGTTATGTACATTTTGTTTAGTCGTGCTGTCCTGCAGAGCAGCCATCGTTGGTTCTTCAGAAACAGAATGAGCCAATGTCATGTTTCATTTGCCCTGTGACTGGACGGTTCAGGTGCTGGTGAGGACGTGACAGAATTCAATTTGGTTTTAATTCCACTACTGGAACTTCCTGCGGCAAACTGGATTTAAAGCCAAGGGCTGTGGTGAGGGGTATGGGAGAAGATATCATACCGTCCTGACGAAGGGTCTCGGCCCGAAACTTCGACTGTACCTCTTCCTAGAGATGCTGCCTGGCCTGCTGCGTTCACCAGCAACTTTGATGTGTGTTGGTATGGGAGAGGAACTGGTTGAGTGCTTTTTTCAGGAAAGGCAGAGTGGGCAAAATTATCCCAAGTTGTATGGACACCTGGATTATTGCAAAGTCATCACCCCCAAAACTAGTATCAAATTCAGTCAAAGTAATTAAAATCAAATACTGTGAACATGAGTTGTAAAGAATTCTTGAAAGTGAGTCCATTGGTTGTGGAATCTGTTCAGTGTTGAGGTGAGTGAAGTTATCCACGCTGATTCAAGAACTTGATTGTTGAAGGGTAATAACTGTTCCTGAATCTGACTGGTGGTGCGGGATCGAAGATTCCTGTATCTCATTTCCGATGGTAGTAGCAAGAAGAGAAGATGAGTAGCCAGAAACTCAAGTTGGGGAATGAGTAGCCTTGGGGTGGTGGGATAACCTCATGAGGGCACGTCTTTTTGACTGCGTGAGCTCAGAAACTGGAAAGTGGATGACAGAGGGATTTGTGTGTGTCGGCATGTGTAAGCACAGATACCAGTACTGAGTTCGGTGCTCCAGATGTGGCCTTCTATATATTGGTGAGACCCGACACAGACTGGGAGAACGCTTTGCTGAACACCTACGCTCTGTCCCATTCCCATTCTGATATGTCTATTCACAGCCTCCTCTACTGTCAAGATGAAGCCACACTCAGGTTGGAGGAACAACACCTTATATTCCATCTGGGTAGCCTCCAACCTCTGATGGCATGAACATTGACTTTTCAAACTTCCGCTAACACCCCACCTCCCCCTCGTACCCTATCCGTTATTTATTTTTATACACACATTCCTTTTCTCCCTCTCCTTTTTCTCCCTGTCCCTCTCACTATACCCCTTGCCCATCTTCTGGGTTTCCCCCCCTCCCCCTTTTCTTTCTCCCTAGGCCTCCTGTCCCATGATCCTCTCGTATTCCCTTTTGCCAATCACCTGTCCAGCTCTTGGCTCCATCCCTCCCCCTCCTGTCTTCTCCTATCATTTTGGATCTCCCCCTCCCCCTCCCACTTTCAAATCTCTTACTATCTCTTCTTTCAGTTAGTCCTGATGAAGGGTCTCGGCCCGAAACGTCCACTGTACCTCTTCCTACAGATGTTGCCTGGCCTGCTGCGTTCACCAGCAACTTTTATGTGTGTTACCAGTGTACATCTCTAGACTCAGGACTGAGTCTGCCCTTGGCTATTGTAATTAGCTTTATTTGTCACAGACACATCGAAACATCAAAACAGACAGCGAAGTGTGTTGCTTGCGTCAGTGATGTGCCGGGCCAGCCTGGAACATTGACCGTGCTTTTTTCCATGGATGCTGCCTGGCCTGCTGAGTTCCTCCGGCATTCTGTGAGTGATGCTGCAAGTCTGATTCATTCATTTTTTTGGCGGACAGCAGGGGGATGTGTGTGGCCTCAGTTGTAGTGAGGATTAGGCCAGTTTACCGCCGCCCAGGAGAGAGGTGTCAGAGTTGGTGCGCTCCACCAGAGGTGGTGTGGTGCAGGGTCGAAGTCAGAGGCAGTTCTACCCCTGCCCCCTCCCCAGTGTTTGCTCAGTAGAAGACAAGCTGTATTGTGTTTGACTGCATGTTTCTGCAACATTCATGGACTCTTGGACCTTTTTTTTGTGTGGCTGTGTTTTACTGCCATCCTATATGTGCTATACGTGCTTCGTGCTGTGTACGACCTTTCACGCAGCGGTTTGCACCTCAGTTCCAGAGTAATGCTGAAGGGTCTCGGCCCGAAATGTTGACTTACTCTTTTCTATAGATGCTGCCTGGCCTGCTGAGTTCCTTCAGCATTTTGTGTGTGTTGCTTGGATTTCCAGCATCTGCAGATTTTCTCTTGTTTGAAACTTGCAGCAATGACTGTTTCAAGCAATAACTAACCATATTTACCCTAAGTAAACCCCCAAAACCCAACAACTAATCTATCATCCCTCCCAAAGAAAATCACTGAAATTATTGTCCCTGAAGAAATGGAAGAAATCGGCATGTTGTCTCACAGTTACTAGAGTTCTCTCTTTCGGTGAGTCTCTTCCATCTTGTGCAGATTTCTTCCTTCCCCTTTAGAAAACTCGCTCATTTTCCATGTTTGTCTCTCTTCAGAGTTTCAGTGTGGAAGATTTAGTCCAGGAAAGTCAGTCAAGTCTGCGATGAAGTCCCACCAAGGGTCAGGAAGAGGCCTATCTGCCCTTAAGGCTTGTACTCCTTAAAGATCTCTGTGAACACACCAGCCAGTTGATCAGCACAAGTCTTTAGTATCTTTAACTTCCTGTGGATTCACCTTCCTGAAGGCAGCCCACACGTCAGCTTCAGATACTGAGATCATAGGATGATCTGGAGATATGGGGGCTCACAATGGTTCTTCCATGTTCTGACGGTCAAAGCGAGTATAGAGGGCATTGAGCTCATCTGGAAGCAAAGCCCTGCTTTCTCCCATGTGGCTTGATTTTGCTTTGTAGGAGGTGATAGCATTCAGGCCCTGCCAGTGTTGTTGAACATCTCTTGTTGGTTCAAGTTTGGTATGGAATCTCCACTTCCCCCATGAGATGGCTTTCTGGAGATCATACCTGCACATCTTGTAGCATTCTTGGTCTCCAGACTTGAATGCCTCTGATCTGGCCCTCAGCAAATTTTGGATCTTGTGGTTCATCTGGAGCTTCCAACGGGGGAAGACTCTGAATGATCTAGTGGGGGGCAATCATCTACAGCTGTTTTAATTAAGTCCGTTACAACCATGGTGTACTCATTCAGATCTCAATCAAGGAGGAGGAGAAGATGGTGGTGCAACGCAGTGCACGCGGCTGCTCCGAAATGATATTGTGTGTGTTAACTAGGGGCCATGCACCATCCTGATTTGATGGAGACGGACGTGAGAAGCATGGAGGAACACCTGGAGAAACGTCTGAAATGCCCGCTTCGCTGCCGCTGCTACTGTGCGATCGCAAATCTCAGGAGGGGAAGGCCCCAAATCCTCGGCTTTGTCTGTTGCTTGGTGGTCGGGGCCGGGGTCGAAGCACTCGGCAGAGATGGTGCTCGGTGCTTGGTGGCGGAGGGCTGGTCGGTGGCTCGAAGTTTTCAGATGGACTCAAGAGTCAGCTGTGGTCGGTGCTTCCAGGATGCTGCATCGGCAAGTTTGCGGCGCTGGAAGCTCATGGCAGGGAGAGTTTCTCCCTTCAACTGTCTGCATGAGATGATGGGACTTCCAAGAGACTTTGAGACTTTTTTTTTACCGTGCCCATGGTCTGTTCTTCATCAAATTAAGGTATTGCTTTGCACTGTTGTAACTATATATTATAATTATGTGGTTTTTGTCAGTTTTTCAGTCGGTTGTCTTGTGTTTCTGTGATATCATTCTGGAAGACCATTGTATCATTTCTTAATGCATGCATTACTAAATGACAATAAAAGAGGACTGCGTGTCCTCATAATCTAATCTCTAGATGAGTGCTTGAATACAGCCCAGTCCACTGATTCAAAGCAATCCTGTAATCATTCCTCTGCTTCCCATGACCACCTCTGAGTTGTCCCAATCTCTAAAGCTTTGTTTTTTAGGCTCTGCCTGTATGCAGGTAGGAGGAGTACAGCCAAATGATCCGATTTGCCAAAATGCGGATTGGGCAAGGAATAGTCGGCATTCTTTATTTTAATGTAGCAGTGGGTTAGTACGTTGGGACCCTTAGTGCTACAGGTTATGTGCTGGTGATAATTGAGTAGGGTTTTCTTCAAACAAGCCTGATGAAGTCTCTGACTATAATTTGAAATGGGTCAGGATGGGCTGTTTCTTGTCTGAGTGCTTGATTATAGTCAGCCGCTGGTGGTACACAAGTTACCATCAGGACCTTGGTTGAGAACTCCTGAAGTAAATATAATGGTCTGCATTTCATCATTAGGTGCTCCAAGCTGGGGGAACATGAGTTCAACAGAACCACCACATCGGAGCACCAATGGGAGTTAACCGTAAAACACACACCTCCTCCCGTTACCTTACCTGAGTAAGCAGTTCAGTCCATTCTGTAAATCATGAATCGTTCTGGTCTGACTGCTGCATCCAGCGTGTTTGCAAATGGTTATGCAACCATCTCGTCTGCCTCTGATAGACCAGTCTTGCACTCAGATCCTCAGACTTAGTCTCCAGTGTATGTACATTTGCTGGGTAGTGGAGGCCTCATCCCTCTATGTTTCAGCCTGGCTTGGACTCCCCCCTCCTGCCAAGCTTTCAGCCATGGCAATGAGCCTTCCGGGCCCTGCGTCTGACCGGTCCAGGTTCTTCAGCTGATTGTGAGATTTGAAGATCATCTAGGTATTTAAAGTCCATTGTTAAGAGGAACACTTCAGATTGCAGCGAAAGCAATTCAAAAGTATATTTGAGAGGAAGTTTGGAATAATTTGCTGCAGTGCACAGAACGTTTCTGATGATCACCGGAGCCATTTTTGGATCTGTGGGTAGAATTAAAAACTCCATGGGTAAAGAGACCCTGATGGGAGTTATATACAGGCCTCCACAATGGAGCCACGATGTGGACTACAAATTATAATGGGAGATCGAAAAGGCATGTAAAAAGGGCAATGTTATGATAGTCATGGGGGATTTTAATATGCAGGTAGATGGGGAAAATCAGGTTGGTGCAAGATCCCAAGAGAGAGAATTCATGGAATGCCTACTAGGAGATGGCTTTTTAGTGCAGCTCGTGGTTGAGTCCACTAGGGAAAATGTAATTCTGGATTACAATTATAATTAGCCAGATTAGATTAGGGAGTTTAAAGTAAAGGAACCCTCGGAGACAGTGATCAAAATATGATAGAATTCACCCCAAGTTTGAGAGGGAGAAGCTAACATCAGATGTATCAGTTTTACAGCGGAGTAAAGGAAATTACAGAGGCATGGGAGAGGAGCTGGCCAGAGTTGATTGGAAGGGGACACTAGCAGAGATGATGACAGAATGACAATGGCTGGAACTTCTGGGGGAATTTTGGAAGATGCAGTATCGATACATCCCACAGATGAAGTATTTCAAATGGAGAATCAGGCAATCATGGCTGACAAGGGAAGTAAAAGACAGCATAAAAGCAAAAGAGAGGGCATATAATGTAGTCAAAATTAATGATTAGGCAGAGGATTAAGAGGCTTTCAAAAACCAACAGAAGGGAACTTAAAAAGCCAAATAAGAGAGTAAAGAATAAATATGAAGACAGGCTAGCCAATAATATGAAAGAGGATACAATAAGGTTTTTGGATACATAAAGAGTAAAAGAGACAAGAGTGGGTATCACACTACACAAAAATGTTAGGTGAAGTAATGGGAGATAAAAAATGGTGGATGAACTTACTAAGTATTTTGCAGCAGTCTTCTCTGTGAAAAACAGCAGCAGTATGCCAGAATATTGAGAGTTTTAGGGGTAGAATTAAGTGATGTTGCTATTACTAAGAAGAAGGTGTTTAGAAAGGTGAAAGGTCTGAATTTTCCGATCACTAGCACTGTGAAGTGTCATGGTAACATCTACACTACCATGCAGTCTGATAATACACAAATATATAATGTATAAGATTCAAGTTTGAAGACTGTTTAATGCCATTCTTCAGTACATGAGTGTAAAGGAGAATGAAATGATAGTTATTCCAGATCCAATGCAGTTAACTGTTACATACAGTACATAAACTGACAAGATGTATATAAAATGACACTAGATTATGTGGATGTAATGGTGGTGGGGGGTGTGGAGGGTGGATTAATAGGTGGATATGTTGAAAGTAGCTGTTTTGAGTCTGGTGGTCCTGGCATGGATGCTGCGTTGCTTCCTCCCTAATGGGAGTGGGACAAACAGTCCATCATCAGGGAGGATACAATCCTTCAAGATGTTACTGGCCCTTTTCCAGCACTTTCAGTATATATGGTAATGATGGCAGGTTGGCTGGTCAGTTTTGTCTACCAGTTGTAGAGCTTTCCCATCTGCCGCAGTGCAGTTTCAGTTACAGAGCATCATATATAAATACAATGATGGTGTTCCAATGATCTCAGTATTATACCACCTTGTCATTTAAGATTGGGTTAATTTTTATCGGTGTTGATTTATTGATTTATTCAATATATCACAGATTGTTTTAAATGTGTTCACGCAAAAGCATTTCGGTGCACCACATTTGACAATAAAAATGGAAACATTAACCAAATAAATCTCAGGTTGGAGGAGCAACACCTCATAATATATCTGGGTAGCCTCCAACCACAATGCACGTACATCAATTTCTCCAATTGCCTTTCTCCCAGGGTCTACTCTCCTCTCCTATCAGATTCCTTCTTCTCCAGCCCTTTACCTTTTCCACCTACACCTTCCGGCTTCTTACTTCACCTCCCCCCCGCCACCCCCAACCACCTGGCTTCACCTATCACCTTCTAGCTTGTCCTCCTACCACTCACCTCTCCTTCTTATTCTGGCTGTTTCCCCCTAATAAAATGTCCCGGCTTAAAATGTCAGCTATTTATTCCTCTTAAAGATGCTGCCTCACAGGCTGAGTTCCTCCAGCATTTTGTATGCGTTGCTCTAAACATACCTTAACTCTTTTGTTATCAGGAAGTTGTTATGCTATTAGGAAGTTATTTGGTTACAAGCACAGGAATTTCAGTTCTTTATCTGCCGAGGAAATCTGAGGCTGTAGTTCTGATACACAGCCAGCAGTGGCACCCCAAGTGGTTTCCAAATGAAAAAAACTACTACAGATTTTAGCACAAGAGATTTTCTGTAAATGCTGGAAATGTAGAGCAATACACACAAAATGCTGACGGGGCAGGTCAGGCAGCATCTCTGGAGAGGAATAAACAGTCAATACTTTAGGCCAAGACCTTTCATCAGGACTGGAAAAGTGGGAAGAAACCAGAATAAGGAGGTGTAGAAAGGGGGAGGAGTACAAGTCAGAAGGTGATAGATGTGGGGGAAGATAGGTGGGTGGGGTATGAAATAAGAAGCTCCACACATATTGCAAATGCGATGTTAGCATTCATTTCAAGAGCATTGGAATATAAAGACAAGAATATAACATGGAGGCTTTGTAAAGCACTGGTGAGGTCTCACTTGGAGTATTGAGAGCAGTTCTGGGCCCCTTATCTAAGAAGCTACGTGCTGACATCGATAAGGCTTCAAAGGAGGTTCATGAAAATGATTCCAGGTTTGAAAGGTTTGTCATATGAAGAGTATTCGATGGCTCTGGGCCTCTACTCACTGGAATTCAGAAGAATGGGGGTGACCTCATTAAAACCTATTGAATGTTGAAAAGCCTCGATAGAGTGTGTTTTCTTTGGTGGGGGAATCTAAGATGAGAGGACACAGCCTCAGAATAGAGGGGTATCCTGTTAGAATGGAGATGAGGAATTTCTTTAGCCAGAGAATGATGAATCTGGAACTCTTTGCCACAAGCAGCTTGGGGGCCAAGTCATTAGGTATATTTATGGCAGAGGTTAATAGATTCTTAATTAGTCAGGGCATGAAAGGATACGGGGAGAAGACAGAAGATTGAGGCTGAGAGAGAAAATGGATCTGCCTTGATAAAATGGCACAGCAGACTCAATGGGCCAAATGCCCTAATTTGCTCCTATACCTTGGGTCCTATACTATTTCATTAACACTGCAAATGTATTGAGGATTGTTTGCTTGCAGTTGAGATGACATGGTAGCATAGCAGTTAGCAAATGCTTTACGTGAGCCTGAAGACAACATTTTACGAACAGCATCTTCCCTTTCGCCTCAGATTTCTGAATAGACAATGAAGTCATGTACGTTATTCTCACTATTGTTTTCACCACTAACTTAACATATATATTTATTGTAAATTATAGTTTTTATGTATTGTAAAGTACTGCTGCCTCAAAACAACAGACTTTAGGAGACGTGCCAGTAATATTAAATCTATTTCTGAACAATTCACTGCCAGAATTACACATATTTTCTTATCATTGGACCCATTGAGTTTATGCAGGCTCTCAAAACAATCATATTCCTCACTTTTGCCTCTCTAACCAATTCATTTTTACATGTCCATAAACTCCTCCCATTTCCCTACCACTCACATTCACAGTCAGCCAAGTTAAAAGCTACACATTTTTGGGATGTGGAAAGAAACCACAGCACTGGATGGATTCCCCAAAAACACAGGCTAATCCCACACGGACATAAAAATTGGTGCAGTCAAACCCAGATTGCTGAAGCTGCTTGGTAGCAGCACTACCTATGTCAATCCTGATGAAGGATCATGGCCTGAAATGTCATCTGTTTACTCCCCTCCATAAATGCTGCCTGACTTGTTGATTTTCTCCAGCATTTTATGTGTGTGCCAATCCACCAATGAGAACCATTAATCTTCAGATATTTAATCTATATTTATTTTGAAGACATTGAGAGCTATCCCCAAAACATCAAGGCCATTATTTATCACTCACTCAAATTTAATACTGCTACTGCTGTTAGCTCGTTGTGCAAGTGCCTCAAAGTAAATTGTTTAAAAACAATAGAGACAGCTGTGCAGCTCCATAAAACCCTGGTTAGACTACACTTGGAATATTGTGTTCACTTCTGGTCACCTCATTATAAGAATGAAAGCTTTAGAGAGGGTGCAGAGGACATTTTAATAGGATGCTGCCTGGAATTTTTTTTTCCCCAAATGTGGAAATGTTTAATATGAAGGGGCATAAATTTTAGCCAATTGGTGGAAAGTACAGGGGGTGTCTGAGGTAAGCTTTTTTTTAAAAAATGAGTGTAAGGGGGTTTCGATTTTTATGTTACTGCTGAGGCTAATTAAAATGGCGTCTTTGTTATGTTAATCCGGGGAATGCAGCTTTGTTGTGTTAAACGCTGAGAAAGTTTGCGCTAGCAGTTTGTTTTGGTTTAGAGTGTGATAAGAGGGTGCTATTAACCAATTGGGATCGTTGTTACGGTTTTGCTGTATTTGTAGATACTGTATGCGCAGGGTTGTGGGGGAGAAGGCGGGAGAGTGAGACAGAGGGTGGACGAGGTGCTGTGATGTCCGCTAACGGGGTCGGACCCCGAGGAGGGCGTTCGGCGAGGAGATGGAAACGGACTCAGACTCGTGTGGAGCATCTGGTCGACCACCGTTGGTGGTCCCAGGCGGCCGGTCGAGGTGGTCCGAGGGGTCGCAGGGAGAAGAAGGTCCTTGAACTCCAACTGTTTGTGCGCTAAGAGATTGGACTTTGATAAGTGTGGCGCCTTTTGTTTTCCTTTTATATTTTATCTATTAATTATATAGTTCCAGTAATATCTATAAACTGTAAATCATTTAATCGTATCTGGTGTATTGTCTGTTATTTGGGCAGGGTGGGGTACATCACACAGCATCCACACAAACTATTACCCAGTTTGGCGGGACCGAGGCTGTTTCCGTAGACCAGGGGTCTCCAACCTTTTTTGCACTGTGGACCGGTTTCATATTGACAATATTCTTGCGGACCGGCCGACCGGGGGGGGGTGGTAGGGTTGCCAACGAACAAAAGTAGTAGTCAAATACGTTGGGTTTACCCCAAGACTACAATGACCATGAAGCCTTGCGCTGGCACCAGTGCGCATGCGTATACGCGCCGATGGATTTTTTTTTCTCTCTCTACAAATCCTATTCTTTGCGATTCTGTTCGGGGAGGGGTGTTAATCACGAACGCTATATAGGTGATAAGTGGCTAATACACTCAATTTCGTTTCTAAAAGGGTTTATCAAACGAATTTAATATTAAACACAGCGCATATTTTCCTCGCATGAATATAGCGATAAGTCAATTATCAGGGGAGCTTGAAGTAAGTGTTGAACGAACTTCCAGTAGAAGTGGTAGAGGCAGGTTCGGCATTATCATTTAAAAGAAAAATTGGATAGGTATATAGTCAAGAAAGAATGGAGGGTTATGGGCTGAGTGCAGGTTGGTGGTACTAGGTGAAAGTAGCATTCGGCACGGACTAGGAGGGCAGAAATCGCCTATTTCCGTGCTGTAATTATTATATGGTTATATAAGTCAATTGCATCATAACATTTTAAGTAACGTTTGGATATTAAACACACAGCACATATTTTCTCCGTATAAACATATAAAATCATTGCAACACACCAATATCGCTGAATCAGTGGGAGGCCCGAGCTTATTTTCCTGCATCAAGACGGTCCCATCGAGGGGTGCTGGGAGACAGCGATACTCGAAGGAGGTTCCTTATGTCCAGACTATTCCGCAATTTAGTTTTCGTTGCATTCATTGCAGAGATATGTTGGAAATGGAAGCAACATTTTCAGTGCTTTTGTGGCTATCTCAAGATATTTAGCCTTGACTTTGATCCAGAATGCCGGCAGAGATGTTACGTCAAACATACTTTTCAGCCCGCCGTCATTTGCAAGCTCGAGAAGTTGATCTTCTTCCCGCGCTGACATGGATGACGTGTGTGTAATAACCTCGCATGCATTCAAACTCAACAGTGGGCGTGACAGGGAATGAGGAAAGGTGCAGCTGACTCCTATCGCCAAATCATATCGTTTCCTTGTGGCCCGGTGGTTGGGGACCGCTGCCCTAGACGACAGCGAGCCGAGCGACCCTGAGGGTGGCCGGGGGGCTACATAAACAAAGGAAGTGGTGGTAGAGGCAGATACATTACAGACATTTAAGAAACTCTTAGATAAGCACATAGATGATAGAAAAACTGAGGCCAATATAGGAGGGAAGTTGCAAACAACAGGAATTCTGCAGATGCTGGAAATTCAAGCAACACACATAAAAGCTGCCTGCTGCTTTCACCAGCAACTTCTATGTGTTGCTAGGAGGGAAGCTCCTAGTCAGAGTAAGTCACAAGGTCAGTGCAACATCATAGGCTAAAGGGCCTGTATGAAGTTGGAGTGTTCGATGTAAAATAAAACAGACTATAAAAATGTAGCATTTATTGACTTGATAGGACAAGCAGGAAGTTAAAATACAGGAACAATAATTAAAAAGGCCTAAAAGGGTGATCACATAACTACTACTACAAAAGAGACATATGAGTAGAACTGCATTAGCTTACATAATTATTGTCAACTTTTTTTAAAAAAATATTGCATCTGAGGGGTTGTAACTCTTAAGATGACAGCAAAAGAGAATTAGTCTCCACATTAACAGTGGTCTTTATAATACATAATATACAATTTTAACTTCATAGAATGGAATAAATAAGTTAGCAATGTACTAGAATTTTATAAGTAGAAGGCAAACATAAGTTACATTTAAATGACAAACCTTTAGTAAAGAGGAAATACACTTTTGTTTATGACAGTACTTAGTTGTAAGAAAATGTTCAGCCAAACTACAAATAGCTGTTGATAAGGGAATAGTGAAGAGACTCACAATAGGACAGATGGTAAAAAAGCAAAGATAGCGTGCAGTCAGAGTCAGGAAGGACAGGCAGATGATAGGACATAATTTCAGCCCGCGGGATGAGTATCAGTGTATTAGGGATGCAGAATCAAAAAGGGTAGCAAATACAGTACTCAAAGTGTTAATCTCAATGCACAAAGTACAACAAATAAGGTGGGTGATCTTGTTGCATTATTACAGATGGTCAGGCATCTCTGAATCGTGGCTGAAAGACGCTTTTAGTTGGGAACTAAATGACCAAGGTTACATGTTGTACTGGAGGGATAGGAAGGAAGGTAGATAGAGGGGGTTGACATGGCTCTGCTGGTAAAGAATGGCACCAAAGCAGTAGAAAGATCTGAGATAGGATCAGAAGATGTTGAATCCTTGTGGGCTGAGTTAAGAAACTGCAAAGATAAAAAGACCCCAATGGTATTTATATACAGGCCTCCCAATAGTAGCTGGGATGTGGACCACAAATTAAAACAGGAAATAGAAAAGGTGTGTCAAAAGGGCAATGTTATGATAGCCATGGGGTATCCCAACAATGCAGGTCAATTGAGAAAAATCAGGTTGGTAATGGATCTCAAGAGAGTGAGTTTGTTGAATGCTATGAGATGACTTTTTAAGAGCAGTTTGTTGCTGAGCCTACTCAAGGATCAACTATACTGTATTGGGTGTTAAGTACTGAACCAAAGGTGATTAGAGAGCTCAAGGTAAAAGAACCCTTAGGAGATGGTGATCACAGTATGATTTGAGTTCAACTTGAAATTTGATAGGGAGAAAGTAAAGCCTGGCAGAACAGTATTTCAGTGGAGTATAGGAAATTACAGAAATATGAGAGGGGACTTTGGTCAAAGTAACTTGGAAGGAGATGCTGGCAGGGAAGCCAGCAGAGCAGCAATGGCTTGAATTTCGGGGTAAAATGAGGAAGGTACTGTATAGATGTATTCCAAAAACAAAGAAATACTCAAATGGCAAAATAGTACAAACGTGGATGAAAGGGAAGTCAAAGCTAATGTAAAAACAAGAGAGGGCATACAACAAAGCAAAGACTAGTGGGAAGACAGAGGATTGGGAAATCCCTGCAGAAAGTAACTAGAAGAATCATTAGGAGCAAAAAGATGAAATGTCAAAGCAGCAAGCTAGCAAACAATATCAAAGTGGATAGTAAAATCTTTTTCAAGAATGTAAAAAAAAGAGAGAGGAGAGTGGCTATAGGACCACTAGAAAATGAGGCTGGAGAAAGGCCAAGACCTAAGGGTACAGAAGTCACCCGGACCAGATGAACTGCACTATAGAGTTCTGAAAGTGATTGTGGAGGCATTAGTAATGATCTTTCAAAAATCATTGGACACTGGCATGATGCCAGAGGATTGGAAAATTGCAAATGCCACTCCATTCTTTAAGAAAGGAAGGCGGCAGCAGAAAGGAAATTGTAGATCAGTTAGTCTAACCTCAGTGGTTGGGAAGCTGTTGGAGTCAATTGTTAAGGGTTATGGGTCACTTGGAAACACAGGGCAAGTTAGGACAAAGTCAGCATGGTTTCCTTCAAGGAAAATCTTGCCTGACAAAGCTGTTGGAATTCCTTAAGGAGATTACACATAGGATAGATAAAGGAGATGCCATGAATGTTGCATATTTGGACTTTCAGAAGGCCTTTGACAAGGTGCCACACATGAGGCTGCTAACCAAGTTAAGAGCCCATGGTCTTGCAGGAGAGTTACTGAAATGGTTAGAGCAGTGGCTGATTGGTAGGATTCAACAAGTGGGAGGATAAGAACCTTTTCTGGTTAGCTGCCAGTGAGTAGTAGTGTTTCATAGAGGTCAATGTTGTCACTTCTTGTGCTGTGTATCAATAATTTTGATGATGGAAAAGATGGTTTTGTTGCCAAGTTTGCAGGTGGAGGGGCAGGTAATATTGAAGAAACAGGTAGGCTGCAGAAGGACTCGAACAGATTAGGAGAATGGGCAAGAGTGGAAAATTAAATACAATGTTGGAAAATGCGTAGTCATGATAGAAATAAATGTACAGACTATTTTCTAAATGGGGAGAGATGCAAAGGGAAATCAGAAATCAGAGATGCAAAGGGACTTGGGTGTTCTTGTGCAGAACTACCTAAAAGTTTACTTGCAGGTAGAGTCAGTGGTGAGGAAGGCAAACGTGATGTTAGCATTCATTTCAAGAGGTCTAGAATACAAGAGTAGGGATCCGATTCTGAGGCTTTATAAGGCACAGGTGAAACCTCACCTTGAGTACTGTGTACAGCTTTGGGCTCCTCAACTAACAAAAGATGTGCTGGCATTGGAGAGGGTTCAGAGGAGGTTCACAAGGATGATTCTGGCAATGAAAGGATTATCATACAAGGAATGTTTGATAGCTCTGGGTCTGTACTTGCTGGAATTGAGAAGGATAGAGGGGATCTTACTGAAACCTTTCAAATGTTGAAAGGCCTAGACAGAATAGATGTGTAGATGCAGAGAAATTTCTTTAGCCAGAGGGTGGTAAATTTGTGGAATTTATTATCACAGGCAGCTGTAATAGGAGGCCAGGTTGTTGGGCATATTTAAGGCAGAGCTTGCTAGGTTCTTGATTGGACATGGCTTCAGGGAGTACAGGTAGTGGGGCTGAGGAGATGGAAAAAAGGATCAGCCATGATTCAATGGCGGAGCACATGCGACAGGCCGAATTTTGGTCCTATGTTTTATGGTTTTACATATAATACAAGAGGTCCTGGGAATAATGAATTTAATAAAGAATTGAGGATGAATCTTCCAGGGGCTAGAGTCATATACAACAAAAGAATAAGTTTGTAATCCAGTCATTAATCTAAGCACAACTACTGCTTAAATGAACTTCCTTCTACTACATCAGCGGTGTACTACACAGATAATTGCACTTTCTAAATTTCAGTTTGCAATTCACTGGGTAAGCTACCCCAGCCTACATGCAACAAGACTTGGTCAGAGTAGATGCTTGCTCAGATGTATGATGTGAATATTAATTGCTAATGAAGTACTGGGCACTGTAATCCCCACCAAAACAGAGCTTAATTACACTCAGTGGAGGAACAACAACTTTTATTACATCTGGGTAGTGTCCAACCTGATAGCATGAACATGGATTTTCTAACTTCCAGTAATTTCCTCTCCCCACCACCATCCCTCTGGCCATGCTCACCCTTTTTCCATTCCCATTTTGGCTCCCCTTTCACCCTCTTACCTCTTCCACTGATCACCTGCCAGCTTCTCCCTCTCCCCATCTACTTATTCCAGTTTCTTCTCCCTTCCTTTCCAGTCATGAAGGAAATCAGCTCAAAACATGACTGTATTCCCTTCCATAGATGCTGCCTGACTTGCTGAGTTCCTCAAGATTTCCAGCATCTAGCTTATAAAGCAAATCTGAACATTCATGAATAAGCCACAATTTAAGTTTTACACTGTTTCCTCACATTTTTATGGAGAGAATACAAAGAAAATCAGCACACCAATGGGAAAGTTTGGTTAAGAGGACGAATTACAGGTATTCACACTCCTTTCACAGCCAAACTAAAGAGATCTGATCCAGTAAAGTACAAATATGGCAAAAATGATAAAGGACTATGAAATAATAAAGT
The DNA here is from genome assembly GCF_030028105.1 of Mobula birostris. Classification (NCBI taxonomy): domain Eukaryota; kingdom Metazoa; phylum Chordata; class Chondrichthyes; order Myliobatiformes; family Myliobatidae; genus Mobula; species Mobula birostris. The sequence goes on from NC_092370.1 coordinate 14,610,925, forward strand.
AACTATATTCATTGATGTATGACTTCATAAATGGAGGGCATAAATTAAATTTAAAAATAGCAAAATAACAATGAAAACTAATGATCAAACTCAGAAGGCTGTTCAATGGAGAAAGTCATGAATGCATAATCTATAAAAGCCTTGATAAGGGAGAAGGGGAGGAAACTTAAGGAGCAAAGACCGAGACACTGTGGATGTGCAATGGGCCAAATGGTTTGCTTTTGGAGAATTCTACAAATCATAATTATCTGTACAGTTTCAATGATCAGTTATAAAAATGCTCAGTAACACAGAAATTAATAGAAAATAGTTCTCTGCAATTCTATGGTAAACAAATGAATACAAACAGATTTCACTGTAGTCAAATAATAGTTGTACATTATTAATAACAATTTCGATGAAGAGAACTTTCTGACTGACCATGCAAAACAGTAAATCTCACTAGATTATTCATAGATAAAGGTTTCAATTTCTTCCTTGATGGGTACTTCAGATCTCTCACAATGTGCATGAATATCACATTTTAAACCTATCTCACATTCACAGTTTCTAAACTTTGATATCTCTGCCTTAGCTTTTCTCCACTGTTTATTAATGTCCATTATTTTTTCCCCAATATATCGATTGACTTTATTTAATCGCTTATGGATCTCATTGTCATCTTTGGCATCTTGTCGTATTCTGTTCAGCAATTGCTCTGTAGAAGAAACAGAATTTTGGTTAGTCTCATCAATGTGAATATAAAATATCAAGAGGTCTGATTTGTAGGAATTTATGTGGTTTTGAGAACAAATACAGTTCATCAGCTTAGCTCAGAAGCACCATTCTTGTCATTGTCATAGTTGAAATTATGCTAAACTCCAGTCCAGTGCACCTGGGTGACAGACTTGAGTGGAATACCAACACAGAGGTTGTGTACAAGAAGGGCTAGTGTCACCTCTACTTCCTGTGGAGTCTGAGGTCTTTTGTAGGCCTCTCCTTCATATGTTCTACCAGTTTGTTGTCACCAGTACAATCTTCCTTGCAGCGGTATGCTGGGGCAATGGCATTAACAAACACGATGCCAACAAGTTCAATAAACTGATTAGAAAGGCTGGCTCTGTTATAGGAGTCAAACTGGACACACTGGAAGCTGTGGTAGAACAAAGGACCCTCTGGAAAATCCTGGCAATTCTGAACAATGTTTCTCACCCTCTGAATGCCACCTTGGCTGAACAGAGGAGCACTTATAGTAAGTAACAGACTACGACAACTGCGCTGCTCCAAAGAGTACTGAGGTCATTCCTGCCCTCAGCCATTAGGCTCTATAATGAGTCATAGTCACATACTTTATTGATCCTGGGGAAAATTGGTTTTCGTTACAGTTGCACCATAAATAATTAAATAGTATAAAACCATAAATAATTAAATAGCAATATGTAAATTATGAAGTAAGTCCGGGACCAGCCTATTGGCTGAGGGTGTCTGACCCTCCAAGGGAGGAGTTGTAAAGTTTGATGGCCACAGGCAGGAATGACTTCCTATGACGCTCTGTGTTGCATCTCGGTGGAGTGAGTCTCTGGCTGAATGTACTCCTGTGCCCAACCAGTACATTATGTAGTGGATGGCAGACATTGTCCAAGATGGTATGCAACTTAGACAGCATCCTCTTTTCAGACACCACCGTCAGAGAGTCCAGTTCCATCCCCACAACATCACTGGCCTTACGAATGAGTTTGTTGATTCTGTTGGTGTCTGCTACCCTCAGCCTGCTGCCCCAGCACACAACAGCAAACATGATCGCACTGGCCACCACAGACTCGTAGAACATCCTCAGCATGGTCCTGCAGATGTTAAAGGACCTCAGTCTCCTCAGGAAATAGAGACAGCTCTGACCCTTCTTGTAGACAGCCTCAGTGTTCTTTGACCAGTCCAGTTTATTATCAATTCGTATCCCCAGGTATTTGTAATCCTCCACCATGTCCACACTGACCCCCGGATGGAAACAGGGGTTACCGGTACCTTAGATCTCCTCAGGTCTACCACCAGCTCCTTAGTCTTTTTCACATTAAGCTGCAGATAATTCTGCTCACACCATGTGACAAAGTTTCCTACCATAGCCCTGTACTCAGCCTCATCTCCCTTGCTGATGCACCCAACTATGGCAGAGTCATCAGAAAACTTCTGAAGATGACAAGACTCTCTGCAGTAGTTGAAGTCAACCTATAGCGGGGAAGTGATTGACCCCCCCCCTTCCCCCACCAGTTAGACTGTTTGTGGGAAGTTTTTTATTCTTTCTTACTTTTCTTATATTTATATTTGTGCACTTGTATTGCTACAGTGACATTGTAATTTCCTTTGGGATCAATAAAGTATAATTTATCTACTTAAGGTTATAATTTAGGCTAACTGTTCACCACACTTTTGAAAGGTCAATGCACAGTCAGAGGAGTTGCTTTTCAGATCAGTTGCATAATCATAACCTCATCTACCTATTTGGATCTTTGTAAAATGTTGGCATCCTGATGCTGAGGATCACATCAGTGATGTAACCTGGGGTCATCAGGTGTTTCGGGTCTTTCAACATCAACACCCTCACCCAGATGACCCAGCCAGGGTTGATCAGCTCCTGGCTTGTTTCCCAGCAGCATTGGTCCATGGTTCACACCTCTTGATCTGTAGCCATCTGGAGGCTTGCTCAGCAGCCTCTATTATAGTCCTGATGGGTCTTTTCTTTGCAGCCATGGAGAAGGTAGGTTCGGCACAGCAAGCGGCAAACAAAACCTCTATATTCCACCTCTATGGATTTGCATCTTGCCCTCCGCCCTTCTCTGCAACTGCTCTGGACATTAAATCAGTAGAACTGCCTCCAGTTCAGCAAGCATAAATGCTGAGTTTTGGGGCACTCGTACAACACAAGGCACTATATTGGACAGCAAGTCTTCAGAAGTGGTTAATCTACAGCTTAAGAAAATGCCAGCAGGGAAGCAATGGGTGACTGGCAGTTAGTTGACAGGAAGCAGTCATAAGGCCTTAACTGCATGTCTCCAAAACCATTTATTTGTGTAAGAAAGTGGTGCAGGTGTATGCATCTCTGAAGAGTTCACTTAAATCCAAGATCAGGTACAGTGGGCGAGTCAACTCCATAAGGATGCATGAGCAAAAGTCCAAGGGAATTAGCAGTAGGAGATTTAATGGGGAAGACAATATACAGGCACTTCAGTGGTCATAAATGAGCATCCTGAGTGGTATATTAACTCTGGCATCAGGGTCAAAGAGCCACAGGGCATTCTCAAAGAGAAGAGTAAATAATCAGAAAATGTGGTTGTGCATATTGCTACTAATAGTGTAGGTAAAAAGGACAAGTATTGAGGGAGAAAGCTGAGGAAAAATATCAATCCTAAAGGCAGAACAGAGAGGGTACAATACAGGAAATTCAAGGCTACATCACACCTATTGTAATGCAGAGAACAACTAAACCAGGATTTGAGCATTGATCAGAATGTGGGGACAGGGTATACGACGTTGCTATCAAAAAGACATGTTTGAAAGAGAACTGGAAATTCAACATTCCAGAGTACAGGATCATAATCAATAAATACCGCTTAAAGTATGAAAGACAGATAAGGTGTGAATTTTAAAATGTGCCCAGAAGAGTTTTGTAAACCTGTATGTGGATATTCCTGTTTGAGAAGGAGTAGCAACACACACAAAATGCTGGAGGAACTCAGTTGGCCAGGTAGCATCTATGGAAAGAAGTACAATCGACATTTCAGGCAGAGACCCTTCTGTCCTGCCAAAGGGTCTGGGCCCAAAAAGTCAACTGTACTTTTTTTTTCCATAGATGCTGCCTGGCCTGCTGAGTTCCTCCAGCATTTTGTGTATGTTGCTTGAATTTCCAGCATTTGCAGATTTTCTCTTGTTTGAGAAGGGGTAGTACTGGTCTAACCTTAGGGAATTCAGCAAGGAAGCACTTTGAAAATGACCATGGCTGCAAGTTTCATCATAGCTGTGAAAGGAGATAAGGATGGTCCAGGAATCTGACTAAAATAGACAGAGCAGCTAATTGCACTAAATCTACATCCAACAACTTGGGAGTCATTCAAAAGTGAAAAAAAAGGGTTCACAGCCAGAGGTGAGAGTAATGGACATTAAGTACAAGAATTTCTGCATTTTAAAGGATAGTTTCCATTTAAAATAATTAAAAAAGCAACATAAAAGGCAGGTATAGAGAGAAGTGAAAAAAGAATAAAAGTAGTAACTAGAGAAGGGGAATGAAATATTACTGCAAGACAAGAAAATACTGAATTATTTTGAATGCAAACACAAGGAAATCTGCAGATGCTGAAATTTCAAGCAACACACATAAAAGTTGATGGTGAACGCAGCAGGCCAGGCAACATCTCTTGGAAGAGGTACAGTTGACGTTTCAGGCCGAGACCCTTCATCAGGACTAACTGAAAGAAGAGCTTAGCCGCCTGGCCTGCTGCATTCACCAGCAACTTTTATGTGAATTATTTTGAATATATGTTAAGGGCAAGAGGGCAACTAAGGAAACAGAAGTATGATTAAATTGGCAGTCTGTGCTGAGAAGAACTGATGCAGATTCTCAACTTGAAATATCGACTTACATCTTTAGCCTCTATAGATGTTGCTAAACCCAAGGAGTTAGTCCAATGTTTGATGGATACTTTGAGGCAGCAGGTCTGATGCACATTTCACTAGGCCCCATGTGGGAAATTAGTATAAAAGGCTAGAGCCCATGGGACGCAAGTAAAACTGGCTTGTTAGGAAGCAGAGGTGATAGAGAGTTGGTTTTATGACCAGAAATCTGTAATCAGAAATTCCCCACAGGGATCAGTAAAGAATCTTCATTATTTGCTATGTATTTTAATAAATTAGATACTTGTATAGGAGGCATGATTAGTAAATTTGCAAAAAAAAAAATTATTTGGAAGAGAATATTTGTAAGCTACAGTGAGACTGTTCAGTTGAGAAAATGGACAATTATGGGGAGTCAAGTTCTATGGATATATTTTCCTTGGAACAGAGGTGGTGGGCCTGTGTTTTAACAGAAAGCAGCAGAAGAGGACAAGGTTTACAAGGGAATCTGAGAAAGAGCTTTTTCCATCAAGAGGGCGAATGCAATCTGAAGGCACTGCTCAGTGGGTGATAGTGACAGCACTCTCACAATTAATATTATCAGCATGTAGATAACACTTGAATCCCCAACACATGGAAGGATATAAACCAAGTGATATTAAATGGAAATAATTTACTTGTATTTAATGGTTGACACGAAATGGTGGGCTGCAGGGTCTGTTTGTGTTGTTTGAATCGATGACAATGACTACATGAAGGAGAATACAAATTCTACAAGAATAAAACAAACAGCAATGATGCATGGAAGAATAAATCATTTAATAGATAAGCAGACAAACATTAACCAAGTGACAGAAAAAAACTAAGCAACTTACAAACCACCACTAATTAGCATGAAAAGTTGAAAATAAACAAGATAACACAGACCATAAAATTAGAAAGAGTAAAAATGTACAAATTTGTCTCATTTCATGCCTGGTTAATTATCAGCCTATAGTTAAGATATGTACTATGAATTTTGACATATCCTATGTCACCACATACAACCCTGCCCCTGAGATTCTTTTCCTGCAGGCATACTCAGCAAATCTAGAGAATAGTAACTGTAGACAGGATCAATGGACAGCAAACTGCAAATATTAATAAACAGTAATAAATAACAAGCATAAAATAACATGGGCAACTCTATGCAGGCTGCAGAAAACTATCAATTTTCCTCTTAAATATACTCTTGATATTTTTTGCCTTTTTTTAAAGAAATTATGTTCCCTATAATTCATCTTTAGAGGAGCTAGAAGGACAAGCTTCAAGGTCATCTTTCATCTGTCATGATATTCTTATGAAATTTATGGAACAGGACTGCAATGGTGATGTGGGTAGGTGGGGTGAGTGAAGGAACAAAACTGATTGACTGCTACAGTACATAGCACAGCAACGTTAGTTACCTATTCAAGGTTATTGCCATTTGCGCATTGGAGGGGTGGGGGGGGAGCATGATGTTTTTGTTTTTCTTTGAACAGATAAGTTTGATAGCTGTTTATTTCATGGCTGTCTATGGGGAAGATGAATTTCAGGGTTGTATGCTACATACTTCAATAATAAATGTATTTCGAATCTTTGAAGATTAATTTACAGCAAATGAAGACAGAAGCAGTTCAAGCAAAATAGTAAAAGGTCTTCCAAAGCTCTTTCAGAACCCAATTATACTAATCTCAGATCACTGAAGACTATAGATACTAGCCACCTTGCCAAAAACAGCCAGAATTTCATTAAATAACTGAAAAGACCACGATCAATAAACACAAAGCAGCCACAACAGAGCATGGAGATCTTCATAACCAAATAGTTAATAAAGTGATCAAATTAAAAATGACTAACGGTCCAAAACCAGAAACAAACCTTTCAGAATAGTGCAGCACTAAGTGGCAGCAGATACATTTTGCACTTTGCTGTGTGCATTTGAGACTTTGGGAGCTGGTACAGAGACAATGGGCAAGGGGTCTGTTTCCATGCTATACGACAGCATGACTAAAGTATAACTGCTACAAAAAGAGAAATCCACATTTATATAAACAGTATGGATAAAAATGATTTCTCAGTTATTCAACAGAATAAAGAGCTGGGGGGAGGGGATGGAGGATAGCTACATAGTGATAGGTGAAACTAGGCAGGTAGGAAATATAAGACCATAAGACAAAGGAGCAGAAGCAGGCCATTCGGCCCATCGAGTCTGCTCTGCCATTTTATCATGAGCTGATCCATTCTCCTATTTAGTCCCGCTCCCCTGCCTTCTCACCATAACCTTTGATGCCCTGGCTACTCAGATACCTGTCAATCTCTGCCTTAAATATACCCAATGACTTGGCCTCCACTGCTGCCCGCGGCAACAAATTCCATAGATTCACCACCCTCTAAAAATATTTCTTCGTATTTCTGTTCTGAATGGGCGCGCTTCAATCCTTAAGTCATGCCCTCTCGTACTAGACTCCCCCATCATGGGAAACAACTTTGCCACATCCACTCTGTCCATGCCTTTTAACATTCGAAATGTTTCTATGAGATCTCCCCTCATTCTTCTAAACTCCAAGGAATACAGTCCAAGAGCGGACAAACGTTCCTCATATGTTAACCCTCTCATTCCTGGAATCATTCTAGTGAATCTTCTCTGTACCCTCTCCAACGTCAGCACATCCTTTCTTAAATAAGGAGACCAAAACTGCCCACAGTACTCCAAGTGAGGTCTCACCAGCGCCTTATAGAGCCTCAACATCACATCCCTGCTCCTATACTCTATTCCTCTAGAAATGAATTCCAACATTGCATTCGCCTTCTTCACTACTGACTCAATCTGGAGGCTAACTTTAAGGGTATCCTGTACGAGGACTCCCAAGTCCCTTTGCATCTCAGAACTTTGAATTCTTTCCCCATTTAAATAATAGTCTGCCCGTTTATTTTTTCTGCCAAAAGAAAAGGCTGGAGTGGAAGGAATCTGAAAGAAGAGGAGAGAGGACCATAGAGGTGAGAAGCAGTTAAAGGTCACAGTGAGGAATAGAGGAGAATGTGTTTACTGGAAGGAGAAATTGATACTCATGCCATCAGGTGGGAGGTTACCCCAACAGAATACAAGGTTCACTCTGAGGGTGGTCTTGCTGTGGCAGAACAGGTGTCCATGGATTGATGTTTGGCTACTGGAAAGTTCTGCTTTTGATGGTGCAGAGGTGTTTGACAAAGTGGTCCCCCAATTTACCTTGGGTCTCACCAACGTAGAGAAGGCTGCATCCGGAGTACTAGATTCAAAGATTTCTAGGTGAATGGTTAGATGTAGCACTTTGGACACTTTTCAAGGCTAAGTGCTGGGAGGGACGAATGAACAAGGGAAATCACAGAGGGAACGATCCCTCAGAAAGCAGAGAGAGAGGGAAGTAAAGAATAGTGGTAGGATCCCTTTGGAGATGGCAGAAGTTGCGGAAAATAATGCTTTGGATGCGGAGGCTCATGGGGTGGTAGGCAAGGACGAGGAAATCTATCACTCTTAAGGCAAGATGGGGTGAGTGCAGACATTCGGGTAAGCATCAGTGGTGGAAGAAGGGAAACTGTGTTCTTTGAAGGAGGACATCTTTGATTTTTGAAGTTAGCTGATTTTGGGCTGTTATGAAAATGAGTAATAGTTTGGAGCAGAAAGGAACATGCTGCCAACATCTCTGATGTCATGGAAAGGAAAGCAGCATCTTGGGAACAGATGTAGTAGAGACAAAGGAACTGAGAAAGGGAATAGCATTTTTTAAGGAATCCTGGAGGGAAGAGGTATAGTAAAGATAATTGTGGGTACTAGTAAGTTCATAAAATGTCAGTTGACAGTTTGTCTTCAGAGATGGAGACAGAGATAGAGAAAGGGAAAGGACATGTCAGAAATTGACCGAGGGAATTTAAGGGGAGAGTGAAAGCTTGAGGCAAATGATCTTTGACAATCAACTGCGATTTAGAAAACACATCCAATTCCTACCAGACATTGAAGTTAGCTGATTTTGGGCCGTAATAAAATGAGTAATAGTTTGATCAGAGCAGAAAGGAACATGCTATCAGCACTTAATATACAAATGAGTCAGAAGAAATTCTACCAGATGTTATGGGGTAACTGATCAAAAAAAGTGCAATTTAATAACAGCGCCTTCTACACAAATTTGACACCGACTAGCACAATAAATTCCCTTTCAAAAGCATTTAAATACTCTACAACTTAAGATGGATGTACAAATGAAATCCCAAACCAGCCATTTAAAGGTACCTCAATAATCAACATCCAGCATCACAACCCCTCTCCCCTCCCCACAACTCAGCCTTAAGCTAACAGTAGTTGCTTATACAAAGAATGACAAGCATTACCCTTGCATATTCAATTCCCAATGACTTCAAACACATTTTGCAAGCAAAATAATCTTGTGCTCCCCTTTGAATTTAACATACCGTATTTATTGCTCATAAATGAAAGAATGGGGATACTAAAGGCATATTGGTTATTTGCCTTGCAGAACATCTCCATTCAGCTCAAAATTATACCCAAACTTCTACTTATATGTAGCACAATCTCTTCTGACCTCTCATTTCTTGGTATCCCACACTGCAGGAATAAAGACCAATACAATTTTAAAGAACAATTCCACATCTTCTGCAAGTAGCTTACATCAACACAGACCAGATACTGGAGGTCATCAACTCCGCTACCCTCATATACACCTCAAGTCCAAGATCTTCTTTCTTTACTTTTAGACCATAAGACATAAGAGCAGAATTAGGCTATTTGGCCCATCAAGTCTGCTCCACCATACAATCATGGCTGATCCTCTTCCCCCGCACCCCCCCCCACCCTTCTCCCTGCAACCATTGATGCCGTGGCCGAACGAAAACCTATTAATCTCTGCCTTAGGTACACACAAACACACCTAGTGACCTGGCCTTCACAACTGCCTTTGGTAACAAATTCACCAAATTCACCACCCTCTGGCTAAAGAAATTTCTCCGCATCTGTTTTAAATGGACACCCCTCTATCCTGAGATTGTACCCCCTTGCCCGAGCCTCCCCCACCATGGGAAACATCCTTTCCATACCTACTCTGTCTAGCCCTTTCAATATTCAAAAGATTTCAATGAGATTCCCCACCACATATCCTTCTAAATTCCAGCAAGTACATGCCCAGAGTCAACCGTTCCTCATATGATAACCTTTTCATTCCCAGAATCATCACTGTGAGCCTCCACTGAACACTCTCCAATGCCAGCACATCTTTTCTTAGATGAGGAGCCCAAAACTGTTCACAATACTCAAAGTGAGGTCTCACCAGTGCCTTATAAAGCCTCAGCATCACATCCCTGCTCTTGTATTCTAGACCTCTTGAAATGAGTGTTAATATTGCATTTGCCTTCCTTACCACTGATTCAACCTGCAAGTTAACCTTTAGGATATTCTGTACAAGAACTCCCAAGTCTCTTTGCAGCTCAGATTTTGACCCGGATCTGGGTCGTACCCTCCAAGTATCCCGACCTGCCTCTCTGTTTTTTTGCACTACCTTACTTTCCATTTTTCTATTAATGATTAATAATTTAAAAATTTAATATTTACTAATTTTTTCTATTTTTAATATTTGTAATCCAGGGAGCGGGAAGCGCAGAATCAAATATCGCTGTGATGATTGTACGTTCTAGTACCAATTGTTTGGCGACAAAGTATAAAGTATAAAGATTTTTGGATTTTCTCCCCATTTAGAAAATGGTCTGTACATTTATTTATTCTACCGAAGTGCATGACCATGCATTTCCAACTTAGTATTTTATTTGTCACTTTCTTGCCCATTCTCCTAATCCAAGTCCTTCTGCAGCCTTCCTGTTTCCTTAACACTACCTGCCCCTCCAGCAATCTTCATATCATCTGCAAACTTGGCAACAAAGCCATCTATTCCATCATTTAAGCAACACACACAAAATGCTGGAGAAACTCAGCAGGCCAGGCAGCATCTATGGAAAAAAAGTACAGTCGACGTTTTGAGCCTTTGGCAGGACTGTAGGAAAAAAGATGAGCAGATTTAAAAGATGGGGAGCAGAGAGAGAAACAAGGTGATAAGTGAAACCAGGAGGGGGAGCTAGAAAGTAAAGAGCTGGGAAGTTGATGGTGAAAGAGATACAGGGCTGGAGAAGGGGAAATCTGATTGGAGACGACAGAAGGCCATGGAAGAAAGAAAAGGGGGTAGCAGCACCAGAGGGAGGCGATGGGCACGCAAGGAGATAAGGTGAGAGGTAAAAGGAGATGCAGACTGGTGGCAGAGGGGAGTGGGGGCCATTACCGTTAGATCTAGAAATCAAAGTTCATGCCATCATGTTGGACACTACCCAGATGGAATACAAGGCGTTGTTCCTTCAACCTGAGAGCGGCCTCGTGACAGTAGAGGAGGCTATGGATTGACATATCAGAATGGGAATGAGAAGTGGAATTAAAATGGATGGCCACCTGGAGATACCCCATCTTCTGGTGGACCAGTGCTCGGCAAAGCGCACTTCCAATTTATGTCAGGTCTCACCGATATACAGAAGGCCACACTGGGAGCATGGGCACAGTCTGTGACCCCAACAGACTCGCAGGTGAAGTGTCACCTCACCTGAAAGGACTGTTTGAGGCACAGAATGGTAGCGACGGAGGGGCAGGTGTAGCACTTGGTCCGCTTGCAAGGATAAGTGTAAGGAGGGAGGGGCAACTGGTCTAGGGAGTTGGGTAGAAAGCAATCCCTGCAGAAAGCTGAAAATGTGGTTGGGAAAGATGTGCTTGGTGGTGGGATCCCGTTAGAGACGGCAGAAGTCCTGGTGAATTATGTCCTGGATGCAGAGGCTGGTGGGGTGGTAGGTGAGAACAAGAGGAACCATATCCTTGATAAGGTGGCAGAATGGGGTGAGCAAGAGCGCATGAAATGGAAGAGATATGGTTGAGAGCAGCATTGAAGGTGGAGGAAGGCAATCCCCATTCTTTGAGAAAGGAGGACGTCACCTTCATTCTAGAATGAAAAGCCTCATCCTGAGAGCAGGTGTGGTGGAGACAGAGGAACTGAGAGAAAGGGATGGTGTTTTTACAAGTAGCAGTTTGGGAAGAGGTATCATCCAGGTCACTGTGAGAGTCCATGGGTTTACAAAACCCATCAGTAGAAAAGCTGTCTCCCGAAACAGAGACCGTAAGATCGAGAAAGGGAAGGGAGGTGTTGGAAATGAACCAGGCAAATTTGAGGGCAGGGTGGAAGCTGGAGGGAAAATTGATGAGCTCCGCATGTGTGCAGGAAGCAGCACCAATGCAGCCGTCAATGTAGTGTAGGAAAAATGGGGTGTGGACACCAGTGTAGGCTCAGAATATACTGTTCCAAGTAGCTGACAAAAAGGCAGACATAGCTGGGGTCCATGCACCTTTTGCTTGGTGGAAGTGGGAGGAGCCTAAGGAGAAATGATTAAGACTGAGGACAAGTTCTGCTAGGTGAAGGAGAGCGGTAGTGGAGAGGAACTAGTTGGGTCTGGTGTCTAGAAAGAAATGGAAAGCTTTGAGGCCTTCCTGGTGGGGGTTGGAGGTATATAGGGCCTGGACATCCATACTGAAAAGATGATGATCAGGGCCAGGGAACTTGAAATCATTGAAAAGATCCAGTGTTTGAAGTGTCACAGATGTAGGTTGGAAGAGACTGAACTGGGGGGATAAGACAGAGTCAAGGTATGCAGATACAAATTCAGTGGGGCAGGATCAAGCCGAATCAATGGGTCAACAGGGACAAGCGGGTTTGTGGATCTTGGGAAGGAGGTAGAAACAGAAGGTGCGGAGTGTGGGATTTCTTCTGCTATAACCATTCTTTGGTAGACTAACATGTGTCTAGGATCGTTGTCTTACTGCATGACCCACTTTCTCAAGCTTCACTTCACCAATGGATACCCTGATATTTTCCTGTAGAATTTGCTGGTACAATTCAGAATTCATAGCTCCTTCAATGATAGTAAGCCATAGTGGTCCTGGTGCAGCAAAGCGGGCCAAACCATAACACTGCCACCATGTTTCACAGATGAGGTGAAGTTCTTACGCTGGAATGCAGTGTTTGCTTTTAGCCAAACATAATGCTTCTCATTTAAGCCAGAAGTACTATTTTGGACTCATTGGTCCACAGAACATTCTTCCAATAGCCTTCTGGCATATCCACATGGACTTTAGCAAACTTTAGATGGGCAGCAATGTTCTTCTTGGAGAGCAGAGGCTTTCTCCTTGCAATCCTGCCATGTACACCATTATTGTTCGGTGTTTGCCTGATGGGTAGACTCATGAACACTGATATTAGCCAATGCAAGAGAGGCCTGTAGCTCCTTAGATGTTACCCTGGGGTTCTCTGTGACCTCCTGGAATATTACACGCCTTGCTCTTGGAGTGATTTTTGTTGTTTGACCACTCCCAGTGAGAATAACAATGGTGTTGAATTTCCTCCATTTATATACCATCTGCCTTACTGTGGATTGGTGGGGCCCAAACTCTTTAGAAATGGCTTTGTACCCTTTTCCAGCCTGGTGAGCAAACAACTTCTCTTTCCCCCTGAGGTCCTCAGAAATCTCCTTTGATCAAGGCATACACTTCCAAAAACCTGTGTGAAGATCAGACTTTGAAAGTGAAGACCCAGGTTTATGTTCTTTAAATAGGACAGGGCCTCCCACACTCACACCCGATTGTCATCCTATTGATTGAAACACCTGAGTAATTTCCCTTTAAATGAACTGATAATCCTGGAGGTTCACATACATTTTCCAATAAATCCATGTAATATTGGGATCATTTTTTTCAATAAACAAACAAGTATAATATTTGTGTGTTATTTATTTAATTGGGTTCTCTTTATCCAGTTTTAAGACTTGCGTAAAGATCTGATCATATTTTAGGTCACATTTATGCAGAAATAGAGAAAATTCTACAGGGTTTACAACCATTCTAGCACAATTGTAGATTGTCTGTATGAAAAGTGCTCAATAAGTTATTGTTATTTTTGTTTGAAAAAATAACCAGAGGTGATATATCATTTAGTTTTAAAAAAGTGCTGATTACAGCTGTTTCTGAATTTTGTTGCAAATATAATGTTTCATTTGCAAGTGATCTGAAAATAGACACCTTCACATGTAGTGATTTATAATGGAAAAAGATAAAAAGTGCTTCAAAAAACATTGTGGCACCATCCTCACCAATTTGATCGAAGCAAAATGACACAATTCGCTGTATGTTTCGATGTACATATGACAAATAAAGCTAATCTTATAAAACAAACTAGGCAGTAGAAAACATTCCTCAAGCCTACCTTTAATAATCTGCACTTTGTAGGGAGAAAGAGGTGGTTTAGGGGATGATTTTGTTGAATTGCATGCAATTCCAGTGACACTTCTGTCCTTCAGGGTATCCACTCCCCACACAGCTACGGCCAAACACTTCGTAAATCTTGAATCACTTGGCTGACGTTTCACTGTTTCCCACTTGTCCTCATCAATCCATATATTAGCTCCTATGTGAACCTATAAGCAAATAGTGTTAAAACAATAAATTTAAGTTGCACATGCAAAACGCAGGTTTATGTAACAGAAATATTTTCTATTACCTTTCCATCCTGAACGGAGTAAACACTGGGCTGGGCCATAGCAATGGCTTGTGTTGCAGCCCATGGACATGACACCATGCTGTTTCCATTTTCACTCTGACTCTCCAGGTGGTCACTAGTACTTGGAGCTGGAAGGAGAGGGTGAGGACTTTTCTTGCAGGGATAAATTCTTTGTTGCATGTTTAAATGGTCTTGCAGAATTGAAGTCACTGGAGGACTAGAAATTAGCTGATGGGCAGATGTGTTTTCAATTAACTCCTCTTCGGGATTGGAACCATGGTACTGTTCTGGTACTGAAGATAGAAAAGCAAGCAAATACATTTTAATGGTTAATCAATTACTAATTCAAGAATTACAACATTTAATTCTGCTTTTGCTGTCTTTTCCTTTAACAGCTAAAATAAAGATAGAAAAATCTATATGGACTGCAAATACTCAATTTAAAAACAGGATTAATGAAAAACAATTTAAATAGGAAATGGGGAAGAAAACCAAGGATGAAACAGAGAACCGAATGACCACAGCAGTTTGAAGTACAGAACCACTGACAACTTTATCTTCCCAAATGGAAGCTGCTGTGCAAAATTAAGTCACGAAGAAAATGCCCATATCATTGGGCTTCCCATGGAGCTCAGCCAGACAAACTCACACAATTTCTTACAACGCAATTGTACATCAGATTAGCTATTTACAAAAATGTTCCAAATACATTAGTATGGGCAAAAGGAAACTTAATCTCAACTAAATTCACATAGTGGTGCTAGAAAATTTGTGAACCCTGTAGAATTTTCTCTATTTCTGCATAAATGACCTAAAATGTGATCAAATGTCATAAAACTAGACAGAGAATCCAATTAAATAAGTACACACAAAAAGCATTGTACTTTTTCATTATTTATTACATTTATTTGTTGGGAAAAGTATGTGAACCGCTGGGTTAATGCTGCTTACATATGCTATTTGGAGTCAGGTGTTCCAATCAATGAGATGAGATTGGCGGTGTGGGTTGTAGAGGTGCCCTGCCCTATATATTAAAAAAAAGACAAAGTCAGGTTCTGAAGAAAGACCTGTTTATGTGCACCATGCCTTGAACTTTCATAGGAGCTTAGAAGAATTGTAGAGATGTATGAAGCTGGAAAAGGCTACAAAAGCATTTCTAAAGACCTGAGTGTTCATCAGTCCACAGTAAGAGAAACTGTCTACAAATGGAGGAAACACTGTACTGTCACTACTCTCCCTAGGAGTGAGCAACCTGCAAAGATCACACTGAGAGCACATAATGCAATGTAGAAGGAGGAGAAAAAGAACTCAAGGGTAACAGCAAAAGACATGCAGAAATATCTAGAACTTGCTAAAGTCTCTGTTCATGTATCCACTATAAGAAAAACACTGAACAAGAATGGTGTTCGTGGAAAGACACCACTGCTCTCCAAAAAAATATTGCTGTACATCTCAAGTTTGGAAAAGACCACCTGGATGTTCTACAATGCTTCAGGGACAATGTTCTGCGAATAAAGGTTGAACTTATTGGCAGAAATGCACATTGCTATGTTTGGAGAAAAAAAAAGGGCACTGCACACCAACACCAAAATCTCATCCCAACTGTGAAGCATGGTGGAAGGAGCATCATGGTTTGAGGCTGCTTTGTTGCCTCAGGGCCTGGACAGCTTGCAATCATTTTGTGGACAATGAATTCAAAATTGTATCAAGACATTTTACAGGAGAATGTCAGGGTAGCAGTCTGTCACCTGAAGCTTAATTAGGAGGTGGATAATGTAACAAGATAATGATCCAAAAGACAAAAGTAAATCGACACAGAATGGTTTAAAAAGAAAATCCGTGTTTTGGAACAGCCAAGTCAAAGTTCTGACCTTAACCCTAAAGAAATGTTGTGAAAGGACTTGCAGCAAGCAAGCAGTTCATGCCAGGAAGCCCACCAACATCCCAGGGTTGAAGCAGTTTTGAAGGAGGAATGGCCTAAAATTCCTCCAAACTAATGTACAACACTGATCAACAGATACTGGAAATATGTGGTTGACATTATTTCTGTACCGGGGGCAGGGGGAGGGGGGGATCACACCAGTTACTGAAAGCAAACGTCCGCATGCTTTTTCCAACAAATACATGTAACATTGGATCATTTTTCTCAATAAATGAACGAACAAGTATAATGTTTTTTGTGTTATTTAATTAGGTTCTCTATCTAGATTTAGGACGCATGAAGATCTGATCACACTTTAGGTCACATATGCAGAAATAACAGAAAATTCTACAGGGTTCACAAACTTCATAGCACCATTATGATCCAGCTGAGTTCACTTATTTTGCTTCCTATTCTGGGTCGATCACAACCCCAGCTCATGAGATACTGCCATTTTTATTTTGCATTTAAACAGAACAGATGAACTAGCTGGGTTAATAAGAAGCCCTTTTTAAATAAACACACTCCAACATGTCTACTTGATGTTAAAGCCATTAAGGTCAGCTGGCACAGATTCTTCGGAAAATTTCTATGGCAACACTTGTTTGAAGCAGCATTTAAAAGGAGTATCCTATATTCCAGTTCTAGTCAAATAAAGGAATTCTGTGCCTGCCACGTTATTGCACAAGGATAACCCTGAAAGGAAAACTATTTCATCCTACAATTTAAGCCACTGTTTGCACAAAGTATGCACTCTTTAGTTACTAGGAGACTCAAACCTCCTCTGACACAAGTCCAGAAAATGAAAGGCATTCTGGTGAGACTTGGGGACTATTCTTCATGTTCATAGAATAAGTATTTCAGAATCAGTCTTAATAGCGTTAGTACATATTGTGAATTTTGTAGCAGTGGTACATTGCAATATATAATAAAAACTATAAAATACAGTATGTGCAAAAAGAGATGGAAAAAATACCAAGGTAGTGCTCATGGGTTCATTGTCGATTTAGAAATCTGATGACAGAAAGGAAGCTGTTCCTGAAACCTTTCACGTCTCTCTTCAGCCTCCTCCTTGATGGTAGCAATGAGAAGGCGACATGCCCTTGGGGATTGGGGTCCTTAATGATGGCATCCATCATTGTAATTATACTCTAATAACTACAGGTTCTCCCCAGTTTATGGGCAGCAGCACATACATGTTATAGCCTGAAAGCATCTTCTACCAGGTGGGGATGGGCATTCACAAATGACTTCTTTCCCCAAACTGCAAGAATCAAATTGGGCAGAGGTGGGAGTGTGAGGAGAACTGCTCTCACTCAGTTAGTGAGGCCAGCTGACAGTGACTCCTCCAGCTCCTGCTCACTCTGCAATCATGCAGTTCTTATGATCCTCTCCCTCATTCTGCCTTTGTTCATTTCCAGGTTATGAACAGCTCTCCAGATCCGTTTATGTCATAAACTGCTGGTTGTTGAGAAAAATAACAATTAGTTTTTTTTAAATATTGGCATCTAGGACCTGAAGTAGAAAACTGATGCCAGCCTCCAAGGACATGATCTGCTTTGATCATTAGAAGTCTGGCTGGCAAGTTAAACACAAACAGCGTGCCAACTCTCTGTAGTCATGTTAGAAAGTGTACTATCAAAGAGTGAGGTTTCAATTGTCAGGCATGTCAAATAGAATAAACCTCAACAGTGAAAGTTACTTTCTATGTCTTTTGCAGGACAATCACATTCAACTTGTCCATATAATCCCACCTACATTTTCAGCAGATACAAGAAACTCATGAAAACTAGAACATATTTCAATTCTCTGCAGCAATTAGTAAGCACGCTGACCACAAGTGCACAAGCCAGACACTTCCAAACGCTGATTCTGTTAACTGAAGGGATGAAAATGAAGTAACTGCCTAAGTAGATTATGTTTGGTACCAGATTACAAGTGCAGGTTCTAGTGACTGAATGCAACTTTGATATTAAGATTAATACTTCACCATACTCAAGGGACTACATTCTGCAATGGTGTTCAGAATCATCTTCAAAAACTTATTGAGTTCGGTGAATTACAATGTTAACTGCATGTTCAATTTTAGTTACAATAAGCTTGTACAATTTATATTATATGGCATGATAGAACTCTGGTGTAACAAGATAAACTTATCTGTTTACTTTTCCCCACTCTACACTAAAAGTCTCAGATGACTCACTGTATAAGGGTATCAATCCAAGGTCAAGACTTACTGAATATAACTAGAGGTCATGCTTCTTTGACATTTTTGATTTTGTAATAACATTCAAAGCAATCTATGCCAGCTCTCAAAGTAATTCCATTACCACTCGAATTTCCCTATTACCCATTTGTCCCCTGCATGCCAATTAATTCTCTCAAATCTATCTTCCCTACAGAAGGGATAATTTACAATACCCATTTAACCCTACAACCACTCACACTTTTGGGGTTTTGGAGGAAACTGGGGTGCCAGCAGAATATTGTAATACATTACTGCGTCAAAACTTACTTTCTAGTAACAGTCTTGTTTTGGACCACATACAAGGACAAGCCATTTGCCTCTCCAAGCATATTTAGCCTAGACATTTTATTTCAGTTCAAATTCCATTAATTTCTCCACTGTAGGGAGGAGTTAGGAAAAAAGCATTGAAATTCCAAATTACTAAATGTAGCATGTCCTTTCTTTTTAAATAAAATTGAATATTTGGTAAATAACAAGAATGCAGTTGAAAACAGTGCTACAAAATGATTAAGTAAAGCCTTTGGAAGATCACAGCTGGAGAACCACAGAATCAGGTTTATTATCACTGCCTTATATGATGTGAAATTTGTTGTTTTGCTGCAGTGAAGACATAAATTACTATAAATTAGAAAATAAACAGCACAAAAAAGAATAAAGGCGTGTTCACACATAGTTCAGGTATCTGAATGTGGAGAGTTAAGAAATTGTTTCTGTATCATTAAGTGCGTGTCTTCAGGTTCCTGTACCTACTGCAATTAGAAGGAAGTATTAAAAGAAATACAAAGCAGATTCGTGAGTATGGTACCTGGTACAAGTATAAACATTAAGACTTGTAAAATTGATGAGGGGAGGGGATTAAGTTTGAGGCACTTGCAAACTATGAAGAGATGAAACAACAAGTATTTTAAACATGTCAGTTAAATACCTCATATTATACTTCTTGAAATACCCAAAGTAGAATGTCCCAATATAATCAAGACAGCAGCTCCAGGACATCACCAGTAATTTACCCCCATATCTACATGGCCTTGGGAGTTTGCGAAGAGGACTGAAAAAATTAACAGCAAGAGGTGACAATTTAAAGAGAAGGTATATTCTGTAGGAAATGCTCCTTTAATGAAACTAATAAAAACCCTCCTATATTAAAAAAACTCACATCCACGCTAAGTAAAAGTCATTAGATCTGGAAAATGTAATACTAAATTGGTAGCAAAGCAACATGCACTTTTTTTTTTAAATTACACTAACAACCAGATTTTAACCATCCAATCAGATGAATTTTAATAAGCCTACCACTAGGTATGAAAGGTGTCTGAAGATGAAGATAACAGAACACTAAGAATTCATTTACAAGTTCACCTTTCCAAACACTAATAGCTTGCTTCCACTAGCTTTTTATTTTAATGAAGACTTACGTCTAAATAACTTCAAAAGCAATGCATTTTGAAGATCCATATTGAGGTCCCTCAGCCTTTGTAGCTCAGAAGCCATATGTTCGTAATCTTTTTGCTTTTCTTCAACAAACCGAAGTTTTGTTGTAACTCTTTTAAGCTCCAAAATTAACTTTTTATTGTTAGCCTTGGCCCGGGAATATTTGTGTTTCAGTTCATCAAAAATCTTCAACGTTTGGTCATCATCATCGTCACTGCTATCTTCAAAGCAGGAGATATCTTGCTCCTGAGAGAAACAAAATAAATGATTTTCAGTATTCATTCAGTCAGGGAAACAGATAGCTGAAGTAACCTTATTCTCTACCGGAGCGGAATCGGATTCTTCCAGATATAAATGAGGAGTAATTTTAAGATGTCTAGCACATTTGACAGATGGTAAATTATTAAATTTATAGAATACAAATGACATTACATACAACTTTTTAGAGTAAACATACTAATTTAAAAGACAGCATGTTCATTGCACAGAGTGCAAGATAGTTGAATTTGTTTTTCACTTCTCCTTTGCAGTGTAATTGCACACATTGTCTGAACAGAATTAGCTGTCATAGAAAACAAACAGCAATGTGCTTTTTATTACCTCCAAAAGCTAACACATTTTCTGCAGCTTGCATTACAGACAAATACATATGCTAAAATAAATTCTGGCTTTCTAGAAATGTCTTTTTGGAGACGATTCTTCTGACTTTAATTCTTTATCGTCAATCATCCCTGGCAATTATTGTGATAGCAAAAAGGTAGAGGTGAAAGTCCAGTGTTAATTAACAGATCGGCATCTAAAAAATGTTAGTAATATTTCCTAATAGTTCAAATGTTGAAGTCGAAGCTCATGAACAGACTAAAAACTGGTTTTCACTATATTAACTCTTTCACATGAAGGGAATACATTCAAATTAAACTCTCACAAAATAGAGAAGGGATAAAATCTTGAGATTTTCCATTCCTTTTAATTATCCCATGAAAACTGAGCGATTCGCCAACAGTTGAACCCAAAAGAGACTTGTATTTCTACAGCATGACCTATTTACCATCAATGAGCCACTTTGGAAATGTAGTGACTGCTGGAAACATAGGAACTTGGCCTTTACATAGAATGACTAAGCACCAGAAGACCCAGTTGCAATCAACACACAAGATGGAAATCTTGAAAAAAAAATGGGCAGACTGAATATTGAAAATAATTTGAGGCAATAAATTTGCCCAGAGTAGAAATGAGTAAACAGTAAGCTATTTGTCACATGCCTGTGCAAAACAGTAAATTGAACCAGGTTCAATTTTGTTGTTTTCCCCTCATTTGTTTTCAGCTCTATGTCAACTTACAGAATTACTGTGAAATATCAGCAGAGTACAAAACATGTTGGCGTATGGAATTTGAGGCAACTTGAGTAGTGAAGTCATTTGGATCAGTGACACATGTTGAAATGACATACAGTTGCAAGAAATAAAAAGTTTGTGAACCCTTTGCAATTATCTGTTTTTCCACATTAATTACTCATAAAATGTGGTCTAATCTTCATTCAAGTCACAATAATAGACAAACACAATCTGCCTAATCTAATAACACAAACAATTGTACTACTTCTCAGAAATACTGAGTACACCATTTAAACAATCACAGTTGATGTTCAAAATAAGTACGTGAACCTCTGGGGCAATGTCAGGTTACTAACAGTACCCGCTCTTCTCAAGAAAGATCTGTTTATATGCACGATGCCTTGATCAAAACAACATTCAGAGGACCTTAGAAGAACTGTAGAGATGCACTAATCTGGAAAAGGCTAAAAAAGCATTTCTAAAGACCTGAATGTTCATCAGTCCATAGTCAGAAAAACCGTCTACAAATGAAATAACTCTCCCTTGGAGTGAGCATCCTGCAAAGATCACACCAAGAGCACAACATGCAATGCTGAAGGAAGTGAAAAAGAACCCAAGGGTAACAGCAAAAGACATGCAGAAATCTCTAGAATCTGGTAAATTCTCTGTTCATCTGTCCACCACAAGAAAAACAGAACAAGAATGGTGTTCATTGAAGGCCACCATGGAGGAAACCACTGTTCTCCAAGAACATTGCTGTATGTCTCAAGTTTGGAAAAGACCACCTAGATGTTCTACAATACTTCAGGAACAATGTTCTGTGGATAGATGAGGCAAAAGTAACTTATTGGCAGAAATTCACATTGCTATGTTTGGAGAAAAAAGGGCACTGCACACCAACACCAAAATCTCACCCTAACTGTGAAGTATGGTGGAAGGAGTATCATGATTTGGGGCTGTTTTGGTGCTTCAGGGCCTGGACAGCTTGCAATCGTTGAGGGGACAATGAATTCAAAATTGTATCAAGACATTTTACAGGAGAATGTCAGGGTTGCAGTCTGTCACCTGAAACTTAATAGAAAGTAGATAATGCAACAAGACAACAAGATTCAAAAGACAACAGTAAATCAACAATAGAATGGTTTAGAAAGAAAAAAAATTGTGCTTTAGAATGGTCAAGTCAGATGCAGACTTTAACCGAATTGAGATGCCGTGGCAAGACCTGAAGAGGCTATTCCTGCAAGGTATCACAGAAATATTAACAAACTGAAACAGCTTTTGTATGGAGAAATAGTCTAAAATTCCTCCTCACTGCCGTGCAAGTCAGCTACAGGAAACATTTGTATTTAATAACTGGTATAACATCCACCAAATGTTCTCATACTTTTTCCAGCCTGCACTGCAGATGATTAAACAATGTGTTCAATAAGGACATGAAAAGTACAATTGTTTGTATTATTAGCTTAGGCAGATTGTGTTTGTCTATTATTGTGACTTAGATAAAGATCAGACCGCATTTTATAATTAATGCAGAAAACCAGGGAACTGCAAAAAGGTTCACAAGCTTTTTCTTGCAATTGTATACACACCAGAACACCTCTCAATTCCAAAACCTCTATTAAGTAATGTTTAAGTAGAAAATTGCCTCTAAGCTTTAATATGATTGATAATCACCTAGTAAGGGAGATAAGTGTGATTAACCACCCCAATGAAGGCTTACAACATATAACTTCACAAAATAATAATGTCAGTCTCCCCACCGATTCTATGATTAAATCCTGACTTGATAAGCAGCTTCAGCTACATGCAAAAACAACCAACTGAATAACACTGCCTGGATAAAAAAGATGTATTGTAAAATTAACTGTACTATCCACCTTATTAGTTCAGTTAATCTTTGAGAAATCACTGAAATATGTTGCAGAATGGAAGCAAAAAACAATGGATAATAAAATCAATGTTTATTTAATCCCTTTGAAGCTAGGTTAATTGTATAACGACTTAGGCTCAGTAAATTAAAGAGAAAAGTAAATAAAACTGTCCAGAACAAGTTTATCAAAGCATTAATTTGCCTTTGATATCCCGAGGTTTATCCCTGTGCTTCAATTAACTGGGTGAAAGTTAAAATAGCTTAAATTGATCCAGAAATAGAACATGTTTCCCCCATTAAGGTAATAAACAAGTTATGCAGCATGGCAGTTGAGTTACTAGATCAATACCATGAGGCATGTACTACAGTTTCAAACACTAAAAGTTAAAATCCCAGTGCAGTGAATACAGAATTTCAATATAAATAAATTTTGTATATAAAACTAGTATTAATAACCGAGTTAAAAACTCAGCTGATTCGCTAATGTCCATCCTTACCCGATCTGTCCTACATGTGACTCCAGACCCACCAAAGTGCCCTCTGAAACGGCCCAGCAAGCCACTCAGTTTAAGGGGCAATTAGGCATGGACAGTAAATGCTGACTTTGCCAGCACTGTCCACATCCTGTGAATGAATGAAAATAAAAGAAACTTTAGCTTTTTATTCACATCACACTTGTAAGTAAACACTGTGGTGGCTGGACAAAAGGTTAAAGTTGATTGGGAGTGAATAAGGTGGACGCAACAGCTGCCACAAACAACGTTCAAACACCACCTGAAGCAGACCATGTGCTGGCCAGCCTTTTCAATCTTTATCAATACACAGAACCACAAATTGATGTTGCATGATTGAACTATTACATCATAAATTGGGCATAACCTGTTCGATCCAACTCTAAGGGAAAGATTTCACACAAAAGAAGAATTCACCCAAGTTGCATTTATAAATTTTTATTGAATACAATGATGAGTTACGGAGCTGAAATGAGAGTTCATCTTACAAAACATCTAACTTGTAATTTATGCAGGTGAATATCTATCTTGGGAGGGGAATAAACAGTCGATGCTTCGGGCCAAGATCAGCTGTTTATTTCCCCTCCACAGAGGTTACTTGACTTCCAGAGTTCCTCCAGCATTTTGTGTATTCAGCATCTGTAGAATCTTCATCTGTACATGTCCAAATGTTACCTACCCAAGTATACAACTAAATAGGTCATACAACTGGCATTTCAGAGATCAGCTATTTAAACTAGAAGACTGCACAGTTAGGTCAAGCCATGAACAGCGACCCACTTTATTTTGCATAGAGACGCTCACCAACAATCCAAATGACTAGAGTTAATTTAAACATGACTCAATAATGCATTAATTTATTCACATCCTAATTTCTACTTAGACTGTGCAGAAACAAAATCTAACAGTGGGTTCCTATTTAAAGTGCTGGGAACGATTTAAGAATTCATGTGACCCACAAGCATACTTTGCTCAAAATCAATTTCTTGAAAGAGATTTACAGCAGTCAAGACATCTCAAAATAAAACCACATTGACAACTAAAATATTCAATGACTCACTTGTTACCACCAGTGTTAATTTGTTTGTCTTTTGAACAAACATTACATCAGCTGTCATAGATTCCAAACTAAGCATATGAAAGAAACAAATCTTTAAAAATTTGCAGTTACTTGGCCAACTGTGATTATCACAATCATCTTCCTAGCCAAGGTTTTGCCAATTTAAAGATTATGTATTTTGCACTTAGTCCTGCCTATTTCCATTAGATTAACAGAAAATTTGGGGTAACCTAAACATACACTCATAAAAAGTGAATGTTCATGCTCTTCTGCTGCTGCAGTCCATCCGCTTCAATGTGCTGGCTGATCACAGATGTTCTTCTGCACACCACTGTTGTAATGCTTGATTATTTGAGTCCTTGTCACTTTCCTGTCAGCTTGAACCAGTCTGGCCATTCTCTTCTGACCTCTCTCATTAACAAGATGTGTTTGACCACAGAACTGCCACTGTCTGAATTTTTTTTGTTGTTTTTCTGCACCAATCTGTTTTGCATAAATATCCCAGGAGATTCAGCAGATTTTGAGATACTCAAACCACCTCATTTGGCGCCAACAATCATTCCACAGTCAATGTCACTTGGATCACATTTCTTTCAAATTCTGATGTTCGGTCTAAACACTGAACCTCTTGATCACGTCTGCATGTTTTTATGCATTGAGTTGTTGCTATGTGATTGGCTGATCAGATATTTGCATTAACAAGGTGTACCTAATGGGGGTGGTGAGGTGGAAATGAGTCTCTACCAGAGGAAATGCTAAGGTGTTCCTTTCCACCACTACTCTGCAGGTCACCCTTGGGCAAGGTGTAGCAGCTAATTAGTATACCCCCCGCCCACCCCGGACCAGGGTCACATGAAGCCACAGGTGGTGGTGGATGGTCATATGAGCAGTTGGTGCATATCACAAGTCCTGGTTATGCGACCACTGACACTACGCAGGAAGTTTCTGAAGAGTTTTGATAATGGCTGGGGTCACCAATCTTGTAAAGACACTGAAGAAAGGTTCAGAAGAAAGTAACAGCAAACCACCTCTGTAGAAAAAAATTGCCAAGAACAATCGTCATGGAAAGACTATGATCGCCAATGTTATACGACATGGCCCATAATGATGATGATCGTAATGTACCTAATAAAGTGGCCATGAGTATACACTGGATTGCGATAAGAATTCACTGATTAAGACACAAAAAGAGCAATCCCATTTACCATATTCTTTTCAAATACCCTGCAAGTTTTTTCCTGAAATACTCTTTCAAAGCACAAGTATTCAAGGTGTAAAAGGTGGTTACTATGTACCAATAGAGCCAAATTAAACAAAAAGTAAAACAGAATGAAAACCAAAGGGATGTGTAACAAAATGAAAATACACAAGTAAAACAACGATGACTAACGTGCATGTGTGATCTGAACAAACACTGAGTTAGCTATTTATATAAGCACAAACATTCACTACCAGATCAGCTATGCCCACTTTGAAGGGGGGAATATAACTAACGCTGTGAAGACCTCTACTGCACATGGTGACCCTGCAATCTGTGTCTTGGAGGCTGATGTCGGGCTGTCTTTCAGGAGGGTGAACCCTCACAAGGTGGCAGAACCTGAAGGAGTTCCTGGTAAGGCTCTGAAAACTTGAATACTCAAGGACATTTACAACCTCTCACTGCTATGGTCAGAAGTTCCCACTAGCTTCAAAAAGGCAATAATTATACCAGTGCTTAAAGAAGAGTACTGTGAGCTATCAAGTAGCACTCACAGCTATGGTGATTAAATGCTTTGAGAGGTTGGTCATGGGTAGAATCAAATCCTCCCTCAGCAAGGACCTGGACGCACTGCAATTTGCCTATCAGCACAATAGGTCTGCAACAGACAATCTCAATGGCTCCATATGGCCTTAGATCACCTGGACAACACAAACACCTATGTCAGAATGCTACTCATTGACTACAGCTGAGCGTTTTAGCACCATCATTCCCACAGTGCTGATGGATAAGCTACAGAACCTTGGCCTCTGTACCTCCCTCTATAATTGGATCCTCAACTTACTAACCGGAGGACTGGTTGATAATATTTCCTCCTTGCTGACAATCAACACTGGTGCACCTCAGGGGTATGTGCTTAGCCCACTGCTCTACTCTCTGTATAAGCATGACCACGTGGCTACGTATAGCTCAAGTGGCATCTATAAATTTGCAGATGATAGAACCATTGTTTGTAGAATCTCAGATGGAGATGTACAGGAGCAAGATATACCAGCAAGTTGGGTGGTGTCGCAACAACAACCTTACACTCAGTAAGATGAAAGAGGTGATTCAGGAAGGGTAAGATGAGTGAACACAAATCAGTCTTTAGAGGGATCAGAAGTGGAGAGTGAGCGATTTCAAATTGCTGGGCATCAAGATGTGAGGATCTAACCTGGTCCCAACATATCGATGCAGCTATAAAGGAGGCCAGACAGCTGCTAAATTTCATTAGGAGTTTGAAGAGATTTGGTTTGTTCACCTAAAACACTCAAAAAACTTATAGATATACCAAGAAGAGCATTCCGACATGCTGCATTACTGTCTAGTATGGGGAAAGAGGGTCTACTACACACGATTGAAAGCAGCTACAGGAAGTTGTAAAATTAGTCAGCTCCATCTTGGGTAAAAGCCTGTGGTATACAAGAGATCTTTAAGGAGCAGTGCCCTAGAAAGGTGGTGTCCATTATTAAGGATCCCCATCACCCAGGACCTGCCCTCTTCTTAATGTTACTGTCAGGATGGATGTACAGAAGCCCGAGGGCACTCACTCAGTGATTCAGGAACAGCTTCTAACCCTCTGCCATCCAATTTCTAAATGGACATCAAACACAAACACTACCTCACTTTTTTCTTTAAATATATTTCTGTTTTGCCCATTTTTAATATAACTATTTCACATATGCTGGCCATAAGAAACTACAGTCTACAATTAGTGGATTTGATGAACCAAGGAAAAGGGAAGCAGACAAACCAAATGTTTCTGTCCCCCCCCACCCACCCCCCAAATTTTGTGGACTCCAAACTGATTCTTGCTGTAGGATAATCCAATCAGAGCCATTGAATGTAGACACAAGGAGCTTCAGGTAATGACCTGCTAAACCTGAGACCATTCTCAGATGATTACCCTACCAAAGGAACAATCTGTAATCTTATTAGATTATGTATGTATCACTTCATTTAACTGGTTTGGACCAGTCAAAGTTGAAAGACACAAATACACAAGGCTGGGGTGGACAGAACCATGAAACAGTGTTGTTGTAGCCCTGGGGTAGAACCAGTAAGAAGCTGACCCAAGTCAGCAGGCCACACAGCATCAATGGAAAAGAGCACAGTCAACGCTTCTGGCCAAAACCCTTCAGTAGGAATGGGGGAAAAAAAAAAGCTGAGTGGTAGATTTAAAAGGTGGAGGGGAGGGGAGAATCACAATGTGATAGGTGAGACTGGGAGTGGGAGGAGTGAAGTGAAGAGCTGGGAAGTAGATTGGTGAAAGAGATACAGGGCTGGAGAAGGGGGAATCTAATAGTAGAGGACAGAGGCCATAGAAAGAATAAAGAAAGGAAGGAAGGAACACCAGAGGGAGGCGATGGGCAAGCAAGAAGATAAGGTGAGAGGGGGAAAAAAGGAGATGGGGAATGGTGAAGAGGCAGGGGATGGAGGCATTACTGCAAGTTCAAGAAATTGATGTTCATGCCATTGGGTTGGAGGCTACCCAGACGGAACATAAGGTGTGCCTCCAACCTAAATCTGGCCTCATGGTGACAGTAAGAGGCCATGGATTGACTTATTGGAATGGGAATGTAAAGTGGAATTAAAACCTGTGACCACTGGGACATCCTGCTACTTCTGGTGGACAGAATGTAGGTGCTTGGCAAAGTGGTCTCCCAAACATCAGGTTTCATTGATAATACAGGAGGCCATACCAGGAGCACTGAACACAGTACATAACCCCAAAAGACTCATTCGTGAAATGTCACCTCACCTGGAAGGACTGTGTGGGGCCCTGAATGGCAGTGAGGAAGATGGTGTAGGGGCAAGTGTAGCACTTATTCTGCATGCAAGGCTAAGTGCCAGGAGGGAGAATAGTCGGGAAGGACAAATGGAAATAATCGTTTTATTTCAGGCGGTGTGGCAGACGGCAGCAGTGGCCTCTCCGGACCTGGTATTAATTTTTTTTTTAAACTAAGGCACAATTCTTTAATTTGCACATGGACAACAGAGCAACCAGTGTTCGTATCTACCATCGCCAGACAATGCTACGGTACAGAAATTGCCCAACAACAAACCTTCACAAGGAGCTGCTGGAGAAGCTACGCGACCTCGGCCTGCTTTGGGGACCAAGCCTACAGTCCTCGGTGTCGCCTGATGCCGGTGGTGGGGATGTCGTAAGTGGTGTGCGAGGAAGCAGAAGCCCAGCAAGCGAGCAGGGGTCCATGCTAGGCTAAAGACAAACCCTAGTCAGCCGACTCTCCCGTCCATTCTGCTCTCCAATGTCCGCTCCCTGGACAATAAATTGGACTACACCTGACTCCAGTGGACTACTTGGCGGGAGTACAGAGTCTGCTGAGCTTTTGTTTTCACAGAAACGTGGCTTAGCGACAAGAGTTCCGGACGCCACCATTCAGCTAGATGGGCTCGCTTTGTTCCGGGCTGACAGAGATGCAACACTGTGCGGTAAGACTCACGGTGGAGGCGTGTGTATTTACATCAACACAGAATGGTGCAAGAACTCTGTGCTGATCTCCAGTAACTGCTCATCGCTGGTGGAGTTTTTGACTGTTAGATGTAGACCATTTTATTTAGCACGGGAATTCACCATTGTCCTTATAGTTGGTGTGTACATTCCCCCCAGCGCCAATGCTAAGGAGGTGCTCTGAACTGTATGGGGCTATTAGCAAACTGCAAAATGCACACCCTGATGGACTGTTTATTGTCGCTGGAGATTTTAACCACGCGAACCTCGTCAGTGCTCCCCAAATTCCATCCATATGGGGAATTTGCAACGAGAAGGGAGAACGCGTTGGACCTCGTTTACACAAACATCCCCGACACGTGGCAGAGCCCCACCTCCACCTCGGTTACTCAAACCATATTTCTGTTATGCTAATCCCAGCATACAGACTGCTCGTCAGGCGCTCCAGACCAGTTCTGAAGCAGGTGAAAACCTGGTCAGCAGGAGCCATCTCTGCTCTTCAAGACTGCTTTGAGCACATTGACTGGCACATGTTCAAGGAGGTTGCAACCGATGGCAACTCCACTAACTTAGAGGAGTACACGGCATCAGTGACTAGCTGCATCAGTGACTAGCTACATCAGCAAGTGCATCGATGACATCACTGTGTCGAAGACCATCACTACACGCTCCAACCAGAAGCCATGGATGACCGCGGAGGTGCATGCGCTGCTGAGGACCCGTGACTCCGCCTTCAGAGCAGGCAACAAGGCAGCTCTAACAGCGAGAGCCAAGCTGTCCCGGGCCATCAGAGAGGCAAAGCATGCACACGCCCAACGAGTCCACAGCCACTTCAAGGACAACAGCAACACATGGTGCATGTGGAACGGCATTCAGGACATCACCAACAAGGCAACATCACCTGCCTGTGCTGGTGATGCCTCCCTTCCAGATGCGTTGAACAACTTCCACACCAGTTTCGAGGCAGAAAATGACGTGGTGGCGAGGAAGACCACGCCTCCTCCCAATAACCAGGTGCTGTGTCTTACCATGACTGACGTGAGGAAAACTCTATGCAGAGTCAACCCAAAGAAGGCTGCTGGACCAGACAATATTCCTGGCAGAGTGCTCAGAGGATGTGCAGACCAGCTGGCAGGTGTTCTCACTGACATCTTCAACATCTCCCTAAGCAGCGCCGTCATTCCAACGTGCTTCAAGGCCACCACAATCGGCCCCATGCCGAAGAAGTCCTCAGTGTCCTGCCTCAACGACTACCCGTTGCTCTCACATCCATCATCATGAAATGTTTCAAGAGGCTCGTCATGAGGTACATCAAGACCCTGCTGCCCCCCCCCTCACTGGACCCATGCAGTTCACGTATCGTAACAACTGCTCAACAAATGACGCCATCGCCGCCACCCTCCACCTGGCCCTTACCCACCTGGACTAAAAAGACATGTAGGTTCGAATGCAGTTAATAGACTTCAGTTCAGCATTCAACATAATCATTCCACAGCACCTGATTGGAAAACTGAAACTGCTGGGCCTGAACACCTCCCTCTGCAACTGGATCCTAGACTTCCCGACTGGAAGACCTCAGTCAGTCCAGATGGGGAGCAGCATCTCCAACACTATCACATTAAGTACAGGGCCCCCCAGGGCTGTGTGCTCAGTCCACTGCTGTTCACTCTGCTGACCCACGACTGTGCAGCAATACACAGCTCTAATCACATCATCAAGTTTGCCGATGACATAACTGTGGTGGGTCTCATCAGCAAGAATGACGAGTCAGCATACAGAGGGGAAGTGCAGCGGCTAACAAACTGGTGCAGAGCCAACAACCTGTCTCTGAATGCGAACAAAACAAAAGAGGTGGTTGTTGACTTCAGGAGAGCACAGAGCGACCACTCTCCACCCAACATTGACGGCTCCTCCGTTGAGATTGTTAAGAGCACAAAATTTCTTGGCGTTCACCAGGCGGAGAATCTCACCTGGTCTCTCAACACCAGCTCCACAGTCAAGAAAGCACAGCAGTGTCTCTACTTTCTGTAAAGGCTGAGAAAAGTCCATCTCCCACCCCCCATCCTCACCACATTCTACAGAGGATGTATCGAGAGGATACTGAGCAGCTGCATCACTGCCTGGTTCAGGAGTTGCACCGTCTCAGATCGCAAGACCCTGCAGCGAATAGTGAGGTCAGCTGAGAAGATCATTGAGGTCTCTCTTCCCGCCATTACAGATATTTACACCACGTGCTGCACCCGCAAAGCTACCAGTATTGTGAAGGACCCCACGCACTCCTCAAATTCTTCTCCCCCCTGCCATCTAGCAGAAGGTACCGAAGCATTCGGGCTCTCATGACCAGACTGTGCAAGTTTCTTCCCCCAAGCCATCAGACTCCTCATTACTCAGAGTCTAGACTGACATCTACATCACTTCTTATTATATTGTAATTCGTCCTTTACTGTGCCTATTGTCTTGTTTATTAATTATTGTACTGCCCTGCACTGTTTTGTGCACTTTATGTAGTCTGGTGCAGGTCTGCAGTTTTTGTGTTTGTTTTACGTAGTCTAGTGTAGCCTTGAGCTGTCTCACGTAGTCTAGTGTAGTTTTGTGTTGTTTCATGTAGCACCAGGCTCATGGAGGAACGTTGTTTCGTTTTCACTGTGTACTGTACCAGCAGCTTATGGTCGAAATGACAATAAACTCAACTTGATAACAGAGTCATGTAGGGAGCAATCCCTGCAGAAAGCAGAAAGTCAGGGGAGGGGAGATGTGCTTGGTGGTGGAATCCAGTCGGAGACAGCAGAAATTCCCGAGAATTATGTGCTGGACGCGGAGGCTGGTGGGATGGTAGATGAGGACAAGAGGAACGCTATCCCTGATAGGGTGGCTGGAGGATGGGGTGAGAGCAGACGTGCATGACATGGAAAAGATGCAGTTGAGGGCAGCATTGATGGAGGAGGAAAGTAATTCTCTTTCTTTGAAGAAGGTGACCTTGAGCCAACAGGATAGATATTCACCAGTTCAACTGATGAGGAACACTATAAGAGTCAGGAGCTCCAAATACACAAGGGCAATAACTCTCCAGTAACCAGAGACCAACCATCATGGATAAGGACACCACAGACAGATGGAGATTGGGACCACGGGGAATGCCTAGACAATGTAGACTCCTTTCCCGTGTAATACCTTTACTTTTCATTGACTGTTCGTAGAGGGTCAGGGGTTCTTGTGAAGTGCAAACAGGTAGTTAGTTTGTGAACCCACATGCTTTTTAGTTGAGACAATAACAGTTACTTTCGGTACATACAGATTCTCTGTGCCTCACTGATTCCTTCATTCCTATAAAAGGCAGAACAAGATTTCTTCCTTTCTCAACTTTAGTAATGCTTCCTAAGAGCAGGGCAAGTTGCCTTAATGGCTATCATCCAGTAGCACTCGCATCTATGGTGATGAAATGCTTTGAGAAGTTGGTTATGGCTAAAATCAACCCTGCTTCAGCAAGGACCTGGACCCACAGGAACTTTATCACAATTGGTCTACGGCAAACACGATCTCAATGGCCTCTCCACACTCCATTGGATCACCTGGACAATACAAATACCCATCTCAGGATGCTGTTCATTGACTACAGCTCAGCATTCAACACCATCATTCCTACAATTCTGATCAAAAAAGCTCCAGAACCTGGGCCTCTGCACCTCCCTCTGCAACTGGACCCATGACTTCCGAACCGGAAGATCACAATTGGTGCAGATGGGAAATAGCATCTCCATCTTGCTGACAATCAACACTGGCACACCTCAAGAACGTGTGCTTAGCCCACTGCTCTACTCTTTCTACACCCATGACTGTGGCTCAAACTCCATCTATAAATTTGCTGACGATACAACCACTGTTGGCAGAATCTCAGACGGTGACAAGAGGGCATACAGGAGAGAGATATAGTTGAGTGGTGCTGCAGCAACAACCTTGCACTCAACATCAACAAGACCAAAGAACTGATTGTGGACTTCAGAAAGGGAAAGATGAGGGAACAGATACCAGTCATCAGAGGAATCAGAATCAGGTTTAATATCACCAGCGCATCGTGAAATTTGTTAACTTTGCAGCAGTAGTACAATGAAATGCACAATAAATGTAGAAAAGCAATTTAATTACAGTAATTACA
Organism: Mobula birostris; assembly: GCF_030028105.1. Lineage (NCBI taxonomy): Eukaryota > Metazoa > Chordata > Chondrichthyes > Myliobatiformes > Myliobatidae > Mobula > Mobula birostris. Next base: position 14,644,385 of record NC_092370.1, read on the forward strand.
TATACATAGATTAAGTTAAAAAAGTAGCACAAAAAATAGAAATACATTTTTAAAAAGTAATGAGGTTGTGTTCATGGATTCAGTGTCCATTCAGAAATCAGATGGTAGAGGGGAAGAAGCTGTTCCTGAATCGCTGAGTGTGCGCCTTCAGGCTTCTGTACCTCCTTCCTGACTGTAACAATGAGAACAGTGCACATCCTGAGTGATAGGGGTCGATAGACACTGCCCTCCTGAGGCCCCGATCCTTGAAGATGGCTTAGATACTACGCAGACTAGTTCCCATGAAGGAGCTGACTAATTTTACAACTTCATGCAACTTACTTCGATCCCATGCCATAATCCACCCCCCCACCACCTCACCACCACAGAAGTGATGCCGCCAGTCAGAATGCTCTCCTTTACATCTGTCAAAGGTTTTGAGTGTTCTAGTGACAAACCAAATCTCTTCAAACTCTTAATGAAATATAGCTGCTCTCTTGTCTTCTTTATAGCTGCATTGATATATTAGGCCCAGGTAAGGTCCTCAGACATATTGATGTCCAGTGAGCAATTTCAAGTTCCTGGGTGTCAATATCTGAGGACCTAACCTGGACCCAACATTTCCAGTTTTCTTTCTCTCTGTTAAGATGTGCTGCATTGTGCTGCTGTCGCAAAGTTAACAACTTCCACGACATATGCCAATGACATTAAACCTGATTCTGACTCTGGCAGTCTTGTGTGTTTTTGATGGTATTCATTCCAATGCTACAGCAGGAACGGTTACCATACTGAGTGATTTGTGTACTTTCAGACAAAATATATGTATAAAATATAACCCATTCATTACTAAGGACAGCATCTACCCAACTTCAATCATATGTAACAAAGCAAGCAATGGATTTAATGCCAGTTTCAGGAAAATTCACTGAGAAACATCAACCTTGCAGTGTACCTTGCCTTATTATCTCCTGGCCAGTTTTAAATCAACATAACCACTGTTTCGATAGCAATGAGCTATTTTGCAAAGAAAGCCATTACACAGTTCTTAATGCAAATCTGCATCAAAATCTGGTCAATTACAGGTCCATCACCTGACATTAAAAATCACAAAATGAAGCAAAGTACTGCAAATGTTGCAAATCTGGTAGGAACAGAAAACATTGGAAATAGAGTACGTCAGATTCTGATGAAAGCCCATAGACTAGTGGTCGTCAACCGGTCGATCTTTGAGACTTTCCCAGTAGATCCCGAAAAAAAATGAAAAATAAATACACAAACACTGTTGTAATATTAATTAGGATAATGGTAATATAGCAATACTGCCGCTACTGAAAGCTGTTTGTAAAGAGAGATTGTTTCTGGATTGTGGGGTTTTAGTTCCGTTCTTTCTGCCCAGTGCACATACGTGTAGCTCCCCCGCCATGCACCACGGTAGAAAAGACTGGAAGTAAAACCCCACAACCTGGAAGCAACCCCTCTTTACAAACAGCTTTCCGTATCAGGGGTATTGCTATATTACCATTATCCTAATTTGTATTAACTTATCTTTATAGTGCTCACATTACAACACTTCTCCCCCTTCAAAGACAGGTGGCAGATCAACTGATGATCCCACTGGTGATAGCACAGGACAATTAACATCCTAGTCCACGTGTATTTTTAACTCTTTATAATGCTCACATTATAGCACTTCTCCCTCTTTAAATTCCAACATTCCCCAAATGTAAATAACTGGGAAACAAAAAAGTGGTGTCATTATCTTGCGTACCTCTGAAACATAATAGTGTCTCAGTAACAGTTTACCAATACAAAACATCTGAAAAACGTGGCAGATTCACCATTCAGTCTAACACAGGAAACCGTCCGTTCAAATATTCAGTCTGCCAGGAGGTTTGCGAGGGTGCTGTGTTGCAACAGATGAAAATTATGAAATCTAAGTACAGGAGCTGTCTTACTGACAGACACCTCACAGACTACTCAAACTGGCTGTCTGTAGTTATGAGCCAAATTTCAGGGAACCAGCAGAAAGTATTCAGCCCCAGTCATCACACTGAGAGCAACAGTCAATTTTTATTCATTTATTTTTCATGTTGAAATAAAATTAAATAATGAAACATAGAATTAAATGTGTTATAATGTGAGCATTATAAAAATAAGTAATACTAATTATGATAATGGTAATATAGCAATACTCCCACTACAGAAAGCTGTTTGTAAAGAGGTTGCTTCTGGGTTGCGGGGTTTTAGTTCCGGTCTTTTCTGCCCGGTGTGCATGCGAGTGACTAACCCATTTAGTAGGTCGATCTTGCCTTTCACTAAGGCCGAGGTAGGGGATCTTGGGCTTAAAAATCTGCCCATCACTTCCACCTTTCCCCGTCTGTTTCTACCCATCACCATAAGACATAAGAGCAGAATTCCGCCATGTGGCCCATTGAGTCTGCTCTGCCATTCAATACTGGCTGATCCTTTTCCATCTCCTCCCCAACTCCAGTTCCCGGCCTTCTCCCTGTAATCTTTGATGCCACATCCAATCAAGAACCTATCAATCTCTGCCTTAAATACACCCAACGACCTGGTCTCCACAGCTGCATGTAGCAACAACCTCCACAAATTCACCACCCTTTGGCTAAAGAAATTTCTCCACATCTGTTTTGAAAGGCCTATCCTGAGGCTGTGCTCTCTTGTCCTAGACTCTCCCACCATGAAAAACATCCTTTCCACGTTTACTCTGTCTAGGCCTGTCATCATTCGAAAGGTCTCAATGAGATCCCCCTTCATCCTTCTGAATTCGAGTACAGACCCAGAGCCAAACGTTACTCATATGATAACCCTTTCATTCCTCGAATTATCCTTGTGACCCTCCTCTGGCCCTTCTCCAATGCCAGCACATCTTTTCTAAGATGAGGGGCTCAAAACAGTTCACAATACTCAGGGTGTGGCCTCACCGGTGCCCTATAAAGCCTCAGCATCACAACCCTGTTCTTGTATTCTAGACCTCTTGAAATGAATGCTAACATGGCATTTGCCTTATTCACCACCGATTCAACCTTCAGGGTGTTCTGCACAAGGACTCCCAAGTGCCTCTGCATCTCAGATTCCTTGATTTTCTCCCCATTTAGAAAATAGTCTGCACATTTATTTCTACTATCTCACATTTTCCAACATTGTATTTCATTTGCCACTTTCTTGCCCATTCTCCTAAGTTCTTCTGCATCCTACCCGTTTCCTCAACACTACCTTCCCCTCCATTAATCTTCATATCATCTGCAAACTTGGCAACAAAACTATCTATTCCATCGTCCAAATAATTTATTACACAGCATAAAAAGAAATGGTCCCAACACTGATCCCTGCAGAACACCACTAGTCACTGGCAGCCAACCAGAAAAGGATCCTTTTATTCCCAATTGCTGCTTCCTACCAATCAGCCAATGCTCTAACCATGTTAGTAACTTTTCTGTAATACTACGGGCTCTTAATTTGGTAAGCAGCCTTATGTGTGGCACCTTGTCAAAGGCCTTCTGAAAGTCCAAATATACAAGATCTACTGCATCCCCTTTATCTATCCTACTTGTAATCTTCTCAAAGAATTTCAACAGGGTTGTCAGGCAGGATTTCCCCTGAAGGAAACCATGCTAACTTTGTACTATCTTGTCCTGTGTCACCACGTACTCCATTACCTCATCCTTAACAGTTGACTCCAACATCTTCCCACCCACTGAGGTCAGACTAATTGGTCTATAATTTCATTTCTGCTGCCTTCCTCCTTTCTTATAGAGTGGAGTAACATTTGCAATTTTCCAGTCCTCTGGCACTATGCCACAGTCCAATGATGTTTGAAAGATCATTTCTAATGCCACCACAATCTCTAACGCTACCTCTTTCAGAACCCTAGGATGCAGTTCCTCTGGCCTGAGTAAGTTATGTACCGTTAGGTCTTTCAGCTTTTTGAGCATCTTTTCTCTTGTAACAGTAACTGCACCCACTTCTCTTCCTTCACACACTACAACATCAGGCAGACCGCTAATGTCTTCCACATTGAAGACTGACACAAAATACTCATTTCATTCATCAGCCATCTCCTTGCCCCCATTATTTCTCCTGCTTCATTTTCTAACGATCCTATATCCACTCATTTCTTAGCTTTTTCAAGTATGTTAACAGTTTTACTATCCATTTTAATATTATTTGCTAGCTTGCTTTCATATTTCATCTTTTCCCTTCTAATAATTTTTTTTTAGTTGCTCTGTTGGTTTTTAAAAACTTCCAATCCTCTATCTTCCCACTAATGTTTGCTTTGTGATATGCCCTTTCTTTTGCTTTTACAATAGTTTTGACTTCCCTTGTCAGCCACAGTTGCACTATTTTACCATTTGATTATTTTTTCATTTTTGGAATACTCACATCCTGCAGCTTCCTCATTTTCCCCCTGGAATGCATGCCATTGCTGCTCTACTGACATCCCTGCCAGCAGCTCCTTCCAATTTACCTTGGCCAATTTCTCTCTCATACCACTGTAATTTCTCTTACTCCACTAAATTACTGCTGCAGACTTAACTTTCTCCCTAACAAATTTCAAATTGAACACAATCATATTATGATCACTGGTTCCTAAGGATTCTTTCACCTTAAGCTCCCTAATCACCTCCAGTTCAGTACGTAACACTGATCCCCAGTAGTATCACCTACCAACCTGCCTCCAACAATCCACCTCTACCTGCCCAACAATTCCACCCTTCCCCATCTAGTTCCACCTATTGCAGACCATCTTCTTATCTCCCCTCCATATCATGTTTCAGGAACAGCTTCTGCCATCAGATTTCTGAATTGACAATTAACTCATCAATACTACCGCACTATTTTTTCTCTCCTGTACATTTTATGTACTTGTTACTTATTGTATTTTAAAATTCTGTATTTCAATGTACTGCTGCCACAAAAAACAAATTTCACAACATATGCCAGTGATATTAAACCTGATTCTGACACACTGGCTATCTTCCCTCTACGTTCTCAGTGTTGATGCAGGGCCTTGACCTGAACTTTGACCACCCCTTTGTTTCCACAGATGCTGCTGGATCCAAGTTTATCCGGTAGTTTGTTTTTCATTCCAGGTTCTAACATCTGCACTCACCCATGTCTCATCACAACTACTCGTGTTCTCCTGACCAGTCTTCCATTATCTAGACTCAAAGGACTGATTCACCTAAAACTTGTCAACTACAATTACATAGTAACAACAAGTCCCATTCATCCATCATCCCCATACTTGTTGACTTAGCTAAGCTCATCACCACCAACATCCTAAAATTTAAAAACTGATGTTCGCCTGTAGAGAACTTAAACTCCCCATGACATCAAACAAGCATAGCTGTAAAAACCATTTCATAAAGGAACTGGTCTAAAATCTGTTCAGCCCAGTGATGCTACTAATAGATATAGCACTCTGAGGGGGATAGATTCAATCATAATCAAAGAACTTCTTGCAAGTTGAGTGAAATTCTGAAGAGACATGAACAAAGGTTAACCAATCATTTTCAATAGGAGAAAAGGAAAGGGAATAGAGAAGCATTCTGTTTCCAGACTAAGAGAGATAAAACATTATTCAATTTAATACCTGAATGTTGTTGAATTGATGTGGTTCATCTTCAGCACTGCCACCATCTTCTGATTCAGACAGTTCAATGAAACTATCAATTACTTTTGGCATTTTGCACTTTTTCAATTTCAAAAATTTTTCCAGTTCTTGTCTGCTGTCTAAATAATAAAATAAAAATGATGAATGCTTTTGCAGTATTTGCTGTAGTAGATTCTGTCTATTAAGTTCTAATGCACAAAAAGTACATCTATTAGTTTCAAAACATTACTCATTTATTAAAGCACAATTCATATTTCTTTAGCCTTGAATTCCAATCTCCAGAAGTGTAACAATGTTATGATATTTAACCTGGATATATTCACTAACATTTGTGTGGAATATTGTTCAAATAACAGAGTTTCAAAACTTGAGGAATTGGGGATATAAAAAAATCATTTTAAACCTATGTAACCTCTAGCTAAAAGAATAATTGGGACTGAATAGGAATTTTTGAACTGGAGTAAACTCTGCCTTCAGCAGTCAGCTAAAGACCAGTTCTCCCCGGTGTGCAGAGAGACATTGAGAGTTTGAAAATGTTGTACATTGCACCCTCGTTTGAGTAGGGGAGGAGAGCTCACCGATAAGGACAGGAATGAACATCCATCTCTAATTAAGTCAGGGCCTAGCAAAGGGAAAAACTGATAAGGACTGGACAGCACATCCATCTCTAATTAACCCTTGATCTAGCAGACTCTCTTATCTGTAACTAAGTTTCACACCAACAGATTAAGCCTTGATCTAGCAGACTCTCTTACCTGTAACTAAATTTCGCACAAACAGACTTGGTAGGCGTACCAGTTCAAATAACATCTTGCAACAGTAATGTATGGTGCTTACAATGTATAAATATACGGCTGAGGGAGGAGGCCCACTTGTCCGATGGTGGCAGTACTTACATGCCTTCCCTTTGACAACTGGGTCTCAAACTCCTACAGGAGGGTGCACAATAAACTGTGGTAAATATAAGAAGCTGGTCTCCCGAGGTTTATTCAGATTCAACTATAACACTTGAGAATTATAATTCAGAAAATGAGGAATTGGAAACGCATCATACATTTTTCTAAATTAATTCTTCCACCAGAACTCCTACAAAATAAAAGCAACATAAAAGAAATGGCTGGCTCTAATCAGGTAGATGGTAAATGCTTGCAATGCAAATTTCGAAATGTAGCAGAAATTTGTTGTTTACCGGTACACAAGTACCATCAAGAATGACGTACACCACGTGGTAGACTTTTTAAATGTGATGTTGTATCAGCTCTTACCAATTGAGTGTTAACTATCTTATATAAGAATTATACAATTGGTGGTTCTTTTGCTTACCTTTTTGTACAACACACTGAATAAATAGGCACTGCATGAGTTCAGAATGTTGCTACTTAAACTAGAAGTCAATAATTAAGTGTTAGACAAATTCTGGTGCAGCTGTGATAATGGCAGGCAGCATACATGCAGTGACATTGGTGTGCTTGAGGATTACATAAGGACTTAGCTTTTTGCTCTGTACATGTATGAAAATATTCTGAGAGCAAATGTCTGGGCACAGAAGACAATAAACCAAGAACAGATTGACAAATTTACTTGCACAATGAAACAAAAGCATCTTACAAGGAATTGTAAAAACATTGAAAGGACATTTTAAATAATCAGGACCTTTAAAGATCTTATGAGCTACATATTTGGAGTGCGCAATCAAGGACCAGAAAAGATGCTTGGCAAATACATGGTAAGGCTAAAGATACTGGGAAAATATGCTATTTTCAGACTGTTTTAGATTTTGAATAACTACAATCTAGGAAAAAGGGAATTTAGATAAAACTTTTATATACGAGGGTATAGACTAGTGCAGAAATGGCAATGAAAAGCAAGACTTGACCCAGCTATGATAAGGTGCAGACAGGAAAAAAAGCACACAGACCATAAGATATAGGAGCAGAATTAAGCCATTTTGCTCATCAAGTCTGCTCCATTTCATCATTACTGATCCATTTTCCCCTCTCAGCCACAATCTCCTGCCTTCCCCATAAATCCCTTCATGCCCTGACTAATCAAGACTCTATGAACCGCTACCTAAATATACCCAATGACTTGGCATCCACAGCTATCTGTGGCAACAAATTCCACAGATTCAGTACTTTCTGGCTAAAGAAATTCCTAATCTCCATTCTAAAAGGATGCCCTCAATTCTGAGGCTGTGCATTCTGATCTTAGACTCCCTAGCTATTGGAAACATCCTCTCCACCCACTCTATCTAGGCCTTTCAACATTTGATAGGTTTAAATTAGGTCCCCTTCATTCTTCTGAATTCCAGTGAGTAGAGGCCCAGAGCCATCAAACTCTCCTCACATGATAAGCCCTTCAATCCCAGAATCAATTGAACCCTCTCCAATGTCAGCACATCCTTTCTTAGACAAGGGGCCCAAAACTGCCCACGATGGTGACCAACAAAGTGACCACAAATGAGTTGATTCTTTCATAGCCAAGTCTGTTGGTAATAAAATGAATTTGGCCAGAAACCTACAAGTTCTGTGGGTGCCAGAAGCAGAAAGGTTGAGAGTGTAAAAGATGTTATGGGTGTCATCCAGCCTCAGATTACCATTGTGAATGTTTTTTTTAAAAAGGCTACAGAATAAGCCCCATTGAATACATGCACATTGCCAAGGAGAAGGGCATGGAAAGCTGTCCCATTTTGAACAATTTGTGTTTTTCTTTAAAGCAATGGCAATAGTGCTGTTCAGAAGCTAGGTATGTAATTTGGTTTCTGAGAAAACCATCAATATTAATGGAAACATTCGCCAAGATGGCATATTCAAATTAGATAGTCCTGCAGTGGATAAGTGTGCACAAGTCTTGGGCAAAGGTGCAATGTCTACAAGGCTTCCGCTGTTTGGAGAGAATGAAAGAACTTTTCAGTGTGTGCTAGAAACCTTGAGTGAGAGTTGGAGTCTGAAATTGAGATGGTTTAAAAGTTTCAAAACATCAATACAACATAGTCAAAATGCAACAAGAGGCTGAAAATGTGTCAAGCAGCAAGCACTGAAAATAACGGAGATCAAAAACAATAACTTCCTAACGTCAGAAGAGACAGCAAACACAATTCACAGGAAGTAAAAATTTACAAAAGAACATGCGCATGAAGGTGCAAGTCTTAAAGGAGGATTTTATTTGGAAATTAAGGATACACTTACAACTGATACACGATAGCTTCTACAAATGTACCATGGAGAGCATTCTGTCTGGCTGCATCACTGTCTGGTATGGGGGGGGGGTGGTAAAGAGTACTGCACAAGATCAAAATAAGTTGCAGAAATGTGTAAAATTAGTCAGCTCTATCATGGGCACCAGCCTCCACAGTATCCAAAACATCTTCAAGGAGTGAAAGGTGGCCTCCTTTATTAAGGATCCCCACCACCCAGGATATGCCCGCTTTACACTGTAAGGAAGGAGCACACACTCAGCGATTCAGGAACAGCTTCCTCCCCTCTGCCATCCGATTTCTAAACTACTGAGCTACTTTTTTAACTTCCGCTATTTTGCACTACTTAAAGTTAACTATTTAATAGACATACATAACCTTAATACAACTCCTTTTCTCTCTATAGAAACCATAGAAACCCTACAGCACAGAAACAGGCCTTTTGGCCCTTCTTGCCTGTGCCGAACCATTTTCTGCCTAGTCCCACTGACCTGCACACGGACCATATCCCTCCAAACACCTCCCATCCATGTGTCTGTCCAATTTATTCTTAAACGTTAAAAAAGAACCCGCATTTACCACCTCGTCTGGCAGCTCATTCCATACTCCCACCACTCTCTGTGTGAAGAAGCTAATGTTCCCTTTAAACTTTTCCCCCCTCACCCATGTCCTCTGGTTTTTTTCTCCCCTTGCTTCAGTGGAAAAAGCCTGCTTGCATTCACTATCTATACCCATCATAATTTTATATACCTCTCTCAAATCTCCCCTCATTCTTCTACGCTCCAGGGAATAAAGTCCTAACCTATTCAACCTTTCTCTGTAACTGAGTTTCTCAAGTCCCGGCAATATCCTTGTAAACCTTCTATTTATCATGTATTTCATTGTACTGCTGCCATGAAGTTAACAAAATTTCACAACATATGCCAGTGATATTAAACCTGATTGATATTTATAACAAATGGACATTATTGATTTGTGTTAAGTTGGAGGTTACATTCTATGTTTAGACACATTCAGTTATCAGCTTATATGAGATAAATTAGTCACACATGAAGCCAATTCGAAAAGTGATCCCATGGGACCACTGGCCCACCAAGTCTGCTCAGATCCCCATTGTCAAATTTGAAGGTTAAAACTTCATTTATAGTTTAAAGCTGCAGTTATGAGGGCTGGAAAAGTAGGTTAAATTAAATTATGCCTTTGCTTCTTAATATCACATTATGCTTACATAATGTAATATATGCAGGAAGGGTCTCGAACGGAAACGTGGGCTTCATTTCCATGGATGCTGCCACACCGGCGAAGTTCTTCCAGCATTTTATATGTATTACTTAATATTCGCAGATTGATTTTGCCTGTATACGTATGTTACCCAAAGGGTAAAGCAGTGCAGTATATGCAGGTTTAGGAACTGTGCACTATATATAACTTCTATACACACTTGTACCATGGATGAATGCTAACCGCCTTCAATAAAGATAAGTGATTCTTAACTGGGTCCTTGTTTCTTGCCTTATTATACAGAAGAGTCAGATGAAATAACATGCAGGATCCCTCCATATCAGAAACCACGGATAAATATCAGAAATAGTCCCGTGTCAATATTCTCGCCAGACCACAGTGAAACCGAAATGGGCGTGGGAGGAGAGTGCAAAGGTACTGAATGAAGAGGAGCCCAGAATAAAAACAATAAACAGCTGTTACCCCGTACGGTAGGTAGGGAGATGGTGCCACGTGTTTCAGCAATATGGTTACCGGGGAAAGAGGGTAGTGAATTGAATCCAAACGATCGGAGGCCTTCCACTACCAATACGGCACTAAGCATCCCAGGTGCTCGGTGCTGCGGCTTCAAGGCCCGGGTTGTTACCTACCTCCCAGAGCCAGGATCTGGGCCTTGCGGCAGTGACTCCCTTTAGCCACGGCGCCGATCTCCGGCTCTCCCGCCCCGGTGCCCGGACAGGTCGCCGGCAGCGTCAGCCGGTAAACTTGCTTCTTGTTGAAGTCGCTCTTGGAGGTTGGCTGGAAATTTCTGATCTGGGACACGGGCACGATGTGGTGCACTTGGCTCTGCAGGAAGCGCACGCAGGCCAACATGTCGGCGGCGGCGGCAACAGCGGCCTCGCGCTCCGGTTCAACAGGCGCCGCGAGAACAGGGCACGAGCCGCCCGCAACCCGGAGCCTGGAGTCGCGAGCGAGCAACCGACCTCAGCACCCGCCGCCTGCGGCTGACGTCAGAAACGCTCCACCCATGCCTCTGATGATGGACAGCCGGCCGGTCGCTGCAAAGAATAGGTATTACCGTAATTTATCATCGTCACATGCACCGAGGTAGAATGAATAAGTTGTTTTGCACATAGGTCAATTCATTACACAGTGCATTAAGGTAATACAGGGTAAAATAATACCAGAACGCAGAACAAAGTGTTATACAGTACAGAGAAAGTGCAGTGCACAAACACAGGACATTCTGCAGATGGTGGAAAACCCAAATAACACACAGTAAATGCGGGAATAATAACTCAGCAACTCAGTCAGTTGATCTGACCTGCTGAGTGCAGGTAGACAATATGGTTCAAGAACATAATGATGTGGATTACGAACTCTTAAATACGAGAAAGTCTGCAGATGCTGGAAATCCAAAGCAACGCCTACAGAATACTGGAGGAACTCAGCAGATCTGACAGCTTCTAAGGAAATGAATAAACAGTCGATGTTTCGGGCCGAGACCCTTCTTCAGGACACAGGATTCAGAGTTGTTAAGCCTTATCGGACGAGAAAACCATCATAACAGCGGAGTAGAAGCCGTTCTTGGGCCTGGTGTTTAAGTACTTTCAGGCTTTTTGTATCTTTTCCCCGATAGGAGAGGGGCTAGGAGAGAATGTCCAGAGAAGGTGGGATCTGCTTTACTGGGGCAGCGAAACGTACAGACAACAGATTCCCGTGATTTGCTGAGCTCTGTCCACAGCTCTGCAGTTTCTTGCGGTCACGGGTAGAACAGTTAACACATCGAGCCGTCGTGCATCCGGATAATACGCTTCCTATGGTGCATCAGGGAAAAATTAATAAGGTTTGACGGGGACATGCTAAACTTATTTGGTTCCCCCAGGAAGTAGAGGCTGAAAGAAGTCGTTCTTAGCCGTGGCATCTACATGGCTGGATCAGGACAGACTTCTTGGTGATGTTCAAGTGCCGAGGAACTTGAGGCTCTCAACCTCAGCACCATCGTCGTTGACAGGCGCATGCGCACCACCCCCTTCCTGAGGTCAATCACTTGTTCTTTTTCTGACATTGAGAGGAAGATTGTTGTCAGGACTCACTGTCTTATCTCCTTCCTGTACTCTGACTCCTTACTGAGATACCGGCAGACTTTGGTGGTACCATCTGCAAACTAGTGAACGAAGTTCCAGCAGAATCTGGCCACAGCGTATGTATACGGGGAGTAGAGCAGAGGGCTCAGGACGCGACCTGAAGAACCAGTGCTGAGAATAATTGTGGCAGAGGTTTTGGTTGCCTATCCTCACTGATTTCTGTTGGTTAGGAAGTCGAGGACTGTAACAATCAATGATAACAATCAATTTAATCGGGTATGACTTGATCATTTATTTTTTTATTATTGTTGATGTTGTAGCGTGAATGAAATCACCGGAGAGAGAGTTACTGGTAGATACAAAGCAGCTTCTTTATTCGACAAAACAAGGTTCAGCAGGCATCATCATACCGAGACGGAAAGGTCTGCTGGCCCAGTGTGGGGCTCGATATTTATTTGCTAAACACAAACGGTAATTCATATTTACAAAGTATAGACAATGCTTTCTTTTGAAGCTACATACAAAACTTCACACCTTCTGATTACATCCATCCCACCGGCGCCAGCAGCATCTGGACTGGTATTCAGGAATCCATTGTTCCAAACTGAATCCACAATACATTTATTTGGGATTTTACATGCTTAACATGAAGGACAATCCATACTTACAAAGTATAGATAATGCCGTCTTTGAAACTACATGCAAACCTCACACCTTCTGGTTTACATCCATCCCACAGGCACCAGCAGCAAATGGACTGGGATTCTGGTATTCATAGCTTTTAGGAACAGAAGACTGGTGGCCAACGCCATTTGCTAAGTGTAAATGACCTAAACCCAAAAATTACTCTAACAATTGAAATACCACACAGAGTAGGCCTTCGAGCCACGTCGCCCAACAACCCTCGATTTATCCCTGGCCTAATCAAGCGACAATGACCAATTAACCTACCAATACCGTATGTCTTTAGACTGTGGGAGGAAACTGGAGCACCCAGAAGTGCTGGAAAATGTTTGAGAACGCACAAACTCCTTACAGGAGGAGGGGCGGGAATTGAACCTGGGTCACTGGTACTGTTAAGCGTGGAGCTAACCACCAATGTACCCTGCTGCCCAATCATACTACTCCTTCAGCATATAAGGCACAGAAGAAGTTATAGTCATTCACTTTTACCAAAGAAGACCCCTACGGTGACAACTACTCATACTGCTGGACCCTGACGTCCGCTGTCGAGAGAGTGGAACTAACCCAGTGCAACAGCTTTTCCTCTTTAAAAAAATCTCCTCCACAGGTTTCCTGTGAACATCGGATACGATGGACATCCAATCAATCTACAGTATGCAACTAATAATATTTAATGCATTATAAAGCTATTTATATTTTGAAATTAGTATTCAAATCATGCCATAAATGTACAGTAAGATGAGAAACAAGTACAGAGGTGAGGTAGGAGAAAAGCCAATTATTTTAATACACTTGGGGAGTAACGGGAATAATTCACAATTGTTTGAATGTATTGAACAAAACATTATTGGTCTGTGTATTACCAGTCCAACAAGAAAGCAGTGTTGCATTTAATTCTGGAAATAAATTGAGACAGCTGAGGTGTGATTCACTAAAATTGCATTTGGAAACATGAATCATAATGTTATGCAATGGTTCAATGTAATATTAGAGAATGTACACAGTATACAACCTAAAATTCTTACTCTTCACAAACATCCATGAAACAGAAAAAAAATCAAAGAATGAATGACAGAAATGTCAGAACCCCTGTTTAGATTAGATTAGACTAAATTATGAGGACACACAGTCCTCTTTTATTGTCATTGAGTAATGCATGCATGAAGAAATGATACAATATTCCTCCAGTGTGATATCACAGAAACACAGGACAGACCAAGACTGAAAAACTGACAAAAACCACATAATTATAACATAATTATGCCACCCTCAGCCTGCTGCCCCAGCACACAACAGCAAACATGATAGCACTGGCCACCACAGACTCGTAGAACATCCTCAGTTACAACAGTGCAGCATAGTCACAGTCATAGTCATACTTTATTGATCCCGGGGGAAATTAGTTTTTGTTACAGTTGCTCCATAAATAATAAGTAGTAATAGAACCATAAATAGTTAAATAGTAATATGTAAATTATGCCAGTAAATTATGAAATATGTCCAGGACCAGCCTATTGGCTCAGGATGTCTGACCCTCCAAGGGAGGAGTTGTAAAGTTTGATAGCCACAGGCAGAAATGACTTCCTATGACGCTCAGTGCTGCATCTCGGTGGAATGAGTCTCTGGTTGAATGTACTCCTGTGCCCAACCAGTACATTATGTAGTGGATGGGAGACATTGACCAAGATGGCATGCAACTTAGACAGCATCCTCTTTTCAGACACCACCGTGAGAGAGTCCAGTTCCATCCCCACAACATCACTGGCCTTACGAATGAGTTTGTTGATTCTGTTGGTGTCTGCCACCCTCAGCCTGCTGCCCCAGCACACAACAGCAAACATGATCGCACTGGCCACCACAGACTCATAGAACATCCTCAGCATCGTCCGGCAGATGTTAAAGGACCTCAGTCTCCTCAGGAAATAGAGACGGCTCTGACCCTTCTTGTAGACAGCCTCAGTGTTCTTTGACCAGTCCAGTTTATTGTCAATACGTATCCCCAGGTATTTCTAATCTCCACCATGTCCACACTGACTACATGTCCACTGATGGAAACAGGGGTCACCGGTACCTCAGGTCTACCACCAGCTCCTTAGTCTTTTTCACATTAAGCTGCAGATAAATCTGCTCACACCATGTGACAAAGTTTCCCACTGTAGCCCTGTATTCAGCCTCACCTCCCTTGCTGATGCATCCAACTATGGCAGAGTCAGCAGAAAACTTCTGAAGATGACAAGACTCTGTGCAGTAGTTGAAGTCCGAGGTGTAAATGGTGAAGAGAAAGGGAGACAAAGCAGTGCCCTGTGGAGCCCCAGTGCTGCTGATCACTCTGTCGGACACACAGTGTTGCAAGCACACGTACTGTGGTCTGCCAGTCAGGTAATCAAGATCCATGACACCAGGGAAGCATACACCTGCATCGCTGTCAGCTTCTCCCCTAGCAGAGCAGGGCAGATGGTGTTGAACGCACTGGAGAAGTCAAAAAACATGACCCTCACAGTGCTCGCTGGCTGTCCAGGTGGGCGTAGACACGGTTCAGCAGGAAGACGATGGCATCCTCAACTCCTAGTCGGGGCTGGTAGGCGAACTGGAGGGGATCTAAGTGTGGCCTGACCATAGGTCAGAGCAGCTCCAGAACAAGTCTCTCCAGGGTCTTCATGATGTGGGAGGTCAATGCCACCGGTCTGTAGTCATTGAGGCCGCTGGGGCACGGCGTCTTCGGCACAGGGACGAGGCAGGACGGCTTCCACAATACAGGAACCCTCCGGAGCCTCAGGCTCAGGTTGAATACATGGCAAAGTACTCCACATAGCTGAGGGGCACAGGCTTTGAGCACCCTGGTACTGACACCATCCAGTCCTGCAGCCTTGCTTGGGTTGAGACATTTCAGCTGTCTTCTCACCTGTAGAGCTGTGAAGCCCACCATGGTGGTTTCGTGTGGGGAAGGGGTATAGTCATGAGAGCAGGGTGGCTGTGCGTGCCGCGTCGCATTGCCATCTTCTCCTCCTGCCTCCCTCAATCATCAAAATTAAAAATACTTACATGGCAGAATACCATAACTTGGTGAAGAACAGGCCGTGAGCACAGTAAAAAAGTTCAAAGTCTCTCAAAAATCCCACATCTCACGCAGACGGGAGAAGGAAGAAAACTCTCCCTGCCATGCCCGACCACAGTCCGACTCTGAGTCGTCCGAAAACTTTGAGCTCCAATCAGCCCTCCGACACCGACTACCGAGCACCATCTCTGCTGAACGCTTCGAACCCAGCCTCGGTCGCCAGCAGCAGGAAAAGCCGGGGATTTTGGGGCCTTCCCACCGGAGATTCTCAATTGCACAGTAGCAGCGGCAGCGAACTGGGCATTTCAGAAATTTCTCCAGATGTTCCTCTGTGCTTTCTCATGTCTGTCTCCATCAAATCAGAATTGTGCATGGCATGCTACTTACAAATACGATATCATTTCACCGGAGAGCTGCGCGCGCTGCGTCGCGTCACCATCTACTCCTCCCGCCTCCGTCAATCATCAAAATTAAAAATACTTACATGGCAGAAGTATAATGAGAGATATATTTTTTTTATTTTATTGAGGAACAGTGAAGAGAGATCCTTTCTGCTTCGCCACTCAGCAACCCCCAATTTAATCCTAGCCTAATCATGGGACAATTTACAATTGGCCAATTAAACTACCGAAACTGGTATGTCTTTGGATTCTGGGAGAAAACTGCAGCACCTGAAGGAAACCCATGCAGTCATTGGGAGAACGTACAAACTCCTTACAGGCAGCGGCTGGAAAGATTTGAGGAAGAACATGACTTGTGTGGATTGATATCAAAAATTGGTCGGCAAAAGCAAAAATTGAACAATGAAAGATCTTTAAAAAAGGAAATATTTCAGATGTAGACTTATAACCACAAAGTGTAAATGAGAGCTTCGTGGTTGACTAAATATAACCACTAAAATGAAAAAAAGGGAAGGTTATCTCAAAAATTTGATTGGTGAGGTGGAAGACAGATGGAGAACAAAAAGGAATATGAAAGTAAAAGAAGTATGGCGAGCTGCAGTTGAGAAAATGGGATTCAAGGTGTTTCAAAAAATGTAAACAATAAACATTAGTCAAAACATGAATGGTAGTGAGCATTGAACAGCACGTTCAGGACCCTGCATGCAGTTACAAGATTGAAGCATGCATAATCAGTCCAGCCAAAATTGCCAAAGAGGTGATCCGTCTCTTGGAGAATAATGCTGCTGCTGAAGCCTCCGTCGGTCAGAGTTGACCATAGATATTACATCCTAGCTGTCAAGCCTGGGGCAGTGTTATATGGGGAGCAAGCTGTCGCCCATGTAGCAAGCTCCCCTTCTCTATGCATCTGATGAACCCAAAGGAATGGCAGGGACCAATGTAGTTTGGTACCAGAAGCTTGGCACTGGTGTCCTCGCAGAGCAATGTGTGATTAAGTGCCTTGCTCAAGGACACAACACGTTTCCTCGGCTGGGGCTCAAACTCATGACCTTCAGGTAGCTAGTCCAATACCTTAACCACGTGGCTACGTGCCCAAATGCTCCAAATGGCATATGATTCAAATAGCCTCGAAAAACCAAGTCTAGCTCCTAGCCTTCATATGTAGCTAAACTACTAAGCTTGGCAGAACCATTTTTACTGACAGGAGAAGCCGCAAAGGCAGGCTACTGGTGCCTTAAAAAAAACAGTTACTTCAGGCAAATGGGGCTTGTCAGCTGTGACTGGCAGCTCATTCAAGAGAAGGAAAATTTTGATCTTGAACATCTGTTGCCTTGTGGCTTTACACACTCATGGGGAAAGCTTCGGTAGTAAAACCAGAGGAAATATCTAGAGGTGGAATCCCTCAGGCAGTCCTACATTGAACTCAGTGCTGACTGGCAACACCTGCAGTGCCACTGGTGCCAAATTGTGTCGGTCTCTGTTATTCCTTTGGATTCATCAGCTGCGTGGAGAAGGGGAACCTGCTGCACAGACAACATCGTGCTCTCCTTATCATACTGACCTGGCTTGCGTATGACTGCTAGGATGTCATTGCAACATCCATGGTTGACCCCAACCAATAGAGAGCCTTAATATCATTTTGTTTTGGTTTTTTTGGTATTTGCACAGAATGCTGACTTTTGCACATTGGTTGTTTGTCTGTTTTGTTGTGTGTTGTTATTTATCGATTCCATTGTGTTTTTTTGTATTTACTGTGAATGCCTGCAAGAAAATGAATCTCAGGGTTGTATATTTGTGACATACATGTACTTTGATAGTAAATTTACTTTGAACATTGAACTCGGGCCACATGTGGAGCGTTGTGTACCGTTTTGTTTACCCCCTGACAATAAAGACTGCACTAAACTGGAAAGAGTAAAAGGAAGACTTACAAAAACATTGCCAGGGATCGAGGGCATGAGGTAGTAGGAGAGGCTGGGCAGGCCGGGACTTTGTTGCTTGAAATGTTGGAGCCTAAGGGCTGAACTTCAGAGGTGTGCAACATCTTGAAGGAGCATAGATAAGGTGAATTTCACACATTCTTTTACCCAGGGAAAGGGAATCGAGAGCTGGAGTGCAAAAAGGTGAGAAATTTCTGGGAGCTGAGGGGCAACAACCTCCTCCTGCAGAGCGTAGTGAGAGTGAGGTCTTATATGGAACAAGTGGAAGTGGTAGAGGTGAGTACAATAGCAATGTCTGGACGGGTGTATGGGATTAGTTTACCAAGGCATCTTGGTCAGCATGGACAAGCTGAGCCGAAAGAGCTGTTTCTGTTCTGTTTCACTCTACATCTCAGCTTCCAGCAGTGATCCCTGCAATCACAGAAACTAGTCTCCAGCCTTTCCCTCCCTCCCCTTTCTCTCTCTTCCCCCTCAGCCTCTCACTCACCTTCTTTCTCTGCTGTGTTAGTGCCAGAACATATTGAATTGACTTTATTACTTACACGCTTCATACACGAGGAGTAAAAATCCTTATGTTAAGTCTCCGTCTAAATGTGCAATGTGCAATTTATAATGAATAGTATGTACAACAGGATAGTCAATATAATATAGAAACACGATGGTATCAGCATGAATTAAGCAGTCTGATGGCCTGGTGGAAGAAGCTGTCCCGGTGCCTGTTGGTCCTGGCTATTATGTTGCTGTACCATTTCTCAGATAGAAGCACCTGGAACAGTTTGTGGTAGGGGTGACTTGGATCCCCAATGATCCTTTGGGCTGTATTTACACACCTGTCTCTGTAAATGTCCTGAATAGTGGGAAATTCACATCTACAGATGGGCTGGGCTGTCCGTACCACTCTCTGCAAAGTCCTGTAATTGAGGGAAGTACTGTATCAGGTAGTGATGCAGCCAGTCAGGATGCTCTCAATCATGCCCCTATAGAAAGTTTTTAGAACTTGGGGGCCCATACCAAACCTTTTCAACCATCTGACTACGTGAGATACTCGGTGATGTGTTTTCCGAGGAACTTAAAGCTGCTCACCCTCTCAACCTCAGATCCATTGAAGTTGATAGCCTGTCTTCCTCCTGTAGTCCGCAACCAGCTCCCTTGTTTTTGCGACTTTGATGGAGAGGTTGTTTTCTTAACACCACTGTGTCAGGGTGATGACTTCTTCTCTGTAGGCTGCTTCGTTATTATCGAGATTAGGCCAATCAATGGTGACATTTGTGGGCTGCCCTGGCACATCCTGAGGTTATGTTGGTTGTTAACACGAACAGTGCATTTCACTGTATGTTTCGACATACATGTGATAAATAATTTCAAAGTTCAAAGTAAATTTATTATAGGCATCCGTTAGTCTTGCGAGACCATCGATCTGAGCCTGGAATGTCATCACTCTCCAGGACGCAGGCCTGGGCAAGATTGTATGGAAGACCAGTAGTTGCCCATGCTGCAAGTCTCCCCTCTCCATGACACCAATGTTGTCCAAGGGAAGGGCATTAGGACCCATACAGCTTGGCACCAGTGTCGTTGCAGAGCAATGTGTGATTAAGTGCCTTGCTCAAGGACACAACACGTTCCCTCGGCTGGGGCTCGAACTCATGACCTTCAGGTCGCTAGTCCAATGCATTAACCACTTGGCCACATGCCCACGTAAATTTATTATCAAGGTACATATATGTCACATATATAACTGATCAAGATGGCACCAGTGAACAACAATTCTTCGGGCTACATCTTCTAGATAGCGAATCTCTCCAATTATTTTGCTTTTTCCCTGCCTTCTGCTTGTTCTTTTGGTCTTCTTTGTGATAGAAAAACTGCTGGAGCCTGTCACGTGCAGTTTGGAGCTCGATCGAAGGTTCCAGCACTATGCTGTGTCCTGAGAGCTACCTTGTCGAGATTAGCAATGGGAGGGGTTGGGCCAAAAGGACTGAGCACACAAGCTGACTCGTGGAAAATTCTAGAGATGATGCGCCGGGTCATGAACGACTCCATCTTGAAGTGGCAAGGAAGATTGAAGTATCAAGGTGAATACGGAAGGGGTCAGCGATGGCTCCCAACAGAGACGGACAGCAGTTGGATTGGTGTGTTCGGACCCAGGTTGGCGGTCACTCTTTACTGAACAATTGGGTTCATGTGGCCACTCTCCTCATAAGCAGACGAAAAGATGTTTCCGATATTCTGAGATTTATGCGATTATTCTTTGGTCTGTACTTCATATTGGTCTCCTTAAGTTTTTTGGTGTTTGCTTTCTTGTGGATGATTGGCAGGTGAGTGATCTGTTAACTTTTTGTGTGTAATAGTGGGAGAGTTGGGGATTTGGTGTTACTAGTGCTGTTGTTTTTTGCGAGTGAAGGGGTCAGGGATCGTTACTGTCATTGTTCTTTTCTGTGAGTGAGGGGGACAGGGATTGTTACTGTTGCTGTTCTTTTCTGTGAGTGAGGGGGACAGGGATTGTTACTGTTGCTGTTCTTTTCTGTGAGTGAGGGGGACAGGGATTGTTACTGTTCTTTTCTGTGAGTGAGGTGGTTGGGAATTGTTATTCTCACTTTTTTTTTGCCGCAGGGGAAAGGGGGATTTTGGAGTCTGTGAGTTTTGTCTCTTTTCTTTTTCGTGCCTGGAGGAGGGAGTTGATATCTTTCCTTTCATCAACACCCATGGTCTTTCTGTATTTAATGGCTATCTGGAGAAGACAAATATCAGAGTTCTTTCGACAATAAAATTAATCTTTGAACCTCTGAACCCTGAGATCCATTTTCTTGCTGGCATACTCAATAAGTCCAGAGAATAATAATTTATATTTCCTTCTTTTGTTCACTCTCCTTCTGTCACTCTGGTTCCCTCTCACTCTTTCAGAATCAGATTTATTACAAGTGACGTATGCAATGAAATTTGTTTTCTGGCAGCAGTATGGTGCAAAGACATAAATATCTATAAATTACAAAAACAAATGGTGCAATAAAATTAGGTTGTCTTTATGGAGTGTTCAGAATTCTGATGGCAGTGGGAAAGTTGTTCCTAAATGTGAGTCTTCAAGCTCTTGTACTTCCTTCTGACTGGTAGGAACGAGAAGAGGGCACGTCCTAGATATTGAGGGTCCTTAATGATGGAAGCTGCTGGTTGAGTGGTGCCTTATGAAGACATCACCTATCATTAAAAATCCTCGTAATCTGGAAAATGAGGTTTTTCTCATCATCAGGTCCCCCTCCCCTCACCTTGCTCTCCTATGGTCTCAGTCCTCCCCTCACCCTCACTCTTGTCTGTTCCCTCTCATCTCACTCATGCCCTATCTATTCTCCCTCAAGACCCCGTCTATTCGCCCTCCCTTCACTTTCACCCCATCTGTTCCCCTAACCTCACTCTTGCTCTGCCTGATGTCACTCTCTCCCCCTCCCTCCTCAGTCTCTCCTCGTGTATTCCCCCTCACTCTTGCCTCATCTGACGTCACTCTCCCTACCCCCACCCTCCCTCTCTCCCCTTATCCCCTCTGACTTCACTCTTGCCGTCTGACATCTCTCTCCCCTTCCCCACCCTGTCTTTCCTCCACCCCATCTATGCCCTGATGTCAATCTTGCCCCGTCTGACATCTCTCCCTTCCCCACTCTCCCTCCTCTATCCCCATGACCTCACTCTTGCCCCGCCTGATGTCACTCTCTCCCGATCTATCCCCCCTGACCTCACTCTAGCCCTGGCTGACGACATTCCCCTCCCCACTCTCCATCCTCTATTCCCCCTGACGGCACTCTTGCCCTGTCTGATGTCTCTCTCTCTCTCTCCTTCCTCACCCTCCCCATCTATCCCCACTGACCTCCCTCTTGCCCCATCTGGCGTCACTCCCCATCTTCACTCTCCCTTCCTGCATCCTCACTCTCCCCATCCCTCCCCTCTCTCCTTCCTCTATCCGCCTGATCTCACTGTTGCCCCATCTGATGTCTCTCTCTCCCCCTCTCCCTTCTCTATCCCCCCTGACCTCGCTGTTGCCCCGGCTGACGTCACTCCCCACCCTCACTCTTGCCCCGCCTGGCGTCACTCCCCACCCTCACTCTCCCCTCCTCCAGCCGTCGCACAGTAAACATCCGGTGCGTTTGAACCTCTTTGGGCGGGAAGTGCCAGCGGGCGCCGCCATCTTGTCGAGCGCAGGCTCCGGGCACCGCGGTGTTGTGCAGAGCGGCGTCTGCACCGACGGGCGAGGGTTAGCAACGCAAAGCGAGCAGTCTGGCTGCGGTCGTGCAGTGTACCCTTCATCGTAAGTGACGGCTGCAAGCGTTCATGTTTTGTAGTCCGCAACAACTGGACGTTAAGGGTTTTATTTGTGGAGGAGGGACGCGCACGTCAGCGCCTACGCGAAGGAGTGAGGGCCCGGATTCGGGCCTCGGCCTGTCTCCCGAGTCCGGGGCTTCTGCGCTGCCGTTTAAGGGCTGGAGGAAAGCTCAGCAAACCGGCAGATAGAGGACCCTTTCCTCTTGAGCTAGCCTTAGCGATGTGGGTAAAATGGCGCCAGTGGATGAGGCCTCGACCTTGAGTTACCGCGTTATTCTGTTTCTCGTACTGAGAAGCTGCTGGGCCAGGAGGAAAGTGATTGTTGTTACATTGTGGCCTATGTTGTTTTTGTATTGGGAAACAGGTTTAGATAGCGATCTGTGCCAGCTTTAAATCGGCGATTGTTGGAGACCTCTGTGTTTTCGCCGCACACGGCTTCCCAAAATGTCTTTTAAGTTATTTCTCGCGTAATTGCGAATATGCGGCTCTGCACGAATTTTACACGGAGTAAAGATTTTCTGTTTAGCCCGCGCTTTATTCGGGCCAGTTTAGATTTGTGCCCATTGCAATTAAGCTCTAGTCGATTACAGTACAGTCTTTTGGGCGCCTGAAAGCAAACCTGCAAGGTTACAATTCTGTTACTGTAACATTGTTCGTTGTCACTACTGAGCTAGTAGGGTTCCTGATATTTCTGCGTTGACATTCACATCTCATATTAAACTTCACGACATTGCTACATTCTAAGACTGTTCTCTTATTTTGATCTGTTCGTCCATGGCAGTGGGGGCGGGGGTGTGGGTAAGAGAGGGAAATCACTTAAATTTACCCATTCCTTTTATGTGTATGGTGTTACAGAAGTACCTTTGTTCACAAAATGAGCCCTAATAGCGCAGGTTCATTTAAAATAAATATGACAGGTTGGATGTATTTTACTGTAAGGCTGAAGTGAAAACTTTATGGTATTACCTCCTAAGTCGCTTTTACTTTCTAAATATAACCTGAATTTACAATATGTAAATTTGTTTGGAAGATCCATCTATCGTGCTTTGAAAGACACCAGATACCAATATTTTAGAATTGCAGTGAAAGACAGAATCATTATTTTGGTGATAACCTTTTTATAAAATGTGGGATTTATAGACTCAAAATATTTTCTTCATAAATTATTGGTTATTTAATTTAAACAACTCAATTTAAATATGAGTTTCCCTCTTACCCTTTCTCCTGTGGTCCACTATGCTCTCTTTTCAGATTCTTCCTTCTCCAGCCCTTTACCTTTGTTCACTATGGCTTCACCCTCACCAAGCTAGTCTCCCCTCACCTTTTTATTCTGACATCTTTCTCCTTCCTTTCCAGTCCTGTAGAAAGGTATCGGCCCAAAACGTCAACTGTTTGTTCATTTCCTCCTGCATTTTGTGTATGTGGCTCAGGATTATTTGATGCTTATTTGTGGTTAGGGGAAATAATAGTGCTGTTGTTCCTTTGGGATTGAAGAGGATTTGTTCAATCTGTTTTTGAAGGTTCTAGAGTAGCTAATGAGGCCAGTTAGGTGCTCTTAGATAGGTGGAAGGTAGCAGATGGGTGCATTGCTTCCCCCACTTAACACAGCTTTTGCATTGTCCTAATAAGAAAATGTAAGGTTCTCAGTACCATCCTGAATATTCCTTCTCTGATTTGAGGGGTTGTGAGCCAACAACACCCAGGAGGCAATGGGAATCTTGAATTTACAACAGGTTTCTATACATCTTTTCAGTCCAGATTGACATTACACACACATTTATGTTTGGAGAAAACTTGACTTGTAGCAAGGATTGTGTGAGTGAGAGAACTTTAGTCATAGTAATTTTCCCTTTTGAATATTATGTTTAAGAAAAAACTAGGAATTAAATTTAAAATTAACTTTGTTTTATTGATATATTATGAGTGACCATGACTGTTCATTTGATACTTAAGGATGATGTTTATGGTGGATCGTTTATTGTGCATACAAATCTTCCTCTACCCCACCCCATCAAAATGCTAATTTAAAATCCCTCATCTTGCAAATGTATTTCTGGGAAATTTGCATTTATGACAAATCCTGTCTTTGACAGTCCATTCGCTAACAGATATTGCACAAAAGCTGACCGTTGAAAGCCGGTCCTGATGAAGTGTCTTGGCCTGAGATGTTGGCTGTTTACTGTTTTCCGTGGATGCTTCCTGACCTGCTGAGTTTGTACAGCATTTTTTGTTTGTTGCTCTGGATTTCCAGCATCTACAGATTTTCTCATGTTTGTTTATTCATGGTTTCATTACAAAGAATTTCCTAATTTATATTTACGATGTACCAGGTTGATCTGCAAACACTTTTGCTAGATATGGAAATTTTTGGTAGATGAAAGACTGGCAAAAGTAATATTAGCAGAGAGAAAAAAAATTCTTTTGACAACAGAATTATAAAACTTACAACTTTTTTCACGTTTTTCAGCACTATTGTGTTTTTTAAAAAAATTCAGAAATGTGTTTAAATATTTGGAAGTAAGCAACCTAATCAGTGAAAAAAACCACACCATTCTACTGCTGAAGATGTATTGCATACCTCTGACTTTGGAGTTGTATTGGAGAGCTTTTGTTTAAAGTATAGAACTTTAAAGAATATGCTCTGTTCCAAAAGATACTTTCAATAGGTAGAATATGATGCAAACAAAATTTAATCTTCAGTAAAAATATTCAGTTGAAGACATTGAAACTTCTAAACTTAAGAATTACGAATATAGGCTGCAGCATAGTTTATATGCCGAATATCAATGGTACAAGCCTGATTCTGATGTTTGAGTTACGTTCTGTATTACCTGGTAAGTCCTTGTTTTTCTCATCACACAGTTCATTTCCCTAAGGTATTTAGTCAATCTGTTCTCTTAATCTGAGCAAATACACAGGTGGCTATATATTTTTTTGTTTCTTTTCACATTTGGTGATATGATTCGATTTTCCATTATAGCCGATCTGTGTTCAAATTTATATTCTTGATAACTAAAATTACCCACGAACGGATACCGTCATAGAAAACCTACAGCACAAATACAGGCCCTTCGGCCCACAAATTTGTGCCAAACATGTCCCTACCTTAGAATTTACTAGGCTTACCTATAGCCCTCTATTTTTCTAAGCTCCATGTACCTATCCAAAAGTCTCTTAAAAGACCCTATCATATCCGCCTCCACCACCGTTGCTGGCAGCCCATTCCATGCACTGACCACTCTCTGAGTAAATAAACTTACCCCTGACATCTTCTCTGGCCCTACTTCCCAGCCCCTTAAACCTGTGTCCTCTTGTGACAACCATTTCAGCCCTGGAAAACAGCCTCTGACTATCCACACGATCAATGCCTCTCATCGTCTTATACACCTCTATCAGGTCACCTCTCATCCTCCGTCGTTCCAAGGAAAAAAGGCCGAGTTCACTCAACCTATTCTCATAAGGTGTGCTCCCCAATCCAGGCAACATCCTTGTAAATCTCCTCTGCACCCTTTCTATGGCTTCCACATCCTTCCTGTAGTGAGGCGACCAGAACTGAGCACAGTACTCCAAGTGGGGTGTGACCAGGGTCCTATATAGCTGCAACATTACCTCTCGGCTCCTAAATTCAATTCCACGATTGATGAAGGCCAGTACACCTTACGTCTTCTTAACCACAAGATAGTAAATTGGGTCAAGTCATGCTGTTGTTGGTCATAATCTCTCAGGTTTGCAGTGCCTGATTGTGTTCGATGATGGGGTACAAGTAGTCTATTACCAGAGTTGAGTATGCTCTAAAAAGCAAAGCAGTTGATCACGGATTACAGGAAAAACAGACAGCCTAGTCCCTATTGACAGCAATGGGACTTGTAGTTGAGAGGATAAGTAGTTTCAAGTTCCTTGGTATAACATGTTACCAAGGATCTCACCTGGACTGTACGTACTGCTGTGTGGTGAAAAAGGCACAACAGCGTCTCTTTCACCTTGGACAGCTGAAGAAGTTCAGCATGAGACCCTAAATCTTCAGGACTTTCTACAGAGGCACCATCATTAGCATCCTGACTGGCTGTGTCATTGGCTGGTATGGAAACTATGCTATCCTTAACTGCAGGGCACTGCAGAGAGTGGTGCGGATAGCCCAGTGCATCTCTGGATGTGAGCTCTCCTCTATTCAGGACATTTACAGCAGCAGGTGTGTAGAAGGGGCCTGGAGGACCATCAGGGTCTCCAGTCACCCCAACCACCAACTGCTTCAGCTACTACCGTCTGGCAAATGTTACTGCAGCATTAAGGCCAGGGCTAACAGACTCTGGAATGGCTTCTTTCACCAGGCCATCAGATTTATCAATACACATTGATCTGATTGCACATCTGTCTGTGCACTACGTGTATACAACTTCTCCAGTCTTGATGAAGGATCTTGGCCTGAAATGTCGACTGTACTTTTTTCCATGGATGCTGCCTGCCCTGCTGAGTTCCTCCAGCATTTTGTGTATGTTACAATCTTAAGTGTTTGGGCAATATCCTCCCACATTTCCCCTCTTCATTGCTTGTCCATTGTGAAGGTGATGCAACTTAAAGATTTTTTTTTACTCCCTTGGATGTAAGAAATAAAATAAATACAAATATCTATGATTGAAACAATTCATTGATTTTCCCCATTGCCTCTATCCCACTAGTTTCATCACCTACTCTTTCTCCTCCCCACCCTCTCAATGTGCCCATTACCCACGCATTCATTTATCCAGTTCCTCTCAACTCAATGCATTATCCCACTGTCCAACATCCTCTCCTGTTCACTTCCATTTACTTCAGCCCTCTGTCACTTCCACTTATCATTCCCACTCTACCCTTCTCTCACCTAGATCCATCTATCATTTACCAACTCTTGCTCTACCTTCCCTCCCCCCATCAACTTTTTATACTGGCTATTCTCCTCTTTCCAGTCAAAGAGAAGTACAGTACAGAACCAGGTCCATCTGCCGATTTAGTCCATGGCCAAACCATTTCAGCTGCCTACTCCCATCGACTTGCACTGAGACCATACCCCTCTATATCCCTACAATCCATGAACTTATCAAAACTTTTCTTAAATGTTGAAATCAAAGTCCACATGAAGGATCTCAACTTGTAATGTTTGAGTGTCCATTTCCCACCATTGATGCTACCAGACCCACCGTGTTGCTTATCTGATTATTCATCAAAAATAGTCAAAACTGTCTGATGCATCATCGGCACCAGTCTACCCACTATTAAGGACGTATTTGTAGAAAGATGCTGGAAAAAGCCAATGATTCTTTGAAGGATCCCAACCACCCTGTTCATGGACTGTACCACTTCCAGTCGACAACTTCACCTACCTGGGCAGCATACTCTCTCGCGCAGTGAACATAGGCGCTGAGGTCAACAACAGGATTGCCAAAGCCAGCGCCGCCTTTTGGGAGACTCCGTGTGAACGTCTGGGGACGGAAAGGACTCAGCCTTACCACCAAGCTGAAGGTCTACTGTGCAGTGGTCCTTAGCACCCTCCTTTACGCCAGCGAGACCTGGACTGTCTACAGCAGACACGCCAAACAGCTCAACCACTTTCACCTGAGCTGTCTCCGCAGACTCCTCCATATCAGGTGGCAGGACAAAGTCCCCGACACGGAAATCCTGGAACGAGCTGGGCTCTGCAGCGTCTACACCCTCCTGCTGAAAGCCCAAGCCAGGTGGGCTGGACATGTGGTCAGAATGCCAGACAGCCGATTGCCTAAGCAGCTGCTGTACGGAGAACTGTGTCAGGGCAAGTGCTCAGTCGGGGGGGGGGGGGGCAGAAAAAAACGTTTCAAAGACTGCCTCAAAGCGTCCCTCAATGGCCTGGGTGTCGACGTCAACACGTGGGAGACGCTTGCCCTCAACCGTCCAGCTTGGTGCAGCAAGATCACCATAGGAGCCCGTGCAGCTGAAGTCAGGCGCACCATCGAGGCACAACAAAAGCGTGCTGTGCGCAAGGTCTGAGCAGTATCCACTGCTACGACAGCACCCACCCACTTGTGTCTCACATGTGGGCGAGCCTTCAGGGCCCGGATTGGCCTCATCAGTCACCTCTGGACCCACAGCCACCAATCTTCCATTTGACTTTGAAGCCACGGTCATCTTCGACTACGAAGGACGAACAACATACAACAACCACTTCCATCAGAGAGGAGTCTACATGGCAGGGCCACCAGACTCAAGAACAGTTACTTTACCCAAGCAGAAAAGCTGAGCAAAATCTTCCCACTCTAACTCCCCATCAATACAACTTTATCATTTCCTTTTAGTACCGCCTTCTGAACATCACTCCTGTGTCTAGCATCACTTCATGGACATACAATCAATCTATGTATAGAAGTTATTTAATGTATTTACATTTAATGTATTTAATTTTTATTACGGTGCTCTTTAGTGTTTTTTCTGTGCTGCATTGGATCTGGAGTAACAGTTCATTCTCTTTTACACTTGTGTACTGGAAATGATATTAAAAAAAGTTGAATCTTGAATTTGTATTATGTGGGACATTGTGAGTGAACTGGCTGTTTCAGTGAGTGCCCTGCCAGAATGTAAATACCATTCAGGGACCAGAGTTGACTTTCCAGTTTCTTTGTAAATACCCTGCACTCCATGCTTTCTACTGACATTATAGAATTCCCCTGCATCTTTTCAGAATAAATAAGCTTTCATCAGGGAAAGATATTTTGGAAATATCTCCGTACTATTTACATAGAATCTGCAGTCTGTTTGCTGTAATGTTTTGTTTAAGTAGACGTTTGCTGAGCAACTTGATTAAGAGTCCAACTCCTGGCAGCAGTATCAGTAGACATTCTGAGCTATGTATTTCAAAGATAAATTATTGTCTTTGGAGTTACTTGAGGTCCTACAGAAGGATTTGAAAGGAACTATATTTACTTATTGAGATACAGCCCTTCGAACTGCACCACCCAGTAATCCTGAATTTAATCCTAGCCTCATTACTCGGCAATCTACAATGACCAATTAATCTACCAGCCTTTCAAAATGTCTTCCCTTGGCATGAATAAGATACTAAGTTAGTTGGAATAGTATTAAATATGCGTTTTTCAAAAAAAAACAAGATGGTTAGCAAGCAACAGGAATTCTGCAGATGCTGGAAATTCAAGCAACACACATCAAAGTTGCTGGTGCCTGGCCTGCTGCGTTCACCAGCAACTTTGAAGATGGTTAGCAGTTGAGTTTGACCCAATAGAACTGCTACATCCAGGTGAATAGTTGTTGAATCAGAATGAGGTTTATTATCACGGGCATGTGACGTGAAATTTGTTAATTTAGCAGCAGTTCAATACATAATCTAGCAGAGAGAGAAAAAAAATGT
The DNA here is from genome assembly GCF_030028105.1 of Mobula birostris. Taxonomy (NCBI): domain Eukaryota; kingdom Metazoa; phylum Chordata; class Chondrichthyes; order Myliobatiformes; family Myliobatidae; genus Mobula; species Mobula birostris. Next base: position 14,674,260 of record NC_092370.1, read on the forward strand.
AATATAAAATATATTAATAAACAAGTAAATCAGTTATTTTTGTTGAATAGATTATTTAAAGATGTGCAAAAACAGAAATACTGTATTTTTTTTAAAAAACGTGAGGTAGTATCCAAAGCTTCAATGTCCATTTAGGAATTGGATGGCAGAGGGGAAGAAACTGTTCCTGAATCACTGAGTGTGGTGCCTTCAGGCTTCTGTATCTCCTACCTGATGGTAACAGTGAGAAAAGGGCATGCCCTGGGTGCTGGATGTCCTTGATAATGGACGCTGCCTTTCTGAGAGGCACCACTCCCTAAAGATGTCCTGGGTACTTTGTAGGTTAGTGCCCAAGGTGGAGCTGACTACAATTACAACCTCCTGCAGCTTTCGGTCCTGTGCAGTAGCCCCTCCATACCAGACAGTGATGCAGCCTGTCAAATGCTCTCCACGGTACAAATATGTAAGTTTTTGAATGTATTTGTTGACATGCCAAATCTCTTCAAACGCCAAATGAAGTATAGCCACATCTTGCCGCCTTTATAACCTCATTGATATGTTGGGACCAGGTTAGATCCTCAGAGATCTTGACACCGAGAAACTTGAAGCTGCTCACACTCTCCACTTCTGATTCCTTTGTGAGGATTGGTATGTGCTGCTTCGTCTTAACCTTCCCGAAGTCCACAACCAGCTCTTTTGTCTGACTGATGTTGAGCGCCAGGTTGTTGCTGTGGCACCATTCCACTAGTTGGCATATCTCACTCCTTTACGTCCTCCGTCACCACCTGAGATTCTACCAACGATGGTTGTATCGTCAGCAAATTTGTAGATGGTATTTGAGCTATGCCTAGCCATGCAATCATGTGTATACAGAAAGTAGAGCAGTGGGCTAAGCACGCACCCCTGAGATGCGCCAGTGTTGATCGTCAGCAAGGAGGATATGTTATCACCAATCTACATAGACTGTTGTCTTCTGGTTAGGAAGTCGAGGAACCAATTGCAGAGGGAGGTACAGAGGTTCCAAGCTGATTAGTGTTTGAAGTTTTTATAAATTGAGAATTTTGTAGTAAAAAAATAAGTTTTCAAAAGATTGTTTAATTGCTCGTTAAAATGAGAATTTTCAAAGTATTGCCATGAGATGTAAAATTAATCCTAAGACAGTGTTTATTATGCAGATATTTAAAAGATTCAAAACCAAGCCATTCAGAATAATGATTGAGAAAGAACTTAAAAGATTTCAACTTCAATTTGCTTGAATGGTTTTCATAGAGAAATTTATCAGGTCTAAAGAGACATACTACATAGAATTCTACAAAGAGAGTGATGAGATCAAAATAATTCTAAGTATTAGAGAAGAGACGAGGAAAATTTACTTCAACAAGGAATCTGGAACCCCATGAACAATGGGTGTCAATTTTGAAAAGTACTTGGACGTTCACTTGAAGAGGTACAATGTACGGGACTAAGGACCTTGTGCTGAAAGGTCTTGTTTGTAGAATTCAATATATTATGTCTCTGATGAAGGGTTTTGGCCTGAAATGTGGACTGTTTATTATTAATCACAGATGCTGCATAGCCTGTTGAGTACCTCCAGCATTTTAATCTGCAAGCTCTTTTTATGACTGGTGATGGACCAAAAGGGTTTATGCTACTGATTTTCTGTCCCTTATTTGAAAACTCAAATCACATTCAGTGGACTAGTTTGCTGAAGGATAAGCATCCTATTGTTTCTTTAAACAATCGCTGAATGACATGGTTTCTGTTGTTTAATGAGGTATGAATTTTATAATTGGTGATGGTTTAACAGTAGCTCTACATGAATCACAAACACAAAATCTGCAGATGCAGGAAATCCAAGCAGTCTTGCTGAAGGTCTTGCCTGAAATGTCGCCTGTACTCTCCCATAGATGCTACCTGGCCTGTTGAGTTTCTCCAGCATTTTGTGTGTGTTAGCTGTATATCAATGATGTGAATCTACAGTATCCTATTTAATTCCATGAATTTGTTTATAGCTTTTGGCCAGTTGATGAACTTGGTTATTCTCAATGATTTGACTCCAATATACTGGATGTCTACTTTTAAACACAAAGGAGACTTAATTGATTCTTTAAAAAATAAATAGTTTCTTGCTTTTACATTTCTCAGTATAATAGAGAGAGCAACAGTTAAATTCATATTCACTTGGGTTTTTCTTTTAAATTGTAAGTGTTTTCAAATTTGAAAGAAATTAAATTAGGTTGCAATTATTTTATGTCACCCAGTTTTATAGTTAGTGGTGAAACAAAGGTGTACACCAGTGACCTCAATTGCCGGTTTCCAGAATGAATAGCAAAAATCAGTAAACTCATGAGAACACATGGTAATCCTCATTGTAAAAGAAGCCATTAGCACCCTTCCATCCTCTTCCAGAACAATTTGAAGGTACAGTTCTGATGCAATTCTGCTTCACTGTTCCATATTCACCAACTTTCATGCAGATGCAACACATTTCCTTTGAATTGTTTCCACCCTTCATTGAGGCACTTGAACACTCCTTCCAGCGGAACCCTGAGGCTTTCAATTTAGCATAAAGCAAATTGTGCTCACCTTGGAGAAGAGAAACACAGATCCAATTGCTACTTAGCACTGTGTTTTATTCGCACCAGCTTTTAGTAAGGCCACATTTGGTCATCAATATGTTAATTAAGTTATAGCCATGAATGATTGTAAAAAATTCTTATCTCTTTGGGATCAAGATTGAAGTTTTCCAATAAAGGTTTAAAAGTGATAAAATCAGAATCATTTAATACCAATATGTGAAACATTCCAGAATTGATTGTGATTCAGTGCCAAGCACATGTGTGGTATGGCCTCCACTGGTTGTAGTCGACCATGGGTACTGCGCTTCTGGTAGTCACTGGTTTGTCGAGCAGCGTCGACTGTGGCAATTGAGGCTGATCTTGGAATGGTAGGCTCTGCTGCAGTTGCTGCATGTGTAGGGTGTTGTGGAGTTGTTGTCCGCTGTGCTCTTCGTTTAGCTCTCTGCTCCTCAAACTGACTCAGCCTTGCTCTAGGTGTTGCTGAAGAGTACCTCGCCATTTGTTGCAGTCATCTGCTGTATCCTCCCAGCACTCTGTGTTGACTTTTAAGGCTTTCATGTCACGCTTGCAGAGGTCCTTGAAGCGAACCTGGGGTCTACCAACGTTCCTCTTGCCTGTTGCTAGTTCTCTGTAGAGGATGAAGTCGACCATCCTTCATACAATGGATATGGCCCAGCCAGCACAGCCTGCGTTGTCTTAAAAGCATGAACATTGTGGGAAGTCCAGTGCGGGAGAGGACCTCAGAGCTTGGGACTTTGTCTCTCCAGGTGATACCAAGGATGCGGCGAAGGTTGCGCAGGTGAAAACTATTGAGTTTCCTCTCCTGTTTGGAGTAGGTGGCCCGAGCCTCACTACCATTCAGGAGGGTGCTGATAACGCATGCATTGTACACAGCAGTCTTGGTCTTTGTAGCGAGTTTGGATTTTCCCTGACCCACGAGTAGAGTCGAGCAAGGATCGATGTTGCGTTGCCGATACGCCTGTTGATTTCAGCGTCGAGGGAGAGAGTGTCGCTAATGGTCAACCCCAAGTACATGAACTCATGGACCACTTCTAGATCATAGTTGTCGATGGTAATGACTGGTGTCTCCATTACGTTCTGGGCAAGGACATTTGTTTTCTTTAGGCTGATGGTAAGCCTGAAGTCCTTGCATGCCTTAGAGAAGCGGTCTATGAGGGTTTGTAATTGCTGTTTGGTGTGCGAGGTTATAGCAGCATTAACGGCAAAGAGCATGTCACGTATTAAGATCTTTCGGACCTCTGTTCTTGCTCTCAGGTGCGCAGGGTTGAACAGCCGCCCATCAGACCTGGTGTACACGTAGATGCCTTCTGTCGACGTCCCAAACGCGTGCTTCAGTAGCATGGAGAAGATGCTGAATAATGTTGGGGCCAACATGCATCCTTGTTTGACTCCACTATGAATAGCGAAGGGTTTTGGTGAGCTGCCATCATACTGAACAGTAGCCCTCATGTCGTCATGGAATAACTTGATGATACTTTGGAGTTCTGGGGGACAGCCAAGCTTGAGGAGAATCTGAAGGAACCCCTCCCTGCTGAAAAGGTCGAATGCCTTGGTCAAATCGATGAAAGCGACATAGAGGGGTTTCTGTCGTTCCCTGCACTTCTCCTGGAGTTAACAGACAACAAGGTAGCAATCAACAATTTATAAGACAATAGTGCAAACAGCCATGAGCAAAAAAACAATTAGCAGAACAGTCACCTACACAAACATCAATAATCTTTGGGCTCAGAGGTCAGAAGAAGTGACACTACAGATTTTTAACACCTCTCTAAATCGGCGAGTTGTTTGTTATACCCCCCCCCTCACTGAAACGGGGATGCCTCTTCTTCCCTTATTAAGGAAAGAGGGAGAGCACCTGTGTTATGCTGAATACTGGGTGAACATGCAGTCTTTGGGGTACTGGAAGTCTGTATTGATGCTTTGCTGCACGCTTGGGTGTTCGGTGGAGGACGCTGAAGTTTTTTTTGGCTGGTGAGGGAGAGGGCCATTGCCTTGCTGCTGCTTATGTGTGGGAGGGCGGAGCTTTGGGGTTCTAGCATTTAACTGTCATTCATTTTTTGGGGCATTCCTGTTTATGTGGATGTTTACGAAGAAAAAGAATTTTAGGATGTATATTGTATACATTTCTCTGACATTAAATGTACCTATTGAAACCTATAAAACAAATAAATATTAACACATGAACAGATTCAATAATTAACAGAACAAGGAGAGCAGGAAAGACCATTCAATGGATGTTGTGCAGAGACAGGGTATATCACTTAAGTGAGTTTTTTTTGTGAAGCTGGTTAAATACAGGAAAGAAGTCTTGACGTTTATGTATTCCAGGGTGCCTAGGTGCGACTCAAGTAGCAGCAGTACTCTCAATGGATATGATTAAATATTCTTGTTTCAGCCTGTTACAGCTAAAAAGCACAACTACTTCCAAGGTCAGTACAGTCAACAAAGATGTCTTAATACGTTTAAATGAACTATTGCTGCTTTAAAAAGATGGCAACAATGCAGGCTGTGGTCAGAAGTGCCCGCGGAGAAACCTCAGAGGAAGCGCGGTTGCAGATCAGGATTACAAGCGCGTTTAAGGAAACGGGGTTTAAAACTCCCTGTACCAACTATCTTGCTGGCGAACGTGCAGTCTCTGGTGAATAAAGTCGATGATCTCACAGCCAGGGTGCTGAATCAGAGGGACAGGTAGGACCGTGTGTGTCCTTTCTTTCATGGAATCCTGGTTAACCCCTTCCATACTGGATGCAGCGATTCAGATCAAGGGGTTTACTATACACCGTCAGGATAGATCTATAGGGTCTCTAAAAATCAGAGGTGAAGGAGTATGCCTCATGATCAACTCTTCTTGGTGCACAAATATATCAGTGCTGTCCCAATTCTGCATGCCAGACCTGGAATATCTAGCAGTAAAGTGTCGTCCTTTTTACCTACCATGGGAGCACTCTGGGGTCATTCTGGTAGGAGTTTACATACAACCTCAGGCCAATGTCAAGCAGGCTTTGGATAATCTGAGCAATGGGATCAACGTGCACGAAACAGTGCACCCTAATGCCTTCACCATTGTTTTGGGAGATTTTAACAAGGCAAGTCTGAAAAAATCACTAAACAATTACCATCAACAGATCACTTGTAATACCAGAGGAAACAACACACTGGACCATTGCTACACCACCATCAAGAATGCCTACTATGCTATTCCACGCCCTCACTTCGGGAAGTCTGGTCACCTGGCTGTACTTCTACTCCCTGAGTATTGGCAGAGACTGAAGACTGCAGCACCAGTAGTGAGGACCAAGAAGGTTTGGACCAGGGAAGCACAGGTGCGCCTACAGGACTGCTTTGAATCGATGGAGTGGACTGTATTCAGGGATTCATCTTTGGATTTGGATGTGTATGCTGCAGTTGTTACTGATTTCATTAAAACCTGTGTAGATGAGTGTCAGCCTACAAAGACTTACTATACATTCCCACACCAAAAACCGTGGATGAATCAGGAGGTCCGTCGTCTGCTAAAGGCTAGATCTGTGGCATTCAAGTCTAGAAAACCAGGTATGATTTGCGGGGGGCTATTTCAAGCGCAAAGAGACAATTTTGAACAAGGTTGGAGGCGATATCAGATGCATGGCAGCTCTGGCAGGGTCTGCAAGACATTACTTCCTACAACGCTAAACCCAATAGTATGAATGGCAGCGATGCTTCACTACCAGATGAACTTAACGCTAGAGTACACCCTTGCAAGGCAGAGGTCCCGATGGAGTACCTGGAAAGGCTCTGAAAACCTGTGCCAACCAACTAGAGGGAGTATTCAAGGACAATTTCAACCTCTCACTGCTATGGGCAGAAGTGCCCACTTGCTTCAAAAAGGCAACGATTATACCAGTGCCTAAGAAGAATAATGTGGGCTGCCTTAATGTCTATCACCCGGTAGCACTCGCATTGACAGTGATGAAATGGTTTGAGAGGTTGTTTATGACTAGACTGAACTCCTGCCTCAGCAAGGACCTGGGCCCATTGCAATTTGCCTGTCACCACAATAGGTCAATAGCAGATGCAATCTCAATGGCTCTCCACACAGCTTTAGACCACCTAGACAACACAAAACACCTATGTTAGAATGCTGTTCATCGACTATATATAGCTCAGCATATAGTTGATCAACACTGGCGCACCTCAGGGGTGCGTGCTTAGGCCACTGCTCTACTGTCTGTGTACACATGACTGTGTGGCTAGGCATAGCTCAAATACCATCTTTAAATTTGCTGACGATACAACCATTGTTGGTAGAATTTCAGGTGGTGACGAGACGGCGTACAGGAATGCGATATGCCAACTAGTGGGATGGTGCCACAGCAACAACCTGGCACTTAACGTCAGTAAGGTGAAAGAGCTGATTGTGAACTTCAGGAAGGGTAAGACGAAGGAACACATACCAATCCTCATAGAGGGATCAGAAGTGGAGAGAGTGAGCAGCTTCGAGTTCCTGGGTGTCAAGATCTCTGAGGATCTAACCTGGTCCCAACATATTGATGTAGTCATAAAGAAGGCAAGACAGTGGCTATAGTTTATTAGGAATTTGAAGAGATTTGGCATGTAATAAATACACTCAAAAACTTCTATTGTTGCACCGTGGAGAGCATTCTGACAGGCTACATCACTGTCTGGTATGGAGGGGCTACTGCACAGGACCGAAAGAAGTTGCAGAAGGTTGTGAATCTAGTCAGCTCCATCTTGGGCACTAGCCTACAAAGTACCCAGGACACCTCTAGGGAGTAGTGTCTCAGAAAAGGCAGCGTCCATTATTAAGGATGTCCAGCACCCAGGGCATGCCCCTTTCTTACTGTTACCATCAGGTGAAAGATACAGAAGTCTGAAGGCACACACTCTGATTCAGGAACAGGTTCTTCCCCTCTGCCATCCGATTCCTAAACGGACATTGAAGCCTTGATGACGACGTAGTCCTCTCTAGGGCACAAGCCTGGGCGGGAAGATTTGAAGAACCGGCTGTTGCCAATGCAGCGGGTTTTCCCTCTCCATGTCGCTGATGTAGTCCAAGGGAAGGGCAAGCGCCAGTACAGCTTGGTATCAGTGTCGTCACAGAGGTTGCCAGCGTGAAGTTGTAAACTACATCAAACTGCCTTAGGGACCCCGGCTCCGGATTTCTTCCTCAGGATTTACTCCCAAAGCCTTTCCCGTGGGTGGATATGGCCGCAAGGTTTTAAAACTTCTCCAAGGCGACTGCTGTCCAAGGCTGATGAGTCCCACCTGCCTGAACCACATAGAGTGCTTTGCATTTAAATGCAAAATAACGCATATTTTGAAAAGAACTCTATTTTCAGAGGAAGAATGAGGATAAGGGAAATGATGGATAACATTGGATTGGATCGATTGCTCCTTTTGAAGAGTCAGTACATTAACTGGTTGAATGCCTTTAAATTTTGTTGCACTGTGATCATATAAATTTTGGTCATCAGCTTTTTGCATTGTGAGGCCACATTACTTAATAGAATCCTTATTTTCTTTATCCATTGACCATTCCTTTGACCATTATTCAGGAAATATCTTAGAATAGTTATTTTTATATAATCATTTCATATATTATTGATATTTGGGGAATTAAGGGTTATGGGGAAAAGTCAGGTAGGTGGAGATGAGATGATGGCTAGATCAGCCATGATCTTATTGAGTGGTGGAGAAGGCTTGATGGGCCAGATTGCCTACTCCTCCTATTTCTTATGTTCTTATATTTAAAACCTCTAAATGAGCGATGCCATTGGTTTCCTTCTCCTAGTTTAATTTCCCTTTCTTAGTTGTCACATCTCCTAAGAATTAAGAGCAGAAATAGATCACTGGCTCTCTCAAACTCACTTTGTCAACTTAACAAAAAAGTCCACAGTTTATCTGTTGGTAACTACAAATTTCCATTCCTGTTCACTTATGGTAATGATGTTATCAAGAATCCAACTATCTCTGTCATAAAAATATTAAAAACTCTGCTTCCATCTCCTTTGTGCAAGAGTTCCAAAGACATTCTCCAGTCCAGTCCAAAAAAATCAATATCATCTCTGTGTAGGTGCTCCAGTTTCCTTCCACATTTCACAGATTTACTGTTAGGCTTTGTGAGTTGTGGGCATGCTACGTTGGAAGCATGGTGACACTTGCAGGCTACTCAGCACAATCCTCACTGATTTAATGCATACTTTATTCTTTATTGGGTGTTTTTATGTACATGTAACAAGTAAAAGCTAATCTCTTAGAAGTCTCTTACCATTTCAACAGTAATGTTTTTCTTTTGTTCCTGCTTGAGGGATTGTTTTGCATCTTTCTACATACTACAAATTTTCTTTTGGGTCTTTGTCCACTCGCACAATCTACCTATACACCTCTTGTATCTTTCTTTGTCTGTCTCTCAACTTGGTTTCCTACTTTGTGAAATAGATAATTCCAGACATCAATATATATAGTACAGTATTGTGCGAAGATCTTGGGCATGTATAGCTAGGGTGCTTAACAATTTTGCACAGTATTGTATTTGTCAACGTGGAGCAGAAAGCGAGTTTTTAAATCTGGCGGGAACAAAGGGTGTTGGGAATGGCGAGCATGAAATGCATTGGGAGGGGTGTGGGCCAGGTGGCAGAGGACTGTCAAGGGCTGGAGGTGGTGGCACAGGTGCAGGCACACTCAGCCCAGAAACACCATGAGAGGTCATTTGATTCCAAACAACTGGTTTATTGAATGTCCCTTTGGTGCTTCCCGTTCTCTCCCTTCTCCCTTCTCCCTTCCTGTTTTCCCAAGCAGTCCAGCACAGCGTATGCCCTTTCGCCCATGATATTGTGCTGACTTTTTAACCTCCTCTAAGATCAATCTAACCATTCCCTCTTACGTAGATAGCCCTTCACTTTCCTTCATCCATTCTTAAATGCGCCTTAAGTATCTCTCTTACCATGTCTGGCTGGGCATTCCTGTCTTCTTTCCTAAAACCAAGGTAATTGAGCAAAGTTGAAGTAATTTTTCCGTCTACTATTATGATTTTCAGAGAAGCTTGTTAGAAAACATCCCTCTTACAGTTGTTTGGCTAAGTGACCAGTTGTTTCATGCGTACTGTCTCCCTGTTTGAATGTAAAAGCCATCGACGTTGCAGCTCAGATTTAGTTGTTTTTTTAAAAAAAAATTTGTTTGAAGGGATGATTTTGGGGACAGAGAAAGGAGTTAGGGGACAGATAAGGATATAGGGGCGGGTTTGATTGAAGCAGTGGACAAGCCGGACTCTAAGCCTCTGCTGTACATTTGAAGGCCAGCAACGTGAATGTGGTTGAATGCGGGTGACCTCCTAGGTACGCAGGACTGGAGTTCAAGGTCTGGTGCGCGGGTCCTGTCATCAACATGTCTGGTGTTTGACGTGTGGAGTTTGGGTCTTCTTTGATCGTCTTTGAGTTCTGGATTTGATACCAATGGTCGAAGTCCAGAAATTGAGGCCTAATGGCCAGAGTTCAGAGGCTGGGGATGTCTGTGAATCTGAGTCCACTGGAGGTAGGATACCAAAGAAGATGGCCTGTCCTAGGGTTGGAGGACTGCATTTGTGTAAAGAGGAACAGGGCTTGTTTAGCTGTGGTTATTCTGTTGCTTGTGATTTTCTTCTGAGCATTGTCGGCATCAGTATATGTGAGTATACTTGCGGACTGCCCCCACCGTATCCTTGAGTGTGTTTGTTCTGAGTGCCAATGACACATTTCACTGTATGTTTTGATACACATTTGATAAATAAACCTGAATCTGAATACAGTTGCATTTACTATTTTCAAATGTAATGGGAAAAAAGGGAGATTTTAGAAAATTTAAAACGAGGCATCAGCCATTTTGCTGGCGACTACTTTTGTGAAACTGGGATGATGGACTTCATCAGAATGTAACTCCCACCATTAAAGTGCTGTCATGAAAACAAAAGAGGAGCTGGAGGAGCTTAAGGAGTCAACCAGCAGGATTTCGATCAGAAACATTGACTATCCCTTTGCTTCCACAGATGCTGTCTTATCTGCTGAGTTCCTTTGGCAGTTGGAATTTCTTTGCTCCAATTACAAGCATCTAGAGCAGGGGTGGCCAACCTTTTACATTCCATACATCAATTTTTTCACACGAGTTCAGACGCGATTTTTTTTCCACGCACGAGTTCTATATTAACATTTTTACAAGAATTGAATTGGGGGTACAAGAGTTGTATGGCTCATCTAAACTCGTGAGTGAAAAAATTGACGCATAGAATGTAAAGGGTTGGCCACCCCTGATCTAGAGTCTCGTGTCCAAATTAGGTTTAATATCACTGGCATCTTCTATACATTACTAAAATTCTCATTCTGTTTATCAGTTTGTCTGTTTGTGCCCTCAAATTAGCCCAAATGATGCATTACAGCAGCACTTTATTTGACTAAATGGACTTAAAATGCGCTAACTTACAGAATGTATGCGAAGGTCAGGGTTATATTCGTATAAAATTGCTCACTCGTCAACAGGCCCTGCTTTCCACACCCGATTCCAGCTTTCATGGAAGGGGAGGGGGGAACTGCGACGGGACACCATGACGCATGCGCACAGCCAGCCTCAGCAAAGCATCACGATGCTCACCAACCGCAGCAAAAGGGCAGGGCAGCTCTATTTCGAGAAGTCACGTTCTGCTAATCACCATCAGCATGTTCAGGATTGGGACAGATCAAACTGTGACCCATCAATAAGAGATAATTAAATCTTATTGTTATGAAGTGCTTTGAAACACCCATCAAACCCTTTGCAGCAGTCAAAGGACAGCGATGACTATATCACGTCCATTTTAGAGAGCGCCAACCACATCATCAAGAGAAATCAAGCATCCTGGAGGCTTTGGTGTTACTGCTTCGTATCTTCTATCCAGCATTAAGGTCAAAAAAATGTGGTCAGCCTAACTGAGAGGCATCATGGACCAGCTCTTCTGTATTTCCACGAGAAACTTGAGAACTTGGCCAAAACACTTGAAGAATATAACTTGCCGACACCAAGAAACAGTACAATTACTCAAAGTGTTGGCAATCTGGAATTATTGCTTGAACTGCAATACAACAGAGACGAACATCAGGAATTTGTTTCACAGAAGCAGTCCCTGTTGAATAATGAGCAAAGAGAAGTATATGAATATGTGTGCGACTGCTTGGACAGGAAATTTAATGATTTTCATTGATGCACTAGGAGGAATGGGCAAGACATTTATCATCAACTTGGTCCTCGCTAAAGTTAGGAGAGATGGAGGTGTTGCTATTGCAGTAGCATCATCTGGTATTGCAGCAACATTGATGCCTGGTGGTAGGGCAGCACATTCAAGGTGCAAGATAACCCTCAAAGTCAATAAACATGCCCTTTGTAACATGGATTTTAAAAATACCACTACTGCAAATTTACTCTGAAATGGAAGGCTTATTGTCTGGGATGAGTGCCCCATGATTAGGAGGGAGAGCTTTGAAGCCGTGGATTGGACTCTTCATGATGTATGTGGCAAGAATGAGGCCTTCGGGGGTATTTTAACCATTTGCTGTGGCGATTTCTGTCAGTTTCTAGCAGTTGTGAATTGAGGAAATGATGCTGATGTGGAGAATTCATGCATTAAAAAATCCTACTTATGGAGAAGCTTCATCAAGTTTCAATTGAAGAGAAACATGCGATTGAGTGAGGGAAAATAGACAATAGACAATAGGTGCAGAAGTAGACCATTCGGCCCTTTGAGCCTGCACCGCCATTCTGAGATCATGGCTGATTATCTACTATCAATACCCGGTTCCTGCCTTGTCCCTATAACCTTTGATTCCGCTATCCATAAGATACCACTACTTACCAGGACAATATTTTGAGTTCTTATTGGATGTTGGAGAAGACAAGATTGAGGAAAATGAAAACTATGAAATTGAATTACCTGAAGATATTCTACCAGCGAAAACTATGGGAGAATGTATTGATTTTTATCTACCTGACTTTCGACAATCCTGCAGAACTGCTCTCGAGGAATTATATCTTGGTTCCTCTCAATGAAATGATGTGAAAAATAAACTTCACATGCATTAGATGCTTCCCTGGAATTATGAAAGAATACTGTTCCTTCAATGCCGTAAGTGAAGGAGCTAACACCACTCATTTTCCAATAGAATGCCTTGATTCGGTCGAACTCTCTGGATTGCCACCACATAAACTGGAATTGAAGAGGGTATCTCCCATCATTTCAATGAGGAACTTGGATCCACCAAGGCTTTGCAATGGAACGTGAATGATGGTGGAAGAACTGCACGACAATCTCATCGTAGCAAAGAGAAACATTGGTCATTCAAAAATGACATTGTCATGATCCGAAGGATTACTCTCAGTTTATCAGAAGGGGACGATGTCCCTCTTCAGTGGAGCTAGTTCCTGATAGTGTCATGTTTTGCTATGACTATACAAGAGGCGCAAAGCCAAACCATGGACAATGTACTGATTTATCTGGAGAAACCGGTATTCCAGCATGGTCAGCTGTATGTGGCTTTAAGCCGGGGAAAAAGAAATTAAAATGTTAGAGGTTTCTTGAAGGGTGGCAGATCAACCAGAAATGTTGTCGTCAAAATTGTCCTTCGTTAAATGAGGAGGAGCTATATTTGTCTTGCTACACATCTTTCTTCTTTAATAAACTGAGTTTCTCTTCTTTAATTTCCAAAGCAAAGCGATAGCAATAGCATTCAGGGAAATTTAATGTTCATTCTGGAGAGCTGTTGAATATATCTGTCAACTGGGCTGCATAATCTTTCAGAACTTGGACTTGGTATATTATCTGGCACCCAGCTTTGCGTGGATTGGCTCTGGCCAGGGTCTTCCTCACCTCAGCTTTAGCCTGATGGAGTGTCTGCTCCCCTGGGGTTAGGGGTGCCTCCCTCACCAGCACTTTGATTTGCGCATCAAGCTGGGTGTAGAAGACACTTAGCCTCTCAGGGAGTGAAGCATCCTGGATGAAAGTGGGTGCTGTAGGAAGGATGAGCAACCTACCTGTGGCACTGTAGTTCAGGGAGTCATTCAAGAGGGGGGAGAGAAGAGAAATGTAGTGATAATTTGGGATAGTATAGTCAGGGGAATGGACAAATAGATAGAGCGTCCTGAAGGCTGTGTTGCCTGCCTGGAGCCTGAGTTTGGGGCTTGCAGAGGAATTTGAAGTGGGAGGGGAAAGATCCAGTTACCAACGACATGGGTAGAATGAGGAAAGAGGTTCTGCTAACGGAATTTGAGCAGCTCGGGACAAAATTAAAAAGCAGAAATAAAAAGGTGGTAATCTCTGGATTATTGCCTGAGCCATGTACAAATTGGCATAGTGTCAAGAGGGTTAGAGAGTTAAATGCGTGGCTCAAGGATTGGTGTTGGAGAAGTGGGTTTGAATTCATGGGAAATTGGTACCAGTATTGGGGAAGGAGGAGCTGTTCGAATTGGATGGGCTGCACCTAAGCCATGATAGGACCTGGATCCTGGCAAATCGCATAACTAGGACTGTGAATATGGCTTTAAATTAAATAGTAGGGAGTTGAGTTCAACAGATTGGAGAAGTATGGATAAAGTAAAAAAGAGAAGTGTGGATAAAGATAAAAGCAAAAGATAAGAAAGAAAAGTAAGAGTGGAGTGAAGAAAAATCAAGTGCAAAAGAGAAAAAGATTACAACACTTTAAAAGCACAATGAGTGTGAGGGCACTTTATTTGAACACCCGGAGTATTTGAAACGAGGTCAGTGAACTTGTGGCACAAATCAGTACAAAGAGATATGATTTAGTGGCCATTACAGAAACGTGGTTGCAGGGTGGAGAGGATTGAGAATTAAATATCCAAGGATATCAGGTAATACTGAAGGATAGGCAAGAAGGTAAGGGAGGTGGGGTAGCACTCTTAATTAAAGACAAGCTCAGGGTGATGAGGAGAGACAATACAAGATCTAAGGAGCAGAATCTCTTAGTGGAGATTAGGAATAGTAAAGGGAAGAAATCACTGGTGGGAATTGTCTGTCGGCCACCGAATAATAATATTACACTGGCACAGGCAATAAACAGAAATATCTGAGGCATGTAGGAATAGAACAGCAGTTATGCTGGGGGACTTTGACACACATAGATTGGATGAATCGAGTTGGTCGAGGCTGTCTTGAGGAGGACTTCATAGAATGCATCCATGATGTTACTGAACCTACAAGGGAGTGTGCTATCTTAGATCTGGTCCTGTGCAAGGAGACAGGTAAAATTAGTGATGTTGTAGTTAGGAATCCTTTTGGAAAGAGTGATCACAGTATGATTGAGTTTCTTATACAAATGGAGCGTGTAGTAGTTCGATCTAAAACCAGTGTATTATGCCTAAATAATGGAAACTACAATGGGATGAGGGAGGATTAGTGTAGACTTGGGAACACAGGATGGGATGATTGAGGAACAGTGGAAGACTTTCAAAGAGATTTTTCATGGTGCTCAACAAAAGTATATTCTAATTAAAAGCAAGGACAATAAGAGTGGAGAGAGCCAGCCTTGGATAATTTAAAAAAAAAAATAAAAGAAGACATCACACTAAAAGTTTGTGCGTACAAAGTTGCCAAGAGCAGTGGGAAGTTGGAAGATTGAGAAAGCTTTAAAAAGCATCAAAGAACTACTAGGTAAGCAATAATGGAAAAATAAGATATTTTATGAAAATAACCTAGCACAAAATATAAAAACGGAGGGTAAAATTTTTATAATTGTATAAAGCAGCAAAGGGTGGCTAAAGTGAACTTAAGTCCCTTGGAGGATGAGAAGGGGGAATTGAAATTGGATAATAAGGAAATGACCGAGGCTTTAAATGACTGTTTTGTGTTGGTCTTCATGGTGGACAGCATTTCTACATGCCAAAGAGAGATGTTATTGATGCAATGGGAGGTGAGGACCTCGATACAATAGCTATCACTAAAGATGTAGTGCTGTGCAAACTTGTGGACCTGTAGATAGATAGCCCTAGGTCCTGATGGAATGTATCCAGGGTACAGAAAGAAATGGCAGAAGTTATTGTAGAGGCTTTGGTAATAACGTACCAAAATTCTCTGGACTCTGGACAGTGGACAGGTCCCAGTGGATTGGAAGACAGCGAATGTCATGCCGCTGTTCAAAAAAGGATGTAGGTAAAAGGCAGATAACCATAGCCCAGTTAGTTTAACATCTGTAATTTAAAAAATGCTTGAAGCCATCATTAAAGAAATAGCAAGGCATCTGGAAAGAAATGGATCCATCAGGCAGCATGGATTCAGCAAAGGCAGGTCCTCTTTGACAAACTTACTGGACTTCTTTGAGGATATAGCAAGAGCTGTGGATAGAGAGGAACAGATGGACATTAATTACTTGGATTTTCAGAATGCTGTCGATAAGGTGCAACATAAAACACTTATCCATAAGATAAGGATGCATAGAGTTGGGGGTGATAGCACGAACAGAGGATTGGTTAACTAATAGAAAGCAGAGAGTTGAGATACATGGGTGTTACGCTGGTTGACAATCATTAGTGCGCAATGTGCTGCAGGGGTTGGCGTTGGCTTGCAACTGTTCATGATGTACATTAGTGATCTGGAAGAGGAGGCTTGAGTGTAGTGTATCTAAGTTTGCTGATGAGACTAAATTGAGTAGAAAAGCAAATTGTGCAGAAGATACGGAGAGTCTGCAGAGAGATTAGATTGGTTAAGTGACTGGGCAAGGGTCCGGCAGATGCAACACAATGTTGGTAAATGCAAGTTCATCCACTTTGGAAGGAAAAATGGAAGATCAGATTATTTAAATGGTTAAAAAAAATGCAGAGTGCTGCTGTACAGAGGGACTTGGGAGTGCTTACGCATGAATCGCGAAAGGTTGGCTTGTAGGTGCAGCATGCTGTCAAAGCAAATAGAACGTTGGCCTTCATTGCTGGAGCAATTGAATTTAAGAGTGGAGAGGTAGGTTATGGTGCAACTGTACAGGCTACTGGTGAGCCGCACCTTGAGTACTGTGTGCAGTTCTGGTTTCCTTACTTGAGAACAATATATTAGCTTTGGAGGCAGTGCAGAGGAGGTTCATCAGGTTGATTCCAGAGATGAGGGGGTTAGACTATGAGGAGAGATCAGGTCTCTTGGGTCTGTACTCACTAGAATTCAGAAGAATGAGAGGAGAACTTATAGAAACATATATAATTATGAAAGGGATAGAAAAGATAGAGGCAGGAAAGTTGTTTCCACTGTTAGATGAGACTAGAATTGAGGGACATAGCCTTAAGATTCGGGGGAGTATATTTAGGACGGAGATGAGGAGTGTGTTTTTCCCAAAGAGTGGTGAATCTGTGGAATTTTCTGCCAAGTGAAGCAGTGGAGGCTACCTCAGTAAATATATTTAAGACAAGGGTGGATAGATTTTTGCATAGTAGGGAAATTGAGGGTTATGGGGAAAAGGCAGGTAGGTGGAGATGAGTCCATGGTCAGATCAGCCATGATCTTATTGAATGGTGGAATAGGCTTGACAGGCCGGATGGCCGACTCTTGCTCCTATTTCTAATGTTCACTGATGCGCAGGGTAGGCTTATAGTCTGAATTCCCTGCCACATGTTCTGCGTGTCTCTGGTATCGCAGAAGTGGCTGTAAATTCTCTGAGAATGCCTGTAAATTCTCTGATGGAGCGGGAAAGCATAGTTCCTGCTTCCTTGAGAGCTGTTGCATCTCCTGATTTAAAAGCAGCATCACGATCCCTCAGCTTGGTACTGACCTCTGCTGTAAGCCATGGCTTCTTATTTGCCCGCACCAGGATGTGGTTTGTGATGGTAACAGCCTCAGAACACTTTTCTCATGTAGCTGGTCACAGAATCCACATATTTCTCGATGTCAACATAGTTGCCATAGGTAACAGCCTCCCTGAACATTCTCCAGTTTGTCATAGTCATACTTTTTTGATCCCGAGGGAAATTGTATTATCAAAGCAGTCTTGCAGTGCAGAGACTGCACCATCAGGTCAGCATTTTACTACCTTCGGAAATGGTTTGACCATTTGCTGGAATAATTATTACAGGTAAGTGATCTGAGAGTCCAATGTGGGATTTGTAGGCACCTGCTATGCTAGTGTAAACCAGGTCTAGTGTATTTTTACTTCTGGTAAAAAAACAAATATGCTGGTGGAATTCAGGCAGGACTGTCTTTGACTGACCCCAGTAATGAAGATAACATCAGTGTGTTTGGTTTAAAAGTCATTGGCACTGTAGAGCTCCTGCAGTGCCTCACTGGAATTAGCGGTGGGTGGGGGGAGGAGGTTGTGCAGCTACCAATACAATCAAGCTATCTTTGTGAACCTATTTTTGCAGTTTATAAATAGTTTTAAATGACCAATGATTATCACTGCCTTTTTGCCAAGTCCCCATTATTTCTTCCTGTTAACGCTGTCATACTGTGGGATCCCAATTACAGAGTATGTACACCACTTCCAATAAGAGCTAACATGGCCTCTTCTGCTACCAGTATTAATTCTGAATTTGGTTTCATAACTAATTTAGGTAGTGCTGGAGGGACATTCTCAGATGGTTTTGTTCCATATACTTTTGTCTGCAAAAGATGCACCAACATTGCTGCCTTTCTGGGACCTTCTGTCTTAAGCTGTGCTCTTATCACATATTTATTGTATTCTGGATGTTTCCATCACATTCAGCTCTTGCCTATAGTTAGTATTCTATTTGTTTTTTTCCCCATACCTTTCATATCCTGCTTAAATCTTCAAAAGCAGAATAAATATATTCAATCCTCCTTTGTCTCCCAACTGTCTCTCTTGACAGCACTAACTACGTCGGCGAATTAGACTGGTTTATTTTTTTTGCTGCATAAGTGAGCTTTTTTCACCTTTCTAGTGGTAGTGATTTTTGTATCAAATGAGCAAAAAGTAATTTCAACAGAACTGAGGTTTTTTTCTGCATGTTTTTCACTTAGATTTTGCGCAGTTATATAAATTTGCCAGTTAACCTGGTGGGTTTAAAGCAAGTTTGTGAGCTGAGAATAAAGGGAAGGTAGCAAACTGACTCCTAGCGAAAAGGAGCTTGAGGAGTGAGAATCCCCATGAGTTTAAAGGGAGTGTGGCAATTGGGAGCATGTAATTTTAATAGGATCATTTGGATATGCTTATATTTCAAGTTAAGTCACTTTTTATTGTCATTTCGACCATAACCTGCTGGTACAGTACACAGTGAAAACGAAATGATGTTCCTCCAGGACCCTGGTGCTACATGAAACAACACAAAACTACACTAGACTATGTGAGACGACACAAGGCTACACTAGACTATGTAAGACAACACAAAAACTACACAAGACTACAGACCTGCACAGGATGACATAAAGTGCACAAAACAATGCAGGGCAGTTCAAGAAGTAATAAACAAGACAATAGGCACAGTAGAGGACAAATTACAATATAATGATGTAGATGTCAGTCTAGACTCTGGGTATTAAGGAGTCTGATGGCTTGGGGGGAGAAACTGGTGCACAGTCTGGTCGTGAGAGCCCGAATGCTTCGGTACTTTTTGCCAGATGGCAGGACGGAGAAGAGTTCGTATGAGGGGTGCGTGGGGGGGCCCTTCACAATGCTGTTGGCTTTGCGGGTGCAGCGTGTAGTGTAAATGTCTGTAATGGCGAGAAGAGAGACCCCGATGATTTTCTCAGCTGACCTCACTATCCGCTGCAGAGTCTTGCGATTGGAGATGGTGCAATTCCTGAACCAGGCAGTGATGCAGCTGCTCAAGATCAAGATAAAAGATGGAAGAATTGATGATTATGGGGAAGTGGATAATGAGGAGTTGAGGACCCAATTGATCAGCTATTGATCATGTTAGAGATGGGGCAGTTAGTTTATAAGGAGTACTGGTAATATCATCCTGCCAGATGCTGAGTAATTCAAATCACTTATTATCAGACTTTTACTCTTTACTCTTCTAAACGTTTAGAAGAATAAGTGGAATTGTCAAAATATGCATGGAGTTTGTTTCCCTTGTCTGAGGGACTCCAACCAGGGAGTCTAGTTTGAGAATAAATGGTTGAATGGGTTCATATAAAATTTATGGAGATAATTGTTTGTTGTTTTTGACTCTGAAATTAATTTGTTTACCAGAAGTTTGCCATTTGTTTTAAATGTGCCAAAACAAAAGATGGTTGTACCTGTTTTCAGTTTATTATTTTGAGATCACTTCTCTTTGATATGTATGTGTAATTACTTCAAAATAAGATATTGCGAATTCTTATGTGACTTGTTGATAAAAATTTAAGTTGAATGGTTAATGTTTTCTGCTTTGTGCCTTTTAGTCTACTAAGTATTGTTCTGGTAAACATTGTTTATTTTTGTGAACATTTTGAATAATTTTTCTTGGATTGTTTTTAGTTTTTATGAACACTACCACTTGAATTTAGGATGGGGACATTGGGATGAAATATTTGCATTGTAATATGGAGTAAATCTGTTCTTGACGAGTGTTTGATCATTTTACTTTTATCTAGATTTATGATCTTGTGCTACAAGTGATCACGCAAGATGTTCTACGCTCACTTTGTGTTGAGTAAAAGGGGGCCGCTTGCCAAAATTTGGCTTGCAGCCCATTGGGACAAGAAGCTGACTAAAGCCCACGTATTTGAATGTAATCTGGAGAGCAGCGTGGAAAGCATTATTTCCCCCAAGGTAATTCAACCAATATTTGAAAGGAATTATTAACATGCTTTTTTGTAAATGCTAATCTCCGATGTCTACATTGTGGCATATGGTACATGTTTGCTGCCTGTTCAGGTAACTTAATTCTTTGCTTGCACCTCGTGTGCATGCACCAAGTGCTTCAATGTAGGACTTCCAAAATCTGTATTAAGTTCATCCATCTATATTGTCTACCAGGACTCCATAATTCCCCTGCAATAAAAGCGGAGTTCTCTGACAGGTGGATCATTTGAAGGTTAGCCTGAGCTCAGCTAGCCATTTCCTCAGTACTGTCAACCCCTCTAGCTCCCCTGGCACAGTCTGTTTTGTCTCTCCCTAGTACTCCATCCATGGAATGTGAAAACTGTGAAGTGCTGGGTAACTGAGCAGTTACTGTATAGAACTTAGAAATGACAACTTAGAAATATTAAATCTAATGTTATGAAAATCTAATTCAGCTGAGTAACAGTTTGAATAAATGTTTTTTTCCCTGTTATATTTCTTTGATCTATTGTGAATGTTTACAAGAAAAAGAAGCTCAGGGTAGCAAACAGTGACAATTTGATAATAAATTTACTTTGAACTCTAAAATAAACATTGTTTTGATAGACTAGTTTTAATTGTTTTAAAGTATTTTTGTCTTTTACATCCCATTGTTTCAGAAATTGATTTGGTGCTTGATAATTTGGAAAAATTGTTAGTGTCAGCTTTTTATGTTTTGTTTTCCAGGTCAAGATGGCCTTGCGAACCTCTGGGCATCTTTTGCTCGGTGTGGTCAGGATTTATCATAGAAAAGCCAAATATCTTTTGGCAGACTGCAATGAAGCCTTCATAAAGATTAAAATGGCTTTTCGTCCAGGTAGAATATGATACTTTATTTGCATACTAATAATGTTTCTGCTATCTTAAAAAATAAAGGGCGGAATATAAAAGAAATAGTTGTATTTGGACATGACAGGATTACACATTAGAACCTTGGAGAGGCAGCTTATAAAATTTTAAACTGGTTTGCTTCTGGCTGTATATTTATTAATTAGTTCTCATTTAAGATCGATCAAAGAGTGATCCATTGGTGCAATATTAATTCTTTACAAATGGAAACGAGACCAAAAAAAAATGCCAGGCTTAAGTTGAATTGCTAAGGCTTTTGTGTGTCTTGTTGTTTGTTGGCATTGTGGTAGAATGTGAATTGCTGCGATTGTCAATTATTCCGAACAACAGCTGCTTTTTAGGCTAGTAGTTATGGCGTACATAATGATATCAACATTTCACATTCTAATACATTGTGTAAGATTGATGCAAAATATAGGAATGTGTCTGAGATTTTGTTTATTGTCTTCAAACCAAAGAGAGAAAATTAGAAAGCCCATATCTGCTTTTACAATTTACAGTCCAAAATAATCTGCCACATTTTGTCATCATGCTAATTGCAAAATTTTCACTTTGGAGGTTCAAACTAAACTTTTATTAAAATATGTATTTTACCATATGTAAGTTTAGAACGGCAGCCCTTTTTTTTGGTCCTTTGCTGCATTCCAGAAATGGAGCAAGCAGATTTAGTAAAGTTAACAATCATATGTTGGGTCCAGTGAAAATTCCTTCCATAGTTTGACTCTTCTGTGATTAACATGATTTCAGTGTTTTCATGATTGATGCATGTGGCTGCTGAGGCCAAACTGAGAAGTTTCAGTTTGGAGTTACAAAGATCTCAGAAGACAGACAGGCTCAAATCAAATTCAAATTTCTAATTGCATAATTTTGAACTGAAACTGTAAAATTGCCTGATGAATATGCATTCAATACTTTTGTCTAATTGTACATTATGACTCATTCAGTCACAGGTCACAATTGGAGTTCAAATCTGGTCACTAATGGTGGCCCTGTGATACTTTGGCTTACTCTTTCTAGTTTCACTTTTCTCATTTCATGTGCAGTAACAATGCTGAAATTATAAGTGGATATTTTCCAAACTTAGTTACATTTTATATGCTTTATAGGTGTGGTAGATCTTCCAGAAGAGAACCGAGAAGCTGCATACAATGCTATCACCTTGCCCGAAGAATTTCATGATTTTGACCAACCACTACCAGACTTAGAGTAAGTACTTGAAATTTTTTAAAGACCATTTCCTAGGTATCACCCAAAACATTTGAGAACTGATCATGACTCAAGAGAACGTCATAACCTTAACATTAAAATTTGGTTGTCAGATTGGACAGAATGAATTAAGAGAAACAAAAGGTGCACCAATTTGTTTTAGGTGGTATGGAATAATTTTGCTTGAGTTAAAATTTGGCCAAGATTCCTGGCTTAATTGTAAAACATTCCACTAATTACTTTGTGAAGCTTGATATTGAGATGTGAAACAGGTTGAGCACTCCTTATCTGAAATAACAAAATCCAAAAACCTCAAATATTTTTGAGCACTGATGTGACATCACAAATAGAAAATTCTACAAGGCACTGGGAAGGTTCTGTGTTCCATAGACAGTTCTGAGAAATGACCTCACAATGAACAGAAGTTAATGAAAAATAGAAAAACAGTGCAGAAAGTGAGAAATGAAGATCTTGATCGTGTATTGAGAGAGTGGATTTGTCAGCATCGGAGTGAATATATGCCACTTAATGGTATGCTAATTGTGAAACAAGCAGTGATCTATCACAACTAACTGAAAATTGAAGGCAATTGTGAATATTCAGCAGGCTGGTTGCAGAAATTTAAGAAAAGGCATGGCATTATTTTTTGAAAGATTTGTGATAAAGCATCTGCTGATCATGACACAGCAGAGAAACTCATTGGGTTTGCCAAGATTGTTGCAGGTGAAGATATAATAGGCTGAACAGCTGCATCAGTACGTGTGTGATGAACAAGTGTAAGACAAAGACTGCACTGCACATGAATTCAGTCAGGGGTGATAGTGATCACAAACAGCCACTGATTTCCCCACCTGTGCATCTGAGGTAGAAAGCTTACTTTTCTGATGGTTCGGTATACACATGCAAAACTATTAAAAATATTATTCAGGATATATGTATAAGCTGAAAATGTATTGTAAATGAATTTTGTGTTTAGGCTTGCATTCCATCCCCAAGCTAGCTCATTATATGGGTGCAAATATTCCAAAATAAGAAAAGATTCCTGAAATTTGTAACACTTTTGCTCCCCCCCCCCCCCAAGCATTGTGGATAGGGGGTACTCAACCTGTATTTTGAATTCACTTGAAGGAAAGCGAAATGGAAAAGCTATAAATGATATCATGCCCCACTTGTCATTTTAAGCAGAGAAGGTGAATTGAGAAATATCCAACCAACTGTTCTTGCAATAGGATATTGAAACTATACCCAAGTGTCTGATAGAACAAACTCATTGGTCATTTTGAGGATCTGACAAAATTTACAAATTATAATCAATTTCAAATTTTCAAAATGCATAATTTAGTAATTGAAGTGAAATTTTTTTCTGAGGTCTGCAACTCAAACCTCTATTTCTAATTATTTTTAAATTTGTAAATAAATTTATTATTGTCACATCGACCAGTAAGTCTTACTTCAGTGGTTGGTAAGTTGATAGAGAAGATCCTGAGAGCAGGATTTATGAACATTTGGAGAGGCATAATATGATTAGGAATAGTCTGCATGGCTTTGTGAAAGGCAGGTCATGTCTTACGAGCCTAATTGAATTTCTTGAGGATGTGACTAAACACATTGAAGGTAGAGCAGTAGATGTAGTGTATATGGATTTCAGCAAGGCATTTGACACGGTACCCCATGCAAGGCTTATTGAGAAAGTAAGGAGGCATGGGATCCAAGGGGACAATGCTTTATAGATCCAGAACTGGCTTGCCCACAGAAGGCAAAGAGTGGTTGTAGACGGGTCATATTCTGCATGGAGGTCGGTCACCAGTGGTGTGCCTCGGATCTGTTCTGGGACCCCTACTCCTCGTGATTTTTTATAAATTACTGGGATGAGGAAGTCGAGGGATGGGTTAGTAAATTTGCTGATGACACAAAGGTTGGGGGTATTGTGGATAGTGTGGAGGGCTATCAGAGGTTACAGCGGGACATTGAAAGTATGCTCGAAGGGCCGAATGGCCTACTCCTGCACCTATTTTCTACGTTTCTATGTAAAACTGAGCTGAGAAGTGGCAGACGGAGTTCAACCCAGCTGAGTGTGAGGTGGTTCATTTTGGTAGGTCAAATGTGATGGCAGAATATAGAATTAATGGTATGAGTCTTGGCAGTGTGGAGGATCGGAGGGATCTTGGGGTCCGAGTCCATAGGACACTCAAAGCAGCTACGCAGGTTGGTTCTGTGGTTAAGAAGGCATATGGTGCATTGGCCTTCATCAACCATGGGATTGAGTTTAAGAGCCAAGAGGTAATGTTACAGCTATATAGGACCCTGGTCAGACCCCACTTGGAGTACTGTGCTCAGTTCTGGTGACCTCACTATAGGAAAGATGTGGAAACCATAGAAAGGGTGCAGAGGAGATTTACAAGGATGTTGCCTGGATTGGGGAGCATGCCTTATGAGAATAGGTTCAGTGAACCCAGCCTTTTTTTCCTTGGAGCGACGGAAGATGAGGTATATAAGATGAGAGACATTGATGGTGTATATCGTCAGAGGCTTTTTCCCAGGCCTGAAATGGCTAACACAAGAGGCACAGTTTTAAGGTGCTTGGAAGTAGGTACAGAGGATATGTCAGGGGTAAGTTTTTTACACAGAGAGTAGTGAGTGCCTGGAATGGACTGCCAGAGACAGTGGTGGAGACGGATATGATAGGGTCTTTTAAGAGACTCCTGGACAGGTACATGGAGCTCAGAAAAATAAAGGGCTATAGGTAACCCTAGGTAATTTCTAAGGTAAAGACATGTTTGGCACAGTTTTGTGGGCCGAAAGGCCTGTATTGTGTTGTAGGTTTTATACAGTCTCTGTGTACTGAGTTGAATTTATTACACAGTGCATTGAGGTTGTACAAGGTAAAACAAGAGTGCAGAATAAAGTGTTGCAGTTCCAGAGAAAGTGCAGTGCAAGTAGACAATAATGTACAAGGTCATTACACAATAGTCAAGAGTCCATCTTATTGTACGCGGCACTCATTAAATATGGTCTTATTTTCTAAATAGTCTTGTAACAGCAGGATAGAAGCTGTTCTTGAGCCTGGTAGTATGTGTTTTTGGGCTTTTGTATCTTTTACCTGATGGGAGTAGGGGAAAGAAGAGATTGTTTGAAGTAGGTCGGCCTTGTGCTTTGATCATGATTATTGTCTACTTAAAACTTTGGTACTGAGGCAGTGTGAAGTATAACCACAATTCATGCAAGTAAGACTTGATTTCTGTGATATGCTGAGCTGCATCCACAACTCTACAGTTTCTTGTGGTCACATGCAGAGTAGTTGCGATACCAAACAGTGATTTGTCCAGATTGGATCCTTTCTATGGTGCATCGATTAAAAATTGGTGAGGATCAAAGGGAACATGCCAAGTTTTTTAACTTCTTGAGGAAGTAGAGGAGTAGTGAGCTTTCTTAGTCATGGTTTCAAGACAGACTGTTTGTGATGCTTACCGTTCACAACCTCAGCATTGTTGATTTTTACTCTCATTTGTTAATGTTATTGTTTCCAGTTTCTTGATTGTCCTCCAATATCTTGCCAAGAAGCTAAACCTTGATAATGAGCATCACAACAGACTGTAGGAAAACCTGGCATTACAGATTTGGTAATGATCATCTTCAGTGTCAAGTGAGATTGTGCAACAAATGTTTACTTGGAGTGTCCAGACCAGGGGTCACGCAATAGAGGGTATGGCATTTAGATCTCAGATCAGGTGAAATTGCTTCATCCAGAGAGTGGTGAACCTGTAAGATTATCTACTAGAAAAGGCAGTGAAGCCCAAGTCATTGAACATATTCAGGTGGAGGTAGATGTATTAATGCCAGATGAATAGGGATGTGAAGAGATGGGAACTATTACACTGTGCTGAATGTGCAGGCCCAAAGGGCTGTTTAGCATATACCTCTTTTGACATTATTCCCTTGTATAAGGAGTTATTTAGCCGTTAGGAAGAAAACACTTAATAGTTTTCTTCTATTTTATTTAACTGTAGGACATGCAGATGCAGATACAGTTGAAATTGTAGTGCTTTTGCTTCCAATTGATTTTAAACATCTGCCTACCAAAGAAAGCCATGTTACTCCAGAATGATTATCTCATTTTGAGTATGTATTTTAAAATAATTGCTTTGCACTGAAAATAAATTTAAGCTCATTTTTTTGAATGAAGATGAAAACTTAGTTTTGTTAAGACAATTGCATATTTCAGTAATGAAAAATTAGGATATAATATGGTATAATTGCATATCAAAGATCAAGTGTGTTTTAGTGTCAAATTTACAGATTGTGTTCATGTTTTTGCAGTCCTAAAGTGACAATATAAAGTTGTTCAGTAGAGAAGCTCCCAGATTTCAATTTTTTTAATACAAAAATTGGAGGACTTTAAAGTTGAAGCAATAATTAAGTTGCATACCATATGCAACATAATTTAAAAAACTAAAATTATCCACTGAACACTCTCAAAAATTTTTGTCCAAATAACAGAAAATTCTGCAAAGAAAAAAAATTGTTTTTGTACTTTGTTCCCAATCATAAATTCAGAGATCCTAAAAAAACAGCTATCTAGTAGTCACACCAGGAAAACTTGTCTGGTCCTGTTTCCTGAACCACTGGCTTTGCTGGATAATTTTACTACATAACATCTTTTATGAAAAAATGAATTACAGCTGTGTTTGTATATTAAGAGAATGAGATCTCTCAATATCTCAGAGTCACCAAAATCCCAAGCATACTGAATTAACAGATTTTGTCTGTATTTTGATTTATTGCTTACTGTTCTGGTACAGTTACCAAACCTGAATGTCGTAGTACCTTGGGGGATAATGATGTGTAAATTCGGCAATTGCTTTTCCAGAGTTATGAGAAAACATATTAATTATAATATTTGAAACCTGATTTTTGTAAATCCTATAGGCATTTGTTTGCCATCTCAACATTCGGGAGAAATTTGGATAAGTACGTTCCTGAGAGGGGTATTCATGAGGTGCGGGTTGATAGGACAGGCAGAATAACAGTTCAGCACAGACTGGATGGGCAAAGGGCTTGACTCGATGTTCTCTATGGCTCCTATCTAGTTGATATTTTTTCACTCTGTGTTTTCTCTGAGGTAAATGAATATGATCTATTTTCTAGTGATATTGATGTGGCTCAGCAGTTTACCTTGAACCAGAGTAGAGTGGAAGAAATCACAATGAGAGAGGAAGTTGGTAACATCACTTTAATTCAGGATAATGACTTTGGTAAGAACTGAACTTTATCATTATTACACCAGAAATGTTTGTAAAAATCCGGACAAAACTCGTGCATATGCTTTAATTTGGTCACTTAGAAATTTTGTCCCTAGCATTTCTGCAGTTGTGTACTATGTTTTACTTTAACAGCCTAAGTAAAATTGTTGAGTGATAGCTAAGAAGAGCCATCAGTTTTTCTGCTATTCATTGGTTGCTTCCTTAATGTACCACAAGGTGATTTCAGTCGTGAACCAAGTAATTACGGTTGCCAGTAAGTAATTATTTTCTAAATACTATAGGATTTTTAATTTGTAATTGCCATTTTGGAAAATATTACATTTGTGTTAAGAGTGCTCTTGTGAGTGCTTACTTAGTGAGTAGATTGGTCGAGTGATTATATCTGTCACACAGAACTGCGTTGTCTATGGCTAAGGCTTTAATGCCTGTTCTTCATCCCACTCATTTTTGTATCTTAATAATATTTTCAGCCTACTGTCAGTAACGTGTTCGACACAGCATTTGGGGCCGAGGGGCCTGTAATGTGCTGCAGGTTTACTATGTTCCTATGTAACATTGAAAAGATTTTTTAGGTTTTTTACTGAAATAAGTTATCCACAAAATGTTGATGTGATTTTTCACTATGTTTAAAAAAAAAGGTGAAACATTACAATTTCAGAATTCTATGTTCCAAACCACTGTGGGTAAGGCAGCTCTTTTAAAGTTAGGTAGAAGCCTTCATAATATAAACAAGAAGGTCTGATGACATTGCCTCTGTTGCTGTTTGGAAGTCAGCTCTGATCCATGTTTATAAGAGGTGACGAAGCCTGGAGCTGAGCAATTCTGGCTAAAATTAAAATGAGGTTGTTGCAATGTGCCGCTTGATGGCACAGGAAGTCTACAATAACTAAACAAAAGTGCTTGTTGATTATTCTTGAGATCTTGATGCAGTTAAAAACGCCATTATTGTAGAACTCCTTACAGCCGTAAAAAGCAGAGTTCATTGTTACAATTCTGAAGAGTTGTACTCCAAAGCCAGCAACCTCTAGCCGTGCAGCTACAACCCTTGCTTCTACACAGTGTATCCTATTTGCGAAAAACAAGGCAAATAAAAGCCTCACACATCAAAGTTGCTGGTGAACGCAGCAGGCCAGGCAGCATCTCTAGGAAGAGGTACAGTCGACGTTTCAGGCCGAGACCCTTCGTCAGGACTAACTGAAGGAAGAGTTAGTAAGAGATTTGAACTTCCTAGAGATGCTGCCTGGCCTGCTGCGTTCACCAGCAACTTTGATGTGTGTTGCTTGAATTTCCAGCATCTGCAGAATTCCTGTTGTTTGCAAGTAAAAGCCTGGCTATTTATTTACTTATTGAGATGCAGCATGTAGGCCTTTCCGGCCCTTTGAGCCACACCACTCAGCAACTCCCAATTTAACCGTTGCCTAATCACAGTTACAATGACCAATTAATCTACCAATTGGTACGTTTGTGGAATGTGGGAAGAGACCCATGCAGTCATGGGGAGAACGTACAAACTCCTTACAGCTGGGCAGGAATTCAATTCAGGTTGCTGGTACTGTAAAGCAATGTGCTAACCACCATGCTACTCACAATGTAGTGGAAGGTGTTGTTGCAATACAGTCAAATGGCACTTACCACTAACTTGCTCATTGGTGCCCAGTTTTGCTGAATTGATCATCTTCAGCCTTCATTGTCTTTTACAAACATGGATCAGAGCTGAATTCCAGCAGTGAGGTTAAAATGACTGCCAGCATTTGATAAAGTATAGGTCAATCATCTCATCCCCAGGACAGAATTGCAGATGTATTTAGTGCAGTATCTTAGACCCAGCTGACTTCAGCTATTTCATAACCATGGAAGTGGGGATGTTTGCTTGAGATTGCACATTGTTCAATTGTGTTTGCAACTTCTCAGCATATCTGCATGCAGCAAGACAGCACTCAGGCATGAGATGAGAATGGCAAGTCATGTTTGCACTACAGAAGTGTCAGGCAGTGACCACTCCAACAGAGAGAGAGAGACAAACCATTAACCGTGACATTCAGAGGCATTGCCATCTATTAGTCTGCCATCATTGGGAGTCATCTTTGACTGCACATTCAACCAGATTAACCATAGAGGGAGGAAGTGAGTGATTCTCCACTGATTGGAGCTAATTTGTCCAGGAAACATTTAAAAACTTGACATGGGCGTTAGTCTTATGGGAATGTGAGGAACTCCAGGTGCTCAAGTTGCACACTATACTGATTTGTTATCCTTTGCACCTTCATGGTCACTGAGTCTAAGTCCTGGTATGGTCATGCACTTTGGTGGAAGAAGTAAATGGGGAGACTATTATTTAGATGGGAGAGAGAATTCAAAATGCAGAGATGCAAAGGGACTTGGAACTCCTTGTGCAAGATACCCTAAAGGGTTAACCTCCAGGTTGAGTCATTGGTGAAGAAGGCAAATGCAATGTTGGCATTATTTCTAGAGGTATAGAATATAAGAGCAGGACTGTGATGTTGAGGCTCTATAAGGCACTCGTGAGACAACACTTGGAGTATTGTGTGCAGTTTTGGGCCCCATATTTTAGAAAGGATATACTGACATTGGAGAGGGTTCAGAGAAGATTCACAAGAATAATTCCAGGAATGAAAGGGTATACCATATGAGGAGCGTCTGTTAGCTGTGAGGAGGATGCTAAGAGGATGCAGGATGACTTGGATAGGTTAGGTGAGTGGGCAAATTCATGGCAGATGCAATTTAATGTGGATAAGTGTGAGGTTATCCACTTTGGTGGCAAGAACAGGAAAACAGATTATTATCTGAATGGTGGCCGATTAGGAAAAGGGGAGGTGCAACGAGACCTGGGTGTCATTGTACACCAGTCATTGAAAGTGGGCATGCAGGTACAGCAGGCAGTGAAAAAGGTGAATGGTATGCTGGCATTCATAGCAAGAGGATTCGAGTACAGGAGCAGGGAGGTACTACTGCAGTTGTACAAGGCCTTGGTGAGACCACACCTGGAGTATTGTGTGCAGTTTTGGTCCCCTAATCTGAGGAAAGACATTCTTGCCATAGAGAGAGTACAAAGAAGTTTCACCAGATTGATTCCTGGGATGGCAGGGCTTACATATGATGAAAGACTGGATCGAGTAGGCTTATACTCGCTGGAATTTAGAAGATTGAGGAGGGATCTTATTGAAACACATCAAATTCTAAAGGGATTGGACAGGCTAGATGCAGGAAGATCGTTCCCGATGTTGGGGAAGTCCAGAACGAGGGGTCACAGTTTGAGGATAAAGGGGAAGCCTTTTAGGACCAAGATGAGGAAAAACTTCTTCACACAGAGAGTAGTGAATCTGGAATTCTCTGCCACAGGAAACAGTTGAGGCCAGTTCATTGGCTATATTTAAGAGGGAGTTAGATATGGCCCTTGTGGCTAAAGGGATCAGGGGGTATGGGGAGAAGGCAGGTATAGGGTTCTGAGTTGGATGATCAGCCATGATCATACTGAATGGCAGTGCAGGCTCGAAGGGCTGAATGGCTTACTCCTGCACCAATTTTCTATGTTTCTATGTCTGGCAGCTCTTGGGCTGTATTCCCTGGAGTTCAGGAGAATGAGGGGGGAATCTCATAAAAACATTCCGAATGTTAAAAGGCCTGAACAAATTTGATATGGCAAAGTTATTTTTACAAGATGAGTGACCCCACCCATTATCAGTACTCTTCAGAGACTGCCTGCCTGACATCTGTGGTTGCATAACCAGGACTTGTAATATGTACCAGCTGCTCATCTGACTGTTCAACACCTGCTCCCTGGGTTTCACGTGACCCTGATTAGGAGGCTAAACAGATGCTACACCTTGCCCAAGGGTTACATGCAGGCTAGTGGAGCGGAGAAGTGCCTAACGCCTTGAGTAGAGATGTATCTCCACTCTGCTGGGGTATGCAGTAAATTCTGGGCTTGGCAGTAATGCCCATATCCAAACAAATGAATGGGTTAAAACAAAACGGCTGAGCTAGAAATTCTTTAGCTAATCGCAATCTACCCTTGCTTCCTTATGTTACCCATATCCATTGCCTTTTCCAGATTCCTTCTCTTGGTCCCAACCAGACAGTTTTTTCAGTAAAACTTTATTTAATTCAGTATTCACAAAATGCTGGTGGAACGCAACAGGCCATGTGTGTGTGTGTGTTGCTTAAATTTCCAGCATCTGTAGATTTTCTCGTGTTTGCGTTAATTCAGTATCTTCTGTTTTGGGCTCCATATCTAATTTTGTGAGCTGTTTTGAGAAATGATGAGCTGGTATTGTTTTATGAAAATGATCCTTGGAAAGAAAGGGTTAATGTATGAGGAGCACTTGATGGCTCTGGGCCTGTACTTGGTGCAGTTAGAAGAATGAGGAGGGATCTCATTGAAACCGATTGAATTTTCAAAGGCCTAGATAGTGGATGTGAAGATAAATTCCCTGTAGTTGGGGAACCTAGGAAGGCACGACCTCAGAAAAGAGCGATGTCCCTTTAGAATAGAGATGAGGGGGGATTTCTTTAGCCATAGGACGACAAGTCTCTGGAATTCATTGCCATAAATAGTTGTGGAGTCCAAGTTATCAGGTATATTTAAAGTGGAAGTAGTAAGGGCATCAGGGGTTACGGGGAAAAGAATGGGGTTGAGTTGGAAAATAAATCAGCCATGATGGAATGGTGGAGCATACTTAATGGGCCATTTAGAACATAGAACAGTACAAGCCCTTTGGCCCACAATGTTGTGCTGACCTTTAAACCCTGTTTCCCATGTAAGGACAAGGGCACCTAGGGATGGGCGAGGCCACACAGTGCATGCTCTCGAACCTGTTCAGCAAGAGTCTCCTGTCCCAATTAAGCGACATAGTGTCCCAAATAAATGAAGGGAAGCTTGGCTATTTTCTCGATTACTTTCTGATCTGTAAGAGTTCTTCCAAAAAAGAGGTTGCCCATGTTAGCTGAAATCCACTATATAAATACTTCTGAGTATTATATAATGTACATTGACTTCCCAGTTTATGAAATTGATTTTATGCAAGTTCTCCCATACATTCTCAAAGCATCTTAATATGGTAATAATGTTTCATGGTAATCATTAATGACTGGATACATTAGATATTCCATTAGTTTGATTATGGGCAATAATTAAAACAAGCGAATCTGGAAATGGACAGTTCTTAGGAATGGGCTTTGTATAAAATGGCACTGCCTGTTGCTGGAACTATGTATGGCACTCTGTTTAATTCTTGCATTATTACAACATTAAAAATTGAACAAAGTCAAAATGTAGCATCAGAACCATTTCTGCTTAACACAAGTTTTGTTTTAATATGCTTGACATCTGGTGGATAACACAATTTGTTGCTGATGTGGAATTTATGTCTTATTTAAAGGTGACTTTGGAGTAGATGACCGAGAGATTATGCGAGAAGGAAGCACATTTGAAGAAGATATAATGGGAAGCACTAGTGATTCCAATCTGTTGTTGGAGCCAGTACAGAACACCACATCTCAGCTGGCTGAGAAAAGTAACCATCTGGCATATGATGATCCCCTCAAAAATGATGGATTTGGGGATGGTATTGATGGTGGAATTCTTGGTATGTTTTACTTACTACACACAATTCTAAAGCAGTAAAGTAATTAAAATGTGAGTGCTGTCAAGTGTTTTCAAAAAAAATCTTCTGTTTATTTAGAATTTCACCTTATAGAGCTTTTGTGTGTATACTTGAATGTTCTTAAACAGTATAGCTTCTTATCAGAATTTTCACATATGAATGGCATATTAAATATAGAAACAAATATAATTTTTTTCCTTTTCATTACTGCTCCTCTTACTAGGCAAATCTGTTTCTCCATATTTACTCAATCCTTTCATTAAGGTGTTCAGTTATTAAGTCTCTTGGCCTTAATTTCTCATAAGGTAGTAACACATAACTACACCTTCTTGTGGTTTATTTCTAATAAATATTGCCTGAGCCCTTGATTTCTTCCCTAAAGTTTCAAGGAAACAATTTATAGCATTTCAAATAATCTGTAAGTCTTCATATAACTTCCTTGTTTTTGTGCCTTAAGGCCAAGATGGTCCAACGTGCCTTTTTAACTAACAACTTATCTTTACACCTTAAAAGATAATTTGTGAATCTCCAAATTTTGCTGCTCTGTTAGATTAGAATAGTGTCAGTACTGTAGCTCTTTCTGCTTACTTTCATAAATATTTAACAAAAACATTTTACTTTCCAGATGATAAACTTTTAAGTCACAACGATGGTGGTATCTTTGATGATCCACCAGTGTTAACAGATGGTGGAGTACTGATGCCGGAAGAACCTGTCCATAATGATGATGAAGATGATGTCATGTCCAGTGAGTATTTGAAACTCCTGTAATCCTTGTAGGATGCATAAACTGAATTTGAGTTGCTTTGTATCAAAGTTCTATGAGCATTACATTTATGGATGGTAAAATAACATCTCAAATTTATTTTAAAACAGTCGGCGGGCCTGATAGTCCAGACTCTGATGATCCTGTTGAACCTCTTCCAACCATGACTGATCAGACAACATTGGTACCAAATGAAGAGGAAGCATTTGCATTGGAACCAATTGATATAACTGGTAAGCTTTTTTTGAGCTTTACTTCGGAGCCATGATCAAATATCGAAATGAGGACTTTACAAACTCGTGTATAAAGCAGGCTGGAACTCACAGGCAGATGTTTCATTTAGCTTGCCAGTCAAGCTCTTGAATGTGTTCTTCCTTTCTTCTCCAAGGATACCTTCACCAAGTCTTTAAGAACTCTTAAGTCACATATGATTGTCACATTGGATTAGTTATAGGTGCTCATTATTTCATGATAGCTTGCTTGACGGCATGGCTGCTGTTTGAATGGTCAATGACTACACTTGGCAAGGGTTTCTTTGCTGTGTTTTTGTCACCCAAAGTGATTTACATATTAGTCTTTCTTGCTACTGTCCTGATGCCAGTATTTATTATCAGATCTATGCTATGCCATTTTTCAATCTTATCGTGACCTAGTATGGAAGCATCAGTGGCCATGAATGGAAAACTATCTGAAAGTGGTGGACATAGCCCAGTTCATCACAGGCAAAGCCCTCCTGACCATTGAGCACATTTACATGGACACTGCTGTGCAAAAGCATCATCAAGGACCCCCACCATCTAGGTCATGTTTTCTTCTCACTGCTGCCATTGGGAAGGACCTACTGGAAACTTGGGTCCCATACCACCAGGTTCTGGAACAGTTATTACCCTTTAACAATTAGGCTCCAAAAATGACCGTGGATAACTTCACTCATCTAAGCTTTAAACTGATTCCACAACCTATGGACTCACTTTCAAGGGCTCTACATCTCATGTTCTCAGTATTATTTATTACTTTTTTTAAAAAAATTGCGCAGTTTGTCTTTTGCGGATTGTTTGTAGCTTTTCATTGTTTCTGTTGTATTAATTCTTTTATGAACGCCTGCAAGAGTGATTTTCAAGGTAGTGTATGGTGACATATGCATATTTGATATATAAATTTACTCAGAATTTTTCTCCAACGTCTTGCATTCTGAGTATATTCAGTTCCCCAGCCTGAGTTCCCTTGCATACACTCCTTTTTTATTCTGGCTGTAAGAGAATGGCTCTGGTTACTTACACAAACAAAATATATATGTAGTTTTCTCAATAGCTAAGTATTTTTAATAAATTGATAAATTTGGGGTGATTTATTTCAGTTAAGGAAACAAAAGCCAAGAGGAAGAGGAAGCTGATTGTAGACAGTGTTAAGGAACTGGACAGTAAAACTATTCGGGCACAACTAAGTGATTACTCTGACATTGTAACAACGTTGGATCTTGCACCACCAACCAAAAAACTTATGATGTGGAAAGAGACAGGTGGTGTGGAGAAGTTATTCTCGCTTCCAGCTCAACCCCTCTGGAATAACAGATTGTTGAAAGTAAGTAGTGGTGTAAATATTCATGTTCTGTCTGTGATCTAGCATGTTTATAATAATTAGTGATCCTCCCCCCCCATCAATATCATCATTGTGATGTGGGCGATCATGGGCTTTCCATGATCATGATTGTTGGCAAATATTTCTTCAGAAGTTGTTTGCTATCACCTTGTTCTTGCCAGTGCCTTTGCAAAACGGGTGATCACATCCATTATCAATATTCTTCAGAGGGTGTCTGCCTGGCATCAGTGGTCGTTTAACCAGGAATTGTGATATGCACCACCACCTGCTCCCATGGGTTACCTGTAGGCAAGTGGCGAGAAGGAGGTCGAGATGTGTCTCCACCCTGCCCCCTTTTTTTAAAACCAGATTAAAAACTTTATTTAAAATTATCTCAAGTTATGAACATGAGATTCTGCAGTTGCTGGAAATCCAGAGTAACACATACAAGATACCGGAGAAACTCTGCATGATCTATGGAAAGGAATAAAGAGTTGATGTTTTGGGCTGAGAGTGCAAATCAGGACTTTCTAGGGGGATGGGGGAAGAAAATGGAATAAGAAGGTGGCAGGGAGATGGGGGAAGGAGTACAAGATAGAAGGTGATAGGTGAAGCCAGGTGAGGGGGAAGGTAGGTGGGTGAAGAGGTGGGAATTGAAGTAAGAAGCTTGGGGAGGTGGAGGGGATAGGTAAAAGGGCAAAAGGTGAAGGAATCTTGATTGGGGAGAGTGGACCCTGGGAGAAATGGAGGTGGATGGGCACCAGGGGGAGGTGATAGGCAGCTGAGGAGAATTGAAGGGGTGAGAGAGAAACCAGAATGAAAGGGTGAGAAATTACCAGGTTAGAGATATTGACGTTGATGTTCAATTTCTAAAGTTGAATTTTTATACTATATTTTGATTATTTAATATAATTCACATTGGGACTGCAACACTAGTTTCTACCACTAAATTACTTTGGTTAGCAGGCAATCTAATTTTATACAGTTTTGTGTTTATATTTGCTAATACAAGGTATGGTGGTTGTATGACTTCGTGCCTTTTGAGATTATTTGTTGTTTATCGTGTTACTTATAATCCTCTTCATTTCTGCTTAGCTGTTCACACGTTGCCTCACTCCAATTGTACCAGATGAGCTGAGAAAAAAGAGAAAGGGAGGTGAGGCAGACAATTTGGAGCAGTTCCTGAAAGAGATTGAAAATCCAGAGGTGCCAAGGGAAGAGCAGCAGCCACAACAACAGCAGCAGCGTGATGTAATTGGTAGGAATTGTTGCTACTCTTCGAGAGATTGGGTATCTCTAATTCAATTGCATAATTTCCCAAAAATCATCTATATCTGTCTCTGAATTGTTTACGGTAATCTGCCAGTATTCAGTATTATAAATGTAATTTAGTCATAGCTTAATCTCGACCACTTTCAAGAAAGGTAAATTCGACTGCAGTAACTACAGAATGATCTATTTTCAAATGATAATTAATACTAGCTCAATTTGAATTTATTTTTTTGTTAACAGATATACATTTGAGGACACTGGGTAAAAGTAATCAGCAATTTATGAGGTTAATTTTCTTAAATGTTGGAGCATGTACAAGGCGATAAGTAGTCTTGTCCGTGATGCCCATCTAGTACTAAACTCAGAATATTACAAATTTTGTCCTTTTGGAGTTTTATTTGCCCGTTGTATTCATATTTTAATAGAACATAGAATAGTACAGCACAGTACAGGTCCTTCTGCCCACTATGTTGTGCCGACCCTTAAACCCTGCCTCCCATATAACCCCCCACCTTAAATTCCTCCATATACCTGTCTAGTAGTCTCTTAAACTTCACTAGTGTATCTGCCTCCACCACTGACTCAGGCAGTGTATTCCATGCACCAACCACTCTCTGAGTAAAAAACCTTCCCCTAATATCCCCCTTGAACTTCCCACCCCTTACCTTAAAGCCATGTCCTCTTGTACTGAGCAGTGGTGCCCCTGGGGAAGAGGCGCTGGCTGTCCACTCTATCATTTCCTCTTAATATCTTGTATACCTCTATCATTTCTCCTCTCATCCTCCTTCTCTCCAAAGAGTAAAGCCCTAGCTCCCTTAATCTCTGATCATAATGCATACTCTCTAAACCAGGCAGCATCCTGGTAAATCTCCTCTAGGTAGTGCAAAATTTATAATTTGTCTTTTGGATGCTGGGATTTAGTATCAAAAAATCCTGTTTCACCAGGGGCGAATACTTTTAAAAGAATTCAGTTTTCAGTCCAGGTTTAGGTAAATCCCTTGAAGAAATGAGGCAGTGAATAAATTAATTGTGCTCCTGCTAATGGCAAAGTCAGGATCTGCACGATAACCATGATTGATATCCTTTCCATAATCTCAGATGATTTTTGATGGCTTAAAGTTGAGTTCCTTGCTACTATCATACTTAATACAGCATTGTCACCATGTTTCAATTTATACTTTTATATACTGTCAATGCTTTAAGAAGACAGCTACAACATGGAAGTGAATTTGTCTGGTAAAATGAGTATGTTAAAGTTTTTAGTGTTTTTTGGAATCTAGATGAACCCATCTTGGAAGAGCCCAGTCGCCTGCAAGAATCTATATTAGAGAGCAGTAGGACTGCATTAGATGAGTCAATCATGCCACCACCACAGAGAATTGCCAAGCGTAAATCAAAGGAAATGGAACCTGAGCCTCCATTACCAGTAAGTGTATACATTTAAAATGTTTTTTTCAAATAAAATATTTTTGCTCATTGTCAGTGTTAATAAGTATAATTTTAAAGTTATATTGAAAAATTAGTGTACAGTTTGAAGTCAAACAGCTTATGATTTAGTTCAATATAACTTAGTGTCATGTGACATTGCTTTTGGAGATTTGTGTTTCCCATTTCTAATGGTGGTTATGAACCTCTCTGCAGCAAGAAGAGCAACAACAGCCACAGCAACAAGAACAGGAACTGCAGATTCCACCTGTAGAGCTTCCTCCTGAGGAACAATTGCACATCACTGACCTTGTCCCAGAACTTGCAGTTCTGCCAGAGAAAAAAGAAAAAGATGAAGAGGAAGAGGAGGAGGTGGGTCAGCTATTTGCTTCTAAACCACAGGAAAATCATCTTTTCACACTTTTTTTTTTCCTGAAGCGAATGATTTAAATCCTGAAGCAGATCTTTTGTGTAAGTGATAAATATATGGGCTATATGTCACAGACTTGTACAAGAGTGAAGCCAGCTGTTGGTCCATCTCTTCAAAATTAGACCATCGAAAATTATACATTACTTTTTCCCACAAATATTGTAACATACTTTATGTGAAAGTGGGAAGTTGCTAGAATAACACGTCTCAGTGCTTCAAACAATTTAAGGTTAAATGGTAGGGTACAAAGCTAAGGAATCTCCTTTTCCTCAGGCTATTTGAGCTTGCTGATCTCGGTATAATTCTTCTGAGCATCCTTGTATCAAAGATTTAAAAACAAATTCCTGAGGCTCACGTTAATCAGTAAGCACATAATATCAAGTGGGAGTTGATTCAGTTCACCTATAGTAACCCTGTTTGTCAGATACTGAGATTGGTTGCTTAAGTGAGACTATGGTCCAAAGACATTTTGCTATCTTGGGGAAAGAAAACAGTAGTGTGGGAGGAGACAAAATCAGATGCAGTTCCTTATTTATCTTCCCCAAAGCTTACTGTTAACAAAACTCAATTAAAATGTCTCCAGTATATCTGGAAGTATTGATTGACCATTTCAAAGATTCATTTGGGAGCTTTCAAGTTGGCAGAAATAATGAACTACGATTGGGAGCAATAAGACGCTGGATTTGAGGATTTCTTCTGCTTTTTCCATTAGTTTTCACTATCAAAATTTCTTACCACGGGTAATAATGTAATGAAAAAGGACATAGATTTGATCAACAAAGTGATCTTCATTTTATTTTAATTGAGGCGAATAATAAATTCTGGAAAGTTCTATTCTATGAAGAGTTCAAACAGAATGATATGAGCTGGTTTGCTGATCTGTCTGTGCAAATATAAAAATTAATGATGAAAGTTGTAGCTTGGTTAAAACAAAACTTGGCCATAACCCAAAGTAAATCTGCAAATCGTTTATCTTTCAAAATCTGTTATGGAGCAATTCATAATTCATATATTTAGGCGACTTGAATACTTGATAGTGTTATTATTTAATGAAGGTCTTTATTAAGGCCTTTTGGATGAAGCTTGGGTTATTGATGTTTCTTCCATACTTAAAACGTAATCGCTAAGTCATAAAACTGTTTTGCTCTCAGGAAGAGGAAACGGTTGGAGGTGAACAGGATCAGGAAGAAAGGCGGTGGAATAAGAGAACTCAACAAATGCTTCATGGACTACAGGTAAGTTGATTAAAATGTAATTTAGAAATAAAGGACTACGGAATGTTCGGTAGCGATTTGAGCAGTTAAATTGTATAAAATGATTCAGGTGTTAAGCTGTGATTCACTCAGAGTTAATACAGTAAGAGATGTCAAGACAAACTTAAGATAAATGTTTTCAGCCAATTAGAATACATGGAGTAAAACTGGAGTTGGATGATTACATCTTGCCAAAGGGTTTTGGCCTGAAACTTAGACTTTACATTTTTCCATAGATGCTGCACGGCCTGCAGAGTTCCTCCAGCATTTTAAGTGTGTGGCTTAGATTTCCAGCATCTGCAGATTTTCTCTTGTTTTAGATGATTAATTATTAGATGGCATCTTTTGGACTGAAATTTGACCTTTTTCATTAGATGTTTGGAAGGCTTCTAGAGATATAGAATTATCTGACAAAAGAAAGGCACTTGAACAATTGTTCAATTCTGAACAACAAGCTTTAGGAAGGATATTAGAAGTTATTAAGATTTTCAAGCAGCACACACAAAATGCTGCAGGAGCTCTGCAGGAAATGAATAAGCAGTTGGGCTGAGGTCCTTCATCAGGACTTCTTCAGAGCCACCTTCCTGGCCATTTGTTATCACTGTAGATCTCATCCGCTGAGTCATGCTAGGGCAGGCAATGGTAACGTTTAAATTCTTTGAGTTTCCTAATTTGTTGAAGTAATTAAATAGTTTCATTTTCACTCTCGGCTGTTTCTGGCATTTCCAAGCCTGACTGCTTGAAACTACAGTGAGCAAAACAGTCCTTGAATTGTCTTACTGCTTATTTCTCACAAACTTTCAGTGACAAAGATCACTGCTATTTGAATACAAGCACACCCGGCTGAAGCTATTTAAAAACTGTTTGCTGTAAGTATGGTGTACTGTCTGATGGCCACACAAGTGCACACAACTGATGCTAATTAGCAACAGTTTGGCAACAGTCTCCAGTCCCAATTAAGTGACAGTGTCCCAAATAACTAAGAGAATCCCGGCTATTTTCTCGACTGGTGTTCTTTAAGAGTTGTCCCAAATAAGTGGCTGTCCCTGATTAACTAATGGCTGAATTAACGTGCATACACTGTATAGCCCTCCATTGAAACTCAAGAAGTTCTGGATTTTTTGTGTGTATTATGGGCATTAGATATTAAGTTCTGCTGTGTTCAGTGCTGTTTAATTGTTTACCCAAGAGCTCTAAGTCTTCGCAGGGATGAAATCCATTTTGATAGGGTGCACTAGGTAAATTTAACTGCAGCTTTTTGGTTAAACAAAGATTTTTTATAATAAAGTGTCCTTGTGTTACAAAAAAAAATTTGTAACCTTAGTGAAAGCTATAACAGATAACTATGACTGGATACGTAAGTATTCAATTACAAGCTTTTTTGAAAGTTATCAGAGCCAACCTGCAAATGCAAAAAAAAAAGTTCTTAAGTTACTATTGCTGCTATTGTCATTTTTGCTGCCTTGTAATGCATTTTTATATTGGACTCAATGTAATCCAGTGAAAGCCCAAAATTACAACAATTCCACTCCTTGTAGCAGGGAACTGCATGAGTGTCATGCTTCGTTGTTGATACCAAAGTGGAGGAAGCACTATATATAGAATCTAAATATCACTTGGGAGTGGCAGAGGTTGAAGGGGAGATCTGATAAAGGTTTATTGAGAGGCATTGATTGACAGTAACACTCACAGCACGCTGGAGGAGCTCAGCAGGTTGGGCAGCTAATTTTAAAACCGCTGTCATGACGTGCCTTAACAAATGGTGGCGGCAGCGCGGCATTTCATTGTTTTCTTGAACGCAACCTCCACCACCACAACCAGAATATCTGACAATAGATGTGTAACAGCCTAATGTAACATTGTATGGAAATACAAGATAACACTGATGCAGACATGTCTTATACATTTAACAAGGTGCTTTATTACCGTATTGCTTGTGCAAACATTCAATAGATGCAATTTTCACTTTTGCCCAGTA
The DNA here is from genome assembly GCF_030028105.1 of Mobula birostris. Classification (NCBI taxonomy): domain Eukaryota; kingdom Metazoa; phylum Chordata; class Chondrichthyes; order Myliobatiformes; family Myliobatidae; genus Mobula; species Mobula birostris. Next base: position 14,716,231 of record NC_092370.1, read on the forward strand.
ACTTGTTTTATTGCACATGTTAAATACAGCAAAATAATACAAAATCATGGCAAAAGTAAAGGCAAACAAATGAGGTAACAGCAAATTTCACTTTTGCCCAGTAACAAGCCTTATTGCATTTAGTTGTAGCTGTCGTCCCGTTCATTGGTGAAGAGACTATGGCTGTAGGAAACGTTTCTGGACAAACGCGCCACAAGTATACCATTTCCTCTTCGCTTGTTTTCTGTGTGTCCTACGCATGCCCAGTAGGAGGAGATATGTCCAAATACCCATTTTTACGCGAAACCGGCATTTTCAAAATTATCCGGTCTAGTGTGGACGTAGCCTGAGTATAGTGATACATTAGTGTAGTGGTTTGTTAGCTCCAGGGCTCAGGTTAACTTGTGACCCCAGGTGCAGTCTGCGTAATTTGCAGGTTTGCTCAAGTATCCTCTGGTTGCTCTGGTTTTCTCCAACATTCCCAATACAATTTCTGAAAATTGATAATTAACCTGTCTTAGTGTGGTGAACTTTAGGACCCGGGGGAGCTCCGGACCTACGCACATCCTCCTGTATACTTCAAATCATCTCTAGGTTACTTGTAATACCTAATACAATGTAAATGCTATGTAAATAGTTGTTATACTGTATTGTTTAGGGAATAACGACAAGAAAAAAGTCTGTGCATGCTCAAACGACGAGTGCTGGAGCGAGAGCTCCTGGGTTTTCCCAATCCGCACTCTTTTAAAAATACTGTTACAGTTTATTTATAGAGTAATATACTGATAAATGAAATAGTGGGATAATTATAGACCATAAATACACTTGTATATTTTATTTCCAACAAAAACATTCAATAAAACATAAAAATATACAGCTTCAAACCAACCGAGTCAAGCACATGGTAAATGACTTATTGGAAATAATGTAGAACGTAAATACTCTAGGACATGTACAGGTTCAAACTAAGCTAAATACGTACAGGTACCTGATGGGCCAGGAACAGGATTCTCAAGTTATGAAGCAGCACTACGACAGACGACGTTTTTAAAGACTTCTTCAAGTGTCATCTGTCTCATTAACATAGGTTTATGTCTAAGCAATCTCCCTTTAACTGAGTAAACTACCATAATCTCTTGCTCACTGATAAATGCACATTGTTCAAGGCCAGCAATGAACTGATCACACATTTTCACCATATCGTCATCAGCCGTTGTTCATGTTTTTCTAGGAATGTAGCGCCAGTACAAAGCTGTTTCATCAGCATTGTAAATTTGTTCAGGACTAAGGTTTTCATCAGATATTATCTTGGCAAATTCATCAATGTAATTTTCAGCTGCTTCATGATCAGCAGAAGCTTTTTCACCACAGATTTTCAGATATTTTATACCATGATGCTTCTTAAATTTCTGCAGCCAAACCTCTGAATATTTTCTGCATTATTGATAATGATAGATGCTTCCTTCTGTTTTTCTCATTCTTACTCATAGTGGTATCTGCAGATCTTTTTGACATTTTCACAGCGGAATTAAACAAGGTCAACAGTGAACACAAAATATCAGCAAACAGCAAATGCATGTGTAACCAGTACCAGCGCTGATCCACAACTGACTTCTGGCAGCCTCTGCTAGTGCTGCCATGTCACGCCTGTGTGACGTCAGCTGTTGGTGCGCCAAACCTTGTTACGAAACACTCCATGGAAAAAAAAAACTTTGGTTTTTGGAGCTTTTCAGATTTCAGAATTTCAGATAAAGGATTGTGGACCTGTCCTAAATTTCCCCTTAATACATTGCTAATAAGTCCCAAATTAACAGGGAACTCCATGGACACACTGATTTAGCCTAAAAAATTATCTTCCTCCAATTTTGTTTTTTTTAATATATCATACGATTATAGCATTTGTCTAGTTACTCTGAAACTACTGCTGCCATTTTTGATCCACATGGATGTGCTCCCTGTGGGAAATATTATTGGAGATGCTCAGTAAGAAGTGAGCGTAATATTTGAGCCTCCATGTAATAAAAACTAAATTTCAAATAAATATTTTGTTCCTAAGGTCACTTCCAATAGCAACTTGTCATTTAATGGAGAAGTCTGCTTTCATGCAAGATCAGAACAGTATTCAGGCATGCATCATTAAGAGGCATCCAGCTCTATTGACAAAATATCTCGGGCAATCTGTCCCATGTTCTCTTTACGTTCACTTCTATTGGCAAAACTTCCATCATCAATAAAGTTGGTGACACTGTTACTGGAACTGAACTAGCCATTAACTACAATTCTTGGTGTTCTGCAGCAGCTGACTTGTCTAACTCCCCAAGTACGTGGCAAGATGTCAAGTCCGTAATGAAATATACTCTTATAATAGATCTGCAGTCTAGTCAGTCAGTAGCATTTACAGTTAAGCTGTGTCTCTGGTTGACATGTCATTTATCACCAAAACATTGTCTTAATCCCAAAGATGCACTTTGGCTGCCGTGTGCTCATCTGCATGTTACCTTGCAGTAGCTCCTATGTTTGATCTGTATCGAGAGACATGGGTCCAGCAAGGTAACGTTACCATCATAACTTGTAGCATCCTCTCCAAGTTATTACTGTTCAAACTTGGAACACCATCATTTTTCCTTCGTAGTTCCTAACTCAAAATACTAGAAATACTTAGTAATCACATGAGAACATCTTCACCGGAGACGTCAAGGATTCAAGTCAACTAACCACAAAACCTTAAGGTTAAGAAGAGATGTCCAGTAAGTACTGACTTTGCCAATTAGAGACATTACACAGTTGTATAAAAATCCCTTTCATCCTTTGAAGTGGCTTTAAGCTCGGCTTTTCAAGCAATTTTTTATGGTCCTTTACTTGATCAATAACAGGTTCCTTTTTTGTAGTCTTTTGTTTATGTATGTATGTGTGTATAAAAATAATTTAGAGTGTGACTTCAATAATTTTTTTTCTTTTTGCAGAGAGCTTTGGCTAAAACAGGAGCTGAATCCATTAGCCTGGCAGATCTATGCCGGAAAAATAACCGAAAACAAGCAGCTGCAAAATTCTACAGTTTCTTAGTATTGAAGAAGCAACAGGCAATTGAGCTTACACAGGCTGAGCCTTACAGCGATATCATTGCAACTCCAGGACCCAGGTTCAATATTGTCTGATCTTATGGCTAGTGTTTATTCACTAGATATGTATTGCCCCGAGTGGGGAATTGAGACCATTGCAACTCTTTGATATGATGGTTTTATGTATATTGACTATTAAAAGATTATTTTGGACAGAGAAACTTCAATATTTGGGATAGGTGTGTTATTCCAGTGTTTATGACAAAGAAAAATAATTTTCACTCCATGGCGGGTTTTATACTGAAAAAATCATGATTGGAAAAATGCTAAACATTCAGATTATGAACACATTTAGTATGTTTCTGTGCAAATATAATTATGGGTTTATTGATAGAATTATTCAAGAAAGTCATGTGTACCACCATTGCTGGTAGATTATCTCAATAAGATGTATTTTTATTAAAATTACAACAAAGTACTATAGAATTGGTAGTGAACATTTGCACTTAAGTTAACTTTTACAATTGTGTGCTGGTTCCTTTGTATTGAGATTTTATTTTAGAACACAGGCTACCAGTATACCCATTCTGCACTGGAATTTCAAATTATTTGTTAAAATACAACCAAGGACATACAAAATATTCAGTTAATTCTAATGTCATGCTCATAATTCTAGGATGCTCTAACTGTCTGGAGTGTTACAAAGCTGTTTTCATTTTAAACATTATGTGCCTGTAAGCTTCAATCCACTTTTTTGTATAAAATGTGTAGATAATTTTTAATGAATGTCTAATTATGGAAAAGATGACAGCTTTCATTTGAAGCAGCATTTTGCTGATGCTACTGAGTCTTTAGTTTGTTGCTTAATTAGGTCATTGCTAAATGTTGCTGAACAGTGATAGTTCTTGCTGTTATGTATAACTTTTTTAATAAAATACTTGTATCAGTTTTGGGAGTTTTGTCTTGTGCAATGCCTTTATTTTTTTTTACAAATCATGATCTGCTCATGTAGTTATAAGCTAATTTACATTGACATTATTCCATCCGTTTTTTAATTGGGTATGATAATTTTTGATCCATCTCATGAGGGCAAAGTTGAGTTTCTGTTTCTGATTAAGTGAAGTCCTGAGGGATTGTCCTAGCTGTAAGGAGCAAGAAGAATTTCTTTCCCGCATGTGTAACTGAAAGTATTATACTAGGAAGACAATATTTGGGAGTTAAGCATTGGTTAGTAAGTTATAGAGTAAAGATGCTATTAAAATATGTTGGTTTCTCTTCTTCCCAATGGAAGGGGGAGGGCATGAGGAGAGGATGTCCAGTTTAGACTGTCCACAGAGGGGAGGCTGATGTTTGTGATGGATGGAGCTCTGCAACAACTCTGCAGTTTCTTGGTTCTTGGGCAGATCAGCTCCTGTCCCAAACTGTGGTGCATCTGGGTAGGGTGCTTTCAGTGGTGCCACAAGAAAGCAGCAACCATCATCAAGGAACTCCACCATTTAGGCCGTGTTCTCTTCTAAATGCTGCCACTGGGAAAGAGGTCCCACACCACCAGCTTTATGAACAGTTACTACCCTTTACCCATCAGTCTCCAGAGTGGATAAATTCACTCAGCTCAATACTGAACTGATTCCACAACCAGATGGACTTTCAAGGACTCTACAACTCATGTTCTCAGTATTTATTTATGTTTTTATTTGCACATGTTGTTATCTTTTGTATATTGGTCTTTTGTCAGTGTGTAGTTTTTCCTTGACTATTGTATTCCTTTGTTCTGCTGTGAATGCCCACAAAAATGAATCTCAGGATAGTATATGGTGACATACGAGGGGTGATTGATAAATTCATGACCTAAGGTAGACAGCGTCAATTTTAGAAAACCTAACACATTTATTTTTCAACATAGTCCCCCTCCTACATTTACATACTTAGTCCAGCGGTCGTGGAGCATACAGATCTTGGACCTCTGGAAAGTGTCCACAGATGGGTGATTGATAAGTATCATGGCCTAAGGTGGAAGGAGATGAGTTATACAGCTCTCGTTACATGCACATGCAGTTCAACTCTTTGAGTGATTATGCAGAAAGCTTGAAGTTAATAACTCATCTCCTTCTACCTTAGGCCACGAACTTATCAATCACCCCTGATGAGTTATTAACTTCAAACTTTCTGCATAATCACTCAAATAGTTGACCTGCATATGCATGTAAAGAGAGCTGTACAACTCATCTCCTCCTACACGAGGAAATCTGCAGATGCTGGAAATTCAAGCAACACACATCAAAAAAATGCTGGTGAACGCAGCAGGCCAGGCAGCATCTATAGGAAGAGGTACAGTCAACGTTTCGGTCCGAGACCCTTCGTCAGGACTAACTGAAAGAAGAGATAGTAAGAGATTTGAAAGTGGGAGGGGGAGATCCGAAATGATAGGACAAGACAGGAGGGGGAGGGATGGAGCCAAGAGCTGGAAAGTTGATTGGCAAAAGGGATACGAGGCTGGAGAAGGGAGAGGATGGGAGACCTAGGGGGAAAGAAAGGGGGGTGACCCAGAGGATGGGCAAGGAGTTATAGTGAGAGGAAGAAAAGGGAAACAAAAGGTAGGAAAGAAAAAATAAATAAGGGATGGGGTACAAAGGGGAGGTGGGGCATTAATGGAAGTTAGAGAAGTCAATGTTCATGCCATCAGGTTGGAGGCTACCCAGATGGAATACAAGGTGTTGTTCCTCCAACCTGAGTGTGTGCTAGGTTTTCTAAAATTGACGCAGTCTACCTTCATACCAATCACCCCTCATACAAGGATGTTGCCTGGATTGGGGAGCATGCCTTTGAGAATAGGTTGAGTGAACTTGGCCTTTTCTCCTTGGAGTGACAGAGGACGAGAGGTGACCTGATAGAGGTGTATAAGATGAGAGGCATTGATCAGGTGGATAGAGGTTTTTTCCCCAGGGCTGAAATGGCTAACACTGATGATAAAGGGTTAATTTGTTTTGCTGACATGTAAAAATTAGACTTCAAGCTAAGCTCTACTGACTTGTGCACCTGCAGAACCGGATGTGGTAATTCTGTCCAAAAAAAAAAAAAAATGTGGAACTACAGTTGAAAAACGAGGGACTATCTCATCCTGCACATTGTCTGAGGTTGATGACCTTTGGCCTATTAAGGCAACCAAGAGGTATTTGTCTTAAAATACCACTGTTGCGGGGCATGTGACTATGGGGGTAGCTAAAAAATTGTTTCCTGCTACGTGACAGAAAGGGTATTAAAAAAGACTGTGTGCGGAGAGAGAGAACACTGATACAGGCCCCTGTGTGTGCCCAAGTGCTCTCTCTGCAGTACTACTAAATAAAAAAGCTGTTGCTTTATCTCCCGTAGTACTGTGTGTTCTTGCATCGGGTAACAGGTAATAATTAGAAGTAAATTTTAACAACATGAGAGGGCACGGTTTTAATATGCTTGGAAGTAGGTACATAGGGGATGTCAGGGGTAAGTTTTTTTATGCAGAGTGGTGAGTGTGTGGAATGGGCTGCCAGTGACTGTGGTGGAGGTGGATATAATAGGATCTTTTAAGAGGCTCCTGGATGGGAGCTTAGAAAAATAGAGGGCTATGGGTAACCCTAAAGTAAGTACGTTCAGCATAGCATTGTGGGCTGAAGGGCTTGTATTGTGCTGTAAATTTTCTGTGTTCTATATGTGATCTCAGAATCTTCAATAACTTACCTACCATATACAGTTGCAAGAAAAAGTTTGTGAACCTTTTGCAGTTACCTGGTTTTCAGCATTAATTATTCATAAAATATGGTCTAATCTAATCTTCATCCAAGTCACAATAATAGACAAACACAATCTGCCTGAACTAATAACACAGAAACAACTGTACGTTTCATCAATACTGAGTACAACATTTAAACAATCACAATCTTAAGTTCAAAAAAGTGTGTGAATCTCTGGGGTAATGCCTTCTACAAAAGTTTTTTGGAGTCAGGTGTTCCAATGAATGAGATGAGATTGAATATATAGGTTGTAGAGGTGCCCTGCCCTATAAAAAAAAGACATGCAAAGTCAGGTTACTGCCAGAGCCTGCTCTCCTCCAGAAAGATCTGTTTACATGCACCATGCCTCGATCAAAGCAACTTTCAGAGGACCTTCGAAGAAGAATTGTAGAGATGCGTGAAGCTGGAAAAGGCTATAAAAGCATTTTGAAAGACCTGAGTGTACATCAGTCCACAGTAAGAGAAATTGTCTGCAAATGGAAGAGATTCAGTACATTTGCTACTAGAAGTGGGCATCCTGCTCAGATGACACCAAGAGACCAACGTGCAATGCTGAAGGAGGTGAGAAAGAACCCAAGGGTAACAGTAAAATACCTGCACAAGTCTTTGGAACTTGTTAAAGTCCTAGTCATATGTCCACTATAAGAAAAACACTGAACAAGAATGGTGTGCGTGGAAGGACGCCATGGAGGAAACCTCTGCTCTCCAAAAAAATGATTGCTGACATCTCAATTTTGCAACAAAAAACACACCTAGATGTAGCACAACACTTCTGGGACAATGTTCTGTGGATAGATGAGATAAAAGTTGAACTTTTTGGCAGAAGTGCACACCACTATGTTTGGAGAACAAAGAGCACTGCACATCAACACCAAAACCTCATCCCAACTGTGAAGTATGGTGGAAGGAACATGATGATTTGGGGCTGCTTCGCTGCCTCAGGGTCTGGACAGCTTGCAATCGTTTCAACAAGGGATTCAAAATTGTATCAAGGCATTTTACAGATGAATGTCAGAGTAGCAAGTCCATCACCCGAAGCTTAAATGAAGTTGGATGATGCAACAAGACAATGATCTGAAACAAGAGTAAATCACCAACAGACTGGTGTAAAAAGAAGAAGATTAATGTTTGGAATTGCTGCCAGACCTTAATCCAACTGAGATGCAGTGAAATGACCTGAAGAGGGCTGTTCATGCAAGGTATCCCAGAAATACTGATGAACTAAAACAGTTTTGTATGGAGGAATGGTCTAAGATTCCTCCTCGCCGTTGTGCAAATCCAATCAGCAGCTACAGGAAATGTTTGCTGGAGTTTATTGCTGCTAAAGGGGGTTCTACCAGTTATTTAACACAAGCATTCACATATTTTTTACATTCTGGACTGACTGATTAAGCAATGTGTTCGATCAAGACATGTAAAGTACAATTGTTTGTTATTAGTTTTGGCAGATTGTTTTTGTCTATTACTGTGATTTAGATGAAGATTCAGACCACATTTTATGAGTAATTAATGCAGAAAACAAGGTAATTGTAAAGGGTTCACAAACGTTTACTGGTTCCCCAATTTATTAAAATAGGCACAATATTCACTAGCTACCAGTTTAGTGGCAACTTGTACAGTCCTGTATTTACCTTTAAATTTATCATTTTTCTCTTCAAAAGTTACCTCATTGACCACTTTCTTTTCCTCCTGATTTTCTTCCTGATTATAGTCCCGTATCTCCTTCAGGGATTCACTTGATCCAGGCTTCTACCTGACGCATACTTCCTTTTTCCTGGCCAGAGCCTCAATATTTTTCATTGTCTAGAATTCCTACTACCAGCCCTGCCCTTTATTCTAACAGGAACACGCAGACATTGAGCTCTCACTATCTCAGCTTTAAAAGATCTCTGACTTGCCTGTTGTCCCTTTGCCTGCTACGTGGGAACTACAAAGCAGCTCTGGAGGGAATACTGAGGAACTGTATCAGAAATGTAACACATCCTTTGTACAATATGCTGAAATGAACCCACTCAACTTTCCCTCCCAAGAACATCTTATGGGCTGAAAACTGGCTATGCTGGTGGTGGTGGTGGTGGCATCCGTTAGTCTCACGAGACCATGGATTTGCGCCCGGAAAGTCTTGCTTCAGTCTGTGTTGGTAAAGCGGCGTCTGTTGTGGCTGTAGAGGCCCACACAGGAGTGACAGTCTCGGCTGCAGCGACTGCGCTTGAAGGCGCTGTCCTCCAGTGTTGTCTTGGTGCTGTTTTTCCGACGAGTGCGCTTTTCTTCAGCAGCAAGCCTCAGCTTCTCTTCTCCTCTTTTTAGACCTCTGCGTAGTTCCAGCTATGCTATACTGTCCATAATGTAATGACTCCAGAATGATCCCTAAAAATGGCCAACAGAACTACGTGAATTTAAAGGTGACAAGTGGAGCTGGGAACTGACGGAGCAGGTGAGTGGAAGGGAGTGTGGGCAGCAGCACCTGGCGAACCAGATGTGAATGGTCGATGATAGGACCATATGCCATAGGAACAAATTAGGCCATTTGGCCCATCAAGTCTGCTCCACCATTCCATAATGGTTGATTTATTATCCCTCCCAACACCATTCTTCAGCCTTCTCCCCATAAAATTTGATGCCCTTACTAATGAAGAACCTGTAAATTGGAGACTGGATTATTAGAGCATTCCATTCTGAAAATGAGAATGGGGAAGACAGAAAAAGGATGGAATGCAGTAGAGAGTAATGACAAAGTTTGCAATATAAAAGTAAACACTTTAAATATTGGACATATGAGATATAAACTTAAAGTTTTGTAAGATACACAGTGTTGTAGCGTGGATGAAATGTAGCCTGGAGAGACAGAGTCACTGGTAGATACAAAGCAGCTTCTTTATTCAACACAAGGTACAGCAGGCATCATACGGACGGAGACGCTTTCCGTAGAAAGGTCTGCTAGCTCAATGTGGGCTCGATATTTATATGCTAAACACAAAGGCAAATCGCTACTTAAAAGTTATAGACAATCCTTCCTATTGAAGCCACATACAAAATATCACACCATCCTTTCCTTCCGACACCAACACGTCTGAGTTGGTATCCACAGCCTTTAGGAATGTAAGTTAAGTCTACGATACATTCATTTGGCATTTCCCGTGCTAACATAGAAGACAATTAATTTTTATAATGTATAGATAATACTGTCCTCGAAACTACAGCATTAGGTCAAACTATGGCACCAGAAGCACCTGGTATTCACACCTTTTTAGGAAGCCCATTGTGGAGGACTCAATCCACAATACTTTGTCTGATACAAGTCTGGTGGCCAAAGTCATTTAAGTGTAAACAAATCATTTCCCCAAAAAACTCACTCTAACATACAGCATCTGGATAGAAAACAAATTTAACTGTTCCCCTCTCCACACATGCTGCATTATTTTCTACTTTTGTTAAAGAGATGGTAGTACATAATGAAACACTGTCTGGTATAGAGGGGCTACTGCAGAGGATTGAGAAAAAACTGGAGAGGTCGCGGCAGCATAACAGAGCTTTGACCAGCGACCAATCTGGACATCAGATGTTTGAGAGGAGGTGATTTCACTCAGGTTCACTGCCTGAGTAGAAAAAGCCAGCAGCTCTGCTCAGCTTGGACAGTAGAACTGCCAGGCCGGATAGTGGAGTGCTCCTCTTGCAGGATGTGGGAAGGCAGGGAGATCTCCAGTGCCCCTGACAACTACAACTGTGAGAAGTGCATCCAGCTGCAGCTCCTAACAGTTGGAGCTGGAACTGGATGAACTCCGTATCATTCGGGGGGGGGGGGGGCTGAAGGAATGATAGGACATATCGAGAGGTAGTTACACCCGAGGTGCAGGACACAGGAAACTGGGTGACAGTCAGGGAAGGGAAAGGGGTTAAGGAGCCAGTGCAGAGAACCCCTGTTGCCATTCCCCTCACCAACAGGTATACCACTTTGGATATTGTCAGGGGGCTAATCTAACAGAGGAAAGTCACAGTGGTCGGGTCTCTGGGTCTGAGTCTGAGCCTGGCTCTGTGACTCAGAAGGGAAGGGGGGAGAAGAGGCACGCTGTGGTGCTAGGGGATTCATTGATTTGGGGAATGGACTGGAGGTTCTGTGGGAGAGAATGAGATACCCAGGTGGTATGTTCTCTCCTGGATGTCAGGACCTGAGACATCTCCGATCAAGTCCTCGGCATTCTTAAGTGGCAGGGTGAACAGCCAGAAATCGCGGTCCATGTAGGTTCCAATGACATGGGTAGGACGAGTGATGAGGGTCCGCACAGGGAGTCCAGGGAGTTAGGTGCTAAGTTAAAGGTCAGGACCTCCGGGGTTGTGATCTCAGGACTGCTACCAAGTTACGTGCTAGTAAGGCCAGAACTAGGAAGGTTATATAGTTTAATACGTGGATAAAGAGTTGGTGCAGGAGGTGGGGCAAAAGATCCAGGGAAGGTGGAAACTGTACAGAAGGGACCGTTTGCACTTGAACTGGAGGGGTTCATGCTGCACGTTGAGGTTTAAACTGGAGTTGCAGGGGGATGGGAACCAGAGTACCAGAACAGTTTGTGGAGGCAGATGTTGGTAAGACCTTTGTCAAGAGTAGGAATCCAAAGGTTGAGCATAGTGTCCTGAGCTGCGTATATTTCAATACAAGAATTATGACCTGGAATTATGATGTTTTAGCCAATAGTGAGACTTAGCTTCAGGAGGGGCAGGGCTGGCGCTCAATATTTTGTTGTTTTAGACGTGACAGTGTGGGATGGTTTAAAGGACGAGGGGTGGCATTACCAGTTACGGGGAAAATGTCATGGCGGTGCTCTGTCAGCACAGACTGGGGAACTCAACTTGTGGGTGGAACTGAGAAATAAAATAGGTATGACCACATTAAAGGGGCACCATTACAGGCAACCCAACAGTCCTAAGGATTTAGAAGAACAAATTTGTGAAGTGATTGCAAAAAAACATAAGGTAGGTGATTTTAATTCACAACATATTAACAGGGAATCCCACAATGTAGAAGGACTAGAAGGGATAGAGTTTGTCAAATGTGTTCAGGAAAGTTTCCTTCATCAGTACATAAAAGTCCCAATGAGAGAGTGTGCAATACTGAATCTGCTATGAGGGAATAAGACAGGGCAGTTGACAGAAATTTGTGTAGGGGAACACTGCATCCAGTGACCGCAATGCCATTAGTTTCAAAGTCAATATACAAAGATATGGATCTGAGATTCTAAATTGGAGAAAGTCCAATTTTGATAGTATCAGAAACAATCTGACAAGTGTGGATTAGGACAGACTGTTTTTTTGGCAAAGGTGTACTTGGAAAGTGGAAGGCTTTCAAAAACGAAATTCTGAGAGTACAAAGCTGTTGCAGAGAACAGGCGAACCCAAACACAGGACACTGGCACGGAGGTAGAGTTAGGATGCAGATGAGGGCGTGAGCTTGGCGGGAGCTGAACGGCAAACAGGAGGGTGAATGGAAAAACAGGAGACAGGCAAAACTTTTCTTGACACAGGGTGTTGCTGGAGCTGAACAGCAAACAGGAGACAGGCGGCAGGCAACACTTATCTTGACACGGAGCGGCAAATGGAAAGACAAACGGCAGGCAATACTTATCTTGACATGGAGAGACAGGGTAAACCTCGGTACTGAAGTTAAACTTAGAATACACAACCCTAAGCGGCCAGGAGCCTGAATTACCACACTGGCAGAAACAACGATCTGGTGATGAGTGGATGCAAAGCCGGGATATTTATGCCTCAGGTCTAGATGAGAATCTGTGCCGCAATCAAAGGGAATTAGGAGAATATGGGGAATTAATGGTCGGGACCGTGACAAAAGCTTGTATGTGTCTGTCAGAACAGAAGTTAAAGATAACAAGTGTAGGGTACCTTGGTTTTCAAGAGATATTGAGGCCCTGGTTAACAGAAAGAAGGAGGTGCTTTGGAACAAGTGAGGTGCTTATGGATTACAAGAAGGCCAAGAGATACTTAAGACATAAATCAAGAAGGCTAAAAGAAGTTTCTCCAGCAGACAAGTTGAAGGAGAATCCTAAAGGATTATACAAGTATGTTAAGAGCAAAAGGATTGCTAGGAATAAAGCTGGTCCTCTGAAAGACCAGAATGGTAATCCATGTGTGGAGCCAAAGTAGATGAAGGAGATCTTAAATGCATTCTTTGCATCTGTATTTACTCTGGAGATGGACACAGTGTCCATAGAAGTGGGACAAAGTGGCATCAACTTCATGGACCCTGTACAGATTACAGAGGAGGCATTTGGTATCCTGAGGCAAATCAGAGTGGATAAATCTCCAGGGGCTGACAATGTGCTCCCTTGAATCCTACAGGAGGCAAGTGCAGAAATTGCTGTGGCCCGAGCAGAGATATTTAAAACATGCTTAGTGACAGGAGAGGTACCAGAGGATTGGAGGATAGCCAATGTTGTTCCACTGTTTAAAAAAGGCTGTAAACAGAAGCCAGGAAATTGTAGGCTGGTGAGTGTGACATCAGTTGTGGGAAAGTTATTGGAAGGTATTCTAAGGGACCAGATATATAAGTATTTGGATAGACATGGACTGATGAAAGATAGTGTGGAGAATTTTGGCCAACTGGGATGGGAAATACCTTTGCAAGGCTATAGAATTGTGTGTCTGTATTGCTTCATGCCTAGATCTGCAGAGAATTGTGGTGTTGCCATTTAGTCTACAGCTGTAAACACAAGACTACATGATACTGCCCTCTAGTCTGTTGCTGTACACCATGAGGCTACGTGACTTAATTGTGGAAGAAAATTCTGAACAAAGGGTTAAAACATACGAGTTGTTAACACCCTGCCTTTAGTTCTTTTAATTTGCAATATGCCCAGTGCTGTTCTTAGTGCATAACACAGCAGTGAGAACAAAATGGAGCCAGTGAAGGTCATAAATTGTAGGGAGGACCCTGTGGGCTGTGTTTCTGACAATTAAACAGTGTGTATGGTTTTCCTTCACCTGTCTGGTACTAACATATAAAACAAATTGTACTTTTTACTTTAATGACTTACCGGATCTTCAGATTTAATGAACCTTATTTATATCATAACTAAAGACTCACCATTCGGCCTGGGTTCTCAGCACACTTGCAATAATTGATCTTAGTTTCAAGGATATTCTGACAACCTATCCCTGTGTGTTGTGGCCAGAGAAGAGACTCTCTGGCATTTTCGTAGGAATTGATCGTCGTCGTCGTGTTGGTGGCTATCCCTCGAGGTCGAGGATGATGGTCTTTGTTCTGTTGATCTACTTATGGGCTCTCAAGTGGCTTATGAGTCCAATCTTGGCTTTGAAAGTTCTTCCGCATTCAGGACAAGTAATTCCAGATGGCAGATCGGGCTTTGGTTGTTGCTGCCTCTCTTCCCATTTTCTTCTCTTTTCTTCTAATTCTGCACACCTGTTGGCTTCGAAAGTTGCTGTTCCTTCTCGGATGTTGGCTTGCCAGAGTTTCCTGTCCTTGGCATTGGTTTCCCAATTGTTGATGTCGATGTTACATTTCTTCATTTTGGCTTTTAAGACGTCTTTGAATCTCTTCTGTTGTTCGCCTCTTTTACGTTTGCCTTGTTTAAGCTGGGAGTAGAAGATTTGTTTCGGCAGACGTTCGTCTTTCATCCGAACAACATCACCGCTCCATTTTAGTTGGTTCTTGATGACGTAGACGTCAATGCTTGTTGTTTTTGCTTCATTTAGCAAGCTGACATTGGTTCTTCTATCTTCCCAGCTGATATTTAAGATGTTCCGAAGACAGCGTTGATAGAACTTTTCAAGTGCCTTCAGATGTCGTCGATATGTTGTCCACGTTTCTGATGCACACAGGAGCGTTGGGATTACCACTGCTTTGTACACTAACATTTTGATGTCTGTTCGGATGTCACAATCATGAAAGACTCTTGTTCAGCTCCAATAGTCGTGGTTTCCATGCCATTGGAATAAGTTGGTTGATTTGTGAAGTATCATGTGCCTCTTGGAGTGCAACATCAAGTACATGTTAAATAAATACACACACAGTCGTCTTCGCTCTGTGGCTTCTCCGTTGATTGTCACCTTGTCGCGGTGGAGAAGCTTGTGTGGTCCTGTGATCCCGAGAGCAAGGCCGTCTGGATTTATGCTCCTGGTAGGGTCACCCATGGCGGTAAGGTCGAGGGTGAGGTCCCTGACAAAGAACAATCCAACCATGACCTCAACGGTGGAACAGGCGGACGAAGTTACTTCGAACTCAACGGCTGTGAAGGTGGATGAAGGCTGCAACAAATCCATCAGGAATTGATAAGACACACAGGACTGACTTTTTTTTTAACTTCGACTGATGTAATGGACTTTCTGCGCATAGGCGGCCTTAAGCATCTGGGGGCCCGTTTCAAGAGTTAATGTGGGGCCCTACCCCCGCTTCCCAAAAAAAAAGAAAGAAAAAAAGCGAATTTTCAAGTTGGTTTGCATCAATAATGGTATAATTTCGGACTTAAACGTTGATGCATTATATACACTTTCAGCAGAATGGACAGACAGCTCAACATAATCCAAACAATTCTCTTAATTAAAAACTGAAACAATGACATTTTTTGCTTTGGAGTGAGAAGCCTCGCCCTTTTCAGCAACTAGTCTGTATTGAATGGCACTATGTGTTAGGTATCAGCTGACATAAGAACAGCTGAAACAATTTCCGTCTAATTAAATTAATAACAAAAGCAATGTCATATTTAATGAAAATTCAGACTTTATTTATTCAATGAACGGTGTCTGAAAGTTAACTACTGGAAGTTTACAACAAACTGCGTCTCGCGCTCTTTCAGCACCACGGACAGCTCAGGTAAGGCCTGGAAAGCGAACAGGAGGAGAGTGAGAGAGAGAGAGGGGCCGCAAACGGGAGAGAGAAATTACGATTTGTGGAAACGCCGCCTAATCGCCTATACACATTTTGAGTGAAATACGTGGTTTATTTTATTATTTTAATTATAAACTTTATTTCTGCTAAAAATGTGTTAAAAGACTTACCACTAGAATTTCACCACCCTCCTGTGCTTGAGTGCTGAGAATGCTTTAATGAGCTCATCTTTGTCCAGCGATCTTGTTATTTCGTGCTCGATTGATATCTGAGCAAGAGCTGACAGACGCTCCTGGAGCATGGTTGTCCTCAGATGCGTTTTGATGAGCTTTAACCTCGAAAAACTTCTCTCTCCACTCGCTACAGTCACAGGCACACTGTCAGCATGAGTCTTAGAGCAATGGTGAGGTTAGGATACAGTTCAACCAGATTGTTGCTGTAAATGTAGCTCAGAATCTGCAGGCACGGCACTGACAGCAGCCGACATCTCGCGCAAAAGGTCCTCAGCATCCACATCACCAAGTGTCCTCTCCATGTTTACTCAGCCGTCTTTCAGTGTGCGGCTTTGGGTGGCTTTTTTCATTTCCTCTCTTCCATAAATGAAGCCAAACAGACTGTAAAATAACTCCATCAGCTTGAAGCGCTCACTAATGCCTGTGATGGCAGAGTCCACTAGTGGAAGGAAAACTTATCTCTTGTACCGTTCCTCGGGTGCCACTGTCAGGGAAGGATCTGCACTTGGGACTCGCACTGGAACTGGCGTTTTGGTTTTCTGATTCGTGCAGTAGGAAAGACCATTGGCATCCCTATCTCTTCAGATGTGTCCCTGGCATCTGTTTGGGCGGATGAAGGGCCATTCTCTCTGTATTCCTTGAGAAATTTCAGAACATATTCCACCTCGCGCTGTAGCACATCGATTCCCACTTGTGGGCTCTGGAGCAGCTTGCTGACATGAATCACCTCATGTAAAACGTTGTACCAGATGATAACAGTCAGCAGGAATTTCTATGACATGATCTCCTGTTCTAGGCCTCTGGCTGCAGATGTGGTTTCACTGTCACCTTTCTGTGTGGCATGTTCAATCAGTGACAGGAGCGCATTGCCAACATCGGGAAGCTGGTAGCACAGGACTTTCACACTTTCCACGCGGCACTCCCATCGCGTGTTGGATATGGCCTTGAGGGTCATCTGTGGCACATTCTCCTTGGAAAGCTCCCATCTCTGTGTCGATGAGCTGAATAGTGTGTATAGACGTTGCAGCACCCCAAAGAAGCTCACAGACTCCACTGTTGATTTTGCAGCGTCGACAATGACTAGGTTTAGGCTGTGGCTGGCGCATGGCATGAACAGTGCTTTTTTGTTAATATCTAGCACCCTCTTCTGCACCCCGCTATTTCCTCCCGCATATTGCTCCCGTTATCATATGCCTGCCCCCTGCATTTTGAGATATCTAATCCGAATTTCTCCATATGCGTTAAGAAAACGTCGGTTAGGCCTGCACCTGTTGTGTCAAGCACTGGTAGGAAACCGACAAAGTGCTCACTAACTGTAGCTCCGACATTTACCTGGCCTGTGACAATGCGCAGTGTCACAGAGAGCTGCTCTGTGTGTGCAGCGTCAGTGGTGCAGTCCATTATCACCGACTAGTAACGTGATTGTTTTACTCTCTCTGTTATCGCTTCCAGTGTCTTGTCTCTAATAAGTATGATTAACTCATTTTGTATGGTTCTCCCCATGTAGTGGTCAGCAATCTCTTCTTTTCTCTGCTTATCTGACATGTTCCCTCATCACTGGGTGGAACTCGGCAAGCAGCTCCACCAAACCTAGAAAGTTCCCATTATTTGGTTCATGTAGGGTGGAATTATGGCCACGGAAAGCAAGGTTTCGTGGTGACAGACTATGGCAATGAAACTCTTCATGACATCATTCCAGTGTTCTTTTTTACAGTATTTGCATTTCTTGGTACGTGTTGTCAATGGCACTGTGCGTTCTTAAGCGCGTTTCCAGCTCGCACCAGCTATCATGTTGGGACGGTGCGGATTTGACTTGTCACAAACCTGGAGTGTGAGAGTGAGTCACTCCCACACTCTGAAACCTCCGCAAGTGAACTTATGATTTCCCTTGCCAAATAGGGTACAGCAGAAACAGAAGATTGAATCAGATGATACTGAGTACACTAACCATGACCCACGAATGCTTTCTCCATTTTTCATCTTCATAAGATATCTGTCCTTGGTAAAACGACGGCGTGATTGGCTCTGTGGAAAGTTAATGTCCTCTAACTGAACGGGACCTCTCCTAACAATGTCGATCCTTTGGTCACTGGTGATATGCGTTGGCCAACGTGCCGGATCGGTCTCTGTGAATGTTAGTGGGGCTTTCTCTCTGACTGGTCTGCTGGTGGCGGCATCTCCCTCACCTGTCTCAGTTGTAGGACTGTCATCATGCTGTGGTGCTTGTTCATCAAACAAAGTTTGGTCATCATTATCACCATCTGTTTGAGTAGAATTGTTCTTCTCATTTTGATTGCTCTGATTATCAACACCTCCTGTACCGCTTACACTGTCACTTGGCACTGCAGCCCCATGCTGTGACGATGGCGCAGCAGCTGCAGTCGGTGGGCCTTTTACAGATGCTGGACCAAAGAAAGATGTAACTTTTGGGAGACTATTAAGTCGTTTTGTTTTGTTGTCTAATATTTTCCGTTTTTCAGCACCACTAGGATAGGAGCGTTTCATTTTCCTCTCATGGAAAAGTAGCCTTCTTTGCTAGGAGCAAGGTTTACAAGTGAAATAAATATTTTAATGTATTTTCTCAGATGTCAGTCAGCGAGCGCCCACTGGTGGTTCGGCTGGCAACAGCAGGAGAATATTGTGGCGTCTGGGAGCTGTGCATTAAATTTTTGCATGTCAGTCGGGGGCCCCTGAGAGGGCGGGGCCCGTTTCAGTTGAAACGGGTGAAACATAGCTAAGGCCGCCTATGTTTCCCCCGGGATCAATAAAGTATGACTATGACTATGTTTCTGCGTGTATGTATAAAAAAGGCTGTGACTATTGTTCTTTAGAAGACTTAACGATTGCACCGTTATGGAGTCATTCTTCCCTTACTTATGAATAAAGGTATTCACTAGTCACTTCAATGTCCGTGTCCAATTTATTAGAGACCAACTTTATCTGAAATTCCTTAGGAAATTAACTTACCTAAGGTAGTCAGCATGGTAGCTCCCATCTAATCAATCTTATAGAGCTTTTCGAGGAAGTTACCAGGAACGTGGATGAAGGCAAGGCAGTGGATGTTGTCTACATGGACTTTGGTAAGGCATTTGACAAGGTCCCACATGAGAGGCTGGTCAAGAAGGTTCAACTGCTTGGCATTCAGGGTGAAGTAGTAAATTGGATTAGATATTGGCTTTGTGGAAGAATACAAAGAGTGGCAGTAGAGATTTGCCTCTCTGACTGGAGGCCTGTGACTAGTGGTGTGCCGCAGGGGTTGCTGCTGGGTCCTTTGTTTGTCATCTATACAATGATCTGGATGATAATGTGGTTAACTGGATCAGCAAATTTGGAGATGAAACCAAGACTGGGGGTGTAGTGGACAGTGAGGAAGGCTATCATGGCTCACAGAAGGATCTGCAAATGGGCTGAAAAATGACAGCTAGCATTTAAAGTGTGAGGTTTTTCACTTTAGTATGACCAACTAGGGTAGGTCTTTCATAGTGAACAGTACTGAGGGGTGTGGCAGAACAAAGGGGTCTGGGAATAGAGGTACATAATTTGCTGAAAGTGGAGTCACAGGTACATAGATCACAGAACATAGAACAGTACAACACAGTACAGGTCCTTCGGCCCACAATGTTGTGCCGACCCTCAAACCCTGCCTCCCATATAACCCTTCGTCAGGATTAACTGAAAGAAGAGCTAGTAAGAGATTTGAAAGTGGGAGGGGGAGGGAGATCCGAAATAATAGGAGAAGACAGGAGGGGGAGGGATGGAGCCAAGAGCTGGACAGTTGATTGGCAAAAGGGATATGAGAGGATCATGGGACAGGAGGCCTAGGGAGAAAGAAAAGGGGGAGGGGGGGAAAAAGCCCAGAGGATGGGCAAGGGGTATAGTGAGAGGGACAGAGGGAGAAAAAGGAGAGAGAGAGAAAGAATGTGTGTATATAAATAAATAAATAACGGATGGGGTACGAAGGGGAGGTGGGGGATTAGCGGAAGTTTGAGAAGTCAATGTTCATGCCATCAGGTTGGAGGCTACCCAGACGGAATATAAGGTGTTGTTCCTCCAACCTGAGTGTGAAGTCTGTGACCTGACCCGGTTCATTACCGAGTACTAGATCTAGTATGGCATTCCCCCTAGTTGGCCTGTCAACATACTGTGACAGGAATCCATCCTGGAAACACTTTACAAAATTTGCCCCGTCCAAACCCTTGGAACTAATCAGGTGCCAATCAATATTAGGGAAGTTAAAGTCACCCATGATAACAACCCTGTTATTTTTGTACCTTCCCAAAATCTGCCTCCCAATCTACTCCTCCATATCTCTGCTGCTACCAGGGGGCATATAGAACACTCCCAACAGAGTAACAGCTCCCTTCCTGTTCCTGACTTCCACCCATACTGACTCAAAGGAGAATCCTGCTACATTACCCACCCTTTCTGTAGCTGTAATAGTATCCCTGACCAGTAACGCCACCTGTCCTCCCATTTGCCCCCCCCATCCCTTTTAAAGCACTGAAATCCAGGAATATTGAGAATCCGTTCCTGCCCTGGTGCCAGCCAAGTCTCTGTAACGGCCACTACATCATAATTCCATGTATGTATCCAGGCTCTCAGTTCATCACCTTTGTTCCTGATGCTTCTTGCATTGAAGTACATGCACTTTAGCCCTTCTACCTTACTACCTTTACACCGTTTATTTTGCTTCTTTCCTCAAAGCCTCTCTGTATGTTAGATCTGGCTTTACTCCATGCATTTCTTTCACTGCTCTATCACTCTGGGTCCCATCCCCCTTGCAAATTAGTTTAAACCCTCCTGAACCATGCTAGCAAACCTACCTGCAAGGATATTGCTCCCCCTCGAGTTCAGGTGCAACCCATCCAATCTGTACAGGTCCCAACTTCCCCAGAAGCGATGTCAATGATCCAAAAATCTAAAACCTTGCCCCCTGCACCAACTCCAGCCACGCATTCAACTGCCATCTCCTCCAATTCTTACCATCACTGTCACGTAGCACTGGCAGCAATCCTGAGAACGCCACCCTTGAGGTCCTGTTCTTCAGCCTTCTGCCTAGTTCCCAAAACTCACACTTCAGGACCTCATCCCTCTTCCTGCCTATGTTGTTGGTGCCAACATGTATCATGACTTCTGGTTGCTTGCCCTCTCGTACCAGGATATCGTGCACCCAGTCAGAGACATCCTGGATCCTGGCACCCGGAAGGCAACAAACCATGCGGGTGTCCTTCTCACATCCACAAAATCTCCTGTCTGCTCCCCTGACTATAGAGTCTCCAATGACGACAGCTCTCCTCTTCTCCATCCCACCCTTTTGCATCACAGGGTCAGGCTCAGTGCCGGAGGCCCTGCCAACGGGGCTTACACCTGGTCGGTCGTCCCCGTCAACCGTATCCAGGACAGTAAACTTATTATTCAGGGGAATGGCTACAGGGGTGCTCTGCACTACCTGTCTACTCACCTTCGCTTTCCCCCCTCTGACTGACACCCAACAACCTGCTTCCGGCAGCCTAGGTAGATAGGGTTGTAAAGAAAGCTTTTGGCACATTGGATTCATAAATCAACATATTGAGTACAGAAGATGGGATGTTACGTTGAAATTGTATAAGACGTAGGTGAGGCATTAATTTGGAGTATAGTGTGCAGTTTTGGTCACCTACCTACAGGAAAGATATAAACAGGGTTGAAAAAGTGCAGAGAAAATTGGCAAGGATGTTGCGGCGTCTAGAGAACTGAGTTATAAGATTGAATAGTTTAGGATTGAACAGGGTGGGACTTCAACCAGAGGTAATGGCCTAAGGGTGAAAGGTGAGAAGTTTAAGGGGAAACTTTTTCAATCAGAGGGTCATGAGAGTGTGGAACGAGTTGTCAGCATGGTCCATGCCAGCTCAATTTCAAAGTTTAAGCAAAGTTTGGATAGGTATATGGATAGTTGGGATATGGAGAGCTATAGTCCCAGTGCAGGTTGATGGGAGTAGGCAGTTTAAATGGTTTTGGCGAGGACTAGATGGGCCAAAGGTTGTATTTCTTTATGACTCACTAACCAAGGGATGCCATCTTCTCATTGCTACCATCAGAGAGGAGATAGAGGAGCTTTAAGACACACACTTTTAGGAACAGCTTCTTCCCCTGTGCCATGAGATTTTTGAATACACAATGAATCCAAGAAAACTGACCCTACACATACAGACTGTACACACTGACTCCACATATACACACCGTACACACTGACCCCACACATACAGATTGTACACACTGACTCCACACATACAGACTGTACTACTGACTCCATATATACTAACTACTAACTCTACACATACAGACTGTGGTGGAGGTGGATACGATAGGGTCTTTTAAGGGACTCCTGGATAGATACATGAAGCTTAGAAAAATAAAGGGCTATGGGTAACCCTAGGTAATTTCTAAAGTAAGTACATTTGGCACAGTATTGTGGACAGAAGGGCCTGTATTATGCTGTAGGTTTTCTATGTTTCTCAAACTACTTATTTTTTGCTGTCTTTTTGCACTACTTATTTTTTAATGTGTGACCTTATAATAATTTATAGTATATTCTAGGTATTGCACTGTAGTGCTGCAAAACACATTTCCTGACATATATCAGAGACAATAAACCTGATTCTGATTCAGTGGAGGACACAGCAGATTAGGGTCAGAGTGGAAGTAAGTTAAGATGACAGACAACTGGAAGTTCAGAGTTTGAACTGACTCAAGGTGTTCCACACAACAGAACACTGGATGAAGAGAGATCCTTTAATGTCATTTGCTGTACACAAGCATGAGAATGAAAGAATTGCTACTCCGGATCTCATGTGGCACAAAAGATAAAGAACACAATACTAGAAAAACACTCTAAGTATAAATACATAATATAGTTTATATACATTGATTGATTGTATACCCATAAACTAGCAGGGTTAGGAAAATAAATATCTTTAATTAAGGAATGATAGGGTTAATATATGAAAAGCCTTTGTTGTCTCCAAGCCTGTATTTACTGGAGTTTAGAAGAATGAAGGATGACTTCATTGAAACCTTTTGAATATTGAAAGGCCTAGATGAAGTGTATGTTTTCTATAGTGGGGAGAGACTAGAACCACAGGACACAGCCTCTGCATTTGAGATGTCCATTTAGAATAGAGATGACTACAGTTCTTGGGGTTTCCTAATTGGCCATTGTTTGGCACTCCAAGGGCTCGGCTTTGGAGGCCTAGGATCTCAGGACTCTGGAGACCGGTGGATCGAAGGTTGGTGTCACGGCAGGAGACCCACGTGTCGTCGGGGGATTCGGAATATCAATGGCTGTATGCCCAGAGACTCCAGATCTTTGGGCACAGAGCTTGAAAAAAGCAACACCGTGGACTTCTAACATCGTAAACCAATGAGTTGTTTGTTATGTCTCCCCGTTCACTGTGAAAATGGAGACACCTCTTTCTCCCTTATTAGGGAGAGAGAGAGCCTGTGGTATGTCGAATACCGGGTGAAACGCGAAGTCTTTGGCATAACTGCAAGTCTGCCTTTGCTGTTGCTTTGCTCACGCTTGAGTGCTCAGTGGCGGGTGCCAATGCTTCCTTTGTGCTGGTGGGGGGGGAGGGAGGATTGTTGCTTGCTGCTGCTTACACGTGGAACGAGGGGGTCCTTTGGGGTTCTAACATTTTACTGTCATTCATTTTTTGGGGCACTCCTCTGTTTTCGTGGATGGTTGCGAAGAAAAAGCATTTCAGGATGTATATTGTATACATTTCTCTAACATTGAATGTACCTTTGAGGAAGAATTTCTATAGCCAGAGGGTGGTGAAACTGTGAATTCACTGCTACAGATGGTTGTGGAGGCTAAGTCATTGGGTACATTTAAAACAGAGGTTGATATATTCTTGCTCGATAAGGGTGAAGGTAGGAGAATGGAATTGAGAGGGAGAATAAAGGGCGCCACAGCAGCGTAGCAGTTAGTATGGTATTATTACAACTTGGGGTGTTCCTGAGTTTGGAATTCAATTCTGACGCTGTACTGTAAGGAGAGTGTGCTCAAGCTTGCCCTGGAATGCATGGCTTCCCCCCACCACTGGTGCTCCCGTTTCCTCCCACAGTCCAAAGACATACTGGGTAGGTTAACTGGTCATTGTAAACTGTCGCATGATCAGTTTACAATTAATTGGAGTTGTGGGGTGCTGCTGTAGCGTGGCACGAAGGGCCGGAAAATGTCTACTCCATGCTGTATCACTAAACAAATAAAAATCACCCTATGAGAGTTGTAGAGCAGACTCGATGGGCTGAATGGCCTAATTTGCTCCGATGTCTTTTGGAATGCAACTCAGCCATTGAAGACTGTAGAAGTGAGGAGTGAAGGACACCCGGCAACAATAAAATCAAACAAGACTATTAGAGGGGAGCAACACACACACAAAATGCTGGAGGAACTCAGCAGGCAGCATCTATGGAAAAGAGTACAGTCGACATTTCAGGCCGAGACCCTTCATCATATTAGAGGGGAGGAGCGGTCTCCATTAATTTCATTAATGGTTCATTTATGAAAATATCTTCAAAGATAGTTAGTGAAGGAGATATTCTAAATGGTATTAGAGGCAATCTTATATTTTCAACCATAGCAATTTTACTACCCAGAAGGTACCTTGTTGTTACTTCATGATGATAAACCAGATAGAGTTCACATTTAATACTTGAAGAAAATCTGAGATATCCAATGTAATATTTAACATTAGGGCAAAACATTATAACATTGTATTAATAATTATTTTCTATGCTGCAAATGAATTGCACCATTATTATAAGCAGACCATCAGCAGTTAGGCAGTGGTTCGTACGAAATTACAAAGTCAAACATAACAACATTTTTGTCCAACATATTTTTCTACAGATATAATTCAAAAAATTTTTGTATTAGGTTTTATAGCAAAGTTGCGATCTGAATTTGTTGCAAACCGAAAATGATATGGAAAAATGACACTGTAACACACGTCGACTAACACCCATACAAACTTTACAACCAATGTCCATAAAGACTTTATAGTTACACAGAAGTTTCTACTCCGCTGTTGCTTGATTGGGCTGTTCTCCTTCTCTTCCTCAATCTCCTTTTCTTTTTCTCATTAGCCGGCTGTTGTTGTGGTTTCACTTTCTTTTTAAGACAACTGAGTGGATTAGGGCCTCCTTTTCTTTTGCGTTTCTTCAGCCGGGGTTCAGATTCCTTCACCAGGCCCTGTTGCTCTTTCAAGTGTTGGATAGTCTGCTGCTGATGTACAGGGACAAACTGGTGATTGTGCAGTGAAGGTAGCTGTGCGATGGATCTGGAAGAAGGCTTCTCCAAGACTATAGTGTTCTGTATAATGTACAGCAAAGGGACTCCTGGCAACTTCTTAATTTTCATTGTTAATTGTGGATCCTGTGAAAGAATTAAAATAATGACGCTAAATCATCATAAGAATATCTTTGTCTTATCCATCAAATGACACTATACTTGTAACACTTTCAGTACGCTGGATGAACTCAGCAGGTTGGGCAGCATCAGTTAAAAACGTCGACTCATCGTTTCTAATTGATGCTGCCCGACCTGCTGAGTTCATCCAGCGTACTGAAAGTGTTGCTTTAATCACAGCATCTGCAGATTATTTTGTGTTTATGACACAATACTTGTACCAGAAGTTGTTGGAAACTGGCACAGTGATATCAAGGAAGTATCAGGAAGAGTGATTTAAATACACCGCATTTGATAGCAATTTACCAGAATTTAAAACAAGGAGATTAAATCTGAAGAACAGTAACGAGAGCCAAGGTAAATTGAGAAACTATTATAGTCATAGTCATACTTTATTGATCCCGGGGGAAATTGGTTTTCGTTACAGTTGCACCATAAATAATAAATAGTAGTAAAACCATAAATAGTTAAATAGTAATATGTAAATTATGCCAGGAAATAAGTCCAGGACCAGCTATTGGCTCAGGGTGTCTGACCCTCCAAGGGAGGAGTTGTAAAGTTTGATGGCCACAGGCAGGAATGACTTCCTATGACGCTCTGTGTTGCATCTCGGTGGTATGAGTTTCTGGCTGAATGTACTCCTGTGCCCAACCAGTACATTATGTAGTGGATGGGAGACATTGTCCAAGATGGCGTGCAACTTGGACAGCATCCTCTTTTCAGACACCACCATCAGAGAGTCCAGTTCCATCCCCACAACATCACTGGCCTTACGAATGAGTTTGTTGATTCTGTTGGTGTCTGCTACCCTCAGCCTGCCGCCCCAGCACACAACAGCAAACATGATAGCACTGGCCACCACAGACTCGTAGAACATCCTCAGCATCGTCTGGCAGATGTTAAAGGACCTCAGTCTCCTCAGGAAATAGAGATGGCTCTGACCCTTCTTGTAGACAGCCTCAGTGTTCTTTGACCAGTCCAGTTTATTGTCAATTTGTATCCCCAGGTATTTGTAATCATCTACCATGTCCACACTGACTCCCTGGATGGAAACAGGGGTCACCGGTACCTTAGCTCTCCTCAGGTCTACCATCAGCTCCTCAGTCTTTTTCACATTAAGCTGCAGATGATTCTGCTCACACCATGTGACAAAGTTTCCTACCGTAGCCCTGTACTCAATCTCATCCCCCTTGCTGATGCATCCAACTATGGCAGAGTCATCCGAAAACTTCTGAAGATGACAAGACTCTGTGCAGTAGTTAAAGTCCGAGGTGTAAATGGTGAAGAAAAAGGGAGACAAGACAGTCCCCTGTGGAGCCCCAGTGCTGCTGATCACTCTGTCGGACACACAGCGTTGCAAGCATACGTACTGTGGTCTGCCAGTCAGGTAATCAAGAATCCATGACACCAGGAAAGCATCGACCTGCATCGCTGTCAGCTTTTGAAGAGAGTTGACAATAGAGGCGTATAAGACGATAAGAAGCATAGGTAGGGTGGACAGCCAGAGACTTTTCCCCAGGGTGGAAATAGCTAATATGAGAGCACATAATTTTAAGATGATTGGAGGCATGTGTCTTTACACAGAAAGTGGCAGGTGCAGGAGCGATGATTGAGGCAAATACATTCCGGACATCTAAGAGCCACTTAGATAGATATGCACATGGATGATAGAAAAATGCAGGGCTATGTGAGAGGATAGGATTATTTTATGTTATTTTTAGTCTGGCCCTTTTGCCACGCTACCACAGTAAACCCCAACAAACCTGATAAATCCTAACCTAATCACAGGACAATTATCCCACCATGTACATCTTTGGACTGTGGGAGGAAACTGGAGCACCTGGGTAAAACTCATACATTCCACGAGGAGGACATACAGAGAATCCTTACAGATCTGGGCCAGAATTGAATTCCGAACTCTGGGATGTCCCAACTTGTAACAGCATTACGCTAACTGCCACACTACCATGGCGCAATCTAACAGCAAGTTAAAAGGTTGGCACAACATTGTGAGCCAAAGCGTTTGTACAG
The DNA here is from genome assembly GCF_030028105.1 of Mobula birostris. Classification (NCBI taxonomy): domain Eukaryota; kingdom Metazoa; phylum Chordata; class Chondrichthyes; order Myliobatiformes; family Myliobatidae; genus Mobula; species Mobula birostris. Next base: position 14,743,602 of record NC_092370.1, read on the forward strand.
TGCGGTAATGTTCTATGAAAAGATAAGGCAGGTAAGCTAGAGCAAATTTTCAAAGAAATACTGTAATTCAAAATTTTTAATTAAAATACAATAGCTTATGGAATAAAAACATGAACAAAAGTAGTTCAAGATGGCTTGAAGAAAAAGAGATAAAAAAAATGAAAATCACCAAGATAACAAAACAGATTGTTGGAGCTTTAAGTTATTTATATAATAATCAATGCTAAATTAACACTTTACACGGAGAAGAAAGAGAAATGATAATGATGGATGTCTTCAAAAACATCTTGGAAATAGTAATGTCATAGTGAAGAAGTAGTGAACTAAATGCTAAAAATTCCCAGGTCTCATGCCTTACATCATACAACTTTAAAATTATCTGGTAGAGAGAGAGTAAAGGCACTGGTTTTGATAATTCTGGAATTTAGTAACTTAACCCTAAGATTAGAAGACAGAAAACACAAACCAAATGTAGAGAGTGAGAAACCAGAAGTTTGAATCTGTTATAATAATTATTTATGACATGGTAGCAAAGAGCTTAGAAAATTATGTTATAATCGAAATTCAGTACAGAACCTACAGAAAATGTTTTTTTTTGAGGTTGTGACTAGCAGAGTAGGTGAGGATGATGAGTGGAGGTCGAGTATCTGAATTTCAAAACAACATTCAATTCAACGTCATTTGAGAGGCTATTGCTCAAAATGGGGTTGGGGATAACAGTGAAAACCAGAGGAAGAATAAATGTAATTTTCAGGTTGGTACGGCTAGTGTGGTATCACAGCATCAACACCTGGCTTCAATCATTCACAGCTGATATTAATGGATGCTTGAAAGAACAGGATGTAATATATCCTTGCTGCAGATGGGGGAGAGCCAGGTGGAGAAAAACGTCTGGAGAAAAGATAAATCTCACGAGATTACAGATAGATTCGGAGAGTCGAATGAACGAGAAAGAACTCACATATACAGCATTGAAGTTATCCATCTTGGCAAGAAAAAACAAAATAGAATAATGAGAAACAAAGAAATTCAAAGGGTTACAATCCTTGAATATGCATGACAGAAAGTGCCTGTGTCTCAGAGGGAGTACATTGAAGGTTCACTACAAATTGATTCCTGGGATTGGTCGGTGGGAGGAGAGGAAACTGACCAAATTTAAAGAGAGAGAGAAAGCAAATGGAGGTGGAAATAACATGATAAGAAAAATAAAGAGTAAGAGTGAAATGAGGAGAAAGAGTAACGATAAAAGGAAAAGAACAAGGATAAGTTTTCAATACAGTCTTGTTAGAAGATGGTATTACCTTGTGAATCAAAAACTGCACTGTACAGTTGCAAGAAAAAGTTTGTGCACCCTTTGCAATTATCTGGTTTTCTGCATTAATTATTCATAAAATGTGGTCTGATCGTCATCTAAGTCAAATAAATACTTCTATATCCACCAGCTTGAGTCTCTCTCTCTCTCTCTGTGATGCAGAGAGATGGCATAGTGTTGCACATTGATACTTGTATGGGTTTGTTGAGCTAAATGTCCTGTTTCTATACACTCAAGCAGTACCCCATGGTTTACATTAGAATATACTGTAGTAACACCACTAAAACTGAAGGACATCCCTGCATGTTGGAGATTTGCTAATACAGTACAATCTAAATGAGTAAATAACTTGCTAGTGCTGGAAGATGTATGTAATTTTATTATCTAAAATAATTATCTGCTTTGTATTTCTCATTGTCAAAAGTTTGTACTGCATAAGTTATTCGAGTCATTGAACAGTTCAACACTGAAACAAGCCCTTTGGCTCATCTACTCCATGCCAACCCATCCCATCGACCCACACCCAGACCATAGCCTCCATACCTCTCCCATCCATGTACCTATCCAATCTGTGGTAATGATAAGGCCAGAATGCTGGCAGGATAAACAAGGAAAAAATGACAGACTGAAAGCTGATTGAAACTATTAATTTTCTGAGTCATCTTGGTCAAATTTCATGTCAGGATCATAAATCATGTGACTACAATATGAATCAACAGCACATGTAACATAGAGCATAACAGCACAGTACTGGCCCTTCGGCCTATGATATTGTGCGAGCTTTTAACTTACTCTAAGATCGGTCTAACTCTTCCCTTCTACATATTAGGATGCGGAAACCACAGAAAGGATGCAGAGGAGATTTACGAGGATGTTACCTGGATTGGGGAGCATGCCTTATGACAGCAGTCCCCAACCACCGAGGAAACGATATGATTTGGCGATATGAGTCAGCTGCACCTTTCCTCATTCTCTGTCATGGCCACTGATCAGCCATCATGCATGCGAGGTCATTACCCGCGCGTCATCCGTGTCAGGGTGGGAAGGAGATCAACTCCTCGAGCTTGCAAATGACGATGGGCTGAAAAGTATGTTTGACACAACATCTCTGTCGGCATTTTGGATCAAAGTCAAGGCTAAATATCCTGAGATAGCCACGAAAGCACTGAAAACGTTGCTTTCATTTCCAACATTTTTCTGCGAAGCGGAGTTTTCTGCAATGAATGCAACGAAAACTAAACTGCAGAATAGACTGGACATAAGGAACCCCCTTCGAGTATCGCTGTCTCCTACCACCCCTCGATAGGACCGTGTTGCCCAGGGCTCCCACTGATTCAGCGATATTGGTGTGTTGCAATAATTTTATATATTTTATACGGGGAAAATATGTGCTGTGTGTATAATATCCAAATGTTACTTAAAATGTTATGATGCTATTGACTTATAAGTGACTTAATATAACCATATAATAATTACAGCACGGAAACAGGCCATCTTGGCCCTTCTAGTCTGTGCCGAACGCTACTCTCACCAAGTCCCGCCAACCTGCACACAGCCCATAACCTTCCATTCCTTTCCTGTCCATATACCTATACAATTTTTCTTTAAATGATAATATCGAACCCGCCTCTACCACTTCTACTGGAAATTTGTTCAACACTTACCTCAGCTCCCCTGTCCTCCCCTAATAATTGACTTATCACTGTATTCATGCGAGGAAAATATGCACTGTGTGTTTAATATTAAATTCGTTACATAAACCCTTTTAGATACAAAATTGAGTGTATTACCCACTTACCGCCTATATTCCAGTAGTGATTAACACCCACCCCCTGGGGGGGGGGGGACTGGTGCCCGCACAAGGCTTCATGTTCATCGTAGTCCTTCTGGGTAAACAACGCATTTGACTGCTACTCTTGTCTGTTGGCAACCCTACCCCCAACCCCCACCCGGTTGGCCGGTCCACAAGAATATTGTCATTATTAAACCGGTCCGCAATGCAAAAAAGGTTGGGGACCCCTGCCTTATGAGAATAGGTTGAGTGAACTTGGCCTTTTCTCCTTGGAGTGACGGAGGACGAGAGGTGACCTGATAGAGGTGTATAAGATGATGAGAGGCATTGATCATGTGGATAGTCAGAGGCTTTTTCCCAGGGCTGAAATGGCTAATGTGAGGGGGCACAATTCTAAGGTGCTTGAAAGTAGATACAGAGGAGATGTCAGGAGTAAGTTTTTTTTCTTTACACAGAGAGTGGTGAGTGCATGGAATGTGCTGCCGGTAATGGTGGTGGAGGCGAAAACGATAGGGTCTCTTAAGAGACTCCTGGATGGGTACATGGATTTTAGAAAAATAGAGGGCTATTGGTAACCCTAGGTAATTTCTCAGGTAAGGACATGTTCGGCACAGCTTTGTGGGCCGAAGGGCCTGTATTGTGCTCTAGGTTTTCTATGTTTCTATAAACTGTCATATTTCTATCATACATTGGGCTCTGTAGGGGTTTCTTAAATGCCCCTAATGTATCTGCCTCTACCATCATCCCTGGTACCATGCACCTATCACTCTCTATGTAAAGAGCTTATCTCTGTCATTCCGCCCCATACTTTCCTCCTATCACCTTAAATTTAAACCATCTGTCTACAAATTAATGGATCTTTGATGAATCAAGGACACAAGGACATGGGTAGTGGACAAACCAATTATCTTTACGCCCCCCCCCCCCCCGCCATTTAATAGACTGAAATGATTCTTGCTCTGGGATAATCTAATCCGTGCAATTGAATGTGGACACAAGGAGCTTCAGGTAATGACCTGCTAAACCCAAGACCATTCTCAGATGTGTAGCTATTTATTATGTGAAGTGCCATACACAGCAATTAAGCCATCTGTAATCTCGTTAGACTCATAGACTGGGTCACCTAGTTTAACTGATTTGGGCCAGTCAGAGTTGAAAGCCGGGTGGGGGGGTGGGGGAGAGAGGGTGCACAACCATGAAACAACATTGGTTGTAATCGTGAACTAGAACCAGAAGTTGGCGGGAGGATGAGATGTGTGAGCAGACGTGCACGAAATGAAAGTGATGCAGTTGAGCGCCTTGTTGATGGTGGAGAAAGCAAAGTCCCTTTCTATGAAGAAGGTGACCCTAAGCCAATGGGATGGAGATCCACCAGTTTAACGAACGAGGAACACTTTAAGAGACAGGAGCTTCAAATACATAAGGTTAGTAACTCTCCAGCAACCATTGCGGATGAGGAGGACCACATGGAAATGTGGAGATTGGGACCATAAGGAAAGCCTATGGTCTTTCCCAACCTTTTCCCTCTATTGACTGTCCATGGAGGATCAGGGAATTCTAGGGGGTATGCACACAGGTAGTTAGCTTGTGAACCCACTACCTTTTAGTTGAGACAATAAAAGTTACTTGTCGGTAAGTACAGATCTTTTTGTGCTTCTTTTACAGAGGATGATTCTTGTAACAGCCATTTCTGCCCTCGTAAAGATCTCTGGTTGTTCACTCGATCGATATCTCTTATCACGTTACAAACGTTATTTGTTTCTGTTGACAGTGCAATTAATTTCTACATAAAAACTCACGGAACTCCACCATGTCAAGTCCCAAGCCCGGCTGCAAAGGGAGGAGGGTTGGGCCCTGGGCTAGCAACTCCATTCCATAAAAACTCAGTGCAACACAAAAGGCCAACAGAAGCCCCAAAGACCTCATATCTGGGAGAGGAGGGACATACCTAGAAATTGGGCCACATCTGTTGGTAACATGAAGAGCTGGCGCAGGACAGATAACTCTGGTGAGCTGCTGTCTGCAGCCTATGCCCCAGTAGGGGTGATAGCATTTAAGTAAGTCTCACAGAGAGATGGAAATTTTTATGTGTGACATGTAACATGGTTGCTACCATGTTAGGAATTTATGTGACTGACTGCTAAGGTGTAATATTATTTAATTATGAACTGGCGAGGACAAATCAGTATATCTAGATAGAGATAGTCATAAAGAAAAAACAATTGTGGCATTAGGGATAATGATTTTTTTTTGGTTAGTTAAACTGTCAGCTAATTTCTTGTTTAAGTCAGTGCCAGAAGTACTGATTGATGAAACTTATGAAATTTGATCCACAAAGTGGACCATGAGATTCTAGGTGCAAGCCCTTTCAACTGAAGAAGTTTGTGGATGCGCCAATGTTTTTAGAAACAGTGAATAATGAGATTCATTGAGCTGCTGTACAATGAAACAAATAAAGCCACTTTTCCATTTGCTGCATTTCCAAGCAAGTGACTTGCCTGAAGCATGATGGATGTAGAAGGAAAAGAAAAGCCGGAATCGCAGATACAGCAGACCTGACTGAAATGAAACAATACATTTTATGTCATACACATCAGAAGTCTTAAGGACATACATATATAAAGCTAGGACGCCTAAGATTTTTGCACAGTACTATACTAATTGTACGTACTGCACTGTATTGCTGCTGCCGCTGCAAAAAACCAAAACAAACTTCATGACATATGTGAGTGATAATAAACCTGATTCTAATATGGGTCTCTATCGTGAACTGAGAACAGGAAGAGAGCAGGGAGAGGGGAATCATAGTTTTGGAAAAGGGGAAGTAAGAGGGAGGGAGCAGAAAGCACCAGAAAAACATTCTGTAATGATGAATAAACCAATTGTTTGGAATCAAATGACGTAGCCTGGTGTCTCAGAGCTTGTCCAACAATCCTCCCGTGCCTCCTCACCCTCACTATTCTCAACATTCTTTGCTCCTGCTAGATTTACAAACTTGATCTCCACTCCACGTTGACAAGTACAGTACTGTGCAAAAGTCTTGGGGATCCCAGCTATATATATGTCCCCAAGACATTGCCCAGTACCGTACATCAGTGATCCTAAGCAGTGACGTTGACCCCAAAGTAAGATGATTGTACCGTGTTATAAATGCGACCCCACTGAATGAATTAGATATGTTACAAGCTCATTGGAGCTGCCTAGAAATGAAGCTGCTGACCATCACACATGGTCTACAGGCTGACTAAAGCAAGTGAAGTTGAATGAACAAAATCTCCTCGTTGTGGCTGGGTTTGACCAGGAACTGACTAATCAAAAACTATGGGGGTAAAAACTGGGTTGTGGCATAGTATCATAGTGGCTGGTGTAACGCTATTACAGTGCCAACAACAGAGGTTCAATTCCGCTGCTGCATGTTCTTCCCATGACTGTGTGGGGCTCTCAAGTCACTGGCTTCTTCACACATTCCAGAAACTGTACAGGTTAATTGGTCACATACAAGTGTAATTTGGTGAAATGGGCCAGAAGGGCCTGTTAATGTGCTGTATCTCCAAATAAAAACTAAATAAAAACTGAGGCTCAAGATTAAGTAAATCTTCTTCACAAAGCACTTGATACCAGCAATGGTCTAAATCCAAATTTCAAAGTAAAGATAATAAAAGAGATGCCAAAATTCTATTAATGTTACCTGTGTGGCCACAAAATAGTGATGAGGATTATTATCTTTAACCATCGACAAAAGACAAGCTGAGGCACTTTCAGGGTTTTTGAAATGACCGCAGTTTCTAACTTGAAATCGTTGAGCTATCAATTTGGCACCATATAATTCCTTCCCAAGTGATTCCAGCTCTTTCAGGACACAACTAGAGAAATAAAAAAAAACACATTCATTAATTTTACTCTTATTGAACTATAATAAATGACAATGAGATTTGGTTTGTCACCAAACACTCTTGCAAATCTCTATAAATATACAGCGGCAGAGTATTCAGACAGGTTGCATTGCAGCCTGTTGTGAAGCCTCTAAATCATCACCATCATTATGTGCTGTGTCGCATTACGTGGGTGACCATGGTCTCATGACCATGACTGTTCTTGGCAAATCTTTCGATGTTAGTGGTTTGCCATTGCCTTCTTCTGGGCAGTGTCTTTACAGGTGACTCCCAGCCATTATCAATACTCCTCAGAGATTGTCTGCCTGGCATCAACGGTCACATAACCAGGACTTGCGACCTGCTCCCGTGGCTTCACAAGACCTTGATCCCCTGGAGTGGGGAGGGCTAAGCAGGTGCTACACCTTGCCCAAGGGTGACCTGTAGGCATTTCCATTCCGCCACCCATCCTCGAATACACCAAATACACAGGATCGTAAGAGGTTGTACAGGGTCACAGACACGGTCAGGTCCATCACAGTAAAACCCTTCCCACCACTATGGACATCTACAAGTCTCGGTACCTCAAGAAGGTGGCATTCATTGCTAAAGGTTCTCACCATCCCTCTTCTCGTTACTACCATCAGCGAGGAGGTAGAGGAGGCTGAAGGCCCACAATTCTGGGACAGGTTCTTCCTCTCCACCATCAGATTTCTGAATAGTCCATGAACACTGTTCCTTTATTTTGCAATATTCATGTAGTAAATTATAGTTACTGTCTTTGCACTGCACTGCTGCCGCTGAATTTTCACGTCACATAAGACGGTAATAAACCTGATTCTGATATTTTTGAAATCGTGCAACCTAGACGATGCCTTAAAACAAGATGACTACACATTACCAAGTCAAAATAATATGCAATTTGACGAAAACACTTACGAAGTTGTGCACAGCTGTACCTCTCCCATCAGATACTTGGGTATCTGCTCTTTGATCTGAATTTTATTCTTCAGCGCGGCTTGACAAAAAGTCCCATCAAAAAGGATCTGGAAAGGTTCTCGGAAGCCATAGTTATGTTTATAAAACGAAATAAGTTTTCTTGCAGTTTTCTGTCGTTTAATTTTCATCTTTAGTAGTTAGGAAAGTTGCGTAGGTAATGTATTTGCGTAAATAAAAACAAAATTGAAAGAAAACTGTAGCAAAACCCTTCAATTCCAGCGTTTCAGCTCAAGGAGTTGGCATTGCCGGATCCACGTGGTCGCCAGGCGCAACCGCTAACCATTCCCCAGTTCCAAAGGACAGGACTGTTTGTCTTTTAGAAACAGCAAAAAAAAGTTCATAAAATACATCATCCTTAGTTTTTGTAAGTGTGAACGAAAACAGTGACATATTACAAAATGCACCTTTCATTCAAAAGAAGAATGCAAATAACTAAAAGAAGCTTAATAGATAATTCATTTGTTGGATTAAACTCTATATCTTGTATACGTGATGTTACCAACTACTACGAAAGTTTTTTTTGTCTCGTAATTTGGGATTAAAAAGGAAAGATTCCGCTGAAGATTCACCTGTTTGCAGCGGACAACTTTTCCCCGTTCGGTGCATCCAGCGGACGCAGTTGTGTCACCCGCTCGTTTCCGCTCCTTTCAGCAGCAGGATGGCGGCGCGGAGGGAAGCGGGGAGTGCGGCAGCAGCGGCGGCGTCGGGGCTTGACTCTCCCGTCAAGCAGGTTCAGATCGACGGACTCGTAAGTAACGACGTCAAGGCCCGGGGCGCGAACCTCGGGGAATGGAAGGGAGCCAGCCGAAGGTTCGGTCCGGCTATAAAGGCGGCAGGCGTGGAGCGTGTCTGTGGCTGTGAGTGATGGCCCGATGCTTGATGCTTGGTGCCCGGTACTGGTGGCCTGACACGTGCGGCGTTCCCTGCTGTCGCTATACACAAACTCAGGGAGACTCGTCTCACATCGGGCAGGAGGTACAGAAGGCTTCCCTCCCTTTAACCATCCAGTTCTTGGACCAACCGGCAAGACCCTAATCTCAACCGTGTAGCAACCCTATGAACACTGTACACTTTGCACTCAACTGGACTTTATTTGATCTAAATATATTTGCTTGTGAAAGTTGTGTATAATTTATGTTTAATTTACATTTTTTTAAATCTTTGGATGTCCTGTGCCTGTGATGCTCCTCCAAGCAAGTTTTTCATTGCACTTGTGCATATGACAATCGAGTAACACACACAATATCTGCTGGAGGAACTCAGTAAGTCAGGAACACTTATCAGAGTTGGGCTAATTATTATCATTATTATCAGTTGTTGATTTTCCTCCACAGATGCTGCCTGACCTGCAGAGTTGCTCCAGCATTGTCTGTGTGTGTGTGTGTGTGTGTGTGTGTGTGTGTGTGTGTGTGCGCGCGCGTGCGCGCCCCTCCATGTAGCAATATATTCGACTTTGACTTCGGAAAAGGAACGAGAGTACTAACTTCGACCCTTCCAGTCTGCTCTCCTGGTTATCAAAATCATGGCTTATTTACCTCATCTCCATTTTCCAGTCATGACCCCACTCCACTTAATTTTCCTGAGAATCTAATCTTTATTTTTCTACTTTTGATCACTGACTCCCTACAGCTGTGGAGGATAGGGATAATAAATCCTCTGAGTGAAAATTTCTTATCCTCTTCCAAATCTTGATCCAGTCCCCTTTTCTGAGGGTGTGATTGAGATTCTAGACTCCTCACTCAGGGAAGGTGTCCATTTTTATATAAAGAGACCGATGGTAGCAAAAGTAATTGGGAAGCTTTCAAAATCTAACAAAAAGTAACGAAAGCTATGAGAAGGGAAAAGATGAAAAAACTAGCCAATAATATAAAGCAGGATACTATAAGCTTTTTCAATTATAATAAGAGTAAAAGGGAGGTGAGAATTGATATTGGATCACTGGAAAATGATGCTGATGAGGTCGTAATGGCGGACAATTTTAATGGGTACTTTGCATCAGTCCTCACTGTGGAAGACACTAGCAGTGCGCCAGAGGTCTGTGGGTGTCGCAGCAGGAGTGAGTGCCATTGCTATTACAAAGGAAAATATGCTAGGCAAGCTCAAAGGTCTTAAGGTGGATAGCTCACCTGGGACCAGATGGACTACATCCCAGAGTCTTGAGAGAAGTTGCTGAAGAGATGATGGATGCATTGGTTATGATCTTTCAAGAATCACTTGATTCTGGCATGGTCCCAGAGGACTGGAAGATTTCCAATGGCACTCCACTCTTTTAAGAAGGGAGGAAGGCAAAAGAAAGGAAATTCTGTTAAGGGAAATCTTGCCTGATAAATCTGTTAAGAGTTCTTCCAGGAAGTAACAAGCAGGATGGACAAAGAGGCAGTGGATGTCATTTCCTTAGATTTTCAGAACACATTTGATAAGGAGTCTCACATGAGACTATTTAACAAGATAAAACCCTGTGGTGTTACAGGAAAGATACTGGAATGGATAGATGAATGGCTGACAGGCAAGAGGCAGCGAATGAGAATAAATGTGGCCTTTTTTGGTTGGCTGTCAGTGCCCAGTGGTGCTCCTCAGGGGTCAGTACTGGGACCACTATTTTTCCCATTGTTTGTCATTGATTTAGATAATGGAATTTATGGCTTTGTGGCAAGCTTGTGGATGATAAGAAGATAGGTGGATGGATACGTAGTGCTGAGGAAGGATTACGATTGCAGCAGGATTTAGACAAATTGGAAGAATGGGCAAAAAAAGTGGTAGATGGAATACAGTGTTGGGAAATGTATGATAATACATTTTGGTAAAAGGAACAATAGTGCGGACAATTATCTAAATGGGGAGAATGTTCAAACATCAGAGGTGCAGAGGGGAATTAGGGAGTCTTCATGCAAGACTTCCAGAAGGTTAATTTACAGGTTGAGTCTGTGGTAAAGAAGGCAAATACATTGTTGGCATTTATTTCAAGGGGAACAGAATATAAACTCAAGGAGATGGTATTGAGGCCTTATAAGACACTAGTCAGGCCAAACTTGAAGTATTGTCAACAGTTTTGGGCTCCATATGTCAGAAAGGATGTGTTGTTATTGGAGAGAGTCAAGAGGAGGTTCATGAGGATGATTCTGGGAATGAAGGGGTTAACATATGAGCAGCGTTTGGCAGCTTTTTGCCTGTACTCACTGGAATTCAGAAGAATGTGGGCGATCTCATTTGAAACTTACTGAATGTTGAAAGGACTAGATAGGGTGGATGTGGAAAGGATGTTTCCTCTGGTGGGGGTATCCAGAACTAGAGGGCACAGCCTCAAAACTGAAGGGCGACCTTTTAGAACGGAAGTAAGGAGGAATTTTTTTTAGTCAGAGAGTGGTGAATCTGTGGAGTACTTTGCCACAGACTGCGGAGAAGTCTATTTAAGGTGGAAATTGATTGTTTCCTAATAGGTCAGGGCATCAGAGGATATGGCGAGAAAGGGTTGAGTGGGATCTGAGATCAACCACGATGGAATGATGGAGCAGACTTGATGGACTGAAAGGCCTCATTCTGCTCCTATGTCTTATGGTCTTGTAATGCTCCAGATGGTTCCTTAATGTTGTCATAGCTGGGGGAGGTAGTCGGATCCCCGCAGCACCTGGTGATCCAGTGGTCTCTGTCTCAGAGACCGACATCAGACCGTCTTTCAAGAGGTGACAGGCCCCAACAGAGTACCTGTTAGGGCTCTGAAAATCTGCGCCAACCGACCTCAAAGACATTTTCAATCTCTTCTTGTAACAGTCGGGATTCTCAGCTGCCTCAAAAGGGCAACAGTTATACCAGTGCCTAAGAAGAGCAGGGTGAGCTGCCTTAATGACTATCGTCCAATAGCACTTGCATCTACAGTGCTGAAAAGTGCTTTCAGAGGTTGGTTATGGCTAGAATTAACTCCTGTTTCAGCAAGGACCTGGACCCACTGCAGTTTGCCTGTCGCCACAACAGGTCCACGGCGAACGTGCTGTCATTGGCTTTTCACGTGGTCTTGGATCACCTGGACAGTACACATACCTATGTCAGGGTGCTGTTTATTGACTACAGCTCTGTACTTAGCACAATCATTCCTACAGTTCTGATTGAAAAGCTCCAGAACCTGGGCCTCTATAAATCCCTCTGCGACTGGATCCTCGACTTCCTAACCTGAAGACCAATCTATGCGGATTGGAAATTACATCTCAACTTTGCTGGCACAGCTCGGGGGTATGTGCTTAGCCCACTGCTCTCCTTTCTCTACACCCATGACTGTGTGGCTAGGCATGGCTCAAATGCCATCTATAAATTTGCTGACAACACAACTATTGTTGGCAGAATTTCAGATGGTGATGAGAGGATGTACAGGAGTGAGATAGATCAGCTAGTTGAGTGGTGTCACAGCAACAACCTTGCACCCTAGAGCTTTCTAACTGGCTGCATTACCTTCTGGTTTGTGGGGGGGGGGGGGGGGGCGGCTGATAACGTTGGTAAGGAGGGATGTCCCTGTGAAGTATTGCACTCATGATTATTGTCTTTGCTAGCCTCATTAGGCCATTAGTTTCTTTCAAGGTTTCATTAATCAGCTGGAGTTGTTGTCCAGGGCACACACTGTGTGGAGGTGGAACCCGCACTCTGTCAAAACCAGCCCACCGTGACCCACTGTTGGACGTATCAGCTACCGTGATCCCACCACCAGCTAGATCTTCCCCCCTCACACCTTTTGGCTTTCCACTGGGACCACTCCATCTCTGACTCCCTGGTTCAAATGTCTCTTTCCTTTCCGGACACATTCCCCTGCGGAGAAGAACGGCACTTATAAGAGGCGACTGTGACACCAACAGTCACTCAGAGTGAGCTGCAGAAGTCAGTGGCTGCAACTGGAGCTGAAGTGTATGGCTCCGCTGTAAATGTAACTTTGCTGGATCAAATAACGACAGCACAAAAAGATCGTTACTTATCTTTTCATCGGTTTATTTCTTCAAGCTCAGCCGGCGAGTGAACTTAGACCTGACGTCAGGGAGAGACCCGTTCTCATCTCCCTGGCGGTTCTACAAGTTCACTGCCTGATGTCAGAATTGTCAGAAGTTATAAGGCCACGGATACAAAAGAACAATCAATTTGATAAGCGTTCTAGCCAAGTCAATAGACTATTGAAGATTCATTTTGATAACCATTCCAGTCAAGTCAATGGACTATTGATACAAAACTACAATCAATTTGTTAGACACTCCAGCCACCTTAATGAAAGAAAGGAATGTCCTACCTGGTTTGCTGGAGCCACAACTTAATTACAAAGTTAAGAACATCCGTCAAATTTATGCTTTAATTAAGAAGGAATGTTCTGTCTAATTTCCATCAGGTACTGCTTTTTGTCAAAATCAAAAGGTGTGAAAAGCCCAGGGACATGTGGATCTGGGCGAACCTTAACCCTTATCGTGCTCCAAAGAAGGCAGCTGTGAGACATTATTCAAACACTCTGGAGTCGCAGACATAGTCAGTACTTAATCCATTGTTTACAGCAATCTGAGAATCCCCCATTCCCTTAAACTTTATCACCGCAATCTCTAAGGCATTGTATGAAAAAGATATTTTTGGAAGAGTGGCAAGGAAGAAGCCCTGACTGAAAACAAAAGCATATCCTTGCCCGTGAAGACTTTGAAAAGCATCACTTAGAAGATACTGTAAAGACCGGAAGAAGGTCTTGTGGTCGGACGAGACTGAAGTGGAACTTTTTGGCCTCTGCACTAAGTGGTACAAGTGGCATGAATCTAATACCGTGCATCAGCCAGGTACTACTGTAAAGTATGGTGGAGGTAGCATCATGCTATAGGGATGCTTTTCAGCAGCGCGGACTAGAAATCGGGTCAGGACTGATGGGAAGATGAATGCTGCAAAGTACAGAGAGATCCTGGATAAAATCTTGCCTCTGCCAGAAAGCTTAGACTGGGGAGGAAGTTCATCTTTCAGCAGTACAACAACCCAAAGCACACTGCTAGAGCAACCATGAAGTGGCTTCAAATGAACTGGTCCAGTCAGAGTCCTGACCTTAACCTGATCGAAGGGTCTTGGCCTGAAATGTCAATTGTACTCTTTTCCATAGATGCTGCCTGGCCTGCTGAATTCCTCCAGCATTTTGTGTGTGTCACTTGGATTTCCAGTATCTGCAGATTTTCTCTTGTTTGTGATTAGAATCACAGTTTTGTTATTTAATTGGAACATCTACATAGACCACCAAGGTCCAATCCTGAAAAGGATTGTTGTGTGGTAGTGGCAAGCCAGTTGGATTTCCTCCTCTTCATGGGTTGCCTCCTTGCTACTGGTGTCTTTCCATTTAGTAGCGCTTTCAATCATTTAGCATTCGATTTAACCAATTTCCCCCAGGATCAATAAAGTATGACTATGACTAGATTTATGTGATGTGTAGGCACCATTTAAAATAATTTCAATAAAGCCATTAATTTTAGACAATTGAAGATACTGTGTTTTGTCACTTTCTTGAATTATCTTGGCTGTCACAGATGTGACCAATATGTTCAGTAATGAAACGTTGGTATCAGTAGGTTCCCTAATTGTGCTCATTAGTGCAAGGCAGGGGTTCCCAACCTGGGGTCCTCGAACCCCTGTTAATGGGAGGGATCCATGACATAAAAGAGGTTGGGATCCTCTGGTGTAAGAGATATTTGATGAAGACATCTCTTGTTAGCATCCAGCAATACCAAGTCCAGAACAGCGCAATTAGACTGATAGGAAACTTGACTCAGGCTATTCAAGGTAGGAATCCTTGCTGGGATGATGTTTTGGTTTTGGCTTAAGTTAAGGGGCTTTGATGTTCAATTTGGGAATGTTGTGTCAGCCAATCAGGATGGTGGAATTGGGCAAAGGTTCTCGGGAGAGCTGGGCACAGGGAGATTTGTGATGGACACTGGTGGGGTTTGTGTTTTTTTTTTGGTGGGAACAACAGAGAGGACGAGAGGGAAGCTGGCTGAAGATGCTGTGGGAAGGAGCATCCCTCTTGCACGAAATGCTTTGTGCAGATGAATGGCTCCAAGGAGGAAGGGCCAATACTCCTGAGACAGCACCCATTTGTTCAAGATGGTTTTTGAGTAGCTTTCAGAAGCTGTTGTGTGTTTTCACGCTGACCTTGGGTCCAATGTGTGAGTAAAATGACAACATCAAGATGAGCTCCAAGTTAGTATGCATATTTGGACTGGGTTAACTAATGGGCCCTTTTATTTTTTCCTTTTCTTTTTCTGACCTACTGTTCAATAAATATGATCTGTGATTTCTTGCTGACCGACCATTATATAAGGGTAGTATCGATACAGCGTTCACTCAAATTGAGGTTTCTCTAATCGAAATGTCCCAACATTCCTGTGGTTGAACCCCAAATCGTACCGATCCTAGACGTATCTTGTTTATGAAAGGTGGCCTTCTCACTGTGGCTGTTAACAGAGTTGGCTAATGAGGCAAATTTGCATACAGGCCTGGTGAGGGGGTTATATACAAAAAAAAAAGAAATAATCAATAAATTGGCAATAAATATCGAGAACATGAGATGAAGAGTCCTTGAAAGTGAGTCCTCAGGTTGTGGGAACAGTTCAGTGATGGGGTGAGTGAAGTTATCCCCACTGATCAAGAGCCTGATGGTTGAGAGGTAGTAACGGTTCCTGATCCTGGTGGTGTGGGTCCTGAAGCTCCTGGAGGGAGCATGACCTGAGTGGTGGGGGTGCTTGATGATGGATGCTGCTTTCCTGCTACAGTGCTCTGTGTAGATGGGAGGGGGTTTACTTGTGATGGACCTGGCTGTATAGACTACTTTCTGTAGGATTTTCCTTTCGAGGGCATTGGTGTTTTCATACCAGGCCATGATGCAGCCAGTTACTATATTCTCCAGCACACATCTATGAAAGATTGCCTGAGTTTTAGATGTCATGCCGAATCTTTGTGACCTTTTAAGGAACGCTTTCTTCATAACTTCCGGTAGGGAGGAGAAGATGGTGGTGCGATGCAGCGCGCGTGGCCTCTCCGGTGAAATGATATCGTATTTGTTAAATAGGGGCTGTGCACAATCCTGATTTGATGGAGACGGACGTGAGAAGCATGGAGGAACATCTGGAGAAACTTCTGAAATGCCCAGTTCACTGCCGCTGCTACTGTGTGATCGAGAATCTCCGGAGGGAAGGCCCCAAATCCTCGGCTTTGCCTTTTGCTGGCGGCCGGGGCTGGGGTCGAAGTGCTCGGCAGAGATGGTGCTTGGTGTCGGAGGGCTGGTCAGAGGCTCGAAGTTTTCGAATGGACTGAGAGTCGGACTGTGGTCGGGTGCTTCCAGGATGCTGCATCGGCAAGTTTGCGGCGCTGGAAGCTCATGGCAGGGAAACTTTTCTTCCTTCTACCGTCTGCGTGAGATGTTAGGACTTTCGAGAGACTTTGAGACTTTTTACCGTGCCCATGGTCTGTTTTTCTATCAAATTATGGTATTGCTTGCCCTGTTGTAACTATATGTTATAATTATGTGGTTTTTGTCAGTTTTTCAGTCTTGGTCTGTGATATCACACTGGAGGAACATTGTATCATTTCTTTTTTTTAAAATTTTATTTTTATTTGGATAAGGAATTCACAAATATCATGTACTTTTTTCACACATATAACCTTTTCCATTTTTTTATATGTATAAAACTACAATTATTTATACATTCTTAAGTACACATTGAGATGATATAAAAGGAAAATAAACATTTAAATAGATAATTATGTACTGTGGTAAATCTAACCTATTAGGCTAAGTAATGGAATTAGTTGTTAAGAAAAATGGTAATAATAGTTTCCATATAACCCTTGGTCCAAAATGTTGTATATAAGCCTATGTATCAACCATTGTAGGTGTTTATATCCTAATTTGTTCATGCTTGCTCCTGCCTGCAGACATAATTATCCAATCCCTATGTACTTATTTACTTAATTTTTTCATTTTTTTATCCCTTTCCCAAATCTTTCCCTTTACTTATGTTAATTCTCTATTTTCCAAAAGAAAACAAAAAAAACAAACATTTAGACTAGGGGTGCTTACGTTAGCAATATTACTGTGTTGATGAGAAGAGCAGTATAAATCATTAGGAGAGTCATCTAAAGTCTGCTCGCATTGGGGTTATATATTCAATCCATTTATTCCAGATTTGATAAAATTTTTCTTTTTGAGTTCTCAGGGAGTAATCAACTTTTCCATTTTAAATATTTCCAAGATAATTTCGTACCAATCTTCTAATGTAGGTGGTATTGGATTTAGCCATTTTCTAGTGATTGATTTCTTACTTGCCGCTAAGAGGGCCTGCAGCAACTTTATATCTTCCTTCTGTTCAAGAAACAATACATGCCCCAAATAGAGCGTCTCAAAGTTCAGAGGTATCTGGGACCTAAGTACCTTAACTAATGTTCTATGAATACCTTCCCAAAATAGACTTAATTTAGGGCAATCCCAAAAAATATGAAAATGATTTGTCTCCTTGGAGCCGCACCTTCTCCAACACATCACATTTGTATCTTTATATTTTTCCTGATATGGGATTCTTGAAGTATCTTATAATGTTTTTCCAACAATGTTCTCTCCAAGTCAAAGAATTAGTCGAGGACCATTGAGAGCTGCAGATTTTCTCCCAAGCCTCCTCTGAAAGTACCAACCCCGCTTCTTTCTCCCACTTCTCTTTAATATACAGTGTATTTACATTTTTAGCATGGGAGAGTGCATTATATAATCGAGAAACTGATTTACTAGGTATTGAACTGCAAGCCGAATTCAGAATCTTGAAAAATTCTAATTCTGCTTGATAGGTCTGTATATCTACAACTCTGGTTAACATAGTTTCGTAATTGAAGGTACCTAAAAAAAGTCATTATGTTCTAGGCCATGTTTGTCCTGCAGGATTTGGAAACTTTGTAATACTCTTTTATCTATAAATGAGAGGTAGGTTGTAAGACCTTTCTTTATCCATAGCTCAAATCTTTTATCTCCTCTGTTGGGAAGGAATTCGGTATCATATGCACACCATTTAAAGAGTTTTAACATGTTATTAATTCCACATGAATTAACCACCTTCTGCCATACTTTTAATGTAAGATTTATCCAAGCGTTTTAAAATTTTTCCAACTGGGCCATCAATCCTTTGTCAGCTATTGAGACCTGAAGAGGAAAACTGTCAACTAATACAAATTCTATTTCCTTCCATCTAGCCTTATATTCCCTATTACACCAATATAACAGAGGGGTTATCTGTGAGGCATAAAAATAATTTCTCAGGCAAGGAAGAACCATACCTCCTCCTTCCTTCCCTAACTGTAAGGTGTTATATCGAATTCTAGGTTTCTTTCCTTGCCAAATGAAGCGGGAAATCCATTTGTCCCATTCCCTGAATTGATTATCATCCACCTCCACCGGTAAAGTACAGAAAAGATACAATAACCGAGGAAGAATATTCATTTTTACAGTATTTATCCTTGAATTTAAACTTACAAAGGGGATAAGATTCCATCTATGCATATTCTGCTTTTATCTCTGAGATTAATGGCCCATAATTTACCTGTGACAGTGTTGAAAGATCCTTCGGCAGGGTTATTCCTAAATATTTTAATGATTTAGCTTCCCACTTAAGATCATATGTATCCTGCAATTTTTTGGATGGTGTATAATTTAGGGACACAACCTGTGTTTTCTTTACACTTATTTTATAACCGGATATTTTCCCAAAGTCATCCAACAGTGTAAACAATCTTATAAATGATTTTTCTAGTTCACTCAGATAGACCAAAACATCATCTGCGAATAACGCCACTTTCTGTTCAATCCCTGCCACCTTGATACCTTTTACGATTTCGCTCTGTCTTATTAGTTGGGCAAGCGGTTCAATATATAGCGCAAAAAGGAGAGGAGAAATTGGGCATCCCTGTCTAGTGCCTCTCTAAGATGAAGGAGTCAGAGAGGTCCCCATTTATCTTAATTCGGGCTGTAGGGCTGTCATATAGAGTCTGAATTACTTTAATAAACTTTCCTTGAAAGCCGAATCTTCCTAACACTCTGTATAGGAATGCCCAACTAACCGAATCAAAAGCTTTTTCAGCGTCCAATCCTACTACCATTGTCTCTGTCTCGTTCTTATTAACCTGTTCTAATATGTGCAGAGTTCTCCTTGTGTTGTCCTGTGTTTGTCTTTGTTGAATAAATCCAGTCTGGTCTAAGTGGATTAGGCCAGGTAAAAGCTTTTCCAATCTGCGCGCTAATATAGATGTAAACAGTTCGTAATCTAAATTAAGAACACTAATAGGCCGATAATTGCCACATTCTAGTTTATCTTTACCCTCTTTAGGAATAACTGAAATAATGGCTTCTCTCCAGGAAGGTGGAGTTTCTCCTCTCTGCAAGATCCAATTAAAGGTGTTAAGTAGTAATGGGGCTAACTGTGTCTTCAGGGACTTGTACCACTGAGGTAAACCCATCAGAACCCGGGGACTTTCCAGCCTTTAACCTAGAGATGGCCACGTTCAGTTCTTTGACAGTTACTGGTTCTAATAAACTTTCATTTTGTAAATCTGTAAGTTTAGGTAGATCTAAAAAATTCAATACACTGTCTGTATAGGGCTCAGTGGGGGCCCGGGGTTGGGAGTACAGCTCTCGATAATATGTTTCAAAACTCTCTTGAATTTTCCCTATTGTACTCTCCACAAGCTTTGTCTTTGGATTCTTTATTTTATGAATTGTATTGTCTGCTTGTTGTTTTCGTAATTTATATGCTAATAATCTAGCTGATTTACCTCCTACTTCATAATTCTTTTGTCTCAGGTAAAGAAAATTTCTTTGAGTTTCCAACGTATAAATATCGTCAATTTCACTTTGCAATTTCCTAATTTCCTGTTTTCGATTTGAATTACTTTTGTTGCTATCTACAACTTGAAGTTGTTTTAATTTTCCTTGAAAGTCTGCTAATTTTTGTGCATTGATTTTTTTCATGTGAGTGGTAATGGAATTAATTTTCCCTCTCGGTACAGCTTTCAATGTATCCCATAAGATCACTGGTGATGTTTCTCCCGTGTCATTAAGGTCTAGATATTCTTTGATTTCTCCCCTTAATCTCTCCATTACTTTCGGGTTATTGAGTATATGTGAATTTAGCCTCCATAGTGTTTTCCTCATTTTCCTTTCCAGGATTAGAGACGTAGAGACTGGGCTATGATCTGACAGATCAATTGTTGCAATATTACAGTTTTTTATCCTGAGTCTATCTGTATTAAAGATAAAGAAATAGTCTATCCTTGAATAGGCTGAATGAGGGAAAGAGTAATATGTATAATCTTTACTAGTAGGGTGTAATTCCCTCCAGACATCTATAATTCCCAACTCCTCCATCAATGAATTCACTTTCCGAGTCAGAGGTTTATTCTGAGTAACTATTCTTGAAGAATCTAATATAGGATTTAATCTAATATTAAAATCCCCTCCACAAATTACTACCCCTTGAGAACTGACCATTAGGTCAAAAATGTGTCTATAAAATGACCATTCACAACCTGGAGGAGCATAAACATTCAGCAATGTTATTTCTGTACCTTCTATTCTTCCTGTGATTTTTACGAACCGTCCTTCTTTGTCTCTAGTCTCTGAAATATGTTCATAATTAAGAGTACTTGATATTAAAGTAGCCACCCCTCTTTTGTGACTCAATTTATATGATGAATAAAATACATGCTTAAAGCCCATTCTTTTTAACTTTCCATGTTCAGATTGGCTCATGTGTTTCCTGGAGGAAAGCTATTAGTGCCCTCTCTTTTTTTAATTTAGACATAATCTTATTTCTTTTAATTGGATTCAAAACCCCATTAACATTATAGGAAATTATTTTTACCAATTCAGTTTGCATTTTTCTCTAGTAGAAAAAAAAACACTCTCCTTTTCTAACCAAACAATAAGTAATCCCTTCTCAACAGTAAACCAAGACATATAACCACACCCTAGACATTTTTGAACGTGTAACATTTGAAAATTTTTCCCGACTTCCCACAGTGAGGCCTGAGCACCGACCCGCCTCAGTTCAGAGGGATAACCTCTATCTTCACCCTGTGTTAGAGGGCCCTCAGCAGTTTGAATAATCATAGAGAATTTTCTCCTATTTATGTCTCGACCATATTGCTATCATTCAAGTTATTCCGGCTAGTTTATTTTCAGTTACCAGTTTTCATTTTACCTTTAAGTCCGATTTACTCTTTTCAGTCATTTCTCTTAATTAATCTGTGTTCTCTGTACATTCGCGTCTGAATATTTGCAGCTTTTCCTTGTAGTTTGACACTCTGGTTCGTGTGGAGCGTCCTCGCCCCACTAACTGCCACGACTTCTGCCAAATCCTCTCCAGTAGTGACTCCGGTTGGGTGATAACTTTAATAGGTAGTCCCCGGTCCGCCAGGTCCAACGTTGCCTCCTCCACCGTAGCGTAAGTTTTTGTCTCTTCGTCATAAAAGACTCTCAGCCGAGCTGGATACAGGGTCTGGAATTTGATGTTGTTTTCCTTCAGGACTCTCCGTGTTTCCGTATATTCCTTCCGTCTGGCAAGAATCCCTGGTGCGTAGTCGTGGTCTAAACTGATTTTACAGTTGTTCCACATGAGACCTTTCTTTTGCCATGCCCTTTTAAGCACCTCTTCCTTCGTTCTGTAACTGAGAAATCTGACCAGAATCGATCTGGGCTGGGCACCTGCTGGAGGCTGTGGTGCCAACGCGCGGTGAGCTCTTTCTATCTGTAGGTCTTTTGCGGCCAGTATATCAAGGTTCTCTCTTAGTAGCTTCTCCACGAAGGGAATTATCAATCCGGGTTTACCTTCAGTTCCTTCGGGAACTCCGTAAATCCTCACATTTTCCCTTCTCGAGCGGCCTTCTTGATCTATTAGTTTCCACTGGAGCTGGTCTTGCAGCTTCAGCATTTCTGCTATCACTTCCTCTGCGTTTTGTAGCTTCTCTTCAATTCCAACAATCCTCGCTTTGGCTTCATCTATCCGCGAGTTAGTTTTTACTATTTCTCCTTTAATATCTTCCAGCTGTTTGCTGTTATCTTGTCGGAACTCGCGAATCTCTCCGAGAATCAAGGACAGAGTCACTGATTCCCCCTCATTATCTCCGTCCTGGCTTGCCGTGGGGGAGCTAGGGCCGTCGCCTTGCTGCGTCTCTTTATGTTTATCAGCCTTCGAAGCGGACTTTTTAATCTTGTTCTTAGACATCATCCTTGCCCCTTTTATTAATATAGTTATGCAATATTAAGTATTTGTTTAAATTCGATTATGGGGCAGCTTACCTTCTTTTTTTGTCGAGAGACCTTTCCCTTACGCCGCCTTTCCCTTGATGACCTGGAAGTTCTGCCTCTGTATCATTTCTTAATGCATGCATTACTAAATGACAATAAAAGAGGACTGCGTGTCCTCATAATCTAATCTAATCTGATTGCATTTAGGTGCTGGGCCAAGGACAGATCCTCTGAAATGATAACATGCAGGTAGTTTTGGGTGGATAGGATTTCACTTCCTGGAGATGAAAGGGTATGGAATGTGCATCGTCTCACTGTGTTATCCCTCAGCTTCCCTTTATAATACTTAACAGTGCTTGATTCCTGTGGGGTGTGTGCGTTGTGGCACTTATCACCCAAGACTGAAGGTTGTATGTTTCGGCATGAGGGCATTGACTTTCTCTTATCTGTATGTGTATTTAATAACAATATTAGAAGGTGGCCATTTGAGTCTTAGGCAGTTCTATTTCCCTTTATAGGATGTGAAGCTTGGAGATTGGAGGCTGAAGTTGGAGGCCTGTCTGGGTGTGTGGGAGGGAGGAATGTGGCTTGTTTTGCTG
This sequence comes from Mobula birostris, assembly GCF_030028105.1. Taxonomy (NCBI): domain Eukaryota; kingdom Metazoa; phylum Chordata; class Chondrichthyes; order Myliobatiformes; family Myliobatidae; genus Mobula; species Mobula birostris. Next base: position 14,766,445 of record NC_092370.1, read on the forward strand.
TTGTTTTGTTGCTCATTGTGATCTATGTTGTTCTGCTGAGTATTGTGGGCATGATAGGTTGGCGCCAGAATATGTGGTGACACGTGAGCTGTTCCCAGCACACCCCTTGGCTTTGTTAGTTGTTAACGCAAATGGCACATTTCACTGTATGTGTCCCAAGTAAATGTGAATCTCTAACCAGTTCTTACACACGCCCATTATCTCTTCTATCAGCCACCTATACTAGGTGGGTGTGGATGGATGGATGGTGCCTACATCTGTGGTAAATAGTTCAAGTAAGTTTATCTCTCACTGAGTTTTTTCCATCATCTATTTTGATCTAGTCTAGCACTATGTCCAGGATTTTACTGATATTTGTATAAATGAATTGCATTTCTTGCTAGTCATTGGCATCCACTATTCAGAGCATTTATTGAGTTCTTGGTATCCTGAATGCTCTTTCAAATTAATGTTCACCATGGAAGTGTGCTGTATCATGAGATTACATGATGGAAGATTAGTAGGCAGTAATCATAATTGTCTTGCTCACATTTCACTTGAAGGTGTGAGGCTTTGTAGGATCCAGAATTTCCACTGAGAAGCCCAAGGGGAAAACACCACTTTTCTTGAAGGAGTGAGGCTTTGTGGGATTCAGAATCAGCACTGAGAATTCCAAAGGGAAAACTCTTGGCAATGTGCCCTTTGTGCAACTTCCATGTATTGGATGATGATGGAGAAATCAGCAACATTATTTAAAAAGGATAAATTTGTGAGTCTTGACTACACATGATTCCAGTTTTTGAAGGACTACATTCTGAAATTTGGTCCAAGTCCCAAATCTTCGTGAGAAAGATTGGGTTAGTTGCTGGGGATTTAGAATGGAATTGAATATGGAGGATGTCCCTTTGTCATTCCAGGTCCTTGGGTCCATTTTTCTTATTGATTTTGGTAAATACAGCGGAGGGCAAATAAGAATGAGTCTTGCTTTTTGGATATGGGAATGGGAAAGGAAGGCAGATTTCCATCTTTAAAAGGATATCTGTAGTCCAAAATAATCTTAAAAAATTATGACTGCTGTAGTTATGCAGCTACTATTAGGTAACAATTTAAAATTTTTTGTGTTTTGTGATTTGATCTCTTTCCAGATAAATAGACCAGTCTTCTAGATAACTGACCCAGAAATACAATCACTAAAGTTGGGCTGATATAAGGGAATAAGAAAAATTATAAAAATTAAAAGAAATAAGAGCAATGTAAATATTGGGAGTTGGTTTACAGATCATTAATCCATAAATTGCTTTGTTAAAGTAGCCCTGTATAGAAACAGCACTATTTAGAGTTCAGCCATCTACTTTGGTACAAATCCTCCCAAGAGATGAAATTCAATATCATTGTAACATGGTAAATTAGTAGATGTCTGGAATACTGTCAGGGATTGGATTAGGAGTTCACTGTACCGTGAATTGTATAAATGAGGCTTTTCAAAGCAGTGTGAATTTATGCTCTCCTTAGCAAGGAGAAATGTGTCACAGTGGTGAAATAGAATGTTCCAATTATTGCTGTCTGACAGATTAGTACAGCACAGGAATGAAAACTAAACATTTTCATTGATTTCCCCTTGTGCATCTTGGGGCTCTTACTGTGATGTCTGACTTCAGTAACAATTGCTTTCAGCTCATTTGGAGCTGGGTTGCCAGTACACAAATTCATATGGCAAAAAGTCACATAGAATTATTAAGAAATAGCTTGATTTTGAATAGAATCCAGTTTGAGGTGAAAAGCATGTGCCAAACTATACACATTAATTTTTAACTTTCCTTTTGGCTTTCATTATAAATGATGAATAATGCCTTGCAGCTTTATTTTTGTGAAAAATGTTTACTCACCCAATAGTTGAAAAATGATGTCATCTATGTACTGTACATTTATATTGCACCTTAACATAGCAAAATATGCACTTTGAAGATTATATTTTGAGCACTATCAGCCTCTAGTTTACTGTACATAAGAACATAGAAATGTAGTAGGAATAGGCTATCTGATCCGTCGGGTCTGCTCCGCAATTCAGTAAGATCATGGCTGATCTGGCTCATCACCACGTACCTTCTCTTTTCCCCATAACCCTTAATTCTCCTACTATGCAAAAATCTATTCAACCTTTTCTTAAATATATTTACTGAGGTAGCCTCCACTGCTTCATTGGGCAGAGAATTCCACAGATTCACCAGTCTCTGGGAAAAGCAATTTGTCCTCATCTACGTCCTAAATCTACTTCCCCAAATCCTGGGGCTATGTCCCTTTAGTTCTAGTCTCACCTACTAGTGGAAACAACTTTCCTGCCTCTATCTTATCTATCCCTTTCATAATTGTATATGTTTCTATCAGGTCTCCTCTCATTCTTCTGAATTCCAGTGAGTACAGTCCCAGGAGACCTGATCTCTCCTCATAGTCTAACCCCCCATCTCTGGAATCAACCTGGTGAACCTCCCCTGCACAGCCTCCAAAGTCAGTATATTCTTCCTCAAGTAAGGAGACCAGAACTGCACACAGTACTCCAGGTGCGGCCTCACCAGTACCCTGTACAGTTGCAGCATAACCTTCCTGCTCTTAAATTCAATGCCCTGTGCTCTTGAATTCAATTCCTCCAGCAATGAAGGCCAACATTCCATTTGCTTTCTTGATAGCCTGCTGCACCTGCAAACCAACCTTTTGTGGTTCATGCACAAGTACTCCCAAGTCCCTCTGCAGAGGAGCGCAGCAGCCTGCTGCAATTTTTTACCATTTAAATAATCGCTGCACAATTTGCTTTTCTACTCAATTTAGTATCTTCAGCAAACTTAGATATACTACACTCAGTCTCCTCTTCCAGATCGTTAATGTATATCGTGAATAGTTGCGGGCCCAGCACCAACCCCTGCGGCACACCACTCACCACTGATTGCCAACCAGAGTAACACCCATGTATCCCAACTCTCTGCTTTCTATTAGTTAACCAATCCTCTGTCCATGCTAATACGTCACCCCCAACTCTATGCATCTTTATCTCATGAATATCTTTTATGCCGCACCTTATCGAATACCTTCTGGAAATCCAAGTAAATAACGTCCATTGGTTCCCCTCTATCCACTGCGCCTGTTATATCCTTAAAAAACTCCAGTATGTTTGTCAGGCAGGATCTGCCTCTGCTGATGGATCAATTTCTTTCCATGTGCTTTGCTATTTCTTCTTTAATGATAGCTTCAAGCATTTTTCCAACTACAGATGTTAAACTAACTGGCCTATAGTTACCTGCCTTTTGCATACATCCTTTTTTTGAACAGTGACGTGACATTTGTCGTCTTTCAATCCGCCGGGACTTGCCCAGAATCCAGAGAATTTTGGTAAATTATCACCAAGGCCTCTAATATAACTTGTGCCATTTCTTTCAGTTCATTCAGTTCTCTTTCAATTCTTCTGCCATTCAGTCAGGACCAGGGGACTTGTCTATCTTTAGGCCTACAAGTTTGCTCAGCACTACCTTTTTAGTGAAAGCTATTGTATTGAGGTCCTCACCTCCCATCACATTCATCCTGTATTACTGTATTATGTTTAAATCTATTACAAGTGTTAAGAAAATATCCAGAGAAGAAAATAATGTTGAAAGGATAGTTTGTTCATCTCCTCCCCCCATGATATATTATTTCCCTTCCTGACTCTCTCCCCTCTTCCCCCTCTCTCTCCCCTCTTCCCCCTCTCTCTCCCCTCTTCCCCCTCTCTCTCCCCTCTTCCCCCTCTCTCTCCCCTAACCATCTCCAAATCTTATTCCAACTTTTTTTTTTTTTTTTTTTTGAATCTTATTTGTCCATACAGCATGGAGTGAGCTCTTCTAGTCCTTCAAGCCATGCTGCCTCAGCAGCCCCACAACCCTGATTAACCTTAACCTAATCATGGGACAGTTTACAATGACCATTAACTTACCCAACACACATCAAAGTTGCTGGTGAACGCAGCAGGCCAGGCAGCATCTGTAGGAAGAGGTGCAGTCGACGTTTCAGGCCAAGACCCTTCGTCAGGACTAGACGATAGTCCTGACGAAGGGTCTCGGCCTGAAACGTCGACTGCACCTCTTCCTACAGATACTGCCTGGCCTGCTGCGTTCACCAGCAACTTTGATGTGTGTTGCTTGAATTTCCAGCATCTGCAGAATTCCTGTTGTTTGCATTAACTTACCCAGTACACCTTTGGACAGTGGGAGGAACTGGAGCACCGGGAGGAAATCTAGATATTCTATGGGTAGGATGTACAGAGACAGTGCCAGAATTGAACTCTGCACTCTGGAACGTCCTGGGCTGTAATAGAGTTGCACTAACCACTAAACTACTGTGGCGTCCATGTTGTTTAATGTTTGAAAACTCCTCAAACCAATGCTGATTTGGTAATTTTTTATTATTTTGTACTTAGGTACAGTGGAAGAACTTGTCTTGCATATCCTTCATTCAGATCAATTCAGTACAATGATGCATTAAGGTTGTACAAGATAAAACAATTACAGAATTTAGAATGATTTGTAACAGAGAGTATAGGCAGATAATAAAGGTCATAACAAGGTACGTTGTGAGGTCAAGCATCCACCTAGCAATAGGATAGAAACCGTTCTTGAGAATGTGGATCTTGCTTTCAGGCTTTTGTATCTTCTGCTGATGATGGTTGGGGGAGGGGGAAGGTGAGGTGGAGTGGGAGAGGGAATGAATGAAAAAAATGTATATGTATGTCCAAGGTGGGTAAGATCTTTGATTATGCTGGTGGTTGTACCAAAGCAGCAAGAAATGTCGGAAGAGTCCATGTAGTGGGGGCTGTTTTCTGTGATCTGCTGCGTCTACACTCTCAGCAGGTTTTTTGCAGTCACAGGCAGAGCAGTTGCCGAGGTAAGCCGATATTCATCAGAATGGGGTGTTCTCTGTTGTGCATCAATGAAACATCGGTGAGGATCAAGAAGGATGTCACAGCTTATGATCTGAAATTGCTGACAAATCATCATATCCCTTCCCGTCTGCTTTGAGCTGAGCTTTGGATAGTGGTGGGCCAGTAGATGAAGAGCAGCCAATTTCCGCCCCCCCGCCCCCCGCATAAATGTCACAGGTATATGTGTGCATGATATGTAAGTTCTTCACTATGCCCACGTTTATGTGGTTGGATTATCAGGCAGTTGTGTGTTTTGAGGTGATCAGTTTGAAATGTTAGCTACATTCAAGTTCTTAAGCAACCTCATTCCTCGTGCTAAACTTATCTTTAGTCTTGGCAAAAAGCTGTGAGTATCGATCATCTGTAAACAGAATGAAGATCAGTAGAAATATTAAGCAGGTCAAGCAGTGTAAATGGCCGTTCTGATGAAAGGTTATCGACATGAAATGTTATCCAGTTTTTCATTCCTCATTCCCTGCTGAATGTTTAGGCTTTTTAAAATTTTTAATATTTGGCCTTCTGTATTGAAGACACAGTTTAATAAAGTGACTGTGGATGTAACAACCTGATTTGCTGACCAAACTGCATACCCAATATGTCTAAAGGTAAGGTCTCTCAGACACATTAGGTCTATCTAAGAGGATCATTGAGTGTGTCCTGATGCATTCCATCCCCGTCTTGGATGGGAGCAGCTGAGTATCGGACTGGAAATCCCTACAAAGGTCTGTGAGAATGGCCGAGAGGGTCATAGGGGCCTCCCTACGATCCACTGGGGACACTTATATCGAGTGCTGCATGTGCAGGGCCCTTAGTAGTATCACCCATCCATTCAGCATCTTTTTCGATATTTATTCTGCCATCAGGCAGGAGACTCGTATGCATAAAGACAGTAACAGTCAGGATGGGAAACAGTTTGTTCCCTTAGGCCATTAGGCTTCTGAAATTCCTGCTGCATCGCATTTGAAGTGTTAACCAGATAATTTGTACTGTATCCTACAAAATTTAATTTATGCACTTTGTGTAATTCATTTGTAGATTTAATTATTTTCCTAAGTTATTGCATGTTATACTTGTCTTATGTGTACTACTGTGCTTTATACCCTGGTCCGGAGAAACATTGTTTTGTTTGATGGTATACGTGTATATAACTAAATGATGAAAGATTTGACTTAAAGAAAAGGAACAATGATTTCATGGAGTATGGGACCTTACCTAGACTAGATTTTCAAATTTGAACCCACTTTAAGTTTAACTCTGACTTTCAAATTGAACTGGAATTGAACTTCTGCGGGGAAAAAATTTCCATTTGCCGAGAGGAGGAAGAGGAGCAAACCTTTTCACACGTGTCGTCTCACTGAACTGAAAGTCAAAACTATGTGCAGAAATGTAACAACTCTGTAACATCCATTCAGTAGGCTGCAGAGGAAATCAGTACTTCCAGAGAAGAGGCTGTTAAATCTTCACTGACAAGAAATGCAAACTTACAGAAGGGAAACTAGACCACAGAGGTGCAAAGGGAAAGGCTGAAAGGGCAGGGGAGGATTTCATGCAGTAGTGTCTTCCTGAAGATGGCAGAAATTAATAATTGTGAAAGGGAAGCTTAACTAACTTACATTTACGTAAAAAATTTAATCATCCCCATCCTGCCCCATCTCACTAAGGTAACTCCTCTTGCCTTTGTTTCACCTGATCCTCCATCACTTGTCTATTCTTTATTTTGCAGTGACAGCACAATGATCATGTTTGTAGACAAGTACCCTGGACAAATAATCTGAAGTATACTGTTCTTTACCATTTTCAAACACCTGACTGTGGAAAAGTCTTAGGCACTTATATATAGCTAGAGTACTGTATTCGTCAGTGGGAGGAGGAGAGCAAGTTTGTAAATCTGGTAGGAGCAAAAGAAGTGGGGAATGGCGAGGGTGGAGTGTTGTCGGAGGGGTGTGGGACAGGTAACAGAGAAGGAATGCCGTGGTGGGGCTGATGGCAGGGGCGCAGACCTGAGACACCAGGCAATGTCAATTGATTCCAAGCATTTGTTTTTATTGATCATTACAGAATGTTTTCCCTCTCCTTGCCCCCTTCCCACTCTCAGTCCACAATAGAGAGCCATATCAGAATCAGGTTTATCATTACTTGTATATGTCATGAAATTTGGTATTTTTTTGCAGCAGAAGTGTAGTGGAATACATAAAGTTATTGCAGTACTGAGTAAGTGGCTTGGGCACCCTAGCTATATATATGTGCCTAAGACCTTTGCACTGCACTGCATGTTTGCTCTGTATGACTGGCAGGTTGGATTTGCTGGCTGCTGCAGGGCTGTAGGCATCTCCAGTCATGTGGGAATTTGGGTTACAAACTGTTCTCTGCGAAAGCCGAGAAGGATCTGGAAGGACTCCAGGTTCTACCTCAGCAGTTGGAATGAAGTAACCTTGGTTCCTTTATTGATACTGGGTCTCTTTTTTTTGTTTTTAGACCATATTAATATATAAATCCTCTGGATTATAAATCCTGTCTGGTTCATGAATATCTGGGAAGGAAATCCATTGTGTGGCCTGGCCTGAAACAATCAGCAATGTGTTTGACTGTGAACTCTTTTCTCAAATGTCCTGGTATTCTGCTGATTGCAAACAAATCAGATTGAAACCAGCATGAAATTAGTGAATTTAGACAAGGTAAACTGGGATGTTATGTTGAAGTTGAGTAAGACATTGGTGAGACCTAATTTGAAGTATTGGTGCAGTTTTGGTCACCTACCCACTGGAAAGATGCAAATAATGTTGAAAGAGTACAGAGAAAATTTACAAGGATGTTGCCAGAGTCCGGAGGACGTGAGTTATGAGGAAAGATTGAAAAGGTTAGGACTTTATTCCTTGAAACATAGAAAATTGAAGGGAGATTTGGTAGAGGTATACAAAATTATGAGGGATATAAGGTAAATGGCTTTTTCCGCTGAGGTGGGGTGGGACTACAACCAGAGATCATGGGTTAAGGGTGAAAGGTGAAAAGTTTCAGAGGAACATGAGGGGAACTTCTTCACCAGATGGTCATGACCGTGTGGAATGAGCTGCCATCACAAGTGGTGCATGTGAGCTTGATTTCAATGCTGAAAAGAAGTTTGGATAGGTAGGTGTGTAGAGAGCAGTGGTCCTGGTGCTGGTATTTGGGAGTAGGCAGTTTAAATAGTTCCACATGGACTAGTTGGGCCGACCGGCCTGATTCTGTGCTGTACTTTCTAGGACTTTATGACTCTGACTCTGAAGTCTCTGCACAGCTCATTTGACCCTGTAATGTCATCCTCATAAATGTCTGGTCCTGTGCCTAAACTGGGAGAGCTATTTCTCAGTCTGGTAAAGCAGAACTTGATTTGGCAGGTTTGAAGGATCTTGTCTCTTCTGTTACCATCTCTGGGAATGACTGGTTTCATGGCCAAGTCAGTCCCACCAAAGGCGGCAGATCAGAGATGCCTGACTAGCAGGGAATAACTCTGAGACTCTTCAACATTGACTCGATGTAAAATATGCAGAAAGTTATAAACTCTGCCAGCTTCATCATGGACACTGGCATCAAGGACTTCTTTAAAAGGTGGTATCCATCATTAAGGACCCTCATCACCCAGGACATGCCCTCTTCTACCATCAAGGAGGGAGGTACAGGAGCCTGAAGATATACACTCAACATTTCAGAAATAGCTTCTTCCCTTTTAGTCGGATTTCTTAATGGACAATAAACCCATGAACACTTCCTCAGTATTTCCCCCTCTCTTTTTGCACTACTAGCAAGTTAATTTTTGAACTGTATATGCTAATTGTAATTTATAGTTTTTATTACTATGTATTACAGTGTACTGCTGCCATAAAACAAAATTTCATGACATATGCTGGAGATATTAAACCTGGTTCTGATTCTGATGTGAAGTGTGAGACAGGAAACCTTTGCCGATAGCCACACTCAACTGATGAGTCAAAAGCTGATCCTTCATCATCATGAATGTTCATTCCCTGCAGACTGTAGCTACGATGTAATTCATCAGTCAGATGTGGAGTGGAACTAGACAAGCTGTCTTTGACAGAACTTCTCAAAACTACAGCAAATTGGACCTGAAGGGATAAGGGCAGCAGGCGTGTTGTAAGGACCCTGCCTGCAAGTTTAATTTCACTTGCACTTAACGTGACTTGGAAATTATCACGGATTCTCTATCTTCCACAGTAAATCTGGGAACTCACTGACAATGCAATTGTGGAGCCTTTACCACAAAGTTCAAGTGAACTATTTTACAGATCCATTTGTAGGGGATTTTAGATGGTCTGTGTATTTGTAATCCTAAGATCATAAGACGTAGGAACAGAATCAGTCCGTTCAGCCCACTGAGTCTACTTTGTCAATCAGTCATGGCTATTCTACAGGTTTCTCCCTGTAACCATTGATGCCCTTTCTAATCAAGAGCCTATTAACCTCCACTATAAATATACCCAATGACCTGACCTGCACAGCCATTTATGGCAATGAATTCCACAGGTTCACTTCCCTGTGGCTAAAGAAATTCCTCCTCATCTCTGTTCTAAGTGAGCATCCCATTGTTCTGAAGCTGTGTCCTCTAGTCCTAGACTCTTTACACTATAAGAAACTTCCTCTCCACATCCCCTCTAGGCCTTTAAATATTTGATAGGTTTCAACAAGATTTCCTCCCCCCCCACCTTTCTTCTAAACTCCAGTGAGTACAGGCCCAGAGCCTTCAAACTTTTCTCACGTGTGATCGTTCTTGTGTCATAGAACATAGAATAGTACAGCACAGTACAGGCCCTTCGGCCCACAATGTTGTGCTGACCCTCCTCTGGACCCTCCCCAGTGCCAACACACCCTTTGTTGAGTGTGTTAAATTGTGTTAAATTGAAGGAAACAAATGCCCCTCTTTTCACTGCCACCTCATTGTTTCTATTGTAGGTTGTCCTGAAGATCATTAAACATTTCCAAGAGGAGGGGCAGGGCAATGAAGTGGTCCAGGGAGTACTTCTCGGACTTGTGGTTGATGATCGGCTTGAAATCACCAACTGTTTCCCGTTCCCTCAACATACAGAGGAGGATGCCGACTTTGATGAAGGTACGTTGTGAATGGTGTTTTCTTTGAATATGCGGATTCGAGCTGGTATATTCTGTGAGTATCCTGGTTGGTGCCTTGCAATTGGTGTTCCAAATGTCATAGCTTAACTGTACATTACATGGTATAATACGATATCATAGCAGTTAGCACGTGCTATTATAGCTTGGGGCATTATCGGCACCGTTTGTAAGGTATTTGTACACTCTCCCTGACCGCATGGGTTTCCTCCAGGTGCCCCAGTTTCCTCTCACAGTCCAAAAATGTACCGGTTATTAGATTAATTGGTCATTGTAAATTGTCCTGCAATCAGGCAAGTGGGTTGCTGGGCAGCGGGGCTCATTGGGCTGGAAGGGCCTGTTCCACACTGTGTCTGTGAATAAAGAAAATAAATACGCTTTTAGCCAATGCAGGTGAAAATGTAAGTATTTGCTGAAATGGAACATGCTGGACTTGTTCTTTTATTATTGCCAAGCCAGACGATGTTTGTACTAAAGGATGGCAGTGTCTAAACAGTCATTAATTCCTGGAATGAAGAGGGTTCTCTTATCAATGGTGGATAAAGAAAATAGATTATTTTCTTTGGAGTTTAGAAGAATGAAGGGTGATCTTGTCTGGGGCATGATAGAATAAATGTTGTTTTGTTTAACTAGTGAGCAAAACTTGAATAAGGGGACATTGTTAGTGAGACAGTTGTTTAAAACTGAGGTATGTAGAAACTTCTTGCAGAAGGTTCATATGGCTCAAATATTTCAGTTTATTATCAGAGAATGTATTCAGTATGAAATCTGAAATACTCAGTTTCGCAGACATCTCTCCTTAAAAAAAGTACCCAAAGAGCGACTGATCTGCGGTCAACAAAAACTATTGTGTAGTCAACATTTCGACATGCCACAGTCTCGCTCTCGCTCGTCCTTTGAGATAGACCATGAGACATCAGTGTCATCTTTGCTTGATGTGTGCTAGAATACTTGGCCTCTGTGCTTGTAGGATTCAGTAAAATCACAACCAATCTTTTATCTTAGTTCTACTTTCTTGTAATAAGCCTCAATCTCGTCATTCCTTTAGTATCTAAAATTCTTTTACTGGAGTGTAATCAGATACTGAGCCTACACCTTCTGTTTTGAATTCCAAAGTTTTACCATAAGCAGGATGAAGAAATTTATGTGCATCTTCGTCCTGAGCAGTGAACCCCTTGTTTTGAGACAGTGAACCATGGTTCCAGATGTTTGAGCTGCACTCAATATCAGATGTTTCCTCTATAACTTAAAGCACAATTGTCTTCTCAGTTCTTCCAGTCTGGATGAAGATTACTTGCCTGAAGGTTAACTCTGTTTCTCTTGCTTTCGGACCTATTTGTGTATATTTTTAAAATGGCATTTTTCATTGTTTAAACATTTGTATTAGTGTTTTTCATAGCTTTTGGGGTGACACAGTAGTTTGGGGTTAGCACAACACTTTTCAGTACAGACGACCAGAGTGTAATTCCTGCCACTTCCTGTAAGGAGTTCGTATGTTTTACCTGTGACTGCGTGAGTTTTCTCCATGTGCTCTGGTTTCCTCCCACAGTCCAAAGACGTACTGGTTGGTGGGTTAATTGGTCATTGTAAATTGTCCTGCGATTAGGCTAGGATTAAATCTGGGTATCACAGCTCGAATGGAAAGGCCTATTCCATGCTGTACATAATTTAAAAAAAAATATTTTTATTTATTTTGGGGAATGGATGAACACAAATGAGCAGGGAAAATTGCATTCTTGCGAATTTCAGTTCCTCCAGCATATTGTGTATTGCTCAAGATTTCCAAAGCCTGCAGAATCTCTTGTTTCTCTTATTTTGCCTTATGGCCAGTTGTCAGTTGTCTGATGATGAACGGCTTGTTTTGGACACTGATCCGCTGGAATAAGATGGCGCCAGTGAACAATGCAGCCAAGGGCGACATCCTCCAGATGGTTCATGAAACTACTTCTTTCACTTTTTCATTCCAATGTAGTTCTGCTATTGTTGGAGCCTGTGAATGACATTTTGGTGGTGTGTTTTCCGGCCGATTGAGCAACCTGGCACTCTGCTGTCTCCAAGGGTGTTCCATGTGAGGTTTTGAGTGAAGGGTGTGGCCTCTAGGCCAAGAAGCCTGGAGACCCCGTAATCACTCCATTTCTTGCTGATCTCGTCAAATGAAGCACCAAGGAAGATTAAAATCATCGAGGCGAGAGGATGTTCAGTGCCGTCTACCAGCCTGTCGCTTGCTGGTCCCCAAGGAAGGCCCCTGCATTCAAGTGTTCTCTCTCTCCCTCTGCTTGATAGTAAATGTACTTTGAAACTTTGGATCACTTGCTTCTTTCATTTATATGAAAAAAAACAGGTTTTGCGCCAGGTAATTTAACATTTATAGTTCAGTTTTTATTGTTATGCACTGCAATGTACTGCTGCCGCAAAAAAGGCACATTTCGCAACATGGTTATATTAAACCTGAGTCTGATTCTGGGTTGTCTGTTCTGTAAAGCGTTGTGCTCACCACTACGGTAATGTGTTGCTTCTGCCCTATTGATCCTTAATTTAAGGAACACAAAATATATTTTAAGAATTTGAAATAATGTTCTGCTTTAGATAACCTGTATGAGTACCTTTGATCAGTAATCTGTCTTAATTTGCTAAGAAATGTCTTCTGATTTTCTCTTTTTTCATTGTCAGACTTATCTTCACTACCTTTACTGCTTTTTAAAATTCTGATTATAGGTAATCTTGTTTAATTTTGTTGTTCAGAACTGCGTCAAGAAGTGCTTGCTGCTTGTAGCAGTAACAGATTATTTTTAGTTTTGTTCACAGCAGCAAGGGAACTTCAACTTTAATGGCAAGACTTCTGAAAGTGTATTGGTGGCAATTTTCTTGAATCTGGTGACTTGTTTGAGTACAGTGCCACCTACAGGCTGTCTGTTGTCTCTACAAATAATCCAAACAGTAGAGCAAGCCTCTTGAGTCAGTTAGGGAAAAATAAGATGTGTAAATATGAATTTTGATTAATTGGGACAGCCACCTATTTGGAACATTCTTCAAGAACAAAAACTAATCAAGAAAATAGCCGGGATTCCCTTTGTTTATTTGGGACACTAGGTTGCTTAATTGGCACGTGAGACTGTTGCTGGACAATTTCTAACTATAAGCTGCACCTAGGTATCCTCTGGTAGATTAGGAGATATGACAGAAACTTTTTTTTCATCAGTAGTAATGATGACTGTTGTACTTTCTCTATTTCAGTATTTGAACTATGATCCAATATAGCCCTATGTGGTTTCAATAAGACACATTTTCACCCTTGTGCTCAAATCCTTTGTGCAATAAATGCCAATGGGCGGTTTACCTTCTGACTTGCTTATTGTAGGTGCAGCATTTGGACACCCAGGACCCATTGAACATGGGTTTGATTTTCAGTCTCTCAACTGATGGGAAACACTGATTTTCTCACAAAATGGATGAACTTGTATTTTTCCACATTATGTATCAGTGCTATGTACTTGCCCATACACTTAGCTTGTCAATATCCCCCTTCAGCCTCTTGGCATTCTGCTCACACCCATATTTTATCAGTAATAAATGGATGAATTATGCCTGACCCCAGAACTATTACAGCGTGCTACCTGTGAGCTGTATATTCCTATTGTTTTGTCTTTTAACCAATCCTTAATCCAGAACATACGCCACAATTCCATGTTCTCTAATTTTGTTTAATGGCATCTTGTGGCATATCTCATTGATCTTAGAATCTCTTAGAGGATAAGATGTGAGAGAATAGGATCAGTCAAGTGTGACAGTGGAAAAGTATGTATGGAACCGGAGGAGATAGCAGAGGTAATTAACGAATAGTTTGCTCGGTATTCACTATGGAAAAGGACCTTAGCGATTGTAGGGATGACTTACAGTGGACTGAAAAGCTTGAGCATATAGACATTAAGAAAGAGGATGTGCTGGAGCTTTTGGAAAGCATCAAGTTGGATAAGTTACTGGGACCAGACAAGATGTACCCCAGGCAACTGTGGGAGGCGAGGGAGGAGATTGTTGATCCTCCGGCAATGAACTTTGCATCATCAATAGGGACGGGAGAGGTTCCGGAGGATTGGAGGGTTGCAGATGGCGTTCCCTTGTTCAAGAAAGGGAGTAGAGATAGCCCAGGAAATTATAGACCAGTGAGTCTTACTTCAGTGGTTGGTAAGTTGATGGAGAAGATCCTGAGAGGCAGAATTTATGAACATTTGGAGAGGCAAAATATGATTAGGAATAGTCGGCATGGCTTTCTCAAAGGCAGGTCGTGCCTTAGGAGGCTGATTTAATTTTTTGAGGATGCGACTAAACACATTGATGAAGTCAGAGCCATAGATGTAGTGTATATGGATTTCAGCAAGGCATTTGATAAGGTACCCCATGCCAGGCTTATTGAGAAAGTAAGGAGGCATGGGATCCAAGGGGATATTGTTTTGTGGATACAGAATTGGCTTGCCCACAGAAGGCAAAGACTGGTTGTAGACGGGTCATATTCTGCGTGCAGGTCGGTCACCAGTGGAGTGCCTCAGGGATCTGTTTTGGGACCCCTTCTCTTTGTGATTTTTATAAATGACCTGGATGAGAAAGTGGAGGGATGAGTTAGTGAATTTGCTGATGACACAAAGGTTGGGGCGTTGTGGATAGTGTGGAGGGCTGTCAGAAGTTACAGCAGGACATCAATAGGATGCAAAACTAGGCTGATAAATGGCAGATGGAGTTCAACCGCGATAAGTGTGAGGTGGTTCATTTTGGTAGGTCAAATACGATGGCAGAATATAGCATTAATGCTAAGACTCTTGGCAGTGTGGATCTTGGGGTTAGAGTCCATAGGACACTCAAAACCTGCTGCGCAGGTTGACTCTGTGGTTAAGAAGGCATACGGTGCATTGGCCTTCAACCGTGGGATTGAGTTTAAGAGCCGAGAGGTAATGTTACAGCTATATAGGACCCTGGTCAGACCGCACTTGCTCAGTTCTTCTCACCTCACTACAAGAAGCGTGGAAACTATAGAAAGGATGCAGAGGAGATTTACAAGGATGTTGCCTGGATTGGGGAGCATGCGCTCTGAG
The DNA here is from genome assembly GCF_030028105.1 of Mobula birostris. Taxonomy (NCBI): domain Eukaryota; kingdom Metazoa; phylum Chordata; class Chondrichthyes; order Myliobatiformes; family Myliobatidae; genus Mobula; species Mobula birostris. Next base: position 14,781,568 of record NC_092370.1, read on the forward strand.
AATAGGTTAAATGAACTTGGCCTTTTCTCCTTGGTGAGATGGAAGATGAGGAGTAACGATCGTGTGGATAGTCAGAGGCTTTTTCCCAGGGCTGAAATGGCTAGCACGAGAGGGCACTGTTTTAAGGTGCTTGGGAGTAGGTACAGAGGAGATGTCAGGGACAAGTTTTTTTATGCAGAGTGTGGTAAGTGTGTTTAGTGGGCTGCCGGCAACGTGGTTGAGGTGGATATGATAGCGTCTTTTAAGAGACTTCTGGATAAGTACATGGAGCTTAGAAAAATAGAGGGCTATGGGTAACCCTAGGTAATTTCTAAAGTAAGTATATGTTCAGCGTGGCATCATGGGCCGAAGGGCCTGTATTGTGCTGTAGGTTTTCTATGTTTCTATGTTTACTGGAAGTCTAAGTCACCATATTTGCTGGCATCCTCTTATCTGTCCCTAAGTTAGAATGATTTTGTGCAGTGGATTCTAGTTAATTGGGACACATCAGGACAAATACATTTTGGCCCAATTAAGCAGCTGCCCCAATTATCCGAAGTGTAGAAAAGACAAATTACCATTTAACTATGTAATAAATTGTGTATTTAAATGAATTACAGAACAGATTAGAACATTACCAATAGAACCACAGTTCTATAAAACTGTGCAAGTCCTTAATAGTTATTGCTGGAATAATTCATCCAGTGTACACTGATGTGTTCTTTTGATTTACTATAAATGAACAAAATCAGCATAAACATTTAGTACAGATAAAGGACTGCCTTCATTAACTTCCTGCATGAAGAGGAGTCGACATCCAACAATATATTTCCTGGTAATCTCGTAATCACTAGCTCAAGTTCAGATGTGTCATCTTCATCACTTTCCTCATCTTCGTATTTCCCATGTTGGTGTTTTCATAAATCTTCCATTGGTCTAAATGGATAACATAATAGAACCAGACACAACAGATGCCTTTTAGTAACAGTTTGTTCTAAGCACAGTGTAGTGCCCAACGGCCACAAGAAGTGCACTTGACCGATGCTAGTTAGAAACTGTTTGGCAGTAGGCTTCTGTACCAAATAAACAGCATACTGTACCAAATAAATGAAGGAATCCCTGCTATTTTCTCTATTAGACCATAAGACATGGGAGCAGAAATAGGCCATTTGTCTCATCGAGATGCTCATTCAATCCATTCAGTCATGGCTGATCCATTATTCCCCACCTCAACCTCATTCCCCATCCTTCTCCCTGTAACCTTTGATGCCATGTCCAATCAAGAACCTGTCAATCTCTGCCTTAAATATACCCAACAACCTGGCCTGCACATCTGCCTGTGGTAACAAATTCCACAAATTCACCACCCTCTGGCTAAAGAAATTTCTCTGCATCTCTGTTTTAAATGGATACCCCTCTATCCTGAGGCTGTGCCCTCTCGTCCTTTACTCCCCCACCATGGGAAACATCCTTTCCACATCTGCTCTGTTTAGGCTTTTCAACATTTGAAAGGTTTCAATGAGATCCCCCTTCATCCTTCTAAATTCCAGCGAGTACAGACCCAGAGCCATCAAATGTTCCTCGTATGATAACCCTTTTGTTCCCAGAATCATCCTTGTTAACAGCCTCTGGACCCTCTCTAATACCGGCACATGTTTTCTTAGATGAGGAGCCCAAAACTGTTCACAATACTCAAGGTGAGGCCTCACCAGTGCCTCAGCATCACATCTCCACTCTTGTAGTCAGGACCTTTTGTAATGAATAATGCATTTGCCTCCCTCACCACTGGCTCTTCCTGCAAGTTAACTTTTAGGGTGTTCTGCACAAGGGCTGCTAAGTCCCGTGGGATCTCAGATTTTTGAATTTTCTCCCTGTTTAGAAAATAGTCTACATATTAATTTCTACTACCAAAGTGCATGACCGTGCATTTTCCAACACTATTTCATTTACCACTCTCATGCCCATTCTCCTAATCTGATTTAAGTCTTTCTGCATCCTGCCTGTTTCCTCAACACTACCTGCCCCTCTGTTAGTCTTCATATCTTCTGCAAGCTTAGCAACAAAGCCACCTATTCCATCATCTAAGTTATTGATACACTGCATAAAAAGAAGTGGTCCCAACACCTTTAGTCATTGGCAGCCATTCAAACACGGATCTTTTTTTTTTCCACTCGCTGCCTCCTACCAATCAGCCAATGCTCTAACCATCCATAGTTTTTGTTCTTTAAGAGTTGTCCCAAATAAGCGGCTACACAGATTAACCAATGGCCCAATTAACTGGAATCCACTATAATTGTAAAATTTCTCTTCATTAAAATATGTTGTTCCTTTAAACAAAAAGCTTATCCAAAATCAGGTAATATAACTTGGCAAAGTGAGCCAGTTTTTTATCTACTATTTACTAATGTATTTGTTTTTGTAATATAAAATATATCTGTATGACCTTATTTGTAAGTCCACAGCTGTTCTCTTGATGCTTTGTGGGATATTATGAAACAAAGTTGTGATATTTAAGTATAGGTTCAAGGATTTGAGGGTAGAACGTGGTTTGAGCAAACATCCCTCCCAACCAATTTTCTCCGAGGCTGTGTAGCTGCACCATAACTGAAATGCTCCCATGCACATACCCTTTGTTGTCATGTTACTGGAATTTTATTTTATATAATGTTAATATTCTGAAATTATGCTAATATAATTATCCTGAAATTATGCTAATATATATGAAATACCATAATATAATCCATAAATTTTGAAAATAATAAACATACCACAACCTATACTTTGAAACACTTTAGAGCTTCAACATATTGACATTGTCAGTGTTTCAAGTTGCAACACTGTCGTAAATTGTGACAATAAACACAGAATGGAAGTCGGTAGTTTATAAACCACTGGCTTGCTGAATGCCGACGCCATTTAGTCAAAACGTTTAGTTTTTCCATTGTGCCTGTCAGTTGTTTTGACTGCCTGACATTGTTTATTTCTGTTTTGAGTTGTGGTTTGTGTTTGTTTGATGTGCATATTATATATATATATATAAAACAATTAAACTAGTATGCAGTTTTCAGGCTGTGTTTATTTAAAAAAAAAAGCCCTTCTCAGACCAATGGTTGGTTCATGCAGCTGTAAGAAAAATATTAGAGGGAGTGTTGCTCCCAATTGGTTCTTATTTCTTGTCTTATAAGCTATCCTACCACACTTTATTTCCTGCCTTTCCTTCATAGATGTCAGATATCCATGGATACTAAGTTCTCAATTTTGACTTTACAATCATTAAGAAAATATGTAACATCTAAGTAAATACAGTATTAAATGCAATCAGACATGCTATTGCTAATTGAGCTTTAATGTCCTGCAGTCCTGTAGTTTTCAATTGTATTTACAGGGAAGACCAGAGGAGGTCACTACATACTGCAAAAGGAGCATAGGAAACACTTGAAAATCTTGCAGAACTCTCTAATTTTAATTCCACACTTCAAAATTCAAAGTACATTTATTATCAAATTATGTAAACTATAAACAACCTTGACATTCGTCTCCTGACAACCACAAAATGAAAAAAAGAACAGTGGAACCAATTTTGAAAAAGAGACAGTCAAACACCCCATTTGCATTGAAAAAGCAAAGTGTGCAAACAATAAAAATAAGCAAATAATTTTCACAAAATTGAGTCCACAGCCATGAAGCCAGTCATCACGGCAGCCGATCTAGGAGCCTGTTAGTTATAGGCCACAGCCTCAGTTCAGCAAAGAGACAAATAAACCTTACAGAGCAGCAAGCTGAACACCGTACCATCCCTTGCATCTGGCCCTGACACCCTGATCCAGTGCTTAAACCAGCTAAGTCTCAGATTGTTCCTTGCTCTTGGAACCAGGCGTTGGGCCCGTCGCTTCAACTTTGCCTCTGTAATGCAGCATCGAATTGCCCCCAAGTACATTCCAACAAAGGCCAAACATTGGTTCATTCCCGACTCTTGGGCCTGGGCCCACTGCCTCAATTTGGCCATATCCGCCATGCCGTAACTGTCCTGCACCTTCGAGACTTCAGTTCACACCACGAAAATGCCAGGTCTTACGGGTGGTTTGAAAGCTCAACTCAGACAGGGAATTTACAGACCATTGATTTCAGTGATTGCATCCAAGAAAACGTGTGATTAATACAGTAATTCATAGTTTTGTTTGCTACCAGAGAGTTGTTGCTGTGCTTCACCAGTGCCATCTGAAAATGGAAAAATCATTGCAAATAAAAATTGAGATTTATGCAGAAGTGACAATCTCTTCGTAACTTAATTGTAGGTTCATCCAAATCATTTTATTGCCAGTATGTGAAATATACCAGAATTGTTTGTGGGTCAGTGCCAAGCATAAAACACAGGATAATACCATAACAGCCAACACAATAGCAACCAACAATTTACAAGACAGTAGTGCAGCCATGAACAATCAACAGTTGGTAGAATGGTCACGTGCAAGCATCAATAATCAAACTTAAATGTGAACATGTGAACAGACTCAGTAATTATCATCAGAACAAGGAGGGCAGGAAAGACCATTTAACAGATATTGGGGTATTACACCGGAGTGAGTTTTGTTGAGAAGCTTCAGAGATGGCGTGTAGACCTGATGGTGATGGACTTGTAGTGTCTCCCTGATGGCAGTTTGGTGAATTGTCAGAGTGGGTAGATACAACATGGTTGTATTGTCTTGTGGGCTCATATCTGGTTAAAAAGTCTGCACCTTGTTTGGATTCCTCAGCCTCGAGGCAGGATGAGAGATATGTGACGTTGTGTATTTTTTTATAGCAGTACTTTTTGGAAGTTGTTACAATGTTTCAGCCTATGTTTTTTGTAGTCTCTGAGCGGCCTGGATACAATAGAAATATATGGTGCTCTTGGTGTGGCGTAGTAGAATAACGGTTAGTGCAGTCGTTTTGCAGCATTAGTGATCACTGTTAAGGGTTCAGGTCCCTCCCCGTAACAGCATGGATTTTCTCCGAGTGCTGTGGTTTCTTCTCATGTCCCAAAGCAGTAAAGTTGTGGGCCCGCTATGTTGACATCACAAGTGTGGTATGCGGGTTTCCCCCAGCTCAGTCCATGGACTGTGTTCATCATTGAATCAAAATGGCAAATTGTGCTGCATGGTTCAATGTATATGTGACAAATAAATCTAATCTTTATAGAGTGCTGTCAAACTGATGCTGATTACTTGATAAAACTGATGCATAAAAATGTTTGGGAAATGGTGGAAAGGTAATGTGTATGGTGAGACTGGTGTAATCCTTCAAAATGCCTTGTTAACAGATAGTAATTATTCCTGGGAACACTTAATGGTGTTTTGGGGACAGGAAGAGCTGTTGAGGCTGATATATTAGCAATGTGCGATGAGATGGGAATGTCTGTCTGCGGGATTGACATCCTGGAACTGAATTCTGTGAGCATCCTAGCAAGCTGTGTCATTGCACAGTACAGAAACTGCACTACGGCGGAGAAAGCTCTGCACCAGGGAGTCAAAACTGCGCAACTCATCACCGGCACCAGCCTACCCGCCGTCAAGGACCTATAGACAGAAAGGTGCTGGAAAACAGCCGGTAACATCGTGAAGGATCCCACACACCCAGCTTATGGGCTGTTTGTTCCACTCCCATCTGGAAGGGGGCTATGTATCATCCATGCCAGGACCGCCAGATATTTTCCCCAAGCAATAAGGCTGATCAATACCTTCACCCACTAATCCACCCCTCCACACTGCTCCCCACCATTACTTTATCATTTCCAGTCAGTCACCTTACCTACAGACACCCCTGTGCCTAGCGTCACTTTATGGACGTACAATCTGTCTATGTGTGTAAGCTATCTTGTGTTTTTATATTGTTTTTAAAATTATTATTATGTTCCTTATCTTACTGTGTTTTATTTCTGTGCTGCATTGGGTCCTCCTTTACGCTTGTATACTGGAAGTGATATTAAACAATCTTGAAGTGAAGAGAAGAAAAATTGGCCACTGCTGGAAAAATGCTGCAGGGAGATGGAGAAGTAAAATGCAACCACTGCAGAAAATGTAACTTATGAGCTAGTTTGGAAAAGGCAGGTGTTTTGGGAGGCAGATATGGAACTGGAATCTAACGGTACAAAATGCGCTGACGGGCAGAAAGTTAACTATTAGGAAGCAATTATTTTGCATACCTGTGGAAAGTATTGAATAGGGTCCTTGGGAAACATGATGAAGAGAATTGTGAAGTGAGACATCATAGATTGAATAGTGAAGAGAGATTTCTGTCTTTGAAAGGTATGCATAGTGGAAATGGCTGTTTTAGGCAACATATACAATCTTCTGTTTTATTAAAATGCTATGGTCTATACTATGGTAAAAAATCTATAATTTTATGCAGCATACAAAATGCTGGATTACTCTGGATTTCCAATATTTGCAGAATCTCTTGTATTATAGATTGTTTCAGCTGGAATATGGTCACCAGTTGAGCAGAGGTTTGTAAAGGCATCAAAGTGTTGGTGAGGGTGCAGCAGAGAATTGTTCAAAGTTCAATGTACACTTATCATCATTGTACATGTGTGAATTCATATACAACTCTGAGATTCGCTTTCTTATGGACATAGTCAGTAAATCCAAGAACCATAATTGAGTGAATGAAAGACTGCACTCCACAGGGCAGACAAACAACTAATGTGCAAAAGACAACAAACTGCAAATACTAAAGAAAAAAATAATAATTAAGCAATGAGTATCGAGAACATGAGATGAGAAGTCCTGGAAAGTGAGTCTATAGGTTGTGGAAATTGTTCAGTGATGGGACAAGTGAAGTTGAATGAAATTATCCCCACAGACTGGCAAAGCAGGAGTTACTTAAAGTCGTGACGGCTGCAGGGAGATGTAATGTGCTCAGACCCTTGATGTATTACAAAAACAGTTTGTGGGGCAGAATGGTTGGTAATTGGAGAATTAAGGTATTTGGGAAAACAACCAAAGGTGATGTGAAGAAAAATGTTTTTATGCAGTGAATCGTGGCCTGGAATGCACTGCTGGTCAGGGTAATGGAAGCAGATTCAATAATCACTGTCTGAATGTTGGATAGAGACTTGGCAGTTTACATAGTTGATGAAAAGTGAATGTATGGGACTAATTGGATAGGTATTCAAAAGTCATCGCAGTCATATTTCACCTCCTTTTGACCTCAATCAATGTTTAAATCTATGCCTTGAGAAACTTTTCAGAATAAACAAGAGATTAGAAAGTGGTGAAAATGACAGCAGATGGACCCAAAGGGCGGTGATCTGATTGGTGGCATTGAAGGGTAAGTTAAAAGTCTGAGGGAATAAAACCAACAATATTCACGGGCCATACGGAAACCTGAGGTAAATGTGGGACCCCAGAAAGCAGCAGGTTAAGTTTGAACAGGACCTGAACACTGTTCCCATTCACAGATGGTTCATGACTTATGGCACAAATGCATCATTTTGCATAGAAGAGTAGTAGTGATCTGCCTCATTAGAATCCAGTTAAATTATAGACATGAAGCACTACAGCACAGAAACATACCCTTCGATCCATCTAGTCTAGGGGTTCCCAACCTTCTTAATGCCATGGACCAATACAACTAAGTAAGGAGACCATGGATCCCAGGTTGGGAACCACTGAAACCATTGACCAGCGCCTGAACCATAGTGCTTCATGCCCTTCCCGCCCATGTATCTATCCAAATTTCTCTTAAATGTTGTAAATGAATCGTTCTCCACTACTTGATTTGGCAGCTCATTCCACACTCTCACATTCCTTTGAGTGAAAAAGATCCTCCTCAGGTTCCCTTTAAACATTTCACCTTTCACCCATAACCTGTGACTTCCAGTCATGCCATGGATGCACAGAAAGAATTGAACATTATTAAAGCAGCAGTACACATGGGGCCAACAATAGAAAACAATCCAGCCAGGTCTCTGTACTCGTAAGTTCAGGGCAGCTGGGAAATAATTGGAAAAAAAACACACCACCATCTGCAATCATAAAAGAAACAGGATGCAAAGCTGTCGATGTCCATTATAGAACAGTGACAACTTGAAATATTGTTCAATAGAATGGGCTAACTAAAGACAGAATACAGGAGAGGTGGGTGCTGAGTTATATAGCATGGAAACAGCTGCTTTGGCCCAACCTGTCCATGCTGATCAAGGTGTCTTTTTGAGCTAGTCCCATTCATCTGCATTTGGTCCATGTTCCTCTTAACCTTCTCCATCCACAAAACTGACCCAAAGGTCCAGAGTTGTAATTTTCCCTTGTATCTACTACTGGCAGCTCAGTTCATATATCCACCATCCTCTGTATGGAAAAGCCTGCCCCTCAGGTCCCCCTAGTAAAGCTTTACCCTCTCTCATTAAACCTCTGACCTCTAGCCTTGGAATTTTACTGGCTTGGGGTAAAGACTATGGCTATTTACCCTGTTTATGCTTGTTGTACGAGCCATGCAACTGTTTTCTATATGCATTGTATTCTGTGTTGCACCTTTATTGTGGTAGCTAGTCATGTGGGTGGGGTTGTGGTTAAAGCGAAGGGAATAAGTTGCATATTCATGCTTATTCTGGTTAGTTTTTAGTGCTGGGGACTACCAGGTGTTATATCTTTTGTTGACCACTTAACTTCACTTAAGTCAGCTTAAGTAAGTTTAATATGGCTAGTTTCAGCTTCATAAGTTTTATCGCTTCAAGATTGTATGTTTTGCTCATTGATAATAAAAGGATTAAATACATTTGACATTTTGTAACATTGTTGGATTCATCAGAAGGTGCATCATACAAGATAACTCCCTGTGTGGTCTCTAGCAGTGGCATTCTCTGTTCAAGTTGCAGCTACACCTGTAAACAACAGGAATTCTGCAGATGCTGGAAATTCAAGCAACACACATCAAAGTTGCTGGTGAACGCAGCAGGCCAGGCAGTATCTCTAGGAAGAAGTACAGTCGACATTTCAGGCCGAGACCCTTCGTCAGGACTAACTGAAGGAAGAGTTAGTAAGAGATTTGAAAGTGGGAGGGGGAGGGAGAGATCCAAAATGATAGGAGAAGACAGGAGGGGGAGGGATGGAGCCAAGAGCTGGACAGGTGATTGGCAAAGGGGATATGAGAGGACCATGGGACAGGAGGTCCGGGGAGAAAGACGGGGGGGGGGGACACAGAGAATGGGCAAGGGGTATAGGGACAGAGGGAGAAAAAGGAGAGAGAGAGAGAGAAAGAATGTGTGTATATAAATAAATAACAGATGGGATACGGGGGGAGGTGGGGCATTAGCAGAAGTTAGAGAAGTCAATGTTCATGCCATCAGGTTGGAGGCTACCCAGATGGGATATAAGGTGTTGTTCCTCCAACCTGAGTGTGGCTTCATCTTTATAGCAGAGGAGGCCGTGGATAGACATATCAGAATGGGAATGGGATGTGGAATTAAAATGTGTGGCCACTGGGAGATCCTGCTTTCTCTGGTGGACAGCGTAGGAGTATCATGCCACTAGGAATAGGGTTCCCCTGGTCCTCACCTACCACCCCACCAACCTCTGGGTCCAACATATTCTCTGTAACTTCCGCCACCTCCAGTGGGATCCCACTGCTAAGCATATCTTTCCCTCCCCCCCCCTTTGCTTTCTGCAGGGATTGCTCCCTACGCGACTCCCTTGTCCATTCGTCCCCCCCCATCCCTCCCCGCTGATCTCCCTCCTGGCACTTATCCTTGTAAGCGGAACAAGTGCTACACATGCCCTTATACTTCTTCCCTTACCACCATTCAGGGCCCCAGACAGTCCTTCCAGGTGAGGCGACACTTCACCTGTGAGTCGGCTGGGGTGATATACTGCGTCTGGTGCTCCTGATGTGGCCTTCTATATATTGGCGAGACCCGGCGCAGACTGGGAGACCGCTTTGCTGAACATCTACGCTCTGTCCACCAGAGAAAGCAGGATCTCCCAGTGGCCACACATTTTAATTCCACATCCCATTCCCATTCTGATATGTCTATCCACGGCCTCCCCTACTGTAAAGATGAAGCCACACTCAGGTTGGAGGAACAACGCCTTATATTCCGTCTGGGTAGCCTCCAACCTGATGGCATGAACATCGACTTCTCTAACTTCCACTAATGCCCCACCTCCCCCTTGAACCCCATCCGTTATTTATTTTTATACACACATTCTTTCTCTCTCCTTTTTCTCCCTCTGTCCTTCTGACTATACCCCTTGCCCATCCTCTGGGTCCCCCCCCCCCGCCCCCCATCTTTCTCCCCAGACCTCCTGTCCCATGATCCTCTCATATCCCCTTTGCCTATCACCTGTCCAGCTCTTGGCTCCATCCCTCCCCCTCCTGTCTTCTCCTATCATTTTGGATCTCCCCCTCCCCCTCCAACTTTCAAATCCCTTACTCACTCTTCCTTCAGTTAGTCCTGACGAAGGGTCTCGGCCCGAAACGTCGACTGTACCTAAAAGTTTACTTGCAGTTGGTAAGAAGGAAGGCAAATGCAGTGTTAGTATTCATTTTGAGAGAACTAGAACATAAAAGCAAGATTCTAATGTTGAGCAACACATTCAAAGTGCTGGAGGAACTTAGCAGGCCAAACAGAATCTGTGGAAAAATTTTCTTGGATTTTCAGCATCTTCTGATTTTTTTCTTGTTTGTAATATTGAGGCTTTATAAGGCATTGTTCAGACTGCACTTGCAATATGGTGAGCAGTTTTGGGCCCCTTATTCAAAAAAGGATGTGCTGTCATTGGAGAGGGTTCAGAAGAGGTTTGCAAGAATGATCCTAAGACTGAAAAGGTTAACATATGAGTAGCATTTGATGTCCCTGGGCTTGCACTTGCTGGGTTCTATAAGAATGAGGGGTGGATCGCATTGAAACCTATCAAATATTGAAAGACCTAGATAGGGTTTAAATTCTGCATTTAAGCTCTGCTAATCAAATATTATAAGCATAACAATTGAACCAGAAACCTCACAACAAAATATACAGAACATATTCTGAAGGTCAAGAATTTAAACCTGTGAATTTATGTTAATACTTGAAAGTGGCAAGATCAGATTTTTCACTGAGCAGTTTTCAATTGAACAGTGCTTAATTATAATGGGTAAAACAAAAAAAAGAACAGTGACAGTGTGGAAGACCAGTCATTGGATATATTTAAAGCAGTGGTTGATAGGTTCAAAGAGTGTCAAAGGTTATGGAGACAAGGTAGGAGAATGAGGTTGAGAGCCATGATGGAAGGATAGAGCAGACTCGACAGGCCAAATGGCCTAATTCTATTCCTATGTCTTATGTATTTCACTGAACAATTTTGTATAATTGCCTATGTTTCTGGTTTTTAAAATCTTGTTATTTTTAAAATGACTTTGCTTTTATCTTTTACAATTGTCTTCTGTTATCCAAATGTGCAGTTGTTCTCATGTTTTCACCCAACCTATGGCTAACTTTTGATCTATTATTTGCCTGCCTACCAATTCTTCGTCAGCTTTGTTCACGACCTGCCAAATTATAAGTCACCATAACAGCCACTGTCTTTAAAGAGTTTTTTGTATGTCTTCCCTGTGACCATAGTGGTTTCCTGCAGGTGCTCCGGTTTCCTCCCATGTTCCAAAGACTTGCGGGTTAGGTTAATTGGTCACGTGCGGTGTGGACCCGTTTTCTTTTCATTGACGAATAACGCATCCCTGCTTTTAATAGCATTTCTGGAATAGAATTAGGCTGATGATAGGAAGCTGCACTTCTGCCTTTATAATGTAAAACTCATTGAACTTTGTGAAATTATACACCAAAATAATTCAACTAAACATTCTGTATGTTAACTTTAGAATGTATACCTTGATTACTTGTGGTTGGTAAAATTGGCCCTACGTGCAAGTTTGAATGGTGATCTCAAAATATGTAATCAGAAATGGGCTGTAAATTAACACTACCATGAAAAATTCAAAGGATTTCTTTAAATTTTGTAACTTGATGAAGAAATTGATAACTGGAGGCACAGTTCAATATCTTCTAATGTTATTTGCTCCTACCCAGTATGAGCTCATAGAGTTCAGTTTTTAGGCGTGTAATATTTCACTTTGAAGTTAATAGCTGAGCAATTTTGGTCTTTTTCCGTAGGGTTAGAGTGAGAAGAAGGAGAGCCCTTTGTAATTTGTGTCGATCATCATTGAATTGTGAAATGTTGAACCATAATTGCTACGATTAATTTGGGAATGTTTTTAGTTATCAAAGACTGAAGTTTGCTGCTGCTGATAAAGTGTGTTTCTTTGTTTTGCCATTATTGGGAGAACTTAACTTGAATACCTTTTGCTATATCAAAGCTTGTACTTAGACAAAATATCACAGGGTTCCACGCGCTTGTGACTTCAAGCTAAAACTTCAGGAAAGAAAGAAAGAGATTTAAAATTATTTGAAGCTCCTGCTTTATCCGAGCTACTGGTTGACCTAAAGCATCAGATAGTCATTTGGAGTCCTTTTGAAGTGTTGTCTCTTTATAATGCAGCATGTGTGGCAGCCACTTTAAGCAGAGCAACTTCCCACAAGTAGGAATTCTTTCATGACCAGATAATTTATTTTTTATGATTGATTATTGGTTAAGGATTGTTCAGGTACAAAGGATAACATAACCTAATTTGAAATAGTGTGACTGTTAAGTGTCAACTGTTTATTCCTCTCCATAAATGCTGCCTGACCCACTGAGCTTCTCCAGCATTTTGAATGTGGCACACTTAAGGTATTTGAATCAAATATACAGAGCAAACACAAAAAAAATGCTGGAGGATCTCAGCAGGACAGGCAGCATCCATGGAGAAGAATAAACAGTGGATGATTTGGACTGAGGCCCTTCATCAGGACAGGTATGCTTGAATTTAAATGTTTTAGAAATTAATGGAAACACTCTTAACAATTGTCATGGTTGTTGGATTAGGTAATGTGCCTAACCCAGGAATTAAAAATTCTCAGGGCAGTGTCTTAAGCCTCTCCACCTTCAGATGTTTCTTAAGTGACATTTTTTCTATCATAATATCAAATGCAAAACGCATGTTGATGACTGCGCATTGTTCCATTCTTAGCCCCATAAAATGAAGCTTTCCATGCCTTTGATACAAGAGCAAAGATGTAATATTGAGGCTTTATAAGGCATTGTTCAGACTGCAGTTGAAGAATTGTGAGCAGTTTTGGGTGCTTTATCTACGAAAGGATGCCCTGGCATTGGAAGGCTTCAGAAAAAGTTCATGAGAATGATTCCAGGAATGAAAAGGTTAATGTATGAGGAGCATTTGATGGCTCTGGGCCTGTACTTGCTGGAGTTTAGAAAAATGAGGGGGAATGGAGATCTCATTGAAACCTATCAAATATTGAAAGGTCTATATAGAGTGGATGTGAAAAGGATGTTTCCTATAGTCTGGGACCAGAGGGCACAGCCTTAGAATACAAGGACATCTCTTGAGAACAGAGAGGAGGAGGAATTTCTTTAGCCAGAGGGTGGTGAATCTGTGGAATTTGTTGCCATGGACATCTGTGGAGGCTGAATCACTGGGTATATTCAAAGTGGAGGTTGATGGGTATGATTAGTAAAAGCATCAAAGGTTACGGGGAGGAGGCAGAAGGATGGAGTTGAGAGGGATAATAAATCAGCCATGAGTCACACATGATAGGCTGAATGGCCTAATTTTGCTTCTGTTTCTTATGGTCTTATTGGAGAGAAACCATCAACACCACACAAGTGATCATCTCCAGTAGGAGAGAATTTTAACAACCCAGCCTTGACAAAGTCAAAGTTAAGTTGGTTGTCATATGTACAGTGAATGTATGTGCAGGTGTATTGAAAAACTTAGTTGCAGCAGCACCTCTGGCATTTTGCATCATGTAAGAAGCACTCCCAAGAAAAATGTAAACACTTTTTGACATCACCATAGCTCATTCCCCACAGTTAATACAGGAGAGGTGGAAATAAAGGATTAAGGGATTGATGTCATTGGTGAAAAATGCAGCTGATCCAACTTCCACATGTTTATTTTGGCCGCAAGAGTGGGCCAGGGAGTAGGTATCATATGATAAGTTGCTTACCTTTAGACATGCTAATACCTTTCCACTCTCTGTGAGATATTAATCAGGAGTGTAATTGGGATAAAAAAAATTCTGCTTGTTTCTGAGTGCCGCTCCATAACTACACAAGAATATCATCATAATTCACAGCGAAGTTCCCAGCAGTAATGACACTGTCCATCTCAAGGATAATTTCATGTTAATTATGTAAAAACCTACAGTCATAGGTATAGCACAGAAACAGGCCCTTTGGCCCATCTAGTCCATGCTGAAAGCACTTAAACTGCCTACTCCCATTGACCTGCACTGGGAACATTGCTCTCCATAACTCTACCATTCATGTACCTATCCAAATTTCGTTTAAAAGTTGAAATCTTGTTCACATTCACCACGTGTTTGCACTCAACATCAGTAAATGAAAGAGCTGACTGTGGACTTCAGGAAGGATAAGACAAAGGAACACGTACGAATCCTCATAGAGGGATCAGAAGTGGAGAGAGTGAGTAGTTTCAAGTGTCTGGGTGTCAAGATCTCTGAGGATCTAACCTGTTTCCAATGTATCGAAGTAGCTATAAAGAAGGCAAGATAGCGGCTATACTTTATTAGGATTTGGCATGTCAACAAATACACTCAAAAACCTCTATAGCTGTATCATGGAGAGCATTCTGACAGGCTACATCACTGTCTGGTATGGAGGGACGACTGCACAGGACCGAAAGAAGCTGCAGAAGGTTGTAAATCTAGTCAGCTCCATCTTGGGTACCGGGCTACAAAGTACCCAGGACATCTCCAGGGAGCGGTGTTTCAGAAAGGCAGCGTCTATTATTAAGGACCTCTAGCACCCAAGGCATGCCCTTTTCTCACTGTTACCATCAGGTAGGAGGTACAGAATCCTGAAGGCACACACTCAGCGATTCAGGAACAGCTTCTTCCCCTCTGCCATCGGATTCCTAAATGGACATTATATCTTTGGACACTACCTCACTTTTTTTAATATACAGTATTTCTGGTTTTGCACATTTTTAAAATCTATTCAATATACATTGTAATTTTTAATATACAGTATTTCTGTTTTTGAATGTGTTTTAAAATCTATTCAATATACTTAATTGATTTACTTGTTTACTTTTTTTTATTTTAGTTAACAAATTTCACGTCACATGCTGATGATAATAAACCTGATTCTGATTTTGATTTTTATTCCACACTCTTGTGACCTCCTTTTCCCCTCGTGTTCCCCTTAAACTTTTCACCTTTCACCCTTAACCCATGACCTTTAGTTGTGGTCCCACCCAACTTCTGTGGAAAAAGCCTGCTTGTACTTACCCCATCTACACCCCACATAATTTTGTATACCTCTATCTAAGCCTCTCTCAATCTTCTAAGAAATAAACATTCTAGGTTGCAGTCAATAGCCTAGGCTAATCCATTGGTATTTTTCAAGCCTAACCTCCCATCTCCATGAAGGGCAAGAATAGCAGGTAATGGATGCATATTCCCAGTTACCCTCTAATTTGCAGTCTTGTCGTGGAACTACAGGACTTGGACAGATTGGGAGAATGGGCAAGAAGTAGCAGATGTGATGTAGCATGGGGAAGTGTGAGGTCAAGTGCTTTAGTCGAAAGAATGAAGTCGTAGATTATCTTCTAAACAGGGAGAAAATTCAAAAATCAGGGGTGCAAAAGGACTTGGGGTAGGGAAGGCAAAGGCAATATTAGTATTCATTTTGAGAGGAGTACTGCACTTAGAGTATTGTGATCAGTTTTGGGCCCCTTATGTAAGAAAAGAAGTGCTGGCATTGGAAAGGGTCCAGAGGACCTGAGGAGGTTCACAAGAAAGATACCAAGAATGAAAGGGTTAACTTGTGAAGATCATTTGATGGCTCTGGGCCTATACTTGCTGACAGAATGGATAGTGGAGAGGATATTTCCTTTAGTAGGAGAGCGTAAGACCAGAGGGGCTCAGGCTAGATGGAAGTCAATTTAGAACAGAGTTGAGAAGGAATTTCTTTATTCAGAGGGTGGTGAATCTGTGGAGGCCAATTCCTTGAGTATATTTAAAGCAGAAGTTGATAGTTCTTTCTTAGGGCATCAAAGGTTACAGGTACAAGATAGGGAAATGAGGCTGAGAGGGGTAATAAATCAGCCTTGATAGAATGGCAGAGCAGAGTGGATGGGTCAAGTGGCCTAATTCTGCTCCTATGTCTCGGGACTGTGAGGAATAAACATTGTGACCTATCATCACTTTCTGAGAATGATAGATGATCAAAAATTCTGGCCTCATTGTCCTCATTGCTGGCGTCTTAACCATAGTGTTAACCGTGTGGCCTTCAAATAAGGCATATACTTTGTTTGGATTTATAGGATGGTATTGTAGTATATTTCTTTGGTCCAATTGATTCTTGTCTGGAATGTTCATTTTGTGTAATGAAGCATGAAGTTCTTCTGCTATGTTATATTGTGTTTACCTGGTGCCTTGTGTCCCGAAATGGTTAAGAAAAATTCTGCAGCTATTTTTAAGCATACTGGCTTTGTATATTCACAGATACTTTGATAGTATAAACACCAGTTGTAGACGAGGAAGAATCGGAACCAGGTTAATCATCACTCTTATTTGATGTGAAATTTGTTGTTTTGTGGCAGCAATATGATGCAAATACATAAAATTGCTATAAATTACAAAATAAATAGTGAAACAAATATTGAGCTAATGTTGACCATATTTGCTCTTACAGAACAATAAATGGAATGATTCTGGCATATGAATTTTGTGTATACTTTAAATGCCTGCTTATTGTTACTGGCAGGAAGGATTTCTGTGCAGTGGCAGTTCTGGACTCTTGATTATAGATGTTCAAAATGGAGTTGTAGGAAGATGAATTTAGTTTTAGAGATAGCATTACTGATGCCTTTGGAAAGGAATAAATTCTAGATGAGGAGACAAGTTTTAAGGATGGAGGAGAGGATTTTTTTTTTTACGAACTAGAAACTAGATTGAAATGCCCCCATAACTCATGGACTCATTTTCAAGGACTCGTCATCTCACGTTCTTGATGTTTCTTGTTTATTTATTTATTATTATTATTATTTCTTTCTTTATGTATTTGCACGGTTTGTTGCCTTCTGCACCCTGGTTAGGCAGTCTTTCATTGATTCTGTTATGGTTACTGTTCTATTCACAAGAAAATTAATCTTAGGATTGTATATGGTGACCTCTATGGTCTTTGATAATACATTTGCTTTGAACTTTAAATGAATGAAATTGTTTATGGAATTACGGTTCAGATTTACTGGATGAGTGTATGCTGAGGTCGCAAGTTAGGGATAGACCAGAATGAAGCCCAGTGCTGCTCAAATACAACTACTGTCAAGTTCTCAGATGGTGTGGAGCTAGAACCCATTCAAGGAATGGAGTTGATGGAATCCACGAAGAGACTCTGAGTTGGCAGCATAAGTTCAGGAGATCCAGTCAAGGTGCTATGTATTGTATCTATGTCTACTTGGGAAGCTGATAAAATAATTATTTTATCAGATTGGAAATTTGGGTAAGTTAATGTATCTTTTCACATTTAGGCTTTTTGCCATAATCTACTGGATGTTTATGTACATCTGATTCTTGGTTTTGGTAATGTGGTGATTTTTTAAAATTTAGTCTTCAGGTTGTCTGAGGTAATATTTGCAGAATGTCTTTGAGTTGCATCAAACAAATAACCACTGAATTAAATATGGGTATATCACAAACTTTATAAAGCACTGAAATGATGAATAAATATCCACAGCTACACATGTCCCCTCAGGTGGTAGTTCTAAATTGGATCCCTATCCTGCCATTTATGAGTGCAGTTTGATAGAATTTTCTCCTTTGTGTATATAATAACAGTAACTTCAATAATCTAAAAGGGCTTTGCAAAGGCCAAAACTGAACACAGTGCTCAAGATATCACTAAGGTTGGATGCAACCAAGATCAATTAAGAACATCATAAATGAAGTATTTTATTAGTTTTGTTTTGATTCAGGATTCAAGATTGCTTATTGTCATTCTTCAGGACACAAGTGTAAAGGAAAGTGAAATGATTGTTACTTCAGATCCAATGCAACGTTAAAAAAATCCATAAGCATAAAGGACACAATTTAAAAAAAACGGTAAATATAAATATAAAAGTAACACTAAAAAGGCAATGTACAAGTAATTGTTTGAGTGTGGGTATGTGTACCTAAAATTAGCTTATATACAGTAGATAGACTGACTTTATGTATATAGAGTGACAGGTGCAGGAGTATGTGTAGATAAGGTGAATTGCAAACACCAGACTCGCTATTCTAATGTCCTTTATTACAGCCCACAATTTTGTTTCCTGCTGTTGCATTGAGCGACCATTTAACAATTATTTTTCATTCATGTACTTGTCCAATGTCCATAAGCTTTTAGTACCATCTGCAGCTGTCAGTGTCATACGATTTACTGTCAAAATCTTTTGAATTCCCGCAATGTGGATAGCTTCCAAAAATGAGTGCTGTTGTGAAAATGTAGGTTAGAACCCAAGAAACTGTTCAGTCCTCCAAATCATTTCTGAAAATTACAAACAGTGCGCCCTGCCACTGACCCTGAACTGGTTTCCATCATCTTTTCCATCAATTCCGTGCAATACTGTATGTCTTCCAGGTTTTAACTGTCATTTATTCTATGGGCATATAAACCTGTTATCTTTGGAGCTAAGGCAGAACCTTGGGTGTTCAGTGCAAGATTCAACTTGAGTTTGCTGTTGGAATTTGATATTTCTTGCCTGCTTTCTTGGTGTTGTACTGAGATCTTTATTTGAACTGTCTTTTATTTTCCTTCTTGAACCTGACAGCTGATGATTACTCTTTTGCTTTCCAGGCCAATTGTAAACCATTCCTAACATATACAATTGTACCTGCACCACAGTTTGATGGAAATAGTGTGGCTTGTGAACTTACACTGAAGGCATTGACTGGAATATGTGATCCATTCATACAAATAGGCCATTGTATAACTGAGCTTTCTTGATTTTTCAGTATAATTAATCATGTCTGATAAAACAAGGCTGAAAATTTGGAGACTATTTATTTTGGTTGTGTGATTTAAAAGACGCAGTACTGAAGGAAAAAAAGGTTAAAGGAAAAAAGACGATATTCACAGCCTTGGGCTAGAACATGTTGACATCATTATCGTCCACTGGTCCATCAACCTGAATTTAAGATGTAAACTAATTCTCGTCTGCATGATCGCACCAATACACTTGTAACTTCCCTTTCCTGACTTTGCTGAATTGAACACTTTTTTTTTGAATGAAAGCACCAAAATACTGAAAATTCAATGGGGAGAATAAATTTAAAGGTAATAAAATTTAACAAGCAGAACCCCGACATAATACCCAGAAAATAATGTGTTCCCTTGTTACCTAAAGAATCAATTTTACTCTTTTGAGTTTATTGCTTCAAACTGTGCTTCATATCGTATCGTCTCCAGGTGTGATTGGTTGTATCTGAACAATTGGTTAATCATAATAATCATATGTAGTATGAGTGCCCTGGAGATAGAAACGCTTCTTAAAAAAATTCACAATAAGCTCCTTTTTCCAAACAAAAAAAAACCTATTGGTACTTTATAGAAGATGAATAGTGCGATTTTACTATAAAATGCACTGTTGCTGTAGCATACACCTAAAGTTCATCAGAATGGTTATTGACCTGAACTGATAACTCTTCCTCTTCCATTGACGCTGCCTGACCTATTGAATATCTTCAGCATTTTCTGGTTTAGGTGTTGCTTGAAGACTTGGCAAGCATGCACCAAGCACACACAGGTATTTGTTGATGTCATGTGGAGTAAATTGACTGAATCTTGGCTTTTGACATTTTGGACCATAGAAGAATCCAGGATGGATTATCCAGTCTGAACCTGATCGGTTCAAATACTTCAACTTATATAAGTTAACATGTATTTATTGTGTTTTTAAGAAATTGTGTTCTTGATCTTCTTGTTTTTTATTTTGTGCTGCATCAGATCCAGAGCAACAAATCTTTTGTTCTCTTTTATGCTTATGTATTGGAAATGACTTTAAACAATCTTGAATCTTGAATTTGTTCATTTGTGTCTTGGGCTGCTCTTTTGTTTTTGAAGAAAGGGACATTTGATTACATGTATTAGTTCAACTGCTTAGCATCATTCTTGATTGGATGTGCAGGATTTTAGGCTTTGCCCTGATCCACTTCATTACTGGAAATAATTTGGAAAATGTGTAGCTCAGGTGGTTAACGGTTGGGTTAAATTGTTCTCCGATGTTGGCAATTCATTTGCAAACATTTCATCACCATATGAGGAGACATCATCAGTGCGCTGTTACTTTGTGGGGTGTCCTTTGAATGCTTGATCTTTATATATTTAGCAATCAGCTGATTGGTCATCATTATGGAAACTCAATTGTGGTGTAGGGAGGAGATCTTGTCACTGATTGGTTCTGTGGCGAATCCTGTGCATTGTGGCCTGGAATTTTGCCTGCAGTGACTCATAAGTAGGACCGAGGTCTGATGATGCACATCAGTGCACAGAGGATGTCTCCTCGTATGGTGCCGAAACGTTTACAACTGAATTGCTGAGATCGGAGAAGAATTCAACCCAACCATTACATTACTGTCTATAGCTTGCTACTTCTGCTTACAGTAAATATTTATAAAACAAGTGTTATCTGTTACCCATTCCCTGACAATGCTATCTGCTGCCGATAAAAGTCTAATGGTCAGTATATATCGCAGGACCACTAGCAAAGGCAGATGTAGATGAAATGCCTCACTGCCTGCATGCAGTATGCCAGGGCAGCTGTTGGCTGTCTCATCTATTTACTATCACAGTACATTGTGAAGAGTCTCTTTGTTGTGAATTTTGAACATAGATCTTCATGATGACTGTGCATTCAGTATGTCTGCTATTACTGTCATGACCTGATGCATCTCTGATGTGCAGATTAGCAAGAATGAAAATAATTTAGTTGTCATTGTTATGTTGGTTCTCTCACTTTCTGCTTTTGACTGCCAGCAATACCCATTAGAATTGGGTTGATTCTATTGCTATCAAACTGACAGTGGTGTAGAGATTAAAGATCCTCTGTCTGAATGTTTTCTGTACTCTGGTTAATCTTGCTGCTTTTGTAAGCACTGTCAGGCAGTAACAGGTGGCAAACAGCAGATGGTTTCTTTCCCTATGTTTTCCCTGATTCCTAAAGCGGTGGAGATTCAGAATCAATGTTAACGATTTCTAGGTCTCATCCCTCCAACAATCTACATCTGTGCTCTTCTCTCCATTCTGCAAAAGAAACAGAGTTAATTGCAAATATGGTCACTTGCCTAAGGAAGGATAAATGTGCAATAGATTAGATTTATTTGCCACTTGTACATTGAAATGTTGTAAAATACAATTAAATGCCTCATTTGCGTTCATATCAATGACCGACACAGTCTGAGATGTGCTGGGGGCACCCTACAAGTGTCACCATGCTTCTGCCTCAAACTTAGCATGCCTACAAGTTTCTAACTGGTATTTGAATATAGGAGGAAACTGGAGCACCTGAAGGAAGCCAGTGTGGTCACTGCGAGAACGGTCAATCTGTGGCTGAATTGAACCCAGGCACTGGTGCTGTAATAGTGTTATGTTAACTGCTACACAACCGTGCTATAATTCAGGTGAATTCCTTGGACGGTGCGTGGACAGAGTAAGTAGACTTAGTTTCCACTACCCTGTGAAGTTGAGAAGGATGACATTGATCTCATTAGATTTTATGGGACTTGATAACAGAAGTAAGGTGATATTTCCCTGACTGGGATGTCAAGAACATACTACTTGGTTGCGAAGTATGATATTGGCCATTTAGGTTCAAATGTTATCATTTATCCTGTGTGGTTTCTTTGTTATTTATAAATTAAAAACAGGAATAAGCCGTTCAATCCTTAGAACCTGTTTGACCATTCATGACTGAGATGAGAAGAAAATGTTTCAATTGAAAGTAATGGATCTTTGAAGTTACCTATCCAAGGCGGATATGGAAGCATAATTGCTTCCATATTCAAGAAGGCAATTGATAGGTTTCAGACTTTAAGGCAATTGAGGGGGTATGATGTTAGTACAGGAGAGTGATGCAGAGGCACAAGATCAGCTGGAATCAGAAGATCAGTATGGAACAGGCACAGAGAACTGAATGACCTGCTATATTCTTAAAGTTGTACAGTAAAGAACTGGGCCCTTCAGTGCAACGAAACCGAAAGCCAAAATAGCGCATTTGGGAGAGCATTAGAATGAAGATCTGAAGGTCTTCGGTTGAGTTCTGGGCTTCGGAGCTGATACTTGTATTTTTTTTTTGAGTATTGTGTTTATTTCTGGTCACATAATTATAAGAAGGATGTGGAAACTTTAGGGAGAGTGCAGAGGAGATTTACCAGGATGCTGCCTGGATTAGAGAGCATGTCTTATGAGGATAGGCTGGTTGATCTGGAGTTTCTTTGGAGCGAAGGAGGATGAGAGGTGATACAAGATGGGAAGAGGTATAGGGTAGAAATTTTTCCCAGGGTGGAAATGGCTAATCTAAAGGGGCATTAAGATGTTTGGGAGAAAGTGTGGAGGATGCTGGGAGATAGATTTTTACATAGAGGGTGGAATGCGCTGCCAGGGGTGATGATATTCATTAGAGACATATAATAGACTCTTAGGCACATGGATGAAAGAAAAATGGAGGGCTGTGTAGGAGGGGAAGGGTCAGATGATCGTGGAGTAGATCATCATGGGATTTATGAGCCTGAACTGTTGTATATTCCATGTCTGAAGACGACATTGACCATGAAGTGCTGCTCTGCAGAAATCCTATATTATTTCTATTGTCAACTCTTCTCCTCATTCTACCGCTCACTACACATTAGGTGTCATTAACCTACCAGTCAGCACATCTTTTTGGGAAGTGAGAGGAAACTGGAGTACCCAGGGAAACCCATGCAAGGGAGATTGTATGAGTACCGCGTGGGTACGCACGCACGCACACACACGCGCACCCTCCCCCCAGGTTTGATGAGGGTTATTGAACCTGTGAGGTATGGAGTAGCAGCTCTACTAGCTTAGCTCATTTCTTTACCAATAAGTGCATAACTTGCCATGATCGTTTTAGCTCTCTGCATCCTTGGAATGTCCTCTGAATGCTGACCAAAGCACTAGAATGGTTTTGTAGTCTCCATTTGTGATCTGTTTTTTTAAAAATTTGTGATTATATAATGAACTGAATTTAACTTCATCCAGTATTATGGTTGGCTTCAGATTCCTAATTGACCAGGCTCAATATTTACAAGTAATAGAATGAACACAGGTCCATAGTTATAGAATGGAATAAGTTCTGTGTTTGTCAAGTTTTAATACACATCACAGGGCTGGAATACAGATAAATAGGCCTGTTTGCTCTTGCTGTTGTTTTGTTGCTTTGACAAACTTCTAAAGAGATATGGCGGAGAGGTAATCGCAGTCTAGTATGGAAACACCAGTGCCCTTGAATGGAAAAGGGTAGTTGATATGGCCCAGTGCATCACTGGATAATGCCCTCCCCACTATTGAGCACATCTATGTGAAATGTTATCGCAGGAAATCGGTATCCTCAGGGACTCCTACTACCCAGATTATGCTGTCTTCTCACTTCAGGAAGAAGGTGCAGTACAGGAGCCTCAGGACTTGCAGCATCAGGTTCAGGAACAGCTATTACCCCTCAACCATCAGGCTCTTCAATTAAAGGCAAACACTTGTACCATCATTGAAATGTTTCCAGAACCAATGGACTCACTTTCCAAAACTCTTCATCTCATGTTCTAGATATTTATTGCTTGTTTATTTGTTATTATTATCTTTGTGTATTTGCACAGTATTTTGTCTTTTGTGCACTGGTTGATCACCCTGGTTGGTGCGGTCGTTCATTGATTGTGTTGGTTATTACTCTATAAACTTATTAAGTATGCTCGCAAGAAACAGAATCTCTGGGTTGTATATGGTGACTTGTATGTACTTTGATAATAAATTTACTTTAAACTTTGTTTTGCTGAACCTTCTGGGCATGCTATGTTGGTCCCAGAGTGTGTGGCAATAATTGTGGACAGCCTCCCGCATATCCTTAGATTGTGTTGGTTGTTGATGCAAACAGAGCATTTCACTGTATGTCTCAATGTACATGTGATAAATAAATGGATTTGAATTTGAATAATTTGCATGATCTAATGAAATACAATTTTCTAATTCTTAAGTTCTTTTAATGCTTGTTGTCAAACTGTTAAGTAGTTAAATTGAAGTATAAAATGAAGTTGGTATTATGAGACTAAAATGTAGAATGAAAAATCTCTGTTGTTAGATTTTTAAATGAAGTATTTCCAAATTCTTGCCAGTGAATATTGGCTGTAAATTTTCCCAAAAAGGCAATTAGTTGCATTTTACTTGCGAGAGCAAATGAACTACTGAACAAGCCAGACAGACATCAGGTGAACACGTTCTGTTGCTTTGTCTTCTTGACCAGTTCCTGACATTAAGCAAAGAGGTCAACATGGATCCTTCAAATAAAGCTCAGCCCATCTCTCAGCTAATTTTATTCAGCCAGACCTTCTATATTTATTATTTCTCCTTCCACTTCTGGAGCATGTTAGACCGAAATAATAGTTTTCTTTATGGATGACAGCCATTTAAAGACATCTGTTCCTACTGTTCATTTATTCTGAACAGGTTATTTCTTCTAATTGGCTCAAACCTTTGACCCATGATCTCTACTTGCTAGACCAGGCCATCCATATCTGACAGGATTTTGCTGGGCTTAATTACTTACTTTTTTTTTTGAAGGAGGACTTTCTTTCTTTTCAACCACAACTGCCTTCCTTCAAACACACTTAGTAAGACATATTGTCCTTGCTTCCACAGCTCACGCATATATGAAGGCCATTTCTTTGTCTCCTTTAAAGGAGTGTCTTTAAAAGACTCCAAAACTGTTTCCCAGGAATTAGTATGCCTAATATCTGCTGCAAACGCTTCTATAAGCTAGAAACCTAATATTTTTCCCACGTAGTGCTAACTTTTCCAACTATTATTACTTATAAACCACAATGTGCTGGAAATACAGTATCACAGTATCTGTAGAGAGAAAAAATATTCGATGACTGGGTTTGACCTCAAGTGTAAACTTTGTCAATGTTAACTGTATTTTCTGTTTTAATTTTTTGGTTTCCAGTATCCACAGTACTTTGCCTTGGGGAAATACCACTAAATAGTCTGAAGCCCCTCCAATCAAAGTGGCATGCATGAATACATTCTGAGGAATATTCCTTCATGTTGCTGTCTCTTAGGCAGTTCTCAGGGTCAATGATAACTTGCCTCCACTTGTCTTATGGATTCTGAGATGACTGATGAGGCCAATGTGTGAACCTTAGATGGGTCTGGAAATCAAAATCAGAGTCAGGTTTAATATTACGCAGAGGTGGTAAAGTTTGTTAACTTGGTGGCAGCAATACATGGCAGACAGGAAGTAGCCACCCCTGAATTGTGAGTGTACGTTCAGGCTCCTGTACCTCTTTCCTAATGGTGGGAATGAGAAGAGGACATGTGTTGGGTGTTGGGAGTCTTTAATGATGGATGTCACCTTCCTTAGCCACTGCTCCTTGAAGATGTCCTGGATACTATGGAAGCTAGTACACATAATGGCTGACACGAGGAAATCTGCAGATGCTGGAAATTCAAACAACACACACAAAAAATGCTGGTGAACGCGCAGGCCAGGCAGCATCTATAGGAAGAGGTACAGTCGACGTTTCGGGCCGGGACCCTTCGTCAGGACTAACTGAAAGAAGAGATAGTAAGAGGTTTGAAAGGGGGAGGGGGAGATCCGAAATGATAAGAGAAGACAGGAGGGGAGGGGATAGCGGCTGATGGGCTGGGTGGATTGTAAGGGGGATGCTCATTCTGCCTTTTATATAGGACTTTTATCTGCTCTTTATGCATGGTTACAAGGCGCTCGTCACCACCCCAAATGCTGCTTCTTACTAAGAGCAGTAGTGTTTCATGTATGGGAATTGATTTATTATTATCACATGTAGTGAAATATGGTGAAAAGCTTGTGTTTGATACTATCCATACAGATCAACTTATTATACAGTGCATTGAAGTAGAACACAGTAAAACAATAACAGAATGCAAAATAAAGTGTAACAGTGCAGGTAAACAAAAAAGTGTAAGATCATACCCAGGGGGATTGCATGCTGCTCAAAAGTCCATCTTACTGTACTGGGGAACCATTAAGTAGTCAACAGAGTGGTGAATCTGTGGAATTTGTTGCCACAGGCAGCTGTGGAGGCCAAATCATTAGGTATACTTAAGGCAGAGATTGATAGATTCTTGATTAGTCAAGGCATGAAGGGATACAGGGAGATGGCAGGAGACTGCGGCCGAGAGGGATAATGGACACTCCTTCAACAAAGGTAAGAAATGAGTCAGCCATGATGAAATGGTGGAGCAGACTCGATGAGCCATATGGCCTAATCTTACAGTCTTACAACAGTGGGACTGAAGCTGTTCTTGAACCTGGTGGGACGTGCTTTCAGGCTTTTAACTTCTGCCCGATATTAAGAGGGGAGAAGAGAAAATGTTTGGGATCTTTGATTATGCCGGCTCCTTTACTAAGACAGCAAGAAGTATAGACAAGAGTTCATCGAGGGTGTTCTGTAATGTACTTGCAACACACATGAAATACTAAGCTATTAAGCATCTAGGTAGTATCAATAAAAAATGGTATGCATTCTGTGAAGTCAGTGTAAAACCTCCCATAAGGAGGTTTTAAACATATCTTTGAATCCTTTCCATTCTCTGCATATTGACCTGGTTCCATGACAGAGTTTAGAATGGGGTGCCTGTATTGGGGGTCTAGTGTTGGGCATTCAATTAATATGGAAGCCCAACTGATTTGATCTGTGCCTCTGCTCAGGAAGTCGGTCTAAGAGAGGGTACCAACTTTGGTTTACTTTTTCTGCTAGTGGATTTGGAGGATTTTGCAATGTATATATTTACCAGTTAATCTAAATCTGTGTAGATGAATTTACAGTCTAAAATTTACTTGTCCAATTATTCTAATTGCTTGAATTTTGCTTGAATGTTGCTTCACTTGAAGATTACTTGAACTGAATCAGCTGTGTGGAAAATGTTAATTAAGAAGAAATATATTTAACAATATGCATATGTTCAACACTCAGGCGGAAAATGGGGGTTTCCAAACTTACTGCATACCATCGTGAATATCACATGAGCACAGAATTAGGCTCAGTTGCAGTACCTGTACTGTTAAATATCTGTTAAACACCTACTTACTGGTTTAACCAAGAAGAATAATGGCTGTCTGAGTGAGTTATTGTAGGTCAATGTTTTGTGAGCAAATTTAGAGCGATTGGGTGTCTGATTTGTTAACCTTGACAGGAATTAATATATCTTGCAAGCAGACAGAAAGGGCCTTATTTATCAAGATACTAATGGCTTGGGGGAGTAGATACAAACAAACCCACAGATACCTGCTATGCTTTTATGCAAGTTAAATTTGCTATGCTTGTACAAAGCTTGAAGTGAAAACCATTTTCAAATATCCTCTGAATGGGTAAGTCAATTACTGCACATCTGTGCTGCAGGTTCACACTGCTTCACTGTTGTGGATAATGTGATCCAGGAGGCACAGGGCAATGGTTTGGTTTGAGGAAAAGCAGGATCGGTTCTTCAGGATTCTTATTTGAGAGTGGTGGTTTTTTGCTACTTTTATAGAATGTTACAGCACAGCACAGGCCCTTCGTCCCACAATGTAGTGTTGACCTTTTAACCTACTCTCAAATCAATCTAACTCTACCCTCACACATAGCCTTCCATTTAATCCGTCATCCATGTTCGTGTCTAAGAATTTCTTAAATGCCCCTAATGTATCTGCCTTCATCAACACCCCTGGCAGGGTGTTCCACTCAGTGTAAAGAATCTGCCTCTGGCATCGTTCCCCCCCTGCCCCCCATACTTGCCTCTAATCACCTCAAAATTAGCCATTTCCACCCTGGGAAAATGTCTCTGGCTGTCCTCCAGATCTATGTCTCTATGCCTCTTATCAAGTTTATTGTTACTTGACTCCAAGTATATAGAAACAAATGATCCAATGTTTCTCCAGAATAAGATGTACGCCATTTAGTACATCTCTATCAAGTCACCACTCAGCCTCCTTCATTCCAAAGAGAAAAGCCCTATCTCAAATTTCTATTTGTGTTGGCTATTTCCTCATCTCCTCCTTTGGTGACAAGTGTGGAAATCAAACTTAACTATAATGGAGATAATAAAAGACTGATGCTTTAGAAAAGAATATTACTTTTCCTGCAGGTAAAACTGCATTTTTAGAGAAAAGAAATGTTAATAGCATGTGACAATGGAATTTTCCTTATAGGAGACTTTTTTTTTAGTTGCTGTAATGCTGAACCACATAAAGAGACATAGACCTAGATGTTGTGGTCAGTAGCAAAGTTCTGATGTTTGTTGCTTTGTACAAAGGTTACTATGTACAAAGATTTAGCTGGTGGTTGATGTTAATATCAATTTCAATTTCAGCAAGCTGCCTATACAGTCAATCACCATAAGGTATAGGAGCAGAATTAGGTCATTTAGTCATGGCTGATGCAATTTTATTCTCAGCCCCAATCTCATGCCTTCACCCTGTATCACTTCATGCCCTGACCAATCAAGAATCTATCAACCTCTGCCTTAAGTATACATAAAACTTGGACTTCACAGCTGCCTGTGGCAAAGAATTTCACAGATTCACCACTCTCTGGCTAAAGAAGTTCTTCCTCATCACCGTTCTAAAAGGACACCCTCTATTCTGAGGCTGTGTCCTCTGGTTTTAGACTCTACCATCCATAGGAAACATCCTCTCCATATCCACTATATTAAGGCCTTTCACCATTCAATAGGTTTCAATGAGGTCACCACTCATTCTT
Organism: Mobula birostris; assembly: GCF_030028105.1. Lineage (NCBI taxonomy): Eukaryota > Metazoa > Chordata > Chondrichthyes > Myliobatiformes > Myliobatidae > Mobula > Mobula birostris. Next base: position 14,810,630 of record NC_092370.1, read on the forward strand.
CTGAATTCTAGTGAATACAGGCCCAGAGCCATCAGGCACTTTTCATATGACAGCCATTCAATCCTGGAATCATTTTTGTGAACCTCCCTTAAACCACCTCCAGTTTCAGCACATCCTTTGTAAGATAAGGTGCTTTCAAGTCAAGTCAAGTCACTTTTTACTGACATTTCGACCATAACTGTACAAGGACTCCCAAGTCCCTTTGCATCTCAGTTTTTTTTTGTATTGTCTCTCCATTTAAGTCAAACCTTTCATTCCTTCTGCCAAAGTGCATGACTGTACACTTCCTGACATTGTATTCCATCTGCCATTTCTTAGCCCACTCTCTTAATCTGTCTAATCTGTCCATCTGTAACCCCTCTACTTCCTCAAAAACTACCTGCCCATCCAGCTATCTTCATATCATTTGCAAACTTTGCAACAAAGCCATTAATTGCATCATCCAAATCATTGACACATAACGTAAAAAGAATCAGTGCTAACACAGGCCCCTGTGGAACACCAATAGTCACAGGCAGCCAGTCAGAAAAGGCTCCCTTTATTCCCACTCTTTGCCTCCTGCCAATCAGCCATTGCTTTATCCATTCTAGAATTGTTCCTGGAATACCATGGGCTCGTAGCTTGTTTAGCAGCCTCCTGTGGTACCTTGTTAAAGGCCTTCTGAAAATTCAAGTACACAACACCAACAGATTCTATCCTGCTTGTTACTACTTCAAAGAATTCCAACAAATTTCTCAGGTAAGATGTTCCCTTGAGAAAACCATGCTGACTATGGGCTATTTTACCATGTGCTTGCAAGTACCCTGAGACCTCATCCTTAATAACTGACTCCAATGTCTTCCCAACCACTGAGGTCAGACTAGCGGCCCTCTTGTTTCCTTTCCGCTGCCTCTCTCCTTCTTGAAGAGTGGAAGCTTATGTTAAAGCAATCTTTGGGAAAATCAACCAGGAGCCATAACGTAATCTTTAATTGCCCTTTTAAACATTTAACAGAAACCTAAATAAAGGTGTACATATAGATGTACATATTATATTTTATTTATTTAGAGATACAGCAAGCTAACAGGCTTTTCTGGCCCAATTGACACATGTTACCCAATTACATCCGTGTGACCAATTAACCTTCTAACCCGAACCCTTACATCTTTGGAATATGGGAGGAAACCAGAGCACTTGGGAGAGCCATGCGGTCATGGGGAGTACACACATACTGCTTAAAGGCAGCAACGGTCCTGAGCAAATGTGACTGTTTACTCTTTTCCATAGATGCTGCCTGGCCTGCTAAGTTCCTCCAGCATTTTATGTGTGAACTTAGATTGTCTGTGCTGCAATAGTTTATTGCAACACCTTGTTTGTTAAAGCCAGAAATTAAGATAGTAAACTTCAATATATTTGATAATATTGGGGAGTTTTTGTATTTCAGCAACCTAGGTTTTAGGGTTTGAGAGTTTTGCTAACCAGCAATGATGTCTTGAAGTGCAATTTCAAAACTTAAACCTTGTAACAAAAGCATATGATTTTTATGAATTTGAACAGTTGATAAATACCCTATTCATGTCTGTTCAAGTGACTTTACTCCCTCTTTATTGTGTTGGAGAAGACTGCAAACAGAATGTAGTCTACCCCACAGTAAATCCACCTGTAACTTCTGCATTTCTTCATTAAGCCCTAGATGTGCGAAAATCTTGAAGGTTGTGTTGAGTTCACAGTATAAAGAAGAAAGTGCCAATAAACTACTCATCATTACTACGCTGTACTGAGGATTCACAAAATTGGTTTCATTTACCACATAAAGGAGAGGAAAATGATAGAGAAGAAAGGTGGAAATTCCCAGTTTAGAATCCTGGTAGTCCAGGGTGTGCAAAAATGAGACATGATATGTAGACAATTATTGAACAGTCATGAAGCAAGAAGGACTTGTGCTGTGAAACAGGTGCGAAGAGAAGTCTTAGAAACATAGAAAACCTACAGCACAATACAGGCCCTTTGGCCCATAATGCTGTGCCGAACATGTACTTATTTCAGAAATTACCTAGGGTTACCAATAGCTCTTTATTTTCTAAGCTCCATGTACCTATCCAGGAGCCTCTTAAAATACCTTATTGTATCTGCCTCCACCACAGTCGCCGGCAGCCCATTCCACGCACTCACCACTCTGAGTTTTTAAAAAAAACTTACCCCTGACATCCCCTCTGTACCTACTTCCAAGCATCTTAAAACTGTGCCCTCTCATGATAGCCTCTGACTATCCACACGATCAATGCCTCTCATCATCTCATACACCTCTATCAGGTCACCTCTCATCTAACATTACTCCAAGGAGAAAAGGCCAAGTTCACTCAACCTATTCTCGTAAGGCATACTCCCCAATCCAGACAACATCCTTGTATGTCTCCTCTGCACCCTTTTTATAGTTTCCACATCCTTCCTGTAGTGAGATGACCAGAACTGAGCACAGTACTCCAAGTGGGGTCTGACCAGGGTCCTATACAGCTGTAATTTCTACATTATTCTGTAACTTGTATAACAAGGTAGTGGGTAGTGGCTCCATATGTCACTACTACAGGGCTTGATGACTCTGCCTTACACGAGTCCTGGGCTCAGCTGGCTCCAGCTGACAGAACCCACTATGGGCCCCTATCCAGGGTTACGGATCCCACTGCCTTGTGGGTATCTTCGGGAGAAGAGAAGGCTAAGGAGTAAACCCTACACAAATCCAGAGTGGAGCCCCTAAGGTGGTTGGATGACGTATCACGTCACCTCCTGGCAGCTCCTGTGGCCAAGCTGATGCCAAATGTACTGCTTTGCATTCCTTTGGACCACGTCCGCGAGGCCGAGAGGGGGATCTTGATGTCTGGGCAGCCCAGGATCTCCATATTTATTGCCCAGGTCTGCACTCCGGAACGGGCGCATCCATTGTCTACTTAGATGGAGCCATGAATGATGAATGTGTAATAATCTGAAAATTCTTTAATCATTCCTTTTGTAGTTAAAAGGTTATCTTTATTATTTGTAATTGAATGAAAATTGTGATTTTGTTTCCTCTCAGTTACACCAGTAACTGGTGTGCTTCTGATTTGAAGTATTAGTGTTGAGCATTTTCAGGCTGTTGATTCATTACTGATGGATATTGACTTCATTGTTAATCCCACTTTACTGCCAACCTGTCTGGATGCAACATATCATGCTTCTACTCTGCAGTGTTGTCAGAAGAGAAGGGAATGGAAAAAGCAGTAAGATTTTGAGGAAATGTACTTAACTGATGCAGTATCATTGTTAAGGAGTGCCATGTCCATTCTACGGCAGCTCACTCATCTTTGGTCTTCAGTGGATACTCTGCTCTGACCTGGGGCACCAAGTTGCATACAACAGTGGATATTGGGTTGTGCAGGTGGTAAGGTCACACAGATAGAAGTGAGATTTAAAAAAAATTGAACTCCTGATGCTGTTCGTTGGGAAGCTTATCATCCCAAGAAATGTGTGCTTTTCCTTAAGTAGTGAGGTAGGATTTTTGCCTGAATTGGTAAATGAAGGTCTCCATTTCGCAGATTATTGAAAAAGTATCCTGATGCTATAAGCAGCCATTTAATCATTGTCCTGATGGAACACTGTAAATTATCTGCACAGATGCTGAGAGGCTTTAACTTGCCGCTTTTTAATTTGCAAGCAAGCCTTTCACCACTGATTCAAGTTGACACTACAGTCAATAGTGTTGAATGCTGATAGTAGATTCTGAATTCCATTCTTTTTAGTTGCGTTCTCTTAAATTTCTAATTCAGACTCCGAATCACTTCATTGCCAGTTTGTGAAGCGTACCAGAGTTGATTGTGGTTCGGAGCCAAGTATAAAACACAGGACAATACCATAACAGACCAATATAATAGTAACCAACTATTTACAAGGCAATCGTGCAAACAGTCATGAGCAATCAACAATTAGCAGAATGGTCACATGCGCAAATGTCAATAATCAAACTTAAATAAATGTGAACATATGAACAGACTCAATAATTATCAACAGAACAAGCAGGAAAGACCATTCCTCCTACAATGTGTCCTCCTTTAATAATGCTAGCGTTTGAGGTGGGTAATTGGGAATTTTTCAAAAACTACTTATCGAAGCTGAAAGGGAGAACAATAGACTTAGAAAATAATTTGTTTAAGTCATGCGCTTGTTTTCCATTTATATTTAGGAGGAAAGAAGATGCCTATCCAGCATGTTAATAAGAAAAGTTAAGTTAAATGCTTGGAGCTTCGGTTTCTCGGTAGAAACATATTATTCATGGATTTGAGGCAGTCTTCTGTTTCACATCTTCGAGACGTGTCTTTTTTCAAATCTAATGGTACAGTTATACTATGAAGGGAAATGAGCATAATTTACTCCAATGCTCATATTGCTGACAGAAAAGTAAGCTTTGCAGTAGTGTCCTGCTGGGCATTGGCTGTCTGGGAGACCAAAGTTGTGCTGCTGCAAGGAATTTTCACTTCTGTGAAATCACTAACTGCCTTGGAGTTTTGATTTGCAGTCTCAAGTGTTCAAATTTGCATCAGTGTTGTAATGATGGTCTGCCAGTATATAAAGTTAACTCATGATGTGCCTTTCATTAGGTTCATGTTAATTCTGTAAAATGCTGCAAGGTTACAAAGTTTGGAAAACCAGATGCTGGAAATCTGAAATAGAACTAGAAGAAGATGGAAACACGTGTTTGGGAGCGATGCTCACCAGAAGTTCATTTACCTCAATGAAAAGGATGTACTTTGTTTCCTTGCCTAAGTTAGAAGGTGTGGGTTTCAAGGGCAGCATAGTAGCATGGTGATTAGCACCATGCTTTACAGTACCAGGTGACCAGGGTTCAGTTCCTGCCTCTGCCTGTAAAGAGTTTGTACATTCTCCCCGTGACCACATGCATTTCCTCCAGTGCTCCAGTTTCCTCCCACAGTTCAGAGACATACCAGTTGGTAGGTTAATTGGTTATTGTAAATCATCTCGTGATTAGGCTAGGTTTAAATCAGGAGTTGCTGAGTGGCGAGGCCCAAAGGGTGGGATGGACTTATTCTGTGTTGTATCTCAATAAAATAAAATAATTTATATGGGCTTTTATTTTTTAAGAAGTGATGCACATGGAGAGTTCTGCTCAGCTTACATCAGTTCTTAGATTTTTCTCAATATCTTTATAAACTAGTAGTAACAGTTGTTGGTGACCATGTAAAGATGTGAACAGCAGCACCTTGTATTTAAGTAGTGTTTTACATGTTTTAAAGAAAGCATTTCATGAAGAAAGAATAATGGTTATCACATTTGACTTTATTTTTATGTGCGTGTTTCATTGGGATCTCTCATTGCCAGTAAGATCCTAATCTTCACTGAAGTACCCAGTGCAGTGTATTCACAATTGTGTCCCCTAAGTTCAAAGTAAATTTATTTTGAAAATACATAAACGTCAGCATACACTACCCTGAGATTCAGTTTCTTGTAGGGATTTTAGATTATGAAGACATGTAGTCCTCTTTTATTGTCAGTTCACAATAGAGCAAAGAAATACGATAGAATGAATGAAAAACTACACACAAAGACTCGCAATCAATGTGTAAAAGAAGACAAGCTGTCCAAATAAAAAAATAATGATTATAACTGCTAATAATAGTAAATTATATGTGCATAATAACTGGGACAATGAGTTGTCATGTCCTTGAAAGTGAGTCCATCATTGTTGAGGAGAGTGAAGTTACCCACTGTGTTTCAGGAGCCTGGTGGTTGAAGGGTAATAACTGTTCCTGAACCTGGTTGTGTAAGACCTAAGCTCCTGTACCTCCATCCCAATGACAGCAGTCAGAAGTGGGCATGGCCTGGATGATGGGGGTCCTTGATAATGGATGCTGCTTTCTTGTGACAGTGCTCCTTGTAGACGTGCTCAGTGTTGGGGAGGGCTATTTTTATGGTGGACTGGTTAGTATCCATTACTGGTTTGTAGGCTTTTCTGTTCTTGGGCATTGGCATTCCCATACCAGGCCATGATGCAACCAGTCAGGATGCTTTCCACTGTGCGGCTATGGAAGCTTTAAAAGGACAGAGAATTTGTTGTTTAGAGAAGATGGGTGTCCTGAAATTGAGACCAAGAATGAAAAACTAATCAGCCCAGAGGATGCAGGAAGAAAGCATTTCTGGTATCCTGGTTGCCAGTGGGAAATGGCAGCCTACATGGAGGACCAGTGGGTGAAGCAGGATGAGGTGATCTGAAGAAAAGAAAGTGCATTTTCCTGTTGAAAATCATTGGTGGGGGGGGAGAGAGGGGTGGAGGAGGGATGGTGATGAAGGTTGGTGGGTGGCTGGGTTAAACAGTCAAAATGTAATTGGCAACTGGTTGTATTGAATGTAATTTGTTGGTGTTGCAATAAAAAAATTAATAATAATAAAAAAAATCACACTGCCACCAAAAGCTAAGGTGCTGGAACATGCTGGAGAAAAGTTTGTTTTGGGAGAAGGTGTCATTAACCCATTGGTTGGGATCATTGCTTGGTGCTCTCATGGAAGAAGTGTAAATTGGTTTACAACTTGGAAGTTGTGTAGCTTGGGTAGTTGATGGTTGGGTTGAGTTGCTCTCCCATCTTGACAATTTACTTGCAAAAGTTTTGTCACCATATGAGGAGACATAGTCATCACACTGTTGATTGTGACATGTCTGCTGAATGTTTGGACTTTATATACTTTTCAATCAGCTGATAGGACGTCATTTTGGAAACTTACTTGTGATGTTCGGAAGAAATCTCATTGCTGATTGGCTGTGTGGCGAACTTCCTGTGTCGTTGTCTGGAACTTCGCCTGCATCAACTCGTAAGTAGGATCAGGGTCTACATGTTTGTTTACAGAATTGTTTGTGGAAAACTGCACCTCTAGGAATTCTCTTGCATGCCATGTGTTCGCTTGCTGTGTGACTTACACTGATGCCCAGCTGAATTTGTGCCCCTCTTGATCTTCATGGGTAGAGACTAGGGAGAGTTGGTCATGCTTCTTTACAACCAGTTGATGTTCATGGATCCTTGTGGATAGTTTTCTCCCAGTTTCGCCAACATAATACTTGCAACCGTTACATGTACTGAGGCCCAGTGAAAAGCTTGCCTTATATACTGTTCGTTTAGATCAGTTCATTGAACAGAACATCAAGGTAATACGAGGTAAATAAAAATAATGCAGAATAAATTAAGCCGCAGAGAAAATGCAGTGCAGATTGACATAATGTGCAAGGTCATAAAGAGGTAGATCAGTGAAGTCAAGAGTTCTCCTTATCACACTGGGGAACCATTCAAAAATCTTGTAATAATAGGATAAATGTTCTCCTTGAAGTTGGTGGTATGTACTTTCAGGTTTTTGTATCTGCTCTCTAATGGGAGGATGTGCATGATATGCACAGCTCTACAGTTTCTTGCGGTCACATGCAGCACAGTTGCCTTACCAAGGATAAGATGCTTTCTATAGTGCAACAATGTTCTTTCTCAATTGAGAGGCTTAAAAGTTTACATCAGAAAATGCTGAGATTTTTCATCCAATGCAGTTCATGTGCATTTTATGGGTGAAGTTAACACTATATTCTGAGCGCAAACACGAGGAAATCTGCAGATGCTGGAATTTCAAGCAACACACATAGAAGTTGCTGGTGAATGCAGCACGCCAGGCAGCATCTTCCTAGAGATGCTGCCTGGCCTGCTGCGTTCACCAGCAACTTTTATGTGTGTTACTATATTCTGAGAGTAGCTCTCTGATTCTTTGTAGAGATCCTGGTAATGACTTGCCCTGTGACAACAGGTAACCTCCTCTGTAGTTGGCATTGGGTGAATGTTTCCCTTCTTAAAGATGGTCATGGTTACCGAATTGGGTCTCCTGGTATATCCTTCTGGTTGTGGATAAACCCACCTCCTTGACCAAGCTTTTCATTATTTGCCCTTGTGCTTGATCTGGGTTGGCATAATGTCTGTTTGTTATTGTTCCTGAAATGTCTTATAATGTGAAAATTATATTAAAAGAAGCTGCTGTAGTGTTTAACTAGAAAAATACATATTATAAAATGAAACTTTATGGCTTAATCTGCCCAAACTTCTTAGCTTGATCTTGCCTGATTATATCAAGATTGCCTTTGCTCCAAGAGTATGTAAATGCCATCTGAATGAATCTCTAACACTAGGTGGCAGTCTGTTTCATAACTTGAGCAGTATGGAACTGCATCAGAGTTAAGCTCTGTAGTTTTTGCACTTGGACTGTTCTAAGAAGTACTTACAGTTCTCAAGCTATGTATCCAGTAAGTGCAACTATAACGAAAAAAAACATACTGACATAACTTAATATGGGCGCCATGATATTGTAGCAATTAGCACAACTATTACAGCTCAGGGTGTCACAGGTCAGAGTTCAGTTCCAACACCCTCTGTGAGACTATGTGGGTTTCCTCTGGGTACTTTGATTTCCTCCCACAGTCCAAAAATGTACTAATTAGTAGGTTATTGTCATGTGATTAAGCTTGGTTAGGCTTGGGTTGAATAGGTGGGATACTGGACGATGTGGTTCGTTGAACTGGAAGGGCCTGTTCTGCTTTGTGTCTCAACAAGAAAAGCAAACTATAAAGTTTATCTTCCTGCTCACCATGCCTTCCCTATCAGCCTTAAAACCAGTGGATGGAGAATTAACACAATTTGTAAAAAAATATCAGAGATGACATGGGGCAAGGCTCTTTTGCAGTGAGTGTTTAAGGGTTTGGAATACTCTCAGAATGGTTTTGAAGGAGGATTCAATTCTAATGATCATAAATTAGCTGGATAAGTATCTGACAGGAAATAATGACAGGAGTGTGGGTAAAGTGTATTGCTGTTACACAAAATTAGTGCACACATGAAATACTGAGTGCTCTAAACCTTTCATGATTCTGTTATTTTTGGTTTATCTGTTTATATCTCTATAATGGAACACACTTTATTTTTAATCTTGACTGTCTAATTTTAATTGTAGTTGTATTACCTATTTTTATTTTGATTTGGATATGGGAGAGAAGGGTTAACTAGATCTCAAAAGTAGGTGAGAAGATTGTCACAACATTGTTGACCTGACCAAGGTGCCTTTACTGTGCTGTACTGTTGTATGTTTTATGACTTTGCAATGAAGTACTTCTTCACCTTAGCCACATGTCTTCACTTTGTATCAACTCTCTACTCGTTTGGTTGTCTGTGGTTTCAATGATTTCTTTCCTGCTTTTGTACATTGTGGCCCAAATATCTGCAAACCTGTTCTATATCAGTGAGATCGCAATATCTCAGCATTTCAGAAAGCATTGTGCAGGAAGCTTTTGTTCATTATATAACCCTTCATTATATAACCCTTCTTTACCTGTTCATAGGCCTTCAATGTTCTAATCTCAGTACTTTTAAAGAATTTGGCAACATACCTTTTTAAAAGATATCCAAAAAGTTAAGAAACCATCAATAATTATTTAAAAGAAATTCAAAATTAAAATGTTTCGAAACAAAAACTTAGAGCAGATCGCTTAAACAGGTTTAAACACAGTGTTTGAAAATCATACAAATAAGAAAATCTAGATTAACCATTATTTACTTATAAACACGTCTTTGTGTTACATTGAACAGTGTAGCAAAGTACTCCTTGAAATCCATGCAGGATACCCACTTTAAGTGGTGGGATATTACTGCAACTTCAGGAACCTTACAGTATTAAATTTAGAGGAAAAAATTATTTAAAATGGCAGAAAATCAGTGACTACACTTTCAAACTTCAAAGTAAATTTATTACTGAAATATATATACTTCACCATATACTACCTTCAGATTCATTTTCTTGCAGGTGTTTACAGGAAAATAGTCATGAGAGGTTGGTCATGACGACTGAACTCCAGCCTCGGCAAGGACCTGGATCCATTGCAATTTGCCTATCACCACAATGCTAAGAGTCAATCTCAATGGCTCTCCACATGGCTTTAGACCACCTAGACAACACAAACACCTATGTCAGGATGTTGTTTATTGACTGTAGCTCAGTATTTAATAGTCACAGTCATAGTCATACTTTATTGATCCTGGGGGAAATTGGAATAATACCATCATTCTCACAATCCTGATCGAGAAGTTGCAGAACCTGGGCCTCTGGGCCTCTGGACCTCCCTCTGCAATAGGATCCTCGACTTCCTAACCGGAAGGCCACAGTCTGTGCGGATTGGTGATAACATATCCTCCTCGCTGACGATCAACATTGGTGCACCTTAGGGGTGTGTGTTTAGCCCACTGCTCTACTCTCTGAAAACACACAACTGTGTGGCTAGGCACAGCTCAAGTACCATCTATAAACTTGCCGACAATACAACCATTGTTGGTAGAATCTCAGGTGGTGACGAGAGGGCATACAGGAGTGAGATGTGCCAGCTAGTGGAGTGGTGCAGCAGCAACAACCTGGCACTCAACGTCAGTAAGACGAAAGAGCTGATTGTAGACTTCAGGCAGGGTAAGACAAAGGACGTATACCAATTCTCATAGAGGGATCAGAGGTGGAGAGAGTGAGCAGTTTAAAGTTCCTGGGCACCAAGATCTCTGAGCATCTAACCTGGTCCTAACATATCGATGTAGTTATAAAGAAGGCAAGACAGCAGCTAAACTTCATTAGGAGTTTGAAGCGATTTGGCATGTCAACAAATACACTTAAAAACTTCTATAGATGTACCGTGGAGAGCATTCTGACAGGCTGCATCACTGTCTGGTATGTTGGGGGGGGGGGGGAACTACTGCACAGGACCGAAAGAAGCTGCAGAGGGTTGTAGATCTAGTCAGCGCCATCTTGGGTACTAACCTCCAAAGTACCCAGGACATCTTCAGGGAGTGGTGTCTCAGAAAGGCAGCGTCCATTAGATTAGATTATGAGGACACTCAGTCCTCGTTTATTGTCATTTGGAAATGCATGCATTAAGAAATGATACAATGTTCCTCCAGAGTGATATCACAGAAACACAGGACAGACCAAGACTGAAACTGACAAAAACCACATAATTATAACATATAGTTACAACAGTGCAAAGCAATACGGTAATTTGATAAAGAGCAGACCATGGGCATGGTAAAAAAAAAAGTCTCAAAGTCCCGATAGCCCATCATCTCACGCAGACGGTAGAAGGGAGAAACTCTCCCTGCCGTGAACCTCCAGCGCCGCAAACCTGCCGATGCAGCACCCTGGAAGCAGCCGACTCTGAGGACTTCCAGCACCCAGGGCATGCCCTTATCGTTACCATCAGGTAGGAGGTACAGAAGCCTGAAGGCACACATTCAATGATTCAGGAACAGCTTCTTCCCCTCTGCGTCCGATTCCTAAATGGACATTAAACCCTTGGACACTACCTCACTTTTTTTAATATACAGTATTCCTGGTTTTATGCATTTTTCAATCTATTCAATATATGTATACTGTTATTGATTTATTTATTATTATTTTGTTCCTCTTTTATATTATGTATTGCATTGAACTGCTGTTGCTAAGTTAACAAATTTCATGTCATATGCCGGTGAGAATAAACCTGATTCTGATTCTGAAAATAAAGAAATACAATAAAATTTAAGAAAACTATACACAAACTAAAACTTAGAACCAATGTGCAAAAGAGGACAAACTGCAAATAAATTTAAAAAAATAAATGCTTAAACGAATAATACTGAGAACATGAGATGAGAAGTCCTTGAAAGTGAGTCTAAGAGCAACTTGGAAGGTGCAGTATAGATATTTTCCAAAGAAGTAGTAGTATTCTAAACAATACACATTAAAGTTGCTGGTGAACGCAGCAGGACAGGCAGCATCTCTAGGAAGAGGTACAGTTTCGGGCCGAGACCCTTCGTCAGGACTTACTGAAAGAAGAGATAGTAAGAGATTTGAAAGTGGGATGGGGAGGGGGAGATCTGATATGATAGGAGAAGACAGGAGGGGGAGGGAGCTGGAGAAGGGAAAGGATCATGGGATGGGAAGCTTGGAGAGAAAGAAAAGGGGGAGGACCTAAAGGAAGGGCAAGGGGTATCGTCAGAGGGACCTTATATTCCTAGTGGGGTGGTGGGAGGATGGAGTGAGAGCAGATGTCCGTCTGGGTAGCCTCCAACCTGATGGCATGAACATTGACTTCTCTAACTTCCGCTAATGCCCCACCTCCCCCTCGTACCCCATCCGTTATTTATTTTTACACATTCTTTCTCTCACTCTCCTTTTTCTCCCCCTGTCCCTCTGACTATACCCCTTGCCCATCCTCTAGGTCCCCCCCCCCCCCCCCCGTCTTTCTCTCCGGACCTCCTGTCCCATGATCCTCTCATATCCCCTTTGCCTATCACCTGTCCAGCTCTTGGCTCCATCCCTCCCCCTCCTGTCTTCTCCTATCATTTTGGATCTCCCCCCTCCCCTTCCCACTTTCAAATCTGTTACTAACTCTTCCTTCAGTTAGTCCTGACGAAGGGTCTCGGCCTGAAATGTTGACTGTACCTCTTCCTAGAGATGCTGCCTGGCCTGCTGCGTTCACCAGCAACTTTGAAGTGTGTTGCTTGAATTTCCAGCATCTGCAGAATTCCTGTTGTTTGTAGTAGTATTCTAAAGGCAGGATGCTGCAACTGTGGCTGACAAAGGAAGTAAGTCAGACACCATAAAAGCAAAAGAGAGGGCATATAATGGAGCAAAAATTAGTGGAAAGTTAGAGGATTGGGGTGCTTTTAGAAACCAACAGAAAACTACTTTTTAAAAAAAAAAGCCATAAGGAGGTTAAAAATGAAATGGGTAGGTAAGCTGGTCAATAATATATAAGAGGATGTGAATTTTTTTTCCCCTGATATATACAAACGGTTTGTAGTATAGAGTTAAAGAGAGGCAAGAGTAGATATCGGACCACTGGAAAATGATGCTGGAGATGGATTAATGGGGGACAAGGAAATGGCAGATGAACTGAATTAATACTTTGGATCAGTCTTCACTGTGGAAGAAACTAGCAGTATGCCAGAAGTTCAAGACTCTTGGGGTAGAAGTGAATACAGTTGCTATTACTTAGGATAAGGTACTTGGGAAGCTGGAAGATCTGAAGGTAGATGAGTCACATGGACTAGATGAACCCCAGGGTTCTGAAAGAGGTAGCAGAAGAGATTGTGGAGGGATTAGTAATGATTTTTCAAGAATTACTAGATTCTGCTATTGTTCTGGAGCAAAGGTTAACCTAAAGAATGACTTGCAGGTTGAGTAGGTGTGAAGGAGGCAAAGGCAACGTTAGCATTCATTTCGAGAGGGCTAGAATACAAAAGCAAGGATGTCATGCTGAGGCTTTATAAGGCACTGGTGAGGCCTCACTTTGAGTATTGTGAGCAGTTTTGGGCCCCTTATCTAAGAAATAATGTGCTGTTTTCCACTGAGGTTGTGTGGGACTACAATCAGAGGTCATGGGTTAAGAGTGAGAAGTTCAATGGGAACATGAGAAACGTCTTCACTCAGGGTCATGAGAGCATGGAATGAACTGCCAGCACATGTAGTGCATGCAAGCTCAATTTCAACTTTTAAGAGAAATTTGGATAGGTACATGGATGGTAGGGGTTTGAAGGGCTTATGATCCCAGTGCAGGTCGATGGGAGGAGGGAGTTTAAATGATTCAGCACAAACTAGATGGGCCAAAGTGCCTGCTTCTGTGCTGTACTTCTGTGACTGACATTGGAGAGGGTTCACAAGAATGAAAGGTTTATCATGTAAAGAGCTTTTGATGGCTCTTGGCCTGAACTCTCAGGAATTTAGAAGAATTTTGTGAGGGAGGGTGGGAATCCCCAAGGAAACATACCAATTGTTGAAAGGCCTAGAGAGAGCAGATGTGGAGAGGATGTTTCTTATCATGGGTGAGACTAGGACCAGGGGACACAACCTCAGAATAGAGAGACATCCATTTAGAACAAAGAAGTGGAGGAAGTTCTTTAGCCAGGGGGTGGTAAGTCTGTGGAATTCTTTGCCACGGGTATCTGTGGTGGCCGCCTTTATGTATATTTAAGGCAGACGTTGATAGATTCTTGAATGATCAGGGCATGAAGGGATACTAGGAGAATGGAGTTGAGAGGGAATGTGGATCAGCCATGATGAAATAGCGGAGCAGACCTGATGGGCCAAATTCTACCCCTGTGCCTTATAGTCATAGGTTACCAGGTTACCATGTTCATCTTGGGCACTGGTGTGATTGAGTTATGATCAGAGCTTGAGTTCACATAGAAATCCCAAAATCAGTTGTAAATGTAAGGAAGAGTAATAGTGGTTAATAGAAAAATAATTGCATCTACTGCAAAACCTATTTTATTCATGTTTTAGTGAAAATATAGCCTCAGTCAAAAAAAATTATCGAATCCAAATCTCAGAAGAATTAAGTTCAATTTAGTGTTTGAAAGAAAGGACTGTGAAGTAACTACAAAGATTGTAATTTTTGGAATAGTCTGATTTCTCTGCAACAAGATATAGTCTATTTGTAATAAATTGGGCAAATTTCCTCCTGGGCAGACCAGCGTATAGCAGTGGAAAATGTTCAGAAAGGAATTTGTGATACAGAACTAATTTATTCCCCTGAGGGCAAGAATTCAAGTTACTAAAAAGAAAGGAGCTGTGGCGCACCAAATACGTAAGGGACAAGATATAGTAAATCTAACGAAATAGCGCATAGGAGAGGCAATATGAGGCAAACATTAATTCATATTCTTGTAATTGGGGAAAATGCAGAGATCAGCGAAACATGACACAGCGGATAGAGCTAAGTAGAAATCAAAGCGTAGAGTATTGTTAAATGGTGCAAAATTGTAAGATGTTGCTGTCCAAAGAAACCAAGATGTCCTTCTGCACCAATCATTGGAATTTACTGTACAGATTCAGCAGCGAAAATTCATCCAGTTGATTCCTGTGGTGACAGGTTTGTCTTGTGAGGTGAAAAGATGAGATCTGTATTCAGAATCAGAATCGGGTTTAATATCACCGGCATTTGTCATGAAATTTTTTGCTTTGCAGCAGCGGTACGTTGCAATACAAGATAATAGAGAGAAAAGAAGCTGTTCCTGAATTGCTGAGTGGGTGCCTTCAGGCTCCTGTACCTCCTTCCTGAGGGTAGCAATGAAAGGAATACATATGGTGCAGCATCTGTGGTGAGAGGAAAAGAGCTGACATGTTTGGTTGAGGCTGCCCTGAGTTCAGAGGGAGTGAACTTCAAGTTTCTTCTCATTCAACTGTACACATGTAGACCACCAAATGAAACAGAGTTCCTTTGTACCAAGGTGCACAACACAGTACATATAACTCACACATATAAAGTACAGTGAAACCCCGATTTTACACGCCCCGATTTAACGTGAATTTGGATATAACGCGATGAGTCGTTGGACTCCATGTCCATGTCAATCCATACTCCCCCTTTTCCAGCCTTGTACCCCTTTTGCCAATCAACTTCCCAGCTCTTGGCTTCATCCCTCCCCCTCCTGTCTTCTATCATTTCGGGTCTCCCCCTCCCCCTCTCACTTTCAAATCTCTTTACTATCTCTTTTTACCGTTAGCCCTGACGAAGGGTCTCGACCAGATGCTGCCTGGCCTGCTGCGTTCCACCAGCATTTTGTGTGAGTCATTAGACTTTTTTTTTTGCTCAAAATAGAACAAACTGCTAGAAAAAGAAAAAACCTCCAACTCAGAAGTGATCTAGATTTCGCTTGTAGCCAGTGACATGCTACGTTCAAGCAGGGAACACTGGATCACTTTTTTAAGAAATAAACTGTAAATGATGATTGCTAATATTCTTGAATGTTTTTATTTGTTTTGTGTATTAAAAAGCTTTACTAAAAATTAAATTTGTGTTTTAATTTCTATAGTAACAACAACCCTGATTTAGCGCGACCCTGCTTTTTTCGTGATGACATTTTATGGACCCAAACGATCGCGTTATAATGGGGTTTCACTGTAATATTACCACACCTAAAATAAACAAATAATAAGGTGCATTGACAACACAAATGCTGCTGGTGATTTGTGTGTGATAAGACCTGCATGGAGGGAGGGAGTTAAGTAGTCTTATGGCCTGGTGGATGAAGCTGTATCTCATCCTAACAGTTCTTGTCTTAATGATATGGTTTCTCTAGCCAGATGGTAGGAAAGCTTAAAAAAAATACTTGGTGCAGAATTGATTGTACTGTCCAAGCTAAGTAGCACTTAAGGGTCAGAGTCTTAAAATAAGTTCCTGATCATTCAGAACAGAGATGGGAGAAAATGCTGTTACCCACAGAGTAGAAAGTGTTTGGGGTTCATTACTCAGGAGGGCTGTAGACACCCAGTCTGCAACCTTTATTGAAGGTAGAGTGTGATCGATTCAGATTCATTCATTTATTGTGTATACATCAAATTATTTAATGAAATGTAAACATGAGAAAATCTGCAGACACTGGAAATTCAAGCGACACACAAAATGCTCATGGAACGCAGCAGGCCAGGCAGCATCTATAGAAAGAAGTATATAATGAATGTGTTCATAACTATCACAATGCTAAGGATGTGCCAGGGGCAGCCCACAAGTGTCACCAAACATTATGGAACCAACATAGATAGCTGTTTGGATATTCAGAGGATTGAGGCTGTGAAGTTCATGCAGGTAGATAGTGCCGTGATTTTATCAAATGGCAGAGCGGGTAGTCAAGGCTGAATAGCCCACAGCTTCATATGGGTAATGTAAAAGAAATTGCATTAGAAAGTATTAAATACATTATATATCACTTTTAAGGTTCTTGCTTAATAGTATTGGTCCATGGCATAAAAAAGGTTGGGAACCCTTGACTTAGATTATAATTGATGCGTTATGATAATATTGTTTGTGACTGCATGATTCTATAATTCAATAAGTCATGTTCAAAGTAAATTTATTATCGGTGTATATATATGTCACTATATAAAGCCGTGAGATTCATTTTTTTGTGGGCATACTCAAACCCAATAACCATAAAAGAATCAATGAAAGACCACATCAGCAGGGTGGACAACAGTGTGCAAAAGGCAACAAACTGCAAATACAAAATAGTTTAGGATCCTGATGGTTGAGGGGTAATAACTGCTCTTGAACCTGGTGGTGTGAGTCCTGAGGCTCCTGTACCACCTTCCTAATGGTAGCAGCGAGAGGAAGTAAAACGTGGGGGTCCCTGATGATGGATGCTGCTTTCCTGTGACAGCACTCTGCGTAGATGTGCTCTCTGGTGTGGAGGGCTTTACCAGTGATGGATTGAGTCCTATCCACTACTTTTTTAGGATTTTTCATTCAAGAGCATTGGCGTTTCCCTCCCAGACCGTGCAGTGCAGCCAAGATGATGATCAACCCCAAGGCCAAGAGCTAGGGCTACAGACCACTCTAGATAAGGGTTGGTGTGAGCAGTGGTTGCACGTTACATGTTTCATCTGCAAACTGGGTGAACCTCTGTCAGAGAATCAAATCTTGATAGTTTGTCTGGAAGCTTACAATGGATATCAAAATCAGCACTAATTTTTTTACACATAACAGGGTGACTGAGTGACTGAGCAATGTCTGAATGTCTGTTCCTTGTAAAAGAACTGAAAATAACTGGCATGCCAAATATTATTTAAAATATAGCAAAATAATCACCCATGCCTATAAGGCAAAAAAATAACCCACTCAACATAAAAAGTAATCCAGCCATGGCTAAAGTATTAGAGCAAAGAAAAAGCTTATTGTCTTGCCAAAAACACCCAGCTTGACTGGGAATATTTCTGAACCCGGCAATAGAGGACTGAAGGGAAAGTAAAATACCAGATGCTTTAACAAGAAACATGAAATAGAAACTGCAAAGTTCTATAGATGTGTAAAAAGGAAAGATTCAGATTTATTTATCACATGTATGTTGAAACATACAATAAAATGCATCATTTGTGTTAGTAACCAACGCAGCCGAGGATGTGCTGGGAGCAGCCCGCAATTAACACCACACATTCCGGTGCCAGTATAGCATGCCCACAATGTTCAGCAGATTAGCTGAGTTGACTGCGGTAATGGCATAGCACTAAACTGAACACTTCTAGACCATTTTGAGGACTCTGCACTTTGATGTTTAATATTCTGTGTGTTATTTGCTCGTTTTTTGCCATTTGTGCAATTTGTTCTTTATTTTGCACATTGTGTGTTTGATTTTTTTTGTGTGGATTCAGTGGTGTTTCTTTGATTTGTGGCTGAGTACGAAACTTAGGGTTGTATACTGTATGCATACTTTGATAATAAATGTATCATACTTTGAATCTAAATTGGGAATTAAATTGTGACCCTTGATGCTAATCATCTCGGTCAGCGCAATCAATTCTGCATCAAGTTTTTTTTTGGATTTCCTACCATCGGACAGGAGGTATCATAGCATTAAGGCAAGAACTGTTAGGAGAGAACATCTGAAAATAATGTGGAAGTACAAGACAAGAGTGAATGAGGAACTCAAGGAATCGAGCATTAATATTGGAGAATCGAAAAGATATCCACATCCTGTGGGTTTGAAGGAAGTGGTCGAAGAAGTTGTGGATACATCATTTTCTAAAATTACATGGATTTCCACAGCTTGTAAGCAACACATCTAAATCTTATATTTAATGAAGGAGGGATGGAGGAGTTTAGAGAAATGATACAGAAGAGTAGATGAAGCCAAAGTGGATCAGCCATGGTCATATTAAATGGTGGGGTAGGTAGGAAGGGCCTGATGGCCCATTCCTGCTCCTGTGTTCTCGTGTGTAGACCCATAATGTGCAAACCCATAGTAAGCAAAATGCTGCGGATTTTTTTTTATTAAGGAAGTAGTAACAATAATGGTAAGATTGGGTAGAATCCATATGGATTTCTCTTTTGAGAAATGTGAACTTCTTGAGGTTGTAATGAACAAACTAAGGGCAAGCCCATACATCAAAGTTGCTGGTGAACGCAGCAGGCCAGGCAGCATCTCTAGGAAGAGGTACAGTCGACATTTCGGGCCGAGACCCTTCGTCAGGACAGCCCATTATGTATTTGGACTACAAGAGGGCCTCACAACATTATTAAGTGAAGTTATAATACACAGCATCAGGGGTAATATACTGGTGTAGTTTGAATGTTGGTTAATGGACAACGAAAATGGAATAGGCAAGGCATTTTTCAGTTGCAAGGCTGTAACTACTGGGATACTGTGGGAACCAACTATTAACAAACAACACCAGAAAGTATGCAAGACCATTGCTGAAGATTTGATCCTTTATAATACAAAATTGTACTGTGCCACTCCGGTGCGCAAGAAGCACAATGGGCGGAATACAGTGAATGTTAAACCAGTGACCCTAATGTCTGCTGTCAGGAACTTATCAAAATCTCTTAAGAATGGAATAACTGAACACCTTGAACATTTTTAATTCATTAGAGAGTGGGTGAGAGAATATATTAAAGAGGCTATTTCCATGGACTGTCAGGATCTTTGATTCCATCCGTCATTAGAGTTTGTTAGCTAAAGCTGAAGCTCCAGCAATAAAAGGCAACTTCTTGATTAGCTTGAGGAGCATGAGACAGAACACCAGTAATTGAATGGCACTTGAAATGGCCACATGTGACAAATATGGTTTTGAAGGATATGTTCACTGTAATGACAGGTAATATGATGAAATGCCACTTCTCGGAGTATTTTAGAAGCTACAAAATGGTGTAAGCAGTTTAAATTGCAGCTTTGCAGAGAAGTATTAATAGATTGAATGAATAGGGAAGACTCAAACAAATTGATTTCAGTATGGACAATTGCTGGTTCATCTACTTTCTACCCAAAACTAATAGAACAAAGTGTGTCTAAATAGTGAATGCAAAAAGCAGTTCTGCATTGATGCAGATATGTATGCACACAGACTGAACATCCCTGATACAGCATAGAATACTCTTCACTTGCCTTGATGAATGTAGCTCCAACAACACTAAAAAACATAACACTGTAATCTCTAATTGGAAAATAAGAAAGACAAAGATTAGCTTTACTTGTCACATGTACATCGAACCATACAGTGAAATGCATCGTTTGCATCAAATCAAATTAGCAAAGATTGAGCTGAGCAGACTGCAAGTGTTGCCAGGCTTATTTGACAATTCTTGCTGAAGGTGACTCACCTTTCCATCAGTATGTGTGTGCTTGGCCCCACAACATGCCAGCTGTAGTACTGAAGAGTTAGGTCCCAGCGCTAGCTGCGCCACTAGTTAAATATTCTGGTACTGACATAGCACTGACATCAATGTGGAAGATATGCCTCGTTTATAAATCTAATCTGGCCAATTATTACCCAATCCATCTACTCTCAATCACTAGCAAACAATGGAAGCTGTGGTTGCAGTACTTTTAAATGGTACTTTCACCAGTGAAAAATTTCACCAATAGTCTAGTCACTGACGTCTAGTTTGGATTTTGTCAGACCTTCTTTGAAAGTCTTCACGGTACTAACCAGAAAGCTGAATGTGACTGAGTATGACTGCCTTTTAACATGTATCTGGGTCCATTCCTACCTTTCCATTGGCACCCAACAGTGACTTGTGATACTTTCATCATTATTGCTGGTGCATCACATATAACATCAAGGCCTTTTAACGTTAAATTGTCCTGGTAAAACTAAAATAAATGGGTAACAGAGGGAAACAAACCTTCATTTTAAAAAAAAGTCCAGTCTTAGCTTCCTGTCTGCAGTGCTGAACTAAGTGGACTTGTGTTCAGGTGTCTGATCATTTCAAGTCAGAGAATATTAGTCTGATCAGCCTGTAAGAAGTGATTGGACTAATTGGTTTTAGATTAAGTTTGAAATTAAGTTTGAAATTCAGGCATGACAGGAAAAAAAATCTGCTTGCATTTACTCTATCTTATTTATTAATTTATGCTTAGAATTTGGCAGACATCAGTCCATGGTGTGATTGACCAAACTGTTCTCCTCCAACGCCTCTCCACAACTATGTAAGCTTGTTGGATCGCATTCATCTGGGTCCATTCCTACCTTTCCACTGGCGGCCGAAGTATTGCCAGTAATGACTTCCCCATACATCCATCATTTTTGCTGGTGTATCACAAGGATCTGTCAGCAATAATGATGGAAGTATAGGAGGTAATTGTAGGAAGTATAGGCAGTTACATTAAGGACATTTAAGACAGGCACATGGAA
Organism: Mobula birostris; assembly: GCF_030028105.1. Lineage (NCBI taxonomy): Eukaryota > Metazoa > Chordata > Chondrichthyes > Myliobatiformes > Myliobatidae > Mobula > Mobula birostris. The sequence goes on from NC_092370.1 coordinate 14,831,816, forward strand.
GATAGAAAAATGGAGGGCAATGTAGGAGGGAAGGGTTAGATTGATTTTGGAGTAGGTTAAAAGGTCGGTACAACATCGTGAGTTGAAGGGCCTGTACTGTGCTGTAATGTTTTATGTCCTGTCCTCCACTCCTCGGCACAGCTTCTGTCATCCTGTGGTGGGATGGGGGATGGGGGGAGGGCGCAGTCTAAGACCAGAGGACACAGCTTCAGAATAGAGAGATGTGCATTTAGAATTGAGATGAGGAGGAATTTCTTTAGCCAGAGAGTGGTGAGTTCTTTGTCACAGGCAGCTGTGGGGGCCAAGTCTGTGTAGATTTAAGGCAGGGGTTGATAGATTCCTGATTAGTAAGGGCATAAGGGGATACGGGGGAAAGGTACTGGGGTTGAGAGGGAAAATGGATCAGCTATAATAAAATGGTGGAGCAGACTCAATTGGCTAAGTGGCCTAATTCTGTTCTTTTATCTTATGGTCTTAATTTCTCACTTTCGTGCTACCCTCTCAGCAGTATCTACGACATCATTTCCTACATGCTTATTGATGTATCCAACTGTGTCACATCACCACAAAGATAGTTTGCATCACTCTTTCTCAATTGTTGTATTGTTTGGCAGATATGCAATATAAGATGAGTAGAAGTTTCCATCAGCCAAAAGCTGTGAAGACCCCAGGCTTTGATACCTTGCCCACTTGACGGCATTCCCTTTCCTATCATCTTGTCTGAAACTTCGACTTTATGCTTGACTTTGCAATGAGTTTCAGACAATATATCTTACTAAACAATAAAATTTTAACACCATCAAACTACACCACTATCTCTTATCTGCTGAGTTCCTTGTCCAAACTATTTTTATGTCAAAATTTAATTTGTTCAACATACTACCTTTCCTTGTACGGGAGCGCGTCCAGAGTTTTGTTGCCCATGTCCCTCCATTCGTAGTTCCTCGGCACCGTTGTGCCGGTTAGCCTATATTACTTCCCAGTTAAGCAATACCACTGAAAATGAAAAAGAATCAGATGCTGGAATTCTGAAATAAATACAGAAAATATTGGATAAACCCTGCAAATCTGGCAGAGTTTGTGATAGTAAAAGTAGCAGTTAACAAGTCAGCTTTCCTTCATCAGAACTGAGAAGGGGAGAAAGTGGTTGATCTCAGTCGCGGAGGAGGTGAGGATGGAGCAAATGGAATTGCACTGATTAGGTGTGTTTGGGATTCTCTGCGCTTGCTGTACCCTCTCTATGTAATCTGCAGCCCGACAACTCATGGAGGTATCGGCAATCCTTCTGGTTTAACAGCTTGATCGTTACAGAATTTAACTGCCATGCCATTGGGATGACAGTCACGAGGGAGGAACAATTACCTCCTCCTTCAACCTCCATTCAGGACCCAAAACAGTCCTCCTAGGTGAGGCAATGCTTTACCTGCGAATCTGCTGGGTTTGTCTATTGTGTCAGGTGCTCCCGATGCGGCCTCCTACGTTGGCAAGACTGTCAGAAATTGGGGAACCACTTTGTTGAGCACCTCCGCACCATCTGCCGCAAGCAGGACTTCTTGGTGGTCAAACATTTTAGTTCCCATTCCCATTTCAGTTTCGATGTGTCAGTCCACGTCCTCCACTTGTGCTGGGATGAGGCCACCCTCAGGGTGGAGGAGCAACACCCTTATAATTGATTTCTCCTTCTGGTAAACAGATCTCCTCCACCCCCCCTTTATTCCGCACTCTGACCTTTTACCTGCCTATTACTTCCTTTTAGGTCCCTTCCTCTTTCCCTTTTCTTCTATGGTTCACTCTCCTATTTGGTTAATTCTCCTGCAGCCCTTAACTTTTTCCATCCAGCTGACTTCACCTATCAACTTCTAGCTTGCCTCTTTCCTATCCCTCTATCTTTTTCATTCTGGTGTCTTCCCCCTTCCTTCTCAGTCCTGAAGAAGGGCTGCGGCTGAAATGTTGACTATCTTTAATTTCTATAGATGCTGCCTGACCTGCTGAGTTCCTCCAGCATTTTGTGTGGATTCCCAGCATCTGCAGGTTTTCCCGTGTTTACGTCACTCCATTAGCTGTAGAGGCCTTCAGCTCCAGCATTTCCTACTTCAACTTCCCAGCCTTTTTCCCCCTTTGTAACTCCCATCACTTTAACCAAGCCTTTGTTTATCTGTTCTGCTATTTCCTTTGTAGATCCTATTAAAAATTGTTTTTGTTTATCTGTTTAGAGATGCAGCATAGTAACGGCCCTAACAAGTGGGCACCACCCAGTTACACCCGTGAGCAATTAACCTACTAACCTCTTTAGAATGTAGGGAAAAACTGGAGCACCCGAAGGAAACCCAGGCAGTCATGGGGAGAATGCACTCCTTACAGGCCGCAATGGAAATGAACCTGGGTTGCTGGTACTGTAAAATCATTATGCTCACTGTTACACTACCACGCTACACACTTTGAAATGCGTGCAGATGTTTTGCTGTGTGTAGGTGCTAAATAAATGCAGGTTATTGTAACTTAACGTGACTTGCTTAACTAGGCCTGCATTCTCTATTCCTTTTTATTCCAGTACCATATTTTTATTAAATGGTCCAATGTAAAAGCATTAAAAGTTATTTAATGTGGAAGGAGTCAATTGAAGTACTGGAACTGGGGATACCATGGTTATGAAGCAATTTCAACCTTAGGATGAGGATTTTGAAGTAAGATCTTGGAAACATAGTGCATATTGTAGACCAGTGGAGGATATGGTATAGAATCCACTCACAAAATACTGGAGGAGCTCAGCAGGTCAGGTCAGGAAAGGAATGAAGAGTCAACATTTTGGACCAAGACCCTTCATCAGCCTGACTTTCTCTGCTGAATTTCTCCAGTATTTTGTGTACATTACTCTGACTCTTAAGCAACTGCTGAATCTCTTGCGGGTATTGTAGGATATACAAATAGAATTTATGATAAACTGAAATTCACAATTGATGACAAATACTGAATCAGAATCAAGTTATTTATTTATTGATTGAGGTACCGCATGGAACAGGTTCTTCTGTCCCTTTGCGCCACGCCGCCCAGCAACCACCTGTTTGAGCCAAGCCTAATCAGTAGGTTTCAATAGGTACATTTACTGTCAGAGAAATGTATATAATATACATTCTGAAATTCACGGGACAACTTAACCTATTAACCTACCAATTGCAGGAAACCAGTGTGGTCACGGGGAGAACATACAAACTCCTTACAGGCAATGGCGGGAATTGAACCCAGTTCGCTGGTATTGTAAAATGCTGTGCTAACCATTACGCTACAGAGCTGCCCCATTATCACTGATGTGTTGTGAAGTGTGTTGTTTTGTGGTGGCAGTACAGTGCAAGGCATAAAAATTAATGTAGGTAATAGTGCAAAAGAGGAATACTGTAACAGATTAGTGGTCATGGATTCATGACATGTGGAGAAGTTGCTGTGACACCACTCAACCAGTTCATCTGCCTCACTCCTGTACACCACCTTGTCACCAACAGTAGTGCCATCCGTGATAGCGTTTGGGCTGTGTTTTTCCGCACGGGTCATGAGTAGAGTAGAGCAGTGGGCTAAGCATGTATCGTTGAGGAGTGCCTGTGTTGATTGTCAACGAGGTGGAGATGTTACTACTGATCTGTGCTGACTGTAGTCTCTCGACGAGGAAGCTGAGAACAGTGGTTACGTGGTGTTAGATATTTATGTCTGGAGGTGGGTGAAAGTGAGAACAAATTAAGTGCTGTAACTCGAATGAAAGTGGAGATGAAGGCAGTTCTGCATAATTATGTATGGAAACATTAGTAAAGTTATTCAGAGTTGTAGAGTGCTGCAGGTCATTTGGTCTATGCCAAGCTGATGTTATGCCTAGTCCCTTTGAAGCACACTTAGACCATAACCCTCAGTTCCCCTGCCATCCATGTACCTATCCAAACTTCTCTTAAGTATTGCAATTGAACCCACATCCACCACTTGTGCTGGCAGCTCATTCCACATACTCTCACCACCCTCTGAGTGAGGAAATGTTCCCCTTAAACATTTCACATTTCACCCTTAACCTTTGACCTCTAGTTCTGGTCTCCTCCATCCTGAGTGGAAGAAGCTTGCTTACATTTACCCTGTCTATACTCATAATTTTGACTACCCCTATCAAAATCTCCCCTCATTTTTTGTATGCTCCAGGAAATAAAGTCCTAACCTATTCAGCCTTTCCCTGTAACTGAGGTCCTCAAGTCGCAGCAAAATCCTTGTAAATTTACTCTTTACTCTTTCAATCTTATTGCTATCTTTCCTGTAGGTAGGTGATCAGAACTGCACTCAATACTCCAAATTTGGCCTGAGGCCTTTGGTTGTAGCAAAATTACATCATGGTTCACTCAGATGATTTTAGCATATCCTTTTTGTCCTGCATTACCATAGTGGCCACATCTGAAAAGTGGTTTACTGACTAGGTAACACACACAAAATGCTAGAGGAACTTAGCAAGTCAGGCAGCATCTATGTAGAGGAATAAAGTGTCAGCTGATGAATCCTGATAAAGGGTGTCAGCCAGAAATGTTGACTGTTCATTTCTTCCCGTAGATGCTGCCTGATTTGCTGAGTTCCTCCAATATTTTGTTTGCATTGCCCTAGATTTCCAGCATTTGCAAAATCTCTTGTGTTCAAAACAGTGAAATCAGCTCTGCAACCTTTATCAGAGAAATCCTCTTCATCCTGTTCTTTCACTTCTTGTCCCCAACTTCTCCACATTTTTAAACCAGCTTGTTTTCCCACTTTCGCAATTCAGTTGAAGACCCTCCCAGCTGAATATGATTTACTGTGTTGGTCCTCCCCAGATTACAGTAGGGTTCTTTTTCCACGCACTGTTTGTAAACCAGGCAATTTACAAGTAGGAAATGCAGTGACAAGCTGAGTTCCCACACAGCAGAAGCTGTCGGCTGCCCAGTTGCAGCCAGTAAATCCACCCTGTCAGTCTCCCGAACGCACTTGTATGTACAAGTTGGCCATTTGTAACCTGGAGAGGATCCATGATACATCCTGAGTTTGTGAAAACTACTGCTTACATGCAAGCTGTATTTTTCCTATTTGTCTGCCCAAAGCGCTTCCTACAGCAGTTGTTCAATAACATGATGAAATGTAAATCATTTCCACTTCTGTTGCTTGCTTGATGGAGTGGCAAAAGCTAATTGCTGAGGTGTCTCCTTACCACCCTGGTTGGCCAGGAATCCTCTCTGGGTTCAAAGTGATGAATGCAGTAGTGTGGATATTGTATTGTTGGATCATTAATCACCATGGTACTTCATATTTCACCATGAATCTCTAAGACTGCTGTATCCAGTGAAGCATTAAATCACACTGAAGATGCAAGGTTGAATTGTTTAAGATTCCATGATGCCGCAGTAATTCCTAATTAGGGGAAGAATTAGGCAGGATCTCTATTATCCCACTTCTGTTGCATTTGAATGGATGGATATCTGGATTATCTGCAGTGCCTTTTCAGACTGTATGTGTCATGAACATTGGTCACTCTTTTGCATCAGTTAACAAACATTGGTCTCTTTGGCTTTGCGCACTGACTGCACTCACTGGTACAATGCAGCCAGGAAGGAAGACAGACCAAAATCAGAATCCGGTTTATTATTGAAAAATTTGTTGTTTTGTGGCAGCAGAACAGTGTGGTACATAAAAAAAAGTTACAATAAGAAATAAGTAGTGCAAAAAATGACGTAGTGTTCATGGTCTCTCCAAAAATCTGATGGCGGAGGGGAAGAAAGTATTCCTGAAATGTTGAGTGTGTGTCTTCAGGCTCCTGTACCACCTCCTTGATTGGATGAGAAGAGGGTGCTGAGGGTCCTTAATGATCGATGCCACCTTCTTGAGCCATAGACTATTGAAGGTGTCCATGATGGTGGGGAGGCTGGTGCCCATGATGAAGCTGTCTGAGTTCACAACCCTCTGTAGCTTTTTCCAGTCCTGTGTAGTGGCTCCACCACACTAGTTTCTTATCCATGTCCTTAAGAAACTGGTCGTCTTAGATTAGTTGCTAAAGAACATGGATCTACCATACTAAATCAAAATTCTGGAACCCAGTGATAAACTTCGAGGTAGCTGTTGGTGGAACCAACTAGGGAATGTCCTACTGATCTGGACAGGAAAGGTATGAAGTTGGAAGTGAAAGATTGGTTCATCAGGCAACCAATTTATAAACTAGAGAGAGGGGAACTTATTTACATTTTACATAAAGTAAGCCATGCCTGCGTGATTTTTGTTGTGTATCCCTCAGTTCATCCTGCTGCGGATTTCCACACAGAATCAGAAGGCAGTGAATAGTTTTCCTGGGATTCCTCAATATCATGATGGGGAATCACCATTTTGCTTTGTCAGCAGGGACCCTGAGCAGGAACTGAACCCTGATTTCAGTAGAGCCTATAGCATGCAAATTAAGGAGGTAAAAGACACAAGTAATTTTGTTTCTGTTTAATGATGTTTTAAACATTTTTGTGCTATATGTTTTAATTAACTTTTCATTATTTCAGAATCGAGTCAAAATCAGGTCTATTATCACGGGCATACATTGTGAAATTTGTTGTTATGCGGCTATAGTCCAATGCAATACATAATAAAAAATGAATTACAGTATTAAATTTAAAAAATAGTGAAGTAATGTTCATGGGTTCAATGTCCATTTGGAAATCTGATGGAAGAGGGGAAGAAGCTGTTCCTGAATTGTTGAGTCTATACCTCAGGCTTCAGTACCTCCTCCCTGATTGTAGCAATGTGAAGAGGGCATGGCTTGGGTGATGGGGGGTCCTTAATAATGGATGCCACCTTTATGAGGCATCGCTCCTTGAAGATGTCCTAGAGGCTGAGGAGGCTAGTGCCCATGATGGAGCTGACAACTTTCTTCAGCTTCGATCATGTGCAGTAGCAGCCCCCCCTCCATCCCATACCAGACGGTGATGCACTCAGTAAGAATGTTCTCCACAGTTCATCTGTAGAAATTTGTGAGTTTCTTTGGTGACTTTCCAAATCTTCTCCAACTCCTATTGAAATATAGTTGCTACTGTGCCTTCTTTGTAACTGCATCAATATGTTGGGCCCTGGATAGACCGCAGAGATGTTGACACTCAGGAACTTGAAATTGCTCACTCTTTCCACTTCTGATCCCTCTATGAGGACTGATGTGTGTTCACTTCTCTTAGCCTTTCTGAAGTCCACAATCAATCCTTTGGTCTTACTGACATTGAGTGCAAAGTTGTTGCTGTGACTTCACTCAACTAGAAGATATATCTCGCTCCTGTACACTTTCTCGTCACCATCTGAAATTTGCCAACAACTTGTAAACTAATCTTTTCTTCAAATTCAGCAATTTTTATTTAAGCTGTTAAGATCAATGGCATCTTTGGGAGAAGGCAAAATTTTGCCTATTTTGGCATCTGTCACAGGTCTGCAGATCTGCTCCAGAGAAGTGCAGCTGTGAAGACTACGGAGAGTATTACCCTGATGCAATTCAGTTTAGTCCCATACTTCAACAGATTAAAAGGAAAAAAAATTGGCAAATTCAGATTTATTGGAATAATTATGCCTCAGTATTTTCAATTATTTCTGTGTTTTTGCACATTTTATTTTGAATTCATGTTTTGTGGTGTCCTGATAACTCAAGTTCAAAACACTGTTATTACATCAATACCACCCAATTGCTCTGATACTATTGGCACATGGAAGATCAAACACTGCAGGTGCTTGATGGCAAGGTCATTCAGAAAGTCAGAAGGCATGGGAACCAGCAAAACATGGCTGTGTGGATACCTATAGAAAGCAGAGGGTGGTTGTAGATGGAGGGTATTCTGCCTGGAGGTCAGTGACGTGTAGTGCACTGCAGGATCTACTCTGTGATCTGGTTCTTTCTGATTTTCATAAATTATTTGAATGTCCACCCAGGGTCTCTCCACCTTTTCCACCCACTCCCTTTGTTAACCCAGAGCTAACACTCCCCTACCTGGTTCCCTCTGCCCATCAGCCACATCCCCATCCACCAGGGTTTTGTACTGCTGCGCTTAACTTTCCTATCCAGTCCCCCACCTGGTTTGATCTGCCCATCATTCTAACCATTCAAACTTCCCTCCAATCTGGTTCTACCTGTTGCCTATTAGTTCCAGTCCTTCTCACCTCTTTAGAATGGCTACCTTTCTGCAGCACTCTTAGTCCTGATGCAGGATCTCAGCACAAAACATTCCTTCCACAGATGCTGGTCAGCCTGCTGAGTTTTTCGAACAATTTATTTCACTTTTAGCGGCAGATTCCAGCCGCTGCAGTTTGTGTGTCTCCAGACAGCATGCTGCCTCCTTTCCCACAGAGCACAGGACATTACAGCACATGGCAGCCTCTTTGGCCCACAATATTGTGCCAAGCTTTTAATTTGCTGGAAAATCAATCTAATCCTTCCCTCCCACATAGCCCTCCATTTTCCATCATCTATATGCATATCTAAGAGTTTCTGAAATGTCTCTAGTGTATCTGTCCAGCCACCACACCCTGGCAGCACATTCCATGTACCCACTACTCTCTGTGTAAAACAACAACAACAACAACGACTTGCATCTGATGTGCCCCCTCCTTATACTTTCCTCCAGTCACCTTACATTCATCCGTAATGCGCCGTGTTGTGTAACGTAGGTGATCATGGTCTTTCCATGACTGTGATTGTTCTTGGCAAATTTTTCTACAGAAGTGATTTTCCATTGCCTTCTGGTCAGAGTCTTTACAAGACGGGTGACCGCAGCTGTTACCAATACTCTTTAGAGATGGTCTGCCCGGTGTCAGTGGTTGCATAACAGGACTTGTGATATGCACCAGCTGCTCAAACGACCATCCACCACCCCCCAGAACTTCATGTGACCATGATCGTGGGGGGAGGGTGGGACTAAGTAGGTGCTACCTCCTGCCCAGGGGTGGCCTGCAGGCAAGCGGAGGGAAGGAGCGCCTTACACTTCCTTTGTAGGAGACACATCTCCACCCTGCCGCCCTACCTCTCATATTAGCCTGTGAGAAGGGTCTTTATATAGCATGCTTAGCATTTTCACAGAACAACCTAAGCAACAACAGCAACAAAGCAACAAAAATAACGAGAATAGTTAGAATATTTGTATCCTGAATATCTCTTTTAAAACTGTTGTTACTCTTTGCTATGCAGATATTGATTAGTGCTGCCTTGTTACTCTAATAGTTTCTCTCTCATTCATGTTTTCCTTCAAGCCAAGGAGAATTTGGGTGAATAATTGACAAATTTGTACAAAATTGTGATAATTATAATAAAAGGATATTATGTATCTCTGGAATTCTGAAGAGTTTGCAACGATTGATTTGAAATGGTAGAGCAATACAGCAATAGTTACAGGTCCTTCAGCCCACAGTGTTGGGCCGACCTTTTATCCTACTCTGAGATCCGTCTGAAAGGGCTAGATAGAGTGGAGAAGGATATTTCCTATATCGGGGGAGTCTAGGCCCGGAGGGCAGAGCCTCAGAATAGAAGAATGCCTTTAGAATAGAGAAGAGGAGGAATTTCTTTAGCTAGAGGGTGGTGAATCTGTGTAACAGATGGTCTTTGAGGGCCAAGTTGGGGTATATTTAAGGTGGAGGTTGACAGGTTCTTGATTAGTAAGGATGTCAAATGTTACAGTGAGAAGGCAGGAGAATGGAGATTTGAGGCATAATAAATCAACCATGATGAAATGGCAGAGTGGACTCGAATGGCCTAATTCTTCTCCTATATCTTTGGTCTTTGTTTTAACTCTTCCCTCCCACATAGTCTTCCATCTTTCTATCGTCCACATGTGCTTCTAAGAGCTTCCTTAATGTCCCTAGTATATTTGCCAAACCAGTTTCTATTCTGCATGCTTCTACAATTATAATTGGGGCCATGAAGCTTACAAGATAACCAATACCAGCTGAAAATTATAATTTGCACTGATTTAAGTTGCATAACAATACACTATTCCACTTGTGGTTCAGTTTTCTCAAGTACTAAATATTAATCAAAATAAACTTTACTCATATGTTGGTATCAAAGAGTGACCAGAGAAGGATAGTTACAAAATTACTGAAGTAATGCCCCAAACTCAGCTTCTCAGAATCTTGATTTGTTAGTATGGATATTTTTGTCTTTAATGATCAAAGATGTCTTAACTATTCCAGGCAGTACCATTGAAGTAGAAAAATATTTTGCAGGCACAATTATAGCAAAAATTAAAAGAAAACAAATGTGGATTGAGAGATTGTCGCTTTTAGCTTCATTGAAAACATTATTTCTTTACTTCTGATTGTATCTTGCATCAAGCATTAAATCTCTATATAAAAAATGCGCAAGGTTTCTAACAGCTCTAATGAGTTGCAGTGATGTCCTGTATCAGTAGAGAAGGTAGTTTGAGAGTATTTGTTTTGAACATGAAAGAGCTAATTTACAAAATGCTGCAGCCATGTCAATCAACTGTTCCTTCCCAGTGAAGCAGTGTAATGGACTATTACTGATGCAGTGTCAAATGTATATTACATCCCTCTGTAAAGATAATAAATGTTCTTTTGTGATAGTTAACAAATTATCTTGACTTCCTTGATAATGAAGCTTGATGATCTATGTATTAACAGTGTGCTGCTTCTGGTGATGAGATGACGATGATATTAAAAATGAAAGATGTTGGAAGAACATAGCAGATCTGACAATATTTGAAGAGAGTTCACAGGCCTCTCATCAGAATTTTCCCACCATTTTTTGTCAGATAAGTTGGATACTATCCGGTTAGCCTTTTATCTGCAGCGGTTACTCTTTTTAAGATTTCCAGTATTTGTATATTTTGCTGAGTGGCTGTTTGCATGCGCCAGCGGCCACGCCCTGGGACACCGCTTCCACAGGCGGGCTAAACCAGGTGAGGGTTGCTGGCGGCGAGGTAGGTATATGCCTGGCCTAGCATGTGAAGTCAGCTCTGGTGGACTGGGCAGATGAGATCAACAGCGAGCTCCAACAGCCAGGAAGGTGGTTCTGCAACACCTTGTTGAGAGCGAAGGGCATGGCAAGGTACAGAAGAGTCATGGCCATCCACTGCAACCAAGGAAGACGCCAACTTGTGATGACTACTCTTACCACTGGGACTGGGCTTCCGGGGTCGAGAGAGTGGAACTGCCCTAGTGTAATGGCTTTTCCACTTTAAAAATTCTCCCTCACAAGTCCTCTGTCATTGTCAGATGCAATGGACAGCCAATCATCAGATTTTGCGAAGTAGCATAAATGCAGATACGGCAGCATGGTATCGTAGCAGTTAGCACAGGGCTATTACAGCGCCAGCTCTCCAGGTTCAATTCCACGGCTGTCTTTATGGAGTTTGTATGTTCTTCCCTTGGCTGCGTTTGGTTCCTCCAGGTGCTCCGATTTCCTCCCGCATGGGTTAGTGGACATGCTATGTTGATGCCAGTAGCGTGGCAAAACTTCTGGGCTACCAGCAGCATATCCTTGGACTGTGTTGATCGTTGAGGCAAACAATGCATTTCACTATGTTTTGATGTACATGTGATAAATAAAGCTAATCTTTCAACTTTACCAAGATGTTTGTGTAAGATTATGACATTGTTAAGCATGAAATGACTTAAGGTTGTGCCCAAGATCCATGTAAAGCCCAGATTGTTAAACCAACTGACAACAATGGGGCTCTTGTTGCTTTGACAATCACCCTCTAATCTTTGGACTGGGCGGCAATTCTTTTGACACCATATCCTTTTCGCCAGTGACAAATGTCAAGAAGTTATTTACCAGGCTGTCACTGTTTTGTCGCAGCCATCAACGTTAATTGCACCCAGCCCTCATTTGAGCCAAGGTCCACTTGTACCTTGTCTAATTTTTTAATTTGCCCACTTATCAACCCCTTTTGTCACTTAATCTTTATTGACTATTACAGTTTTTTTTTTACTTTTGTTCTTTCCTCATTGAGCACATTTATAAGGAGCACTGTCACAAGAAATCAGCATCCATCATCAAGGTCCCCCACCATCCAGGACATGCTCTCTTCTCACTGCTGCCATCGGGAAGAAGGTACAGGAGCCTCGGGATCCACACCACCAGGTGTAGAGACAGTTATTACCCTTCAACCAGCAGAATCTTGAACCAGTGGGGATAACTTCACTCACCTCAACACAGAGCTAATTCCATAACCAAAAGACTCACTTAACAAGGACTCTATAACTCATTTTCTGAAATTAATTTTTTTTTGATTATGGCGACACGCAGTCTTCTTTTATTGTCATTTAGTAATGCATGCATTAAGAAATGATACAATATTTCCTCCGGTGTGATATCACAAAACACAGGACAGACCAAGACTGAAAAAAACTAACAAAACCACATAATTATAATATATAGTTACAACGGTGCAGCAATACCATAACTTGATGAAGAAGTCCATGAGCACAGTAAAAGATCAAAGTCCCTCAAATGTCCCACATCTCACACAGACGGGAGAAGGAAGAAAAACTCTCCCTGCCATACCCGACCATGGTCCGACTCTGAGTCATCCGAAAACTTCAAGCTCTGATCAGCTCTCCGACACTGAGTACTGAGCGCCATCTCTATCCGAACGATTCTACCTCCTTCTCGGTCGCCAACAGCAGGCAAAGCCGGGGATTTTGAGGCCTTCCCTCCAAAAGATTCCCGACCGCACAGTAATGACAGCAGCGAACGAGCGTTTCAGAAATTTTTCCAGCTGTTCCTCTGTGCTTTCTCGTCCCTCTCCATCAAATCAGAATTGTCCATGGCCCCTATTTAACAGATACAATATCATTTTTCATCTATCTATCTACCTATCTGTCTCTCTATTGCAATATGTCATCATTTGCATGTTGGTTGTTTGTCCATCTTTGTGTGTAGTTTTTCATTAATTCTATTGTGTTTCTTTTTATCTACTGTGAATGCTGCAAGAAAGTAAGTCTCAGGATAGTATATAGTGACATGTATGAACTTTGATAATACATTTACTTTGAACCTTTTACTTTGATTTCCTGCCAATGTATTAGCTTAAAACTTGTTCTAACATTTTCCAGTTCTAATGAAATGTCATTGAACTAAAGCAATAACTTCCTTTACTATAATACTGCCTGACTTGTGAAATATTTCTGTTCACTTTCCACTTGTAATAAAGATGTCATGTACTTAGCTGACCACTGCATAAAAGCACCACTTACGTTGTTTCGTGGAAGATGAGTACAGAGTTATTCACCTCACTTTCTTTTTCAGAGGCAGAGGTGACCTAAATTGTTTTTACTTCTCGTCTGGATCATGAAATTTGACCACATTCAGTATTTTTGATTTATTTTTATGAAGTTTTGAATTCTGGTACATCATTAACTGTTCATTTTTTCTTTATTCTAGACTGATAATGAAGGTCTCCAGTTAGAAAAGGCTGCTACTGCCTTCAAAAGGACCAATTAACTGGAATCTAATCAATTAGTTCCTCCAAGAGGCCTTGTTGTGCCTCAGTGACCCAGAGAGCTGTGTTGGCTGGAGTCGGGGCCTAGTGCTTCGGCTTTTGGTAGGGTCACCCATGACAAACAGGTCAAACGGTAGAGGCCAGACTAAGAGTGATTCAGCGGTCCTCCAGGTTCGGGGGTTCAGCCCAGGGCTAACAACCCTGACTGGTCAAAAAAAGATTGTTATTGGAAATAGCAATGAAGAATCCTTCCACATCTGTGTGAGACAGTATGGACAGAGAGAGATAGAGGACCTTTGTTGCTAAACGCCAGCGGCATAACGGATAGTAAAAAAAAGAATCAATTGAAAATGGTGATGCTGATTAAATTTTCAAATGGAGCCTGTAGTTTTCTGCAGGAATATTGGGTAATGGACCTCCAACGGCAGTATCCGTTTTCCTTTGTGAGAGGTATTGACTTCAGCCATTGAACTGTTTCTCCTCTGGCCGCTGATTTTAATTTTACCGTGGTTCCTTGATGCTACATTTGGTCAACTGCTTGGATATGTAGGGCACCAGTTTTGCCTTTCTTCTAGAATTTGTCTCATTAGTCCAGTGCTGCGTGTGGTGAGGCTCGAAACCCAGTGGCCTTGGCAAAACCAAAGTCTGCACTGGTGAGCAGGTTATTGTATTGAAAGAGGCTGGTCATGGCAGAAACAAAAAATGCAAGAGATTCTGCAGATGCTGAGTTCTTGAGCAGCACACACAAAGTGCTGGAGGCACTCAGCAGGTCAGGTAGCATCTATGGAGAGGATGTTTTGGGCTGAGACCCTTCATCAGGACTGGAAAGGAAGCCAGATTAAAAAGGTGGGGGGAGAGGGAAGGAGTACTAGCTGGCAGGTGATAAGTGAGACGACCATTTTTTATTTGCTCAGTTTGTCTTCTCTTGCGCATTGGTTATTTGTACATCTGTATGTTTGTCACAAACGAGAAAATCTGTAGATCCTGGAAATCCGAGCAACACACACAATGCTGGAGGAATTCGGCAAGCTGGGCATCATCAGTACTCTTTTTCTAGATGCTGCCTAGCCTGCCGAGTTCCTCCAGCACTTTGTGTGTGTGTTGCTTTGTATGTTTGTGTACAGCGAGAGTGAGAGGCCTCCGTCAGTCAGTGTTGACCATGGATATTACATCATAGCTGTCTAGATAAGCAAGCCTGGGTAGCACGGTATGGAGAGAAGCTGTTACCCATGTAGCAAGCTCCCCCTCTTCACACATCTCATGAACCTGAAAGAACAGCAGACACAGTTTGGTACCAGCAGCATCGCAGGAGTTGCCAGTCAGCTTTGTACTCAATGAAGGACTGCCTCAGGGACTCCAGCTCTGGGTTTTTCCCTTGAGGTTTACTCCCGAAGCCTTCCCTATGCGTAGGTAAAGCCGCAAGGCAGCAGAGGTTTGAGATCAGAGTTTTCCCTTCTCCTAGATGAGCTGCCAACCACGGCTGATGAGCCCCATCTGCCCAAAGTGACTGGTTTTGACGTGCCAGTAACCCGCCTTTGCCCCTTATGCTGTCAGTAGAAACTGTTCTGCCGGGCTTAGTATAAATCACACATGAAGGCCAGGAGCTTCAAATTGTCTGTGGCTATTTGAGGCGCACTCCATTGGGAGCATTTAATAGATAGTGGGAGCTTGTTCCCATTACCACCCTTGGCTGTAACAATCTTAAGGAACTGTTTATATATAAATTCTCTTAAAATTCTATTTTTCTTGTAAATCCCTGCAAGATATTGAATCTCAAGGTAGTACATGGTTAACATCTTCGGTTGTCCATCGAAATCCGATGACGACGTCCACTCCTTTAACGGTGAGATCTTTGATGACTATACAGTCCTATCCTGGACCCACAAGCTCTATTGCAGGTGGGACATGTATATGTGGTAGTGGTGGCAACCATGGCTGCATTTCTCCTGGCTCTCTTCTGCTGTCTTCTGGTTGTTCTTTCCATCTCGAGAACACGAACCCCGTCCCTACACAGCTGTCGCCAAGTGATACGGTCAGCAGCAACCTCCTCCAGGTCCTCGGGTCTGATCTTGCACTTCCTTAAAGCATTCTTCATCTGATCCTTATAGCGCTTCTTCGGCCCTCCAGCTGAGTGTCGACCATGATGTAGCTGGCTGTATAACACTCTGCAGGGTAGCCGACATGGGGGCATCCTTGGTTAACATGGTTAACATATACCTACTTTGATAACAAATTTGCTGAGAACTGGAAAGATCCCTGTTACAACCATAATAAGTTTGGGTCAATATGCCTCATATATCTTCTGGTTATGTTGATTGTTAATGCAAACAACACATCTCACTGTATGTTTTGATATACGTACATGTGATAAATAAATGGATCTGAATGTGAAAGAGTCAAGATGTCAATATACTAACTTTTATCAAACTTGTAAAGCATAATTGATGATTTCAAGATCAAATTCAAATTTGTTGTCATTTGACTGCACATATGAACCAAATGAACAACGTTCTTTCGGACCACAGTACACAAAAGAGTTGAGTTTTAAAATGTTTATTCTCATCTCATGAAGGTACTCATTAGGCATCCGAAGTGGCTAATCATTTTTCTGGCCCAATGAAAATGTTTGAATTCATGTTTTTGATTACATATTTGAAAATGGAATATAGCTGCAGAGCCCAAAAACCATTTTAATCTAATGCATTGCAAGTATACTTGCCAACTGGTATTTTAATAAGCATGACTGTCTCCTGGCATTGTAGGGAACAGAGAACTTTTAAATATTTCTTTGTGACTGATACAATTTTGTTAGTTGAATTTAACTAAATTTTACTTCCAGGCATGTAAATTACATTATCTGATCTCCATCCCAAAAAGCAACATTAATTTCAGATGAAGCTGAAAAAAATTATTGCAGCAACTTTTTTTTCCCATCTTATCCACTTTTTATTCTGCTGCAAAGGTGATTGAAGGCAGCTAAAATGGCTCACTCACTGCATTGCTTGGTATCAGGATTTTAAAAAGCATGAGAACTTTTTGTTTTCATTCACTTTATCTAAGAACAAACACTCTTTTTTCCTTTCAAGTTTGCAGTGAATATTCTGAGCTGTCTTGACATGAGGATAAAGTGGTGTTGATTACTATTGTCATTGTTGTGACAGTTTGAGATGATTTCACAGTATCATATGCGCGTACTCTTACATTGAGGTTTTGGCTCCAAAGTGATCTTTATTTTCCCCTGCAGCACATTGGCATCAATAATCTAAATGGGATTAAAGAAAACCTTGTGATTGATTTCCCTCCCTGTGGGAAGTGGCTGGCACCTCCTTTCTTGGCATGTCCTAATTAATAATTTGCCATTTGGGGAGTTTCAGAATCAGAATCAGATTCTGGTTTGGTATCACTGACATGTCGTGAAATTAGTTGTATTGCGGCAGCAGTACAGTGCAATACATAAGACGTGTGTGTGTGTGTTATTCCTTTCTCTGCATTGGGTGGCATTTTTGCCATTTCCTTAGCATTTGTTTTTTACAAGGCTGGGTTGCTAGCTCGACGCTCGACCCAGCATGGATGGTAAACGTGCAAGAAGTCAGCCAGCACTGATGCCACCCCACACACATGCACCCCACGCGCTCGTACGCACGCAAGTGGTGTGGTGGCGTCAGTGCTGTATATATAACGTGTGTGTGTTTAAGTATGTGTGTATATTCAAGGTACATCTATTATCAAAGTATTTTTGCAGTATATAACTCTGAGATTCCTCTTCCCCAGACTGCCAGAAAACAAAGAAGGACCGAAGAAGGATCATTGTCCGTTCAGAAATCTATGTGAATCACGGATCACATCGGTTTACAGATGTGGTCCTGTGTCTTATCACATTGGTGTATGACTCCTTGCTTCTAATGAGCTTGTGCATTTTCTAAATTGTAGCTATAAAGTTGCTTTGTCAGCCGTCTTGGCCAGACTTTTGGAAACAAAGCTGTTCCCATGCAATATGAGCTGTTGAGGGGGAAGAAGTGGATAATGGAAACTGACCCATAGACGAAAGGAACTGCTGCAGCCTACGTCTCATCAATCTAGTTTACTTTGTCCCTCACTTCTTTCCCCACTCTTCACTACTGTTGCTATGTATTTGGATAGTCTGTGTAGCCTTCCAAGCCAGCTTGAATTCTTTGATGACAAGATACAGAACACAAAGTCAAGGGAGAGGGGTGTGATTTAAGGGAAATGTTGGCAGCAGAGCGGTGGATTACAAAGAGACCAGTTACAAATGAAGCATTTTCATGTTGTATAAAGTGCAAATTGAACTTGCAGAACTTGGCGGGGGCGGGATGGGGCATGTGACATGGTTGCATGGTGGTTAGCGTGACGCTATTACAGCAACAGCCACCTGGATTTGATCCTTCACTTCTGTAAGGTGTTTGTATAGTCTCCCTGTGATCGTGTGGGTTTCATCGGGGTGCTCCAGATTCCTCCCACGTTCCAAGGACGTACTGGGTGGTTGGATAATTGGTTACAGGGCTGTAATTGGGCAGTGTGAGCTTGTTGGACTGTTACTGTACTGTTAAATTGTTATACAGATATTTAAAAGTATGAAGTGGAAAAGCATTGTTACTGTATAATACGTAGGACATTATGGTGCAGGTATTAGGTACCTTATACTTCTCTGTGGAGTATTTGTAGATCTGAACATGTGCTTGATGTCAACCTGTGGCTGACTTTCCATCATGAAAGCAGCATTGGCATCTGCTGTTTAACCCCTGCTGACCCCAGCCTATACTGGGTCATTACCTGAGCTCGCACTACAGCCTCAATATATTTTTGCAGCTGTTTGGCTCTGAAGGTCCTGTAGGTGTGGTTGCCTTGTTCGTTCTACGTGATGCAGCGAGTGGCAGGCAGCAGAAATAAGACCACATGCACGAACAGTTTGATGATCCTCTGACAGCTTGCGCTCCCAAAGGCCCCTTTTTTTTTACTATTTGTAAATGTCACTGATAGTTGAAAATGGCCACAAAAAAAAATAATTTTTTCAATTGTCTGTTTTATTCTAAAGAAATGAAACAGTTCTTAGCTAAGTTGTGTGAGGCACAGTAGTATAGTAGTGGGCTGCTGTCGATCCTAGGGGATCATGGGTTTGCGCCTCTGGTGGACTGTGTCCTCTCCAGGGCGCAAGCCTGGGCGGGAAGATTTGAAGAACTGGCTGTTGCCCATGCAGTGTGATTCTCCCCCCCCCCCCCACATCAATGATAAGGGAAGGGCAAGTGCCGATAGAGCTTAGCACGAATGTCGTCGCAGAGGTTGCCAGAGTGAAGTTCTAAACAACATCAAACTGCGTCAGGGACCCCAGCTCTGAATTTCTTCCTCGGGGTTTACTCCTGAAGCTTTTCCCATAGGTGGGTATGGCTGCAAGGCAGTGGAGGTTGAAAATCAGAGTTTTCCTTCACCTAGGTGGGTTGCTATCCAAGGCTGATGAGCCCCACCTGCCCGAAGCAACTGGTTTTGAGGCGACTGTAGCTTGCCATTGCCCTTTCTCTTGCCTAGTAGCTAAGCCACACATAAAGGCCAAGAGTTGAACTTGGTTGTCAGAGGCCGTTACAGATGCACACCATTTGGAGCACTTTATTGGTAGTCAGAGCTTTAGGAACCCATGGTAGTATATTGGTTAGTGTAACATTATGGGCAGCATTGTAGCATAGCCGTTACTGTAACGCTGTTGCAGCATCAGCAACCTGGCTTCATTACCCGCCACTGTCTGTGTTCTCCCCATGACCGTATGGGCTTCATTCAGTTCCAATTTCCTCCCACATCCCAAAGATTAACAAAGATGTTAAATGGGCAGTAGTGGCTCATTCACTCGTTATATGCCATGGGCAATCATGGTCTTTCCGTGATCATAATTGTTGGTAAATTTTTCTACAGAAGTGGTTTGCCATTGCCTTCCTCTGGGCAGCGTATTTACAAGACAGCTGACCCCAGCCATTATCAATATTCTTCAGGGATTGTCTGCCTGGTGTCAGTGGTTGCACAACCAGGACTTGTGATCTGCACCAGCTGCTCAAACGATCTGCTGCCATGGCTTCACGTGACCCTGGTCGGGGGGTGTGGGGGGAGGAGCTAAGCACCTAGGCAGAGACGTATCTGCACTGATTTCTACAGACCCTGCCAATTAATTCCAGCACAAATGCATTTCTTCTGCATTTCCCTCACCCTCCCCATCCATTCTGATGTAGAAATGCTTTTGTATTTCTTGAGCATGCAAAGTCCAATCAACTTTCAAAACTGTCATCCATAGATTCCCAAAAGGATCTGATTTTTGTGTAACACACACAAAATGCTGGAGGAACTCCGCAGGCCAGGCAGGACAGACGACCCTTCAAAGGGTCTCGGCCCGAAACTTGGACTGTACTTTTTTCCATAGATACTGCCTGGCCTGCTGAGCTTCTCCAACATTTTGTGTGTGTTGCTCGGACTTCCAGCATCTGCAGACTTTCTCTTGTTTGTGATTTGATTGTTGTGTGTCTTAAGAAAAAAGCAGCATATTCTGAATATAGCCGGAGATGATTTAATTGTGCAAAATATTGTGATTGTGAACAGAATGGATTGGATATTGCTCCAGATATGCATCCATTTTGTAGAGTTGAAAGCAGGACTGATTAATTTTAATGGAAAATTGATTTATTATTGTCATATACTGTATTGCATGCTATTCATACAATGTGCTGGCGTTGGAGATGGTTCAGAGGAGGTTCACAAAAATGATCCCAGGGTTAATGTTGAGTAGTGTTTGACAGCTCTGGGCCTGCACTCACTGGTGTTTGTGAAAACAAGGTGGGGATCTCACTGAAACCTATTGAATATTGAAAGACTTTAATAGGGTGGATGTGGAGAGGATGTTTCCTATAGTGGGGGAGCCTTGGACCAGAAGGCACAGCCTCAGAATAAAGGGACACCCCTTTAGAACAGAGATGAGGAGGAATTTCTTTAGTTAGCGGGTGGTGAATCTGTGGTATTCATTGCTATGTATGGCTGCGCAGGCCAAGCAATTGGATATACCAAGATGATTAGCAAGGGTGCCAAAAGTTACAGGGGAAAGGCAGGAGAATGGGGTTGAGAGGTGATAATAAATCAGCCATGAGGAATGGTGGAGCAGGCTCGATGGCCTGAACAGCCTAATTCTGCTCCTATGTCTTATGATTACAATAGTGCATAGAGGTAATATAAAGCAAATACCAAAACAGAGTACAATTGTGTAAAGGATATGAAGTTTTAGTCCCCTAATATTCTGACTCACCAATGTAGTGAAAACAGGATGGTTAAGATTAAAACCACCTATCCCAAAGATTTGAATCTTTTTCTCCATTGCTTAATATCTTTTATTAAAGACCCAGTTGCCATATGGTAGAGATTTGCTCTCTGAGTATCATATTGTATCCTTTAAAAAAATCAAGTGTTTTAATTCAGCATTGTATTGCATCTTTTCCTCCAGCTTGATATTTGCACTTGCATATTTTACCTTCTTAAAATAGGTAGAAGTTGTTCATAACCTGTACTGATCATTTAACTATGAAGTGTTTACAGGTGAACTATGTTTGTATGTTTTCTAAACCACTTGTGTTTTCAGGAAAAGGGCTTGAAAGATAGTTTCAAGTTCTTGAAAGATAGTTTAAAACGTGTAATCTGAGTAGAACTTGAAAAAGAATCTAGTGCTTTCCTGGTGTATATAAAGGATAAACTCTTCACGGGCTTCCAGCTGGGTACAGGTATCGATTATAACCGATGTCTCGATAACCATCTCTGCTATGTGCATCAGGGATGATGCCCGACAAGAGTTTATTTACCTGAGTGGAATTCATTGATATTTTGATTGTAGCTGCGATTTTGCTGAATTCTGCAAATCAGACTGCTCTTCTTCAAATAATGCTTGAATAATGAAAACTTGTAAAAGGAATTCTTAAATTTAACCCTTTTCTCATTAGTCTAGATCATTAATCCTGGGAGTTGCACTTGAAGCTGTAAGGTTGCAGGTGAGGATAGTGGAATTAGGCTGATTTAATCTTCCTTGGTGGCATTTCCACTATACATCTTCCGGCTTCCTGTGTAACTTATTTGAGATTCTAACAATGATGTTTGGATTCTCACTTTCCATTCTGTTAGGACACATCTGGTGAGCACTTAATGCAGTAGCTGTTTTCACATCTACGGAGAATAACATGTGTCCTTTGTAATTATAACTTTCTCTGGTTATGTGGCGTGTTTATCTGCCAATAGACACATTTCCAGCAACAAGATTATTTTGAGAATTAAATAGAAGTCATGTTTGATAGTCATCTGAGTCAGCAGCCTTGTGTAATTTAACGTCTGGGCTGTGTTTGGTTGCTTGTGTGGTGTTGGGCATTTTAGACTTTTTGTCAACAATATTCTGAGGAAATAGGATAAAACTTGACCGCTTGATTATTTTTTTCCCTCAGTCCAACTAATGGTGATCATTGTGAATATATATATATATAATACCTGTGGCCCATTACTGATTAAATGCAGATTATACAGAGGTATGGTAATAAGACACTAGCTAGAATAAGTGGAAAAAGTAAATTTTGCACAACTTATTTCTTGTAGATGTTTCTATATGCAGTGTGTATGTGAGTCTTAAATTCCCTAACTATACATAGATATCTTGCAGGGGTGTTTGTATCTCCCAAAATGTTTTATTTTTGCAAACTGAATTTTTTATTGAAGTGCTTGTACATTCACCCTATCCAGGATCCATTTGGTGTATCATATTGATCGGTTTTAATATTGGGATTTTAATGTTAAGAATTGAAGACCGTGTTGTATTGAGCTGTGGTATCATCCAATGGAAGCTATATTAAAAAGAAACCTCAAGTCCATAGGAGTATTTAGATTTTATTTTATTTAGTGATTCTGCACAGCCCTTTGAGCCACGCTGCCCAGCAACCCCCTGGTTTAATTCTAGCCTAATCATCGGATAATTTACATTGATCAATTAACCTACTAATCTTTGGACTGTACGAGGAAACGCACGCGGTCACGGGGAAAGCGTACAAGCTCCCTGCAGGTAGCAGCAGGAATTGAACCCGGGTCATTTGTTCTGTAGAGCATTGTGCTAACAACTACACTATTGTGCCGCTCCATGGTAGATGGGGGCTACAAAATAAACTGGTGACTAGTGGTTTTGATTGTTTGGAGAATTTTTCTGTCCTAAATCAGAAATCCTCAGCATTACATGTTCTTGCTATGTACAGTATAATGCAAAGGCCAAATTGGGGGATCAATATTAAACAAGGGTGTTCAAGACAGTAGGTTTGAAGTTCAAGTTTAAAAGGAGAAAAACTCAGTTCCTTCTGGAGATTAATGTTCAAAGCTAAGAATGGTATTTGTTTACTGGAGTGGGAAATTCTTCTTGCAAAGCATTAGTGGGGCGACATGGCAGTGAAGCGGTTAGAAAAATCGCCATTGATCACTGGTCAGGATTCAATTCCTACTGCTTTCTGTAAGGAGTTTGTATGTTCTCCCCATGTCCTCAAAGCTTTCCTCTGGGTGCTCCGGTTTACTCCCACAGTGCGAAAGACGTACGGGTTAGGATTAATAAATTGTGGGCATGCTATGATGGTGCTGGCAGCATTGTGACATTTGCAGGCTGCCCCCAGCACAATCCATGGACTGTGTTGGTTGTTAGTGCAAACAATACATTTCACTGTGTTTTTCGATGTCCATGTGACAAATTAAGCTAATCTTTTTTAACGATCTTTTTTGGCATCCAGTAAATCATAAAATAGATTAACAGTAGAAACTAGCTTAAAAAGTTTTAAGAGTTTGAAAATCATGATTTTGTTTTTCCTGTTTTCTTTTGCAGTTCAATACCAAATGGAAATGATGAGAAGTTTGCGTCATGTTAACATCGACCACCTCCACGTTGGCTGGTATCAGTCAACTTACTACGGCTCTTTCGTCAGCCGGGCTCTATTGGATTCCCAGTTTAGTTACCAACATGCAATAGAAGAGTCTGTGGTCCTCATCTACGGTCAGTGACGCTTTTCTATTCATTTCTTCTTCTGCTCTGTTTACCTGGCAGTGCAGCCTGGCAACCCCTCTTGGTAAATACCAGCCCAGTGTCTGCCTCAGCCCCAGCAGCGGCTCAGTCTAGACAGGGTTTCCTTCTTTCTATTTATTTTTCTTGCTATCAGAGCCCTGATGTGTACATTCTGGAATGCCGAAGTTGCTGCTTCATTTTTTTTTCATTCCTCTTCCCCCTTGTTGATGGCGGGTGGAACAGGACCAGATGTCTAACAAAAACTGATTGCTTAAGTCTGGCTCAGTACGTGACCTTACAGTTATGACACATTTTGCCAGATTTCGCCTCTGACAGCCGCTCACAAAACATCGACTGTTCCTAGCACAAAGATTTTCTTCTTTCTGACCATTTACTACTGTTTCCTTTACTTGCTAAACCAGATGTTCTGTGCAGTATCATAGCTGTAGGTAAAACATCTTTATTGCCTTCCCCAAGCTCACTATTTGCCATAGCTGGCAGGCTGTTACAAAGTTTCCAACCGAGAAGTAAATGTTACATCCTGAATATCTGTCAGAAAAAATACTAATGAACACGATTAATCTTTGAGTAGGACAAAAATTGTTTCAGTATGTTAACAATCGGATTACAGTAGAAAAGCTGTTAAAATATACTTGTATTCATTGGAAATTTTATGTAATTTTTTAAAAAACATTCCCTCCCCAATTTTCCATTTTGTATCACATATAACTTTACATATGTATATGTTTGTCTGTCTCTTTACAGCTTTTCATTTACTTGAAAATAATTTTGCATGCAAGTTTTCTAACATTTAATGTGGAAGTTTATTCAACTAAGA
Organism: Mobula birostris; assembly: GCF_030028105.1. Classification (NCBI taxonomy): domain Eukaryota; kingdom Metazoa; phylum Chordata; class Chondrichthyes; order Myliobatiformes; family Myliobatidae; genus Mobula; species Mobula birostris. The sequence goes on from NC_092370.1 coordinate 14,856,165, forward strand.
ACCGCTAATCAACCTAACTGCCTTTTATCAAAAGAAACCTGATATGATTTAGCGTTTTTCAGGCATGAAACTGAGATTACATGTAATAAATAAGTAATGAACTGAATATAAACAGATTTATCCCAGTACATAGGATTTATAATGTCACTGTTGGGTGTTTCACTTCTACCTTAAACCTACACATGGTAGGGCAGTGCAAGAGTGTACAAACATACCAGTAGAATATGGCATGGAACAATAGAACCAATCGTTACCAAATTTTATGAGTTCCCTCATATTGATCTTTAATAGCTGTCTATCAATTCCTTGTCTGCCCCTATTCAGAGAAAGGTTTAAATTTCTGATTGGACTAGAGACAAATATGTTATTTAGAAAATATTAGTGGACGTTATATTTCTGTTTAATATTTGGTTGTACTCAGCATTTTCTTTCTTTTGGGGGCATTAATGTCTTATTCAAATACACCCCCGCCTGTTCGATTTAATGTGATTGAATACATCTTCAAGCTCTCTTTATTTCTGCCCCGACCATGTGCCTCATACTGTCCTTAGAGAAAGAGAAAAAAGCTTTCCATTTTTCTCCCATATGCAGATGCTTGAGAATCAGGTTTTCTTTACCAACTCATAGCTTCAATTCCCAAAGGAAGATTTTTTTCAGATGCATTTCAATTCATAATTCCAGAGAATTTTCTGGAGTTTGACTTATCTGACTACAAATATAAAGTATTGCCCATGGATATTTAGTATTCTGTTAGTAAGCCAAAACATCATATTCTATCAGTACAAGTGCTCTCGGTGTGGATAGAAACTCATTTTTCCTACCATACACTGGGGATTCAGGGCAAAGATTCAGCAGCAGGTCCATAGAAAAATGTCAGACCTCTGCATATGGTCTTTGTGTGCAATATCTAAACAATACTTCTCTGCAGAGTGTGCACCATAGAGGCCAGCTTTAGATACAGCTCCAAGAATGAAAAAAAAGTTTTCTTGCTATAATATAGAGACAGCCAAGCTGCTTTTTTAAAAAAAAAATCTGCTTTTGTTGAATCTTTTGTAAGTAGGGGAGGATGTCAATGTTGATCCAATCTGATTTTCGCAGTAGTATTTCTGCAAATGCAAATAGTTTTAAGAATTAACTTACTTCTTCTCACTTCGATTCTTTCTAGATCCAATTAAAACCGCACAGGGTTCCCTTTCACTGAAAGCTTACAGACTGACTCCGAAATTAATGGAAGTTTGTAAGGAGAAAGATTTCACTCCTGAAGGGTAAGTTTGTTCTCATGGAAAAAAAAGGAGAATCAGAATGTATCTAACACGCAAAATCAATTTCACTGTCTTTTCTGGAACCACCTTTGTTTTAAAACATTGAAATATATCCAAAAATTGCAGTCAGAATTAGTCAGTACAAAATGCAGTATGCTGGTATTGACTATTTTAAAAGTGGCTCTCAAATTATGCAATACATATACAATGCCTTCATATGAAACCATCTGTGAATTTTCAGGCTATGTGTGTTGTAGTTATGGCATTTCTTTTCTTAGTTTATGATTTGTGTTGTATTTTAGATTTTTTCTGCACCCTAATGCAGTCTTGATTGGGATACGATGATGCACAAACAATTTAAATACTCCATTACATTATTATAGAGGTACCACATTAGCATAGTGGTCAACGCAACACTAATACAACTAATGAGAGTTGGGAGCCATTTCTGGCACTGTCTGTAAGGAGCTCATATATCTTGCTCATGACCACGTTGGTTTCCTCCTGATTTTCTGGTTTCCTCCCACATTCCAAAGATTGGTTAATTGCTCATTGTATATTGTCCTGTGATTAAGCTAGGATGGAGTAGGTTGTTTGCTCGGTGGTGCGGCTCACTGGGCCGGAAGGGCCTGTTGTGTGCTGTATCTCTAAATAAAATAAATATTTTCAACATTGCCATATTCTACTTCAGTTTTCCTAATCTTCAAAGACATGGCAAACTTTGAAGTGCCTGAATAACTTTTATGACCCAAGTGTTCTAGTTCTATATCAGGATTTTATACCACTGATGAAAAATCTTTGACCTGAAAGCGTTAACCATTTCTCACTGATGTTGCCATCCTCCTGAGTGTTTCCAGCATATTTTGTTCTTATTTCAGATTTCTTTTTCTGAAGAAATCTGTGGATGCTGGAAATATGATTTGAAAACAGAAATTGCTGGAAATACTTTGCCTGTGGAGAGAGAAGCTGTTAATGCCCCAGGTCAATAGACTTTCAAAAACATAACATTTGAGAAAATAATCATGTTAAAGCTCAGAGGAGAGAAGAGGGTGGAGTCCAACTGAATGATGGGACTGGTGCTGGTTGAGAATTGGTTTGTCAAAAGAAGATACAGATGCAAGAAAATCATTCAGGGCAATCATTTAACAATTTCAGAATTGTGAGATGTTGTACATGAATTATTTCTTTCCTCTTATGGATTCAGCAATTTCAGATGATTAACTTTTCAGTTTGTATGTTGAGTATTCCCAGGATTCCCTTTTATTTCAGATTGCCAGTATTTTTTCCCAATGTTTTACTTCTAGCATTGCATTTGTCCCTCTCCCTTTATTTCTTTCTCTTATCCCTAGAAAGATTATCTGAAACAAGCAAGCCTTCATTGCCCTCCTCTCCTAGCAGCACAAGTTTTATCGCTGTCTTTGTTTAGACTCACAATTTATTACAAAAATTCATTAACGTAAACACGGTATTTTCTGGTGCTCCCTATGCAGCCTCCCCTACATTGGCGAGACCCATCGTAAATTGGGGGAATGCTTTGTCGAGCTCCTCTGCTCCATCTGCCAAAGGCAGCACTTTCCAGTGACTAGACATTTTAATTTCCATTCTCATTTCTGTTCCAACATGTCAACCTATGGCCTCCTCTTGTGCCAGGATGAGCCCACGTCAGGGTGAAGGAGCAACACTTTAAATTCCTTCTGGGTAACCTCCAACCTGATGGCATGAATATTGATTACCTTTTGGTAATTTTTCTACCCTCTCCTTCCCCTCTTCTTCTATTCCCTAATCTATTCTTTTACCCCTTCTCACTTGCCGATCACCTCCCTCTGGGTCCCCTTCTCCTGTTGTCCACTCTCCCCTCCTATCAGATTACTTTCTCTTCAGGTTCCTACCCACCTGGCTTCACCTACCACCTTCTAGCTAGCCTCCTCCTCCCCACCCTCACCTTTTTATTCTGGCATCTTTCTCCTTCCTTTCTAGTGCTGAAGAAGGGTCTTTGCCCAAAACATTAATTGTTTGTTCATTTCCATAGATACAGAGTTCCTTAACCATTTTGTGTGTGTGTTCCTATGGTATTTTCCAACTCTTTCCAGTTCTGATGGAATGCCATCAGTTTGAAGCATGAACTGTTTCTCTCTCTCTCCACTGCTTGCTGGTTTTTCTGCTTGCTGAGTATTCCCTGCATTTTGTGTTACTGTTTCAATACATCTACTTTGCTGCTTTTGCTTGTTCTTTGCACTTTTACACACAAATGGCTTGTTCTGTACTCCTACCTCCTTAATTTATGTGTCCAACTTCTCCTTCGATGCACTCATGCTAATTACCTCAAGCACTTCATGTGGAACTCTGTCCCATTTATTTTGTTGAGTGAAGACATTTTTCTGCAACTGATTTATTGGATTGATTAGTGATTGTCTCTCAGAACTGAACACTTTGACACAAAGAAACATAATAGCTGCCCTGCTGAGGCCATTTATAATTTAAAAAGGCTGAAGCCAAGTCACCTCTGTGTCTTTCAAAGAACTGGATCACCACTGTTCAGTTTGTTATGGAAGGATATGCCATCTTTCTTCTGGTGTTAGTCATGTAATTTTAGTTTTGCACAGGGTTCAAGTCCCACTCTAGGTTTAAGCAAAAAAAGTCAAGATTGTAGCTTAATTACAGTACTGGGTATTGCTGCACTGTCAAAGCACTAATATGTACAAGCTGAGGAATGACTTTCCCAATAATTTTCTGTTAATTGACTTTACTGAGACAGTTATTCTGATCATTATCTCTTGAGTGTTTTCAGAAATTTTATGCAAACTAGTTGTCCATTTCCTGCAGTATAATAGTGATCATCTTTTAATAAAATATTTCACACAATTAAGAAAGGCAGCATATAAATGCAGCTCTGCCTTCTTTTATTCCCGTGCCTTTGTAATGTTTTTGTCTTTATGAATTTAACTTAAAGTAATCCTGATTTGCTTGAACTTAGCCAAAACTCATTTTCATGGATGTCAAGGTCAACAATAGTACTTGTTTGTAGAAATGTGTATCATTATCCATATGTAAATAAGAAAGTAAAATTCACGTAGAATATTGTCACATTGCAACAAATTTTGACATGCATTGAGAACAAAATGCTTCTCAACAAGAATGAGAGAAACTAGAGGAATGGAAATTGGCAGAATTAATTTGCTGGCATCCTACGAGAATCAAGGTGCTATTATCAAACAGTATAGCAAGTGGAGTTTGCATGACTAAAGTGGTATACATTATATCAAATGATACAAACTGGAGAAAATCTGCAGATGCTGGAAATCCAAAGCAACACACACAACATGCTGGAGGAACACAGCAGGTCAGGGCAGCAGTTATGGAAAAGAATACAGTCGACGTTCAGGCCAAGACCCTTCATCCGAACTGGGGAAAAAAGTTATGTCAGAGTAAGAAGGTTGGGGGAGGGGAGGAAGAAGTACAAGGTGGCAGTTGATAGGTGAAACCGGAAAAGTGGGGGGGGGGGGTAAATAAATAGCTGGGAAGTTGAAAGAGAGGAAAGGCTGGAGAAGAGGGCATCTCATAGGAGAGGGTAGAAGACTATGGAAGAAAGGAAGGAGGAGGAGCACCAGAGGGAGGTGATGGGCAGGCAATGAGATGAGTTGAGAGAGGGAAGCAGTTAAGTAGCCATTTTATTTGCACAGTTTGTCTTCTATTGCACATTGGTTGTCAATCTTTGTGTATAGATTTTCACTGATTCTACTGTATTTCTCTACAGTGAATTCCTGCAATTAAATGACATGTACAGTACTGTGCAAAAGTCTTAGGCACATATATACAGCTAGGGTGCCTAAGACTTTTGCACAGAACTGTAGTAATTTTATGTATTGTACTGTACTGCTTCCTTAAATGAAAACAAAGTTTATGACATATGTGAGTGATGATAAACCTGATTCTGATATGGGTCTCTAATGTGGTCTGAGAGTGGGAAGGGTGCAGGAAGTGGGAAATCATATTTGGGAAAAGGGAAAGGGGTAGTGGAAGGAGCGGGAAGCAGCAGAGAGTCATTCTGTTGTGATCAAAAAAGCAATTGTTTTGAATCAAATGACATTGCTGGTGTCTCGGGTAAGTGTGTCTATACCCACCCCGGCGCTCCTCTTCTACCAGGCCCACCCCCCTCCCACAACACTCCATCCTCACCATTCCTAACATCTTTTTCTCCCACCAGATTTACAAATTTGCTCTGCTGCACGTTGACAAATACAGTACCGTGTAAAGGTTTTAGGCACCCTAGTCATATGGGTCTCAGACCTCTGCACAGTACTGTACATATATGTAATAAATTTACTTTGAATTTTAATTTCTATAATTTATATTTCATAATGCATTTTTGGATATGGACTTGGGATAAACATTTAATCAGATGGCCCAGTGTGGTTGTCAAACCTTTAATAATATTGAGGCAATTTAATTAGAAAGCTTACAAAAAAGGGTCAAAGTAGTTAATAATTCCTGCAGTGAGGTTTATTCTATGTAATTTTCTAAACAGCATACTTTCTTTATGAATTGAATTGATTTGAAAAGGAATCCTAAATATATTGGTAAAGAGAAAATAAGTTATTTTTAAATTTCATACAGCATTTGTCAAATTACAGTTCAAGAGACTTGAAGAAAGGGCATGGTATTAAATAGAATGGAGTCCTGTGACTGAAACATTTTGGAAGTAAAAACAAGGGAACAGTATTGAGTTTACACAAGATGCTAATTGGAGTATTGTCTGAGTAAAAGGCGTATATGATTGGATGGAGCTCAAAACCATGGACTGGGGCTATCAGAGCTCTTAGTAGAATGATGACATGAATGAGAGGTTGCAATTATGAGCATTAAATTGGGTCTCTCCTTGAGAAGGAAGATTGAGCGGATACACGATAAGGTTATTTCTACTGCTGGGGTCCTGAAACTACATATATAGTCTATGATCGTGTTGTAGACACAGACTGGAAGTTAAAAGATTTTATTCAGAATTGTTACTGAAATTTATGCATGAGTTTGTCTGACCAGACCGAAGTTTGTACAGGTTGGTGTTTATTTCTGTCAATGGAGAGAACGCTGATAGTTTTCTAGCTCTCACAGGACCTCTGGTGTTTGAACATTGGTAGTGCCACTAGTTAGAACTGCTATTGCACAGGAGGCCACTCGGCCCGTAATTATAGAGTCATAGAACATTACAGCACAGAATCAGGCACCGGTCCATCAGCTCTTTGCAAGCTTGGTCTTCAGCCTAGTCGAAGCTATCTGCACCCAGTCCATTGGCATGGTCCATGTACTTATCCAAACTTCTCTAAAAAAAAGTTATAATTAAACTCACATCTACCACCACCATTCTTATGTCAGCTTTCAGCAGAACAAACTACTTTCTCTCAAGCCTCTTCCAATTCCTGTTTGTAGGCAAAGATTCTGAATCCGGAACCACCACAGGAAGCAAATTTTAGATCATAGAAGAACATAAGAAATAGGAGCAGGAGTAGGCCATCTAGCCTGTTGAGCCTTCTCTGCTATTCAATAAGATCATGGCTGATCTGATCATGGACTCATCACCATCTACTTGCCTTTTCCCCATAACCCTCAATTCCCCTACTATGCAAAAATCTATCCAACCTTGTCTTAAATATATTTACTGAGGTAGCCTCCACTGCTTCATTGGGTAGAGAATTCCACAGATTCACCACTCTCTGGGAGAAACAATTCCTCCTCATCTCCATCCTAAATTTAATCCTTCGAATCTTGAGGCTATGTTCCCTAGTTCTAGTCTCACCTACCAGTGGAAGCAACTTTCCTGCCTCTATCTTATCTATCCCTTTCATAATTTTATATGTTTCTATAAGATCTCCTTTAATCTTTCTGAATTCCAGTCAGTACAGTCCTAGACAACTCAATCTCTCCTTATAGTCTAATCCCCTCATCTCTGGAATCAACCTTGTGAACCTCCTCTGCACTGCCTCCAAAACCAGTATATCCTTCCTCAAGAACTGCACCCATTTTCCCTTCCAAAGTGGATGACCTCACATTTATGGACACTGTAGTCCATCTGCCAGACCCTTGACCTCTCACTTAACCTATCTATATCTCTCTGCAGACTCTCCATATCCTCTGCACAATTTGCTTTTCCACTCAATTTAGCATCATCAGCAAACTTAGATACAGTATATTCTGTTTCCTTTTCCAGATCTATGTATATAGTGAACAGTTGCGGGCCCAGCACTGACCCCTGTGGCACGCCTTTCACTACTGATTGCCAACCAGAGAAACACCCATGTATCCCTACACTCTGTTTTCTATTGGTCAACCAATCCTCTATCCATGCTATTACATCACCCCCAACTCTATGCATCCTTATCTTATGGATAAGTATTTTATGAGGCACCTTATCAAACGCTTTCTGGAAATCCAAGCAAATAACATCTATCTGTTCCCCTCTATCCACTGTGCTTGTTATATCCTCTAAGAACTCTAGTAAGTTTGTCGAACCAGACCTGCCTTTGCTGAATCCATGCTGCGCCTGCCTGATGGATCCATTTCTTTCCAGATGCCTTGCTATTTCTTCTTTAATGATAGCTTCAAACATTTTCCCATCTGCAGATGTTAAACTAACTGGCCTATAGATTACTGCCTTTTACCTACATCTTTTTTGAACAGTGGAATGACATAAATGTTTTTTTTTTAATTATCTTTTTTCTCTTTTGTCAGAATTTTAAATCTGTACCCTTGTCCTTGAAATCATCAGCAGATGATCAGGCTTCTGTCCATTAATTGGTATAAATGATGATCTTGTACACTTTTCTCAAATCTCTTGATATTTCTTTTGCTCCAGCTCTTGCTGCACTGGTCAAACTTTTCTCCTTCCAAACTCTTTTCTCTATAGTTCAAAATCCAAAGATTCAAAGTAAGTTTATTATCAAAGTATGTATATGTGACAATATACTGCCTCGGCATTTATTTTCTTGCTGGTATTGATTGGAAAATAAAGAAATGCAGCAGAATTTATGAACATTTATAAATAACAAAGACGGGCAAACAACCAATCTGCAAAAGAAGTCCATAAGAGAGGAGCAGAAATAGACTATTAGGCTGATTGAGTCTGCTCTACAAAAAGTTAATAAATAATACTGTACTAAATTTGTAGATTACTTGGAAGTGAGTCTATAAGTTGTGGAGTCAGTTCAGGTTTGAGGTGAGTGAAATCATCCACACTGGCACAGAACGCTGATGGTTTGAGATAACGAAAGTTCATGAACCTGGTGGTGTGGAACCTAAGGCTCCTGTACTTCCTGCCTGATGATTGTAATAGGACGAGAGCATGGCCTGGATAATGGGGGTTCTTGATGATGGATGCTGCTCTCTTGTGACGGCACTCCTTGTAAATGTCCTCAGTGAGTGGGGAACACTTTGCTCGTGATGGACTGAGCTGTATCCACTAAGTTTTGTAGGCTTTTTCTGTTCTTGGGCTATGGTGTTTCCAGGCTGTGATGCAACCACTGTGCATCAGTAGAGGTTTGTCAAAGATAAATCACCATTCTCCTTAAGTTTTAGTAACTGATCTCTCACCAAGTTCTGCCACTTTCAAAGATGCACTCAAGCCTCTCTGTCTCCCATGTACACCTCTGTATCATGCCATACATTCTTAATTGTCTCTGTGTATTCTTTCTGCCAGATTGTATTTCTTAAACAATTCTGCTTTACATTTCATCTGTCTGTTCAGTCAGTCTGTCAGTCTTGCTGTCTTACCTTGCAGGTTTTGTGTCATCATAAATTATATCCCAAGCTATAATGCCACATGATATAGAATCCGAATTAGGCCTTTTGGCCCATTAAGTCTGCTCCACCATTCCATCATGGCTGACTTATTTACCCTTTCAGCTCCATTCTCTTGCCTTTTCCTCGTACTTTGACATCCTTACTAATCAAGACCTATCAACACTTTAAATGTATCCAATGATTTGGGCTTCACAGTCATTCGTGGCAATGAATTCCACAGGTTCACCAACTTCTGGTAAAAGAAATTCCTTCTCATCTGTTCTAAAGGGACACCCTTATACTCTGAGGCTGTGCCCTCTGATTAAACTCTCCCACTATTGGAAACATCCTTTCCACCTCCAGTCTATTGAGGCCTTTCAATATTCTATAGGTTTCAGTGAGATTCCTCCTCATTCTTCTAGACTCCAACAAGTATAAGTTCAGAGCCATCAAACATTCCTCATATGTTAACCTGTGTCTTAAGTTCTTTCTCTCATTGACCTTGGAGACTACACTGTTTGGTTCCGTGCTCTTTAAGCCAGCTTGCAAACCTTGATGCTGCTGACCTTTAAGTCCATAGGCGTCAATATTACTGATTGTGGGAGCTGATTGAAAGGCCACATGGAGTTGGTATTGAAAATAATGAGCGATAAATGATTATCAACAAGTTTTTAATAGCAAATCCGATTTCTATAACATAATTAGTGGATGATAAATGATTATCAACAAGTTTTTAACAGCAAATCTAAATTTCTATAACATAATTAGTGAAGTTCCTGAAACTTGGATGTCGTTACTACTGCATTCTATGTTTCTACTTAATCTAATTTTGTATTACAACTGGATCCATGCCATAGAAGTGAGGTTCCTGAAACTTGTGTGTCACCACTGCTGCATTCTATTAGTCCAGTTAATCCTATTTTCTATTACAATAATGGGTGCACACTCTAACATAAATAATGAGGTTCTTGAAACTTGGGTGTGGTCATTGTGTATTTCATGTTTCTACTTTATCCAGATATCTATTACAGTAATGGGTGCACACTATAACATAATTAGTGAGGTCCTGAAACTTGGGTGTGGTCCTGCTGCATTCCATGATTCTACATCTACATCAGTTGTCTGTGTTTCCGTTACTACATTAGCACAATCTACATCTCTATTTATATTTTTTGCCCACACTTCCCTTTTTGTGTTGGATTTTATCAAATATTAAAAAAATCTATTAACAACATCCATTGCATTGCATTCATTGGCTTCTTACATCAGCCTCCTATGTTACCATATTAAGGATTCAATCTACTTTCTCAAGCACAATTTTAAATGAACATACCTATGCTCACTCTTTATTAATTTGGTCTTTTCCACTTTCTTAATGTTTTCCTTGATTTTTGTGTTTTTAAAAAAAAATTGCCTACAGCTATAGTTGCCTGGCAGTGCCTTTGCTTCCACTTTTGAATAAAGGTGTTGCATATGCCATTTTCCATTCCTCTGGCACCTGGTGCAGTTAAAAATAGATGCACATATTGCCCCTATCCTCCCCTCAGTAACCCAGAGTCGTTTGTTCATTATGTGCCACGTAATGTGATGTAGGCGAGCCTGGTCTTTCTACGGCCACGATTGTTCTTGGCAAGTTTTTCTACAGAAGTTATTTGCCATTGCCTTCTACTGGACAGTGTCTTTACAAGATGGGTAACCCCAACCATTACCAATACTCTTAAGAGATTGTCTGTCTAGCATCAGTGGTCACATAACCAGGACTTGTGATATGCACGAGCTACTCATACGACATTCCATTACCTACTTCCATGACTTCACGTGACCCTGATCGGGGGTGGAGGGGGTAGCTGAATAGGTGCTACATCTTGCCCAAGGGTGACCTGCAGGCAAGTGGAAGGAAGGAGTGCCTCACATCTTCTTTGGTAGAGATGTGTCTCTATCTCTCCACTCAAACCCAGAGTACATCCTATAAAAATCAGGTGATTTATTTATATAGAAGTAATGCCATCCTTGCTGGTACCATCTCCTCAGCAATTTATAGGCCATCTGCTATCAAACTAGTTCTTACTGATAGTACCCTGATACATAGACTGATACAGAGTATTGATGTAGTATTTCATCTATACCTTCTGCTACTGTCATCTCAAGATAGCGATGTAAGTGTTTTGTGGGCAACTCACAAAATTATTAGATATACACCTTCTGAACTGCTATGGCTGCATTCTGCAGACTGTAATTTCACTTTAAGAAACATACTTTTGAACTGCCACCTTTTGCTTTATGCCAGTCCTTGTGTGTAGTTTTTCATTGATTCTGTTGTATTTGTGTTACTGTGAATGCCTGAAAGAAAATGGACCTCAATGGTGACATATATGTATTTTGATAATATATTTACTTTGAACTTTATCCCAAGTTAGACTTATCGCTTCTCACTAAGCACTAATTTACTTGTCTATCAAACCCTTTTGAATTCCTTTTTATATTAAGTGCTTTTCTCTTCAAATACTGTTTCTTATTTGTCTTATTTTCTTCTTCACTTCCCTCTCGTTTATTTTTATTTAGCCAGGCTCTTTGGAATTGTGCACCTCATGTGTGCCATGCTTTTTTTCTTTCATCACCTTCTCTATCTTCTTTGTAATCCAGGGAGCTCTATCCCAGATTACATAGAGTACAACAAAAGAACAGTTATTACTAAAGTACATTTTTGTTGCCATTTACAACCCTGAGGTTTGATTTCTTGCGGGTATGCACAGTAAATCCAAAAACACAATAGAATCAATAAAAAACAGCGCCCAACAGGACGGACGAACAGCCAGTGTGCAAAAGACAACAAACTGTGCAAATATGAGAAAAGTAATAATAATAAATAAGCAATAAATATAAAGAACATAAAATGAAGAGTCCTTGAAAGTGAGTCCATAGTTTGTGGGGATAAGTGAAGTTATTCCCACTGGTTTAAGAGCCTGATTGTTGTGGGGTAATAACTTTATACTTTATTGTCGCCAAACAATTGATACTAGAGAGTACAATCATCACAGCGATATTTGATTCTGTGCTTCCCATTCCCTGGAGTACAAATCGATAGTAAATATTAAAAACTTAAATTATAAATCATAAATAGAAAATGGAAAGTAAGGTAGTGCAAAAAAAAACTGAGAGGCAGGTCCGGATATTTGGAGGGTACGGCCCAGATCCGGGTCAGGATCCGTTCAGCAGTCTTATCACAGTTGGAAAGAAGCTGTTCCCAAATCTGGCCATATGAGTCTTCAAGTTCCTGAGCCTTCTCCCGGAGGGAAGAGGGACGAAAAGTATGTTGGCTGGGTGGGTTGTGTCCTTGATTATCCTGGCAGCACTGCTCTGACAGTGTGCAGTGTAAAGTAAGTCCAAAGATGGAAGCTTGGTTTGTGTGATGTGCTGGGCTGTGTTCACGATCTTCTGCAGCTTCTTCCGGTCTTGGACAGGACAACTATTCCTGAACCTGGAGGTGTGAGTGCTGAGGGTCCTGTACCATCTTCGCGATGACAGTGGCGCGAAGAGAGCATGGCCTGGGTGTTAGGGGTCCCTGATGATGGAATTTTGGGTCATGATAAAGATTAGCTTTACTCATCAAATGTACATTGAAACTTACAGTGAAATGCATCGTTTGAGACAAATCAAATTAGTGAGGATCACGCTAAGGGAGCCTGCAAGTGTCACCAGCGCCAAAAGAGGTTCTGTTGAATCCTTTCTGCACGCTTTCTAAAGTACTAATATTGGTTTGTAATTGTCACGTATACAAAGATATAATGAAACACTTCTCTTCCATAGTGTGCATGGGGCCAGAATAAGTTAAAGTGGTAGCTATGTAGAATAACGTTTAAAAGCTACCGAAAGAATGCAATGCAATAAACAATGAAGTGCAAGATCACAGTGTGGTAGATTATGATGCCAGGAGTCCACCTCATTGTACAAGGCTGATAACAGTGGAAACCAGACTCCACTTCTTTCCTGTAACGTGACAACAAGAACTGTCCCTTAAGACCATAAGACAAAGGAGCAGAAGTCGGCCATTCGGCTCATCGAGTCTGCTCTGCCATTTTATCATGAGCTGATCCATTCTCCCATTTAGTCCCACTCCCCTGCCTTCTCACCATAACCTTTGATGCCCTGGCTACTCAGATACCTATCAATCTCTGCCTTAAATACACCCAATGACTTGGCCTCCACTGCTGCCCGTGGCAACAAATTCCATAGATTCACCACCTCTGACTAAAAAAATTTCTTCGCACCTCTGTTCTGAAAGGGCGCCCTTCAATCCTTAAGTCATGCCCTCTCGTACTGGACTCCCCCACCATGGTAAACAACTTTGCCACATCCACTGTCCATGCCTTTCAATATTCGAAATGTTTCTATGAGGTCTCCCCTCATTCTTCTAAACTCCAAGGAGTATAGTCCAAGAGTGGTCAAACGTTCCTCATATGTTAACCCTCTCATTCCTGGAATCATTCTAGTGAGTCTTCTCTGAACCCTCTCCAACGTCAGCACATCCCTTCTTAAATAAGGAGACCAAAACTGCACACAGTACTCCAAGTGAGGTCTTACCAGTGCCTCATAGAGCCTCACCATCACATCCCTGCTCCGAAACTCTATTCCTCTAGAAATGAATGCCAACATTGTATTTGCCTTTTTCACCACTGACTCAACCTGGAGGTTAACCTTAAGGGTATCCTGCATGAGGACTCCCAAGTCTCGTCGCATCTCAGAACTTTGAATTCTCTCCCCATTTAAATAATAGTCTGCCCGTTTATTTCTTCTACCGAAGTGCATAACCATACATTTTCCAACATTGTATTTCATTTGCCACTTCTTTGCCCATTCTTCCAATCTATCCAAGTCTCTCTGCAGACTCTCTGTTTCCTCAGCACTACCGGCCCCTCCACCTATCTTTGTATCATCAGCAGACTTAGCCACAAAGCTAATTCCATAATCCAAATCGTTGATGTACAACGTAAGAGTTCAATAGGATTTTCGATAAGTAATTCAAGTTTAAGTTTATTATTATCTGACTATACAACCAAATGAGACAATTTTCCTGTGAACCATGGTGCTCCTGCAGCCTTTTTTCATACACAGCACATAAAACATAATATTACCACGACTGAGTTATTAAAATATATTTCAAAGTGCATGTGAAGTGTGCAGCACAGGTAAGCAATAAACAGCTCACTGTCCAAGTGATGAAACCTAGGTGGTGGCAGGGTCCCACAACCTGGAGGAAAGAAGCTGGCAGTCCTCGTCCTGATGCCTCTGTACCTCCTTCCTGACACTAGTGGGGTAAAGGGATTATGGAGGGTGAAAGGTTAGCATGGGTGGTAGAAGACACAGCTTTGGGCCCCTTATCGAAGAAAGGATGTGCTAACACTGGAGAGGGTTCAGAGGAGTTCATGTGAATGGTTCTGGGATGGAAAGGGTTATCATATGAGGAATGTTTGATGGCTCTGGGCCTGTACTTCCTTGAATTTAGAAGAATGAGGGGGGATTTCATTAAAACCTTTTGAATATTGAAAGGCTTTTATAGAGTGGATGTGGAGAGGATGTATCTTATAGTGGAGAGAGTCTAGGACCAGAGGGTACAGACTCAGAATAGAGGGATATTCCCTTATAACAGAGACGAGGAATGCCAGAGGGTAGTGAATCTGCAGAATTTGTTGCTTCAGGAGGGTTGTATTGTGGGTTCTTGTTTAGTCAGGGCCTGAAAGGTTATAAGGAGAAGGAAAGAGAATGGGATTGAGAGGGAAAATTGATCAGCCATGAATAAATGACGGAGCAGATTTCATGGGCTGAATGGCCTAATTCTGCTCCTATATCTTATGGTCTTATGGTTTTGTTGAATGCTCAATAGTCAAAGGCCTGAGTGACCTCCTTGTGTTCCTAATTAATATGTGCATATCCGAAATCCTGAAAAACTTTGAAATAGAGGTACCTATTTCAAAGTGTCTCATTTTTTTATACCCATTTATTATATAAAAATAAGTAATTTTGATGCTGCTTTCCAGTTGATGTTTGAGGACAAATCACCTTTTTATAGAAGTTCAGAAGTACTGCCAGTCTTATTAATTCTCACATGTCTCTATCAACTAGAATAAAGAAAGCCCTCATTACTTCAGAGAATATGTTTGAAGAAGTGCCCATTA
This sequence comes from Mobula birostris, assembly GCF_030028105.1. NCBI lineage: Eukaryota > Metazoa > Chordata > Chondrichthyes > Myliobatiformes > Myliobatidae > Mobula > Mobula birostris. Next base: position 14,871,370 of record NC_092370.1, read on the forward strand.
TTATCAAGAATTCTCACCTCGTTAATGTTCTGCTGTGGGAATTAGAAGAAAAGTCAAGTGTGTCTGAAAAGCAGGAACTCCTGAATTTGGCCAGTGGGTAAGTCTGCTTGCTTTCATATCATGATTTTATAAAAGTTTTCTTTTGTAAAGTACACTCAGTGACCACATTATTACATACCCTCTGCATCTAATAAAATGGCCACTGAGCGTATGGAGTATTCTGCTGCTGTAGCCCATCCACTTCAAGGTTTGACATGATGTGTATTATTTGAGTTATTGTCATCTTCCTGTCATCTTGAACCAGTCTGGTCATTCTCCTCTGACCTCTCATTGACAAGATATTTTCGCCCACAGAACTGCCGCTCACTGTACGTTTTTTTCCCACAATGTTCTCTGTAAACTCTAAAGACTGTTGTGCATGAAATCCCAGATCAGCAGTTTCTGACATTCTCAAACAACCCCATCTGATGCCAACAATCGTTCCAGGGTCGAAGTCAGTTAGATTGCATTTCTTTTCCATTCGGATATTTGGTCTGAACAGCAACTGAACCTTTTGACCATGTCTGCGTGCTTTTATGCATTGAGTTGCTGCCACATGATTGGCTGATTAGATATTTGCAGTAATGAATAGACCACTGAGTGTAAGGTCTTCACAAGAACTGACAGAATATGGAACAATGGTGTTCTGGAAAAGGTAGGGATCCAAAATTTAAGAAAGGTGACAGGCTGAAGTTAATTAGTATTTATAAAAAAGTTGTGGCTGGAGGAATCAGTGGAACTGTAAGTTGACTAAATCCCTAGTGCCTGATAATTGGCATTTTAGAATTTATTTAAATCTTACATCCATCCCACAATGTGAGGGAGTAAAAATCTTTGCATAATGACTCTGTTTGAAGGTGGTTATGGAAATGCTGGAAGGATTGGTGATCAGTTTTTGGAATTGTGGAATAATTTATGCATTTTGAAAGATGGCAAAGGATGTGGAGTAGGATGGAGAATGAAAACCTGGAAGTGCAGACGTTAGCCCAGAATTAGATATACAAACAGAAAATGATGAAAGCTCAGCATATCGAACAGCATCTTTTCAAGTGGGAAAACACTTCACCAGAATTTGGAAAGTGAGAAAATAAATTGGCTTTAAATTGCAGGGAAGTTGGGGACAGGAGTTGAATGAACAGGATGAAGGGGATATCTCCAATAAGGGCTGCAGAAGTGATTTCATTGTTGTGAAAATGAGATTCTGCAAATGCTGGAAATCCAGAGCATCGCACACTAAATGCTCGAGGAACTCAGCAGATCAGGCAGCAGCTATGGGGAGAAATGAGCAGTTGACATTTCAGGTCAAAACCTTTCATTAGTGCTCCAGCATTTTGTCTGTGATTTCACTGTTTACTGGACCATCTGTTTGATTGATTAATGAGGACAGTTAGGAAGAAAAATAAAAAAAGGGATGTGTAAAAACTTCGATACAGGCTTGAGCTGTTACTCAGACCCGAACACACAAAGAAAATGCTGAAAATGACCGGTTGATCATGCCACTGTTGCTGGAGAGAGAAAATCTGTGCTAATATTACAGATGGACAGCCAAACCTGAGAAGTGGGGAAAATGCTGAAGGTTATTAGAAATGATGAGGCAACACGACACTTAAAGTATGCAAATTTCTGGGTAGAAAAGAAGTGGTTTCAGCCCGAAATATCGACTGTACTTTTTTCGATAGATGGTGCCTGGCCTGCTGAGTTTCTCCAGCATTTTGTGTGTGTTGCTCGAATTTCCAGCGTCTGCGGATTTTTCCTTGTTTACAAACCTTAGTGTAGTTTTCTGAGTCGGAGGCCTCCGTCAGTCAGAGTTGACCATGGATATTGTGTCCTAGTTGTCTAGATACACAAGCCTGGGCAATAGGATATGTGAAACAAACTGTTGCCCATGTAGCAGGCTCCCCGTCTCCACGCATCTGATAAACCCAAAGGAATGGCAGAGACCGATACAGTTTTGTACCAGCAGCATCGCAGGAATTGCCAGTCTGCATTGAACTCAATGTAGATCTGCCTTACGGATTCCAGCTCTGGATTTTTCCCTTGGGGTTTACTCCTGAAACTTCCCAGTGAGTGAGTATAGCTGCAAGGAGGTTTGAAATCAGAGTTTTCCTTCTAGACGAGCTGCCAACCATGGCTGACGAGTCCCATCTGCTTAAAGCGACTGGTTTTAAGGCACCAGTAACCCACATTTGCTCCTTCTCCTGTCGGTAGAAATGGTTCCGCCGGGCTTAGTAGCCAAGCCACACAGGAAGGCCAGGTGCTGGACTTGATTGTCAGAGGCTATTTGAGGTGTACGCCATTGGGAGCATTTAATAGGTTATGGGAGCTTGTCCCCATTACCACCCCCGGCTGTAACAACCTTAAGGAACTACAGGTGTCCCCCGCTTTTCGAATGTTTGCTTTACGAAACCTCATTGTTACGAAAGACCTACATTCATACCCTATTTTCGCTTTCAGAAGGTGTTTTCACTGTTAAGAAAAAAAAATTCAGCGCACGATAAAAGGCAGCGCGCCCCGAGCAGCCGCTCTCCCTCGGATTCTCTCTGGCATTGCTTAAACACGACCCTGTGAGCAGCCGTTTGCAAGATGAGTTCTATGGTATTGGAAAAGCCTGAAAGAGCTCGTAAGGGTGTTACACTTACGGTAAAACTAGACATAATTAAGCGTTTCGATCGTGGTGAACGAAGTAAGGACAAAGTGAGTTTGGCTTGTGGAAGCTGATGAAGATGATGTTGAAGAGGTTTTGGCATCCCATCACCAAGAACTGACAGATGAAGAGCTAATGCAATTGGAAGAAAAAAGGATAACAATCAAAACCGAATGAGTAATGATAAAGTACGACTTCAATTTTGAAAGGGTACGTCGGTTTAGGGGATACTTGCAGGATGGTTTGAGTCCTTATTAAAGAACTGTGTGACAGAAAAATACGCGAGGCTCAGCAGTCAAGCAAGCCTTCCACATCAGCCACAGCAGACGACGAACCTCGACCTTCAACATCGAGGGGGGCAGAGATAGGAGAAGATGAGCTGCCTGCCCTAATGGAAATAGGTGACGAGATGACACCCCAGTGTCACATCACCCCAACCCCCAGGCCACAGACAGATACTGAGTCGCGGAGAATGCAAAGGTAGCCGGGAGGCACACAGCACATCTTTAAGAAAAAAGCCGAAATAAACTTGCTAATTAATTAGGTGCTGCCGACACGTAATTGTCGGCCCAGATCAGAGACGACGCAATCGGAAATTGGCACTGATTTGGGCTGACAATTATGGGTGGCACCTAATTAATCAACATGTTTGTTTTGGCTTTTTTTCTTAAAAATGTGCTGTGTACCTCCTGGCTACCGCTGGACCCCTGCGTTCTTCGCGGCAATGTATCGCTCAGCGGCCTGGGGGGTGGGGGGCCACTGCACCACCCAAACTCCGACGACTTGGTCTAACACACCATCATCAGTGTGCTCGGCGCTGTGCCGATTCCCGTAAGTGATACTACACTGTACATACATTATTTCTACTTTGTATCGGCTCAGTATTTTTACATGTTATTTGGTATGATTTGGCAGCTTCATAGCTTAAAGGTTACTGGAGAGCGCTTGCGCCGTGTTTTTGCCAACAGCGCTTGCGTGAGATTTTCTGCCGACAGCGCTTGTGTGAGATTTTCACTCCGGAGAAGAGTTCAGTAATGATTGTGGGAAAATATTTCTACTTTATATAGGCTGTGTATTTATCATATCATTCCTGCTTTTACTATATGTTACTGTTATTTTAGGTTTTGTGTGTTATTTGGCATGATTTGGTAGGTTATTTTTGGGTCTGCGAATGCTCAGAAAATTTTCCCATATAAATAAATAGTAATTGCTTCTTTGCTTTATGACATTTCGGCTTACGAACCGTTTCATAGGAACGCTCTACCTTCGGACGGCGGGGGAAACCTGTACAGTAGTTTTATGATCAACGCAAACAACAGGAATTCTGCAGATGCTGGAAATTCAAGCAACACACATCAAAGTTGCTGGTGAACGCAGCAGGCCAGGCAGCATCTGTAGGAAGAGGTTTCGGCCTGAAACGTCGACTGCACCTCTTCCTACAGATGCTGCCTGGCCTGCTGTGTTCTCCAGCAACTTTGATGTGTGTTGCAGTAGTTTTATGATGATGTGATTGCTGGAATAGGTGAAGGAAAACCAGTAGATATTTACTATATGTACTTTTATTAAGCTTATGTTAAGATCAGATCTAAAACTTGATATACATAATTAATGCACATGGTATTGGCATGATGTATTGGAATGGATGGAAAATTTGACGCATAGAAAACAGTATGTAGAAAGAAATGATTTTTACGGTGGCCGGCAGACTAATATTGATGCCCTGTGGGTTGGCACTGGGTTCTCAGCTATCCGTAACATCGATCAGTCCTTCTAAGGTTGCAAACAACATGAAGTTGTGAGGTATTATGGACAGAGGAGGAACATAGAGGTTTCCAGGCAACTTAAGCTGATGGAGTGCAGTGTGGAAAGATCTGACAGATATGAATAAATATGAAGTTGTTAACTTCAATTGCAAAAATGGAAAGATGGAATATTATTTAAATGGCATAGATTGGAAAGTGATGATGTGCAAAGAGTCTTACATATTCTTGTACATAAAGAACTGAAAGCAAAAAATAAGTGCAGCAACCAGTTAAGAAAAGAAATGCTATATTGTCTGCCATATCAGACGGAATTAAATACAGGATCACAGATGTCTAGAATGTGCGGTCATGGTATCTAGTTTTTGGGGAAGAGATTTTGGACTGAAATGAGTAGAGATTTCTGAACTTTGGTGGATGCAGAACTCATTACTCCCGAGGGTTGTGGGCCAAGTCACTGAGCATTTTTAAGAACAGAAATGGATACATTTCTGGGTACAGTAGATTTATAGGAAGTAAATGGGAGTATGGTATTAATATGCAAGATCAGCTATGATTGTACTGAATGGTAGTGCAGACCTTAAATGTCAAATATTAGTTGTTGCTGTATTTCTATCTGCGTCTGTTTTTTTTCTGACCATTCTTGATATTGTACATGGCTATATTTTAGGTAATCTTTATTATTCCCATCCTTTTAAATCTATATTTTTAAATTGCAACTTAAAAGCTTCTCACTCAGTCAGTCAGTGGGTGCCGTCCTGAATCCGGGGTTGGTGGCTGTGCACCTCCATCTTCGATCTTGCGACAGCACCGAGTACAGCCTCTCCTCCAGTTTGTTCTCGCTGGCCGCCTTGGCACCACCCGCTGCTGCCCCCGCCGAACTCGAGCCCGAGGCCGGTGTCGGCCTCCAGCTGTAGCCGCTTCTTCGAGCTCGGCCCCTCCTTAGGCGGAGGCCTTGGGCAGGTCCAGGCACACGGTGCAGCGCCCAAGTTCATCATGTCTCTTCTAACTCGGTGCATATCATACGATTCGTAGATACGTGGTGAGGCTCTTCTAACTCGGTGCATAGCATACGATTCATAGATACGTGGTGAGGCTCTTCTAACTCGGTGCATAGCATACGATTCATAGATACGTGGTGAGGCTCTTCTAACTCGGTGCATAGCATACGATTCATAGATACGTGGTGAGGCTTTAATCTCTTCCACAGAAGATGGCCATTGGCTCACAAGGAGCTCATCTGCCCTTTGTCAGGCCTTGTGTTTTGTTTAGTCCTGCTGGGTGTCCTCACACCCTCCTCACCAGACTAAGTCCGGTGGGGGAGCCGGCCCAAGTTGTCGACCACTCGACCATGGTCCCTGGCCGAGTGCCGGGCGCCCCCCCTCCGCCGAATCTCTCCGAGCGTCTGGTGCCCGACCGAAAACCATGGCTGAGTGGCCGGTGACCAAACCGGATACACGAAGAAAAGCTTCTACGGAACACATTATTTGTGCTGCTTTACATTTTCAGCAGGTCTATAATGTTATTACTATAGCGGAAACAATATTGATTCTCTACGATTTGTACTACTATGTTTTCCAAAGTACATAATTCATTACCACCTGAAGATACTTCATCCTTCCCACCTTCAACTTGTACAAGAGGGTCATTGAATTTGTTGGCAATTAATTTAGATTCAGAACTGTAGGAAATGGAGCCTCAATTTTAGATCCATGCGTTATTGCACTGCAGCTATAGTATTACCCAGCCTAGCCCTCTAGTGGCTTTTCTTGTGCTGGACCATTGAATATTTAATGACTGTTTCCATTGCTATACTTTACCAGAATTTAAGGAAAGACAGAGGCCTCTTTGCTGTCCAGCCAGTATTTAGTTGTAAAGATACAGTATGGATCGTAGGAAGTTAACAGCACAGAACGAGGATACTTAGTCCTTCAATTCTGTGCAACAGCAGTCCAACTGGTTCATTCCCTCAGCCCCTCCCAACATCCCTTATTATTTTCTTTCATGAGTTCCACATTGCACATCTCAATTAAATGGGTACCCCTATTCCCTCTAGCTTTGCATTCCACGCTCACTGTATAAAAATGTTTCTCCTCAAGTGTTTCTTTAGCCAATCACCTTCATTTTTATACCTGCTGGTTCTTCATTGTTGTATCAGCGGAAGCTGGCAATATATTGGCAATCTCCGTTCAAGTTTTTTCAGTCCAGGTGAAGAGTCTTGACCCAAAACATCCTCTCGTCTGTCCACTTCCCTCCACAGATGCTGCAGGTTAATGTTTACTTCAGGTTTTGATAATTGTAGTTGCTGGGTGCCTTCATGATATACATCTGTTGTCTTGTAATCTTAAGTGTTTCTATCAGACCTCTCCTCTGCTTCTTCAGTTCCAAAGAGCGCACCTCTACTCTGCTGCCATGCACCAAAGTCCCTCACCTTTTGAATCAATTTAGTAGCCATTTAACCCACTGACATGGTTGTGGGATGTGAGAGGAGGCTGTGGCATTCAGAGGCAGCCCACTTAGTCACAGACTCTGCAAAGACTAGCGATTGCAACATTTAAAAGAAGTTTAGTTAAGTACATGGATGGGAAAGGTATGGAGGACTATGATCCAGGTGCAGGTCAATGGGACTAAGCAGAATTATGGCCTGGCATGGGCGAGATGGGCCGAAGGGGCTGTTTCTGTGTTGTAGTGCTCTGTGACTGACTGTACCCTAAGTCAGGATGGAAGTTGGGTCCATGTAGCTGTGAGAAAGAAGTACTGTCTGCTGTTCCACTGTGTCAGCTGCTATTTATGTACACTTTCACTCCCCTCTGAATAACAAGCTTTCACTCTTCCACTTTCCTGCTTGCTGTAATCTTTTTAATTCCATGATCTTCATTCATAGTAACAAGCTTATTACATGGCACTTCATCAAACTCTGTTTGAATTATATATAGAAAATGCATTAATCACATTTTTTTCGCCTAGACTTTCTCTGTTACTTCATCAAAAATATATGCCTTTTTTTTTTCCACACTGGCTTTCTCTGTCAATCCACAATCATCCCAATGAGCAGAGAGAGGGGGAAAAAAACACATTGTGCAAACAATAAAAGCAAGCAACAGTGTTCGGAGCGGGACTGAGTCTGTTATCATGAAGCCCGGAGCAGGCCCACAGCCTCAGCCTCAGTTCATCGCACAGCAGAGCAAATCGTTGTGGAGCTCGCAGCCCAGAGCAGCCGGAGCAGTGATGCAGCCTCAGCCTCAGGACTGTGGAGAGCAGAGCAAGTGCCTTGGAGCAGCATGCAGAACCGGCCCAGCCCTCACTTCTGGTCCCAGCACCCTGCCTCTTCAGTCCATCTGGCTTGGCATTTAAATTGTCCAAACACGGGGTCGTTCCCCGCACTAGGGCCCAGGGCCTGTTACATCGATACCCTCTGGACTTGGACGCCACCACCACCGTACCTGATCTTTCCTGATGGGCTAGGTGCTTGGGTCGATCAGACATCGCTCTCAGTTTAGGTGGATGGGCCTCCTCCGGAACTCCACCGACTCTTCTCTGCTTCGCATACCCAGACGCAGTTTCAACCATGTCTCAGCCTCACTGCGACCACCTCTCAAACATGCAGCGACCCCGCTCTGACTTTGTATTGCACCCGCACGCCTCGGCTCGCCTCTTCATTGTTTTGGGTCATCACTTTCTGCAGAAAAGGGTTATTAATAAAGTATTTAGTTGTACTTCTTGCTTTATGAACTGCCAGTAAGCTGTTGCCTGCCTTCAGAAGCATCATCTGAAACCAGAAGCTCAAACAGGGGCACTGATGATGCCGTAGTCTCAGCCCACCTCTCCATCAGTCCCACCTGCTTATCGACTTAAAGCGCCGTGTTTAACGCGATCATCCCTGAAAAGCTGGTCGTAAACTGTCCTCATTAGGACTCAATATCCGTCTCTAACTGGATCTTGGACTTCTTGACGGAAAGACCCCTGTCAGTTGAGTTGGCAGCAACACCTCAAGTTCCATGATGCTGAGCACTGGTGCTTCCCAGGGCTGCTGACTCACGACCGACATGCCAGATACAGCTCAAACCGCATCATCGAGTTCGCTGATGATACTACAGTTGTTAGCCTCATCAGCAACAACAGTGAGTCGGCGTACAGAGGGGAGTTAGAGAGGCTTATCAAATGGTGTGAGAATAACAATCTGAGTCTTAACGTAGACAAGACAAAACAGTTGATTGTGGACTTCAGGAAGACACAGGCCAACTACTCTCCATTGTACATCAGTGGTCTGACATGGAGAGTTAAGAGCACCAAGTTCCTTCGTGTGCACGTAACTGACCTGAAACATCTTACTAGTCAAAAAGGCACAGCAGAGTCCGAGAGCAGTTTCTGAGGAAATTGATGCATACAAGGCTCCCTGTCCCCATTCTAACAACTTTCTACAGGAGCACCATCGAGAGTGCCCTTTCTGGCTACATCATTGTGTGGTATGGAAGCTGCAGAGGATAGTAATAACTGCTGAGAGAATTGTTGGGGTCTTCCTACCCCTCATTTGTGATGTTTACTGGAAGCATTGTACACAAGGGGTCCAGAACATTGTTGAGGATTCCTATGAGCCATTCCACAATCTCTTTAACCCATTACCATCAGGAAACATCAGAACTAAGACTGCCAGACTGGGTAATAGCTTCTTTTCTCAGGCTGTGAAACTAATGAATACCCTGCCACCACTGAGGTCTTGTCACTAGAACGGCAAATTGTTTACTATTTACTATTTACTGTTTACCTGTGCTGTGCACGCCATACACATTGAATTATATTTTATATTATTAACTTATTTGTGGTAATATTTTGTTTTACGTGCTGTGTGTGATAGAGGTTTTGTGGGTACACCATGTTCCAGAGGAACTTTGTTCTGTTTGGTTGTATATGTATATAGTCAGATGACAAATTTGGATGTATGCTTGAACAACGCTTCACCCATCTAGAATCTCAATCACATTTTTTTTTCTTAGACACTGGCAGCATCATCTCTCTTGGTGGAGACTAATGTAAGGTGCTAAGTAACTAACTCAACCTTTCCTTCTGCCTTCTCTAGAAACCTTTTGGGCCTGATCAGTCCCATATCTTCTTTCACAATGCCTCGTCAATTCACTTCTCATCCTCTATTTCTATCTCTTCTCCATTTCTTCCCAAATGTTCCGTATTCACTTGTGTTAACAATACAACATAAGACCATAAACTATAAGAGCAGAATTAGGCTATTTGGCTTATGGAGCCTGTGCCGCCATTTCATCCTGGCTGATCTATTTTCCCTCTCAGCTCCAATCTTCTACCTTCTCTCCATATCCCTTCCTGCCCTGACTAATCAGGAATCTATCACCCTCTACCATAAATATACCCAATGACTTGGCCACCACAGCCACCTGTGGCAACAAGCTCAGATTTCTAGCATCTGCAGTTTTATTAAATTCTGCAGTTGCTGGCTGTTCATTACTGGATTTCAGTTCTTCTCAACAACACTGTGAAAGTACCTTTACTAGGCTGCCGGTCACCACCACCACCACCTTAATAAATGCTGGCCCTGCTGATGGTGCTCGTATCCCAAAAATCAATAAACTAATAAAAAGTATTCTGATACCTTTCACGTATTATTTTCTCCCTTTCATGACTACCTTCCTGTGCCCGATCACCCTGTTAAATCCTCCACTTCACTAGCAAATCTTCCCGTGAGGATTGCCTTCCCAGTCATACATTTCTCTGTCCTGTGCTCCTGTTTTTATGTTCACTGACAGGTATGTCAGAGATTGCCATCTTTGAGGTCTTGCTGCTTAACTTCTTTCCAAAATGCACATTTTGTACACTAAGTCAAGAGGTTTTATAACGCCGTGAGCTAAAATTGTTTACAGGATTTGAGTGGGTTTCTTGACAAGCTGAATTGATATGAAAGCTATTTTTCTGGAATATAACCAAAACTGAAAAGATAAGAAAGTGGATTTAAGTGTTTTATTCTTGTTTAGTAAAGTAGGGATGCTTTTTGTTGTGTATGTGTCCAGGTTACCCAACAAAGCTATAAATGAAAACGCTGGAGACGGGAGCTAAGTTAACAGGGTTCTTTACTGACTGAAACCGAACTAAACACACACATACAGATCAATACGTGCCTAATAGCGCATGCTCAACGACGTGTTACTACAACATAAAGTAGTCCCATGATATACAGTAGGCTATGTGGTATACTCCCCTCCCCTTTTATTTTAATAGTATATCAACTTTTTTTTTACTGGGGCACTACACTAAACAAAAATGTGTACCCTTACATACAAACGCCTACCAATTGTGTACTTAGTAACTTAATAATATCAAATTATAACAAAGTAACGTAATAATAATTATAGTAATTATAATTCAAGTCTCGGGGGGGGGGGTCTTCTCTGCCTCTCTGGGTAACGTCTGTCCTGAAACGTTTGCTTTGGGGAATGAGTCTCCACAGGTACATCAGGTGGGTTCTCAGCACTGATGACAGGCTTATCTGTGGATGAGGCTGATGTGGTCACATCAGGAGTGTTTATTTCTATGTCCGGGGAGTCAGGGTAAGGTGTTGTTGAGTTTTTCACCTGAGCATTCAGGTCTTGATCCACATGACGTCTCCATACGTTCAACACGCTGGAGGAACTCAGCAGGTAGGGCAGCATCCGTAGAAACGAAGAGTCAATGTTTCGGGCCGAGGCCCTTCGTCAGGACTGAAGAGGGAGTGGGCAGGGGCCCTATAAAGAAGGTGGGGGGAGGGTGGGAAGGAGAAGGCTGGTAGGTTCCAGGTGAAAAACCAGTAAGGGGAAAGATAAAGGGGTGGGGGAGGGGAAGCAGGGAGGTGATAGGCAGGAAAGGTGAAGAAGGAATAGGGGAAATCACAATGGATAGTAGAAGGAGGCAGAACCATGAGGGAGGTGATAGGCAGCTGGAGGAGGGGGCAGAGTGAAACTGGGATGGGGGAAGGGAGGGAGAAGGAATTACCGGAAGTTGGAGAATTCAGTGTTCACGCCAAGGGGCTGGACACTACCCAGACAGTATATGAGGTGTTGCTCCTCCAACCTGAGTTTGGCCTCATCGTGGCAGTAGAGGAGGCCATATATGGACATATCCGAATGGGAATGTGAAGCAGAGTTGAAGTGGGTGGCAACCGGGAGATCCTGTTTGTTGTGGCGGACGGAGCAGAGGTGCTTGACGAAGCGGTCCCCCAATCTGCGTCGGGTCTCACCGATGTAGAGGAGGCCACACCGGGAGCACCGGATGCAATGGATGACCTTTTTGTTAGTGTTCCGAGCGCATTCCGTCTAGATGCATGTATCGTTCCTTTTTATCTCACTTCTGGGGCAGTGAGACCCTCAGCCCCTGGGGTCAGCGCCGGCTGTAGTCTCGGCTGGGCGTGCTGCGGCTCCGACTGTGGCTCTTGCTGCCTTTCCGACTTGTGGCCGCCTTCTCCTGCTCCTTGTCTCGTTCTTTGTGCTCTTCTTCCGAGTGTCGTTATCAATTAAAACACGGCATTCCGATACGATGTAGGTTCATTAACCTCGTCACCAATTTGTTGTGTATGTGGCCAGATTACACAACAAAGCTATAAGTGAAAGCGCTGGAGACAGGAGCTAAGTTAACAGGGTTCTTTACTGACTGAAACCGAACTGAACACACACATACAGATCAATATGTGCCTAACAGCGCATGCTCAACAACGTGTTACTACAACATAAAGTAGTCCCATAATATACAGTAGGCTATATGGTACACCTTTTAAGCACTAAATATTCTGTATTGCCACAAACACATGGGGAAAAATATTTGATTGAAAACAAGCTAAGTTGTCATATGTACTTTGAATATATTCATGCAAAAATATTTGAAGCAATAGTATCTGTCAAATCATCATCATTTCCTGGTAAATTATTAGAATTGTCAAAGGAGTTGGGGAGAGACAGGTAAAATATACAAATCTGTTGATGGAGATGTAGTCTTTGCTGCTGTTTATTATGTGCCTTGTACGCAGTCATTTGGCAGGCAATTGCCTTCACTTGGATGCTGTGATTCATTCTAAAAAATTTCAAGATAATATTTGTGTGTCTGGAAGGATTTTTTTTTGTATAGTAACTGTAGTTCAGAGGCAAGGTACTGGTCCAGGTTTAAATTGTCCTTTAGGCAGATTGTCTATAAGGAACACTCGGTATGATTTGGAGCTGCTGACCCTATATTTCTGGTTTATTATAGGACATGTTTTCCAAAAATATGTAACTTCATTTTTGGTGTGTCCTTTTTTTTTTCTCTCTTTCCCTCTTCAAGGGGCCAGAGGTTTTCATTTTCTCTCTCTGTTGGGGGCATTGGTTTAAGGTGAGAAGGGAGTGATTTTGAAGGGATCTGAGGGGCAACATTTTCACACAGAGGATGGTGAGTGTATGGAGCATCCTGCCAGAGGAAGTGGTTAAAGCATCTGCAATAGCATAAGATGTAATTGGATGGGTACATGGAGGGGTGCGGCTTAGAGGGACATGGGCCGAACACGGGAAATTGAGACTAGTTGAGAGGACAACATGGTTGGCATCGACTAGCAGAATTAGAATAACATTGGAGCAGTGGGGTTGCCATGCAGGAGAGTGGAATGCTCCTCTTGCAGGTTGTGGAGAGGCAGGGAGACCTCCAGTGTCCCTAGCGAGTACAAATGCGAGAAGTGCATCCAGCTGCAGTTTCTAGCAGACCGTGTTAAGGAGTTGCAGCTGGAACTGGATGAACTCCGGATCATTCAGAAGGCTGAGAGGGTGACAGACAGGACATACAAGGAGGTAGTTACACCTGAGGCTCAAGACTCAGGAGACTGGGTGACCATCAAGAAGGGGAAAGGGGACAGGCAGCAGTGCAGAGCTCCCCTGTGGCCATTCCACTCAGCTACAGGTATACTACTTTGGATCCCGTTGGTTGGGTGATGGGGCGAATGACCTAGCAAAGGAAAGCCACAACAATCAGGTCTTTGGCACTAAGCCTGTCTCTGTGACTCAGAAGGGAAAGGGGAGAGGTGTGGGAGAAGAGACAAGCTGAAGTGAAGTCTTGGTCAGGGTCGACAACATATGCAATGGCGGCTCAGGTGTCTCGGTGATGCGCAAGCCTGGGCAGCTGGATATGGAGAGCTGTTGCCCATGGAGCAGGCGCCTCCTCTCCATGCAGCTGATGAATCCAAAGGAACGGCAGGGACTGATGCAGTTTGGCACCAGTGACATCGCAGGAGTTGCCAGTCAGCACTGAACTCAATGTAGGACTGCCTTAGGGACCCTAGCTACTGATTTTCCCTTGGGGTTTACTCATGAAGCCTTCCCCTTAAGTGGGTATAGCTGTAAGGCAGTGGATGTTTGAGATCAGAGTTTAGATTTGATTATGAGGACACTCAGTCCTCGTTTATTGTCATTTAGAAATGCATGCATTAAAAAATGATACAATGTTCCTCTGGTATGATATCACAGAAACACAAGACAGACCAAGACTAAAAATGACAAAAACCACATAATTATAACATATAGTTACAACCGTGCAAAGCAATACCGTAATTTGATAAGAGCAGACCATGGGCACGGTAAAAAATAAAAGTCTCAAAGTCCCGATAGCCCCAACATCTCACGCAGACGGTTGAATGGAGAAACTCTCCCTGCCATGAGCTTCCAGCGCCGCAAACTTGCCGATGCAGCATCCTGGAAGCACCCGACCATAGTCTGACTCTGAGTCCGTCCGAAAACTTCGAGCCTCCAACACCGAGCAGCATCTCTGCCGAGTGCTTTGACCCCAGCCCCGGCCGCCAAGCAACAGGTAATGCCCAGGATTCGGGGCCTTCCCCTCCGGAGATTTCAGATCACACAGTAGCGGCGGCAGTGAAACAGGCATTTCAGAAGTTTCACCAGATATTCCTCCATCAAATCAGAATTGTACACAGCATCCTACTTGACAGATTACAGATATTCATCGCCGGAGAGGCCGCACACGCTGTGTCATCCCGCTGTCTTCTCCTCCCGCCATCTTCCTTCTAGATAAGCTTTCACCCAGTAGTAATGAGCCCCATCTGCCCAAAGCAACTGGTTTTAAGATGCCTTTGCCCCCTCTCCTGTCAGTTCAAACGGTTATGCTGGGCTTAGTAGACAAATCTATCAAATAATTATCCATTTGTTTATTCGAAATAGGATTAACTTCCTTTTGGGGGCGTCTGTTCCATATATTTTCAGTTAAAAATTGAGAAAAGAATTCTAATGTTCTCCAACTTATGGAACTATAAAACTTAAAGAAATAAGTAGAAATTTTTTCTCTAAGAACTTGTATAATTTTACTGTAGTGGATGAGTTTTACTGTAGAAGTTCCTTAAGTTTGTTATAGCCGGGAGTGGATAGTGGGGATAAGTTCCTACTACCTATTAAATGCTCCTAATGGCATGCATCTCAAACAATCAAGTCCAGCTCCTGGCCTTTACATGTGGCTTAGTTACTAAGCCCGGCAGAACAATTTCTACTGACAGGAAAGGGGTAAAGGTGGGTTACTGCCGCCTTAAAACCAGTTGCTTCAGGTAGGTGGGGATCATCAGCCACGGTTAGCAGCTCATCTAGGAGAAACAAAACTGATCTCAATCTTCTGCTACATTGCAGCTATACCTACTCATAGGGAAGGCTTCGGGAGGTAAAATCTGGAGCTGAAGTCCCTGAAGCAGTCCACTGTTGAGTTCAAATGCTGACTGGCAACTCCAGTACCAAACTGTCTCAGTCTCTGCCACTCCTTTGGGTTCGTCAGCTGTGTGGAGAGGGGGAGGCTGCTACGTGGGCAACAGCTTACTCTCCATATCATACTGCCCCAGCTTGTGTATCATGTAGACACCAGGGATGCAACATCTATGGTTGGTCCCGACCAACGGAGGGCCTCAGTGGATAATATTTATAAGTACACTAATGAATTAAAAAAAATTGCATTATGCTTAAAAACCTTTGGTAATGTTAAAGATGTATGTTATTTATGTTTCTGAAAGAAAGAACCCCTGCTACCCATTCCACCCCCCCCCCACCCCCCCTTGGTACTCAGTGTTTTGAGTTGATTTTCTTTTTGACCAGTCAAGTGTTTGACCACAAAGAAACCACAAGCATTTATAGAGTTTCCAAATCAGGCCATGGAAAAAGTATGCTGACCTGATAGGCTGAACGTACAACATGAAATCTTCCCTCAAGTTGTCAATTTAAAGGCTAGTGTATGAAACAAAGTCAAAATAATCTGGAAGTTCTCCGAGCATTAGATTAAGACACAAGAATTATTGTTTTCGGTCAATACACTTCTATCAGGTTCATTGACCTGAAATATACTGGCCAGCTGAGTGTTTCCAGCCTTTCTGTTGCAGGTAAATTTACTTAATGTAGTGCAGTAATTTACATATAAGTCGACCGAGGCTTTCCAGGCCACCAAGTTTGTGCAGGTATGCTACTGAATGTAAACAAAGTTCACCTCATTTGAACAGGAATGAAGATCATCAGTAGTAGTAGTAGTATACTCATCCATCGAATATGATAGTTTCAAAAGGGGTCGTCTTTTAGTGAGTCCTCAGGTGAGGGTCGAGCCAATACCACTTGCTCTTCCACGACGTTTACTCCCCTCTCCCTGACACTGAGGCTGTGGGACTGCTCCAGTTGCTATGCACGTCGTACCTGCGAGCTTTGAGACGACTTGATGAATTGAGTCTGAGGCTATGGGCCTGCTCCAGGTTTCAGGTCTATGGACTCCGTTTTGGTTCTGAACGCTATTGCTTGCTTTTATTGTTTGCATGATTTTTATCTATTTTTTCTCTCTGTGCTTAGGGTGTTGGTCTTTTTTTTAAAAAAATTGGACTCTTTTGGGTTTCTTGCTTTGTGGCTGTCTGTAAGTAGAGGAATTTCAAGATTGTATCATACTTTGATAGTGTACTTCGAACTTTGGTTGTACAGGCTGATCCGGGATCCACATAATTGGTATGTTAGGGTGGATTTCCTTAATGGAGAACTTTTTTTAACGTAGAGAGGCTGCTGTACCAGGAGCGACCTCATATTCCTTGACAGATATTGGTCAGGGTCCAGTAGCAAAGAGTGCAAATCGACTCAGGACCCTTCACTGATGCAGCCTTCCTCTGCTTTCACTACCATTGTGATGTGACGTCATCTTCTCCACCGTTGAGGTCTCAGTTGGATCACTCTTTGTTCAGAACCTCAGAATCAGGTTTAATATCGCTGGCATATGTCATGAAATTTGTTTTCGCGCGGCAGTACTACAGTGCAATACATAATATTTGTAAATTACAGTAAGAAGTATATATTTATTAAAGAAGTTAAATTACCAGTGCAAAAAGAGATAACAAGTAGTGAGGTAATGTTCAAGGGTTCAATGACCATTCAGAAATTTGATGGCAGAGGGGAAGAGGCTATTCATGAATCATTGAGTGTGTTCCTTCAGGCTTCTGTACCTCCTCCCTGATGGCGGCATTGAGAACAGGGCATGTCCTGGGTGATGGGTGTCCCTCCTTTTTGAGGAGTCACTCCTTGGAGTTGTCCTGGATGCTGTGGAGGCCCGTGATGGAGCTGTCTGAGTTCACAACTTTCTGCAGCTTATTTTGATCCTGTGTTGTGGTCTCCCCCATACCAGACGATGATGCAGCCAGTTAGAATGCTCTCCATGGTACACCTGAGGAAATTGCTGCGCATCTTTGGTGATATACCAAATCTCCTGAAACACCTAATGAAATATAGCCGCTGTTGTTCTGCCTTTCTAACTGCGTCGATGTGTTGGACCCGAGATAGATCCTCAGAGATGTTGACACCCAGGAACTTGAAATTGTTCACCCTTTCCATTTCTGATCCCTCAATGAGAACTGGTGTGTGTTCCTTCGTCTTACCCTTTCTGAAGTCCATAATCAATTCTTTGGTCTTACTGATATTGAATGCTAGGTTTGGGTATTTGATCCTCCACAATGTTCCGCATGGGAACTTAGACTGGAGGTGGCAGTGTTTTATTTACGAGGCTTGACATCAACCCGGCACGGATGGAGAGTGCGCTCGGGAGTGGACTGTCACTGGATCGAACTCGGGAACCTCCATTCTCAAGCCCAGCGCTGATCTCACTGCACCACCAGCCGACCTGTAACTCCTCTCAACCAGCTGGTATATCTTGCTCCTGTACACCTTCTTATCACCATCTGAAATTCTGGCTACAGTATTTATGTTGTCAGCAAGTTTATAGATGGCATTTCAGCTGTGCCTAGCCACACAGTAATGGGTGTAAAGAGAGTAGAGCAGTGGGCTAAGTACACATCCTTGAGGTGCATCAGTGTTGATTATCAGCGAGGTGGAGATGTTATTTCTGATCCGCTCAGACTGTGGTCTTCCAGTGAGGAAGTCAAGGATCCAGTTGCAGAGGGAGGTACAGAGGCCCAGGTTTTTGGAGCTTTTTGATCAGGACTGTAGAAATGGTTGTGTTGTCAATAAACAGCAACCTGGGCTGAGTAAGCCTTCCCTTGACCTTACTGGTATGGGTGACCCTACCAGGAGCTCACAAAGTTCAAAGTAAATATTATTTTCGAAGTGAAACATATTCAACTTGTGTGATTCATTTTCTTGTGGGCATACTCAGCAAATCTGTAGGATAGTAACTATAACAGGATCAATGAAACACCAACCAGAGTGCAGAAGACAACAAACTATGCGATTGCAAATGAAAATAAGTAACATTAAATAACAAGAAGATGCGGTAATGAGATAAAGAGGCCATGAAAGTGAGATAATTTGTTGTGGGAACGTTCAATGATGGGGCAAGTGAAGTTGAATGTAGTTACCTCCTTTTATTTAAGAGCCTGATTGTTGTGTGGTATTAACTATTCTTGAACCTGGTGGTGCAAGTCCTGAAGCTCTTGTACCTTCTATCTGAGGGAGCAGCGAAAAAAGCGCATAACCTCGGTGGTGGGGATCACCATTTGATGGATTTCAATTAGGTCACCCTTCATTTTTCTGAATTCTAGTGAATTCAGGCCCAGAGCCATCAAATGTTCTTCATATGATGTCATTCTGGTTACCCCTTAGCCTCCTGTGGTCCAGTGGAAAAAAATTCCAGAATTATGCAATGTCTCCTTATAGCTAATGCTATCGAATCCCAGGCAACATCCTTGTGAACTGCTTCTACTCCCTCTCCAAAGCCTTCACATCCTTTCTGTAATGTGGTACTCAGAACTATACACAATAAATCATATATGGTCTAACTCCATATTTGGCAGCTGTATCATGATTTCCTGCATTTTATGCTCAGTGCCCTGACTGATAAAGACAAGTATATTCTATGCTTTCCTTGCTTCTGTAGCTGTTGTGTTGCCACTTCCTTTGTGTAAACAAAATAATTAGACCTCTACAAACCAACTATTTTCATACACAGAATTGGTAGCCTGTGCCTTGTCAAAGGCCTTCTGAAAGTCCAAGTAAACAGCATGCACTGATTCTCCTTTGTCTATCCTGCCTGTTATTTCCTCAAAAAATCTCAATAGATTCCTCAGGCAAGATTCCTCCTTAAGATAACCATGCTGACTTTGACCTATTTTATTATGTGCCTCCATGTACCCCAAAACCTGTTCCTCAATAATGGACTCCAACTTCTTCTCAACCATGGAAATCAGACTAACTGGCTTATAATTTCCATTCTTCTGCCTCCCTCCCTTATAAAAGTGTGGAGTGACATTTGCAATTTTCAAGTCCTCCTGAACCATTCCAGAATTTATTGATTCCTGAAAGATCATTACTGATCCCTCCACATATTCCCCAGTTAACTCTTTGAGATGTACATATGACAAATAAAGCTAATCTTTAATCTTTGTATTCCCACATGACTTGGCCAGTGTGTTCTATATCTTCACCCTGGACTATGAAATTGTTTGTCCTCAGGAACATGTCCAGTCATTTCATTTAGAGGACAAATGTCTGTGTCCCTGACTTACCACATTGCCTGCCAATGTCATTCCCTTAATTAGAGAGCCTCATTCTTCATTCCCTTGACACCAGAACATTTCTCTGTTAGTCCCTGGAGCAACAACATCACATGCTTCTCAAAGTGTCAGTGTGTTTGGCACATTTGTGTTTATATTTGTGAAGGCAAAAACAAAGAGCTGTCATTTATTGAAGGTAGTAACTCTCAAACATTTGCCACAGCAATTTATCAAGTTGTACTAATTGTACATTCTCTGCACTTAATATCTTATATAGCAGTTTTTTGAATTTAGATTCTTCCTCATCAAAGGCATTATGATTTTGTGCATAAATTTCAGATTTAGTTGTGCAGATTACGATCATATTACTACATTGGATTACAAGCTGTGATAGAAACAAAAAATTTTAAATGGTCAATATGTATATTTATTTTACAAATGCAGATTGTCCAGTTTGGTAATTCATGTGTGTTGTAAAGCCCCCTTGAGCCATATCGGATCAATTGCGAGACTATAGCAAGTGTGTATACGGCCAATTGGTCATGCGGTGAATAATCGATTGGGCCCTCCTATGCATGAGAGTTTAACGTGGTCAATCAGAAGTGGCTGATTGGCTGGAGGCAAAGAGTGGGAATAAAGGGGGCCTTTTCTGACTGGCTGCTGGTGACTAGTGGTGTTCCATAAGGGTCTGTGTTGGGACCAATTCTTTTTATGTTGTATATCAATGATTTGGGTGATGGAATTGATGACTTTGTTGCAAAGTTTTCAGATGATATGAAAGAAGGTGGAGGGACAGTTAGTTTTTGAGAAAGAAGAGAATAGAGGCTACAGAAGACTTAGAAGGATTTGGAGAGTGGACAAAGAAATGGCAGATGGAATATAGTGTCGGAAAGTGTATGGTCATGCACTTTGGTAGAAGAAATAAAAGGGTTGACTGTTTTCTAAAGATAGAGATAATACAAAAATCTGAGGTGCAAAGGACTTGGGAGTGTTTGTGCAGGATTCCCTGAAGTTTAATTTGCAGGTTGAGTCTGTGGTGAGGAAGGCAAATACAATGCTAGCATTCACTTCAAGAGGACTAGACTATGAAAGGAAGGATCTAATATTGAGACTTTATAAAACACTGGTGAGGCATCACTTGGAATATTGTGAGCAGTTTTGTCCCCTTATCTTAGAAAGGATGTGCTGAAACTGGAGTGGGTTCAAGAGGGGTTCACGAAAATGATCCCAGGATTGAATAGCTTGTCATATGAAGAGCATCTTATCGATATGAATTATGGACCTAATTGAAACCTATCGAATGGTGAAAGGCCTTGAGAGAGTGGATGTTGAGAGGATGTTTCCTATGGTGGGAGAGTCTTCAGACCATAGGAATCAGCCTCAGAAGAGAGGGACGTCCTTTTAGAATGGAGATGAGGAATTTAATTAGCCAGAGACTAGTGAATCTGTGGAATTCTTTGCCATGGGCTGCTGTGGAGTCCAAGTCTTTACGTATATTTAAGGCAGAGGTTGATAGGTTCTTGATTGGTTGAGGCACGAAGGGATACAGGAAGAAGGCAGGAGATTGGGGCTGAGAAAAAATTGGACCAGCCATGGTGAAATAGCGGAGCAGATTTGATGGGCCAAATGGCCTAATTCTGCTCCCACACTTTATGGTCCTATGGTCTTTCGAGTGCGCACATTATTTGTCTCGGTAGGATAGGTTTGTCACTCCCGCACTGTAAGTAGCCCAGCATGTACCGTGACTAATGATACTCAGTAAAATCATTTAGTCCATTGTCTTTCCTGCTTTGCACATGCGTAACTCCCCTAAGTCAGAGTCTTGGATAATCTTCATTCGTAACTTTAGCTCTAGTACATTTCTTCTTAGGTATTTTTCTGATTGCAACACACACAAAATGCTGGAGGAAATCAACAGGCCAGGCAGCATCCATGGAAAAGAGCAAGCAGTCGTAGTTTTGGGCCAAAACCCTTCATCAGGACTGGAAAGGAAGACTAACGCAAACACGAGGAAATCTGCAGATGCTAGAAATTCAAGCAACACACACAAAATGCTGGTGGAATGCAGCAGGCCAGACAGTTGACATTTCGGGCCAAGACGCTTCATCAGGATTAACTGAAAGAAGAGATAGTAAGCGATTTGAAAGTGGGAGGGGGAGGGGGAGATCTGAAATGATAGGAGAAGACAGGAGGGGGAGAAATGGAACTAAGAGCTGGAAAGTTGATTGACAAAAGGGATATGAGAGGATCATGGAACAGGAGGCCGAGGGAGAAAGAAAGGGGGAGAGGAGCACCAGAGGAAGATGGAGAGCAGGCAAGGAGTTACAGGGAGAGGGGGGGGGGGGGGAGAGAGAGAGAGAGAGAGAGAGAGAGAGAGAGAGAGAGAAGATAAGAAGGGGAGGAGGGGCATTAACGGAAGTTTGAGAAGTCAATGTTCATGCCATCAGAGGTTGGAGGCTACCCAGATGGAATATAAGGTGTTGTTCCTCCAACCTGAGTGTGGCTTCATCTTGACAGTAGAGGAGGCCATGGATAGACATATCAGAATGGGAATGGGACGTGGAATTAAAATGTGTGGCCACTGGGAGATCCTGCTTCCTCTGGCAGACAGAGCGTAGGTGTTCAGTGAAACGGTCTCCCAGCCTGCATCGGGTTTCGCCAATATATAGAAGGCCGCACCGGGAGCACCGGACACAGTATATCACCCCAGCCGACTCACAGGTGAAGTGTCTCCTCATCTGGAAGGACTGTCTGGGGCCCTGAATGGTGGTGAGGGAGGAAGTGTAAGCGCATGTGTAGCACTTGTTCTGCTTGCAAGGATAAGTGCTGGGAGGGAGATTGGTGGGAAGGGATGGGGGGACAAATGGACAAGGGAGTTGCGTAGGGAGCGGTCTCTGCGGAAAGCAGAAAGGGGGGAGAGGGAAAGATGTGCTTAGTGGTGGGATCCCGTTGGAGGTGGCGGAAGTTACAGAGAATAATATGTTGGACCCGGAGGCTGGTGGGATGGTAGGTGAGGACAAGAGGAACCCTATTCCTAGTGGGGTGGCGGGAGGATGGAGTGAGAGCAGATGTGCGTGAAATGGGGGGAGATGCATTTGAGAGCAGAGTTGATGGTGGAGGAAGGGAAGCCCCTCTCTTTAAAAAAGGAAGACACCTCCTTTGTCCTGGAATGAAAGGCCTCATCCTGAGAGCAGATGCGGCGGAGACGGAGGAATTGCAAGAAGGGGATGACATTTTTGCAAGAGACAGGGTGGGAAGAGGAATAGTCCAGGTAGCTGTGAGTCAGTAGGCTTATCGTAGACATCAGTAGCTGAGCTGTCTCCAGTGATATAGACAGAAAGATCTAGAAAGGGGAGGGAGGTGTCGGAAATGGACCAGGTAAACTTGAGGGCAGGGTGAAAGTTGGAGGCAAAGTTAATAAAGTCAACGAGCTCAGCATGCGTGCAGGAAGCAGCGCCAATGCAGACGTCGATGTAGCGAAGGAAAAGTGGGGGACAGATACCAGAATAGGCACGGAACATAGATTGTTCCACAAAGCCAACAAAAAGGCAAGCATAGCTAGGACCCATAAGGGTGCCCATGGCTACACCTTTAGTTTGGAGGAAGTGGGTGGAGCCAAAGGAGAAATTATTAAGAGTAAGGACTAATTCCGCTAGACGGAAGAGAGTGGTGGTAGAGGGGAACTGGTTAGGTCTGGAATCCAAAAAGAAGCGAGAGCTTTGAGACCTTCATGGTGGGGGATGGAGGTATATAGGGACCAGACATCCATGATGAAAATAAAGTGGTGGGGGCTCGAAAAAATCCAGAGCATAAGAAGTGTCATGAACATAGTTGGGAAGGGATTGAACATCCTTTATATATTTGTAAAACCCGATGCAGACTGGGAGACCGTTTCGCTGAACACCTACGCTCTGTCCGTCAGAGAAAGCAGGATCTCCCAGTGGCCACACATTTTAATTCCACATCCCATTCCCATTCTGACATGTCTATCCATGGCCTCCTCTCCTCTCAGGATGGAGCTACACGCAGGTTGGAGGAACAACACCTTATATTCTGTCTGGGTAGCCTCCAACCTCTGATGGCATGAACATTGACTTCTCTAACTTCCGTTAATGCCTCTCCTCCCGTTCTTACCCCATCCCTTATTTACTTATTTGTTTATTATTTTTTCTTTCTTTCTCTCTCCCCCTCTGTCCCTCTCTCTCTCTCTCTCTCTCTCTCTCTCTCTCTCTCTCTCTCTCTCTCTCTCTCTCTCTCTCTCTCTCTCTCTCACTCACTCACTCACTCACTCACTCACTCACTCACTCACACACACACACACACACACACACACACACACACACACACACACACACACAATAACTCCTTGCCTGCTCTCCATCTTCCTCTGGTGCTGCCCTCTCTCTTTATTTCTCCCTCGGCCTCCCGTCCCATGATCCTCTCCCTTCTCCAGCCTTGTATCCCTTTTGCCAATCAACTTTCCAGCTCTTGGCTCCATCCCTCCCCCTCCTGTCTTCTCCTATCATTTCGAATCTCCCCCTCCCCCTCCAACTTTAAAATCTCTTACTATCTCTTCTTTCAGTTAGTCCTGACGAAGGGTCTCGGCCTGAAACGTCGACTGTGCTTCTTCCTATGGATGCTGTCTGGCCTGCTGCGTTCACCAGCATTTTGTGTGTGTTGCTGGAAGTCAGAGTAAGGTGGTGTGGGGGCGGAAGAAATACAAGGTGGTAGGTGACAGGTAATACTAGGAGAAGTGGAGGAGTGGAATCACCTACCACCTTGTAATTCTTCCTTCTCCCCCCCCCAACCTTCTTCCTCTGATTTCCCCCCTTCCTTTCCAGTCCATAGGTTTCCATAGATTATGCCTGACCAGCTAATCTCCTCCAGCATTTTGTATGTGTGCTTTGAATTTCCAGCACCAGCAGATTTTCTCGTCTTTTTCAGATTGTATAGGTTTAAACTGCCTGCCCTCTTGCACACTTTACAGCAATGACTGTTTGAAATCATAATCATGTTTAATGAAAATTGCACATTGTATATGTGAATTGTACATGGCAGTCGTATTCCTTGGCAACCAAATGCAGTTTGTATTGTCTGGCTTCTCCAGCTGATGTAGCTGAGAAGGGTTGGAAGATCAGGATATCTAGTCTTCAATCCTTGAGGTTTTTGGCAGGATGTCTGGCCAGGTGCTAGTCAGTACTGATGTAGATTTTCCATCAGGGCTAAAATACCACAAGCTTTGCTTTCTAGTCCATTTGGTATTGTAACCAAAGTAGTTGATTGGGATTCCAGGTATATAATTATTAGAACTCAAGCTGGTGGTAGAATGTTGACTATTCTTGATTATCTCTGTTATCTTTAATTAACGTCAGTTATGTTGGGTGGTGTAGAATTGTTACCTTTCTTGAATTTTTATATGTAGTACCGTGCAAAAGTCTTAGGCACATTTATATAGCTAGGGTGCCAAAGATTTTTGCACAGTACTGTATTTGTCAACGTGGAGTGGAGAGCGAGTTTGTAATATTGACGGGAGCAAAGTTGTTGGGAATGGCGAGGGTCGAGCACGGGGGGGGGAGGGGAGGGGTGTGCGACAGGTGGCAGGGGACTGCTAGGGGCCTGGGGTAGTGCAAGTGGACAATAGAGACCCATATCAGAATCAGGTTTATCATCACTCACATGTCATGAAATTTGTATATTTTTTGCGGCAGCAGAACAGTGTAATACATTAAAATGACTACAGTACTGTACAAAAGTCTTAAGGTACCCTATCTATATATGTACTTCTGCACAATACTGTAGTCACCTATATATATAGTTGTTCAGTGAATTTTCCAGTAATTACAGTAGAGTTGCTTCTGTATTTTGTAGAAAGTTTCTGTAGCAGGTGTCACCGCACTTTGTTATATGTTCGGTTAATTGCTATTACTGGAATTTTGTTATCTC
This sequence comes from Mobula birostris, assembly GCF_030028105.1. Lineage (NCBI taxonomy): Eukaryota > Metazoa > Chordata > Chondrichthyes > Myliobatiformes > Myliobatidae > Mobula > Mobula birostris. The sequence continues at coordinate 14,896,727 of NC_092370.1, forward strand.
TAGTCTGAATGTGAGATGACCACGGCTATTTTTTTCTTTTTCTTTGTTCTCTCAGCACCTCTCTCTTGTACATGTTCTGTTGTTGTAATAGTTAATAAAACAATCAGATGCATCTGAAGGTTTTCTCGTGTTTGTGAAATACCAGAGGAACTGGGTAGGTCACCTAGCATCCGTGGAGAGAAGTAAACAGTAAATGTTTCAGGCCAAGACCATTCATCAGGACATGTGATGAAAGGTTTTGGCCTGAAAAGTCAATTTTTTAAGCTTCTGCATAGATGCTGTCTGATCTGCTGAGTTCATCTAGCATTTTGTGTGTATTACTTTGGATTTCCAGCATCTGCTGAATCTTTTGTCAATAAAAAATAAATATTGTGCCTCATTCCTGATTTCTGAAGATCCTTTGGATCACAAAAGTATAAGGATCCAGCAGTTGTAACTTATCTTCACTGGAACTAACATACTTGTAGGCTGTTGAGCTATCTATATGATTGTTTTAAAATTTGGAGTAAAAGAACATATTTTGTGTGGTAAATGAAACCTTTGATGCTTGTGTCTTAACAGAAATCATCTAGAGAAGAACCTCCAGCTTTTAATGGACAGAGTGGATGAAATGAGCCAAGATATCATTAAATATAATACTTACATGAGGAATGTAACTAAGCAGCAGCAGCAAAAACAACAAGTAAGTTAAATCAAATCTCTTGCACTGGCAAAATTTAGAATCTATACCATCATTCTGCTATCACTCACTACAGACTGTGGGAGGCACACACTTAGAAGCTGCCCAATGATGTCATGGCGGTTATTCTAAACTGTTTAAAATGAATCACGAGAAATGAATATTTTTCTTTTCTCATTTTTATTGCTGCTCTTTTTCGGCACAGAATGCTGTGTTAGCTTCCTTTCTTCCCTCAGGGAAAGGTCAGTTTCCCTTCATTTGCTGAGTCAAAGCCCAGGTATTTGGCAACCATCTGAAAGTTGTCTGTGTTGAATCTATGAATTTTTTTGCATCTTTAGATACACATTTATGAACTTAGTCACTGTGTGTTAACTTAATACAACCATACTTTATTTGCACTGGTAACCTTTCAGAGTTTTTAAAAATTGTGCATTACAAATTAGAAATAAAAACCATTTTAAACTTTCTAGTATTTTTCCCTTCTAAATTTAAACTCAATAATTCATAGGTTTATTTTTGTAATGCACTCATTACATAGTGCAAGCAGTGAGGTTTTTCATTTAAATTTTTGTAAATCCATAGAAGTTTATTTATTGTCAGAAGGCACATTTGCTATCTTTTAACCATTGCTTCACAGAAAGGGGTTGGAGAAGTATGATACTTGGATGATTTGTAGAGCTAAAAGGCATTTCCACATTTTAAAATAATTACCAGATGGTTACAGTTTAGATGTTGGAGATGGTCAATTAGTTAGCTTGTCACTGTAAGTATCTAAAGCCAATTATGTTGTTATTCCATGTAATGTGCACACAGCATAGATTGTCTGGGCCTTGACCCGCCCCTTAAGAGCATTAAAGTAAGAAACAGAGAGAACTACACAATGAAAGTAAGATTTTTAAACAAATTGCTATTTTGGCTGGCTCCTGCTTGATTCAGGAGGGGAGTCAATTATCTAAGTCAAGGCTGGCAGTAACTCATTAAAATAGAGTGCATAGTTTACTTAATTTTTGTATTACTTTGCAAACACAGATTGAATGAAAAGCAGTTAGTCTGTTAAGTCATTTAGTATCTGAGATGGCATTGGAGAGGATCCAGAGGAGGTTGATGAGAGTAATCTCTGGAATGAAAGAATTAACATATGAGGGGTGTTTGATGGCTCTGGACTGAGAAGGATAATAAATCAGCTATGATGGAATGGCACAGCAGACTAGATGGTCTGAATAGTCTGATTCTGATCCTAAGTCTTATGGTCTTGTATGAAATGGCTTTAAGTATGGACATTTGGGTACATTTAACCATTTGCTAGGTTCAACACAAGCTCAGCACTCCGAACTTTAGATCCCAAGTCGCATAGCATATTGTAGCAGTTTTTGAAATGCACTGTGCTATGGGAACAACTTGTCTACTTTTGGAGTAGATCAGTGTCATTTGACCAATCTAGGATCTATTAACAGTGATCCTTTAGAACAGTGAGGGGCAATCTCATTGAAACCTACTGAATATTGAAATGCCCAGGCAGAGTGGGGGTGGAGAGGATGCTTCTAGTAGTGGGAGATTCTAGGACCAGAGTGCATAGCCTCAGAATAGAAGGACATCCCTTTAGAATAGAGATGTGGAGGAACTTCTTCTTTAGCCAGAGGGTGGTGAACTTGTGGAATTCAATGCCGCAGACGCTGTAGAGGCCAAGTCTTTAGGTATATTTAAAGCAGAGGTGATAGGTTCTTGATTAGTAAAGGTGTTAAAAGTTATGAGCAGAAGGCAGGAGAATGAGGTTGAGAGAAATAATAAATGATCCATGATGGAATAGGGATGCAGACTTGATGGGCCGAATAGTCTCATTCTGCTCCTGTGATCTTATAGTTTAATTCACACAGTTGGACTTCATAATTTGTCAATGGTGGGGGGAGGTACTGATCAGGCATGTTGATTTTGATTTTAACATCTGCAACAATGTTGTGCTCTTTGCTGACCTTGAAGCCTTTATAGTAAGCATTTCTTTACTGCACATGGATTGACGGTGTCCAGTTATGTCATCACGTGGACAGCCGATTGAAAAATTCTTACAGAAATACCAGAAATAAAAAGGCATAAGCACAAGAGATTCTGCAGATGTTGGAAATCCAGAGTAACACATGCAAAATGCTGGAGGAACTCAGTAGCTCGGGCAGTATCTACGGAGAGGAATGAAGGGTCGGCATTTTGGGCCAAGACCCTTCAAGAGTAAAATAGAGTGCAAAAAGTACTAACTTTTGTCTTACTATGCAAAGAAAGATTGCACAGATTGAATGAAATGAAGGTAGTTTGTAAAGCCACTTGCTATCTGATTTATGAAATGGCTTAGGTATGTGTATCTGGGTACATTTAACCACATGCATTCACATGCAAAATCAGTGCACCTAGTCACACAGCACATTGTAATTTTTGAAATTCACTGTAATCTGTAAACTGTCTACTTTTGGAGGAGATCAGTACTATATAACTAATGCATGATCTATTAATAAATAAGTGCACATCTTTGACTAAGTACAATATTTTACAGAGGGTGAACACAAAAAAGAAGCTAAAATAATCCTTTTCACTTTTTAAATATTAAAATCTATAGAATACTGAAAACAATCTGTGGGAATTATACTCATTTAAAGTCCAGTACATATACATACAAAGTGGTTGGGTCTATCATTGTGAGCCGTTTAGAAACTCAGTTCTATTTCTATTTTTTAGGTCTATTATAAATCAAAAATAGTGTGAAAACAGTTGAATTTCTCATTAGTTAGCTGGATTCTGCTAATTACACAAGAAAAGGCTTTCAGATCCTGTTGAAGAAGTTATGGGGATTGTCCCTGACAAAACATAGATTTTGGTGTTTAACTCTGCACACACTTTCTCAAATTGCTGTCACATTTCCGCCATTAAGTGATGAGCAAAATGAGTTCCACTGTTCGTCTCATTAACAAACCCCAGGCTCATCCAAGTTTCCTTTTGGATAAAAACATGGAGAGGTGATAATGAATGTTTTTCCTCCCTCTATAATTCCCATCCCTACCATGCAAAAGATAAAAGGGATTATTCAATACAGTTATCTGAAATCCTTGAATTGAGAGCATGCTTTATTTTTCTTGCAGTATCTTCACAGACGCCAGCTGGAAAATAGCCAACGACAAAGCAGAGGAGAGGCACCCTTGCCAGAAGAAGATCCCAACAAGTTATTCAAACCACCGCAACCGCCACCAAGACTTGAAACACTGCTTGTTGCAGGTTAGAAATTTATAAGGGAAGGAAAAGAGCAAGCAGAATATTAAACAATTCCATGTCAAACGTAGTACAGTTAGGTCCATAGTGAACCTTTTGTATTCACCCCAAGCTCAAGAGGTTCCGAGAAAGTACTTTGTACAAAATGCTGATCATCTGTTCTCCCTAGGGTTTCCCTCCAGTATCTTGATTTTTGTTTCTGTAGAGCACCCTTGTTTTTACATTCCTCCAGTTAATCTTTCTGAATGAAATCGATATGTTAATGGTCCAAAACTTGATTAGATTTTTTTAAGATTAAAGATTAGCCTTATTTTTTCCCACGAACATCAAAGCATGCAGTGAAATTAATTTCATTAATGACCAGCACAGTCTGAGAATGTGCCTGCAATTTCACCACGCTTTCAGTGCCAACATAGCATGCCCACAACTTACTAACCCTAACTTCTATAAATGTTGTTTGGAATGTGGGAGGAAACTGGATCATTCATAGGATACTTGCATGGACATGAGAAGAACATGCAAACTCCTTACGGAGTTGAACCCCGATCAGTTATCACGGGCACTGTAAAATGTTACTACGCTATTTTGTAACTGTGGCCAGTAGTTTCTATGGTAACTGCTGATGTCCGCCTGTTCAAACAGAATTAAACTTTGAATTTATTTATGCACACAGAGTCTAGGAATAACTGAATGATACATGGTATTGAAACTGTCACTACATCTTTGAGGAACTCCAGCTGAAGTCCAATGGAGAAGCACAGTCTTGTGGGAATTCCTCAGCATTACACTGGGGATGCACCATTCAAGATCTATGTTAAGTCACAGCAGAAAACCTTTTTGATGGTTATTCTACGCCTGTGAATTATTTTAAACTATTCTACTTCATTTTAATATTTTAATTATTTCTATGTTTAGTTTAAAATTAACCTGATTTATGTTTTCTATTTTTTTAATAATTTAAATTTTGAAATCATTTACTTCAGCTTTAAATATCTGATTATCAAAAATATTTAAAAGCTTTCAAAATAGTCTTGTAACATTAACAGGTGTCATAGAGCACAGCAGCAGAGAAACGAGTCCCTGCCCATCTAGTCCATTCCGAACTATTATTTTGCCCAGTCCCTTCGACCAGCACCTAAACCATAGCCCTGCATACCCCTCTCGTCCATGTACTTAATCCAAACTTCTCTTAGATGTTGAAATCGAACCTGCATCCACCACTTGGGCTGGCAGATTTAAGCTGAGAACCGGCTTTGTGTACCATTAATCATACGTGGATCACAGAGAGTGATTATATGCAACAATCTTAAATTCAGCATAAGCTGGACCAACGCCAGTTTGTAGAGAATTATAATTACACTACAGAGAGGGAGCCTAGGACCAGAGGGCAGAGCCTCAGAATACAAGGACATCCCTTTAGGACAGAGATGAGGAGGAATTTCTTCAGCCATAGGGTGATGAATCTGTGGAATTCACTGCTACAGTTGACTGTGGAGGCCAAGTCATTGGTATATTTAAAGCAGAGGTTGATAGGATCCTAAATAGAAAGTGTGTCAAGGGTTTCGGGGAGGCAATGGGAGAATGGGGTTGAAGGGAATAATAAATTTGCCTTGTTAGAATGGTGGTGCAGATTTGATGGGCTGAATGGCCTAATTCTGCTCCTTTGTCTTATTGTGTAATTGGTGCAAGTTTTATGCTATAGACTGGGTTAGTGTGTGTGCTGTATAAATTCGGTTCAAAATTATTTCTCTTGCAATCCTTAGTGGTGGAAAGGAAAGGAGATTTTCATTTGGTGTCCTGTGGCTTTGCCTTAAGACCAAGCATCCAAAAATAGAGTGTAGGAGTAGTCTCTTTATTTAAAAGCATTACATTTAGCTGTTTAACAGCAGTACAACTGGAACAAATCACATCTTGACATAGCTGATAGCAGTAGTTTTTAACTGCTATTTGAAGCATTAAGATTAGGTTTATTTTTGTTGTTAAGGTTTGATCAAAAATGAGGAACTCATCAGTGTTTCTCTAGTTTGCTGTATTGTGACAAGTGAGTGGTAAAGAAGACATGGGTAGTTGGCTAAGACCTACTTTATAATAACTATTTTCAGCTGCAGCACAGAAGAAATAGCAGCATCCTTATTTTTTCTAATTTTCTCAACTTCATAAGTTGCAACTTTTGCTCAACCATAGAAGTCTTTCTTTTCCTGTGAGACAATATAACAATTTCCTGTAAGACGATGTCTCATGAAGGCAGTATCCATCATTAAGGATCCCCTACACCCACGACAAGCCCTCTACTGTTTCCCGAGGCAAAGAATTCCACAGGCTCACTGTTCTCTGCGAAAAGTATTTTCACCCCATCCTGAATCTATTCCCCTGAATCTGAAGCAATGTTTCCTAGTTCTAGTCTCACTTTCCAGTGGAAGCAATTTCCTTGCCCCTATCTTATCTATCCCTTTCATAATTAATATATTTCTACAGAGAAAATTTACAAGGATGCTGCTGGGACTGGAGGACCTGAGTTATAAGGAAAAATTATAATAGGTTAGGAGTTTTTTCCGTGGAATATGGAAGGTTAAGGGAAGTTTTGATACAGCTATACAAAATTATGAGGGGTATAGGTAGGGTAAATGCAAGCAGGAATTTTCCACTGAGGTTGGGTGGGAATACAACTAGAGAACATGAGTTAAGAGTGAAAGGTGAAATGTTTAAGGAGAGCATGAGGGGAAAGGTTTTCATTCAGAGGGTCGTGAGTGTGGAATGAACTGTGAGCACTAGTGGTCCATGTGAGCTCAATTTCAATGTTTTAAGAGAAGTTTGGATGGGTAAATGGATGGTACGGGTATGGAGGACTATGGTTTGGGTGCAGGTCAATGGCAGTAGGCAGCTTAAGTGCTTCTAGATGGGCGATTGGCTGTTTTTGTGCTGTACTTTTCTATGACTATGATCCCTTCCCCATTCTTCTGAATTCCAGCAAGTATAGTCCCGTGCAACTCAATATCTCCTCGTAGCCTAACTCCCTCATCTCTTTAATGAACCTCCATGGTACCACCTCCAAAGCCAGTATATCTGTAAGGAGACCAGAACTGCACACAGTACTCCAGATGTGGCCTCACTAGTACTCCGGAGTTGTAACATAACCTCCCTGCTCTTAAATTCAATCCCTCTAGCAGTGAAGGCCAGCATTCCATTTGCCTTCTTGATAAACTGTTGCACCTACAAATCAACCTTTTGCAATTTGTGCATAAGCACTGCAAAGTTTTTCCGCACAGCAGCATGCTGCAATTGTTCGCCATTTAAATAATAATCTGAAACAAGAGAAAATCTGCAGATGCTGGAAATCCAAGCAACACACACAGATGCTGGAGGAACTCAGCAGGCTGGGCTGCATCTATGAAAAAGAGTATAGTCAACGTTTCAGACCCTTCAGCAGGACTGAATAATAATAATAATCTGATCTAGTTTTCTTTCCAAAGTTTGTTTTGTTGTACCAGTATTCCTTCAATATTACCACCCCATTTCAAACTGGAGTGTGTAAAGGAAAAAAAATAACTTAAGGATGTGAGAACTTGGTTCTAAGTAAGGGGAAAACGTTATTATAATTGTACTTTCTCTAAATAATGAAGTTGTAGGAAAGGAATTATTTGATAACTTGCAAATGATTTTTCTCTTAAAACCATTACATTTATGATGAGTTCTGCCTTAAATTGTTTAAGAAGATTTTATTAGCTGTGTTGGATCTCTGTTTAATTTCTGATCCTTAGGCTTGTCCCAGGAGTCAGAAATGGTGAGCAGTTTTGATTTCAGTTTATTTTAAAGTGCAAACAAACATACTAAGCAAACTAAATAAAGATCTGAGAAATGGCACTGAGGTGTCAGACAAAAGAATATAGATGATGCTTCTGAAAAATCTATCACTTTTATAGATAAAATAAAGAACATTCTATAGATAGAGATAAATTAGTTAATAAGGTACATAATTAAAACAATTATACTATGTAGGTAATGTGCTAATATACTTGGCTAATGAAAAAGGTTTACCTGCTATACCGCTTTCTGCCAGTGAGTGTGAAAAATACATGAGTTTGTTAAAAGTACAAATCTTATTAAAAAGTATTATAAAAAAGGCAGTGGTTTCCAACAGCTGGATCCCAAAAATGTAAGGTGAGCAAGGCATTATGAAGGATAACATAACCATACCCTTATCTTTTCCCTCCTCTTCTCTCCCCCCCCCCCCCCCCATTTCCTGATCTTCTCCCTTCTCTTTCCCCCATTCCCTGGTCATTGCATAGGGTTCTGGATAGGTTTGTTCCATTGGTAGGTTGAGGGGAACCATGGTTAAGAAGAGATGTGGAATATCCACTTCATCTCTAAGCAAGAATACAAGATTAATGGCAGGATTCTTTAGCACTGTGGAGGAGCAGAGGGATCTTGGAGTCTCCGTTCGCAGATCCCTCAAAGTTCCGTGCAGATCCCACCTGATGGTTAAGATGGCGTATGGTGTGTTGGCCTTCATTAATCTTGGGATTGAGTTCAAAAGCTGTGGGGTAATATTAAAGCTCTGTAAAACAGTGCTTTGGAGTATTGTGTTCATTTCTGGTCACCTCATTATAGGAAGGATGTAGAAGCTTTAAAAAAGGTGCAGAGGAGATTTACCAGATTGCTGCTTACATTGAAGTCTTTTGAGGATGGGTTGAATGAGCTAGGGCTTTTCTCTTTGGAATGAAGGAGAATGAGAGGTGACTTGATAGAGATGTACAAGATGATAAAAGGAATTTAATGAGTGGACAGCCAGAGACTTTTTTCCATAACGGAAATGGCTAGTATGAGCGGACATAATTTAAAGGTGATTGGAGAAAATTATAGGGGGCATATCAGAAGTGGTGGGTTCATGGAATGCGGTAATGGTAGAAGCAGATACATTAGGGACATTTAAGAGACTCTTAGATAGGCATATGGAAAAAAGAAAAATGGTGGGCTATGTGGAAGGGAAGGGTTAGATTGATCTTGGAGTAGGTTAAAAGGTTGGCACAGCATCGTACTGTGCTGTACTCTTCTATATTTTAAGTGTGACCAAAACTGGATCTTAGCAAGTGCCATCAACATTGGTTACTTCTCAAATTAATGGACATGGCTTCCTTTTTATTTCTGTCATACAGCAGCATTCTAGAAAGGAGGGGGAAGGCATTATCATTACCGTATAACAGGGGCTCCCAACCTTTTTAATGTCATGGACTAATGCCATTAAGCAAGGGTTGCATGGACCCCAGCTTGGGAATCCCTGTCTTACATATTTTGTGGACTTTTAGAATTGTGTTCCTTGTCTAATTTTTTTTGGGCTGCATCAGATCCAGAGTAACAATTACTTTGTTCTCTTTTATACTTGTGTACTTGAAATGACATTAAACAATCTTGAATCTTGAATAAATAGTGAAATTTGACCAGTAAAGGCCATTGTGATTGAAGTCCAAATTTTAGCTCATTAAATTGGACTTTGGAGTCTTTTTGTAAATGAGCATCAACACTTGGCATGGTCTTCGCCAAGAACTTATCACACGATGGATAAACAGTAGAATGTTACTCATTTGATACAGCGTCTTCTGCAGCCATAACATCTTGTGGTTACATTAGCATGGAATTGTAGAGAAAATTGTTAGTTTTCAAAAAGCAGCTCTTAAGAAAAAGTTATAAAAAAAAGCCTTGATGTTGATCGCATACGGATGTGGCTACTACTATGATTAAACAAAAGGGTTTGTACTGTATCCCATATTGTTTGGTTAGATTGCATGCAAGCACTTTAAAACAAAAAAAAAAAATACACAAAATGAAATGAGTGTATTAAATGCTGACCAAAGAAAATTGCGTTTTTCTATGGGGTATATCGAGTACTGTGCAAGGGTCTTAGGCACATATAGCCAGGATGCCTAAGACTTTTGCACAGTACAGTATTTGTCAATGTAGAGCAGAGAGTGAGATTGTAAGTCTGGCAGGAGCAAAGAATGTTGGGAATGGTGAGGGTGGAACGCCGCAGGATGGGTGTAGGACAGGTGGCAGAGGAGGAGTGCCAGGGCAGTGTGGTATGGGTTCAGACACACCCAGCCCTAAGACACCAGGCAAGGTCACTTGATTCCAAACAATTGGCTTACTGATCATTACAGAATGTCTCCCTGATGCTTCCTGCTCCCTCCCCTCTCCCTTCTCCTTTTCCCACCATGAATCATTCCCCTCTCCTTGTCCCCTTCCCACTCTCAGTCTACAACAGAGACTCTTATCAGAATCAGATTTATCATCACTCACATATGTCATGAAATTGTTGTTTTTTTTTCATGCATCAGCAGTACAGAGCAATACATAAAATTACTAAGTACTGTGCAAAAGTCTTAGGCACCCTATTTATATGCACCTTATAAATGTGCACCTTAGGCACCCTATATTTTGCAGAGTATTGTAATAGTCCTTTTTAATTCCATTTTTGATGACCAAGTTCTCAATAGTTTTTCCCCTTTCTTCTCAAAACTTTACAGGTCAAATCAATGCCTATTGCCAGCAGATCAAGGAGTTCACATCACAGAGCATGGGCAAGTTATTCATGGCCGAAGCCCTTCAGGGTCACAACAGCTGAGGTCTCCGTTGGAGTGATGTCGCTTGAAAGTGGTTTTCAAATTCAACAAAACTGCCTTCTGCAAAGCAAGCCTGAAGCTGACTTACCTGTAAAGTGAGTTTATGTGCATCTGAAGCAGATGTCGGGTTTATATGAATTTAACAAAAATAAATGAATTTGGTGATCAAATTAGTCTCTGTTTTTATTCCAGCTTGAACATTTTAATTAACTAATAGTTGAGAACATCATTTCGATAAATTAATTATTAACAATCTGACAATGGTTTGGTGAGCTTAAAAAGACATTTGTAGTAGTTTGACCATAATTCACTCCCTTTCATTAAATAATGAGTCTTTTTAAGCATGGTCCAGCTGCAGCAGAAACTAAGAGAAATTTATCTGAAATATGTTACAATGGTCTCTCCTTTTCTATAGTTCATTTTAGTTCTGTGTTATCATCCTTGCCGAGCTTGCAGTTTAGCAGTTTTAAGGACCCCTTGCTGCCAATATTGTGGTATAAATTAGGGCAATGCACGTGTGGAAATCATGGTTATGTTTGTAAATAATTGTATTTACTGCCTCCAGAACTGTAGATGCCTGAACCTTAATGGAATATTTTATTTAGAGGTATAGCACGGTAACAGGATCTTCCAGCCCCATTAAACCCCATGTGGCCAAATAACTTACTAACCCATACGTCTTTGGACTGTGGGAGGAAACCAGAGCACCTGGAGAAACCCACCCGGTCACGGGAAGAATGTATAAACTCCTTACAAGCAGTGGTGGGAATTGAAACTGGGTCGCTGGTACTGTAAAGTGTTGTGCTAACTAATACATTACTGTGCCACGGCTAAGATCTTTTGACAAGCCTAAGTATACCACACTATAGGGATTATCACAGGTCATAAACGATGTCAATGCAAAAAACAATCTTGGAGTTCTTTTTAGCTGTATGGAATCATGAGGGGTACATGTTTTTTTGAATGTGCAGAATTGGAGAAGGATACGCCTGATTCTTCTGGTCTGAACTAGTGCTTTTGTTCTGGTTGAACTTTCTCCCACCCCTCTATGAACTTTATCATCATAACTTTATTTTCCTTTGTCTTATCTGTGTTTAACTAGATTATATGCGGTTCACTTCAATCAATTCATGTGGTTGTAAGCCCTGCATTCTTCCCATTCTTTAGGTAAAAGTCTTTTTCGTGAATTTGTCTTTGGATTTGTTAGTGATTTTTTTTTTTGTCTATTTAGGCTCTTTTTACCCCTTCCTTCGTCCCCTAGTCAAATGGAATCAAACCCTATTAAATTGCTTCATAGCTTTAGTTCGCTCTTAAGTCACACCTTTGCTTTTGCTCTCATTTTGGTGAGAGGGAATAAACAGCCTATTTAATGTTTGTCTCCTCAGCTTTGCTATCATTTTTGTCAATCTTTTTGTACCTTCCTTGCCTTTATGTATCTTTGTACTCTGGAAACCCAGAACTAGATGTCATGGGTTCAATGTGAAAGATGAAATATTTAAGGGGAACCTAAGGGGGAGCATTTACCTTTTCTACACTGGGAACCCCTGCTTATGAGGTCCACGGAAGGCTCATTTATTATCCCGCTGCTACCTCAGAAGCGGTGTAGGGGGCGAGGGAGAAGACGGCGTGCTAATTGGCCGCCGCTCCCCAGCATACTTCAGTCCCTGGAGAACAAGCTGTGTGAACTGAGAACCAGAATCTTCTGCCAATGGGAAACAAAGGAATGTAATGTTTTGTGCTTTGTGGAGATCTGGCTGACGGATGAGATACCAGATCACATCACCGAGTCCTGAGTTCTCCCTGTTCCGGGCAGACAAGTCAAAAAGCCTCTCTGGGAAGAGTAGAGGAGGTGGGGTATGCTTCATGGTCAATTGTGCTTTGTACAGCCCCCAGAATGTGCATGTCCTCAAATCCTTTTGTTTCCCGGATCTGGAGTGCCTTGTGCTGCTGTGTAGATCTTTCTGGCTGCCTCGGGAGTTCACGGCTGTTAGTATCACAGCCGTGTATATTCCTCTGCAGGCTGATACTGATCTGGCTCTCAAGGAACTGTTGGAGACCATCAGCACTCTGGAGACTGCACACCCAGAGGCTGCCTTCATCATCGCCGGAGATTTTAATAGAGTCTAAGATCTCTCCGAAGTTTTGTCAACACATCCAAGTGAGGATTCATGGAGACAGCATACTGGACCACTGCCACTCTCCCTTCCGCAGCGTTTACAAAGTGCTCCTCCGTCTGCCTTTTGGAAAGTCGGATCACTCCTCCATCTTGCTTCTGCCGATGTACAGGCAGAAGCTGAAACAAGAGGCGGCCATAGTTAAAACTGTCCACTGTTGGTCCGACCAATCAGTCTCCATGCTGCAGGACTGCTTTGATGATGTCAACTGGAATGTCTTTCATGATGAGGATGTCCTTGAGTTCATGGATGGGGTGACGAGCTTCATCCGGAAGCGCATCGAGGATATTGTCCCCCAGAAACTGGAAACACTGGATCAACAGTTCCGTGCGAGCAGCACTCACCACGTGAGGCAGAGCTTACATTGCCAGTAACCAACAAGAACTCAAGAAATGCAGCTACGATTTTCACGAAGTCATGAAGGCAGTGGAATGACAATACAGTGAGAAAATCCAGAAATAACTCTCCACCAACAACACACACAGCTTATGGCAAGGTCTGCACACTGTCACAGACATAGAAACATAGAAAACCTATAGCACAATACAGGCCATTCAGCCCACAAAGCTGTGCCGTACATGTCCTTACCTGAGAAAATACCTAGGGTTACCCATTGCCCTCTATTTTTCTAAGCTTCATGTACCTATCCAGGAGTCTCTTAAACGACCCAATCGTATTCGCCTCCACTACCATTGCCGGCAGCCCATTCCACGCACTCACCACTCTCTGCGTAAAAAGAAACTTACCCTTGACATCTCCTCTGTACCTAATTCCAAGCACCTTAAAACTGTGCCCTCTTGTGATAGCCATCTCAGCCCTAGGAAAAAGCCTCTGACTATCCACATGATCAATGCCTCCCATCATTTTATACACCTCTATCAGGTCACCTCTCATCCTCCGTCGCTCCAAGGAGAAAAGGCCGAGTTCACTCAATCAATTCTCATAAGGCATGCTCCCCAATCCAGGCAACATCCTTGTAAATCTTCTCTACACCCTTCTATGGTATCTGCATCCTTCCTATAGTGAGGCGACCAGAACTGAGCACAGTACACCAAGTAGGGTCTGACCAGGGTCCTATATAGCTGCAGCATTACCTCTTGGCTCCTAAACTCAATCCCACGATTGATGAAGGCCAATGCACCGTATGCCTTCTTAACCACAGAGTTAACCTGCACATCAGCTTTGAGCGTCCTATGGACTCGGACCTCAAGATCTTTCTGATCCTCCACACTGCTGAGAGTCTTACCATTAATACCATCTGCCATCGTATTTGATCTACCAAAATGAACCACTTCACACTTATCTGGGTTGAGCTCCATCTGCCACTTCTCAGCCCAGTTATGCATCCTATCAATGTCTCGCTGTAACCTCTGACAGCCCTCCATACTATCCACAACACCCCCAATTTTTGTGTCATCAGCAAGTTTACTAATCCATCCCTCCACTTCCTTCATCCAGGTCACTTATAAAAATCACGAAGAGTAGGGGTCCCAGAACAGATCCCTGAGGCACACCACTGCTCACCGACCTCCATGCAGAATATGACCCGTCTGCAACCGCTCTTTGCCTTCTGTGGGCAAGCCAATTCTGGATCCACAAAGCAAGGTTTCCTTGGACCCCATGCCTCCTTACTTTCTTAATAAGCCTTGCATGGGGTAGCTTATCAAATGCCTTGCTGAAATCCATATACACTACATCTACTGCTCTTTCTTAATCAATTTGTTTCGTCACATCCTCAAAAAATTCAACCAGCCTCGTAAGGCACAACACCTGCCTTTGACAAAGCCATGCTGACTATTCCGAATCATATTATACCTCTCCAAATGTTCATAAATACTGCCTCTCAGGATCATCATCATCAACTTACCAACCACTGAAGTAAGACTCACTGGTCTATAATTTCCTGGGCTATCTCTACTCCCTTTCTTGAATAAGGGAACAACATCCACAACCCTCCAATCCTCCGGAACCTCTCCCATCCCCATTGTTGATGCAAAGATCATCGCCAGAGGCTCAGCAATCTCCTCCCTTGCCTCCCACAGTAACCTGGGGTACATCTCATCCGGTCCCGATGACTGATCCAACTTGATGCTTTCCAAAAGCTTCAGCATGTCCTCCTTAATATCTATATGTTCAAGCTTTTCAATCCACTGTAAGTCATCCCTACAATCGCCAAGATTTTAAGGATGACTTCAAAGCTAAGCGCGGTGATGCTGCCAACATGGTTGCCCCTCTCCCAGATGAGCTAAATCTTTTTTTACGCTCAGTTCGATGTCACCAACACTGAGCCCCTGAGGAGAGCCGCCAAAGAAACCTGCACTTTTGTCATCTCTGAGGTCAAAGTACGGAGGCATTTCGGCCGGACAGCTTCCCAGGGCGGGTACTCAGGATGTGTACAACTGGCAGATGTGTTTACAAACATTTTTAATCTCTCCCTGCCCCAGGGTAGAGTGCCCTCTTGCTTCGAGACATCCACCATTGTACCTGTACCTAAAAAGACCATGTCTGAATGACTGGCGTCCTGTCGCACTTGCCTCAATATTAAGCAAATGCTTTGAGAGGCTGGTTAAGGATTCCATCTGCAGCCTGCTGCCACCCACACTAGACACACTACAATTCACCTACCAATACAACCAATTGACAGATAACGCATTAGCCACAGCTCTACACGCTGTCCTTACACATTTGGAGAAGAGGGATGCTTATGTGAGAATGCTGTTCTTGGACTGCAGTTCAGCATTCCACACCATAATTCCCTTCAGGTTTGACAAGAAGCTCAGAGACCTCGACCTTGACCCTGCCTTGAGTAGCTGGATCCTGGACTTCCTGTCAGATCGCCAGGAAGTGGTAAGAGTGAGCTCTCTCACCATTGCCCCTCTGACCCTCAACACAGGTGCCCCTCAGGGTTGTGTCCTAAGCCCCTTCCTTTACTCTTTGTATACCCATGACTGTATCACCACACTCAACTCCAATCTGCTAATTAAATTTGCTGACGGCACTATATTGATTGGTCTTATCTCAAATAATAACGAGGCAGCCTACAGAAAAGAAGTCATCACCCTGACACAGTGGTGTCAAGAAAACAACCTCTTTCTCAATGTCGCAAAAACAAAGGATCTGGTTGTGGACTACAGAAGGATTGGAGACAGGCTAACCCCTATTGACATCAATGGATCTGGGGTTGAGAGGGTGAATAGCTTTACGTTCCTCCTCATACACATCACGGAGGATTTCACATGGTCTGTACATACTAGCTGTGTGACGAAAAAAGCACCTCTTTCACCTGAGGGTTGAAGAAGTTTGGCATGAGTCCACAAATCCTAAGGACTTTCTATAGGGGTTACTGCCAGGTATGGGAACTATACTTCCCTCAATCGCAGGATTCTGCAGAGTGGTGTGGACAGCTCAGCGCATTTTTAGATGTGAACTTCCCACTATCAGGACATTTACAGAGATGGGTGCTTTAATAGGATCACTGGGGACCCGAGTTACCCCAACCACAAACTATTCCAGCTGCTACCATCTGGAAAACAGTACCGCAGCATAAAAGCCAGGACCAACAGGCTCCGGGACAGCTTCTTCCACCAGGCCATCGGACTGATTAATTCACGCTGATACAATTGTATTTCTAAGCTATATTGACTGTCCTGTTGTACATACTATTTATTACAAATTACTGTAAATTGCCCATTTAGACAGAGATGCAATGTAAAGATTTTTACTCATGTATGTGAAGAATGGAAGAAATAAAGTCAATTTAATTCAATTCAATTCAGTGGGTAGTGAGAGTGTGGGGCAAACTCCCAGCACAAGTGGTGGATGCAGGGTTGATTTCAACATTTGAGAGATATTTGGCTAGGTCCATGGATGGGAGGGTTTTGGAGGACTATAGTTGGGCATAGGTCCATTAGACTGGGCAGATTAATGGTTCGGCACAAACTAGATGGGCCGAAGGGTCTGTTCTATGACTGTAACTAAAATGAATGGTTAATAAGACCATAAGGTATAGGAGCAGAATTAGGCCATTTGGCACATCGAGGCTACTCCGCCATTTCATCATGGCCGATCCATTTCTCCCTCTGTCCCGATCTCCAGCCTTCTCCCCTTATCCCTTCATGCCCTGACCAATCAAGAATTTATCAACCTCTTCATTAAATATACCCAGTGACTTGGCCACCACAGCTGCCTGTGGCAACGAATTCCACAGATTCACCACTCTAGCAGAAGAGCATTGTTTTCCTTGTTTCCAGAGAGATGAGATTATGAGGACACGCAGTCCTCTTTTATTGTCATTTAGTAATGCATACATTAAGAAATGATACAATGTTTCTCTGGTATGATATCACAGAAACACAAGACAAACCAAGACTAAAAAAGCTGACAAAAACCACATAATTATAACATATAGTTACAACAGTGCAAAGCAATACCATAATTTGATAAAGAGCGGACCATGGGCACAGTTTAAAAAAAAGTCTCAAAGTCTCTCGAAAGTCCCATCATCTCACGCAGACAGTAGAAGGAAGAAAAACTCTCCCTGCCACGAGCTTCCAGCGCCGCAAACTTGCCGATGCTGCACCCTGGAAGCATCCGACCACAGCCGACTCTTGAGCCTGTCTGAAAACTTTGAGCCTCCAACCAGCCCTCCGACACCGAGCACCATCTCTGCCGAGCGCTTCGACCCAGCCCTGGCAATAGGCAAAGCCGAGGATTTGGGGCCTTCCTTTCCGGAGATTCTCAATCGCACAGTAGCAACGGCAGCAAAGCAGGCATTTCAGAAGTTTCTCCAGGTGTTCCTCCGTGCTTCTCACGTCCGTCTCCATCAAGTCAGGATTGTGCACGGTACCTATTTAACAAATACGATATCATTTCGGAGCGGCCGCGCGCACTGCGTTGCGCCGCCGTCTTCTCCTCCCCTCCTACTTGTGCTGAGATGAGATTTTCTGCTTTCTGTGTATAACTTTTAAGAGACTTGTGCACTAAGCATACCCGCATAAGTCCTCTGCTGTGACTAATTTACTAGACTGCCTGACTGTATGAGCAGAAGTTTACAATTGGAGAGCTGATTCGATGGCCCGAATGGCCTAATTCTGCTCCCGTGTCTCCCGGTCACCTTGCAGAGACTGTCCCATTCAGGAACCAGCAGCTACAAGCCTGAAGCCTGACTCATGGCCATTTGTCTTGTCCTTGGTATAATTGCTAGTTTGGCTGGTACCTAGAGGCTAGAAGTCTGTCTTTGACAGCTGGCTGGGGCAGAGCTGTGTCCCAACCAGCTATCAGAGAAACTAACATTGCATTGCGCAAGGAAGATGGGGAAGAATGACAAGCGGGTAGGGGGTGAGGAAGGAGGGAGGGGAGTGGTGCCAGTATTCCCAACTAGGAAGGGACACCTAGTATTTAAATGAAAAAATGGATGCTCCACAGAGTATCAGTACAGGCTGCCCAGTTTTCTAAATCTGGGCACACCATCTTAGCATCTGGTCCTAAGCAAGTCAGTGGGAGTCAATATCCCAAAGTTACCTGACGTAGGAACTGGATTCTGTAATGGGCAATGCCAGCTTGCTCTTTACCTCTCAATCAATCAAAACATGCCCAGGAGCAAACCAGCCAGGAAAATGCAGGAGCTGGCCAGGGAGAACAAGACTCTGTCCAAAACAACAAGCTGTCAGAGCGGTACCCGTAGCCTCCCTCTGCAGTTTGAAGTAATTTTGGCACCCTGACAGAAGTGTGTCAGATTATTGCCAGCCTTGGTATCATTTTTTGAACCTGGATTAAGTTTTGGACCTTGTGGCTATGTCGCCAGCAATGCCCCTGCAACATCAAAGTTCGAAGTAAATTTATTTTCGAAGTGCGTGTTTATACCGCGCTGAGATTCATTTTCTTGCAGGCATCCACAGTAGAACAAAAATACAATAGAATCAATGAAAAACTACAAGCAGACTGACAATCACTCTGTAAAAGAAGACAAACTGAGCAAACAACATGTCCACGACCTACCAACTGGTACGTCTTTGGAATGTTGGGAGGAAACCAGAGGACGCATGAGGTCACCGGGAAGGGACCAGATAGTGGCCAAATTGACCCCAGGTCACCGGCGCTGTTACACTGACCATGATGCTACCATGCCGCTAACGTGATCCTTCTTGATCACAACCTCTCCACATCCCGTGCCCTGCACCCCCCCCCACCCCAGTTCCAAGACTCCTGTATTCCTCTAATTACTGTGTGCCCTCTTATTCATAATAGCTCCACCACTCAGGTGCCAAGACACCACACTCTGCATTTCCTTCCTCAGTCCTGCCTCTACTGCTCCCTCCCAAGTTGACTTTCATTAATAGTGGCTGGGTAGTGTAGTGGTTAGCATACCACTTTACAGCACCAGCTTTGTGATCGATGTTCAATTCCTGCCGCCGTCCGTAAGGAGTTTGTACGCTCTCCCGTGACCGCGTGGGTTCCCTCCAGGTGCTCTGGTTTGCTCCCACATTCCAAATGGGTCAGGGTTAGGGTTATTAAGAATATAGAGCAGTACAGCACAGTACAAGCCCTTTGGCCCAATTGTTGTGCCAATTTATTACCTACTCTAAGATCGATTTAACCTTTTCATACATTTTTCCATCATCCATAAGGGTTTCTTAAAACCCATATGTATATGTCTCTACCACCACTCCTGGCAGAGCAGTCCACATACCCATCACTTACCTCTGACATCACCTCTATCCTTTCCTCCAATCACCTTAAAATTATGTGTGCTCCCTCCCCCCTCCCCGCTCTGTTTCTGCCCTGGGGGAGAAAATCTCTGGCTATCCACTCAATCTATGTCTCAAAATTTTGTGCACCTCTGTGACTGAGCATTCCATGGCATCACTGGAAGCGTGGCAACTCTTGTGGGTGAGCCCCAGCACAGTGACACAAACGACACATTTCACTGTGCATTTTGATACACATGTCACAAATAAAGCTGATCTTTTCTTCTGGTTAGGTGTTTTCTGTCATCTGCGCTGATACCTCCTTATGTGGCTTGCTGCCAAATTTGGTTTAATAGCTGTCCTCTCAGTTTTAAAAAGTTTTCTAGAATGCAAATGCAGTACAAAGAATTCTTAATATCTGTGAATAGCTAAAAGCTGAAAAATAAGGGTAATCTATATAGAGGCAGCCCTTATCTCTGTAATGATAATTGTCACTGGCTATAGAACTTGAAATTGATGTGTTTTGACATCTGGCATTGTGCTCATGACCATATAATATAATGCAGGTTCTTTTTAACCTCCAAGGACTCAAGATAAGAGGATCTTGTTGAGATCTTTCATCTTTCAGTGGAAGGGAAATCTTTTTGGCAGAACATCTCTTGAATCTGCAGTTTATGATGGGCGCCAGACGCATCAAACTTCTAGAAAGTCTTTAATCTTATTCTCTGGTTTTAATCTTAGATTGGATGAATTATTAAGAGACTTCTTTAGATCTGACTAGCTAGGAATGAAAATGTATTCATTAAAAGTGTTGGGTTACTGTTTCCAAGTTTAAATTAGGGAAATTATAATTGCAACAGGCACGTTAATTCATGAAATTTGGAGGGAGAATCGTGAGAGAGAGTTGTGTAAAATTGTGCATGTTTTCCGGTAAAGCATGGTGATATCTGGACTGTACATCCATATCCACGTGAGATGAGTAATTATTTCAAACTCGCTGTGTAATGGGGTTTCCTCCGGGTGTTCTGTTTCCTCCCATGTCCCAAAGACGTACTGGTTGGTAGATGAATTGGTCACGTGGGAGTAATAGGGTGGCACAGGTTCATCGGGCTGGAAAGGGCCTGTTATTGTGCTGTATCTCAAAATAAATACATAATAAATGCATTTATAAACACATAAATAAACAAAATAATAAACAAATTTAAAACTACCAGAAATCTTGAAAGGTAAAATCTGTGAATTTCTCACATCCTATGGTAATTGTATACAATTTTTTCGCATATTTCAGCTTACTGAAGCAGGTAAATCCATCATTCTTAAATTAGAGGTTTTGTTAATCTACTATGCAAAATAATGGAGGATCCAGCCTCTTGGTGATCTCTATTTTGTGGAACGTTATGCTCTGAGTGCAGGTCAATGGCAGATTAATGGTTTGGCACGGATCATAAGACCATAAGATCAGAATTAGGCCATTTGGCCCGTCGAGTCTGCTTCGCAGTTTGATGATGGCTGATACATTTCCCTCTCAAACCATTCTCCTGCCTTCTACCCATAACCTTTCACACCCTGACTTACCAAGAATCTATCGACCTCCGCCTTAAATACACCCAATGTCCTGGTCTCCACAGATTCCACAGATACACCACCATCTGACTAAAGAAATTACTCCTCATCTCCGTTCTCCATTCTAAATGGACGTCCCTCTATTCTGAGGTAGTGCCCTCTGATCTGAGAATCCCTCACTATAGGAAACATCCTATCCACATCCACTCTATTTAGATCTTTCAACATTCAATAGGTTTTAATAAAATCTCCCCTTGTGTTGGGCACGTGGCCAAGTGGTTAAGGCATTCGTCTAGTGATCTGAAGGTCGCTAGTTCAAGCCTCAGCTGTGGCAGCATGTTTGTGTCCTTGAGCAAGGCACTTAACCACACATTCCTCTAGTGTCTGTGCAAGGAGTGGCGCCCCACACAGACTTCCAATCTGCGCCTTGTAAGGCACGAAAATGTCCGACACAGGCCTCTCGTGGTCTGAGTCGACTTCACCCCCTGCCCCGTTCTTCTAAATCCCAGCAAGTACAGGCCCAGAGCCATCAACTTCTCACATAGTAAGCCTTTCAGTCCCAGAGACATTTTCGTGAACCTCCTTTGAACTCTGTCTGCACATCCTTTCTTAAATAAGGGGTCCGAAACTGCTCACGCTACTCCAAATGAGACCTCACCAGTTCCTTATAAAGCCTCAGCATTACAGCCTTGCTTTTATATTCTAGTCCTCTCAAAATGAATGCTAACATTGCATTTACCTCCCGAACCCTTAGGGAATCCTACATAAGCACTCCCAAGTTCATTTGCACCTCAGATTTTTGAATTTTCTTCCAGATTAGATGGACCAAAAGGTTGTGGTGTTCTACGGAGTCCCCCGTTTCTCCGAAATGATGTGAAATCTGTTTTCAGCAACAGTGCAGATAAATTGCTACAAGTTACAAAATAAATTATGCAAAGAGAAAAGAAATAATGAGGTAGTCTTCTTGGATTCATGGAAATCTGATGGCAGGGGAATAAGCTGTTCTTGTGTCATTGAGTGTTCACATTGAAGCTTATTGCCATTCAACTGTATACCTGAATACCACCAAATGAAACAACATTCCTTCAGACCAAGGTGCATGACTCAGTACGTTTTACCCACACACAACTCATTAAGTAACATTACCACAAGTAACTAAACAAATAATAAGGTGCATTTATGACACGAGCTAAAAAGTAAACAGTATAACCCAGTTGCTACTTCCATAAGACATGGGAGTAGAATAAGGCTATCTCGCCCACCAAGTCTGCTCTGCCATTCCATCATGGCTGATTTATTATCCCTCTCTACACCATTCTCATGAGTTGAGATGTGGGTGGTGGCACGGAGTTCAGTAGTTGCTTGGTCTTAGGGAAGAAGCTGTTTCCCATCCCAACAGCCCTTGTCCTAATACTACGGTACCTCCTGCCCAATGTAGAGGGTCAAAAAGATTGTTGAACGAGTGGGAGGGATCATTAACAACGCTAAGGGCCCTGCATATGCAGTGCTCCGGATAAATATCTTGGATGAGTGGAAGAGAGACCCTGATGATCTCTGCAGTCCTTGCAATCCTTTGTAGGGTCTTGCAGTCAGATGCCTTGTAGTTCCCATACTAGATGGTGATGCAGCTGGTCAGGACACTCTTAATGGCTGCCTGTTGGTTCTGGTCGACCATGGATGTTGCCCATGTAATAGGCTCCCCCTCTCTACACAGCTGATAGATCCAAAGGAACAGCAGAGACTGATACAATTTGGCACCAGTGGCTTCGCAAGAGTTGCTGGTCATCATTGAACTCAATATCTGACTGCCTTAGGGACTCCAGCTCTGGAATTTTCTTCAGCGTTTACTCCTGAAGCCTTCTCCATGAGTGGATAGAGCCACAAGGTGGTGGAGTTTTGAGTTCAGAGATTTCCTTTCTCCTATACGAGCTGCCAACCATGGCTGACAAGCCCCATCTGCCCAAAGTGACTAGTTTTAAGGCAGCCTTCACCCCTTCTCCTCTCAGTAGGAATGGTTCCACCAGACTTCGTTAAACCACATGTGAAGACCAGGAGTTGGACTTCATTGTCAGAGGCTATTTGAGATGCAGGCCACTGGGGGCATTTGATAGGTTGTCCCCACTACCACTCCCGGTTATAAAAACCATTAATGGTGCTCCTGAAAAAATTGGTCAGAATGGGGGTGGGAAGGGTGGGGGAAGCCTCACTCGCCTCAGTCTCCTCAGGAAGTAGAGACACTACCCAGCTTTCTTGACTAAAGAGGTTGCGTTGAGGGACCAGTTGACATCGTCCGCTATGTGCTCTCCTGGAGACTTGTCCTTGTAACTCTCCTCACAGAGTATCCATTTACGTGCAGTGAGGGGTGAATTGCACACTCATCTCCTTCGTCTTGTCCATGTCGAGACGCAAGCTTGTGCTTGCTCCATTCTTCCAGCTGCTCTCCCTCCACTTTGTATGCTGATGAGGCAACCATTAAGCCAGCTTGATGATTCAGTTTGATCTGAATCTAGTGCAGTCGTACATCAGCAATAGTGGGCTGAGCACACAGCTCTGGTGGTGATGGGGTTTGTGGGAGGGGTGTCACCCACCGGTGCTCAGCAGGATGAAGCTAAAGAAGTTGCTACCAACACAGACCGACTGTGGTCTTCAGGCTCCTGTACCTCCTTCCTAATGGTAATCAGAAGTGGTAGTAAAAAAAAAAGACCCCCAGATGGTGAGGGTCTTTAATGACTAATTTTAGGAGCTAAAGCTATAATACTATTTATTCTCGCTTTCCTAGGGCTCGAGAGTAATTTCTATTTCAAACAAAGCTGATGAGTTCTTCGAATCATCAGCTTACTGCCCCACCTGGCAAATGTACTGTCGAAAACTGACTTTTCTCCCACCAAATAATGATACCTGTAATATAAAAACCATTGTCCATTGTAGGACCCAGAGGCATTTTCTTTTATGGAGTTGAAAGCATAATTAATGCTACACAATATCAGTAGTGCAATCACTCAAGTTGAATATGATGTTCGCCTAAGGGTCGTCTATTGCTTTGTCAACTAAAACGCTTGAAAACTTCAACAAATGTACCGTGGAAAGCATTCTGACTGGCTGCATCGCCGTCTGGTATTGGGGGTGGTGGTTACTGCACAAGATCAAGTAAGTTGCAGAAACTTGTAACATTAGTCAGCTCCGTTGTGGGTACTAGCCTCTGTAGTATCCAAGACACGTTCAAGCAGCAGAGCATTAGGAAGGCGGTGTCCATCACTAAGGATCTCCACCACCCAGGGCAAGTCCCCTTTAATCTGCTACCATTGGGCGGGAGGTGCAAAAGCCTCACAGCACACACTCAGCGATTTAGGAACAGCTTCTTCCCCTCTGCCATCTGATTTCTAAATGGGCATTAAACCCATGAACACCACATCACTACGTTTTTATTTCTGTTATTTTTGCACTAATTTTAATTTAACTATTTAATAGACATATATAATGTAACTCAAACACGAGGAAATCTGCAGATGCTGGAATTTCAAGCAACATGCATAGAAGTTGCTGGTGGACGCAGCACAACACCTTATATTCCGTCTTGGTAGCCTCTAACCTGATGGCATGAACATTGACTTCTCTAACTTCCATTAATGCCCCACCTCCCCCTCGTACCCCATCTGTTATTTATTTATTTTATATATATATTCTTTTTCTCTCTCTCCTTTTTCTCCCTCTGTCCCTCTCACTATACCCCTTGCCCATCCTTCGGGCTTCCCCCCTCCCTCTTTCCTTCTCCCTGGGCCTCCCATCCCATGATCCTCTCATATCCCCTTTGCCAATCACCTGTCCAGCTCTTGGCTCCATCCCTCCCCCTCCTGTCTTCTCCTATCATTTTGGATCTCCCCCTCCCCCTCCAACTTTCAAATCTCTTACTAGCTCTTCTTTCAGTTAGTCCTGACGAAGGGTCGCAGCCTGAAACGTCGACTGTACCTCTTCCTAGAGATGCTGCCTGGCCTGCTGCGTTCACCAGCAACTTTAATGTGTGTTGCTTATAATGTAACTCAGTTTTTTTCCTCTATATTTATCATGTATTGCATTGTACTGCTGCTGCTCAGTTAGTAAATTTCACGACATATACCAGTGATATTAAACCTGATTTTGATTCTGATTGGTCAGTCCTCACTTGGCTGCAGAGGCTGATCTGGGATCTGCGTATTCTTGTGCATTGTGGGCATAGTCGTCTCTTTGCTCTTGTCCACATTGAGACTTAAGTTGTTGTACTTGCTCCATTCTCTCTGTGGTTTGTGGTTGGGTCTCTCCTTTCGCAGCTGCCTCTTGTTTTCTGCGGCACAGTGTAGGTCGCTCTTGTACAGATTTCCTCCAGGTGTAATGCCTTCCCAGATTTTAGATGTAATGTTGATAATGTTATATAAAAAAAACTTGAGATTTGATATCCTTTGCTGAAATACCCAGGTGATTATTGTGCTAATTCAGTAATAGTTATCATTTTAACCTTTCATCTCCGTACTTATTTCTATCATCCCTGTTGGTTTACAGTAAGAGTGTCAAAAAACACAATCCATTATGAGAATAACAAGCTGGCATGAGTCATTGCTCTCGGGAGTCTCTCAGAGTATAAACGATTTAAGTTTTGCTCTTCAAAATTTGAATGTTAACTGTGTTTCGTTTGGCAAACTTGGTGTAGCTGAATTACATGCATGAGATATTATTCCCATCCTGCTAAATTAATTGGTTACAGGCAGGGTAACATTGGATACACATATTTTAAATTGTCGTTCGTTAACACATGCTGGGTATATCAAGTGAGAACAGTACTAAACTTGTTTGCAATAACCACCGCAACCAAATAACTTGCTGGAACTCACCAGCTGGGTGGTCACGTGACCACCCATAGTTAGTTGGTTGAGTGAAACACATAATTAGTTACTGCCTTCAGGAAAAGTTCAAAGTAAAATACCCATATGTCACCATACACAACCCTGAGATTCATTTGTTGTAGACATATTCAACAAATCCAGAATAGGATAATATCCATAATAGAATCAATGATTCACCAACTTGGGCGTTCAATCAGTGTGCAAAAGACAACAAACTGCAAATACAAAAACAAAGAAATAATAATAATAAATAAGCGATATATATCGAAAACATGAGATGAAGAGTCCTTGAAAGTGAGTCCATAGGTTGTGGGAACATTTAGATTATGAAGACACGCAGTCCTCTTTTATTGTCATTTAGTAATGCATGCATTAAGAAATGATACAATATTTCCTTTGGTGTGATATCACAAAACACAAGACAGACCAAGACTGAAAAAAACTAAAAAAACCACATAATTATAACATATAGTTACAACAGTGCAACAATATCATAACTTGATGAAGAAGTCCATGAGCACAGTAAAAGTTCAAAGTCTCTCAAATGTCCCACATCTCACGCAGACGGGAGAAGGAAGAAAAACTCTCCCTGCCATGTCCGACCACAGTCCGACTCTGAGTCATCTGAAAACTTCGAGCTCTGATCAGCTCTCCGACACAGAGTACTGAGCGCCATCTCTGTCCAAACAATTCGACCTCCATCTCGGTCGTCAACAGCAGACAAAGCCGGGGATTTTGAGGCCTTCCCTCCGAAAGATTCCTGACCGCGCAGTAATGACAGCAGCGAATGAGCGTTTCAGAAATTTTTCCAGATGTTCCTCTGTGCTTTCACTTCCATCTCCATCAAATCAGAATTGTCCACGGCCCCTATTTAACGGATACGATATCAATTTTCACCAGAGGGCTGCGCACGCGTGGCGTGCTGCTTTCTCTCCTCCTGCCGATGCTCAGTGATGGAGCAGGTGAAGTTGAGTGAAGTTATCGCCTTTAATTCAAAAGCTTGGTGGTTGAGGGGTAATAACTGCTCCTGAACCTGGTGGTGTGAGTCCTGAAGTACCTGTACCTTCTTCCTAATGGCAGCAGTGAGAAGAGAACATGTCCTGGGTGGAGGGGAGCCCTGATGACGGATGCCACTTTCCTGCAACAACGCTCCGTGTAGATGTGCACAGTGGTAGGGAGGGCTTTACCCATGGCAGACAGGGTCATATCCATTACTTTTCATAGGATTTTCTGTTCAAGGGCATTGGTGCTTCCATACCAGGCTATGATGCAACCAGTCAATATACTTTCCACCACCCATCTATAGCAGTTTGTCAAAGATTTAGATGTCATGCTGGAAGTAGAGGCACTGTCATGCTTTCCTACATTTAGAAATGGACCAGATGGGCTGAAGGCCTTTTTCTGTGATATACTTCTCTATGACTCTGTATATAAAGTACATATAAAGTACTCTGAGTGTGGTCCACCTGGACTTTTCAGAATCAGAATCAGGTTTATTATCACCGGCATGTGACGTGAAATTTGTTAACTTAGCAGCAGCAGTTCAATGCAATACATAATCAAGCAGAGAAAAAAATACTAATAATAATAATAAAAATTAAACAAGTAAATCAATTACAGTATATGTATATTGAATAGCGTTACGTACCCCGTAACTGGGTTGCCAAACCAGCAGAAATGGATCACTCAGTTGGAGTCTGGATTACTAGAACTAAGAAAGTTTTATTAAAGAAACAAGCAACACAGTACTCTAATCAAAAGGATAATAAATGCAACAGTTCAGCAATGATAAACACACATGTACACAGAATTAAGATAACAGGATCAATCAAGCTCTATCGTTGTCTAGGGGTAAATGACCAGTTTCAAAGTGACACAAAATTCAGTTCAGTTCGCAGTAATCGTTGCCATAGCGATGGACAGTGGGGGGAAGGAGAGAGAGAGCAAAAATGAATGAATATTCAAAACGACTTCCACACAGACCTTCGCAGTCAGCTTTCGTGCGAGTCCTTTGTGATGTCATCTGAGGTCACCGACCGTGACCCCCTCTGTTTCCAGATACAATCGTTTCTCTGCGGTGAACCTGGCACCAAGGCAAGGGTGGACACACACCAGGTTCCCGCCGATTCTGCCTTTCCACCCTGTGCGTCTATGGCCCGGTACTTCCCACCGACTTGTGAGAGACGCACCGCTTCCAGGGTCTCGTTACCTCGGGTGTCGTGTGTGTCCTGCCTTAGCGAACCTGTCCCTTTTTATCCTCCTGCTGGGGTATCGCCTGTCCATCACTTCAAACAGTTCAGGGTTCAAAGGGGGAGCCGATCTTGACAACTCTCTCCTTCTGTTACTCTCTCTCCCATCCCTTCATTACACATCTCCAAATGCTGCTCCATTGCTTTCCTTATCTCTCTCTCTCCTGAAGACAGGTGGCAGACCAACTGCTGATCCCACTGGTGCCAGCACAGGACAGCTACATCTTAATCTATGTGTATTCTTGTCACAATAGATTTTTAAAAAGTACAAAAACAGAAATACTGTATATTAAAAAGAGTGAGGTAGTGTCCAAAGATTCAATGCCCATTTAGAAATTGGATGGCAGAGGGGAAGAAGCTGTTCCTGAATCGCTGAGTGTGTGCCTTCAGGCTTCTGTACCTCCTACCTGATGGTAACAGTGAGAAAAGGGCATGCCCTGGGTGCTGGAGGTCCTTAATAATGGACGCTGCCTTTCTGAGACACTGCTTCCTAAAGATGTCCTGGTTACTTTGTAGGCGAGTACCCAAGATAGAGCTGACTAGATTTACAACCCTCTGCAGCTTCTTTCGGTCCTGTGCAATAGCCCCTCCATACCAGACAGTGATGCAGCCTGTCAGAATGCTCTCCACAGTACAACTATATAAGTTTTTGAGTGTATTTGTTGACTTGCCAAATCTCTTCAAACTCCTAATAAAGTATAGCCGCTGTCTTGCCTATATTGATACTGCTCACACTCTCCACTTCTGATCCCTCTATGAGGATTGGTCTGTGTTCCTTCATCTTACCCTTCCTGAAGTCCACAATCAGCTCTTTCGTCTTATTGATGTTGAGTGCCAGGTTGTTGCTGCGACACCACTCCACTAGTTGGCATATCTCACTCCTGTACGCCCTCTCGTCACCACCTGAGATTCTACCAACAATGGTTGTATCATCAGCCAGTTTATAGATGGTATCTGAGCTATGCCTAGCCACACAGTCATGTGTATATAGAGAGTAGAGCAGTGGGATAAGCACACATCCCTGAGGTGTACCAGTGTTGATTGCCAGCGAGGAGGATATGTTATCACCAATCTGCACAGATTGTGGTCTTCCGGTTAGAAAGTAGAGGATCCAGTTGCAGAGGGAGGTACAGAGGCCCAGGTTCTGCAACCTCTCAGTCAGGATTGTGGGAATGGTGGTATTAAATGCTGAGCTATAGTTGATGAACGGCATCCTGACGTAGGTGTTTGTGTTGTCCAGGTGGTCTAAAGCCGTGTGGAGAGCCATTGAGATTGCATCTGCCATTGACCTATTATAGACTTTATAGATTTGCAACATTACCCTGTGGCCCTTGAACTCAATCCCCAGACTAATGGAGGCTAAGACAGCATACACCTTCTGAACAACCCTATCAACTGGTGTGGCATCTCATGGTCCTGATGTCTATATTCAATGTGACTTCCTCAAACTCAAATCTTGCCTTTAATTAATTAGTCATTTTAGGAAGTGTTTTATCATCTACTTTTAACATTTTTGCACCATTAGGTTTCCTGGCAACCGTTTTCCATGCCCTCTAGTGAATGGGTGCAGAATGGTATCCTGTCAAGCACAGAACTAGCAAGTTCAGTCATTGTCTTCACTTTAACTAACTGACCAATTTTTCTTCTTTAATGCCAGATTTGTAGAGCATGTTTTTTTCTCTTTTCTTTTTCAATTCTTGGCATCTTTTTCCCCTTCTTAATTTTCATCAGCATCATCCGCAGCTGTATCCTACCCTGATCAATATGGCATTGTTACAGGAGACAGAGTGGGAAGAGGTATAGTCAAGAAAGCGGGAATTGGTAGGTTGATAAAAGGTGTTGGCAGACAGATTGTCTCCCGAGATGGAGACAGAGAGATCGAGAAAGCGGGGAGAGGTGTCAGAATTTGTACTGCTGGAAAATGACACTGAAGAGATATTAATGGGGGACAAAGAAATTGCAGATGAACTCAACTACTGCACAGAGTCTTGTCATCTTCAGATGTTTTCTGATGACTCTGCCATAGTTGGATGCATCAGCAAGGGAGATGAGGCTGAGTACAGGGCTACGGTAGGAAACTTTGTCACATGGTGTGAGCAGAATTACCTGCAGCTTAATGTGAAAAAGACTAAGGAGCTGGTGGTAGACCTGAGGAGAGCTAAAGTACTGGTGACCTCTGTTTTCATCCAGGGGGTCAGTGTGGACATGGTGGAGGATTACAAATACCTGGGGATACGAATTGACAATAAACTGGACTGGTCAAAGAACACTGAGGCTGTCTACAAGAAGGGTCAGAGCCATCTCTATTTCCTGAGGAGACTAAGGTCCTTTAACATCTGCCGGACGATGCTGAGGATGTTCTACGAGTCTGTGGTGGCCAGTGCGATCATGTTTGCTGTTGTGTGCTGGGGCAGCAGGCTGAGGGTAGCAGACACCAACAGAATTAACAAACTCATTCGTAAGGCCAGTGATGTTGTGGGGATGGAACTGGACTCTCTGGCAGTGGCGTCTGAAAAGAGGATGCTGTCCAAGTTGCATGCCATCTTGGACAATGTCTCCCATCCACTACATAATGTACTGGTTGAGCACAGGAGTACATTCAGCCAGAGACTCATTCCACCGAGATGCAACACAGAGCATCATAGGAAGTCATTCCTGCCTGTGGCCATCAAACTTTACAACTCCTCCCTTGGAGGGTCAGACACCCTGAGCCAATAGGCTGGTCCTGGACTTATTTCCTGGCATAATTTACATATTACTATTTAACTATTTATGGTTTTATTACTATTTATTATTTATGGTGCAACTGTAATGAAAACCAGTTTCCTCAGGATCAATAAAATATGACTATGACTATGACTATGACTAAGTATTTTACGTTACTCTTCACTACAGAAATCATTAGTGGGATGCCAGAAATTCGAGAATGTCAGAGGGCAGAAGTGAGTGTTGTTGCTATTACCAAGATGAAGGTGCTTGGGAAGCTGCAAGGTCTGAAGGTAGATAAATCTGCCAGACCAGATGGACTACATCCCGGGTTTCTGAAAGAGGTCATTGAAGAGATTGTGAAGACACTAGTAATGATCTTTCTAGAGTCAGTAGGTTCTGGAACAGTTGTGGAGCACTCAAATTGCAAATGTCACCTCACTCTTTAAGAAGGGAGGGAGGCGGGAGAAAGGATATTATAGGCCAGTTCGCATGACTTCAATAGTTGGGAAGAAGTTGGAGTCTATTATTAAGGATAAAGTTTCGAGGTATTTGGAGGCACGTGATGAAATAGACTAAAGTCAGCATGGTTTCCTTAAGGGGAAATCTTGCCTGACAAATCTGTTGGAATTCTTTGAGAAAATAGCAGGCAGGATAGACAAAGAAGATTCGATGGCTGTTGTTTACTTGGAATATCAGCCGCACCTGAAGCTGCTTTACAAGATAAGAACCCGTGGTATTACAGGAATGATACTAACATGGTTAGAAGATTGGCTGACTGGCAAAAAATTGGAATAAAAGGGCCTTTTGTAGTTGGCTGCCAGTGTCTAGTGGCTTTATAACGCATTGGTCAGACTGCACTTGAAGTGTTGTGAGCAGTTTTGGGTCCTTATCTAAGAAACGATGTACTGACATTTACCAACAGTGGTGGTGGAGACGAAAACGATAGGGTCTTTTAAGAGACTTCTGGATAGGTACATGGAGCTTAGAAAAATAGAGGGCTATGGATAAGCCTAGGTAGTTTTAAGGTAGCTTAGTGGGCTGAAGGGCCTGTATTGTGCTGTAGGTTTTCTATGTTTCTATGTTTCTATTTAGGAGGGTCAAGAGGAGGACACGGGAATGATTCCAGGAATAAAAGGGTTAATATATGAGGACCGTTTCATAGTTCTGGGCCTGTACTCCCTAGGGTTGTGGAATTCATTGTCACAGACAGTTGTGGAGGTCAAGTCATTTGAGTATATATTATAGCGGAGTTCGATAGGTTCTGGATTAGTTAGGGTGTCAAAGGTTATGGTTAGAAGGCTGGAGAATAGGCTTGAGGGGGATAATATATCAGCCAGAGCTGACTTGAAGGGCCAAACGGCTAATTCTACATCTAAAGATTTCATGGTCTTTTAGGATAGTGGATCAGACACTTATGATGGTGATCAGGAAGAATTTCCTTTCTGGGAGCTGGGAAGTTTTGGAATTCTCTGCTGGAGGATGCAGTAATGCTCCGTCATTGAATACTGCAAGACTGAGTTTGACGAAGCCACGGAGTTGGTCTAAGTTTATATTTCAGGAACAGTGCATTGCTGCCAAAGCTTCCTTTTTATTGTCCATCTGATAGCTTTGGTGTGGTCATTTCAGATGCATTTAAGAGTGGTGCAACTGGAATTGTGTTTGTCATAGAGTCATAGAGCACGATAGTGAGCAAACAGGCCCTTTGTCCCATCTAGCCCATGCTATAATTTAGCCTAGTCCCATTGACCAGCACCTAGATCATTGCCTTCCATGTAAAATAGCCCTCTAAGAAAAATTAAGAGAAAAATTAAATTTTGTTGTCAAGCTTGACTCCTGAAGAATTGCTCAAGACTTAGGTCATGAGGGTGACAGTATAAGACAGAGACACTGCCTTGCTCGTGCTAGCTAGCAGTAGCTAGCAATAGATCATGCCAGTAATGAAGTATTGTTAAACTTTGTCTGAGACTATTTAGCTAATACAGGAACTAACTGTGGACACGCAGTTCTAATTTTGGGTATTGCACGGGAACATTTGTGAACTGGCTGAGACCTAACAAGTGCTTCTTCACATCACTGATGAAGTATGTCTAGCTGTTGGCTATTGCCCAAAATTTACTGTATAAATTTCAGACGTAACCTGACACTGGCGGAGTCGTAAGACAACGGCTCCCCGTGGTCACGAATTAAAGGGTTTACCTAATACCGAGGTCTGTGTCTTTACTGTTGTTTGATAACAGGGTAAATTTTCTTACGGTAAAATAGGGCAAATTCTTCGACACTCTCCATATCTTTGCCATCAATATACTTCTCCCAACAAGTCCTCCAAGAAGACCACAACCTTGTTGTTACGTACCTTAATGACTGGAGAGCTGTGTTGACTGGAGTCGGGGCCCTGTGCTTTGACTGTAGGTAGGGTCACCCATGCCAAACAGGTCAAAGGCTAGAGGCCAGACTAAGAGTGGTCCACAGTTCCTCCAGGTTCGGAGGTTCAGTTCAGGGCTGACAACCCTGACTGGTCAAAAAATTTATTACAGAAACATGCTGCCCTAAATGCCAGCAGCATAACAGCACTGAATAAAATCTTTAAAAAGTCCCCATAACTCATATTAGGATTTCTAATATCAAACTTGCTTTTGCTTGTGTGACTTCGTGGTAATGAGCGCTGATGATTTTAGCTGCCCAAGTGATGATTGGTTGTCCATCGTGCCCAATGATGACAGGAAATCTGTGCGGGACAATTTTTAAAGTGGAAAAGCCAGTACACTGAGGCAGTTCAACTCTCTGAACCTCAGATGTCTGGGTCCAGTGGTAAGAGTAGCCATCACAAACTGGGCTCTGCCAAGGCGACAGTAGGTGACCATGGCTTCTTCTGTGGCTTGTCATGTCCTTCCCTCTTCACAAAACGTTGTAGAACTGCTTTCCTGACCATTAGATCTCACTGTGGATCTCATCCACCCAGTCCGCCAGATCTGACTTTGCGTCCAAGGACAGGTATCTCACCGGGGAGTGTGGCCCGTCTGCTACTCTCACCTGGTTCAGACTGCCTGTCAAAGCAGAGTTCTGGGGTTTAGCTGCTTTCTCAAGCAAATAGCTACTTGGAGCCGCAAGTGAGACCTGAGTGACCAGCGGGGTCCAAAGGTGAGTGAGATACTCCAGAATGGAGCCCCTTCACCAGAGGTGCTACCCCTCGCTGGACACCCCACAGTAAATTATATTAAAACAGAGTTTACAGCTTCTGGCCCAACAAGCTGCTGCTCCCAGCTGCCAACCTACTTAACCCCGCCTAATCACAGGACAATTTACAATGACCAATGAGCTCACTAATATTTACATCTTTGGACAGTGGGAGGAAACTGGAGCACCTGGAGGAAACCCTCACAAATTCCTTACAGGCCAAACTGGAATTGAACTCTGAACTCCAACACCCTGAGCTATAATAGCGTCATGGTAACTGCTATGCTACTGTGGCGCCCTATTCCTATTCAATATGCATCTTCTGAAATATAATAGTTTCTAACATATTTCTGTTAATATTTCACGATGACAGGCCTTCATTCAATTTGCTATGCAAAAAAGAAAAATGTTCAGTTACATTGTTAAGATTTATCATCTGCAAGAAATAACAGGTAAAGGTACAAAAAGAGGAGGCCATTCACTCTCCCTTCAGTACTTTGCTCAGTTCTGGAAATCCTACACATCAGAAGATGCAATTTGAACAAATTAACCAATCCAAAATGATTATATTTTGGGTTTATTTTTGTTTCTTAAGAGGGAGAATAAATTTAAAATGAATTTACCTTCCAGAACATTTTATACATGTGGTAGAGTTCAAATGTGATGTATTAAGGGTTTCCTTGCACTTCCGCTGATAATGGGATCTGACTTTCATGTCTCCAACCACAGGCATTTAATTACTGCGGATTACCCAAGAAACAAGCATCATCTGGTCCAGGGGCAATTAATAGATACACAAACCAATCTTCCGTCCTTGGACTCACTTTACACCGCACGCTGTTGGAGCAGTGCTGCCAGGATAATCAAGGACACGACCCACCCAGCCAACACACTTTTCGTCCCTCTTCCCTCCGGGAGAAGGCTCAGGAGCTTGAAGACTCGTATGGCCAGATTTGGGAACAGCTTCTTTCCAACTGTGATAAGACTGCTGAACAGATCCTGACCCGGATCTGGGCCATACCCTCCAAATATCCAGACCTGCCTCTCGGTTTTTTTTTCACTACCTTACTTTCCCTTTTCTATTTTCTATTTATGATTTATAATTTAAATTTTTAATATTTACTATTGATTTGTACTCCAGGGAGCACAAAGTGCAGAATCAAATATCGCTGTGATGATTGTACGTTCTAGTATCAATTGTTTGACAATGATAAAGTATAAAGTAATATAAATCATAGCTGGAAACCTCTGTTCTTTCATCAAATGTTTTTAAGTGCATAATATTTAAATCGAACACTTTAAATCATAAGAAATAAGTTTATATACAGTATATTTTCCACACACACATATACAATGAAAGGTCAAGGGAAAAGTCAATGCATGCTAACATTTTAGCTGAGGGCATCTAATTATACTTTATACTTTATTGTCGCCAAACAATTGGTACTAGACCATACAATCATCACAGCGATATTTGATTCCGCGCTTCACACTCCCTGGATTATAAATATTATATATTAAAGATATTAAAAATAGTTAAAATTAGTAAATATTAAAATCTTAAATTATAAATCATAAGTAGAAAGTAGAAAAATGGGAAGTAAGGTAGTGCAAAAAAACCGAGAGGCAGGTCTGGATATTTGGAGGGTACGGCCCAGATCCGGGTCAGGATCCGTTCAGCAGTCTTATCACTGTTGGAAAGAAGCTGTTCCCAAATCTGGCCATACGAGTCTTCAAGCTCCTGAACCTTCTCCCGGAAGGAAGAGGGATGAAAAGTCTGTTGGCTGGGAGGGTCGTGTCCTTGATTATCCTGGCAGCACTGCTCCGATAGCATGCGGTGTAAAGTGAGTCCAAGGACGGAAGATTTGTTTGTGTGATGTGCTGCACCGTGTTCACGATCTTCTGCAGCTTCTTCCGGTCTATGTATTTCTAATCATGATTTCGTTATTTAATATCATTAAACAAAATTCCAGCTATAAGGCTATAAGACCATAAGATGTAGATGTAGTATAGTGAGTGGGAGGAGTATTGGGAGGCTCCTCCTGAAGTCCACTGTCATCTCCACAGTCTTGAGTGTATTTAGCTCCAGATTGTTCTGACCACACCAGAGGGCCAGCCGTTCCACCACCCGTCTGATCACTGGCTTCTAAGAGTTCCGTTACCTTAAGCTCTCTAATCAATTCTGGTTCATTGCACAATACCTAATCCAGAATAGCTGATCACCTTGTGGGCTCAGTCATGCTCTAAAAAGTCATCTCAGTTCTCCCTCTTGGGATCCAGCACCAACCTAATTTTCCCAACCTGCCAACATACTGGAATCCCCCATGACTATTGTAACATTGCTTTTTGATATGCATTTTCTTTCTCCCACTGTAATTTATAGACCACATCTTTACTACTTTTTGTGGGGGTCTGTATACAACTCCCATCAGAGTCTTTTGCCCTTGCAGTTCCTTAGCTCTATCCACTACAATTCAATATCATCCAGTCCTATGTTACCTCTTTCTAATGATTTAATTTTATTTTTTTTACCAGCAGAGCCATCCCAAACCCAAGCCTACCTGCCCGTCCTTTCGATACAATGTGTATCCTTGGACATTAAACTCCAAGTTATAATCTTTCAGCCACGATTCTCTGATGCCCACATGCCAATCTGTAACTGTGCTACAAGTTCAGCCTGCTACATATTCCTTTCTTCTCAATGCCCCAGGCAACTATCATTACATTCTGACAACTGAAGTATTAGCAATGGCATATTTATGAGTAATATTAGCATGTTCATTAATTGCACCAGACCATGCTTGCTTCATGGATATTCTGCAGTAATAATGAAACACCCGTGACCACAATAGACTTAAAAGGTGCAATTACAAATCAAGATAAAATCCACAGAAAATTCCAACAATCCTCAAAATAGCCCGGTTCAAAATATATACCTGAAAGTGATACTTATGTGGGAATAATTAGCCTTCTACGAAGAGTTACGAACTTCACAGTCTGGCCATGAGATGTAATTTGACATTTTGAACTGTAGAGGCTGACGTGGCACATGAAACATAGTCAGTAATTGAAGAATGTTCAAAGGGTTATTGATAGAGATGTCAGAAAGAAAAGGCTGTAGGTAAGTAAGACCGACAGGATTGCTTTGAGAGCCAGTATGGACTCACTGGGCCACAATGGTGTACCCATACTCTACCTCCTTAGAAAATAAAATCAGGCATTTCTTCGCCTCGTTTTCGGGAAGATCAATGGACACAAAATATAGTGTAGGTATCGGTTTAGCCAAACTGAATTTATTTCGAGAGGTTGGTCATGAGGCACATCAGGACCCTGCTGCCCCCCTCATTGGATCCCCTGCAGTTCGCGTACCGTCCCAAATGTTCAACAGACGGCGTCATTGCCATCACTCTCCACCTGGCCCTCACCCACCTGGACAAAAAAGACACGTATGTTCGAATGCTGTTCATAGACTTCAGTTCAACATTCAACACATCATTCCTCAACACCTGATTGGAAAGCCCCTACTGGGCCTGAACACCTCCCTCTGCAACTGGATCCTAGACTTCCTGACTGGGAGACCTCAGTCAGTCCGGATTGGAAGCAGCATCTCCAACACCATCACGCTGAGCACGGGGCCCCCCCAGGGCTGTGTGCTCAGTCCACTGCTGTTCACTCTGCTGACCCACAACTGTGCTGCTACACACAGCTCAAACCACATCATCAAGTTCGCCGATGACACGACCGTGGTGGGTCTCATCAGCAAGAATGATGAGTCAGCATATAGAGAGGAGGTGCAGCGGCTAACGGACTGGTGCGGAGCCAACAATCTGTCTCTGAATGCGAACAAAACAAAAGAGATGGTTGTTGACTTCAGGAGGACTTCCTGTGTCTTGTCCTGCTCTGCATGTTCCACGACGCTTGTAGAGACCGCCTTCTTGACCGTTGGACCTTCCATTGGTCTCGTCTGCTCAATCCGCCGGAGTCTGTCTTCACATGCTGGGATAGACAACTCCCTACCTCACCGAGGGTTTGAGACCCGTCGGCTACCCTCACCTGGTTTAGCCAGCTTGTCAAAGCCATTGCCTGGGGTGTGGCTGCTGTCGCATGCAAACAGCTATGGGGAGCCACAGGTGAGAGCTGAGTGCCAGGTGGGGACCAAAGGTAGACTAACCGCCTTGAAAAGGACGCGACATGTTCCCCCACCAGAGGTGCTACCCCTCCCTGACACCCCATACACCCCATGAACCAATACAGTACCATTAAACAAGGGGTTCGTGGGCCCCAGGTTGGGAACCCCTGGTCGAGACCAATATTGTTTCACCTTAGTCAGCTGATGATAGCTTGAGTGGTCATTGCTCATCCTTCGCTAATCTGGGTTTAGGAAGAGGGAAAACAGGGAAATGTAAATTTGACTCCCGTGTTTTCGGGAGCTACAACTGTTGGAAAGTGTGTGAACCGTCAGTGGATCAGGTTAGTCTCATGTTGGAGTGGCAGTGTAGTCCATCAAATATTGAAAGGTCTAGATAAAATGGATGCGGAGAGGATGTTTCCTATAGTGGGTGAGTCTAGCACAAGAGGGCACAGCTTCAGAATAGAGGGACCTGCATTTAGAACAGAGATGAGGAACTTCTTTAGCTGGAGGGTAGTGCATCTGTGGAATTCATTGCCACAGGTGGCTGTGGAGGCCAAGTCTTTAAG
Source organism: Mobula birostris (assembly GCF_030028105.1). NCBI lineage: Eukaryota > Metazoa > Chordata > Chondrichthyes > Myliobatiformes > Myliobatidae > Mobula > Mobula birostris. Next base: position 14,935,396 of record NC_092370.1, read on the forward strand.
TACAGTTAAAGCAGAGCTTGATAGGTTCCTGACTAGTCAGGGCGTTAAAGGTTATGGGGAAAAGGCAGGGGAAAGGGTTGAGTGAGATAATAAATCAGCCATGAGATGGAATGGCAGAGCAGACTCAATGGGCTGAATGGCCTAATTCAGCTCCTCTGCCTTAAGGTCCTACAGACTGCAGGACATGCTTTCATTGGAGAGGGTCCACAGGAGGTTCATGTGAATGATCCCAGGAATGAAAGGGTTCACATATGATGTGCGTTTGATGGCTCGAGGTCTGTACTTGCAGGTGTTTAGAAGAATGAGGGGGGATCTCATTGAAACCTATCAAATATTGAAAGAATTTGTAGAGTGTACGTGGGTAAGATGTTTCCTATAGTGGGTGAGTGTGGTAAACCATATATATATATGTTGTAAACTGGGTTACCTGTCTGGACGCGCCCCTCTGCTGACTGCCCTTGTGGCTCCTCCCACAGACCCCTGAATAAAGGCGATTGTGTCACTGCTTCTCCTCTCAGTCCAGGACAGACACACAGCATGGTCGAGGTCACATTTTACTGCGAATAAAAGCCTTTCAGTGTATACTCTACTTCCAGTCTTTCGGAGTAATTGATAGTGCATCAATGAGTCTATGACTAGAAGGCACAGCCTCAGAATAGAATCCATTGAGAACAGAGATGAGGAGGAATCCGTGGTGAATGCATGGAATTCATTGCCACAGGTGGCTGTGAAGGCCAAGGCTTACTTTATTTTTATATCATTCTTTATTATTTACGATTATTGCATGTTTCTTGTTTGTTGTTGCACACTGCGCCCTGACCAACGGAGCACAGCAAATTCTTAATACATGTAAGTGTATATGGCGAATAAATTTAATCCTGATTCCTATTCTGTGTTCCTCCCCCTTCCTTTCCAGTGCTCTTGGCCCAAAATATCGAAGGCTGATTTCTGACCTGCCAAATTCCTCCAGCTATGTGTGTGTGTGTGTTGCTCGGGATTTCTAGCATCTACTGAATTTCTTGTTTTGAAGATCAAAATATAATTAGAGTTTAAGAAACCAGAGGACACAGATTGGAGGGAACCAAGAAAATCACCCAGGGCATTTGTATTTGCTTCATAGCTTGTGAGACTCTCCTGTTGGTAGAGTGGAAGCAGATTTTCATTGTGATTTTCGAAGTAGGAATTGACTATGTATGTAAAAGGGGGAAAAGACTTTGCAAGGCATTTGGGATAAGAGGAGGGTCACTGTGTTAATTGGACTGCTGTTTCAAAGAGCTGTCACTGATGTGATGGACCAAATGGCTTCCTTCTGTGCTCTCTAATTCTGCTCGGCCACCTGTGCAGGAAAGACTCACTGTGGCCTGAACACGTACATCATCTATGCCATGAGTAATTTTCCGCTTCCTAACGTGCAGTAATAAAGAGTGCAGGAAAGAGTTTGCTGATCACTTCGGTGTATCCATTATTGAACGGCCATGCTAACAAAATACTTTTACTTTGAACTTCGAACTTTAAATTTTGACCTTGAAGTTCCATTGCAGCACCTGATTGCAATGTAGATTTCAAAGTAAAAGGAACAATGCCATGATTTGTGAAGACTGCAAGTTGGGGCAGATCAGGAACTCTAAAATGGAATTAGCTTGGCTTGGGATAAAAATTTTCTTAGCCATCAGGAAGGAGCTAGGGAATTGAACAATTAGATTTCATTGTGGATTCAGTGAAAATCTGCCTCCACTACAGCACAGCTTCTAAATTAGATTAGATTAGTTTTCTTTCTCACACGTACATTGAAACATGAAGTGAAATACGTCATTTGTGTTAACGACCAACACAGTCGAAAATGATCTGGGGGAGTCTGCAAGTGTCACCATGCTTCCAGCACCAACATAACATGCTCACAGCTTACTAACCCTAAGTAACACACAAAATGCTGGAGGAACTCAGCAGGTCAGGCAGAGGAATAGACAGTTGATGTTTCAGGCCGAGGTCCTTCATCAGGATTAACCTGACTCTTCCTCAGGTTAGTGCTACCACCCCTAACCCGTACATCTTTGGAATGTGGGAGGAAACCAGAGCACCTGGAGGAAACCCACGTGGTCACAGGGAGAACATACAAACTCCTTACAGGCAGTGATGGGATTTGAACTCTAATTGCCGGTCGCTGACACTGTAAAACGATGCACCAACTGCTATGCCACCCCAAAGCCTACTACTAAAAAGGAATGCAGCAGGTCAAGGAGATAGAACGTAGAAATTTACACCACATTACAGACCCTTCGGCCCACAATGTTGTGCTATGTAACCTACTCTAGAGTTGATGAGAAGGTGGTGATGAACTAAATACCAACTACTGTCCTTAATTATGATGAAGGTAAAGATGTTTGAGTGGTCAAAGTGCGAGATTCATAGATTATCCTAGAGTCATACTAAACTATAGCATAGAAACAAGCCCTTCAGTCCATCTAGTCCATGCTGAAACATTTAAACTCCGTACTCCCATTGACCTGTACCTGGACCATCGCTCTCCATGTCCCTACCATCCATGTACCTGTCCAAACATCTCTTAAATGTTGAACTCAAAATCGCATCCATCACTTGTGTTGGCAGCTGGTTGCACACTCTCACAACCCTCTGTGTGAAGAAGTTTCCCTTTAAACATTTCACCCTTCACCCTTAACCCATGACCTCTAGTTCCAGTCTCACCCAACCTCAGTACAAAAAGCCCGGTTACATTTACCCTATCCATACCCCTTATAATTTTGTATACCTCTATCAAATCTGCCCTCAATCATCTACATTCTGGGAATAAAGTTCTAACCTATTCAATCTTTCCTTATAACTCAGGTACTCCAGTCCCAGCAAAATCCTTGTAAATTTTCTCTGTACTCTTTCAATTTTATTTACATCTTTCGTGTATGTCGGTGACCAAAATTATACACAGTACTCCAAATTAGGCCTTATCAATATCTAGTTCAACATAACATCCCAACTCCTGTACTCAGTGCTTTGATTCCTGAAGGCCAATGTGCCGTAAGTTTTCCTTACGAGCCTATTGACATTTATTGCCACTTTCAATGAGTTATGGGCCTGTATTTATTCTACTGCACTGCTTATTGTGTGAGATCTCCCCCTGTCAGTCTGCCCAAAGTACAACACATCTCACTTGACTGCATTATATTCTACCTGCTATTTTTCAGCCCATTTTTTCTGCTGCTTCAGATCCCCCTACAAGCTTTGATAATCTTCCTCTCTGTCTACTACACAACCTTGGTGTCATCTGCAAATTTGCTGATCCAGTTAACCACATTTATCATCCAGATCATTGATATAGATAATAAACAACAAAAGACCCAGCAATAATTCCTGTGGCACTCCACTACCCACACTTCTGCTGCAGGGAGGCAACTATTTACTACCACTCTCTGGTCTATTTACCTATCTATCTATTTATTTCTACAGTGTGGAATAGGCCCATCTGTCCCTTCCAACTGCGCTGCCAACAATCCCCCCCCCAACTTATCCTAGTCTAATCACGGGGCAAATACAATGACAAACAAATCAGCAACCCAACTATCTAACATAGAAACATAAAAAACCCTACAGCACAATACAGGCCCTTCAGCCCACAATGCTGTGCCTAACATGTACTTATTTATAAATTACCTAGGGTTACCCATAGCCCTCTATTTTTCTAAGCTCCATGTACCTACCTAATGAGTCTCTTTAAAGACCCTATTGTATCCACCTCCACCACTGTCGCCGGCAGCCCATTCCACGCACTCACCACTCTCTGTGTAAAAAACTTACCCCTGACATCTCCTCTTTATCTACTTCCAAGCACCTTAACATTGTGCCCTCTTGTGCTAGCCATTTCTGCCCTGGGAAAATGCCTCTGACTATCCACATGATCAATGCCTCTATCATTGTATACACCTCTATCAGGTCACCTCTCATCCTCCGTCACTCCAAGGAGAAAAGGCCAAGTTCACTCAACCTATTCTCATAAGGCATGCTCCCCAATCCAGGCAACATCCTTGTAAATATGCTCTGCACTCTCTCTATGGTTTCCACACCCTTCCCGTAGTGAGGCGACCAGAACTGAGCACAGTACTCCAAATGGGGTCTGACCAGGATCCTATATAGCTGTAACATTACCTCTTGGCTCTTAAACTCAATCCCATGGTTGATGAAGGCCAATGCACCGTATGCCTTCTTAACCACAGAGTCAACCTGTGCAGCAGCTTTGAATGTCCTGTGGACTCAGACCCCAAGATCCCTCTGATCCTCCACACTGCCAAGAGTCTTACAATTAATACTATATATTATGCCATCATATTTGACCTACCGAAATGAACCACCTCTCACTTATCTGGGTTGAACTCCATCTACCACTTCTCAGCCCAGTTTTGCATCCTATTGATGTCCCACTGTAACCTCTGACAGCCCTCCACGTTATCCACAACACCCCCAACCTTTGTGTCATCAGCAAATTTACTAACCCATCCCTCCACTTCCTCATCCAGGTCATTTATAAAAATCCTGAAGGGAAGGGGTCCCAGAACAGAGCTTAATCACAGGGCAATCTACAATGAGCAGGTGATCTACCAGCCATACGTCTTTGGAGTGTGGGAGAAAGCTGGAGCACCCGGAGCAGATCCATGTGGTCACAGGGAGAGCGTACAAACTCCTTACAGGCAGGGGCAGGAACTGAAGCTGGTACTGTAAAGCGTTGTGCTGACCATGACACTACTGTTCTTCTCCCGCAACCACAATATCTAATCCAATTTATTACCTAAAAATATCCCCTGTCAGAAGAGTTGATTTAGCCATGTTAACTTCTCTATCATGTGGCAATGATTAACACTAAAGAAACTGAGAAGGGATGCCCCCGCCTGGTCTTCCACTTTGGCTCTTGGCCAAGGTAAACTTAAAGCACCCCAACATGCCTGCTTGTTCCATACAGGAAAGAGCTGAACATGTTTTGCTTTCGTTTTTATGTGAACATTTGGAGTTGCACTATAATGCAATTAACCTATGAACATCTGACACAACTTTACAAGCACAGGTAAACAGTACTTTGAAAGGAACCTATTACTGTACTGTGTGGAGCCAATCACTTCAACCTGACTTGCATGGGCTTGGTCCTGCAGTGAGTGTTCCAACCTATTTATTCTTAATGGTGACTGATGCTCGTGTTAAAGTATCAGTTTTTCTGGATAAAATACCGTTAATTATTTCGCACATCAGGTTTGAATTTCGGAAAATTTTGACTTTGGTAACATTGCAACAAAACTTCAAAAGCGCTGAAATCTATTTATAATGTGTTGTGGTACAATAATGCGTCACAACTGATAACATGCAGAGCGTTCAAAGCAGGAGGGATTTTTTTTGTACAATCGGATGCCATGACAACAGAGGTGGCTGTGAGCAACTATAACAAAGACTGATACGTCTGAGATTAACCCCGGCACTACCAAAGGCAAGAAGGATTGGGTACGTAAGTTGTACAAGTAATCAGTCAGTATATTTTCCACAACATAAACACAAGAGATTCTGCAGCTGTTGGAAATTTTAGGCAACACACGCAAAATGCAAGAGGAACTCAGCAAGTCAAGCAGCATCTTCTGAAGGGATAAACAGTTGATGTTCTAGGCCAACTGTTGTGTATTTAATATTTCAGTAATATTTGAGAAATCTTGTATACCGTATATAGGTCAATTAAGCATTCTTGTTCCCTTAACTAATTCATTAGGGGTTAAATATATAAGTACATGAATTGCATACATCATCACTCTACCATGTGATACAAGTGCGCCACACTTAAAGTAACGACAAAGTTAAACCTTCATTACCACACTCCTTTGTTTCCTTTGAACTAGTTTAATGTCTTGAAGTTACAAAACCTAACACCGGCACTCCTCATCAGGACTTGAAAGGAAGGGGGCAGAAGCTCCCTTCCTTTCAAGTCCTGATGAAGGGTCTCTGCTCAAAACGTCAGCTGTTTATTTCTCTCCATAAATGCTGCCCAGCGTTTTGTGCGTGTTGCACAATACATTTTCCTCGTGACTGGGCACGAGCTCACCTCTGCACTAGAACAACTGTGCACAAATGAAATAGATCCAGCTGATGATGTATGAAGATAAATCAACTGTATACTGTCACAATCTTTGGACTAATTTTTTTTTTTTTTGTGCTGGCTCATGGAAAGAGGTACAGGAGCCTAAGCTCCCACACCACCAAGTTCTGAAACAATTATTATCCTATAGTGGGTGGTGGGTTGGAGGTAAGTCTCTATCAAAGGAGATGTAAAGTGCTCCTTCCCTCCGCTAGCCTGCAGGTCACCCTGGGGCAAAGTGTCGCTCTTACTTATCGCCCCAGATCAGGGTCATGTGAAGCCATGGGAGCAGGTGGTGGATGGTTGTATGAGCAGCTGATGCAGATCATACGGTAATTGGTTATGTGACCACTGACACCAGGCAGGCTAACTGAAGGTTTATGATCAAAGGCAAAATCGCCCACATCATATGACAAGCGACATATTATGATGATGATAATTAATCTACAACGATCAGATTCCTGACCAACATGGATAACCTCACTCATGACAACTCTGACCTGGTTCCACAACCCATGGGCATCCTCTCCATGGAAGGAAGGAGTCGGTGTCCTCTCTCAGGCCAACATTTCTAATGTTGAGACCCTTCTTACCTACAGTTGGCTCCATTGGGTAGGCCGAAATGTTCACCTGCACATCACCTGACTTCCAACATAGACATCCTCTTCCTACAGCAGAGCCACATCGCCACTGACTTCTGGGAATTTCTGGTTTGGAAAGAAGGAAGAGCATTCAGAGTAGTGTTCATAACCTTGTGTTTACACAATGGGAACATGCAGACACCCTAACCAAATGGTGGAGAGACTGTACCATATCATGAACTATCCACTACACCCTCTGGCACCAGCAGACGATCATAAGGCGTAGGAGCAGAATTAGACCAGTCAGTTCATCAAGTCTGCTCTGCCATTCAATCATGGCTGATTTATTTTCCCTTTTAAACCCATTCTACAGCCTTCTCCCCGTACCTCTGATGCTGTACTAATCAAGAACCTCTCCCCGTACCTCCGATGCTGTACTAATCAAGAACCTCTCCCCGTACCTCTGATGCTGTACTAATCAAGAACCATTGGGCTTTAAATATACCCAATGTCTTGGTTTCCACAGATGCCTGTGGCAATAAATTCCACTGATTCACAACCCTCTGGCTAAATAAGTTCATTCTAATCTCTGTTCAAAAGGGACATCCTTCTATTCGGAGGCTGTACCATGTGGTCCTAGATTCTTGGAATATTGGGAACATCCTCTCCATGTCTACTCTAACTAGGCCTTTCAGTATTTAGAAATAAACATAGAAACATAGAAAACCTACAGCACAATACAGACCCTTCAGCCCACAAAGCTGTGCCGAACATGTCCTTATCTTAGAACTACCTAGGTGTTACCCATAGTCCTCTATTTTTCTAAGCTCCATGTAGCCATCCAGGAGTCTCTTAAAAGACCCCATTGTTTCTGCCTCCACCACCGCAGCCAGCAGCCCATTCCACACACTCACCACTCTCTGCGTAAAAAACTTACCCCTGACATCTCTTCTGTGCCTGCTTCCAAGCACTTTAAAACGTGCTAGCTATTTCAGCCCTGGGAAAAATCCTCTGACTATCCACACGAACAATGCCTTTCATCATCTTATACACCTCTGTCAGGTCACCTCTCATCCTCCGTCGTTCCAAGGAGAAAAGGCCAAGTTCACTCAACCTATTCTCATTAGGCATGCTCCCCAATTCAGGCAACATCCTTGTAAATCTCCTCTGCACCCTTTCTATAGTTTCCACGTCCTTCCTGCAGTGAGGTGACCAGAATTGAGCACAGTACTCCAAGTGGGGTCTGACCAGGGTCCTATATAGCTGCAACATTACCTCTTGGTTCTTAAACTCAATCCCACGATTGATGAAGGCCAATACACCGTATGCTTTCTTAACCACAGTGTTAACCTACGCAGCAACTTTGAGTGTCCTATGGACTCATACCCCAAGATCCTTCTGATCCTCCACACTGCTAAGAGTCTTGCCATTAATACTATATTCTGCTGTCATATTTGTCCTACCAAAATGAATCACCTCACACTTATCTGGGTTGAACTCCATCTGCCACTTCTCTGCCCAGTTTTGCATCCTATCGATGTCCCACTGTAACCCCTGACAGCCCTCCACAATATCCACAACACCTCCTAACCTTTGTGTCATCAGCAATTTACTAACCCACCCCTCCACTTCCTCATCCAGAACATTTATAAAAATCACAAAGAGTCAGGGTCGCAGAACAGATCCCTGAGGCACACCACTGGTCACCAGACTCCGTGCAGATCATGACCCGTATACAACCACTCTTTGTCTTCTGTGGGCAAGCCAGTTCTGAATCCACAAAGCAATGTCCCCTTGGATCCCATGCCTCCTTACATTCTCAATAAGTCTTGCATGGAGTACCTTATCAAGTGCCTTGCTAAAATGCATACACACTACATCTACTGCTCGACCTTCATCAATGTGTTTAGTCACATCCTCAAAAAATTCAATCAGGTTCATAAGGCACGACCTGCCCTTAACAAAGCCATGCTGACTCTTCCTATTCATATTATGCCAATGTTCCTTAGATTCAGGATCAGTTCCTGAGGATTGGCGAATGGCTAATGTTATCCCACTTTTTAAGAAAGGTGGGAGGGAGAAAACAGAGAACTATCACCCTGTTAGCCTAAACATCAGTAGTGGAGAAGATGCTAGAGTCCATTATTAAAGATGAAATAGCGGCATATCTTGATAGCAGTGATAGGATTGGGCCGAGCCAGCATGGATTTACCAAGGGCAAATCATGCTTGACTAATCTATTGGAGTTTTTTGAGGATGTAACCAGGAAGATAGACGCGGGAGATCCAGTGGATATGGTGTACCTTGACTTTCAGAAGGCATTTGATAAGGTACCACATAGGAGATTGGTGGGTAAAATCAGAGCTCATGGCATTGGGGGGAGGATATTGACATGGATAGAAAACTGGTTGGCAGATAGAAGGCAAAGGGTAGCAGTGAATGGGTGTTTCTCGGAATGGCAGGTGGTGACTAGTGGGGTGCCACAGGGCTTGGTATTGGGATCACAGCTGTTTACGATTTACGTCAATGATTTAGAGGAAGGCATTGTGAATAACATCAGCAAGTTTGCTGATGATACTAAGCTGGGTGGCAGTGTGACATGTGATGAGGATGTTAGGAGAATTCAAGGTGACTTGGATAGGCTGAGTGAGTGGGCAGAAACTTGGCAGATGGCATTTAATGTGAATAAGTGTGAGATTATTCACTTTGGGAGCAAGAACAAGGCGGCAGATTATTATCTAAACGGTGTGGAGTTAGGTAAGGGAGAAATACAAAGAGATCTAGGAGTACTTGTTCATCAGTCTCTGAAGGTGAATGAGCAAGAGCAGCAGGCAGTGAAGAAGGCTAATGGAATGTTGGCCTTTAATACTAAGGGAATTGAGTACAAGAGCAAGGAAATCCTTTTGCATTTGTACAGGGCCCTGGTGAGACCACACCTGGAGTATTGTGTGCAGTTTTGGTCTCCAGGGTTAAGAGAGGTCATCCTGGCTGTGGAGGAGGTGCAGCGTAGGTTCACTAGGTTAATTCCTGGGATGTCCGGACTGTCTTACGCAGAGAGGTTAGAGAGACTGGGCTTGTACACGCTGGAATTAAGGAGATTGAGGGGGGATCTGATTGAGATATATAAGATTATTAAGGGATTGGACAAGATAGAGTCAGGAAATATGTTCCAGATGCTGGGAGAGTCCAGTACCAGAGGGCATGGTTTAAGAATAAGGGGTAGGTCATTTAGGACAGAGTTGAGGAGGAACTTCTTCTCCCAGAGAGTTGTGGAGGTGTGGAACGCGCTGCCTCAGAAGGCAGTGGAGACCAATTCTCTGGATGCTTTCAGGAAGGAGCTAGATAGGTATCTTATGGATAGAGGAATCAAGGGTTATGGGGACAAGGCAGGAACTGGATATTGGTAGTAGATGATCAGCCATGATCTCAGAATGGCGGTGCAGGCTCGAAGGGCCGAATGGTCTACTTCTGCACCTATTGTCTATTGTCTCCAAATCTTCATAATTCCTGCCTCTCAGGATCTTCTCCATCACTGAAGTAAGACTCACTGGTCTATGATTTCCTGGGTTATCCCTACTCCATTTCTTGAATAAGGGAACAACATCCACAACCCTCCATCCTCCGGAACCTCTCCCGTCCTCATTGATGATGCAAAGATCATCGCCAGAGGCTCAGCAATCTCCTCTCTCGCCCCCCACAGTAGCCTGAGGTACATCCCGTCTGGTCCAGGTGACTTACCCAACCTGATGCTTTCCAAAAGCTCTAGCACATCCTCTTCTTTAATATCTACATGCTCAAGCTTTTCAGTCCACTGTCAGTCATCCCTATAATCGCCAAGATCCTTTTCTGTAGTGAATACTGAAGCAAAGAACTCATTAAGTACCTCTGCTATCTCCTCCGGTCCCATGCACTCTTTTCCACTGTCACACTTGATTAGTCCTATTCTCTCGCACCTTATCCTCTTGCTCTTCACATACTTGTAGAATGCCCTGGGGTTTTCCTTAATCCTGTCTGCCAAGACCTTCTCATAGCCCCTTCTGGCTCTACTAATTTCTTTCTCAAGCTCCTTCCTGCTAACCTTATAATCTTCTATATCTCTTTCATTACCTAGTTTTTTGAACCTTTCGTAAGCCCTTCTTTTCTTCTTGACTAAATTTACAACAGTCTTTGTACTCCATGGTTCCTGTACCCTACCATCCTTTCGCTGTCTCATTGGAATGTATCTATGCAGAACACCACGCAAATATCCCCTGAACATTTGCCACATTTCTTCCGTAAATTTCCCCAAGAACATCTATTTCCAATTATGTTTTCAAGTTCCTGCCTGATAGCCTCATATTCCCCCTTACTCCAATTAAACGTTTCCATAACTTGTCTGTTCCTATTCCTCTCCAATGCTGTGGTAAAGGAGATAGAATTGTGATCACTATCTCCAAAATGCTCTTCCACTGAGAGACCTGACACCTGACCATGTTCACTTCCCAATACCAGACCAAGTACAGCCTCTCCTCTTGTAGGCTTATCTACATACTGTGTCAAGAAACCTTCCTGAACACACCTAACAAACTTCACCCCATCTAAACCCCTCACTCTAGGGAGATGCCAATCAATATTTGGGAAATTAAAATCTCCCACCACAACAACCTTGTTATTGTTACTCCTTTCCAGAATCTGTCTCTGTATCTGCTCCTCGATGTCCCTATTACTATTGGGTGGTCCCTTCCTATTCCTAACTTCCACTCACAGAGACTCTGTAGACAACCCCTTCATGATATTCTCCTTTTCTGCAGCTGCGACACTATCTCTGATCAACAGTGCCACGCCCCACCTCTTTTGCCTCCCTCCCTGTCCTTCCTGAAACATCTAAAGCCTGGGCCTTGAAGTAGCCATTCCTGCCCCTGTACCATGCAAGTCTCTGTAATGGCCACAACATCATAGCTCCAAGTGCTGAACCATGCTCGAAGCACATCCGCTTTATTCATAATACTCCTCGCATTGAAATAGACACATCTCAAACCATCAGTCTGAGCGCGTCCTTTCTCTATCACCTGCCTATCCTCCCTCTCGCACCGTCTCCAAGCTTTCTCTATTTCTCTATTTGGTAGATTTCATTGAGAGTCCCCATCATTAATCTAAACTCCAGCAAGTACAGGCCTTGGCTCAACAAACGCGCCTCATACATTAACCCTTTCATTCCCGGATTAATTCTTGTCAGTGTCCTCTGTAACTACTCAATTGCCAGTACATCCTTTCTTAGCTGTAGGGCCCGAATCTGCTCACAACACTCCAAGTGCAGTCTGAACAAAGCCTTACGTGTCCCATCAGCAGCAGGGTTCTGACCACGGGCTCATCTACCGCCTCAGAATAGAAGCCAGTCCTCAATCCCAAGGGGCTGCTGGAAAAGAAGACAACAACGAAGAAGGCAGCGAAACAATTGGACTGCAATGCCCACATGTGCAAATTTCTGAAAGCGGAACAAATGCATATAAAAGAAGAACCCTGTGTAGTTGTCAGATTTCTACAAATGAGTTATCACAATAGGCTTTCTGAATTCAGTCTCTGAGGATAGAGAGCTTTGGCCAGCTCCAGGCACTAATCTTCATAAAATGCAATTCTTTCGAGAAAAACTTGCAAAATGCTAGAGGAACTCAGCAGGTCAGGGATGTGCAATGCACAATGCTCATCTAATTTTGCGTTCAAATTTTTTTTCATTTTAATGAAAGTTGACACTATTATATCTCTATTAAATAAGATTTTCTGTGTCATGGTCTGAGGCATCTGCAGATGCAATCAGCTCCTGACTTTAATCTCTTTTAAAATCTGGAAACTTATCAGCCCTTAAATTAAACTCTAAATGTTATTTTTTTTGCATGAGGAATCCCTATCCCCAAGAAACACTGAAACACGGGGGACCAGAACTCAGGCTAGTCAGCAAGACAAGAAGCTCGGATTTACTAACACTTTTGCAAGGTGTTTGTGAAGCTGTTACAATTCAGTCTCCTGGAACCTAGTACTATTAACATTTGGGAAAGATAATGTGCGAGTTGTACACTCAGTGGCCACTTTATTAGGTACAGCTGTACACCTGCTCGTTAATGCAAATATCTAATCAACCAATCTTGTGGCAGCAACTCGATGCATAAAAACATGCAGACATGGTCAAGAGGTTCAGTTGTTGTTCATGTAACTCCCTGGTTAAGATTTTTACTGCTCTGCTGTAGGTATTTCATTTTAGCAGTTCTGTAAGAGCAGTCTGTCCTGCTTTCAGCCTTTTTGGGGTTGAGCTGAGATGAGGGGCTTTCAGCTTAGGAATGTGGTGTCAGCCAATCAGGATGGTAGAATTGGGAGAAGATTCTGGGCAGAGAAGTTTTTGTGATGGATACTGGTGTGGGTCAAGATTTTTTTTTTGGCTGGAGCTGGGAGAAGACAGGATGGAAAATGGCTGAGGATGCCATCCCTGTTGCACAAGGTGCTTTGTGCAGATGAATGGCTTCAAGAAGGACAGACCAATACTCCCTTGGGAGAGCCCATTTGTTCAAGATGGATTTCGAGCGACACTCGGAAGGTGGTGTGTGCCTTCACGCAGACCTAAGGTTGTGCGCGTGAGTTAAATACAACTTCAAGATGGACTCCAACTTATGTGCACATTTGACTATTTAATTACAATGGGTACAATAGGGACTTTCAAGAGAGTCTTATATAGGTACGTGGAGCTTAGAAAAATAGAGAGCTATGTGGTAGGGAAATTCTAAGGCAGCTTCTAGAGTACGTTACATCGTCGGCACAACATTGCGGGCTGAAAGGCCTGTAATGTGCTGTAGATTTTCTATGTTCTATGTTCTATGGGCCTGTCATAAGGTGGTGACTGGGAACGGACCCAAGTGCAAGACACAGACACTGAAGTACTAGGGACAGGACAGGGATACAAGGTGAGGGCTTGGACATGGACACGAAAACTGGGAACCCGGAACAGGACTGGGCAAGAGAGCTAGGAGCCCGGGCTTGGACTCCAAGCCAGAGACTGGACAAGGACCCAGAACCTGGGTCCTGCCTCTGGCTCGGACCCCAGAACTAGGCAAGGACGTGACTTGGCTGGCAGGCAGGACGAGGCTGGAGTCTTCAGGCCTGGGGCGAGGCTCGGCTAGAGGCTTGGGGTCTTGAAGCTCCTCCTGGGCAGGACGCGGTACTCCTGGGCAGGGCGCGGATCTCCACCCGACAGAGGCAAGGGACAGGAAGGGACAGAACCCACCGCAGGGTAACGGCAATCTGGAATGGCTTACCCGATGGAGGCAAGGGGCAGGAAGGGACAGAACCCACCGCAGGGTAACGGCAATCTGGAATGGCTTACCCGATGGAGGCAAGGGGCAGGAAGGGACAGAACCAACCACAGGGTAACAGCAATTTGGCCTGACTTACCCGGTGGAGGCAAGGGACAGGAAGGGACCTAGAGACAGGGTGGCTCCAAGACAAGACTTCAGGCGAGGCGAGACGAGAGTTACCGGCAAGACAAGGCCAGGCTTCAGGCAATGCAAGGTGAGACAAGAACTTCGGGCAAGGCGAGGCGAGAGTTACTGGCAAGACAAGGCAAGGCTTCAGGCGAGGAAACAGAAGGCAGAGGAAGGGATACAAGGAGTAAGGACAAGAACAATCCAGCAGCCACGCCCTGGTCTCTGGAGGTAGTTATGCAGCCAGCCCCAACGAGAATCAGCTGCCTCAATTAGTGCTCAACAGGAACAGAAACAGGGTAGACAAGAAAACCTGGAGCAAGGGTTGATGGACCAGACCGTGAACCGGAATGCGGACTTCACGGACCGGACCATGACAGGGCCCTTTTTTTTTTCCTTTCTTCAATAACTCTTTGGTTAACTTAATGTTCATAAATATGCTTTCTTTATAATAGAATGCAGTGTACAATCTGTTATTTCTTGCAGACGGGTGATTGCAGGGGGATTGTAAATCACACAGCATTCAGACAAACCGGGGTTTGGGTGGGTGAGACATCCCAACCTCATGGGTTTTTCAGGACCAAGGTCGTATACACCCTACACGTACGGAGCCTGAAGAAGGTGGGTTTCTCACTGTGGAGCTAGCGAGGGGCTAACGAGCAGCATTTCCAGAGACACCCGGTAAAGAGGGGTTTCATTCAGATCAGCCATCAGGATGGAGAAGAAATGTGATCTAAGTGACTTTGACCATGGAATGATTGTTGGTGCCAGACGGGGTGGTTTGAGTATCTCCTAAGCTGCTGATCTCCTTGGATTTTCACGCACAACCGTCACTAGTGTTTACAGAAAATGGTACAAAAAGCAAAAATAAAACATTCAGAGAGTGGCAGCTCTACGGGCAAAAATGCCTTGTTAATTATAGAAATTAAAAGAGAATGTCCAGACTGGTTCAAGCTGATAGGAAGATGACAGTAACTCAAATAACCACATGTTACAACAGTGTGGCCAGAAGAGCAAATCTGAATGCACAACATGTCAAACCTTGAAGGAGATGGGCTACAGCAGTAGCAGAAGGCCACACTGTGTTCCAAGGTGTACCTAATAAAGTGGCTACTGAGTGTAAATTTCTAATGGATAAAGTGCAAGTTGGTGGGTGTAAAAAAACTTTTTTCCTCCTCATATTTTGGAAATGCATCATAGAACAGTAGAGCACAGGAACAGGCCCTTTGGCCCACAATGTTGTGCCAAAACAGCTAAAACTTGGCAAATTTCTATAGATATGTGGCAGTGGAAAGTGTGCTGACTGGCTGCACTACAATGAGGTATGGGAACACCAATGCCTTTGAGCGGAAGGTCTTACAAAAGGTAATGGATTCAGCCCAGTACATCGTGGGGAAAATCCTCCCAGCTATTAAGCACATCGACATGAAACGTTGCTGTAGAAAAGTAACATCCATCATCAAAGATCTCCAGCATCCAGGACAAGCTCTTTTCTCGCTGCTGCCATCAGGTAGAAGGTACAGGAGCCTCAGGACTTGCACCATCAGGTTCCAGAACAGTTACTACCCCTCAGCAAGAACAGTTACTACTCCTCAACTATTAGGCTCGTGAACAAATTTAAGAATTCTTTTATCTCGTTATTTCATTCTTATTACTTGTTGCTATTTATTTATATCCGCATTTGCA
This sequence comes from Mobula birostris, assembly GCF_030028105.1. Taxonomy (NCBI): domain Eukaryota; kingdom Metazoa; phylum Chordata; class Chondrichthyes; order Myliobatiformes; family Myliobatidae; genus Mobula; species Mobula birostris. The sequence goes on from NC_092370.1 coordinate 14,951,223, forward strand.
CAGTTTACAGTTCCTGTTTGCAGTTACTGTTCTATAGATTTGCTGACTATGCCTGCAGGAAAATGAATCTCAGGGTTGTATGTGGTGACATGTATGTACTCTGATAATAAATTCTGCTTGGAACTTTGAACGTAAAGTAAATTTAAAAAATTCAAAAGCGAATCCTTCCTGCCTACACAATGTCCATATCCCTCCATCTTCCTCAAATTCATGTGCCTTTCTAAATGTCTCTTGGATAAATGTCATCAGTTCACTCTGTCTATTTCAGCAAAATGGAATTCACCCTCCTATATTTTGATACTATTTTTCACCTGCCTGTCAAATTTTGTTTGATAAAGCCCCAGTAAAACATCTTGGGACATTTTACTAATTTATAGTATTTGTGTTGTATTGTAGCAGAGGCTGACAGATCAAAATCTTTCCAGTGATCCTATGCATCAAACTCCTGCCTTCAGGAGTAGATTTTATGTTGTGAAAATTAGCAAGGCGTTTCGGCATTGATGGACCAGTGAACTTCTCAGCCCTGCTGATATGCAGAGAAATCCCAAATGTTTGCTTGTTTTTATTACAAAACCCAAAATCTTCAGTGCAGGGCAGATAATCTTTAAAACAATGAGAATACAAACATATCTTACTTGTTTGATATGAATAATATAATTAAAGTAACTACACTTCAGCCCATCTTGGAGAATTAAATCACAGGTTAGAGAACTGAACAGTGGAGGAACAGAGACACCTTGGGGATCCTTCAAAGTTGTGGTGCAAGTCGATCGGGTGGTTAAAAAGGTGTATGGAGTATTGGCCTTCATTCGTTGGGGGACTGAGTTTAAGAGTCACGAGGTAATGTTACAGCTCTATAAAAGCCTGGTTAAACCACACTTGGAGTATTGTGGTCACCTCATTATAGGAAGGCTGTGGAAGCTTTAAAGAGGATGCAGAAGAGACTTACCAGGATGCTGCCTGGATTAGAGAGTGTTTTCTATGAGGATAAATTGAGCAAGCTAGGGCTTTTCTCTTTGGAGCCAATGCATACGAGAGATAAGAGGTGTACAAGATGATAAGAGTCATAGATTGAGTGGGGAGTCAGAGACTTTTTTCCAGGGTGGAAATGGCTAAAACGAGGGGGCTTAATTTTAAGATCATTGGATGAAAGTATGGGGGGGGGCAGGAATGTCAGAGATGTTATTTTACAGAGAGTGGTGGGTGCATGGTGTTGGTGCGTGCCCAAGTGGTTAAGGCATTCGTCTAGTGATTTGAAGGTCGCTAGTTCGAGCCTTGGCTGAGGCAGTGTGTGTGCCCTTGAGCAAGGCACTTAACCACACATTGCTCTGTGACAACACCAGTGCCAAGCTGTATGGGTCCTAATGCCCTTCCCTTGGACAACACTGGGGGCTTGGAGAGGGGAGACTTGCAGCATGGGCAACTGTCGGTCTTCCATACAACCTTGCCCAGGCCTGTGCCCTGGAAACCTTCCAAGGCGCAAATCCATGGGTCTCACGAGACTAGCGGATGCCTAGAAGAAGGTGGGTGCATGGAACCTCCTGCCAGTGATGGTGGTGAGGCAGATACTTGGACAGGATGCTGTCCACGTTGCACGCCATCTTGGACAATGTTTCCCATCCACTACATAATGTACTGGTTGGGCACAGGAGTACATTCAGCCAGAGACTCATTCCACCGAGATGCAACACAGAGCGTCATAGGAAGTCATTCCTGCCTGTGGCCATCAAACTTTACAACTCCTCCCTTGGAGGGTCAGACACCCCGAGCCAATAGGCTGGTCCTGGACTTATTTCCTGGCATAATTTACATATTACTATTTAACTATTTATGGTTTTATTACTATTTATTATTTATGGTGCAACTGTAACAAAAACCAATTTCCCCTGGGATCAATAAAGTATGACTAGACTATACTATACTATACTTAAGGGCCATTAAAGAAACTCTTGGATGGGCACGTGGATGATAGAAAAATAGAGGGCTATGTGCAAGGGAAGGATTGGATTGAACTTAGAGTTGGATAAAAGGTTAACACTACATTGTGGGCCAAAGGGACTGTTCTGGGCTCTAATATTCTTTGTTCCATGAGAAAGGAGGCAGCTTGGTTTCTGGAGACACAACAGGTGGCAGAGGCTGGCCCTTGACACTTGGTGCTTTTCCCAAAGCCTCATTTCTGTTTTGCAGTTCATAGGGACTGCTGGTTGTAATCCAAAATAAAACATTGTTTATAATAAAAATATTTACAACCGTTTTCATTCTCACATTGGTAAACCACTAATAAGCTCCAAGACCTCAGACTCAATACCACCTTGGGCAATTGGATTCTAGATTTCTTCACTTGCAGACCCCAGTCAAAAACATCTCCACGATCTCCATCAGCAGAGGTGCACCACAAGGCCGTGTGCTCAGCTCCCTGCTCTACTCACTTTACAACTACGACTGTGTGGTCAGGTACAGCTCCAATGCCATATTCAAGTTTGTTGATGACACCACGGTTGCGGGATGAATCAAAGGTGGTGACGAATTAGCATACAGGAGGGAAATTGAAAATTTAGCTGAGGGGTGTCATAACAACAACCTCTCGCTCAACGTCAGCAAGACCAAGGAATTGATTGTAGACTTCAGGAGAGGGAAACCAGAGGTCCATGAGCCAGTAATCATCAGGGGATCAGAGGTGGGTAAGGTTAGCAACTTTAAATTCCTGGGTGTTATTATTTCAGAAAATTTGTCGTGGACCCAGCATGTTTATACAATTGCGAAGAAACCACAGCACTGCCTCTATTTCCTTAGGAGTCAGAGGAGATTTAACATGACATTAAACACTTCGATGAACTTCTATAGATGTGTAGTGGAGAGTGTATTAACTGGCTGCATTATGGCCTGGTTGCACGAATGCCACGAATGGAAAACACCTATAAAAGGTAGTGGATTTAGCCCAGTACATCACAGGTAAAGCCCTCCCAACCACTGAGCACATCTACATGAAACACTGACGTAGGAGAGCAGCATCCATCGTCAGAAATTCTCACGACTCAGGCCAAGCTCTTTTCTCGCTGCTGCCGTCAGGCAGAAAGTACAAGAGCCTCAGGACTCGCACCACCAGGTTCAAGAACAGTTACCGCCCCTCAACAATCAGGCTCTTGAACAGATAACGACACTCACTTGCCCATCAACTGTGAGATGTTCCCTCAAGCGATGATCTCACTTTAAGGACTTTTTATCTCATTATCTCATATTCTTGTTATTTATTGCTATTTATTTATACTTGCACTTGCACAGTTTGTTGTCTTCTGCACGCTACTGTGATCTTTCATTGATCCTGTTGTAGTTACCACCCTGTGGATTTGCTGAGTATGCCCACGGGAAAATGAATCTCAGGGATGTATGCAGCAACATATAAGTACTCTGATAATAAAATTTGCTTTGAACTTTGAACTACTACTGCAAATATCTGAGGGCCTTTGCCACTCAAACTGGCCGCGCAGAGGGACTGATTGAACTGAATGCTGAATTTGCTGTAAAGCGACACAGGCCCTGAGCAACAACTAGTCCTCAGGCAGTGGCTGCTGAAGCTTAAACACGAGACAGTCTGTGCAATCTGGAAATCCAAACAACACACACAAGACGCTGGGGGAACTCAGCAGGTCAGGCAGTGTCTACGGAGAAGAGTAAATAGTTGACGTTTCCAGCAGAGATCCTTCTTCAGGACTATCAGGCAGCTCTGACATCAAGCTACTGTATATTCTTACAGTGTGTTACTGGTGGAGGGAGGGGACGTGTGCATTCTGATTACAAGGTACATTGAGGTAGCACAGGGTAAAACACAATAAAAGAACGCAGAGAACTTGCTGAGAAAGTGGAGTGCAGGGAAACACAAAGGTGAAAGGTTATAATGAGGTCAAGAGTCCATTTCATCCTACTCGGGAACTATTCTTATAACAGTGGGTTAGAAACTCTCCATGAGTCTGGTAGAAGGTGCCCACAAGCCCACTGATTTAACCTTCGCCTAATCACAGGACAATTTACAATGACCAGTTAGCCCACTAACCGGTGCACCCTTGGGCCGTGGAAGGAAACTGGAGCACCCAGAGGAAGGCCCACGCATTCCACAGGGACGGCGTGCAAACTCCTTACTGGTGACATTGGAACTGAACTCCGAACTCTGACGTTCCGAGCTGTAATGCCATCGTACTAAACCACCACGCTACCGTGGTGCCCTAACTAAATGAATCTCAGTCTGTTATGTTACCTTGTGGGAGTCTGTTCTGTTGAAATTAGCTGCCTTGCTTCCAGCAAAACAGTATTATTTGGGGATTCATAAATGAAAAATATTTAAACTAAAATTAAAAATCAGAAATGGAAGATGAATCTACAAATAATATACATAATATAGATAACATTATGGGACCCTGAAATTTTAATTTGTCAATTTGGAAGTTCATGCACTAATCTCAGTTGTAATTATGTAGAATAAGTATTTATAAATCTTACATACCTTCAGCAGCTTTCTTTCTGTTTCCTATTCACTTCCCTCATTAAGCCTTTAGAAAGCAGTATATGGCTACACTGAGGTGACAACCATGTTGGAGCCAGGTTGCTGAAATTCATTGGCTGCTACTGCTCGAGCCGTCTAGAATTATATTGAAACTGCATTTTGAACCTGACCAGGGGGCTTAAAAAGAGGATCTTCATAGCAGTCATAGAGTCCATTCTCATGTACGGATGTGAGCCGTGGACACTCACCAAGACTATGCGAAAGTCTCTAGATGGTTGCTATACACGAATGCTCCGGGTGGCTCTTGACGTGAGTTGGCAACAGCACATGACGAACGTCGAGCTCTATAACAACCTACCGATGCTCACCACTAAAATCGAGGTGAGAAGACTGCAACTAGCGGGGCACTGTCTACGCCACCCCGAGCTAGTCATCATATGGGAGCCCAAGCACGGGAGGATGAACCCTGGGCGCCCTCCCAAGACTATGGTCAACATGCTCCTAGAAGACAGCGGCGCGGCTGAAGTAGATGAACTGAACACACTGATGAGGGAGAGGGAGAAGTGGAGAGTCCGTCATCGTGCCCGACGCCGGCCCCCTAGGCCTGAGTCGACGTAGTAGTAGTACTAGTAGTGCATTAATCCTTTCAATTGAATCTTGGATTACCTACACGAACCCACTTGGTGTCACCTTGTCACAGATAGTTCCAGTATTCTGTCAATCCCTTGACCACCCTCTCTTTCTCTGAGTACTTCTTTCTTCTGGACGAAAGAAAAATGGAAACTATGCAGGAGGGAAGGGTTAGATTGGTCCTAGAGTAGCTTGAAAGGATAGCACAGCATCGTTGATTGAAGGGCCTGTACTGTGCTGTAATGTTCTATGTCCATGAACCCCTTGCTTAATGATATTGGTCCACGGCACAAAAAGGTTGCAACCCCTGACCTAAACCCTACAATAATCTTTAATAAATGTGTTTCGACAGCAATCTTCAATAAACCATTTGTTTGGAATCAAATAACCTTTCCTGGTGCCTTGGGGCAGGGTGTGTCTGCACCCATCCCACCTTCTGACCCTGGCACACCCCTGCTGCCTGTCTCACACTTTCCCAAGGTGCTCTATCTTTTCCATTCCCAACAGCCTTTGCTCCTGCCAGATTTACAAACTCACTCTCCACTCCACATTGACAAATACAATCCTGTGCAAAAGTCTTAGGCATCCTAGCTATATATATGTGTCTAAGACTTTTGCATGGCGCTGTCCAAACTCCTTACAAACAGTGGTGGAATCATACCCTAATCAGTGACCCTGACACTGTAAAACCATTGTGCTAACCAGTACTCTACTGTCCCGCCAGAGGATGTTTTCAGTTGTGGGAGAGTCCTGGATCAAAGAGCACAGCCTCAGAAAAGAAGGATGTCCCTTTAGAACAGAGGTAAGGAGGAACTAATTTAGCTAGTGAGTGGTGAATCTGTGGAATTCATTGTCACGGATAGTTTGGAAGCCTGAACATTGTGTATATAAAAAGCGGAATTTGATTGATACTTAATTCGTTAGGGCGTCAAATGTTATTGGGAGAATGGGATTGAGGGTAGCAGACACCAACAGAATCAACAAACTCATTCATAAGGCCAGTGATGTTGTGGGGATGGAACTGGACTCTCTGACGGTGGTGTCTGAAAAGAAGTTGCATGCCATCTTGGACAATGTCTCCCATCCACTACATAATGTACTGGGTGGGCACAGGAGTACATTCAGCCAGAGACTCATTCCACCGAGATGCAACACAGAGCGTCATAGGAAGTCATTCCTGCCTGTGGCCATCAAACTTTACAACTCCTCCCTTGGAGGGTCAGACACCCTGAGCCAATAGGCTGGTCCTGGACTTATTTCCTGGCATAATTTACATATTACTATTTAACTATTTATGGTTTTATTACTATTTATTATTTATGGTGCAACTGTAACGAAAACCAACTTCCCCCATTATCAATAAAGTATGACTATGACTATAAGAAGGAAAATAAATCAGCCATGATTGAATGGTAGAATAGACCCGAGGGGCCGAATGGTCTAATTCTGCTCCTACACACGTCTTATGGTGTTATTTATTGACATGTGCATCATCTACACAACAGACACAGAAACATTTGTCTGTATAATACGAAAGTGATGCTGGTCCAAAGCCGATGCCCATCTGCTTCATTCTGCCTGACTGTGAGGAATGCATAATTCACTCTGCACACCCTGGTCTAAATGTCAGTATAAAGGAAAACAAATCTGTAACCTAGCTTTGCTTCCTTTTCCTAATTCTCTCATTTCACTCATGTGTTTTATTAATTCAGTCTCTGAATTTAACAACGACACTGGTCAAAAACAACTCCAGTTGTATGCCGAAGAACCACAAAGACCAGCAGCTGTGACCTTGGCAAGACAGAACGTCTAATGGCAAAAGCAGAAGGGAAAATCTCCTATGGGAGGTGTCAGAAAGAAAGGGATAAAGATTAATTATGTACATTATGTTAAGAAAAATAAAAAATGGCCAGGGGTGTGTTCAATGGATGACACATATCCACAGGCAGTTGTGACCTCCAGTTGATCAACAGAACCCCTCGAGTTTACAGAGAAGGGAATTCAGGTTGAGAGAAATTGGAAATAATATGGGCTCTAATTATCAGCGCCAGGGTAACATTTAAAGTTGTAGAAAAGTACAGCACAGAAACAGCCCCTTTGGCCCATCTAGTCCATGCAGAACTGCTTAAATTATGATTTTGTTTGCATATTAATTAACATATTTATTGGCATATTTTACAATAATTATGTTGTGAAGTTCCTGGTTTGCAGAGTAAGTGCAAGACTGTGCAGAATATTTATCAGTCCCAGCACACAACAGAATGAAATTTTCTGTCATTTCTCTACCATTCTGCATACTGTTTCACCAACTACCCACAAGAAAATGTCCGGTTTATTAGTTTATCCTGTACACCTGCTCTTTAGTGTACATATCCAATCAGCCAGTCATGTGGCAGCAACTCAGTACATGAAAGCATGCGCATGGACAAGAGGTTTAGCTCGTCTTCATAACAAGGGGAATTGAGTATAACAGCAAAGAGGTCCTTCTGCAGCTGTACAGGGCCTTGGTGAGACCACACCTGGAGTATTGTGTGCAGTTTTGGTCTCCAAATTTGAGGAAGGATATTCTTGCTATTGAGGGAGTGCAGCGTAGGTTCACAAGGTTAATTCCTGGGATGGCGGGACTGTCATATGTTGAAAGATTGGAGCGACTGGGCTTGTATGCTCTGGAATTTAGAAGGCTGAGAGGGGATCTCATTGAAACATATAAGATTATTAAGGGATTGGACACGCTGGAGGCAGGAAGCATGTTCCCGCTGATGGGTGAGTCCAGAACCAGAGGCCACAGTTTAAGAATTAGGGGCAGGCCATTTAGAACGGAGTTGAGGAAAAACTTTTTCACCCAGAGAGTGGTGGATATATGGAATGCTCTGCCCCAGAAGGCTGTGGAGGCCAAGTCTCTGGATGCTTTCAAAAAAGAGATGGATAGAGCTCTTAAAGATAGTGGAATCAAAGGTTATGGCGATAAGGCAGGAACTGGATACTGATAGTGGATGATCAGCCATGATCACGGTGAATGGCAGTGCTGGCTGGAAAAGCTGAATGGCCTACTCCTGCACCTATTGTCTATTATCTATTGTCTATTGTGTTCAGACCAGGCATCAGAATGGGGAAGAAATGGGATCTAAGTGATTTCGCTTATGGATGATCTTTGGTGCCAGATGGTGTGGTTTCAGTATCTCAGAAACTGCTGATTTCCTGGGATTTTCACGCACAACACTGTCTGGAATTAACAGAAGCTGATGCAAAAAAAAACCTCCCAAAAAAAAAGCATCCAGTGAGTGGCAGTTCTGTGGGCAAAAAATGCCTTGTTAGTGAGAGAGGTCGGAGAAGAATGACCTGGATGAGGAAGTGGAGGGATGGGTTAGTAAATCTGCTGATGACACAAAGGTTGGGGGTGTTGTGGATAACGTGGAGGGCTGTCAGAGGTTACAGTAAGACATTGATAGGATGCAAGACTGGGCTAAGAAGAGGCAGATGCAGTTCAACCCAGATAAGTGTGAGGTGGTTCATTTTGGTAGGTCAAATATGATGGCAGAATATAGTATTAATGGAATGACTCTTGGCAGTGTGTAGGATCAGAGGGATCTTGGGATCCGAGTCCATAGGACACTCAAAGCTGCTACGCAGGTTGACTCTGTGGTTAAGAAGTGTTATGTACCCCGTAACTGGGTTGACAAACCAGCAGAAATGGATCACTCGGTTGGAGTCTGGATTACTAGAACTAAGAAAGTTTTATTAAAGAAACAAGCAACACAGTACTCTAATCAAAAGGATAATGAATGCAACAGTTCAGCAATGATAAACATACATGTACACAGAATTAAGATAATAGGATCAATCAAGCTCTATCGTTGTCTAGGGGTAAATGACCAGTTTCAAAATGACGCAAAGTTCAGTTCAATTTAGTTCAGTTCAGTTCGCAGTAATCGCTGCCGTGGCGATGGACAGTGGGGGGAAGGAGAGAGAGAGCAAAACGAATGAATATTCAAAACGACTTCCACACAGACCTTCGCAGTCAGCTTTCGGGCGAGTCCTTTGTGATGTCATCTGAGGTCACTGACCGTGACCCCTCCGTTTCCAGATACGATCGTTTCTCTGCGGTGAACCTGGCACCCAGGCAAGGGTGGACACACACCAGGTTCCCGCCGATCGTGCCTTTCCACTCTGTGCGTCTATGGCCCGGTACTTCCCACCGACTTGTGAGAGATGCACCGCTTCCAGGGTCTCGTTACCTCGGGGTGTCATGTGTGTCCTGCCTTAGCGAACCTGTCCCTTTTTATCCCCCTGCTGGGGTATCGCCTGTCCATCACTTCAAACAGTTCAGGGTTCAAAGGGGGAGCCGCTCTTGACAGCTCTCCTTCCTTCATTAACATCTCCAAATGCTGCTCCATTGTTTTCCTTATCTCTCTCTCTCCTGAAGACAGGTGGCAGACCAACTGCTGATTCCACTGGTGCCAGCCCAGGCCAGCTACATCTTAATCTATGTGTATTTTCGTCACAGAAGGCATTCGGTGCATTGGCCTTCATCAACTGTGGGCTTGAGTTTAAGAGCTGAGAGGTAATGTTGCAGCTATATAGGACCCTGGTCAGACCCCACTTGGAGAACTGTGCTCAATTCTGGTCAGCTCACTACAGGAAGGACGTGGAAACCGTAGAAAGGGTGCAGAGGAAATTTACAAGGATGTTGCCTGGATTGGGGAGCATGCCTTATGAGAATAGGTTGAGTGAACTTGGCCTTTTCCCCTTGGAGCGATGGAGGATAAGAGGTGACCTGATAGAGGTGTATAAGATAATGAGAGGCATTGATCATGTGGATAGTCAGAGGCTTTTTCCCAGGGCTGAAGTGGCTAGCTCGAGAGGGCATAGTTTTAAGGAGCTTGGAAGTAGGTACAGAGGAGACATCAGGGGAAAGTTTTTTACGCAGAGCGGTGAGTGCGTGGAATGGGCTGCCGGCAGCAGTGGTGGAAACGATAGGGTCTTTTAAGAGACTCCTGGATGGATACATGGAGCTTAGTAAAATAGAGGGCTATGGGTAAACCTAGGTAGTTCTAAGATAAGGACATGTTTGGCACAGCTTTGTGGGCCAAAGGGCTGTATTGTGCTGTAGGTTTTCTATGCTTCATTGCTTCTATGATTCTAAGAATGGCCAATCTGGTTCAAGCTGACAGGAAGGTGACAGTAACTCAAATAACCACACACTACAGCAGTGGTGAGCAGAAGAGCCTCTCTGAATGCACAACACGTCAAACCTGGAAGTGGATGGGTTACAGCAGTGAAAGATAACAAATTTCTTGGTGTTCACCTGGCGGAGAATCTCACCTGGTCCCTCAACACCAGCTCCATAGCCAAGAAAGCACAGCAGTGTCTCCACTTTCTGCGAAGGCTGAGAAAAGTCCATCTCCCACCCCCCATCCTCACCACATTCTACAGAGGATGTATCGAGAGCATCCTGAGCAGCTGCATCACTGCCTGGTTCAGGAATTGCACCGTCTCGGATCGCAAGACCCTGCAGTGGATAGAGAGGTCAGCTGAGAAGATCATCGGAGTCTCTCCTCCTGCCATTACAGACATTTACACCACACGCTGCACCCGCAAAGCCAACAACATTGTGAAGGACCCCACGCACCCCTCATACAAACTCTTCTCCCTCCTGCCATCTGGCAAAAGGTACCGAAGCATTCGGGCTCTCACGACCAGACTGTGCAACAGTTTCTTACCCCAAGCCGTCGGACTTCTTAATACCCAGAGTCTAGACTGACATCTACATCATTTATTATTATATTGTAATTTGTCCTCTACTGTGCCTATTGTCTTGTTTATTATTTATTGTACAGCCCTGCACTGTTTTGTGCACTTTGTGTAGTCCTGTGTAGGTCTGTAGTCTAGTGTAGTTTTTGTAATGTCTTACGTAGTCTAGTGTAGCCTTGCGTTGTCTCACTTAGTCTAGTGTAGTTTTGTGTTGTTTCATGTAGCACCATGGTCCTGGAGGAATGATGTTTTGTTTTTACTGTGTACTGTACCAGCAGCTTATGGTCGAAATGACAACAAAAAAGCGACTTGACTTGACTGGACACACACTGATCATACAGTACTGTGCAAAAGTCTTAGACATACATATATATATATAGCTAGGGGGCCTAAGAGTTTTGCACAGCACTGTATATTGGTTAAGATAGGAAGGTGGTTGAGAAATAGAAATAAGAGCACTCAGCTTTGTATTAGCTCAGTAGTATTGTGTTATTAGGAAACTGGAAAGTGAAAAGTTTTGGGCACCCCAGTTATATATACATGTGCTTAATGCCTTTGCATAGTACTGTGCACTTCCCTCATCACCCAGCTCAAGCCTTGTTCTCAATGCTTCCATCAGGTACTCACTCAGTGATACTGGAACAGCTTCTTCCCCTCTAACGTCAGATTTCTAAATGGACAGTGAACCCATGAATGCTACCTCGCTACTTTTCTATTTCTGTTTTTTCACCATTAACTTAATTTAACTACAGTAGTCACAGGTAGATAGGGTTGTAAAGAGAGCTTTTGGTACATTGGCCTTTATTAATCAAAGTATTGAGTGTAAGAGCTGGAATGTTATGATGAGGTTGTATAAGGCATTGGTGAGGCCAAATCTGGAGTATTGTGTTCAGTTTTGGTCACCAAATTACAGGAAGGATATTAATAAGGTTGAAAGAGTGCAGAGAAGGTTTACAAGGACGTTGCCGGGACTTGAGAAACTCAGTTACAGAGAAAGGTTGAGTAGGTTAGGACTTTATTCCCTGGAGCGTAGAAGAATGAGGGGAGATTTGATAGAGGTATATAAAATTATGATGGGTATCTATAGAGTGAATGCAAGCAGGCTTTTTCCACTGAGGCTAGGGGAGAAAAAAACCAGAGGACATGCGTTAAGGGTGAGGGGCGAAAAGTTTAAAGGGACCATTGGGGGGGCTTCTTCACACAGAGAGTGGTGGGAGTGTGGAATAGCTGCCAGACGAGGTGGTAAATGCAGGTTCTTTTTTAACATTTAAGAATAAATTGGACAGATATGTGGATAGGAGGTGTATGGAGGGATATGGTCCGTGCGCAGGTCAGTGGGACTAGGCAGAAAATGGTTCGGCACAGCCAAGAAGAGCCAAAAGGCCTGTTTCCATGCTGTAGTTTTTCTATGGTTCTCTATGGTTTTTCTACAGTATTTAATATACAAACATTTGTATATATATATTTACTGTAATTCACAGTATTTTCTTTATTATTGATTACATTATACTGCTGCTACAGAACAACAAATTTCATGACATATGCTGGTGATATTCAACTTAATTCTGATTCTGAACATACAGGAGGTACTTAATAAAGTAGTCAATGAGTGTACATGCAATATTGTTACTCTTTCAACACTGGAAATTAAAAATTAACTTGGTATTAGTCACTGGCTCTTGTATTTTTAATTATCATAACTCCTTCATGTATGCAGTTACTTTGAGTTATGGATTTTTTGACACACTCATAAAAGAACACCTGTACTGAGCACTCGGCAGTGAGTTATCCTCAGATTACCATTCTTTATATCACACAAGCTGTTAAACTTTTTCAATTGCTTAGATCAGAAATCATAGGGCTTTTGAAGTTGAGTATCTGTGCCAAATCTTTGAACAGACTATAGTGGTCCTAGTTAATGTAGCATAGCACCATAGAGTCATCTTTACTTCAAAGTTGTGAGCTTTAAAAACATGGGCCCAAGAATCAGCATTAAAGTAAAATGCCAGTTTTCTGTTTAGGCATAATAGATATTAAATTAAATTATATTACATCAAAAGCTGAATTCAGTAGTTAAGATTCATGTGCCAGCTATCTACCGTCACTTTAATTACAGTCAGAGGCCATTTTATTAGATACCCTCTGTACTTAATAAAATGAAGACTGAGTGTATGTTTGTGGTCTCTGCTGCTAGACCACATCCACTTCAAAGTACGACACGTTGTGCGTTTAGAGATGCTCTTCTGCACACCACTGCTGTAATGTGTGGTTATTTGAGTTACTGTCACCTTCCTGTCAGCTTGAACCAGTCTGGCCATTCTCCTCTGACCTCTCTCATTAGCAAGGCATTTTAGCCCACAGAGCTGCTGCTCACTGGATGTTTTTTGTTTTCTGCTCTATTCTCTGTAAACTGTAGAGACTGCAGTGCGTAGAAATCCCAGGACCAGTGGTTTCTGAGGTACTAGACCATGCCTGCATGCTTTTATGCACTGAGTTGCTGCCACACGGTTGGCTGATTAGATATTAGCATTAACGAGGTGTACAGGTATACTTAATGAGTGGCCGCTGAGGGGATATAGGAACCATTCTATAAAACGGGTCAAAGAAATTGGAAGCAAAGCAATAAGGTAGCTGAGAAGAGACACATCAGAATCTCCTTCTCTCAATAATATTTAGTAAAATATCAAGGTGAGGACAAAGTATCATTTCTTGTTTTTGTACTTGTGCCAATGTTTTCCCCAAAGCTGCCAACAGCAATGACTTCACTCCCTTAATGTTTATAGCATATTGGTGGCATTACTGGATCTGCTGTATGTATCTTTCATAGAGTCCTGGAGAAATTCAGCACAGATATAGGCCCTTTGGCACAATGAATCCATGCCAACCACATTGTCCACATACATAGAATATAGTTGCACAGTACAGGCCCTTCAGCCCACGATGCTGTGCCAGCCTTATGGCCTACTCTGAGATCTATCTAACCCTTCCCTCCTGCATAGCCCTCCATTTTCTGTCATTCGTGTGCCTATCTAAGAGTTTCTTAAGTGCCCCTAATGCCCTTAAACGCCCCTTGACGGAGGGAGGAGAGAGAGCAGCGTGCCACACGTGCGCAGCCCTCCGGTGAAAAATGATATTGTATCCATTAAATAGGGGCCGTGGACAATTCTTGATTTGATGGTGGGGGACGTGAAAGCACAGAGGAACATCTGGAGAAATTTCTGAAACGCTCGTTCGCTGCTGTCGTTACTGCGTGGTCGGGAATCTTCTGGAGGGCAGGCCTCAAAATCCCCGGCTTTGCCTGCTGTTGGCGACTGAGATTGAGGTCGAATCGTTCGGACCGAGATGGCGCTCAGTAGTCGGTGTCGGAGAGCTGATTCAGAGGCTCGAAGTTTTCAGGTGACTCAGAGACAGATTATGGTCGGGCATGGCAGGGAGAGTTTTTCTTCCTTCTCCCGTCTGCGTGAGATGTGGGACATTTGAGAGACTTTGAACTTTTACTGTGCTCATGGACTTCTTCATCAAGTTATGGTATTGTTGCACTGTTGTAACTATATGTTATAATTATGTGGTTTTGTCAGTTTTTTCAGTCTTGGTCTGTCCTGTGTTTTGTGATATCACACCGGAGGAAATATTGTATCATTTCTTAATGCATGCATTACTAAATGACAATAAAAGAGGACTGCGTGTCGTCATAATCTAAAATCTAATGTAATTGCCTCTACCACCAACCCTGCCAGTGCATTCCACACATTCACTACTGTCTGTGTAAAGAGCTTACCTCTGACATCCCCCCCCTGTACTTTCCTACAATCTCCGTAGAATTATGTCTGCCATTTTTCACCCTGGGAAAAAGTCTCTGGCTGTCCATTCAATCTATGCCTCTTATCTTCTATCCTCTCATCTTCCTTCATCATATTTTCCTGCATTTGGTTCTTCCCTTCCATGTACCTATCCAAGTGCATTTTATTTTTTTGTAATTTTTTTTATTGAATTTCATCATCAAACAAGCACTTCCATAAGATGTATTTCAGATACTGTACATATAAATCATATAATCATATTTGTCACAAATTTCCACATAATATTTATTTGAGGTATACACTTATGGGAAGGAGAGGAAAGAAAGAACAATCGAAAGAAGAAAACTGTGTACAGAGTAGGGAGTGATTTTTTTTTACAACATATTCATTGACTTGTGAGAATAAAATCAGACCTATGGGGTGTTATGTAGTTAAACCATTTTTTCCAGTATAAATAAAATTGTTCCAACTTATGATTAACAGATGCTGTTATCTTCTCCGTTTTGTAAATGTCCATTGTAATTTCCATCCATACATTTAAAGTTGGGCTGTCCTGTGATAATCATTTCCTGCTAAGGGTCTTTTTACCAGCCACCAGCAGTACATTCATTAAATATTCATCTCTTTTCAACCATTCTTGAGGTATATACCCAAAATATATTGTCTTACTCCCTAAGGGTATTTCACATTTAAAGATGTCTTGTAGGGCATTATGTATCCCGCTCCAATAGTCTTTGATAACTGGGCGTTCCCAAAAAATATGATAATGGTTTGCATTTTGATTTCCACAATTTCTCCAGCAAACGGGGGGTGGGGGGGGGGGATACTATCATAACAGGACTTCTGAGAGGGTGTAATAAAATATCTTTTCAAGTTTTTCCACCAGAACTCCCTCCATTTCTATGAACTGGTACACTTCCATTGATACCTCCATATTATTGTCCATTCTTCCTCAGATATTATTATCCCTCCTTCCTTCTCCCATTTTGTTTTAACGTATGAGGTTGAATGTGTTTTAAGATTTGACAAACCCTTATACACACTTGAAATTATTCTACCACCGTTGTCTGAATTATATGCTTTTCTAACTAGCTCTATCAGACATGTATTTGCCTTAGTTACATTTTTAACCGTCCTGTTAACATACTGTCACATCTGTAAAAGTCTTGTTTTTCTAATAAGTGTTTCTCTTTGAGCATTTCAAAGCTGAACAGTGTTCCTTCTTTCATTATATTGCAAATAGCTGTTATTCCTTTAGCTGTCCAGTCCGTAAATCTAGCATCCAGTTTATTCAGCATAAAATCCGAGTCATATGCACACCATTTAAGAATTGCAATGTCTCTCCCTAGTTTATATTATTTTATAATAGTTTTCCATATTTTAAGAGTCCATTTCACCCATGGGTTGTCAATATTATTTATGAAACTTTGTAGGTTGTTATCAGCCAAAATTGCCTGTATGGGGATGGAAAGTATCCTCTCCTCAATGTTTTTCCATTGAGCGTCATATGATGGGTTGCTCCAGCATGTCACAGCTCTCAACTGTGCTGCAAAATAATAATCTCTAAGAGAAGGTAGGCCCCATCCCTACTTTTCTTTGGCTAATTGCAAAGTTTTGAGACGAACCCTAGGCCTTTTACCTTGTTATATGTATCTTGATAGCATCTTGTTCCATTCATTGAATTGATTTTGGTTAATCTCTATTGGTAGGGTCCGAAAGAGATATAGTAGTCTGGGCAGTATATTCATTTTAATAGATTCAATCCTTGAACTGAGACCAAGAAAAGGAATTAGGTTCCACCTTGTTATATCTTCCTTAATTTTTTTATATATAGGCTGATAATTGCATTCTGATAATTTTGCCAAATCTTTTGGCATAATGATGCCCAAATATTTGACGGACTCTGTTTGCCACGCCCAAAGATATCTACTTCCAATTTCTCTTGGTGGGCTATAGTTATATGAAAGTAGTTGGGTTTAATCTATGTTAATCTTGTATCCTGATAATTGGCCATATTGTTCAAAGGATTACATCAATTTAGGTAAAGAATGTTGGTTGCCCTAGATAGATCAAAATGTCATCCGCGTAACAGGCCAATTTATGCTCTGTCCCTTTAATAGTAATTCCCCTGATATCTTCATTTTGTCTGATGTGTTGAGCTAATGGTTCCAAATGTAATGCGAAGAGTAGCGGTGACCATGCACAACCCTGTCTCGTGACCCTTTCTAGGGTAAAACTATTAGATAGATATCTATTGATTTTAATCCTGGCAGTAGGATTGTCATATAGTGCCTGTATAGTTTTAATAATTATGTCATGTAGACCAAATCTATGTAAAACTCTGTAAAGAAAATTCCAATTAACCGAATCAAATGCCTTTTCAGCATCCACACTTATCACTATTGCTTCAATTTCATTTTTTTATATGATCCATGATGTGAAGTGTCCAAGTGCATTTTAAATAATACTACGGTACCGACCTCAACACTTCCTCTGACAGTGCATTCCATAAACTCACCACCCTCTGCATGAACTGGAATTGGTTTATTACTGGAGTTACAGTGGAAATCCTGTTCATACACTTCAAAACATTACACAATGCACTGATGAACAAGATAGAGCAATAACAATGCAGAATTAAAAGTAACAGCTGCAGAGAAGTGCAGTGCAGATACACAATAAGGCACACGATCATAACAAGGTAGATGGTGAGGTCACAAGTTCATCTTATCTCACTAAGGACCAATAAAAAGTTGCCTCTCAGGATACTTCTAAATCTTTCCCCTCTCATCCTCAGACTATACTCCCAAGTTTTGGACTCCACTACCCTAGTGAAAAGGCTTCTAACCTGCACCTTATCTACGCTTCTCATAACTTTAATTACATCAATGAAGTTAGTTATGACTGTTAATGTGATCAAGACTGTTATGAGAAAGGATATTTCTATACAAGGCACCAAGATTACTAGCGAAGCATTGAAGAAGCATATACCACCAGTGGCCATCAAGATGGAACAAATTCTGAGACCGACGACAAAAAGTTAAACTCATTCTCCTACGTTCATGGGAATGAAGACTTGGCCTGGCCAGCCTCTCACTGTAACACAGGCCCTCTATCTTGGACACCTCCTCATGAATCTGTTTTTCTGCACTCTTTCCAGTTTAACCACGTCTTTTCTGTAAAAGAGTGGCCAAAACTGTACATAGTACCAAAATTGGTCCCATCAATGACTTGTACAACCGCAACACTCAGTACCAGCCCTTCAAGGTTCTGTCTCTGAACGTGCCCTCTCCCCACCCCCCTTCCCCTCACCTAGCCATTAGCAGTTACACATTTGAGCTCTCTCTTCCAGGTTTTTCCAGCTCTCACCTCCTCTCACTCTCACACAATTCCTTAAAACTTGACTCTTTGACCTATCATTTCGTCACAGGAATTAAAATATCCTTCTTTTGCTTGCTGTCCATTTTCTTCTGTTACAACCCTTGAGTGGCATTTTAATTTTGCAGTGTGGCATTTTTACACTCATAGTCATCTCCCCCTCCCCTTCCCTCTTTCAAATCTCTTACTATCTCTTCTTTCAGTTAGTCCTGACGAAGGGTCTCGGCCCAAAACGTCGACTGTACCTCTTCCTAGAGATACTGCCTGGCCTGCTGCATTCACCAGCAACTTTTATGTGTGTTGCTCGATCATCATCATGTGCTGTGTTGCATGACATGGGCGATCATGGTCTCATAATCATAACTGATTTTGGCAAATTTTTCTACAGAAGTGGTTTGCCATTGCGTTCTTCTGGGCAGTGTCTTTACAAGACAGGTGACCCCAGCCATTATCAATGCCCTTCAGAGATTATCTGCCTGGTGTTAGTGGTCACATAGCCAGGACTTGTGATATGCACCAGCGGCTCATACCACCATCCACCACCTGCTCCCACGGCTTCGCGTGACCCTGGTCAGGGGGCTAAAGCAGGTGCTTGCAAGATCGGTGGGCATATTCTGGGTAGCCAGCTTGTCTTTCAAGTCCTTTGAGAGGTCATGATGATAATGAGCCAGCGGCAGTTCCATGTTCCAGCCATACTGTGACGTGAGGGTCCTGATTTCTATGGCGGGTAATCTAGCAGAGCATGAGCCTCAGCGCAGGCAACGTATCTGCTATATTGCCTCCTTTCTGTTCCTGGATGGTTGAGAAGCTATTACACCTCAGCAATGAATTCCTCGTATGTATTGTAGATGGTAGTTTTATTGTTCCAGTTAGCGGTGACCCAGCTCAGAGCTCGCCCAGTCGAGAGAGATGACGAAGGCAGTCATGGCTTGGTTCATAAAATACAGAGGTGGCTGCAGCTTGAAGCGTAAGACACACTGGGACAGGAAGATGCAGCATCAGGTTGGGGATCCATTGAAGTGTTTGGGCGCTGGAATCTGGGGTTCTGAGGGAGGAGGTTGACTGGTGTGGAGTGGCTGTAGTGCGACGTAGAGTTGGTTGAGACTGGCGAGCAGATGGTCAGTGGTTTCCTGTTGCTTCTGGATCCTGTGCTCGTTAAGGTAGACAACTTCCTTTAGGTGAGCACCCTCTGCTGGGTCAATCACTGGTTCACCCATCCGGTTAGGAAGCATCGAGGAGGCTTGACCCAAACACAGAGCAGCGGTTTAGCAGTGAGCGATTACTTTAATAATAAACTGCAAAATAACAAGCCATGAAGGGCAACAAAACAAGAGAGAATGAATACTTAGCACAACAAGGTAACTGAAGGCTAGGAGCAATTGGTTGAGGCTGGCTGCTTCAATGGGTGAACAAGGACTGTGGATGAGAGCTGAAGCTAAATAGGTTGTAGGTGATAAGTTGAAATTAAGTGGCAGATGACTTCTGTTAGCTGGCTGGAGACTGGGAGGTGGCTGCCCATGCAGGCCTGACACTACCATGCTGGTATTTAGAGAACATGGACCAGGGGTGGGGAACCTATGGCATGTGTGTCCAAGATGGCATCTACATATAATTTGTTGGTACATGGCATGCAGTGCTGCCTCTCAATTCATTAAACCTCACCCATAATACACCAAAGCTTATAATTTCCCATTCACATTTCTGACGTTATCCGAGGCCTCCATTGGTCAGGGTCGACCATGGATATTGTGTCCTAGCAGTCTAGATACACCAGCCAGGGCAGTACGATATGGAGAACGAGCTGTTGCCCACGTAGCAAGCTCCCCCTCTCCACGCATCTGACGAACCCAAAGGAACGGCAGAGATCAATACAGTTTGGCGCCAGCAGTGTCGCAGGAATTGCCGGTCAGCATTGAACTCAACAAAGGGCTGCCTTAGGGACTCCAGAATTTTCCCTCGGTGTTTACTCCCGAAGCCTTTCCCATGAATGGGTATAGCCGTAAGGCAGTGGAGATTTGAGATCAGAGTTTTCCTTCTCCTGCCTGAACTGCCAACCACAGCTGACAAGCCCCACCTGCCTGAAGCGACAGGTTTTAAGGCTCCAGTATCCCCTTCTCCTGTTGGCAAAAATGGTTCTACCTGGATTAGTATCTAAGCCACACGTAGAAGCCAGGAGCTGGACTTGGTTGTCAGAGGCTATTTGAGAAACATGCTATTTGGAGCATTTAATAGGTGGTGGGAGCTTCTCCCCACTAACTACCCCAGCTATAACAACCTTAGGGAGCCACTCTGATGTTATATATTGTTCACATTGTACCTCATATGTGGACTAACCGCCTTGAAAAGGAGCGACATGTTCCCCCACTAGAGGTGCTACCCCTCCCTGACACCCCATACACCCCACCTGGCACTCAGCTCTCACCTGTGGCTCCCCGTAGCTGTTTGCATGCGACACCGGCCACACACCGGGCAACGGCTTCGACAAGCCGGCTAAACCAGGTGAGGGTAGCCGACAGGTCTCAAACTCTCGGTGAGATAGGGAGCTGTCTATCTCAGCATGTGAAGACAGACTCCGGCGGATTGTGCGGACGAGACCGATGGAAGGTCCAACGGTCAAGAAGGCGGTCTCTGCAAGTGTCGTGGAACGTGTAGAGCAGGACAAGACACAGAAGACGTCCTGGTCATCCACTGCGCCTAGTCCCATCTCCAGCCGTCTAGACTCTGTCTCGCCACTGGACCCAGATGGGAATTGGGAAGACAGAGTGAGGCTGACGTTGCGCAACTCTCCCTCACTTAAATCCAAATCACGTGCTAGTCTTGACACCATCATAATGGTGTCGAGGTCCTCATCGACAACGATGGACGAACAACCTCATATGTAACAACATAACATCATTTTAAAATAAAACACTTAGAAACTATTTTATTTTTTCGATTGTCTTTTAAAAAATGAATATTGATAATTTTGGAACAAGTTTCCTAAAGCGCTTCACTTATTTCAAACCGTCACTTTAATTCTTCTTTTCATAGTAAAACAATGAATATACGTAAATCAGCAACAAGGACTCATCCTTTTTTCCTCGCAAAATGTCCATAATTATTGTTAATTATTATTATTAATATTATTATTCTCTCGCGAGAGAATTTTTAGATTATTGCCAATTTGGTCACACACTTTCAAAAAGGTTTTCCACCCTGGCAGAGGCAAACCTGTTATTTAATAAGCAACACACCCCAAATGCTGGAGTAACTCAGCAAGTGACACTGCATCTGCAGAGGGGGAGTAAATAGTCGACACTTCAGGCTTAGACTCTTCATCAGAACTGGAAAGGAAGGGGGAAGAAGCCAGAATAGGAAGGTGCGGGAAGAGGAATGAGTACAAGCCAGAAGGTGATAGGTGAGACCAAGTGAGGGGTAGAAGGAGGGGGGAAAAAGTGAGAAGCTGGGGAGGCGATAGGTGGAAGGGCTGAAGAAAGAGTCTGAAAGGAGGAAATGATGGACCATGGGAGAAAAGGAATGAAGGAGGGCCACCAGAAGGAGGTTACATAGCTGGTGTTGAGGGCAGCAAAGAAGCCCTCCACCTCTGTCTGTCCTTGGTCAATGAGATGTAGAAAGATTCTTCATTGCTGATTCCATAGCGGTTTTATTTTTAATAGTCAGGGTTGTTAGCCCTGAACTGGACCCCCGAACCTAAAGGTGTGAGGAGATAATGTGGCCTTTTTTAAAGGATATGTTATATCTAACTAATCTGGTTAAGCATTGTGAAGAAGTTACTAATAAATTAGTTAAAGGAGTATCTTTGGGGGGATGTTTTCTATTCAGACTTCCAGGAAAGTGTTTGAAAATGTCCCACATATGAGGTCAGTAGAAAAACTGAAAAAACGTGGTTGTAAACTACTATTTACCATCGACTAGGAATTGATCGAAAGGTTTGTCACACACAATGACCTAGGACAAGTCATTGGGTATATTTAGAGTGGAGGTTGATAAGTTCTTGATTAGTAAGAGCATTAGGGAGAAGGCAGGGGAATGAGGTTGAGAGGGATAATAAATAAGGCATAGGAGCAGAATTAGGCCATTTGGCCCATCGAGTCTGTTCTGCCGTTCAATCATGGCTGATCCTTTTTTCCTCCTCAGCCTCACTCACCAGTCTTCTCCCCGTAACCTTTGATGCCGAGTTCAATCAAGAACCTATCAATCTCTGCCTTAAGTACATCCAACAATCTGGCCTCCACAGCTGCCTGTGGCAACAAATTCCACAAATTCACCACCCTTTGGCTAAAGGAATCTCTCCGCATCTCTGTTGTAAATGGACGTCCCTCTGTCCTGAGGCTGGGGAATTCTAGACTTTCCCACCATGGGAAGCATCCTTTCCACATCTACTCCGCCTAGGTCTTTCAACGTTCGAAAGGTTTCAATGAAATCCCCCTTCATCCTTCTAAATTCCAGCAAGTACAGACCCAGAGCCATCAAACATTCCTCGTATGATAACCCTTTCATTCCTGGAATCATCCTTGTGAACCTCCTCTGGACCCTCTCCAATGCCAGCACATCTTTTCTTAGATGAGGATCCCAAAACTGTTCACAATATTCAAGGTGAGGCCTCACCAGTGCCTTATAAAGCCTCACCATCACACCCCTGCTTTTGTATCCTAGACCTCTTGAAATGAATGCTAACATTGCATTTGCCTTCCTCACCACCGACTCTACCTGCAAGTTAACCTTCAGGGTGTTCAGCACAAGGACTTCCCATTATGTCTCAGATTTTTGGATTTTCTTTCCGTTTAGAAAATAGTCTGCACATTTATTTCTACTACCAATGTGCATGAATATGAATTTTCCAACATTGTATTTCATTTCCTGCTCTCATGCCCATTTTGCTAATCTGTCTATGTCCCTCTACAGCCTACCTGTTTCAGCAATGCTACCTGCCCCTCCAGCAATCTTCGTATCAACTGCTAACTTGGCAACAAGGCCATCTCATGCATCATCTAAGTCATTTATATACAGCATAAAAAGAAGTGGTCCCAACATCGACCCCTGTGGAACACCACTAGTCACTGACAGCCAACCAGAAAAGGATCCTTTTATTCCAACTCGCTGCCTCCTATCAATCAGCCAATGCTTTAACCATGCCAGTATCTTTCCTGTAATACCATGGGCTCTTCACTTGGTAAGCAGCCTCATGTGTAGCACCTTGTCAAAGGATTTCTGAAAGTCCAAATATACAACACCCATTGCATCCCCTTTATCTTGTAATCTTTTCAAAGAATTCGAACAGGTTGGTCAGATTTTCTCTTAAGGAAACCACGTTGACTTTGTCCTCTCTTGTCCGATGCCACCAAGTACTCAATAACATCATCCTTAACAATTGACTCCATCACCTTCCCAACCATTGAGGTCAGGCTAATTGGTCTATAATTTCCTCTCTGCTGCCTTCTTCCTTTCTTAAAGAGTGGAATGACATTTGCAATTTTCCAGTCCCCTGGCACCATGCCAGAGTCCAACAATTTTTGAAAGATCATTACTAATGCCTTCACAATCTCGACCGTTACCTCTTTCAGAACCCTAAGATACAGTTCATCTGGCCCGGGTGACTTATGTACCATTAGTTCTTTCAGCTTTTTGAGCACCTTCTCCCTTGTAATAGTAACTGCACTTACTTCTCTTCCCTCACACCCTTCAACATCTGGCACACTGCTAGTGTCTTCCACATTAGTGGTGCAAAATACCCAATTAGTTCATCTGCCATCTCTTCGACCCCATTATCCAGCATCATTTTCTAGCAGTCCTATCTACACTCTCTTCTCTTTTTTAAATTTTTTACATACTTGAAAAAGCTTTTACTATCCACTTTGATATTGTTTGCTAGCTTGCTTTCATATTTCATTTTTCCCTTCTAATGATTCTTTTAGTTGCTCTCTGTAGGGTTTTAAAAGGTTCCCAATCCTTTGTCTTCCCTCTAATTTTTGCTTTCTTTTGCTTTTACATTAGTTTTGACTTCCCTTGTCAGCCACAGTTGCACTATTTTGCGATTTGAGTATTTATTTGTTTTTGGAATACACCTAGCATGCACCTTCCTCATTTTTCCAAGAAACTCAAGCCATTGCTGCTCTGCTGTCTTCCTGCCAGCATCACCTTCCAATATACTTTG
Source organism: Mobula birostris (assembly GCF_030028105.1). Lineage (NCBI taxonomy): Eukaryota > Metazoa > Chordata > Chondrichthyes > Myliobatiformes > Myliobatidae > Mobula > Mobula birostris. Next base: position 14,975,434 of record NC_092370.1, read on the forward strand.
GCCAACTCCTCTCTCATACCACTGTAATTTCCTTTCCTCCACTGAAATAAATCAGCTCTGATGGAATGGCGGGGCAGATTCAATGGGCTGAATGGCCTAATTCTGCTCCCATGTCCTATGGTCTTGTAGAATCTCCTCTCCAATGCAGTTACATCCTTCCCATAGTACGGTGACAAGCATTTATCTATGTATATATTTATTGAGATACAGCGTGGAATAGGCCCTTCCAGCCCTTTGATCTGCACCGCCCAGCTATCAATCCTCCAACTTAATCCTAGCTTAATCACGGGACTATTTACAATGACCAATTAACCTACCAACCGGTACACCTTTGTTCTGTCGGAGGAAACCCATGCAGTCATGGGGAGAACGTACAAACTCCTTACAGGCAGTGGCGGGAATTGAACCCTGCCCGCTGGTACTGTAACGCGCTGTGCTTAAGCTACCATGCCACTCCAACATTCTAGTGCCTCATAAAACTCTACCATGAAGGCGTACAAGATCGCTACTGGCTGAGGTTGGGTGCATAGAAAAACAATATTCCTATCAGCAGATGATTAAAGGATCAAGAATACAAAATTGAAGTGATGGGCGGCAGACATAGTGGATGTGAGAGGGAGGTTTTGTGCAGGGGTTGGTTATGTTGTGGAAATTGTGCACCAAAGGCTGTTGGAAACAGAGTCAGGGCTTTCAAAAAGGAACTACAAAGGGATATGAGAGGGAATAATTTGCAGGCGGGAGGAGAAAGAGAAAGATAGTGATCTGACAGAAGCGAGTATGGACATGGATTGCCTCCTCTTCAAAGTGAAAGTAAATTTATTATTATCCAAGTACACTTATGTCACCATATACAACCCTGACATTCTTTTTCTTGCAAGTATTTGCAGGAAAATAAAGAAATACATTGGAATTTATGAAGAACTGTACATAAACAAAGACTGATGAACAAATAGTTTGCAAATGAAGATAAATTGATCAAATAAAAGATAAAAGAACACATCTGCATGAAACGTTGTCGGAGGAAAGCAGGATCCATCGCCAGGGGCCCTCACCACCCAGGTCATTTAGGCCAGTTAGAAGAGTGGGCTGAAAGATGGCAGATGGAGTTCAATGCTGATAAATGTGAGGTGCTACATTTTGGTAGGACCAATCAAAATAGGACGTACATGATAAATAGTAGGGCATTGAAGAATGCAGTAGAACAGAGGGATCTAGGAATAATGGTGCATAGTTCCCTGAAGGTGGAATCTCATGTGGATAGGGTGGTGGAGAAAGCTTTTGGTATGCTGGCCTTTATTAATCAGAGCATTGAGTATAAGAGTTGGGATGTAATGTTGAAATTGTACAAGGCATTGGTAAGGCCAAATCTGGAGTATTGTGTACAGTTCTGGTCACCGAATTATAGGAAAAATGTCAATAAAATTGAGAGAGTACAGAGGAGATTTACTAAAATGTTGCCTGGGTTTCATCTCCCAAGTTGCAGAGAAAGGTTGAACAAGTTAGGTCTTTATTCCTTGGAGCGTAGAAGGTTGAGGGGGGCTTGATAGAAGTGTTTAAAATTATGAGGGGGATTGATAGAGTTGACATGGATAGGCTTTTTCCATTGAGAGTGGGGAAGATTCAAACAAAAGGACATGAGTTGAGAGTTAAAGGACAAAAGTTTAGGGGTAACATGAGGGGGAACTTCTTTACTCAGAGAGTGGTAGCTGTGTGGAACGAGCTTCCAGCAGAAGTGGATGAGGCAGGTACGATGTTGTTGTTTAAAGTTAAATTGGATAGATATATGGACAAGAGAGGAATGGAGGGTTATGGGCTGAGTGCAGGTCGGTAGGACTAGGTGAGAGTAAGAGTTCGGCATGGACTAGAAGGGCCGAGATGGCCTGTTTCCGTGCTGTAATTGTTATATGGTTATATGGTTATATGGTCATGCTCTCTTCTCAATGCTGCCATCAGGAAGAGGGGACAGGAGCCTCAGGACTCACAGTACCAAGTTCAGTAACAGTTATTACCCCTCAAATATTAGGCTCTTGAACCAGAATGGGTAACTTCGCTTCATCATTGAAAAGTTCCCACAACCTGTGGATTGACTTTCAAGGACTCCTCATCTCATGTTCTTGATATTTATTGCTTACTTATTTATTATTATTACTTCTTTCATTTTGTATTCTGGTTGAACACCCAAGCTGGGCAGTCTTTCACTGATTCTGTTATGGTTATTATTCTGTTGAGTATGCCCACAAGCAAAATGAATATCAGGGTCATACATGGTGACATATATGTACTTCGATAATAAATTTAATTTGAAATCTAGTTTGAACTTCGAACGTGAGTTGTGGAGTCCTTGGAAAGTGAGTCTGTAAATTGTGGAATTGGCTCAGAGTTGAGGTGAGTGAGGTTATCCACACTGGTTCAGGAATCTAAAGGCTGAAATGTAGTAGCTGTTCCTGAACCTGGTGGTGTGGAACTTAAGGCTCCGGTACCTCCTGCCTGATTGCAGTAGTGAGAAGAGCGCTCTCCCGAATTTTAGATTTTATTATTGGGCAATTAATATTCGATATTTAAAATTTTGGTTACGAGATTTGGATGTATCTTTAAATCCACAGTGGGTAAATCTTGATTTGGATGTATCTTTAAATCCACAGTGGGTAAATCTTGAATGTAATTCATTTCAAGGGTTTTCTTTGGGTTCGGTTTTAGGAACTTCGCTTCCTTTTACTTCTTCTAAATTGTATAAACAAATGAATAATCCAATAGTTAAGCATACTTTACATATATGGTTTCAATTTCGAAGATTTTTTGGGTTTAATCAATTTATTTTAGCAAGTACTATTATATCTAATTTCCGTTTTCAACCTTCCATTATGGATCAAGCTTACTTTGATTGGAAAACCAAAGGTATAGTACATCTTTGTGATTTATTTTTGGATAATTGTTTTACGTCTTTTGATCAACTTTCTAATACATATAACTTACCCAGATCTCACTTTTTTAGATATCTACAGATTAGAAACTTTTTAATTACCGTTTCTTCTAATTTTCCACACTCATATCCAATGGATACTTTGGAAAAAATTTTAGTTCTAAATCTCTCTCAGAAAAGTTTTGTAGCAATTATTTATAATATAATTATGAATTTATGTTCTGATGTTTCCAATAAAATTAAAGCCGATTTGGAAAGAGAACTTAAGATTATTATACCGGTTGAAAAATGGGAAAAAATTCTTCAATTGGTTAATTCATCCTTTATATGTGCTAAACATGTGTTGATACAGTTTAAAGTAGTGCACAGGGCTCATATGTCCAAAGATAAACTATCTCGTTATTATTCTTATATTAATCCTATATGTGATAGATGTCATTTCGAGATAGCATGTTTTGGTCATGTCCTTTGTTGGAAAAATATTGGAAAGATATTTTTGATATTATTTCAACAGTTTTGAATACAGACTTACAACCTCATCCAATTACTGCTATTTTTGGATTACCAATGATAGACTCAAATTATTTAACCTCTTCAGCATGCTGGATGATTGCATTTCTTACTTTAATGGCTAGAAGATCCATTTTGCTGAATTGGAAAGAGATTAACCCTCCTACTGTATTTCACTGGTTTTCACAAACTATGTTGTGTTTGAATTTGGAAAAAATTAGAAGTGTGGTTTATGACCCTTCCATTAAATTTGAAAAAACTTGGAGGCCATTAATTCAGCATTTTCATTTGATGTAATTTGACAATTTCCAAACTTATTTTATTTCTCTGTACTGTTGGTTGAGAGGAATGGAGTCGTCAACACTAAGGTTTTCTTCTCTTCCATTTTTACGTTGTTAGAATTGCCCAAGTCTTTTAGTTTAGTTGACTAATTCTGTTTAGTTTAGTTTATTTTTGGGGTGGGGTTTGTTTTTTTTCTATTTTTTTTCTTTTTCATGATCTTTCTTCAGTTTTTTTATCCTGTACTATTCATTTTTATCCTACACGATTGGGGGTTTTGTCAATTTATACTATTTGGTCTTATAATTACTCATTTTAAGTACAACAATGTATCTCCAACTATTTGTATTATTGCTATCTTACATTTATATTTTATGAAACTAACAAAAAGATTGAAAAAGAAAGAAAGAGAAGAGAGCATGGCTTGGATGGTGGGTTCTTTGATAACGGGTACAGCCTTCTTGTGGCAGCGCTGTTTGTAAATGTGTGGGGAGGACTTTGCCTGCGATGGACTAGGCTGTATCTACCACTTTCTGTGGTAGTTTCTTTGCATTTTTCTCTGCCATAGAGCTTCTGAGATTCTGTGGCTTTTCCTGCAAATACTAAATTGTGACATTAAGGAATGGAGATTCCAGATAACACGATACATTAAGTGTGTGAGCTCATTGTGGAAAATATTAGGTCATCAACTAGGGGTCCAAGGAAGATAAATTTCAATATCTTCTAAATGAGAAAGAACTAGCAACTTTTGTGGACCAAAGTGATTTTGGAACCAAGCTTTAAAAATAAACAACAGACAATACATATGTATTATAACCAGCAGGCCCACTTGCTGTGAATGATTGATAAAAGACTCAGTATGTTAGACACTTTCTCAAGTAGAGTAGAATACAAAAGGGAGGAAAGTTATATTCAGTTGATTTTTTTTTATTTTGCTCTCAAGGCAGGTCTGACAAAAGCATGTGGAAGACCTGGAGCTCGTAGCAATGCTGGGAAATCTGGTACAACTCTGATACTCTTGAGGCCGATCTGAAAAAAGTACAAGGCAGACCTGGAACTCAAAACATAGCATATAACTTGGAAATGCAGTGTATATTCCGGAGGCCCAATCAGCGGCGGGAGCAGAACACAGCAAATTAAATAAAGCACAGAAGGGACAAGCGGGGCAGCCATTGTCAGGAGTAGGCTAGTGGTGAGAGTAGTTTACTGGAGACCAGGTTACTGGCACTGAGCGTGGGTCCATGGCACAGAAGGTAAAGAGGGAAAAAAGGGGAGTGGTAGTGATAGGGGACTCAATAGTCAGAGGAACTGACAGGAGATTCTGTGGATGTGACGGGACACCTGGATGGTATGTTGCCTCCCAGGTGCCAGGGTCAGGGATGTCACACAAACTAATCTTCCGTCCTTGGACTCACTTTACACCGCACACTGTCGGAGCAGTACTGCCAGGATAATCAAGGACACGACCCACCCAGCCAACACACTTTTCATCCCTCTTGCCTCCGGGCGAAGGCTCAGGAGCTTGAAGACTCGTACGGCCAGATTTGGGAACAGCTTCTTTCCAACTGTGATAGGGAAAGTGGATGAAGGGAAGGCAGTGGATATTGTCTACATGGACTTCAGTAAGGCCTTTGACAAGGTCCCGCATGGGAGGTTAGTTAGGAAAATTCAGTCGCTAGGTATACATGGAGAGGTGGTAAATTGGATTAGACATTGGCTCGATGGAAGAAGCCAGAGAGTGGTGGTAGAGAATTGCTTCTCTGAGTGGAGGCCTGTGACTAGTGGTGTGCCACAGGGATCAGTGCTGGGTCCATTGTTATTTGTCATCTATATCAATGATCTGGATGATAATGTGGTAAATTGGATCAGCAAGTTTGCTGATGATACAAAGATTGGAGGTGTAGTAGACAGTGAGGAAGGTTTTCAGAGCCTGCAGAGGGACTTGGACCAGCTGGAAAAATGGGCTGAAAAATGGCAGATGGAGTTTAATACTGACAAGTGTGAGGAATTGCACGTTGCAAGGACAAACCAAGGTAGAACATACAGGGTTAATGGTAAGGCACTGAGGAGTGCAGTGGAACAGAGGGATCTGGGAATACAGATACAAAATTCCCTAAAAGTGTCGTCACAGGTAGATAGGATCGTAAAGAGAGCGTTTGGTACATTGGCCTTTATTAATCGAAGTATTGAGTATAAGAGCTGGAATGTTATGATGAGGTTGTATAAGGCATTGGTGAAGCCGAATCTGGAGTATTGTGTTCAGTTTTGGTCACCAAATTACAGGAAGGATATAAATAAGGTTGAAAGAGTGCAGGGAAGGTTTACAAGGATGTTGCCGGGACTTGAGAAACTCAGTTACAGGGAAAGGTTGAATAGGTTAGGACTTTATTCCCTGGAGCGTAGAAGAATGAGGGGAGATTTGATAGAGGTATATAAAATTATGATGGGTATAGATAGAGTGAATGCAAGCAGGCTTTTTCCACTGAGGCAAGGGGAGAAAAAAACCAGAGGACATGGGTTAAGGGTGAGGGGGGAAAAGTTTAAAGGGAACATTACGGGGGGCTTCTTCACACAGAGAGTGGTGGGAGTATGGAATGAGCTGCCAGACGAGGTGGTAAATGCGGGTTCTTTTTTAACATTTAAGAATAAATTGGACAGATACATGGATGGGAGGCGTATGGAGGGATATGGTCCGTGTGCAGGTCAGTGGGACTAGGCAGAAAATGGTTCGGCACAGCCAAGAAGGGCCAAAGGGCCTGTTTCTGTGCTGTAGTTTCTATGGTTCTATGGTTCTATGACTGCTGAACGGATCCTGACCCGGATCTGGGCCATACCCTCCAAATATCTGGACCTGCCTCTCGGCTTTTTTGCACTACCTTACTTTCCCTTTTCTATTTTCTAGTTATGATTTATAATTTAAATTTTTAATATTTACTATCGATTTGTACTCCAGGGAGCGCAAAGCGCAGAATCAAGTATTGCTGTGATGATTGTATGTTCTAGTATCAATTGTCTGGCGACAATAAAGTATAAAGTATAAAGTATCTTGGATGGCGTCCACAGATTTTAGAGAGAGAGGGAGAGCAGCCAGATGCCTAGGTACATATTGGTATCAAAGACCTAGGAAGAAAAAGCAATGAGGTCCTGAAGAGAGAATTTAGAGAGCTAGGTAGAAAGCTGAGAAGCAGGGCCTCCAGGTTAGTAACTTCTGGATGTCTACCTATTCCACGTGCCAGTGGGGTTAGAAACAGGATGATCTGGCAGATAAATGCTTGGCTGAAAAGCTGGTGCAGAGGGCAGGGCTTCAGGTTCTTGGATCATTGGGAATTCTTCTAGGGGAAGTATGATCTGTACAATGTGATGGGTTGCACCTGAACCAGAGGAGGAAGAATATTCTTGTGGGTAGGTTTGTTAGAGCTGTTGGGGAGCGTTTAAACTAATTTGGCAAGGGGGTGGGAACTAGGATGAAGGGTCTCAGGATAGGACAGATGGTAAAAAAGCAAAAATAGCGTGTGGTCAGACTGTCAGGAAAGGCAGGCAGATGATTGGACAAAATTGCGGCCAGCAGGGTGAATATCAGTGCATTAGGGATGCAGAATCAAAAAAGGGTAGCAAATACAGCACTCAAAGTGTTATATCTCAATGTATCGAAGTATAAGAAATAAGGTGGATGATCTTGTTGCATTATTACAGATTGTTGACTATGATTTTCTGGCCAGTACTGAATTGTGGCTGAGGATGGTTATAGTTGGGAGCTGAATGTCCAAGGCTACATGCTGTATTGGAGGGATAGGAAGGAGGGCAGAGGGGGAGGCATGGCTCTACTGGTAAAGAATTGCATCAAATCAGATGTGACACAGGATCGGAAGATGTTTAATCCTTGCGGGTTGAGTTAAGAAACTGCAAGGGTAAAAGGATCCTGATAGTATTTAAGTACAGGCCTCCATACAGTAGCTGAGAGGTGGACCACAGATTACAACAGGAAATAGAAAAGGTGTGTCAAAAGGACAATGTTATGATAGCCATGGGAGATTTTAACATGCAGATCGATTGGGAAATTCAGGCTGGTATTCGATCTCAAGAGAGTGAGTTCGTCGAATGCCTAAGAAATGGCTTTTTAGAGCAGTTTGTTGTTGAGCCTACTAGTGGATCAACTATACTGGATTGGGTGTTATGTAATGAGGCGGAGGTGATTAAGGAGCTTAAGGTAAAAGAGCCCTTAGGAGTGAGTGATCATAATATGATTGAGTTCAACTTGAAATTTGATAGGGAGAAAGTAAAGTCTGACAAGGCCATATTTCAGTGGAGCAAAAGAAATTACAGTGGTATGAGAGAGGAGTTGGCCAAAGCAAATTGGAAGGAGCTGCTGGCAGGGATGACCGAAATCAGCAATGGAATGCGTTTCTGGGAAAAATGAGGAAAGTGCAGGGTACATGTGTTCCAGAAATGAAGAGGTAGTCAAATGGCAAAATAATACAACTGTGGCTGACAAGGGAAGTCCAAGCTAATGTAAAAAAAAAAGAGAGAGCATACAACAAAGCAAAAATTAGTGGGAGGACAGAAGATTGGGAACCTTTTAAAACTCTACAGAGAGCAACTAAAAGCATCATTAGAAGGGAGAAGATGAAATATGAAAGCAAGCTAGCAAACAATATCAAAGTGGATAGTAAAAGCTTTTTCAAGTATGTAAAAAATAAAAGAGAGGTGAGAATGGATATAGGACCATTAGAAAATAAGGCCGGAGAAATAATAACAGGGGCCAAGGAGATGACAGATGAACGAAATGAGTATTTTACATCAGTCTTCACTATGGAAGATGCTAGCAGTGTGTCAGATGTTGTAGTGTGTGAAGGAAGAGAAGTGAGTGCAGTTACTATTACAAGGGAGAAGGTGCTCGAAAAGCTGAAAGACCTAAGGGTACATAAGCCACCCAGACCAGATGAACTGCACCCTAGGGTTCTGAAAGAGGTAGCATTGGAGATTGTGGAGGCATTAGCAATGATCTTTCAATGACAGAATGGACCAAACTGCTCATTCAGAAAAGGCAAACGGTGGAGATGTGTGTTTCATGATAAACTCTTGGTCGTGCTCTGATGTGACGGTTTTATCGAACTCGTATTCCCCTGACCTTGAACACTTAATGGTCAAATGCCATCCATACAATTTATCCGGGGAGTTTTCATCTGTGTTCCTGACTTTAATTTACATACCACTAGTGGTCAACTATTATCAAATACTTGAGACACTGCATGATGCCGTCTCCAAATAAGAAACAGTCCATCCCGACGCACTTCAAATCATAATCCGGGCCTTCATCCAGGCTTGTTTGAAGAAAACCCTGCCCAATTACCATCAGCATTTAACCTGTAGCACCAGAGGTTTCAATATACTAGGCCACTGTTATACGAAGATAAGAAATGCCTATTTCCCATGCCCAGACTGCAGTTTGGTAAATCTGATCACTTGTCTGTCCTTTTTCCAACTGGAGACAGGCAGGGGCTAAAGAGCAAGGCTGTAGAGATTAGGACAACAAAGAGGTGTTCGCAGGAGGCGGAGGAGCGGCTACGGGCTGGTTTCGAGTTGGTGGACTGGGCCGTGTTCAAAGACTCATCTGTGAATCTGAATGAGTACACCATGGTTGTCACGGACTTTATAAAAAAATTTGTAGAGGAGTGTGTGCCCAGAAAATCATTCCGTCTTCCCCAGTCAGAAGCCCTGGATGAACCATGATATATATATTCTGCTGAGGGCCAGATCAGAGGCATTCAAGTCTGGTGATCAAGAAATTTATATGAGGTCCAGGTACAATCTCCAGAAAGCCATCTCACGGGCAAAGTGGAAATTCCAGACCAAACATGAGACTACAAAAGATGCTCTACAGTTCTGGCAGGGCTTGAATACTATTCCCTCTTATACAGTTAAATCTAGTGATATAGGTGACAGCAGGGATTTGCTTCCAGATGAGTTCAATGCCTTCTGTGCTCACTTTGTCCATCAAACATGGAGGGAGCATCACAAACTCCCAAAGTCCCCGATGATCCAGTGATTTCAGTCTTTGCGCCGAGGTGCAAACAGCCTTCAGGAAAGTGAACCTATGAAAAGCATCCAGCCCAGACAGGGTAACTGGCCAACTATGAAAGACCTGTGCTGATCAACTGGCTGGACTGTTCACTGAAATCTTTAACCTCTCGTTTTGGTTGTCTGAGGTACCCACCTGCTTCAAGAAGGTTTCAATTATCCAGTGCCTAAGAAGAACGTGGTAACCTATCTCAGTGACTATTCTATTCTATTCCCATATGGTTTTACCCTTTTGGATAACACATACAAAATGCTGGAGGAACTCAACAAATCAGGCAAAATCTATTGAGGGGAATAAACATTTGATGTTTCTATCCAAGACCCTTCTTCAGGACTGGAAAGGAAAGAGGCAGAGGTCAGATCAGGAGGAGGGGATTGAGTACAGGCTGGCTGGTGATAGGTGTGATTATCAGATCACAACAGCAGTTCTATTTCGTTAGGAGTTTGAGAAAATTTGATACATCTCCAAAGACACTCACAACTTTCTACAGAGCATTCGAACTGGCTGCATCATTGCCTGGTATAGAGGGGCCACTGCACAGGATCGAAATAGGCTGCAGAAATTTGTCAACTCAGTCAGCTCCATCACATGGGCACTAATCTCCATGGTTACCAGAGCATCAGCAAGGAGTGATGCCTCAGAAAGTCGGCTTCTGTCATTAGGGACCCCCATCATGCCCTGTTCTCATTGCTACCATCAGGGAGGAGGTACAGGAGCCTGAAGGCGCACACTCAACAATGCAAGAATAGCTTCTCCCCTCTGCTATCAGATTCCTGAATGGACTTTGAGCCCGTTAACACCACCTCACTGCTTTTTTTCTCTTTTTGCAGTACTTATTTGATGCTGAGATACATCCTAGGATATGATGGTACACATCGTCAGTGAGGTAACCTGGGGTCATCGGGTGTTTCGGGTTTTTTAACATCAGACACCCTTACCCAGGTGACCCAGCCAGGGTAGATCAGGCCCTGGTTTGTGGCCTAGCCGCGTTGGTCCACGGGTCACACCTCTTGATCCAGCGCCATCTGGAGGCTCGCTCAGCAGCCCCTGTGGCAATCTTGATGCTCTGTTCTTTGCAGCCCCATAATGCCAAGGAGAGAGTGGGTTCTGCACAGTGAGCAGCCAGCGGAACCTCTACACCCCACCTCTATACGCTTGCCTTGTGCCCTCCACCTTGTCTCTGGCACCGCTTTGCCAGCTCCTGGCTTTGGCTTTCTTATGCAAAAACACTTCCTCAATCTGTTCTTCCGAAGGAATTGTCGGTTCACCATGACCAGCTGCTTTGAGGTTTTAATTTAACTATATACATATTTACTTCTTAATGTATTTACAGTTTTTATTATTACGGATTGCAATGTACTACTGCCGCATAACAACAAATTTCATGACATATGCAGGTGATGTTAAACCTGATTCTGTCTCTGTTATTACACCTTCAACATACTTTAATGTCACTTTTTCTTTAGATGTTGCACTGTGGAATAAGGACTTTGCTGTTGAACCTAGTAAGTTTAACATGGCACCAGAAAGTTTATAAGGAACATGGGAAACTGAACTGAGTAATTTCAAGAAATCATGACCATCAGAGCCTGGATATTTTAAAGAGAGCTCAGGGACCTGGCTCCAGTGTGTGTCAGGGACCTGGGCTCCAGTGTGTGACAGGGACCAGAGCTCCAGTGTGTGACAGGGACCAGGGTTCCAGTGTGTGACAGGGACCAGGGTTCCAGTGTGTGACAGGGCCCAGGGCTCCAGTGTGTGTCAGGGACCAGGGCTCCAGTGTGTGACAGGGACCAGGGCTCCAGTGTGTGTCAGGGATCTGGGCTCCAGTGTGTGACGGGGACCAGGGCTCCAGTGTGTGATGGGGACCAGGGTTCCAGTGTGTGACGGGGACCAGGGCTCCAGTGTGTGACGGGGACCAGGGCTCCAGTGTGTGACGGGGCCCAGGGCTCCAGTGTGTGACGGGGCCCAGGGCTCCAGTGTGTGACGGGGCCCAGGGCTCCAGTTTGTGATAGGGCTCCTAGGAACTGGTGAGAGCCCTGGTGATTGAACAGGGAGCTTGACAAATGCTGAACAATTTCGATTTTTGAATAACTGGAAAGAGAATTATTGTAGTTTTACTGTAATTTGAGTAGCCAAAACTATATTCTGCTTGGCTTTTCTACCTAAATGCATCGCGACTGAACTCCAGTATTCAGATTCAGATTCATTTATTTATCACATGTACATTGTAACATACGGTGAAATGTATCATCAATGTTAACAATCAACACAACCTAAGGACGTGCTCGGGGCAGCCCACAAATATCGCCACACATTCTGCTGCCAGTATGGCATGGCTCATCATGTCCAGCAGAACAACGCAGAACACAACAAGTGGCAAAACAGCAACAGCTCCCTCCCACCCACCCAAGTGGTTAGCCACATGCTGAACCATTTGGATTTTTGACTGATTGAAAAGTAGAGTATGGTAATTATTGAACCCATGATGGTATTGTACTTGACACTTCCATATAAATTCAGTATAAATGAACTCCATTACACTCGTAAGAATTTTGTTAACTCACTTTTTTGCTGTGTTGTAAATCTTTCCCCTTGATTCATACAATACAGATTCACAAATTCCTTTGTAAGCCTTCACCATTTACGCTCTTATTTTCCCAATACCTTAATCCTTCTCCCAGAATATAGACCACATCAAATTCACTTAGCCTTTATATGCTAATTTTGTGAATGTATGCGCATTATTGAAATTTCCAATCCTTCTTAGTATTAGCTATTAAAGATCACCCTTACTCCACTTCCCAAGTAATTTGTGTTAACCATTGACAACTGCATCGGCACTTTTTCATACACCAATATTGAGCTCATCATTTTCATCAACATTGCCTCCAACTTCCACTCTTCTCTTAAGGTCAATTTTGGTCCATTTCTGAGACCTATCTCCCCTTTCTTCCTCCCTCCCTCTCTCTCCATCTCTGGAGGCAAACCATCAACCAATATCTTTTATAAATTTATCGATTCCCACAGTTATCTTGATTATACCTCTTCCCAACCTGTGTTCTGTAAAAATGCTATTCCCTTTTCTCAGTTCCCTCGTTTCTGCCGCATCTGTTCCCAGGATGAGGCTTTCCTTCCCAGGACATCAGAGATGAGAAGGAAAGCCTCATCCTGGGAACAGATGCGGCAGAAATCAGATCAGAGATGTCCTCCTTCTTCAAAGAATGGGGTTTTCCTTCCCTCATCATTGATGCTGTCCTCACCCTCATCTGCTCCATTTCCCAAACATCTGCACTCACCAATCTTCCCACCACCTTAACAGTGATAGAGTTCCTCTTGTCCTTACCTACCAGCCCATAAGCCTCCATGTTCAGCACATCATCCTTCGCAACTTCCACCATCTCCAAAGTGAATTGAATTGAATTGACTTTATATTTTACATCCTTGAGGAGTAAAAATCTTTACGTTACGTCTCCATCTGTATGTGCAGTGTGCAATTTATAGTAATTTGTAATAAATAGTATGTACAATAGGACGGTCAATATAACATAGAAATACAATTGTATCAGCGTGAAATAATCAGTCCGATGGCCTGGTGGAGGAAGTTGTCCCGGAGCCTGTTGGTCCTGGCTTTAACGTTGCGGTACCGTTTCCCAGATGGTAGCAGCTGGAACAGTTTGTGGTTGGGGTGACTCAAGTCCCCAGTGATCCTTGCGCCATTTTTACGCACCTGATCCTCCACTAAACATATTCTTACCTGCCCCACCCCCATTTTCCACAGGGATCGCTCCCTCTATGATTCCTTGTCTATTCATCCTTCTCTCCCGGTACCTATTACTGTAAGAGACCTGTTCACCTCCTCCCTCACCTTTATTCAGGGCCACAAAAGTCTTTCTAGGTGAGGCAACACTCCACCTGAGAATCTACTGGGGTCAATTATTGTGTCTGGTGTTCATGAAGCGACCTTCTCTACATTGGTGAGATCTGTTGTAAATCGGGGGGAGCGCTTCATCTGCCAAAAGCGAAACGTCCTGGTGGTCAAACATCTTAATATTGGTTTCCATTTCTGTTCTGACATGTCGGTCCGTGGCCTCCTCTTGTGACACAATGATATATTCCACGTGGGTAGCCTCCTATCTGATGGCATGGTATCTATTTCTCCTTCCAGTAAAAAAAAATCCCCCCTTTCCTCTTCTTTTATTCCCCACTCTGGCCTCTTACCTCTTCTTCTCACCTGTCTATCACCTCCCCCTGGGTCCCCTCCTCTTTCCCTTTCTGCTATGGCACTTTCCTCTCCAGCCATTTACCTTTCCCACCCACCTGGCTTCACCTATCACTTCCTAGCTATTCTCCTTCCCTTCCCCTCATCTTTTTATATTGGCGTCATCTCCCTTTCTTCCCAGTCCTGAAGAAGGTCTCGGCCTAAAACGTCAACTGTTTATTAGTTTTCACAGATGCTGCCTGATCCGCTGAGTTCCTCCAGCATTTTGTGTGCATTGCTTTGGATTTCCAACATCTGCAGAATTTCTTGTGTCAACCATGGAGTCTAATACTAGCATTTATTTAATATAAATTAAGTCATTATTGCAATATTAAATAATAGTCACAATTTATGTATATTGTGATCAACAATGGCCTGAACAGTGATCTCTCTACACCATTATCTCCCATTTCTCAGAGTAACTATCTGCTACCCTTTCTCCTGTTTTAGACAATAGGACATAAGGGCAGAATCTGGCCTTTGACTTAGCGAATTTACTCTACTATTCAATCATGGCTTGAGTTTTTTCTCAGCTCCACTCTCCTGCCTTTTTCATGTCGCCATTAATCTTACTAATCAAGAACCTTTCAATCTCTGTTTTAAAATGCCCCCAATAACTTGGCCTCCATAGCCATCTGTGGCAATAAATTCCACAGATTCTGTACCTTCTGGCTGGAGAAATTCTTCCTCATCTCAGTTTTAAAGTGACATCCTTTTATGCTGAGATTGTGCTCTCAGATCTTAGACTCTCCGACTAATGGAAATGTCTGCTCCATGTGTCCACTCTGTTCAGGCCTTGTAGTATTGGTAGTTTTCAAGGATAACCCCCTCATTCTTCCGAATTCCAGCGAGTACTGGTGTGGAGCCATCACACGCTCCTCATGCATTAAGGCTTTCATTCCCAGGATCGTCCTTGTGACACTGCGCTGGGCAGTACATATTCCATTAGATATGGGGCACAAGATTGCTCACAATATTCCAAATGTTGTCTGACCTATGTCTTTTAAAGCCTCGGCAGTGCACCCTTGCTTTTAATCAGTTTGATAAATGTTCTGCTATTAACTCCCCTGATTTCAGTTGCGAATCCATATGTTGCAGCTTACAAATGGTGTAATTTTGTTAATAGTGTAATTTGTAGTGCTTACAAGTCCCACACAGTACATAGCAAGTGTCGTGTCCAAACTGGTAAATTGGTTTATTATTGTTACATGTACTGAGGTACAGTAAACACTTAACTTGAACACTGTTCATAAAAGATCAATTCATTCTACAGTGCATTGAAGTAGTAAAAGGTAAAACAATAACAGAATGCAGAATAAAGTGTTACTCAGAGATGACTTGATAAAGGTATTTTATAGGCATCTGTTAGTCTTGTGAGACCATGGAAGGTTTCCAGGGCGCAGGCCTGGGCAAGGTTCTATGGAAGACCGGCAGTTGCCCATGTTGCAGGTCTCCCCTCTCCATGCCACCAATGCTGTCCAAGGGAAGGGCACTAGGGCCGATACAGCTTGGCACCGGTGTCGTCGCAGGGTCATGTGTGGTTAAGTGCCTTGCTCAAGGACACAACATATTGTCTCAGCTGAGGCTCGAACTAGTAACCTTCAGATCACTAGACCGACACCTTAACCACTTGGCCATGTGCCAACGCAAGGTATATAGTACTGTGCAAAAGCCTTAGACACCTATAGTAGAGTGTCCAAGACTTTTGCACAGGACTGTAGTAATTTTATATATTGCACAGTACTGCTGCAGCAACAAGAACAAATTTCATTGCATATTTGAGTGATGATAAACCTGATTCTGATATGGGTCTCTATTATGGACTGAGAGTGGGAAGGGGACAGAGAGAGGGGAATCATGGTTGGGAAAAGGGGAAGGGAGAAGGGAGGGAGCAGGAAGCACCAGAGAGACATTCTGAAATAATCAATAAACCAATTGTTTCAAATGACCTTGTCTGATGTCTCAGGGCTGGGTGTGTCTGCACCTGGGCCACCCCTCCCTGTCCCTGGCTCTCCTTCTCTGCCACCTGTCCCACATCCCTCTAGTGGTGCCCCACCCTTGCCATTCCCAACATTCTTTGCTCTGTAAACACGAGGAATTCTGCAGATGCTGGCTTTGCTCTGGCCAGGTTTGCAAACTCGTTCTCCACTTCATGTTGACAAATACAGTACTGTGGAAAAGTCTTAGGCACCCAAGCTGCTGTATATACATGTGCCTAAGACTTTTGCACATATTGTGTAAGGTGATAAGAGGCATAGATAGAGTGCACAGCCATGCTTTTGTCCCAGGATGGAAATAGTTAATATGGGAGGGCCTAATTTTAAGGTGATTAAAGGAAAGAATAGACAGATCAGAGGCAGGTTTTCTACATAGAAAGTGATAGATAAAAGGAACACACAGCCAGGGTTGGCATTGAAAAATGATAAAGTTAGGGACATTTAGGTGACTTAGATAAGAAGAATGAAAAGCTATGTGGGAGGGAAGAGTTAGATTGAACTTGGAGGAGGTAGTAACATTGTGGACCCAAGGAGCTGTTCTGTCCTATGTTGTATGTTCTATTTTCTATGTTGCAGAGAAAGTCCAGTTCAGGTAGACAATAAGGTGCATAGTCATAATGAGGTGGATTGTGAGCTGAAGAGTTCATGTTATCATATTAGGGAACTCTACTATAGTTATATAACAGTAGGGCACAAGCTGTTCTTGAGCTTTGTGCTACGTGTTTCAGACTTTCGTATTGTACATATGTGCTATATTATGTATTTTTGGATTTTTTTCTGGTATACATATATATATTACAGGGTGGTGGGGTGGAGATACTTTGCTACAAAAGAAGGTGTAAGGTGCTCCTTCCCTCTGCAGGTTACCCTTGGGCAAGGTGTGACACCTGCTTAGCAAACCTCCCCCCCATCCCCCCCACCTCCCCGATCAGGGTCACGTGAAGCCATGGGAACAGGTGGTGGACAGTCATATGAGCGGCCGATGCATATCACAAGTCCTGGTTATGCGACCACTGACGCCAGGCAGACAATCTCTGAAGGGTTTTGATAATGGCTGGGGTTAGGCATCTTGTAAAGGCACTGCCCAGAAGAAGGCAATGGCAAACCACTTCAGCAGAACATTTGCCAAGAACAATCATGGTCATGGATTACAACTTCTCAGATTAAAGACAGATGGAAGAGCATGATCGCCCCTGTCATACGACACGGCACGGCACATAATGATGGTGATGTATGCAGTCATTATCACATTGCTGTTCTGGACTCTTTACTGTGTGCAAATGGGCTGTCAGGTTTACATTACGGCAGTGACTGGATTCCAACTGTACTTCTGGCTGTAAATTGCTCTGGGCCATCCCTAAGGCTGGTTTCACTGGGGATATAACACTTTAATAAAATCAATGTTTATT
The DNA here is from genome assembly GCF_030028105.1 of Mobula birostris. NCBI lineage: Eukaryota > Metazoa > Chordata > Chondrichthyes > Myliobatiformes > Myliobatidae > Mobula > Mobula birostris. The sequence continues at coordinate 14,992,886 of NC_092370.1, forward strand.
TAAGAAGCTTGTGGCTATGAGGGAAATTTCAGCTTTCAAGACTGACTTGCAGATTTTTTTTATCATGAAGGAGCATCAATTTGTGGAGATGGCAATGGGCAAACTAAGTGAAGAATCAGAATTAGGCTTAATATCACTGGCAGATATCAGTGATTCATATTCAGGCTCCTGTACCTCTTCCCTGATGGTAGCAATGAGAAGAGGGCATGTCCTGGGTGATGGGGGTCCTTAATGATGGACGCTGCCTTTTTGAGGCATTGCTCCTTGAAGGTGTCCTGAATGCCGGGAGGCTAGTGCCCGAGTTTATAACTTTCTGCAGCTTTTTCTGATCCCGTGCAGTGGCCCCTCCATACCAGGTGGTGATGCAGCCAGTTAAAACGCTCTGCATGGTACATCTGTAGAAATTTTCAAGTGATTTTGGTGACGTACCAAATCTCCCCAAACTCTGAGTGAAATATAGCCACTGTCGTGTCTTCTTTGTAAATGCATCGACATGTTGGGTCCAGGATAGATTCTGAGAGATGTTGACACCCAGGAACTTGAAACTGCTCTCTCTTTCCACTTCTGATCTCTCTATGAGGACTGGCGTGTGTTCCCTCCTCTTACCCTCTCTGAAGTCCACAATCAGCTTTTTGGTCTTACTGATATTGAGCACAAGGTTGTTTCTGCAGCACCACTGATCTAGCTGATATATCTCGCCCCTGTATGCCTTAGCTGATATATCTTGCCCCGTATGCCTTACATATGCGATACGATGGAGTAGCAGAGCAGACTTCAGGGACGGGATGGCTGATTACAGAGAATACTGTAAGCACTCAGAGGGTCGGGCAGCATCTCGTTAACATTTCAGGTCCAAAATCATTTCAGAATTGCATTGTTCCATGTTGTGCGTCCTGGGACCAACAGTTTGACAGCTTTCCGCTAACATATGAGGCTCAGCATGCAATCTGTCATCTCCCTCGTTCTTGAAATGGCTTCACTGTCCTTCCCAAAGTTTCTCCATAACAAACGTAATGGTGGGCAGCTTCCTTTGCACCTGACAAGAGATGGTGAGAGTGACTGTAGGATCTGGGCTGTCTGCTGTGCTGCCAGTCCCCAGCAATGGGTAAACTCTTTGGGCTGGTCAGGGAGCTGACCTCTGCCTTGTATTACTGCGCTGGACAGATGCATCTCTGTGAACACCCCCTCCCGCCAATACCACCCTTGACCCAGCAAGGACTGGGAAAGTAGCACTGTCTGAAATATTCAAAGGCCAAGGTAGAGTGGATGTGAAGAAGATGATTCCACCAGTGGGAGAGTCTAGGACCAGAGGGCACAACTCAGAATACAAGGATGTCCCTTTAAAACAGAGATGAGGAAGAATTTCTCTCGCCAGAGGGTGGTGAAACTGTGGAATTGATTGCTGCAAATGGCTGTGGAGGCCAAGTTATTAGGCATATTTAAAATGGAGGTTGATAGGTATTGGTAAGGGCATCAAAGGTTAAGGGGAGAAGGCAGGAGAATGAGGTTGCGAGGAATAATAAATCAGCAATGATAGAATGATGGAGCAGACTATGGTGAATGGTGAATGGACTAATTCTGCTCCAACTGTATGTCTTATGCTCTCATGGTCTTTTAGAGCACAAGAGAGATTTGGCTCTCTAATATAATGCTTTAATATCCTTTTCAGTGCTGCCTCTCAACTCCAGCTGATCAGGTTCAATCGTAACCTCGAGGGCTGTATATGTGGGAATTTTTATTTTCTTCCTGCAACCACAAGAGTTTCCTCCAGATGTGCAGGTTGGCAGGGGCACAGTTAATGGCCCTGGGTAAATTGTATCTACAGTGGATTCTGGGCCAGTTAATAGGAATGTGGATAGTGTTGAATCCTGGTGTTTTTGAAAGAAGGAAGAAGTTGAGTGACTGCACTGAAACTGCGCTCTACTAAATAGGATGTTGGAAAGCCAATAAAGAACATAGGAACATAGAAGAGTACAGTACAGGAACAGGCCATTTGGCCCACAATGTTGTGCTGAATAAGCTAAAAAGCAAAGCAAAAAAAAACACCCAAACACTAATCTCACCTAACTACATAACGTCTATATCCCATATGGACATTTTGTAATATAAAGGTTCTTCAGAAGTCAAAAATGATGCATAAAACTTGTTCTTTATGGCTGTTTTATTAAGTTTTACAAGAATGAATGAACTAAGAGCCAAGAGAATGAAGAAAGGTCAAAGAAGAAATCACGGTCGTCTCTGACTCAGACTAGAGATAAACAGAATCCCAGTGATAACAATTAATTGATATTCAAAACTACAAAGAAATTAACAACACACATCAAAGTTGCTGGTGAACGCAGCAGGCCAGGCAGCATCTCTAGGAAGAGGTGCAGTCGACGTTTCAGGCCGAGACCCTTCGTCAGGAATTAACAAACCTACACCTTAATCCAACAGGAGAATAAAATAGGATTAATGTAAATTTTTAATGATTGGCATGCAAGAGATAACCAAAAAGTTCATTTCAATACTCTCTGCTCTGTAAACAGAATTTACTTCTGTTTTGATCTTACATTGACTTGATGCTGATTTTTCTTGCATGTGCCTTCCTTGAGAAAACAATCTGAGGTTTTTATCTCACACGTGGATCCCAGCCGTGTGATGTGGTAGCAGGGTCTTTACACTGTGTCTTTTCCCTTTCCCCTGCGCTACACAATGCAGTAGTCAGTTCATTTAATTTCACTGGAATTTAAATTTGAGTTCCATTATTAGATGGAACCGTACAGTGTAGACCGATACCTCCGCCACGTAATGAGTGTGGATGGTGCTGGTATTCTTTGATTTTTTTTCATGTTTGATTATTTGATTATCAACTTTGATTATTTTTACATGTTTTTGTCCCTTCACCTTTGCTTAATTGCATTCCTAGAAAAGAATGAAAGTTATTTTTGTTCCTCTCATACCTTATAACAATAAATTAAAACATTTTGGGTGTGATATTTAATTTGATGCTATATTTTAACACCTACTTACATCGTTCATTCGTTATGTATTGTGTTGTATGACCTAGCTGATCATGGTCTTTCCATGACTATGATTACTCTCGGCAATTTTTTCTACAGAAGTGGTTTGCCATTGCCTTCTACTGGGCAGTGTCTTTATAAGATGGGTGACCCCAACCATTATTAATACTCTTCAGAGATTGCCTGGCATTAGTGGTTGCGTACAAGGCTTGTGATAAGCACCAGTTGCTCATACGACCATCCACCACCTACTCCCATGGCTTCACGTGACCCTGATGGGGGGAGGGGCTAATCAGGTGCTACGCCTTGTCCAAGGGTGACCTGCAGGCTAGCGGAGGGAAGGAGCGCCTTACACCTCCTTTGGTAGAGATGCATCTCCACCCCACTACTCCCTATTTACAGTATATACTAAAGCTATCTAAATCATTGGTCAATGATCATAAGAAATGGACATTTGACAAACCAGTTTCTGTGGACAGAGTTAGAGTTCTAGAGCACTACAGCATGGAAACAGGCCATTTGGCCCATCTAGTCTGGGCTGAACTGTACTCCTGCCTAATCCTACTGACTTGCAGCTCTCTGTACCCCTCCCATCCATGTGCTTACCCAAATTTCTCTTCAATGTTGTCATAGAATCCACATCCACCACTTCTGCTGACAGCTTGTTCCACATTCACACCACCTTCTGAGTGGAAAAAGTTCTCTCTCAGGTCCTCTTTAAATACTTCACCTTTCACCCTTACTCTATGAGGCTTGATAATGCATTGGTCAGACTGCACTTTGGAATATTGTGGGCAGTTTGGGGCCCATTATCTAAGAAAAGATGTGCTGGCATTGAAGAGGGCTCAGAGGAGGTTCACAAGAATGATTCAGGAAGTTAAAGGGTTAGCTTGTAAAGAGCATTTGTTGGCTCTGGGTCTGTACTTGCTGGAGTTTAGAAGAACGAAGGGAATTTTTTGGTTTATTTGAAGATACTGTATGTGTGGGGTTTTGGGGGCAGAAGGTGGGAGAGCGAGACAGAGGATGGACGAGGTGCTGTGATGTCCACTAACAGGGTCAGACCCCGAGGAGGGCGTTCGGCGAGGAGACGGAGACAGACTCGTGTGGAGCGTCTGGTCGACCACCGTTGTTGGTCCCAGGTGGCCGGTCGAGGTGGTACGAGGGGTCGCAGGGTGAGGAAGAAGGTCCTTGAGCTCCAACTGTTTTGTGCACGAAGAGATTGAACTTTGATAAGTGTGGCGCCTTTTATTTTCCTTTTATATTTAATTCTCTATTAATTATATAGTTCCAGTAATATCTATAAACTGTAAATCATTTAATCATATCTGGTGTATTGTCTGTTTTTGGGTGGGGTGGGGTACATCACACAGCATCCACACAAACAAATTATCCAGTTTGGAGGGGTCGAGGCCTATTGAATATTGAAAGACCAATATAGAGTGGACGTGGAGAGGATGTTTCCTATAGTTGGGGAGTTTAGGGCCAGAGAGCACAGTTTTAGAATAGAGGGACATTCCTTTAGAACAGTGATGAGGAGGAATGTGTTTAGCCAGAGGATTGTGAATCTGTGGAGTCCATTGTCACAGATGAATATATCGAATGACCTGGCCTCCTCGGCTGTGGACGCCAAGTCACTGGTATATTTAAAACAGAGATTGATAGTGTAGCCCCCCCCCGGCCACCCTCAGGGTCGCTCGGCTCGCTGTCGTCTAGGGTAACAACTATTCCAATTGGTTCATAACATATTTCTTATCACACTCTAAACCAAAACAAGCTACTAGCGCAAACTTTCTCGGCGTTTAACACAACAAAGCCGCATACCCCAGATTAACATAACAAAGACGCCATTTTAATTAGCCTCCGCAGTAACATAAAAGTCGAAACCCCCTTACAATAGATTTTTGATTAGTCAGAGAATGGGTTTGAGAGGGATAATAAATCTGGCATGATGGGATGGCAGAGCAGACTCGATGGGCTGAATGGCCCAATTCTGCTCCTATGTCTTATGGTCTTGTGGTCTCTAGTTCCAGCCTTATTCAACCTCAGTGGAAAATGGCAGCGTGCATTTAGCCATATTACACCCCATTTATCCATCGATACCCTAATATTAATAAGTTGCCAATGGTGGGGCGTAGATTATTAACAAATTATTAGTAAATCAAGCCGAAATTTATCCTCAGTAGCAAGTGTTGAATGTGTAATTCAGTAACATCTGTGCATTCAAATTCCTGACTTTTACAGCTGGAACACATTGTGATCTTGCACATTCAATGGTAGACAATTTACTATCAAAAGAACTTTCTATCACTGCCCTTCAATGACTCCAGAGAGCAACACACATTTGGAAGTATTTTGACCTTATTATTTACTTCATAAATATCGTTTGTCAGAGGAGTCAAGGGGGAGTTAACTATGCCTCAAATTGACTATGATGGTGTATTCCTGAACCTAATACCCCTTGAGGGTGGACTTAGATCCATAGTGAAATAGTGATTAGGCTCTGTACAGGACAAGAGTCCAAACAAACAGAAGTTCCATTATGTTTGCCCAATCTCTTCCACAGAGCTTTGCTAGCTTAACATATTTGGCCAAGTTCATATTCAAAGACAACAGAGAACCCCTCATTTAGTTTTCTGACAGCAGTTCAGAGATTGCCCAAGTGCAGAACTTTGCTGCGTAGTCTCCTCCCCACCCCTCTTTCCCTTGGCGCAGGTCCAGGAGTCGGTGGGCAGCCTCCTGATCCCTTACTGAAAGGTCAAACACTCTCTTAATCCCAACTACAAATTGCTGGAAAGACAGGACTGCAGGAGAACCTTGTTCTCATAGGGCGTTGAACTGGCTGAGTTGGGGTCTGACTAAAAGATTCACCATGTAAGCCAGCTTACATGCACCATCACTGAACAAACCTCGCTGGGCTAGTAAAGTCAGCTCACACTGGGTAAAAAAAAATTCCTGCAGCCGTTGGGGTGACCGGAGCCTCTGCCTGGTGGAGGAATGCTTGGTTCAGGTCCGGAAGTAGGCAAGAGTGGATGAGACTAATCAGACTGCAATAGAGGAGGATTGGGAGGGGCTGGTGCTAGACAATAGACACTAGACAATTGGTGCAGGAGTAGGCCATTCGGCCCTTCGAGTCAGCACTGCCATTCACTGTGATCATGGCTGATCATCCACAATCAGTATCCAGTTCCTGCTTTATCCCCATAACCTTTGATTCCGCTATCTTTAAGAGCTCTATCCATCTCTTTCTTGAAAGCATTCAGAGGCTTGGCCTCCACAGCCTTCTGGGGCAGAGCATTCCATATATCCACCACTCTCCGGGTGAAAAAGTTTTTCCTCAACTCCGTTCTAAATGGCCTACCCCTTATTCTTCCGAGTGGCTGTCATGGCGGAGAGCTGCCGAATAGCCGCAGTGACGGTAGTAATGGCTGTCAGCTGATTCTGGCTGCCTGTTGCGAGCTGCTAAACCATCGTTGTGAGTGCTGACGCCTGTTTCTCCAGCTTACACTGGGCTTGCTGCTCTAGGTGTAGCCATTGCACTGCGTGAGCCACATCTGCTAAGCCAGCCTCCACTGGCTTTAACTTCTCCCTCCCACCTGACCAATGAAATCCAGGGCCAATTTCAGCCATTCTCTCCCCACTGGCTCCATTTTGTTTGTCAACTCTTGCTAACAGGAGTTCAGTGATGGTCCAAGTGCAGACAGAAAGAGACAGACATGCAATGAACAGTTCAGTGGGCTTTAAAAAGAACTATACTGAGTATAATAAGCACTCGGCCAACACAGCCACTACTAAAAGCTCTCAAACTAACTAAAATCTTAACACCGTCACCGCAGTCATAAGTATTAACCTAAGGATAAATTAATAATGCTCCTTTAACAGTGTCTATCAAAACTGTGAATCTTCTTTCCCAGATTCAAATCCCTTACTCTTCCTTCAGTTAGTCCTGACGAAGGGTCTCGACCTGAAACGTCGACTGCACCTCTTCCTACAGATGCTGCCTGGCCTGCTGCGTTCACCAGCAACTTTGATGTGTGTTGCTTATATATGTTGTAACTTGGTTACCTGTCTGGACACACCCCTCTGCTGACTGCCCCTGTGGCTCCTCCCACAGATTCGCCTTGCCCCTCCCCCTCAGTCCAGGGGCAGACACTCACTGTGGAGGTCGTATTGTACAGTGAATAAAAGCCTTTCAGTATTTTACCAAACCTCATTCTTTTGGAGTAATTGAAGGTGCTTCAAGCCCCCATTATATAAACTACAATAATGAAACATTCTTAAATCAATTTTTATAAAGAGAGACATTTCCACTAGTTTTCCACCTGATATCTAGTACAATGGAGGAGTGATTTAGTTAATGGAAGAGTTTAGTTTGAAACTCACAGCTGGAGAATTTAAATGTCATAGAATCATAGAACAGTACAGCACAGAACCAGGCCCTTTGGCCCATCTAGTCTGTGCCAAACCATTTAAACTGCCTACTCCCATCAACCTGCATCCAGACCATACCCCTACCATCCATGTACCTATCCAAACTTCTCTTAAGCATTGAAATCAAGTTCGCATGCACCAATTAATGAAATACAATGTTGGAATAATTTTTTTTTAGATTTGGATCCAATTCAGATTCATTTATTTATCACGAGTACATCAAAACATACAGAAAAATGCATTGTTTGCATTATACTAGATTATGTTATCCTTAAGAAACAGGATGTGCTGGAACTTCTGATAAGTCTCTGGGCCTGGATGGGATGTACTCCAGGTTATTAAGGGAAGTGAGGGAAGAGATTATTGACCTTTGTGGTCTCATTAGCCCCAGATGATAGGAGGTGGCAAAAGTAATCAATATTTATGGATAGTCTGCAAGGCTTTGTGAGGCGTAGGTCATGAATCACAAGTCTGATCAAATTCTTTCAGGATGTGAAAAAATCACATTGATGAAGGTACAGCAGTAGTTGATAAATTCAAATGTCACTCCTCTCTTCAAGAAGGGAGAGAGGCAGAAGAAAGGAAATTATAGGCCAGTTAGTCTGACCTCAGTGGCTGGGAAGATGTCGCAGTTGATTGATAAGGATGTGGTCTCAGGGTACTTAGCGACACTTGATAAAATAGGCTGTAATCAGTATGATTCCCCTCAAGGGAAAATCCTGCTGGACAAATCTGTTGGAACTCTTTGAAGAAATAACAAGCAGGATAGACAAAGGAGAATCGGTTGATGTTGGGTACTTGGACCTTCTGAAAGCCTTTGACAAGGTGAGGCTGCATAACAAGTTACGGGCCTATGGTATTAAAGGAAAGATTCTAGTGTGGATAAAGCAGTGGCTGATTGGTAGGAGGCAAAAGTCCATTAAAGGGCAAAGAAAAATAATACAGAGGTTGAGCTCCCTTGTAGGGAGTCTGACCGAAGCATCTTTCTAAACCAGATTGATATTGACAAAACGTGTCGTTGATTAATGCAGAGAACTTTAAAGAATGGTTCTGGGTTGCCATGGAAATCCTGTTTGCTGATATCTTTAATGAAAACACAACATTAAAGCAAATAAAAGGGCAGCAACTCTTGCACAATGAGAAGGGTGGTGGATATTATGAAAGAAATGTGACAACAATTATCTGCAGATATGTGTTTTACTATAATCTGTTTGGTTGACTGTTGCTCAGGTAATAAACATTGATCATGGAATTGACTCACATATTCCTTCTCTAAGTAAACCTCTGGGATCTTTATGCCCACTTGATTGAGCAAATAGGTTGAGAGTTAGCTTCTTCTGCTTAAATCTCTGAATGAGCGATCAAACACCCACAGCCTCCTTTAGGAGAACTAAATGAAAGTGCAAATCCAGACAAAAAGGAATTCTGAAATGAAGGCACAAAATTTGAGCAGGTCAGGTAGCACCTGGGGAGTGGGAAATGGAAGTTAATGTTTTTATTTACTTTTTTGTTTATCTAAAGATACAGGCCATTCTGGTCCAACCTGGCACCACTCAGCAACCCACCAATTTAACACTCGCCTTAATCACAGGGTAACTTACAATGACCAGTTAACCTACTGGTCTGTCCATCTTTGTACCGTGGGTGGAAACCAGAGCAACTGGAGGAAACCCACACAGTTCATGTGGAGAACAACTTACAGACGGTGCCGGAATTGGCCTCCGAACTGTGGAATGCCCCGAGATGTAACAGCGGCACGCTATCTCGGCGCCCTCGTCAGAACTGAAGAAGAGGGAAAGCTTATCAGTTTTAAAAGGCACTGAGTGAGGGACTGATGAGGTAAAAGGGAGTAACTCTGGTATGGTTGGGAATATAGGATGTAGGACTGCCTGAACATAAGTTGTAACTGAAACCATCTGATTGTTAAATTAAGGAAAACAAAAAAAAAAACATGCAAACCTTGTGAAATGCAGGTCAGGAATATTGGAAATAGAACGTAGAGCAGTACAACACAGGAACAGGGCCTTCAGCCTTTGACCTGGTGCTGAACCAATTAAATTAGTAATCAAATGGCCAACTAATCTCTTCTGCCTACACAATGTCCCTAGCCCTCTGTTTTCCTTACATTCATGTTCCTATCTACCTATCAAAACATTTCTTAAAATACCTAATGTATCTGCCCACCTCAGGCAGCCCATTCCAGGCACCCACTGTTCTGCCTGCAGAAAACTTACCCCATCCCATATCCTCTTTGAACTTACCCCTCTCTCTTAAATGCATGCTGACTAGGATTAGACATTTCAAATCTGGGTAAAAGATACTGTCTTCTCTATCTGTGCTTCTCATAATCTTATAAACCTACATCACTCCATTATAGCACATGCCCTCAAATCCAGGCTGCATCCTAGAGAACTTCTTCTTCACCCTCTCCAAAACCTCAAAATCCTTCCTATAATGAGGCAACCAGAATTGTATGCAATGCTCCAGATGCGGCCGAACTAGTGTTTTATAAAGCTGCAACATATCTCCCTGACTTTTGAACTCAATGCCTCAACTAATAAAGGCAGTAGGCTATATGCCTTCTTATCCACCCTTAGCAGGGCACTATCTCTTTACATTTGACCTACCAAGGTGTAACACTTCACACAACACACATCAAAATTGCTAGTGAACGCAGCAGGCCAGGCAGCAACTCTAGGAAGAGGTACAGTCGATGTTTCGGGTCGAGACGTCGGCTGTACCTCTTCTTAGAGATGCTGCCTGGCCTGCTGCATTCGCCAGCAACTTTGATGTGTGTTGCTTGAATTTCCAGTATCTGCAGAATTCCTCGTGTTTGCGTGTAACACTTCACATTTGTCTGGGCTAATCTCCATCTGTCGTGTTTCCACCCATATCTGCAAGCGGTCTATATCCCATTGTATTCTTTGCTAGTCTTCTATGCTATCCAGAACACTACCGATCTTCACATCATCTGTAAACTTACGAACCTATCCATCTACACCTTCATTCAGGTCAGTTATATACACCACAAACAGCCAAAGTCCCAGCACAGATCCCTGTGGAACACGACCAATTACAAACCTCCAGCTAGAATAAGTCACTTGGACTGCTACCCTCTGCCTGATATGGACAAGCCAGTTCTGAATCCAAATGGCCAACGTACCATGGATACCATGCATCTTAATCTTTTAGATAAACCTTTTGTGATGAACCTTGTCAAATGCCTTACTAAATGCAGAAATCATTCACTGCTCTACCTTCATTAATCATCTTCATCACCTCATCAAAAAACTCAGATCAAGTTAGTAAGATACGACTTGGCTCGCACAAAGCCATGCAGGCTCGCCCTAATTAGGCCATGGTTTTCCAAATGCTCATAAGTCCTGTTCGTAAGAATTCTCTCCAGTAGCTTCCCCATCACTGATGTGAAACTCACCAGTCTTTAGATTCCAGAATTATCCCTGGTTCCCTTCTTGAATAATAGAAATGCTGAGAGGACCAGGCAGTGTCAGAGGAGAGGGGAAAGCAGAGTAAATATTACAGATGGATATCCCGCAGCAGAACTGAGACAACAAGAGAAAGCAGTTTGCTGATCTTCTTGAAACTTCACCAGGCCTCTTTGGAAGTCACGGAGAAATATACTGTAGGACAAAGAGCTGTAACAGAGCTGCAGTGATCGATGTTCTATGTTCATTTATAAACACCATTATTAAAAAAAACATTAATAATTGGCCATTGTGTGCAGTAAGAGAAAAAAAGAGTGGATGTTTCAAGTGTCAGATGCTTCATTAGAACTGGGGAAAGGGTTAACAAAAGGTCCCTGACCTGAAATGTTTCTCTTTCCACAGATGCTGCCTGACCCGCTACATTTAGCTTTCCACCATCTGCAGTTTTATTTTGTTTTTATTTTTCATATGTTTTGTTGCATCAAGTGTAAAAAGCAGTGGATTACATTTTTCCCATAAAATTTGCAAAGATTTGAAGATTTAGGATTTGGTTTATTTGCCACACAAACATCGAGACATACAGCGAAATGCATTGCTTACGCCAAATCAAAATCAGTGAGGATTGTGGTGGAAGCAGTAAGTGTCACCATAGTTCCATATCAACGTAGCATGCCCACAATGTCCTAACCCGTATGTCTTTAGAAGATAAGAGGAAACTAAATCACCTGGGGGAAACCAGTGAGGTCACAGAGAGAACGTACAAACTCCTTATAGGCAGCAGCAGGAATTAAACCCTGATCTGTGGTCACTGGTGCTGTAAAGCATTACTCTAAGCACAGGCATCACTATGTACATTATACTTAAAGCACTTATATACTTTTGATGTGAAAAATTTTACCATTATGGCAATTTTCTTTTCAAATTGTTTATCGTATTTATATGAACTTATTTCTATCATTAGGTAATTTTTCATTTCCCCCAGATTCTACAAGCTACTTGCTCATCAGTCTGATTATTACCATTGGCGAGCAAATGTAATTGTCTATTTGAAACATAAGCTGTTTACCTTTCTGCATGTCCATGGTTCATGTTCTGGCAACCACTAAAGGACAAGGATGAACTGTGACAACAAGCAGAACCTTTGAGAGAAACAGATGCATTCCATAACCCTCTCTGTTCACTTCAACCCTTTAAATCCAAGATTCCGTTTGAGAACCTTGACAAGACAAAGTGTAAGATTAGTCGACTTGTATCGCTTTCTGGTATCTTCATAACCTCATCCAGCTCAATACTCCCTTTGCTCATTGCTGTCCAGACATCTGGAGACCACTTTGAAACACAAACATCTGGTTTTCCACCAGTTATTACTATCTCAATAAAACCTAAGCCATGTAATTTGTTCGCCCTAGGTGTAAAATACACTTGCTTCAAAAGCAGACAAACAAAGCTTTTTAAGCTTAACTCTGTCTTACTAACCTCCATTCACAGTTAAGACCAAAAGACTATAAGACATAGGAGCAGAATTAGGCCACTTGACCCATCGAATGTACTCTGCCATTCCATCATGGCCGATTTATTATTCCTCTCAACCCCATTCTCCTGCCTTCTCCCCATAACCTTTGGTGCCCTAACTAATCAAGAGCCTATTAACCTCCGCTTTAAATATACCCAATGACTTGGCCTTCCAGCCACCTGTGGCAATGAATTCCACAGATCCACAACACTCTGGTTAAAGAAATTCCTCCTCATCTCTGTTCTAAATGGATGTCCCTCTATTCTAAGGTTGTGCCCTCTGGTCCTAAATTCCCTCACCATAGGAAACATCCTCTCCACACCCACTCCATCAAGACCTTTCCCCATTCGATAGGTTCAATGAAGTCACCCCTCATTCTTCCGAATTCCACAGGTCCTAGACTTATCTCTTCACATCACCTCTACCTAGGATTTTCAGGAGGCCTTTGACAAGGTGCCACACATAAGGCTGCTTAAAAAGTTCGGAGCCCATGGCATTACAGGAAAGATACTCGCATCGGTAAAGCAGTGGCTGATTAGTAGGAGGCAAAGAGTGGAAATAAAGGGAGCCTCTTCTGGTTGGCTGCTGGCAACTAGTGGTGTTCCATAGGGGTCTGTGTTGAGACCACTCCTTTTTATATTATATATCAATGGCTTGGATGACGGAATTGATGCCTTTGAGGCCAGGTTTGTGGGTGATATGAAGGTAGGTGGAAGGGCAGGTAGGTTTGAAGAAGTAGGAAAGCTGCAGAAGGACTTAGAGAGATGAGGAGAATGGGCAAAGAAGTGACTAATGGAAAACAGTGTTGGGAAGTGTATGGTCATACGCTTTAGTAGAAGGAATAAAAACATAGAGTATTTTCTAAATAGGGAGAGCATTCAAAAATATGAGGTGCAAAGGGACTTGGGAGATCTTATGCAGAACTCCCTAAAGGTTAAATTGCAGGTTGAGTCAGTGGTAAGGAAGGCAAATGAAGGTTTGCATTCATTTTGAGAGGACTAGAATATAAAAACAAGGATGTAAGGCTGAGACTTTATAAGAACTGGTGAGACCTCTCTTGGAGTATTATGAGCAGTTTTGGGCCCCTTATTCAAGAAATGATGTGCAGACATTGGGGAGGGTTCAGGGGAGGTTCATGGGAATGAAAGGCTTCTCGTATGAGGAGCGATTGATGGCTCTGGGCCTGCACTCGCTTGAAATTAGAAGAATGAGGGGGAACGTCATTGAAACCTATTGAATGTTGAAAAGCACAGAAAGAGTGGATGTGGAGAGGATGTTTCCTATGGTGGGGAAGTCTAGGACCAGAGTGCATGGCCTCAGAATAGAGGGGCGTCCATTTAGAAAAGCGACGAGGAGGAATTCCTTGAGCTGGGGTTGGTGAACCTGTGGAATTCATTGCTGCAGGCATCTTTGGAGGCCAAGTTATTGGGTGCTTTTAAGGTGGATGTTGATAAGTTCTTGATTAGTCAGGATGTGAAAGGTTATGGGGAGAAGTCAGGAGAAAGGGGTTGAGAGGGAAATGGATCAGTCATGGTGAAATGGCAGAGCGGATTTGATGGGCCAAATGACTTAATTCTGCTCCCATATCTCATGGTCTTATGGTCAAATATCAGTTGAAAATCTTCTCAACATATCAGTTTTCCCCTGCAGTAATCATCTAACATCCAAGAAATATTCTCTTCAATCCATTATTCTGTAGTTAATAAAGATCATTATAATTACCTCATATTTTATTATTTCTTACTTTATCTCTCAGATCTGCAAATAATCTACTGGGCCATGCTTAGCTGGGTATTCCAGGATAAAATTTAACTCCCCAGACAACTAGGGTTGGCTCTGGTGGTATACAAAATGCAGGAGGAACTCAGCAAGTCAGGCAGTGTCTATGGGGAGGAATAACTCTGCAGCTATACAACTTTCTGAACTGTCAGAATGCCTCGTATTTAACCATCAGCTTAACCAGGTCCTGGGAACCTGTGATCTCCTGGAACCCGGAGGTTACTTCCTTTCCATTGGCTTAAACCAGCGTATCTAATTGCTACCTCCCTATGTTTGGATGCCTCACTCCTGTCACTTGGCAAATCTCTTTCTGGCAGTTCTTCTCACTTGTCTTTGATCTCCACCCTGTCCTGGCCTTTGACCATCTCCCGATGCCTTCGAAGTGACTCATCCCTTCCCTCATCAGCCACTCCCACCCCCTCCCTCAGTATTCCACTGGCCTCCTTACCTAACAGACAAGTGACTTCTCAGGTGGCTGGCTGCGATTAGGAAACTGCGAGGGCAAATATCATTCAGGGCCGCTGAAACATTCAACAGGGTATGAAAGAAAATCTTCTGAGCTTCTCAGCTGCCAGGCTGCCTCTCACCTTGCTCTCCAGTACCAGGATAGGATTGGTTCTGATATGTTCATGTCATTGCCTTTGAGAATGTTATGTTTTTAGAAATGTTGCTCACTTCCAGAAATGTCCTACCCAGATTAATATCCTGGAGCAAATATACTGGATGACAAGAAAATAATGAACATAGCAATAGGAATATGAAACTCGTAGGCAAGTCATTTTGCTCCTTCAACCTATTATTCTATTGAATTAGACTGTGGCTGGTCTGCACTTTCATTTTTTCTTCTGGCCTTGGTTCCAGCATTCCTTATTCTCTAATATAACAGAAACCAATCAATCCCGCTGTCAAATTGTTCAGTATGCTATAGAACATAGAGCAGTATGACTCAGCACAGTAAGGACTCTTTGACACACAATGCCTTGCCGACCTTTTGAAGTTCAAAGTTAAAGCTTAATTGTCATTCAACCACACACGAATACGCATGAATACAGCCAGATGAAACAGCGTAAGTGTTATTGTCCTTTTTAAACATTTTTTACGCTCACGAGACCACGTTGGACATTAAAAACTTAAAGCACTGCAGCTCTACCGCATCAGCAAGTTGCTCGTTGGCAGGGAAACTGAAGGAGCGGGATTTGGTGTGGACCTTTTAACCTACTCCAAGATCAATTTAACACTTCCCTCCCACGTAGCATTCTTTTCATCTTGTGCCTATCTAAGAGTTTCTTAAATGTCCCTGGCTCTCACACCACCCCGGAGGTGCATTCAATACACCCACCACCCTCTGTATAAAAAAGCCTACTGTTGACATCATCCTGCCCCACCATACTTCCTCCCTATACCTGAAAATCATGCTCTCTTGCATTAGCTATTTCTACCTACCCTGGCTGTCTACTCTTTTAGTCACCTCTATCAAATCACTTGTCATCCTCCTTCGCTCCAAAGAGATAAGCTCTAACTCGCTCAACCATTCTTCATGAAACGTGCTTACCAAATCCAGGCAGCATCCTGGTAAACCTCCTCTGCACCCTCTCTGAACTTCCACATTTTTCCTGTAATGAGGTGACCAGAACTGAACACAATATTCCAAGTGTGGTCTAACCAAGAGCTGCAACATTACCTCTTGGATCTTGAACTCAGTCCCCTGACTCATGAAGGCCAATACACTATACGCTTTCTTAGACACCCTATCAACTTGAGTAATGGCTTTGATGATCTATGGACATAAACCCCAAGATCCCTCTGTTCCTCCTCTCTGCTAAGAATCCTACCATTAACCCTGTACTCTGCTTTCAGTTTTCACCTTCCAAAGTGCATCACTTTATACTTCTGCAGATTCAACTCCATCAACCTTAGTGACATCTGCAAACTTAATAACCCACCCTTCCACTTCCTTATCCAACTCACATAAGAATGACCAAGAGCAGTGATCCTTGCTGAACTCCGCTGGTCACCGAACTCCAGGCAGAATACAGACCATCTACTACCACCCTCTGCCTTCTGTGGACAAGCCAATTCCAAATCTACACAGCCAGGTTTCCCTGGATCAAATGCCTCCTGACTTTCTGAAAGAGACTACAATGGGGAACCTTGTTGGATGCGTTACCAAAATCCACATACACCACATTTACCACTATACCTTCATCAATGTGTTTTGCCACTTCATTCTTGATCTCAAGCGACTGGCGAATAAGACAATGTCCTTCAGGGAAGGAGTTACATGGGAGGTATTAACAAGTCATAGCTGCATTCTAAGATAAGCATGGAATCCTTATGACGTCCTGAGCAATATTTCCTTAATTTCGTCTGTGGGCAAGCCAATTCCGAACCCATGCAGTCAAGTCCCTCTGGATCCCATAGCTCCTGAACAGGTCATGGTGGATTAAAATTCAGATTTCCACCACTCTTTGTGCATGAATTAATCCAAAGAAAGTTCAGGTGGGGAAGCTGTGGGCCTTTGCTTCAGGCTGAAGTACTGAATTACAGAAAAATAGATTTAGAAACATTATGACTGTTAAATGTCTAGACAGAATTAAAGGAGGAATCCATGAGATAATTATTTGCTAACTATGATGCTATGTCTATAAAGGTTGTATAAATGTCCATCGAAATAGGATTTCTCCTGGTAAACGGGACACGAGAAAGCTTCAGTGAATTTGATGAAAGCTTTAATTCAAGAGGGTTGTGAGATTGTGGAGCGACCTGCCAGCACAAGTGGTGCATGCGAGCTGGGTTTCAACGTTTTAGAGAAGTTCGGATAGGTACATGGATGGTAGGGGTATGGAGGGCTATGCTCTTGCTGCGGTTGATGGAAGTAGGCAGTTTAAATGGTTCATCATGGCTAGATGGGCTGAAGGGCCTGTTTCTGTGCTGTACTTTTCCATGACTCTATGACTCTAAGATTCAAGATTCAAGATTATTTGATTTCGTTTCCTGTACATTAGAGTAAAAGGGAACGAAATAATTGTTACATAGAAACATAGAAATATAGAAAACCTACAGCACAATACAGGCCCTTCGGCCACAAAGCTGTGCCGAACATGTCCTTACCTTAGAAATTACCTAGGGTTACCCATAGCCCTCTATTTTTCTGAGCTCCATGTACTGGTCCAGGAGTCTCTTAAAAGACCCCATTGTATCCGCCTCCACCACCATTGCCAGCAGCCCATTTCACGCACTCACCACTCTCTGCGTAAAGAATTTACCCCTGACGTCTCCTCTGTACCTACTTCCAAGCACCTTAAAACTGTACCCTCTTGTGCTAGCCATTTCAGCCCTTGAGAAAAACACTCTGACTATCCATACGATCAATGCCTCTCATCATCGTATATACCTCTATCAGGTCACCTCTCATCCTCCGTCACTCCAAGGAGAAAAGGCCGAGTTCACTCAACCTATTCGCATAAAGCATGCTCCCCAATCCAGGCAACATCCTTGTAAGTCTCCTCTGCACCCTTTCTATGGCTTCCACATCCTTCCTGTAGTGAGGCGACCAGAACTGAGCACAGTATTCCAAGTCGGGTCTGACCAGGGCCCTATATAGCTGCAATATTACCTCTCGGTTCCTAAACTCAATCCCACGATTGATGAAGGCCAATGCACCGTATGCCTTCTTAACCACAGAGTCAACCTGCACCGCAGCTTTGAGCGTCTTATGCACTCAGACCCCAAGATCCCTCTAATCCTCCACACTGCCAAGAGTCTTACCATTAATACTATATTCTGCCATCATATTTGACCTACTAAAATGAACCACCTCACAATTAGCTGGGTTGAACTCCATCTGCCACTTCTCAGCCCAGTTTTGTATCCTATCAATGTCCCACTGTAACCTCTGACAGCCCTCCACACTATCCACAACACCCCCAACCTTTGTGTCATCAGCAAACTTACTAACTTACCCCTCCACTTCCTCATCCAGGTCATTTATAAAAATCACGAAGAGTAGGGGTCCCTGAACAGATCCCTGAGGCACACCACTGGTCACCGACCTCCATGCAGAATATGACCCATCTACAACCACTCTTTGCCTTCTCTGGGCAAGCCAGTTCTGGATCCACAGAGCAATGTTCCCTTGGATCCCATGCCTTCTTACTTTCTCAATAAGTCTTGCATGGGGTACCTTATCAAATGCCTTGCTGAAATCCATATACACTACATCTACGGCTCTACCTTCATCAATGTGTTTAGTCACATCCTCAAAAAATTCAATCAGGCTCCTAAGGCATGACCTGCCTTTCACAAAGCCATGCTGACTATTCCTAATCATATTATGCTTCTCTAAATGTTCATAAGTCCTGCCTCTCGGGACCTTCTCCATCAACTTACCAACCATTGACTTGCAGCGGGAACATCGACCTCCATACTCCTACCATCCTATCCAAACTTCTCTGAAACATTGAAATCCAGCTCGCGTGCACCACTCGCTGCAGATCCAATACTGAACAGAAGAAAACAGTAAGATAAAGAACACAATAATAAAATAAACACCCATGATAAATATAAGTACATAATCAGATAGCTTTATATGGATTGATTGTATGTATATGAAGTGATGCTTGGCACAAGGGTGTCTGAAGATAAGATTGTTGTTGTTGCTCTCTGTGCCTTGTGGTGCATCGAGTGCACCTTGCTGTTTCTTTAGCATTTGTCAGTTTTTTACCAGTTGCTAGCTCAACGCTCAGCCATTCACCTTGACATTCAGTGCTGATGCCACTACAGCACCGGCCCGTGACTGATCACATAAGGTGACCGACAGGTAATGACGAAGCAATGATGGTGAGGAGCGTGGTGGGGTGAGTTAGTGGGTGGAGGTGATGATTAGCCTTGCTCTTGGGGTAAGAAACAGTTTTTGAGTCTGGTGGTCCTGGCGTGGATGCTATGTAGCCTCCTCTCTGATGGGAGTGGGACAAACATTCCATGAGCAGAGTGTGTGGAATCCTTCCTGATATTCAAGCAACACACATCAAAGTTGCTGGTGGACGCAGCAGGCCAGGCAGCATCTATAGGAAGAGGTACAGTCAACGTTTCAGGCCGAGACCCTTTGTCAGCAACTTTCATGTGTGTTGCTTGAAATTCCAGCATCTGCAGATTTCCTCGTGTTCCTTCTTGATATTGCTGGCTTTTTCAGGCACTTTTCTGTATATACGTCCTTGCTGGCGGGAACACTGCTGCTGTTGACACGTTGGTTAGTTTTGACGAGCTATAGCAAAGTTTGCAGTTTCTATTCTATAGAGTTGCTAAATATCTATTTCGCTTATTCTTAAAAAAAAATAAGAACCCAACTGACTGCTCTTCATATAGACCAAACTCTCTATTAATGTTGATACTAAAATTCTATCCAAAATTCTGGCTTGTAGGATTGAAAATATTTTACCAGCTATTATATCACCTGAGTTACAGAGGAAGGTTGAACAAGTTGGGTCTTTATTCTCTGGAACGTAAAAGGTTGAGGGGGGACTTGATAGAGGTATTTAAAATTATGAGGAGGATAGATAGAGTTGACGTGGATAGGCTTTTTCCATTGAGAGTGGGGGAGATTCAAGCAAGAGGACGTGAGTTGAGAGTTAAAGGGCAAAAGTTTAGGGGTAACATGAGGGGGAACTTCTTTACTCAGAGAGTGGTAGCTGTGTGGAACAAGCTTCCAGCAGAAGTGGTTGAGGCAGGTTTGATGTTGTCGTTTAAAGTTAAATTGGACAGCTATATGGACAGGAAAGGAATGGAGGGTTATGGGCTGAGTGCAGGTCGGTGGGACTATGTGAGAGTAAGATTTCGGCACGGACTAGAAGGGCCGAGCTGGCCTGTTTCTGTGCTGTAATGGTAATAGTTGGTGATATGCCTGCAGGAAAATGAATCTTAGGGTTGTATATGTTGACACATATGCATTTTGATAATAAAATTTACTCTGAGCTTTGAGCCTCCAATAATCTAAGAGTTTAGCTACTTTTGTATGTGATGCAGCACTTCAGGTGTGGGAGTGAGGTAGAGTGACTGGAATTGAAGGTAAAAATTCATTTGCAATGGCCATCTGATGGATGATCAATGGAACGAGCCACATGTATATATCAGGTATTTGCAATATGGATAGTTGAAGAGTGAACACTCTTGCTGTCAGCTAATCCATCAGGAATAACATCGTGTATTCAAAGGATGCACAATAATGGATTAGCTTTACTTGTCACATGTACATCAAAACATATCATAAAATGTATAGCTTTGCTTCAAATCAACTCAGTGAGGATTGTGCTGGGCAGCCCACAAGTGTAGCCTTGTTTCCGGTGCCAGCATAGCATGCCCACAACTGACTAACCCTAACCATACATCTTTGGAAGAGGGGAGGAAACCAGAACACCCGGAGGAAACCCACAGAGTTACGGGGAGAACTTTGTTACAGACAACAGAGTGAATCGAATCCTGATTTTACAGCTGGCACTGTGAAGCATTGTGCTCACCATTACACTTCCAGATTATAAGATTATTCAGCCCATCGAGTCTGCTCCACCATTCCATCATGGCTGATTTATTATCCCTCTCAACCTCTGCCTTCTCTTGCCTTCTCCCCATAACTTTTAAGCCATTAATAATAAAGAACTGATCAACCTCTGCTTTCAGGAGCAGGTAATGGAGGCAGCAGTTAGGGCAGTTGCGTTCTCCGTTTGCAGGATGTGGGAAGTCAGGGCGAGCATAATTGTCCCTGATGACTACACCTGTAAAACGTGCATCCAGCTGCAGCTCCTGACAAACCGAGTTAGGGAACTGGAGCTGGAGCTGGATGAACTTTGGATCATTCATGAGGCAGAGGCAGAAATAAACAGGAGTTACAGGGAGACAGTCACCCCTAAAAGTCAGGAGACAGGTAGCTGGGTGGCTGTCAGAAGAGGGAAGGGGAATAGACAGAGTGAGCAGAGCACCCCTGTGACCGTTCCAACCAATAATAAGTATATCATTTTGGATACTGTTGATGGGGACGACCTACCAGGGACAAGTTGCAGTGGTTGCGTCTCTGGCACCGAGACGGGACCCTCAGCTCAGAAGGGGAAGAGGGAAAAGAGGAGAGCAGTAGTGATAGGGGATTCGATAGTTAGGGGGAAAGATAAGAGATTCTGTGGAAGAGATCGAGAATCCCGGATGGTCTGTTGCCTCCCTGGTGCCAGGGTCCGCGATATCTTGGATCGAGTTCTCAGTATTCTCAAGAGGGAGGTGAGCAGCCAGATGTTGTGGTCCATGTAGGGACCAATGACGTGGGTAGGAAGAGTGAGGAGGTCCTGAAAGGTGAGTTTAGGGAGTTAGGCGCCAAGTTAAAGGGCAGGACCTCCAGGATAGCAATCTCAGGATTGCTACCAATGCCACGTGCAAGCGGGTTTAGAAATAGTAAGATAGCGCAGATCAACATGTGGCTGAAGACATGGTGCAGGAGGGAGGGCTTCAGATTTATGGATAATTGGGCAGTTTTCCAGGGAAGGTGGGACCTGTTCCAGCAGGATGGTTTACATCTGAACTGGAGGGGGACAAATATTCTTGCAGGTAGGTTTGCTAGAGAGGCTCCAGTGGACTTAAACTAGATATGGGGGGTGGCGGGGGTGGGGGGGGGGGGAAGAGGGGAACCAGAGTGTAGGAACAGATGTAGGGGAGAAGGAAGAAAAAGAAGATAGTAAAGTTGTTTGCACCGTTAGTGATAAACAGAGAGTAAGAGGTGGAAAATTTCTTGAATGCATTTATTTTAATGCTAGGAGCATTGTAAGAAAGGTGGATGAGCTTAGAGCATGTATTGGTACCTGGAAGTATGATGTTGTAGCTATTAGTGAAACATGGTTGCAGGAGGGATGTGATTGGCAACTAAATATTCCTGGATTTTTTTGCTTCAGGTGTGATAGAATCGGAGAGACAAGAGGCGGAGGTGTTGCGTTGCTTGTCAGAGAAAATATTACAGTGGTGCTCTGGCAGGATAGATTAGAGGGCTCGTCTAGGGAGGCTATTTGGGTGGAATTGAGGAATGGGAAAGGTATAGTAACACTTATAGGTGTGTATTATAGACCACCTAATGAGGAGCAAATTTGTAAGGAGATAGCAGATATTTGTAGTAAGCACAAGGTTGTGATTGGGGGAGATTTTAATGTTCCACACATAAACTGGGAAGCCTATACTGTAAAAAGGACTGGATGGTTGGAGTTTGTAAAATGTGTGCAGGATAGTTTTTTGTAGCAATACATAGAGGTACCAACTAGAGAAGGGGCTGTGTTGGATCTCCTGTTAGGGAATGAGATAGGTCAGGTGACAGAGGTATGTGTTGGAGAGCACTTCGGGTCCAGTGATCACAATGCCATTAGTTTCAATATAATTATGGAGAAGGATAGGTCTACACCCAGGGTTGAGATTTTTGATTGGAGAAAGGCTAACTTTAAGGAGATGCGAAAGGATTTAGAAGGAGTGGATTGGGACAATTTGTTTTATGGGAAGGATGTAATAGAGAAATAGAGGTCATTTAAAGGTGAAATTTTGAGGGTACAGAACATTTATTTTCCTGTTAGGTTGAAAGGAAAGGTTAAAAGTTTGAGAGAGCCACGGTTTTCAAGGGATATTGGAAACTTGGTTTGGAAAAAGAGAGATATCTATAATAAATATAGGCAGCATGGAGTAAATGAGGTGCTCGAGGAATATAAAGAATGTAAAAAGAATCTTAGGAAAGAAATTAGAAAAGCTAAAAGAAGATACGAGGTTGCTTTGGCAGGTAAGGTGAAAATAAATCCATAGGGTTTCTACAGTTATATTAATAGCAAAAGGATAGTGAGGGATAAAATTGGTCCCTTGGAGAATCAGAGTGGACAGCTATGTGTGGAACCAAAAGAGATGGGGGAGATTTTGAAAAATTTCTTTTCTTCGGTATTCACTAAGGAGAAGGATATTGAATTGTGTAAGGTAAGGGAAACAAGTAGGGTAGTTATGGAAACTACGATGATTAAAGAAGAGGAAGTACTGGTGCTTTTAAGGAATATAAAAGTGGATAAGTCTCCTGGTCCGGACAAGATATTCCCTAGGACCTTGAGAGAAGTTAGTGTGGAAATAGCAGGGGCTCTGACAGAAATACTTCAAATGTCATTAGAAATGGGGATGGTGCCAGAGGAATGGTGTATTGCTCACGTTGTTCCATTGTTTAAAAAGGGTTCTAAGAGTAAACCTAGCAATTATTGGCTTGTAAGTTTGACGTCAGTGGTGGGTAAATTAATGGAAAGTATTCTTAGAGATGGTATATATAATTATCTGGATAGACAGGGTCTGATGAGGAACAGTCAACATGGATTTGTGCATGGAAGGTCATGTTTGACAAATCTTATTGAATTTTTTGAAGAGGTTACTAGGAAAGTTGCCAAGGGTAAAGCAGTGGATGTTGTCTATATGGACTTCAGTAAGGCCTTTGACAAGGTTCCACACAGAAGGTTAGTTAGGAAGGTTTAATCGTTAGGTATTAATATTGAAGTAGTAAAATGGATTCAACAGTGGCTGGATGGGAGATGCCAGAGAGTAGTGGTGGATAACTGTTTGTCAGGTTGGAGGCCAGTGACTAGTGGTGTGCCTCAGGGATCTGTACTGGGTCCAATGTTGTTTGTCATATACATTAATGATCTGGATGATGGGGTGGTAAATTGGATTAGTAAGTATGCAGATGATACTAAGATAGGTGGCATTGTGGATAATGAAGCAGGTTTTTAAAGCTTGCAGAGAGATTTAGGCCAGTTAGAAGAGTGGGCTGAAAGATGGCAGATGGAGTTTAATGCTGATAAGTGTGATATGCTACATTTTGGTAGGACTAATCTAAATAGGACATACATGGTAAATGGTAGGGCATTGAAGAATGCAGTAGAATAGAGGGATCTAGGAATAATGGTGCATAGTTCCCTGAAGGTGGAATCTCATGTGTATAGGGCGGTGAAGAAAGCTTTTGGTATGCTGGTCTTTATTAATCAGAGCATTGAGTATAGGAGTTGGGACGCAATGTTAATATTGTACAAGGCATTGGTGAGGCCAAATTTGGAGTATTGTGTACAGTTCTGGTCACCGAATTATAGGAAAGATGTCAACAAAATAGAGAGAATACAGAGAAGATTTATTAGAATGTTACATGGGTTTCAGCACCTAAGTTACAGAGAAAGGTTGAACAAGTTGGCTTGTTATTCTTTGGAGCATAGAAGGTTGAGGGGGGACTTAATAGAGGTATTTAAAATTATGAGGAGGATAGATAGAGTTGACGTGGATAGGCTTTTTCCATTGAGAGATTCAAACGAAAGGACATGAGTTCAGAGTTAGGGGGCAAAAGATTAGGGGTAACACGAAGGGGAACTTCTTTACTCAGAGAGTGGTAGTTGTGTGGAACGAGCTTCCAGTGGAAGTGGTAGAGGCAGGTTCGATATTGTCACTTAGAGTAAAATTGGGTAGCTATATGGACAGGAAAGGAATGGAGGGTTATGGGCTGAGTGTAGGTCGGTGGGACTAGGTGAGAGTAAGCGTTCAGCACGGACTAGAAGGGCCGAGATGGCCTGCTTCTGTGCTGTAATTGTTATATGGTTAAATATACCCAAAGACTTGGCCTCCACAACCATCTCCACAGATTTATCACCCTCTGGGGAAAGAGATTCCTCCTCATCTGAATTGACATAATCTATTCTGAGGCCGTGCCCTACAGTTCCAGACTCTCTACAATGGGAAACATCCACTCCACATCCACCCTATCTAGACCTTACAATAAACAATAAATTTAAATGAGTTCCTCGCTCAATTTTCTAAATTCTAATGAGTACAAGTCCAGAGGCACTGAATGCTCCTCATATGTTAAGCAGGTATAATTCAAAGTTCAAAGTTCAAAATAAATTTTTATAACCAGAGTACATATATGTCACCGTATACAACCCTGAGATTCCTTTTCCTGTGGGCATCCTTAGCAAATCTATAGAATAGTAACTATAGATCAAGTAGAGCATAGAAGACAACAAACTGTGCAAATGCAAATATAAATAAATAGCAATAAATAATGAGAACATGAAATAACAAGATAAAGTGTCCTTAAGGTAAGATCATTGGTTGTGGGAACATCTCAATAGATGAGTGTAGATATCCCCTTTTGTTCAAGAGCCTGATGGCTGAGGGGTAGTAACTGTTCTTGAACCTGGTGGTGTGAGTCTTGAGGCTCTTGTATCTTCTACCTGCTGGCAGCAGAGAGAACAGAGCATGGCCTTGGTGGTGGAAGATCTTTGATGATGGATGCTGCTTTCATGTAGATGTGTTGAATGGTTGGGAGGGCTTTACCACTGAGGATCTGGGCTAAATCCACAAGATTTCCTGTTCAAAGGCATCGGTCATCCCACACCAGACTGTGATGCAGCCGGTCAATACGCTGTCCACTACATTTCTATAGTACTTTGCCAAGGTCCTTGATGTCTTGCTGTATCTCCGCAGACTCCTAAAGAAGTAGAGGTGCTGTTTACAATTCACATTGTAAATTGTGCTAGGGCTGTATAGGGTGTTCAGGAAGGGATAGCACCTCTGGTGAAAGGGACTTGTTGTGCCATCCTTGGGACTTTGTTCTGCACCAGACACTCAGCTCTCACCTGTGGCTCCACGTAGCTGTTTGTATGCGACAGCGGTCACACCCTGGTACACCGCTTCCATTTGTGGATTAAACCAGGCGAGGGTAGCACCTATCCGAGCACGCAAAGTTAGTCTCGGTAGACTGGGCAGATGGGATGAGCAGTGAGATCCAACAGCCAAGAAGGCAGCCCTGCAGTGCTCCAGGAGATCAAAGGGCATGGTGAGGCACAGAGGACATCATGATCATCCGACGCAGCCAAGGAGGTCTCCAGCTGTGATGGTCCCTTGTACCACTGGAATAGGGCTTCTGAGGTTGAGAGAGTGGAACTGTCCCAGTGCACCAGCTTTTCCACTTTAAAAGCTTTCCTACACAGGTTCCTATTGACATCGTCAAAATCAGCAGACAGCTAACAGAGGTAATTTCAGTAATTGTGAAATCAATTTTCTCCCTATTCACGTCTGCCAGTAGAAAATCTGTCCAGAGGGTTCATTAGGATAGATTGTAAGACATATCACGTAAAAGTAATGATTTATTTACGATGGCTTTAACAAGATATGGCAATTTGTTGAAATGAACATGACTGAAATTTTGCTCTTTGCTGAGTTCCTGATTTCAGCCAGACTGGTGGGCAGGGAACGATACCTAGACTTTTCACTCCCAATTTAGGGGAGTTTCCTGTTTTGGGGAATGGATCAGAAACTCCTGTTTCTGATCAGTTCCCTGGCCTGCAGAAAAGTGCACCTTCAGAGACGTCAAGTGAAGAAAAGAATTGAATACAACTCTGGAGGCACTGGAAACCAAGTGGACAACTGACTCTATCTTTTCAGTCTCATTCAAGAAAATTGGCCAATTTAGGTGGGTGTAACATTGAGGTTACAAAAGTTTGTGTATTTGGGACAGATGGTCACAGAGGATGGGAAATGTGATACAGAAATTAGACGAAGAATTGAGATTGCAAGATCAACGTTCTGGAGCCTGAGTGACGTGCGGTGTGGCAAGAGGTTAGACCTTGGGCTGCGTTGTAGAATTTGGAAATGCTACGTCTGGAGCAGTTTGTTGTTTGGAGTCAAATTGTGGACCTTATGCAAGGAAGCGCAACGACGACTGGAGGCATTTGAAATACTTTATACTTCATATGTTATTGTCGCCAAACAATTGATATAGAACGTACAATCATCATAGCGATATTTGATTCTGCACTTGGCGTACCCTGGAGTACAAATCGATAGTAAATATTAAAAATTTGAATTATAAATCATAAGTAGAAAGTAGAAAAATGGGAAGTAAGGTAGTGAAAAAAAAAACCGAGTGCCAGGTCCAGATATTTGGAGGGTACGGCCCAGATCCGGGTCAGGATCTGTTCAGCAGTCTTATCACAGTTGGAAAGAAGCTGTTCCCAAATCTGGCCATACGAGTCTTCAAGCTCCTGAGCCATCTCCCGGAGGGAAGAGGGACGAAAAATGTGTTGGCTGGGTGGGTCGTGTCCTTGATTATCCTGGCAGCACTGCTCCGACAGCGTGCGATGTGAAGTGAGTCCAAGGACGGAAGATTGATTTATGTGATGTGTTGTGCTGTGTTGATGATCTTCTGCAGCTTCTTCCGGTCTTGTACAGGACAACTTCCATACCAGGGTGTGATGCACCCTAGAAGAATGCTTTCTACGGTGCATCTATAAAAATTAGTGAGGGTTTTAGGGGACAGGCCAAATTTCTTTAGCTTTCTCAGGAAGTAAAGGCACTGGTGGGCCTTCTTGGCAGTGGACTCTGCTTGGTTGGTCCAAGTCAGGTCATTTGTGATATTGACCCCGAGGAACTTAAAGCTTTTGACCTGTTCCACTTGCGCACCACCGATGTAAAAGGGGTCATGTGGTTGCTACTCCTTCTGAAGTCAACAACCAATTCCTTCGTCTTGCTGACGTTGAGGGATAGGATATTGTCTTTGCACCATGCCACCAGGTTCTTAATTTCCTCTCTGTACTCAAAATCATCATTACCCGAGATATGGCCTACAATTGTGGTGTCATCAACAAACTTATATATTGAGTTCGATGGAAACTTGGCTACACAATCATGGATGTACAGTGAGTACAGCAGGGGGCTGAGTACACAGCCTTGTGGGGCACTGGTGCTCAGAGTGATTGTAGAGGAGAGCTTGTCCCCTCTTTTTACAGCCTGGGTCCTGTCTGTGAGGAAGTTGAAGATCCAGCTATAGAACTGAGTGTTAAGTCCCAGGTTCCGGAGCTTAGGAATCAGTTTATTTGGAATGATGGCATTAAAGGCAGAGCTGTAGTCAATGAAAAGGAACCTTATGTATGCGTCTTTATTCTCCAGGTGTTCTAAGGAGGAATGTAGGGCCAGAGAGATGGCATCTGCCGTTGACCTGTTGCTCTGGTAGGCGAATTGCAAAGCATCGAGGTTGACTGGTAGGCTGTGGTTGATGTGTGCTATAACAAAATGCTCGAAGCACTTCATAGCAATTGATGTCAGAAACACAGGTCGATAGTCATTCAGGCATGCCACCTTGCTCTTCTTCGGCACCGAAATGTGGTGTTTAAGGAGAATGCAGAAAATTAGATGGGTGATGAAGGTCAGTAATATGGAAGTGTTGAAGACAGCGAGGAGAGAAAAGGAGTTGCTGAAGAATGTGCAGAAAAGGAAGCTGAAATATGCCGGGCACTTGTTAAGAGGTGGTGGATTGCAGAAATTGTTACTGGAAGGGATGATGGACGGAAAGAGGGAAAGAGGAAGGCAGTGAACCACTTGGTACGATAATGTGAGGCAATGGACTGGGTTGAGTTATGCTGAGGCCAGAAAAAGAGCACAAGATCGAAGAAGATGGAGGTGCATAGCCATCAACCCCTGATTTGGGACGGCACCCTCTGACTGACTGACTGAACATTGAGGTTGGTGTCTAGGTTGCTGGTTTCAGAAGAGGAAGCAGGAGATAAACTGAATTGGTGCTTTTGGTTGCAAATGGGCCTGTTTGGGTGTCTTAATTTCTGCTTCCATTGGGGTAGTCCGGATGTCTGTGCCCACATCCAAATTGATTTGTTGCATATTGTGTTGTTCTGCCGTGTGTTGTGGCATGCTAGGTTGGCACAGGAATGTTTGGCAATATCGTGGGCTGCATTCGAATTCAAATTCAGATTTGTTTATCACATGTACAGTGAAATGTGTTGCTGTGTTAACAATCAACACTCCCAAGGATGTGCTGGGTACAGCCCGCAGGTGTCGCCACACATTCTAGTGCCAACATAGCATGTCTACCATCCTCAAAACAACAATAGCACAATAGACAACACAAACTGTAACACCAGGACAAAACAAGTCAACGGCAAAACAAGTCCCTTTCACTCACACACTCAGACTTCCAACCCCAGGACAGACTGTCTCAGGGCCTCCAGTCCTCGGCCCTGGACTCTCAAAGTCACTAACATTGGACTTCTGACTGTAGTCACTGGTGTGGACTCCCAGACTTGTAAACATTGGACCTCCAACCTCCAGTCTCTGCACTGGACTCGCCCTCTACCTCTGAACTTGCTGACTTTGGTCATCAACATACAAGACTTACCTACAGATGTGAATGCCTACAGGAACAATGTAAATAAGATTGAAAGAGAGCAGAGAAAATTTACAAGGATGCTGTTGGGACTTGAAGACCTGAGTTATAAGGAAAGGCTGAACAGGTTGGGAATTTATTTAGATTGTGAAAGATTGAGAGGAAATTTGCTAGAGGTGTACAAGATTATGAGGAGTAAATGCAAGCAGGGCTTTTCCACTGAGGTTGGGTGAGACTAGAACTATGGCCATTGCTATACTGTAGATAGCAAGAATATGCAATGCTGAGGATTTCTGATTTGGGGCAGAAAAATTCCAACTGATGAAAACCATTAGTCACTGATTTATTTTATAGCCCCCATCTAAATACTCCTATGGACCTGGGTTTCTTTTTAAATATAGTTTCCATTGGATGATACTACAGATGCTGAAAAGCATTATGATAGCTACTACTCTGCTGTGTCACCCCACATAAACAACAAGGTGCAAGATCGTAAACACAAGAGATTCTGCAGATGCTGGAAATCCAGAGTAACACACAAAACGATGGAGGAACTCAGCAGGTCAGATAGCATCAAGTGGAGAGGGATTATCAGTCGATGTTTCGGGCCTGGACCCTTCATCGGGACTGGAAAGGGGGAAGAAGCCGGAATAAGAAAGAGGGGGGAGGGGAAGTACGAGATCATAATGAGGTGGATTGTGAGGTCAAGAGTCCATGTTATGTATGTGTGTGTAACTTTAAAAGGGATAAACAATATTTAATATTATAAACATGAGAAAGTCTGCAGGTGTTGGAAATCACATACCAAATACTGGAGGAACTCAACAGGTCAGGCCGTATCTATGGAAAAGATTAAACAGTGGATAGCTCAGGCCAAAACCCTTCTTCAGGACGGAAATGGAAAGGCGAAGATGCCAGAATAAAAGGTGGGGCTGGGGGGGAGGTAGGAGAAGGAGGTTAGCTGGAGGGTGCTAGGTGAAGCCAGGAAGATGGGAAAGGTCAAGGGCTGGAGAAAAAAGAATCTGGTAGGAGAGGAGAGTGGATTGTAGGAAAAAGCAGAGGAGGAGGGGAGGGGAAGTAACAGGCAGGTAATAATATTTAACACCAGGCCAGATTTTGGAGTCATCTTTGTATTACTGTTGATAGTCATTCTGTCTTTAATGGTGTTATTTAGCACACTCCCTCTGAAAGAGATCTGAGACCTATTTCACTCAGACGAGTGATCAAGTGTTACCTTAAACAATTTGATTTAGGAATCCCAAATATGCACTGTTAAATCTGAATAAGAGTCAGCATTGTGACTAGTGGTGTCCCACAAGGACCTGTTCTGGGACCTCTACTTTTCGTGATTATAATTAACGACCTGGATGTGGGGGTAGAAGGGTGGGTTGGCAAGTTTGCAGACGACACAAAGGTTGGTGGTGTTGTAGATAGTGTAGAGGATTGTCAAAGATTGCAGAGAGACATTGATAGGATGCAGAAGTGGGCTGAGAAGTGGCAGGTGGAGTTCAACCCAGTGAAGTGAGAGGCGCTACGCTTTGGAAGGACAAACTCCAAGGCAGAGTACAAAGTAAATGGCAGGATACTTGGTAGTGTGGAGGAGCAGAGGGATCTGGGGCTACATGTTCACAGATCCCTGAAAGTTGCCTCACAGGTAGATAGGATAGTTAAGAAAGCTTAAGGGGTGTTAGCTTTCATAAGTTGAGGGACAGAGTTTAAGAGTCGCGAGGTAATGATTCAGCTCTATAAAACTCTGGTGAGGCCACACTTGGAGGACTGTGTCCAATTCTGGTCGCCTCACTATAGGAAGGATGTGGAAGCATTGGAAAGGGTACAGAGGGGATTTACCAGGATGCTTCTTGGTTTAGAAAGTATGCATTATGATCAGAGATTAAGAGAGCTAGGACTTTACTCTTTGGAGAGGAGGAGGATGAGAGGAGACGTGATAGAGGTGTACAAGGTAATAAGAGGAATAGATAGAATGGATAGCCAGCGCCTCTTCCCCAGGGCATCACTGCTCAATACAAGAGGACATGGCTTTAAGGTAAGGGGTGGGAAGTTCAAGGGGGATACTAGGGGAAGGTTTTTTACTCAGAGAGTGGTAGGTGTGTGGAATGCACTGCCTGAGTCAGTGGTGGAGGCAGATACACTAGTGAAGTTTAAGAGACTACTAGACAGGTATATGGAGGAATCTAAGGTGGGGGCTTATATGGGAGGCAGGGTTTGAGGGTTGGCACAACATTGTGGGCCGAAGGGCCTGTACTCTGCTGTACTATTCTATGTTCTATGTTCTATACCTAATCTGATGCCAATTTGTGCACAGAAAGGAAAATGGAATGATACAATGATTGAATTGGGAGCACAAAAACAAAGCAAAAGTTATTTAAAATACTTAATCAAGTCTCTAGCAATTAACCTTGAAGGAAGAGTTCTTCTCCAGAATTGGAGTTCAATTCTGATGTCATCCGTAAGGAGTCTATACTTCCTCCCCATGGAACACATGAGTTTTCTCCGGGTGCTCTGGTTTCTTCCACAGTCCAAAGACAGAATGGTTACTAGGTTAACTGGTCATTGTAAATTGTCGCATGATTAGGTTAGAGTTAAATCAGGGGATTACTGGGGCAGCATAGCTCAAAGGGCCAGAAGAGCCTATTCTGCCCCATATCTTAATAAATAAATAGAGTAAATATCATAACGGTTACGGGGCACCACAGTATCACAGAGGTCAGCAGGATGCTTACAGCTTGGGGCGTCAGAGTTCGTTCTGACGCAGTGTGTAAGGAATTTGTAACAAGCTCCGTTCCTCGCTACCATCCATCCCACCCATCCACTTCATCAGAACTACCCAGTTCTGGAGAAATCAGAGATGGAAAAGGATGGATGATTGTCTCTAGGCAGAGTAGTTTTGATAAATAAGCCTTCGCCACCATCAATCATTTCAACCCTCTTCATCTCCACTTATCACAGATATTCCTGTTGCTGTCTTCACAGTTCCTTCTCTGTGCAACCTAACATAACTTTCCCTAGTTATTTATTTAGAGATACAGTGTGGGACAGGTCCCTCTGACCCAATGAACCACGCCACCCAGCAACACCTATTTACCCTAGCCAAATCACAGGCAATTTACAGTGACCAATTAATTGCTAATCAGTATGTCTTTGGACTGTGGGAGGAAACCGGAGGATTAGGAGGAAACCCAAAGGTTCAAGAAGAGAATGTAGGTTAGTTTGTTGCTCGCTGCATTCTATGTTGTTCTGCCAAACATTGTGGACATGCCGTGTTGATGCCAGAATATGCATGTCACCTGTGGACCACTCCAGCATATCTCTGGTTGTTAAACAAAAGGAGACATTTCATTTTTTGTTTCAATATACATGTGATGACTAAATCAAAATCTATATCCAAGATCATCAATTTGTCATTTTAACTCTGCTTTCCCTTTTGCCAGATATTTCTGGCATTCTCATGTTTGCAGAAAAAACAACATCTAATATTGTCAACATTGGCTTTTTGTTCTCTCCTTCCTCTGTCTATATTCATCTCTTTCAAGCTGCATCTCTTCAAGGTAACTCTACCTCAACTAAAGAGTCTTCACCACTCTCATCACTTACACAGCGTCACCTTTTGTGCCATCCAGTCTCTCTCAGTCTTCACCCTACTAGAGATATTCCTCATGTTCTCTTCATTTTGTATTTGGTTTCTAACTTCAGTTCTGATGAAGCGTCACAATCTGTCTCGTGGAGCGCTTTCGCTCCATCTGCAACAACCAGGATTTCTCAGTGGCCAACTTTTTAAATTCCAATCCCCGTTCCTATTCCAACATTTGAGTCCGTGGCCTCCTCTACTGCCACAGTCATGCCACTCTTAGGTTGGACGAGCAACACTTTACCTTCCACCTGGGTAGCCTCCAACCTGATGGTATGAAAATCAATTTCTCTAATATTCAGTAATTTTTTCCCCTCACACTCCCCTCCACTTCCATTCCCCACACTGGCTCCCCTCTTAGCTCTTCTCTTCTCCTCACCTGGCCATCACTTCCCCTTGGTTCCCCTCCTCCTTCCCTTTCTCCCATGGTCCACTCTCCTCTCCTATCAGATTCCTTCTTACTCAACCCTTTACTTTTTCCACCTATCACCTCCTGGCTTCACACTTCACCCCCCCTCCCCCCGCCCACCTATATCTATCTATCACCTTTTAGCTTGTACTCCCTCCATTCCTCCTCGTCTTCGTATTCTGGCTTCTTCCCACTTCCTTTCTGTTGTGCCTGCGCACAAATACAAATTGATTTAAATAAAAGCACCCATGCTGGTGATGGCTTTAACTGGTGTATTCACGTTGCAGCGAGAGAGAGAGAGAGAGAGAGAGAGAACAATGTGCTCACGTGGACAACAGCACATGTGCAGACAACAGATCAATACGTAGTGCTAAAGGGAGGGGGGTCATTGCTCTGAAAGAAATAGTGCCATACATTACACTTCCTCCCACTTTCCATTAATGAAACAAAAAACGGTATATGTACAAAACATCCAATTTTTCTTTCATAAATACATATTCCAAATAAACATACTTTCACAGTAACAGTCCATAACTAACCTCACAGTTCTAAAGGTTCAGTCTTTTGGGTGGCGCTCTGTTTCTTTCAGGATAGCACCTCTGGGCCTGTGGAGTGGCACCAGATCTGGCCAGTGTCTTGTCAATGATAAGCTCTTGTCTTGTCTCTGGACCTGTGGAATGGCATCACGTTTGGTAGGTGTCTTGTCTAAGACGATGTTCTTGGTTTCTGGTGTCATGTTGCTGTCAGTGACATCATCACTGAGAGGTAAGTGCAGTGAATTTAATGTGTCCATCTTGTTGGAATAGCCTCAGTTATCATCCAGTATCTGGTCCACATGACGTCTCCATGTCTCATCTCCAACATCCACTGTGTACATCAGTGGTCCAGTTCTTGTAACTATCCTAGTGGATGTCCACTTCTCTTCTCGGTAATCACACACTAGGACTTCCTGCCTAATCTCAAAGCTCCTTGCTGCTTGACCTGGCAACTGGCTGAACAGTTTATTCTATACTTCCCTCCGCAGGTCTGGTTTCAGGAGGTCTAAGCGAGATCTCAGATTCCTGTTCATGAACAGTATTGCAGGTATCTGATTTGTCATCACTTGAACAGAGTTCTGATATACAAATAGGAAATTGTGCTGTAGAGAAATGTTCTCCTTGTCCATTGTTTTAGTGCTCAATTAAGTCCATTGTTTTATTGAAGGTTTGGATAAACCTTTCAGTTAACTCATTCATTGCTGGGTGGTGAGGAGCTGACTTGAAATGTCTGATGCCATTTTTCTTCATGAACATTCGGAATTCTTCTGATGAGCATTGTCGCCTATTGTCACTCACAATTTGTTCTAGTACAGTGAACCGTTTCTGGTGAAGATTGTCCTCAGGGTGGAGACAGTCTTCGCTGAGGTGGTTGACTTTATTGGTATAACCTCTGGCCACTTTGATTGAGCATCCACAGCGATCAGAAACATGGAGTCCATAAATGGGCCAGCAAAGTCAATGGTGATACTGGCCACTTCCACAGGTGTAATGATGCCTGTTGGGTGCATTTTGAACTTTCTGGCATCCCAAACAGCTTTTGGCCAAGTCTTCAATCTCTTTATCTATTCCCAGCCACCGCACATAGCTCCAGGCGAGGCTCTTTATTTTGACTGTACCTAGGTGTCCTTCATAAAAATTTTCCAAAATTCTAGTGTGCAGTTTAAAAGGAACCACAACATGAGTTCCACACATTAGCGTTCTTTGACATACTGACAGTTGGTCTCATCTCGCTGAGAACTCTGGAAACATAGGGTCACCATGAGCTGACCATCTTTTCATGATGATTTCATAGACTTTTGAAAATGTTGGGTCAGTCTTTGTTTCTCCTTGTATTTCGGAATTTGTTACCAGCAACTGGTCCACCAGTGCGGTGTGGAGCACTTCTACTGGGTCACAGTATGAAGCCTTTTCTTCTTCAGTTGCCAATAGTGGAAGATGTGACAGGCCATCAGTGTTGCTGTGTTGTTTGGTAACCTTGAACTCTATGTCATAAGAATGGGCTCCTAGGAATAGTGCCCAACGTTGTAACTGGGTCGCAGTCGTTAATGGAATTCCACCCCCCACCTCCCGGGATTGAAAACGGACACAAGGGGCAGGTGATCTGTCACTAGAGTAAAATTCTGTCTGTAGAGGTTGTGGTGGGACTTCTTTATTCCCCATACTAGACTAAGGGCTGTTTAGTCGATCTCTGCATAGTTGCGATCTGTGCTCATCAGTGACCTCGAAGCAAATGCAATTAGATGTTCAGATCCATCTTTCATAATGTGTGACAAAACAGCTCCAATGCCATAAGGGAAAGTATCACACACCAGTCCGATGGGCAGGGATGGGTCACAATGGGTGAGCAGTTCATCGGATGTTATTAGTCTCTGTTTCCTTGAATACTCTTCACATCTCTCTGACCATTCCCACTTTGCTCCTGTCTGTAACAGTGTGTTCAATAGATGCAGCACTGTAGCAATGTTTGGGAGAAGCCGGTGATATTAGTTTACAAGGCCCAAATATGACCTGAGTTGTGACACATTTTCTGGTTTGGGCGCCAGTAGCACTGCTTCAGTATTCTCATGTGACTGATGTAAGCCACGCTTGTCAATGACATGTCCACATTATGAGATTTCATTCTTGAAAAACTCACATTTCTCTCTTTTTGCACGCAGACCATACTCACTCAGCCTGGTAAGCACTTTACCAAGACTCTGGAGGTGCTATCCATCATTTTTGTCAGTCACAATGATGTCATCAAAGTTACAGTAAGTTCCTGAGATACCTTGGAGAATTTGGTCTATTGCTCTTTGCCAAATTGCTGGAGCTGATGCAATGCCAAAGACGAGACGATTATACTGGAACAGTCCCTTGTGAGTGTTGATTGTGAGGAACTTCCTGCTTGACTCCTCAATCTCCATTTGCAGATAGGCTGGTGACAAGTCAATCTTTGAAAGCCTCTCCCCACCTGTCAAGGATGCAAAAATGTCTTCTATTCATGGCAGGAGACACTGAACGGTACACGGCAGTGGGTCGATGCTCACCTTGAGTTCCTCACATCTGCAAATGGCTCCAGCCTTCCCTTTCTTGATCACCGAGACAATGGGCATGGCCTAATTGCTCCACAGCCTTGGAAAGAATTCCAGACACCTCCAAGCTCTGTAGTTCAGCATCCAGTTTAGGATGTATTGCGTAAGGCACTGGACATGCTTTGTGGAATCTTGGTGTTGCTGTTTCATCCAGTTCAATTCTGGCCTTCATTCTTTTGAGTTTGCCAATCCCCTTCTCAAACACCTTCTCATTAGCTTTAAGCAGTTGTTCTAGTCTCTGGTTAGTGCTACCATTAGGCTGCCATTGCCTGTTGATGTCACACTGCGAGCTTTGATTGAGTGCCAGTCTAGTTGGATTTTTCTCACCATTCATATCCAGAAAGTGCTGGCCCTCCACATTTCAATACATAAAGCTCTAACTGTTGTGTTTGGTCTCCATACATTACACTTACTCTCAGTTTGCCTTTGGGAGACACCTTTTCACTTGTATAAGTCTTTAATAACACTGAAGTCTTCTCTAATGGATCTTAGAAAACAGTCTGTTGTGGTCAGCCTCTGAAATTATAGACAAAGCTGGCCCTGTATCCAGCTCCATTTTCAGTTTTACACTGAACACATCTATTGCGATCCAGATGATTTTGTGATCTGCTTCAGTTATTCTATGTAGTTATAGGCATGACAGCTCAGCTTTGTCAGACTCTGTGTTGTCTGATTCAGTTTTACATTCGGTAACTTTATGCATTTGCTTAGTTTTGTGTTTGAGACTTTTCACTTGGTTGTGCTTTTCATCTGCCTTGCACACCCTCTCTATGTCTGTGACACTTCCTGCAGACTTTTTCTTTGAACCAACAAGTCATTTG
Source organism: Mobula birostris (assembly GCF_030028105.1). NCBI lineage: Eukaryota > Metazoa > Chordata > Chondrichthyes > Myliobatiformes > Myliobatidae > Mobula > Mobula birostris. The sequence continues at coordinate 15,030,238 of NC_092370.1, forward strand.
CATTGTGGGAGGATTTGCCACATCAATAACATCTTCGGCTTTTTGTACCGATCAGGGACATTTTGTGCATTTCACATTTTAACCTCCTTTTCTGTAGGTCTGCAGTTTCTAATGATATTGCAATAGACAATGCCTATTTTAAGGTTACTCTCTTTCAGACAGTAGCCTCATTTGAGTGCTTGCCACATACAAGCCTGTCCCTTAATGCATCGGAAAGTCCATCTCTAAAATCACAGTACTGGGAAATTTTGCACAATTCTGCAATGTATTCAGAAATGCTTTCATCTTTTGACAGGTTCCCTTTGTAAAATCTAAATCTCTCAGCTACTGCCAGCAGTTTAGGGCTCAAGTGATTTTGTAAATTTGTAACAATTTTGTCGAACAACTTGGTTGCTGGCTTTTCAGGGTTTACTAAGTTGCATTAGAGACTGTGTGTTCTTGGGTCCATTAAGCTAAGAAGTGTAGGGGCTTTCTTTTGCTCCTCCACTTTGTTTGTGATACAATACATTTCAACCCTCTCGATGTATGACTCCCTGCCTTCATTAGCGCTATCAAATTCATTAAATGCCTGACTGAAGCTATTGCCACTTTATTTTCACTTTAAGTTCAGCGTGTCCTTCAGTGTTACTACGTTGTACTCACGTGATTGTTAGTGTTTGTGATGGCTTTCTCGTACTGTTTAACTCTCGCTGTTCCGTCCTGTAGCTGTCGGTGCTGTCCGTGATATTTTCTGACATTCAGCTTCGTACTTGTCACCAATTTGTTGTGTCTGTGCACAACTACATATCAATTAAATAAAAGCATGCTCATGAGAGATAGCTTTAACTGGAGTATTCACATTGCAGTGAGAGAGAGACAGAGTGAGAGAGAGATAGCGAGAGAGAGAGAGAGAGGGAGAGAGAGTAATGTTAAGGGGGGGGTCGTGTGGGGGTAGTCATTGCTCTAAAACAAATGGACCCATATATTGTACTCACAGTCCTGATGAAGGATTTCAGGCTGTACAGTCAACTTAGGTTCGTCATATGAGGAGGTTTTGATGACTCTGGGCCTCTACTCACTGGAATTCAGAAGAATGAAGGGTGATGTCATTGAGACCTTTTGAATAGTGAAAGGCCTCGATAGACTGGACGTGGAGAGGCTGTTTCCTACGGTGGGGAAGTCTAAGACCAAAGGACAAAGCCACAGAATAGAGGGACGTCCTTTTAGAACAGAAGTGAAGAGGAATTTCTTTCACCAGAGGGTGGTGAATACGTGGAATTCGTTGCCACAGGCAGCTATGGAGGCTAAGTCTTTGGGTATATTTGAGGCAAAGTATGATAGATCCTTGATTGATCAGGGCATGAAGAGATACGGGAAGATAGCGGGAGATTGGGAATGAGAAGGAACATGAATCAGCCATGATGAAATGACAGAGCAGAGTCAATGGGCCAAATGGCTTAATTCTTCTCCAAAATCTTAATGTCTTATGGTCTATTCCTTTCCATAGGTGCTGCCTGACTTGCTGAGTTCCTCCAGGATTTTGTATGTGTTAATCTATATCATTAACTCTGTGCCATCATTTTCAACGTGCTGGGGTCAGCCTGTGAGTGTTGCCATGCATCCAGCACCAATGTAGTGTGGCCACAGCTCACTAACCTTAACCGTACGTCTCTGGAATGTGGGAGGAAACCAGGGCACCCAGAGGAAACCCATGCGATCATGAGGAGGCACCTTACGGACAGTGATGGGAATTGATCTGTGATCTCTGGAGCTATAATACGACTGCGCTAACCTCGACAACCTAAACAGAATAATTAACTTGTGGTAGTAATAAATGCATACCTAATAAGTTTAGCAATAGAAGAGTGAAGGTAGGAGCAAAGGTGTGTGAGGTTAAAGGTGAAAGTTGGATATCATGGTGTTAGAGAGAAGGTAGGCTCTATGACATTGAGAATATCTTCAAAAGGTAGTACCTCAAGAAGGTGGTATCCATCATTAAAGACCCTCTCCTCATTGCCACCATCAGAGAGGAGGTACAGGAACCTGAAGACCCACACACAGTGTTTTAGGAAAAGCTTCCACCTCGCTGCCATCAGATTTTGAATGGCCCATGAACCCATGAACACTACCTCTTTTGCATAATTTATCTGTTTATTTTTTAATTGGAACTTATATTAATTTTTTTATATGTTGTCCTGCACTACTGACACAAAACAGCAAATTTCATAAAATATGTCGGCAATGTTTCTGTTTCTGATGGTAGCCAACTCCATAGCTGTGCATTGTGCTTTTCATCAAAGTTTAAAAGTACAAAATAAATTTATTTTCAGTGTACGTATATATCACCATATACAATCTTGAGATTCATTTTCTTGCAGGCATACTCAGTAAATCCATAATAGAATAATAATCATAATAGGATCAGGGAAAGACTGCATAAACTTGGGTGTTCAACCAGTGTACAAAAGACAACAAACTGTGCAAATAAATAAACAAACAAACAAATAAATAATAAGCAATAAATTTCGAGAACATGAGATGAAGAGACCTTGAAAGTGAGTCCATAGGCAGAGGGAACATTTCAGTGATGGGGCAAGTGAAATTATTCCCTTTGGTTCAAGAGCCTGATGACTGAGGGGGTGTCACTGTTCCTGAACCTGGTGGTGTGGATCCTGTGTCTCCTGATGGCAGCAGTGAGAAGAAAGCATGACCTGTCTGGTTGGGGTCTTTGATGTTGGAAGCTGATTTCCTGCGACAATGCTTCATGTGGATGTGTTCAATGGTGGGAAGGGCTTCACCTGTGACAGACTACTCCATATCCACTACAGAGAACTCTATATCAACTTGCGTTGCTCAGAAACAACAAATGCCAATAGAACAGGATAATAATGTTTTTATTCTCTCTCTCTGAAGGTGCCCTGTCAATTGGTGTTGGTTTATTATTGTCACATGTACCAAGATACAGTGAAAAGCTTGTGTTGCATTGTGCTAGAACAAGGTAAAACAATAAGAATGCAGAGTGAAGTATAATTCTACCCAAAAAGTGAGAACGGTAAACAATAAGTACAAGATCATAATGAGGTAGATTGTGAACCAAAACTCTATTTCTTCGTACAAGAAGTTGGATATGAAGTATGCTTACAGTGGCTAAGGCATCGGTCTAATGATCTGAAGGTCGCTAGTTCGAGCCTTGGCTGAGGCAGCCTGTGTGTCCTTGAGCAAGGCACTTAATCACACATTGCTCTGCGACGACACCGGTGCCAAGCTGTATGGGTCCTAATGCCCTTCCCTTGGACAACATCGGTGGCATGGAGAGGGGAGACTTGCAGCATGGGCAACTGCCGGTCTTCCATACAACCTTGCCCAGGCCTGTGCCCTGGAAACCTTCCAAGGTGCAAATCTATGGTCTCACAAGACTAACGGATGCCTACTATTATACTACCTGGTTTACAAACAAGCTACCATAAAGTACAGACATTTCAATGCTTAAGTTTCTAATCAGAAAAACTCAAAATTTTCCACACTATTCCACATCTGTAGGTTGTTTTACTTGAATGAAACGCGGTATTGTGCAAAAATCTTAGGCACATATATATTTAGCTAATCTCAGTAAGTGAGAAATCTCAGTAAGTGAGAAAGTGTAGGAGTATTATTAAGGATGTGGTTTTGAGATACTTGGGGACTAATGATAAAATAAGTCAAAGTCAGCATGGCTTCTGTGAAAGGAAATCTTGCCTGACAAATCTATTCAAGTTCTTTGACGAAGAAACGAGCAGAGAGAACAAAGGGGGGTGGGGGGCCGTGGATGTCACTTACATGGATTTTCAGAAGACATTTGATAAGGCGCTGTCAATGAATGCCACAGTGGTAAAATGAACAGAACTAAACATTCCTGGGCTGTTTCAATGACCCAGTGGTTTGATTTTTTATATTGTGTTTTTTGCTGATTTTTTTTGCCATTTATGTGATTTGTTCTTTTTTTTTGCATGTTAGGTGTTTGATGTTTTCTTTGAATGGGTTCCACGGTGTTTCGTTGATTGTGGGAAAAACAAAATCTCAGGGTTGTATACTGCTTACATACTTCGATAAAAAATGTAGTTTTGAATCTTTGAATCCTGAAGAAGGGTCTTGCCCCGAAATGTTAACTGCTTATTCATTCCCATTGATGCTGCTTGACCTGCTGAGTTACGCCAGCATTTTGTGTGTGTTGCTTTGGATTTCCAGCATGTGCAGAATTTCTCATGGTTATGTGCCTAAGACTTTCGTACAGTACTGTACTGTAAGTTTGTTTTCAGAAAGTGTGTTAGCATTGGAGAGGGTCAGAAATGTCCATGAAAATGATCCAGGGAATGAAAGGGTTAATGTACAAGAAGTATTTGATGGCTCTGGTCCTGTACTCACTGGAATTTTAGAAGAATGAGGGAGTATCTCATTGAAATCTATCAAATATTGAAAGGCCTGGATGGCGTGGACGTGGAGAGGATGCTTCCAATAGTGGAGGGAGTCTTGGACCAGAGGGCCTCAGAATACAAGGATGCCCTCTAGAACAGAAATGAGGAGGAATTTCTTTAGCCAGAGGATGGTGTATCTGTGGAATTCACTGTCACAGACAGCTATGGAAACCCAGTCACTGGGCATATTTAAAATGAAGGTTGATAGGTTCTTGATTAGTAAGGGTGTCAAATGTTATGGGGAAGAAGGCAGGAGAATGGGGTTGAGGGGGATGATATCAGACATGATTGAATGGCAGAACAGATTGGATGGGCTGAATGGCCTCATTATGCTCCTATAATCCTAAGGTCTTGTTTCTAATCTCTTGTTCAGTGAACAGCTTTGCAATAGTTTATTCTAGTGAAGCTAAAGCCCTTCTCAGCCCCTGTTTCGTACAAAGGATGATTCAATCCGGCAGTTACAAGGGCTTTCCAATTTTATAGACAAACTAGCAAATTGGGGAAATGACTTTGACTGTGTGGAGCAGCCACTCAGTATAAGATCTGTTTCTAATATCATGAGAATACACTTTGCTTTAAAAAAAAAGCTAAGATAAATTCTTTGTGTGGAGAAACCTTTTTGAAATGTTTCAGGCATTTTTCTCAGCTTGTAAGCAAAGCCTCAGTATGAATAAGTTCTAAGGTTCCCAGCCCCAGCTATTATTTTTTCCTGAAATTATTTGGTATCAAAATTGAGGAGAAATTATTCCTCCAGATGTTATCTAATTGAAAACAGGTGTCCATTTTAAATGTTGCCGAGGGAATTCAGTGCTTAAAGAGCTGATTGTGAACATATCTCTATCAGGTGATCATGGGGAAGGGGGAGGGGGTATTGTGAGCAGGAAGGACATTGTTGCTTTAAGTCTTAATTATTCTCAACCATCCTGACAAGATGATCTAATTTTTCGTAATTGTCTCTGAGATGACTGGTGTGCTGCATTGCTTCAAATGGGCTCACAGCAAGTACACTGGCTTTCCTCACCTTGTTGTTTAAGCAGTTTCTATAAATCATTATTCTTCATGATGTTTACATGCTGTCCCTGAAGGCTTTCACAATATCTATACTGTGATATTGACGATTAATAAGCAGAAAAGTTAGTCTATAACTAATTCCACGACTCTAGTTGTAGTGTATGGAAGTTATATTGCTACCATCAGGAGGGAGGTATGGGAGCCTGAGGACACATGCTTAAGATTCAGGAACAGCTTCTTCCCCTCTGCCATCTGATTTCTGAATGGACATTGAAGCCATGAACAGTACCTGACTGCATTTTAAAATTTTTATTTTTGCACTCCTGATTTAATTTAACTATTTAATATATATATTTACTGTAATTCAGTTTTTTTCTCCATTGCATATTGCAAATCTCTTGGCTTCTACAGATGTAACATGGATAGCATTCTAACAGACTGCATCACCGCCTGGTATGGGGTGGGGGTAGCTACAGCACAGGATCAAAGTCAACTGCAGCAAGTAGTAAACGTAGTCAGCTCCATCGTGGGCACCAGCCTCCGTAGTACCTAGGACATCTTCAAGGAGCGATGCCTCAGAAAGGCAGCGTCCATCATTAGGGACCCCCATCACCCGGGTCATGTCTTGTTCTCCTTGCTACCGGCGGATTGAGCGGACGAGACCAATGGAAGGTCCAACAGTCAAGAAGGCGGTCTCTGCAAGCGTCGTGGAACGTGTAGAGCAGGACAAGACACAGAAGACGTCCTGGTCATCCACCGCGCCTAGTCCCATCTCCAGCCGTCTAGACTCCGTCTTGCCACTGGATCCAGATGGGAATTGGGAAGAGAGGGTGAGGCTGACGCTGTGCAACTCTCCCACTTAAATCCAAATCACGCACTAGTCTCGACACCATCATAATGGTGTCGAGGTCCTCATCAATGTCAACGATGGACGAACACACAACATTAAGAAGGAGGTACAGAAGTCTGAAGACACACGGGAACAGCTTCTTCCCCTCTGCCATCTGATTTCTGAGTGGATATTGGAACCCATGAACACTGCCCACTACTTTTTTCCCCTTTTTTTACACTACTCATTTAATTTAACCATTTAATATACTGTATATATACTGACTACAATTCAATTTTCTTTACTCTCTCTATTATCATGTATTGTAGTGCCGCAAAGTTAACAAATAGCACGGCACATGCCAATGATAATAAACTTGATTCTGATTATTTTGTATAACCTTAGCATAGACAATCAAAATTTATTTTTATTTCACTCTAGAGATTCCGTGCAGAACAGGTAACCCACCGATTTAACCCTTGCCTAATCACAGGCATGTGACGAGAAGAGGGGTCAACTTCATCACCAAGGCAGCCCTTCACTGGACCCCTGAATGGCGGAAGAAACGCAGGAGACCAAAGGCAACTTGGTGCCGTATTGTAGAGATAGAAATGAGGACCCTGAACCACACCTGAGGCACGCTAGAGAAGATGGCTAAGGAGAAAGGAGATGGAGGACCTTCATTGCTGCCCTAAATGCCATCGGTGTAACAGGCAGTAACAAGTAACTTATCACAGGACAATTTACAATGACTAATTAAGCGACTAACTGCTACGTCTTTGTTCTGTGGTAGAAACACGGAGCACCAGGAGAGAACCCAGGCACTCACAGGAAGAATGCGCAAACTTTCTTACAGAAGACGCCCAAACTGAACTCTGAGTTCTGATAAATAGCATCGCACTAACCACGACACTACTAAAAGAATACATCGTAGGCTACAAGTAAAAATCATCTAAGCAAATTCTTTTTGTATTCAAAAATAACACCGGAAGTCATAATAACAAATTGGAGTAGCAGTCAGATTTTCTGAAGAGGATTTTGAACATTTTACCTTCCTCTCACCCTTTCTTTTCTTACAAAGAAATTTGGTTGCAGGTGAATTTGGAACGAACAAAACTCAAAGCAGTGAGACACAGAGGGGGTAATGTTGAAGTTGTAATTGCTGTCGGGGGAAGAACAAACCTTGCATTCTCTCATCAGTTATACATGACTAACCAAATCCACGCAGCATATAAGATATTGCTCTCTCTTTTTCCGATGTGGGTGAATTCTCTGGGGAGAACTGAAACACTATCACCCTTTGCCCCCAATCAGATCCTATTCACAAGGTAATTACAGATTGATTTAACAAAATCTGAACTTGTTTTCCTAATTCTGAAGTAATTCGCTCAATTAGAGGAGAGGGCACAATAAAACATTCACAACATGTGCTGTGTGGTCCCTCAACCCTGCCCACAAGCCCGAGTAACATTTGGTGCTGTTTCTTTTTTTAATTGGCTGAGTGATAGGGCAGTTGGATCCATCTGTGATAGGTCACTGCCAGTCAGTTTGTGCACCTTCCTGAAATGAGGCCGGATGCACCCTCGGAACGTTGATCGTAATGGATTCCAGAACCTCGTCTAGACCAAGCAACGTTGTTTATCTCTGGCGTGTGTTTAACCGTGTCTGTGCCAGTGCTGGGACGGAGACCAGCCTGAGCGACTTTGGGTTTCTCAATCCGCGCCTCCACACTGAACAAAACACTGCATTTTTTTTTCCTGCTTCCTACTGGGTTTTGGCACACTTAGGCATGTGATGCATAGACTTGGCACGGTGAGCAAGCCCTCTTCAGCCCAGTGGCTGCTCCATCGTCAGTTTTAGTAGGATATTCTGAGGTGGCGTAAAACTGTGTTTTGAAATATTGAGACATTTCCTGCCGCAAAACCCAAGGATTCTGGCCAGACTGTAAGGTGCAAGGAACAAGGAAGTTAGAGCAAACTGCTCCACTTAAGGACGACTTTGCAAAATTAGCTCCGGTCTGGCAAAATGATACTGTATTAGTTACTGAGGGAGTGACTCTGTGTGTGTGTGCGAGACAGGGAGGGAGAGAAAAGTATATTTGTTTGCTCTGGCATATTTGTGAAATTGACTTTCTATGAGGGGCCTCTACATGCCTGATAAAAATTCTTAATGGTGTTGGTTTATTATTGTCACATGTCAAAGTAAACTTTATTATCAGAGTACATGTATGTCACCACATATAACCCTGAGATTCATTTTCCTGTGGGCACCTTGGTAAATCTATAGAATAGTAACTATAACAGGATCAACCAGAGTGCAAAAGACAAAAAAAAATTGTATAAGCGCAAATATAAATAAATAATGAGAACATGAGATGAAGAGTCCTTAAGGTGAGATCATTGGTTGTGGGAACATCTCAATGGATGGGCAGTGTAGTTATCCCCTTCTTCAAGACTCTGATGGTTGAGGGGTAGTAACATGTACCAAAATAGAGTGAAAACCTTGTCTTGCAGACTGTTTATACAGATCAAATCATTACACAGTGCATAAGGTAAAACAATAACAATGCAAAATAAAGTGTAACAGCTAACAAGAGTGCAATGTAGGTAAACAACTGATTGTGAGACCATCCTATTGTACAAGAGCTCCATTCAGGTGTATGATAAAGTGGGATAGGGGCTGTCCTTGAGCTTGGCAGTATGTGCTTTGAGGCTTTTTTATTTTCTGCACAATGGGAGAGAGGAGATGAGAAAATGTCTAGTGTGGATGAAGTCTTTCAGCTGGCTGCTTTACTGAGGCAGCAAGAAGTATAGATAAATCCCAAAGAGGGGAGGTTGCTTTTTGTGATATGCTGATCTTCTGGTCAAGATGGCGCCAGAAAACAACGATATCTCGGGTGAAATCTTCCAGATAGTCAATTATATCACTTTTTCTACGTCCCCTACTTGTTCCTTTTTTCGTAGTTGTGTCTCGGAAACTGTTGGTGCCTGTGGTTTACAGTTTGGAGCTTCGGTGTTCGAGTGCTCTGCTGCGCCCCACAAAATTCCAGGAGAGGGCCGCTAGTATGAGCCACCTCCAGGAGGAGACCAGAGAGATGGGGCTTGGGGACGTGATCGACTTCATTCCTCGCTGGTCAAAGCTTTGAGGAAGATTGAAACATCGAGGTGAATGCGGAGGAGGCTGAGTCAGTGGCTTTCCATGGAGGCCGTGGGTCGGTGGATCAGCGGCCACTCTCCACAGACGGACTGAATTTGAGTGCTCGGTCTCCTTGATGCTGACACAGGGTGTTTTCGAAATTCTGAGATTTTGAGACATATGTCTTTATTAGTGTGGACTGTAGTTTATATTGGTCTCCTCTACTCTTCTGTGTTTTCTTTCTTGGTGCCTATTGGTGGTTTGGGGGTTTGATGTCCTTGTTGGCGATATGTTAGTTTTTGTGTGGGAGGGGGTTGGGGATTTGGGGTCTAATGTTCTTGTTGGTCTTTTTCTGTGTGGGGGATCAGTTAGGTTTTTGGTTGTGAAAAGGGGAGTTGGGGTTTGATGTTATTATTGTTTTTTTTTACTTGTGGGCAATATATTAGTTTTTTGCGAAGGAGGGGGTTGGGTGTTTGGAGGTTTGATGTCCTAGCTGCAGTTTTCTGGCTGGGCGATCTGTTGGTTTTTGTATGAGGGAGGGGGTGGGGGTTTTGTGGATTGTTGTTTCTTTCTCTTTTTGTGTATTTGTGTGTGTGTGTGTGTGTGTGTGTGTGTGTGTGTATGTGTGTGTGTGTGTGTGTGTGTGTGTGTGTGTGTGTGTGTGTGTGTGTGTGTGTGTGTGGCAGGGGTGTTGATGTCTTTTCATTCAACGACCTCCATAGTTTTTCTGTTTTTCATGACTATCTGGAGAAGACTAATCTCAGAGTTATATTCTGTGTACGTACTTTGATACTAAAATGAATCTTTGGTCCATGTCCATAACTCTTTGCAGTTTCTTGCGGTCTCATGCAGAGCGCTTGCCATACAAGACAGAATGATCTATGTTAATTAATTAAGCTGATGTGTGAATCCAGCTGAATGTAACAACTTGTAGAGCTTTAGGTCTCAAAAGTGCCATTGCAAAGGGAACAAAGGAGAGACCAGCACTGCTAAGCACCAAACAGAATAGGAAAGGATGAAAGGCATTGCCTTTGGCTTCTCCTGTGTACCTCCAAGTGAATGACCCAAACTATTTCAAAAACTAAGTTGGAAGAATAGCGTTTGGGAAATTTGCATGAACTAAACTGTAAGAAAAATAGAATCACTTTCTTGTCAAACATTCCTAGCTCGTGATTAAATTGCAGAAGTGGGAGCAAAGATTTTCTGAAGAGCTAGTAGTCATGTGACTTTATAGACAATATATTGCACAGCACTGGAACAGGCCATTCAGCCCACAATGTTGTGCTGAGCCAGCTAAAAAAGTAAATAAAAAAAATACAGAAGTAATCCCACCTACCAACACAACGTCCGTATCCCCCCCATCTTCCTCATATTCACATACCTATCTAAATGTCTCTTAATAGCCACTAATATATATGCCTCTACCGCCATACCAGGCAGTGCGTTTCAGGCATCCACCACTGAGTTAAAAAGAACTTATCCATCACAAGCCTTTTGAATCTACCTCCTCCCACCTTCAATGCAAGCCCTCTGCTATTAGACATTTCTGCCCTGGGAGAAAGATACTCCCTGTCCACTCTATCGATGCTCCTCATAATCTGTCAGATCTTCCCTCAGCCCACTCCGCCCCAGAGAAAACAACGCAAGTTTTTCCAGCCTCTCATGATAGCACATGCCCTCTAAACTAGGCAGCACCTTGCTAAACCTCTTCTGCATCCTCTCCATGTACCCACCATTCTCTGTGTAAATAAAACCTCCCTCTGACACCTGCCCTATACTTCCCTCTGAACACCTTAAAATTATGCCACCTCGTATACGCCATTTTTGCCCTGAGAAAATGTCTCTGGCTGTCTACTTAATCTATGCTTCCTATCATCTTGTACATCTCTATCATGTCAACTCTCATTTGCCTTCTCTCCACAGAGAAAAACTCTAGCTCGTTCAACCTATTCTCATAAGACACATTCTCTGATAAATTCATAGAGAAGTACAGCACAGAAAGGGCCATTTGGCCCATCTAGTCAGTACTGAGCCATTTAAACTGCCTGCTCCCTCGACCTGCATTTGGATCATAGCCCTTCATACCCCTACCATCCATGTGCCTATCCAAACTTCTCTTAAAAGCTGAAGTCAAGCTCGCATGTACCAACTGCACTAGCAGCTCATTCCACACTCTCACCACCCTCTGAGTGAAGAAGTTCCCTGCCATGTTCCCCTTAAACTTTTCACCTTTCACCCTTAAACCATGACCCCGGTTGTAGTCCCTCCCAACCTCAGTGGATAAAGCCTGCCTGTTTTTACCCTATTAAAACCCCTCATAATTTTGCACACCACTATCAAATCTTCTCTCAATCTTCTACATTCCAAGGAATAAAGTCATAACCTACTCAATTATTCCAGCATCCTGGTAAGTCTCCTCTGCACAGTCTCTAAAGCTTCCACATCCTTCCTATAATGAAGAGACATGGACTAAACTCTGTACACCAAGTGTGGTCTAACCAGGGTTTTACAGAGCTGCATTATCACCTCGTGAGTAATGACATTGTAATATTTCTCCACCAATATTGCACACCGGTGTATTTTCCTCAAGTAGAAGTCTTGTAAATGTTGCTGAATGATTGATTGAGTGCAGCCACAGACATACATTACAGTAAGAAATAAATGCACTACTTTCAACTGAGATCAGCACAGATTACAATCAACTCCATCTGAAGCCGCATTGCCTTGTGGAAAGACCGGCTCGCTAGTCTCAATCAACCCCCAACAACGGAAATTCCACCGGATAAAAGCCTCCCCCCAGGAGCTAATCGCAACTGGGCAACCTGGAAGTGCCTTAATAGACTTAGGACTGGTGTAGGTCGTTCAAAGGTGTCACTAAGCAAATGGGGATGTACAAACAGCCTGACAACTTATGAATGTGGAACTGAGCCACAAACTATGCAACATCTGCAATGCCCATCGCCGGAGGAACCCTGTACTGTTGCAGATCTTGCCAAATTCAACAACAAGGCGCAAAAATGGTCCAGTTCTGGCTAGGCCATGTATAGTCTGTCTGTGGACACGATAAGAAGAAGGAGTACCAGAGGGAGCTCATCGATCAATGCTTGCACCAGTAAGTAAAACAGATTAGGTCAGACTCTTGTGGTTGTTATTGAATTTACCTCCAAGAGGGCCGCAACCTTGTTAAAGGTTTTGGAGGCTTGCATGCCTCAATGAGCTGGAGAGCTATGCTGGCTGGAGTCAGGACTTTATGCTTTGGCTCTTGGTAGGGTCACCCATGCCAAACAGGTCAAAGGGTAGAGACCAGACTAAGATTGATCCACCGGTCCTCCAGGTTCGGTGGTTCAGCTCAGGGCTAACAACCCTGACTGGTAAAACAAAATTGTTACAGAAACAGCAATGATTAATCCTTCTATATCTGGGTGCGATGGTATTCCTGAGTCTCCACCCAGGACCTGTAGGACTGACAGTAGTGAAATCCAAGAAGAAGCTGCTGACGCGATGAAGGAAGCCCAGAGATGGAGGACCTTCACTGCTGCCCTAAATACCAGCGGTGTAATGGGCAGAAAGTAAGTAATTGAACTATAACTGTTTGTTTTTGCTTCCAATTATTCACTGATTCCTTCTCAACTTTCAATCAGTAACCTACGATTATACGAGACCCACTCTAGCATGGTCCTGTCTTCCGGGTGCATGGATCCTGAATGAACAGGGCAAGCCAATTGTGTCTCAAATAACCAAAGAATCTCACTCAGTCATACAAGAAATATCATTTAGAATATCATAATTCAATATCAGTTCATGCACAGAATACAAAAGAAGGGAAAATATGACTAGGAGGTAGAAGCAGAAAATTTATTTTTATGGTTTAGTTTATCCTCAATAATTAAGCCTCAAAGATTGCTTTGGATGAAGACAAACACTCCAACCTGGTAATTAAGAATGTTCACATGGTTAAAAATTCCCTAGTTTCTGAGTGGACAGGTGCTAACATTAGGGCGGCAAGTAGTGTAACGGTTAGCAAAACGCTGTCACAATGCCAGTGACCTGGGTTCAATTCCCATCGCTGTCTGTAAAAAGTTTGTACGTTCTCCCGGTGACCGAGTGGGTTTCCTCCCACATTGCAAAGACGTACTGGCTAGTAGACTAATTGCTGACATAATTGCAACTGGGTGGCACGACCCTTTGGGCTGGAAGGACCTGTAAGCGTGCTGTATCTCCAAATAAAATAATGAATTTAAAACATTTTAATGCCTGCTTGGTAGCAAGTGGTGAATAACTCTGCTGACTCTTACTCTTTGTGCCAGATTTCTCAATTAAGATGAAGTGAAGCAAAACATTCCAAAACTCTGTGTTCACAATACATATGTGATCGGCAGAGACTGGTATTCAATTCATTGTATGCGGCGTACAATTCAGTGTATCATAGTGAGAGTAAAGATTGCAATGTTATTCCTGTCACAAGCAACAGGCTAAGGCCAGAAGATGCGTCAGCAACCAATTGGAGATGGCTTTTCCTTTTCACTGATGCGTGCAGTGACAATATTAACATTTTCACGTCATGTGGAGAATGGCCAAATCACTATATCCCCCAGTGACCTTAAATATCACAGAAACAATCACTTTTTGTTTCAGCCAGTGATATTGGCAAGAGGTTCTGTATTGACCAAGCAGTGACTGACAATGAGATTATACACAGTGACCGCCTCATTAGCTACGGCTAAAGGAACTGGTGTGGTCTTCTGCTGCTGGACATGTGCATTCAGAGAGGCAGACTACTGTTGTAACACGTGGTTATTTGAGTTACTGTCACCTTCCTGTCAATTTGAACCAGTCTGGCCATTCTTCTCTGATCTCTCTCATTAACAAAGCATTTTTGCCCACAGAGCTGCCACTCACTGGATTTTTTTTTGTTTTTCACCCCTGTAAACCCTGGAGATGGTGTGCGTGAAAATCCCAGGAGATCAGCAGTTTCTGAGATACTCAATCCACCCTGTTTGGCACCAACAATCATTCCACAGTCAAAGTCACTTAGATCACATTTCTTCCCCCATTCTGATGTCTGGTCTAAACACCGAACCTCTTGACCATGTCTGCATGCTTTTATGCATTGAGTTGCTGCCACATGATTGGCTGATTAGATATTTGCATTAATAAGCAGGTATACCAATTAAAGTGACAACTGAGTGTATTTCCTGTCCCAACCTCATTTTCCTGCCTTCTCTCTCTAACCTTTGACACCCTTACTAATCAAGAACCTATTAATCTCTGCTTTAAATATACTCAATGACTTGGCCTCCACCGCATCTTTGGCAATTAATTCCATGGATTCATCACCTACTGGCTAAAGAAATTCCTCCTCATCTCTTTTGTTTGGTCTGAGCAACAACTGAACCTCTTGACCATGTCTGCATGCTTTTATGCACTGAATTGCTGCCGCATGATTGGCTGATTAGATATTTGCATTCATGAGCAGGTGTTCAGGCATAACTAATGAAGCGATCAGTGGGTGTAAGTATGTCCCTCAGTGACATTACGGAGAGCTTCTATAAAATGCAGTTTTTGTTTCAATCCATGGTATTGGCAAGCAGTTCTGTATTGGCCAAGCAGTGACTAAGAGTGAAATTATATTTTCCAGTGTGAAATGACGTCTCTGTCTCTCATTCATCAAATGCCAAGCTTTGATCACATTTCGCCCAAACCATTTGAAGGGATTTCCCTGTCTGTAATCTTGCTTCAATGGCTGGTTGACTCATTTCTAATGTCTGAGTTACTTGGGATGATTGGACACGCAGCAATTTGCTATATTTTGCTACAGATTCTGGCTCCCCAGAGGTAGAAGAAAAACCCTGAATGTTATTGAGTCAAAATCTCAATTTATTGAACAGATAACTGGAATATATATACTGGCTGATCAACGATCCAGGATCAACTTTATACACCATATACATTCATCTGTATTAAGAATTTGCTGTAGTGTGTTGGTTGGGGTTATATTCAACAATTATAAAGAATTATAAAGAATAAAGAGTTGTATAAAAATGAAATTAAAAGTATGGATGCGGAATAAAATACGTATAAATACCAGCATGTATTTACAATGTAAACGGCATTATTAAAAGCGTTTTGAATTGTTTACAGTGCAGAGCAATGATGGGGTTAATAGACAGAGGGGCATGGGGTGAGGGCGACCGACGAGAATGCCTGATCAGATTAACTGTCTGGGAAAGAAAGTTTTAAGATGATGTCAATTTGAAGAAGCATTTACTGAAATGAATAAATGCCCTTCTAAACTTAGCTGTAAGTTTGGTGATTGTGATTAACACTGGCATGGGTGCAATGCTAGTAGTGTTTTAGTACATCTAAATATAAACATGACTTTTTTAACTAACAGTTTGCAGACAGCGGTGATTTTAAATTTTCATTGAAATTAACGGGAAGGCATGTTTGTTTTGTTACCTGTTTCATCCAGGAATAAGCTCTAGGAGCCACGTCTAGGAAATTTTTTATATATCTGGCATACCGCTGATTGATGCTAACAAAACCTTCGTTGTCTCGGGCCAAACCTCAGCTTTATGGATTGTATGATTTGGAGAAAATGCACTTTATCTTATCCGTCCAAATTACCTAAAGAATTGTCTTGGTAGGAAAATACAGCGGACAATTTTACTCATCGTTAAAGGTGCAAAAACAATAATTTAAGGTGTATATTTTGTACCTCCAGAAACTAACTGAAAGAAAAATACAGGAGCCGGGAAAGCGTGTCTACTTAGTTTTTATTTAGTGAAGTGCACACATACGACATGATGGCAAAATGACATATGCCATTCACGTGCTTCTTACATTTTACTTCTTACAGAGACGTTGATGCGTCTAGAGGACCTGAGATATAAGGAAAGATTGAATAGGTTAGACTTTATTCCTTGAAATAAGACCATAAGACCATGAGATATAGGAGCAGAGGTAGGCCAGTCAGCCCATCGAGTCTGCTCCGCCATTCAATCATGGGCTGATCCAATTCTTCCAGTCATCCCCACTCCCTTGCGTTCACCCCATACCCTTTGATGCCCTGGCTAATCAAGAACCTATCTATCTCTGCCTTAAATACACCCAATGACTTGGCCTCCACAGCTGCTCTTGGCAACAAATTCCACAGATTTACCACCCTCTGACTAAAGTGATTTCTCCACACCTCAGTACTAAATGGACATCCTCCAATCCTGAAGTCCTGCCCTCTTGTCCTAGAATCCCCTACCATGGGCAATAACTTTGCCATATCTAATCTGTTCAGGCCTTTTAACATTCGGAATGTTTCTATGAGATCCCCCCTCATTCTCCTGAACTCCAGGGAATAGGGCCCAAGAGCTGCCGGACGTTCCTCATGCCTGGAATCATTCTCGTGAATCTTCTCTGAACCCTCTCCAACGTCAGTATATCCTTTCTAAAATAAGGAGCCCAAAACTGCACACAATACTCCAAGTGTGGTCTCACAAGTGCCTTATAGAGCCTCAACATCACATCCCTGCCGTCCTGACGAAGGGTCTCGGCCTGAAACGTCGACTGCACCGCTTCCTAGAGATGCTGCCTGGCCTGCTGCGTTCACCAGCAACTTTTATGTGTGTTCCCTGCTCTTATATTCTATACTTCTATAAATGAATGCCAACATTGCCTTCACCTTCTTCACAACTGACTCAACCTGGAGGTTAACCTTTAGGGTATCTTGCACAAGGACTCCCAAGTCCCTTTGTAACTCTGCATTTTGAATTCTCTCCCCATCTATATAATAGTCTTCCTGTTTATTTCTCCCACCAAAGTGCACGACCGTACACTTTCCAGCATTGTATTTCATTTGTCATTTCTTTGACCATTCCCCTAAACTATCTAACTCTCTCTGCAGGCTCTCTGTTTCCTCAAAACTACTCGCTCCTCCACCTATCTTTGTATCATCGGCAAATTTAGCCACAAATCCATTAATACTGCAGTCCAAATCATTGACATACATCATAAAAAGCAGCGGTCCCAACACCAATCCCTGTGGAACTCCACTGGTAACCAGCAGCCAGCCAGAATAGGATCCCTTTATTCCCACTCTCCGTTTTCTGCTGACCAGCCAATGCTCCACCCATGTTAGTAACTTCCCTGTCATTCCATGGGCTCTTGTCTTGCTAAGCAGCCTCATGTGCGGCACCTTGTCAAAGGCCTTCTGAAAATCCAACTGCACCACGTCTACTGCATCTCCTTTGTCTACCCTGCTTGTAATTTCCTCAAAGAATTGCAGTAGATTAGTCAGGCAGGATTTTCCTTTCAGGAAACCATGCTGGCTCTGGCCTATCTTGTCATGTGCCTCCAGGTACTCCATAATCTCATCCCTAACAATTGATTCCAACAAATTCCCAACCACTGATGTCAGGCTGTGGTTTCCTTTCTGCTGCCTCCTACCTTTCTTGAATAGCGGAGTAACATTTGTAATTTTCCAGTCATCCGGTACAATGCCAGAATCTATTGATTCTTGAAAGATCATTGTTAATGCCTCCACATTCTCTCCAGCTACTTCCTTCAGAACCCGAGGGTGCATTCCATCAGGTCCAGGAGATTCATCCACCCTCAGACCATTAAACTTCCTGAGCACTTTCTCAGTCGTAATTTTCACTGCACAAACTTCACTTCCCTGACACTCTTGAATGCCCGGTGTACTGCAAACATCTTCCACTGTGAAGACTGATGCAAAATACATATTCAGTTCCTCTGCTGTCTCTGCATCTCTCATTACAATATCTCCAGCGTCATTTTATATCTATCCTCCATTCTCTTTTACCCTTTGTGTACTTGAAAAAACTTCTAGTATTTTCTTTGATATTAGTCATCAGCTTCCTTTCATAAATCATCTTTTCCTTCCTAATGACCTTCCTAGTTTCTTTCTGCAAGTTTTTAAAAGCTTCCCAATCCTCTATTTTCCCACTAGCTCTGACTTCCTTGTATACCCTCTCTTTTGCTTTTACTTTGGCTCTGACTTCACTTGTCAGCCATGGTCGTGTCCTTCCTCCCTTTGAAAATTTCTTCTTACCTGTAATATATCTGTCTTGCACTTCCCTCATTTTTCGCAGAAACTTCAGCCGTTGCTGCTCTGCTGTCCTTCCTGCAAATGTCCCTTTCCAGTCAATTTCCACCAGTTCTCCTCTCATGCCATTGTAATTTCCTTTACTCCACTGAAATACCGACGCATTAGATTTTATTTTTTCCCTCTCAAATTTCAAAGTGAACTCAATCATATTGTGATCACTGTTCCCTAAGGGTTCCTTAAACTTATGCTCTCTTATCACCTCTGGATCATTGCACAACATCTAATCACGCACAGCCAATCCCCTAGTGGGCTCAACAACAAGCTGTTCTAAAAAGCCAGCCCTCGGACATTCTACAATTTCACTCTCTTGAGGTGCAGTACTGGCCTAGTTTTCCCAATCCACTTTCATGTTAAAATCCCCAACGATTATCATGACATTGCCCTTCTGACACGCCTTTTCTATCTCCAGCTGTAATTTGTAATCCACATCCCGGCTGCTGTTTAAAGGCCTGTTTACAACTGCCATTAGGGTCCTTTTACCCTTGCCATTTCTTAACTCAACCCATAGAGACTCTACACCTTCTGATCCTATGTCACCTCTTTCTACTGATTTAATATTATTTCTTGTATACAGAGCCACACCAGCCCCTCTGCCTACTAACCTATCTTTCTAATACACCGTATATCCTTGGACGTTCAGCACCCAATGGCAGCCATCCTTTAGCCAAGTTTCAGAAATGGCCACAACGTCATATTTGCCAATCTGTAGCTGAATTTCAAGATTGTCCATTTTATTCCTTATGCTAGATGCATTCAAATACAACACTCTCAGTCCAGTATTTGTTGCTTTCTGTTTTAACTGCACCACGCCTCTATTGCCCTGTAACTCATGCCACTGGCTGTGATTAAGCCTCATCTCCTGCCTGTTCTTTCTATAATCTCAGTTGCACACTATCTTTGATTTATTTCTGTTTTCCCCTTCCTCAACCCTATCACTCTGGTTCCCATCTCCCTGCCAAATTAGCTTAAACCCTCCCTAACAACCGTATGAAATGTGCCCGCCAGGATATTGGACCCCTTTGGGTTCAGGTGTAACCCGTCCTTTCTGTACAGGTCATACCTCCCCCAGAAGAGGCCCCAAATGATCCAGGAACCTGAAGCCCTGCCCCCTTCACCAGTTCCTCAACCACACATTAATACACCTGATGATGCTACTCTTGCACTCGCTAGCACATCTAACTAAAGAAAATTCCTTGGGCTCTCTATGGCTATTAGTTGCCCTACATGAATGCACACAAGTTTGTGCATTTTCGTGCATCACTAGAAACTGGAACATGAGGGTGGTGAGAGTGTGGGACATGCTGCTGGCACAAGTGGTGCATGCGATCTTGATTTCAACGTTTAAGAGAAGTTTAGATCAGTACATAGATAGTAGGAATATGGAGGGTGTTGGTCCACGTGCAGGTCAATGGGACTAGATAGGTTAAATAGTTCAGAACAGACTAGATGGGCAGAAAGGCCTGTTACTGTATTATGCTTTTCTCTGACCCTATGACTCTAACCCATAATGAATTTTATAAACCAGCAAACAATATTTAATCAAATAATTTACAATATTGCTCAAATACTTCTGAAATATTAAATACACTACACAAGGAGAGTCCAACTACTTTGTGTTGTTAATTAATTAACTGAGAAATAATTATTAGAACTGTGCTATGTGTTCATTATCTCTTAATGAGCCACAGAAACAGGCTGCTAAGTCTCTCTTCCCAAGGGAGGCAGGTGGAAGAAAGGTAGGAGATCTTTGTGGTTAGCTAGGAGATTGGATGGAGATAGAATTGGAGATGAGAGAGGACAGTGATCAATATTAACATAAGAAGTAGAACCTGGATTAAGCCATTTGGTTCCTTGTGCTATCCCGCTCACTGAATAACATCATCATTTACCTAATTGATACTTTCCTAATCCGGGACTGATCTAATTTTTGGATTTCTGAATGTGATCAGTTACAGAGCCTCCATGGCCCTCCAAGATTTACCACAAAGTTTCTCCTAATTGTTATCCTTGATAGCTGAATGTCTTAACATTCAGAAGCTAAAATGTTTTTATAAGAAAACTTACTTGCATTCATGTAGAGCGACTTACAGCCATGGAGAGCCCAAGGAATTTTCTTTGGTCAATGTAGCACTCCTTTGGTGGTCTATTGGAAATTTGAGACTGAGGATTGGGAATGCCCCTGGAACATGAGAAATATTGGAAAAGGTGCTGCTCTTCCAGTCTGTGGTCTCGCAATGTTTACTCGGCTTTGCCGTGGCCTACCCTAGCTGCCGTGATGCCTGGCTTCGTGTCTTTAATAAAACTTCAACTCTGTAGCTATTTGCCTTCTTGTCTCTGTGCATTGGGTGTTTGTGTGTCTGTTTTTTTTACTTGGTTCTTTTGAGGTTTCCTTGTTTTGTGGCTGTATGTAAGGATACGACTCTCAAGGTTGTATAATGTATACGGACTTTGATAATAAATATACTATGAATTTTGCTCTAATGGAAATTGAAACTGTCGCCTCCGTTCATCCCCTTCAAAATCAGAATTAGAATTGGGTTTACTATCATAGATAGATAGATAGATATACTTTATTGATCCCCAGGGAAATTGGGTTTCGTTACAGCCGCACCAACCAAGAATAGAGCATAAATATAGCAATACAAAAACCACAAACAATCAAACAACAAAATGCAAACTATGCCAGATGGAAAATAAGTCCAGGACCAGCCTATTGGCTCAGGGTGTCTGACCCTCCATGGGAGGAGCTGCACATTCGATGGCCACAGGCAGGAACGACCTCCCATGCCGCCCAGTGTTGTATCTCGGTGGATAATGGCTGAAGTCCAACAGCAAAAAGTTCAATATCCGGTCTACAAACACGTTCCTCGATCGTAATATGACCCGGATTGCACCATTTGTTGTTAACCAGAACAGTGATCACCCAACTCCTTTACGCTTACCGCTCTCAGTGCACTTCCGGTCAGCCCAGAATTAACATAATATATATCACTGGATATATATCACTGACATATCTTGTGAAAATTTTTATTTTTGTAGCGGCAGTACAGTGTAAGACATAAAAATCAACAATAGTTAAAAAAACAGATTGTGCAAAACACAGATAATGAGATGATCTTCACGGGTTCATGGACCGCTCAAAAAATGAGGTACTGTCCAAGGGTCGATAACCCTTGCTGCGGAGAGTAGTGACTCTCCAGAGCACTTTACCCCCGAGAGTTTGGTGCTTAGATCATTGGAAGTATTCGAAATGGAGGTTGATGCACATTGGAAAGATTGGTGGATTGTGGGCTGCTGGGATTGGCACAGAAGAAGGGTTGAGAACTGGGATGGATCAGTCATGATCCTTACTGAATGGTGGGGCAGACTTGAGAGGACTCATGGCCGATTCTTTCCCTTACTTCCTTGCGATATGTTAGCGGCAGGATTTCCAGACCTCTGTAAAGCCTGCAGCATTTCAGTTCCTACTTCGATGGTGGGGCCTCCAATTAAATATTTCAGAGGGTGGGCGGGTGAGTATGGAATGAGCTGCTAGCAGAAGCAGTGGATGTGTGTTCAATTGTAACATTTAAGAGAAGTTTAGATAGTTACATGAATAGAAGAGGTATGAACCAATCCCCTCTGGGCAAACCATAAGACTGTAAGAGATAGGAGCAGAATTAGGCTGTTCAACCCATCGAGTTTGCTCTGCCATTTCATCATGACTGGTTCCAGATCTCACTCAACCCCATACACCTGCCTTCTCGCCATAACCATTGATGCCCTGATCAATCAGGAAACTAACAATTCTCGCTTTAAGCAACACACATAAAAGTTGCTGGTGAACACAGCAGACCAGGCAGCATCTCTAGGAAGAGGTGCAGTCGACGTTTCAGGCCGAGACCCTTTGTCAGGACTAACTGAAGGAAGAGTTAGTAAGAGATTTGAAAGTTGGAGGGGCAGGGGAGATCCAAAATGATAGGAGAAGACAGGAGGGGGAGGGATGGAGCCAAGAGCTGGACAGGTGATAGGCAAAAGGGATAAGAGAAGATCATGGGACAGGAGGTCCGGGAAGAAAGACAAGGGGGGGGACCAAGAGGATGGGCAAGGGGTATATTCAGAGGGACAGAGGGAGAAAAAGGAGAGTGAGAGAAAGAATGTGTGTGTACAAATAAGTAACAGATGGGGTACGAGGGGGAGGTGGGGCATTAGCGGAAGTTAGAGAAGTCAATGTTCATGCCATCAGGTTGGAGGCTACCCAGACGGAATATAAGGTGTTGTTCCTCCAACCTCAGCGTGGCTTCATCTTTACAGTAGAGGAGGCCGTGGATAGACATGTCAGAATGGGAATGGGATGTGGAATTAAAATGTGTGGCCACTCGCTTTAAATAAACCCATGGTCTTAGCCTCCACATGTCAGAATTGATTACAGTGGGGAATGGAGTCGAATCAATTCTCCCACCTTTGTCCAGTTAACCAGCATCAGTGGACGGTGAATGCAGTGATTGGTGTTGGTGGTTTGCTGCTAGTGAGAGCTAGTGCCTAGATAAACCCACTCAGCAAGTCTAGAACAAATGCAGATGCTATGGCTTTTTTTAAAAAAAGTTAAGTGCCAATCATTTTTGTACTTGACACTCCGTTATGAATAATCCAAAACAGCAAAGCATTTAAATGGTTTGAACTGAGCACTGAGCTGAGTTGAGTTATCAGAAGGAAATGAAAGCAAATGGAATCTTCAAAGTAAGAGATCAGGTTGGCGAGCTAACATATGTTACCAGCTAAGATTAAGAGAAAAATGTTGGCTTGTAAAATTTTCTTTAAAAGCATAACTTAGCATCGGATTTCAATGCTTATTTTATCTATTCAGAGATTTTGATAAAAATACTTACTATAAATAAGATACCATATTTCATCTGGTAAGCCTCTCATTTCTCTATTGTTAATTTGATCTATCCAAATAAAAACGAGGCTTCCTCCTGCTTTCAAAAAGTCTCACGGAGGCTTAAGATAGTCTATGATAAAATGTAATTACACAGCAACACATACAAAATGCTGGAGGAGCTCACCCTCTGAGTGAAGATGTTTCTCTTCATCTCCATTATAAAATATTATCTCTCCTCTAAAACCGTGGCCTGGTCCTAGATTCCGTGGAGATAGGAACTCTCATAAACACAAGACATGCTGCAGATGCTGGAAATCCAGAGTAGCACACACAAAATGCTGGAGGAACTCAGCAAGTCAGGCAACGTCTATGGAAAGGAATAAACAGTCAATATTTTGGGCGGAGACTCTTCATCAGGACTGGTAAGGAAATGGAAGAAGCCAGAATAAAGAAAATGTGAGGGGAAGAAGCTGGCCTGACCTCCAATATTTTGTATGTGTTGCTCTGCATCTCCAGCATTTGCAGAATATTTTGTGTTCATGATTTGTTGTTCCATGATAAAGCAGGTTTGTCATTTTATTTCCTCTGGTATCTAACTCATTGTTAAAGCAGGGCGATAAATGCTTTACAGCAGGTGTTGCGAACCTATGGCACACGTGCCCAAGATGGCACAGGCAAAATTCTTGATGGCTCTCTCATGTAGTGCTGCCCCTTGATTCATTAAACCCCACCCATCATGAAAAGTTAACTTCAAGTTTAATTGTCATTCAGCCACACACATGTATATATATAGGCATCCGTTAGTCTCGTGAGACCATGGATTTGCACCTTGGAATCCATGGGCCTGGGCAAGGTTGTATGGAAGACCAGCAGTTGCCCATGCTGCAAATCTCCCCTCTCCACGCCACCAATGTTGCCCAAGGGAAGGGCATTAGGACCCATACAGCTTGGCACCGGTGTCGGCGCAGTGCAATGTGTGGTTAAGTGCCTTGCTCAAGGACACAACACACTGCCTCAGTCAAGGCTCGAACTAACGACCTTCAGATCACTAGACGAACACCTTAACCACTTGGCCACGCGCCAACACAACGCACACACATGTATACAGCTTAATGAAACAACATTCCTCTAGGGCTAAGATATAACATATAGTACATACAGTTGCACACAACATATATAGTGTACGATAGCACATAAAGTCACAAAATAATATTAGTCCAAGTTCCTGAGTGGCAAAGCCTGAAGCTTGATGGTGCATGTGATGTTGTCCTGGTGCCACATTTCTGCAAGATTAAGTGTGCTGACGTTCCTCGTTGTGCTCTGGGTAAGCCGCACATGAAAGCAAACCAGCTTGCCTTCCAGTGAGTGAACACTGGAGAGCAGCACCCTCAAGTGCCAGGCCTCGATCCAGCACGGATTCCAGTGTGCCTGCCACACTTCCGTTTCTCTCCCACACTGCCTCCATCACCTCCTCCTCTCTCCCACACTGTCTCCATCACCTCCTCCTCTGGGTGGAAATGCAGCGGCATGAGGGTCAGGTCTGTGCAACAACCAAGGCCACACGGCTCCCCCACCATCGACCTCGCTAACGAAGCAATGAACCAGACTTGCCGTATTTTGTATTACCAAAGTCCAACGGGGTCTTGTAATCACAAGAAGAACATTTAAGGCAAACACTTGCATGTTTTTTGGACGCAGGAAAGCCACTGCGACCAAGCTCACTGCCATCTTACCGAAAAGCAAAAGAATACATAACGATTATCTTTACTGTCAATTGAAGCAGTGGATAGGACAGTGAGATTTTTCATAGGAAACATTTCACGTTAGCTAGGTGCCAAAGAGACAGTTGCAAGAACACGAGACATTGGATAATATGTATGAAATCCTTGCAGACCAGGTGTACACATCAGTATTTGGATAATAAGAAGTTTCAAACATAGAAACATAGAAAATAGGTGAACGAGTAGGCCATTCGGCCCTTCGAGCCTGCACTGCCATTCAGTATGATCATGGCTGATCATCCAACTCAGAACCCTGTGCCAGAATTCCCCCCATAACCCCTGATCCCTTTAGCCACAAGGGCCATATCTAACTCCCTCTTAAATATAGCCAATGAACTGGCCTCAACTGTTTCCTGTGGCAGAGAATTCCACAGATTCACCACTCTCTGTGTGAAGAAGTCTTTCCTCATCTCGGTCCTAAAAGGCTTCCCCTTTATCCTCAGACTGTGACTCCTCATTCTGGACTTCCCCAACATTGGGAACAATCTTCCTGCATCTAGCCTGTCCAATCCCTTTAGGATTTTATATGTTTCAATAAGATCCCCCCTCAATCTTGTAAATTCCAACGAGTATAAGCCTAGTCAATCCAGTCTTTCATCATATGAAAGTCCTGCCATCCCAGGAATCAATCTGGTGAACCTTCTTTGTACTCTCTCTATGGCAAGGATGTCTTTCCTCAGATTAGGGGACCAAAACTGCACACAATACTCCAGGTGTGGTCTCACCAAGGCCTTGTACAACTGCAGTAGTACCTCCCTGCTCCTGTACTCGAATCCTTTTGCTATGAATACCAGCATACCATTCGCCTTTTTCACCGCCTGCTGTACCTGCATGCCCACTTTCAATGTCTGGTGTATAATGACACACAGGTCTCGTTGCACCTCCTCTTTTCCTAATCTGCCACCATTCAGATAATAATCTGTTTTCCTGTTTTTGCCACCAAAGTGGATAACCTCACATTTATCCACGTTAAATTGCATCTGCCATGAATTTGCCCACTCACCTAACCTATCCAAGTCACCCTGCATCCTCTTAGCATCCTCCTCACAGCTGACACTGCCGCCCAGCCTCGTGTCATCCGCAAACTTGGAGATGCTGCATTTAATTCCCTCATCTAAGTCATTAATATATATTGTTAACAACTGGGGTCCCAGCACTGAGCCTTGCGGTACCCCACTAGTCACCGCCTGCCATTCTGAAAAGGTCCCGTTTATTCCCACTCTTTGCTTCCTGTCTGCCAACCAATTCTCTATCCGCATCAATACCTTATCCCCAATACCATGTGCTTTAAGTTTGCACACTAATCTCCTGTGTGGGACCTTGTCAAAAGCCTTTTGAAAATCCAAATATACCACATCCACTGGTTCTCCCCTATCCACTCTACTAGTTACATCCTCAAAAAATTCTATGAGGTTCATCAGACATGATTTTCCTTTCACAAATCCATGCTGACTTTGTCCGATGATTTCACCGCTTTCCAAATGTGCTGTTATCACATCTTTGATAACTGACTCTAGCATTTTCCTCACCACCGATGTCAGGCTAACCGGTCTATACTTCCCCGGTTTCTCTCTCCCTCCTTTTTTAAAAAGTGGGGTTACATTATCCACCCTCCAAACCTCAGGAAATAGTCCAGAATCTAAAGGGTTTTGAAAAATTATCACTAATGCATCCACTATTTCTTGGGCTACTTCCTTAAGCACCCTGGGATGCAGACCATCTGGCCCGGGGGATTTATCTGCATTTAATCCCTTCAATTTACCTAACACCACTTCCCTACTAACATGTATTTCCCTCAGTTCCTCCATCTCACTGGACCCTCTGTCCCCTACTATTTCCAGAAGATTATTTATGTCCTCCTTAGTGAAGACAGAACCAAAGTAGTTATTCAATTGGTCCGCCATGTCCTTGCTCCCCATAATCAATTCATCTGTTTCTGTCTGTAGGGGACCTACATTTGTCTTAACCAATCTTTTTCTTTTCACATATCTATAAAAGCTTTTACAGTCAGTTTTTATGTTCCCTGCCAATTTTCTCTCATAATCTTTTTTCCCCTCCCTAACTAAGCCCTTTGTCCTCCTCTGCTGGACTCTGAATTTCTCCCAGTCCTCAGGTGAGCCACTTTTTCTGGCTAATTTGTATGCATCTTCTTTGGAATTGATACTATCCCTAATTTCCCTTGTCAGCCATGGGTGCACTACCTTTCTTGATTTATTCTTTTGCCAAACTGGGATGAACAATTGTTGTAGTTCATCCATGCGATCTTTAAAAGCTTGCCATTGCATATCCACTGTCAACCCTTTAAGTGTCATTTGCCAGTCTATCTTAGCTAATTCACGCCTCATACCTTCAAAGTTACCCTTCTTTAAGTTCAGATCCTTTGTTTCTGAATTAACTATGTCACTCTCCATCTTAATAAACAATTCCACCATATAATGGTCACTCTTACCCAGGGGGCCTCTCACGACAAGATTGCTAATTAACCCTTCCTCATTGCTCAATACCCAGTCTAGAATAGCCTGCTCTCTAGTTGGTTCCTCGACATGTTCATTCAAAAAACCATCCCGCATACATTCCAAGAAATCCTCTTCCTCTGCACCTTTACCAATTTGATTCACCCAATCTATATGTAGATTGAAGTCACCTATTATAACTGCTGTTCCTTTATTGCACACATTTCTAATTTCCTGTTTAATACCATCCCCAACCTCACTACTACTGTTAGGTGGCCTGTACACAACTCCCACCAGCGTTTTCTGCCCCTTAGTGTTATGCAGCTCTACCCGTATCGATTCCACATCCTCCCAGCTTATGTCCTTCCTTTCTATTGCGTTAATCTCCTCTCTAACTAGCAATGCCACCCCACCTCCTTTTCTTTCATGTCTATCCCTCCTGAATATTGAATATCCCTGAATGTTGAGCTCCCATCCCTGGTCACACTGGAGCCATGTCTCTGTGATTCCAACTATATCATATTCATTAATAACAATCTGCACTTTTAATTCATCCACCTTGTTACGAATGCTCCTTGCATTGACACACAAAGCCTTCAGGCTCGCTTTTACAATACTCTTAGCCCTTATAGAATTATGTTGAAAAGTGGCACTTTTTGATTTTTGCCCTGGATTTGCCAGCCTGCCACTTTTACTTTTCACCTTGGTACTTTTTGCTTCTACCCTCATTTTACACCCCTCTGTCTCTCTGCACTTGTTCCCATCCCCCTGTTGTGAACTAATCTCCTCTCACCTAGCCTCTTTAATTTGATTCCCACCCCTCAACCATTCTAGTTTAAAGTCACCTCAGTAGCCCTCGCAAATCTCCCCGCCAGGATATTGGTCCCCCTAGGATTCAAGTGTAACCCGTCCTTTTTGAACAGGTCATACTTGTGCCAAAAGAGGTCCCAATGATCCAAAAACTTGAATCCCTGCCCCCTGCTCCAATCGCTCAGCCACGCATTTATTCTCCACCTCATCGCATTCCTACTCTCACTGTCGCGTGGCACAGGCAGTAATCCCGAGATTACTACCTTTGCGGTCCTTTTTCTCAACTCCCTTCCTAACTCCCTATATTCTCCTTTCAGGACCTCTTCCCTTTTCCTACCTATGTCATTGGTACCTATATGTACCACGACCTCTAACTCCTCACACTCCCACTTCAGGATATCTTGGATGCGATCAGAAATATCCCAGACCCTGGCACCAGGGAGGCAAACTACCATCCGGGTCTCTGAACTGCGTCCACAGAATCGCCTATCTGACCCCCTTACTATCGAGTCCCCTATCACAACTGCCCTCCTCTTCCTTTCCCTACTCTTCTGAGCTACAGGGCCAGACTCTGTGCCGGAGGCACGGCCACTGTCGCTTCCCCCGGGTAAGCCGTACCCCCCAACAGTACTCAAACAGGAGTACCTATTGTTAAGGGGCACAGCCACCAGGGTACTCTCTATTACCTGACTCTTCCCCTTCCCCCTCCTAACCGTGACCCACCTGCCTGTAACTCCTCTCTATCAACTCCTCACTCTCCCTGACCAGACGAAGGTCATCGAGCTGCAGCTCCAGTTCCGTAATGCGGTCCCTTAGGAGCTGCATCTCGATGCACTTGGCGCAGATGTCGACGTCCGGGAGGCTTAGAGACTCCAGGGCCTCCCACATCCGACACCGAGAACAATAAACTGCCCTTACACTCATACTGCCCCTCTCCTCAAATAACAACAAAAAATGAATACCAAACCTTCCTCACCTCACCGGTTTCCACCTAAGCACATTGAGCCGAAGCCCTTAAGCCTTCACTCCGCGCCCTGCTCACTCTGCTGCCCGCAAACTCCGCTGCCCGCTGTATGAGGTTCTGTTCCTTTTAAATCTTCCTCACTTCACTGCCCGACGTCACACGCCTGCACAGTCCCGCCTCTCTGAACGCCGATGGAAAAAAAAACCAAAAAATTCAAAAATGGCTTTCTCCGCACTCCCGCTCTGAGTCTCAGACTTCCTTCTTCGAATTAAACCTGAAGCAGGATTTCTGTCCTTTTAAATCTTCCGCGCTTCCCTGCCCGACATCACACGCCTGTGCAATACTATTTAGAAATGATGTTATTTTTCAATTGTCTTTTCAAAAGATTAATGTGCAGGTTTTCTAAAGAGCTTCATTTATTTCTGTTATACTTTAATCAATAGTTAAACAATGAATACATGTAAAAAGCCACAAGACTCATTCTTTTTCCTTAAAAAGTCAATAATTACTGTTACTAATTAATTAATTATTGTTACTAACTGTTATTACTAATTATTACTACTAATAATAATTATTACCAATTCATCTGCATCGCCATCTGGTATGGGAACAACCGGGCATCCGATTAGAAGTCCCTACAAAGAACTGCGAGAACGGCTGAGATGCTCATCGAGATCTCCCTACCATCTATCAGGAACATTTGTCAGGAGAGCTGTGTACACAGGGCTTTTAGTATTATAATACAGGATCCCACCAATCCATCCAGCATCCTCTTTGACTTTCTAGCATCAGGCAGGAGACTCCGATGCAAAAAGACAAGAATGGTCAGGATGGCCATTAGGCTTCTGAACTCCCTGCCACATTCACATTCGAAATGTCACTGGTTAATCTGTTCCGTACCTTACTATATTTAATTTATGTACTTCAGTCTCTTTATCTATGTGTAATTCATTTGTAGATTTAATTCTTACTCTCTCAAGTTATTGCACGTTATATGTGTGTTATGCGTACTACAGTGCTTAACACCCTGGTCTGGAGAAATGTTGTCTATAGTTAAAAGACAATAAACTTGACTAGACTTGACTAATGATAATCTCTGTTCAACATTACTATGGTGCACAGGAAAAATTTTTAGAAGATTATTGCCAATTTGAGTGTACGTTCTCAGAAAGGTTTGTTACACCTGATCTAGGTGATAGTGATTTTCAGATTGCCAGCCATTATGTTTTTAGATATGACGTATTTATAAGGGGAAGGTTTATGAAAGGATTCAAAGGTGTGATATTCAAAAGCTCTTGGTGTGAGTTTTATATACAACTACTTCTTAATGATGAGATTGTTAACCTTGCACAAGAGCAGATGGTATGACTTTTCTTCGGGACAGATTCCTCATACACACTGTCTTCAGTGAACTACTCAATAAGATTGTATTTCCATTTAACTTTTCACCACTTGTGCCTTCCTCCCCAAACATGCCAGTTTGTGCAGGAATACATTACCACAGAAGAAGTGCGGCTGCACTATCTGAGAGCGGTGGCTAAGATGGCATTTGCTGGAAAGCTGTTCATCAACAGAAGCATCTCTGTAAAGCTTTAAGAATTTTTTCGAAGGATTAATTGTAATCTAGTCACAGTTCAGAATTATTGTTTATTGTTTAGTCCTTTTGTACATTATTATGATAGCAGGGATCACCTAGAGTTGGTGTTCGAAATAACGGGCGATTTATTAAAAACTTATCTACCTGAGTGTGAATTTGGTACAGCTCTTAGAGGCATAGAGCACTACAGCACAGAAACAGGCCCTTCGACCCATCTAGGCCATGCCGAAACCTTTTAAACTGCCTGTTCCCATTGACCCGCACCGTGACCATAGATCCCCATATCTCTACTATCCATGTACCTCTCCAAGTTTCCCATAAATGTTGCAATTGAACACACATTTACCATTTCTGCTGACAGCTCTTTCAACATTCCCGCCACCCTTTGAATGAACAAGATCAGAATCAGAAACAGAATTAATATCACTGGCATATATCGTGAAATTTGTTAACTTTGTGGTAGCAGTACAATGTAATACATGATAAATAAATATAGAGAAAGAAAACTGAATCACAGCAAGAATATATATGTATACTAAATAGTCAAGTTGAAAAAAGAAGTGTATAAAACAGAAATAAGTTAAAATAAAAG
This sequence comes from Mobula birostris, assembly GCF_030028105.1. Classification (NCBI taxonomy): domain Eukaryota; kingdom Metazoa; phylum Chordata; class Chondrichthyes; order Myliobatiformes; family Myliobatidae; genus Mobula; species Mobula birostris. The sequence goes on from NC_092370.1 coordinate 15,061,822, forward strand.
TAGTGAGGTGGTGTTCATGGGTTCAATGTCCTTTTAGGAATCAGATGGCAGAGGGGAAGAAGCTGTTCCTGAATTGCCAAGTGTGGGCCTGCAGGGTTCTGTACCTTGCTCTCATGTTCCCTTTAAACATTTAAACCTTTCACCCTTAACCCATGACCTCTAGTTCTAGTCTCACCCATCCTCAGTTGAAAAGGTCTGCTTGCATTTACCCATCATAATTTTATACACTGCTATCAAATCTCCCCTCATTCTCCTACATTGAAGGGAATAATGTCCAGACCTTTCCCTATAACTCAGGTGTTCAAGTCCTGACAACATCTTTGTAAATTTTACATTCTAATTTGAAGAGAATACCAGTAAAACTACATTTCGATAACAGAATGGTGGCTACAGGAAGACTTAATTAAGTGACAGACTAGGTCCTGATTACAGAATAAAATGATTATCCACAGGTCTAACAATAATTTGAAATTTCTACAATAATGGGTGCACACTATAACATAATTAGTGAAGCTCCTGAAACTTGGGCGTCATCGCTGCTGCATTCTGTCTCCACTTTTGTCTGTGGTACCTGTTACCACATTAAATCCATATTCCTATTGCTCCGGTGCTCCCAATGTGGCCTTCTATATATTGGCGAGACCTGACGCAGACTGGGAGATCATTTCGCTGAATACCTACACTCTGTCCACCAGAGAAAGCAGGATCTCCCAGTGGCCACACATTTTAATTCCACATCCCATTCCCACTCTGACATGTCTATCCACGGCCTCCTCTACTGTAAAGATGGAGCCACACTCAGGTTGGAGGAACAACACCTTATATTCCTTCTGGGTAGCCTCCAACCTGATGGCATGAACATTGACTTCTCTAACTTCCGCTAATGCCCCACCTCCCCCTCGTACCCCATCTGTTATTTATTTACATACACACATTCTTTCTCTCTCTCTCTCCTTTTTCTCCCTCTGTCCTTCTGACTATACCCCTTGCCCATCCTCTGGGTTCCCCCCCTCCCCCTTTTCCTTCTCCCTGGGCCTCCTGTCCCATGATCCTCTCATATCCCTTTTGCCAATCACCTGCCCTGCTCTTGGCTCCATCCCTCCCCCTCCTGTCTTCTCCTATCATTTTGGATCTCAACCTCTCCCTCCCACTTTCAAATCTCTTACTAGCTCTTCCTTCAGTTAGTCCTGACGAAAGGTCTCGGCCGGAAACGTCGACTGTACCTCTTCCTAGAGATGCTGCCTGGCCTGCTGCGTTCACCAGAAACTTTGATGTGTGTTGCTTGAATTTCCAGCATCTGCAGAATTCCTCGTGTTTCCTATTTACTTGTTACTCTCTCTCACTATTCCCCCCTCCAACAACAATAGTCACCATAAAACATTTGTGTTTAGAATTATTAGGAGGAAATTTATCTTTGGTGTGGTTATCATGGGTAAAATGCAGAGACAAAATTCTGCATATGATGAACAAATGAAATCAAGACTGAAAAATGTTGGAAATCCTCACATTGGCATCATTTGCAGGTAAACAAAAACACAGCTGATGGGCCAAAACGTGACATCAACAGCAAGCTGCTCTTGCTGACATGTAGAAATATCTTGTACTTTTTTAGTTTGTTGATATTGACAAGTTGGGAAAATAAGGCCCAGAAACTAAACGGCAAGGGTTTGTATATTGGCAAAGAATTGCACGATATTATGGCATCTTGCCTGGAAATTAAAAAACCCTGCCCGTAAAATAGTTGAAAAAGCAATGACAACCTACAAGCCCTGACCTCAGCATTGTTAGCTGTGGAGCGTTTAATTATGCTGAATGTTCCTGATGTTCCTAATTATTCAAAACCTATTAAAATTCGATTAATTAGGAACACTTTATAATAATTGAATTTTTAATTTTAATAAAATCCCATAGAACTAAATAAAATTCTAAATAATTGAAGATGCTAAAACAATAGCATATCTAGATTAATATGCTGTCCATTACCTTAAATGCTCCCATAGCCACTCTTGACTGTATTCTCTATCACCACACACAAAAACTGATGAATGAACTCAGCAGGTCAGGCAGTATCTATGGGGTGGAATAAATTTTCAATGCTTTGTGCCGAAACCTTTTGTCTGTCGTCCTGATGAAGGGTTTCAGCCTAAAATGTCGACTGTTTATTACCTCTCACCCATTGGGCTCTTGAACCAAAGGGGATAACTTCACTCAGCTCCACTTACCCCACCCCTGAACTGTTCTCACAACCTATAGACTCATTTTCAAGGACTCTTCATCTCATTATTCTTGCACAGTTTGTTGACCTTTGCATGCTGGTTGTCCTCCCTATTGGGTGCAGTCTTTCAGTGATTCCATTATGCTTATTGAATTTATTGAGTATGCCCGCAAGAAAACAAATCTCAGGTTTGTACTGAACATGGTGACATATATGTACTTGGATAATAAATTTACTTTGAACTTTCCACAGATGCTGCCTGACCCGCTGTGTTCCTCCAGTAATTTTTTGCGTGTTACTCTGGATTTCCAGCATCTGCAGAAGCTCTTGTGTTTCTGACTTGCTCTCCACTGCAGGCAACTTTACTTGCAGATTTTGCGGATATGCAAGCAGTTACCTGACCAGTTATCTTTCTTGGAGGTTTATCATACGGTGGCTGTATTTCTGCATGATAGATTCAGCTAAGCCCAAGAGAACAGCATTTGGCCAATTTTAATTGTGTCAGTTATAAGAGCAAATCACAAAAATAAGAAGTTGTATTTGGGCCAAATGGGTTTAAGATGACTGACCTAAGTTAACACAAGGGAATTAAATAGAATTTTTTTTAAGAGTTGTGAACTGGAATGCACTGTTTGATGGTATTGAGTCTGAAATAACTGTCTGACAAAGAACTAAATGTATTCCAGTTAAAGTAAAATGTTGCAGAACTATGTGGATGAGCAGGGCAGTGAGAGTTGTTGGAGAGCACGGATGTAATTGGTGAAGATAAGATTTCAACCCGGGAAACTCAGATATCACCCGGGTTGTATTCAGTTCTGCTGGCCTCATTTTGGAAAGATGTGGAAGCTTTAGAAATGGTGCATTGGAGATCTACAAGGATGCTGCCTAGATTATGAGGACAGGCTGGGTGAGCTGGGGCTTTTTTCTTTGAAGCAAAGGAGGATGAGAGGAGACTTAATTAAGGTGTACAAGATGATAAGAAGCACACATAGAGTGGACAGCCAATGCCTTTTTACCGAGGCAGAAATGGTTAATTTGAGAGGGCATAATTTTAATGTGTTTTGTCGGAAGTGTAGAGGAAAGTGTTGTAGGTGCAGGGAACACACTGCCAGGGGTAATGGTGGAGGCAGGTACATTAGGGACATTGAAGAAGCTCTTAAATAGGCACATAGATGAAAGAGAAATGGAGGGGCTCTTCTTTTCTTCTTGACTAGATTTACAACAGCCTTTGTACACCACGGTTCCTGTACCCTACCATCCTTTCCCTGTCTCATTGGAATGTACCTATGCAGAACCCCACACAAATATCCCCTGAACATTAGCTACCTTTCTTCCGTACATTTCCCTGAGAACATTTGTTTCCAATTTATGCTTCCAAGTTCCTGCCTGATAGCCTCATATTTCCCCTTACTCCAATTAAACATTTCCCTAACTTGTCTGTTCCTATCCCTCTCCAATGTTATAGTAAAGGAGATAGAATTGTGATCACCATCTCCAAAATGCTCTTCCACTGAGAGACCTGACACCGGACCAGGTTCATTTCCCAATACCAGATCAAGTACAGCCTCTCCTCTTGTCGGCTTATCTACATATTGTGTCAAGAAACCTTCCTGAACACACCTAACAAACTCCACCCCATCTAAACCCCTCACTCTAGGGAGATGCCAATCAATTTTTGGGAAATTAAAATCTCCCACCACAACAACCCTGTTATTATTACTCCTTTCCAGAATCTGTCTCCCTATCTACTCCTCGATATCCCTGTTACTATTGGGTGGTCTATAAAAAACACCCAGTAGTGTTATTAACCCCTTCCAATTCCTAATTTCCACTCATAGAGACTCTGTAGACAACCCCTCCATGACTTCCTCCTTTTCTGCAGCTGTGACACTATCTCTGATCAACAGTGCCACGCCCCCACCTCTTTTGCCTCCCTCCCTGTCCTTTCTGAAACATCTAAAGCCTGGCACTTGAAGTAGCCATTCCCGCCCCTGAGCCATCCAAGTCTCTGTAATGGCCAGAACACCATAGCTCCAAGTGCTGATCCACGCTCAAAGCTCATCCGCTTTATTCATAATATTCCTTGCATTAAAATAGACACATCTCAAACCATCAGTCTGAGTGTGTCCCTTCTCTATCACCTGCCTATCCTCCCTTTCACACTGTCTCCAAGCTTTCTCTGTCTGTGAGCCAACTGCCTTCCTCCGTCTCTTTAGTTTGGTCCCCACCCCCCAGCAATTCTAGTTTAAACTCTCCCCAGTAGCCTTTGCAAACCTCCCCGCCAGGATATTGGTTCCCCTCAGATTCAGGTGCAACCTGTCCTTTTTGTACAGGTCACACCTGCCCCAAAAGAGCTCCCAATGATCCAGAAATCTGAATCCCTGCCCCCTGCTCCAATCCCTCAGCCACGCATTTATCCTCCACCTCATTCTATTCCTATACTCACTGTCACGTGGCACAGGTAGTAATCACGAGATTACTACCTTTGAGGTCCTGCTTTTCAACTTCCTTCCTGTCTCCCTGTAGTCTGCTTTCAGGACCTCCTCCCTTTTCCTGCCTATGTCATTGGTACCAATATGTACCACGACCTCTGGCTGTTCTCCTTCCCACTTCAAGATATCGTGGACAAAATCAGAAATATCCTGGACCCTGGCACCTGGGAGGGCAAACTACCATCCGTGTTTCTTTCCTGCGTCCACAGAATCGCCTGTCTGACCCCCTAACTATAGAGTCCCCTATCACTGCTGCCATCCTCTTCCTTTCCCTACCCTTCTGAGCCACAGGGCCAGACTCTGTGCCAGAGGCGCAACCACTGTTGCTTTCCCCAGGTAGGCCGCTCCCCCAACAGTACTCAAGCAGGAGTACTTATTGTCAAGGGGCCCAGCCACTGGGGTACTCTCTAGTATCTGACTCCTGCCCTTCCCTCTCCTGACTGTTACCTACTTATCTGTCTCCCGAGGCCCTGGTGTGACTACCTGCCTATAGCTCCTCTCTATCACCTCCTCACGCTCCCTGACCAGACGAAGGTCATCGAGCTGAATCTCCAGTTCCCTAACGCAGTCCCTAAGGAGCTGCAGCTCAATGCACCTGGTGTAGACGTGGCCGTCTGGGAGGCTGGGAGTCTCCAGGATCTCCCACATCTGACAGCGAGCACAGAAAACCGGCCTCTTTCTGTCTGTATTCTAAACGGATAACCGGCCTCGCCTTGACCTGTTATTGCTGAAGCCCCATTGAGCCAAGGCCTTCCTACTCTGTCTCCCTCTACTCTGGTGCCTGCTCTGTAAAGCTGTCTTCTTTTTAAATTCTTCCCGCTGTTCTCACTGGCCGATCTACACACGCTTGCGCAGTCGTGCCCTGTTCAAACTGCTGAAGAAATATCAGGTCAACAACCTCTATCAGGTCACCTCTCATCCTCCGTCGCCCCAAGGGGAAAAGGCCGAGGTCACTCAACCTATTCTCATAAGGTACGCCCTCCAATCCAGGCAACATCCTTGTAAATCTCCCGTGCAGCTGTGTAAGTTCGCGTGTTCTTCCATTGAAACAGTAAAGATACTTGTTCCCAATTACAGATTGTCTGTGCCTCCCTGATCATTATCGCTGAAGGGTAGATCCTTGTAATAGCTTTTATGTTCTTTGTTAGGTTCACAATATTGGAGTTCATCAAGTCCGAAGTCAGGAGGAGACTGTAGTTCTCAACTGAGAGCCAACAGCCGAAACAGCACTCTAATACTGTGTCCTCTGAAGTTAAAAGTTAGCTTTATTTGTCACAAGTGCATTGAAACATATAGTGAAATGTGTTGTTTGCATCTCATCAAGTCAGTGAAGACTGTGCTGGGCAGCCCGGGTCACCTTGCTTCTGCTGCCAACTTAGCACATGCCCACAATTTACCATACAATTTACCTAACCATACAACTTTGGACTGTGGGAGGAAACTGGAGCACTCGGAGGAAACCCACGCAATCACAGGGAAAAAGTACAAACTCCTTACAGACACCGGCAGGAATTAAACCCTGATCGATCTTCACTAGTGTTGTAATGCTGTGCTACTTTTTTTTAAAAAAAGAATTGCTTAATGTTCCATTTGGGAACACAAAACAATTTTTAAAAATAATATGTTGAAATATCAGTGTTTAGGATACTGGAACAACTTCGTAATTATTTATCACATGTACTCTGAAACATACAGTGATATTCGCCGTTTGCTTTAACAAACACCACACACAAAGATGTGCTGGGGCAGCCTGCAAGTATTGCCTCGCATGCCGGTACTAATATAGTATGCCCACCATAAATACAAGAGATTCTGCAGATGCTGGAAATCCAGAGTAACACAGACAAACTGCTGGAGGAACTCAGCTATGGAAATGAATAAACGGTTGATGTCTTTGCGCGGAGACCATTCTTCAGAACTGGAAAGGAAGGGAGAAGATGCCAAAATTTAAAAGGTGGGGGGAGGAGAAGGAGGACTAGCTAGAAGGTGATAGGTGAAGCCAGGTGGGTAAGAAAGGTAAGGGGCTGGAGAAGAAGTAACCTGATCGGAGAGGAGAGTGGACCACAGGAGAAAGGAAAGAAGGTGGGAGGTGATAGGCAGGTGAGAAAAAGAGTTAATAGGCCATAGTGGGGAATAGAAGAAGAGGGAAGGGAGGGGATCCAGCAGGAGAAAAAGATGTGGCCTTTATTCTTTTCTCGAAATTATTTACATTGAGTGGAGAGGGCAGAAGATTCGCCATCTTACCTGCTAGATGGCACCTGACAACATGCAGGGGCCCAGTGCAATGCTAAGTGGCAGGGTTAAGTGCTCGTTACCGTGGACTGTTCCTTAAACCCATTTCCTTGTCACTCAGCATGAGTACTCTGCCACCGAGTCAAGGACATGACAACCGACTAGAACAACTCTGAATCTGGCTCTTGGTCGACTGCTCTCTGTGTCTTTTGCCCTTCTGTCTTAGTGAGGGGCAGAGGACTCAAGTCCAAACCAGAATGTGACTTTGAAGAGGGAAGCTTGCTTCTGCATACGTTAATTGCTTGTAGACTATCCCTGTCAAGACAAGGCAGTTTGATTTTTCCTGTGTCAGACAACTGTGTTTGACATACAAATAATTCTCAGTCACTGATCATAATTTCAGCGAATGTCCTGCCGACAGGCTCTTGTCAATTGAGACAGTGTTCTTTGTCCTGGAGCAGCAGAGAACGTTTGATGTTAGGTATCTATCTGGCAGCTTTGATATCTTGGAAGTAAGGAATGATTGAAGGGTTTATGCTCCAAGGCTGCCTGATGAAGATGTATGCTGTAGTTATGTGCATGCTTGACAGTTCGTGTGACTGAAGCATTTAACTCGGTGAATAGTGGTGAGTAGGAACTTTGTAGCATTTAGAATCCATTTACAATGTTTAAATTCAGTTTTAAAATTGCTTAGTGTCCTGAAGTGATTCATTCAGTATAAAAGATGTAAATAGGGTTGAAAGGTACAGAGAAGCTTCACAAGGCTGTGTCTGGGACTGGAGGAGCTGAGTTATAAGGGAAGATTGAATAGGTTAGGACTTTATTCCTTAGAACATAGAAGATTGAGAGGAGATTTGATGGAGGCATACAAAATTATTAGGGGTATGGATAGGGTAAATCAAGCAGGCTTTTTCCACTGTGGTTGGGTGGGACTAGAACCAGAGGTCATGAGTTAAGGGTGAAAGATGAAAAGCTTAAGGGGAACATGAGGGAAATTTCTTCTCTCAGAGGGTCATGAGAGTGTGGAATGAACTTCCAGCACAAGTGGTGCATGCGAGTTCGATTTCAATGTTTAAGCAAAGTTTGGATAGGTACATGGATAGCAGGGAAATGGAGGGCTATGGTCCCGCTGCAGGTCAATGGGAGTAGGCAGTTTAAATGGTTTTGGCATGGACTAGATGGGCCATCGTTTCTGTGCCGTACATTTTCTATGACTATGATTCTAGCTAAGTGTCCTGAAATGATTCACTGTTGTGAAGTTTTAAAATTGTGATTGACTTTGTTAACTTAATTTAGCACTGATATGATTTTTACAGCTCAAAGTTTGATGAGCAGTTGCATAATCTGTATCGGTAGTTTTCTTTTGATGTTTCAAAAGATTCCAGAACATACAGTGACACCCACATTAGTTCCAGTGCACATCCCAATGGTATGAGGAACTCTGAGATGCACGTAACATTAAATAATGAAGTAGTAAGACTCAGCTTGCTGATGGAGGCAGAAGACAAATAAAAGGCCGAACCTCTTGACCATGTCTGCATGCTGTTATGCATTGAGTTGCTGCCACGTGATTGGCTGATTAGATATTTGCATTAATGGGCAGGTGTACAGGTGTACCTAATAAAGAGGCCACTCAGTGTAGGTCGTGAAATCTGTAGTTTTGCAGCAGCAGGACATTGCAGTGCATAAATGACAATACGGATATATAAGAAATAAATAAATTGTGCAGAAAACAGAGCAAATTAGTGAGGTAGTGTTCATGGTTTCATGGACTGTTCAGAAATGTGATGGCAGATGTTTTGATCACCCATACTTTATACTTCATTGTCGCCAAATAATTGATACTAGAGTGTACAATCATCATAGCGATATTTGATTCTGCGCTTCCTGCTCCCTGAAGTACAAATCGATAGTAAATATTAAAAATTTAAATTATAAATCATAAGTAGAAAATAGAAAATGGGAAGTAAGGTAGTGCAAAAAAACTGAGAGGCAAGTCCAGGATATTTGGAGGGTACGGCCCAGATCCGGGTCAGGATCCGTTCAGCAGTCTTATCACAGTTGGAAAGAAGCTGTTCCCAAATCTGGCCGTACGAGTCTTCAAGCTCCTGAGCCTTCTCCCGGAGGGAAGAGGGACGAAAAGTGTGTTGGCTGGGTGGGTCGTGTCCTTGATTATCCTGGCAGCACTGCTCCGACAGCATGCGGTGTAAAGTGAGTCCAAGGACGGAAGATTGGTTTGTGTGATGTGCTGGGTTGTGTTCACGATCTTCTGCAGCTTCTTCCGGTCTTGGACAGGACAGCTTCCATACCATGATGTAGGAGTGAACAACAACCCATGAATTGCTTGATTAGTTGGTTTTCCTCAATGGCACGAATACAGCGGGCATCGAATTGTTGGTGTACCATTTGTGTTCTCATACCCAGGCTCTGGCTGTGTCTTGCATCATGGGCAGGAGGCTGGAGAGAGCTCACCTCCACACTTTGTTCTGCATTAATTTGTCCATAATACAGTTGATAAGCTGTCACAGGAAAGCATCATCCATCATCAGGGACCCCCACCACCTCTCTCCTCACGGAAGAAGGTACAGGGGCCTCAACTCTCACACCACCGGGTTCAGGAACAGTTATTACCCCTCAGTCATCAGGCTCCTGAACCAAAGGGGGTAACTTTACTCAACTTCACTTGCCGCATCATTGAAATGTTCCCACAAACTTTAGACTCACTCTCAAGCAGTCTTCATCTCATGTTCTCGATATCTATTGCTTATTTATTTATTATTATTATTATTGTTATTATTCTTTCTTTTTGTATTTGCAGTTTGTTTTCTTTTACACACTGGTTAAATGCCAAAGCTGGTGTGGTCTTTCACTGATCCTGTTATGGTTATTAGTCTAGATGGTGTCGAAGAAGCTTATGAGAGGAAAAAGACCAAGTACTCTGAACTGGCAACTGAAGCTGCCCAGAATGGCTGGAAGACCAAGATTTTCCCTGTAGAAGTGGGATGCAGGGGATTCGTTGCTACATCTACGACCAGTCTATTGAAGAAGATGGGGGTGATGGGTCACTCCTTCTAACAAGCAATCAAGTCCTTGTCAAATGCAGCAGAAGAAAGCAGCAATTGGATATGGATTAAAAGGAAAGACAACAACTGGGCTGCAAGATGAAGACAGGAGGGTATGGAACTGAGGGGGGTGTATCTGGAACGCCAGGTAGCACCGTTGAGCCCTCTGGAGATGTCGTGGGCTTATCAACGAAACGTCAAAGAAGGAGGGTGCCCACCTGATGACCCCAATGACGTACCTACCTTCCCTCCTTGTCACCACTCCAAACCCACTGCCAACATCGAGAGTGCCAACTTACCATAGGGATTGAAACATCAAGTCCTAGTAGCTCTACTCTACTATTATGGAGTTATTGAGTATGCCCATAAGAAAATAATCTCAGGGTTGTATATGGTGACACAAATGAACTTTTATAATACATTTACTTTGAGTCTTTTAAAAAAACTTTGAACTTTGCATGAACCAAAAATAGATGCAACACACTAAAATTGCTGGAGGAACTCTGGCAGCATCAATAGAGAGGAATAAACAGCTGACTTTTCATGCTGAGACACTTCATTAGCAGTGTAAGGGAAGCCAGGGAGTACAAGCTGACAGATGATAGGCGAGGGGAGGGATCGGTAAGTTTGTCAGGAAACAGTGAATGAGTAAGGTCAGCATGGGACAGCTTACTCTCCATATCGTACTGCTCTCACTTACGTACTGGTCCGCATATCATGTAGACAGTTGGAACGCCACGTCCGTCATTGACCCCAACCAATGGAGGGCCGCAGGTCAGCACAGAGGTCAGGATCAGAGGAGAGCAAGTTTAAAGTGTTTACCTTACACTATCCTAGAGCTATGATCAGTTCATTATATTCCCTGTAAATAGAACAATGAATAATATTTATTCTGAAGTACCTGTTACAGGCACACCTTGGGGGCAGTGTGACCTAATATTCTGGACACTGTTCAATGGAAAGTTCTCTAAACTTCACAAATGTTAATAATCACATTCCACAACAAAAATAAATGATTTTCGGGCACAAAGCGCTGAATACATCATGTTTCACATTGCTATTTCCAGGCCTTTGATCTTTCTCATTTCTCCTGAGTTGTTCTCAATGCCCTATCTCACAATAGACTTGGACAATCAAGCAAGCATTCTCTTTCATAGCACTGACTGGCTAGAAATGGACTTTCTTTGACCATCTGGTGCCAGAGTCCCAGGTGTAAAGTGGCGAGGGGAGTATTTCAAGGAGGGAAGGCTGTGTCATATACGACCCCGTTTAATCCCAGTGGTCAGTTCATATCTGGTGTGACTTTCTCCCAAAGCAAATCAGGGCGAGGCTGTAATGCGGGTATGCAGTAGTGCAATGTGATAAAGTGATTAGGGGAGTTCCTCTTACCACAAGTTATTCTTCCTCTAAAGACAGATGATTATCATCCAAGATGTGAGATGAAAACTATTGTAAGTCATAGCCATAAGGCATAGGAACAGAACTAGACCATCCAGCCCATCGAGTCTGCTCTGTCATTCCATCATGGCTGAGTTGTTATCCCTGTCAACCCGATTCTCTTGCCTTTTCCCCGTAAACTCTGACAGCCTTACTAATCAAGAAGCTACCAAAAATGCAAGGAAATCTGCAGATGCTGGAAATCCAAAGCAACACACACAAAATGCCGCAGGAATTCAACAGGCCAGGCAACATCTATGGAAAAGAGTTAACATGTCCTGCTGAAAGGTCTCGGCCCGAAAATTCGACTGTTTACTCTTTCCCAAAGATGCTGCCTGGCCTGCTGACTTCCTCCAGCATTATGTGTGTGTTGCTAATGTAACCGGGTGACCGTTGGATCTTATGCAGTATCATTAAAAGTGTACTTAGGCATCCATCCGGGTAACGCAGAATAGTTGTCTGTGCCTTTAAGGGAGATGGTGATGTCATTACACACACGCGGGACAGTGAGAAGACCATTTTGCTTTCTGCTGAAGATGTGGTAAGGTGCTGGAATTTGGGCTCCTCCTGAGGCTGGACATGGTGAGGAAAGATTTCCACGAGTGAAGAAATCAACGCTGGTTCGTTTTGTTTCGCGACCCTCATCTGGCACTTAAACATCGAAAACCGATAAAGGAATTAAAACCCGAAAAAGTCTTTGTTGTCCTGAGTGGGTACTTTTCCCCAGGCCACACTAAGAAGCGACCAAACTCTGCTCTGCTGTCTGGCCTACCCCACCATGAGCTGGATTGGGTGAGTCAGACCGGTGCCTTTCCTTGGAAATGGGCTGCTCTTTTAAGTGTCCTGGGTGGAGCTGCCAGCAAAGCAGTGTCTTCCCGAGCGGTGATGAATCACACTTGCAATTTCCATTTGGCTGAAGTGAACTGTCAGCAGAACTTACAAGGAAGAGCAAGTCACATGCAAACTCTCCAGAGCTGTGTGTATGCCACGCCTTACTTTGCCTATCCTGCACCCACTTTCCCAAGCCGCCACAGCACCATGTAAAATACAGTAGCTGAAGGTTGTCAAAACATCACCCCACTCTTACACAGTGACTCATCACCTATTTGGAATGGAACACTTCCAATCTCTTAAAATTACCTATAAATTCAGTATGTTAGAATGCAAATAGTTTAAAATGAACTCTGCTTCCCTCATTTGCAAGGCTGTAAATCTCAAAAGGCGCTGCCTCAAACAGGCAGCATCCGTCATTAAAGAGCTTCATCACCCAGAACATGCCCTCTTCTCATAGCTGCAATCAGAAAGGAAGAACAGGAGCCTGAAGATACACTCTCAACAGTTCAGGAACATCCCTCTGCCATCAGATTTCTAAATGGACAACAAGCCAACCTATGAACACTACCTCACTACTTTTTGGCTCTGTTTTTATACTACAAACTTAACTTAATTTAAAAAAAAAATATATATGTAACCCTCGGGGTCGGCTGGTGGCACAGTGACATCCGCGCCGGACTCCGGAATGGAGATTCCCGGCTTCGAATCTAGTCGGGCTGTTCCCGAGTACGCTCTCCATCCGTGTCGGGTTGAGCGTTGAGCTCGCAACGCGACCTCGTAAAATAAAGAAGAACACTGCATTGAGAAATGTCTGTGCGAGGAGTGGTGCCCCACACAGCCTTCGGATCCCCGCCTTGTAAGGCATGAAAATGCCCGACACTGGACTCTCAGCCCTGAGTCGACGTCTGGCCCCACCAAACATGTGAAATTGAGGTGCACAACCTCCTGTTTGTGTGGATGCTGTGTGATTTGCTACCCTGTTACAAATCAGTACCATGAAATGACAGAGAGTACACCGCACCTGAGGAACGTCTGGCCGCTCTTGGGCTGTATTCCCTGGAGTTCAGGAGAATGAGGGGGAAATCATAGAAACATTCCAAATGATAAAAGGCCTGAACAGATTAGATATGACAAAGTTATTTCCCATAGTAGGGGAGTCCAGGACAAGAGGGTATGACTTCAGGATTGAAGGATGTCCATTTAGATCAACAATGTGGAGAAATTACTTTAATCAGAGGGTGGTAAATCTGTGGAATTTGTTGCCACGAGCAGCTGTGGAGGCCAAGTCACTGGGTGCATTTAAGGCAGAGATAGATGGATTCTTGATTAGCCAGGGCATCAAAGGGTATGGGGAGAAGGCAGGGGAGTGGGGATGACTGGATGAATTGGATCAGCCCATGATTAAATGGTGGAGTAGACTCAATGGGCCGAATGGCCTACTCCTGCTCCTATATCTTATGGTTTGAGATGCAATTAAACGATTTAGCTTTAGAATTCTTAATTTGACTAAAGGGTTAGTAAAGAAAAACAAAAAGAAAAGGGCCCATTTTAATGAAAGAGTCTGATGTGCAGAAGTTTCCCCTTCGCCGATCCTCTTTCGATCTACCGGCCTTCGTCAGGTCATGGCTCCACTCCAGTGTCTTCTCTCTTCATCTCCCCCCGAACAAAAGACCCAAAACACCCTGGTGTCAGGCACACGGCACAAAAACACACTCCCGTCGTTTGACGGTTCACATTCCAAAGCACCCGTTATCTCTAATCATAGCCCAAACACTGCTTCTACAGAAAGACCATTACATTAGCAGTGAAACCTCTCCCAGGGTGTTACATACATATTACCCTGTACTGCTGCTGCAAAACAACAAATTTCATGACTTATGCCAGTGCTATAATATCTAGAAGCAGAATTAGGCCACTTTCCTCTCAGTCCCAATCTCTTGCCTTCTCCCCATATCTCTTCATGCCGTGACTAATCAAGAATCTATCAACCTCTGCCTTAAATGTGTTGCCACCTGTGGCAACAGATTACACAGATTCACCACTCTTTGACTAAAGAAACTCCTCCTCATCTCCATTCTAAATGGTCATTCATCTATTCTGAGGCTGTGACCCCTGGTCTTAGACTCCCTTACCAAAAAAATTAATCCTGATTCTGATTGTGAGCTGAAAAGGCCAGTTCCTGCCTTTGTATAGCAAAGGCTTCATTGAAGTATAGTTTTTATCTGGGTTTTGAATAGCCATCACCTTACCCGTGAACTGATTCCATAACCTACTGAATGTCTTTCAAGGAATCTACAACTTAGCTTCTCAGTATTATTTTTATATATTTATATTTGCACAATTTGTCTTCTTTTGCCCATTTGTCAGTCTTTATTTATGTATAGAAACACACACAACATGCGGGAGGAACTCAGCAGATCAGGCAGCATCACGAGGGAAATAGATATGGCCCTTGTGGCTAAAGGGATGAGGGAGTTAGATATGGCCCTTGTGGCTAAAGGGATGAGGGAGATAGATATGGCTCTTGTGGCTAAAGGGATCAGGGGGTATGGGGGGAAGGCTGGTACTGGGTTCTGAATTGGATGATCAGCCATGATCATACGGAATGGCGGTGCAGGCTTGAAGGGCTGAATGGCCTATTCCTGCACCTATTTTCTATGTTTCTATGCAGAGGAATTGTGTGCAGTTTTGGTCACTAAATTACAGGAAGGATATTAACGTAAGGCGTTTCTTCTTTCATGTTACTGCTAAGGTGAATAAAATGGCTTCTTTGTTATGTTAAAATAAAATGGCTTCTCTGTGATGTGAACTGCTGAGACAGTGGTTCTCTCTCTAGCAGCTTGTTTTGCATTATAATAACTGATAATGAGAATTGTATTCATTTGCTAACCAATTGGGATAGATGTTATTCTTTCTTGTGTGTCTGTAAGCTATTGTTTTCGCGGGCTTTGGGCAGAAGGCGCGATGGAGACAGAGAGAGGAGACGCAATGCTGTAAGCCGGGTGCCAGGACGGACCCTGAGCGGGAGTCCGAGGCCCAGAGTTTTCGGGAGGAGAACCGAACAGGAAGGACGTGCTGGGTGCGCTCTGGTCAACCACTGTGGTTGGTCCCAGGCGGCGGGTCGAGGGAGTTGGAGGAGATCACATGGTGGAAAGAAGACCCCATTCATTGAGCTCCAATGGTTGTGCACGAAGTGGTTGAACTCTGATAAGTTTGGCGCCTTTTACTTTACTTTTATATTGTATCTCTATTAATTACATAGTTCCAGTAAGATCTATAAAGTGTAATCATTTAATCTCATATGGTGTATTGTCTGTTATTTGGCGTGGTGGGGTACATCACACAGCATCCACACAAACTTGATTACCCAGTTTGGCGGGGCCGAAGGCTGCTCCCCCTAGACGAAAGCGAGCTGAGCGAGCCTGAGGCTTACCAGGGGGCTACATTAATAAGGTTGAAAGAGTGCAGAGAAGGTTTACAAGGATGTTGCCGGGACTTGAGAAACTGAGTTACAGGGAAAGGTTGAACAGGTTAGGACTTTATTCCCTGGAGCGTAGAAGAATGAGGGGAGATTTGATAGAGGTATATAAAATTATGATGGGTATAGATAGAGTGAATGCATGCAGGCTTTTTCCACTGAGGCAAGGGGAGAAAAAAAAAAACAGAGGACATGGGTTAAGGGTGAAGGGGGAAAAGTTTAAAGGGAACATGGGGGGGGTGCTTCTTCACGCAGAGAGTGGTGGGAGTGTGGAATGAGCTGCCAGATGAAGTGGTAAATGCGGGCTCTCTTTTAACATTTAAGAAAAACTTGGACAGGTACATGGATGAGAGGTGTATGGAGGGATATGGTCCAGTTGCAGGTCAGTGGGACTAGGTAGGAAAATGGTTCGGCACAGCCAAGAAGGGCCAAAAGGCCTGTTTCTGTGCTGTAATGTTTCTATGGTTTCTATGGTTCTATGGAATAAGGAGTCAACGTTTTGCAACTCTTCATCAGGTCTGGAAAGGAGGGGGAAAGAAGCCAGAATAAGGAGATGGTGGGGTGGGGGGGCGGGGGCGGGACGGAGTACAAGCTAGAAGGTGACGGGTGAAGCCAGGTGAGGGGAAGGTAGGTGGGTGAAGTAAGAAGCCAGGAGCTGATAGGGGAAAAGGTAACGTGCTGAAGAGGAAGGAATCTGATAGGAGAGAATAGTGAACCGTGAGAGAAAAGGAAGGAGGAGGGGCACCAGGGGGAGATGATAGGCAGGTGAGAAGAAGAGAACAGGTAATAGGAGAGCCAGAATGGAGAATGGAAAAGGAGAATAGGAGGACTGGAGAATTCCTCCAGATTTTTATGTGTTTTATTCTAGATTTCCAACATCTGCAAATCTCTTGTCTTTATTTATGTGTAGTTCTACAAAACTTCTACTGAATTTCTTTATTTTCCTGCGAGACAATGAATCTCAAGTTAGTACATGGTGGAATATGCATATTTCAATAATAAGTTTGCTTTGACTTTGACATCTTGACATAACCTTGGCTGCTGGTTGTTGGTGCTGTGTTCCTACAGCTCTGGAGTACTGGTGGTACATTAAACAATTTATTTATTTAGAGATACAGTACAGAAATAAGCCCTCTGGCCAAATGAGCCCAATTCCACCCATGTGACCAGTTAACCCAGTAATCTGATGTGGCTGGGATGTGCGAGGAAACCAGAGAACCCGTAGGAAACCTACATGGTCATGGGGAGAATATGCAAAGTCCTTACAAAGTCCTTGCAGGGACTGAAGCGGGACTGTTGGTGCTGTGAAGTGTTGCATGAATCACAGTGCTGCTGTGACGCAGCATCTGGGCTGCATCAAGCAAACCAATTTCCTTCCTGACATTTTCTATTTGTGTTCCTTACTTCTAGGCAGGAGAGTGAAAAAAAAAAATCACTTTAACACACATTTAGATGTCAAGTCCTGTCAGCTTACATTGTGATTGCATGGTATTTTCATGCATTCATATCTTACACATGTGCCCTGAATGTACTGCCAAGACTGCAAACGTTTGGTTGGCACGGAGCCTGAGGTTGTGAGTTGGAGGAGTAAACTCGGTGGCCGTTTTATTAGGTACCTCCTGAATTTGAATCAGGTTTACTATCACTGATATATGGCATGTAATTTGTTGTGTTGTAGCCAAAGTAGTGTGCAACATATAAAAAAAATTGCTATGTTACCTCCTGTACCTTATAAAGTGGCCACTGTGTATGTTTGTGGGCTTCTGTAGCCAATCTATTTCGAGGATTGGCGGGTTGTGAGTTCAGAGATGCTCGTCTGCATTGAACTGTTTTAACGTGTGGTTATTTGAGTTACTGTCACCTTGAACCACTCTGGCCATTCTCCTCTGACCTCACTCATTAATATGGCGTTTTCACCCACAGAACGGCCACTCACTTGATGTTTTTTTTGTTTTACACACCATTCACTGTAAACTCCAGAAACTTCTGTGTGAAAATCCCAGGAGATCAGCAGATTCTGAGATACTCAAACCACCCTGTCTGGCACCAACCATCATTCTGCTGCCAAGGTCACTTAGATCACATTTCTTTGCCATTCTGATGTTTGGTCTGAACGTCAACTGATCCCCTTGAACATGTCAGCAGGCTTTTATGCATTGGAATGCTGCCACTCGTTGACTGTTTAGATATTTGCATTAATGAGCTGGTGTGCCTAATCAGGTGGCCGCTGAGTGTATGTGGAAGAGTGGATTAGATTCACTTCTCTCCCGCTTTCTGCTTCATGACACATTTATGAATGTGGTGTGTTGACCTTAAAGCACGACGAAAACTCATATAAATAGTAGAGGAGGGAAGATCATATCTTTATCTTATCCCTTTGCCAAATCCAAAAGAAGAGATTGTGAGTGGGCTGCTTGAATATGCTGTGGGCGAAATGTGTTCTGCAGTGATGTGCAGTAAAAAATAAATTTCAACTGCTCACACCTTGCACACCACCCAGCAAATTTACTGTGCTTTTAGACCATAGGACATATTAGATTATGAGGACACGCAGTTCTTTTTTATTGTCATTTAGTAATGCATGCATTAAGAAATGATACAATATTCCTCCGGTGTGATATCAGAGAAACACAGGACAGACCAAGACTGAAAAACTAACAAAAACCACATAATTATAACATAGAGTTACAACAGTGCAACAATACCATAACTTGATGAAGAACAGGCCATGGCACAGTAAAAAAGTTCAAAGTCTCTCGAATGTCCCACATCTCACGCAGACAGAAGGAAGAAAACTCTCTCTGCCATGCCCGACCACAGTCCGACTCTGAGTCGTCTGAAAACTTCAAGCTCCGATCAGCCCTCCGACATTGAGTACCGAGCATCATCTCTGCCGAATGCTTCGACCTCAGCCTCGGTTGCCAGCAGCAGGCAAAGCCGGGGATTTTGTGGCCTTCCCTCCGGAGAGTCTCGATCGCACAGTAGCAGCGGCAGTGAACCGGGTGTTTCAGAAATTTCTCCAGATGTTCCTCTGTGCCTTCTCACGTCTGTCTCCATCAAATCAGAATTGTCCACGGCCCCTATTTAACAAATACGATAACATTTCACTGGAGAGCTGCGCACGCTGCATCGTGCTGCCATCTTCTCCTCCTGCCATAGGAGCAGAACATAGGACTTCGGAGCAGAATTTGGCCATTTGACCTATCGAGTCTGCTGTGTCATTCTCTCATGATTGATTTATTACTCTATGATGAATTTTTCACTGTCCAGCGCAGAGGGTCTTTTTCTTTTACTAAGTTCAGCTTTTTAACATAGCAGCTGATATTTGTGGAGATCAAAGAGTTGTTTTTGAATAAATTGAATTTCCAAGTTATGTTCTTTGTTCAGCTTCTTGTTGTAAGTGAGAGCCAGTATTCAGTTTTTGTGTAAGTGGCAAGCAATCATCAGTCTGATGTTAAAAAGAGAGCTTTGCAAACAAACAGCACTGTCTATAGAGCACAAAGTTAGAGCTGATTGATTGAGAAACAGTGTAACACTTTGGGGTTGATTTAATTGGACCTTTATCAAACCAGACAACACAGGTTAAGTTTCTTAATTCAAGAAAGTTTGCAGAACAGGAACAGTTATTACCTACCACCATCAGGCTCCTGAACCAGCGTGGATAATTTGCTCACCTCAACCCTAAATGGATTCCACAACTTATAAGCTCACTCTACAACTTATGCTCTCAGTATTATTTATATTTTTATTTTTGCAAGTTTTCCTCTTTTCCACAGTGGTTGTTTGTCGGTCTAAGTTTATGTATAGGTTTTCATAAATTTGATTGTATTTCTTTATTTTCCTGTAAATGACTGCACAAAAATGAATCTCAGGGTAGTATATGGTGATATAGACGCATTTTGATAATAAATTGACTTTGACATTCTTCATTGGGCAGTGAGTGAAGGTAGTGAGAATTGGTCTTTTCACTCTTTTTGCCATGCTCTTCCTAGACAGAAATGCGGTCCTTCCTACAGTTTGCATGGAGAGTATTTCTAAATAATTTAGAAGAGGTGGTAGTTAGCCTGTGAGCTAAATGTGTTGCTGAGGGTACATATTTTATACTTTATTGTCGCCGAACAATTGATACTAGAACGTACAATCATCACAGCGATATTTGATTCTGCACTTCCTGCTCCCTGGATTACAAATTGATAGTAAATATTAAAAATGTAAATTATAAATCATAAATAGAAAATAAAAAAATGAAAGGTAAGGTAGTGCAAAAAAACCAAGATGCAGGTCCGGATATTTGGAGGGTACGGCCCAGATCCGGGTCAGGATCCATTCAGCTGATTGATTTGCACTGTGTTGGGAGACAGAAAATAACAAATCATCTTGCATGTTGAAAAGTTCAAAGAACAAGGCAGTGAAACTTGGCCTACTCTCTAAGGGTGCATAATTTTAAGGTAATCAGAGGAAAGTATAGGGGGATAACAGAGGTTTTTTTTCACACAGAGGGCACGGAATGTGCTGCTAGGGATGGTGATAGGCAGATACATTAGGGGTAGTTAAAAACTCCTAGATATGCACATGGATTATAGAGAAACAGAAGGCTATGCAGGAAGGAAGGGTTAGATAAATCTTTGAGTTGGTTATAAGGTTAACACTATATCATGGGCTGAAGAGCCTGTACTATGCAATTATGTTCTATGTAGTTGGACAACGTGGTTGCCAAGGACTTACTGAGCTAAAGGCCCTTTATCTGTGCTATAATGTTCTATGTAAGTGAACAACATGGTTGGCATGGACTCGTTGGGGCAAAGGGCCTGTACGGTGCTGAATTTCTCCAAGACTCTATTAGAGATACATACAGCAGATCCAGTAATGCCACCAATATGCTATAAATATTAAGGGAGTGAAGTCATTGCTGTTGGCAGCTTTGGGGAAAACATTGGCACAAGTACAAAAACAAGAAATGATACTTTGTCCTCACCTTATATTTAGTAAATATTATTGAGAGAAGGAGATTCTGATGTGTCTCTTCTCACCTATCTTATTGCTTAGCTTAGAGTTCATTGAGCATAGATTGATCTTGAGTGAGTTAAAAGGTCAGCACGTTGTGGGCTGTATTGTGCTGTAGTAGTCTGTATTCTATGTTCTGTCTGCCTCAGTAAAGCAGCCAGCATAATCAAAGACCCTAATTCATTCTGAACATTCTTAGTAAAAACAAGAAGTGTCAGGTAAACTCAGCAGGTCGGGCAGCATCTATGGAGAGGCTGAGACCCTTCATCAGGACATCCTTTTCATTTGGATGTTCTCTCTTCTCTCCCCTCTCATTGGGGAGAAGATCCTTCCTTTGTTCGTCCATCATTGACGTCGATGAGGACATCGACACCATTATGATGGTGTCGAGACTAGCACGTGATTTGGATTTAAGTGAGGGAGAGTTGCGCAGCGTCAGCCTCACTCTCTCTTCCCAATTCCCATCTGGATCCAGTGGCAAGACAGAGTCTAGACGGCTGGAGATGGGACTAGGCACAGTGGATGACCAGGACGTCTTCTGTGTCTTGTCCTGCTCTACACGTTCCACGACGCTTGTAGAGACCGCCTTCTTGACCGTTGGACCTTCCATTGGTCTCGTCTGCTCAATCCGCTGGAGTCTGTCTTCACATGCTGGGATAGACAACTCCCTATCACACTGAGGGTTCGAGACCCGTCGGCTACCCTCGCCTGGTTTAGCCGGCTTGTCGAAGCCGTTGCCCGGGGTGTGGCTGCTGTCGCATGCAAACAGCTACGGGGAGCCACAGGTGAGAGCTGAGTGCCAGGTGGGGACCAAAGGTGGACTAACCGCCCTGAAAAGGACGCGACATGTTCCCCCACCAGAGGTGCTACCCCTCTCTGACACCCCATACACCCCAGACACCAGATATGAAAGCCAGAAAGCACGTACCAACAGATTCAAGGATAACTTCTGTTATCAGACTCTTGAACGGACCTGTTATACAATAAGATGGATGCTTGACCTCACAGTCTACTTGGTTATAATCTTGTGCCTTATTGTGTGCCTGCACCACACCTTCTCTGTTGCTTTTACACTTTATTCTGCATCGTTATTGTTTTACTTGTTCTACTTCAATGCACTGTGTGAAGATCTGATCTGAATGCAAGACAAGCTTTTACTGTATCTCAATGCATGTGACTATAATAAACCAATACCAAGGTAGAGGAGTGTATGGGGTGACCAGGGAGGGGTAGCACCTCTGGCGAAGGGACTTGTTGTGTCCTTTCCAGGGCAGCTCACTCACGTTTGGTCCCCACCAGACACTCAGCTCTCACTTGTGGTTCTAAGTAGCTGTTCGCATGTGACAGCAGCCACAGCCCGGTACACCGCTTCGACAGGTGGGCTAAAGCAGATGAGGGTAGCTGGCAGGTCACTTACCCCAGTGAGACAGGGACATGCCTGCCCGAACATGCAAAGTCATTTCCGGTGAGCTGAGTGGAGGAGATATACATTGAGATCCGTTGACTAGGAAGGTGGTGCCGCAATGTTTAGTGGAGAGTGAAGAACCTGACAAGGCACAGAATGGTCGCCCACAAGGAAGACCACAGGTTGGGACTCTTGCTCATGCTACTGGACCTTGACTTCTGAGGTTGAGACAGTGGAACTGTCCCAGTGCAAAAGCCTTTCCACTTTAAAAACTCTCCAGGGACACGATGGAAAACCAGCACCCACCACCACTAAGGCAGTAAGATTATAAGTCTTAGGGGCAGAAATAGGCAATTGGCCCATTGGGCCTGCTTTGCCATTCGATCATGGCTGATTTATTTTTTTTCTCAATCTCATTGTGCCGTCTTTGCCCCATAACCTTTGATGGCCTTCCTAATGAAGAACCTATCAACCTCTGCTTTAAATACACCCAGTATGCCGGCCTTCACAGCCATCCATGGCAATGAATTCCATGGATTCACCACCCTCTGACAAATGAAATTCCTCCTCATGTTTGTTCTAAAGGAATGTGCTTGTATTCTGAGGCTGTGCCAATACCTACTCATGGCACCCGTGCTCTCTGTCTTACAGTGGAGAATCCTGCTGCAGTTTACTTGGATGTCTGGATAAGTACAGTGTATGGATTGGTGGGTATAGAGGGCTATGGCGCAGGTGCGGGTCAATAGATTAGGCAGATATTAGTTCAGGCCCTCCTTCTGTGCTGTCATACTCCATGACCCCTGGCCCTATTGTAGCCATTGGCCACACTGCTCTAGATCCCTGTTCTACTGAATTCCAGCTGAGTAAGCAAAGCGAAACTGGGTGAGCAACGGACTTGAGCTCAGTGGGGCAAGAGTAGGCAGAAAGAATGGGCCTACCCGGGCAGTCAAGTTTGTGGGTCTTTGACCCCGGGCAGTCAGGTTTGTGGGTCTTTGACCCGGGCAGTCAGGTTTGTGGATCCTTGACCCCGGGCAGTCAGGTTTGTGGATCTTTGACCCGGGGCAGTCAGGTTTGTTGAGCTTTGACCCTGGGCAGTCAGGTATGTGGATCTTTGACCCCGGGCAGTCAGGTTTGTGGGTCTTTGACCCAGGGCAGTCAGGTTTGTGAATCTTCGACCCGGGGCAGTCAGGTATGTGGATCTTTGACCCCGGGCAGTCAGGTTTGTGGGTCTTTGACCCAGGGCAGTCAGGTTTGTGAATCTTCGACCCGGGGCAGTCAGGTATGTGGATCTTTGACCCTGGGCAGTCAGGTATGTGGATCTTTGACCCCGGGCAGTCAGGTTTGTGGATTGACCTACTAACCCGTACAACTTTAGAATCTAGGAGGGAACTGGAGCACCCAGACGAAACCTACACTGTCACTGGGAGAATGTACAAACCCCTTACAGACAGCGGTGGAACTGAACCTGGGTCACGGGCACTGTATTAGCATTAAGCTAACCACTACTCTACCATCCCACCCTTTGAGGAAAAAGTGCTTTGCAAAAATGCAACAAAGCTTCAAGATCCAAGATTGTTTAATGGCATTTCCAGTACACAAGTGTAAAGGAGAACAAAATGATTGTTACTCCAAAAAAAATTAAAGAAATAACAATAAAATAACAATAAATATAAATAACTAGGATAGCACAAAATAAATACAAATTCATAAGATTCCACACAACAAATATAAATACATGGGATACCATCCAAAACATCCAAACTCTCATGAAGAGGAAGAGTTTGCCTCTGAGTTCTGGAGCAGAAAAAAAGATTACGGAAGGGAATGAGCAGTTGACACTTTGGGTCAAGAACCTTCATCTGTACCAAAAGAGTAGAGGGGAATTAGCCTGGATAAAGAGGTGAGGAAGAGGGAAGGGGAAAGCAACAGGAAATGATGATTGGCAGATGGAGTCAGGTGGGGGAGGGAAGACCGGAGACTATGACAGAAGCTGGAAGGAGATGTGGAGACAACAGAAGACTGCAGGTGATGGAAACTGATGACAAATTAAGGTGAAGACTGGGATCAAAGAGGGAGGGGGATTGGACCCAGTGGGAAGAGTGTGTGGCGAGGGACAAATGTAAATGGAGGTAGGAGGTAGCGGAAGGATGCAGGTGGTTGGTTTAGTGTTGGCAGCTTGGAAATTTGTGAGAGCACCTGGACAGTTCAAAAGGAGAAGGAAAGGGGCAGAGGGAGAACAGGTGAGCTGAAAGTGGAGAATTCAATGTTTATGATATTGGGCCTGTACTCACTGGAATTTAGAAGAATGAGGAGGGATCTCATTGAAACCTATCGAATAACGAAAGGCCTATGTGGAGAGAATGTTTCCTATAGTGGGGGTGCGGTCTAGGGCCAGAGGACATGGCCTCATAATGGAAAGAAAGAGATGAAGAGGAATTTCTTTGGCCATAGGGTAGTGAATCCATGGACTTCATTGTCACAGACGTTTGTGGAGGCCAAGTCACTGGGTGTATTTAACGTGGAGGTTGATAGATCCTTGATTAATCAGGGTGTCAAAGGTTATTGGGAGAAAGCAGGAGAGTGGGGTTGAGAGGGTTAATAAGTCAATCATGATGGAATGGACTGAATAGTCTAATTCTGCTCCTTTGTCTTCTGGTCTTATGTGTTGTAGACTACCCAAACAGAACATGAACAAGAAACACAATAGAATCAATGAAAGACCACAACCAAAGCGATTGTCTGTTGGTGGGTCCTCATGTGGCTGTCAAGGCTGATCCGTGATCCCCATAAGCCTTCCTCCACCTTCACTGCCATTGTGAATTGCCATCGTCTTCCACCAGTGGAATTCAGAACATAGAACTTCATCCCACGTTGTAGTGCCAACTTTTAACCTACTCTAAGATCAATCTAACCCTTCTCCTCTACAAAGCCCTCCATTTCTCTATCATCCATATGCCTATCTAAGAGTTTATTAAATGCCCCTTATACATTTGGTCTACCACCACCCTTGGCCGGGGGTATCCACCACTTTCTGTGTAGAAAAACAATGTCAGACATCCCCCCCAATACTCTCCTCCAATGACCTTAAATTCTTCCCCTCGTATTAAGGAGAATAATTTACAAGTTTACATTTTGATGATATCATTCTGTGCTTGAACAACACCAAAATAATGTAAGCTACACGAAGACGAATTGCATGTGGAAGTGTATGGTCCAGTTCTGCAATAGTCTAACCAGGATTTTATAGAGTTTCTTACCCAGTTGATCGAGATACTGCTGTAGCCTTGGACAATCATCTTCACTGTTCGCCACTTCACCAATTTTTGTGTTATCCACAAATTTACTATTCATGTGTCACGAGCCTCCCAGTCTACCACTCTGTCGACACCACTGCAGTGTGGTGGAACGGCCACTATTGCGCTAAAGCATGTGGAAAATTCCTTTCATTTGTGAGTCACATTTAAAAAAAAAACAGCGGATATGGATTCCTTTACTGCGTTCTACAGTTTTCAGTGCTTGGTAAATAATAACGTACATTGGTCTGCCTATCAGCCACTTAAAAAATCAGTATATCCCTCAAGTCTTAATGTGGTTTGGATTACTGAAGACTGGATCTGGGAATCGTGGCCGAATCTGTGCGGTGAATGCTCCCGTTCCTGAAGAATTTGGGTTCGGATTCAAATTTGTACTGGGTGAAGACAGTCGTTCAGATCTTCCAGGGTACATTTTCTAGAGGTTAGCTCATTGGAGCTAACATAAAACCAGCTGTGTTTCTGATCAGTCTGCAATCTATTTTTTGACTAGGATTAATGATGCAGAATGAAAATTAATGAATGATTGTGGTCAGTCTCACCCAAGTTCCAGTGGATGTGAGTCAGCAGTACAAACTGCCTTTCAACATTGCAAACTGGCGCTGACTTATGCCAAACAGTTTGGGAATGGAAATATCCTGCTGGCATCCGTGGCACATTCTTCGCTCTGTCTTGAAATGATGCTGCTGAGGCAGTCCAGGACCCTGAATTTAGATTATACCTCCTGAGGCATCTGAGGTGACTCCCCAACTCATCCAACAGCACACATGGGGACGAACATTCAATGGTGCTGGCAGATAGTCAACTCGGTAAAAGGCATCCTTTGGTCTGCCCAGAACTTGTCCGTCTGCCAGCACATCAAGATGTCTGTGAAGGAATGCTGCCGACAGGCACATTCCAGGCTGCAGGAATACTGTATGTGCTTAGGATGCACAGAAGTTTGGTGCATCCATAGCAAGGGCTCGGCAGGGAAGGACCACAGTATAGATTTCTTCTGCTACTGGACAGGGAGGGGTTGGGTTGGGTGAGGAAGACCTTCAGTTGCACTGGACAACAATATTTTTTTCGAAAGTATTGCTTCCTCAGAAACTGTTTTTGTTTATGATAGACCAATTGAAATCGGACACACAAATATAATTTCAGACTACTTGTATCATAGAACCATAGAACCATAGAAACTACAGCACAGAAACAGGCCCTTTGGCCCTTCTTGGCTGTGCCAAACCATTTTCTGCCTAGTCCCACTGACCTGCACACGGACCGTATCCCTCCATACACCTCCCATCCAAGTATCTGTCCAATTTATTCTTAAATGTTAAAAAAGAACCCGCATTTACCACTCGTCTGGCAGCTCATTCCATACTCCCACCACTCTCTGTGTGAAGAAGCCCCCCCTAATGTTCCCTTTAAACTTTTCCCCCCTCACCCTTAACCCATGTCCTCTGGTTTTTTTCTCCCCTTGCCTCAGTGGAAAAAGCCTGCTTGCATTCACTCTATCTATACCCACCATAATTTTATATACCTCTATCAAATCTCCCCTCATTCTTCTACGCTCCAGGGAATAAAGTTCTAACCTGTTCAACCTTTCTCTGTAACTGAGTTTCTCAGGTCCCGGCAACATCCTTGTAAACCTTCTCTGCACTCTTTCAACCTTATTTATATCCTTCCTGTAATTTGGTGACCAAAACTGAACACAATACTCCAGATTCGGCCTCACCAATGCCTTATACAACCTCATCATAACATTCCAGCTCTTATATTCAATACTTCGATTAATAAAGGCCAATGTACCAAAAGCTCTCTTTACGACCCTATCTACCTGTGACGCCACTTTTAGGGAATTTTGTATCTGTATTCCCAGATCCCTCTGTTCCACTGCACTCCTCAGTGCCTTACCATTAACCCTGTATGTTCTACCTTGGTTTGTCCTTCCAACGTGCAATACCTCACACTTGTCAGTATTAAACTCCATCTGCCATTTTTCAACCCATTTTTCCAGCTGGTCCAAGTCCCCCTGCAGGCTCTGAAAACCTTCCTCACTGTCTACTACACCTCCAATCTTTGTATCATCAGCAAACTTGCTGATCCAACTTACCACATTATCATCCAGATCATTGATATAGATGACAAATAACAATGGACCCAGCACTGATCCGTGTGGCACACCACTAGTCACAGGCCTCCACTCGGAGAAGCAATTCTCTACCACCACTCTCTGGCTTCTTCCATCGAGCCAATGTCTAATCCAATTTACCACCTCTCCATGTATACCTAGCGACTGAACTTTTCTAACTAACCTCCCATGCGGGACCTTGTCAAAGGCCTTACTGAAGTCCATGTAGACAATATCCACTGCCTTCCCTTCATCCACTTTCCTGGTAACCTCCTCGAAAAACTCCAACAGATTGGTCAAACATGACCTACCACGCACAAAGCCATGTTGACTCTCCCTAATAAGCCCCTGTCTATCCAAATGCTTGTAGATTCTGTCTCTTAGTACTCCCTCCAATAATTTACCTACTACCGACGTTAAACTCACTGGCCTATAATTTCCCGGATTACTTTTCGATCCTTTTTTAAACAACGGAACAACATGAGCCACTCTCCAATCCTCCGGTAGGTACTTGTAGGTACTTGGAGAAACAAGAAAATTAACTTTTGCTGAATAGAATGTGTTTAATTGCATAACAGTGCTGTTGTTTTGCAATAGTTCAATTAAGCTAAAAATGATTTGTTGATGATTTTCATTTGTACTCAATACCTCAGGCTTCTCGCTTAAGTGTTCAACTATAATCAGACATCATTGGTGGATTCCAGTTGCCCTGATAATGTTTCTCCATGGCTACAATGTCCTGGTGAATACTTCCAGCATGCATGTCACTGACAGTGCCAAGATTTGCAGGGAAGAAGTCTAAATGGGAATGCAGAAAATTAGTCTTTAGTGACACGTTGCACTTCATGGTTTTGTATGCCTGAAGCAGGTTGTCAAGCAGCTGCATGTAGTTTGGTGCTCTGTAGTTGCCAAGAAAATCTTCAACAATATCCTTGAATACCTTCCATGCGATTTTCTCTGGTCCCACTAGAAGTTCCTTGAATTGCCTGTCATTGATGACCTGTTTGATTTGTGAACTAACAAAAATATTTCCTTTATCTTGGCATCAGTTATTCTGACTTGAATTATGAATTGAAATAAAAAACACAGGCAATTTCAAACAAAAGGTGGATGATAGGGAAATTTCATGGTGACTTTCACAATCAGCAGCCCAAAATCCATAAGGTACACCCAAAAGTATTCAGGAAGCAAAAGCATCATTATAATAGTGTACCTCTCCAGTGAGTAACAGCTGTCCAATTGATTTTAAGGAATGAAACAAAACAGAACTGAAAGCTTTGACTATGAATGTAAGAATGAAAAATCACTGCACAATTTAAAATTGTAACTATTTTTTATTATGAATACAGTTCATATTGATATAAAAAATCTAATTCTGTCACCAGGTATTTGTAAGATGTGTTGGGTGATTTTGCCTTTCAAGTTTATCCATCCTGAACAACATTGAGAATTCTCACAGTATTAATCTCTTGTAAAATCAGCCTCAGCTCTGCTCTATTGAAATCCAATAGCAATTATTGTTTAAGAAGAACTTGCTATTAGTCTTAGATTTCCTGTTCACTGTTCTAAACTTGTGTCTTATTTAACTTGGCGTGCACAGGACCATGAGCGTAGTGGATAGCGCAGTGCTTTGCAGTGCCTGTGATCAGTAATTATTCTGTTTCAATTTCTATTGCTGTCCGTAAGGAGTTAGTACTTTCTCCCCATGACCATGTGCGTTTCCCCTGGGTGCTTGAGTTCTCTCAAATATTCCAACGATGTACTGTACTGTGCAAAAGTCTTAGGCACACATTTATATCTAGGGTGCCCAAGACTTTCGCACAGTACTGTAGTAGTTTTATGTATTACACCGTACTGCTGTCACAAAAAAACCCAAACTTCATGACATATGTGAGTGATGATTAACCTGATTCTGATATGGGTCTCTATTGTGGACTGAGAGTGGGAAGGGGGCAGGGAGAGGGGAATCATGGTTGGAAAAAGGGGAAGGGAGAGGGGAGGGAGCGGGAAGCACCAGAGGGACATTCTGAAATGATCAATAAAACAATTGTTTAGACTCAAATGATCTTGCCTGGTGTCTCAGGGCTGGCCATGTCTGCACCCACCCCATCCCTGCCCCCGGCACTCCTCTTCCACCTGTCCACACCCCTCCACTCTCGCCATTCCCAACATCCATTGCTCCAACCGGATTTACAAGCTTGCTCTCTGCTCTGCGTTGACAAACACAAATGTTGAGAGCATACAAAGTTGGCACCAGAATTTGTGGCAACACTTGCAGGCTGCCCCAGCACTATCCTTGGACTGTGTTGGCTGTTGATGCAAACAACACACTTCACTGCATGTTTCAATGTACATGTGGCAAATAAAGCTAATCTTTCTTTAATCGCTTTGGAGTTCCAAACTTATCCTATAGTTTTATTACCCTATATTCCATAAAAATCACCTCTGCTTTACCTTGTTGCCTGTTCAGGTAAGCCCCAGTCTCATCCATCATTCTATGTAATTTGATCCTCTGTTACCTGGGATAAGCTGTGTGGCTGCTCCCTAAATCAATTCCAGAGTGAAATTCTTCTCGGCAGCTAAGTGACAAGGCACAGTATAGCAACCAGAATATTCTCAAGACCACTCTACAATTCGAGCACCACAACTGGTGGGCTTTCTCTGTGATTACTCATTTACATTCCACTTTTCATTCCCATTCCTGTACGTTGGTCCAAGGCCTCCCTCACCACCGCGATGAAGTCACTCTCGGGTTGATGGAGCAGCACCTCATGTTCCATCTGGGTAGCCTCCTGCCTGACAGCATGGACATTAAGCAACACACACAAAAAGTGCTGGTGAACACAGCAGGCCAGGCAGAATCTACAGGAAGAGGTAACGTCGACTGTACCTCTTCCTATAGATGCTGCCTGGCCTGCTGCGTTAACCAGCATTTTTTGTGTGTGTTGCTTGAAATTCCAGCATCTGCAGATTTCCTTGTGTTAGCATGGACATTAATTGCTCGCTTTTTCCTTTCCCCATTCTGCCCCCCACCCTTATCCGTTCCCTTTACCTCACCTGCCAATCACTCTCTCTCGTTCCCTTCCTCCTTCCCTTTGTTTCATGGTTCCACTCTTCTCTCCTATCAAATTCCTTCTTCTTCAGCCTTTTACCTTTTCCACCTATCAACCCCCAAGTTCTTACTTCATCCTCCCTCCTCCCTCCTCCCGCCTACCTTCCCCCTTACCCGGCTTTACCTATCACCTTCTAGATTGTACTCCTTCCCTTCCCCACATATTCTTATTCTGGCTTCTTCCCCTCTCTCTTCTAGTCCTCATGAAGGGTCTTGTCTCGAAGTATCAACTGTTGGTTCCTCTCCATAGATGCCGGCTGACCTGGTGAGTTCCTCCAGCATTGTGTGTGTGTTGCTCTGCAGAATCTTTCTTTGGAATGTAGAAGGTTGAGGGGGGATTTGATAGAGGTATTTAAAATTATGAGGGGGATAGATAGAGTTGATGTGGATGGGCTTTTTCCATTGAGAGTGGGGGAGATTCAAACAACAGGACATGAGTTGAGAGTTAAAGGGCAAAAGTTTAGGGGTAACACGAGGGGGAACTTCTTTACTCAGAGAGTGGTAGCTGTGTGGAACGAGCTTCCAGCAGAAGTATTTGAGGCAGGTTTGATGTTGTTGTTTAAAGTTAAATTGGATAGATATATGGACAGGAAAGGAATGGAGGGTTACGGGCTGAGTGCAGGTTGGTGGGACTAGATGAGAGTAAGAGTTTGGCACGGACTAGAAGGGCCGAGATGACCTGTTTTCATGCTGTAATTGTTATATGATTATATATGGTTATGGTTACATTTTGAGCTTGGCTTCCTCCAATGTGCTCTCAGTTGTGTTGGCAGTACAGAGTCAGAATTCTGTTTGTCATAGTTGGGGGTTTGGATACATCTAATTAGAATCTTTTTGAATACTATTCTTTTATGTTTCAACATCATTCACTGAATAACTAAATAGACTCAGAAAGAGCTGGAATTACACAAAAGGTTGGGCAGCATCAATGGAGAAAGCTCATTTTTCAAACTGCTGACTTCTCATATAAGAATCATGAAATATGGCGTAGGTGGAGGCCACTCCACCCATCAAATTGGTACCAGCTCTATGTTGTAGCAAGCAGCTAATCCTACTTCCCTGCACTCCCTTTAACCTTGCATATTTTTTCCTTGCTGAATGCTGTTGCTGCTCCTGAGTGAATAAATTCACTCTCCTCAACACTGAACTGACTCTACAAATCATGTTCCCAGAATTTATTTATTTATTATTAGCTTCTTTTTTGTATTTGCACAGTTTGTCTTCTTTTGAACATATTGCTTATATTGTTTGTATTGTTCATTTGAATGCCTTTAATATATATAATTAATTAATCTATCTATTGCAACACACATCAAAGTTGCTGGTGAACGCAGCAGGCCAGGCAGCATCTCTAGGAAGAGGCACAGTCGACGTTTCAGGCCAAGACCCTTCGTCAGGACTAACTGAAGGAAGAGTTAGTAAGAGATTTGAAAGTGGGAGGGGGAGGGGGAGATCCAAAATGATAGGAGAAGACAGGAGGGGGAGGGATGGAGCCAAGAGCTGGACAGGTGATTGGCAAAGGGGATATGAGAGGATCATGGGACAGGAGGCCCAGGGAGAAGGAAAAGGGGGAGGGGGGGGAAAGCCCAGAGGATGGGCAAAGGGTATAGTCAGAGGGACAGAGGGAGGAAAATGAGACAGAGAAAAAGAATGTGTGTATATAAATAAATAACGGATGGAGTACGAGGAGGAAGTGGGGCATTAGCGGAAGTTTGAGAAGTCAATGTTCATGCCATCAGGTTGGAGGCTACCCAGACAGAATATAAGGTGTTGTTCCTCCAACCTGAGTGTGGCTT
Source organism: Mobula birostris (assembly GCF_030028105.1). NCBI lineage: Eukaryota > Metazoa > Chordata > Chondrichthyes > Myliobatiformes > Myliobatidae > Mobula > Mobula birostris. Next base: position 15,094,313 of record NC_092370.1, read on the forward strand.
CATCTTGACAGTAGAGGAGGCCGTGGATAGACATATCAGAATGGGAATGGGACGTGGAATTAAAATGTGTGGCCACTGGGAGATCCTGCTTTCTCTGGTGGATAGCAACTTCGATGTGTGTTGCTTGAATTTCCAGCATCTGCAGAATTCCTTGTGTTTGCGTTTTTAATCTATCTATTGATTGGTTTTTATTTATTTAGCTATTAATTAATTAATTAATTATTTTTAGTTTGTCTTCTTTTACTCATTGGTTGTTTGCCAGTCCTTCTTTGTTTGTAGTTTTTCATTGAGTCTCTTGTATTTCTCTGCTCTACTGTGAATGCCTGCAAGAAAGTGATTCTCAATATAGTATATGTGGACATATACATACCTTGATAATAAATTTACCTTGAGTGTTGAATCTGCATCCACCGTGACTATTGGCAGTACAACCCAGACGCTAACCACTCTCTTGTAAAGATTTCTTCTTTTTGTTCTCATTTTCCACTGCCTTCATCTCAGAAGTTTGATCAGTGTCATTGGGAACAGCTAATGTACTACACAGTACTGTGTGAAAGTCTTAGGCACATATATACAGCTGGGGCGCCTAAGACTTTGGCAAACTACTTAGTTGTTAACGTGGAGCAGAGGGCGAAGTTGTAAATCTGTCAGGAGCAAAGGGTGTTGGGAAGATGTGGGTGGAGTGCCATGGGAGGAGTGACGGAGAAGGAGTGCCGGGGCAGGGGTGGGGGGTAGCGCAGGTGCAGACACAACCAGCCCTGAGACACCAGGCAAAGTCATTTGATGAGTGATCATTACAGAATGCTTCCTGCTCCCTCCCTTCTCCCTTCCCTCTTCTGAACTACGATTCTCCTCTACCTGCCCACTTCCCACTCTCAGTCCACAATGGAGACCCATATCAGCATCAGGTTTATCATGCCTCACATATGCCATGAAATTCTTTTTTTTTGTGGTGGCACTACTGTGGAATACATAAAATTACTGCAGTACTGTGCAAAAGTCTTATATGCCTAGGAATTTTGCATGGTACTGAACATCTTTGGAATATTTGAGGAAGCAGAATATAAAACACAGTAAATACAGAGTGTGTGACCACTGACACCAGGCAGGCAGTCTCTGAAGAGTATTGATAATGGTTTGGGGGTCACCCATCTTGTAAGGACACTGCCCAGAAGGAGGCAGTGGCAAACCACTTCAGTAGAAAAAATTGCCAAGAAAGGGACCGTGATTGCCCATGTCAAAGGATATGGTGCATAAGATCATGGTGATGATGATAATTGTAAGGTGATTGGAAGAAAGAATAGAAGGGATGTGTGTGTGGAATGTCAAGCCATGGGTGAGGAGTAGAGGCAGATATATTAGGAGCACATAAGATGCTCTTAGATGGGCACGTAGATGACAGAAAAATGGATGACAATGAGGGAAGGAAAGGTTAGATTGATCTTTGAGTAGGATAAAAGATCGGCACAATATCTTGAGCCAAAGGCCAAGAATACTCATTGTCATGGATAGAGAAAGGACTGGGAATGACAGTGTGAGGGGTGTCTTCCCAACAAGGCGGTGATTCTTTGCAGATTATGGACAGATGGAAGACTATGATCACCTACATCATACAACACAGCACATAATGACGATGATCATGATGGTTCCTATCTTCAGTGGTCACTAGTTGTGAAAGTTCATGGTCTTGGCACTGCAGCCATTTTAGTCGCCTGCCTGTTGGTGGCCAGAAAGCTCTGTTGCTGACTGAACCATAGAGGGAGCTAAACTTGTTTCGAATCACAAAGCCAGGAATGCATTAGCACTGTTTACATCTTTACTGATGTTGGTGTTTGAGATCCACCCAAAGATCAAAAGGGTATATTATTCTTTGAAATGTATTTGAGGTTAGTGGTTCAGAATACGACTCAGCAGATCATTTTAATTTATATCCTCTCAACTTACATCTGTACACAAACAGAATTACTAAATGTTTGAAATGTTATCTCCTTGTGAGAAACAAAATTGTTGCTGAGACGTTATTGTGTGGTGTTCTGTGTCAAGGCCTTATCACAATTCTGACGAAGCCTTTGTCACATTTGATGAATTTCTCTCAAAAACTAAGACACAAGGAAAGTGGAATTTGTGGATTTGCAATAATCCAACACATTGGTCCTCAATCTGAGTCTTAGAATCTAATAAACCATACGACAATAAGACATAGGAGCAGAATTAGGCCATTGGGCCCATCATACCTATTCTGCCTTTCATCGTGGGTGACCTATTATCCCTCTCAACCTTATGTTCCTGCTTTCTCCCCATAACCTTTGACAGCCTTACTTATCTAGAACCTATCAATCTCTGCTTTAAATATACCTAATGACTTTGCTTCCACAGCCATATGTGGCAATGAATTCCCAATGCACCAGCTTGCGACTAAATAAATTCTTCCTCATCCCTGTTCTAAAGGGATTCCCATTCTGAGACTGTGCCTCTGGTCCTACTAAAGAAACATCCTCTCCATATCCACTCTATCTAAGCCTTTCAATATTTGTTAGGTTTCAATGAGACCCCCCTCATTCTTCATATAGAAGATATTGATGTGTTACTGACCCCATTAGGATCAGTAGCACATAAGTAAAACTCATATAGAGCATCAAGATGTTTAAGGCATCCGTTAGACTCGCGAGACCATGGATCTGTGACTGGAAAGTCTTCACTCTCCAGGGCGCAGGCCTGGGCAAGGTTGTATGGAAGTCAGGCAGTTGCCCATGCTGCAAGGCTCCCTTCTCCACGACACCAATGTTATCCAAGGGAAGGACAAGGGCCGATACAGCTTGGCACCGGTGTCGTCGCAGAGCAATGTGTGGTTAAGTGCCTTGCTCAAGGACACAACATGCTGCCTCGGCTGGGGCTCGAACTCACGACCTTCAGGTCACTAGTCAAATGCTTTAACCACTTGGCCACGTGCCCACCAAGATGTAGTGTCACTTAAAATCCACATTATAGAATGGATGGACCATCAACAACAGTTTATAAACACAAGTGATTCTGCAGATGCTGGAAATCCAAAGCATCAAACACAAAATGCTGGAGGAGCTCTAACATTACAACAGATGGTCAGGCAGCATCTATGGAGAGGAATGAACAGTCAACGTTTCAGGTTGACCGCCTTCATCAGGACTGGAAAGGAAAGTGTCAGAAGACAGAATACAGAGGGGGTGGGGGAGGGCTTGGAGTACAAGCGGGCAGGTGATAGGTGAGGGGGAAGATAGGTGTGTGGGGAAGGGAAATGAAGTGAGACGCTGTGAGGTGAAGAGTTAAAAGGTTGAAGAAGAAGGACTCTGATTGGTAAGGAAAGTTGACCATGGGTGAAAGGGAAGGAGGATTGGCACCAGAGGGATTAAATTTGACACAGATGCTTGGTAAAGGAGTCACCATAGCTCCTGTCACTTCTGGGTTGACTGCAGCGGTGTATTGGGCAAAAGTTGTCACTGCTTAGCATTGTTCCAGTATATTGCTGGGGTCAAAGCAATACACACACATAATGCTGGAGGAACTCAGCAGGTCAGGCAGCACCTATGGAAATGAACAAACTGTTGACGTTTCGGGCCGAGACCCTTCATCAGGACTGGAAAGGAAGGGGGAAGATGCCTGAATTTAAAAGGTGGGGGGAGGGGAATGACAATAGCTAGAAGGTGATAGGTGAAGCCAGGTAGGTGGCAAAGGTAAAGGGCTGGAGAAGAAGGAATCTGATTGGAGGGGAGAGTGGACCATAGGAGAAAGGGAAGGAGGAAGAAGGAAGAGATCCAGGGGGAAGTGACAGGCACGTGAGAAGAGGTAAGAGGCCAATATAAGAAGAGGGGAAGGAGAGGGAAGCTATTTTTACTGGAAAAAAATCGATATTCATGCCATCAGTTTGAGGCTACGCAGACGAAATATAAGTTGTTGCTCCTTCATGCTGAGGCTTTGTGGCGCAAGAGGAGGCCATGGACCACAATATGAATCTAAGTTCAAACATGTACAAAAATAACCCTGAAGTGACATTACAGGTCATCTGGCCTATGGCCGCACAATGGCATTTTAAATAAACATCCGAATCTTCCAATTCCTCACACCTCCCCTAACCACTGTCCCACTTAGTTCCCTGTGACCTATTCTTCCTCACGAGCCCATCCTCTCATATTGATTCTTCCCACCTACACACTCTGCAGAGCACTGCAGTCAATTAACCCTTCAAGAACTCTTTGGGATGTGGGAGGAAATCGGAATCACCTGGGCAAATCCACACAGTCTCAAGTAGCTAAAGTCATAAAGAGCGCTTTTGGCTCTTCATCAAAGTCTTCTCCCTTCTTTTCTAGTCCTGAAGAAAGGTCTTGGCCCGAAACGTCAACAGTTTGTTGGTTTCCGCTGCCTAACCTCTTGAGTTCTTTCTGACATTTTGTGTGTGCTGCTTTGGATTTCCGGCATCTGCACATTTCTGGCATTAAGAGTGTGAAACGAGCTGTCAGCAGAAGTGGTGGATGCAAGCTCAATTTCAGAATTTTAGAGAAATTTGGATAGGTACATGGATGGGAGGGGTATGGAGGACTATGGTGCAGATACAGGTGAATGGGACTAGACAGAGTAAGGGTCATCATGGTCTAGATGGGCTGAATGGTCTGTTTTATTTTGCTGTAGTGTTCTATGACTATAACTCTAAGGAGAATGTGCAAAGTCCACTCTGATGCTATGTCCACACTACGCCGGATAATTTTGAAAACGTCAGTTTCGAGTAAAAGCTACAGTCGTCCACACTAAGCATTTTTAAAAATACCTCTGTCCACATTAGACGGATATTTGGGCGAATCTCCTCCTACTGGGCATGCGCAGAACACACAGAAAACAAGCGGAGAGGAAACGGTATACTTGGTGCGCGTTTGTCCAGTTACAGACTAGAAAAACTTAAAAGGAATTGCTCTTGGCTCTCGCGCAGGAGGACTTAAAACTAAAAAGAACAAATACTGGAGCGTATGGAGGCAACCGACAGGGAGTTCACGGACAGTATGACCCGGTTGACGACGAACATTGAAAAACTGAGTAACTCTGTTGCATTAAGAAAGTACCTTGTTGAATGTATAAAAACATGTCTGCATCAGAGAAATCTTGTATTTCCATACAATATTACATTAGGCTGTTACACATCTATTGTCAGAGCAGTACTTGCATAAATAGGTAAACCACCTTGGTTCTTGGTTCTTGACCCTCCAAAATAGTCCGCATGGAATTTAAACTGGAGGTGGCAAGGACAGAAAACAGGGCAAAGTGAGTATACTTATTTATTCAGTAAGCTATGGGTCAAAGTATTTGGTGAGTACATTTCTAACTCTTCTGGATTCAGTCTCGTTGCCGTCTGTTCTGAAATTGTTAGGTTCTGCGAAGTGCAGAATCAAATATCGCTGTGATGATTGTACGCTCTAGTATCAACTGTTCGGCAACAATAAAGTAATAATAATAATAATAATAAAACAATGAAATGCCGGGCTGCTGCCATCTGTTGCGGCACGTCATGACAGCGGTTTTAAAAAGCTCCGCTTACCCCGTACACACTGCAACGGATATTAGGCGTTTTCAGATTTATTCACTCTGGAGACCGTTTCTGAAAATCTCTGTTTTCGGGGGCTGAAAACGCAGTTTCAGTGTGGACGGAAGGTCAAAGCGAAGAGAAAAACTTCGTTTTCCAAATTATCCAGCATAGTGTGGATGTAGCCTGAGAGTACTGGAGGTCAGGATCAAACTGTCTCACTGGATGTGTGGAGCACATCGTTTAAAACTTTTATTGAGTAGTTCTTGTTCTATTTTTGTTAAGAAAAGGGTTCTGGGCAGACAAAAATCTCTTTCTTGGTGTAAGTCACAATTCCACATGACCACATTCTTAACATTGAATGAACCTGGATTTAGCTCTCTCACTTATATTTTTGTCAGGACCCAAAGGTAATTGAAAAGTTAACTAGAGTTGCTTCCTTAATAAAGCTGAAAAAGATTTGCATTTACTAATACCTTTATTACCGCTTTCAGAACATCCCACACCCAATCACCATCGTAATGCAGATAATAAATATGTATAGCAAGTTCCCACAAATGCAGATGTAATAATGACCTGATAATATGGTTTTAGGAATGTTGACTGTGAGTCAGTGTGGATTTAGAGTATTGCTTCGAGGCCGACTTCGAAAGACTGTACCTCGACTAGTGTAGCTCCCCTGAGTATTGGAAATGAGGCTTGATCAATGATTAAGTCATAGAGGTGTGGAGAAGTACAGCACAGAAATAGGCCCTTCAGCCCATCTAGTCCATGCCAAAACCACTTCAACTGCCTACTGTCATCCACCTGCACCGGGACCATACCCCTCCATGCCCCTACAATCCACATGCCTATTCAAACTTCTCTTAAATGTTGAAACCGAGCTCACATGCAAACAGAATAATTTGATCTGGCCCAACTCAGGGAGTAATAAGGTGCCTTTGCTGTCTACTCCATGATTGATACACATCTGAGATTAGATTAAAGGTTAGTTTCATGTTCATCGAAACATTGAAGTATACAGTGAAATGCGTTGTTCGTATCAGTGATGAAAACTGTCCAAACAAGTGTTGCCATGCTGCCAGTGCCAAGGTAGCATTTTCACGATTTTCTAATCCTAAACCATATGTTCTTGGGGAGTGGGAGATTGGAGCACCTGGAGGAAGCCCATGTGGTCACGAGGGGAATGTACAAACACCTTACAGGCAGCAGTAAAAACATTACGCTGTCCGCCATGCCACCCACCGATGTCTATTCCCAATTGATTAGCCCCACAGAGGGCAGGTCCTTGCTGAAAGTGCAGATCCCACCTCAGGAAGATTTTTGACAGCTAATGGGATCATTGTCTTGGGCTTCCTGGCTATCAAAACTGTCAAGTAATAAATAAAATCCCTCACCAATTAAACACTGGAAAACACTGTAAACAATCCCCTCAAAACCAAGGTAGCGGATATCGCCCAATCCATCACAGGTAAAGTCCTCCTAACCATTGAGCACATCGACATGAAACGTTGTCGCAGGAAAGCAGCAGCCATCATCAGGGACCCCCACCACCTAAGACGTGCTCTCTTCTTGCTGCTGCCATCGGGAAGAAGATTCAAGTGTCACCCGGTACGGACACGGCCCGAGTGCGGAGTGAGAGACCCTGAAGCGGGTCGATATTTCACAGACTTTAATACGAATAATGTTAAAGGAAAAATAAGCAATAAATGCTAGGCTAAACAGGGCTGTTGACTAAAACATCCAAGTTGGAAATGAAGCCTACACTGCAGCTGAAAAGAACAGCGAAGAATAAAACGAATACTGCTTGTCTTCCGAGTCAGTTGACTCGACAGTCCAATTTCTCAGGCAAGGCAGAATGCAGGTAATGAAGCATAGCTATGTCCAAGTCTCGACAAATACTACAACGGAATGAATGGAGTTGAATACTATCACAATGAAATAATAATTAGCTGACACGTGCATATTCACGAATGCAATTGCTGTAACTGCTGCGCTGTAGAATCTGTGGTTGTGACAACAAGAGCCTCAGGACTCACATCACCAGGTTCAGGAATGGTTCTTACCCCTCAACCATCAGGCTCTTGAACCAAAGGGGATAACTTCACTCAATTTCACTTGACCCATCATTGAAATGTTGCCACAACCAATAGGACTGACTTTCAAGGACTCTTCCTCTCATGTTCTTGATATTTATTGCTTATTAATTTATTATTATTATTTCTTTCTGTTTGTATTTGCACAGTTTGTTGTCTTGTGCAGTCTGGTTGAACACCCTAGTTGGGTGGTCTTTCATTAATTCTGTTATAGATTGGCTGTGTATGTCTACAAGAAAAAGAATCTCAGGGCTTTATATGGTGACATATATGTACTTTGATAATAATACTTACTTTGAACTTTGAACTATGTTCAAAATGAATTCAATTAATTCAAAAAATTAAATTATTTGAACCCTTGCTATCTCTTGCAAAATTTTACTGACCAATGAAATGAACCAATTCTTTTGGTATATCTATTGCTTACTTATTTATGATTATTATTTTGTTTACTTTTCTCTTTTTGTATTTGTACAGTTTGTCATATTTTTGCGCACTGGTTCTTCACCCGTCTTTGTTGTGTGCAGTTTTTCATTAACTCTGCTGTGTTTCTTTACTGTTAATGCCCACAAGGATGTTAATCTCAGGGTAGTATATGGTGGCATATATGTACTTTGATGATAGATTTACTTTGAACTTTGTCTTGTGGAACTTGCATCAGTCCAGTGCACAGATTTCCCATTGTAGTTACTGACCTTCCATTTTGCAACACAGACAGGATTAAAGCAGGAAGGCTGTCTGCAAAAATTTGGAAATTTTTTATTTGTATCAGTGGTTCTCAAAAGTTATTTGGATTGTCAAGTCTGACTCGCCATTTAGAAGTTGAATTGTACCACTAACTTTGTGCTCAGTTTGCTGGAGTGCAGGTTTCTGGATCAGGAACAAGAGGTTCAAAGGTTCAAACGTTCATTTATTATCAAAGTATGTATCCATATGCAACTCTGAAATCCTTCTTCTCCAGATAGCCATGAAGTAAAGAAAGAACAGGAAAGTCGTTCAGAGAGGAACATCAGACTGATTCCCCCCCCCCACAGAGAAGAACAGCATCCCGACCATCAACCCCCAAATCCCCCTCTCCCGTACAAAATGGAACCAGAGCATCGACCCTAAACCTCTTCCCCCGCACAAAACGGAACAAGAACCGCCAACCCCCCTCCCCTTGCACAACAAAGCAGAAAGAAATGAGCAAAAAAAAACATAAAAATCGTAAGTCTTAGAAAGCTCAATAGTCCAATCCATAAATAGAATAGTCCAATCCATAATGCAGAACCATGGTAAAAGACTCCTTCCTCATTAAAAGGGAAAGAACTACAAACAAGCAAAGCTAGCAATGTTCTAGTTGTGGGGTAACACTTTGTTAATTCTGGTAGTACTTCAAAAGCACTATGTTCTGTGAGCACTGGCCTCCCTCCATTGAGGACATCCATCTTGAAGTTCAAAGTTCAAGGTGCATTTGTCATCAGAGTACATCAATGTCTCCATACACAATATTGAGATTCATTTTCTTGCAGGTGTTCGTAGTAGAACAGAGAAATAAAACAGAATCAATGGAGAACTACACACAAAGACTGACAAACAATCAATATGCAATGGTGAGAACCCTCATCATTCAAGACATCCCCTCTTCTCATTACTACCACCAGGAGGTACAAGAACCAGAAGACACTCACTCAATGTTTTAGGAACAACTTCTTTCCCTCTGCCATCAGATCTCTGCACAGTCCATGAACCCATGAACACTATCTCACTATTTTGCATGAATTATTTTACAAATATATTTCTTATTTTAATGTATAGTTATTTTTATGTATTGCTCTGTAGTGCTGCCACAAAATTTTATGACATATGTTTTAATTTTTATTTTTGAGATTCAGTGTGGAACAGGCCTTTCCGGCCCAATAAACCATGGCACCCAGCAACCTACCTATTCAACCTAAGCTTAATCACAGGGCAATTTAGAATGACCAATTAACCTACATGCATACTCTGATAATAAACTTTACTTTGAATTTTGTACTAACTGGTATGTCTTTGGACTGTGGGAGGAAACTGGAGCACCTGGAGGAAACCCATGCACTCACAGGAATATCATACTTTATTTCTTAGAGAGGACGCTGGAATTGAAGTCTGAACTCTGACGCCCCAAGCTGTAGTAGCATCACACTAACTGCTGCGTTACCATGTGTCAGTGGTAATAAACCTGGTTTGAACTTTAATTCTGATTCTGAAACCAACTCCGATCTAATATTGTTCAAGTATGTATGCACTGGGTAAAGTACCTAAAAATCCTCACATGTTGCACCTATAACTGACCCCACCCCAAAATAGAAAATCTGGTTCAAGCAGTTCATACTTACAATTCATTTAACGGAAGCAACTAAGTTTTTTGGGGTGGATGCAGTATAATTGATTGCCAAAGGCAGTGAATAAAATTTCACATTTTTTAAGGAGGATTCTACTCTCATCAAATCTGTTTCTCAGATTCATTTGAAATGCGTTGTTTGCCTTAACAACCAACACAGCCAAAAGGATGTGCTGGGAGTTGTCCGCGTGTGTCGCATTCTGACGTTAACATATCGTGCCCACAATATTTAGCAGAGCCACACAAGCAACAACAGAAACAAAACAAAACTCTATCAATTCAATTAGTTAAATATTATTTAAAGATTATCTTTATTTATCGCAAGTACATCAAAACATACCGTGAAAAGCCTTGCTTGCGTTAGCAACCAACACAGCCTGAGGATGCAGTGGAGGCAGTCCGCAAGTGCTGCCACAAATTCTGACACCCATGATGCTCGGCAGAACAACACACACAGCAACAACAAGAAACAGAAAACGAAACAACAACAAAATAAGTATCTTTTCTCCCTATCACTCACCCACCCACCGCCACACACAGACTCATCTCCAATGCGCAGGACAGGATGCGTACGGGCCTCCAACCCCAGGACCCGGCAAGTAGGGGTGTCATGCCTGGCCTGGACTCACAGAAATCAGGCCCCCACTTCCAGACGTGCCAACATTGGACCTCGACTTCCAGGCTCGCCGACTTCAGTCTTTGACCTTCTGTATCAACCCCAGGACTCGCTGATCACGGTACTGTGAACTCCAGACTCACACAGAGTTCTCATTTACTTCCCATGGCGATGACTCCTCCACAGATGAAACTCTTCGGCCTGAAATGTTAATGCTTTATCTGTCCTTAGATGCTGCCTGATCGGTCATGTTTTTTCTAACATTTTCTGATTTTACCTGAGATAAGTAGGCTTTTTCTGATATTACCTGAGATAAATAGGCTTTTTTCTGATTTTACCTGGCTGGATAGATGGTTTCTGGCCCAACGTATGAAACCATTTCCGCTGGGTTATTTCATGCTCCTGCTGAAGGGATTTAAGGTTCTCAAAGCAACACAAGTGTTTCTTCTTCAATTTGAATGGTTATGGGCCAGGGATTCAGATTCAGAATCCATTTATTTATCACACAAACATGAAAATGTGATGATTTTCTGGTGGCCAATCATTTAAGTTCTAATCCCCATTCCCATTCCGACAAGTTGGGCCATGACTTCCTCTTCTGTCATGGTGAGGCCACTCTCAGGTTGGAGGGGTAACACCTCATATTCTATCTAGATGGTCTCCAACCCTGATGGCATGAAAATCAATTTCTTTATCTTCTGGTAATTTTTCCACCCTTCCCCTTCTCTCTTCTTCAATTCCCCACTCTACCTTCTTACCTCTTCGCCTCGCCTGCATATCATTGGTGTTCCTTCTCCTTCCCTTTATCTCAGAGTCCACTCTCTGCTCCCATCAGATTCCTTCTTCTCCAGCCCTTTGCCATTTCCACCTATCACTTCCCGACTTCCTACTTCATCCACCCCGCCCTTCCTCCACCCACCTGGCTTCACCTATCACCTTCTAGCTCATACTCCTTCCCCACCCACCTCCTTCTTACTTTGCCATGGGAGATATTGCATGAAAATGAGGTCCTTTGGTCCGCCGCGTCTATTTGTGTCAGAACTCCCACTTATATTATATCAGCCATGATGGAATGGCAGAGCAGATCCAATGGACCAAACGGCCCAACTCCACTCGTTTGCATTATGGTCATACACCCACTTCCCCCCACACCTGTCTCATCTGTCACCTTCCAGCATCTTACAACATTCCAGCCCTCTGCTAGCCACCCACCTTCCCCTCCTCACCTGGTCTCACCTATTACCTGCCACCCTTTCTCCCTCCTTCTTATTCTGACTTCTTACCCCTTCCTATACAATACCGATGATGGGTCTCAGCCCAAAGCATTGACTGTTCATTCCCCATCTTTGGATGATGGCTGGTCTGCAGAGTTTCTCCAGAATTTTGGATATCTGATCATGATTTCCAGCATCTGCAGAACCTCTTGAGTCTCATAAAACCAAATATAATATCTTCTCGCATCGAAGCAACGCTTAATTGGAGTAAGGGGAGCTATGAGGCTATCAGGCAGGAACTTGGAAGCATAAATTCGGAACAGATGTTCTCAGAGAAATGTACAGGAGAAATGTGGCAAATGTTCAGGGGATATTTGTGTGGCGTTCCAATGAGACAGGGAAAGGACGATAGGGTTGTCGTGGCTACCCCTTGAGGTCGAGGATGATGGTCTTCGTTCTGTTGATCTACTTATGGGCTCTCAAGTGGCTTATGGGTTCAATCTTGGCTTTAAAAGTTCTTCCGCATTCAGGACAGGTAGATCCAGATGGCAGATCGGGCTTTGGTTGTTGCTGCCTCTCTTTCTATTTTCTTCTCTTTTCTTCTAATTCTGCACATCTGTTGGCTTCGAAAGTTGCTGTTCCTTCTCGGATGATGGCTTGCCAGAGTTTCCTGTCCTTGGCATTGGTTTCCCAATTGTTGATGTCAATGTTACATTTCTTCATGTTGGCTTTTAAGACGTCTTTGAATCTCTTCTGTTGTCCGCCTCTTTTACGTTTGCCTTCTTTAAGCTGGGAGTAGACAATTTGTTTCGGCAGCCATTCGTCTTTCATCCGAACAACATGACCGCTCCTTCTTAGTTGGTTCTTGATGACGTAGGCTTCAATGCTTGTTGTTTTTGCTTCATTTAGCAAGCTGACGTTGGTTCTTCTATCTTCCCAGCTGATATTTAAGATGTTTCGAAGACAGCGTTGATGGAACTTTTCAAGTGCCTTCAGATGTCGTTGGTATGTTGTCCAGGTTTCTGATGCACACAGGAGCATTGGGATCACCACTGCTTTGTACACTAACATTTTGGTGTCTGTTCGGATGTCACGATCATGAAAGACTCTTGTTCGGAGACGTCAATCGTTACCATCTACAAAAGGAAAGACGATCGATCCGAATGTGGAAACTATCGTGGAATTTCACTGTTAGCAAAAGCAGGAAAAATTCTCACCCGCATCATGAACAACTGCTTCAGGCCTTTAGCTGAGAAGATCCTTCCAGAGACACAAGCCGGTTTTAAACCATCACGTAGAGCAATTGACATGATCTTCACAATGCAACACCTGCAAGAAAAATGTCGTGAACAACTTCAACCTTTGTACATGGCATTCATCGACCTCACCAAAGCCTTTGACTTGGTATGATAGGGTACAGGAACTGTGGTGTACAAAGGCTGTTGTAAATCTAGTCAAGAAAAAAAGAAGTTATGAAAGGTTCAAAAAACTAAGTAATGATAGAGATCTAGAAGATTATAAGGCTAACAGGAAGGAGCTTAAGAAGAAAATTATGAGAGCCAAAAGAAGACCTTGGCAGACAGGATTAAGGAAAACCCCAAGGCATTCTACAAGTATGTGAAGAGCAAGAGGATAAGATGTGAGAGAATAGGACCAATCAAGTGTGACAATGGAAAAGTGTGTAGGGAACCAGAGGAGATAGCGGAGGTTCTTAAGGAGTACTTTGCTTCAGCATTCACTATAGAAAAGGATCTTGGCGATTATAGGGATGACGGACAGTGGACTGAAAAGTTTGAGCATGTAGATATTAAGAAAGAGGATGTGCTGGAGCTTTTGGAAAGCATCAAGTTGGATAAGTCACCGGGACCGGAGGATATATACCTCAGGCTACTATGGGAGGCGAGGGAGGAGATTGTTGAACCTCTGGCGATGATCTTTGAATCATCAATGGGGAGGGGAGAGGTTCCGGAAGATTGGAGGGTTGTGGTTGTGGTTCCATTAAGAAAGGGAGTAGAGATAGCCCAGGAAATTATAGACCAGTGAGTCTTACTTCAGTGTTTAGTAAGTTGATGCAGAAGATCCTGAGAGGCAGGATTTATGAACATTTGGAGAGGCATAATATGATTAGGAATAATCAGCATGGCTTTGTGAAAGGCAGGTCGTGCCTTACAAGCCTAATTGAATTTTTTGAAGATGTGACTAAACACATTGATGGAGTTAGAGCAGTAGATGTAGTGTATATGGATTTCAGCAAGGCATTTGACAAGGTACCCCATGCAAGGCTTATTGAGAAAGTAAGGAGGCATGGGATCCAAGGGAACATTGTTTTGTGGATCTAGAACTGGCTTGCCCACAGAAGACAAAGAGTGGTTGTAGGCAGGCCATATTCTGCATGGATGTTGGTGACCAGTGGTGTGCCTCAGGGATCTGTTCTGGGACCCCTACTCTTCGTAATTTTTATAAATGACCTGGATGAAGAAGTGGAGGGATGGGTTAGTAAATTTGCTGATGACACAAAGGTTGGGGTGTTGTGGATGGTGTGGAGGGCTCTCAGAGGTTACAGCGGGACATTGATAGGATGCAAAACTGGACTAAGAAGTGCCAGATAGAGTTCAACCCAGATAAGTGTGAGGTGGTTCATTTTGGTAGGTCAAATATGATGACAGAATATAGTATTAATGGTAAGACTCTTGACAGTTTGAAGGATCAGAGGGATCTTGGGGTCCGAGTCCACAGGACACTCAAAGTTGCTGCGCAAGTTGACTCTGTGGTTAAGAAGGCATACGGTGTATTGGCCTTCATCAATTGTGGGATTGAGTTTAGTTGCTGAGAGGTAATGTTGCAGCTATATAGGACCCTGGTCAGACCCCACTTGGAGTACTGTGCTCACTTCTGGTCGCCTCACTATAGGAAGGATGTGGAAACCATTGAAAGGGTGCAGAGGAGATTTACAAGGATTCCTAATGAGAATAGGTTGAGTGAACTCGGCCTTTTTTTTTGGAGTGACGGAGGATGAGAGGTGACCTGATAGAGTTGTATAAGATGATGAGAAGCATTGATCGTGTGGATAGTCAGAGGCTTTTTCCCAGGGCTGAAATGGCTAGTGTGAGAGAACACAGTTTTAAGGTGCTTGGAAGCAGGTACAGAGGAGATGTCAGGGGTAAGTTTTTTACTCAGAGAGTGGTGAGTGTGTGCAATGGGCTGCCGGCGACGGTGGTGGAGGCGGATACGATAGGGTCTTTTATGAGACTTTTGGACAGGTACATGGAGCTCAGAAAAATAGAGGGCTATAGGTAACCCAAGGTAATTTCTAAGATAAGGACATGTTCAGCACAACTTTGTGGGCTGAAGGGCCTGTATTGTGCTGTGGGCTTTCTATGTTTCTATGTTTCACTTTTGTGTTTGCAATATCTGGCGGACTTTCAGGGCAGTCTAGCTTCTCGCTTTGATCCTGACAATAAACAGCTCTCATATCATAATTACTTTGAATACCTGTGCTGAGCTATTATGCAAATATGTGCATTTCTAGTGAGATAGTCAAAGGGAGGAGAACAGGCATTCCTCCCTCGCCTCAGGAACATTTCAACCAATTGTGTCATTCAGATCAATGCTGATCTTAAATGCACTTGTAAAGACAATGGGCCTGACTGGACCTGCCACCCATGGAGTTCAACAGCATGGCCTGTTTTCTTTGGGGGTGGGGTCCAATCCCACTGTGCCAAATTGCCCTTTTAGATCCCGGCAAGGGTAGTGATGATTCATGACCCTTTGGATCTCATTCAGGGTGAATCATTCTGACCTCCCTCATCAACAAGACAGTTTCACCCACAGAACTGCCGTTCACTGGATTTATTTTGTTTCTGTCACCATTCTCTATAAACTCTAGAGACTGATGTGTGTGAAAGTCCCAGGAGATGAGCAGTTTCTGAGATACTCAAACCACCCTGTCTGGCACCAACAATCATTCCATGGTCAATGTCACTTTAGATCACATTTCTCCCCCCATTTTGGTATTTGGTCTGAACAACAACTGAATCTCTTGGCCACGTCTGCATGCTTTCATGCTTTGAGTTGCTGCCGCATGATTGGCTGATCAGATATCTGCATTAGTCAGCAGGTGTCCGACTGTTTCTGATGAAGTGGACACTAAGTGTATATCGATAAATAAAAAAGTGATGTAAATAGAGAGCAAAAATAGTGAGAGTTTGTGGGTTCATTGTCTTTACAGAAATCTAACGGCGGAGGAGAAGAAGCCTTTCACAGAACATTGAGTGTGTGTCTTCAGGCTCTTGTACTTTTCTGATAGTAGCAATGAGAAGAGGACATGTCCTGGGTCATGGGGTCCTTAATGATGGATGCTATCCTTCTGAGGCATCGCTTTTTGAAAACGTCCTCGATGGTGGTGAGTCTGGTCCCTATAATGGAGCAGGCTGAGCTTACAGCCCTCTGCAGCTTTTTCTGATCCTGTGCAGTGGCCCCCTCCATACCAGACGGAGATGCAACCAGTTAGAATGCTCTCCGCGGTACAGGTGTTGAAATTTGATAGTGCCTTTGCTGACATACCAATTCTCCTCAAACTCTGAATGAAATATTGCCAGTGGTGTAATTTCAACAATACGTTGGACCAAGGACAGACCTTCAGAGATGTTGACACCCAGGAGCTTGAGGCTTCCCATCCTCTCTGCGGTTGGTGTTTGGAACGTTGCTTCATTTTTGATGCTTTTGTTATTCTGTGTAACACTGTTGGCCCCAGAGTGTGTGGCGACACTTGGGGCCTTTCTCCAGCATATCCCCGGGTATGTTGGTTGTTGATGCAAATAACGCATTTCACTGCACATTTTGATGCAAATGTGATAAATAATTCCGAATCTGAATCTATTTCTGGTTTACATGTTAGGAGACAAAAGGAAAGATAATACACTTATATTGGCTAATTTCCCTCCATAGATGCTGCCAGACTTGTTGAGTGCTTCCAGCATTTTGTATGTGTTGTCCAAGATTCCCTGCATCTGCAGAATCTTTTCTGTTGATATTTTTACTGGCTATCTCCCCACCCCACTTCCTTTTCAGTCCTGGTGAAGGGTCTCGACAGATGTTGCCTGGCCTGCTGAGTTCCTCCAAGTTTTTTTATTTTGCTAGAATTTTGCAGTATCTGCAGATAGATCAAGTGGACAGTCAGAGACTCACTTCCCAGAAAATACTAATACAAGGGTGCATAATTTTAATGTGATTGGAGGATAGTATAGGGGGCATGTCAGAGGTAGGTTCTTTATCCAGAGAGTGGTGGGTGCATGGAATGCATTGCCAGGGGTGGTGGTAGAGGGAGATACATCAGGGGCATTTAAGAGAAAAAAAATGGATGTCTATGTAGGAGGGAAGGGTTGAATCGATGGCAGAGTAGATTAAAAGGTTGGCACAACTTTGTGGGCTGAATGGCCTATGCTGTGCTATAATGTTTTATTTGTATGTTCTATGTTCTATGCCATCTCCAGTTTCTCCATATTTAAAAAAAATATTTTGGTATGATTTTTGCAATCATATCTGAAATGCTTATTTATATTTGTAATCCATGTTTTAATTTCAACAAAGGATTTATTCATTTGAGTCAGATTAATTCTTAAATTCAATTTTATTTAAAGGGTAGTGAATGTCAGAGACATTATAATAAAAAAAACAATAATTTCAGTGATAATCTTAACAGACAGCAAAGCCTTATGTCAAGCTCTGAAGGCTGTCAAAGACTACTTTTGGGACACAGTCCCACCAGATATTTACCATCCAGAACATGTTGCCAGCATCAGACCTCACCTTCAGGGTGCAGAGAGGCAGCGAGAACGGCCCTCTAGTTGCAGGGTCTGAGGCTGACCCTGCCCAGTACAATCAATAGTTCAATTGTTCCATGTAGTATCAGAGAAATGTATGCAATACTGTACACATCCTGAAACTCTTTTTCTTACCAGAAATCCACAAAAACAGAAGAGTGCCTCAAAGAATGAGTGACAGTTAAAACGTTAGAACCCCCAAAGCAACTCCACTCCTCCCCTCCCACGCACAAGCAGCAGCAAAACAAAGACCCTCCCCACACCCACCCTCTTCTGCAACAACCACCCACCCTCCACCCACCAAGAATGCAATAGCAAGACCCCCAATCCACATTGTCCTCAACCATGTGACAAAAATCACAGGGATTCACTGGTGATTTTCCATCACAATCGCTATCTTATCACAGCTGACACTGTGTTCTATTCAAGGGGCACTAATTATACGGTAGTCAAACACACCTCATATGCTCTGACACAGGTAAGTACACCTTTCATCTCTGCATACTTACCCAATAAAATCTGAGCCATTAATTTTAATGAACTGAAAATTATAGGTTGCAAACCCATCATTTTCAGAGATAGTAAATATAAACAGCAGCTTAGTAACTGCTGAAGTAGTCCTGACAGTCAAAAAAGCCAGCGCTACCGTTTGCTTCAAAATCTTAACAAAAATACTCATGTTGTGTAAGTGAAATGGTTAAGATGGTGAATTCTCCAGTGGGTCTCTTGAGAATTTTTGATTGACTGATCAAAACTATCCTGAGATTTAAGTTAAAATGATTAATGTATTGCAATTTACAAAGTTTGAGCAAATTGGTAAAAAAAAGTCATCTTGTAATCATGGAAAATAAAAAGATTTCTGCAGTGTGACAGTGTTTGCTCTGGGAAAGCATGTCCTGTACCTCCTTCCCAAAGGCAGTGATAGTCAGGCATTTAGATTATGAGGACACGCAGTCCCCTTTTATTGTCATTTAGTAATGCATGCATTAAGAAATGACATAATGTTTTTCCAGAATGGTATCACAGAAACACATGACAAACCGACTTAAAAACTGACAAAAACCACATAATTATAACATATAGTTACAACAGTGCAAAGCAATACCATAATTTGATAAGAACAGACCATTGGCATGGTAAAAAGTCTCAAAGTCTCTTGAAAGTCCCATCATCTCACGCAGACGGTGAACCTCCAGCGCCACAAACTTGTCGATGCAGCATCCTGGAAGCATCCGACTACAGTCCGACTCCGAGTCCATCCGAAAACTCCGAGCCTCTGACCAGCTCTCCGACACCGAGCACCGGGCACCATCTCTGCTGAGTGCTTCGACCCCGGCCCTGGCAACAGGCAATAGGCAAAGCCGAGGATTTGGGGCCTTCCACTCCAGAGATTCTCGATTGCACAGTAGCAGCGGCAGCGAAGCGGGCATTTCAGAAGTTTCTCCAGGTGTTCCTCCGTGCTTCTCACGGCTGTCTCCATCAAATCAGGATTGCGCACGGCCCCTCAGTTAACACATATCGATATCAATTTGGAACAGCCGCGCGTTCTGCGTCGCACCGCCATCTTCTCCTCCCTCCCCGAACCAGTATTGTGTGTGTCGCACTCTCGACTCTGCGCAAAAGTGCACTTTAGGTTCAGCTTTTAAGAAAAAAACATTAGAAGGAGGTGCAGGCCATCTAATGTTATTATGGCTGATCTTTCTCCTTGGTACCGCTGCTCTAAACCCATACCCTTGATTCCCTGTCAATCTCCATTTTAATTGACTTTACTAATTGACTTAAGATCAATGATCCTCTTGGGTACACATTTATTTTATTTTTGTAATTTTATTTATTTAGAAATACAGCCTGGTTACAGGCCCTTCCAGCATAACGAGCCCACACTGCTAAATTACACCCATGTGACCAATTAACCCACTAACCCATAAGACCATGAGATATAGGAGCAGAATTAGGCCGATCAGCTCATCGAGATTGCTCCACCATTCCATCATGCCTGACTTATTTTTCCTCTGAAGCCCATTCTTCTGCCTTCTTCCCAAATCCTTTGAGGACTTTTCCAATTAAGAACCCATCAAATTCTGCTTGCAATATACTGAATGACTTGGGCAGCACAAACATTTGCTGCTGAATTCCACAGATTCATCACGCTAACGAACTTTCCTCTCATCTACCTTCTAAAGTGATGTTCATCCACTTTGAGGCTGTGACCTTCAGTCCTAGGCTCCCCCACTATCCACCTCCACTCTCCACTCTCCACCTCCACGACGGCAGCGCGCGCGGCCACTTCGGTGGTGATGTCTGTTATCTGTCAAGTAGGGGACTGTGCACAATTCTGATTTGATGGAGACAGATGTGAGATTACGGAGGAACATCTGGAAAACTTCTGAAATGCCCACTTCGCTGCCGCTGCTTCTGTGTGGTAACTTCTGGAGCAGAAGGCCCTGAAATCCTCGGCTTTGTGTGCTTCAACGGCCGGGGAGAGGCCGAAGGTGCTTGGCAGAGGATGGCGCTTGGGAGGGTGTATCGGAGAAGCTGGTCAGAGGCTCAAAGTTTCCGGACGGATGGACTCAGTATCGGCTGTGGTCGGCTGCTTCCAAGGCATCGGCAAGTCGACGGTGCCTGGAGGTTTATGGCAGGGAGTTTCTCCCTTTTGCCGCCTGCTATCAGGGACTCAGGAGTCGATCGACTCGGGGACTATTGAGACTTTATTTACCGTGCCCATGGTTTGTTCTTCCTCAAATTATGGTATTGCTTTGCACTGCTGTAACTATATGTTATAATTATGTGGTTCTGTCAGTGTTAGTCTTTGGCTTGTCCTGTTTTCTGAGAAACGTTGTATCATTTCTTAATGCATGTATGCATTTCTAAGTGATAATAAAAGAGGTCTGAGTGTTCTCATAATCTAATGTTCATATATCTTTGGAATGTGGAAGGAAGTTGAAACACCTGGAGGAAACATATGTGGTCGCGGAGAAGAGTACAAATTTCTTATAAACAGTAGCAGAATTGAATATGGGTCGCTGGCACTGCTATACAATACACCAACCGCTATGCTATTGTGCTGCCCCTCATGTCTAATAAGATTTCCAAGAACTTATAATCCTGTGAGTGAAGAAATGTCTTCTAATTTTTATACTGATTTGCAAACACTAACCCTGTGTCAAACCCCATATGAATTTGAGTATTTCAATAGGATCGTCTACCATTCTTCGAGAGTGAAGGGAAAACGTGATGTCTGCCTAGTTTCTCCTCATTGTCAGGAGGACTGACCCAAGTGCAGAGAAGTGGAGGCGATTTAGCAGTGGGTGATCACTCTTAATAATAAACTGCAAAATAACAGGCCACGAGGGGTAGAACAAGACAGGAGAGATATTTTACATGACAAGTCAACAAGGTAACTGAAGGCTAGGACCAAATGGTTGAGGCTGGCTGGTTCGATGGGTAAACAAGGACTGTATATGAGAGCTGGGTTTAAATAGGTTGCCGGTGATGAGTTGGAAGGGAGTGGCAAGTGATTCTTGTTAGCTGGGAGGTGCCTGCCTGTGTAGATCTGGCTCTCATTTGATAAACCTACCATCCTAGAAATTAATCTAGTGAACCACAAAGAAGAGAAAATCTGCATTTGCTGGAAATCAAAGTAATACACACAAAGTGCTGGAGGAACTCAGCAGGCCAGGCAGCCAGTAAGGAGATGAGGTGAGAGAGGGTAACGGGAATGTGAATGGTGAGGGCGGGGGCAAATACCAGAAGTTCGAGAAATCGATGTTCATGCTATCAGTTTGGAGGCTACCTAGACGGGGTATAAGGTGTTGCTTCCCCAACCTGAGTGTGGCCTCATTGTGGCAGTAGAGGAGGCCATGGACTGATGTGTCAGGATGGGAATGGGCAGTAGAATTGAAATGGGTGGCCACCGTGAGATCCCGCTTTTTCCCTCACTTTATCTCCCTTCTTCCCCATATCCCCACTCTGGTGCTCCTCCCCCTTCCCTTTCTTCCATTACCTTTGTCGTCACCTATCAAATTTTCCTTTCTCCAGCCCTTTATCTGTTTCGCCGATTGACTTCCCAGCTTTTTGTTTCACCCCTCTCCCGGTTTCACCTATCACCTACCACCTTGCACTGCTTCATGCCCTCCCACCACCCTCTTGCTCCGGCCTCTCATCCCTTCTTCCAGTCTTGATGAAGGGTCTCAGCCTGAAACGTCGACTCTTTACTCTTTTCCATAGACGCTGGCCTGGCCTGCTGAGTTCCTCCAGCATTTTGTGTGTATTACCTTAATCTGCTGAACCTTTGGTACACTTTCTTCTAAAAAGTATATCCTTTCTGAGGGAGAGACCAGACCTGCACATAATATTCCAGATGCTGTACCATCAAGCCCCTATTAACTGGAAGAAGTCCTCACTTGCACTCAAATCTTCTTACAGCTAAGACATAAATATTTTTCACCTTCCTAAGTGTTATTTTATCCACATACATGGTCCTTCTGAATTCCAACCTCTTTAATCTCTCAGTGTATTAAAAAATATTCTGTGTTTCTACCAAAAGAAACAACTTCACATTTTTTGCCATTTTCCATCTGCTGTGTTTCCTGGCCATTCACTTGCCTGACTTGTATCCTCTGAAATGTCTTTGCATGCTCCTCACTGTCCACACAGTCACCGAGCTTTGTAGATAGACTGCAGTGCACTTCCACGTCGTCGCCAGGAGACTAATTGGAGAAAGTCCAGAGGAGGTTCATGAGAATGATTCTGGGAATGAAAGGGTTAATGCAGGAACATTTGATGGCTCTGAGCCTGTATCTGCTGGAGTTTAGAAGAATGGGGGGGGGGGGTGGAAATCTCATTGAAACCTATTGAATAGTGAAAAGCCTAGATAGAGTGAATGTGGAGAGGATGTTTCCTATAGTGGGAGTGTTTAGGATCAGAGGGTACATTTCAATAGATCAATAGTTCCATTTCATATCTGAGGATGTACACAATATACAACCTGAAGTTCTTATTCTTTGCAGACATCCACAAAAATAAAAGAGTGCCTCAAAGAATGTGACAGTAAAAAAGCTAGAACCCCAACCCCCCCTCCCACTCAACCCCCACGCTCAAACAGCAGAAGTACGGTGACTCTCCTCCTCCCCCACCCTCCCCTCCCCCACTTATTTTGGCAAAAAAAGCATCAGCACCCTCCACCCACCAAGCAAGCAATAGCGAAGCCCCCAGGAAAGACCATGATCTGTAGTACTACAAAAACTATCATTCACCTGACAATTCGACATACCACACACGCTCTTTAATATAGGGACAGAGAGGAGTCACCCTTTCACAGTGAGAGGGGAGGTTAATAAAGACAAACAACTTTCTGATTTACTGTGTTAAAGTCTGCCGTGTCACTTTTATTTTGAGTTCTCTGACTTGAGAGTTGGCAATAAAATCTCCCCCACCAACGAGAGAGAGAGAGAGAGAGAGAACGTGATCTGAGTACAGAGCCTCTGACAGCTGATCTGTTGTTCCCAATGTTCTATTTTCTCCTGCGACGCTTCAGTTGGTAGCACTGGTAGAGGATCGGCTCGTCCCCAGAATCCCTGAAGGCGTGTTCGCCTTCTAGGTCGTGTCCTTGGGGTATCGAAAAATGGCTGATCAGTGAGCCCGCGGGAGTGGATCGCATCACCATAAAGAACTGGAGTTTAAGTATAGCTCCAGGTCAGGGTCTTCGACAGAAACCACCTTGAAAAGGAAAAAGAGAGATATTAAAGGAAGAACTTAAGCTGTTTCCACAGATGAGCTTGAAGAAGCTGCTGTCAAGCACCATTGTAGCTCTGCCCACTCAGAATAGAGGGTTGTCTGTTTAGAACAGAGATGAGGAGGAGATGCTTTAGCCAGAGGGTAGTGCATCTTTGGAATTTGTTGCCACAGGTAACTGTGGAGCACAAGTCATTTGGTACATTTAAAGCAGAGTTTGACCAGTTCTTCAACAGTTACAGAGAGAAGGCAGGAGAGTTGGGTTGAGAGGGGTTATAAATCAGCCATGACGGAATGGCAGAGTAGTTTCAATGGTCCGAATGGCCTAATCGTGCTCCTATGTCATATGGCCTTATAGTCTAGATTGTGAACAGTTGGGCCTAAGTACAGATCCCTATACATAGAGCATAGAACATAGAACATAGACATAGAAAATAGAATAGTACAGCACAGTACAGGCCCTTCGGCCCACAATGTTGTGCCAACCCTTAAACCCTGCCGCCCATATAACCCACCACCTTAAATTCCTCCATATTCCTGTCTAGTAGTCTATTAAACTTCGCTAGTGTATCTTCCTCCCCCACTGACTCAGGCAGTGCATTTCATGCACCAACCACTCTCTGAGTAAAAAACCTTCCTCTAATATCCCCCTTGAACGTCCCACCCCTTACCTTAAAGCCATGTCCTCTTGTATTGAGCAGTGGTGCCCTGGGGAAGAGGCACTGGCTATCCACTCTATCTATTCCTCTTAATGTCTTGTTTACCTCTATCATGTCTCCTCTCATCCTCCTTCTCTCCAAAGAGTAAAGCCCTAGCTCCCTTAATCTCTGATCATAATGCATACTTTCTAAACCAGGCAGCATCCTGGTAAAGCTCCTCTGTACCCTTTCCAATGCTTCCACATCCTTCCTATAGTGAGGTGACCAGAACTGGACACAGTACTCCAAGTGTGGCCTAACCAGAGTTCTATAGAGCTGCATCATTACATCGCGACTCTTAAACTCTATTCCTCAACTTATGAAAGCTAACATCCCATAAGCTTTCTTAACTAACCTATCCACCTGTGGGGAAACTTTCAGAGATCTGTGGACACATAACATCTCACAACTTGCATCCTCATGCCAAAAATGCACGCTTATTCCAGTTCTCCATTGACTGTCCACAAATCAGTACTCAATTCATACCTGTACATTAATGTGCACTCTAATTATATGTTGTCACTTTCTTCTGGCAAGTTAAGTTATTTTTTCAATGTTAATCTATAGCACGTTAACAAGTTTAGCCCTTTTGATTTTGGTTCTGATTTAAGATAGCGTAGGTGAGACACAGTGACGCCTTACTGGCAGCATATAAAACTAATAACTACTCCATTCATCACACTTTTTATGAACAATGATCTCTGCAATCAATAGCTTAAAACTGTTATTTTGGAGCTGTGATTTTGAACTGCCTGTATGACTTGGCATTTTACAGGGTTCTGGGCGATTTGGTGAACTGGAGTCTGAAAGGTGCAGTCCAGTTGCACGGGTGCAGCGTGACCCAGACTCAAGAGGGAGGAATGAGCCAATAGTTGGCCTTTGCACAAACAGACTTGGGGCAGAATCGCAGCGGAAGTGCCTGGACCCGAGAGGGAAGAATGAGCCGACGTTTTGCAGATTTTGGCACAGGGCCAGATTGAAAAGATTAGGGTGTCAGGGCTGGAGGCGAGGGACAAGCTGGCATTCAGCTTGCTGCTCTGCGGGGTTGATCCATCACAGCATTGAACTGAGGCTGTGGCCTGCAACTACGGGCTCCTGGCCAGCTGCAGTGATGAACTACTTTTGCTGCTGCTGGCTCACTTTAATGAACTTTATTTTTCTCTTTCAGTATTTTTATTAGTTTCTACATAGAAGAATACAGAGTACAAGAAAGTATTAAAAAACATATAAAGGTTAAAAAAAACTACCAATTACATGATATCTATTCAAAATAACAATCTCATTACCCCATATTCATGTAGGTTAGTCAAAGTTGTATTGAAATATACTAATTTATTACAAAAAAAGTGTCTAACCCCTACCAAGACCGAAGCTGTTTATTAAGGAGATAAAAAGGTAAAATACCTTCTCGTATAATAAAAATTAATAATAGCCAACATTTCAATATAAACAACGAATTGAGGGTTCTGAAAGTTTTGAAAATAATTCAGAAAGGGTCCCCACAATGTTTGAAAGTCTTGACAAGATTCAGAAATTGAACAATGAATCTTCTCTAAATCTAAGCATGACATAATGTCGCATAACCATTGAGCAGGAGTGGGAGGAGAAACACCTTTCCATTTAAACAAACGTGCCCTCCTAGCTATAAGAGAGCTAAAGGCCAAAATATGTAAATCAGATGTCTTCAACTTGATATCTTGTCCTGCGATAATACCGAATAGGGCCGTCAGAGGAATAAGGCTTAAAATTGACTTTGAAAAGTAAAGAAAAAGTTTGAAAAACTTCCTTCCAATATTTTTCAAGACACGGACAAGTCCAAAACATATGAACTAATGAAGCTTCTCCATTATTACATCTGTCATAGTAGGGAGATATATCTGAATAAAAACAAGATAGCTTATCCTTAGTCATATGAGCTCTATGTACCACCTTAAATTGTAAGAGGGAATGGCGAGCACATAACGATGAAGTATTAACCAGTTTAAAAATTTAATTCCAAGTTTCCTCAGATACTGATGTCTGTAAATCTTGTTCCTAGAGATTCTTAATTTTGTCTAAAGGAATATTTCTCATCTCCAGTAAAATACCATAAATATTAGATATTGGACCATTATGAAAAGGTGTCAAATTAAAAATTACGTCTAATAAGTTCTTATCTGAGCTTATAGGAGATGTGCATAATTGAGATCTTAGAAAGTCTCTGATTTGTAGATATCTAAAAAAGTGAGTTTTGGGTAAGCTACATTTAGCTGACGGTTGCTCAAATGAGAAAGGATTTCCTCCAACAAACAGATCATAAAAACATTTAATACCCAACCTGTCCCATTCTTTAAAAACTAAATCAGTCATGGATGGTCTAAAAAAAATTAGAATAAGTGGGACCAGAACGGGAAAATCTCAATAAACCAAAATGTTTTCTAAATTGTATCCAGATCCTCAGAATATGTTTAATTATTAAATTATCAGTTTTATCAGAAAACACAGCTTTCAATTCATGAATATGTATTCACAGTTATATTATTGTTTTCTAAATGCACAATTACCACTTCATGAATGTAAGATTCCACCATTTTCTGTACTACTGATGTCAGGCTAACTCTAGTGCCATTGTTTTTTTTTCGTAACAACACACCCAGAATGCTGGCAGGACTCATCGATGGAGGGAAACGAACAGTTGATGTTTCGGTCTGAGACACTTCATCAGAATCCTTCTACCAGCATCAAGGAGGAGGTACAGGAGCTTGAAGATGCACACCCTACATTTTAAAAACAGCTTCTTCCCCACCGCCATCAGATTTCTGAATGGTCCATGAACACATGAACACTTACCATAGAAACCACAGAAACTACAGCACAGAAACAGGCCTTTTGGCCCTTCTTGGCTGTGCCGAACCATTTTCTGCCTAGTCCCACTGAGGAAGTTCCACTTCCTCATCATATTACCCTCTTTTTGCATTATTTAGATTTCCTATTGGAAAAGACAATGGAGAAGGTGTCTACGTGCGGTGGTCTCTCGCTCCTCTTGCACGCTGCTCCTGAGGGAAGTCCTTGCACTCGAGTGAAATCTCTCTCCCTCGATGCTGTTGGTTAGTACTGGAGTGAGGTTTAATTGATGTGGATTGTAGATTGAGACTTTTTTTAGCGTGTCGCACCAGACAGTCAGCCATTCTTGTCTGGTGCGTGGTTTCGGGATTAGTCTCCTTTCGGATTAAACGGGTCACGATATGAATGTTCCCGACTCGACCCTTTTTTTTTTATGAGGCCAAGTGGCTAGCTCGATGCTCAACCCGGCACAGATGGAAAATGTGCTCGGGGGTGGCCCAACTTGGATTCGAACTCGGAAGCCTTCGCTCCGGAGTCCGGCACTGATGCCACTGGGACTCATTCAGGTTTATAATGTGTTCTGTTTTCTAGTGCGAGTTGTGGTTGTTCTTTTTTGTTGCTACTTTTGGGTGATTTTTGAATCGGGGTAGCCCGCAGGTAGTGAACACTGCACTGAATTATGCGTTTTGATTTTGCGTTTTATATTCTGTGTTTCTGCTCAATTTTTGTTGATATCTGCATAATGTTTTAGTGTGTGGGGGTGGGGGAGGGGAGGGGCTTTGATGTTTTTCTTTCAATGGTTTAGTTCCATGGTTCTTCTTTGTTTCATGACAGTCTGCAGGAAGACAGATTTCAGGGTTGTATATTGCATGCATACCTTGATAATAAATGTATTTTAAATCTTTGAATCTTATTGTAACCTATAGAATTTTTTATGTATTGCACTTGTAACTCTCAGTTCGGCTAGCGGCTTAATATAGGGGATGATAGCCCCCTCTGGCCTGGCAAACTTAAGCAATCTCGTTTGGGTGGATGCTGCACGATGTGTCCCCTGTTACAAATCAGTACCATGAAATAACAAACAGTACATAATAAGCAATTAAACGATTGAGCTTCATAATTCTTAATTTGACTGCATGGTTAGTAAAGAAACAACAGAAAAGAAAAGGGTCTATTCACATGAAACAGACTAAAGCACAAGGTTGGATCTCACTAATAAGGCCGTTCGTCCACCATCGACCTCCTCCGATCGTCGCTGCCCTTCGGACCCTCGCTACAAGTCCACTCCATTCGGTAGTATACCAACTCTCTCTGTTCGCGACTTCTCTCCTCATCTCTCCCGGGCAAATACCCTGAATTCTCGGCTCCCAGACACACATCTCCCTCTTCCGTACAACTGAAGGCTTCAGCAATTCGGGCCTCACCAGTACCCCAGCAGGAAATCCCGACTCTCCCTGTGGTCATCCGGAGCATCCACTAAGAGGGCCTCACCCTCAGGCACTCCAGAAAACTTGGGTGTCCCCATCAGTCTCGCTACTTCCCCGGGCCGTACTACCATTGGCTTCGACTGGGTGAACCACACAGTCCCTCGTCTAAATTCGGTATCCCGGCCTAATGCAGCCACGCACTTCCTCAAAAGCAGCTCAAAACACCGGGTGCATGGACAATGTCCCCAGAAAACTCTCGCCGGCCCTCTCCTTGCAGGCCCCCATGAGCCTCCTCACAAGAGGGGTGTTGGTCCCCACCAGAATTGAAACTCCACCCGCCTCAACAGGGTCCGGACAAACCAGTACTAATGTATCCAGGACCTCAGACACTCCCACATCAGCCTCCGAGAACTCCAACTTCACTGACAAATAACCATCGTATGGATAATCACCAGACTGAGACCCCAAATCTCCAATGCGCTGAATGGTGTCAAGGGTAAATGCTTCAGATACCGGTTGTAAAACGAACAGTACAGTAACGTGACCTGCGACCTGGTGTCGAGTGTGGATTTAGCGTATAATCCCTCTATCCGTAGTGACACACTGGAGCGTGGTCCCACTAAGCCTTCAGGAATAGGGTCTTTCGCTTTCAGGGGTTCCTTGATACATTGCTGGGAAAGTGTTCCCCCAGAGACACCCTCACGCACTGTACTGCTACACAACACACGTCAGTCGTAACCGTTCAGATTTGGAGTTCTTCCTCCTTTCTCCAAGTAGGGGGGCTAAATTTGCAAGCTTACAGTTTCTGTGTATCACTCCAGAACCACAAGAACATACATAAGTAGTTGGAGCAGGAACGGATCATGTTTCAATACTGGTTCGTCATTCACAACCAATCTTCCACATGAAGCCTTCTCCAGTTCTGTCCTCATTTCCTTCTGTTCTATTAATTCCCAGATCCCTTTGAATGTCTGAGCTTCCACACCTGTCCTGGTTAGAAAGTTGCAAACTTACCTCACTTTTGAGTAAAGATATTCCTCCTCATCTCTATCAAAAAATGTTATCGCCTATAACTTATCATACAAGCTCGATTTCAATGTTTAAGAGAAGTTTGGGCAGGTACATAAACAGTAGGGATATGGAGGGCTATGGTCCTGGTGCAGGTCGTTGGGAGTAGGCAGTTTAAATGGTTCGGCATAGACTAGAAGGTCCAAGAGGCCTGTTTCTGTGCTGTGCTTTTCTATGACACTATGACTTTATTACTGGCCTGGTCCTAGATTCCATGGAGATAGGAACTATCATAAACACAAGACATTCTGCAGATGCTGGAAATCCAGAGTAACACACACAAAATGCTGGAGGAACTGAGCAGGTCAGGCAGCATCTTTGGAAATGAAGAGATAGTCGACATTTCATTGTGAGACCCTTCATCAGGACTGTAAAGGAAGCCAGAATAAGAAGATGGGGAAAGGAAGGAGTACAAGCTAGAAGGTGATTGGAGAAGCCAGGGGGAGGGGAAATGAGGCTGGGAGGTGATAGGTGGAAAAGGGAAAGGGCTGGAGAAAAAGGAATCTGATAGGACAGGAGAGCAGACCCCCGATCCCTTTAGCCACAAGGGCCATATCTAACTCCCTCTTAAATATAGCCGATGAACTGGCCTCAACTGTTTCCTGTGGCAGAGAATTCCACAGATTCACCACTCTCTGTGTGAAGAAGTTTTTCCTAATCTCAGTCCTAAAAGGCTTCCCCTTTATCCTCAAACTGTGACCCCTCGTTCTGGACTTGCCCAACATCGGGAACAATCTTCCTGCATCTAGCCTGTCCAATCCCTTTAGGATTTTATACATTTCAATCAGATTCCCCCCTCAATTTTCTAAATTCCAACGAGTATAAGCCTAGTTCATCCAGTCTTTCATCATATGAAAGTCCTGCCATCCCAGGAATCAATCTGGTGAACCTTCTTTGTACTCCCTCTATGGCAAGGATGTCTTTCCTCAGATTAGGGGACCAAAACTGCACACAATACTCCAGGTGTGGTCTCACCAAGGCCTTGTACAACTGCAGTAGTACCTCCCTGCTCCTGTATTCAAATCCTCTGGCTATAAATGCCAGCATACCATTCGCCTTTTTCACCGCCTGCTGTACCTGCATGCCCACTTTCAATGACTGGTGTATAATGACACCCAGGTCTCGTTGCACCTCCCCTTTTCCTAATCGGCCACCATTCAGATAATAATCTGTTTTCCTATTTTTGCCACCAAAGTGGATAACTTCACATTTATCCACATTAAATTGCATCTGCCATGAATTTGCCCACTCACCCAACCTATCCAAGTCACTCTGCATCCTCTTAGCATCCTCCTCACAGCTAACACTGCCGCCCAGCTTCGTGTCATCCGCAAACTTGGAGATGCTGCATTTAATTCCCTCATCCAAGTCATTAATATATATTGTAAACAACTGGGGTCCCAACACTGAGCCTTGCGGTACCCCACTAGTCACTGCCTGCCATTCTGAAAAGGTCCCGTTTATTCCCACTCTTTGCTTCCTGTCTGCTAACCAATTCTCTATCCACATCGATACCTTACCCCCAATACCGTGTGCTTTAAGTTTGCTAAGAGGTAAGAGGGGAGCCAGAGTGGGAAATAGATGAAGAGGGAAGGGGGGAGGCTGGAGGGAAATTACCGGATGTTAGAGAAATTGATGCTCGTGCAAAAGCCTACATCTATGGACTCCAGAGCCTGCTGACCATGAAACTAGCAGGCATGAACTTCAGATTGCGGCTCCTGCCATTGATCTCACCGGCTCCAACACCTCAGGGCATATTCAAAACCCGGACTCCAGCAACAACCATGGAGACATTCAAAGTGATTGTGCAACCACCAACTGCGACTCCAGCCTTGAACTCCAGGCTGGGTCTTTATGTGCTGCTATTGTGACTCCCGTCTCCCCTTCCCCCACCACCACTCTGCAAACCCGTCTCCCTCAGATCCCACTGTCAGCTCCTGGGCCCTCAGAGGCTCCATCTTCCTCTCACCCCAACCATCCCCTCTCCACTGACACCCCCAGCCTCCCCCCTCCCCCCTCTGATCCCAGCTCTCATCCATGCCGGGTCTTTACCATCCCCTCCGACCTTCAACTGTTTGAGGCAGAGCCCCAGTAAGGGCCTCACCTTTGTCCCCCTTCGCCCACACCTCAGCGAGTTCTGTGTTCGCCACGATGCGGAACTTTTCTTCCGCCGTCTCCGTCTCCGAGCCTACTTCTTCGGCAAGGACTCTTCCACCCCCACCGATGACCCCTTCTCCTGTCTTCAACCCTCCTCTTCTTCATGGACACCCCGCTCTGGTCTTCTGCCTGCTCTGGATCTCTTTATCGTTAACTGCCGACGGGACATCAACCGTCTTGACTTCACCGCACCTTGTCCCCATTCCAACCTCACTCCTTCGGAACGCTCTGCTCTCCACTCCCTCTGCACTAATCCTAACATTATTAAACCCGCCGATAAGGGAGGTGCTGTTGTAGTCTGGCGTACTGACCTCTACCTTGCCGAGGCACAGCGACAACTCGCGGATACCTCCTCTTATTTACCCCTCGATTGTGACCCCACTAAGGAGCACCAGGCCATTGTCTCCAACACCATCACCGACTTTATCCGCTCAGGGGATCTCCCATCCACTGCTACCAACCTTATAGTTCCCACACCTTGCACTTCCCGTTTCTACCTCCTACCCAAGATCCACAAACCTGCCTGTCCTGGCAGACCTATTGTCTCAGCTTGCTCCTGCCCCACCGAACTCGTTTCTGCATACCTCGACACGGTTTTATCCCCCCTTGTTCAATCCCTTCCGACCTATGTTCGTGACACTTCTCACGCTCTTAAACTTTTCGATGATTTTAAGTTCCCTGGCCCCCACCGCCTTATTTTCACCATGGATGTCCAGTCCCTATATACTTCCATCCCCCATCAGGAAGGTCTCA
Source organism: Mobula birostris (assembly GCF_030028105.1). Classification (NCBI taxonomy): domain Eukaryota; kingdom Metazoa; phylum Chordata; class Chondrichthyes; order Myliobatiformes; family Myliobatidae; genus Mobula; species Mobula birostris. Next base: position 15,126,624 of record NC_092370.1, read on the forward strand.
AAGCTCTACGCTTCTTTTTGGATTCCAGACCTAATCAGTTCCCCTCTACCACCACTCTGCTCCGTCTAGCGGAATTAGTCCTTACTCTTAATAATTTCTCCTTTGGCTCCTCCCACTTCCTCCAAACTAAAGGTGTAGCTATGGGCACCCGTATGGGTCCTAGCTATGCCTGCCTTTTTGTTGACTTTGTGGAACAATCTATGTTCCGTGCCTATTCTAGTATCTGTCCCCCACTTTTCCTTTGCTACATCGACGACTGCATTGGCGCTGCTTCCTGCACGCATGCTGAGCTCGTTAACTTTATTAACTTTGCCTCCAACTTTCACTCTGCCCTCAAGTTTACCTGGTCCATTTCCGACACCTCCCTCTCCTTTCTAGATCTTTCTGTCTCTGTCTCTGGAGACAGCTTATCCACTGATGTCTACTATAAGCCTACTGACTCTCACAGCTATCTGGACTATTCCTCTTCTCACCCTGTCTCTTGCAAAAACACCATCCCCTTCTCGCAATTCCTCCGTCTCCGCTGCATCTGCTCTCAGGATGAGGCTTTTCATTCTAGGATGAGGGAGATGTCTTCCTTTTTTAAAGAAAGGGGCTTCCCTTCCTCCACTATCAACTCTGCTCTTAAACGCATCTCCCCCATTTCACGTACATCTGCTCTCACTCCATCCTCCCGCCACCCCACTAGGAATAGGGTTCCCCTGGTCCTCACCTACCACCCCACCAGCCTCCGGGTCCAACATATTATTCTCCGTAACTTCCGCCACCTCCAACAGGATCCCATCACTAAGCACATCTTTCCCTCCCCCCCCCCCCGCATTCTGCAGGGATTGCTCCCTACGCAACTCCCTCGTCCATTCGTCCCCCCCCATCCCTCCCAACTGATCTCCCTCCTGGCACTTATCCGTGTAAGTGGAACAAGTGCTACACATGCCCTTACACTTCCTCCCTTACCACCATTCAGGGCCCCAAACAGTCCTTCCAGGTGAGGCAACACTTCACCTGTGAGTCGACTGGGGTGATATACTGTGTCCGGTGCTCCCGATGTGGCCTTTTATATATTGGCGAGACCCGACACAGACTGGGAGACGGCTTTGCTGAACATCTACGCTCTGTCCGCCAGAGAAAGCAGGATCTCTCAGTGGCCACACATTTTAATTCCATATCCCATTCCCATTCTGACATGTCTATCCACGGCCTCCTCTACTGTAAAGATGAAGCCACACTCAGGTTGGAGGAACAACACCTTATATTCCGTCTGGGTAGCCTCCAACCTGATGGCATGAACATCGACTTCTCTAACTTCCGCTAATGCCCCACCTCCCCCTCGTACCCCATCTGTTACTTATTTTTATACACACATTCTTTCTCTCACTCTCCTCTTTCTCCCTCTGTCCCTCCGAATATACCCCTTGCCCATCCTCTGGGTCCCCCCCGCCCCTTGTCCTTCTTCCCGGATCTCCTGTCCCATGATTCTCTCGTATCCCTTTTGCCTATCACCTGTCCAGCTCTTGGCTCCATCCCTCCCCCTCCTGTCTTCTCCTATCATTTTGGATCTCCCCCTCCCCCTCTAACTTTCAAATCCCTTACTCACTCTTCCTTCAGTTAGTCCTGACGAAGGGTCTTGGCCTGAAACGTCGACTGCACCTCTTCCTAGAGATGCTGCCTGGCCTGCTGCGTTCACCAGCAACTTTGATGTGTGTTGCTTGATGTTCATGCCATCAGGTTTCTGCCAAGGAAAAACCATTGCTGCATTTAGCCTATCTAGAAATTTCTAAGATACAGTGCCTTTTCCAGTCCTTAAATCTCTAAGGAATACTGTCGCATAGTATTTGTTCTCTTCCCATACATCAAACCTGTCATGCCTGAAACATTCTGTTCTGCGAGTTAGTGGTGAAGTGGCAGAACTCATCCGGCAACGTGTTGGCAATTTGCATCTCAAAGAGTATCTTCTCCCTGGTACAACATCCTGAATGACTTGCACATTAGTCATGGCGTCCACATTAAGCATGCTGGAAAATTCCGGTCAAACGTTTAGCAAGTGGCAGTCTCCAGGACCCAAAGTCTGGCTGTAGGAATTAATTTGGGACTGATTTTGATTTTGACCGCAGCTGCAAATACAGATCTTTCTGCATTTGCCAAGTAAAAGTCTTGCAGCCTCAATGAGCCATGATTTCTTAACAGTCAGACAACTTGTACATACTGGTGTGGTGCAATGTGGTGCAAAGGTGCCCTTGGTACACCCTTAGGTTGTTAACGTATTTCACTATATGTTTTGATGTATTGTAAATGAAATAAGTAAATCTGAACATCTTGACCCATCATTCCTGGATGAGCTCAATGCATACTTTGATATGGAGAACTATGACACATCCACACACAGCCCACACCTCCGGATGATCCTGCAAGCTCAGTCTCTGAGAAGCTAAAGACATTTTCCATTGACTACAGCTCTGTTTTCAATGCTAAAATTCCAAGCAAGCTCATCACCAAATTCTGAGACCTGGGAGTCAATACCTCCTCTGTAAATGGATCCTTGACTTCCTGACCAAAAAGCAACAATCAGTAAGTATAAGGCAGCAACACCTCCGCCAGAATTATTCTGAACACCAGTGCTCCACAAAGTTGTGTTCATAGTCCCCATTCTATCCCCAGTACATTTATGACTGTCTGGCTAGATTCTACTCTGACGTTGTCTACAAGTTTATACACCATTCTGGGCTGTGTCTCATTGATCATTGTCACTAGGGTCTCTAGAAAAGAGATAGTTTAGAGGCAAGGGGTCAAGAAAATAACCTTTGACACAATATCAGCAAAACAAAAGAGCTGGTCATTGACTTCAGGAAAGTGATTGGTGCATATGCTCCTGTTTTCTTCAACAGTGCTGATGTTGAGAGGGTTGTGAGCTTTAAATTCCTAGGAGTGAACATCACCAATAACATAGACACCGAGGCCAAGAGAGCACACCAGCACCTCTACTTCTTCAGGAGGTTAAAGAAAGCTGGCATGCCCCTGTCAACACTTGCCAATTTTTTATAGATGTCATAATTCCCTGGTTAAGATTTTTACTGCTATGCTGTAGGTATTTCATTTTAGCAGTTCTGTAAAAGCAGTGTGTTCTGCTTTTAGGATGTTTTGGTTTTGGCTAAAAGATAAAGGGCTCTGATGTTCAGCTAGGGATGTTGTGTCAGCCAATCAGGATGGCGGAATTGAGGGGGGGCGGCAGAGAGAGATTTGTGGCGGACAGTGTGGTTCGCAGAAGCTGCGGCGAGGACAAGAGAGAAAATGGCTGAAAATACCGTGGGAAGGAGCATCCCTGTTGCCTTGTGCAGATGAATGGCTCCAAGGAGTGCCTGTTGGTTTGATTGAGATGGAGTTCAAGGGAAAGTCAGAACGAGGTGTGTGCTTTCACGCAGACCGTGGGTCCAGTGCGTGAGTAAAAAGGACATCTTGAAGATGAGCTCCAACTTTATGTGCACATTTGGACTGGGTTAACTGAAATGAGACCTTGTTCTCTTTTACTTTTCTGACTAAATGTTTGATAAAGCTGAAATTTATAAATATACTTCCTTTATAATTTTATGCCGTGTACGATCTGTTATTTCGTGCTGACCGACAATTGTGTACGAGCTGAGCATTAGCTCAGATCAAAGTTTCTTTAATTGGAACATTGTGATGTTCTTGTTTGGCTGAATCCCAAATCATATCGACCTAGATGCATATTGTTTATGAAAGGTGGCCTTCTCACCTCTGAGTCCCATGGCTGTTAGCAGGACCGGCAAAGAGGAAAGTTTCCATATGAGCCCACTGAGGGTGTTGCATTTGTGGGGGCTATCATCTGGCGATTCTTTGAATGCTGTGTAATTGCTGTTAAGAATTGATGAAGTGGTTTGTGTGTTTAAGCCTGTGTTTAAACTAGTGTCAGGGAAAGTGACTAAAGTGCTTTATCATGGACGCCACAGGGATTAAGGGTTGTTACAGTTCAAAGAAATTATATACAAATAATGCTTGTGTTTTGAGTGGGATGGATGTCCAAGTTCCTGATGAACAGGTGTTCAGAGTGCTAACTTCTATAAAAGTTTTGGGGAAAGTTTCGCTGATTGAGCTGCTTTTTGATCAATTGGCTGGTAAGGATGTCGTGTTAGTTCAGACGGGCAGTGATGTGACTGAAGTCACGCTGCCTGATAGCGTAGGGACACCTGGAGAGGCGGGGCCATATTTTTAGAGAAGGAGGGCATGTAGCTGAGGACGAAGACTTTAAAGACAAGTTGTTCTCATTTCTGCGAAGCGAGGGAAAAGAGGTGTCTGATGTCAAAGTTCTAATGGGTCCTTCAGTGGTTGGTTTAAATTCTGAGCTGGCTTTGGCTATTACATCACTGGTTGATAAATGCAGTAGTGTATCTGCAGAGAGCCAGGCAGATTTAGGTTTAGTCCTGATGAAGGGTCTCGGCCCGAAACGTCGACTGTACCTCTTCCTAGAGATGCTGCCTGGCCTGATGCACAGAATTCCTCGTGATTGCTTGAGGATGGAGCAAGTTGTGAAGGGCGCGCTGTCACTTGACACGATTGCCCTACGTATTTGAATGACCCGCGAGATGCGTCCTCTTCCATCTTTTACCGAGTTACTCAGAGAAGTCAGAGAGACGGAAAATGCGATTGAGAAGCAGTACATTTCCAAAAGCCGAGAAGTGTCTTCAGAGGTAGCCTCTGTTGCTAAAGTCAGAATCAGAATCAGGTCTATTATCACCAGCATGTGTTGTGAAATTTGTGACCCCTGATGTCACAGAGATAGAACTTTTGAGGAATAAGGTGGAAAACTTTTGAGCTGAGCTGATTCAATGGATGTCGGCTAATGTTTCAGCTAAACATGTTATGTCTATTGGGAAACCAGACCCACCTGTAGGACTTACGACGCAGCAGACTAGAAGGGTGATTGGTATTTTCTGTTACAATTGTGGAGGAGATGAACATTTCAAGTGAGACTCTGAAGGACAGGAAAATCTTTGAAAAGTAACTCAGCTGTTAATCAAATAGAGAAGAAAAGAGGCAAAATTACAGAGGGACCCAGTAAAGGAATGGGCTGGCATTTTGGAGAAGGTATGTTCCAATCAGTGTATCAAGGGAAATGTTGTTCGTCCATCATGACGTCGATGAGGACCTCGACACCATTATGATGGTGTCGAGACTAGTGCGTGATTTGGATTTAAGTGAGGGAGAGTTGTGCAGCGTCAGCCTCACTCTCTCTTCCCAATTCCCATCTGGATCCAGTAGCAAGACGGAGACTAGGTGCAGTGGATGACCAGGACATCTTCTGTGTCTTGTCCTGCTCTACATGTTCCATGACGCTTGCAGAGACCGCCTTCTTGACCGTTGGACCTTCCATTGGTCTCGTCCGCTCAATCCGCCGGAGTTTGTCTTCACATGCTGGGATAGACAACTCCCTATCTCACTGAGGGTTTGAGACCTGTTGGCTACCCTCACCTGGTTTAGCCGGCTTGTCGAGGCCGTCGCCCGGAGTGTGGCCGCTGTCGCATGCAAACAGCTACAGGGAGCCACAGGTGAGAGCTGAGTGCCAGGTGGGGACCAAAGGTGCACTAACCGCCTTGAAAAGGATGTGACATGTTCCCCCACCAGAGGCGCTACCCCTCATCAAGGGAAGTACTGAAGTGCAGAACACTATTCCTGAAGGCTTAGTGGGACCAAGCTCTGACGTATCCATTCGGATTGAAGGTGTTTATGCCAGAGCCATACTTGACACAGGTTCTCAAGTTACTTTGCTTTATAGATCCTTTTACAACCGGATGTTTGACGCATTTAACATTGAAACCATTCAGTGCCCCTGAGATTCGGGGGCTTGGTACTGATCAGTACCCACACGATGGTTACTTGTCATTGAAGTTGGAGCTTTCAGAAGAAGATGTCGGAGTAACTGAGACTATTGACACACCAGCGTTGGTCTGCCCGGATCCGGTTAAATACAATGGAGCCTCCATTCCTGTGGGAATGATTGTGAAAAGGCTTGTGGGAGCATGCAAGGAGAGAAATAGAGAGAACTTTCTGAAAGCCTTGTCCATTCACCCTGAGTTCAGAGCTGCTTTTGAGAAGGTGCAAGTTCCTCCTAAGCAGGATGATGAGCAGAAACGAGGAACTGTGTGGTACACCCAGTCTAAACCTGTCATGTTACATCCTAGAGGAGTAGCTAGAATGACAGATACCTCCAAATTCGCTGGAATGCCCAAAGCCTTGGCCATCCAGGTGGAGGCGCCTGATGATCAGGAAGAAGAGTCACACTTAGCTGCAGGAGTGCTGGTGCGACCCGAATTGCAGAAATCTTTGGCTATCTGCACAAACAGGATGATAGTGATTATCAGGAACACCTCAGGGAGAGAGGTTACCCTCAGATGTGGGGTGTTGACTGCCTCTCTTTTTCTTGTGATGGTAGTGTCTTGTATTCTGGGGAAAACAGAAGAGCAACAGTCCTCTGGATCGAGGATCTCGACATCGTGGTCATGCAACTTGGGTGACTCTCCGATGCCCAAGAAATGGAAAAGGAGATTAATTGAGAAGATGTTGGAATGCAAAGATGCCTTTTGTACCAATGAATCTGATGTTGGCTGCCCCAAGAGTACTTGCCACACTATTAGAGTGACCAAGGACACCCCTTTTCAGGAGAGGTCTTGCCAGTTATTACCAGCAGAGGTTGAAGATGCTCAGCTGCACCTGCTTAAACTGAAGGAAGTTGTGATGGAACAGGGAGACCTGAGCCGTTGGAAGACTGGAGTGGTAGATGGGGGAGGCACCCTCTAGTAGACAGGAAGGGTCACAAGGAGTGGTTGAGGTGGGAGAAGTTGAAGATGAGATAAGGTCTCAGAGAGTCAGGAAACCCTTAGCTAGGATGGCAGGGGATGCACTGGGAAACAGAAAGTTATGCCTGTTCCTGTAGTGAGATACGCTACTTCCATTTACAAATGGATTGGGGGTCCTGAAATCACAAAATTTATTTGAATAGTGTGTTATTAATAATGGTTTAGTAAGTCCCAAAGTCATGAGGACATGACGATTTTTGGTGTGCGGGGGAGTGTAACACCCTGGTTAAGATTTTTAGTGCTATGTTGTAGGTATTTCATTTTTGCAGTTCTGTAAAAGCAGTGTGTTCTGCTTTTGGGATGTTTTGGTTGGTTCGCTAAAAAATAAGCAGGTATGATGTTGTGTCAGCCAATCATGGTGGCAGAATTGGGAGAAAGTTTGAGAGATCAGGGTGGGGAGAGGTTTGTGACGGACTGTGTGTTTTGTTTTTTTTTGCTGGAGATATGGAGAGGACAGGACAGAAGATGAGAATACCGTGGGATGGAGCATCCCTGTTGTGTGAACTGGATTGTGCAGATGAACGGCTCCAAGGAGATAGAGCCCGTTGGTTTGAGGTGTATTTCGAGCGAGGGTCGGAATGTGGTGTGTGCTTTCACGCGGACCATCGGTCCAGTGCGTCCATAAAAAGGACAACTTGAAGATGAGCTTCAACTTGATGTGCACATTGGACTGGGTTAACTGAAATGGGCCCTTTCATTTTATTTTCCTTTTCTTTTTCCTACTAACTGTCTGATAGAGCTGAAATTTAGAACATAGAAGAACTTAGAACATAGAATAGTATAGCATACTACAGGCCCTTTGGCCCACAATGTTGTGCCGACCCTTAAACCCTGCCTCCCATATAACCCCTCACCTTAAGTTCCTCCATACACCTATCTAGTAGTCTCTTAAACTTCACTAGTGTATCTGCCTCCACCACTGACTCAGGCAGTGTATTCCACGCACCAACCACTCTCTGAGTGAAAAACCTTCCTCTAATATCCCCCTTGAACTTCCCACCCCTTACCTTAAAGCCATGTCCTCTTGTACTGAGCAGTGGTGCCCTGGCGAAGAGGTGCTGGCTATCCACTCTATCTATTCCTCTTAATATCTTGTATACCTCTATCATGTCTCCTCTCATCCTCCTTCTCTCCAGAGAGTAAAGCCCTAGCTCTCTTAATCTCTGATCATAATGCATACTCTCTAAACCAGGCAGCATCCTGGTAAATCTCCTCTGTACCCTTTCCAATGCTTCCACATCCTTTCTATAGTGAGGTGACCAGAACTGGACACAGTACTCCAAGTGTGACCTAACCAGAGTTTTATAGAGCTGCATCATTACCTCGCGACTCTTAAACTCTATCCCTCGACTTATGAAAGCTAACACTCCATAAGCTTTCTTAACTACCCTATCCACCTGTAAGGCAACTTTCAGGGATCTGTGGACATGTACCCCCAGATCCCTCTGCTCCTCCATTTGTAAATATACTTTCTTGATAATTTTATGCGGTGTAGGATCTGCTATTTCGTGCTGGCCGACAATCTTGTATAAGCATTTGCTCAAATTGAGGATGTTTTAATCGGAACATCACTATGTTTTTGCTTGGCTGCATCCCAAATCATATCGACCCTGGACGTATATTGTTTATGAAAGGTGGCCTTCTCACCGCTGAGTCCTGTGGCTGTAAGCAGAGCCGAGTTTGCACACGAGCCTGAAGGGGGGGGTTGCAGATGCACCATAGAAAGCATCAGCTTTGTATGGCAACTCTTCTGTCTGTGACCAGAAGAAACTGCTCAGTTCAGCACATCATACAAACCAGACTCCCCTCCGTGGAGTCTGTCTCTGCTGCTTGCTCTCACTGAGCGTTTGGGAGACCAGTAGGATGGATGGAGAAAGGCTTGCCAGTTGGCAATGTGTCAGCTCCATGTGCCTTCCCTCCCCACGTCCTGCGAAAGGAGCAGCTCTTCCTGCACCCGCCCACTCTCCCATCACAGCTGGTTCTGTTTATTTCTGACTGCTGAGTTATGGACAGTTCAAGTGATGGGCAGTTGTCAAGAACAGGGCCGTGTCGAACCCTGAAGACTGTCTGTACTCTTATGTTTCTTGTGTAATGGTTTCTCTGCTTTTTTTTGTAACGTTCACTGCTAATGCTAATGCAATGGCGTCTTTGTAATGTTCACTGCTGAGGTAACGGTTTCTCTGTAGCAACAATGTTTGGGTTACTGCTGGAGATAACAGTACGTTAGCCAATCGGGGATTGTTGATTTGTCTTGAGTATCTGGAAGGATGTTGTTTTCGCGGTCTTTTGTCGAGGGGAGATGAAGAGGGAAGATGCATGTGGAGAGAGCTGGTAGACCACCGGACGGAGTGGACTGGGATCTGAGGATCTGAAGGTTGGTGACGCTCGGAGGAGACCGATGGTGGAAGAAGGTCTTCTGAGTGAGCTCCAGCGTGACTTTGACTTTGACTTGGGCCCTCTTTTTTTGTTGTTTATTTTCATTACCAACCCTATATTCAGATTAAGATTCATAAAGTCTATCACTTAATTGTATATAGTGTACTGTCTGATATTTTGCGTTGTGGGGTTGTAACTGGGGAGTACATCACACAGCATCCACACAAGCGTGATTACTCAGTTTGGCGGGGACAAAGGCTGATTCCCCCAGACAAACACGAGCTGGGCGAGTGTGAGGGTTACAATTGTCTCTACCTAATCTGCTTATACTGTGGTGACACTTGTGGGCCGTCCCCCAGCACATCCCTAAGTTGTGTTGGTTTTTAAACAAAAATGGCACATTTCACTGCATGTTTTTTTTTATTCAGATAAATAAATCTGAATCTGAATTTAATTCCCAACCCCAATCATTTTGAGAACAGATTTGCGGACATATTTGCAGAAATGTCTAATAGGAAAGGACATCATTTTAAGGCGATTGCAGGAAAGTACATGCAGGATGGTATGAGGTAGTTTTTTCATACAGAGAGTGGCGAATGCATAGAACATTTTGCTAGGGGTGGAGTAGAGGCAGATACATTTAGGACATTTAAGAGACTCTTAGATAGGCACATGGATAATAGAAAAATAGAAGGCTATATGGGAGGGAAGGGTTAGATTGTTGTTGGTCTAGGTTAAAAGTCAGCACAACATTATTGGCCTGTTATAGTCTTAATATTCTATGTTCTATTGATATAGTGGCTAATAGATTAAATTTTTTATTTCTATTTCAATTTTTCTATTTTCCTATTTTTATTTTTTAACATATTTCTATACAATTTAAAAAAAATCACTGATCTTACAGGTAATAAGCCTTCAAAACTATTCAATAAGCTTCAATACCTTGGCCCCAATACCGCTTTGTGCAATTAGATTTCCTCACTTGCAGACCCCAGTCAGTTCAGATTGGCAACAAGATCCTCTCCATGATCTCCATCAACACAGGGGCACCTCAAGGCTCTGTGCTTAGCCCCCCCGCCCCCGCTCTACTCATTTTACACTTACGACTGTAAGGCTAAGTGCAGAACCAATACTATATTTATGTTTGCTGATGACACCATTGCCCTTAGCCGAATCAATGGGTGGCGACGAGGGAGACCGGCACTCAATATCAGCAAGACCAAAGAGCTGATTATTGACTTCAGGAGGAGGGAACTGGAGGCCCATGGCCAGTCCTCATCAGGGGATCAGAGGTAGAGTTGGTAAGCAACTTTAAATTCTTTACTATTATCATTTCAAAGGATTTCGTAGGCCCAGTATGTAGGTGCCATTTTGAAGAAAGCACAGCAGTGCCTCTATTTCCTTAGAAGCTTGCAAAGGTTTGGCATGTCATCTAAAAATTTGACAAACTTCAATAGATTTGTGGTGGAGAGTATGCTGAGTGCTTGCACGCCCTGGTGTGGAAACACCAATGCTCTTGAATGGAAAATCCTACAAAAAATAGTGGATATGGCCCAGTCCATCACGGGTAAATCCCTCCCTACCATACGGAACGCTGTTGCAGGAAAGCAGCATCCATCACCTAGGACCTCCACCACCCAGGCCATGCTCTCTTCTCACTGCTCCCATCAAGTAGAAAGCACAGGAGCCTCAGGACGTGCACTACCAGGTTCAGGAACAGTTACTGCCCCTCAACCATCAGACCTTAAACAAGAAGGGACAACTTCACCCCTTCAATGAACTGTTCCACAACCGATGAACTTACTTTTAGGGACTCTTCATCTCATGTTCTCGATATTTATTCATTCATGTATTTACTTATCTATTTAATAACTTATTTAGTATTTGCACAGTTTGTTGTCTTTTGTACATTGGCTGTTTGTCCATCCTGTTGGGCGCGGTCTTTCAATGATTCTATTGTGGTTCTTGGACTTACTGTGAATGCCTATTAGAAAATGAATCTCAGGGTTGTATATGGTGACATATGTGTATTTTGATAATAAATTTACTTTGAACTTCAGATTGACCATTTTGCCATTATCCCTATTCTCACTGAGGAATATGTTTATGTTAGCACACACCTTTCCTTACTGATAATCATCGATTTTTCTGCCCTGTACTGTAACTGTCTTTTTTTCCTTTACTTCCCAAACTTCCTCTAATCAGAGTCCTCCCCTCCCTCCCCAGATTTTGGTATACAACTTTGAGATAAACCTGCTATTCAAGTTGCGTTGGTGCTGGTACCAGCACATAGGAGCAGAAGACAAAGGAACAGAATGAGGCCACTCGGCCTGTTGAGTTGCTCTGCTATTCCATCATGGCTGATGTATTATTCCTCTCAACCCCATTCATGTGTGCAAAACTGTTATCAATTACTTCATGAATTGATCAACTTTTTTCCGAAATGAAGTTTTGTTCTAAGTTTTCAAATTTTGGATCCTACTGACCCCATGCCAATTTGGATGCAGTTCAGACAGAAGTCCTAAGGCAAGTACTTGTTGTCTTTTGTAATTTGGATCTCAGTTTCTTTGTCCTATCTGACATTGGTTTCCAACTAAACATGGCAATAGATCTTTCCCTTCCAACTTCAAGTTCCTCCCTGCCCCTAGGCATCTAATTGGTGCATGAAGAATTGGTGTGACATGATGAAGGTTTGATTCCACTGTTGGAATAGGACTTAGGGTGTAATGTAATCTGATTGGCCACGCTGAAATTATAATTTGACTAATATCTTGAAATCTGCTTAAGTATCTTCTGAGTCAAGGAAGTTTCATCATTCCAAAGGTTTAATGTACTTCAGTTATCTTATAAAGAATACTCATAAAAATCTAGTCGAACAATATGGATTTTGATCGTATAAACTCTCTTTCATACATCTGCATTTTATGCTCTTCAAAAACAGGAGATTTTATCGTTTGTAGGGGAGAAGTCTACCATTTGATCAGTTGACCATAAAAACAATAAGACATAGGAACAGAATTAGACTATTCAGCCCATCAAGTCTGCTCCACCATTTCATCATGGCTAATTTTCAACCCCATTCTTCTGCCTTCTCCCTGCAACCTTTGACACCCCTACTAATCCAGAGCCTATCAACTTTTGCTTTAAATTTACAGAATGACCTGGCATCCACGATCATCTGTGGAAATGAAATCCACAGATTCACCACTCTGGCTAAAAAGAATCCTCCTCATCTTTGTTCTAAAAGGACGTCCTTGCATTCTGAGGCTATGCCCTCTGGTCCTTGTCTCTCCCACTATTGGAAACATCCTCTCCACATCCTAGGCCTTTCATACAGGATTTGATGTAGGGTCGCAGAAGTAAAGAGAATTGTGTGCTAATCGAATGAATACTATCCTGTTGAATTGAAACAACATCTAATTTTCGATTGAACTGCAACCATATTCCCTTCATAATGATCAGTCATGCCCATTGGGTTAATGAATAAATATGCTTTCCTCAGTTAGCTTTCCCTTTAGTGAATTGCCCAGGCAAGCCTCGTTTATGCTTTGCACTGTTCTCTTCCTAAGTTTCCCATGTGCGGGCTGCCCCCTTAGACTGGCACATTGCACTGTACATTTCGATGTACATATGATAAGTAAGTAGATCTGAATCTGAAGCTGATTCTTCACTGACCAGGAACAACGACAGGTACACATCTGACAGACTTTGGAAAATAATACTCTGTAATTGTGTAAAGCTCCACTATTTTGGCTCATATATATCTAAGGGAAATCCCGCCCGGTGCCTGCCTGGACGCCTCCCGCTGGGTCGGTTGCTGTACCACTGCCACCGAAATCAGTCCCAAACATCAATCATCAGCCAGCACACACAGTACATTTTACCAAGTACACTTTATAGATATTACTAAGTCTATGAAATTAAAATCTGTTCGATACAGAAAAAGAAGTAATGGAAAAAGGCGCCAGACTTATAAGTTCAAGTTCTTCGTGCACAAGTTGGAGCTCAGAAAGTTCCTCGGGACCACCGGGACCCTGTCGACTCACGGCTCAGGACCGCCAGGAGTGATCGACCGGAGCCTTCCCACACGTCCATCGTCCTCCCCGTCTCTCGTCCGAATCCCCGCCAAAAGCCCCTGGTTCCCAGTCATAGGAGACAGCATTATCACCCCAAGAAATAATAACATGAATACCCATTGGCTAATAGCACCCTGCTATTGGTATCAACCCAAGTAAATGTCTAGCTGGAGACTTTCTCAGCATTTAACATAACATAGAAGCCATTTTAATCCTCATACGCAGCAGTTTAGAAGATTAACATAACAAAGAAGCCATTTTAAATTTAACATACAAAGAAGAGACCCCGTACAATTGTCTGCTCAGATGTTTCGTAAGCTTGTCATTTCTAAACATAGTCATTGATAGTTTCCCGTTGCTTGTACTGTATCTCTTCCTAAGCTGCTGATGGCCTGGCCAATATCAAAAACTCGCCCTACAAACAGTTACAAAAGTAGGTACATACATTTTACCTTTCTGGTGCAGTATATTCCCATCTATCATTCAACTGAATAACAATAACAGTCTTGAAATGTCTGTAAATCCAATTTTGTTAATGGCTACTAAAATGCAGCTCGTGAAATTTGTGGAACTGATTTGAGAATTAATTTGCAACAGATTGCTAGATTTCTTATTGATGTTTCTATTTTTTTATGGGTTTTCTTTTCATTATTCTGGATACATTTAATATATTGTTTATGATGACGTACCACCAAGTATCTTTTGTCACTGTGTGAAGCAGAACAATCATATTATGCTCTTGCACTAAGAAATGCATGATGTCTGTCAAATTTTGTCTGGGATGTAGAATTATTTGTGTGTAGGTATCTAGCCACTGTTAGAGGAGGGGGAAGGGCTTGAATTGGCAGAAGTCAAGGAAATTATCTTTGAATTACATTTATCTCCAACACTGATGTTTATCAGATCAAACTCCTTGGACAGTTTTAGACTTGCTTCTTCAGAAGCATGATGAATACAAATATTAGGGAATTGGGCTAATTTCTAACATAGAACATAGGTAGAACATTGAACCTAGGACACTTGAGCCCAGTACAGGCTCTTCAGCGCATAATGTTATGCTGACCTTATAAACTACTGTAAGATCAATCTAGCCCTTCCCTCCTACACAGCCCTCCATTTTTACATCATCCATGTGCCTATCTAAGAGTTGTTTAAATGTTCCTGATGTGTCCGCCTTTACCACCACCTCTGGCAGGGTGTGCAAAAAACTTACCTCTAACATCTCCCTGTGTGAGCACGTGGCCAAGTGGTTAACACATTGGGCTAGTGACCTGAAGGTCGTGAGTTCGAGCCCCAGCTGAGGCAGCGTGTTGTGTCCTTGAGCAAGGCACTTAATCACACATTGATCTGCGACGACACTGGTGCCAAGCTGTATGGGTCCTAATGCCCTTCCCTTGGACAACATTGGTGTCGTGGAGAGGGGAGACTTGCAGCATGGGCAACTGCTGGCCTTCCATACAACCTTGCCCAGGCCTGAGCCCTGGAGAGCGAAGACTTTCCAGGCACAGATCCATGGTCTCGCAAGACTAACGGATGCCTTTCAACATCTCCCTCCAGTCATCTTAAAATTATGTCCCCTCATATTAGCCATTTTCATTCTGGGAAAACGCCTCTGATGTCCACTAGATTTATGCCTCTTATCATCTTGTACACCACTATCAAATCACCCTCCTTCACTCTAAAGAGAAAGCCCTAGCTCGCTCAACCTGTGATGCTTATGAGTCCTGACGAAGGGTCTCGGCCTGAAACGTCGACTGCACCTCTTCCTACAGATGCTGCCTGGCCTGCTGCGTTCACCAGCAACTTTGATGTGTGATGCTTATGAGTTGGTTTGGTTTTGTGAGTGTTTCTCTCTTTGCAATTGTCCACCTCGATGCAGCCAAGTTGTGGACTCCTGTGCAAACGTCAAAGCCCCAACTTTTTTGGCTGTGCATTGCCAATCGATTAACTGGCTGCATACTGCCTCTGTCTTCTGCATGAGAGTTCAGGGATAGTGTAAAGATTAAACACAGCAGGTTCTCCAGATGGTGGAAATCTTGAGCAAAACACACACAAAGTGCTGGAGGAGCTCAGCAAGTCCGGCAGCATCCATGGTGGAGTATAAAGCTCAGTGCAGGACTGGAAAGAAGCCAGGATAAGAAGGTGCGGGGTGTGGGAATGGAGTACAAGCTGCAAGGTAAAATCTGGGCCCAGAGCGGTCTCTTTTCATTGATATTTCTATCTAAAATGCTTCTGGGGAAACAGATCCAAAATTGTACAAAACGTTTGATCTCATAAATACCAAAGTGCAGATTTGCAAGTTTTGCTTTTGCCAAAGTCAGTCAAACTTTCATCAAAGGTATCTTATGGAATGGGCATGTTTCTGTCTCCTTCGTGGATTGTGCAAGGCCTGGATATCAATGTCAAAGTAAAATTTATTATCGAATTATGTATATGTTACCTCATATTACCTTGAGATTCATTTCCTGCAGGCATTAACAGGAAAATAAATACAATAGAATTCACAAAAAATAATAAATAGAGATGAATACTGACAAACAACCAATGTGAAAAAAAAGACAATTTGTGTAAAAAAAAGAAGGAAAAATATAATACCGAGAACATGAGCTGTAAAGAGTGCCTGAAAGTAAGTCTGGAAAGGTGTCAGCCCGAAACGTTGACTGTACTCTTTTCCATAGATGCTGCCTGGCCTGCTGAGTTCTTCCAGCATTCTGAGTATGTTGCAGGTTGTAGAATCAGTTCAGAGTAACGGTGAGTGAAGTTATCCATGCCTGATTATTGTAGGGTAATAAATATTCTTGAACCTCATAGTGTAGCACCTCAGGCTGCTGTACTTCCTGCCGGATGATAGTAGCAAGAAGAGAGCATGGCCTGACTGGAGGGGGCCCTCGATGCTGGATGCCCCTTTCTTATGGCAGCACTCCATGTAAACGTGCTGAATGACGGGGAATGCTTTCTTTGTGATGGACTGGGCTGCATCTTCCACTTTCTGTAGCCCTTACACTCCTGGGCATTGTGGAAGAACTGAGGGATCTTGGGGTCCACGTCCAGAGGTCCCTCAAAGTTGCCGCACAACTTGACAGACTTATTAAGGAGGCCTGTGGTATTTTGGCCTTCACTAGGCAGAGGATTGAGCTCAAGAGCCGTGAGGTAATAAAATCCTATAAAATCTCTATAAAATCCTGGTTAGACCACACTTAGAATATTGAGCTCAGTTCTGGATGCCTCATTACAGGACTGGATGTGAAAACTTTAGAGAGGGTGCAGAGGAGATTTACCAGAATGCCTCCTGGATTAAAGAGCATGTCTTATGAAGGTAGGTTGAGTGTACTAGGGCGTTTCTATTTGGAGAAAACAAGGATGAGAGGTGACTTGATAGAAATGTATAAGATGATAAGAGAGATAGATCGAGGGGACAGCGGAGGAGTTGATCAGGGCAGAAATGGCTGATACGAAGCAGTATAATTGTAAAGTAATTGGAGAAAGTTATAAGGGGGATGTCAAAGGCAAGTTTTTTCACACAGAGACCGGTGGTTGCATGGAACACCCAGACAAGGGGTGGTAGTCGAGGCAGATATATCAGGGGCATTGAAGAAATTCTTAGATAAGCTCATGAATGATAGAAAAATGGAGGGCTATATAGGAGGGAAGGGTTCAATTGATCATAGAACATAAGAACATAAGAAATAGGAGCAGGAGTCGGCCATCTGACCTGTCGAGCCTGCTCCGCCATTCAATAAGATCATGGCTGATTTGGCCATTAACTCATCTCCACCTACCTGCCTTTTCCCCATGACCCTTAATTCCCCTACGATGCAAAAATCTATCCAACCTTGTCTAAAATATATATACTGAGGTAGCCTCCATTGTATCATTGGGCAGAGAATTCCACAGATTCACCACTCTCCGGGAAAAGCAGTTCCTCCTCATCTGCATCCTGAATCCTGAGGCTATATCCCCTGGTTCTAGTCTCACCTACCAGTGGAAACAACTTTCCTGCCTCTATCTTATCTATCCCTTTCATAATTTTATATGTTTCTAACATATAAATGTGCAAATTCTATATGTTTAAAGTTGGTTAAAAGATCAGCACAACTTCTTGGGCTGAATGGCCTGCACTGTGCTGTAGTGTTCGATGTTCTATACTAAGACGTGATTAAACCAATTAGGGTGCTCTCCACTGTGCACCTATAGAAGTTTGTCAAAGTTTTTGCTGGCAAGCAGAAATTATGCACATGTCATAGAGAGCCTCACTGCTGGACTCTAAGTGGCATAGTTACGTTTCCAAGTCTAGACAAGGTAGTTATGCAATATTAGACCATAAAAGCATAATACTTAGGAGAAGAGTTAGCCTATTTGGCCCATGGAGTCTGCTCTACCAGTCCATCATGGCTGATTTATTATTCCTCTCAATCTCATTCACCTGCCTTCTCCCAGTAATCTTTGGAACTCTTACTAATTACGAACCTGTTAACCTCCACTTTAAATAAAACCAATGACTTGGCCTCCACAACTGCCTGTGGCAATGAATTCCACAGATCCACCATTTTCTGGCTAAAGAAATTCCTCCTCATCTCTGTTCTAAAGAACATCCTTGTATTTTGAGGTTGTGGTCTCTGGTCCTAGACTCCTTCACTACAGGAAACATCCTCTCCAAGTCCACTCTATCTAGGTCTTTCAATATTTGATAGCTTTCAGTGAAAATCCCCCCTCATTCTTCTAAACTCCAGTGTATACAGCTCCAGAGCCTTCAAAAGCTCCTCACATATTAACCCTGTCATTCCTGGATCATTCCTATAATCCTCCTTTGGCCCTCTCTAACTATTGATACAGATCAAAGTCAAAGTAAATTTTATTATCGAAGTACATATATGTCACTATATACAAACCTGAGATCCATTTCCTGCGGGCATACTCAACAAATCTATAGACTAGTAACTACAACTGGATCTATGCAGACGTGCAGAAGACTACAAACTGTGCAAGTGCAATTATAAATAAATCAGAATAAATAATGAGAAAAGGAATTCTTAAAGTGAGATCATTGGTTTTGGGAACATCTCAATGGACGAACAAGTGAATGTAGTTATCCCCTTGTATTCAAGAGCCCGATAGTTGTGAGGTAGTACCTGTTCTTGAACCTGGCAGCAAGGGTGGAAAAATATAGGCCTGCCCTACAGAAATTTAAAAAACAAGGAGTCGATAAACCTTAAAAAATGATCATATAACTTCTATTATCATGATTTGTCCGCAACTTTCTTAATTACTGTCTCTCACTTGTAGTTTTACGTTTTGGGCAACTTGAAGGGGACATTGCATACAATTAGGAAAGTACCATCAAAGAAACTTTCTATTCACATCTGGAACTTATTTTAAAAATAAATGTTTCTGTGTTGTAGCTGAGAACCAAATGAAGAATAAGTTTATTTTTTAATCTTACTCCTGTCATTCGGCTGGATTTCATTCAAGCAGATGTTTAAATGCATGTAGCTGTCTCCCAGACACTCACACATTATCAAGTCTGACATCACTCACTGGGAAATTTTTCGCCATAAATTTTAAGGCTGCTGTCTGGAGGTGATCAGGCCAATTCCGGTGTGAAGTATATAACTATCACAGTTCTGAAATATAGTTATTAAAGATGTTACAGGATATCTCTCATATTTAAAGGACTTTTCTGTTTCCTTCAGAAATTCCAGAAGGCACAGTGCCCAAATGATGTGAACTTCTTTTTAATTTCACTTTGGGGAACAAAAGAAAAGATACTAGGCAAATTTTGCTACTGCTTAATTTTGCGATATTAAAGGCAATGTTCAAATGGAATATTCTGCTGGAGTTGTGGATACATTCTGGCATGTTTCCAGGAACTGATTGATTATAAAGCCACATAAGGAAGCAGACTGGAAGTCTGAGACATTGATATTCATTAATTAGAAAGCATGTTGAAACCTTTCTGCCAAGATTGTTTTTAGTCATCATAGTGTCTGTGGAGACTAGAAATCTCCCAACATCGCTATTCTCTTTTCTTTTTGCAAGTATCCTCCATTTTTTTGCAAGTATCGCAGAATACAAAAAAAAACTACTAATATAACTTAGTCATAGATTTATAGAGCCATTGAAAAGTACAACACAGATACAGGCCACTCGGCCCATCTAGTCTGTGCCAAATCATTTAATCTGCCTACTCCTGCACCAGGGCCGTTGCCCTCCAAACCCCTACCATCATGCATCATGGACCTATCCAAACTTCTCATAGATGTTGAAGTCAAGCTTGCATGCACCACTTGCGCTGGCAACTCGCTCCACAGTCCCACGATCCTCCGAGTGAAAAAGTTTCCCCTCATGCTTCCTTTAAGCTTTCCCACCTTTCACCTTTAACCCATGACCTCTGGTAGTAGTCTCACCCAACTTCACTGGAAAAAGCCTTCTTGCATTTACCCTAACCATACTTCTCATGATTTTGTATACCTCAATCAAATCTCTCAATTTTCCATGCTCCGAGGAATGAAGTCCTAACCTATTCAATCTTTCTTTATAACTCAGGTCCTCCAGACCCAAAGCTTAACTTGTAGTTTAAGCTACATATTGGTCAATATTATATGTACATATGTATAGTGATTTGATGTAGTAGATGTGAGGAAGTAAGCTACTTTTAACACAAGGCGGGTATCATGGAATTGGTTGTATCTGTATTATCAACTGAACTATGGTTGACAATTGAACATTAGTAGCCAATGTACCTGGGGACAATTAAGTGAGACGTCCCTTGTTCATTCATCCCTCCACACTACTCACCCTCCTGGCAAGTGGCCAAAGTATTACACCTGCCCATTCACCTCCTCCATCACCTCCATTCAGGGCCCCAAGCTATTTTCCCAGGTGAGGCAACGCTTCACCTGTGAGTCAGCTGGGGTTGTCTATTGAGTCTGGTACTCCCGATGTGGCCTCCTCTACATTGGTGAGACCACTCGTAAATTGGGGGACCACTTCGTTCGAGCACCTTTGTTCCATCTGCCACCAGGAACTTCCTGGTGGCCAAACATTTCCAGCATCTGAAGATTTTTTCTTGTTTGTAATTCCCATTCCAGCATGTCGGTCCTCTTGTGCCAAGATGAGGCTACCCTCAGGGTGGAGGAGCAACTTTATATTCCATCTAGGTAGCCTCCAATCTAATGGCATGAATATTGATTTCTCCCTATGGTAAAAATGTCTTCCCTCCCCCTGCCTCATCTTCTATTCCCCTTTCTGGCTGCTTACCTCTTCTCACCTACCTATCATCTCTCGCTGGGTGCCCCTCCTCCTTCACTTTCTCCTTTGGTCCACTTTCCTCTCCTATCAGGTTCCTTCTTCTCCAGCCATCTAACTTCACCTATCACCTTCCAGCTATTCTCTTTCCCCTCTCCGGCCTTTTTATTCTGGCATCTTCCTTTCTAGTCCTGAAGAAGGTTTTCGGCCCGAAATGTTGACTGTTTATCTATCTCCATAGATGCTGCCCGACCTACTGAGTTCCTCCAGCAGTGAAAATTGTAATTGTTTTGCAGATACTTACGGATCACAGTACTACAATAATGGATAAACATGAAAGATTCTGCAGATTAATACACACACAACGCTGGAGGGATTCAGCAGGTTGGACAGTATCTATGGAAAAGAGTAAACAGTCGACATTTTGGGTCAAGACCCTCATCAGGATTGGGAAAAGGAGATGAGAAGTCCGAGTATATGATCTGCACCTCATACCTGTAGTTCCTACATCTGCAGATTTTTTCTTGTCCAGGAATGAAAGGGTTAACCCTTTTATTCCTGGGATGATTCTCGTGAACCTCCTTTGGACTCCCTCAGAATCCATCCCACCAGTCTAAGTGCTTGTTTTATATACAGGCTGTGCACAAGTCAGACGTCCATTTAGAACAGAGAAGGGGAGGAACTTCCTTTGGCAGAGGGTGGTGAATCCCTGGAGTTCATTGCCACAGATGGCTGTGGGGCCATTGGGTATATTTAAGGCAAAGGTTGATAGATTCTGGATTAGTCAGGGCATGAAAGTTTATAGGGAGAAGGCAGGAGAATGGTATTGAGAGGGAAATGGATCAGCCATGATGAAATAGTGGAGTAGACACAATGGGCTGTATGTTCCACTTCTGTTCTACACCTTATGGTCAGATATTTATAACCTGGGCAGGAGCCACATACACTTTGTACATTGTGACTGCCTATTCATAATTCAATGTGGAATTGCCAGTCTTTTTAAGACAACTGATATACAAAAAGCATTTGTCATATTGTGGCCAACTAGACGACTGCTGAAAATAATGGATATGTATCTCCACTGAGGTGCTGTGACCACTGATCCCTCTGTGGAACTCAGTGATGCTTTCATCAAAGCAAGTACTATCACTGTAAAAGTAGCTGCTTCGTTAATATGTTGTTAGGAGGAAGATTGTGACAGCACTGAAGGTCGATGGTAACTTAAAAGCTTTTATCTAGTAATAAATATCTAACCTTGAGCCCTGAATATGTCTAGCTCATCCACTGTCTGTGTTTTTACATTCTTCAGGGAGCACCGAATCTTTTCTGAAACTTGGTTTCTCTATTGGTGGAAATTTCCCGGATTTAATGACTCAAGGTTCAAGATTCAAGATTGCTTGTCATAAGATAAGACCATAAGGTATAGGAGCAGAAGGAGGCCCATTGAGTCTGCTCCACCATTCAATCATGGGCTGATCCAATTACTCCAGTCATCCCCACTCCCCTGCCTTCTCCCCTTACCCTCTGATGTCCTGGCTAATCAAGAATCTATCTATGTCTGCCTTAAATACACCCAATGACTTGGCCTCCACAGCTGCTCGTTGCAACAAATTCCTCAGATTTACCACCCTCTGACAAAAGTAATTTCTCTGCATCTCAGTTCTAAATGGACGCCCTTCAATTCCGCAGTTGTGCCCTCTTGTCCTAGACTCCCCTACCATGGGAAATAACTTTGCCATATCTAATCTGTTCAGGCCTTTTACATTCAGAATGTTTTTATGAGATCCCCCCTCATTCTCCTGAACTCCAGGGAATATAGCCCAAGAGCTGCCAGACGTTCCTCATATGGTAACCCTTTCATTCCTGGAATCATTCTTGTGAATCTTCTCTGAACCTTCTCCAATGTCAATATATCCTTTCTAAATTAAGGAGCCCAAAACTGCACACAATACTCCAATTGTGGTCTCACAAGTGCCTTATAAAGCCTCAACATCACATCCCTGCTCTTGCATTCTCTACCTCTAGAAATGAATGCCAATATTGCTTTCGCCTTCTTTACCACCGACTCTACCTAGAGGTTAACCTTTAGGGTATCTTGCACAAGGACTCCCAGTCCCTTTGCATCTCTGCATTTTGAATTCTCTTCCCATCTAGATATTAATTTGCTCATTTATTTCTTCCACCAAAGTGCATGAACATACAATTTCAAATATTGTATTTCATTTGTCATTTCTTTGCCCATTCCCTTAAACTATCTAAGTCTCTCTGCAGGCTCTCTGTTTCCTCAACACTACCCACTCCTCCACCTATCTTTGTATCATTAACAAATTTAGCCACAAATCCATTAATCCCATTGTCCAAATCATTGACATACATCGTAAAAAGCAGCGGTCCCAACACCGACCCCTGTGGAATTCCACTGGTAATTGGCAGCCAGCCAGAATAGGATCCCATTATTCCCACTCTCTGTTTTCTGCCAATCAGCCAATGCTCCACCCATGTGAGTAACTTCCCTGTAATTCCATGGGCTCTTATCTTGCTGAGCAGCCTCATGTGCGGCACCTTGTCAAATGCCTTCTGAAAATCCAAGTACACCACATCTACTGCATCTCCTTTGTCTACCCTGCTTGTAATTTCCTCAAAAAATTGCAGTAGGCTTATCAGGCAGGATTTTCCTTTTCAGGAATTCATACTGGCTTTTGCCTATCTTGTCATGTGCCTCCAGCTACTCCAGAATCTCATCCCTAACAATCAATCTAACAACTTCCCAACAGCTGGCGTTCTTCAGTACATGAGTGTAAAGGAGGACAAAATAATTGTTACTCCAGATCTGATGCAGCATAAAAAACCCACAATCAGTGTAATGAACACAATAAAACAAAACAAAAAATGCACAACAAATATAAATATGAGAGCCTATGCGCAGGATCCTTTAAAGGTTAATTTGCAGGTTGAGTTGGTGGTAAGGAAGGCAAATGCAATGTTAGCATTCATTTTGAAAGGACTAGAATATAAAAGAAAGGCTGTGATTCTGAGACTTAACAAGCTCAGAGTCCATGGAATTACAGGAAAAATTCCAACATGGATAAAATACTGGTTGATTGGCAGGAGGCAGTGAGTGGGAAAAAAGGGAGCCTTTTCTAACTGGCTGCCGGTGACTAGTGGTGTTCCACAGGGGTCTGTGTTAGGACCGATTCTTTTTATGTTATATGTCAATGATTTCGATGATGGAACTGATGGTTTTGTTTCAAAGTTTGAAGATGAAATGAAGATAGGTGGAAGGGCAGGTAGTTTTGAGGAAGTAGAGAGGCTACAGAAGGACTTAGACAGAATAGGAGAATGGGCAAAGCAGTGGTACATGGAACACAGTGTCAGGAAGTGTACTGTCATGCACTTTGCTAGAAGAAGTAAAAGGGTGGACTATTTACTAAGTGGAGAGAAAATTCAATAATCTGACGCACAAAGGGACTTGTGCAGGATTCCCTAAAGGTTAATTTGGTGCTGAGGAAGGCAAATACAATATTAACATTCACTTCGAGAGGACTAGAATATGAAAGGAAGGATGTGATTCTGAGGCATTACGAGGCATTGGTCAGGCTACCTCTGAAGTATTGTGAGCAGTTTTGGTCCCCTAAGAAAAGATGCCTTGGCAATAGAGAGGGGCCAGAGGAAACCCACTTGGTCACGGGGAGAGCGTACAAACTGCTTACAGGCGGCAGCAGGAATCACTGGTTCTGTAAAGCATTGTACTGACCTCTACACTACAGTGCCACCTCTTTCATACAGCTGATTCGGAAAATATTCTCAGTCCTTTATCTTAATTGTATCAGCATCAAATGTACGAATAGGATGGCATCATTATAAAAACTAAAGAAATAGGAGAAGCAATGAATTATTCTGCTCCTTGTGCCTGTCCTGCTATTCAGTAAGGCTGTTTGTTACTTTTATTTCGGCTCCTATGTTGGACACCAACCTTATATCTCTTTGATTCCTTAATATCTGAAAATCTATCGATCTGTTTCTTCAATATATTCACTGAATGAGACTCCACAGTCTCTTGGATAGAACATTCCAAAGATTCACTACTTCTCAGTGAAGACTAATTCTCACCTTAATTCATGCCCCTGATATATGAGTTTGCAGGGGTTCTAACTGAAGCAATGGCCATCTGTGCATTGGCCCCGTCAAACTTAATAAAGAAGTTTCTGTCTGTAGCGATTACTTTAAAACAAAGCAAAACCGCTACAGGATTGACACCCTGTGACGTGGTCAACAAATAATGCAGTTTTAAGTCAAAGAAAGTACGTTCGATCCTTTATTAAGAAACCAGCAAAAATGAAACAATCTTATAACAATAAAAAGCTAATGAAACTAAAACTAGTGATATAACAAAATAAGCAGTCCAAGCTTTTTCAAACATTTTTAAACATTAGCGATATTAGCATATTTAAACTTTAGCATTAAACATAACTAAGTGTTCTTAAACGATAGGTGGTCAACAAAGTCATTCCCCTGACTTTCTCCTTACTCTAACCATTCTAAAGACTGACCAATGTCAAAGCATGAACACGTAACTATACTTTTCACTTCTACTACGCCCCAACCCACTTGGCAAATTACCCATATAAATGCAACAACACAAAATACAATACAGACAGGCAGGAAATAGATACATGGCTCCCACATTGTCATTTTTACATACAGTGCTGCACCTGAGGATACATAGAAGATTGCATAGAACATTAAAACGTTTACCACACAGTCCAGGCCCTTCAGCCCACAATGTTGTTCTGATCATTCTGAGGAGAGGAGAAAGGGTGAGAGGGGACACATTTTTTCCTCTCTACTTTCTATAGCGATTGCTTCCAAAGTGACTCCCTGTCCACTTGTCATTCCTTACCTATCTCCCTCCTGGCACTAATCTCCGAAAGCGTGGCTGCCCTTTCTGTTACTCCATTCAGAGCCCCGAACAATCCTTCTTGGTGAGGCAGCTCTGCACTTGTGAGTCTGTAGAGGTCATCTCTGTATCCAGTGCTCACAGTGTGGATTTCCAGAAGATCATAAAAGACTTATCCATAAAATAAGGATGCATAGAGTTAAGGGTGATGTATTAGCATGTCGTTGTCGTGGCTATCCCTCGAGGTCAAGGATGATGGTCTTCGTTCTGAAGAGGTGGCCCACAGAGCGAAGACACCTGTGCGTGTATTTGTTTAACGTGTACTTGATGTTGCACTCCAAGAAGCACACGATACTTCATAAATTAACCAACTGATTCCAATGGCATGGAAACCACGATGATTTGTTGCAGCCTTCATCCGCCTTCACAGCCATTGAGTTCAAAGTAACTTCGTCCGCCTGTTCCACCGTTGAGGTCTTGGTTGGATTGTTCTTTGTCAGGGACCTCACCCTCGACCTTACCACCATGGGTGACCCTACCAGGAGCATAGCTCCAGACAGCATCGTTCTCGGGATCACAGGACCACACAAGCTTCTCCACCACGACAAGGTGACAATCCATGGAGAAGTGTATTAGCATGGATAGAGGGTTGGTTAACTAATAGAAAGCAGAGAGTTGGGATACATGGGTGTTACTCTGGTTGGCAATCAGTGGTGCGTGGTGTGCTGCAGGGGTCGGTGCTGGGACCGCAACTGTTCACGATATGCATTAACAATCTGGAAGAGGGGACCGAGTGTAGTCTATCTAATTTGCTGATGACACTAAACTGAGTGGAAAAGAAAATTGTGCAGAGGATACGTAGAGTCTGCAGATATATAGATAGTTGAAGTGAATGTGCAAGGGTCTGGCAGATGGAATCCAATGTTGGTAAGTGTAAGGTCATCCACTTTGGAAGGAAAAATAGAAGAACAGATTATTATTCAAATGGTAAAAAATGGCAGCATGCGGCTGTGCAGAGGGACTTGGGAGTGCTTGTGCATGAATCACAAAATGTTGGTCTGCAGGTGCAGCAGTCTATCAAGAAGGCAAATGGGATATTAACCTTCATTGCTAGAGGCATTGAACTTAAGAGCAGGGAGGTTATGCTGCAAATGCACAGGGTACTGCGTGCAGTTCTGGTCTCCTTACCTGAGGAAGGATATACTGGCTTTGAAGGTGGTGCAGAAAAGGTTCACCAGGTTGATTCCAGAGATGAGGGGTTAGACTATGAGGAGAGATTGAGTTGCCTGGCTCTGTACTCACAGGAATTCAGAAGACTGAGAGATCTTATAGAAACATAAAATTATGGAAGGGACAGATAAGATAGAGGCAGTAAAGTTGTTTCTACTAGTAGGTGAGACTAGAACTAGGGGACATAGCCACAGGATTCAGGGGAGTAGATTTCGGACGGAGTTGAGGAGGATCTGCTTTTCTCAGAGAGTGGTGAATCTCAGAATCAGAATTAGAATCAGGTTTATTATCACCGGCATGTGACGTGAAATTTGTTAACTTAGCAGCAGCAGTACGATGCAATACATAATATAGAAGAAAAAAAACAAAATAAAACAATAATAATAATTATGGCACTAAACGGCGACTCTTATGATTACATCTTTGGAAACAGCTCTATTTCCATCTTTAATATCTTTATTTTTCCCTTTCAGTGGTCTCTTGAACCCTGACCTGGAGTTACACATTGACTTCGGTTCTTTGCGGGAACGGACCCGTTCTCGGGGTTCCAGGACTGGCCATCGTTTGGCACGCCAAGGGTGAGGCCTGAGAGTCCAGCTCGGATTTGGAAGCCTAAGATCTTGGGGCTCTGGAGACGGGCGGATCGAGGGTTGGTGTTGTGACAGGAGACCCGTGTGTCGTTGGGGGAGTCAGGATATCTGCTGTGGGCCTGAAGGCCTGGGATCTTTGCGATCTTCAGGCACAGAGCTCGCAAAAAGCGACGTAATGGACTTTTTAACATCGTAAGCCAACGAGCTGTTTGGTATGTCTCCCCGCTCGCTGGGAAAATGGAGACACCTTTTTCTCCCTTATTAGGGAAAGAGAGAATCTGTGGTAGGCCGAATGCCGGGTGAAACACGAAGTCTTTGGGGTAACTGCAAGTCTATGTCTTTGCTATTGCTTTGCTCACGCTTGAGTGCTCGGTGACGGTGCCAAAGCTGCTTTTTTTTGCCGGTGGGGGGACGGGGGGATTGTTGCTTGCTGCCACTTACGCATGGGAGGGAGAGGAGTTGGGGGGGTTACTTTGGGGTTCTTACATTTATCTGTCATTCATTCTTTGGGGTGCCTGTCTGTTTTTGTGGATGTTTGCGAAGAAAGAGCATTTCAGAATGTACATTGTATAGATTTCTCTGACATTAAATTGAACCATTGAACCTTTAAATCTTAATAAATAAATAAATATATTGAACAGATTAAAAATTGTGCAAAAATCCAGAAATATTATATATTAAAAAAGTGAGGTAGTGTCCAGGGCTTCAATGTCCATTTAGGAATCGGATGGCAGAGGGGAAGAAGCTGTTCTTGAATCCCTGAGTGTGTGCCTTCAGGCTTCTGTACCTCCTACCAAATAGTAACAGTGAGAAAAGATCATGCCCTGGGTGCTGGAGGTCCTTAATAATGAACACTGCCTTTCTGAGCCACCGCTGCTTGAAGATGTCCTGGGTACTTTGTAGGCTGGTCACCAAGATGGAGCTGACTAGATTTACAACCCTCTGCAGCTTCTTTCGGTCCTGTGCAGTAGCCCCTCCATACCAGACAGTGATGCAGCCTGTCAGAATGCTCTCTATGGTACAACTATAGAAGTTTTTGAGTGCATTTGTTGACATACCAAATCTCTTCAAACACCTAATAAAGTATAGCCGCTGCCTTGCCTTCTTTATAACTACATCGATATGTTGGCACCAGGTTAGATCCTCAGAGATCTTGGTGCCCAGGAGCTTAAAACTGCTCACTCTCTCCACTTCTGATCCCTCTATGAGGATTGGTATGTGCTCCTTCGTCTTACCCTTCCTGAAGTACACAATCAGCTCTTTCGTCTTACTGACGTTGAGTGCCAGGTTGTTGCTGTGGTACCACTCCAATAGTTGGCATATCTCACTCCTGTATGCCCTCTTGACACCGCCTGAGATTCTACCAACAATGGTTTTATTGTCAGCAAATTTATAGATGGTATTTGAGGTATGCCTAGCTACATAGTCATGTGTATACAGAGAGTAGAGCAGTGGGCTAAGCACACATCCCTGAGGTGCACCAGTGTTGATCATCAGCGAGGAGGATATGTTATCACCAATCTGCACAGACTGTGGTCTTCCGGTTAGGAAGTCGAGGACCTAATTGCAGAGGGAGGTACAGAGGCCCAGGTTCTACAACTTCTCAATCAGGATTGTGGGAATGATGGTATTAAATGCTGAGCTATAGTCGATGAACAGCATCCTGACATAGGTGTTTATGTTGTCCAGGTGGTCTAAAGCCATGTGAAGAGCCATTGAGATTCCATCTGCCGTTGACCTGTTGTGCTGATAGGCAAATTGCAGTGGGTCCAGATCCTTGCTGAGGCAGGTGTTCAGTCTAGTCATGACCAATCTTTCAAAGCATTTCATCACTGTAGATGTGAGTGCTACTAGGGAATAGTCATTAAGGCAGCTCACATTCTCTGCCCAAGGTTACCTCAGTAAATATATTTAAGACAAGGTTGGATAGATTTTTGGTAGGGGAATTAAGGGTTATGGGCAAAAGGCAG
This sequence comes from Mobula birostris, assembly GCF_030028105.1. Classification (NCBI taxonomy): domain Eukaryota; kingdom Metazoa; phylum Chordata; class Chondrichthyes; order Myliobatiformes; family Myliobatidae; genus Mobula; species Mobula birostris. The sequence continues at coordinate 15,155,874 of NC_092370.1, forward strand.
GTGGGTGGAGATGAGTCCATGGTCAGATCAGCCACGATCTTATTGAATCCTGCATGTTATCCTCCACCTCAGTTCCACCCCCTCAACTCTGCAGTAATTTTGGTTAGTAATCTTATGGAAATTTTGGTAGCCCAAATACACCACAAGAACTTGTTTTGCTTGTTATAAGCCCAGATGAATTCCAGTAGATTTGTCACACATGTGTAGTGGAGAGTATATTGACTGGCTGCATCACAGCCTGGTTTGGAAACACCAATGCCATTGATTGGACAAGAAGTCCGTCACGGGTAAAGCTCTCCCCAGCATCGAACATACTTACATGAAATGCTGTCTCAAGAAAGCCACATCCATCATCAGAGCCCCCACCTCCCAAGACATGCTCTCTTTTCTCTGCTGCCATCAGGAAGAAGGTACAGGAGCCTCAGGACCCACACCACCAGGTTCAGGAACCGTTACTACCCCTCAACCATCAGCCTCTTGAACCAAAGAGGATAATTTCACTCAACTTCACTTGCCCTGTCATTGAAATGTTCCCAGAGCCTATGGACTCACTTTATGTATATTTAATCTTATAAGTATGCAATGTCTATTTAAAGCGGAGGTTGATTGATTCTTGATGGTCAGGGCATGAAGGGATACGAGGGGAGGATGCAGGAGACTGGGGCTGAGAGGGCGAATTCTGCTCCTATATTTTACGGTCTTATTTATTGATTATTCATTTATTATTACTATTTCTTTCTTTTTGTATTCACACAGTTTGTTGCTTTTTGCACACTGATTGAATGCCAAAGTTGGTGCAGTCTTTCACAGATTCTATTATGGTTATTATTCTATTATGGATTTATTGATGGTGCCTGCAAGAAAATGAGGGTTGTATACAGTAACATATATGTATGTTGATAATAAATTTACTTTGAACTTTGATCTATGACCTCCCTTTCATAACTCCATATTAACTCTTCTTGATCCTTTCATTATTCACTGTGCTCAGTTCTGGTCGTCTCACTACAGGAAGGATGAGGAAACCATAGAAAGGATGGAGAGGAGATTTACAAGGATGTTGCCTGGATTGGGGAGCATGCTTTATGAGAATAAGTTGAGTGAACTCAACCTTTTCTCCTTGGAGCAACTGAGGATGAGAGGTGACCTGATAGAGGTGTATAAGATGATGAGAGGCATTGATCGTGTGGATAGTCAGAGGCTTTTTCCCAGGGCTGAAATGGCTGCCATAAGAGGGCACAGGTTTAAGGTGACACACATCAAAGTTGCTGGTGAATGCAGCAGGCCAGGCAGCATCTGTAGGAAGAGGTGCAGTCAACGTTTCAGGCCGAGACCCTTCGTCAGGACTAACTGAAGGAAGAGTGGGTAAGGGATTTGAAAGTTGGAGGGGGAAGGGGAGATCCAAAATGATAGGAGAAGACAGGAGGGGGAGGGATAGAGCCAAGAGCTGGACAGGTGATTGGCAAAAGGGGATACGAGAGGATCATGGGACAGGAGGTCCGGGAAGAAAGACAAGTGGGGGGGGACCCAGAGGATGGGCAAGAGGTATATTCAGAGGGACAGAGGGAGAAAAAGGAGAGTGAGAGGAAGAATGTGTGCATAAGAATGAGTAACAGATGGGATACGAGGGGGAGGTGGGGCATTAGCGGAAGTTAGAGAAGTCGATGTTCATGCCATCAGGTTGGAGGCTACCCAGACGGAATATAAGGTGTTGTTCCTCCAACCTGAGTGTGGCTTCATCTTTACAGTAGAGGAGGCCATGGATGGACATGTCAGAATGGGAATGGGATGTGGAATTAAAATGTGTGGCCACTGGGAGATCCTGCTTTCTCTGGCGGACAGAGCGTAGATGTTCAGCAAAGCGGTCTCCCAGTCTGCGTTGGGTCTCGCCAATATATAAAAGGCCACATCGGGAGCACCGGACGCAGTATATCACCCCAGTCGACTCACAGGTGAAGTGTTGCCTCACCTGGAAGGACTGTTTGGGGCCCTGAATGGTGGTAAGGGAGGAAGCTTAAGGGCATGTGTAGCACTTGTTCCGCTTACCCGGATAAGTGCCAGGAGGGAGATCAGTGGGGAGGGATGGGGGGAACGAATGGACAAGGGAGTTGTGTAGGGACCGATCCCTGCGGAATGCAGAGAGAGGGGGGGAGGGAAAGATGTGCTTAGTGGTGGGATCCCGTTGGAGGTGGCGGAAGTTACGGAGAATAATATGTTGGACCCGGAGGCAGGTGGGGTGGTAGGTGAGGACCAGGGGAACCCTATTCCTAGTGGGGTGGCGAGAGGATGGAGTGAGAGCAGATGTACGTGAAATGGGGGAGATGCGTTTAAGAGCAGAGTTGATAGTGGAGGAAGGGAAGCCCCTTTCTTTAAAAAAGGAAGACATCTCCCTCGTCCTAGAATGAAAAGCCTCATCCTGAGAGCAGATGCGGCGGAGACGGAGGAATTGCGAGAAGGGGATGGCGTTTTTGCAAGAGACAGGGTGAGAAGAGGAATAGTCCAGATAGCTGTGAGAGTCAGTAGGCTTATAGTAGACATCAGTGGATAAGCTGTCTCCAGAGACAGAGACAGAAAGATCTAGAAAGGGGAGGGAGGTGTCAAAAATGGACCAGGTAAACTTGAGGGCAGGGTGACAGTTGGAGGCAAAGTTAATAGCACGTATGCAGAACTCGTTGACTTTATTAACTTTGCCTCCAACCTTCACCCTGCCCTCAAGTTTACCTGGTCTCCCCGTGGCCACACATTTTAATTCCACATCCCATTCCCATTCTGACATGTCCATCCACGGCCTCCTCTACTGTAAAGATGAAGCCACACTCAAGTTGGAGGAACAACACCTTATATTCCGCCTGGGTAGCCTCCAACCTGATGGCATGAACATCGACTTCTCTAACTTCCGCTAAGGCCCCACCTCCCCCTCGTATCCCATCTGTTACTCATTTTTATGCACACATTCTTTCTCTCACTCTCCTTTTTCTCCCTCTGTCCCTCTGAATATACCTCTTGCCCATCCTCTGGGTCCCCCCCCACTTGTCTTTCTTCCCGGACCTCCTGTCCCATGATCCTCTGGTATCCCCTTTTGCCAATCACCTGTCCAGCTCTTGGCTCCATCCCTCCCCCTCCTGTCTTCTCCTATCATTTTGGATCTCCCCCTCCCCCTCCAACTTTCAAATCCCTTACTCACTCTTCCTTCAGTTAGTCCTGACGAAGGGTCTTGGCCTGAAACGTCGACTGCACCTCTTCCTACAGATGCTGCCTGGCCTGCTGCGTTCACCAGCAACTTTGATGTGTGTTGCTTGAATTTCCAGCATCTGCAGAATTCCTGTTGTTTATGGGTTTAAGGTGCTTGGGAGTAGGTACAGAGGAGATGTCAGGGGTAAGTTTTTTATGCGGAGGGTGGTGAGTGCGTGGAATGGGCTGCTGGCAACGGTGGTGGAGGTGGATACAATAGGGCCTTTTAAGAGCCTTTTGGATAGGTACATGGAGCTTAGAAAAATGGAGGGCTGTGGGTAACCCTAGTAATTTCTAAGGTAGGGACATGTTCCGCACAACTTTGTGGGCTGAAGGTTTTCTATGTTTCTCAAGTGCCTGTTACCACTTCCTTAATAATTGTCTTGAGCATTTTCCCCATAACTGACTACTGGAAAATTTTGTGGCATATAGTTAGATCAATGTTGCCACACTCACATCCTGCATAATTCCAAAGGAATTAGATACCATTTATACATCCTATGGACCAACTAAATGTGCTCCTTTATGAACTAATAGAAAAAAGACTTTCCATTTTATATTTATATTTTATGTTTAATATCAAGTTGCCTCACTGTTGGATTGGAAATCAGATGTTTATTCTCAAAGCTGGTTTCCTGCTTCTACTTCCTCCAGGCATGTCTAATAACATTTCAAGCATCGAACTGGGAGGCTTGTCAGATTTTCACTGATGTGTAAGCTGAAGTTGTTTTAACCCTGTCTGCTTATCCCAATCTATTTGGAAGTTAAATTTTCCCATTAAACCACTCGGCTTCTGCTACACAATTTGTACGTTCTGCCTCTTTCCAGTTGCTTTCAGACAGCCTCTGTACAACTCTGTCTTGACACCTGAATCCTTTCTAGGTTTTAATTCTACCCTGGAAAATGCTCCTGCCTATTTCTCTACCCTTTGTCAACGTTGAAGTGTGAACACTCTCACTTAACACTGAGATGACGACCCCTCCAGTCTCTTTGCACCATATTGAATTCTCAGTGCTGACTGCAGCCTTGTTACAGTAATGGCTATGACACCAAGTGAATCAAGTCATGCAGCCTTTTACCTCATACCATATGTTTAGGTAAAGAATGCTTCATTGAACCTTCTGTTCTAATCTGTCCTTATTTTCACACACCTCTTAATTCTTTCCCATGGTTTAATATATCACACCCTTTACCTCTTTTAACAGCAAAGTTGATACAACTATTCCTGATTGTTAGTTATCTCTGTCCTCCTCACTTGGTGTAGAACCATTACTCGTCCTTCTTTTACTATGGGAGTGGCACAGCAGCGTAGCAGCTCACGTAATGATTTACAGTGCTTGTGATCAGAAGATCAGGGTTCAATTTCCATCGCTGTCTGTAAGGGGTTTGTACAGTCCACGTGGGTTTCTTCTGGGTGCTACAGTTGCCTCACACATTCAAAAAAGACGCAACGGGTTAGGGATAGTAAGTCGCCGGCACGCTACGTTGACGACACTTGCGGGCTTCCCCCAGCACATGCTTGGATTGTGTTGGTCGTTGACGCAAATGACCCATTTCACCGAACGTTTTGATGTCCATGTGACAGATAAAGCAAACCTTCAATCTTTATCTTCTCCATTCTAGAATGATCAACCAATTTAGTTAGTCCCTCATCCTTAATTACTCCTGTCACTGCACTGTAAGGACATTAAACCACTTTTTTATAACGCTGTTTCTATTATAAATACATACAGGTACTCATGCACTTTTTATTCTGCATCTGTACTTCTAACTTTATTTTTATAAATGGTTGAATGTTGTTGTTTATTGCTTGCAGGGCCAACACACCATGGCAATTGGCTGGCACAGGAGTGTAGTGGTTAGCACGACCCTTTACAGAATCAGTGACCCGGGCTCATTTCCCTCCGTTGTCTGTAAGGAGTTTGTATGCTCTCCCCGTGATTGCATGCATTTCCTCTGGGTGCTCCAGTTTCCTCCCACAGGCCATAGATGCACCAGTTGGTAGGTTAATTGTTCATTGTAAATTGTCCAGTGATTAGGCTAGGGTTAAATTGGGGATTGCTGGGTGGTGCAACTGGAAGGGCTGGAAAAGTCTATTTCGTGCTGTATCTCAATAAATAAATTTCCTAATACATGTGAATACGGGTTCCTTAAGGTTGTTTTAGCCGGTTGATAGCCCACTACCTATTAAATGCTCCCAATGGCGTGCACCTCAAATAGCCTCTGACAAGCAGGACCAGCTCCCGGCCTTCACGTGTGGCTTAGCTACTAAGCCCAGCAGAGCCATTTCTACTGACAGGAAAAGGGGCAAGGGCGGGTTACTGGTGCCTTAAAACCAGTCACTTTGGGTAGATGGGGATTGTCAGCCATGGCTTGCAACTCATCTAGGAGAAGGGAAAACTCTGATCTCAAACCTCTGCTGCCTTGTGGCTATACCCACTCACGGGGAAGGTTTTAGGATTTAAAACCCAGGAAAAAAATCTGGAGCTGGAGTCCCTGAGGCAGTCCTACATTGAGTTCAATGCGGACTGGCACCTCCCGCAATACAACTGGTTCCAAACTGTATCAGTCTCTGCCGTTCCTTTGGGTCCATCAGTTGCGTGGAGAGGGGGCGCTGGCTCCATTTGCTGTCTAAATTGTACTTCTCAGGGTTGCATATGTAGACAGTGAGGATACAACCTCCATGATCGACCCTGACCAACGGAGACATTACTCACTTTTAAACGTTGCAAGTGTATATGGTGAATAAAGCTGATCCTTAATCCCTTCTTTCACCACACACGTCTTCAGATCCTCTCCTCCAGATGCACAGACTAAGCCCATTTCTGGAGTTCATTCCCACAGCTGTGCCCTTTCCTAATCCAATGTTGATGCCAATTTTCCTTATTGCTCCTATCAGCCATGTTGCGGAATTAAGGTGACCCGATGATATCAGGATATATTTCATTATCTGAGACAGGCTGAGGGCTGAAATGACCAACACTCGGTCTGGGGAAGATGATAAAGAGGTAAATATGAATTATTTTCTTCTCTCATTTACTCTACCTTTCATGTCATTGACCCTCTTGTCTTAATGGTGGAACCTCTTGCTAGGAATGATGACTGTTCTAGTGCTGTCTGTAAGGAATTTGAAAATTCTCCCTGTGACCGCGTGGGTTTCCTCTGGGTGTTCTGGTTTCATCCCACATCCCAAATGACGTACGGTTGGAGCTAGTGAATTGTGGACCTGCTATGTTGCTGCAAGGGGTATGCAATCCCAATTGCAATCCTCGGACTGTGTTGATCATCGATGCAAAACAATGCATTAAGTAAATACTCCGATGTTTTGAAGCATGTAACAAATAAATGTTGATCCTTTTCACGCCTTGATGTGCATCAGGCTGCATTTTTGCCTTTTCCATAGCATTTGACTGTTTTTTTACGAGGCTGGGTTACTAACTCGATTCTCAACCCAGTATGGATGGAAAGCATGCATGGAGCACGTTGGTTTCAAGCTCGGTACCATTCACCTCAAAGTCTGGTGCTGATACCACTACACCACCGGTTACAATTCATGGAGAGGCAGGAGCCGTCATCATCACCATGTGCCGAGTCGTATGACGTGGGCGATCATGGTGTCATGACCATGATTGTTCTTGGCAATTTTTTTACAGAACTGGTTTGCCATCGCCTTCTTCTGGGCAGTGCCTTTACCATACAGGTGACCCCAGCCGTTATCAATACTCTTCAGAGATTGTCTGCCTGGTGTTAGTGGTCGCATAACCAGGACTTGTGGCATGCACCAGCTGCTCATACAACCATCCACCACCTGCTCCCATGGCTTCGCGTGACCCTGATCTGGGGGCTAAGCAGGTGCTACACCTAGCCTAGGGGTGAGCTGCAGGCTAGCGGAAGGAAGGAGTACCTTACGCTTCCTTTGGTAGAGATGTATCACCACGCCACCACCCAGGGCAGGAATAGCGAACATAATAAAATCTTTCTCTCTCTCTCTCTGTGGCTATTCATCCCATAGGATGTTGCTGGTTCCTTTCAGTCAGTTAGTGGGATTGACCCCACTCCTCAGAAAGGAACAGCGTGTGCATGAGTGGATTTTAGGTGAGTAGGGGGTTGCACAGGTCCAGACCCACCCTCTCGACATCTTCTCCCGGATCCAGTGGCATGGTGGGGTCCAAGACGGCTGGGGGAAGTTCTGTTGCAGTGAATGGCCAGACCAAACTTTGATGCAAGGGGTGCCCTTTCCGCACTTCACGGCACGTGTTTGCTAGATGGCCGCTGACCCTACGAGAGGGTTCATCTGCCCTTTGACAGGTCTTGTTTTTTGTCCTGCAGGGTGTCTAGCCACCCTCCTCACCAGGCAAGCCTGGTGGGGGGAGCAGGTTTAGTCACCGACCACACGACCATGCGACAGGTAGTACTGGGTTACATGGTACCAGTAGCACTCAGACGAGTGACCTGACCAGACATAATAAAATAATACAACAATGGAATTATTTGTTGAGTGTGATTAATTTCAGTGTAAAAGACCACTGAATATTAATTAGGAGCTGCAAACTTTTCAGAATTTACTGTTTCAACTTCCTACCGTGTGGCTGACTCAGAACAAATGCAAGGAATCAAATCTGGAACCTTTTTAGTTTCCATTTCTGGGTGCTAAACCATAAAGTATTTTCTCTCCTTCTGGATCTGCCAATGTAAATCAATTTGACAGTGATACTGTTCTGTATTTACATCCACAGGCAGCTGAAAGATAAATCACAACAAGGCAGTTACAATAACCAAGATAGATCCTGCTTAAACGTAGCTAAGAATATTTCTTCCTAACGTGATATTCTGTATGAAGCCTTAGCTTCTGGCAGATTTCTGCAGATGTACTGTGGAGGGCAATTGAACTGGTGGGTATCATTGCTGGTATGGAGGGGACACTGCACAGGATCAGGATAAGCTGCAGACGATTGTAAACTCAGCCATCTCCAACATGGGCACTAGCCTCGCCACCAACGTCAAGGACAGAGGCCCTCTTGTTAGGAGGTACCGTAGCCAGAAAACTCACACTCAATGTTTTAGGAACAGCTCCTTCCCCTCTGTCATCAGATTTCTGAATGGACGTTGAACCCATGAACACTACCTCACTATTTTACACATTTTATACTGTATGTATAATTACCTGTCTATCTATCTATGCGTATATATATATATCTGTCCATAGAGCAGCATTGAAGTTCCACCGTCTTTGTCATGTCAGTAGCTCTGTTTTCATTACTGTCAGTCATGCAAGTTCTAGGTGGAGACTCAGGAATACCATCACACTCTGACGTCGAAGGATCCTTCATTTGCTCGTTTCGTAACAGTTTTGTTTGACCAGTCAGCCTTGTTGAGCCCCTGGACCTGGAGGACTGGTGGGCAACTCTTAGTCTGACCTCTACCCTTTGACCTGTTTGGCATGGGTGACCCTACCAAGAGCCAAAGCATAAAGCCGGCACACAAGCCTCCAAATCACGACAAGTTTGTGGTCCTCTTGGAGGACGTATATATGAATATATCTATACATTGTAATTTATAGCCTATTTTATGTATTGCACTACACTGCTGCCACAAAACAACAGGTGTCATGAGATATGTCAGTGATTCTGAAATATCAGGCATGTAATTTGACCAAATCTTCCTAATAAGAGAATAGCCTGTTTTTCCAGTATTTCTAGCAATTTTTCTGAAATTTCTTTTAACAGTGCCCTCAATTTTGCAGAAATATTCAAAAATACAGCAGAATTCCAACAATCTGGCATGTTTGGTGTTTTGATAGAGCTGAACTGATAGATTTCCTGGACTATTGGATAAGATTTCTATGAATAACAAAACACACTTCTCCTCCTGGTAAAAAAAAATCCGTCCCCCTCCCCTCTTTCTCTATTCCCCACTTTGGTTTTTTACCTTTTCTCACTTGCCTATCACCTGCCCCTGTTTTCTCTCCTCCTTCCCTTTCTCCTACAGTCTACTCTTTTTCTCTCGTCATTTACCTTTCCAAACCCACCTGACTTCACCTATCACCTTCCAGTTATTCTCCTTCCCCTCCCTCTGCATTTTTATTCTGGCATCTTCCCCTTTCCTTTCCAGTCCCGAAGAAGTGTCTCGGCCCGAAATGTCGACTGTTTATTCATTTCCATTAATGCTGCCTGACCACCTTGAGTTCCTCCAGCACTTTGTGTGTGTAGCTTTGGATTCCCAGCATCTGCAGACTTCTCTTGCTTATGATTCAATTCTAATTCACATTTTTTTTTCAGGTTGTTGCATAGCATTATAAGAAATCAGCAGGTCTGACAGCAGCTACTTAGAGGAATAAATGTTCAATGTTTTGGGCTGAGACCCTTCAGCAGGATTGGAAAGGAAGAGGGACAGAAGCCAGAATAAGAAGGTGGGAAGAGGACAGGTTGGCGATAGGTGAACCCAGATGTCAGGGAAGGTGGGTGGATGGGGGACAGGGAATAAAGTGAGAAGCTGGGAGGCGATAGATGGAAGAGGGAAAGGGCTGAGGAAGAAGGAATCTGATAGCAGAGGACAACGGACCATTGGATTTTACATAGAAACATACATAGAAAATAGGTGCAGGAGTAGGCCATTCAGCCCTTCGAGCCTGCACTGTCATTTATTATGATCATGGCTGATCATCCAACTCAGAACCCCGCCCCAGCCTTCCCTCCATACCCCCTGACCCCCGTAGCCACAAGGGCCATATCTAACTCCCTCTTAAATATAGCCAATGAACTGGCCTCAACTGTTTCCTGTGGCAGAGAATTCCACAGATTCACCACTCTCTGTGTGAAGAAGTTTTTCCTAATCTCGGTCCTAAAAGGCTTCCCCTCTATCCTCAAACTGTGGCCCCTCGTTCTGGACTTCCCCAACATCGGGAACAATCTTCCTGCATCTAGCCTGTCCAATCCCTTTAGGATCTTATACGTTTCAATCAGATCCCCCCTCAATCTTCTAAATTCCAACGAGTACAAGCCCAGTTCATCCAGTCTTTCTTCATATGAAAGTCCTGCAATCCCAGGAATCAATCTGGTGAACCTTCTTTGTACTCCCTCTATGGCAAGGATGTCTTTCTTCAGATTAGGGGACCAAAACTGCACACAATACTCCAGGTGTGGTCTCACCAAGGCCTTGTACAACTGCAGTAGTACCTCCCTGCTCCTGTACTCGAATCCTCTCGCTATAAATGCCAGCATACCATTCGCCTTTTTCACCGCCTGCTGTACCTGCATGCCCACTTTCAATGACTGGTGTATAATGACACCCAGGTCTCGTTGCACCTCCCCTTTTCCTAATCGGCCACCATTCAGATAATAATCTGTTTTCCAATTTTTGCCACCAAAGTGGATAACTTCACATTTATCCACATTAAATTGCATCTGCCATGAATTTGCCCACTCACCCAACCTATCCAAGTCACCCTGCATCCCCTTAGCATCCTCCTCACAGCTAACACTGCCGCCCAGCTTCGTGTCATCCGCAAACTTGGAGATGCTGCATTTAATTCCCTCATCCAAGTCATTAATATATATCGTAAACAACTGAGGTCCCAGCACTGAGCCTTGCGGTACCCCACTAGTCACCGCCTGCCATTCTGAAAAGGTCCCGTTTATTCCCACTCTTTGCTTCCTGTCTGCTAACCAACTCTCCACCCACACCAATACCTTACCCCCAATACCATGTGCTTTAAGTTTGCACACTAATCTCCTGTGTGGGACCTTGTCAAAAGCCTTCTGAAAATCCAAATATACCACATCCACTGGTTCTCCCCTATCCACTCTACTAGTTACATCCTCAAAAAATTCTATGAGATTCGTCAGACATGATTTTCCTTTCACAAATCCATGCTGACTTTGTCCGATGATTTCACCGCTTTCCAAATGTGCTGTTATCACATCCTTGATAACTGACTCCAGCAGTTTCCCCACCACCGACGTTAGGCTAACCGGTCTATAATTCCCCGGTTTCTCTCTCCCTCCTTTTTTAAAAAGTGGAGTTACATTAGCCACCCTCCAATCCTCAGGAATTAGTCCAGAATCTAACGAGTTTTGAAAAATTATCACTTTTGTGTGCAATCCTCTGGATTTCCAGTATCTCTTATGTTTTCTCCAGTGAAGCCCGATAAGTGCAGGACCCAAAGCCCTGGTGAGCAGAGTTGGGAGCACAGGAACTAGATCCTGGTGAATGGAAATGGGAACATGGCAACCAGGGCCCCCATGAGTGGTAGATGACTGTGGAAACAAAGAAGCAGAAATAGAAATATCTTTATTGTCATTGCATAGTACAATTTGTCATGCACCAATACAGTGAAAATGAGTTTGCAACTCTCATACTCAATGCTATAAAACAACAAATAAAATAAATAAACAATAAATAAAATCAAGTAACCAGCCAGTACAAGCTATGTCCAGCAGTACAAAAATGCAACTCAGATGCATGACGGCCATAAAACCGGTATTAAAGTAGCAATATAACCAATTTATGGATGAAGCTTGATCGATTGGTTCAGAACAATTACAGCTCTGGGGAAAAAGCTGTTTTCCCCAGTGAGTGCCTATAGGACATGGCAGCCAATGCCCCAGAGAGTGTGGAGAAGGAGTCTGAAAATTGGCACCCGGTAAGTTGAGAGGGACCGTGTGAACCAGGGCCCCAGTGAGTAAAACGGAACTGATGCTCCACAACTCTGTAAGTCCCTGGTTAGACCACACTTGGAGCACCATGTTCAGTTCTGGTCACCTCATTATAGGAAGGACGTGGAACCTTTAGGGAGGGTGCAGAGGAGGGTTACCAGGATGCTGCCTGGATTAGAGAGCATGTCTTATATGGAAAGGCTGAACGAGCTAGGGCTTTTCTCTTTGGTGGGAAGGAGGATGAGAGGTGACTGATTGAGGTATGGAATATAAAGTAGTAAGAGGTATAGATTGAGCGAGTAGCCAGAGAATTTTTCCCAGGGCAGAATTGGGGGAACAATATGATGATTGGAGGAAAGTATAGGGGTGCTGTCAGAGATAAGTTTTTACATAGTAGTGGTGGGTGTGTGGAGCACCCTTCCAGGGGTGGTGGTCGAGGCTGGGGGATTTGGGGTTTGCGAGTTTTTGTTTCATTTACTTTTCATGCGGGGGTGGGGAGCATTGATGCCTTTCTTTGGTTTTCTGTATTTTATGGCTATCTGGAGAAGACAAATCTCAGAGTTGTATTCTGCATACATACATTGATAAAAAAAGACCTTTGAATATATGAACCTTTGTACGTTAGGTTCATTTAATAAACTCTGAGCTAGGCACATGGATGATAGAAAAATGGATGACCATGTGTGAGGGAAGGGTTAGACTGATTTTAGTGTAGGTTAATAAGTCAGCACAACAGTATGAGCCAAGTGGCCTGTACTGTGCTGTAATGTTCTATGTCCTTTGATGAAATGCTGAACCATTGGGATATCTGAATAGCAGGAGAGCAGATTATCAGAGATTTGCACACTACTTGAAAATGGGGAAAGGGGTTAGTTGAGCACAATTGTGATCTTATGGGCACCTGCTTTAAACCCAAAAGAATATGCTGCAGCGTTTTCCTATGGTTTTTAACTTAAAATGTTATAATACTGGGACTTTTTCTCTTTATTAGTTCTTTTTAGTGTAAGGCCCGAGTAATGATCTATTCACCTTAAAAGAAATGTACTTACATTTGAACATATTTCTCCTAGGCAACACAAGGCCCCAGAAGGAGAGTGTGTTCTTTCTTGCGTTTTAAATCTGTGTAGTGATCTGAAGAGACTGCATTCCATTGTCCTGGATAGAATATTCAGATTCTGCAAGAGGCTTTCGAGTTTTCTCTTGAGCTGAATTACCTCCTGGTTTCAAAATATTTTTACTTTGCAGTTTCAATATTTTAATGCCAGCATCAGCTCAGATTTTAGATTCAAATTCTGTCCTTATGGTGCTCTCTTGGAAACAGGAGACACTGATTTGCTGAGGACACCCACTGCCGTGGGTTGTATCAAAGTGGGCGATGGATCAGCATTCAGGAGGGAGATTGAATACTTGGCTGAGTGTTGTAATAACAACAGCCTCTCACTCAATGTCAATAAGACCAAGGAACTGACTGTAGGCTTCAGGAGAGGGAAACCAGAGGTCAATGAACCAGTAATTATCAGAGGATCAGAGGTGGAGAGGGTCAGTAACTTTAAATTCCTGGGTATCACTATCTCAGAGGACCTGTCCTAGACCCACTATATAAATATTATCGTGAATAAAGCACAGCAGCACCTCTACTTCTTCAGGGATCTGTGGAGCTTCAGCATGTCATTAAAAACCTTGGCAAACTTCTATAGATGTGTGGTGGAAAATGTGCTGACTGGCTACACTACAGCCTGGTATGGGAACACCAGTGCCTTCGACTGGAAAATCCTGTAAAAGGTAGTGGGGTTGGCCCAGTGCATCGTGGGTAAAACACTCCCAACCATTGGGCACATCGACATGAAACGTTGCTGTAGAAAAGTAGCATCCATCATCAAAGGTCCTCACCAACTAGACCACGCTCTTTTCTCGCTGCTGACACCAGGCACAAGAACAGTTACTATCCTTCAACCATCAGGTTCTTGAACAAAAGGGGATAGCTACACTCATTTAAGGACTCTTATATATTGCTATTTCATGCTCGTTATTTATTACTATTTATTTATATCTGCATTTGCACAGTTTGTTTACGATTTACTGTCCTGGTGTTTGCATTTTACAGTTACTGTTCTGTAGATTTGCTAAGTTTGCACGCAGAAGAAGAATTTCAGGGTTGTGTGTGGTGACGTGTATGTACTCTGATAATAAACTTGGCTTTGAACTTTGAACTTTTGATTTTTGTGCCTACCGCTAATCATTATGAACAAAAGACCATAAAATGTAGGAGCAGAGTTAGGCCATTCGGCCTATTGAGTCTGCTCCACCATTCCATCATGGCTGATTTATTATCCCTCTCAAACCCACTCTCTTGCCTTCTCCCATAACCTTTAATTCCCTGATTAATCAGGAACCTATCAACCTCCACTTTAATCCATCCATGGCAATGAATTCCACAGAAGTTCCCTCTCATGTCTCTTCTAAAGGGACATCCCTCTAATCTGAGGATGTGCCCTCTGCTCTTAGAACCCCACACTATAGGAGGCATCCTCTTTATGTCCACTGTATCTTGACCTTCCATTATTTGGTAGGCTTCAATGAGATCCTCCCTCATTCTTCTAAACTCCAGCGAGTACAGGCCTAGGACCATCAAACGTTCCACGCACGTTAACCCTTTAATTCCTGGAATAATTCTTCTGAACCTCCTCTGGACTCTCTCCAAAGCATTCTTGCATAAGGGGCCAGAAACTGCTTAAAATACTTCAAGTGCCGTCTGACCAGTGCTTTACAAAGCCTCACCATTGCATCCTTGTTTTAAACCCAACATGAAGTTTAAAAAATCTGTAAAGTGATGGGTCTATGTAACTATGGGGGTCGGTAACTATTAAGGAGTTTAGACAATGTCAACATGATTACTCAGATGATTCAGGATGGTTATAGCTCACATGTCCCTTTTAGAATTTAAGTATAGCTATTATAGATGTTGGCCATTACACCATTGGGGCGATCATTTTCTCTTCTCTGTAGATGTTACACTTCATTTTACATCTGTTATTGTTTTACCCTGTACTACCTCATTGCACTGTGCGATGAATTGATTTGTATGAACAACAAGTAAAGTCCAAAGTAAATTTATTATCAAAGTACAGAGATGTTACCATACAGAACCCTGAGATTCATTTCTTGTGGGCGTACTCAATAAAACTATAGAATAATAACTGTAATAGAATCAAAGAAAGACCACCCAACTTGGGCATTCAACTAGAGTGCAGAAGTCAACAAGCTGTGTAAGTAGAAAGGAAAGAAATAATAATAATAAATAAATAAGCAATAAGTCTCAAGAACATGAGATGAAGAGTCCTTGAAAGCGAGCCCATTGGTTGTGGGAATATTTCACTGATGGGGCAAAGCAAGGCAAGCTTCTCACTTTACAAGAATAAACCAATCCAATCCAGTCCAACCCTGTCCAATCCAATCCAATCCTATCTCTAATCATTAGACTGTTGTTGTGATGCTCAGCAGACTTTACTCCCTAGCCTCAGCAACTTGCCAGAAAAGCCACACATTCTGGAGCAACTTGTGGCTGACCGATATAACTGACAAGATGGTGCCAGCAACCATCACGACTGCTGGTGACATCCTGCAGGCAGCTCACAAAGCGACTTCATCTTCTTTTAAATACACTTGTTCTTCTGAACTGCGATCAATTGCAACCTGTAATTTCCATGTTGACGATGTATTTTGGTGCTGACTGAGCGATCTGGTGCTTATGCTATCCCTTTTGGAATTCAATGAGGTTGAGAGCGGAGGGCGCGGCCGTTGTTTCCTAATGATGGAATGCAAACCCATTGTTGGCTCCGTGGCTTCTCCCCAATTAAGGTGTCGAGCAAGATCGAAATTGACGGGGTCGAGAGTGGAAGAAGAGTGGGAATTCAGCACTGTCTCCCTGCATGTGAACAATTTTCCTCTCACTGCTGCCAGAGGAAGGTGCTGGTTCAATCGCCTCGTGGCTCTTCTTTATTGGAGAACCCTGCGGTTTGATGTTTAATGTTCTCAGCGCTGAGCGCACTCCGCAGTTGTGGACTCATTTTTGGAGGACTCTGTGGTTGTTGCCATACGTTTCTGGTTATTCTTTTATGCTGTTTGCACGATTCGGCATGGAACTGGCTCTTCAGCTGAGGCCTGCAGTCTTCGACAGAGCGCTGAGCTGAACTGGCTCAGTGGCTGTCACTCCTGGGGACTTTGCGGTTTGATGATTCGTATTCTGTGTGCTATATGCTCACTTTGTGCTGTTTGCATGATGTACTTAGTATACAGACCCTGTGTATTACAGACTGTGTACCACGTTCATCAGTATAGTAGTCCTGTATTAATAAGACCATAGGCAGAGGAGCAGAATTTGGCAATTTGGCCCATCAAGTGTGCTCTACCATTCCATTATGGCTGATTTCCTGTCCCTCTCAAACCTTTTCTCCTGCCTTCTCCCCCTAACCTTTGACACCCTGATTAATCAAGAACCTGTCAACCTCCACCTTAAATATACCCAATGACTTGGCCTACAGAGCTGTCTGTGTGCAACGAATTCCATCGATCCACTACTCCCTGGATAAAGGAATTTTTCTTCATCTCTTTTCTAAGTGGACATCCTTCAATTTTGAGCCTGTGCCTTCTGGTCCTAGACTCCCCCACTATAGGAAACATCCTCTCCACATCCACTCTATCTAGGCCTTTCAATGTTTGATATGTTTCATTGAGATCCCCCATCATTCTTCTAAACTCCAGCGAGTACAGGCCCAGAGCCAAAAAATATTCCTCATATGTTAAGCCTTGTCATTCCCAGAATCATTTTCATAAACCTCCTCTGGATCCAGTCCAATGCCAGCACATCTTTCCTTAAATAATGGGCCCCAAACTACTCACAATTGGTGCGGAGGCCAATGCCTTATAAACCTCAGCATTACATCCTTGCTTTTATATTCTAGTCCACTTGAAATGAATGCTAACATTGCATTTGCCTTACTTACACTGACTCAACCTACAGGTTAACCTTTAGAGAATCCTGGACCAGGACTCCCAAGTCTCTTTTCACCTCAGATTCTTGAATTTTCTCCCCATTTAGAAAATAGTCCACACCTTTATCCTTTCTGCCAAAGTGCATGCCCATGCACTTCCCTGCACTATGTTCCATCTGCCACTTCTTTGCCCATTCTCCCAATCTGCCTAAGTCTTTCTGCAGTCTCCCTGCTTTCTTAACACTACCTGCCCCTCCACCTATCTTTGTTTTATCTGCAAACTTGGCCACAATTCTGTCATCCAAGTTATTGACATAAAATTTAAAAAGAAGCGGTCCCAACACCGACCCCTGTGGAATACCACTAGTTACCAGCAACCAACCAGAAAAGGCTCCCTTTATTCCTACCCTTTGCCTCCTGCCAGTCAGCCAATCTCATTCCATGCTGGTCTCTTTCCTGTCATACCCTGGGTTCTTATCTTGTTAAGCAGCTTCATGTGCAGCTCTTGTCAAAGGCCTTCTGAAAACTCAAAACAAAATTCCAAAAGATTTGTCAGGCAAGATTTCCCCTTTAGAAAACCATACTGTTTTTGGCCTATTTTATCATGTGTATCTAAGTAACCTGAAACCTCATCCTTAATAATAAACTCCAACATCTTCCCAACCACTGAAGTCAGGCTTATAATATCTTTTCTTCTGTCTCTTTCCCTTCTTAAAGAGTGACATTTTCAATTTTCCAGTCCTCAGAACTATCTGGAATCTAGTGATTGTTGAAACTTCATTACTAATGCCTCCACTATCTCTTCGGCTACCTCTTTCTGAACCCTGGGACGTAGTCCATCTGGTCCAGGTGACTTATCTACCTTCAGATCTTTCAGCGTCACAAGCACATTCTCCTTTGTAATAGCAACAACACTCACTTCTGCTCCCTGAGACTCTCAAATTACTGGCATACTGCTAGTGTCTTCCACAGTGAAGACGAATGCACAATAGTTATTACGTTCTTCTGCCATTACCTTGATCCCCATTACTACCTCTCCAGCATCATTTTCCTGTGGTCTGATATCCACTCTCATACTCTTTATATATCTGAAAAACTTCTTGTATCCTCTTTTATATTATTGGCGAGCTTACCTTCAAATTTCATCTTTTCTCTCTTAATGGTTTTTTCAGTTTTTTTTCTTTTGGTTTTTAAAAGGTTCCCAATCCTCTACATTCCCAGTATTATTTTGCTATATTTTATGCCCAGTCTTTTGCTTTGACTTTGACTTTCCTTGTCAGCCACTTCTGCCTCATCCTCCCTTTAGAATACTGTACTTCTTCATCTTTGGGATGTATCTATCCTGAGTCTTCCAAATTTCCCACATAAACACCAGCCATTGCAGTCCTGTCGTCATCCCTGCCAGTCTTCGCTTCTGAGCAACTTTGGCCAGCTCCATTTTCATGCCTCTGTAATTCCTTTTACTCAACTGTAATACTGATATATCTGATTTTAGCTTCTCCTTTTCAAACTGCAGGGTGAAATCGATCATATTATGATCACTGCTTCCTAAGGGTTCCTTGACCTTAAAGCTCCCTAATCAGATCTGAGTCATCACACAACTCCCAATCCTGAATTGCCTTTCCACTAAGTGGGCTCAACTACAAGCTGCTCGAAACAGGCCACTTATAGGCATCCTATAAATGGCCTTTCTTGGAATCCAGTACCAAACTGGATTTTCCCAACCTAACTGCATATTGAAATTCCTCATTATTGTCCCAGCATCGACCTTTTTACCTGTGTTTTCTGTCTCCTGTTGTAATTTGTAGGCCACATCCTGGCTGCTGTTTGGAGACTAATCCCATGTTACCTCTTTCTAAGGATTTGATTTAATCTTTTACCAACCAAGTGATACCACACCCTCTGCCTGTATGCCTGTCCTTTTGATACAATGTGTGTATCCTTGGATGTGAAGCTCCCAAATATAATCTTCTTTCAGCCATGACTCAGAGATGCCCTCAACATCATACCTGCCGATCTCTAAATGCGCTGCAAGACCATCTACCTTGTTCCCTATACCGTGTGCATTCAAATATAACACCTTCATTTCTGTATTCATCTTCTTGATTTTGGCCACCCGTTAAACTTTAACTCATCTGACTGACTATAATTTTTCCCTATCATCTGTCTGTCCTTCCTCACAGTCTCACTACACACTTCATCTACTTGTACACCAAGTGCCCCATCCTCAGCCCTATTGCTCTGGTTCCCTTCCCCCCTCCCAAACTGGGTAGGCTCCATGGTGTTCTGGTTTTGCCCAGCAGCCTGATGCTTGTTGAACTGTCCTGGGGGGCAGGAAACAGAGGATTCTTTCCACAGAGGTACGGTTAAAGACAGGTAGTCCCAGTTAGGTTGGGAGCACCTCCAGATGGTGAATGCAGCGGGGCATTAGCACGTCCCTGAGGATAATGCCACAGTCTTCTCAGTTGAAATACAGAGAATGGTGGCCAAGGAAAGATGAACTGAGGGGAAAAATATTTTTGGAGTTAATTAAACATGACATTTGAATGAACTGTTGTGAAGGGCTTGTACTGTGCTGTAATGCTGTATGTTCTACAGTACTGTGCAAAAGTCATGGGCACATATATATATAGCTAGGGTGCCTGAGACTTTTGCACAGTACTGTAGTTATTTTATGTATTGCTCTGTACTGCTGTTGCAGCAAAAAATAACAAATGTTATGGCATATGTGAGTGATGATAAACCTGATTCTGATATGGGTCTCTATTGCAAACTGTGAGTGGGAAGGGGGCAGAGAGAGGGGAATCATATTTGGGAAAAGGGGAAGGGAGAGGCGAGGGTTTGGGAGGCACCAGAAAGACATTCTGTAATGCTCAATAAACCAATTGTTGCCTGGGTGTGTCTGCACCTGTGCTGCCCCCGCCCCCCCGACCCTGGCTCTTCTACTCTGCCACACTCACCCTTCCCAACGCACTTTGCTCCCACTACATTTACAAGCTTGCTCTCTGCTCCACATTGACAAATACAGTACTGTGCAAAAGTCTTAGGGATCCCAGCTATATACTGTACATGTGCCTAAGACTTTTGCACAGTACACTGTTTTGTTACAGGGTGGCGAGGTGGAGATACATCACTACCAAAGGAGGTGCAAGGTGCTCCTTCCCTCTGCTAGCCTACAGGTCACCCTTGGGCAAGGTGTAGCACCTGCTTAGCTCCCCTCCACCCCCCGATCAGGGTCATGTCAAGCCATGGGGGGCAGATGGTGGATGGTTGTAAGAGTGGCTGGTGCATAACACAGGTCCTGGTTATATGCTCACTGATGCCAAGCAGACAATCTCCGAAGCGTATTGCTAATGGCTGGGGTTACCTGTCTTGTAAAGACACTAACCAGAAGAAGGCAATATTAAACCACTTCTTTGGGTTTCTTTTTTTCATGGCTGCCTGTAAGGAGATGAATCTCAAGGCTGTATAAAGTACACAAACTTTGATAAAGTTCAAAGTTCAAAGTAAAATTTATTATCAGAGTACATACATGTCACAACATAAAACCCTGAGATACTATTTCTGCGGGCATACTTAGCAAATCTATACAACAGTAACTGTCAACCGTAAACTGTGCACATCAGAAATTGTAAAACTGTAAAAAACTGTGCAAGTGAAGACAATAAGTAAATAACAATAAATAACAAGTATAAAATAACAAGATAAAATAGTCCTTAAATGAGTTAGTTATCCCTTTTGTTCAAGAGCCTGATAGTTGAGGGGTGATAACTGGTTTTGAACCTGGTGGTGTGAGTCCTGAGGCTCCTGTGCCTTCTGCCTGATGGTAGCAGCGAGAAAAGAGCATGGCTTGGGTGGTGGGGTCTCTGATGATGAATGCTGCTTTCCTACAGCAATGTTTCATGTTGATGTGCTGACTAGTTGGGAGGGCTTTACCCATGATGCACTGGGCTGAACCTTTCAATTGTTCCTTTACAAAAATGTTCCTTTGAAAAGAGAATATATAAAATGCAATTTCTGTCTTTTGTGTCCATCTTCCTCACTCATAAGACAGAATAAAAGATCACTTGAAATCTATCAATTGTTCACATCGGACATGGCGCAAAGATGTTTCCTGGAGTTCGAGCATGCAAGTGTTATCTTGACACTACTCTGCATTTGCGAAACTGTTTATGGGAAACACGCGTTGCATTTCATGTGAGAACAATGTCAGATGCTAAGTAAACGAGCAAAGAATAAATGAACAATGTATAGCCAGCTTTAGTCAGATTGCCATTGTTATGATGTAACACATTCCTCCAGGATGATACTCTGTCCAAATTTGGGCACAAATTCATGTCTCGATTAGTTGACCTGGTCTGTGAAAAGTGCAACCAAGATCAGTGTGAGCATGAAATGAAATGGAAGTCTGGTGGGGGATTAAAAATAATGTGCTTTTTCATGCTTAACGATTATACATATTGTAAATTTGGATGCAGCGAGCCATGTCTAGTCTTATAAATTATCTTTATCCATTCATGTTCAGCATTTTTTATGTGTTAAACAGATGGATAAGTCCTTCCATCTGGACCTGCAGAATGTAGAAAAGACACTTCATCTTCCTTCCCTACCATCCTTCTAATTTAGACACTTATAAATCAAAAAAAAAATCTAAGAAGTTTATCGTGACAGGAAAAGGACAGATTTGTTTGAGCACAAAGCAAGTTTTGTGACCAAGGACCAGATGTTTTCTTTGTTTCTTTGTTGCACACATTTTACTAATTTTTAAAAATAAATTACTTTAGTGTGAGTTTTGTATCTTTGTTTCCCAGTAATGATAAATATGTTTCTGATTAACTTATGGAAATAGAAATGTTTTTTGTCTCGGGCTTCTCAATGTAATAACTTCCAGAACATTTTTACCAGTTATTTTGTGGTTTCTTATTCTTTTAAGTGCCTGGGGTAGCAACATTACTGAATATGTAAAACAATTTCAGTTTATTTGGAGAATTATTTTAATGAAAAAGTTTTATCAGCCATGTTGTCGTGTTGAAGAAACCTTACTACACGATGGTTAACCCTTAATCAGCAGGAGAAGACTCTATTTGTGTCTGGAAGACACATCTTTAAATTCAGTGGTGACAAGTTCACAAGCAGAGCAGGACTCCTGAATTCCAGCTAATGTTGATGCTTCAGAAAATAATGTCCAGATGTTGCAAGAACACAAGATTTTGTGCTGTTTATATTCCGCCACCAGATATGGTGATTTGCTGGAGCCTCACCTAAGGCAGTGATTAAGCATACTGTAAATATACAGTTCTGTGCAAAAGTCTTAGGCAGATGTACTGTATCTCTCTAGGGTGCCTCAGTCTTTTTCACTGTACTGTAGTAATTTTATGTAGTGCACTGTACTGCTGCAAAAAAAAACAAATTTCATGACATGTGTGAGTGATGATAAACCTGATTCTGATATGGGTCTCTATTGTGAACTGAGAGTGGAAATGGGGCAGGGAGAAATGTGGACAAGAAAGGGGAGGGTGCAGGAGGCACCAGAGAAATGGTCTGTAATGATCAATAAAGCAACTATATGGAATCAAATGACCTTGCCTGTTGTCTCAGGATTGTGTGTGTCTGCACCCGCACCACCTCCACGCGGCACCCCTTCTTTATCGCCCGTCTCACTCCTCTCCTGTGGTGTCCCACTCACGCCATTCCCAGTATCCTCCGCTCCCACCAGATTTACAAACTCACTCTCTGCTCCACGTTGACAAATATACCTAAGGATGTACCTGAGACTTCTGCACAGCACTATGGTAGAAATAGCATAATCCCATTGCAGCCCAGAGGTCCCCTTCAATCGGTCTTTTTTTTCTTTTGGAGCAAAGTTGTTTAAAGAAAATACATTAATTGCTTGTACTTGGCAATAGGCTGTCCCAGAAGTGCCCAAAAGCCAATGTTATTAACTGATTTCTAACAGCAGGTTTGCATTATCTGATAAGACAAAGAGAATTTGGCAAATGAGGTATTTAGACACGTGACAATAATTGAAGCCTTTTATAAAATCTACTCCATAGGTGACATGTCCATTTGAATTTTTCCTATAAAGGAACACCCTAATCTTGAAGTGTTTTCTTTACAAAGAAGTTCAAAGTTCAAAGTAAATTTTATTCTCCGAGTACATATATGTCACCACATACAACCCTGAGATTCATATTTCTGTGGACATATTCAGCAAATCCATAAAATTGTAACTGTAAGAGGATCAATGAAAGACAAACCAGAAGGCAACTAACTGGGCAAATGCAAATAAATAGCCATAAGTAATGAGAACATGAAATAACAAGAAGATGAAATAACAAAATAACAGCAGTCCTTAAACTGAGATCATTGGTTGTGGGAACATCTCAATGAATGGGTGAGTGTAGTTATCCCCTTTTGTTCAAGAGCCTGGTTGCTGAGGGGTAGTAGCTGTCCCTGAACCTGCTGGTGTGAGTCCTGAGGCACTTGTACCTTCTATCTGATGGCAGCAGTGAGAAAAAAGCATGGCGTGGCTGGTAAGGATCTCTGATGATGGATGCTGTTTTCCTATGGCAGCGTTTCATGTGGATGTGCTCAATGGAACAGGAAATAATACAGGCCCTTCGTCACAACGTTGCTTTGACCTTCTAACCCTAGATCAATCTAACCCTTCTCTCCCACATGACCTTCCATTTTTCTTTCATCCATGTTCCTAGCTAAGAGTCTCTTAAATGTCCCTAATGTATCAGCCTCTATCACCACCCCGACAGTGCATTCCACGTCCTCGCCACACTCTGTGTAAAAACCTATCTCTGGCATTCCCCCCCTATATTTTCAAGATTCAAGATTGTTTATCATATGTACACTGAAACATTTAGTGAAATACGTTGTTTGTGCTAACGATTAGCACACCCAATGATATGCTGGGGGTGACCCGCAGGTGTCATAGAAACATAGAAACATAGAAAATAGGTGCAGGAGTAGGCCATTCGGCCCTTCGAGCCTGCACTGCCATTTATTATGATCATGGCTGACCATCCAACTCAGAACACCGCCCCAGCCTTCCCACCATACCCCCCGACCCCCGTAGCCACAAGGGCCATATCTAACTCCCTCTTAAATATAGCCAATGAACTGGCCTCAACTGTTTCCTGTGGCAGAGAATTCCACAGATTCACCACTCTCTGTGTGAAGAAGTTTTTCCTAATCTCGGTCCTAAAAGGCTTCCCCTCTATCCTCAAACTGTGACCCCTCGTTCTGGACTTCCCCAACATCGGGAACAATCTTCCTGCATCTAGCCTGTCCAATCCCTTTAGGATCTTATACGTTTCAATCAGATCCCCCCTCAATCTTCTAAATTCCAACGAGTACAAGCCCAGTTCATCCAGTCTTTCTTCATATGAAACTCCTGCCATCCCAGGAATCAATCTGGTGAACCTTCTTTGTACTCCCTCTATGGCAAGGATGTCTTTCCTCAGATTAGGGGACCAAAACTGCATACAATACTCCAGGTGTGGTCTCACCAAGGCCTTGTACAACTGCAGTAGTACCTCCCTGCTCCTGTACTCAAATCCTCTCGCTATAAATGCCAGCATACCATTCGCCTTTTTCACCGCCTGCTGTACCTGCATGCCCACTTTCAATGACTGGTGTATAATGACACCCAGGTCTCGTTGCACCTCCCCTTTTCCTAATCGGCCACCATTCAGATAATAATTTGTTTTCCTATTTTTGCCACCAAAGTGGATAACTTCACATTTATCCACATTAAATTGCATCTGCCATGAATTTGCCCACTCACCCAACCTATCCAAGTCACCCTGCATCCTCTTAGCATCCTCCTCACAGCTAACACTGCCACCCAGCTTCATGTCATCCGCAAACTTGGAGATGCTGCATTTAATTCCCTCATCCAAGTCATTAATATATATTGTAAACAACTGGGGTCCCAGCACTGAGCCTTGCGGTACCCCACTAGTCACTGCCTGCCATTCTGAAAAGGTCCCGTTTATTCCCACTCTTTGCTTCCTGTCTGCTAACCAACTCTCCACCCACACCAATACCTTACCCCCAATACCGTGTGCTTTAAGTTTGCACACTAATCTCCTGTGTGGGACCTTGTCAAAAGCGTTCTGAAAATCCAAATATACCACATCCACTGGTTCTCCCCTATCCACTCTACTAGTTACATCCTCAAAAAATTCTATGAGATTCGTCAGACATGATTTTCCTTTCACAAATCCATGCTGACTTTGTCCAATCATTTCACCGCTTTCCAAATGTGCTGTTATCACATCCTTGATAACTGACTCCAGCAGTTTCCCCACCACCGACGTTAGGCTAACCGGTCTATAATTCCCCGGTTTCTCCCTCCCTCCTTTTTTAAAAAGTGGAGTTACATTAGCCACCCTCCAATCCTCAGGAACTAGTCCAGAATCTAACGAGTTTTGAAAAATTATCACTAATGCATCCACTATTTCTTGGGCTACTTCCTTAAGCACCCTGGGATGCAGACCATCTGGCCCTGGGGATTTATCTGCCTTCAATCCCTTCAATTTACCTAACACCACTTCCCTACTAACATGTATTTCGCTCAGTTCCTCCATCTCACTGGACCCTCTGCCCCCTACTATTTCTGGAAGATTATTTATGTCCTCCTTAGTGAAGACAGAACCAAAGTAATTATTCAATTGGTCTGCCATGTCCTTGCTCCCCATAATCAATTCAGCTGTTTCTGTCTGCAGGGGACCTACATTTGTCTTTACCAGTCTTTTCCTTTTTACATATCTATAAAAGCTTTTACAGTCCGTTTTTATGTTGCCTGCCAGTTTTCTCTCATAATCTTTTTTCCCCTTCCTAATTAAGCCCTTTGTCCTCCTCTGCTGAACTCTGAATTTCTCCCAGTCCTCAGGTGAGCCACTTTCTCTGGCTAATTTGTATGCTTCTTCTTTGGAATTGATACTATCCCTAATTTCTCTTGTCAGCATTCCGGTGCCAACATAGCATGCCTACTGTTATCTTAAAAATGTAAACACGAGGAAATCTGCAGGTGCTGGAATTTCAAGCAACACACATAAAAGTTGCTGATGAATGCAGCAGGCCAGGCAACATCTATAGGAAGAGGTATAGTTGACATTTCAGGCCAAGACCCTTCGTCAGGGCTAACGAAGGGTCTCGGCCTGAAACGTTGACTGTACCTTCTCCTATAGATGCTGCCTGGCCTGCTGCGTTCACCAGCAATTTTTATGTGTAATGCCTACTGTTATACCTTGTATCAGTAAAACGTAAAACTAATTGAAGGAAAAGCATGGAGCCGGGAATAATGTGCATGCTCCTTAGTTTCAATTTTACTTTAGCGAGATCCACACTTCTGACGTGGTGACATAATGACAAATAGTTTAGTTCATCAAAACAAAATCTAAAATAATACTAAAATTAATATATGGGGCACTACCACTGTAGTGTAGTGGTTATCCCATCACTATTATGGTGTTCTGGAGATTGGAGTTCAGTTCTGGGGCCGTTCTGTAAGGAATGTCTGTACATCCTCCCCATGGAATGCATGGGTTTTCCCCAGGTTCTCTGGTTTCCTCCCACAGTCCAAAGATGTAGCAAGTAGACTAATTGGCCATTGACCGGTGATTAGGTTAGGGTTAATCGTGGTTTTGGGGTTCTGGGGCAGCGTGGCTCGAAGGGCCAGAGGGGCCTACGCCATCGTATTGCTAAATAAATAAATGCTGGGACTGCTCATTAGGTCAGACAGCATCCGGTGTAGGAAGTAGAGTTCATAACTCAGGGGAAAAATAACTTTTCAATCCCGTCACACATTTCTGATCTGGATTAAGTAGATTTACTCGATTAGGTACACCTGTACACCTGCTCGTTAATGCAACTATTTAACGAGCCAGTCATGTGGCAACAACTCAATAGATAAAAGCATGCAGACATGGGGAAAAGATTCAGTTCACATATCAAAATGGGGAAAGAAGCGTGATCGAAGTGACTTTGACTATGAAATGATTGTTGGTGCCAGACGGGGTGGTTTGAGTATCTCAGAAACTGCTGATCTCCTGGGATTTTCATGCACAACAGTCTAGAGTTTACAGGGATGGGTGCAAATAAACAACAAAAAAAAATCCAGTGAGCAGCAGTTCTGTGGTAAAAATGCCTTATAAATGAAAGAAGTCAGAGGAGAATGACCAAATAGACTCAAGGTGACAGTAACTCAAATAACTACGTGATACAACAGTGGTGTGCAGAAGAGCATCTCTGAACACGTGCCATGTCGAACCTTGAAGTGGATGGGCTACAACAGCAGAAGACCACACCAGTTTCCACTCCTGTACGTAATAAGGTAAACACTGAGTTTAGGTTGCATTGTATAATGATTAGTTTCAGATCTTTTCCAGTCAGGTGTGATATTCTTCTCACTGTGTAAAATTTTGCTGAGTAATAAATGTAAATAAACTAACGAAACACAATAATTAAGTGGAAATTGATCTTCTTTCCATGATTTTGAGGAAGGTGTCCATGTATGAACAGTCTCTCTCTGTCTCACCCTCTCACTTGACGCTGCTGGAGTACAGAACTAGTTTCCGCAGGTCTTGGGAAAGGTTTAACGGATGGGGTTTGTGGATTGGACTCTGCAGTTCACATTATGATGTGTTTCTGGTTTCAGGCTGCTGCTTTTTCTGTCGCTGTTATAGGCGGTTTTGACTGGGGCGGACTAGCGCAGTGGCCTGCAGATTACGAGAGCTTGAACTAAACATGCCTGGACTCTCTTGATGTCTTTGTGAATTGGCATTTTTTGTATTCCGTGCTCTTTGCTGGTTTTTTTTTCTTGCCGCTTGCGCGAATTTTTTTGCACGTTGGGGGTTTGATGTTTCCCTTTAAACAGGTTCCATAGATTTCTTGTTTCATTGTTGTCTGTGGGAAGTCGAATTGCAGGGTTGTATACAACATACAGACAAAAATGCACTTTGAAGCTTTGAATTGAGCTTTCTAACAGAAGAGTCTTAAGCCTGAAATGTTAACTCTCATTCTCTTTCCACAGAGGTTGTCAGTTCCCTCTAATTTATTTTTATTCTAGCTATTTGCAGGTTAGGTACATAAAGGAAAGTTGTCTCTGCAGTCATATTCCATTTGCAATTTGTCATATTGGTTTAAGAAGCTGTAAATGAGATTTACTTATCTGAAAGTTTTAGCTGTAGATGGTGTAATAACACTCACATTGGTCCCAAGGCTGTAAACTCATTTCTGAAATGCTGCCACATTCTGTGGGCTGTTGGAATTATTCTGACCTTTGTGAAACGCCACGCAGCCGCCTTTTGTTCAGACCAGAATGGAAAACCTTGATACAAATGTAATAGACAGAAGCTCCTGAAGCATTATCTTCTGAGCTGAAGCTTAAAGCAATACCGTGCCACTGATTAATGTTTTACAGTATGGAAGCAGGCCGCTTGGCCCATCTCATCCATGCCAGCTCTGTTGCCCAGAGAGCTAGTCCATCTGCCCACATTTCAAAGTTCAAAGTAAGTTTTATTATCAAAGTACATATATGCCACCATATACCACCCTGAAATATATTTTCTTGTGTGCATACTCTGCATATCCATAGAATAGTAACTCTAACAGGATCAATGAAAGAATGCTCAACTAGGGTTTTCAGCCTGAGTGCAGAAGACAACAAACTGTGAAAATACAAAAAGAAGAAACAATAATAATAAAAAGTAAGCAATAAATATCAAGACCATGAGATGAAGAGTCCTTGAAAGTGAATCCTTTGATTCTGGGAAATTTTCAATGATGGGGCAAGTGAAGTTATCCCCTTTGGTTCAAGATCCTGATGGATAAGGGGTAATACCTGTTCCTAAACCTGGTGGTGTGAGTCCTTCGGCTCCTTCCTTCTTTCTGATGGCAGCTGTGAGATGAGAGCATGTCCTGGGTGGTGGGGACCCTGATGATGGACGAGGCTTTCCAGTGACAGCATTTAATGTAGGTGTGCTCAGTGGTTGGGAGGGCTTTGACTGTGATGGCTCACAACCCTGCAAGCCTCTCCTATCTATGTCATTTTCCAGATGACTTTTAAAAGCTGCTAATGTGCCTGACTCACCTATTGTTTCTGTCAACTCAATCCAATTATACCCCACTATTTGCATATCCCCATTAAACCTGTCGCCTCTGATACCCACTTGTTTCTTGGATCTTATCCTGGCAGAAAGTTTACGTATTTTTGCTCTTCAGGGAAATCTGTGGCACAGTATTGCTTTAAGAAATAGAATACAAGTTTGCTTATATGTTGAGTAGATTAAAACTTTATTCCACAGAGCATATGAGACTGAGGAGAGATTTGATAGAGGTATGAGGGATTCAGATGAGGTAAATTCAAGTAGACTTCTTCCACAAGGTTGGGTGAGGTTAGAACTACAGATCATGGTTAAGGAGAACACCATATCTTACTATATCTCAGATACTTATGTGTTATATTCATCCAGTGGTTGTATTCTATCCCGCTGCTCTGTTCTATACTCTACTAGCTCTATTGAACCTTTCTTTATGTTTAATGTCCTGAACTTACCTAGTCCAAAGTTCATGTTTATCTCATTAGAAATTAGTTTTAATATGAGAAATAATTGCTTTAGCTTTACTGATAAAGGAGAGTATAATTTCAAATTGTCCATGCATAGAAGGTGTTCAGGGTATAATTCATTTGATTGTCTCTGATTTGATACCCAATTTCATCCAGTTCAGTAAATTAGAGAGCAGGTTTCAAGCTAGATGGAACCATGAGTGTGAGACAGAATCAAATGCTTTTTGGCAGGCAATGAGCCAACATGAGAGATTTCTGTTTTTCTGCTGAGCTTGATTTAGAATTACAGAATCTATCATCAATTGCTCTTTACATTCTCTCCTACCCGTATGGCATCCTTTCTGCTCTACTGTAAGTATATTGTGATAATCTAAGCGAGTGGTGATTAGTTGCGCGATGCAGGATTTTACAATTTTATATCAAGATTGTAAACAAGTAATGGAAGGATATTTTGATGGCTCATTTGTGATTTCTCCTTTATGTATGTTTTACCTTCTGTCAAAAATTTGGGCATACTTTCAAGATTTTTAAGAAAATTGATGATTATGTTTTAATAAGTACGAATGAAGACAGGTCAATTTTTTATACCAATAATTATGAATATCATCATTGCTGTTATTTTGTGGTTATTTTTTATAACCACTTTTTGCATGTCCAATGTACTTCAGGTGTTTGCATGTCTTCAATTTTGTGTGCGTGTTCTTTATCCTCCCTAATTCAGCTTACTTCTTGATTGTGCTTCACTCTGACCAGATATCGGACCAAAAGTTCATTATATCTGTGTTTGTTGGTAATTCTGTTCTGGGGTTGGTGGCGTTTTGGTGCATCAAATTTACTTTCAATGTCATGTATAAACATTTTCCATTATTCCTGAACTGATAATTCTGTTTTCTTTGTCTGGAATGTTTCATGTATCTACTTAGTCTGGCTTTATATGCACCAAGTTTTTGTATTAGTGAATCTATAAATTCTACAATGCTTTTTTTAGGTTGATGGCATCTTGTCTGGACCTTTTATTTTCTTGGCTTTCCTCTCAAATTTCTTGCTTGGGTTATCCATTTTATGCTCCAATATGCTCTTAAGGTTTCAGTTTTGTTCCTTAATCTCTACTGCCATTTCACTGTTCTCATTCCATTACTCATCTTTGGGTTTCTATGAATGGATGCCTCTGCTTTAAAGCCATTGAACTCCACTGCTGTTAATGCTGCGCAGCATGTTATTGTGTGTAGTTCTTCAAATGTTTCAAGTTTTCCTAAATATTGTGGTAATATTGTATTGTTGAGAGTATTAAAAACATTTGCAAATTTTGATGACATGTGGCATTTTGGTATGTAGTCTTTTTGTTGGGTCAGTGCCCATGTACTTTGTTAGTGTGGTGTTAATTTTCATCTGTAAGCTAAGCTCCATCATCAGCATTCTGTGGAAGCTCTGCATCTGTGATGTTGCTATTACTGTCAGGTTGTGGAGCAGTTATGGAAGTAATTCTATTTTCATCAGCACTTCGGGGGGGGGGGGGTGGAATCTTCATTATTTTCTTCCATAGTATTGCCATGGTCTTTAGGTTGGTTTCTATCTAGCTGTTGTGCAAATTCAGGTTTATTTGGTTTAACATGTGTATAGGTATTAAGTTATTTTTTATTATCACTTATTATTGTATTTTTTGTTTTTTTCTCAGCTTTCTTATTTTCTTATTCTATTTTAATTTCTTTTACAGCTCATGCTGGTAAAACCTAAGATATAGGCATATCCAAGCACACTCATTTCTCAATTGCCAGGAACTTTATATGATGGCAGAATATAGTATTAATGGTAAGACTCTTGGCAGTGTGGAGGATCAGAGGGATCTTGGGGTCCGAGTCCAGAGGACGCTCAAAGCAGAAAGCAGCTGTGGTTAAGAAGGCATACGGTATATTGGCCTTCATCAATCGTAGAATTGAATTTAAGAGCTGAGAGGTAATGTTGCAGCTATATACTACTCTGGTCAGACCCCACTTGGAGTACTGTACTCAGTTCTGGTCGCCTCACTCTAGGAAGGATGTGGAAACCATAGAAAGGGTGTAGAAGAGATTTACAAGGATGTTGCCTGGATTGGGGAGCATGCCTTATAAGAACAGGTTGAGTGAACTTGGCCTTTTCTCCTTGGAGCGACGGAGGATGAGAAGTGACCTGATAGAGGTGTATAAGATGATGAGAGGCATTAATTGTGTGGATAGTCAGAGGTTTTTTCCCAGGGCTGAAATGGCTGCCACAAGAGGGCACAGGTTTAAGGTGCTTGAGAGTTTTATTACGTAGAGAGTGGTGAGTTCGTGGAATGGGCTTCCGGCAATGGTGGTGGAGGTGGATACGATAGGGTCTTTTAGGAGACTTTTGGATAGTCATAGTCATAGTCATAGTCATACTTTATTGGTCATGATAGGTACATGGAGCTTAGAAAAATAGAGGGCTATGGGTAACCCTAGTAATTTCTAAGGTCGGGACATGTTTGGCACAACTTAAGTTGGCCAAAGGGCCTGTATTGTGATGTAGGTTTTCTATGTTTCTATGTTAACTTTCAGACTATTCTGAAACTGACTTGCACAAAATCTTACTAAGAGCAAAGAGTAGATTGTAGGTTTCAGAAAGAGTAAGACACCAGTCCTCATTGTGGGATTAGAAGTGGAAAGGGTGAGCAATTTCATGTTCTTCGGTGACAACATCTCTGAGGATCTATCCTGGGCCCAACATATCATTGCAGTTATTAAAAAGGTGTAGTAGTAGTTATACTTCATTGGGAGTTTAAGGATTTTTCATATGCCACCAAAGACACATATAGCTTTGGTGACATGTATATAAAAGTGTATAATTTTGCCTAATCCTGCTCTTGAATCTTATACTATATATAATAGTATGTATATGTGTGTTTATGTGTGTATATTATTTGTTATTATTATTTATTGTATATTTATATTAACTTAGTTTTACTATGTACTGCAGCGGCATAACAACAAATTTCATGACATATGCCAGTGATATTAAACCTGATTCTGATTCTAGAGTTGATTAGTATTGTGGCTTTCTGGCGACTTACATAAATATTGCCATGTAGACCGAATTGTCTAGTGTTACTCTGTAGTGATTTTGGGATGATATCAGTTGTAGATACCACGACTGGGACAATGTATACCCTGTTCATGTTCCATAGTCTTTCAATTTCCTCTTTTAATTCAGCACATTTCTGGTGTTTTCACTTATTTATTTCTGTTGCAGGAAAGCAGTATCCGTCATCGAGGGCCCCATCACCCAGCCCATGCTCCCATCAAAATATCGTCCTATTACTTGTTTACGAAGTATATATAAAATTGTAACATCAAAAATCTTGCAACTAATCACCATTCACTTAGATAACCCTTAATATATTTGCAGCAGAAAGGATACTGTAAGGGTATGCAAGGATGTAAAGAACAACTATTAATAGAATCTGTAGTTCTAAATTAAGCGCAGCGGAAAAGCAGGAAACTTTCATGTTTTTATATTAACTACCAAAAAAGCATTTGATTCTCTCACATTCATGATTTACAGAAGCTCTTGATACTTGATATATATAAACTACACCCAATACCTGTGAATTCCTTCAACATCTGTTGAAGCATTGGCATACAATAAACACCCTTTAATTAACAACCAGAAAAGAGCAACCACCGTTATCAAAATAAACCGAGGCATTTTTCAGGGTAACGCTCTAAGCCCACTATGGTTTTGTCTAGCTTTAAACCGGCTCTCTAATCTGCTGAATCAGATGAAAATAGGGTATCAAACCAAATGAATTATACCCTGACCACCTTCTATAAATGGATGATTTCAAATTATACACTCCATCAGTAAAGCTAGAGCAATTAATTCAAATATGGATTTTGGACCAAATAAGTGCAGAGCATTATACAAAGAAAGGTTCAATAGAGCTAGTAGAATATAGCAGGATACAATACAATCAATGGATAAATATCAAACTTACAAGTATCTGAGATATCAACACACAAAGAAAATAGATCATAGTGTGATAAAGGGAAAACTTTTGACAGAATTTACATCGAGGCTTTAGTAAAGCTGCCAAACAGAGCTCAACAGTAAAAATAACAAAGGCAATAAACACTTTTGTTGTATCCATATTAACACATTCTTTTGGCATAATATCTTGGTCTGAAACCAGTTGGGAATGCTTACAAAGAGAAATAAGAACTGAAATGACAAATTTTAGAAAATTCTATCTGTATTCGAAAACACAACCTAGGACAGAAGGAGGAAGAGGAATAACAGACATAAATAAATTGCACAACAGTCAGATAAAACTTCCAAGGATATATCTTCATCAAGCAAAAGAAAATTCAGCACTCCATGTGACCACATGCAATTCTGATAAGAAGTACATGCCACCAAACTTAAAAATGAAGAAAAATGAAGAAATTATCACTATTGAAGAAAAAGTTAACCAATCCAAGAGCATAACCCTCCATGGAAGACACCCTACAATCTCAGCAGACTAAACGTCAACAAAGAACCGTCAAACGCCTGGCTCAGAGTTGGAGATCTCTTCCCAGGAACGGAGGATTTCCTTGTGGCAATATAGAACCAGGTGGTTAACAAAAAAATTAACAAAAATATTAAGAAAAATACATAATAAAAGACCAAATTCAAGATGATAAATACAGCAAATACCAAGAGAAACCAGGAACAATTCAATGCATTACAGGCTCCTGCAGCAGTTTAGCTCAATCTGATTACTTACACAGGCACAGTCAAGTAGCAAACATCATTCACCAAAACCTTGCTTTAAAATATAAGAACCAGAATCAGGTTTAATGTCATAGATATGTGTCACGAAATTCATTAACTTTATGGCAGCGGTGGAATGAAATACATGGTTAATATTGAGAAGAAAGCTGAATTACAGTATGTATATGTGTGTGTGATGTGCAGCTTGGAACACAATTGAGTGATCTAGCACTGTACTGTGTCTGGAGAGCTGCCCCTTGGAGATCCGAGATGGTGGGGGTGGGGGTAAAAAGGACCGAGAACACGAGCTGACTCGTGTAAAAGGCCATAGGTGGGGCGCGAGGTCATGAATGACTCTATCTCGAAGCAGCGAGGAAGACTGAAGAATCGAGGTGACTGCGGAAGGGGAGAGCGATGGCTCCCAACAGAGGCATTTGGACCCAGTCCGCGATCGCTCCCAACAGAAGCCGTCATTCAGACCAGGCATGAGTTCTGAGTCACAAAAGGACTGTTCGATGTTCGTGAATTAATGTGATTGGACTGTACTCCTTCAGTTTTTGGCATTTTCTTTCTTTTGGCTGTTTGATGGGTGGATGATCTGTTAGTTCTTTGAGTATGAGTCGGTGGGGGTGAAGTAGGAGTTTTTTTGATTCCACTGTCGTTTGTTTTTTGTGAGTGAAGAGGTTGGGGATTGTAATTGTCACTGTTTTTTTACAGGGGTTAGGGATGTGTGGCTATTGTCCCTGACTTTGTTTTCTGCAAGTGAGGGGGTCAGTGATTGTATTGTGGCTGTATTTTTTCTGTGGGTGAGGAGATTGGGGATTGTTATTGTTGCTGTTTTCTTGTGGGGAGGGATTGGGGGATTCTAGGGTCAGTGAGGGTTTTGTTTCTTCTTTTTTTTGTGTATTTCATAGCTATCTGGAGAAGGCAGATATCAGCATTGTATTGAACATGCATACTTTGGCAATAAAACAAACCTTTGAGCCTTGGAATGTTCATTTAGAAATCTGATGGCATAGGAGAAGGAGCTGTTCTTGAATCACTGAGTGTTTGCCTTCAGGCTCCCATACCTCTTTCCTGATGGTAGCAATGAGAAGAGGGCACGGCTCCTTGAAGATGTCTTGGACACTATGGAGTCTAGTACCCATGATGGAGATAACTAATTTTACAAGTTTCTGCAAGTTACTTCGATCTTGTGCAGTAGCCACCTCCACTGCCCATACCAAACAGTGATGCAGCCAGTCGCAATGCTCTGCATCATACATTTGTAGAAAGTTTTGAATGTTTTAGTTGACGAACTCAATCTCCTCAATCTCCAAATGAAATATAGCCGCTGTCTTGCCTTCTTACAGGACACCATACCTAAATATAAGTACAATCCAGATGCAGTTTTAGAGTCAAAGTTCTACACATTACATTACAACCAATCCATTATTATGGAAGAGACGGCCCAGAATAACTGTCTAGATATAATATTACAGGATAAACAAGCATGAACAACTTACTTTCTTCCAAACACTTACTTCAGAACAGACATAACATACATAAATCAAAAAGTGAAATCTGTTGAGCTAAAAGAGGAAATAGAAAGATTATGGAACATGAACAGTATACGGTATATATTGTCCCAATAGCAATATTTACAACTGGTATCATCTCAAAGTCACTACACAATAGTCTTAAACAATTAGGCCTACACAGCAATATTTATGTAAATCTCCAGAAAGCCACAATAATAACCACCACTAGAATAGTCCAAAAGTTCCTAGCTATTGAGAAATGAGTGTGCTTGTCTTTGCCCGTGCTTGAGCTGAGAAAAAAAATACAATAATAACTTCTAATAGAACATGTTTTATGCAGATGATGTGGTTCAATGTACCTTACAATGGGATAAAGTACAAACATGAAAATAAATTTAAAAAATGAAAATAAAATTAAATATTGAAATGAAAGACAAACAGATGTTATTAAAAAGCAAGTTCAAATAAATAGGTTTTGAGCTAGTGTTTAAAAGTGTCAACTGAGTCTGCATCCCTTGTAGTTTTAGGTATTGAATTCTGTAGTTTAAGAAACATAGAAACATAGAAAACCTACAGCGCAATACAGGCCCTTCGGCCCACAAAGCTGTGCCGAATATGTCCCTACTTTAGCAATTACTAGGGTTACCCATAGGCCTCCATTTTTCTAAGCTCCATGTACCTATCCAAAAGGTTCTTAAAAGACCCTATCGTATCTGTCTTCACCACCGTTGCCGGCAGCCCATGCCATGTACTCACCACTCTCTGCGCAAAAAAAACTTACGCCTGACATCTCCTCTGTACCTACTCCCAAGTACCTTAAGCCTGTGCTCTCTTGTGGCAGCCATTTCGGCCCTGGGAAAAATCCTCCGACTAACCACACGATCAATGTCTCTCATCACCTTATACACCTCTATCAGGTCACCTCTCATTCTCCGTTGCTCCAAGGAGAAAAGGCCGAGTTCACTCAACCTATTCTCATAAGGCCTGCTCCCCAATTCAGGCAACATCCTTGTAAATCTCCTTTGCACCCTTTCTATGGCTTCCACATCCTTCCTGTAGTGAGGCGACCAGAACTGAGCACAGTACTCCAAGTGGGGTCTGACCAGGGTCCTATATAGCTGCAACATTGCTTCTCGGCTCCTAAATTCAATTCTATGATTGATGAAGGCCAATACACCGTATGCCTTCTTAACCACAGAGTCAACCTGCGCAGCTACTTGGACCCCAAGATTCCTCTGATCCTCCACACTGTCAAGAGACTTACCATTAATACTATATTCTGCCATCATATTTGACCTACCAAAATGAACCACTTCACACATATCTGGGTTGAACTCCAACTGCCACTTCCCAGCCCTGCTTTGCATCCTATCACTGTTCCACTGTAACCTTTGACAGCCCTCCACACTATCCACAACACCCCCAACCTTTGTGTCATCAGCAAACTTACTAACCCATCCCTCCAATTCCTCATCCAGGTCATTTATAAAAGTCACGAAGAGTAATGGTCCCAGAATAGATCCCTGAGGCACACCACTGGTCACCGGCCTCCATGCAGAATACGACCCGTCTACAACCACTCTTTGCCTTCTGTGGGCAAGCCAGTTCTAGATCCACAAAGCAATGTCCCCTTGGATCCCATGCCTCCTTACTTTCTCAATAAGCCTTGCATGGGGTACCTTATCAAATGCCTTGCTGCTCTTCCTTCATCAATGAGTTTAGTTTAGGAGCATGGTTCAAAAACGCTGCACACATCAAATTCTGGAGGAACTCAGCAAAGGTCCTGATGAAGGGTCTCGCCCTGATATGTTGACTGTTTACTCTTTTCCATAGGTGCTCCTGGCCTGCTGAGTTCCTCCAGCATTTTGTGTGTTGCTTGGATTTCCTGCATCTTCAGATTTTCTCATGTTTGTGATTCAAAACAAAAAGCTGACCTGTCAATTAAGAGACTGGCAGGAGATGACCTGAGAGCTTGAGCAGGGTTATAAAATGAAAGCCATTCTGTGGAGTACTCTGATCCCAGACCATTAAGGGCCTTAAAAACAATAAGAGAACTTTAAAATCAATTCTAAAAGATACAGGAAGCCAATGCAGAGTGGTTAAGACAGGAGTGATATGTTTCCTCGTCCTGGTCTTAGTTAGAAGTTAGCAGCGGCATTCTAAATGAGTTGAAGTTTGTCAATAGATTGCTTTGGAAGGCCAGTAAAATGTGCATTGCAGTAATCTAGTCTATTCGATACAAAGTCATGAATTAGACTTTCACCATCGTTACCTGACAGAAATGGATGTACCTTTGGAATACTACTTCAGTGCAAAATGTCAGGAAACACAAGAGATTCGGTAGATGTTGAAAATCTTAAGGAACACCCACAAAACGCTTGTAGAACCCAGCAGATCAGAGAGCATTTATGGAGGGGAATAAATAGTTGATGTTTCAGTTCGAGACCCTTTATCAGGAATGAAATGTCTAGATGCATTCTTCCTCTGGAGTTGTGTCTATCCATAATTTTTTGATCCGTTTAGACTGTACAACCATAAGACATAGGTG
This sequence comes from Mobula birostris, assembly GCF_030028105.1. NCBI lineage: Eukaryota > Metazoa > Chordata > Chondrichthyes > Myliobatiformes > Myliobatidae > Mobula > Mobula birostris. The sequence goes on from NC_092370.1 coordinate 15,194,153, forward strand.
CAGAATTAGCCCATTTGGCCCATCGAGTCTGTCCGCCATTCTGATTTATTATCTCTCTCAACCCGATTCTCCTGTCTTCTCTCCGTAACCTATGACATCCTGATTAATCAAGAACCTATCAACCGTCCCCTGCATTAGGAGTTTGAAGTGACTTCGCAAGCAGAGCTGTATGTAGCATTGAATTCCACAGATTCACCACCCTCTGGCTAAAGAAGTTTTCCTTATTTCTGTTCTAAATGGACGCCTCTCTATTTTGATGCTGTGCCCTTTGGTCTGAGATTCCCCACCAAAGGAAACATCCACTCTATCTCGGCCTTTCAAAATTCAATGGGTTTCAATGAGATCTGCCCTCATTATTCTGAACTCCAAAGAGTGCGGGCCCAAAACCATCAGATGTACGTTAACCCTTTCATTCCTAGAATCATTCTTGGGAACCTCCTCTAGACCCTCTCCAATGCCAGCACATCTTTTCTCAGATAAGGGGCCCAAAACTGCTCACAATACTCCAAGCACAGTCTGACAAATGCCTTATAAAGTCTCAGCATTACATCCTTGCATTTGTATCCTAGTCCTCTTGAAATGAATGCTAACATTGCATTTGCCTTCTTTTTCACTGACTCAACCAGCAATTTAGAAATCCTGCACGAGGACTCACAAGTCCCTTTGCAGCTCTGATTTTTGAATTTTCTTCTCCTTTAGAAAATAACTAGACAACGGGGTGACCCGTTGGGGCACCCTTTGAGAGAAGGGTAGTGCAGTCTAATGTGACCAGAATGAAACATTAAATTTTCCTGAATGCTATTGGTATCACTTTGCTTTGAAAACTGAAGTAGAAAACCTCAGTTTATTAAAGAAGAACGATGCATAGCAAAGCAAATATAGCTCCTCCTTGTCTAACGAAGGACACTTTTTATGGCATCATTTCTGGCTTACCTGCCATCCAGGACATCGTAAATATCCTCTCTCTTTAAGGATCATGGATTCCCTTCTGCCGTCATCAATGATGCCCTCACCCACATCTCCTCCATTTCCTGCACTTCGACCCTCACCCCATCCTCCTGTCACCACAACAGGGACGGAGTTCCCCTTGTCCTCACCTACCACCACACCAGCCTCCGGATCCAGCACATTATCCTCCACAACTTCCGCCACCTTCAACAGGACCCCACCACTAAGCACATCTTTCCCTCTCCACCTCTCTCTGCTTTCCGCAGGGACCATTCCCTCCGCGACTCCCCGGTCCACACGTCCCTCCCCACAGATCTCCCACCCAGCACTTATCCCTGTAAGCGTAAGTGCTACACCTGTCCCTATACCTCCTCTCTTGCCACCATTCAGGGCCCCAAACAGTCCTTCCAGGTGAGGCAACACTTCACTTGTGAGTCTGTTGGGGTCATCTATTGCATCCGGTGCTCCCGGTACGGCCTCCTCTACATCGGTGAAACCTGACGCAGATCGGGGGACCGCTTCGTCGAGCACCTCCGCTCCGTATACCACAACAGACAGGATCTCCCGGTTGCCACCCACTTCAACTCCGCTTCACATTCGCATTCAGTTATGTCCATACATGGCCTCCTCTACTGCCATGATGAGGCTAAACTCAGGTTGGAGGAGCAACACCTCATATACTGTCTGGGTAGTCTCCAGCCCCTGGGCATGAACATTGAATTCTCCAACTTCCGGTAGTTCCCTCCCCCTCCCTTCCCCCATCCCAGTTTCACTCTGCCCCCTCCCCCAGCTGCCTATCACCTCCCTCTTGGTTCCGCCTCCTTCTACTACCCATTGTGCTTTCCCATATTCCTTCTTCACCTTTCCTGCCTATCCCCTCCCCCACCCCTTGATCTTTCCCCTTACTGGTTTTTCACCTGGAACCTATCAGCCTTCTCCTTCCCACCCTCTCCCCACCTTCTTTATAGGGCCTCTGCCTCCTCCCTCTTCAGTCCTGACAAAGGATTCTGGCCCGAAATGTTGACTGATCATTTGCACGGATGATGCCCGTCCTGCTGAGTTCCTCCAGCATGTTGTGAGTGTTGCTCTGCCACCCTGGAGATGTGCAGCCCTTTCATTCCCTGTCTCTTCATCTCTTCTGCTGTTTGCTGTTTGTCTCTGATCCTGGAGACTTGCATGCCTCTCCTCCTCTGTCTCTTCTTCTCTCATCTTTTTTTGTCCTGACTCTTTGATCCTGGAGTTGTGTGGCCCTGGCCTAAACCGATTCTTGTTCTCTCCCTCTCCTTGCCGCTTCCTGACAACGTTTGGCGTCATCTCTTGACCATAATGTGCCCCTTCCCTTTCCACGCGGCATAATTAGGCTGATCATTTTTTTTTTACCCTAATGCTGGATAGAAGATACGAAGCACTAACACCAAAGGATGCTGATTATTCTTGATGATGTGGTTGGCACTCTCCTAAATGGACGTGATATAGTCACCGTTGTCCTTTGACTGCAGCAAAGGGTTTGATGGGTGTCTCGGAGTACGTCATTACAATAGGATTTAATTATCTCCTATTGATGGGTGGCAGTTAGATCTGTCCCAATCCTGCACATGCTGATGGTGATGAGCAGAATGTGACCCCTCGAAATAGAGCTGCCCTGCCCTTTTGCTCCGGTAGGTGCCGCTGCTGAGGCTGGCCATGCGCACGCGTCAGGCTGTCGCGTCCTGATTTCCATGATGGCCGATCGAGTCTCAGGTGAAAGCCAGCCTGTTGATTTTTGGCGAATGAGCAATTTTATACGAATATATAACCCTGAACTTAGCCTGCATTCTGTAAGTTAGCGCATTTTAATTTGACTTAGCCAAAAAATGTGCGGCTGTAATGCACCGTTTGCGCTAATTGGAGGTCACAAACAGAGAAGCAGACAGACGAAGCATGAGAGTTTTAGTAGTATATAGATTCATGTCTTTATTCCCTCTACCAAAGTGCATGACTATGCCCATTATATTACACTATATTCCATTATCATACCCATTCTCCCAATCTGTTTGTCCTACTCCAGACACCATGCTTCCTCAAAACTACCTGCCTCACCACCTATCTTTGTATCGGAATCAGAATCAGGTTTATTATGACCGGCAAGTGTCGTGAAATTTGTTAACTTAGCAGCAGCAGTTCAATGCAATACATAATTAGATATGGCCCTTGTGGCTACGGGGGTCAGGGGGTATGGAGGGAAGGCTGGGGCGGGGTTCTGAGTTGGATGATCAGCCATGATCATAACGAATGGCGGTGCAGGCTCGAAGGGCCGAATGGCCTACTCCTGCACCTATTTTCTATGTTTCTATAATATAGAAGAAATATAGAAGAATAACAGAATATTATTATATAATATATAATAATTTAATAAATTATTATCAACAGATAATAATAATAATATAATTATTATATAATACATAATAAAATATAATATAGAAAAATGAATAAGTAAATCAATTACAGTATATGCATATTGAATAGATTAAAAATGGTGCAAAAACAGATATAATATATATTGAAAAAGTGAGGTAGTGTTCATGGTTTCAATGTCCATTTAGGGATCAGATGGCAGAGGGGAAGAAGCTGTTCCTGAATTGCTGAGTGTATACTTTCAGGTTTTTGTACCTTCTACCTTATGGTAAGGAGGTGTCTCAGAAAGGCAGTGTCCATTCTCAAGGACCCCCAGCACCTGAGCATACCTTTTTCTCATTATTACCTTATGGTAATAATAACCATAAGGTAATAATGAGAAAAGGGTATGCTCAGGTGCTGGGGGTCCTTGAGAATGGACACTGCCTTTCTGAGACACTGTATGGTCCAGGGGGTCTCAGGCCATGTGAAGAGCCAATGAGATTGCTTCTGCTGTTGACCATCAACCAAAATTGTCCTTCAACCAAAAGATTGACATATAATGTGAAAAGGAGCAGTCCCAGCACCGACCCCTGCAACACACCACTGGCGGCCAATAAGAAAAGGACCCCTTATTTCCACTCTTTACCTCCTACCAGTCAAGCAATCTTCTAGTATCTTTCTTGTAATACCACAGGCTCTTACCTTGCTAAGCAGCCTCATGTGCGGCACCTTGCCAAAGGCCTTCTGAAAATCCAAATGAACAACGTCCACTGACTCTCCTTTGCTTACCCTACATGTTATTTCCTCAAGGAATTCTAACAGGTTTGTCAGGTAAGATTTTCTCTGAAGGAAACCATTCTGCCTTTGGCCTATTTTATCATGTGCCTCCAAGTACCCTGAAACCTCATCCTTAATAATAGATTCCAACATCTTTCCAACCACCAACTGGCTAACTGGCCTAAAATTTTCTTTCTTCCACCCGCCTCCCTTCCTGAAGCGTGGCGTGACATTGGGAATTTTGCAGTCCTCCAGAACTATTCCAGAATCTAGTGATTCTCGAAAGATAACTACTAATGCCTCCAGAATCTCTTCAGCTACCTCTTTCAGAACCCTGGGTACACTCCATCTGGTCCAGGTGATTTATTTACCTTCAGATTTTTCAGCTTATGAAGCACCTTCTCCTTAGTAATATCAACAAAACTCACTTCTGACCCCTGTCTTTGTCACATTTCTTGCATTCTGCTAGGGTCTTCCACAATGAAGACTGACACAAAATACTTATAACGTTTGTCATTTCTTTGTCCCCCATTACTACCACTCTAGTGCCATTTTCCTGCAGTCTGATATCAACTCACATCTCCCTCTTACTGTTTATATATCTGAAGAAACTTTTTGCATCCTCTTATATTATTGGGTAGCTTACCTTCATATTTCATTGTTTCTCTCTTTATGGATTTTAAATTTGCCTTTTGTTGGTTTTTAAAAGCTTCCCATTCCTCTAGCTTCCCACTAATTTTTGTCATTTTGCCTTCTCTTTTGATTTTCTGCTGTCTTTGACTTCTTTTGTCAGCTACAGTTGCCTCATAATCCCTTTTGATGTTCTGCCATCATCCCTGGTCCTGACCCCATCCAATCATCTTTGGGCAGCTCCTCTCTCATGTTTCTGTTATTTCATTTACACTGTGATACTGGTGCATCTGATTTTAGCTTTTCCTTCTCCAACTGCGGGGTGAATTCTGTCATATTATGATCACTGTCTCCTAAGGTTTCCTTTACCTTAAGCTCCCTAATCAAATCTGGTACTTTGCACAGCACTCGATCCAGAATTGCCATTTCCCCCAGTGGGCTCAATGACAAGTTGGTCTAAAAAACCATCTTGTAGGCATTCTACTAACTCCCTCTCTTGACAGCAGCCAGCTCAAAAGTGAAAATATTAATATTTCAACCGCTTCACCATACATGCCATATAACATCAGGAAGCAGCCCTGAGTGCCTAAGTGTTTCTGGAGACAGGAACATGCCACTCACATATCTCCAAGTTAGAACTGCTTCAAGTAACTCATCACAGGTCTATTGACTCCTGCTTCTTGTATCAGTGCTGTGTGTTATTCATTCCGACAAGGTAGTACCTTGCACACTGTGCTGAAGTCTGCACACGTTAGGCTGCTGATAGGAAAATTGCTTATGAGTGTGCAGTGGGAATGGTCCCTGGAGAGGACAGGAACTGTCTCCTGAAGTTGTTTGTAGTTATTGTGTGGCTCTTTTATTGGATGACAGATCTAGTTGAGTCTTGTGGACTGCCAAATGACAGTCGTTGTGTTGGCATATGGGTTCCAGTTTATATTCGTCGCACTGAGAAGTGGTGTTCCTGGATGACTGAAGATATTGCATTGGTATCCAATAGACACCCTGAAAAGGCTACTTACAGAATTACTCAATTCCGGAAGATGAAAGAAACATTTGAAAAGCATTGCATACTCAATTCATTTGGCAATAAAGCTAAAAATGACCTTGATAGTGGTCTCATTGCTTCTTATAACATTTCCAAAATGATTGCAAAGTGTGAAAATCTCATACTACTGGTGAAAGATTAATAATGCCTTATGTATCAGAAATGCTCACCACTGTTCTCAAAATGGATACCAGTACTTTATAATCAATTGTTCTGATTATAAACTCTGTAGCTCGTTGTACTGAGGAACTGAGCAAAAGCATCCAAAAATCTCAGCCAGCAAATTTTTTCAAGCATGACTCCTATAATATCTGCTATCAACAAAATTAAAACTCAACTATTAAATAGAAGAATATTTTGCCAATTATGCCAAGATAATGATGAAAAGTTTGAACACTTACTTCTTCACACCAAAGTGCATTGGCTGTCAAAAGACTGCTGCTTAAAAGATTTCTCGATCTTTTTGACATACTTGAATTTTTTGCTCAAAATCAACAAGGGCTTGGGAAACTAGGTTGAACTTTCACATGGAGGTGTGACACACCTAACTGATCTGTATGACAAAATAAACATTCTAAATATGACACCACAGGGAGAGGATTTCAATTTAATCCAAACAAAAAGTGCAGTGTCCACTTTTATCAGAAAATTGGAAATATATAAGCAAAATATTGGGAGAAGAATGTTCTCACAGTTTCCCTGCCTGGAAAGTATAGCCCTCTCACAGACATTGATTTGCAAGAGTACTGCTTATGCCCGCAGTCACCGAAGAAGGATTTTCAGAATCGATTCAAGGATTTGAATGATCTGGAAATTCTGGACTGTGTGGTTAACCCAGTTCATTGCAAGGTGGAAGAAAAGAAAGAGAGCTTGCAAGAAGAAATGGTCAAAATTCAGAATGATGAAGAAGCAAAAATGCTTTTCAAAATTGTTAGCTTTCGTGGTATGTCGTTACACTGTCATATGAAGTTTCCTGGTCTTTGGAGAAGAGCCAAGCTGCTTTTCATTGTATTTCCATCTTCCTACCTTGATGAAAGAGGCTTCAGTGCAGTGAACCACATACTCACAAAAAACAAAAACCATTTGGACATTGTTATGCATGAGGATTTAAGGCTTTTGCTATCACAACTTGAACCAGATATTTCAACCCTTGCTAAAAACCATCAAGCCCAAACATAACATTGATATTGAAGCTGCTGTACAGCTTAAAGCAGAATCATTTTTCTCATGTTAGCATGTTGTAGACACGATTTTACACTATGGGAGCTCCGGAAAGTATACTGTGCCCAAGAGGGTCGTTGACAAGTGTGATGGTGCTTTAGGGGGGCATAGACAAGTATGAAAGCGCTTTAGGGGGGCGTTGGGCTAAAAAAGGTTGGGAAACACTGATCTAGGCCTTTCAACATTTGCTAGGTTACTACTAAGGAATATAAAGTTACTGACCCCCTCCATCTCCAATTCTCTGATGAGGACTGCCTCATGGACCTCCAGTTTCCTCCTCTTGTTGTCAATAATCAACGCTTTGGTTTTGTTGAGTCTAAGGCAATGCTCAGAGCATTGATTCACTTCAGAGTCTATGGAGAAGCCCAGTAAAAATGTTGAAAGGAGCGTCTTCCTCTGCACACTCCCCACCATCCTGCCCTTCCCCTCCCCAAGAACTTTCTCCCTACCTGTGACAGAGTCTGCAGGTCCCACCGCCTCAGAACACACCGAACTGGGGTGGAAGCAGCCTTTCTTGATTTTGAGAGACTGCCTAAGGAGGAGTGAACACAGTGCAGATTTTCTCTTGTCTTGTGTCTAATTGCAAGGGTTAGTTATAGCTTGACTGTGCTTTATTGGTGTTTATCCTGGTGGCGTAGTGACATCAGTGCCGGACTCCGGAGAGAAGGTTCCCGAGTTCGAATCCAGTCGGGCCGCTCCCGGGCACGCTTTCCATCCGTGCTGGGTTGAGTGTCGAGCTCGCAACTCGGCCTTGTAAAAAGAAAACTGTGCTGTGAGAAGGACGTGGGGGACCACTCACAGAATCTTTCTTCCAAGACAACCACTTGAAAAGTGGTCGCCGAGGCTCTGGCAGAGTATGGCATACAAAAAAAAATCCTGACTTCACAGAGCATGAGCAAATCTTGGACTAAATAGATTTGCAGCAATGTCATTGGACATCCACACCATAACGTTAACAACTGACTAGTGTAATTCTGATTGGTTACATTGGTTGGTGCCATGATAGGTTTATAGAACAACAGTAAAACACTCTACCCATATAATGAATAATTAATATATTTGAATTTGCTGTGTTGAATACCCTTTGCAAGCCTGTCTCAGCACTTTGCTTGGCTAGCAAATGCCCTTTATACCGTGGCTAGTAGAATATTGTTTGGTTCACTGCATTTCCACACTTTACCCATTATAAATGTGGCCTCGTTGTTTAATAATAATGTTTTGGGTTTGAGCTAGTGCAGGAGTGAATCTGAATTTCTTTCTGAATATTTTCCCTCCACTGGTTTACAGCCCAATTTTAAGTACGCACAAGCAAGTCATAACGTGCCCCACTGACGTTTTGGGATTGGGCAGCTCATTTAGCAGAGGCTTCTCTCAGTGAGGGTGCTTGGAGGAGAGTTTCTCCAGGGATGTAAAGCAAGCTGTAGTGCTCCCCACCCCTGTGCTTACGTTTCCTGTTCACAAATGAGAGGACGTAGACTCAAGATTCAGGGGAATAGATTTAGGATGGAGATCAGAAAGAATGGCTTTTCCCTGAGAGTAGTGAATTTGTGGAATTTGTGGGATTTGTGATCTGAATATATTTTAGACACAGTTACATTTTTGCATAAAGATTTCTGAGGAAAAGGTAGGTAGGTGAAGCTACATCCAGAGCCAGATCAGCCATGATCTTATTGAATGGAGGAGCAGGCTCGACAGGCCAGATGGACAACTCTGCTCCTATTTCTTACATATTTATGAATTGCCATTCTACATTTTAACTCTGTCCTGCTAGCTATCATCTGGCACCAAGCAGCTCTCTCCATCAGCCAGCAGTCTCTTCAACAACATACAAAGTACTGGAGGAACTCAACAGGTTAGTAGCACCTACGGATGGAAATAACCACTTGAGCTTTCATCAGGACTGGCTACCTAGACGTAGACGGTCACTTTAAGCTATCTAGATGTGACACAGTACTACAGTGGTTAGTGTAATACTATTACAGTGCTAAAGTTCAGTATTCAAACTTACTGCCCATTACAACCCTAGGTCCTCCATCTTCATTGCTGTTTCCATAACAGTTTGTCTTTTGACCAGTCAAAGCTCATCTGAACCTCCGAATCTGGAGGACCAATAGACCACTCTTACTCTGGCCTTTACCCTTTGACTTATTTGGCATGGGTGACCCTACCAAGAGTCAAAGCACAAGGCCCTGAGTCCAGCCAACATAGCTCTCCAGATCACTGAGGCGCACAAGCCTCCAAACCCAACAGCAAGGTTGTGGTTCTCTCAAAAGTTCAAAGTAAATTTATTCTCAAACTACAGACATGGCACCATATACTATCCTGAGATTCATTTTCTTCTGGGCATGTGCAGTAAATCCAATAACCACGATAGAATCAAAGGCAGACCACAGCAATAGGGTGGACAACCAGCGTGCAAAAGACAACAAACCGTGCAAATACAAAAAGAAAGAACAAAAACAAAAATAATATTATTATGGTTCCTTGTGGCAATACAGAACCAGGGTCATCAAAAATACATAATAAAAGAACAACAAATTCCAGATGATAAACCCACGCGGTCATGGGGAGAATGTACTGTTTGGACAACCAGTAAGCCTGAGGCCTCTGCACATTGGTCACCAGATGCACAAGTCCTAGCTCACTGAAAATTCACAACCAACATTTGTCATCTGATCCATTGTTGGACTCTTTGTGGAAGGTTCAAACTTACTTTCAGTCCCCAATGTTACACTGAAAAATTCCCCTCAGATTCTGCCCTGTCTTAGCCCTCAAGAGCTGAAAACCCACTGCTTTAAATGGGATTTGTAAGGCTGCCTAATAAGTTAGCTTTTTAAAAAAAATCTTTCTGTTTAGAACAAGACCTTAAGACATAGGAGCAGAAATTAGCCTTTGGGCCCTTCATGTCTGCTCCACGGTTCGGTCACGGCTGATCTATTTTTCATATTGGCCCCCTTTTTGGGTTGTGTCAGTTGTTAACCCAAATGAAAATTATTAATAAATGTCCAATATATATGTGATAAATAAATGATTATGAATATGAAACTATCAAATCTTTTCCCCATAACCTTACAAATCAAAAGCCTATCAACCTCCACTTTAAATATACCTAATGACTTGGCTTCCAAAACTGTCTGTGGCAATGAATTCCACAGATTCACCACCCTCTTGCTAAAGAAATTCCCCCTAATCTCTGTTCTAAAAGGATGTCCTTATATCCTTGCATTATGAGGCATTGCCCTCTGCCCCTTGGCTCCCCCACTATTGAAAACATCCTCTCTGTGTCTACTCTACACCCCCCGTGCCATTCTTTTAAACTCCAGCAAGTACGGGGCCAGAGCCATCAAATGCGCTTCATACTTTAACACTTCCATTCCAGGGATCATTATCGTAATCCCCCTCCGGACCCTCTCTAATGCCAGCACATCCTTTCTTAGATATGGGGCCCAAAACTGCTCACTAGTAATGCTTTTAATACCTCTAATTGTTCTGGTTAACTTTTTAAAATTAATCATTATTATTTTTCATCTTTACTACAGTTGTAATAGTTTATCTATGTCTTATTTTGTTAGAGGCACTGAAAAATGTATTTTCTATTCATGGAGAAACAACATGGAATAGGCCCTTCTGGTCCTTGGAGCCGTGCTGCCCAGCAACCCTAGCAAAATCATGGGACAATTTACAATGACCAAGTAACCAATCAACTGGTATGTCTTTGGACCGTGGGAGGAAACCGCCGCACCCGGAAGAAACCCAAGCGGTCATGGGGAGAATGTACAAGCTCCTTACAAATACCTGCAGGAATTGAACCCTGGTCTTAGAGTCATAGAGAAGTACAGCAAAGAAAGAGGCCCTTTGACCCATCTAGTCCATGCTAAAAATCATTTGAACTGCCTGCTTCCAATGACCTGCACTGGGACCATTAGCCCTCCATATCTCCACTATCCATGTCCCTATCCAATCCTCTCTTACACATTGAAATCGTGCTCGTATGCACCACTTGTGCTGGCTGCTCATTCCACACTCTCATGACCCTCTGAGTGAAGAAGTTTCCCCTCATGTTCCCCTTAAACTTCTCACCTTTCACCCATAAGTCATGACCTTTGGTTGTAGTCACACCCAACCTCAGTGGAAAAAGCCTGCATGCATTTATAGGAATCTATACCCCTCATAATTTTGTATACCTGTATCAAATCTCCTCTCAATCTTCTACACTCTACAGTCCTAACCTACTCAATCTTTCCTTATAACTCAGGTCCTCCAGACCTGGTAGTATCCTTGTAAGTTTTCTCTGTACTCTTTCAACCTTATTACTTCATACTTCCTACTTTATTGTCGCCAAAAAATTGATACTAGAACATACAATCATCACAGCGATATTTGATTCTGTGCTTCCCGCTCCCTGGATTACAAATCGATAGTAAATATTAAAAATTTAAATTATAAATCATAAATAGAAAATAGAAAAATGTAAAGTAAGGTAGTGAAAAAAAACTGAGAGGCAGGTCTGGATATTTGGAGGGTACGGCCCAGATCCGGGTCAGGATCCGTTCAGCAGTCTTATCACAGTTGGAAAGAAGCTGTTCCCAAATCTGGCTGTACAAGTCTTCAAGCTCCTGAGCCTTCTCCCGGAGGGAAGAGGGATGAAAAGTGTGTTGGCTGGGTGGGTCGTGTCCTTGATTATCCTGGCAGCCTGCTCCGACAGCGTGCGGTGTAAAGTGAGTCCACGGACAGAAGATTGGTTGTGTGATATGCTGTGCTGTGTTCACGATCTTCTGCAGCTTCTTCCGGTCTTGGACAGGACAACTTCCATACCAGGTTGTGGTGCACCCTAGAAGAATGCTTTCTACGGTGCATCTATAAAAATTAGTGAGGGTTTTAGGGGACAGGCCAAATTTCTTTAGTTTTCTCAGGAAATAAAGGTACTAGTGGGCCTTCTTAGCAGTGGACTCTGCTTGGTTGAACCAAGTCAGGTCATTTGTGATATTGACCCCGAGGAACTTAAAGCTTTTGACCTGTTCCACTTGCACACGACCGATGTAACTGGGGTCGTGCGGTCCGCTACTCCTTCTGAAGTCAACAACGAATTCCTTCGTCTTGTTGACATTGAGGGATAGGTTATTGTCTTTGCACCATGCCACCAGGTTCTTAATTTCCTCTCTGTACTCAAACTCATCATTACCCGAGATAGGGCCTACAATTGTTGTGTCATCAGCAAACTTGTATATTGAGTTCGATGGAAACTTGGCTACATCTTTACATCTTTCCTGTCAGTAGGTGACCAAAGCTCACACAATACTCTAAATTAGGCCTCACCAATGTCTTACACAACTTCTTCATAACATCTCATCTTCTGTATTCAATATATTGATTTATGAAGGCCTACGTGCCAAAAGCTTTTTTTTTATGACACTATCTACAACTGATGCTACTTTCAACAAATTATGTACTTGTATTCCCAAATCGCTTTGTTCTACCACACTGCTCGGTGCCATACGTTTCACTGTGTTAGATCTGCACTGGTTTGTTCCTATAAAGTGCAAAACCTCACACCTTCCTATAATAAATTCTGTCTGCCATTTTTCAGACAATTTTTCCAGCAGATGGAGATCCATAAGACATAAGAGTAGAATTAGGCCATCTGGCCCATTGAGTCTGCTCCACCATTCAAACATGGCTGATCCTTTTTCTCTATCTCCTCCTCAGCCCCAGTTTCTGGCCTTCTCCTCGTAACCTTTGATACATGTCCAATCAAGAACCCATCAATCTTTCCCTTAAATGCACCCAACTTCCTGGCCTTCACAGCTGCATGTGGAACCAAATTCCACAAATTCACCACCTTTTAGCTAAACAAATTTCTCCACATCTCTGTTTTGAAAGGGTGCCCATCTATCCTGAGGCTGTGCCCTCTTGTCCTAGACTCTCCCACCATAGGAAGCATCCTTTCCACATCTACTCTCTAGACCATTCAACATTCGAAAGGTTTCAATGAAATCCCACCTCATCCTTCTTAATTCCAGTGAGTACAGACCCAGAGCCATCAAACATTCCTCGTATGATAACCCTTTAATTCCTGGAATCATCCTTGTGAACCTCCTCTGGACCCTCTCCAATGCCAGCACATCTTTTCTAAGATGAGGAGCCCAAAACTGTTCACAATACTCAAGGTGAGGCCTCACCAGTGCCTTATAAAGCCTCAGCATCACATTCTTGTTCTTGTATTCTAGACCTCTTGAAATGAATGTTAACATGGCATTTGCCTTCCTCACCACAGACTCATCCTGCAAGTTAACTTTCAGGGTGTTCTGCACAAGGACTCCCAAGTCCCTCTGCGTCTCAGATTCCTGGATTTTCTCCCCACTTAGCAAATAGTCCACCTGTTTATTTCTACTACCAAAGTGCATGACCATGCATTTTCCAACATTGTATTTCATTTGCCACTTTTTTGCCCATTCTCCTAATCTGTCTAAGTCCTTCTGCATCCTAACTGTTTCCTCAAAACTACCTGCCTCTCCACCAATCTTTGTATCATCTGCAAACTTGGCAACAAAGACTTCTATTCCATCATCTAAATAATTTATATACAGCATAAAAAGAAGCAGTCCCAACACCGAGCCTTGAGGAACACCACTAGTCACTGGCAGCCAACCAGACAAGGATCCTTTTATTCCCACTCACTGCCTCCTACCTATCAGCCAATGCTCTAACCATGTTAGTAACTTTGCTGTAATGCCATGGGCTGTTAACTTGGTAAGCGGCCTCATGTGTGACACCTTGTCAAAGGACCTTCTGCAAGTCCAAATATACAACATCTACTATGCCCCCTTTATCTATCCTACTTATAATCTCCTCAAAGAACTCCAACAAGTTCATCAGGCAGGATTTTCCCTGAAAGAAATCATGATGTACTATCTTGTCCTGTGTCACCAAGTAGTCCATCACCTCATCGTTAACAATTGACTCCAACATCTTCCCAACCACTGAGGTCAGGCTAACTGGTCTATAATTTTCTTTCTGCTGCCTTCCTCCTTTCTTAAAGTGTGGAGTAACATTTATCATTTTCCAGTCCTATGCCAGGGTCCAATGATTTTTGAAAGATCATTTGTAATGCCACGACAATCTCTTACGCTACCTCTTTCAGATCCCTCTGCAAGCTATGTTAGCCTTTCTCATAGTCCATTACACCCCAAATCTTGGTGTTATCTTCAAATTTGTTGATCCAATTAACCACATTATCATCCAGATCATTGATATAGATGATAAACAAAGAGGCCAGCACCGATCCCTGTGGCACACCACTAGTTACAGGCCTCCAGCTAGAGAGGTAAACATTTACTACCACTCTGTGGTTTCTCCCACAAAGCCAATGTCTAATTCAAATTACTTTCTCATCCTGAATGCTGAGTGACTGAACATTCTGGACCAGCCTCCCATGCAGGACCTTGTTAAATGCCTCACTGAAGTCCATGTAGACAACATCCACTGCCTTGCCTTCATCCACTTTCCTGTTAACTTCCTCGAAAAACTTTATAAGATTGGTTAGATATGACATACTATGCACAAACCTATGCTGACTATCTTTAATCAGTCAATGTCTATCCAAATGCTTATATATCCGGTACCTTAGAATACCTTCCAATAACTTTCCCACAACTGACGTCAGACTCACCAGCCTATAATTTCCTGGCTTCTGTTTACAGCCTTTCTAAAATGGCAGAACAGCATTGGCTATCCTCCAATCCTCTGATTCCTCTCCTCTCATGAAGGATATATGTATTAAATATCCCTGCTAGGGCCCCAGCAATTTCTGCACTTGCCTCCTATGGGGTCTGAGGGAACACCTTGTCAGGTCCTGGGGATTTATCCACCCTGATTTTCCTCAGGGAAGCAAACAACTCCTCCTCTGCAATTTGTACAGGGTCCATTAAGTTGATGCCACTTTGCCTCACTTCTATAGACTCTGTATCCATCTCCTGAGTAAATACAGATGCAAAGAATGCATTTAAGATCGCCCCCATCTGTTTTGGCTCTACATATAGATTACCATTCTGGTCTTCCAAAGGACCAACTTTGTCCTTAGCAATCGTTCTGCTCTTACCATCCCTTAGGGATGTTCACCATGTCTGCTGGAGCAACTTCATGCCTTTTTTTAGCCTTCCTGATTTCTTTCTTATATGTTCCCTTGCATTTCGTGGACTCCACAAGCACCTCATTTGTTCCTGCCTGCCTATACCCGCTATGCATCTTCCTTTTTCTCTTAACCAAGGGCCTCAATATCTCTTGAAAACCAAGGAAAACTACACTTGTTATCTTTACCTTTTATTCTGACTGGCACAAAATATGTACCCTCAAAATATCATTTTTGAAGGCCTCCCACTTTCCAAGAACACCTTTGCCAGAAAACAGCCTGCCCCAATCCACACAAAGTCCTGGAGGAGCTCAGCAGGCCTCACAGCATCTATGGAAAAAAGTAAACAGTCAATGTTTCAGGCCGAGACCCTTCATCAGAACTGGAGTAAAAAGACGAAAAGTCAGAGTTAAAAGGTGGGGGGGGGAGGGGACGAGGAAATACAAGGTGGTAGGTGACAGGTGAAACGGAGAGGGGGAGGGGTGAAGTAAAGAGCTGGGAAGTTGATTGGAGAAAGCGATAAAAGACTGGAGAAGGGGGAATCTGACAGGAGAGGACTAAAGGTCACGGAAGAAAGGGAAGGGGACGAGTACCAGAGGGAGGTGAAGTGCAGGCAAAGAGATGAGGTGAGAGAGGAAAAAGGCGATAGAGACTGGTGGCGGCAGGGTGGGGGGGGCGCATTTCCAGAAGATCGAGAAACCGATGTTTGTGCCATCAGTTTGGAGGCTACCCAGACAGAATACAAGATGTTGCTCCTCCAGCCTGAGTGTGGCCTCACCGCAGTAGGAGCGGAGGCCATGGACTGATATATCAGAACGGGAATGAGAAATAGAATTGAAATGGGTGGCCACCAGGAGATCCCGCTTTTTCTGGCAGATGGAGCGTAGGTGCTTGGTAAAGTGGTCTCCCAATCTACTTTGGTCTCACCAACATACAGGAGGCCTCACCAGGAGCATTGGATACAGTAGATGGTATCAACAGACCAACAGGTAAAGTGTCGCCTTATCTGGAAGGACCGTTTGGGGCCCTGAATTGTAGTGAAGGAGGAGGTGCAGAGGCAGGTGTAGCACTTGTTCCACTTAAACGCCAGGACAAATGGACGAGGGAGTCACATAGGGGGTGATACCTACAGAAAGCAGAAAGTGGGGTGGAGGGAAAGATGTGCTTGGTGGTGGGATCTTGTTGGAGATGGCAGAAGTTATGGAGAATTATGTGCTGGACGCGGAGGTTGGTGGAGTGGTAGGTGGGGACAGGAAGAACCCTATCCCTGATGGGGTGGCAGGAGGATGGGGTGAGGGCAGACAGGTGCAAAATGAAAGAGATGTGGTTGAGGTTGGCGTTGATGGTGGAGAACAGAAATTCCTTTCTTTGAAGAAGGAGAACACCTCCTTAGTTCTGGAATGAAAATCCTCATCCTGAGAGCAGGTGTAGTGGAGATGGAGGAATTGGGAGAAGGGCATAGTATTTTTACAAGTAACAGGGTAGGAAGAGGCATGGTCCATGTACCTGTGAGGTTTATTACAGACATCAGTAGATAAGCTATCTCCAGAGACAGAGACACAGAGAACGAGAAAGGGGAGGGAGGTGCTGGAATTGGACCAGGTAAATTTCAGGACAGGATGGAAGTTGGAGGCAAAGTTGATAAAGCCAACAAGCTCTGCATGGGTGCGGGAAGCAGCACCAATGCAGTCATTGATGTAACATAAGAAACGTTGGGGAGTGATACCAGCCTAGACTTGGAACATAGACTGTTCCACGTAGCTGACAAACAGGCAGGTATAACTGGGACCCATGCAAGTGCCCGTGGCTACACCTTTTGTTTGAAGGAAGTGGGAGGAGCCAAAGGAGAAATTATTAAGAGTGAGGACCAGTTCTGCTAGACAAATGGGAATGGTGGAGGAGGGGAATCAGTTAGGTCTGGTGTCCATAAAGAAACAAGAAGCTTTGAGGCCTTCCTAGTGGGGGATGGAGGTGTATAGGGATTGGACATCCATAGTGAAAGTAAAATGATTGAGGCCAGGGAATTTGGAATTATTGAAAAGATCCAGAGCGTGTGATGTGTCACGGATGTACTGGCTTCCTAACACCTTTTCCCTTCCTGACTGTCACCCAGTTCCATGTGTCCTGCACCATGGGTGTAACTACCTCTTGATATGTCCCATCTGTCACCCCTTCAGCCTTCTGAATGATCCAGAGTTCATCCAGTTCCAGGATTGTCAGAAGCTGCAACTGGATGCATTTCTTGCAAGTGTAGTCATCCGGGACACTAGAGTTATCCCTGCATTCCCACATCCTACGAGATGAGCATCCCACTATCCTGCCTGGCATCTATACTGTCCTAACTGAGCAGACATAAAGAAGGGAAGGGGAAAAAAAACCTTAACCTAGAGCTTTCCTTTTCTTTGGTCGCAGGCACCATAGAACATTGTGCTTATTAAATATGCATGTCACCTCTTGGAGTTGGCTAAGCTGAAGGGCCAGCATTTTGTTATCTATGGAAGTTACCCAGGGTGTTGGGGATGAAGGTTAGTTCCTGCAGATCGATAGTCCTGGCTGCCACCCAGCAGACACCACCGGAAAGATTTGAGGCAGCAAGTTTATCCCCTCCCATTTGGATTGGGTAAGTTCAGGTGAACATTGAAAACTACAGCATAGTACAGGCCCTTCAACCCATGATGTGCCAGCTTTTTAATCTAACCCCATCCCTCTTAGATGGCCCTCAATTTTCCTATCATACATGTGCCGATCGAAGAGCATCCTAAATGTCCCTAATGTATCTGCCTTTACCACCACGTCAGGCAGCCTCCATTCTCTGTGTAAAAAAACTTATCTCTGATGTCCCCTCTGTCCTTCCTTCACTCATTTTAAAATTATGCCCCCTCGTACTTGCTATTTTCACCCTGGGAATAAATCTCCGGCAATCCACTTGATCTACGTCTTTTATCATCTTGTACACCTTTATCAAGTCACATCTCATCCTCCTTCGCTCCAAAGAGAAAAGGCCCAGCTCACTCAAACTTTGTTCATAAGACATGCTCTCTACTCCTTCTAAACCTCCTTTGCACCCTCTCAAAACCTTCCACACCCTTCCTATAATGAGGTATCCAGAAAGGAACAAAATATTCCAAGTGTTGTGTGACCAGGGTTTTATAGAACTGAAATGTTACTTCACGGTTCTTGAACTCAATCACTTCAATAAGGCATAGAGAGATTGCTGGAGGGGATTCAGGATGACACAACCAGGACAATAAAACCTGCCATTTAGCTCAATTTGTTCCACTCTGATTTTGGTGCAAGTATGGCAGCCATATTGTGCAGAGGTAGATTTGGGCAGATTCTGAGAACAATTCCTATGAGTAATGCCATAGAGCCTTCTACACTCTGAGGAAGTAAACAGTTTAATATCTCAACCAAAAGATAGCTCCTCTGGTAATGCAGCGCTCACTCTGCAGTGAGATTGCACAATGATTTGATTCAGGAGAAACCCCAGCATCTACATGAAGCAGGGGCATTATCAGGCCTGAAATTCTTAGTCTCTGAACTGTCACCACGGTGACTGTATAGGTTGTTGCTGTATCACCCCTGAACTTAACCACCAAATAATAAAAAAGAAATAAAAACAGAAGATACTGCAAAAAAAATTGAATATTGGAAGTCCTGGATAGAATGGACATGAAGAGAATCTTTCCAGTAGTGGGGAGTCTAGGACCAGACGGCACAGCCTCAGAATAAAAGGATGTCACCTTAGAACAGTTGTGGAAAAATTTCTTTTGCTAGAGTGTGGTGAATCTATGGAATCCATTGCCACAGATGCCTGTGGAGGTCAAGTCATTGGTATATTTAAAGGGAATGTTGTTGGGTTCTTGATTTGTCAGGGCATGAAGGCAGGAGAATAGGTTTGAGGGATAATAAATCAGCCTTGATAGAATAATGGAGCTAATATAATGGCCAAATGGCCTAACTCAGCTCCTGTGTTTTATGGTCTTGAACTTGTATCTGCCTACCTGGACTCCATTTTGTCACCCATAGTTCAGTCCCTCCCCACCTATATCCACGATACATCCGATGCCCTCCACCTCTTCAATAACTTCCAGTTCCCCGATCCCAACCGCTTCATTTTTACTATGGATGTCCAATCCTTATACACCTCCATTCCCCATCGAGAAGGCCTCAAAGCCCTCCACTACTTCCTGGATAATAGACCTCACCAGTTCCCCACCACCACTACCCTCCTCTGGTTGGTGGAACTGGTTGTCACACTTAATAGTTTCTCTTTTGGCTCTTCCCACTTTCTTCAGACTAAGGGTGTAGCTATGGGAACTCGCATGGGACCCAGCTACGCCTGCCTCTTCGTTGGTTATGTGGAACAGTCTGTGCTCCAAATCTATTCTGGTACTGCTCCCCAACTTTTCCTTCGGTACATTGACGACTACATTGGTGCTGCTTCCTGCACCCATGCTGAGCTTGTCAATTTCATCAACTTTACTTCAAACTTCCACCCAGCCCTCAAATTCACTTGGTCTATCTCTGACACTTCTCTCCCCTTTCTCGATGTCTCGGTCTCCATCTCTGGAGACAGACTGTCCACTGACATCTTCTACAAGCCCACTGACTCTCATAACTACCTCGACTATACCTCTTCCCACCCCACCACATGCAAAAATGCCATTCCCTATTCCCAGTTCCTCCGTCTCTGCCGCATCTGCTCCCAGGATGAGGCTTTCCGTTTCAGGACATCTCAAATGTCCTCTTTCTTTAAGGATCGTGGTTTCCCTTCTGCTGTCATCAATTATGCCCTCACCCACATCTCCTCCATTTCCCACACTTCGGCCCTCACCCAATCCTCCCGCCACCACAACAGGGACAGAGTTCCCCTTGTCCTCACCTACCACCTCACCAGCCTCCGGATCCAGCACATTATCCTCCTCAACTTCTGCCACCTTCAACAGGACCCCACAACTAAGCACATTTTTCCCTCACCACCCATCTCTGCTTTCCGCAGGGATCGATCCCTCCGCAACTCACTTATCCGCACGTCCATCCCCACGGATCTCCCACCCTGCACTTATCCCTGTAAGCGTAAGTGCTACACCTGTCTCTACACCTCCTCTCTTGCCACCATTCAGGGCCCCAAACAGTCCTTCCAGGTGAGGCAACACTTCACTTGCGAATCTGTTGGGGTCACCTATTGCACCCGGTGCTCCCAGTGCGGCCTCCTCTACATTGGTGAAACCCGACGCAGATTGGGGGACCGCTTCGTCGAGCACCTCCGCTTCGTCCGCCAAAACAGACAGGATGTCCCGGTAGCCACCCACTTCAACTCTGCTTCCCATTCCCATTCAGATATGTCCATACATGGCCTCCTCTACTGCCATGATGAGGCTAAACTCAGGTTGGAGGAGCAACACCTCATATGCCGTCTAGGTAGTCTCCAGCCTCTTGGTATGAACATAGAATTCTCCAACTTCCGGTAATTCCCTCCCCCTCCCTTCCTCTAACCCTATTTCACATCACCTCCCTCATAGTTCCCCCTCCTTCTACTACTTCGCATTGTTCTCCTGCCAATCACCTCCCTGCTTCCCCTCCCCCACCCCTTTGTCTTTAAAATTACTGTTTTTTTCAACCATCAGCATTCTTCAAACCTTCCCCGAAGTTCTTCCTTCAGTCCTGACGAAGGGTTTCGGCCCGAAACGTCGACTAATCTTTTCAACTGATGCTGACTGACCTGCTGAGTTCCTCCAGCGCATTGTGAGTGTTCCTTTGACAACAGCATCTGCAGATTATTTTGTGTTTTATGGTCTTATTGCTGGAAACCCTCAGCAGATCTGACAAAGGGTCTTTGACCCGAAATGTTAACCTCTGTTTCTCTCTCTGCATATGCTGCATGACCCATTATACTAAAACATTGTGATGATGAAATAATATATTCTCTTGCTTGGAGGTCAATGACCAGTGGTGTTCCATTGGGATCTGTTCTGGAACCCCTGTTCTTTGTGACTTTTATAAATGAAGAAGTGGAAGGGTGGATTGGTAAGCTTACAGGTGCCACGAAGGTTTGTGGTGTTGTGGATACTGTAGAAGATTGTCATAGTTTACAACGGGACACTGATGGGATGTTGTGCTGGCTGAGAATGGCAGATGAAGTTCAACCAGGGAAGTGTGACGGTCTAACCTGAGAGCAGAGCAGAGGGTTAATGGCAGAATTCTTAGCAGTGTGGAGAAACAGAGGGGTCTATGTTTGAAGTTCACGTCCATAGATCCATCAGTTGCTATGCAAGCTGATGGGGTCATTAAGAAGGTATGTGGTATGTTGGCCTTCATTAGTCAGAGGACTGAATTCAAGTGCTGCAAGGTAATGCTACAGCTCCATAAAATTCAGGTTGGGCTATACTTGTATGTTGTGTTCAGTTCTGGTCACCTCATTATAGGAAGGATGTGGAAGCTTTAGAGAGGCTTTAGAGGAGATTTACAAGGATGCTGCCTGGATTAGAGAACATGTCTTATGAGGAAAGGCTGGGTGAGCTGGGGCTTTTCTCTTTGGAATGAAGGACGATAAGAGGTGACTTGACAGAGATGTATAAAATGATAAGAGGTGTAGATCAAATGGACAGCCAATGTATTTTTCCTAGGCAGGCAAAGACTAATAGGAGACAAATAGTTTTAAGGTGATAGGAACTAAATATAGAGGAAGAAAATATGAGTTTTACACAGAGAGTGGTAGGTGTGTGGGATGACCTGTCAGGGGTGATAGTAGAGTCAGATACCTTAGGGGAATTTAATAAACTCTTAGATTGGTACATGGATGAAAGAGTAATGGAGGGTTATTTGGGAGGGAAGGGCTAGACTGATGAGACAGTAAGTTAAAAGGTTAGCACAACATTATGGGCTATAGGGCCTGTACATGCTCTAATGTTCTATGTTCTACATTCTCTGTTCTGCGATGTTCACCTAAACCTCTGAATCTGAGAAAAACACGAACTGGAGAGGGGAAATTTTTGATAAGTAAGCTGATTAATTAGATATAGTTGTGTTTATTTTAATGACACACATTCAACTATGGTTAATTAATTGGTTCTTGGCAAAACTATGCTTGCTGGTGAAGGGGAGTGGGATAACTATCAGAGGAACAACACAGGCAGGGATGAGGGCGCCAGGGTAGCATGGCGCTATTACAGAGTCTGGAGTTCAATTCTGATGCTGTCTGCAAGGAGTTTGTGTGTTCTCCCTGTGAATGTGTGGGTTTCCTCGGGTTGCTCCATTTCCTCCCATGTTCCAAAGATGTACTAGTTGGTAAGTTAACTGGTGATTGTAACATGTCCTGTAATTAATTTGTTCATTCGCTATGTGCCATGTCATATGATTTAGGTGATCATGGTCCTCCCATGACCATGATTGTTAATCAGACCATAAGACACAGGAACAGAATTAGGCCATTTGGCCCATCGAGTCTGCTCCACCAATGCTAATTCATTTTCCCTCTCAGCCCTAATCTACTGTCTTCCCTGCCCCCCCCCCCCCCACCCCATAGCCTTTCATGCTCGGACTAATCAAGAATCTATCAACCTTTGCCTTAAATATACCCAATGACTTGGCCTCCACAGCTGCCTGTGGCAAAAATTCCACAGATTTACCACTCTCTGGCTAAAGAAATTCCTCTTCATCTCTGTTCTAAAAGGACACCCCTCTATTCCGTGGCTGTGTCCTCTGGTCTTAGACTCCCACACCATACAAAATATCTTCTCCACATCCACTCTATCGAGGCCTTTCAACATTTGATAGGACTCAATGAGGTCATCCCCTCATTCTTCTGAATTCCAGTGAGTAGAGGCAAATTTCCATCAAACGCTCCTCATATGACAAGCCTTTCTATCCCAGAATCATTTTTGTGAACTTCTTTTGAACTCTCTTCAATGTCAGTACATCCTTTCTTAGATAAGGAACCCAAAACTTCTTACAATACTCCAGTGAGACATCACTAGTGCTTTATAAAGTCTCAACTGTACATCTTTGTTTTTATATTCTAGTCCTCTCGAAATGAATGCTAACATTGCATTTGCTTTTCTCAGTGTCAACTCAACCTGTAAATTAACCTTCAGGGAATCCTGCACAAGGACTCTGAAGTCCCTTTGCACCTCAGATTTTTGAATTGTCTCTCCACTTAGAAAATAGTCTACCCTTTTATTTCTTTTAGCACAGTGCATGACAGTACACTTCCTGACACTGTGTTCCATGTACCACTGCTTTGCCCATTCCCCTATTCTGTCTAAGTCCTTTTTGTAGCCTCTCTACTTCCTCAAAACTACCTGCCCTTCCACCTATCTTCATTTCATCTTCAAACTTTGAAACAAAACCATCAATTCCATCCTCCAAATTATTGACATATAACACAAAAAGAATTGTTCCCATCACAGACCCCCGTGGAACACCACTAGTCACCAGCAGCCAGTTAGAAAAGACTCCCTTTATTCCTACTCTTTGCCTCCTGCCGTTCAGCCAATGCTTTATCCATGCTAGAGTTTTTCCTGTAATTCCATGGGCTCTGAGCTTGTTAAGCAGCCTCATGTGTGCTACCTTGGCAAACGTCTTCTGAATATCCAACTACACAACATCATCCATTTCTGTTTTGTCTATCCTGCTTGTTATTTCTTCAAGAATTTCCTTTGATGATACCATACTGACTACAACCTATTTTATCAACACTCACAACACACTGGAGGAACTCAGCAGGTCAGGCAGCATCCATGGAAACGGTCAGATAACATTTCGGGCCGGAACCCTTTGTCAGGACTGAAATGTTAATTGACCGTTTCCATGGATGCTGCCCGACCCGCTAAGTTCCTCCAGCATGTTGTGAGTGTTGCTTTGACCCCAGCATCTGCAGAGTATTTTGTATAACCTATTTTATCATGTGCCTCCAAGTACCCCAAAACCACATCCTCAACAATCGACTCCATCTTCCCAACCACTGAGGCCAGACTAACTGGCCTATACTTTCCCTTCTGCTTCTCTTCCTTCTTGAAGAGTGGAGCAACAGTTGCAATTTTCCATTCCTCAAGAACCATGTCAGAATCAATTGATTCTTGAAAGATCATGATTGATGTCTCAACAATTTCTTCAGCCACCTCATTCAGAGCCCTGCAGTGTATAGCATCTGGTCCAGGTAACCTATCTGCCTTCAGACCATTCAGTTTCCCAAGAACCTTCTCTCTAGTAATGGCAATTTCACATAGTTCTGTCCCCTTACACTTTTGAACTTCCAGCATAGTTCCACATTGAAGACTGATGCAAAATAGTTATTCAGTACATCCACCCTTTTGTTGTCCCCATTACTACTTCTCCAACATCATTTTTCAGTAGTCTGATATCTACTCTCACCTCTCTTTTACACTTCATGTATCTGAAGAAACTTTTGGTATTCTCTTTAATATTATTAGCTTGCTTACCTTTGTATTCCATCTTTTCCTTTTTTATGACTTTTTTTAGTTGCGTTTTGTTGGTTTTTAAAAGCGTCCCAATCCTCCAACCTTCCACTATTTTTGCTCTATTATATGCCCTCTCTTTGGCATTTATGTTGGCTTTGACTTCTCTTGCTAGCCACGGTTGTGTTACATTGCCTTTACAATACTTCTTCCTCTTTTGGATGTATATATCCTGCGTCTTCTGAATTGCTCCCAGAAATTCCAGCCATTGCTGCTCTGCCATCATCCCTGCGAGTGTTCTTTTACAATCAATTCAGGCCAACTCCTCTCTCATGCCTCTGTAATTCCCTTTACTCCACTGCTATACTGATACATCTGACTTTAGCTGCTCCTTCTCAAAACTGCAGGGTGAATTCTATCATATTATGATCACTGGTTCCTTGACCTTAATGCACAACACCTGATCCAAAATTGATGATCCTCCACTGGGCTCAACTCCGAAAGCCATCTTGTTGGCATTCTAGAAATTCCCCCTTGAGATCCAGCAGCAACCTGATTTTCCCAATCTACCTGCATATTGAAATCCCCCATGACAATTGTAACATTGTCCTTTTGGCATGTAGTTTGTATCTCCCACTGTAATTTCTAGACCACATTTTTACATCAAAGTTGATCAAAATAACGGATGGGGTACGAAGCCACACTCAGGTTGGAGGAATAACACCTTATATTCCATCTGGGTAGCCTCCAACCTGATGGCATGAACACTGACTTCTCAAACTTCCGCTAATGTTCCACCTCCCCCTCATACCCCATCCATTATTTATTTATATACACACATTCTTTCTCTCTCTCTCCTTTTTCTCCTTCTGTTCTTCTGACTATACCCCTTGCCCATCCTCTGGGTTTTTCCCCCTCTCCCCCTTTTACTTCTCCCTGGGCCTCCTGTTCCATGATCCTCTCATATCCCTTTTGCAATCACCTGTCCAGCTCTTGGCTCCATCCCTCCCCTTCCTGTCTTCTCCTATCATTTTGGATCTCCCCCTCTCCCTCCCACTTTCAAATCTCTTACTAACTCTTCTTTCAGTTAGTCCTGACGAAAGGTCTTGGCCTGAAACGTCGACTGTACCTCTCCCTAGAGATGCTGCCTGGCCTGCTGCGTTCACCAGCAACTTTCATGTGTGTTGCTTGAATTTCCAGCATCTGCAGAATTCATCGTGTTTGCACATTTTTACTGCTGGTTTGGGGAGAGTTTTCCTTGGCAATTATTTCTACAGAAGTGGTCTGCCATTTCCTTCTTCTGGCAATTAGGGGTTTTTACAAGGTTGGTGACCTCAGCCATTAGTGATCACATAACTAGAACTTGTGATATGCACCAGCTGCTCATACGACCACCCACCACCAGCTCCCGTAGCTCACTTGACTCCGATCGGAGTGGGGGACCAGCTAAGCAGGTGCTACAGCTTACCATTTGGTGACCTGCAGGCTAGCAGATGGAAGGAGCACCTTACACCTCCTTTGGTAGAGACATATCTCCACCCTGCAACCCACCTGTGAAATAATTGGGTTAAATAATTGGGTTGCTGGATGGTGCTGCTTGTTTTGCCAGAAGGGCCTGTTCTATGCTGTATCTCTTAAAAAAAAAGATACAAATTCAAACATATAGGCATTTGAAGTTGAGTTCACTGCTATGAGATTATGATTTTAAAAATCCCAGAACAAAAACCAGAAGAAATTGCAATGTCCATGAGAGATGCGACAAGCCCAGGCTTAATGTGGAAACTTCAAAGCCTTTGGCTAATCAGAACATCAAGTATGACAAGTCAAACCCAAGGCACAGCAGGCAATATAACCGGCAAGTCTGGACTCAGCACAAAGAACACAATGCTCCTCTGCCTTGCTTCTTTTCTCAGAGGTGATTCTGTGACGATCAGCCACAATTTTTGCCCAGTCTGCACTCTCATGCATGAACTTACGCAGGTTTTTATGTGCCTTCTCCCGACCGAGAACCCTTTGTGGAAATGGAATCATTCCACCTGACTCAGCTGCAGGCACTACCAACTCTGGAAGTCTGAAGTGAGAAGCACTGCTCCTTTAAATTAGGTAGTATTTATTTAATTGGTAGTTTACTGTTGGCTACGCAAACAGGAGGAGATCTGCAGATGCTGGAATTTCAAGTAACACATGTAAAAGTTGCTGGTGAACGCAGCAGGCGACTGTACGTCTTCCTAGAAATGCTGCCCGGCCTGCTGCATTCACCAGCAACTTTGATGTGTGTTACTGTTGGCTACTGTAGTTTACTTCTCTGAGTTGGCTAGCAGTAGAAGGACCAAAGCAGAATCGAGAGGCATGTGAAGGACAATAATGAGGATGGTCACTGTGAATTGTCCTGTGGTTAGGCTGGGGTTAAATTGGTGGGTTGCTGGGTGTTGTGGCTCACTGGGCCAGAAGGGCCTGTTCCATACTGAATCTGTAAATGAATAAGGTGCAACACCATGGGAAGTAAAAAATGGTAATGGACAGCTCTGCAGAGAGTTATTATGGACCCAAGGGGCCAAATGGCCTCAATTTGGATCAATGATAGTAAGTTAATAATCTCAGTTTAGCAAAAAAGCAAAACTAACTTCAATCTCCAAAATTGCAGTCAACTAATAAAGCATGTTAACTTCCAAGTTAAAGTTCAAAGTAAATTCATTTTCAAAGTATGTATATGTCACCGTGTACAATCCTGAGGTTTATTTTCATGTAGCCATTCGCAGCAGAACAAAGAAATGCAACAGAATCAATGTGCAAAAAAAGAGAAGCTGCACAAACACCAAACAAATAATAATAACAAAAAGATACAGAATTAAATAGATAGCACTGACAACGTAGGTCGTAGAGTCCTTGAAAGTGAGTGCTTAGGTTGCAGTATCAGTTCAGTGGTTAGTTTGTGGGGACCCAATTCTTCAGCAAAAGTTACCTAAAAGAATAAGCAATAGCATCTCAATACTCGAGAACTAAGATGTCTTTAAGGTATAATGCTCTAAGAAAAAATCTCACAATATATCTGTGAACATTAAAACATTTACTTTATGTTTGCTTTGTAATATCGCTTTGCTTGAAAAATATCATCCCACCAGTAAAAAGTAGGACATAAAGGTTGAGCATGTAGATATTAAGAAAGAGGATGTGCTGGAGCTTTTGGAAAGCATCAAGTTGGATAGATCGCCGGGACCAGATGAGCTGTACCCTAGGCTACTGTGGGAGACAAGGGAAGATTTTGCTGAGCCTCTGGTGATGATCTTTGCATCATCAATGGGGATGGGAGAGGTTCAGGAGGACTGAAGGATTGCGGATGTTGTTCCTTTATTCAAGAAAGGGAGTAGAGATAGCCCAGGAAATTATAGACCGGTGAGTCTTACTTCAGTGGTTGGTAAGTTGATGATGATGATCCTGAGAGGCGGGATTTATAAATATTTGAAGAGGTATAATATAATTAGGAATAGTCAGCATGGCTTTCTCAAGGGCAGGTCGTACCTTACCAGCCTGATTGAATTTTTTGAGGATATGACTAAACACATTGATGAAGGAAGAGCAGTTTATGTAGTGTATATGGATTTCAGCAAGGCATTTGATAAGGTACCCCATGCAAGGCTTATTGAGAAAGTAAGGAGGCATGGGATCCAAGGGGACATTGCTTTGTGGATCCAGAACTGGCTTGCCCACAGAAGGCAAAGAGTGGTTGTAGATGGGTCATATTCTGCACGGAGGTCTTTAACCAGTGGTGTGCCTCAGGGATCTGTTCTGGGACCCCTACTCTTCATGATTTTTATAAATGACCTGGATGAGGAAGTGGAGGGATGGGTTAGTAAGTTTGCTGATGACACAAAGGTTGGGGGTGTTGTGGATAGTGTGGAGGGTTGTCAGAGGTTCCAGCGGGACATTGATAGGATGCAAAACTGGGCTGAGAAGTGGCAGATAGAGTTCAACCCAGATAAGTGTGAGGTGGTTCATTTTGGTAGGTCAAATATGATGGCAGAATATAGTATTAATGGTAAGACTCTTGGCAGTGTGGAGGATCAGAGGGATCTTGGGGTCCATAGGACACTCAAAGCAGCTGCGCAGGTTGACTCTGTGGTTAAGAAGGCATACGGTGTATTGCCTTCATCAATTGTGGAATTGAATTTAGGAGCCGAGAGATAATGTTGCAGCTGTATAGGACCCTGGTCAGACCCCACTTGGAGAACTGTGCTCAGTTCTGGTCACCTCACTACAGGAAAGATATGGAAACCATAGAAAGGGTGCAGAGGAGATTTACAAGGATGTCGCCTGAATTGAGGAGCATGCCTTATGAGAATAAGTTGAGTGAACTTGACCTTTTCTCCGTGGAGCGATGGAGGATGAGAGGTGACCTGATAGAGGTGTATAAGATGATGAGAGGCATTGATCATGTGGATAGTCAGAAGCTTTTTCCCAGGGCTGAAATCATTGCCACAAGGGGACAGAGGTTTAAGGTGCTGGGGAGTATGTACAGAGGAGATGTCAGGGGTAAGTTTTTTACTCAGAGAGTGGTGAGCGCATGGAATGGGCTGCCAGCAATGGTGGTGGAGGCAGATACAATAGGGTCTTTTAAGAGACTTTTGGAGGGATACATGGAACTTAGAAAAATAGAGGGCTATGGGTAAGCTTAGTAATTTCTAAGGTAGGGATATGTTCAGCACAACTTTGTGGGCCAAAGGGCCTGTATTATGCTGCAGGTTTTCTGTGTTTCTATGTTCTATATTAAACGGGTGGAACAGATGTACAAATCTATATGGGAGGGAGGTGTTAGGTTGATCTTAGAGAAGGTTAAAAGGCTGGTACAGCATCGTGTGCTGAAGTGCCTGCACCATGCTGTATGGTTTTATGCAAAACAGAGCAATACAATTTCTGAAATAGTGTCAATGTAATTTTGAATGTTATCCCATCACTGTTCCATGTAAAACATCAAGAGACAGCCTTTCAGATCTTTCAGAAGGTCTCTTCAATTATTCTTTAATGAGGCAGAGTAAGGATGTATTTATCAGTATGAATGGATGAGGGGACTTTTATCTAGAGAAGCTGATAATTTAACAAAAAAACAAAAAGATCTATCCATGCCTCTGCTTGCCTTGCCTGAGGAAATGCCATTTCATCACTGTTTAGTTCCCTTCCATAATAGATGAATGATGCATCAAAGGAAGCCAACCGCAATAACCTCACGTCCATGCACTGTTCCCTCTAAGCTGCGTGGGTGCGTGGCCATGCAGAAGCTGAAATGCTCCTGCACACATAGTCTTTGTTGCCGTGTTCCTGGAATTTTCTTTTTTATAATGTTAATATAATCTTGAAATACTTTAATATAATTTTTAAATTATGCTAATATAATTTTGAAATTTATATTAATATAGTTGTGAAATTTCCTGTAATTAATTATGTGTTAATGAATATAATCCATGTTTTCTAAATAGTAAACACACCACAACCTTTACTTTGAAACAATTCGTCAACAAGAGAAAATCTGCAGATGCTGGAAATCCAAGCAACACACACAAAAAGCTGGAGGAACTCAGCAGGCCAGGCAGGATCTATGGAAAAAAGTACAGTTGACAACATTTCGGGCGGAGACCCTTCAGCAGGACTGGAGAAATAAAGATGAGGAGTAGATTTAAAAGGTGGGGGGAGGGGAGGGAGAAACACAAGGTGGTAGGTGAAACCTGGAAGGAGAGGAATGAAGTGAAGAGCTGGGAAGTTGACTGGTGAAAAAGATACAGGGCTGGAGAAGGGGAGTCTGATAGGAGAGGACAGAAGGCCATGGAAGAAAGAAAAGCAGAGCGGAGCACCAGAAGGAGGCGATGGGCAGGCAAGGAGATAAGGTGAGAGAGGGAAAAGGGGATGAGGAATGGTGAAGGGCATTACTGGAAGCTCGAAAAATTGAAATCTGAGTTATCAGGTTGGAGGCTACCCAGATGGAATATAAAGTGTTGTTCCTCCAACCTGAGTGTGGCCTCATTGCAACAGTAGAGGAGGCCATGGATTGACATATCGGAATGGGAATATACTCTGGAATTTAGAAGGCAGAGAGGGGATCTTACTGAAACATATAAGATTATTAAAGGCTTGGACACGCTGCAGGCAGGAAGCATGTTCCCGCTGATGGGTGAGTCCAGAACCAGAGGCCACAGTTTAAGAATTAGGGGTAGGCCATTTAGAACAGAGTTGAGGAAAAACTTTTTCACCCAGAGAGTGGTGGATATATGGAATGCTCTGCCCCAGAAGACTGTGGAGGCCAAGTCTCTAGATGCTTTCAAAAAAGAGATGGATAGAGCTCTTAAAGATAGTGGAATCAAAGGTAATGGGGATAAGGCAAGAACTGGATACTGATAGTGGATGATCAGCCATGATCACAGTGAATGGCGGTGCTGGCTCAAAGGGCTGAATGGCCTATTCCTGCACCTATTGTCTATTGTCTATTGAATGGGAAGTGGAATTAAAATGTTTGTGATTTCCTCAAAAAATTGCAATACGTTAGTCAGGCAAGATTTTCCTTTCAGGAAACCATGCTGGCTTTGGCCTATCTTGTCATGAGCCTCCAGGTATTCCATAATCTCATCCCTAACAATCGATTCCAACAACTTCCCAACCACTGATGCCAGGCTAACAGATCTGTAGTTTCCTTTCTACTGCCTCCCACCCTTCTTAAATAGTGGAGTAACATTTGCAATTTTCCAGTCATCTGGTATAATGCCAGAATCTATTGATTCTTGAAAGATCATTGTTGATGCCCCCGCAATCTCTCCAGTTACTTCCTTCAGAACCCGAGGGTGCATTCCATCAGGTCCAGGAGATTTATCCACCCTCAGACCATTAAGCTTCCTGAGCACCTTCTCAGTCGTAATTTTCACTACACAAACTTCACTTCCCTGACACTCTTGAATATTCAGTACACTGCAGATGTCTTCCACTGTGAAGACTGATGCAAAATATGCCTTCAGTTCCTCTGCCAAGTTGTTTTCTCTGGAGCGCTGGAGGTTGAGGGGAGATCTAATAGAGGTTTGCAAGATTATAAGAGGCATAGATAGAATGGACAGGGAGTATCTGTCTCCCAGTGTTAAAAATCTAATATCAGAGGGCGTGCATTGAAGGTGAGAGGGGGTAGGTTCAAGGGAGATGTGAGGGGTAAATTTTTACTCAGAGAGTCATGGAGGCCTGGAATGCGCTGCCCAGTATAGTGGTAGAGGCAAATACATTAGAGGCTTTTAAGAGACACTTGGATAGGCAAATGGATGGAAGGAAGAGGGAGGGATATATATTGATGTAGGTAGGAGGGATTAGTGCTTGGGTCTTTATGGAACTGCAACATCACCTCTCGGCTCTTGAACTCAATCCCTGAGTATTGAAGTCCAATACAATAACTGCCTCCTTAACAACCCTATCAACAAGCACGGCAACCTTGAAAGATCAATGGACATGGACCTCAAGAACCATCTGTTCCTCCACATTGCTAAGGTCTTTTTTCCAATATGTAACTTATTTATTTATTGACTTACATTGTGGAATAGGCAGTTCTGACCCTTCAAGCCACGCTGCCCTGTAACTCCTAATTTAACCCTTGCCAAATCACAGGACAATTTACCTATCAACCGGTTTGTCTTTGGACTGTGGGAGGAAACTGGATCACCTGGAGGGAATGGGGAGAATGTGCAAACTCCTTACAGACCGCGTTAGGAATCGAACCCATGTTGCTGGTGTTGTAAAGCATTGTGTTAACCACTTACACTACCATGACACCCCTACAATGTAATGTTTTGTCTCTTTATGAGCAATAAAATAACATGGACCATTGGATTCCATTCTTTAATTTTTTTTTCCTTTTTCAGTGTTCTCATTCAATCCTTTCTCCACTGGTGCATTCTATTCCTTGCCGTATTGGAAAATCCCCAATGGCTGAATTTTTCCATAGTTCAGCCAAGGATATCGGCATAATATTGGACCATTCAGATTTCCAAGATAGATCAGTCATAATCATATGAGATGTTGGGATACGTCTGCAGAGCCCAAAGGCTTCCCCCGCTCCTATTTTCTTGTTTTCATATAAATCTTCACCATGGAATCTAGCTATATCTGAATCGGATGTATTCTCATCTATTATGGATGCCTTTGATGCATAACATCCCATTGAATGAGCAATAACATCTCAGACTGGGTAGAAAGTGGCGGGGGTAAACCTTTGTTTTCTTTCTAACTTACCAACTTCACCAGATTGTGTTCTCACACTGATAAACACATCCTTATAAGACCATAAGATATAGGAGCAGAATTAGGCCATTTGGCCCATCGAATCTGCTCTGCCATTTTATCGTAGTGATCCTTTTTTCTCAGCCCCAATCACCCGCCTTCTCCGCATATCCCTTCATGCCCTGACCAATCAAAATCTATCAACCTCTGTCTTAAATATACATAAAGGCATGTGGCCTCCACAGCTGCCTGTGGCAATGAATTCCACAGACTCATCACTCTCTGGCTAAAGAAATTCCTCCTCATCTTCATTCTAAAATAATGCCCTCTATTCTGAGGCTGTGCCCTCTTGTACTAGACTCTCCCACCATAGGAAACATTCTCTCCACATCCACTCTATCATGGCCTCTCATCATTCGATAGGTTTCAATGAGGTTCATCCCTCATTCTTCTGAATTCTAGTTAAAACAGGCCCAGAGCCATCAGACGCTCTTCATATGACAAGCTGTTCAATCCTGGAATCATTTTTGTGAACCTCCTTTGAATCCTCTTCCGTGTCAGCACACTCATTCTAAGATAAGGGGCCCAAAACTGCTCACAATACTCCAAGTGATGTCTTACCAGAGCTTTATAAAGCCTCAACATTGCATCCTTGCTTTTATACTTTAGTTCTCTTGAAAAGAACAGCAGTATCACATTTGACTTTCTGACCACTGAGTCAAACTGCAAATTAGCCTTTAGGGAATCCTGCACAAGCACTCAGATTTTTAAATTTTTCTCTCCCTTTAGAAAGTAGTCTATCCTTTTATACCTTCTGATGAAGTGCATGACAATACACTTCCTGACAGCGTATTCCATCTGCCCATTCTCCTCATCTGTCCAAGTCTTTCTGTAGACTCTCTACTTCCTCAAAACTACCCACCCCTCCACCTAACTTCGTATCATCTGCAAACTTTGCGACAAAGCCATCAATTTCGTCATCCAAGTCATTGACACATATAATGTAAAAAGAAGCACCCCAAACACAGATCCCTGTCGAACACCATTCGTCACTGGCAGCCAACCAGTAAAGGCTCCCTTAATTCCCATTCTTAGCCACCCGCCAATCAGCCACTGCTTCATCCAGTCTCGTATTTTTCCTGTAAACTTGTTAAGCAGCCTCATGGGCGTGACACCTTGTTAGAGGTTTCCTGGAAATCCCAAGTGCACAACATCCACTGATTCTCCTTTGTTACCTTCCCTGCTTGTTATTTCTTCAAAGAATTTCAAAAGATTTGTCAGGCAAGATTATCCCTCGACGTAAACTTGACCTCGAGAAAAGGTGGGGTTCTTTTGGCCGTTATTATCATTTGACTTGAGTTAATAAAGATGGTTCTTTTCTGATGCTTGGTTATATAATTTGGTTGGCGGATTGATGTCTTTTTTTATGGAAGCTTGTATGGCGCATAGCTCCGGGTTTGTGCTCCGAATGGTTTTTTTCCCCGCTTTTTTTTTAGTTATTAGGGGTTTTCTCTGTTTTAGTTAGTAGGGGTTCTTTTTTTCTTTCTTTCCTTTTTTCCATAAAAAAAAAGCTTTAATACTTTGTTTTTTGATTATTATTGATATACTGTTCAGCCTGGTTTATATGTTATCTTGATTATTTTGATGTATTTTTCTCTGTTGTTGATTTTCAGTAATAATTAATAAAAGAAAAGATTATCCCTTGAGGAAACTATGCTGACTACAGCCTTTTTAATCATGTGCCTCTAAGTACATTGAAACCACATCCTTAACCATCGACTCCAGCAGCTTCCCAACCACTGTGGTCAGACTTACTGACCTATAATTTCCTTCCTTTTGCCTTTTTCCCTTCTTGAAGAGTGGAGTGACATTTGTAACTTTCCAGTCTTCCAGAACCATTCCAGAATCCAGTGATTCTTGAAAGATCTTTACTAATGTCCCTACAATCTTTTCAGCCAGCTCTTTCAGAACCCTGGGGTGCACACCATCTGGTGCTTCACTCATCTACCTTCAGACCTTTCAGTTTCCCAAGAACCTTCTCCCTGGTTATTGGCAATTTCACACACTTTTGACCCTTGACACTATTGAACTTCCAACATATTGCAAGTGCCTTCCACAGTGAAGGCCAATGCAAAATACTTATTCAGTTCATCTGCCATTTCCTTGTCCCCCATTACCACCTCTCCAGCATTGTTTTCCAGCAGTCCAATATCTACTCTCACATCTCTTTTACGCTTTATGTATTTTGGTATCCTCTTTAATATTATTGGCTAGCTAACTTTTGTATTTCACCTTTTCCTTCTTCATGACTTTTTAGTTGCCTTCTGTTGGTTTTCAAAAGCTTCCAGATCTTCTAACTTCCCTCTAATCTTTGCTCTATTATCTGCCTTCTCTTTAGCTTTTACGTTGGCTTTGACTTCTCCTTTTAGCCACGGTTGTGTCATCTTTCCTTTAGAATACTTCTTCGTTTTTGGAATGTATATATCCTGTGCCTTCCAAATAGCCTCCAGAAATTCCAGCCATTGCTGTACTGCTGTCAATCAGTGTTCAGTGTTCACCAGTGTTCTTTTCCAATCAATTTTGGCCAACTCCTCTCTCATGCCTCTGGAATTCTCTTTACTCCACTGTAATACTGATTCATCTGACTTCATCTTCTTCTTTTCTAATCAATTCCAGTTCATGCACAACATCCAATCTAGAGTAGCTGATCCCTTAGTGGACTCAACCACGAGCTGCTCTAAAAAGCCATCTTGTAGGCATTCTAGAAATTACTCCTCCTGGAATCCAGCACCAACTTGATTTTCCTGCATATTGAAATCCACCATTACTATTGTAACCTTGCCCTTTTGGCTTGCATTTTTTATATCCCATTGTAATTTGTAGACAACATCCTTGCTACTGTTTGGGGGTCTGTATCTAACACCCATCGGGGTCTTTTTACTCTCGCAGTTCCTTAGCTCTATTCCACCTTCTGACCCTATGTCACCTGTTTCTAATGATTTGATTTCACTTTATTTTTTACCAACAGAGCCATTCCAAAGCCTCTGCCTACCTGCCTGTCCTCTCGATACAACGTGTATCCTTGGGCGTTAAGCTCCCAGCTATAATCTTCTTTCGGCCATGATTCG
Source organism: Mobula birostris (assembly GCF_030028105.1). NCBI lineage: Eukaryota > Metazoa > Chordata > Chondrichthyes > Myliobatiformes > Myliobatidae > Mobula > Mobula birostris. Next base: position 15,230,063 of record NC_092370.1, read on the forward strand.
GTGATGCCTACAACATGATACATGCCAATCTGTAACTGTGCTACAAGTTCATCTGCGTTATTCCATATACTCTGCGCATTCAAATATAACACCTTCAGCCCTGTATTCAACCTGTTTGGCTTTGCCTGTCTTTTACATTGCAGCTCATCTTGTTGACGGCAAATTTGTCCTATCACCAGCCTCTCCTTGCGAGGAGTCTCTCTATACTTTGCCTTTGTTGTAATCCAACTACCTCATCCTTAGCACTATCACTCTCTTTAGAACAGAGATGGTAAGGAATTTATTTCGACAGAGGGAAATTGCTGTGTTTTGTAACTTCAAAACTTTAAATTAATTCAAACAAAGCTGCAAGGAGTCCAAAAAACGGTGGTAGTTCAAGTTTACTTTTAAGCAGGCACACACGTATCACCTGGTTGGTGGCATGATGATGTATGTAATTAACATATTTTTACATATAACCCATAATTAATTATTTAAATGAATAAGCATGCTTAATTAAACAATTATATATACAAGACTACTCAAATATTATTGAAATATCATATACACAAGGGTGATGAATCTGGGGGATTCATTGCCACAGCTGAGGAGGTCATGTCATTGGATTTATTTAAAGCAGAGGTTGATTGGTTCTTGATTAGTAAGGGTATCAAAGATTATAGGGAGAAGGCAGGAGAATGACGTTGAGGGTGAAAATATATCTGCCATGATCGAATGATGGAGCACACTTGATGGGCAAAATTCTTCTATGTCTTATAATCTTATAGCAAACCTGAGATGAGAAAAGAAGTCAAAAATTAATTTAGGAAAATGGCTAAGAAGGGCTAGTAATACACTCATAAACAAGCGGAAATCTGCAGATCCTGGAAATCCAAGCAACACACACAAAATGCTGGAGGAACTCAGCAGGCCAGGCAGCATCTATGGAAAAAGAATACACAGTTGACATTTCGCCCTGAGACCCTTCGGTAGGACCCTCATGTTGCTATGTCCCCCGCTTATGGTCACTATATTCAAAACAGAGATGCGGAGAAACTTTTTCAGCCAGAGGGTGGTGAATCTGTGGAATTTGTTACCACAGGCAGCTGTGGAGGACAGGTCATTGGGTGTATTTAGGACAGAGATTGATAGATTCTTGATTGGACATGGCATCAAAGGTTACAGGGAGAAGACTGGGAACTGGGTTGAAGGAGGAGGGAAAAACGTATCAGCCATGATTGAATAGTGGAGCAGACCTGATGGGCCAAATGACCTAATTTCTGCCCCTAAGTCTTATGGTCTTAACATTGCTACTGTTGTCTGGAAACTATTGGATAAAGAGTTTAAACTGAAGTTCCAATATTTATTCAGTCTTCCTCTAATTTTTGCACTACTTGTTTGATTTTTCCACTACTAACTAAATTTTTTTATTTTTAATGTACATGTCATAAAATTTGTTGCTTTTTTGAAGCAGCAGTACAGTACAATACATAAATTTACTACAGTACTATGCACAAGTCACAGGCTCTTTCACTATATATATTGTGTGTGCCTAAGACTTTTGCACAGTACAGTATCTCTTACTGTCATTGATAGTTTTTATAATGTATTGCTTTGTACGGTTTTCCACAAAGGAACAAATTTCAGGACATATGTCGGTGATAGTAAACTTGATGCTCATTCTGATGCATTGGCTCAGCCACTTCTGTGGCAAAGCATTACACACTTCAGTAACTCATGGAGATCAGAAGCATCTCCTAATCTCTGCACCGTCACACCTTATGATCGTTTCAAATTGGGGAGCCTCAATACCAGCTCCACATCATGGAGAAAATAGTTTCTTGTTTACTCCATTGCAATATTAAAAACTTTTTAAGGCTGTCAGTCAGCATTCCCAACAGAAATCATTCCATTAACTCGTGTAACCTTTGCCAAACTTTCCAATCTCTGCCATCCATGCCCAACATGCTCTGAAACTTCAGTAAACTTTCTAAGTTCAAAGTGAATTTATAATCAGAGTACATATATTTACCCCTGAGATTCATTTTCTTGTGAGCATTCACAGTAAAACAAAACAATACAATAAAATAAATTAAAATAATGTAATCAATGAAAAACAGTCCTCTGGTAGAAGAAATGAGAGGCTTAACTATTTTCTAAATAGAGAGAAAATTCAAAAATCATAGCTGCAAAGTGATTTGGGGCTCATTGTGCCGGATTCGCTGAAGGTTAATTTGCAGGTTGAGCTGGTGGGGAGGAAGGTAAATACGGTGTTAGCATTCTTTTTGAGAGGAATAGAATATAAAAGCAAGGATGTAAAGTTGAGACTTCATAAAGCACCGGCGAGGCCTCACTTGGAGTATTGTGAGCAGTTTTTTTTAGATTATGAGGACACGCAGTCCTCTTTTATTGTCATTTAGTAATGCATGCATTAAGAAATTATACAATGTTCCTCCAGGAAGATATCACAGTAACACAAGACAGACCAAGACTAAAAGAACTGACAAAAACCACATATAGTTACAACAGTGCAAAGCAATACCGTAATTTGATGAAGAACAGACCACGGGCATGGAAAAAAAATCTCAAAGTCTCTCGAAAGTCCCATCATCTCATGCAGATGGTAGAAGGAGGAGGAACTCTCTTTCTGCCATGAGCTTCCAGCGCTCCAAACTTGCCAATGCAGCATCCTGGAAGCACCCACCCACAGCCGACTCTTGAGTCCAACCGAAAACTTCGAGCTACCAACCAGCCCTCTGACACCGAGCTCCGAGCACCATCTCTGCCGAGCGCTTCGACCCCGGCTCCGGCAACAGGCAATAGGCAAAGTCGAGGATTTGGGGCCTTCCCCTCCGGAGATTCTCGATCGCACAGTAGCAGTGGCACCAAAGCAGGCATTTCAGAAGTTTCTCCAGATGTTCCTCCGTGCTTCTCACGTCCGTCTCCATCAAATCAGGAGTGTGCACGGTACCTACTTAACAAATACGATAACATTTTGGAACAGCTGCGCGCGCTGCCATCTTCTCCTCCCCTCCCTCCCTATCTAAGGAAGTCTGTGCTGAAACTGGAGGGGGTTCAAAGGAGGTTCCCGAAAATGATTTCAGGATTAAATGGCCTGTCATATGAAGACAGTCTGATGACTCTGGGCCTGTATTCACTAGAATTCAGAAGAATGAGGGGTGACCTCATTGAAACCTATCAAATGTTGAAAGGCCTCAACAGAGTGGATGTGGAGAGGATGTTTCCTGTCACTGGGGAGTCGAAGACCAGAGGACACAGCCTCAGAGCAGAAGGGTGTCCTTTTAGAAAGGAGATAAGGAGGAATTTCTTTAGCCAAAGAGTGGTGAACCTGTGGAATTCATTGCCACAGGTGGCTGTGGAGGCCAAGTCATTAGGCATATTTAAGGCAAAGGTTGATAAATCCTTGATTAGTCAAGGCAAGAAGGGATACAGAAAGAAGGCAGGAGATTGTGGCGGATGAAATGGCGGAAACAGACTTGAAGGACCAACTGTCCTAATTCTGCTGCTATATCTTATCGTCTTCTGGTCTACTACGCACAAAGACTGACAACCAATGTGCAAAGGAAAGCTGTGAAAATACTGCATAGAAAAAGCAAATAATAAATAAATATACAAATAATATTGAGAAACCAAGTTGTCGAGTCCTTGATAGTGACCTTGGACGCAGGAACATACATAGCATTTTAGTTGTGGTTTATTGAATGTTTTGTATAAAGTGAACACTACAATATATTTTTCACTATTTAAAACAAAATTTTCAATTGGTATTTTTTTAATGATTTTGTCTGCCTGGCTCTTTGCATTTCCATTAAATTTTATGTTCAAACTCCTAAATCTCTCTATTTATGCAACCCCTGCAGAGTCTTTCCATTAAATGCACACATCAATTTAAGACTGATGGTGAGTGCCTTAAAATAAAATACAACATACTCAGCAAGGGCTGACAAGCAAGTGCAAATCAAAAACTGACTAGGATCCATGAGCCAGTCCTCATTGGCGAATCAGAGGCAGAGAGGGTGAGCAACTTTAATTTCCTGGTGTTATCATTCCTGAGGATCTGTCCTGGGTCCAACACATAAGTGCCATTACGAAGAAAGCACGGCAGAGACTCTACTTAGAAGTTTGTGAAGATTTGACATGTCGGCTAAAACTTCATCAAACTTCTATAAATGTGCAGTGGAGATTGGTTGCTTCATGGCCCGATATGGAAACATCAATGCCCTTTGTTATGTTTTCTAACTTCAAAGCATTAAACTAATTCAAAGGAAGTCACGGGAGTCCAGGAAAGCAGTTCTAACTCGGTATTTACTATAAATGAGGCATGCATATATCACATAGTAGAGTGATGATCTATATAATTTATGTATTTATTCATATAACCCCGAATGAATTATTTAATTCAACACAAATACTTAATAAATGAATATATATATACACACATATACACACACACACACGAATACTCAAACATTACTTAAATATTAAATATACATCAGTGTAAACTCTTTCTGTAAACTCCAACACAGAGAATGCATCTCAACAATATACACAATGCAATTACTATATACAGACATCTACAGCATAGTAAATTTTAAATTATCCCCTTCCGGCCTAAAGCTTTCATCACTGTGGAGGCTTTCTTACTCTTGTGGGATAACATCTTTCCTGAAAAGTAGGATCATTCTGCTTAGCAGGTGAGATTTGTGGCAGTGAACCAATCTCAGATTCTGAGGCCTACTCTGTGGTGGTTGTAGGAGTTGACTTTGTGACTGCAGGAAGTGGTCCTGATAACGGTAGCCTACCTTCTTCTCTAACAATTGACTCTGCTCTCCTCAACCGATCGATGTGTTGTCTCTTGATGACATCAAATGCAATCTCCACTGTGTAGGAGAGTGGTCCCATTCTGCCTAATCTTCTCGAGTACCCACTTTTGATCAGCTCTGTAGTCTCTCGCCAGGACAGCTTGTCCAGGAGTGAAACATTGAACCTCCTTGATTGAGGAGCCTTCGATTTGTCTCAACTGTCTGTTCTGCATCCTCCTTCTGAGATTGGGTTTGAGGAGATCCAAGCATGAGCACAAGGGTCAACTCAGGAACAGCATAGCTGGTGAGCTGTTGGGTTTTGGAATACTAGCAAGCTTCTGGTTCAGTGTCAGTAAAATGTATTCTGCTGACATTGTTCGCAGTGCGTTCTTCAGGCTCTGGACAAACCTTTCCACCAACCCACTTGTGGACCCATATCAACCCATGGATAGAGCTCTTAAAGATAACAGAATCATAGGTTATGGGGATAAAGCAGGAACTGAATACTGATTGTGGATGATCAGCAATGATCACAGTGAATGGTGGTGCTGGTTCGAAGGGTTGAATGGCCTACTTCTGCACCTATTGTCTATTTGAATCTGGATGATACGGTGCAGATGTAATATGTCTTATTCCATTTATTTTTAGGAGTGATTGAAGCTGTTCTCCCACAAACCGAGGTCCATTGTCACTGACTAAGTTCTTTCAACACCAGTCCTTGGTAATACACTTCTGAACATGTCAACAGTGTGCGAGGCTGTAGTAGAGGTCATTGGGAACGCCTCTGTTCACCTTGTAGATGCGTCCACTACGACTGTAAGGGGGTTTCGATTTTTATGTTACTGCTGAGGCTAATTAAAATGGCGTCTTTGTTATATTAATCTGGGGAATGCGGCTTTGTTGTGGTAAACATTGAGAAAGTTTGCGCTAACAGTTTGTTTTTGCTTTAGAGTCTGATAAGAGAGTGCTATTAACCAATTGGGATAGTTGTTATGGTTTTGGTGTATTTGAAGATACTGTATGCGCGGGGTTTTGGGGCAGAAGGCGGGAGAGCGAGACAGAGGATGCACGAGGTGCTGTGAGTCCACTAACGGGGTCGGACCCCGAGCGGGACTTTCGACGAGGAGACGGAGACGGACTCATGTAGAGCGTCTGGTCGACCACCGTTGTTGGTCCCAGGCGGCCGGTCGAGGTGGTCCGAGGGGGTCGCAGGGTGAAGAAGAAGGTCCTTGAGCTCCAACGGTTTTTGTGCACGAAGAGATTGAACTTTGATAAGTGTGGCGCCTTTTATTTTCCTTTTATATTTTATTCTCTTTTAATTATATAGTTCCAGTAATATCTATAAACTGTAAATCATTTAATTGCATCTGGTGTATTGGCTGTTATTTGGGCGGGGTGGGGTACCTCACACAGCATCCACACAAACAAATTATCCAGTTTGGCAGGGCCGTGGCTGTTTCTCTAGACGGCAGCGAGCCGAGCGACCCTGGGGGTGGCCGGGGGGGCTACACGACTAAGAAATTTGTGCCCATGAATGGTCCGGCAAAATCCACATGAATGCTCTGCCAGGGCAATGCGGGCCATTCCCAGGGATGGACAGGCACTGATCTTGGCATCTTCTGGACATGCTGGCATCCCATACAGTGCATGGCAAGCTGCTTGATCTGCTAATCTTTCTCAGGTCAGGAGACAACTCTCAGTCCCCACATAAGTTAAACTCCAACAAGTGCGAGTTCATCTCAGCGCTGGTAAGAATGGGGAAACTGGCCAGCCTTCTCCTTCCCACCCTCCCTCCCACCTTCTTTATATGGCCTCTGCCCCTTCCCCCTACAGTCCTGACGAAGGGTTCCGGCCCGAAACGTCGACCAATCTTTTCCACAGATGCTGCCCGACCTGCTGAGTTCCTCAAGCTTGTTGTGAGTGTTTCTTTGACCCCAGCATCTGCAGATTATTTTGTGTTCACTAATTCCCCCACATCACTGTCTCTAAACTCTAACCTGATCCCTAACTCTCCTCTCCGATGGCTTCCACAGCCATCTGTGGCATCTAATTCCACAGATTCACTACCAGCTGGCTAAAGAAATTCCTCCTCTTCTCTGTTCTAAAGAGACATTCTTCTATTCTGAGTCTACACCTTCTGGTCCAAGAATACTCCACCAATGGATAAATCCTCTCCACATCTACTCTGTCTAGGATTTTCAATATTTGACATGTTTGAATGAGATCCAGTGAGTACTCCAGTGAGTACAGGTGCAGAAACATCAAATGGTGTGCATACATTAAGCCTTTAATTCCCAGGATCATAGTCGTGAAACTTCTCTGGACCCTTTTGAATGCCAGCACATACTTTCTTGGATAAAGGACTAAAATTGCTCACAGTACTCCAAGAGCAGATTGGCCAATGCCTTATAAGGCCTCAGCATGTAGGGTACATGACCTCTGTGAAATGAAATGTTCCAATTGTTGAGATCACATACAGTGATCACATTTCAATTCTGTTCACTGACAACTCTCCCCAAGTGAAAGAATGATCTTTCATTCACTTTGTAGGACAAATCAAGACAGGATATGCCCAGTGAATGACAGTGAACTAAGGAGTGTGGTAGAACTAAGGGATCTGGGAATATAAATCGATAATTTCTTGAAAGTGGCGTCATAGGTCGAAAAGAGAGCTTTGGGTACATTGGTCTTAAATCAAAGTAATTGAGTACAGGAGTTGAGATGTCATGTTGAAGTTGTATAAGGTGTTGGTAAGGCATAATATGGAATAGTTCTAGTCACCTACCTACAGGAAAAATACCAGTCAGATTAAAAGGGTGCAGGGAAAATTTACAAGGATGTTGCTGGGACTTGAGGAACTGAGTTATAGGGAGTTGAATCGGTTTGAATATTCCCTGGAGCACAGGAGAATGAGGGGATATTTGATAGAGGTATACAAAATTATGAGGAGTATAGATAGGGTAAATGTAAATAGATTTTTTTCACTTAGAGGTCAAGGGTTAAGGGTGAAAGGTGAAATGTTTAAGGGGAACATGAGGGGGAGCTTCTTTACTCAGAGGCTGGTGAGAGTGTGGAACGAGCTGAAGTGGTGAATGTAGGTTCAATGTCAACATTTAAGAGAAGCTTGGATAGGTATGTGCATGGGAGGGGAATGGAGGGTTATTATCCAGGAGGGTCAATGGGACTATGCAGAATAACAGTTCAGCATGGACTAGATGGGCCAAAGGACCTAGTTCTGTAGCCCCTGATACTAATAATAATAGTATTTTTCAAAAGTCAGTGGACAACCCCAATCTGCTGAGGGCTAGATCAGAAGTTTTCATGTCTAGTGACCAAGAAAGTTACAGGAGGTCCAGGTACTATCTCTGGAAAGTCATCTCACTGGTGAAGTGGCAATTTGCATTAAACTTGAAGGATGCTCAACAGTTGTAGCAAGGCTTGGGTACTATCATCTCTTGTAAAGTTAGATCAAGCAATATAGGTGACAGCAGGGCTTCACTTCAAGATGAGCTCAATGCCTGCTACGCTCGCTTTGACCATCAAAACGTGGAGGAGTCATCACTAACTAGGGTACTGTGCACAATTCTGGTTTGGTGGAGACAGACATAAGAGTACGGAGGAACATCTGGAGAAACTTCTGAAGTGCCCGCTTCGCTGCCGCTGCTACTGTGTGGTCCGGAATTTCCAGAGGAGTAGGCCCCTGAGTCCTTGGCTTTGCTTGTTTTGGCCGCTGGGACGAGGTTGAAGGCGCTCGGCAGAGGATGGTGCTCGGGAGGCTGTATCGGAGGGGCTGGTTGGAGGCTCGAAGTTTTCGGACGGACTCAGTCGGCTGTGGTTGGGTGCTTCCAAGGCATCGGCAGTCATCAGTTGTCAGTGCCTGGAGGTTTATGGCAGGGGAGTTTCTCCCTTTTTGCCGCCTGCTATCAGGGACTATAGGAGTCGATCGGACTTGAGGCTTTTTTTTTACTGTGCCCATGGTCTGTTCTTTATCAAATTATGGTATTGTTTTGCACTGCTGTAACTATATGTCATAATTATGTGGTTAGTCTTTGGTTTTGTCCTGTTTTTGTGTGATATCACTCTGGAGGAACATTGTATCATTTCTTAATGCATGCATTTCTAAATGACTATAAACGAGGACTGAGTGTCCTCATAATCGAATCTAATCTAACTCCCACAGCCCCACTGATCCTGTGATTTCAGTCTCTGAAGCTGATGTACGAGCAGCATTCAGGAGGGTGAACCTACAAAAGGCATCCAGGCCAGATGGAGTACCTGGCTAAGTAGGAAAGGTTTGTGCTAATCAACTGGCTGGAGAATTCACAGAGATTTTGAACCACTTGCTTCGGCAGTCTGAGGCTTCTATTGTACTGGTGCCAAAGAAAAACTTGGTAATGTGCCTCAGCGACTATTCTCCAGTAGCACTTACATCCACAGTGATGAACTGTTTTGACTGGTTACTAATGAAACATATCAACTCCTGCCTGAGAGGCGAATTAGATCTGTTCCAATTTGGCTACCGGAGTGACGTGTCCACAGCAGATACCATCTCATTGGCTCTGTACTCAACCCTGGAACATCTGGACAACAAAGATGCATATATGAGGGTGTGCCTTATCGATTACAGCTCAGCATTCAATACCATCATCTCCTCAAAGCTAATCAATAAGATCCAAAACCTTGGCCTCAATACCTCCTTGTGCAATTGGATCCTTGATTTCCTCACGTGCTGACCCCAGTCAGTTTGGATTGGCAACAACATCTTCTCCATGCTCTCCACCAGCACAGGTGCACATCAGGGCTGTGTGCTTTAGCCTCTTGCTCTAGTCACTTTACACTTATGACTGTTTAGCTAAGCACAGATCCAATGCCAAATTCAAGTTTGCTGATGTCAGCACTGTTGTAGGCCAAATCAAAGGTGGTGATGAATCAGTCATATAGGAAAGAGATTGAAAATCTGGCTGAGTGGTACCATCACAACAACCTCTTACTCAATGTCAGCAAGACCTTGGAGCTGATTATTGACCCCAGGAGGAGGAAAACAGAGGTCCATGAGTCAGTCTACATCAGAGGATCAGAGGTGGGGATGGTCAATAATTTTAAATTCCTCAGTGTTATTATTTCAGAGGACCTGTGCTGGGCACAGCAGGTAAGTTCAATTACAAAGAAAGCAAGGCTTTCTTTCTTACTTACTTAGAAGTTTGCAAAGATTTGGCATGACATCTAAAACTTTGGCCAACTTCCAAAGATGTGTAGTCGAAAGGATATTGACTGGCCGGTATGGAAACAGCAATGGTCTTGAATGGAAAATCCTACAAAAAGTAGTGGATACTGCTCTGACCATCTTGGCTAGAGCCCTCCCCACCATTGAGCGCATCTACACGAAATGCTGCTGCAGAAAACCAGCATCCATCGTCAGGGACCCCCACCACCCAGGACGTGCTCTCTTCTCACTGCTGCCATCAGGAAGAAGGTACAGGAGCCTCTGGTCTCAGACCACCAGGTCCAAGGACAGTTATTACCTCTGGACAAGCAGGCTGTTGAACCAAAGGGGATAGCTTCACTCAACTTCACTCGTCCAACACTGACCGGTTCCTACAACCATAAGATCATAAGACAGAGGAGCAGAATTAGGCCATTCAGCCTATCAAGTTTGCTCTGCTATTTCATCATGGCTGATCCCAGATCCTATTCAAACCCATACACCTGCCCTCTCACCATATCCCTTGATGTCTCGATCAATCAGGAATCTATGAACTTGAGCTTTAAACATACCCATGGACTTGACCTCCACCACAGTCTGTGGCAGAGCATTCCACAAATTCACATTCTTTGGCTAAAAAAAATCCTCCTTACTTCTGTTCACAAAGGTCACTTCTCAATTTTGAAGCTGTGTCCTTCAGTTCTGGATACCCCTGCCAGAGGGAACATCCTCTTCACATCCAACTTATCCGGTCCTTTCAACATTCGGTAGGTCTCAAGGAGATTCTCCTGTATTCTTCTAAATTCCAGTGAGTACAGTCCTAAAGCTGCCAGATGCTTCTCATATGTTAACCCCTTCATTCCTGGAATCATCTCTGTGAACCTCCTCTGGACCTTCTCCAATGACAATATATAGTTTCTGACATGAGGGCCCAAAACTGTTGACAATACTCCAAGTGCGGCCTGACGAGTGTCTGATAAATCTTCAGCATTATCTCCTTGTTTTTATATTCTATTTCCCTTGAAATAAATGCCAACATTGCACTTGCCTTCTTTACCACAGACTCAACCCATGAATTAACCTTCTGGGAGTCTTGCATGAGGACTCCAAAGTTCCTTTGCACCTGTGATGTTTGAATTTTCTTCCTATTTAGATAATAGTCTGCACCAATAATTCCTTTCACCAAAATGCGTTATCATACATTTCCTAACACTGTATTCCATCCGTTACCTTTTGCCCATTCATTTAATTTGTCTAAGTCCTGCTACAATCACATTGCTTCCTCAGCACTACCTACCCTTCCATCTATCTTCATATTATTCGCAAACTTTGCCACAAAGCCATCAATTCCATTATCTACATCACTGACAAACAATGTGAAATGTAACGGTCCCAATACTGATCTCTGAGGAACACCACTAGTCACTGGCAGCCGATCAGATAAGGCCCCTTTTATTCCCCTGCGCAGCCTTCTGCCTGTCAGCCATTCATCTATCCATGGTCGTATCTTTCCTGTAACACCATAGGATTTTATCTTGTTAAGCAGCCTCGTGTATGGCACCTTATCAAATGCCTTCTGAAAATCTAAGTAAGTGACAAACTTTGTCCACCCTGCTTGTTAATTCTTGAAGAACTCTAACATATTTGTCAGGCGGGATTTCCCTTTACAGAAACCATGCTGACTTTGATTTACTTTATCATTAGTCTCCAAGTATCCCGAAACATCATTCTTAGTAATGGACTCCAACACTTTCCAAGCCACTGAAGTTAGGCTAACTGGCCTATAATTTCCTCTCTTTTTTCTTCCACCCTTCTTAAAGAGTGGAGTGACATTTGCATTTTCCAGTCCTCTGGGACCATGCCAGAAACAAGTGATTCTTGAAAGATCATGACCAATGCATCAGTTTATCTCTTCAGCAATCTCTCTCAGGACTCTGGGATGTAGTCTATCTGGCCCAGGTGACTTATCCACCTGAAGACCTCTCAGTCTGCTTAGCACTCTTTCCTTTGTAATAGTAATGATAGTCACTCTGACACCCATGTATCTTTGGCATACACCTAATGTCTTCCACAGTAAAGACTGAAGCAAACTCTGATTAATTCATCTGCCATTTCTTTGTCCCCCATTACTACCACACCAGCATCATTTTCCAGTCATCCAATATTAACTCCCACCTTCCTTTTACTCTTTATATAACTAAAAAAAAAACTTCTGGTATACTGCTTTATATTATCACTAGTTTGCCCTCATATTTCAGCTTTTCCCTTCTTTTAGCTTTTTTAGTTGCATTTTGTTGGATTTTGCTCTGCTCTGCTGTCATCCCTGCCAGTATTCCCCTCCAATCCACCTAAGCAAGCTCCTCTCTTATGCCTCTGTAATTCCACGATTTTATTGCGATACTGACCATGTGACTTAAGCTTTTCCCTCTTCAATTGCAGTATGAATTCAATCATATTATGATCACTGCTTCTTAAGGGTTCCTTTTTGTTAAGCTGAATAATAAGATCCGGCTTATTACACAACATCCAGTCTAAGGTAGCCTTTCCCTTAGTAGGCTTGAACACAAGCTGCTCCAAAAAAATCACCTGGTAGGCATTCAACAAAATTCCTCTCTTGTGATCCTTCACCAACCCGATTTTTCCAATCCCCTTACATATTGAAGCCCCTCATTATAATTGTGACATTACCCTTATTACATGTCCTGTCCAGCTCACTTTGCAATGTCAACTCCACATCTTGGCTACTATTTGGAGGCCTATATATGATTCCCATAATGGTTTTCTTAACTCTTGCAGTTTTCTTTAACTCCACCCACAAAGGCTCAACATTCTCTTTCTAAAGATCAATTCTATCTCTTACCAACAGAGCCACACCACCACCTATGCTTTCCTGACTGTCCTTTCAATACATAGTATGTCCTTTGATGTTAAACTCTCAACTATGACCTTCTTTCAGCCACGACTTAGTGATGCCCACAACGTCATACTGACCAATCTGTAATGGCACCACAAGTTCATCCATCTTATTGTGAATGCAACGTGCATTTAAATCCAGCACCTTCAGTCCTGCATTCTTTATCCTTTTGAATTTTGCCTCTGTGATACAATTTAACTCTGCAGTTGTACCCAGTTATTTGCTTGTCCTTCCTTACATTCATATTACACCCATCATCTACTTGTAAACCTGCTGGCTCTATCAGACTGGCTCTCACCCCGCTAAGCATATTAGTTTAAACCACTCCCAACAGTTTTAGCAAACCTGCCTGCAAGGATGTTAGTCCCCCTCAGATTCAAATGCAACCTGTCCCTTTTGTACAGGTCACACCTGCCCCAGAAGAGGTCCCATTGATCCAGAAATCTAAATCCCTGCCCCCTGCTCCAGTTCTTCAGCCATGCATTTATCCACCACCTCGTTCTATTCTTATCCTCATTGTCGCGTGATACAGGCAGCAATCCCGAGATTACCACCCTAAGGTCCTGCTTCTCAGCTTCCTTCCTAACTCCCTGTATTCTGTTTTCAGGATCTCCTCCCTTTTTCTCCCTGTGTCTTTGGTACCAATAATGACCACAACCTCTGGCTGCTCACCCTCCCATTTCAGGATATTGTGGACGTGTTCAGAAATATCGCAGACCCTGGCACCTGGGAGGCAAACTACCATCCGTGTTTCCTTTTCATATCCACAGAATCGCCTATCTGTCCCCCTAACTACAGAGTCCCCTATTAATGCTGCCATCCTCTTCAGTTTCCTGCCCTCCTGACCCACAGGGCCAGACTCAGTGTCAGAGCCACGGTCACTGTTGCTTCTCCCAGGTAGGTCAAACACCCCAACAGTTCTTAAAATGGAGTACCTATTGTTGGTGGGGACAGCCACCGGGGTGCTTTACACTATCTGATGTTCTCCTTTCCCTCTCCTGACAGTCACCCATTTATCTGTCTCCTGTAGCCTTCAAGACCTCCCTGTAGCTCCTGTCTATCACCTCTTCATTGTCCCGAACAAATTGAAAGTCATTAAGTTGAAGCTCCAGTTCCCTAACGTGGTCTCTGAGGAGCTGCATCTCAATGCACCTGGTACAGATGTGGCCAACGGGGAGGCTGGAAGTCTCCTGGAAATCCCACATCAGACACCCAGAGCAGAACTCTGGCCTGTAGACATTTCCCCATTACTCTCAAGAGTTAATTCAGAAAAAAAATAGGAAATAACCTATTTACCTCGCCTCCGCCTGTTCTTGCCGAAGCCTTGTTGAGCCAAAGCCTTACTACTCTGACTCAGACTACTCCAACAACGACCGCTCCTCTAGACGGTAACTCTCTTTTATAGAGAACGAGTTTTTACACCTGCAGGAGAACGCTTCTGTTGTGTCTGTGCAGTACTCCAATCAATGACCTATGGACTTCCTTTCAAGACTCTTAATCTCATGTATTTATTGCTTATTTATTTGTTACTATTATTTCCTTCTTATTGTATATGCACGTTTTATTGTCATTTGCACACTGATTGAAAGCCCAGGTTGATGTGGTCTTTTATTGATTCTGTTATCGTTGTTATTCTAGGGATTTATTAAATATGGCGGCATGAACATGAATCTCAGGGTTGTATATAGTGACATATATGTACTTTGATAATAAATTTACTTTCAACTTTGACAAATTGAATTCATTACTACAGGTGAATGGTGGGTAGGTGAAACTACAGAAATGCTCTTTATTCAGAAATATGTTTTATACATTTTAAAAACAGTTTCTGTTTTCTTGCAACACACATAAAAATTGCTGGTGAATGCAACAGGCCAGGCAGCATCTCTAGGATGAGGTACAGTCGACGTTTCAGGCCGAGACCCTTCGTCAGGACTAACTGAAGGAAGAGCTAGTAACAGATTTGAAAGTGGGAGGGGGAGGGGGAGATCCAAAATGATAGGAGAAGACAGGATGGGGAGGGATGGAGCCAAGAGCTGGACAGGTGATAGGCAAAGGGGATATGAGAGGATCATGGGACAAGAGGCCCGGGGAGAAAGAAAAGGGAGGGGGGGGAACCCAGAGGATGGGCAAGGGGTATAGTGAGAGGGACAGAGGGAGAAAAAGGAGAGAGAGAGAAAAAGAATATGTGTATATAAATAAATAAATAACGGATGGGGTACGAGGCGGAAGTGGGGCATTAGCGGAAGTTTGAGAAGTCAATGTTCATGCCATCAGGTTGGAGGCTACCCAGACGGAATATAAGGTGTTGTTCCTCCAGTCTGAGTGTGGCTTCATCTTTACAGTAGAGGAGGCCGTGAGAGTTCCTTGTGTGTGTGTGTGTGTGTGTGTGTGTGTGTGTGTGTGTGTGACTGTATTCTTGCCTGTGTATCCTGATGCACGTCAGCTGCAATCCTTAACCACTTGGTCAGGCACTGGGGAGGGAGTCAGGAAGGGCTCGGCCTCATACCTTGGTTGTGGCAATGTGTGGAGTTGAGGTGCTGTCCCTATTATCCCCTAAGGCTTTTTAAGGCATTGGTCCGACAGCATTTGGAGTATTGTGAGGAGTTTTGGCCCCCTATCTAAGAAAGGATGTGTTAAATTTGGAGTGGTTCCAGAGGAGTTTTATGAAAATGATTCTGAGAATAA
The DNA here is from genome assembly GCF_030028105.1 of Mobula birostris. Taxonomy (NCBI): domain Eukaryota; kingdom Metazoa; phylum Chordata; class Chondrichthyes; order Myliobatiformes; family Myliobatidae; genus Mobula; species Mobula birostris. Next base: position 15,245,670 of record NC_092370.1, read on the forward strand.
AGGGCGAATGTATGAGAAGTGTTTGATGGCTCTGGGCCTGTACTCATTGGAGTTCAGAAGACTGTTGGTCTATAGCTGCCTCTACGATCATGATGAGTCCACTCCCAGGCTGGAGGAGTATTCCATCAGGGTAGCCTTCAAATAATGGCATGATCATAGAAACATAGAAACATAGAAAATAGGTGCAGGAGTAGGCATTCGGCCCTTCGAGCCTGCACCGCCATTTATTATGATCATGGCTGATCATCCAACTCAGAACACCGCCCCAGCCTTCCCTCCATACCCCCTGATCCACGTAGCCACAAGGGCCATATCTAACTCCCTCTTAAATATAGCCAATGAACTGGCCTTAACTGTTTCCTGTGGCAGAGAATTCCACAGATTCACCACTCTCTGTGTGAAGAAGTTTTTCCGAATCTCGGTCCTAAAAGGCTTCCCCTTTATCCTCAAACTGTGACCCCTCGTTCTGGACTTCCCCAACATCGGGAACAATCTTCCTGCATCTAGGCTGTCCAATCCCTTTAGGATTTTATATGTTTCAATAAGATCCCCCCTCAATCTTCTAAATTCCAACCAGTATAAGCCTAGTCGATCCAGTCTTTCATCATATGAAAGTCCTGCCATCCCAGGAATCAATCTGGTGAACCTTCTTTGTACTCCCTCTATGGCAAGGATGTCTTTCCTCAGATTAGGGGACCAAAACTGCACACACTACTCCAGGTGTGGTCTCACCAAGGCCTTGTACAACAGCAGTAGTACCTCCCTGCTCCTGTACTCAAATCCTCTCGCTATAAATCATCATCCGGCTTTTCTAGCCGCTGGTCATTTGCCCCATCCCCTTCCCTTTCTCTCTTTTCCAGTCTCCATTCTGGCTTCCCTTCTTACTCCTTTCTCATCTCATCACCTTCCTCTGGTTCCCCTCCTTCCCTTTCTCCCATGGTCCACTCTCCTCTGCTCTCAGATTCCTTTGCTTCAGCCCTTTACCACTTCCCAGCTTCAGCCTTATCCTCTACCCGCCCATCTTCCCTCTTTCCTGTCTTCACCTATCACCTACCGGATCATACTTCTTCCCCTCCCTCCACCTTCTTATTCTGGCTTCTGCCCCTTCCTTTCCAGTGCTGAAGAAGGGTCTTAGCCTGAAACATTGACTGTTTATTCATTTCCATAGATGCTGCCTGACTCGCTGAGTTTCTCCGGCATTTTGTGTGTGTTACTCTGAATTTCCAGCATCTGGAAAATCACTTGTATTTATCACCGACTCCCTTGGAATCCCACTCCCAAGCCCCTCAATCATGCTCGATACCCATTCCTCTCTCCACAGCCTTGTCAAAAACAGAAAATTAATCAAAATAACCCATAGGAACCATTGCCATTCAACGTGTGGCTATTTCCTTTAAACCTGAGGTTCTATCCTGGTGAATGAAACAAGTAACTTTTACAGGAATCGTCCAATATATTAAAAACACTTCACGGGGACATTAGCAGACAGTGCTTGACAGTACTACTAATAAAGAAAACATCCTTCATACTTCAGTGTAAATCCGTGTAGGTAGAACGTGTTCAACCAGGATGTGACATTTGAGTAGAAGTTATTATTAATTCTGCAACTTGTCTCTTCTGAAAAGACACCGCAGTCTGGAATACAGGGAAATGCATGTCTGCATGAATAATTCCCTGTAAAGGTTAAGCGGTAGCCTCTGTTTCCCTGATCTATCTCCTGGTTATGAAATAGAAATGACAGAATGTCAATGATGAAGCAGACTGGCCTGATTCTCATACTTTTCTATGTTATTTACTTACTTACTGCTCATTTTGCCGCGGGTGTTTAGGGCAGCAATGAAGGCCGTCCAACTCTGCCAGTTTTCAGGGCTTCCTTCATCGTGTCAGTAGCTTCCTCTCGATTTTCACTACTGTCAGTCATGTAAGTCCTGGGTGGAGACTCAGGAATACCACCACACTCAGATGCAGAAGGATTCTTCATTGCTGCTTCCGTAACAATTTTGTTTTACCAGTCAGGGTTGTTAGCCCTGAGCTGAACCCTCGAGCCTGGAGGACCGGTGGACCACTCTTAGTCTGGCCTTTGCCCTTTGACCTGTTTGGCATAGGTGACCCTACCAAGAGCCAAAGTGCAAGGCCCTGACTCCAGACAACATAGCTTTCCAGGTTATTGAGGTAACCAATGACAAAGTTGTGGTCTTCTTGGAGGATTTTTCAATGATGAATGCAACTAATTTCCACTTTTTAGAACATAAAGCATAGAAAAATGACCTAGTGCTTCCCTGGCGTACATGTCAAATAAACTCCTCTTGGGCTTTCAGCCGAGTACAGGTATCAGGGCATAGTTTGTCATTGAAACGTTGGTTATAACCGATACCTGCACCTGGATGGAAGCCCAATAGAACATAGAACATTACAGTGAGAACGAGCCCCTCGGCTCACGATGTTGTGCCAACTTTCTAGACTACTCTAAGGTGAATCTAACCCCTTCCCTCCTTCATAGCCTTCCATTTTTCTTTCATCTATGTGCCTATTAATTGTTCTCTTAAATGTCCCTAATGTATCTGCCTGTAGCACCATCTCTAGAATTGCATTCCCCACACCCACCACTCTCTGTGTTAAAAAACATGCCTCTGACATCCTCCAATTACTTTAAAATTATCATCACCATCATTGTGTCCCGTGTTGTATGACATGGACGATCATGGTCTTTTCATAACCACGATTGTGCTTGGCAAATTTTTCTACAGAAGTGGTTTACCATTGGGCAGTGTCTTTACAAGATGGGTGACCCCCCCAACCATTACCATAGAAAGAAACCATAGAACCATAGAAAAGCTACAGCACAGAAACAGGCCTTTTGGCCCTTCTTGGCTGTGCTGAACCATTTTCTGCCTAGTCCCACTGACCTGCACACGGACCATATCCCTCAATACACCTCCCATCCATGTATCTGTCCAATTTATTCTTAAATGTTAAAAAAGAACCCACATTTACCACCTCGTCTGGCAGCTCATTCCATACTCCCACCACTCTCTGTGTGAAGAAGCCCTCCTAATGTTCCCTTTAAACTTCCCCCCACCACCCTTAACCCATATCCTCTGGTTTTTTTCTCCCCTTCCCTCAGTGGAAAAAACCTGCTTGCATTCACTCTATCTATACCCATCATAATTTTATATACCTCTATCAAATCTCCCCTCATTCTTCTACGCTCCAGGGAATAAAGTCCTAAGCTATTCAACCTTTCTCTGTAACTGAGTTTCTCAAGTCCCGGCAACATCCTTGTAAACCTTCTCTGCACTCTTTCAACCTTATTAATATCCTTCCTGTAATTTGGTGACCAAAACTGAACACAATACTCGAGATTCGGCCTCACCAATGCCTTATACAACCTAATCATAACATTCCAGCTCTTATACTCAATACTTTGATTAATAAAGGCCAATGTACCAAAAGCTCTCTTTATGACCCTATCTACCTGTGACGCCACTTTTAGGGAATTTTGTATCTGTATTCCCAGATCCCTCTGTTCTACTGCACTCCTCAGTGGCTTACCATTTACCCTATATGTTCTACCTTGGTTTGTCCTTCCAAAGTGCAATACCTCACACTTGTCTGTATTAAACTCCATTTGCCATTTTTCAGCCCATTTTTCCAGCTGGTCCAAATCCCTCTGCAAGCTTTGAAAACCTTCTTCACTGTCCACTACACCTCCAATCTTTGTATCACCAGCAAATTTGCTGATCCAGTTTACCATATTATCATCCAGATCATTGATATAGATGACAAATAACAATGGACCCAGCACTGATCCCTGTGGCACACCGCTAGTCGCAGGCCTCCACTCTGAGAAGCAATCCTCTACTACCACTCTTTGGCTTCTTCCATTGAGCCAATGTCTAATCCAATTTACCACCTCTCCATGTATACCTAGCGACTGAATTTTCCTAACTAACCTCCCATGCGGGACCTTGTCAAAGGCCTTACTGAAGTCCATGTGGACAATATCCACTGCCTTCCCTTCATCCACTTTCCTGGTAACCTCCTCGAAAAACTCCGATAGATTGGTCAAACATGACCTACCACGCACAAAGCCAATACTTTACCAATAATTACCAATACATTTTTTTGTAATTTATTTTTTATTGAAGTTCATCATCAAACAAACATTTCCATAAGATGTATTTCAGATACTGCACATATATATCATATAGTCATATTTACCACAAATCTCCACATAATATTTATCTGAGGTATACACCCAGGCCGGCTGGTGGTGCAGTGACATCAGTGCCGGACTCCGGAGTGAAGGTTCCCAAGTTCGAACCCAGTCGGGCTGCTCCCGGGCACGCTTTCCATCCATGCCAGGTTGAGAGTCAAACTCGCAACTCAGCCTCGTTAAAAAAAAGACTGCGCTGTGAGAAGGATGTGGCGGACCACTCACAGAATCTTTCCTCCAAGACAACCACCTGACAAGTGGCCGCCGAGGCTCTGGCAGAGTATGGCACACACAAAAAAAATACACTTATAGAAAACAGAGGAAAGAAAGAACAAGAAAAAGGAGAAAACTATGTACAAGTAGGGAGTGATTTTTTTTAAGAGATTGTCTGGTGTCAGTGGTCACATAACCAGGACTTGTGATATGCACCAGCTGCTCACTTGACCATTCACTACCTGCCCCCATGGCTTCACGTGACCTTGATCAGGGTGAGGGTGGGCTAAGTAGGTGTTATATGTTAGCTGTAGGCTAGTGGAGAGTAGGGGCACCTTACACCTCCTTTGGTAGAGACACATCTCCATTCCGCCACGCATTTTAAAATTATGCCCCCTGTGTTAGTCATTTCTACATGTCCTCCCTGGAGAAAAAATTCTCTGGCTATCCACTTGATCTATGCCTCTACACCTCTGTCAATTTACTTTTAAGAATGATGCTTTACAAATGAATGATTGTCCTTGGTTGTATTGCTTTGTTCTGTCCAATTTGTGTAAGGTGGACACCAGAAAAGATTGTGCTTGAAACATCCCAATCTACATTTGCCTCAAACAGAGCTCTGAGCTTTCTTTATGCTATTTATTTATTTATTGAGATACAGCATGAAGTAGGTCCTTCCAGCCCTTTGAGACACACTGCCCAGCAATCCACCAATTTAATCCGAACCTAACCATGGGACAATACCCAATTGACGTACAAACCAGTATGTCTTTGTATTGTGGGAGGAAACCGTAGCACTTGGAGGAAGCTCATGCAGTCACGGGGAGAATGTACAAATTTCTTATAGTCAGCAGCACGAATTGAGCCCGGGTTGCCTGTACTGTAAAGCATTGTGTAAACATCAATGGAGAGCTAGTCTCACCAAAATGCTATCTCCAAGACGATCTCTTCCAAATTAGTACATAACATTGTACTTCAAACTTATGCATAAATTGTGTTTAAAATTTCCCAATCTTTTGTGAGACCCATTTTGTCCAAATTGGGAAAACAAAATGCAACCAAGAAACTCCAGCCCTTTAAGATGAATTAATCACCAATGTGAGTGTCTGCTAATTAAATTCCTTGGCAGGTTGTCAAAGGCATTTGAATCATTTTGGGTGCTGAAGGCATTTTTGAATTAATTTGGATCTAAGTTGTTTTTAAAGTACATTAGGAAAGCAACTACTGCAGACAATCTAATGAAAGTGTTTCTGAATACATATTCTATTTCAGCTACTTAACGTTGAGTTGCTTACAGTTCAAAGTACATTTAGTAACAAAGTTTGTGTACATCACCATATACTACCTTGAGATTCATTTTCTTGTGGGCATTCACAGTAAATCTAATAGCCATAATAGAATCAATGGAAGACTGTGCACCAACAGGGCAGACAATACCTCTGCTACTGTTTGTGCAGTGGGGGGGGGTGGGGGTTTGATGTTTTATCATTTATTATATGGGTTGCTTGTTTTGTGAATTTCTGTGAAGAGTAAAAATTTCAGCTTGTATATTGTATACATTCTCTGATATTTAAATGAACCTTTGAATCTTTAGAACAAAGAAATACAATTGAACCAATGGAATAACAACCAATGTGCAAAAGAAGACAAACTGTGCAAACAATACACAAATAAATCAATAGATACGTACACACTGAGAACCCGAGCTGTAGAGTCCTTGAAAGTGAGTGGAAAGTCCTTGAAAGGTTGTGGATATCAGTTCGGTGTTGAGGTGAGTGAAGTTGTCCATGCCAGTTCATAAGGCAATAAGCCCAGAAGACACAGGGGCAGAATTTGGCCATTGAGTCTGGTGATTCTTTTTTCCCTTCCTCAGCCCCACTCCCCGGCCTTCTCCCCATAACCTTTGATACTGTGGCCAATCAAGAACCTATCCATCTCTGCCTTAAAAAAATGCTTCCATCGCTGCCTGTGGTAACTAATTCCTCTGGTTCAAGGAACTTCTCTGCATCTCTGTTTTAAGTGGACACCCCTCTAACCTGAGGCTGTGCCCTCTTGTCCTAGACTCCCCCACCATGGAAACATCTATTCCACACCTATGTTGTCTAGACCTTTTAACATTAGAAAGGTTTCAACGAGATCCAATCCTCACCCTTCTAAATTCCAGTGAGTACAGGACCAGAGCCATGAAACAGTCCTCACGTGATAACCCTTTCATTCCTAGAATTATCCTGTTTTACCTCCTCTGAACGCTCCCCAATGCCAGCACATCTTTTCTTAGATAAGGAACCCAAAATTGTTCACAATACTCATGGTGAGTCCTCGCCAGTGCCTTATAAAGCCTCAAGATCACATCCCTGCTCTTGCATTCTTAACCTCTTGAATCAGATTTGGGATCCTGACGACTGAAGGGTAATAACCATTCTTGAACCTGCTGGTGTGAGGCACAATTTCAAAGTAAATTTACACCATATACAACCCTGAGATTCATTTTCTTGGCATACTCAATAAATCCAATAACCATAATAGGATCAATGAAAGTCTGCACATACCTGGTGGACAACCACTGTGCAAATACAAAAAGAAAGAAAAAGGAAAATAATAATAATAAATAAGCAATAAGTATCAATAATATGAGATGAAGAGTCCTTGAAAGTGAGTCCAGATGTTGTGGGAATAGTCCAGTGGTGAGGCAAGTGAAGTTAGTGTCATAGAGTCATAGAAAACTACAACACAGAAACAGGCCCCTTTGGACCTTCTAGTCTTTGCCAAACCATTTAGATTATGAGAACACTCAGTCCTCTTTTGTTGTCATTTAGAAATGCATACATGCATTAAGAAATGATATAATGTTCCTCCAGAGTGATATCACAGAAAACAGGACAAACCGAAGACTAACACTGACAGAACCACATCATTATAACATACAGTTACAGCAGTGCAAAGCAATACCATAATTTGATAAAGAACAGACCATGGGAATGGTAAAAAAAAGTCTCAAGTCCCGATCGACTCCCGAGTCCCCGATAGCGGGCGGCAAAAGGGAGAAACTCCCTGCCATGAACCTCCAGGCACCAACAACTGCCGATGCATTGGAAGCACCCGACCACAGCCGACACTGAGTCTGTCTGTCCGAAAACTTAGAGCCTCTGACCAGCCCCTCTGATACAGCCTCCCAAGCGCCACCCTCTGCCAAGCGCCTTCGACCTCGCCCTGGCCGCTGAAACAAGCAAAGTAGAGGATTTGGGGCCTTCTGCTCCGGAGATTCCGGTTACCACACAGTAGCAGCGGCAGCCAAGCGGGCATTTCAGAAGTTTCTTCAGATGTTCCTCTGTACTCTCACATCTGTCTCCATCAAATCAGAATTGTGCACGGTACCCTACTTGACAGATTACAGATATCATTCACCGGGGAGGCTGCATGCGCTGCGTCGAACCGCATGCTTCCCTTCCTCCTGTCTAATTTAAACTGTCTAATCCCATCGACCTACACCCAGACCATATCTCTCATCCCATCAATGTTTCTATCCAAACTTCTCTTAACCTTTGAAATCAAAATTACATCCACCACCTGCACTGGCAGCTCATTCCACCCTCTCACCACCCTCTGAGTAAAGAAGCTTCCCCTCATGATCCCCTTAAACTTTTCACCTTTCACTCTTAACCCATGACCTCTAGTTGTAGTCTCGCCCTTCAGTGGAAAAATCCTGCTTGCATGTACCCTATCTATACCCCTCATAATTTTGTACATGTCTATCAAATTTCCCCTCAGTCTTCTATGTTCCAAGGAATAAAGCTCTAATTTATTCAATCTTTCCTTATAACACAGGTCCTCTAGTCCATGCAACATCCTTGTAAATTCCTCTGTACTTTTTCAATCTTATTTATATCTTTCCTGTATGTAGGTGACCAAAATAGTACACAATACTCCAGAAAAGGCCTCGTCAATGTCTCATACAACTTCAACATTACATCCCAACTCCTGTACTCAATACTTTGATCTATGAAGGTCAATATGCCAAGAGCTTTTTTATGACTCTATGTACTTGTGCTGTCATTTTCAATGAATTATGGACCTGTATTCCCAGATCCCTTTGTTCTACCACACTCCTCAGTGTCCTACCGTTCACTGTGTAAGGATTACCCTGGTTAGTCCTCCCAAAGTGCAACACCTCACACTTGTCTGCATTAAATTCCATCTGCCATTTTTCAGCCCACATTTCCAGCTGGTCCAGATCCCACAGCAAGGCACGATAGCCTTCTTCACTATCCACTACACCTCCAATCTTGGTGTCGTCCACAAATTTGCTGATCCAGTTAACCACAATATCATCCAGGTTGTTGATATAGAAGACAAACAACAACGGATCCATCACTGATCTCTGCAGCACAACACTAGTCATAGGCCTCATGGTAAATGCGAGATCATCTACTTTGAAAGGAATAATAGAAGAACAGATTTTTATTTAAGTAGTGAAAGATTGCAGCATGCTGTTGTGCAGAGGGACTTGGGAGAGCTTGTGCATGAATCACAAAAAGTTGGCTTGCAGGTACAACAGGTTATTAAGAAGGCAAACGGAATGTTGGCCTTCATTGCTAGAGGGATTGAATTCAAGAGCAGAGAGGTCATGCTGCAACTGTACAGGGTACTGGTGAGGCCACACCTGGAGTACTGTGTGCAGTTCTGGTCTCCATACTTGAGGAAGGATATACTGGCTTTGGAGGCAGTGCAGAGGAGGTTCACCAGGTTGATTCCAGGGATGAAGGGGTTCACCTACGAGGAGAGATTGAGTCACCTGGGACTATACTCTCTGGAGTTCAGAAGAATGAGAGGGATCTTATAGAAACATACAAAATTTTGAAAGGGATAGATAAGCTAGAAGTTGGAAAGTTGTTTCCATTGGTGGGTGAGACTAGAACTAGGGGGCATTGCCTCAAGATTCAGGGGAGAAGATTTAGGATGGAGATGAGGAGAAACTGTTTTTCCCAGGGAGTGACGAATTTGTGGAACTCTCTGTCCAGGGAAGCAGTTGAGGCTTCTTCACTAAATATATTTAAGAAACAGTTAGATAGGTTTTTACATAGTAAGGGAATTAAGGGTTATGGAGAAAAGGCAGGTAGATGGAGCTGAGTTTACGGACAGATCAGCCATGATCTTATCGAGTGACGGGGCAGGCTCGATGGGCCGGATGGCCTACTCCTGCTCCAATTTCTTATGTTCTTATGCCTCCAGTCAGAGAGGCAACCGTCTACTACCACTCTCTGCCTGTTTCTGCAAAGCCAGTGTCTCATTTATTTTACTACCTCATCTTGAATGCCAAGCAACTGAACCTTTTTGACCAACCTCCCATGTGGAACCTTATCAAATGCCTTGCAAAAATCCATGTAGGTAACATCCACTGCCTTGCCTTCATCAACTTTTCTTGTAACTTCCTTGAAAAACTCGATAAGACTTTTCTTGCAGGAAGCCTTGCTGACTATCCCTAATCATTCCCTGTCTATCCAAATATTCGTATATCCGGTCACTCAGAATACATTCCAATAACTTTCCCACTACTGATGCAAGGGTCACTGACCTGTAATTTCCTAGCCTATTCTAAGAGCCTTTCCTAAATAGCAGAACAACATTAGCTATCCTCCAATCCGTTGGTATCTCACATGATTTAAATATCATTGCTTCTGCCCCTGTAATTTCTGCACTTGCCTCCCACAGGTTCCGAGGGAACACCTTGTCAGGCCCTGGGGATTTGTCCACACTGAAGTTATCCTCTTGAGCTGAGTGGAATAATCTGCTGTGGTTCAAGAACCTGATGGTTGAGGGGTAATAACTGCTCCTGAGCCTGGTAGTGTGAGTCCTGAGGCTCATGTACCTTCTTCCTGATGGCAGCAATGAGAAGAGGATGTGCCCTGGGTGGTGGGGGTCCCTGATGATGGATTCTGCTTTCCTATGACAATGCTTCGTGTAGACGTGCTCAGTGGCGGGGGAGGGCTTTATCTGTGACGTACTGGGCCATATCCATTACTTCTGTAGGAGTTTCTGTTCGACGGCGTTGTTGTTTCCAAATCAGACTGAGATGCAGCCAGTCAATATACTCTCCACTTCACATCAATAGAAGTTTGTCAGAGCTTTGGATGTCTTACTGAATCTTTTCAACCTCCTCAGAAAGTGGAGGTGCTGCCGTGGCTTCATCGTAATTGCACCTACATGCTGGGCGCAGGACCGGTTCTCTGAAATGACAACAAAGTTGCTGACCCTCTGATTCCCTGATGAGGACAGGGTCATGGACCTCCAGTTTTCTCCTCCTGAAGTCAATAATCGGCTCCTTGGTCTGGCTGGGGTTGTTGTTATGGCACCTCCGAGCCAGATTTTCAGTCTCCCTCCTGTACCTCCTTCCCGACGGCAGCAGTGAGAAGAGAGTTTGACCCAGATGGTGGGTGTACTTGGTGGTGGATGCTGCTTGCCTGTGGCAGTGGTCCACAGGAAGCAGGGTTGTGAGGCTTCATACACTGTAATTAAAATGCCTCAGTGGCCGATCCATTTTATATATATTAATCAAAGTGCACCAAGTTGCTACTCTTAACTAAACTAATGAATTTTTCTTGGGACATTTTTAATAAATAAAATTGTATTATAAAGTGCTGCCTCAGTGCACAAGATAATTAATCTGCAATTAACCTCCACTTCAATTAAACTGCATGTTGTAGTAACTTAATTTAATTTAAACTAGACTTTTATATGTTTGCTGATAGCACAAGTTTTTTAGGAATGAAATTTAGTTGGAGAACTCCAAAATGGGTGGTGATGAATGATGAAAATTCAATTACTGGGAACAGAGCAATTTTGTCCATATTCCCATGTGTATTGACACCCATTGTAAAATATTCTCCATTTTATTCGATAGATTTCGTTCTCCTATGTGAAATGACATCAAAGAGATGGTCAACAGATACACAGTGGCTACCTTATTCGGTACCTCCTGAGTGTATGTTGCTGCATCCATCCTCTTCAAGGACTGATGTGTTGTACATTCAGAGATGCTCTTTAGCACAGCACTGTTGTAATGCAACAATCTGAGTTACTCTCATCTTCCTGTCAGCTTGAACCAGTATGGCCATTCTCCTCCGACCTCTCTCATTAGCACACTGGTTTTCACCCACAGAATTGCCATTCACCTCATTCGCACCACTCTGTGCAAACTCCAGAGGCTGTTGCGCGTGAAAATCCCGGACCGGCAGTTTTTGACATGTTCAAACCACCCCATCTGGTCCATGATCAACGTTCAAAGTTCCAAGTTAATTTATTGTCAAAGTACATATCTGTCACCATATACAACCCTAAGATTCTTTTTCTGTGGGCATACACAATAAATCCAAGAAACACAATAGGATTAATGAAAGCCCACACCAAAGAGGACCAGCAATCAACCAAAGTGCAAAAGACAACAAACTCTGCAAACACAAAAGAGAGAGAAAAAAATAAAAGCCCAAACCATCGACAATACTCTTTTCCATAGATGCTGCCTGGCCTGCTGAGTTCCTCCTGCATTTTTTGTGTGTTGCTCGGATTTCCAGCATCTGCAGATTGTTCTCTTGTTTGTCATAATAATAAATAAATAAGCAACAGATTTCAAAAGCATGAGGTAAAGAGTCCTTGAAAGCGAGTCCATAGTTTGTGGGAACTCAGGTCTCTTAGGTCAAAGTGTCTTAGATCACATTTTTTCCCCATTCTGATGTTTGGTCTGACAAACAACTGAAGCTCTTGGCCATGTCTGCATGCTTTTATGCATTGAGTTGCTGCCACGTGATTGGCTGATCAGATATTTGCATTAATGACAGTTCTTCTTTACACTCAGAACAAACAGCATTAACTGATGCCATTTTCTCTGGCAGCGTGCCATTTAAATGGTCAACACTCAAACTGCATTCTTTGTTCTCACTGTGATCTCCTATAACCTCAAATCAACCTTGTCTACTGGCCTAAACTGCTTTGTTATTGGAGTTCAGGGCTGCTGCTGGGACACTAGCGATGAACTTCTACCTTATGCACAGAGGGGGTTTCAGAGACCCTCAAGGCTATAGTTAGGAGCTCCTGACAGGAAGTTACAAGAGAGGTCTCTACAAGGACACGAGTGTTGTGTCTGAATACCTGTCATTTGGGAAAACCTGTTTCTTAGCTGAAGGGAAAGTAAACAGTCCCTTCTTTATCAGAATCAGGTTTAATATCACCGGCATATGTCATGAAATCTGTTGTTCAGTAGTGGTAATACATAACAACAATTAAAAAACTAAATTACAATAAAAAGTATTTATAAAAATTAAATTAAATAGTGCAAAAAGAGAAAAAAAATCAGAATCAGGTTTAATGTCGTGAAATTTATTGATTTTTGTGGCAGCAGTACAGTGCAGTACATAATAACAAGAGTGGATAGCCAGCGCTTCTTCCCCAGGACACCACAGCTCAATACAAGAGGACATGGCTTTAAGGTAAGGGGTGGGAAATTCAAGGGGGATATTAGAGGAAGGTTTTTTACTCAGAGGGTGGTTGGTGCGTGGAATGCACTGCCTGAGTCAGTGGTGGAGGCAGATACACTAGTGAAGTTTAAGAGACTACTAGACAGGTATATGGAGGAATTTAAGGAGGGAGGCAGGGTTTGAGGGTCAGCACAGCATTGTGGGCTGAAGGGCCCTGTACTGTGCTGTACTATTCTATGTTCTAAGATAAGATAAGATAAAACTTTATTTATCCCAAAAGAAATTATTGTTGCAAGGTTGCTTAGTCAGAAATATATACTTTAAGATACAAAATGTAAACACTGAGAAATGAAAATGAATACACTGAGAAATGAAAAAGAATATAAAATGTGCATTAAACAGTAATAGTGCAAAATACAGATGTGCAATGGAACCATATACTTATATACTTGTATAGCCACAGGGAGAAAGGATCTCTTGTGGGGTTTAGTGGTGTACGTTGGTAGAATCAGTCTGTTACTAAAGGTGCTCCTCTGTTTGTCCAGTATGTCATGGAGGGAGTGAGAGGGATTGCCCATAATGCTCTGTAGCTTCTGCAGCAACCTCCTCTCAGACACAGCCACCAGGGAATCCAGTTCCACCCCCGAACAGGACCAGCCTTCCCGATGAGCTTATTGAATCTCTTGGCATCAGCTGCTCTCACTCTGCTGCCCCAACAGTCTACAGCGTAGAACAGAATGCTGGCCACCACGGAGTTGGAGAACATTTGCAGCATAGTACTGCAGATATTGAATGACTGGAGCCTCCTCGAGAAGTACAGTCAGCTCTGTCCCTTCTTATACAGAGCCCTTGTATTTTTAGTCCGGTCCAGATTATTGTCCAGGTGAGTTCCCAGATATTTCCTGAAGTGGGAAGGTGAACAGCCAGAGGTCGTGGTACATATAAGTACCAGCGACATAGGTAGGAAAAAAGAGGAGGTCCTGAAAACAGACTACAGGGAGTTAGGAAGGAAGTTGAGAAGCAGGACCTCAAAGGTAGTAATCTCGAGATTACTGCCTGTGCCATGTGACAGTGAGTATAGGAATAGAGTGAGGTGGCTGAGGGATTGGAGCAGGGGTCAGGGATTCAGATTTCTGGATCATTGGGACCTCTTTTGGGGCAGGTGTGACCTGTACAAAAAGGACAGATTGCACTTGAATCCAAGGGGGGGCCAATATCCTGGCAGGAAGGTTTGCTAAGGCTATTGGGGAGAGTTCAAATTAGAATTGCCCGGGGATGGGAACTGAACTAAAGAGACGGAGGAATTGGCTGTTGGCTCACAAATAGAGAAAGCTTGGAGGCAGTGTGAGAGGGAGGATAGGCAGGTGATAGAGAAGGGATGTGCTCAGTCTGTTGGTTTGAGATGTGGCTATTTTAACACAAGAAGCATCATGAACAAAGCGGATGAGCTTAGAGCATGGATCAGTACTTGGATCTATGATGTTGTGGCCGTTACAGAGACTTGGATGGCTCAGGGGCAGGAATGGTTACTTTGAGTACCAGGCTATAGATGTTTCAGAAAGGACAGGGAGGGAGGCAAAAGAGATGGGGACGTGGCACTGCTGATCAGATAGTGTCACGGCTGCAAAAAAGGAGGAAGTCATGGAGGGATTGTCTACCAAGTCTCTGTGGATGGAAGTTAGAAACAAGAAAGAGTTGATAACTCTACTAGGTGTTTTTTATTGACCACCCAATAGTAACAGGGACATGGAGGAGCAGATAGGGAGACAGATCGTGGAAAGGTGTAATAATAACAGGTTTGTTGTGGTGGGAGATTTTAATTTCCCAAATATTGATAGGCATCTCCCTAAAGCAAGGAATTTAGGTGGGGTAGAGTTTAATAGGCGTCTTCAGGAAGGCTTCCTGCCACAATATGTAGATAAGCCTACAAGAGGAGAGGCTGTACTTGATCTGGTATTGAGAAATGACCTGGTCAGGTGTCAGGTCTCTCAGTGAGAGAGCATTTTGGAGCTAGTGATCACAATTCTATCTCCTTTACCATAGTATTGGAGAGGGATACAAACAGACAAGTTAGGAAAACGTTTAATTGGAATAAAGGGAAATATGAACCTATTAGGCAGGAACTTGGAAACATAAATTGGGAACTGTATGGCAGAAATGTGGCAAATGTAAAGGTACGTTCCAATGAGACAATGAGACAGGGAAAGGGTGGTAGAGTTCAGGAACCACGGTGTACAAAGGCTATTGTAAATCTAGTCAAGAAGAAAAGAAAAGCTTACGAAAGATTCAAAAAACTAGATAATGATAGAGGTCTAGAAAATTATAATGCTAGCAAGAAGGAGCTTAAGAATGATATTAGGAGAACCAGAAGGAGCCATAAGAAGGCCTTGGCGAGCAGGATTAAAGAAAACCCCAAGACATTCTACAAGTATGTGAAGAGCAAGAGGATAAGATGTGAGAGAATAGGACCAATCAAGTGTGACAGTGGAAAAGTGTATATGGAAATGGAGGAGATAGCAGAGATACTTAATGAATACTTTGCTTTAGTATTCACTACGGAAAAGGATCTTGGTGATTGTAGGGATGACTTACAGCAAATTGAAAAGCTTGAGCATATAGACATTAAGAAAGAGGATGTGCTAGAGCTTTTGGAAAACATCAAGTGGGATAAGTCTCCGGGACTGGATGAGATGGACCCCAGGCTACTGTGGGAGGCAAGGGAGGAGATTGCTGAGCCTCTGGCAATGATCTTTGCATCATCAATGGGGATGGGAGAGGTTCCAGAGGATTGAAGAGTTGCAGATGTTGTTCCCTTATTCAAGAAAGGGAGTAGAGATAGCCCAGGAAATTATAGACTAGCAAGTCTTCAGTGGTTTTTAAGTTGATGGAAAAGATCCTGAGAGGTAGGATTTATGAATATTTGGAGAGGCATAATATGATTAGGAATAATCAGCATGGCTTTGTCAAAGACAGGTTGTGCCTTATGAGCCTGAATGAATTTTTTGAGGATGTGAATAAACACGTTGATGAAAGTAGAGCAGTAGATGTAGTGTATATGGATCTCAGCAAGGCATTTGACAAGGTACCCCATGTAAGGCATATTGAGAAAGTAAGGAAGCATGGGATACAAGGGGACATTGATTTGTGGATCCAGAATTGGCTTGCTCATAGAAGGCAAAGAGTGGTTTTAGATGGGTCATATTCTGCATGGAGACCGGTGACCAGTGGTGTGCCTCCGGGATCTGTTCTGGGACCCCTACTCTTCGTGATTTTTATAAGTGACCTGGATGAGGAAGTGAAAGGATGGGTTAGTAAATTTGCCGATGACACAAAGGTTGGGGGTGTTGTGGATAGTGTGGAGGGCTGTCAGAGGTTACAGCGAGACGTCAGTGGGATGCAAAACTGGGCTGAGAAGTGACAGATGGAGTTCAACCCAGGTAAGTGTGAGGTGGTTCATTTTGGTAGGTCAAACATGATGGCAGAATGTAGTATTAATGGTAAGACTCTTGGCACTGTGGAGGATCAGAGGGATCTTGGGGGTCTGAATCCATAGGACACTCAAAGCTGCTGCGCAGGTTGACTCTGTGGTTAAGGAGGCATACCTTCATCAACCATGGGATTGAGTTTAAAAGCCGAGAGGTAATGTTGCAGCTACTGTATATAGGACCCTGGTCAGACCCCACTTGGAGTACTGTGCTCAGTTCTGGTCACCTCACTACAGAAAGGATGGGGAAACTATAGAAAGGGTGCAGAGGAGATTTACAAGGATGTTGCCTGGATTGGGGAGCATGCCTTATGAGAATAGGTTGAGTGAACTCGACCTTTTCTCCTTGGAGCAGCGGAAGATGAGAGGTGACCTCATAGAGGTGTATAAGATGATGAGAGACATTGATCATGTGGATAGTCAGAGGCTTTTTCCCAGGGCTGAAATGGCTGACACAAGAGGGCACAGTTTTAAAGTGCTTGGAGGTAGGTACAGAGGTGATGTCAGGGATTTTTTTTTACACCGAGTGGTGAGAACGTAGAGTGGGCTGCTGGCGATGGTGGTGGAGGCGGATATGATAGGGTCTTTTAAGAGACTCCTAGATAGGTACATGGAGTTTAGAAAAATAGAGGGCTATGCGTAACCTTGGGTAATTTCTAAGTAAGTACATGTTTGGCACAGCATTGTGGGCCAAAAGGCCTGTATTGTGCTGTAGGTTTTCTGTGTTTCTATGTTTCCATGTATTTGTAGTCCCGGATGGCTTCCACATCCATTCCCTTGATGGAGATGGTAATGCCGGGTGCTTTTACCTTCCTGAGGTCCACCACCAACTCCTTTGTCTTAGTGATGCTGAGCTGCAGGTGATTCAGACCACACCACCCAACAAAGTTGTCCACATCTCTTCTGTACTCAGTCTCTTGACTCTGGCTGATACACCCCACAACTACCAAAGTGTCCAAAAAGTTCTGCTGGTGGCCGGACTCTGAGTTGAATCTGAAGTCCCAGATGTAGCTGGTGAACAGGACAGTCCTCTGAGGTGCCCCTGTGCTTCTAACCACAGTATCTGATACACAGCTCTGCAATCCCACATACTGTGGTCGTCTGGACAGGCGGTCTGTAATCCAGGGTACTAGTGGAGCATCCACCTGCATCTCCGTGAGCTTACTCCCTGGTAAAGCAGGTCGTATGGTGTTAAAGGCACTGGAGAAATCAAAGAACGTGATTCTCACAGTGTTCCCTGGATCATCCATGCGAGTGTAAGCCTGTTGATGCAGGAAGGTAATGGCATCCTTGGCTCCAATATGTGGTTGATAAGCAAACTACAGGAGATCCAGTGATGGATTTAAGATGGTCTGGTGGTGTGTCAGGACTAGTCTTTCTGATGATTCACTTCACTTACTGTGCATTACCGTAAGTATATATAGATTTACTGTATAGTGTTGGCGCGTGGCCAAGTGGTTAAGGCGTTCATCTAGTGATCTGAAGGTCACTGGTTTGAGCCTCGGCTGTGGCAACGTGTTGTGTCCTTGAGCAAGGCACTTAACCACACATTGCTCTGTGACGACACCGATGCCAAGCTGTATGGGTCCTAATGCCCTTCCCTTGGACAAAATCGGTGGCGTGGAGAGGGGAGACTTGCAGCATGGACAACCGCCGGTCTTCCATACAACCTTGCTCAGGCCTACGCCCTGGAAACCTTCCAAGGTGCAAATCCATGGTCTCACGAGACTAACGGATGCCTGTAAGAATTTATATATAACAATAAATAATTAAGCAGTGCATTAAAGTAATGAGGTAGTGTTTATGAGTTCAATATCCACTCAGAAATCTGTTGGCAGAGGGGAAGCAGCTGCTCCTGAAACAGCAAGTGGGTGTCTTCAGGCTCCTGACCCACCTTCCTGATGAGAAGAGGGCATGTTCCAGATGGGGAGGGTCCTTAATAATGGATGTTGCCTTCTTGAGCCACTATCTCTTGAGGTTATCCTTGATGCCGGGGAGGGTAGAGACCATGGTGGAGATGGATGTGTTTACAGACCTTGCAGCGTTTTTCATCCCTGTGCGTTGGAACTTCCATCCCGGGCAGTAATGCAACCAGTCACAATGCTCTCTGCAGTTCATCTGCAGAGGTTTGCTCAGGTCTTTGGTGACATACCAAATCTCCTCATGCTCCAAATGAAGCCTAACCACTGGCATGCCTTCTTCACGCTTGCCTCAATATCGTGAGCCCGGAATAGATCCACAGGGATGTTGGCAACCAGGAGCCTGAAGCTGCTCACCCTTTCTATCGTTGACCCCTCAATATGGACTGGTGTAAGTTCTCTTGACTTGCTCTTTCTGAGGTCCACAGTTAACTCTTCAGTATTGCTGACACTGAGTGCAAGGTTGTCATTTGCAAATTTATCTTAAGAGTACAGAGTTTTCTTCATGAAATTCCGGGTCACAGCCACAAGTAGTTGCTCGGTCTCGGGGTCACTCCATGCCTCAGAATTTGTTGCTCCCTGTAACAGTAGGGAGATTAGCAAAGCTCTGCGTGGTTATTTATTAATTTATTTAAATACCTTTATTTATTTTTAAATTGAGATACAGCCCAGAATAGACCCTTTCTGCCCTTTGAGCCGCGCAGCCTGGCAATCTCTGTTTTAATCCTAGCCTAATCACGGGATAATTTACAATGACCAATTAATCTACCAATCTGACTATAGAGTAAACCAGAGCACCCAGAGGAAACCCAGGCAGTCACAGGAAGAACGTACTAGCTCCTTACAGGCACCAGTGCGAGTCGAACATGAGTGCCTGTACTGTAAAGCATTGTGCCATCCCCTTGCACAATGTCAATAGGGAACGTGATGTTGTGATCGACAACATCAATTTCAGCACAGTGCTGCAGAGAGAAAACTTAAAAAGCTGCCTTCTGGACCTTGCATTTGAAGTTCTCAGTTTTCACGCAGAGCTTTAGAGTGACTTAGAGTGAAGTTTCATTGCCAAAAATGGACATAGAGCAATTGTATATACTAGTAATTGTGCATGGTTAGAAATTAAATCACTAAACTAGAGTCAAAAGAAAAGTTTAGACAACCATTGATGGCAAACTTACATTCCATGAAATTATATACTAAGGTGCTTGTTAGAATATTATGTGGATGTAATTTATATGCTGTATCAGATATGTAATGTCATAAGTGAATGCTTCATATAATGCAATGCATGACATTTATCACTTTACAACATTTACACGTTTGAAAGGAGCATTAAATCAACAACTATACTTTCTACTAAGACTGTACTGTGTATATGAAGGTCTGTTTATATGCAATTACCCCTGTGGAACTAAAAGTATAAAATTCGGCATCAAGGGATATCAGTATTCATACTGGTATGTTAACATTGAATTTCTTTGTCAACTTCAGCCAGACTCGCAAATTGCTTTATGTGTAATAAGTACAATTTTATACTGATATGTTAACATGTGGCAGTTCTTTCCAGTCTGCGAGGGGAAACAAAGAAGCACTTGTCAGACTTTATGGATCAGATGTAAATGATATTGTGCTGCTTTGTTGAGTCTGGGGAGAGCAGCTACTGCACCTAAAAGGGAAATGATTTCCATACCAACTCCAGCCAAACCCAGATTGTGAAAATAGGCTCTCGCGTTTAAATTTGCATTTTGCAATAGATTAACTTCGTAGAAGCCCTCTTTGTTTCATTTTCGTTACCGTTATTTTACAATTAGTGTGTTTCCGTAGCTCCTCCCACACATCATGTTGCTTTAATGATCTTTCTTTTTGGATTTCTGTCCTTTTCCCTACTTTATCTTGCTTTGTCCATTTTTCCACGTCTATCAGATAATCCGCATGTTCCCAATCGTAAAGCCTATTGTTTATGTAACTAGACATCCACAAAATCTCTGCTCGGTTGCATTGCTTACACGTAACTCCAGATTTACTTCTGTACTTTACTTAACCCAGTGTAATAATAATGTAAATCGTAATGACTATAATTTAAAAAGAGAGCCTTGTATTTCAGTGGAGGGACGTTAAATGGAGAAAGTGAAAAGATGAGCGTCAGTAAATAGTTTTCATTCCTCCTGCAGACGGCTACAGGAGAGAAAGCCAGTTTTCGGCTGAATGGAGAGTATTATTCATATTGAGCATGCCCAGTAATGGATTTACACTGAAAAAGTCGACATCTCTGACTTTGTCCAGGGAATCAATCTTCCACAGCGATCTGCTAAATTTAGGTATAAAAATGGAGTCGTCGCTTGCTAACATAGCTCGCTTCTGTTCAGATCTGCAAGCGTAACTCTTTAATTCTATGACAGAATCGGATAGTGAAGCCTCGTCACATTTTGTAATCATCTGTTATCCTGAGAAGAGCTAATTTAGGAATCATAATTTTTACTCCACATTGCAAACAGAATGCAGATAATTAAATTAGAATGGAGGAGAAGAAATGCAAAAGAATATAGTTTATTTATCAGTTTATCATACATCCCGAGTTTGTTCCACATTTTTGCTTGCTTCTTGCCCAAGGATGGTAGGGAAAGCTGGAATTCTTTCTTCTGGTCCTTTCCTTAAGTGATTCATTTTTTTGTCTGCAAGCTAGACTGCAGACTTTAGTAGCCTCCCGATGAAGTTTAACCCTATCTGAACCTGATGTCTCTGAGTACAACCTCATACAGAAAAGCAATCAAGAGTGGTAGCTGTTAAGTTTTGTAACTTCAAAACATTAAACTGATTCAAAGGAAGTGAAGGGAGTCCAAAATGCAGGTCTAACTTTGAGCTTACTTTAAGTGAGGCATGCACACATCACATCGTTTATTTATTTATTTATTGAGATTGGCACAGAATAGGTCCTTCTGGCCCTTCGAGCCGTGCTGCCCAGTAACCCACCAATTTAACCCTAACTAAATCACGGGACAATTTACAATGACCAACTGACCTACCAACTGGTATGTCTTTGGACTGTGAGAGGAAACCGCAGAATCTGGAGGAAAGCCACATGGTTACGGAAAGAATGTACAAACTCCTTACAGAAAACGGCGGGAATTGAACCTGGGTCACTGGTACTGTAAAGCGCTGTGCTAACCACTACGCTACAGCATGATGACATATACAATTCACGCATTTATACATATAAACCCAAAATGAATTAGATTAGATTAGATTATGAGGACTCGCAGTCCTCTTTTATTGCCATTTAATAATGCATGCATTAAGAAATGATATAATATTCCTCCAGTGTGATATCACAAAAACACAGGACAGACCAAGACTGAAAAACTAACAAAAACCACATAATTATAACATATAGTTACAACAGTGCAACAATACCATAACTTGATGAAAAACAGACCATGGCACAGTAAAGAAGTTCAAAGTCTCTCGAAAGTCCCACATCTCACGCAGACGGGAGAAGGAAGAAAACTCTTCCTGCCATGCTGACCACAGTCCGACTCTGAGTTGTCCAAAAACATCGCGCCTCCGCTCAGCCCTCTGACACTGAGTACCGAGCACCATCTCTATCCGAGCGATTCGACCTCAGCCTTGGTCGCCAGCAGCAGACAAAGCCGGGGATTTGGGGCCTTCCCTCCAGAAGATTCTCGATCGCCCAATAACAGCGGCAGCAAACCGGCGTTTCAGAAATTTCTCCAGATGTTCCTCTGTGCTTTCACGTCTGTCTCCATCAAATCAGAATTGTCCACGGCCCCTATTTAACAGATACGATATCATTTCACCGGAGAGCTGTGACAAACAAGAATGGTTAATCAACAATGTGATTACAAGATTACTACAAGATTAGTGTAATATACGGATCTATTTCTTTTAGAGCAATGACTCCCCTTACCATTATGTATGATTTGTTGTGTACATATGCTTATTCATCTGTTGTGTGTGCATGCACATTGTTCTCTCTCTCTCTCTCTCTCTCTCTCTCTCTCGCTGCAACGTGAATACACCAGTTAAAGCTATCACCAGCATTGGTGCTTTTACTTAAATCAATTTGTAGTTGTGCGCAGACACAACAGAAAGGAAGTGGGATGAAGCCAGAATACAAAGATGAGGAGGAGTGGAAGGAGTACAAGCTGAAAGGTGATAGATGAAGGTGGGTGGCTGGGGGAGGGGGGATGAAGTGTGGAGCCAGGAGGTGATAGGTGAATAAGAAGGAATATGATAGGAGAGGGGAGTGGACCATGGGAGAAAGGGAAGGAGGAGGGGAACCCAGGGGGAGGTGATGGCCAGTTGAGGAGAAGCAAAGAGCTAAGAGGGGAGCCAGAGTGGGGAATGGAAGTAGAGGGGAGGGTGAAGGGGAAAAATGACTGAACATTAGAGAAATTGATATTCATGCCATCAGGTTGAAGGCTACACAGACAAAATATATTTTATTTAAAGGATATATAGTTGCACAGACACAATAAATTGGCGACGAGTACGAACTTGAAAGTCAGAGAATATCACGAACGGCGCCGACAGTTACAGGACGTTACAGTGACAGGAAAGAGTTAAACAGTGCTGAGAAAGCCGTCATGGATGCTATCAAAGGAATGTGTGAGTAACAGAGCATAGGACACAGTGAAAGACACAGCTAGCAAAGTTAAAGTGAAAATAACATGGCGACAGCTTCATTCTGGAAAGTTGATGAATTTGATAGCATTAATGAAGGCTGGGTATTGTATATCGAAAGGGATGAACTGAATTGTAACGCAAACAATGTAAAGGAGCTAAAGAATGCCCCTACGTTTCTTAGCTTAATGAGTCCTAGGACATAGAATCTCTTGTGCAACTTAGTAACTCCTGAAAAGCCAGCAAGCAAGATGTTTGACAAAATTGTCACAATTTTACAAAATCACTTGAGCCCTAAACCACTGGTAACAGCTGGATGATTTAGATTTTACAAAAGGAATTAGTCAAAGCATGAAAGCATTTCAGAACACAGTGCAGAACTGCGCAAACTTTCACAGTACTGTAACTTTAGAGATGGACTTTCTGATGCATTAAGGAACAGGCATGCACTCAAACGAGGTTACTCTCAGAAAGAGACCTAACCTTAGAACAGGCATTGTCCATTGCAATATCACTAGAGTCTGCAGCAAAGGATGCAGCAGAACTACAGAAAAAGTTAGAATGCGAAATGCACAAGATGCCCCTGAATGATGCAAGAAACCAAAAATGTTATTGATGTGGTAAATCCAATACGCAAATGACTGTTGACTCAAGGAAGAAGTTTGCAGAAAGTGTCACGACAAGGACACTTAGAGAAAGAGCACATTGAGTGAAAAATTTCAAACACAAAACTAAGCAAATGCGCGAAGTGACCAAATATGAAGCAGAGTCAGACAACACAAGTCTGACAAAGGTAAGCTGTCACACCTAAAATTGCATAGTGTTACTGAAGCAGATCAGAAAACCATATGGATCACAATAGATGTGTCTGGTGTAAAAGTGACCTCAACACATCCACCCCCACAGGCACCGTTACACCTGTGGGAGTGGCCACCGTCATGGCAGAGAGCACATCCTGACTTTGCTGGGCCATTCACAGACTCCATGTTTCCAATCGCTTTGGATGCTCATTCAAAGTGGCCAGAGGTTATACCAATGAAGTCAACCACCTCAACAAAGGCTGTCTCTGCTCTGAGGACTATCTTCACCAGAAAAATCTTACTTGAACAAATTGTGAGTGACAATGGACCACAACACTTGTCAGAAGAATTCTGACTGTTCATGAAGAAAAATGCCATCAGACATTTCAAGTCAGCTCCTCACCACCCAACAACAAATGCGTTAGCTGAAAGGTTTGTCCAAACATTCAAGAAATCTATTAAAGCGATGGACAAGGAGGACATTTCTCTGCAGCACAAGGTGGACAATTTCTTTCTTGCGTATTGGAACTCTGTTCATGCGATGATAAATCAAACACCTGCAATCCTGTTCATGAGCAGGAATCTGAGATTTTGTATAGACCTCCCGAAACCACATCTACGGAGGGAAGTGCAGAATAAACAGTTCAACCAAGTTTATCAGCAAAGAGCTTTGAGGTTGGACAGGAAGTCCTAGTGTGTGATTACCAAGAAGATGCATGGATCCCCAGTAGGATAGCTACAAGAACTGGACGACTGATGTACACAGTCGATATTGGAGATCATACATGGCGACATCATGTGGACCAGATACTGGATGCTCAATGGAAAAACACACCTGAGTTGACTGCACTCAACAAGACGGACACATTACAGCCACCAAACTTACCTCTCAGTGATGATCATGTCTCTGACAGCAACGTGACATTGGCGACCAAGAACGTTGTCTTAGACAAGACACCTACCAAGCCTGATGCCACCCAGGCGTTATCCTGAAAGAAACAGAGTGCCACCCAAAAGAATCTTTAGACCTGTGAAGTTAGTTATGAACTCTTACTGTGAAAACATGGTTATTTGAATATGGCGTGTGAAAGGGAAATTGAATGTTTTGTGCATATACAGATTCATATTACATTAATCTAAAGGGGAGAAAGTATAATGTATGGATATATTTCTTTTAGAGCAATGACTCCCCTTAACATTATGTATGATCTGTCGTCTATGCAGAGCGTTGATCTCTCACTCTCTCTCTCTCTGTCGCTGCAATGTGAATACACCAGTTAAAGCCATCTCCTGCAAGCGTGCTTTTATTTAATTGATATGTAGTTGCACAACACACAACAGTAGATATACAGAACTTTTCTTGTCCACGTGGGGTAATTGACTGTTGCTTGATGTTCGGATTAGGAGCTGTAACTCTTCATTTAATCCTTTTACACGGTCAGATAGTGAGGCATCGTCACAGCTTGTAATTAATTGTTGTCCTGAGAAGAGCTAATTTAGAAATCAAAATGTTCATTCACAGTGCAAACATTTAGTTCAACAATTAAATTAATACAGAAGATATTAACCACCAAGAGGACCACAACCTTGTCGTTGGGTTTGGAGGCTCTATGATCTGGAGAGTTATGTTGGCTGGAGTCAGGGCCTTGTGCTTTGGCTCTTGGTAGGGTCACCCATGACAAACAGGTCAAAGGGTGGAGGTCAGACAAAGAGTGATCCAGTGCTCTTCCAGGTTCTGGGTTCAGTTTAAGGCTAACAACTTGGACTGTTCAAAAAATAATCGTTATGGAAACAGTAATGAAGAATCCTTCTATATGGACAGAGATGGAGGATCTTCATTGCTGCCCTAAATGCCAGTGGTAAAAACAGGCAGTAAATAAGAAGATATCAAATGTAAATGCATATAAACAATTTACCTTGTGGGCTAACTATCACTGACTGGATTCTGAAACGGCCAAAGTTCAAACCCATGGTTTTCCTGATCTGTGTGACTCATTCACACAGTTGGCCACGGCTTTTGAGCATGCATTATATATTTGGCTGATGTTCACATGCCTAGGAAATAGACCTAGTAAATTTTGGTACAGTTTTCAGGATTTAACCTTAAAGTCACATAACTATGAAGCTTTAAGAAATTAGATATAATTTTAATTGTACGTTACTCATAACCACAACACAGAGGCTCTCAGTGGAATTGAGTAGCAATATAATGTGATAGAGGAAAGATAACTTTCTTATATCACATTGCACATAATGGCCACCCTAGTAGGTTCACCTACACACCTGCTCATTAATGAAAATACCTAATCAGCCAATCATGTGGCAGCATAAAAGCAGGCAGACATGGTCGAGAGGTTCAGTTGTTGTTCAGACCAACATCAGAATGGGGAAGAAATGCGATCTAAGTGACTTTGAGTGTGGAATGTTTGTTGGTGCCAGGCGGGGAGATTTGAGTATCTCAGAAACTGCTAATCTCCTGGGGTTTTCATGCCCGACAATCTCTAGAGTTTATAGAGAATGGCCCAAAAAACAAAAGACATCCAGTGATGTGGCAGTTCTGTGGGCAAAGACACCTTGTTAATGAGAGAAGTCAGAGGAAAATGGCTAGATTTGTTCAAGGCGAGGAAGGCGAAAGTAACTCAAATGTTACATATTACAACAGTGGTGTGCAGAAGAGCATCAGTGTTGTGGTTGTTTATAATGTACAATTATTAAGAGAAAACTAATAAAATGATCATTGAGGGTATATTACAAACTTACCTTTCCCCCACCCATTCAAATGGCCAGTAATGTAAATATTCAATACTGAGTGGAATGGAGCCAACAACCAGGTGGGTTCTCAATGCAAACTTTGAGAGTTTTTATTTTATTCTCTTATAGGATGAGGGATTTGCAGGATTGATTTTGGTCTCCTGGGGTTTGTGGGGAAAGTGTTCAAGCTGTTGCTTCTGAAAGGTGTTTGATTCAGGGAAACTGCACGTGCACTTCTATCAAGAATCGATTCTGGTTAACTGTGGTCAAGGGTGTGCAGAACTTAAATTGCTGGACTCGTACTCCAGAAGGACCAAACCAATGGAACCATGCATTGAACTGTGGTTGGGAATTTAAACTCAGTAAATGGAACATAGTGCCAGTGAATTCAAACAAAAATGCTGGAAATTCTCTCCAAGTTAGATAGCATCTTATTTAAGCAACACACATCAAAGTTGCTGGTGAACACAGCAGGCCAGGCAGCATCTCTAGGAAGAGGTACAGTCGACGTTTCAGGCCGAGCCCCTTCGTCAGGACGGAGCCCGAAAAGTCGACTGTACCTCTTCCTAGAGATGCTGCCTGGCCTGCTGCATTCACCAGCAACTTTGATGTGTGTTGCTTGAATTTCCAGCATCTGCAGAATTCCTTGTGTTTACGTAGCATCTTATTTAGTTTTTATTTTATTTTTAGAGATAAACATGGTAACAGAACCTTTCCAGCTTAACACAACGAGCCCATGTCACCCAATTACATGCAGCTGGGTGTTTTGTGAATTTCTGATTCCTTTTTTTTTGTGCAGGGTTGGGGGGTGGGGTTGATGTCTTTGATCCAAAAACTTCCATGGTTTTCTTTGTTTCATGGCTATCCAGCGAAGACAAATCTCAGAGTTGTATACTGCACAGATACTATGATAACAAAATGAAACTTTGAACCTTCGCGACACACATAAGATGCTGGAGGAACTCAGTAGGCCAGGCAGTATCTATGGAAAGGGGTCAACGTTTGAATCTCTGAACCACCTTAACCCCCGCACATCTTTGGAAAGTGGGGTGAAACCAGAGCACGTGGAGCAAACCAATGTGGGTAAACTCCAGATAGACAGCAGCAGAATTGAACTCGAGCCCCTGGCACTGCAATAGCGTTACGCTAACCACTCCGCTACCGTGCTGCGCTAAGAGAAACTGGTACACCCTTCTTTTCTTCCACCCTTTGCTGGGACTTGGATTTCCTCGTCACACTATTGACCAAAAGCACATTTCAACCCTTTAGTTGACAGAAGGGAAATAGGAACTGGAGCAACTAAGTTGCCGGAGAGGGTGAAGTGAATGTGTAGTTACAGGCAAGCCCTACATTACAATTCTGCTGGTGATTTGTGAATTCCGCGCGGGGTTCCATTGTGTAACACGCAGTTTGCCTGTGACGATAATTGAAATGATTTCCCTTGTGCTTAAAGTTAGAAATTCATTTATAATTAACAGATTATAATTGTGCTACATATTTGCAGTGAAAAAACTTCTCCATGATTACAAATACAGCCAAACCCACAGATTTTCAGGTTTCCTGGTATCACAGATCTAAATCTCAAGTAAAATACCTTTTGTCCCAAGTGATAAAATATAATTTGTCTAATACCCTAATCGTTGAGTTTATATACAATAAATAGATATCAATCATAGCTCTAATCTTGGAGTATATAAATGTAATTGAAATACATTTTAAGTAGTATAAATAGAGCCCAGAAAAAAGTATTCACAGGTTGGCTTATTGTCTGGTTCAGAAATCTGATGGCAGAGGGGAAGAAGTTGTTCCTAAAATGCTGAGTGTGTGTCTTCAGGCTCCTGTACCTCCTCCCTGATGGTTGTAATGAGAAGGGAACATGTCCAGGGTGATGGGGATCCTTAATGAAGGATGCTGCCTTTTTGAGGCATCTCCTTTCAAGGTGTCCTCAATGCTGGCGGTCTAGTGCCTATGATGGATCTGGCTGAATCAGCACTTTTCACAGATGACCAATCACTTTTTCCTGAATTAAAAGATTACAACAAATAGTTGTATCAGCGTTATGAGTCTGAATGAAAGGAGTTGGCTCGAGGCGTCGACTTTTCATTTCCACAGATGCTGCCTGGTCTGTTCAGGACGCCATCTTGCCTTCTATGTTGCAGGCAACTCATTTTGAGAGAGCTATGACATAGAATAAAGCATAATGTACTCTCTTCTCATTACTACCATCAGGGGGGAGGTAGAGGAGCCTGGAGACACACACTCAGAATCAGGTTTAATTTCACCAGCATACGTCATGAAATTTGTCGTTATGTGGCAGCAGTGCCTTGCAACACAATAATAAAAACTATGAATTTATGAGTTACAGAAAGTATAATAATGAGATTAAGTAAGTAGTGCAAAAAAAGTGGTGAGATAGTGTTCATGGGTTCACTGTCCATTTGGAAATCTGATGGCAGAGGGAATGTTTTAGGACCAGTTTCTTTCCTTCCTTCATCAGATTTTTGAACAGCCAGTGAATGAAAGCATGAACAGTATCCCACTAATTTTCTCTATCTTTTCGCACTGCTTATTTAATTTCATTTTTATATACATTTCTCATTGTAATGTATGATTTTTTTATGTTTTACCCCGTACTTCTGCAGCAAAACAACAAAATTCACGACATACTAAGGTGCTATTAAACCTGATTTTGGTTCTGATTCTGATTCAGCTGTTCAAGGTGGATAAGGGAGATTGGAGTGTTGAATCAGATTGTTGAATCTGACAACTGTGTGTGCAACTGACAGCCTTAAGCTGCATTGCCTGGGAGCACATGGCCAATCGATTCTACCCATCTGGGAGTTGTACAAGGCATGATTGACTTAAAAGGGAGGCCAATAGTTCTAAAAAAATCTAAATAATATATGTGATAATGGCGATAATTTCCTATTTTGTTGCAAAAAAAACTAGGAGACAGTTTAATCATTGCAAGCTGGTTTAAGCTTTTTAAGAACTGCAACTGAACAAAAACAGATGTTCACTAAACTGCAAGATCACAAGATAGAGGCAGACCTACAAGGCCATCTTAGCTCATCCATCAAAAAACCCTACAAACTTTCTACTACATCATCTTTTTCAACTGTTTCTTAAATGACTCCAAGATTTTACCTCTGCTGCCCAGACCTGGATTTTCATTTTGTGTTTTGGTCACTCCATGCAGTGAGAAATCTCTTATCCTTATCTTGCATTTGCCTTTCACCAAAAAGTATGCATGCCATTTACAGCCTTGGGATTCATTTTCTTGCAGGCACCCACAGGAAAATAAAGAAATACAGCACAATCCATGAAAAACCAAACATAACAAAGAGCAACAAACATCCATAAGACCATAAGACATTGGAACAGAATTAGGCCATTTGGCCCGTCGAGTCTGCTCCACCATTTGATCCCGGCTGATCCATTTCCTTCTCAACCTCATTCTCCGACCTTCTCCATATAACCTTTCGTGCCCTGACCTATCAAAAATCTATCAACCTCGGCTTCAAATACACTCAATGACCTGGCCTCCACAGTGCCTGTAGCAACAGAATGCATAAACTCACTACTTTCTAACTAAAGAAATTCCTCCCTTTCTCTGTTCTAAATGGACATCCCTCTATTCTGAGGCTGTTCCCTCTGATCCTAGACTCCCCCACTATAGGAAACATCCTCTCCACATCCACTGTATCATGGCTTTTCAACATTCAATAGGTTTCAATGAGATTCCACCTCATTCTCCTAAATTCCAGCAAATTCAGTCCCAGAGCCATCAAACACTCCTCATACAATAAGCCTGTCAAGCTGGAATCATTTTCGGGAGCATCCTTTGAAAGCTCTCCAATGTTATCACATCCTTTCTTAGATAAGTGGCCCAAAACTGCTCACCAATTGCCTTATAAAGGTTCAACATTGCACCCTTGTTCTCAGATTCTAGCTCTTTCGAAATGAATGCTCACATTGTATTTGCCTTCCTCACCATTAACTCAACCAGCAAGTTAACCTTTAGGAATCCTGCTCAAGAGCTCTCAAGTCCCTTTGCACCTCAGAGTTTTGAATTTTCTCCCCATTAGAAAATAGTCTATGCTTTTAATCCTTCTACCAAAGTGTGTGAACCGTATACTGTATTCCAATGAGCAAAAGAGGGCAAATTGTGCAAATTATAGACAAGACTGAGAACATAAACTCCAACGTCCCAGAAAGTGAGTGCACAGGCTGCGAAGTCAGTTCAGTACTGAAGCAAGTGAAGCCATCCAGGAGCAAACACTGTTCCTGAACCTGGTGACATGGGCCCAAGACTCCTGCACCTCCAGGCTGAACCTAATGCTCTCCCTTGTAACACTGCTTAATATGAAGCAGTATTGTGGATTTCCCTTTCTAAACCATTCAATACCGTATATATCTCCGTGAAAATCCTCTGAATTCCAAGCAGCTTGCACTCAAACTGTTGAAATTGAAATGACAGAGCTTCAAGAAAGGTGAACAAAGTGTTAAAAAAAACTTATACTAAACTAATATTCAAGCAACACACACAACATACTACAGGAACTCAGCAGGTCAGGCAGCATCTACGGAAAAGAGACCAGTCAACATTTCGGGTCAAAACCCTTCATAGGACTAGACAAAAAAAGATGAGGAGTCGAGGTAAGAAGGTGATGGGACAGGAGGAAGAAATACAAGGTAGTAGGTGACAGGTGAAATTGGGAGGGGGGAAGGTTAAAGTAAAGAACTGAAAGGTTGATTGGTGAAAGAGATAAAGGGCTGGAGAAGGGGGAATCTGATAGGAGAGGGCTGAAGGCCATGGAAGAAAGAAAAGGGGAAGGAGCATCAAAGGCAGGGGTGGACAAGTAAGGAGATAAGGTGAGAGAGGAAAATTGGGACTGGGGAATGGTGAAGGAGAGGGGACGGCATTATCAGAAGTTCAGTAAATCGATGTCTATGCCATCAGGCTGGAGGCTATCCAGACGGAATATAAGGTGTTGCTGCTCCAACCTGAGTGTGGCCTCATTAACCAGAGAAGGCCATGGATTGACATGTCGGAATGGGAATGGAAATTGGAATTAACATGGGTGGCCACTGGGACTAATATTAGAATTTTTAATCGAAAAGTTGATGAGGCAGAAACAACAGTGGATTTGGACTGTTGGCCAGAAAGAACAACGGGTTCAAATCAGTGAATTCAACTGAATCGAGGACAGTGGAAGCAGAAAGACTAATTGCCTTTGTTCTTGCCGTGTGCTGGGGGATGGAAGCTGCCATTTTGCGAAGACACTTTGTTCTCATTTTGTGAGCTTTAATTGCTTGGCTTGATCAGTGTTTTAAAGAAGACACAACAATGCTCCAAGTAATCGCTAGATCAGAGATCATGTCCAAATAAGAAGTTATTTGTGAGATGTTCTTTGGTTGGACGTAACATGCAGGCTTGTGAATGTTGGGGTTGGTGCCTGCGTGGAGTGGTTCCAGCTGGTTATTGAAGAGAACAAAGAGCCATAAATTACCGACTGTCACTTGCTGGGAAGAGGGCAATAAATGGATGCTGGCCTGGAGCAGAGCCAATAAAAAGGTGTTAAAGGTCAGACACATGACACATGACTCATTTATTTATCACACGTGCATTGAAATGTACAGTGAGATGCATTGTTTGTGTTAATAGCCAACACAACCGAGGGATGTGCTAGGTGCAGCCTGCTAGTGTTGCCACACATCGCGGCACCAACGTAACATGCCCACCGTGTTCACCACGGCACAGCATAACGCACAACACAAGCAGCAGCAACAAAACCAACAAAACAACAACAGCAAAACACGCCCTTTCCTCCCTCCCACCCACTCACGTGCACGGACAGTCCTCCAGTCCCAGGACAGGTCGCGGTCAGGACTCCAGCCTTCCATGGACTTGTGGACGCAGATATCAGGCCTCCTACTTCCCCGGTGGACTCTCAGGCTCACAGTCCCAGAGCTTCGGCCACCAAGCCTTAACTTTGGGACATCCGATGTTGACCTTCTGTATCAATCCCAGGTCTCCCTGATACGGAGACCCCGTACTCCAGGCCTCAAACTCTGGACTCACTGACTCACGTACCTACAGGATCACCGTCACTCCGCCTCCTACCCACACAGTCCTTGCTGATCTGGTGGGGGGGCATCAGCCCTCGTCCTTGTTGGTGTTTGTCCACAGCACTTGCCGGACTGACACCTGTGTGGTAAACCATGTATATGTGTTGTAACTGGGTTGACTTTCTGGACACGCCCCTCTGCTGACTGCCCCTGTGGCTCCTCCCACAGAGTCCTGTATAAAGGTGTACCGCTTTGCTCCTCCCCCTCAGTCCAGGGGCAGACACTCACTGTGGAGGTCGTATTGTACAGCGAATAAAAGCCTTTCAGTATTTTACCAAACCTCAGTCTTTTGGAGTTATTGAAGGTGCTTCAACCTGTCCAAGGATGTCCTTCGTCACACCATCCACGTCGTTGGCCTTTGAATGTGAAGCAGAGGCCTGACTTCTAACTCCCCCACACTCCTAACCTGACCCCTAGCTCCTCTATCTGTCCTCTGAGGCCTATGAACCTAAAAAACAAATTAAGTCTAAACCACGAAGGGACAGATTAAAGGAACGCTCAAAGCGACTCAGTCTGCTGGAGTTTGTCCCTCAACATCCATATGTTTACCACTGGGAGCATCAGGCCCACATCACCTCACACATAATAACCAACACAGCACCCAAACACAAAGTGAAATCTCAAGTAAATTAGCAGTCATCTTTCTGAAGGATACAGAAGTATTCTTGCTGATATGACGGGGTATAATTTTAGAGTGATTGGAGGAAAGTACAGGAGGGATGCTACAGTTTTTTACACAGGTTGATGGGTGTGTGGGAGTGTTGCGCTGCCTAAGGTGGAGGTAAAGGCAGAAAAATTAGGGACATTTAAGAAACTCTTTGATAGGCACATGGGTGATAGAAAAATGGAGGGCTATTTAGGAGGGAAAGGTTTAGACTGATCTTAGAGTAGATTCAAAGGTTCACACAGCATCAAGGATCAACTTAATTCGTCATTTACATTGACAAGTACTAGGAAGTTGCTGTGTTGTGAGCATTCAACAATTATAGATAATAAAGATAGAAGTACAGATGTGGAATAAAATGCTCAGGAATACATCTACACCAGTTGAGGCCAATCCGTCGGTCAGGATTGACCTTGGATACTGCGTCCTAGCTGTCTACGTGACACGTAGGCCAACGTGCAACCTATAGCAGTACAATATGGAGAGCAAGCTGTTACCCATGTACCAGGCTCCTCCTCTCCATGCAGCTGATGAATCCAAAGGAACGGCAGAGACTGATAAAATTTGGCAATAGTGGCATTGCGGGACATCCTTAGGTACTCTAGCTCCGGATTTTCCCTCAGGCCTTCCTTACGAGTGGATATAATCACAAGGCAGTAAGGATTTGAGATCAGAATTTTCCTTCTCCTAGATGAGCTGCCGACCACGGCTGATTGAGCCCCACCTGCCCGAAGTGACTGGTTTTAGGGCACCAGTAACCCAACTTGGTCCCTTCTCCTGTCAGTAGGAACGGTTCCCCCAGGCTTAGTAGCTAAGCCACACAATGAAGGCCAGGAGTTGGACTTGGTTGTCAGAGGCTATTTGAGGTGCACGCCATTAGAAGCATTTAATAAGTAGTGGGAGCTTGTCCCCATTACCACCCTCAGCTATAGCAACCTTAAAGAACCAAACACAGGTATGTATTTACAATTAAACAGCATTGCACTGCAAAAACTGGTTTAAAGTTCTTACAATCCACTGTAGTGACTGAGGTAATAGATGGAAGGGGGTTCAGGGCGCTAACTAGAATGGTTGATCAGATTAATTGCCTGAAGGGGAGAAAAACTTTAAGATGGCGCGACGATTTTGTTTTAATAGCCCTGTAGCTTTCCAAAAGGGAGCTCTTGGAAAAGGCAGTTTGTAGGGTGGGTATTGTCCACACTGATTGTTTCCTGGGCCTTAAATGTGCTGTAATATTCTATGTTCTATATGTTCTAATTTCTAGCCCAATTTTCTCCATTAATCACTGTCAAAAATATTTATAGTCTTAGAGTGGAAATAAAATAATTACACACTGCAATCACTAAGGAATGTGACTTGGACCAACAGGAGTATAAACCTGGGCTTCGAGCCCTTGGGTAGATCTAACTGTAGTATCTCAGAATAATCTGAAATTTGTAAGCGATTATAGTCATTAATATTAATACCATTCCTCATGCTTCCCCATAAATATTGATTTCTTAAACAAAAGCAGTGTATATTTCCCCTTCAGTTATTAGACAGTAACAAAGGGGGTTTCCAACATAAAGTTCCAGATTCAAGATTCAAGCTTCAACTTTATTTATCAATTGTACATCGAAAACTACAGTGAATTTGCGTCCTTACAGATTCCGTCGCCAACACAGCAAGCCCACAGTGCTCGGCAGAACACAACACAGACTGATTAGGTTGTGGATAGTGTAGAAGGTCATTGGAGGTTGCAAAGGGACACTGACTGGTTGCAGAACAGGCCTGAGAGGTGGCAGATGGAGTTCAGTCTGCAAGAGTGTGAAGTGACTCACTTTGGATGGTTATACTTGAAGGCAGAATAGTGGGTTAATAGCAGGATTGTTAGCAGTGTGGAAGAGCAGAGGGATCTTGGGGATCACATCCATAGATCCCTCAAAGTTGATAGGATGATTAAGAAGACATATGGTGTGTTGGCTTTCATTAGCCAGGGGATTGAGTTCATGAGCTGAGAGGTAATGATCTATAAAACTGGTTAGACCACACGTGGAATATTGTGTTCTATTCTGGCCAACTTAATATAAGAAGGATGTGGAACCTCTAGAGAGGGTGCAAAGGAGATTTACCAAGATTTACTGGATTAGAGGGCATGGCTCATGAGGACAGCTTGCACTGACTAGGGATTTCCTCTTTGGAGAAAAGGAGAATGAGGAGGTGACATGATAGAATTCAAATTTCAAAGTTCATTTATTATCGGAATATGTATATTGTATACAACCTTGAGAACTGCCTCCTTGCAGGTGGCCACAAAACAAAGAAATGCAAACCCGTTAACAACCCCCACACAACAAAGACCGCCGAACACCTAATGTGCAAAAAGGGAACGAATCTTGCAAACAATAAAAGAGTAAACTAATAACACAGAGAACATTACCCACAGAGTCCCCAAAAATGAGTTCACAGCCCCTGAGCCAGTTCAGTGCTATGGCTGGTGAAGCTTGTCCAGAGGCCGATGGCTGCAGGCAACAGCCACAGAGCCAGTTCAGTGCCCAGGCTGGTGACAATGGTAACACATCACAGCCACAGAGTCAGTTCAGTGCCCAGGCTGGTGACAATGGTAACACACCACAGTCACAGAGTCAGTTCAGTGCCCAGGCTGGTGACAATGGTAACACACCACAGCCACAGAGTCAGTTCAGTGCCCAGCCGTGACAATGGTAACACACCACAGTCACAGAGTCAGTTCAGTGCCCAGGCTGGTGACAATGGTAACACATCACAGCCACAGAGTCAGTTCAGTGCCCAGGCGTGACAATGGTAACACACCACAGTCACAGAGTCAGTTCAGTGCCCAGGCTGGTGACAATGGTAACACATCATAGCCACAGAGACAGTTCAGTGCCCAGGCTGGTGACAATGGTTACAGACCACAGTCACAGAGCCAGTTCAATGCCCAGGCTGGTGACAATGGTTACAGACCACAGCCACAGAGTCAGTTCAGTGCCCAGGCGTGACAATGGTAACACATCACAGTCACAGAGTCAGTTCAGTGCCCAGGCTGGTGACAATGGTTACAGACCACAGTCACAGAGTCAGTTCAGTGCCCAGGCTGGTGACAATGGTTACAGACCACAGCCACAGAGTCAGTTCAGTGCCCAGGCTGGTGACAATGGTAACACACCACAGCCACAGAGTCAGTTCAGTGCCCAGCCGTGACAATGGTAACACACCACAGTCACAGAGTCAGTTCAGTGCCCAGGCTGGTGACAATGGTAACACATCACAGCCACAGAGTCAGTTCAGTGCCCAGGCGTGACAATGGTAACACACCACAGTCACAGAGTCAGTTCAGTGCCCAGGCTGGTGACAATGGTAACACATCATAGCCACAGAGACAGTTCAGTGCCCAGGCTGGTGACAATGGTTACAGACCACAGTCACAGAGCCAGTTCAATGCCCAGGCTGGTGACAATGGTTACAGACCACAGCCACAGAGTCAGTTCAGTGCCCAGGCGTGACAATGGTAACACATCACAGTCACAGAGTCAGTTCAGTGCCCAGGCTGGTGACAATGGTTACAGACCACAGTCACAGAGTCAGTTCAGTGCCCAGGCTGGTGACAATGGTTACAGACCACAGCCACAGAGTCAGTTCAGTGCCCAGGCTGGTGACAATGGTTACAGACCACAGTCACAGAGCCAGTTCAGTGCCCAGGCTGGTGACAATGGTTACAGACCACAGTCACAGAGCCAGTTCAGTGCCCAGGCTGGTGACAATGGTTACAGACCACAGTCACAGAGCCAGTTCAGTGCCCAGGCTGGTGACAATGGTTACAGACCACAGTCACAGAGTCAGTTCAGTGCCCAGGCTGGTGACAACGGTTACAGACCACAGACACAGAGCCAGTTCAGTGCCCAGGCTGGTGACAACGGTTACAGAGTCAGTTCAGTGCCCAGGCTGGTGACAATGGTTACAGACCACAGTCACAGAGTCAGTTCAGTGCCCAGGCTGGTGACAATGGTTACAGACCACAGCCACAGAGTCAGTTCAGCATTGAGGAGAGTAAACCTTGTGGAGTAGTGAGTTGAACGCCAGTTCATCCTTCACCCTAGGCCTTGACGTCTTGATCAAATCATGCAAATAGTAAAAAATAAGGAAAATGAAAACACATGCAACATGAACTGCAGAGTCCCTGAAAGAGGTGAACATAATGATAAGAGGCATAAGTCGAGCGGATGGAAAGGCTGATACAAGGGGACATATCTTTACAGTGATTGGAGGAAAGCATGGGGGGGGGGTCGGGGTGGATGTGACACGTAATATTTTCCTACACAGAGAGTGATAGATGCGTGAAATGCCCGATCAGCATTGGTACTAGAAGCAGATACATTAGGGACATTTAAGAACTTCTTAGATAGGTACACGGTGAAAGAAAAATGGAGGGCTATGTCGGAGGGAAGGGGTAGATTCATCTTAAATGGTCAGCACACCATCATGCAATGAAGGGTAGTATACTATGGTATACTGTAATATTTTCTATGTTCTGTGAGTAGAGAATAGGAATTACGACATTCAAAAGTTTAACACATACCAGGTGTCCCCCGCTTTTCGAATGTTTGCTTTACGAAACCTCACTGTTACGAAAGACCTACATTAGTTACCTGTTTTCGCTAACAGAAGGTGTTTTCACTGTTACGAAGAAAGGCAGCGCACGATAAAAGGCAGCGAGCGAAATAAAAATCAGCGTGCGCCCCCAAGCAGCCACTCTCTCCTCGGATTCAGAACTGCATTCTCGCCAGCATTACTTAAACACGTGCCTGTGAGCAGCCATTAGCAAGATGAGTTCTAGGGTATTGGAAAAGCCTGAAAGAGCTTGTAAGGGTGTTACACTTAGTGTAAAACTAGACATAATTAAGCATTTTGATCGTGGTGAACGAAGTAAGGACAACGCGAGTTTGGCTTGTGGAAGTTGACGAAGATGATGTTGAAGAGGTTTTGGCATCCCATCACCAAGAACTGATAGATGAATAGCTGATGCAATTGGAAGAGGAAAGGATAACAATCAAAACCGAGTGAGAAATGATACAGTACGACTTTAATTTTGAAAGGGTCTGTAGCTTTAGGGCATATTTGCAAGATGGTTTGAGTGCTTACAAAGAACTGTATGATAGAAAAATGCACGAGGCTCAGCAGTCAAGCAAGCCTTCCACATCAGCCACAGCAGACGACGAACCTCGACCTTCGACATCGAGGCAGGCGGAGATAGGAGAAGATGAGCTGCCTGCCCTGATCAATGATGAGATGACACCCCAGTGTCCCACCACCCCAACCCCCAGGCCGCGGACAGATATCGATTCATGGTAACCGGGAGGCACTTAGCACATCTTTAAGAAAAAAGCCGAAATAAGCATGCTAATTAATTAGGTGCCGCCCGGCACATAATTGTCGGCACAGATCAGAGGCGATGCAATCGGCAATTCCCGTAAGTGATACTACACTGTACATACATTATTTCTACTTTATATAGGCTGTGTATTTTTACGTGTTATTTGGTATGATTTGGCAGCTTCATAGCTTAAAGGTTACTGGAGAGTGCTTGGGCCGTGTTTTTGCCGACGGTGCTTGCGTGAGATTTTCTGCCAAGAGAGCTTGTGTGAAATTTTCGCTACGGAGAACAGTTTAGGCAATGATTGTGGAAAAGTATTTCTACCTTATACAAGCTGTGTATTTATCATATCATTCCTGCTTTTACTATATGTTACTGTTATTTTAGGTTTTATGTGTTATTTGGCATGATTTGGTAGGTTATTTTTGGGTCTGCGAACGCTCACAAAATTTTCCCATATAAATAAATGGTAATTGCTTCTTTGCTTTACGACATTCCGACTTACGAACCGTTTCATAGGAGCACTCTACCTTCGGATGGCGGGGGAAACCTGTATCTGATTTTTAGAATAAACAGGTGAATTGATTATACTGCGCCTCTGACAAATCTCAGAATACACTGATCGCATTTGTTACTTAAGTTACACTCATCCACTCCACACACCCTACCCTGTATTTTGCAATTTTAATTTTGAAGCATAGCTGTCATTCAAGGGCGGTAACCACTAAATATAAATAAAGGCAGTTGATATGTTCATGTCAAGGGAACACCATCTTATCCCTGAAAAAAGCATCTGCAGCTAAAGTTGAAAATAACACACCATAGAAAATAGTTCTGGGAAAAAGTTTCCAAGGGTTGAATTTTAATAATCTATTACTCCTTCTTCCCTTTCTCCTATTGTCCACTCTCCTCTCCTATCAGATTCTTTCTTCTTCAACACTTGGCCTTTCCCACCCAGCTGGCTTCACCTGGCATCTTCCAGCTAGCCTCTTTCTCCTCCTCTCACCTTTTTCATTCAGAGATCTCCCCCTTCTTTCTCAGTCCTGAAGAAGGGTCTCGGCCTGAAATGTCATTTCCATTCTTGCTGCTTGGGCTGCTGAGTTACGCCAGCATTTTGCGTGTGTTGCTTAAGGAACAGATATTAAATAGAGAAGCCAATGGTGTGGTTTTCAGAAAGCTTATCTTACAGCTAACTACTCAGGACATTTGAGCAGAGAGCTGTGTTGGCATTGCCGAGGGGTGTTGCTGTGCCAGAGATATCTGTGTTAATTTTCAATTTCTTATCCCCTTATTTGAGCCTCTCACTGAAATTATAAACCTACAACCCACTAGCTGGTCAGACTCCTCTCTGTGTAACTTTTGAATGAGCCTCAAAATGGATAAGCGGTATACTTGCTTGAAACACACTGAAGCTCTCTGACAACCCTTACATCATAGAAACCATAGAAACCATAGAAACTACAGCACAGAAACAGGCCCTTTGGCCCTTCTTGGCTGTGCCGAACCATTTTCTGCCTAGTCCCACTGACCTGCACACGGACCATATCCCTCCATACACCTCCCATCCAGGTATCTGTCCAATTTATTCTTAAATGTTAAAAAAGAACCCACATTTACCACCTCATCTGGCAGCTCATTCCATACTCCCACCACTCTCTGTGTGAAGAAACCCCCCCAATGTTCCCTTTAAACTTTTCCCCCCTCACCCTTAACCCATATCCTCTGGTTTTTTTCTCCCCTTGCCTCAGTGGAAAAAGCCTGCTTGCATTCACTCTATCTATACCCATCATAATTTTATATACCTCTATCAAATCTCCCCTCATTCTTCTACGCTCCAGGGAATAAAGTCCTAACCTATTCAACCTTTCTCTGTAACTGAGTTTCTCAAGTCCCAGCAACATCCTTGTAAACCTTCTCTGCACTCTTTCAACCTTATTTATATCCTTCCTGTAATTTGGTGACCAAAACTGAACACAATACTCCAGATTTGGCCTCACCAATGCCTTATACAACCTCATCATAATATTCCAGCTCTTATACTCAATACTTCGATTAATAAAGGCCAATGTACCAAAAGCTATCTTTACGACCCTATCTACCTGTGATGACACTTTTAGGGAATTTTGTATCTGTATTCCCAGATCCCTCTGTTCCACTGCACTCCTCAGTGCCTTACCATTAACCCTGTATGTTCTACCTTGGTTTGTCCTTCCAACGTGCAATACCTCACACTTGTCAGTATTAAACTCCATCTGCCATTTTTCAGCCCATTTTTCCAGCTGGTCCAAGTCCCTCTGCAGGCTCTGAAAACCTTCCTCACTGTCTACTACACCTCCAATCTTTGTATCATCAGCAAACTTGCTGATCCAATTTACCATATTATCATCCAGATCATTGATATAGATGACAAATAACAATGCACCCAGTACTGATCCCTGTGGCACACCACTAGTCACAGGCCTCCACTCAGAGAAGCAATTCTCTACCCCCACTGTCTGGCTTCTTCCATCGAGCCAATGTCTAATCCAATTTACCACCTCTCCATGTATACCTAGCGACTGAATCTTCCTAACTAACCTCCCATGCGGGACCTTGTCAAAGGCCTTACTGAAGTCCATGTAGACAATATCTACTGCCTTCCCTTCATCCACTTTCCTGGTAACCTCCTCGAGAAACTCCAACAGCTTGGTCAAACATGACCTGCCACGCACAAAGCCATGTTGACTCTCCCTAATAAGCCCCTGTCTATCCAGATTAAATGGAATCAAAATCAGGTTCATCATCACTGACATATTTTGTGAAATATGTTATTTTGTGGCAGCAGTACAATGCAAGCCATGAAAAATAATATGTTACAATAATGTTACAATATATGTTCGAATACCTGTTAGAATACCTGTTACCTGTCAAGTGGGGGACCGTGCACAATTCTGATTTGATGGAGACGGACGTGCGAGTATGGAGGAACATCTGGAAAAACTTCTGAAATGCCCACTTCGCTGCCGCTGCTACTGTGTGGTAACCGGAATCTCCGGAGCAGAAGGCCCCGAAATCCTCCGCTTTGCATGTTTCAGCGGCCAGGGAGAGGTCGAAGGCACTCGGCAGAGGATGGCGCTTGGGAGGCTGAATCGGAGCGGCTGGCTGGAGGCTTGAAGTTTTCGGACGGATAGACTTAGTGTCGGCTGTGGTCGGCTGCTTCCAAGGCATCAGCAAGTTGTTGGTGCCTGGAGGTTTATGGCAGGGAGTTTCTCCCTTTTGCTGCCTGCTATCGGGGACTTTGAGACTATTTTTTACCGTGCCCATAGTCTGTTCTTCATCAAATTATGGTATTGTTTTGCACTGCTGTATCTATGTGTTATAATTATGTGGTTCTGTCAGTGTTAGTCTTTGGTTTGTCCTGTTTTTCTGCGATATCATTCCGGAGAAACATTGTATCATTTCTTAATGCATGTATGCATTTCCAAATGACAATAAAAGAGGACTGAGTGTTCTCATAATCTAATCTAATAAATAAATAAATAGCACTATCCTATTAACCCTCAACCATCAGGCTCTTGAATCAAAGGGGATAACTTCACTTGACCCATTATTGAAATGTTCCTCCAAACTATTGGCTCACTTTCAATGACTCTTCATCTCACGTTCTTGATATCTATTGCTTGCTTGCTCATTTATTTATTTATGTATGTAGTTTCACAGTTCATTGTCTTCTGCACACTGATTGAACGCCCAAGCTGATGTGATCTTTCATTGATCCTTTGTGGTTATTACTCTGTTATGGATTCATTGAGTATGCCCGCAAGAAAATGAATCTCAGGGTTGTAAACGATGACATGTATGTACTTTGATAATAAAATTCACTTTGAAGTTTGATGCTAAGCACTGTGCTACTTTTAGCACGGTAGTGCAGCGGTTAGTGTAACGCTGGGCAGTAACACGGGTTCAATTCCGCCACTGTCTGTAAAGAGTTGTACATTCTGCCCCATTTAGAAGGCTGAGAGGGGATCTGATTGAAACATATAAGATTATTAAGGGATTGGACACGCTGCAGGCAGGAAGCATGTTCCCGCTGATGGGTGAGTCCAGAACCAGAGGCCGCAGTTTAAGAATAAGGGCTAGGCCATTTAGAACGGAGTTGAGGAAAAACTTTTTCACCCAGAGAGTGGTGGATATGTGGAATGCTCTGCCCCAGAAGGCTGTGGAGGCCAAGTCTCTGGATGCTTTCAAGAAAGAGATGGATAGAGCTCTTAAAGATAGCGGAATCAAAGGTTATGGGGATAAAGCAGGAACTGGATACTGATTGTGGATGATCAGCCATGATCACAGTGAATGGCGGTGTTGGCTCAAAGGGCTGAATGGCCTACTCCTGCACCTATTGTCTATTGTCTATTGTCTGTGTGAGTTTCCTCTGGGTGCTCCAGTTCCCTCCCGCAGTGCAAAGACGTACTGATTAGCAGGTTTATTGGGTGTAAATGGCCGGCACAGGCTCACTGATCCAGAAGGGCCTGTTATTGCGGTGTATTTCTAAATAAAATAGAAGTTACATTCAGATGAGCATCATTTAAAGACTAGTGTAGCAAATTGTGAGTTCATGTGTAGCCCAGGGACAGGGCAATGGGAGAATAGCTCTAAAAGAGTTCTTAAATCTGATTATTTGTCCCTTCCATGATAATTGGCAATACTTTATATATTCCAAATATGATAATATTACCATCTAACTCATTATAATCTTCTGCCTTATTACTTACTTGCAATGCTTTTTACACTTTATTCTGCATTCTGTTATTGTTTTAGCTTGCCCAATCTCAATGTACTCTATCAACACTATGTAAGACAAGCTCTTCACTCTATCTAGGAACATGTGACAAGACTCAAGATGGGTTTCAAGACTGTTTGATGGCATTTCCAGTACATGAGTGTAAACTATTTAAACTAAATAATTGTTAGTCTGGATCTGATGCACCACATAAAAACATAACAAGATCAAGAACACAATAATAATGAAAAGAAACTCAGTAAATATAAATACATCCGAGATCTTATATACATATGTTGATTGTATGTCCATAAAGTCACGTTAGGTACAGGAGTGTCTTCATGGAAGGTGTGAAGGGATGGGTTAATGGGTGGAGGTGTTGAGCAACCTTACTGCTTGGG
Source organism: Mobula birostris (assembly GCF_030028105.1). Taxonomy (NCBI): domain Eukaryota; kingdom Metazoa; phylum Chordata; class Chondrichthyes; order Myliobatiformes; family Myliobatidae; genus Mobula; species Mobula birostris. The sequence continues at coordinate 15,289,483 of NC_092370.1, forward strand.
GAAAGAAACTGTTTTTGAGCCTGGTGGTCCTGACGTGGCTGCAATGTAGCTTCCTCCCTGGTGGGAGTGGGAGACACAGTCCATGAGCAGAGTGGATGGGATTCTTCATGATATTTTTGGCCCTTTTCCGGGACCTTTCTTTATATATGTCCTTGATGATGGGCAGATTGGTACCAGTGATGCTTTGGGCAGTTTTGGCTACCCATTGTAGAGCTTTGCCATCCACCGCAGAGCAGATTCTGTACCAAGCAGTGATGCAGCTTGTCGGGATGCTCTCTACTGTGTTTCTGTAGAATGATGTGAGTATAGGTGGGCATAGTCCAGTTCTCTTCAGCCTCCTCAGAAAGTAGAGTCGCTGGTGAGCTTTCCTGATTGTGTGGGACGTGTTCTGGGACCATGAGAGGTTGTGTGAGATGTGCACTTCCAGGGGTTTGAAGCTGCTTGCCGTTTCCACTGCTGTCCCGCTGACGTAAAGAGGTAAGATAATTTCAGTTCCAGTGTAGGCGTGTGTTTTAACCATGATTTCAACAAGGCATTTGACAAGGTACCCCATGCAAGGCTTATTGAGAAAGTAAGGAGGCATGGAATCCAAGGGCAAATTGCCTTGTGGATCCAGAACTGGCTTGCCCACAGAAGGCAAAGAGTGGTTGTAGACGGGTCATATTCTGCATGGAGGCCGGTCACCAGTGGTGTGCCTCAGGGATCTGTTCTGGGACCCCCTACTCTTTGTGATTTTTATAAATGACCTGGATGAAGAAGTGGAGGGATGGGTTAGTAAGTTTGCTGATGACACAAAGGTTGGAGGTGTTGTGGATAGTGTGGAGGGCTGTCAGAGATTACAGCGGGACATTGATAGGATGCAAAACTGGGCTGAGAAGTGGCAGACAGAATTCAACTCAGATAAGTGTGAGGTGGTTCATTTTGGTAGGTCAAATATGATGGCAGAATATAGTATTAATGGTAAGACTCTTGGCAGTGTGGAGGATCAGAGGGATCTTGGAGTCTGAGTCCATAGGACACTCAAAGCTGCTGCGCAGGTTGACTCTGTGGTTAAGAAGGCATACGGTGCTTTGGCCTTCATCAATCATGGGATTGAGTTTAGGAGCCGAGAGGTAAAGTTGCAGCTATATAGGACCCTGGTCAGACCCCACTTGGAATACTGTGCTCAGTTCTGGTCGCCTCACTACAGGAAGGATGTGGAGACCATAGAAAGGGTGCAGAGGAGACTTGCAAGGATGTTGCCTGGATTGGGGAGTATGCCTTATGAGAATAGGTTGAGTGAACTCGGCCTTTTCTCCTTGGAGTGATGGAGGATGAGTGATGACCTAATAGAGGTGTATAAGATGATGAGAGGCATTGATCATGTGGATAGTCAGAGGCTTTTTCCCAGGGCTGAAATAGCTAGCACGAGAGGACACAGTTTTAAGGTGCTTGGAAGTAAGTACAAAGGAAATATCAGGGGTAAGTTTTTTACGCAGAGAGTGGCGATTGCGTGGAATGGGCTGCTGGCGATGGTGGTGGAGGTGAATATGATAGGGTTTTTTAAGAGACTTTCGGATAGGTACATGGAGCTTAGAAAAATAGAGGGATATGGGTAACCGAAGATAATTTCTCAGGTAAGGACTTGTTCGGCACAGCTTTGTAGGCCAAAGGGCCTGTACTGTGCTGCAGGTTTTCTATGTTCTATGTTTCTAGATGCCAGAAATCCAGAGCAACGCACATAAAATATTGGAGGAACTCAGCAGGTCAGACAGCATCTATGAAGGGTTATAAGCAGTCGACTTTTCAGGCCAGGCCCATCGCTTGAAACATTGCCATCCATAGATGCTCACTTTGTGTCGGATTTCACTTGTGGCCCTGAGGTTTGGCAGACGGATTGATGGTTGGCAAGAGTGAGGAAAGGCATGCTACTTTGCTGGGAGGGGAGTTGGGGAATTCGGGCATGTCACAACTGTGTGATGTGTTCATGATTGGACAGGACAGAACGGAATTGGTTAGCTCACCTCCTACCTACTTTTATCTCCTCTCCTTTTCCTTCCTTTCCTCCTCTTTTTCCCATTTTCCCCTGCTTTCTTTGCAGTAGAGCCGAAAAGGAGGTGGTGCAGCACATAGTGGATCACTCTGGATCTTCTACCACGTATTTCATGCCCATTCAGGTGACCGTGGAGGTGTTGTCGGTCCTTCAGCAAGCTGAAACTCTGCTCTGTTGCATTTCATGTGGCAGTGTGGCACTGGTTTGACACAGATTGTGTGTGTGTGTGTGTGTGTGTGTGTGTGTGTGTGTGTGTGTGTGTGTCTATCTGTCTGTCTGTACATTGTTTTAACAACGCAGTCAATCTACTGCCCCATCAGCTAGTTGCATTTCACGTGCCGTCATGGCATTTGTTTGAAACTCTCAGCCTCAGCGTGCGTGTTGTAACAACTAACCACCTTTCAGTTTGTTGAGCAAGCTGTACGCATCATGTCTACACCAGGATGTTAGAGTACGCGATACATAGAACAGAGAAAATTACAGCACAGTACAGGTCATTCAGCCCATTATATTGTGCAGACCTCTTAACCTATTCCTAGATCAATCTAACCCTTCCCTCCCGATAGCTGTCCATTCATCCCTGTGGCTATCGATGAATCTCTCAAATGTCCCTGATGCATCTCATTTTACCACCATGTCAGGCAGAGCAATCCATGCTCAATCACTCTCTGTGTGGAAAAAAAAAGCTATCTCCGCTAACCTTCCTCTGTTTTCCTCCAATCACCTTAAAATTACGGCCCCCCCCCATATCAGCCATCTCCTCCCTGGAAAAAGTCTCTTTCTGTCCACTCAACCTATGCATCTTGTCATCTTGTACACCTCGATCAGGTCGCTCTCATCCTCCTTTGCTCCAAAGAGAAAAGCCCTCGCTCGCTCAACCTATCCTCACAAAGCATGCCATGCTCTCTGATCCAGGCAGCATCCTGGTAAATCTCCTCTGCAGCTTCTCTAAAGCCTTCACATCTTTCCTATAATGAGGTAACCAGAACTGAGCACAATATTCAAGAATGGTCTTGTGGAGTTTTACAGAGCTGGAGCATTTCCTTGCATTGCCTGAACTTGATCCCCTAGTGAAGAACAACACACCGCACACCTTCTTAATCACCCTATCAAATTGTACAGCAACTGATGGGTATACTGGCTAACCCTGGCAGCCTCCTGGTAAATGTCCTCTGTACCCTCTCAAAACCTTCCACGTCCTATCTTCTTTTTATATTTATTTTTATCTCTATCTTTTTTTGGATGAAATTGGCACGCTATCCAGAAAATCAGGGGAATACATTGGCAACAACATCTTCTTCACCCGAATGTCAAAAATACTGATCAGAATTCCGATTCAGGTTTGGTTTGCCTCTCTCCTAGTAATAATGCATTACAAAGCTGACTATGTATTTTGGTACTAATTAACAGGTCCATTCAGAGTAAATGCAGTTTTTGCCATTTTATTCCTTTGCTGAAAAGAAACAAAATATATCTGTAAAATCAGGAAATAATAAAACATGGAAATGAAAGGAACTATTGAGTGTAATTTGAACTCGCATCTGGATTATGTTTACCATTAACTAATAATGTTTCAAAATAAAGCTCGGTCATTAGATGTGCCTCGTTGGAAAGAATACAGTCTGTCTCACATTTTATTTATTGGTTTCTCAGAGCCCAAGTTATATAAAAATGAGTGTTCATTCAAGTTTTCACAAGCAATGCTTTGTGAGTACAGTGCTTATCTTTATGTGCCACATTTAAAGTCACAGGCATGCAGTATTATATTCAGCCGAGGACTCTATTTTGGATTGGATCTAGTGCATGAGTGCAAAGTGATTGGTGCTAATTTATACTCAGTGGCACTTTAGGATGTGGCTCCCCTACCTAATAAAGTGGCCACTGAGTGTATGTTCGTGGCCTTCTGCCACTAAGGCGCATCCACTTCAAGGCTCAATATTATCTGCAAGTTTACTAATCATACCATCTACATAGAGACTTGGCCTGTGCAGTCTTTACATATTTTTAAGGCAGAGGTTAATAGATTCTTGATTAATCAGGGCATGAAGGGATACAGGGAGAAGGCAAGAGATTGGGGCTGAGAGGTAAAATGGATCATCCATGATGAAATGGCAGGACAGACTCGATGGGCCGAATGGCCTAATCCTGCTCCTATATCTTATGGTCTTACACTTTCTTTCAAATCATAGCAGGGTCTCCCAGTGGCCACGCATTCTAATTCCACATCCCATTCCCATTCTGACATGTCTATCCACGGCCTCCGCTACGGTAAAGATGAAGCCACACTCAGGTTAGATAGATAGATATACTTTATTAATCCCGAGGGAAATTTGGTTTCGTTACAGCCGCACCAACCAAGAATAGAGCGTAAATATAGCAATACAAAAAACCCCAACAATCAAACAACAAAATACAAACTATGCCAGATGGAAAATAAGTCCAGGACCAGTCTATTGGCTCAGGGTGTCTGACCCTCCACAGGAGGAGCTGCACGTTCGATGGCCACAGGCAGGAACGACCTCCCGTGCCACTAAGTGTTGTATCACGGTGGAATGTGGCCAAAGTCCAACAGTAAAAAGTTCAGTATCCAGTCTGCAAACACGTTCCTCGATCGTAATATACCCCGGATTGCACCATCCATTGTTGGCCAGGACAGTAAGCATCCAACTCCTTTACGCTTACCGCTCTCAGTGCACTTCCGGTCAGCCGGAACGGTGTTACCCACCGAACTCCTCTTCTCCAAAAGTCTCTGTTGTCTTGACCCAGTCCTCTTTCCTCGGCTTTGTGATCCCCCTCTGTGGGTTTTCCTCTGGATTTCAGCAGGGGTGTCCACCGCTCTGTTCGCTAAGCCGGCCGGTCTTCGCTGATCCGTGGAGTACACAATGCGACCTTGCTTCTGTCCCACGTGTCGGGATGTAACCATTTCCAGCGCTAAAGAAAACCCAAATAAAACTCCCTCTACCAGCATGTTAGAGAGGGTGCAGCTTCGACATGTTACCGTGAGAGAACAACACCTTATATTCCTTCTGGGTAGCCTTCAACCTGATGGCATGAACATTGACTTCTCAAACTTCCACTAATGCCCCACCTCTCCCTTGTACCCCATCCATTATTTATTTATTTATATACACATATTCTTTTTCTCTCTCTCCTTTTTCTCCCTCTGTCCCTCTCACTATACCCCTTGCCCATCCTCTGGGTTCCCCCCTCCCCTTTTTCCTTCTCCCTGGGCCTCCTGTCCCATGATCCTCTCATATCCCTTTTGCCAATCACCTGCCCAGCTCTTGGCTCCATCCCTTCCCCTGCTGTCTTCTCCTATCATTTCGGATCTCCCCCTCCCCCTCCCACTTTCAAATCTCTAACTAGCTCTTCTTTCAGTTAGTCCTGACGAAGGGTCTCGGCCTGAAACATCGACTGTACCTCTTCCTAGAGATGCTGCCCGGCCTGCTGCGTTCACCAGCAACTTTGATGTGTGTTGCTTGAAATTCCAGCATCTGTAGATTTCCTCGTGTTTGCATGTAGATTTTATGGACTTTAGTAAGGCTTTTGATATGTCCCATATGATAGACCAGTCCTAATGAAGGGTCTCGGCCCAAAACATTGACTGGTTATTCCTCTCCATAGTTGCTGCCTGACCTGCTGAGTTCCTCCAGCATTTTGTATCTGCTACTTGAGTTACTATCGCCTTTCTGTCTGTCTGAACCAGTGCAGGTATGAGGCGTGAAGTGTAAGCGTAAAGTGGCAGTGCTTGGGGTGCAATGAAGGGTGCGGTGGGGCAGTGGAGAAGAGAGGCTAATGTGGATGTAGTGGTGGGGGGGTGGTTGTGGGTTCAGGCCTTCAATATACCTGAATGTCATAACGATACTGTCGATAGAGTGCTTATCCTGAAATGGGTGAGCCCCCCTAATATATTCCAGTAAGCTCTAAAGTTCAAAGTTGAAATTTCAATGTAAAATTATTTTCAGAGTACGCACTGTGTATAATCACCATATAGTACTCTGAGATATATTTTCTAGCAGGTATTCACAGTAAAACAATGAAGCACAATAGAAACAATGAAAAACTACACACAAAGACTGCGTCAAAGGAGACAAAATGTGCAAATGCAAATAATAATAAAAATAAATAAATTAGTAAACCTGAGTTGAAGGGTCTTTGGAAGTGAGACAGACAGACAGATAGATAGATAGATAGATAGTCATACTTTATTGATCCCGAGGGAAATTGGGTTTCGTTACAGTTGCACCAACCAAGAACAAAGTACAAACATAGCAATACAAAACCACAAACAATCAAATAATAATATGTAAACCATTCCAGATGGAAATAAGTCCAGGACCAGCCTATTGGCTCAGGGTGTCTGACCCTCCAAGGGAGGAGTTGCAAAGTTTGATGGCAACAGGCAGGAATGACTTCCCATGACGCTCTGTGCTGTATCCCGGTGGAATGAGTCTCTGGCTGAATGTACTCCTGTGCCCAACGGTGTAAATGATGTTGTACGCCGATGTCGGATTGGCAGAGGGAGGGATGTACACAACAACCACAATTGCATGTGAGATTTCCCTTGGCAAATAATATGGCCAGAGTCCAACAGCAAAAAGTTTGATATCCGGGCTACAAACATGTTCCTTGATTATAATATGACCAGGATTGCACCATCTGTTGTTAACCAGATTGTAGTCCACAGATTGTAGAATCAGTTTACTGTTAAGGTGAATGAAGTTATCCTTACTGGATCAGGAGTTTGATGGTTGTAGGGTAATAACTGTTCCTGAACCTGGTGGTGTCTTTTTCCCAATGGTGGCAGCAAGAAAAGAGCAGGCCCAGATGATGGGGGTCCTTGATGATGAATATTGTTTTCTTGTAGCAGCACTCTTTGTAGGTGTGCTCAGTGGTGGGAAGGGCTTTTCCTGTGATAGACTGGTCTGTATCCATCACTTTTTGTAGGCTTGTCTGTTCTTGGCCATTGGTGTTTCCATACTGGGCCATAATGCAACCAGTTAGTATACCCTCCATTGTACATCTATAGAAGTTTGTCAAAGTTTTAAGAAAGCATTAAATATGGCAATATCATTTTATTCCTTGTATTTGAATGGTGAGTGAGGTGAATAGCATTTGGGGAGAAGCTCCTGGCATTCTACAATTACCTACATATAGAGTCATGGAACATTACAGCACAGAAACAGTCCCTTTGGCCCATCTAGTCCATGCTGAACTATTGTTCTGCCTAGTCCCATCAACGTGCTTCTAGAACATTGCTCTCCCATCCATGTACCTATCCAAATGTCTCTTAACTGTTGAAATCAAACTCATACTCACCACTTCCACACTTGTTCCACACTCTCATCACCCTCTGAGTGAAAAGGTTCCCTCTCATGTTCTCCTCAAATATTTACCTTTCACCCTTAGCCCATGACTTCTAGCTCATGTCACACCCGACGTCAGTGGAAAAAGCTTGCTTCAATTTCCCCTATCTATAGTGGTAGCAATGTGATCTTGTGATAGCAGTATTGGTGGTCCTCAGGACGCTGGAGAGGCCAGTCCAGGGTTCACATATTCTGATGCAGTGTGGGCAAAACTAAATTGTGGCTGTGGTCAGCAGTTGAGTCTTTTGGCTGTTCAGTCTCTCCTTTCACACTTGCTCTCTGCAGGCAAACAAAAATTGCTTTCATGGTGCACCCTCTTGAACACATTTCATAAAACCATGAGGCCGTAAGATATAGGAGCAGAAATAGGTCACTCAGCCCATCAAGTCTGCCTGCTATTTGTTCATGGCTGATGCATTTTCCCTCTCAATCCTATTTTTTTGCTTTCTCTCTGTAACCTGAAGGCCTTAAATATACCGAATGTTCCGGCCTCTGCAGCCAGACAATGAATTCCACAGATTCACCACCCTCTGGCTAAAGAAATTCCTCCTCACTTCCATTCTAAATGGTTGTGCCTCTATTCTGAGGCAGTGCCCACTGGTCCTCAATCCCCCTCTATAGAAAACATCCTCTCCACATGCGCACTATCCAGCCCTTTCAACATTCGATAGATTTCAATGAGATCACTGTCCATCGCTGTTTGTCCATCACTGTCTGGATTGGATCAGCTACCAAACAAGACAAGAATAGACTCCAAAGAACCGTCAGGGCTGCGGAAAGGATTATTGGTGTGAAGCTGCCCTCGAGCCGGGACTTAAATGCATCTGGAGTCAGGAAGCGAGCAAACAGTATCATTGTAGACCCATCACACCCTGGACATCACCTGTTCCAACTCCTTCCTTCTGGTAGGCGCTTTAGATCACTGTATGCCAGGACAAATAGGTACAAGAACAGTTTCTTTCCGTATGCCATCAGTCTTATGAACACTTGAATTTTAGTCTATTATAAACCAAATCCACCTGTACATACAACAGGTCTACCTCTTTGTATATAGTTCATGTTTATTTGCACTATTGTTTTGTTTGCTTTTTGATTCTGTACAGCGAGAGCTCAGGGAAACCGGCATCAAATTCCCTGTATGCGTCCACATACTTGGCGATAATAAAGGATTCTGATTCTGATCTTGATTCTGATCCCTTCTCATTTTCCTAAATTCTAGCAAGTACAGGCCCAAACTCTCCTCACAGGAATTATTTTATTCTTGGAATTATTCTCATGAACCTCCTTTGAAATGTCCTCCAGTTTCAGCACATCCTTTTCAGAAAAGGGACCCAAAACTCCTCACAATACTCCAAGTGAGGCTGCACCAGTGCTTTATAAAGCCTCAACGTTACATCCTTGCTTTTATATTCTCCTCTCAAAATGAATGTTAACATTGCATTTGCCTTCCTTACCACTGATGTAACCTGCAAGATAACCTTTAGGGAATCCTGCACGGGGACTCCCAAGTCCTTCTGAACCTCAGATTTTTGAATTTTCCACCTGCTTAGAAAATAGTGTACGCCTTTAATCCTTCTACCAAAGCGCATGACCATACACTTCCTGACACTATATTCCATCTACCACTTCTTTGCCCATTCTCCTCATCTCTCTAAGTCCTTCTGCAGCTTCTCTGCTTCCTCAACACTACCTGCTCCTCCAGCTATCTTCATATCATCTAGAAACTTGGCCACAAAGTCATCAATTCTCTCATCTAAATTATTGACATATAATGTAAAAGAAGTGGTCCCAGTACTGACCCCTACAGAACATGTCTAGTTACCAGCAGCCAGCCAGAAAAGGCTCCGTCGACTGTACCTCTTCCTAGAGATGCTGCCTGGCTTGCTGCGTTCACCAGCAAATTTGATATGTGAGGCTCCCTTTATTCCCATTATTTGCCTCCAACCAATCAGCCACTACTTTATCCACACTAGTATCTTCCCTGTAATACCATGGGCTCTTATCTTGAAAAGCAGTCTCATGTGCAGCACCTTGTCAACGGCCTTCTGAAAATCCAAGTACACAACATCCACTGATTTTCCTTTGTCCACCCTGCTTGTTATTTCCTCAAAGAATTCCAATGGATTTGTCAGGCAATATTTTCCCTTAAGGAAATCATTCTGACTTTGACCTAATTTATCATGTGTCTCCAAGTGCCCCGAAACCACATCCTTAACAATGGATTCCAACATCTTCCCAGTCACTGAAGTCAGGATAATGGGCCTATAATTTCCTTTCTTCTGCCTCCCTCCCTTCTTGAAGAGTAGAGTAATATTTGCAGTTTTCCAGTCCTCCTGAACCATTACAGAATTTATTGATTCTTGAAATATCAGTACATTCTCCCCATCCTCCTCTGTCTGAGCCCGGATGAGTGGTCCATCTGCTCTGGGTGACTTACTTACCTTCAGAACTTTCAGCTTTCCAATTCCAATCACCCTCTCCCTAGTAATAGCAATTGCACTCACTTCTGCCCCTTGACACTCTCAAACTTCCGGCATACAGCTACTGTCTTCCACAATGAAGACAATGGGGAAGACTTATTTAGTTCACCTGCCATCTCCTTGTCCTTTCCGGCATCATTTTCCAGCAGTCTGATATCCATCCATTGCTGTTCTGCATTCACACTTGCTAGTGTCCTATTCCAGTCTCCTCTCTCTTGCCTCTGTAATTTCCTATACTCCACGGTAATACTGATACGCCTGACTTTACCTTCACCCTCTCAAACTGCAGGGTTAAGTTTGTCATATTAAGGTCACTACTTCCTAAAAGTTCTGTTACCTTAAACTCTCTAATCAAATCTGGTTCATTACACAACACCTCATCCAGAATATCGCTAGTGGGCTCAACGATAAGCTGCAATAAAAAGTTATCTCATTGGCGTTCTACAAATTTGCTCTCTTGGGATCCTGCACCAATCTGATTTTCCAAATCTACTTACATATTGAAATCTCCCATTACTGTACTATCATAACATTGCCTTTTTGATATGCATTTTCATTGTAATCCCATTGTAATTTGTAGACCACATCTTGGCTACCGTTTGGAGGCCTGTGTATACCTCCCATCAGGACCTTTTTTATCCTTGCAGTCTCTTAACTCTATTCACAGCAATTCTACATCTTTGGACCCCATGTCAACTCTTTCTAAGGATTTGATTTCATTTTTTACCTACAGAGCCATTGCCATTCCTCTCTGCCTACCTGCCTGTCCTTTTGATACAATATGTATCCTTGGATGTTAACCCGCCATCTATGATCTTCTTTCAGTCACGACTCAGTGACGCCCTCAACGTCATACCTACCAATCTCTAACTGTGCTAAAAGATCATCTGTCTTATTCTGTATATAGCATGCATTCAAATATAGCACCTTCAGTCCTGTATCCATTACCCTTTTTGATTTTCTACCCCTGTTATACTGCAACTCATCCCGCCGACTGCAATTTTGCCCTATCACCTGCCTGTCCTTCCTAACAGTCTCACTGCACACCACACTTACTAGTATACACACTGCCCCATCCTCAACCTATCACTCTGGTTCCATCCCCTGGCAATTTAGTTTAAGCCCTCCCCAACAGCTCTAGCAAACCTGCCTGCAAGGATATTGGTCTCCCTCAAGTTCAGGTGTGAACCGTCCCTTTTGTACACATCATGCTTTCTCCAGAAGAGATCCCAATGACCCAGAAATCTGTGAAACCAGTTCCATGGCCACACATTCACCTGCCAAATCATCCTACTTTTACCCTGTCTGGCATCCAGAGATCACTACCCAGGAGGTCCTGATTTTCATCTTTCTACCTAGCTCCCTAAATTCTTTCTTCAGGATCTCCTCGCTTTTCCTCCCTTTGTCTTTGGTGCCCATATGTACCAACACCCTCTCCCTTCAGAACGTTGTGGACCCGATCTGACACATAAGACTGTAGACCATAAAACCATAAGAAAAAGGAGCAGAAGCCGGCCATTCGGCCCATCGAGTCTGCTCCGCCATTTTATCATGAGCTGATACATTCTCCCATTTAGTCCCACTCCCCCACCTTCTCACCATAACCTTTGATGCCCTGGCTACTCAGATACCTATCAACCTCTGCCTTAAATACACCCAATGACTTGGCCTCCACTGCCACCCATGGAAACAAATTCCATAGATTCACCACCCTCTGACTAAAAAAATTTCTTCGTATCTCTGTTCTGAATGGGCACCCTTCAATCCTTAAGTCATGCTCTCCCATTCTAGACTCCCCCCATCTTGGGAAACAACTTTGCCACACCCACTCTGTCCATGCCCTTCAACATTCGAAATGTTTCTATGCGGTCCCCCCTCATTGTTCTAAACTCCAAGGAATACAGTCCAAGAGCGGACAAACGTTCCTCATATGTTAACCCTCTCATTCCCGGAATCATTCTAGTGAATCTTCTCTGTACCCTCTCCAACGTCAGCACATCCTTTCTTAAATAAGGAGCCCAAAACTGCCCACAGTACTCCAAGTGAGGTCTCATCAGCGCCTTATAGAGCCTCAACATCACATCCCTGCTCCTATACTCTGTTCCTCTAGAAATGAATGCCAACATTGCATTCGCCTTCTTCACCACCGACTCAACCTGGAGGTTAACCTTAAGGGTATCCTGCACAAGGACTCCCAAGTCCCGTTTCATCTCAGAACTTTGAATTCTCTCCCCATTTAAATAATAGTCTGCCTGTTTATTTCTTCTGCCACAGTGCATAACCATACACTTTCCAACATTGTATTTCATCCCTGACCCTAGCACCTGGGAGGCAAGATACCATCCAGGTGTCTCTTTCATGCTCACAGTACCTCGCGTCTGCTTCTTTAACTATCACTACTGCAGTCCTCTGCTCCCCACATTCCTTTCTGAATTACAGAGCCAGACCCAGTGCCAGAGACATGGTCACTGCGGCTCCCCCCAGTCGGTTGCCCCTTCAATAGTATCCAAAGCAATAGAAACATAGAAAAATAGTAGGTGTAGGCCATTCGGCCCTTCGAGCCTGCACCGCCATTTATTATGATATTGGCTGATCATCCAACTCAGAACACCGCCCCAGCCTTCCCTCCATACCCACTGACCCCCGTAGCCACAAGGGCCATATCTAACTCCCTCTTAAATATAGCCAATGAACTGGCCTCAACTGTTTCCTGTGGCAGAGAATTCCACAGATTCACCACTCTCTGTGTGAAGAAGTTTTTCCTAATCTCAGTCCTAAAAGGCTTCCCCTCTATCCTCAAACTGTGACCCCTCGTTCTGGACCTCCCCAACATCGGGAACAATCTTCCTGCATCTAGCCTGTCCAATCCCTTTAGGATCTTATACGTTTCAATCAGATCCCCCCTCAATCTTCTAAATTCCAACGAGTACAACCCCAGTTCATCCAGTCTTTCTTCATATGTAAGTCCTGCCATCCCAGGAATCAATCTAGTGAACCTTCTCTGTACTCCCTCTATGGCAAGGATGTCTTTCCTCAGATTAGGGGACCAGAACTGCACACAATACTCCAGGTGTGGTCTCACCAAGGCCTTGTACAACTGCAGTAGTACCTCCCTGCTCCTGTACTCAAATCCTCTCGCTATAAATGCCAGCATACCATTCGCCTTTTTCACCGCCTGCTGTACCTGCATGCCCACTTTCAATGACTGATGTATAATGACACCCACGTCTCGTTGCACCTCCCCTTTTCCTAATCGGCCACCATTCAGATAATAATCTGTTTTCCTATTTTTGCCACCAAAGTGGATAACTTCACATTTATCCACATTAAATTGCATCTGCCATGAATTTGCCCACTCACCCAACCTATCCAAGTCACCCTGCATCCTCTTAGCATCCTCCTCACAGCTAACACTGCCACCCAGCTTCGTGTCATCCGCAAACTTGGAGATGCTGCATTTAATTCCCTCATCCAAGTCATTAATATATATTGTAAACAACTGGGGTCCCAGCACTGAGCCTTGCGGTACCCCACTAGTCACCGTCTGCCATTCTGAAAAGGTCCCGTTTATTCCCACTCTTTGCTTCCTGTCTGCTAACCAACTCTCCACCCACACCAATACCTTACCCCCAATACCGTGTGCTTTAAGTTTGCACACTAATCTCCTGTGTGGGACCTTGTCAAAAGCCTTCTGAAAAGAGGAGAGGCCACAAGGGTACTCTGCACTGGCTGCCCGTTTCCTTCTCCTCACCTGATGATCACCCAGGTACCTGCCTCCTGCATCTTAGGGGCGACTACCTCCCTGTAGCTCCAATCTATCACCTCCCAAGTTTCTTGTATGAGTCAAAGGTCATCAAGCTGCAGCCCCAGTTTTTTAACACGATCTCTGAGAAGCTGCAGCTCAGTGCACCTGATGCATTTGTGTTTATCTGGGACGCTGGAGGTCTCCCAGAATTCCCACATCTCACACAAAGAACACAACGCAGCCCCTGGAGCCATTCTCACTGCCTTAACTGGTGAAGAATGTGGAAGAAGAGACATACTAGAAACTTATCTCCCCACTTTAAAACTGGTCCATTCACAAAATTGCCACTCCATCCGTCCCTACCTTATTTTTATTTACCCTTGCTAATAAATGATAATTCGACTGGGCCACTGGAAAATGCTGAAAGCCCATGAGTGCTTCTTTTTACATCTCTTGCCTTACCTGTGTGTAGCCTGCTCTCTCGATTCGATTGGGTCGCCAGAAAAAAAATTCTTCCAGGTGCATCTACTGCATGCAATAAATTGAGTGGAAAAACAAATTGTGCAGAAGATATGGAAAGTCTACTGAGAGATACAGATAGGTTAAATGAGTGGGCAAGGGTCTGGCAGATCGAGTACAATGATGGTAAATGCGAGGTCATCCACTTTGGAAGGAAAAATGAAGGAGCAGATTATTATTTAAATAGTAAAAATTGCAGCATGGGGCTGTGCAGAGGGACTTGGGAGTGCTTGTGCATGAATCACAAAAGGTTGGTTTGCAGGTGCAGCAGGCTATCAAGAAGGCAAATGGGATGTTGGCCTTTATTGCTAGAGGGATTGAATTTAAGAGCAGGGAGGTTATACTGAAACTGTACAGGGTACTGGTGAGGCCGCACCTGGAGTACTGTGTGCAGTTCTGGTCTCCTTACTTGAGACTTTGGAGGCAGTGCAGAAGAGGTTCACCAGGTTGATTCCAGAGATGGGGGGATGAGACTATGAGGAGAGATTGAGTCACCTGGGACTGTACTCGCTGGATTTCAGAAGAAAGGGATAGATAAGAAAGAGGTAGGAAAGTTGCTTCCATTGGTAGGTAAGACTAGAACTAGGGGACATAGCCTCAAGATTCGGGGAAGTAGATTTAGGATGGAGATGAGGATGAACTGCTTTTCCCAGAGACTAGTGAATCTGTGGAATTCTCTGCCCAATGAAGCAGTGGAAGCTCACTAAATATATTTAAGACAAAGTTGGATAGGTTTTTTCATAGTAGGGGAATTAAGGATTATGGGGAAAACCAGGTAGGTGGAGATGAGTCCATGGCCAGATCAGCCATGATCTTATTGAATGGCAGAGGAGGCTTGATGGGCCAGGTGGCCGATTCCTGCTCCTATTTCTTATTTTCTTATGTTCTTGTTAAAGCAGAATCAAAAAGATTACTTCATCTCCAATAACATACACATGAGCTTGTGTCACAAACTATTTGTACAAATCATCTCTTCCAAATGTTATAAAGCAGAAATCAATAAATGAGAACAAGCGAAGAAAATGCTTTGATGTTACCATATACTGGAGGGCATATCTTATGAAGATAGGCTGAGAGAACTAAGGCTTTCCTCCCTGGAGTGATTTAGGATGAGAAGTGACTTGATGGAGGTTTAAAGATGATAAGAGGCATGGATAGAGCAGATAGAGTCTCCATGCTTCAGCATCGGACTTCTTTCACCTTTAAACTGCTTTCAGCTTATTCATTTCCTCCTTGAGCATAAAACAGAACACCGAATTGCATAGCAACACACACAAAGTGCTGGAGAAACTCAGAATTGTAGAAGCTGATTCATGCTCTGTACACAAGGTCAAGATTTGGTGACCAGGCATTTAAATTGAAACTTTCCTTAATCTAGCTCTCTGAATATTGTGCTCAAGAGCCGTGAGGTAAGGCTGCACTTCCGTAAAACCCTGGTTAGATGATTCTTGGAATATTGTATTCAGTTCTGGTCTGCTTATTATAGAAAGGATGTGGAAGCTTTGAAGAGGGTGCAGAGGAGATTTGCCAAGACTAGAGGGCATGTATAATGAGGATAGGTTGCTCAAGCTCGGATTTTTTCTCAGGAGCAAAGGAGGATGAGGAGTGGAGGAGTGACGTGGTAGAAATATATAAGATGACAAGAGACATAGATAGAGTGGAAGTCCAGAGTTATCTTCAAAGGCCTTTCTGGTTGCTTGTAGTTAAATATTTTCCTCCAATCACCTTAAAATTATTCCCTACATATTAACCATGCCTAATACGTCGGGGCATGATTTTAAGGTGATTGCAGGAAAATATAGGGGGCTGACAAAGGTAAGCTCTTTGCACAGAGAGTAGTGTGTGTGTGGAATGCATTGCTAGGAGTGGTGGTGGAGGCGGGCACATTCATCATCATCACCATGTTGTGCTGTGTGGTATGACCTGGATGATCATGATCTATGACCATGATTGATCTTGGCAAATTTTTCTACAGGATTGGTTTTCCTCGTGTACCATTGCCCTCTTCTGGGCAGTGTCTTTACAAGATGGGTGACCCCGGCCATTATCAATACTCTTCAGAGGCTGTCTGCCTGGCGTCAGTGGTGACATAACCAGGACTTGAGATATGCAGCAGCTGATCAAAGGACCATCCAGCGCCTGCTCCCATGGCTTCACGTGACCCTGATTGGGGGGGGGGGGGTGGTGGCTAAGCAGGCGCTACACCTTGTCCAATGTTGTCCTGCAGGGCAGCAGAAAAAAGGAGCACCTTACACCTTCTTTATTAGAGACATACCTCCACCTTGAAATACATTAGATTCATTCAAAAAACTCTTAGGTAAGCACATAGATGATTGAAAAATTGAGGACTATGTGGGAAAAAGGGTGAGATTATTCTTGGAGTAGCCAAAAAGATGGCACAACATTGTGGGCTGAAGGGCCTGTACTATGCTGTAATGTTCTATGTTCTAGGTGTGAAATTGAAATAATTTTCTAATGAATATTAAACCCAATGAGGCTTCCATTGGTCAGAGTCAACCCTGGATGTTGTATTCTAGCTGTCTACATGATGTGGAAGCCAGTGCAGTACGATATGGAGAGCAAGCTATTGCTCATGAAGCCGACTCCCCCCTCTCCGTGCATTTGATGGATCCCAAAGGATTGGCAGAGGCCAGTACGGCATCACAGGAATTGCCAGTCAGCTTTGAACTCAATGTAGGGCAGCTCTGGATTTTTCCCCGCGATTTCCTCCCAAATCCACCTCCATGAATGGGTATAGCCGCAAGGTAGCGGAGGTTTCAGATCAAAGTTTTCATTCTCGTAGATGAGCTGTCAACCATGGCCGATAAGCTCCATCTGCCTGAAGTGACTGGTCTTGAGGCAGCAGTAATCCACCTTCGCCTGTCGATAGAAATAGCTCCACTGAGCTTAGCAGCCAAGCCACATGTGAAGGCCAGGAGCTGGACTTGGTTGTCAGAGGCCATTTGAAGCGCACGCCACTGGGAGCATTTAATAGGTAGTGTGAGCTTATTCCCACAACCAACCCCAGCTATAACAACCTTAAGGAGCCACTATCATGCTACAGAAAGCTACTATCATGCTATTTTTCCACTATTTTATTTTCAATTTAATTAATAGCATATTAACTGAAAGGCCTTTTCTTCTGAAATCGGCGCATAATTTCTAAATAATGATCAGCTATTTAGAACTGAGGAAGTGTTTTTTTTATATACAGCATGTTATAAATCTTAAAATGATATGGAATTATGAACTGCATTATTTAGATTTATATCATGACTCCTGACTTGCCAATTTGTGACTTCATCATTGCCAGAGAAGGAGGGTGAGTAGAGACTCTGTATTTTTTTGCAGTAGCGCAGGGAACACTGGACTGCAAATCATTCTGAACTTCACTCATGCATACTTCAGTGGTGAGCTCAAATACGGCTTTAACAAAGCTTCCATAGTCATTTAGGCAGCAAGTGAATGGGAGAATGGGGGGTGGAGGATGAGAAGGTGGGGGAAGAGGAAATTAAACGATGGGAAACTGTATATCAGTGATTTAGATGATGGAATACATGGCCTTGTTGCCAAGTTTGCAGACGATATGAAGATTGGTGGAGGGATAGGTAGTGTTGAGGAAACAGGTAGGCTGCAGAAGAACTTTGATTAGGAGAATGGGCAAGAAAGTAGCAAATGAAATACAATGTTGGAAAGTGCATGGTCATGCACTTTGGTAGAAGAAAAATACGTGGGCTATTTTCTAAATGGGAGAAAATCCAAAAATCTGAGATGCAAAGAGACTTGGGAATCCTTGTGCAAAACACCCTAAAGGTTAACTTGCAGGTTGAGCTGGCGGTGAGGAATGCAAATGCAATGTTAGCATTCATTTCAAGAGGTCTAGAATACAAGAGCAGGGATGTGATGCTGAGGCACTGGTGAGGTTTGTGAACAGTTCTGGGGTCCTCATCTTAGAAAAGATGTGCTGGCATTGGAAAGGGTTCAGAGGAGGCTCACAAGGATGATTCTGGGAATGAAAGGAACGAGGAATGTTTGATGGCTCTGTGTCTGTACTCATTGGAATTTAGAAGGATGAGGTGGATCTCATTGAAATGTTGATAGGCCTAGACCGAGTAGACGTGTTTCCCATGGTGGGGGAGTCTAGGACAAGAGGGCACAGCCTCAGGATAGAGGGGTACCCATTTAAAACAGAGATGTGGAGAAATGTCTTTAGCCAGATTGTGGTGAATTTGTGGAACTTGTGGCATTTTTTACCACAGGCAGCTGAGGAGGCCAAGTCATTGGGTCTATTTCAGGCAGAGCTTGATACATTCTTGATTGGACATGGCATGAAAGGTTATGGGGAGAAGGTCGGGGAGTGGGGCTAAAGAGGTGGAGAATGGATCAGCCAAGATTGAATGGTGAAGTGGACTCAATGGGCCAAATGGCCGAATTCTACTCCTGTGTCTTGAGAAAATGCTAGGGTGGTGATTGCATCAGAAACAGAATCAGGTTTAGTATCACCGTCTTCTGTAACATGAAACTTTGTTTTGTGGCAGCAGCACTGTGTAAAGACATAAAGCTACCATAAACTACAAAATAAGTAACTAGTGGAAAGAAGGAATAATGTGTAGTGGGTTCACGGTCTGTTCACAAATCTGATGCTGGATGGATAGAAGCTGTTTCTGCATCACTGAGTGTGGGTCTTCAGATTTCTGTACCTCTCCCCATCCCTATTCCACCCCACCCTATGGTAGTAACAAGAGGAGATCAATTCCCAGATGGAGAAGGTCCTTAATGACGGACTTTAACTTCTTGAGGCACTGCTGCTTGAAGATATCCTTGATGGTGGAGAGGATTTTGCCCATGATGGAGATGGCTATAACCACAGCCTTCTGCAGCCTCTTGCAATCCTGTGCATAGGTGGCTCCATCTCATGCTGTGATGCAACCAGTCAACCAGTAATGAATACATAGAAACCTTCAAGAATCTTTGGTGACATGCCAAAGCTTCTCAAATGTCTAACACAGCAGAGCCCCTAGTGTGCCTTTTTTTGTGAATGTGTCATTTGGGCCCAGGACAGATACTTTGAGATGTTGACGCCATTTTAAAGCTTGAAAAATGTCTCAGCAAATAAAGAATCAAATCCAATATTATTTCAGAACATAAAAGCACAAGATATTTAAAAAGGAATAGCCTTGAGGAGGAAGTGTCCTCAGGTCACTTCAAAGCCAAAATAAACTCATTATCGAAGTGTATATATGTTACTATGAGTTTGATTTTCTTGAAGGTGTTGTTAGAAAAATAAATAAATACAATTGAATTTATGAAAAGCTATATGTAAAGACTGGCAATCAATCAATGTGTAAAGGAAGAGGCCTCACTGTAAACAGTTTTGGGCCCCTCATCTTAGAAAAGATGTGCTGGCATTGGAGAGGGTCCAGAAGAGGTTCACAAGGATGATTCCAGGAATGAAAGGGTTATCATATGAGGAACGTTTGATGGCTCTGGGTCTGTACTTGCTGGAATTTAGAAGGATTTAGGGGGATCTCATTGAAACCTTATGGATGTTGAAAGAGTAGATGTGGAAAGGATGTTTCCCATGATGGGAGAGTCTAGGACAAAAGGGCACAGCCTCAGGATAGAGGGGCGCCCTTTCAAAACGGTGATGCGGAGAAATTTCTTTAGCCAGAGGGTGGTGAATTTGTGGAATTTGTTGCCACATGCAGCTGTGGAGGTCAGGTTGTTGGGTGTATTTAAGGCAGAGATTGATAGGTTCGTGATTGGACATGGCATCAAAGGTTACAGGGAGAGGGCCGAGAACTGGGACTGAGGAGATTAAAAAAATGGATCAGCCGTCATTGAATGGCAGAGCAGATGGCCTAATTCTGCTCCTACGTTTTATGGCCTTGTGGAAAACAGACTGTGCATTTAAAAATAAACAAATAAATAGTACTGAGAACATGAATTGAAAGTGAGTCTGTATGTTGTGGAATCAGTTCAGAGTTGAGGTGAATAAAGTTATCCACTGTGGTTTAGAATCCTGCAGTTTGAAGGGTAGTAATTGTCCCTGAATCTGGTGGTGTGGAACTTAAAGGCTTCTGTAGCCCCTGCTGAATGCTACTAATGAGAAAGGAACATGGTCTGGATGGTGGGGGTCTTTGATAATGGACGCTGCTTTCTTGTGACGTTGGCCCTTGCAAATGTACTCAGTGGTAGTGAGAGCTGTGCCTGTGAGGGACAGGACTGTACCATCACTTTCTGTAGACTTTTCTGTTCCTGGGCTTTGGTCTCTTCATACCGCGCACAGTGCATCAATTGAAGTTCAAAGAGTTACAATTTACTCCATGGAATCTTCATCACACAAAAGATAACCATTTGATCCACTGAAGCTATGCCAACTCCTTGTAGAGTAATCTATTTACTCTAAATAACCCACTTTTTTCCTTGTGCTTATCCAATTCTCCTTTGGAAACTTGGATTGACTTTTGCAATACCACAGCTATCGAGTTTCAGATAATAACCAACTGCTGAATAAAAAAATTGTTTCCTCACATCACAAACACAAGAAATTCTGCAGATGCTGGAAATCCAGAGCAACACACTCAAAATGCTGGAAGAACTCAGCAGGTCAGGCAGCATCTATGGAAAGGAATAAACAGTTGACTTTTCAGCCCAAAACCCTTCATCAGGACTGGACAGGAAGGGGGCAGAAGCCAGGATAAGAAGGTGGGGGAGGGGGAGGACTAAAAGCTAGAAGGTCATAGGTGAAGCCAGGTTGGTGGGGGAGGGGGATGAAGTAAGAGGCTGGGAGGTGATAGGAGGAAAATGTGAGGGCTGGAAAAGAAAGAATTTGGTAGGAGAGGAGAGTGGGAAGGAGGTGGTACACCAGGGGAGGTGATAGGCAAGTAAAAAGAAGAGAAAAAGTAAGAGAGGAGCCAGTGAGGGGAATTGAAGAAGAAGAAAGGGGGAGGAGGAAGAAAAATTACTGGAAGATAGAAAAATCAGTGTTCATGCCATCAGGTTGGAGGCTATCTAGATGGATATGAGGTGTTGCTCCTCCAAACTGACAGTGGCCTCATCTTGGCACAAGAGGAGGCCATGGACCGACATGTCAGGATGGGAATGGGAATTGGAATTAAGATGTTTGGCCACTGTGAATTCCTGCTTCTGATGGATGGAGTGGAGGTGC
Source organism: Mobula birostris (assembly GCF_030028105.1). Taxonomy (NCBI): domain Eukaryota; kingdom Metazoa; phylum Chordata; class Chondrichthyes; order Myliobatiformes; family Myliobatidae; genus Mobula; species Mobula birostris. Next base: position 15,310,796 of record NC_092370.1, read on the forward strand.
TTGACGAAGTGGTCCCCCAGTTTACGATGGGGTCTCACCAGTGTAGAGGAGGCCATTTCAGGAGCTCCTGACATAATAGATGGCACCAGCAGGTTCACAGGTGAAGTGTTGCCTCGTCTGTGAGGACTGTTTGGGGTTTGAACAGAGGTGAGGGAGGAGCTGAATGGGCAGATGTAGCATTTAGGCTGCTTACAGGGATTAGTGCCTGGAGGGAGATTAGTGGGGAGGGATGAATGGACAAGGAAATCATGGAGGGAGTGATCCCTGCAGAAAGCAGAGGGGAGAGGTAAAGATGTGTATAGTGGTAGGATCGGTCGAAATTGGCAGAAGTTGTAGAGAATGATGTGTTGGATGTGGAGATTCATGGGGTGAAGGGTGAAGACAAGAGGAGCTCTATTTCTGTTAAGGCTTCGCCTATCACCTTCCAGCTTGTATTCCCTCCCCTCTCCCCTCCTTCTTATTCTGGCTTCTTCCCCCTTCTTTCCAGTCCTGAAGAATGGTCTCGGCCTGAAACATTGACTGTTCATTCCTTTCTACAGATGCTGCCTGACCTGCTGAGTTCCTCCAGCATTTTGCACGTTACCCCACATCGCCCTTTTTTGTTTATCCTTCAAGCACAAAGATTTGGCAATAAACATAGAACATTGAATACAGATCTGCCAGGATGTTTCCTGGACTCGGGGGCATGTCTAATGAAGGTAGGTTCCATCAGTTAGGACCTTTCTCTTTGCAGCAAATGGGATGAGAGGTGATCTGATAGAGGTATACAAGATGATAAGAGGCTAACTGTAGATTGAGTGGAAAGCCAGAGACTTTTTTCCAAGGTGGAAATGTCTAATAAAAGAGGGCATAATTTTAAGGTGATTGGAGGAAAGTGTAGGGAGGGTTGCCAGAGAGAAATTTTTTTACCCTTCTCACCAGTGTAGAGGGGGCCTCATTGGACGATCCCAGCAGATTCACTGGGTGGGTGGAAAGCCCTGCCAGGGGTAATGGGAGAGGGAGATACTTCAGGAGCATTTAAGAACCGCATTAAATCCACTGTGATTCAATGTTGATATCATACCGGAGGAACATTGTATCATTTTTTAATGCATGTGTTTCTAAATGACAATAAACGAGGACTGAGTGTCCTCATAATCTAATAATCTAATCTATTGTTGTAAACCAATAAAACATGAAAACTTCTTGGGGGGGGTGGTGAATACTTTTTAGAGGCACTGTAAATAGGAATATGGATGGCAGAAAAGAGTGGGGTTATGAAGGAGGGAAAAGTTAAATTAATCGTAGAGTAGATTAAAATGTTGGCACAGCATCGTGGAGCATAGGGCCTGTACTGTGCTGTAATGTTCTATGTTCTATGTAAACAGGGCTGTTTGGCCTTTTAAATGTAATTGAATACTAGTGTTGGTCATGTTCACAGCTGAATTATTGATTACAAAAGGTGTTAATCAAACTGAATGATTGAGAAGTAAGGAAACCGACAACTCTTGAATCAAAACCAGGAACAGATCACACCACCAGTTAATTCTGGCTCTTGAAATCAGCCTCTGTTCAAACTCTAAAAACGCTGGCACTTGTGGAAAATTACTTAATTTGCCATTAGACGTCTGATCAAATGACACTGGAAAATCAAACTAAATGCATTTAAATTACTACCTCTGTGTAGTTGGTAAACAATACATAATTGCTGAAAACAATAGCTGATTTTTTTTACAGAAAAACATTTCGAGTCGTTAAATTTTACGAGATGCTTATTTCTTTTACACTAGATATTTGGAAAGGAACTATTTTTCACGCAGTCAGCGATAAAGATGATAGAAAATGGTACTGTTAATGCTAGAATCTTTAAGTATCATAGAAGTACATCTATGTGTTAGGTTGGTGTCAAAGTCAAAGTACATTTATTATCAAAGTAGGTATACTTTATAAAACCTTGAGATTAATCACCTTACAGGCAGCTAGTGTTAGTGTAATCAATTCATTTCACAGTGTTTGATCAGTCTGGACCTGTACTCGCCGGAGTTTAGAAGAATGAGACTGACTGAATATTGGAAGTCTGAGAGTGAATGTGGGGAGGATGTTTCCTATAGTGAGGGAGTCTAGGAGATGAGGAGGGATTTCTTTAGCCAGAGGGTGGTGAATCTGTGGAATTCATTATCACAGGTGATGGTGGAGGCCAGGTCAGTGGGTATATAGGACCATAAGATATAGGAGCAGGTTGGCCACTCGGCTCATCGAGTCTGTTCTGCCATTCAATCATGGTCATCCCCACTCCCCCTGCTTTCACCCCATATCCTTTGATGCCCTGGCTAATCAAGAACCTATCTATCTCTGCCTTAAATACACCCAATGACTTGGCCTCCACAGCTGCTCGTGGCAACAAATTCCACAGATTTACCACCCTCTGATTAAAGTAATTTCTCTGCACCTCAGTTCTAAAAGGACATCCTTCAATCCTGAAGTCGTGCCCTCTTGTCCTATTTAAACGCAAACAAGAGAATATATGCAGAGGCTGGAAATCCAGAGCAACACACATAAAATGCCGGAAGAACTCAGCAGATCAGGCAGTATTTATGGAGAGGAATAAACAGTCAACTTTTTGGCCCAAGACTCTTCATCACGACCGGACAGGAAGGGGAAAGAAACCAGAATAAGAAGGTGAGGAGGGGAAGGAGTAGAAGCTTTACATATGGACAAGCCTAGGTTTGGATGGCAGATTTCCTTCTCTGCAGATTATTAATTGACCAGATTGGGTTTTAATAATAATCCAGTCATTTCTATCCACAAATAATCCAACACCTTTCTTTTTATGGATAAGCTGATGAAGCTTCCCTCTCCTGGAATTAGAAAATATAACCATATAACCATAACAGCATGGAAACAGGCCATCTCGGCCCTTCTAGTCCGTGCCGAACGCTTACTCTCACCTAGTCCCACCGACCTGCACTCAGCCCATAACCCTCCATTCCTTTCCTGTCCATATACCTATCCAATTTTTTTTAAAATGACAAAATCCAACCTGCCTCTGCCACTTCTACTGGAAGCTCGTTCCACACAGCTACAACTCTCTGAGTAAAGAAGTTCCCCCTCGTGTAACCCCTAAACATTTGACCCTTAACTCTCAACTCATGTCCTCTTGTTTGAATCTCTCCCACTCTCAATGGAAAAAACCTATCCACATCAACTCTATCTATCCCCCTCATAATTTTAAACACCTCTATCAAGTCCCCCTTCAACCTTCTACGCTCCAAAGAATAAAGACCTAACTTGTTCAGACTTTCTCTGTAACATAGGTGATGATGCCCAGGAAACGTTCTAGTAAATCTCCTCTGTATTCTCTCTATTTTGTTGACATCTTTCCTATAATTTGGTGGCCAGAACTGTACACAATACTCCAAATTTGGCCTCACCAATGCCTTATACAATTTCAACATTACATCCCAACTCCTATACTCAATGCTCTGGTTTATAAAGGCCAGCATACCAAAAGCTTTCTTCACCACCCTATCCACATGAGATTCCACCTTCAGGGAACTATGCACCATTATTCCTAGATCCCTCTGTTCTACTGCATTCCTCAATGCCCTACCATTTACCATGTATATAAGATATAAGTAAAAGTCTTTCACAGACAGTGTCTAGTTCTTTTAGCATCTGCATTATCCTGTATTTTAAAATGGTCCTAGCACCAGAGAACTTGGCTGGAAATGAAATTGCACGGTTTTTATTTTTAAAGTGCTATGGACCACCTCACTGAGCACATAAGCTCTGTCTGCCAGAAGAAACAGGATCTCCCAGTGACTATCCATTTTAATTCCACTTCCCATTCCCATTCTGACCTGTTCATCCATGCCCTCTTCTATTGTCATGATGAGGCCTCACTCAGGTTGGAGGAGTAACACATTATAATCTGTCTGGGTAGCCTCCAACCTGATGGCATGAACAACGATTTCTCAAACTTCCGATAATGCCCCTAACCTCATTTTCTATTGCCCATCCCCTTTCCCTCTCTCACATTATCTCCTTACCTGCCCATCACCTCTCTCTGGTTTCCTCCCCTTTTTTCTTTCTCCCATGGCCTCATCCTCGCCTATCAAATTCCCCTTCTCCAGCCCTGCATCTCTTTCACCAATCAACTTCCCAGCTCTTTACTTCACCCCTCCCTCCTAGTTCACCTATCACCTTGTATTTCTTCCTCCCCTCCCCCAGCTTCTAACTCTGACTCCCCATCTTTTTTTTCTCCAGTCCTGCTGAAGGATCTCGGCCCAAAACGTTAACTGTACTCTTTCCCGTAGATGCTGCCTGGCCTGCTGAGTTCCTCCAGCATTTTGTATATGTTACTTGGATTTCCCAGCAGCTGCAGGTTTTCTCTCGCCTGTGAATGCATGAGCAGTATTTGATGGCTCTGGACCTGTACTCACTGGAATTTAGAAGAATGAGTGGTGATTTCATTGAAAGCTATTGAATATTGTAAGGCCTAGATACAGTGGATGTGGAGGAAATATTTCCTGTACTGGGCGAGTCTAGCACCAGAGAGCACAGTCGCAGAATAGCAGGACATCCCTTTAGAGCAGAGATGAGGAAGAATTTCTTTAGCCCCAGGGTGGGGAATCTGTGGGTTTCAAATCATTAGGTATATTTAGAGAGTTGTAGTTATAGAGAAGACCGGTGCACAGAAACAGGCCATTCAGCCCATCTAGTCCATGCTGAAACCATGTAAACTGCCTTCTCCCAACGATTTGCACCAGGATTATAGCCTTTCATACCCCTACTATCCATGTACCTATCCAAATTTCTCTCAGATGTTGGAATCGAGCTCGCAAACATCATTGCGCTGACAGCACGTCTCACACTCTCAATACCCTCTGAATGAAGAAGTTCAGAATCAGAATCAGAATAACAGAGCTAAGGTGAGTGGGAAGACGGATGATTGGGAAATTTTTAAGGAGCAACAGAACTTAACTAAAAAGGCTATACGGGGAGAAAAAATGAGGTATGAACGCAAGCTAGCTAAGAATAAAAAGGAGGACAGCAAAAGTTTTTTTAGGTATGTGAAGAGAAGGAAGATAGTTAAGAACAATGTTGGGCCCTTGAAGAATGAATTGGGAGAAATTGTTATGGGAAACAGAGAAATGGCAGACGAATTTAGTAAGTACTTTGGATCTGTCTTCACTAGGGAAGACACAAGCAATCTCCCAGATGTATGGATGCGCCAAGGACATAGGGTAACAGAGGAACTGAAACAGATTGACATTAGGAAGGAAACGGTGATGAGTAGACTGAGGGGACTGAAGGCTAACAAATCCCCAGGTCCAGATGGTCTGCATCCTAGGGTACTAAAGGAGGTGGCTCTGGAAATTGCGGATGCATTGGTGATCATTTTCCAATGTTCATTAGATTCAGGATCAGTTCCTGAGGATTGGCGAATGGCTAATGTTATCCCACTTTTTAAGGAAGGTGGGAGGGAGAAAACAGAGAACTATCGCCTTGTTAGCCTAACATCAGTAGTGGAGAAGATGCTAGAGTCCATTATTAAAGATGAAATAGCGGCATATCTTGATAGCAGTGATAGGATTGGGCCGAGCCAGCATGGATTTACCAAGGGCAAATCATGCTTGACTAATCTATTGGAGTTTTTCGAGGATGTAATCAGGAAGATAGACACGGGATATCCAGTGGATGTGGTGTACCTTGACTTTCAGAAGGCATTTGATAAGGTACCACATAGGAGATTGGTGGGTAAAATCAGAGCTCATGGCATTAGGGGGAGGATATTGACATGGATAGAAAACTGGTTGGCAGATAGAAAGCAAAGGGTAGCAGTGAATGGGTGTTTCTCGGAATGGCAGGTGGTGATTAGTGGGGTGCCACAGGGCTTGGTATTGGGACCACAGCTGTTTACGATTTATGTCAATGATTTAGAGGAAGGGATTGTGAATAACATCAGCAAGTTTGCTGATGATATGAAGCTGGGTGGCAGTGTGACATGTGATGAGGATGCTAGGAGACTTCAAGGTGACTCGGACAGGCTGGGTAAGTGGGCAGAAACTTGGCAGATGGCGTTTAATGTGAATAAGTGTGAGGTTATTCACTTTGGGAGCAAGAACAGGAAGGCAGATTATTATCTGAACGGTGTGGAGTTAGGTAAGGGAGAAATACAACGAGATCTAGGAGTACTTGTTCGTCAGTCTCTGAAGGTGAATGAGCAAGTGCAGCAGGCAGTGAAGAAGGCTAATGGAATGTTGGCTTTTATTACAAAGGGAATTGAGTACAAAAGCAAGGAAATCCTTTTGTATTTGTACAGAGCCCTGGTGAGACCACACCTGGAGTATTGTGTGCAGTTTTGGTCTCCAGGGTTAAGGAAGGACATCCCGGCTGTGGAGGAGGTGCAACGTAGGTTCACTAGGTTAATTCCTGGGATGTCCGGACTGTCTTACGGAGAGAGGTTAGAGAGACTGGACTTGTAGACGTTGGAATTAAGGAGATTGAGGGGGATCCGATTGAGACATATAAGATTATTAAGGGATTGGACAAGATAGAGGCAGGAAATATGTTACAGATGCTGGGAGAATCCAGTACCAGAGGGCATGGTTTAAGAATAAGGGGTAGGTCATTTAGGACAGAGTTGAGGAGGAACTTCTTCTCTCAGAGAGGTGTGGAACGCGCTGCCTCAGAAGGCAGTGGAGGCCAATTCTCTGGATGCTTTCAAGAAGGAGCTAGATAGGTATCTTATGGATAGGGGAATCAAGGGTTATGGGGACAAGGCAGGAACTGGGTATTGATAGTAGATAATCAGCCATGATCTCAGAATAGTGGTGCAGGCTCGAAGGGCCGAATGGTCTACTTCTGCACCTATTGTCTATTGAATAGTATGTCGTGAAATTTGTTAACTTAGTGGCAGCAATACAATGCAGTACATGATAAATGTAGAAAAATAAATAAATAAGTAAATTAATTAACATATATGTATATTAAATACTTAAATTAAAAACAGTGTGAAAACAGAAATAATAAAAGTAAGCTAGTGTCCAAGGGTTCAATGTCCATTTAGGAATCGGATGGCAGAGGGGAAGAAGCTGTTCCTGAATCGCTGAGTGTGTGTCTTCAGGCTTCTGTACCTCCTTCCTGATGGTAACTATGAGAAGAGGGTATATCCAGGGTGGTGCAGGTCCTTAATGATTGACACAGCCTTTCTGAGGCACTGTTCCTTGAAGATGTCTTGGATACTATGGAGACTAGTACCCAAGATGAAGCTGTCTAATTTTGTAACTTTTTGTAGCTTCTCTCGATCCTGTGCAGTATCCCTGCCCATACCAGACAGTGATGCAACCTGTCAGAAGGCTCTCCACAGTACATCTGTAGAAGTTCTTGAATGTTTTAGGTGACAAAACCAAATCTCCTCAAACTCCTAATGAAGTATAGTCACTGTCTTGCCTTCTTTATAGTTGCATGAATATGTTGGGACCAAGTTAGATCCTCAGAGATCTTGACACCCAGGAACTTGAAATTGTGCACTCTCTAGTTCTGATCCAGGATCTTTATACTTTATTGTCGCCAAACAATTGATACTAGAGCATACAATCATCGCAGCGATATTTGATTCTGCGCTTCGCGCTCCCTGGAGTACAAATCAATAATAAATATTAAAAATTTAAAATATAAATCATAAATAGAAAATAAAAAAGGGAAAGTAAGGTAGTGCAAAAAAAACTGAGATGCAGGTCCGGATATTTGGAGGGTACGGCCCAGATCCGGGTCAGGATCCATTCAGCAGTCTTATCACAGTTGGAAAGAAGCTGTTCCCAAATCTGGCCGTACGAGTCATCAAGCTCCTGAGCCTTCTCCCGGAGGGAAGAGAGACGAAAAGTGTGTTGGCTGGGTGGGTCGTGTCCTTGATTATCCTGGGCAGCACTGCTCTGACAGTGTGCGGTGTAAAGTGAGTCCAAGGACGGAAGGTTGGTTTGTGTGATGTGCTGGGCTGTGTTCATGATCTTCTGCAGCTTCTTCTGGTCTTGGACAGGACAACTTCCATACCAGGTTGTGATGCACCCTAGAAGAATGCTTTCTACAGTGCATCTATAAAAATTAGTGAGGGTTTTACAGGACAGGCCAAATTTCTTTAGCTTTCTCAGGAAGTAAAGGCACTGGTGGGAACCAAGATTGGTTCATGTTCACTCACCCTACACTTTATGAAGTCTACCATCAGCTCTTTGGTCATCAGCAAATTTATAGCTGGCATTTGAGCTATGCCTAGAGCACAGTCATGTGTATAGAGAGAGTTAAGTGCACATCCCTGAGGTGCGTCAGTGCTGATTGTCAGTGAGGAGGAAATATTACCCACACAGATTGTGGACTTCCAGTTAGGAAGTTGAGGATCCAATTGCAAAGAGAGGTACAGAGGCCCAGGTTCTGTAACATATCTATCAGGGCTGTAAGAACGATGGTGTTAAACACTGAGCTATAGCCAACGAACAGCATCCTGACATAGGTGCTTGTATTGTCCGGGTGACCCAAGGCCGTTTGAAGATCTATGGAGATTGCGTTTGCTATTGACCTATTGTGGCGATAGGCAAAATGCAGTGGGTCCAGGTTTTTGCTGAGGCAGGAGTTGATTCTAGCCATGACCAACCTCTCAAAGCATTTCATCACTGTAGGTGTGAGTGCCACTGGGCGATAGTCATTAAGGCAGCTCACACTACACTTCTTAGGCACCGGTATAGTTGTGGGAACTTCTGACTGTAGCCATGAGGGGTTGAAAATGTCCTTGAATACACCTGCAAGTTGGATTGGCACAAGTTTTCAGATCCTTAGCAAGAACTCTATCGGGGCCTACTGCCTTGTGAGGGTTCAATATCCGGAAAGGCAGCCTATCATTGGCCTCCAAGACAGGGATCACAGGATCACCGGGTGCAGCAGGGATCTTCTCCCTTTCAAAGTGAGGAGTTGAGCTCGTCTGGTAGTGAAGCATCGCTGCCATTCATGGGTTTCGCTCTGTAGGAAGTAATGTTCTCCAAACCCAGCCAGAGCTGACGTGTATCTGATGTCACCTCCAACCTCACAAGGAATTGTTTTCTCACTCTTGAGTAGCTCTCCGCAAGACTTATTGGGTTTTCTTGTACAGGCCTTGGTCACCAGACTTAAGTGCCACAGATCTAGCCCTCAGCAGATGACAAACCTCCTGGTTCATCCATGGCTTTTGGTTTGGAAATGTACAGCCAGTTTTCATAGGCACACACTCATCCGCACAGGTTTTAATGACATCAGTAACAACGGCAGCATACTCATTCAGATTCGAAGATGAATCCCTGAATACAGTATAGACCGCCGATTCAAAGCAGTCCTATAAGTGCCCCTGTGCTTCCCTTGTCCATACCTTCTTGGTCCTCACTACTGGTGCTGCAGTCTTCAGTCTCTGCCAATACTCAGGGACTAGAAGTACAGCCAGGTCATCAGACTTCCCGAAGTGAGGGCATGGAATAGCACAGTAGGCATTCTTGATGGTGGTGTAACAGTGGTCCAGTGTGTTGTTTCCTTTGGTGCTATAAGTGATTTGTTGATGATAATTATTTCATGGCTTTTTCAAGCTGGCCTGGTTAAAATCCCCCAAAATGATGAGGAAGACATCAGTGTGCTGTTTTGTGTCTGTTGATCACATCACTCAGATCATCTAGAGCCTGTCTGACGTTGGCCTTGAGGTGGAATGTACACCGCTTCCAAAGTGATTGCAGAAATCTCCCATAGCTGGTAAGATGGATGGCACTTGGTTGTGAAATATTCCAGGTCTGGTGAGTAAAATTTGGACATCACCGACACATTAGTACACCACAGGGAGCAGCTCATGAGGCTTACACCACCACCTCTGCTTTTGAGAGACTCGGCAGTCCTATCTTGGCAGTGTATAGTGAACCCGTCTATCTGAAGTGCTACATCCAGTACGGTATGGAGGTTTCTCCTCATGATTCCCTTAAACTTTCTCACCCTCCACCCTAAATCCATGACTGCTGGTTGGACCCAACCTCAATGGAAAAAGCCTGCTTGTATTTACCCTATTGATACCTCTCATAATTTTGTATACCTCTATCAAATCTCGTCTTAATCTTCCACACTCTAAAGAATACAGTTCTAACCTATTCAGTCTTTCCTCATAACTCAAGACCTTCAGACCTGGCAACATCCTTGTAAATTTTCTTTGTACTCTTTCAAACTTATTTACATCTTTCCTGTTTACATCATGACCAAAACTGCACTTAATACTCCAATTAGGCCTCACCAATGTCTTATACAACTTCAACATAACATCCCAGCTCCTGTACTCAATACATTGATTTATGAAGGCCTGTGTAACAAAACTTTCCTTTATGACCCTATTTACCTGTGACACCACTTTCAGTGAATTATGGACCTTCGTTCCCAGATCCCTTTGTTCTACCACACTACTCAATGCCCCACCATTTACTGTGTAAGACCTACGTTGGTTAGTCCTACCGAAGTACAACACCTCACACTTGCCTGCATTAAATTCCATCTGCCATTTTTCAGCCCACTTTTGCAGCTGAAGCAGATCTCTCTGTAAGCCTTCTTCACTGTTCACAACATTCCCGATCTTGGTGTCATTCGCAAATTTGCTGATCCAGTTAACTGCATTTTCAACCAGATCATTGACTTAAACGATGAACAACAATAGACCCAGCACTGATCCCTATGGAACATCACTAATCACAGGCCCCCAGTCAGAGGGGCAACCCTTGACTACCACTCTCTGGCTTCTCCCTCAAAGCCAATGTCTCATCCAATTTACTACCTCATCCTGAATGCTAAGCAACTGAATCTCCTTGACCAGCTTCTTATGCTTGTCAAATGCCTTACTAAGGTCCATGTAAACAACATTCACTGCCTTGCCTTCATCCACTTTTCTGGTAACGTCCTCAATGTGATTGATTAGACATGGTGTACCACACACAGAACTTAGCTGACTATCCTTAATCAGTCCATGTCTATCCCAATACTTAAATTTCCAGTCCCTTCTGAATACCTTTCAATAACTTTCCCACAAATGATGTCAGGTCTCACCTGCCCATAATTTCTTGGTTTCTGTTTCGAGCCTTTCTTAAACAGTGGAACAACATTGGCTATCCTCCAATCCTCTGGTACCTCTGCTGTCGCTAAGGATGTTTTAAGTATCTCTGCTTGGGCCCTGGCAATTTCTGCACTTGCCTGCAGTAGGGTCCAAGGGAACACATTGTCAGGTCCTGGTGATTTATCCACACTAATTTTCCTCAGGGTAACAAACACCTTCTCCTCTGTAATCTGTACAGGGTCCATGAAGTTGATGCTGCTTTGCCTCACTTCTGTAGTTTTTCTATCCGTTTCCCAAGGAAATAAAGGTGCAAAGAATGCATTTATGATCTGCCCCATCTCTTTTAATTCCACACATAGGTTATCATTCTGATTTTCCAGAGGATGAATTTTGTCTCTTGCAATCCTTTAGCTCTGCATATCTGTAGAATCCCTTAAGATGCTCCTTCATCTTGACTGCTTGAGCAATCTCATGCCTTCTTTTAGTCTTCCTGATTTCTTTCTAAAGTGGAGGTCGATAGGTTCTTGATTTGTAGGTTCTTGATTTGTCTGTGTGTCAGAGGTAACGGGGAGAAAGAAGGAGACAGGGGTTGAAAAGGATAATAAATCAGCCAAGATGGAATGGTGTTAACAGACTTGATGGACCGAAGTGTCTATTAGTCTTATGATATTCAGCCGCAATGACAGTCATTCATTATTGCTGCCATTGCTCCAAAGAAAAAAGTGTGGTTATGTTTTAGAAAGCAGATTTTTTTACAGAAAAACAGACCTAATTTGTGTTACATTTAAATCAGAATCATAATTAGAATCAGAATCACTTTACCAGAATTGAGTGTGGTTTGGAGCTAAGCATAAAACATAGGACAATACCATAATAGACAATACAAAGGCAATGGACAATTTACAAGACAACAGTGCTAACAGCCATGAGCAATCAACAATTAGCAGAGCGGTCACATGCACAGACGTCAATAAATTTGAATATATGAACAGACTCAATAATTATCAACAGAACAAGGAGGGCAAGAAAAAGCATTTAACGGATATTGTGCAGGGATGATTGGGGTATTACACTGGGGTGAGTTTTGTTGAGAAGCTGGATAGCTACAGGAAAGAAGCTTCGGACATGGTGTGTAGTCCTGATGGTGATGGACTTGTAGCATCTCCCTGGCAATGTGGTGAATAGCTGACTGCAAGGGTGGATGGTGTCAGCAGTAATTTTTTTTCAGCTCTTTTCTTCACTCTGGCGATGAACAGGTCTTTTAATGTCGGTAGCTGGCAGCCAATGATCTTCTCTGCTAAGCGGAAGACATTATGCGACCTTGGACTTGGAGAGGGAGGATGCGGGGGGAAACCAAACAGTGACAGAGGTGGTCACAACACTCTCAATGATAGCTGAATAAAAACTCATCAGGATACACCCTGAGCTGTTAAGTTTCCAAACCTGGTGTAAGAACAGTCTCTGCTGGCTTCCCTAGTGATGAGCGTAACGTGTTTGTCCCATTTCAGTGTATTGGCAATGGTAGACCTCAGGAATTTGAATGACTCGACCACAGGCACAGTTAAAAATCTATAAATTACAATAAGAAATGTAAAACTATTCATTTCCTAGGGATGGGCGTGGTAGGTAGGGGTTGTCAGAGAAGTCAATCATCATTTCCACTGTCTTGAGAGCATTAAGCTCCAAGTTTTATTGCTTGTATCTTTTTTTCACTTCCTTTCTGGAGAATCAGATGAGCTTAGTTGAGAATGGAACAGGCTTATGTTGATTATTTATCCAAAACTTTCCATGTTTTTGGGGTGTAGAGTGGCAGTCCCTCATTTTCTGGCTATCTTTGAGGACATTTGGCTCTGCTGTCATGATTCTAAAGCTGTCATCAGAATCGCGCCTCTCCTCCGTCTGCCTTCAATTCCTCTAAGTTAGGTACCTCAAGCAGCCCACTGAATGAAACAGTGGCTGCATTTGTGCTCCTGTGCTTTAAGAGGTCCAGACATTACATCACCTCATGCCACACTTCCTGAAATTACCTACGGTTATTGTACTCAACTGCACAAATCAATTTTCTTATGCGCACAAAATTTTGCAAAGAGTGCCTATTGAACAAGAAAATATTAGCACCAGCATCGTGCATAGCATCATTTCATAATTGGAATCATAATCTGGTTTAATATCACTGATATATGCATGAAATCTGTTACTTTGCGGTAGCAGTTCAGTGTAATATATTAAAAAACCTAACAATTATAATAAGGAATATAAGACCATAAGAAATAGGGGCATCGAGTCTGCTCCACCACTTTATTATGGCTGATCCATTTCCCTCTCAGCCCTGATCTCCTGCCTTCTCCTCGTATCCCTTCAAAGAAACATAGAAAACCTACAGCACAGTACAGGCCCTTCGGCCCACAATGCTGCGCCGAACATGCCCTTACCTGAGAAATTACCAAGGGTTACCCATAGCCCTCTATTTTTCTAAGCTCCATATATCTGTCCAGGAGTCTCTTAAAAGACCCTATTGTATCCGCCTCCACCACCGTCGCCGGCAGCCCATTCCACACACTCAGCACTCCCTGCGTGAAAAAACTTACCCCTGACAACTCGTCTGTACTACTTCCAAGCACCTTAAAACTGTGCCCTCTCGTGTTAGCCATTTCAGCCCTGGGAAAAAGCCGCTGACTATCCACACGATCAATGCCTCTCAACATCTTATACACTTGCCCTGACTAATCGAGAATCTATCAGCCTCTGCCTTAAGTATACTCAATGATTTGGTCTCCACAGCTGCCTGCGGCAACAAACTCCATAGATTCACCACTTTCGGGCTAAAGAAGTTTTCCTTCAAAATATACAATATATACAATAAATTAGGCTAAATAAGAAGTGCAAAAATTGAAGAAAAATGTGAGGTCTGTTCAGAAATCCGATGCTGAAGGAAGAAGCTGTTCCTAAAATGATGTGTGTGTGTGTGGCTTCAGACTCCTTTACTTCCTCCTTGATGGTAGCAATGAGAAGACTGCATGTCCTTGGTGATGGATGCTGACTTTTTGAGATACTGGTTTTTGAAGATGTCCTCGATAATTTTTGCATGTGGCTTCAGACTTGAATGAGTATCTACCTTCCTTTGCTTCTGGGTTCCTGTATTCCAGAATGAAAGACTGAGGATTCCTGATTGTCATACTCTCTGTTGCTCTAGAGATCTGTAAAGATGAGAATATTCGTTTCTTGTGATAAAACCATTAAATGCAACGGAGGTGTTGAGACGTTTTGTTGCAGTATCTTAATTTTCCACCTGTCAAAAATCTGTACCTTGCTTTACTTAGCTTAGTTATATATGACCACTAGGGAGTGAGTATTCTTGGAATAATTCCCCATTTGTAAAGTTGCTGGGCTGGCGCCAATTGCTGTCAAGTCGCAGAGACTGTTAGGTCCTTCAGATTTCTACAATGTTTAGAATCCTTTAGAATGCCGACTACACTCTTCGGCTGAACGTCAAATCTCCGCGTGACATGTTTGCATTAAGTTTTTTTCTGACATTTTTCAGCCCATTTTTCCCATCGGTTAAGGGTGAATGGTGAAATACTTAAAGAGAACCTGATGGGGGATTTCTTCACCCAGAAGGTGGTAAGAGCGTGGAACAAGCTGCCAGTGGATGTGGTGGATGCAGGTTTGATTGCAGCACTTAAGAGAAATTTAGGCAGGGACATGGATGGGATGGGTACGCAGATCAATGGGATGTGGCAGAATAACAGGATGTCATAGACTAGATGGGCTGAAGGGGCTGTTGCTCTCTGTAGTTACTATGACTATGACTATATGATGGTGCTTTGGCCATTTGTTATGTTGGTGGTAATATGAGAATGCAGGTGAAATTGCTGTTCTGAAGGTAAGGTAACTATTTATGGTTCTATTACTATTTATTATTTATGGTGCAACTGTAAGGAAAACCAATTTCCCCTGGGATCAATAAAGTATGACTATGACTATGACTAAGGTCGATTAGACCTCCATTGTCCTAGGCTGGGTTGAGAGGGAAAATTGAAAGCCATGGTGACCAGACTCGATGAGCCAAATGGCCTAATTCCTCACCTACTGTACATCTTATGGTCTTATGAAGAAATTATTGTTAATGCTTTAACACTGGAGTTTTTTCAGAATCAGAATCATGCTTGTTATCATTGGCATGCAGCATGTTGTGAAATTTGTTGTTTTTGCGGCAGCAGTATAACACAAGTCAAAAAAATAATTATTATGAGTTACATAATACAAAATAAATAAATAAATAGTGCAAAAAAGGGTATTGTTCATGGGCTCATGGACTGTTCAGAAATCTGATGGCAGAGGGGAAGAGGTTGTTTCTAAAACACTGAGTGTGTCTCTTCAGGCTTCTGTAACTCCTGCTTGATGGTAGTAATGAGAAGAGGGCTTGTCCCGGACGGTGAGCATCCTTAATGATGGATGGCGCCTTTCTGAGGCTCTGCCTTTTGATGATGTCATCAGTGGTGGGGAAGATTGTGCTGGCTAAGCCTACATCTTTCTGCAGCCTCTTCTGATCCTGTGCATTGGTGCCACCATACCAGGTAGTGACGCAACCACTCAGTCTGCTCTGCATGGCACACCTGTAGAAATTTGCTAGATTCTTTGACTTACATTGTGTGCATTGTTCTTGTTTGGTACTTATTGATCCTAAGACAGATCCTATTAGTCTTGATATTTTTTTTTGAATGATTGCAAAATATGAAAACATATTCTTGTCTTTGAAAATAATTTCTCTTAGCTTACATTCATATTTTTGAGCTTATTCAAAAGATTCTTAACTAAAATTAGTTTTCTGTTCTGAATGCACTTTGGAAACATGGCTAACTGTATATCGGAAATGATAGAGTGCCTGAGGTTTATGGGTGGAATTGTATTGGAAGAAACTTGAGATGAGAATTAGCTGGTGCAGTGGATGAATCCTCAGTATTTACTCCTGGCATAAATCATGTACTTAAGTCCAACAACAATGAATTAAAGCTCCCTTTATCTTTTGGTTGTATGGCTTCCAAGTAAGATGGGTTTTTAGAATTAATTCTGTTCCCAGCTGATTGCTTCCTTTTGTCCTTACCCACCAACCCATGATCCTCCACATCAACACATGATCCTCCACGACTTCCACCATCTCCAAGGGGATCCTACCACCAAACATGCATCTCTTTACCTCCTCCCCCATCTCTCTGCTTTCCTCAGGGATCACTTCCTCATGACTTCCTTGTCCATTCATTGCTCCCCACTAATCTCCCTCCAGGTACTTATCTCTGCACACAGCCCAAGTGCTACACCTACCGATACACCTCCTCCCACACCTCCATTCAAGGCCCCAGGCAGAACATCCAGGTGAGGCAACACCTGCATTGTGTCCAGTGCTCCTGATGCAGCCTCCTCCACACTGGTGAGACCTGTTATAAGTTGGGGGTGGGGGGATGTTGCTTCGTTGAGCATCTCTGCTCCATCCGCCAAAAGCAGAACTTCCCAATGGCCAAGCAATTTAAATACAATTCCCATTCCCATTCCAATATGTCGGTCCATGACCTTCTCTTGTGCCAAGATGAGGCCACCCACAGGGTGGAAGAGCAACACTTTATATTCTGTCTGGGTAGCATCCAACCTGATGGCATGACTATCAATTTAACGTTCCGGTAAAAAATATTCCCTCTCCTCCCCTCTTCTTCTATTCCCCACTCTGGCCGCTTACCTCTTCTCACCAGCCTATCATCTCCCCTTGGATCCCTTCCTCCTTTCCTTTCTCCTATGGTCCACTCTCCTCGCCTATCAGATTTCTTCTTCTCCATCCTTGACTTTTCCTAACACCCTGGCTTCACCTACCACCTTCCAGCTATCTATCCTTCTTCCCCTCCCGCCACCTTTTTATTCTGGCATCTCACCCCTTCCTTTCCAGTCCCGAAGAAGGGTTTCAACCCGAAATGTCAATTGTTTGTTCAGTTCCATATGTGCTGCCTGACCTGCTGAGTTCATTCAGCATTTTGCTTGTGTTGCATTGGACCTCCAGCATCTGCAGAATTACTTATATTTAGGATTGTTTCTATGTTGCAAATTCATTAAGGAGATAGATTGGAGGTTAGGTTGGCGCAGTGGTGTAGAGGCTGACGTAATGCTTTACAGCCCCAGTGATCAAAAGATTGGGATTTAATTTCCATCGGTCACTGTAAGGAGTTTGTATGTTCTCCCCGTCACTGCGTGAGTTTCCTCCAGGTGCTCTGGCGTATGGGTTTGGGGCTGTAAATTGTGAGCATGTTATATTGGCGTCAGAAGCATGGTGACTCCTGCGTGCTGCCCCCAGCACAATCCTTGGACTGTGTTAGTCACAGACACAAACAACATATTTCATCATGTGACAAATAAAGCTGATCTTTAATCTTTATCTTTTATAACTTTTGCTTAACAGAAAGGTTGGCGGTGTTTGGATGAAAGAGTCACCACATCGTATAGTTGAGGTGCTCTTCTGTGTCTAGTGCAGAAACAAGATTTAGGACACTGGAGAAGATCTGCATCAAACCATGCTATTCCTGACCTCACATTTTTCTTCTGACTTCTTGGCCCCAACTTCTCTTTTAACACTTAATCTAGTTGGCAGATGGGTTTCCCTTTGTTACTTGCTGGAAGTAGTAAAAATTGGAGGTGGAAACTAAGCTGGCTCGTTGTATCAAGACCCAGTATATTGCTGTAAATTCCTCAATGTTATTATTTCAGAGTACCCGTCGTTGGCCCAGCATATAAGTGCAATTCTGAAGAGAGCAGGGCAGCACCTCTACTTCCTTAGGAGTCTGGAAAGATTCGGCACGACGTCTAAAACTTTTGACAAACTTCAATAGATGTGTGGTGGACAGTATCCTGGCCTGTTATTGAAACACCAATGCCCTTGAAATGGAAATCCTACAAAAAGTAGTGGATACGACCCAGTCCATCACAGGGAAATCTGTTGGCACCATTGAGCACCTCTACACGGAACGCTGTTACAGCAAAGCAGCATCCATCAGTAGGGACCTCCACCACCCAGGACGTGCTATCTTCTCACTTCACACAATAGAAGTCAAAGCACCCAGCAAATTTCTACAGAGGTACCATGGAGAGCATACTGACTGGATGCACCACTGCTTGGTACGGTGGTGCCAATGCACAGGATGAAAAGTCATAGTCATAGTCATAGTCATAGTTATACTTTATTGATCCCGGGGGAAAATGGTTTTCGTTACAGTTGCACCATAAATAATTAAATAGTAATATGTAAATTATGCCAGTAAATTATGAAATAAGTCCAGGACCAGCCTATTGGCTCAGGGTGTCTGACCCTCCAAGGGAGGAGTTGTAAAGTTTGATGGCCACAGGCAGGAATGACTTCCTATGACGCTCTGTGTTGCATCTCGGTGGAATGAGTCTCTGGCTGAATGTACTCCTGTGCCCAACCAGTACATTATGTAGTGGATGGGAGACATTGTCCAAGATGGCATGCAACTTGGACAGCATCCTCTTTTCAGACACCACCGTCAGAGAGTCCAGTTCCATCCCCACAACATCACTGGCCTTACGAGTGAGTTTGTTGATTCTGTTGGTGTCTGCTACCCTCAGCCTGCTGCCCCAGCACACAACAGCAAACATGATCACCCTGGCCACCACAGACTCGTAGAACATCCTCAGCATCGTCCGGCAGATGTTAAAGGACCTCAGTTTCCTCAGGAAATAGAGAGGCTGCAGAAGGTTGCAGAAGGGTACAATCTGCCCGACCAATGAGGACATCTTAAAAAGGCGTGCCTCAAGAAGGCACCATCCATCATTAAGGACCCTCACCATACGGGACGTGCACTCTTCTCACTACCACCATTAAGGAGGAGTTACTACCATTGCTACCATTAGTATCATTAAGGAGGAGTGTCCTCAGGCCTGAAGACACACCCTCAGTGTTTTAGAAACAATCTCTTCCCCTCTGTCATCAGATTCCTGAGCCCATGAACAATACCAAACTATTCCCTTTATGCACTAATTACTTATTTCTTTTTTATTACTGTAACTCATAATAATTATTTTTTGACTTGTGTTACACTGCTGTCACAAAAACAACAAATTTCTCAACATGCTCTATGCCAATGATAACAAAGATGATTCTTTTTCAATATTTTTATTAGTTTCCACATAGAAGACTACGGAGTACAGGAAAGTGTATATAAAAGGTCAAAAAAAGATTTTTTTAAAACTACCAATTACATTATACCTATTCATAATGGCAATCTAATTACCCCATATTCATGTAGGTTAGTCAATAGTTATATTGAAATATACTAATTTATTACAAAAAAAAGAGTCTAACCCCTACGAAGACCGAAGCTGTTTATTAAGGAGAAAAAAGGTAAAATACCTTTTCGTATAATAAAAAGTTAATAATAACCAACATCTGAATTTAAACAACGAATTGAGGGTTTTGAAAGTTTTGAAAATAATTCAGAAAGGGTCTCCACAATGTTTGAAAGTCTTGACGAGATTCAGAAATTGAACAATGAATCTTCTCTAAATCTAAGCATGACATAGCGTCGCATAGCCATTGAGCATGAGTAGGAAGAGGAACATCTTTCCATTTAAACAAAAGTGCCCTCCTAGCTATAAGAGAGCTAAAGGCCAAAATATGTAAATCAGATGTTTTCAGCTTGATATCTTGTCCTGCAACAATACCGAATAGGGCCGTCAGAGGATTAGGCTTAAAATTGACTTTGAAAAGTAAAGAAAAAGTTTGAAAAACTTTCTTCCAAATTTGTCAAGACACGGACAAATCCAAAACATGTGAATTAATGAAGCTTCTCCATTATTACATCTGTCACAGTAGGGAGATATATCTGAATAAAAACGAGATAGCTTATCTTCAGTCAGATGAGCTCTATGTACCACCTTAAATTGTATGAGGGAATGGCGAGCACATAGCGATGAAGTATTAACCAATTAAAAAATTTCATTCCGAGTTTCTTCAGATATTGATGTCTGTAAATCTTGTTCCTAGAGATTCTTAATTTTGTCTAAAGGAACATTCCTCGTCTCCAGTAACAGACAATAAATATTAGATATTGAACCATTATGAAAAGGTGTCAAATTAAAAATTACGTCTAGTAAGTTCTTATCTGAGCATAACTGAGATCTTAGAAAGTCTTAGAAATGTGCATAATTGAGATCTTAGAAAGTCTCTGATTTGTAGATATCTAAAAAAATGAGTTTTGGGTAAGCTATATTTGGCTGACAATTGCTCAAATGAGAAAAAATTTCCTCCAACAACCAGATCCCCAAAACATTTAATACCCAACCTGTACCCTTCTTTAAAAACTAAATCAGTCATGGAGGGTTTAAAAAGGAAAAATGTTTTCTAAATTGTATCCAGATCCTCAGAGTATGTTTAACTATTAAATTATCAGTTAGTTTACTTACAAATAAAGGAAGTAAGGATCCAAGAAGAGAAATAATAGAAAATTTATTAACAGAGTTAGCTTCTAAAGAAACCCATACCAGACAGTCTACACAATTAACATAATATAGCCAAAACATAAGATATTGTATATTAACTGCCCAGTAATAAAACCTAAAATTAGGTAAGGCTAAATCTCCAGACTTTTTAGGTTTTTGAAGATGAACTTTATTTAAACAAGGACGTTTTGTTTTTCCATATATAGGAGGATAAAATAGATTCAAGAGAGTCAAAAAAGGATTTAGGAATAAAAACAGGTAAAGCCTGAAAAAGATATATAAATTTAGGTAAAATATTCATTTTAATAGAATTAAGTCGTCCAATCAATGATATTGAAAGAGGTGACCAATTTAATAATGTCTTTTTTACATGGTTCACTAAAGTAAGAAAGTTTTCTTTAAACAGGTGTTTGTAATTCTTAGTGACTGTTACACCCAAATAAGTAAATTGATTCCTTACAATTTTAAAAGAGAGATTAGTATTAATTGATACCAAATAATTTAATGGAAATAATTCACCCTTATGTAGGTTCAATTTATATCCTGAAAACCGGCTAAAATGGGAGAGTAAAGAAAGTATGTAAGGTACTGAGGTCTCAACATTAGAGATAAAAAGCAATATGTCATCAGCATAAAGCCAGATTTTGTGGGTGATACCTCTCCTTAAAATACCACAAATATCATTAGATTCTTGAAAAGCAACGGCAAGGGGTTCTAAAGCTAGATCAAAAAGCAAAGGACTCAACAGACAGCCTTGCCTAGTTTCGCGTTGAAGTTTAAATGGTTTGGAATTTTGAAAATTAATGAGAACCCGAGCAGAAGGAGATAAAAAAAGTAATTTAATCCATTGAATAAAATCTGGTCCAAAATTAAATTTTTCTAAGGTTTTAAATAAATAATTCCATTCAACCCGATCGAAGGTCTTCTCAGCATCTAAGGATATCACACATTCCAATATCTCATGAGAAGGAGATTCTGAAAAAATTCCAATGTTAAAACATTGACAATAATTTGATCATAAGATCATAAGACATAGGAGTGAAATTCAGGAAGAAAGTGCAGCTGCCTTAGGACTCACACCACCAGGTGAAGGAACAGTTATTACCCCTCAACCAACAGGTTCTTGAACAAGTGGGGATAACTTCACTCGCCCCATAATTGTAATGTTCCCACAACCAATGGATACACTTTCAAGAACTTGTCATGGCATATTCTTGATATTTAATGCTTATTTATTATTATTATGATTTCTTTCTTTTTGTATTTGTGCAGTTTTTTGCCTTTTGGGCACTGGTTGAAAGCCCAAGTTGGTGCAGCCTTTCGTTGATTCTGTTATGGTTATTAGTCTATGGATTTATTGAGTATGCCCACAGGACAATGAATCTCAGGGTTGTATATGCTACTTTGATAATAAATTTAATTGGAATTTTGAACTTTGAACTGTAGAATATATCGATGCAAGCACTTACATTCTACCCGGTTTAATGTCTTCCACTCATCTACATCATTGGAGTTGACTTACTAATTCATCCTGATCAGCTGTGCATTGTGAGTGTCACTTTGCTCTGTATGTGGTCTCCAGACATTTTCTTTAAATCCCTTCTTCAACCAGATGTCTGGTGACCACCACCAACTCAGCGCTGTCTATAGCTTCTCTGCCCACTTGTACTCTGCATATCACTCTCTGCTGTAATGAGCTCTTCGGGCTTGTATGGGGAGCTGGAGAATGTTGGTTAATTATTGTTTAACGAGAGTCATTAACCATTTAGAGTTCCTTATGTTTTTTCTTGAGTGACTCACGTTTTGTAATGCAGTCTCCTGGTGCTTTCTGTTTAAACCTGTAAAGTTGATTTGGATAGGCTGGGGGATACTGTGTTACTTGTACTATTTAAGCGGGTGCCTGATTAGTGCGAATCATGGGGTCCTAGTTTTGAGAATGTTCTGTCTCCCAGGGTTGCTCAGCTAAGTCACTGAAATTCTGTTGGAACCCTTATGAATAAACTTTTCATTGCCATCTCTATATTGGAGCCTGTCTTTCCTCCGTGCTTTGGTTCCAACATTTTCAGCGCACATCATGACACTTTGCATTTTCTTCTGGCATATAAACTAGTGTTCCTGGGGGAATAATTCTGGATCATAAAGGAGGAATGTTCAGAGAAGATAAAAGATTGGCTTAATTATTTGTCACATTCACGTCAGAAGATGGAAACACTGTAAAATTTATCACTTTCATCAACACTTGACACGGTCCAAGGATGTGCTGGGGGCAGCCTTCAAGTGTCACCATGCTTTCAGGATCAGCACAGCATGCACACAACTTACTATCCATAACCTGTACATCCTTGGAATATAGGAGAAAAGCAAAACGCTCAATTCTGCTCACCTCACTACAAGAAGGATGTGGATACTATAGAGAGAATGCTGGGGAGATTTACAAAGATGACATCTGGATTGGAGAGCATGCCTTATGAGAATAGGTTGAGTGAAATTAGCTTTTTCTCCTTAGAGCAACAAAGGATGAGAGGTCACCTGATAGAGGTGTATAAGATGTATTGATCATGTGGATAGCCAGAGGCTTTTTCCCAGGGCTGAAATGGCTAACACGAGGGGGAATAGTTTTAAGGTGCTTGGAAGTAGTTACAATGGGGATGTCAGGGGTAAGTTTTTCACGCAGAGAGTGGTGGGTGCACGGAATGCACTGCCAGCGAAGGTGATAGAGGCATATACATAGGGTCTTTTAAGAGACTTTTAGGTAGATGGAGCTTAGAAAATGGACGGCAATGTTATAGGGAAATTCGAGGTAGTTTCTGGGGTAAGTTGCGTGGGCTGGTGCAACATTGTGGGCGGAAGGGCCTGAAATGTGCTGTAGATCTCTATGCTCTATGTTAAGAAACCCAACGTACAAACTCTTTATAGACAGTGGTGGGAATGAAACCTGGTCTACTGACAGACCGTGACGGTATTGACCCCAGATCGCTGGTGCTGGAATAGCTTTATGCTAACCATTACACTGCCATTCTGCATCTACTCTGCACACATTCTGAGCACACTGCCTTGTTTGGATTTAAAGTTACTTTCATTCAGAAGATTACTAGGCATATCACAAGGTTGAAGCACCACATCATACATCAATACAGATCAATGGAGATTAAGTATCATTAGTTCCTGTCTGAGCCCTGTCTGTTGAAACAAGTGCCTCGGTATCAGATCCACGATGAATCTAAGTGAAATTTTGCAGCAGAGATCAATTCAGGAAGAGATGATTTGTATATTCCCAGTGCTAACCTTGTCTTCCTCTACTCCCTCTGGGGTTTGAACTTTGTAAGTGGCAGGAACTCAGGGGTGAAGAGCAGAGGTCAAAGTTTAATTAGACAAACAGAGCCTTCCTCAAACTGACCTCCGTCAGGAAAACGTGAATATCTTTATTACTGATGTGAGAAAGAGAGAGAGAGAGAGAGAGAGAGAGAGAGAGAGAGAGAGTGAGAGAGGGAGGATAAAGAGCAAGAGAGAGAGAAAAATAAAGAGAATGAGAGTGAGGAAGAGAGAGGGAGAGATAGTTTTAAAAACTGCATTTCTTACATTTATCTGTGCAGTGTAAATCTATTCATTTTGTAACAACAGTATCCAATTTATTAAAAATCACTGTCCGATGGGGAAGAGTGAGGAGGATCTCATTGAAACCCAGTGAATATTGAAATAACAAGATAGAGTGGATGTGGAAATAATGTTTCCTTAAGTGAGAGAGTCTAGTATCAGAGGGCACAACTCAGAATTTAAGGATGTCCCTTAAGAACGGAGATGAGGAGGAATTTCTTTAGCCAGAGGGTGGTGAATCTGTGAAAATCATTGCTACAGGTGGCTTTGTTAGCCAAGTCATTTGGTATATTTA
This sequence comes from Mobula birostris, assembly GCF_030028105.1. NCBI lineage: Eukaryota > Metazoa > Chordata > Chondrichthyes > Myliobatiformes > Myliobatidae > Mobula > Mobula birostris. The sequence continues at coordinate 15,335,257 of NC_092370.1, forward strand.
AAGTAGAGATTGTTAGGTTCTTGATTAGTAAGGGCGTCAAAGGTTATGGAAAGAAGGCAGGAGAATGGGGTTGAGAGGGACAATAAATCAGCCCTGATGGAATGACAGAACAGACTCCATGGGCCAAGTGACCTAATTCTGCTCCTATGTCTTATGGTGTTAGTGACAGGGTATGATGAAAGGGAGTGAGGAGTTAAGGATTCAGACAGGGGTATTACACATTGAGAAAGCACCGGGGAAAGGAATTAATGGCCAGGAATCCACCAGAGCTTGAAATCCTAATATTCTGAATCAGTATAGAGCAAAAAGAGAATATCAAGGTGGTGTTCATGGCCTAATTTTGCTCTTATGCCTTAAGGTCTATGTCTAATGAGAATAAGTTCAGTGATCTGGTAGCCATGCTTCATCCTAGCCCAGGCCCTGGAAGTTGGAAGGCTTTTCAAAGGTATCAAGCATCTTATTTCTCAGCTGAAGTCAGCTCACAGTAGATGCCACTGAATGTTTACTCTTCCTAGTAACCCTGGGCCTCCCAATGGGACCAAAGTTGAAGTTGAAGTCTTCTTATATTTCTGGAGTCACCTACACTGGACCCAAGCAGAGACCTATCAAGCATAAGGGTAAATTGACACTAAGGAAGATCTAAACACTTGTACACAGGTCCTTTGGCCTTCAGTCAAAGTCAAAGTTCGCCCAAGTAAAATTTATTATCAAAGTACATATACAGTACGGCATATACAGATTTATTTTCTGTCAGGCATTTACAGGAAAATAAAGAAATACAATAGAATTTATGAAAAATACTACATAAACAAAGACTGACAACCAATGTGTAAAAGAAGACAAATTGTGCGAATAAAAAATTATTTGATTGATTATTTTCAAGCAAAATGAAAATTAGATTGATTTCAATGGTTCAATGGCTCGACGCTTTAATTTAATATTAGAGAATGCGTACAGGTACAACCTGAAATTCTTACTCTTCACAGACATCCATGAAAAGGAAGAAAACCTCCAAAGAATGAATGACAAAAAACATTAGCACCCCAAAGCCCTCCTCCCCCTCCTCACACTTGCTCCAGCAGAATCATCAACCCACCCGCCTCCCCCACCAGCCACCTTGCAAGCAACAACAAGGCCATGATCTAGAGTCCATCAAAAAACTACTGTCATAGAACCATAGAACCATAGAAACTACAGCGCAGAAACAGGCCCTTTGGTCCTTCTTGGCTGTGCCGAACCATTTTCTGCCTAGTCCCACTGACCTGCACACGGACCATATCCCTCCATACACCTCCCATCCATGTATCTGTCCAATTTATTCTTAAATGTTAAAAAAGAACCCGCATTTACCAACTCGTCTGGCAGCTCATTCCATACTCCCACCACTCTCTGTGTGAAGAAGCCCCCCCCAATGTTCCCTTTAAACTTTTCCCCCCTCACCCTTAACCCATGTCCTCTGGTTTTTTTCTCCCCTTGCCTGAGTGGAAAAAGCCTGCTTGCATTCACTCTATCTATACCCATCATAATTTTATATACTTCTATCAAATGCTTCTACGCTCCAGGGAATAAAGTCCTAACCTATTCAACCTTTCTCTGTAACTGAGTTTCTCAAGTCCCGGCAACATCCTTGTAAACCTTCTCTGCACTCTTTCAACCTTATTTATACCCTTCCTGTAATTTGGTGACCAAAACTGAACACAATACTCCAGATTCGGCCTCACCAATGCCTTATACAACCTCATCATAACATTCCAGCTCTTATACTCAATACTTCGATTAATAAAGGCCAATGTACCAAAAGCTATCTTTACGACCCTATCTACCTGTGACGACACTTTTAGGGAATTTTGTATCTGTATTCCCAGATCCCTCTGTTCCACTGCACTCCTCAGTGCCTTACCATTAACCCTGTATGTTCTACGTTGGTTTGTCCTTCCAACGTGCAATACCTCACACTTGTCAGTATTAATTTCCATCTGCCATTTTTCAGCCCATTTTTCCAGCTGGTCCAAGTCCCTCTGCAGGCTCTGAAAACCTTCCTCACTGTCTACTACACCTCCAACCTTTGTATCATCAGCAAACTTGCTGATCCAATTTACCACATTATCATCCAGATCATTGATATAGATGACAAATAACAATGGACCCAGCACTGATCCCTGTGGCACACCACTAGTCACAGGCCTCCACTCAGAGAAGCAATTCTCTACCACCACTCTCTGGCTTCTTCCATTGAGCCAACGTCTAATCCAATTTACCACCTCTCCATGTATGCCTAGCCACTGGATTTTCCTAACTAACCTCCCATGCAGAATCTTGTCCATCCCAACACTTCAGTATCTCAAACAGACTCTTGCTCTCACTAACGAGGGATGCTCCAGTCCTGAAACACAGCAAGAGGGAGATCATCAGCTCGCTGTTTCGGTGCTACAAGCTGCAGTGTTGCTTCTTTTGACAGTAGCGTACACTGCTGTCTCGATGTTTCAGTCAGTGACACCAGTGAGGAAACGGGTTGTCCACAGGGCTGCACCCCGAAGGTGCACGTCCTCCAGGTGGCACCTGGAAATACCAAAATACACCAGGCTGCTCGGTGAGCTCCGCGAGAACTCACTGCCGTGAAGAACCACAGTTTGAGCGCAGCTGCCAATCACGGACTCTGACAGGATCTCAGCCACCCTGAAATTGGAAGAAAAGACACTAAAAGAGAAGAAATTAACTGTTTCATGGATAAACTGGAAGAAGTTGCCCAGGTCAGTAAAAGCCTTATGCCATCTTTAGCTCTTCCCTCTCCTCACATCTTAGAGTAGTTGTAAAGGTCAGCACAGCATTGTTGGCTGAAGGGCCTATACTGTGATGTAATGTTCTATGTTCTAATACTGAGAACAAGAGTTGAGAATATGTGATCATTAAAGCTCTTTTGGCTCAATTTGAAAAATAATGGTGAGTTCTCCCAGTATCTGGGACAACATTCTACCCTCAGCCAACTGGCCAGCAGAGGATTAAGTGCATCTTATGGTTGTCTCTGAGACAATATTGACAAAGAACTTGCAGGAGTTTCACAGATGCAAAGTGAATCCTATCTCGTTTTATTTTCTTTAGCTTTCCCATGTTGGGAAGGGGATTAGTTAAGTGCAAGTTGTTTTCATCGTTCTAATTCAGATTTGGTGTCAGATGCATTGAACTGCTCACTCGTTAACTGGTTGCCAAGGTAAATCAAAGAGGATCATTGTCTTGAAATGAGAGGGTGGAAGATGTGATTAGCTGTGCTTTGATGAGTCAGGTGCTCGTACAATAGTGAGTCGACAATATGCTCATGTGCGGCTGTTTCTTCAGCACAGCTAATAGAGTGGAAACGTATACCTTTTAGAACTGTCATTCCTGTGATCTCTCAGCATTTCCACTAATATCTCTTGAAGTGTTTTTTACCTGGGTGTGCTATACCTTTGAGTTAGATCCCTGTACAAATAACTTTATTCACAAACACACTCAAACTCTCTTTCGCATACATGCACAAACTCTTTTGCGCACACACACACACACACAAACTCTCTCTCACACACACATAAACTCTCTTTCATACACATAAACTCTCTCTTACACACATAAACTCTCTCTCTCACACATAAACTCTCTCACACACATCAACTCTCTCACATGTAAACTCTCTCTCTCACACACTCTCTCTCACAGACACATATAGACTCTCTCACATACAAACTCACTCTCTCACACGCAAACTCTCTCTCACACACATAAACTCTCTCTCACACACACAAACTCTCTCTCACACACATAAACTCTCTCTCACACACTAACTCTCTCTCACACACACAAACTCACTCTCTCACACGCAAACTCTCTCTCTCACACACAAACTCACTCTCTCACACGCAAACTCTCTCTCTCACACACAAACTCACTCTCTCACACACTAACTCTCTCTCACACACATAAACTCTCTCTCACACACTAACTCTCTCTCACACACACAAACTCTCTCTCACACACATAAACTCTCTCTCTCACACACAAACTCACTCCCTCACACGCTAACTCTCTCTCACACACACACAACCTCTCTCACACACACACACAAACTCACCCACATGCAAACTTTCTCTCTCTCTCTCACACACACACACACACACACACACACACACACACCAACTCAGATAATGATCTTGTGAGAAGCTTTGAACTCAACCCTCCAAATGAGGTAGGAGCAGGAAAACTCAAATCCATTCAGTCTGCCTCTCTATTGTTTCTTTTTCCCTGGATTTATTTCTTGTTCGGTGTTTAATCACTCATTGAAGGACCTACACTGTAGTCATCGACATCTATTCTAACCATAGTATCACTAACTTCAGAGTATAGTAGCCCAGCTAGTTTTGTAGGATTGGAACCCACACCGGTTTAAGGTCAACATGGCTAACCTTCCCATGATTCTCAGCTCCCTGTTCTGAGGTGCTGATTGGGCACCTAAGTGTCTTGGTCTTGTGACAATAGAGACCAGAGGAAACAAAAGCTGTGTTTGAAATTTCAGATAAATATATTTACACTGCATAGCAATATTTCTTGGGGAAAGAAAAACTGAATAAACTGGGACTGCTTTAAGTATAAAAAAATGGGTTCTCAAACCACATAGATTTCCGGAACAAGAATATTTGCCAAACATTAACAATCAATTAAAATTTCACAGAAATTGGTATGTTCAATGCGCCATACCCAGATCTTACCCAGATGCACCATGGGATCAAATATTCTGCCCATATCTACAAGAAACTGCAGAGAATTGTGGACACAGCTCAGCACGTGACAGCAACAAGCCTCCCCTCTACGAACTCTGTCTAGACTTCTCACTGCCTCAGTAAAGCAGCCAGCTTAATCAAAGACCAATAATCTTCTCCTCACTCCATCAGACAGAAGCTGAAACACAAGTTTACACTTGTACACAAATCCACCAGGCTGAAGAACAGCTTCAATCAGACTCTTGAATAGACTGTTTCCTTATGACATCAGCCCATCTAAAGTATGCTCACCCCTCAGAGCCCACCCAGTCGTCTCATTTATTTTAAACCCAGTCTCTCTCACATACTGAGCAACATGCACAAAATGATGGGGGTTCTCAGCAGGTCAGCCAGCATCTATGGAAAAGAGTACAGTTGACGTTTCAGGCTCAAACCCTTCAGCAGGATGAGAGATTGAGGGGGGACTTGATAGAGGTGTTTCAAATTATGAGGGAGATTGATAAGAGTTGACGTGGATGGGCTTTTTCCATTGAGAATGGGGGAGATTCAAACAAGAGGACATGAGTTGAGAGTTAAAGGGCAAAACTTTAGGGGTAACATGAGGGGGAACTTCTTTACTCAGCGAGTGGTAGCTGTGTGGAACGAGCTTCCAGCAGAAGTGGTTGAGGCAGGTTCGATGTTGTCGTTTAAAGTTAAATTGGACAGCTATATGGACAGGAAAGGAATGGAGGGTTATGGGCTGAGTGCAGGACAGTGGGACTAGGTGAGAGTAAGAGTTCGGCACGGACTAGAAGGGCCGAGATGACCTGTTTCCGTGCTGTAATTGTTATGTGGTTATATGGGATTTGGGCCTAAACATTGACTGTACTCTTTTCCGTAGATGCTGCCTGGCCTGCTGAGTTCCTCCAGCATTTCGTGTGTGTTGCTGGGATTTCCAGCATCTGCAGATTTTCTCTTGTTTGTGATTGACTCTCTCACATGCCCATCACCGCCTCCCTGAATCTCCTGTCGTTCATTTGCACAACTTTTTTTTGTAGTTTCCAATTACCCTATTCAGAGCGCCTTTGGAGTGTGACAGTAGACGAATCACAATCAGAATCAGGTTTATTATCTTGGTGTATGTCATGAAATGTGTTGTTCCATGCAATATATAAAATATTACTGTAAGTTACAATAAGAAATATATGAAAAAACTAAATGTACTGTAAAAGGAGAGCGAAAGGTAAGGCAGAGTTCATGGGCATCACAGTTCGTTCAGAAATCTAATGGTGGAGGGGCTGAAGCTGTTCCTAAAGCATTGAATGTATGTCTTCAGGCCTCTGAACTTCCTCTCTGATGGCAGCAATGAGAAGAGGGCATGCCCTGGATGGTGAGGGTCTTTAATGATGGATGCTGCCTTCTTGAATCATTGCCTTTTGAAGATGTTCTCAATGGTGGGGAGGTTAGTGACCACAATGGAGCTTGTCAACTGGTACACTTGGCAGAAATCCACATGGCCACCGGTCGAACGTCCAAACCTCACACCAGGAGTACCCAAGATCAGGATTCAACCGAGTTGCTGGTGTTGTAATATGAATAAAATCACTGGAGGGCACTGAAGCTAATGGATACAAAATGTTTTATGCAACAAAATGGGACAATCTCAGAGGAATTGTTTGACCCAATATTACATGACACTTTATATGATAAAGATCAAAGGTAGTGACAGAAAAATTCTATAGTTACAATGTATCTACAGAGCTTCCTTTCAATGACGTATAATTTTCCCACATCCTTCTTTGCACCCACACTCCAGACACCCAAAATGAAGGTTAATCGGCTTTGTCAGGTTTTCAATTAACTGGTGTCCACAGCTCCAGGAAATTATTGTCCAGGGCTGCATTTTAAATCTAATCTACAATCCACATTCATGTCTAAAGATTGGTTGCTGAAATTAATATTTTGCCATATAACCTAACTCCAGACTACGACCTAACACCGGAACAAGAACTATCAAGAACCTATCAAAAGATAGCCAGCAGTCTTGTTTTTGCCGTCTTGCATTTTCCCACGTTGTACCTATCTGCCGTATTGCTGTCTGCTAACTTAGTTTGTCTCTATATCTCTGAGCTCACTTGCATCTTTCTTTCTCCTTGGGTCCTCAGCTCCCAGTGGAGCATGGGCCATTGATGACCCCCCATCGCCACTATCTAAAGTCAATGGTATGGTTGGAGTTTGTCAATGTTTCTGTAACCCATTGTGTCCACTGCACGGGGGGTTGGCCTGTACAGCTTCACCAGAGACCTGTTGGCTGGACTTCCACCTCTCACAGCAGCATTGGACTTTGAGAGGCCATTCGTATTGTTACGATTACTCAAATCATCACTTAGTCTCATGTCATGAGCAAGCTTAAATAGCTTATGTTTTGTTCTCTCAGCCAACCGAAAGACAGATCTATATTCAGGTTCATATTCAGAACCCACGAAAAGCACCCGGCCCTGATGCGGTACCTGGCCAAGTATTAAAGACCTGTGCTGATCAGCCAGCTGGAGTGTTCACTGAGGTGTTTAATCTCTCGCTTTGGCAGTCTGAGGTGACCACCTGTTTCAAGCAGGCTTCATTCATATCGGTGCCTAAGAAGAATATGGTAAACTGCTTCAATGACTGTCGTCCAGTAGCATTTACAACCACTGTGAAGAAGTGCTTGGAGAGCTTGGTGATGAAACATAACAACTCCTCTCGGAGAAGCGACTGGGACCCGCTCCAATTTGACTACTGGAGCAATTGGTCCGTAGCAGATGCCATTTCATCACTCAGTCCTGGGTCCATTGTCGTTTGTCATCCATATCAACAATCTGGATGATAATGCGGTAAACTGGATCTGCAAACTTGCAGGTAACATCAAGATCGTGGGTGCAGTGGGCAGTGAGGAATGCTATCATGGCTTGCAGTGGGACCTGGACTGGATGGGAAAATGGGCTGAGAAAAGGCAGTTGGCATTTAATGCAGACAGGCGTGAGGTGACCAACCAGGGTAGGTCTTACACAGTGAATGGTAGGGCACTGAGGAGTGTGGTAGAAGAGAACAATCTGGGAACACAGATCCATAATTCCTTGGAAGTGGCATCACAGGGTTGTAAAGAAAGCTTTTGGCATATCAGCCTGGCCCAGGCAGTTGTCTCTATGAGCTTTAAGGTCGCCACCATTGTGCCAGTGCCGAAATATTCCATTACCACAGGCCTGAATGACTTCCGCCCAGTTGCACTCACCCCCATCATTGCAAAGTGCTTTGAGAGACTGGTTCTATCACATCTGAAATCCTGTCTGCCCACTACCCTGGACCTCCATGAATTTGCCTATTGCACCACCAGGTCAACAGAGGATGCCATCTCCACGGCACTTCACTCTGCTCTGACCCACCTGGACAGCCCCAACTCTTACGTCAGAATGCTGTTCATTGACTTTAGTTCAGCATTCAATACTGTGATCCTTCCAAGGGGATTGCCAAGCTTCGCCAGCTTGGTATCAGCTCATCCCTCTGCAACTGGACCTTGGACTTTCCCAATCTGTTAAGTTAGACTACCTCTCCTCCTCCACTCTCACCCTGAATACCGGCGTGCCTCAAGGCTGTGTGCTGAGCCCTCTCCTGTACTCCCTTTTCACTTATGACTGCGTTCCTGTACACGGTTCTAACTCCATTATCAAGTTCGCAGACAACACCACGGTGGTTGGCCTGATCAGAGGGGATGATGAGACGGCCTACAGGGACGAGGTCCAGCACCTGGCCGCGTGGTGTGCCGACAACAACCTGTCCCTTAACACCCAGAAGACCAAGGAGATCATTGTGGACTTCAGGCATGCTAGGAGCCACACTCATGTCCCCATCTACATCAACGGAGCTGTAGTGGAGCATGTATCAAACTTCAAATTCCTTGGTGTCCACATTTCCGAGGATCTCACCTGGTCCCTGAGTTCCTCCATCCTGATCAAAAAGGCGCAACCGTGCCTTTATTTCCTGTGGCGCATCAAGAAAGCTCACCTCTATCCCAGGATACTGATGAACTTTTACCGCTGTACCATTGAGAGCACAGTCACCAACTGCACCTCAGTGTGGTATGGCAATTGTCCCGTATCAGACTGCAAAGCACTCCAGCGGGTGGTGAAAACTGCCCAGCGCATTATTGGCACCCATTGAGAACATCTATCATAAACGCTGCCTGGGCAGGGTGAAAAGCATTATCAAGGATGCATCTCACCCTAACCATGGACTTTACTCTCCTCTCATCCGGTAGGCGCTACAGGAGCCTCCGCTCCCGCACCAGCAGGCACAGGAAGGGCTTCTTCCCTGAGGCTGCGACCTGCTGAACCTCACATCACAGCGCTAAGCAGTATTGCACCCATATTGTACTGTCTCAGTACTTTTATATTTGTGTGCTGTAGCACTTACTTTTTATTCGCAGTTATTTTGTAAATAACACTATTTTTTGCATTTCTGGTTAGGTGCTAACTGCATTTCATTGGCTTTGTATCTGTACTCGGCACAATGACAATAAAGTTGAATCTAATCTAAACTAATCTAAAAAATCAATGTATTGAGAACAGGAAATGGGATGTTATGTTGAAATTTTATAAGATATCGGTGAGTACTAATTGGAGTATTGTTTCTAGTTTTAGTCACTAACCTACAGGAAAGATGGAAATAAGATGGAAAGAGAACAGAGAAAATTTTCAAGGATATTGCCGGGACTTGAGGTCTTCAGCTTTCGGGAAAGGTTCAATAGGTTAGGACTTTATTCCTTACAGTGCAAGAGAAGGAGGGGAGATTTGATAGGGGTATATAATTTATGGTGGCGTGTGGCCAAGTGGCTAGGGCGTTGGGCTCACGATCTGAAGGTTGTGGGTTCGCGTCTCGGCCAAGGCAGCGTGTTGTGTCTATGAGCAAGGAACTTAACCACACACTGCTCCAGTCCACCCAGCTGAAAATGGGTACTGGCAAATGCTGGGGGTTAACCTCGCGATAGACTGGCATCCTATCCGGGGGGGGGGGCGCAGTTTTGTACTCTCAGTCACTTCACATCACAGAAACCAGCATAGGCACTGGCCTGATGGGCCACAAGGCTTGGGACAGACTTTAACTTTAAATATAAATTATGAGGGGTATAGTTAGGGTAAATGCAAGCAGGCTTTTTCCATTGAGGTTGGTGAGACTAGAACTAGGGTTAAGGGTGAAAGGTGAAATGTTTAAGGGGAACTTGAGGGGAACTTCTTCACTCAGAGGACGGTGAGAGTGTAGAATGAGCCATTAGCACAAGTGGTGGATGCAGGGTTGATTTCAACACTTAAGAGATCTTTGGATGAGAGGCCTATGGTCTGGGTGCAGGTTGAAGGGACTTGGCAGAAAAATGGTTCAGCACAGGCTGGATGGGCCACAGGGCCTATTTCTGTTCTGTAGGGAAACAATGCAGAGACCAAAGCAAAAGTTACAAAAGAGAGATGTAGGACTGGAACACAGAATTCTAAAATGATAATGAGAGTAAAGGTACTTTATCTGAATGCCCATAGTAATTGGTATAAGATCAGTGAACTTGTGGCACAAATGAGTATAAAGGGTCGTTACAGAAATATAGTTGCGGAATGGGGATGATTGGAACTTAAGTATCCAGGGGTATGTGGTAATATGAAAGGAAAGACAGGAGGTAGGGAGGTTGGAATGTGCTTTTAAATAACAGTGAGATCAGAGTGACAGTAAGAGACGATATAAGATCTAATGAGCAGAATATTAAATCCATCTTGGTAGAGATTAAGAAAATCAAATGGAAAAAAATCATAAGTGAGATTTGTCTATAGGCCACAAAATAATAGCTTCACACTAACATGGATAATAAACCAAGAAATATAGGAAGTATACAGTACTGTGCAGTAATCTTAGGCACGTATATATAGTTGGTGCCTAAGAATTTTGCACCATATTGTATTTGACAGCATGGGGTGGAGAACCAATTTGTAAATCAGGCAGAAGCAAAGGATGTTGGGGATGGTAAGGGTGGAGTACTGTGGCTGAGATGTGGGACACACGGGTGAGAAGGAATGCCAGGGGCAGGGGATTTCGCAGGTGCAGGCACACCCAGCTCTGAGTCACCAGGATAGATCATTTGATTCCAAACAATTGAGTTATTGATCATTACAGAATGTCTCTCTGTTGTTTCTCTCACCCTGCTCTTTTTCCACTCTCAGTCCACAAAAGAGACCCATATCAGAATTAGGTTTATCGTCTCTTATATGTGTCATGAATTTGTTTTTTTGCAGCAACAGCAGTACAGAGCAATAAATAACCAATTTCCCCTGGGGTCAATAAAGTATGACTATGACTACTATGACTATGACTATAAAATTACTACAGTACTGTGCAGAAGTCTTAGGCTCCCATATATATATAGATGTACCTAGACTTTAGCACAGTACTGTATGAGAATGAAACAGTAGTTGTCAAGGAGGACTTTAACTTATACTTGGATAGGGCAGATCAAAATGGTCGAAGCAATCTTGAAAAGGGCTACATGGAGTTCAGTTATATTTTTCTTGAATACTCCCCTCCCTCTTCTCTCTTCTTTCATTCCCCATTCTGGCTCCTCTCTTACCTTTTCTTTTCTCCGCACCCACCTATCATCTCCCTTTGGTACTTCTTTGAAATTTCCTTTCTCCTATGGTCCACCATCCTCTCCTGTCAGATTCCTTCTTCTTCAGCCCTTTGATAAGGTACCCCATGCAAGGCTCATTCAGAAAGTAAGGAGGCATGGGATCCAACGGGACATTGCCTTGTAGATCCAGAACTGGCTTGCCCACAGAAGGCAAAAAGTGGTTGTAGATGGGTCATATTCTGCATGGAGATCAGAGACCAGTGGTGTGCCTCAGGGATCCATTCTGGAGCCCTTTCTCTTCGTGATTTTTATAAATGACCTGGATGAGGAAGTGGAGGGATGGGTTAGTAAGTTTGCTGATGACACAAAGGTTGGGGTGTTGTGGATAGTGTGGAGGGCTGTCAGGGGTTACAGTGGGGCATCGATAAGATGCAAAACTGGGCTGAGAAGTGGCAGATGGAGTTCAACCCAGATATGTGTGAAGTTGTTCATTTTGATAGGTCAAATATGATAGCAGAATATAGTATTAATGGTAAGACTCTTGGCAGTGTTGAGGATTAGAGGGATCTTGGGGTCCAAGTCTATAGGATGCTCAAGGCAGCTGCGCAGGTTGACTCTGTGGTTAAGAAGGCATACGGTGTATTGGCCTTCATCAATGGTGGAATTGAATTTAGGAGCTGAGAGGTAATGTTGCAGCTGGACGGACCCTAGTCAGACCCCACTTGGAGTACTGTGCTCAGTTCTGGTCTCCTCACTACAGGAATGATGTGGAAACCATAAAAAGGGGGCAGAAGAGATTTACAAGGATGTTGCCTGGATTGGGGAGCATGCCTTATGAAAACAGGTTGCGTGAACTTGGCCTTTTCTGCTTGGAGCGACGGAGGATGAGAGGTGACCTGATAGAGGTGTATAAGATGATGAGAGGCATTGTTTGTGTGGATAGTCAGAGGCTTTTTCCCAGGGCTGAAATGGCTGCCACAAGAGGACACAGGTTTAAGGTGCTTGGGAGTAGATACAGAGGAGGTGTCAGGGGTAAGTTCTTCACGCAGAGAGTGGTGAGTGCGTGGAATGGGCTGCCGGCTACGGTGGTGGAGGCGGCTACAATAGGGCCTTTTAAGAGTCTTTTGGATAGGTACATGGAGCTTAGAAAAATAGAGGGCTATGAGTAACCCTAGTAATTTCTAAGGTAGGGACATGTTCAGCACAGCTTTGTGGGCCGAAGGGCCTGTATTGTGCTGTAGGTTTTCTATGTTTCTGACCTTTTCCGCCTATTACCTCTCAGCTTCTCACTTCATTGCCCCTCCCTCACTCACCTGTCTTTACCTATCACCTCCTACTTGCACTCCTTCCACTCTCCCTCCCCCAAATCTTCTTATTCTCATTTCTTCCCTTTTCCTTTCCAGTCATTTCCACCCTGAGAAAAAGGTGCTGGCTGTCCACTCTGCCAGTGCCCCTTATCAAACTCATAAGCTGAGATTCGTAATTCTGTGGTAACAAAGCAAATGTGACTGATAAATGTTTTGTATTTAATGTTTGTGCTTGACTTACACAATGATGAGTAGTATAACTTGGAGAATTAGATGGCTGGAGGTGTTAAAACTAACAGAAATATCAATATGTCAAGAAAACTATGAAACCATGAGACATAGGAGCAGGCCATTCTGCTCATTGAGTCTACTTTTCATTCCATGATGGCTGATTCATTATCCCTCTCGAACCTATTCTCCTGATTTCTCCACATAATCTTTGACACCCTGATTAATTAAGAACGTATCAACCTCCACTTTAAATATACCCAATGACAGCTTCCGTAGCCATTTCTGGTAATGAATTCCACGGATTCACCGCCCTCCGGCAGAAGAAATTCCTCCTCATCTCTGTTTTAAAGGGATGTCCCTCTATTCTGAGGCTGTGCCCTCCAGTTAGATTCTTTCACCATCCTCTCCACAACCACTCTGGGCCCCTCAATATTCTAGAGATATCAATGAGATCCACCCTCATTCCCTTAAACTCCAGTGAGTACAGGCAGGGCTATGAAATGCGCCTCATATCTTAACCCTTTCATTCCCAGAATCATTCTTGTGAACCTCCTTTGTATCGTCTCCTATGCCAGCACATCTTTTCTAAGATGAGGTGCCCAAAATGGCTCACAAAGTGCGGTTTGACCAATGTCTCATAAAGCCTCAGCATTACAACCTTGGATTTATATTCTAGTCCTCTGGAAATGAATGCTAACATTGCACTTTTTAATCACTGCCTCAAACTGCAAGTTAACCTTTAGGGAATCCTGCATGAAAACTCCCAGGATCTTTTTCACCTCTGATTTTTGAATTTTCTCCCCATTTAGATATTAGTCCTTGCCTTTATTCCTTTTGCCAAAGTGCATGCCCATGCACTTCCCTGCGCTATATTCCATCTGCCCCTTCTTTGCCCATTCTCTCAATCTGTCTAAGTCTTTCTACAGACACCCTGCTTCCTCAAATCTACCTGCCCCTCCACTTATCATCGTAGCATCTGTAAACTTGGCCACAAAGCCATCAATTCTGTCGTCCGAATCATTGACATATAATGTGAAAAGTCACGGTCCGCCAACCAGGAAAAGACCTCTAGAAGTCAGCAGGTTACCTGTTACCCTACACTAATCATGGAATTGGAATGATACATGAACTGATGTTTAGATTTAATATCACACCCCTGGATTCTGCAGGCTCACCAGTGAAAGCAGGGTGGAAACGCAATAACCTTGGGGTTTCTCTCAGTTGAGTGAAAGCACTGTAAAGAATTCTCATGCTCACAGCTGTGCTGCTGTCTACAAATTGGACAGAGGTTGTTCACAATAATTTAGCTTGGAGCTGGTTTATTGCTCTCCAGGGGATTTCCTACATCAGACTGCAAGGTGCTAAGACTGCCTTACATTGATTGGACTTTGGGACTGTAAGACCATACATCATAGGCTTTTCAGCCCATTAGGTCCGCTCCACCATTCGACCAAGACTGATTTATTTTCCCTCTCAACCCCATTCTCCTGCTTTCTTCCCTTAACCTTTGATGCATTTACTAATAAAGAACCTATCAATCTCTACTTTAAGTATATTCAATGTCTAGGCCTTTCATTAGTCAGTAGGCTTCAATGATACGGTTGGCCCCTCAACCAGCAGGCTCTTGAACCAAAGAGGATAACTTCACTCAACTTCACTTGCCCCATTATTGAAATGTTCCCATAACCTATGGACTCACTTTCAAGGACTCTTCCTCTCATATTCTCAATATTGTTTATTTATTATTATTTCTTTCCTTTTGTATTTGCATAGTTTGTTGTCTTTTTCACACAGGTCGAATGCCTAAGTTGGACCGGTCTTTCATTGATTCTATTATGGTTATTATTCTATTATGGATTTATTGAATATACCTGCAAGAAAATAAATCTCAGTGTTGCCCATTGAGTCTGACGATGACATCAAAGCTGTCTGGGAGAGATTTTAAATTGGAGAAGCGGTTCCACTGAGACAGATCCAATCTTCCAACCTCAGAGGTCCAGGTCCAGTGGTACAAGCAAGCGTCACAATCTGGGGTCTTCCTTGGTTGCCATGGACGACCACAATGTCTTCTGTGCCTCGTCATGCTCGTCGCTCTCCACGGTGACATACATGTACTTTGATAATAAATTTATTTTGAACTTTGAGTACAAGGAATTCATTTACGAGGAAATACATTTTTTCTTTCAAATCTGTGATTAGGAGAAGCAGAGGGGGGCAATGGCAGAGGAAGACAATGGTGACGGATCAACTCCAGAGGGAAGTACTGGCAAAGCAATAACAACAGAAGAATCCCGTATACAGACACATAACCAACAACACAAGGGAAAACAGGCAGAGGCTGACTTACTATGAAAACTCCATATAATTATATCTCAGGAAGTTCTGGGAGATGTTTACAGCCTCCTAGAGAAAGGGAGGGGGAAAATTACTGGAAGTTAGAGAAATTGATATTCATGCCATCTGGCTGGAGGCTACTCAAATTAATTATGAGGTGTTGTTCCTCCAACCTAAGAGTGGCCTCATCATGGCAGTAGAGGAGGCCATGGTCTGCCATGCTGGAATGGGAATGGTCATCATCATGGCTCTGTCTGTCTAAGCAGACAATGGATACTCCCGTCCGGGGCACAGACCTGGGTGATGAATATGGAGATCCTGGGCTGCCCAGACATCAAGATCCCCCTCTCGGCCTCCCGGATGTGGTCCAAAGGAATGCAAAGCAGTACAGTTGGCATCAGCTTGGCCACAGGAGCTGCTGGGAGGTGACGTGATACGTCATCCAACCACCTTAGGGACTCCACTCTGGATTTATGTAGGGTTTACTCCTCAGCCTTCTCTTCTCCCGAAGATACCCACAAGGCAGTGGGATCCGTAACCCTGGATAGGGGCCCATACCGGGTATTGTCAGCCGGAGCCAGCTGAGCCCAGGACTCGTGTAAGGCAGGGTCATCACGCCCTGTAGTAGTGACATATGGAGCCACTACCCACTACCCAATGGTAAATAGAATTAAAATGGGTGGCTACCAGGAAATTCCACCTTTTGTAATGGCCAGCGCGAAGATGTTCGACGAAGTGGTCACCCAGTCTGTGTTGGTTCTCACTGAGATAGAGGAAGCCTGACGGACAGGACCAGGTATAGTAGATAACCCCAACAGGCTCGTAGGTGTAGTGTTGCCTCACCTGGAAGCTGATTGTTGGTGGCTATTCTGTATTCGTACCTGGTTAAGGCCTCCAAGTCTCTTTGATCTATTTGCCTCAGGATTGTTCCAGATCTACTCTGGAGACATATCCTGAATCTTGAATTTCTAAAGGTAGTCAAATTTTAGAAGGATATTCTACAATATCTCTCAACTGATGGATTGAAAAACTATGCAGAGTGGTTGATTATACCCCCAAACCCACCCCCCCCCACCCCTCTCACCCTGATTTTCTCCTGAAGTTGTCAGATGGTGAATTATATGCTCATTGTTCCTCTGGGATAAGACAGAATTAAAGTGCAATTTAGGAGTAACACCTCAGCCAGTGGGATGGTCTGATTACACGTGGCGGCATTCCCTGTGGAAGACAGCCGGCAAACCCCTCTGTAATCAGCACAATCAGATTTGTATCCCTGTTTTGGGAGACGCGTCTGCCAACGTGTTTCTGAAGCTTGTCCCCACCACGTTTTAAAACCCCAGCAAGGATGCCTTCTTCTGCCCAGGCTTGTTGTTTTGCAGTCGTCAATATGGACTTTTAGATTGCTTATCAGTGAGATGGATATTTGTGCTAAGGACAGAGCAGTGCTTCAGAATTTTCCTTCTACCAGACATGAACTATATGCTATCCTTGATAAGCTGTGTGCCATTATTAGCAGAGTGAATCCTTGAGTTTAGATTGTCTTGATAGGGTTGGAGAATCTGCACGTGTCATAGTTATCTACAAATTTCTGCCCTTCCTGTGCACTCTCCAAGTCTGTGGGCTGCCCCAAACACAAGATGCAGGAGTACGTTCTGCCGCAAAGAACACTGAATGAGATTCAAACTATGTGGAAACCTGTGTAACGATATTCCTATCAAGCCTCCTTTGCACACGTGTACAAAAGGGTCACTCTTCTAATTTTTTTTTTGTGATTTATTTTTTATTGAATTTCATCATCAAACAAACATTTCCACAAGATGTATTTCAGACACTGTACATATAAATCATATAATCATATTTGTCACAAATCTCCACATAATATTTATCTGAGGTATACACTTATAGGAAGGAGAGGAAAGAAAGAACAATCGAAAGAAGAAAACTATGTACAGAGCAGAGAGTGATCTTTTTTTTTACAACATATTCATTAACTTGTGACAATGAAATCAGGCCTATGAGGTGTTATGTAGTTAAACCATTTCTTCTAGTATGAATAAAATTGTTCCAACTTATGATTAACAGATGCTGTTATCTTCTCCATTTTGTAAATGTCCATTGTAATTTCCATCCATATATCTAAAGTTGGGCTGTCCTGTGATAACCATTTCCCGGTAAGGGTGTTTTTACCAGCCACTAGCAGAACATTCATTAAATATTTATCTCTTTTCAACCATTCTTGAGGTATATACCTAAGATATATTGTCTTACTCTCTAAGGGTATTTCACATTTAAAGATGTCTTGTAGGGCATTATGTATCCCACTCCAATAGTCTTTGATAACAGGGCATTCCCAGAAAATATGATAATGGTTTGCATTTTGATTTCCACAATTTCTCCTGCAAACGGGATGGGTGGGGGGGGGGTTATTATCATAATGGGATTTCTGAGAGGGTGTAATAAAATATCTTATCAAGTTTTTCCACCCGAACTCCCTCCATTTCTGTGAACTGGTACACTTCCATTGATACCTCCATATTATTGTCCAGTCTTCTTTGTCCTTCCTTCTCCCATTTTGTTTTAACGTATGAGGTTGAATGTGTTTTAAGATTTGACAAACCCTTATACACGCTTGAAATTATTCTACCACCGTTGTCTGAATTATATGCTTTTCTAAATAGCTCTATCAGACATGTACTTGCCTCGGTTACATTTTTAACCGTTCCATTAACATACTGTTGCATCTGTAAATACCAGTAAAAGTCTTGTTTTTCTAGTAAGTGTTTCTCTTTGAGCATTTCAAAACTGAACAGTGTTCGTTCTTTCATTATATTGCAAATAGCTGTTATTCCTTTAGCTGTCCAGTCCGTAAATCTAGCATCCAGTTTATTCAGCATAAAATCCGAGTCATATGCACACCATTTAAGAATTGCAATGTCTCTCTCTAGTTTATATTATTTTATAATAGCTTTCCATATTTTCAGAGCCCATTTCACCCACGGGTTGTCAATATTATTTATGTAACTTTGTAGGTTGTTATCAGCCAAAATTGCCTGTATGGGGATGGAAAGTATCCTCTCCTCAATGTTTTTCCATTGAGCGTCATATGATGGGTTGCTCCAGCATGTCACGGCTCTCAACTGTGCTGCAAAATAATAATCTCTAAGAGAAGGTAGGCCCCATCCCCGCTTTTCCTTGGCTAATTGCAAAGTTTTGAGACGAACCCTAGGCCTTTTACCTTGCTATATATTATCTTGATAGCATCTCGTTCCATTCATTGAATTGATTTTGGTTGATCTCTATTGGTAGGTTCTGAAAGAGATATAGTAGTCTGAGCAGTATATTCATTTAAATAGACTCAATCCTTGAACTGAGACCAAGAAAAGAAATTAGGTTCCATCTTGTTATATCTTCCTTAATTTTTTTTTATATACAGGCTGATAGTTGCATTTTGATAATTTTGCCAAATCTTTTGCCATAGTGATGCCCAAATATTTGACAGACTCTGTTTACCATACCCAAGGATATCTACTTTCAGTTTCTCCTGATGGGCTATAGTTATATGAAAGTAGTTGGGTTTAATTTATGTTGATTTTGTATCCTGATAATTGGCCATATTGTTCAAAGGATTGCATCAACTTAGGTAAACAGCATGTTGGTTGCCCTAGATAGATCAAGATGTCATCCACGTAACAGACCAATTTATGCTCTGTCCCTTTAATAGTAATTCCCGATATCTTCATTTTGTCTGATGTGTTGAGCTAATGGTTCCAGATATAATGCGAAGAGTAGCGGTGACCATGCACAACCCTATTTCGTGCCCTTTTCTAGGGTAAAACTTTTATAAATATCCATTGATTTTAATCCTGGGCAGTAGGATTGTCGTGTAGTGCCTGTATAGTTTTAATAATTGTGTCATGTAGACCAAATCTATGTAAAACTCTGTAAAGAAAATTCCAATTAACCGAATCAAATGCCTTTTCAGCATCCACACTTATCACTATTGCTTCAATTTCATTTTTTTAAATGATCCATGATGTGAAGTGTCCCTCGTATATTGTCTTGCATTTGGCTTTGTTGTATAAAACCTGTCTGATCATTATGTATCAGTGTTCGTAGAAAATCTTCTAATCGTTTGGCCATGATGGAGGTAAATATTCTATAATTCACATTAAGAACAGATATTGGTCTAAATGAGCCACATTCCATCTTATCCTTGCCTTCTTTCGGTATAGCTGAGATTATCACCTCCTTCTAGCTGGGTGGCATTTGCGCCTTTCTTAGAGCCCAGTTCAGTGTGGGGAGTAAAACAGAATTAACTCATTTCTAAACTCTTTATACCACTCTGCCATATATCCACCTGATCCTGGTGACTTGCTTAATTTAAGCCTACTAATTACAGTTTTTAGTTCAGCTTGTTATGTCAGCAGTCATCGTTTTGTTTTGTTCTTTCTTAAAGTGGGTAACCCTAAAGAATTCAGGAAGGTGTCAATTTGGGTTATGCTTCCCCCTGGAACTTTGGAATGTAGAGTTTTGTAAAACATTTCAAAAGC
Organism: Mobula birostris; assembly: GCF_030028105.1. Lineage (NCBI taxonomy): Eukaryota > Metazoa > Chordata > Chondrichthyes > Myliobatiformes > Myliobatidae > Mobula > Mobula birostris. The sequence continues at coordinate 15,355,043 of NC_092370.1, forward strand.
CTCTAGAATTTCACTTAGCTTATTTTTTAACACTTTTGTTCTTGGATCCCTAATTCTATGAATTGTATTTTCTGCTATCTTCTTTTTTTCAGTTTCCACGCCAGTATTTTCACAGATTTAGATCCACTTTCATAGTGTCTCTGTTTCAGAAACATTAATTTTTTTCTAATTTCTTGTGTAGCCAAACTATTAATTTCAATACTAATTTTTTTTTGATTTCCTCTAGTGTATCCTGTGCCAAACCCAATTTGTGTTTTTTTTCTAGTTCCTTCAGCTTATTTTGTAATTCCTCTCATATTTTATTCCTTATTTTTTCTTATATGAAGATATCGCTATAATTTTCCCTCTTAAGACAGCCTTCAGACTATCCCATAGAATGGGAGGTGAAACTTCTTCACTATCGTTGAATTCTAAGTAAAGGCCAATTTCTTGTTTAATTTGTTCCTTAAAATAGGGATCATTGAGTAGACTTGAATTTAGTTTCCAAATAGTATTCTTTGGTTGCAGGTCAAAATCAACAGATAAATATATAGGTGCATGGTCACTTACATCTATTGTCCCAATTTCACAGGTGATTATTTTGTCTCTATCTTTTCCAAATGTTATGAAATGGTCTATTCTTGTATATACAGAATGGGGGGGGAGGGGCAGAATAATGAGTGTAATCCCTTCTGTGGGGGAAAGGTCCCTCTATATATCAATTAGACCAACATCCTCAAAATGAGTGTTAACTTTTTTATGTAAGGACTCTGTTTCATAAGTTCTTCTATTGGAAGAGTATAACTTTGGTTATAATTGTAAATTTAAGTCTCCCCCATATATCAAGAGACCTTCTGTTTCCGTTACCATAATATTAGTAATTTTCTGGAAGAAACTAATATCACTTCCTGGGGGTGTGTATGTATTCAATAAAGTAACTGGATTTCCATCTATATTCCGCCTTACCAGAATATATCTGCCCTCCTTATCTCCCATTTCAAATACGTTTTCAAACTTTAGCTTGCTTGAGATGAGAGTAACAACTCCTCTTCTATGTCCTGATTTATATGAGGAGAAAAATAAATTAGTGAAGCCCATTCTCTTTAGTTTTCCATGCTCATTATCACTTAAGTGAGTTTCCTGTAAATATACTACATGGGCTTGTTCTTTTTTAATTTTTGATAGAATTTTACTGCATTTGACTGGATTCAACAGCCCATTAACATTAAAAGAAATGAATTTTATTTTGTTCTTAGCCATGTGTATTTACCTGTTAGTATATCATTGAAATTTGCAGAGCATAACTTAATAGATCTACTCCCTGAACAAATAAGAGCCAAGAAACGCGAATAATAAAAAAAAGGTAACAAAGGTGTGATTCCAAGGCTGGGGTCTCTAGATGACCCTGGGTTGGGCTAGCAGACAAGTCTAGCCATGGGGGATAGCCCCTCCTACCTGTGGGTTGAGGGCCCCCGCTGCAGTACCTATAAAAGTAAGTAAAAAAATCTATGTCCATTACACAGAAATGATTTCCCTGTGTATTCCTCCCATGTATATATTCTCATTTAGGTGGGGAAAAAGGAATGAATGAATGAATTTTTGAAAAATTGAGTAATATAAAAACCACATTATAAAACGTATTTATCAAGATAGGTATATCACCGTCTATTTTTGCTTCTGTTTAGTTTATCAGCACTTTTAAAGTTAGCCAAGCCTTAGAACTGATAGTCCCTTCCTAATATCCTTCTCTCGTCCTGCTCCCGTCTCCTGCTTTCGCGGTTCTCTTACTATTTCCCCAGCAGATCGGGATAGCTGCTCAGCCAGACTTTCCCTTGGTTTGACCACGCTAACGGACAGTCCTCTATTTATTGTTCATGTCTGTAGTCGCCTCTTCCACCGTCTGGTATAGTCGTATCCCCTCTTGGTAAAATACCCTCAGTTTAGCAGGGTACGGGGTTTGGAATTTAATCTTTTCTTGCTTTAATATTTGTTTTGCTTCTGAATATTCCTTCAGTTTCTGTAGGACCGCTGGGGGGTAATCATGATCGAAGTATATTAACTAACCGTTCCAAACAAGCCCTCTTCTTACCCCAGGCTCTTCGTAGAATCTCTGTCTTGCTCTTGAATCGAAGAAATTTAAGTACTATTGAGTGCGGTTTACTTTCTCTGTCCCTGGAGGGCCACGGGACGAGCGAACGATGCGCCATCTCAATATCAATCTCTATAGTCTGGGGCATCTTCAGCGCTTCCCGCAGCAGCTTTTTTACAAAGTCCATGATCGATAATCCCTCCACTCCTTCGGGAACATTATAAATCCTAATATTTTTCCGTCGCGATCTTCCCTCCCGGTCAAGCAATTTACTTTCCTGTTGATTTAATATTTTTGTCGTCCTACTTAGTATTTGTTCCACATTTTGTACGCAATCTTCCACCTTCTCAATTAGAGTCTCTGCCACCGCTGTCTTCTGATTAACGTTGGCGAGCTCTGACCTTATATCATTGAGTTGCTGCTTTATACCTTTTTGGACTTCCCTGATCTCTTATCATACTTGCCGCTTCGCCCGCACGAGGCCCAGCGTCAGCCTTGCCGCCACGCGCATGTGTGGGAGAGCTGCGCGTCGCCCCTCTCTCTTCCACAGGCTCCGCAGCGGGGCTTTTTTAATCTCCATTCTTTCTCCCCTTATCAATACAGATACTTTCAAAAGATCTTATATTTGATAGATTAATGGGGCAAAATTTATGTATTTTTCCAGAGGAGTGTTGATTTAAGCTGCCATTCTGAACGATGGCATCACCAGAACCAGGGTCACTCTTTTAAAACAATATTTTCAGACCTGTGACAAAGAATCAGAATTAGATCATGCAGCCCATTGAGTCTGCTGTGCATCTGTTCCTGTATTCTAACCTGTAATTTGTTGGACCTTGGGCTTCTGGGTATCAGTTGACTTGTTACCTTTCCTTGAGACTTTATGGCATTTCTGATCTACATCTAACTCTGACCCCATCAAACTAGGTCCAGGATCTTAGCAAAGTTGCTCTGGTACTTTTTGAGAGGCAAGCCAAGAACCTTTTCACAGGTGATCAAAGAAGCCCTCTGCATAGGGGTAGGGAAGGATGATGGAAATGGGGAGCACCGACATTCTGGGAATCAGAGATGGACCAGTCAAAGACTTTGGTGGGGAGCCAGACCACGTGGGCTATCAGGCATGGAAGGAGTCAGAAATTGTGAGGGATCAGAGATTAGGGGGAGGTCAAAAATGTGTGTAGTAAGATACTGAGGGAGTCAGAGACTAAAGGAAAGTCACTGAGGGATGGATTCAAAGTTCAAAGTACTTTTATATAAAATTTATTATCAAAATATGTATATGGCATCATATACTATCTCGAAATTCATTCCCTTGCAAGCATTCACAGTAGAACAAAGAAATACAATAGAATCAATGAAAAACTACACACAAAGACTGACAAATAACCAATGTGCAAATAGAAAATAAATAAATAAATGCATAAATAAATAATACTGAGAATGTCAGAATCAGAATGAGCTTTATTATCACCGGCATGTGTTGTGAAATTTGTTAACTTAGCAGCAGCAGTTCAATGGACTACTGACTACATGATAATCTAGAAAGAAAAAATAAATAAGTAAATCTATTACAGTAAGTATATTAAATGGATTAAAAATTGTGCAAAAACAGAAATAATATACATTAAAAAAAGTGAGGTAGTGTTCGTGGGTTCAATGTCCATTTAGGAATCGGATGGCAGAGGGGAAGAAGCTGTTCCTGAATCACTGAGTCTGTGCCTTCAGACTTCTGTACCTCCTTCCTGATGGTAACAGTGAGAAGAGGGCATGTCCTGGGTGATGGAGTCCTTAATAATGGACGTCGCCTTTATGAGGAACCACTCCTTAAAGATGTCTTGGGTAATACAGAGGCTAGTAAACAAGATGGAGCTGACTTTCTCTAGCTTCTTTCAGTCCTGTACAGTAACCACCACCCCCCCCCCTTACCAGACAGTGATGCAGCCTGTCAGAATGCTCAGTAATTACAGAAGTTTTTGAGTGTTTTAGTTGTTAAACCAAATCTCTTCAAACTCCTGATGTATTATAGCTGCTGTCTTGCCTTCTTTATAGCTGCATCAATATGTTGGGACCAGGTTAAATCCTCAGAGATCTTGACACCCAGAAACTTGGAATTGCTCACCCTGTCCACTTCTGATCCCTCTATGAGGACTGGTTCATGATCCCTTGTCTTACCCTTCCAGAAGTTTACAATCAGTTCTTTTGTCTTTCTGATGTTGAGTGCAAGGTCATTGCTGCAGCACTACTCAACTGGCTGGTATATCTCATTCCTGTACACCCTCTCTTTTTCATCTGAGATTCTATCAGCAATGGTCGTATCGTCAACAAATTTATAGGTGGTATTTCAGCTATGCCTAGGCACACAGTCATGTGTGTACAGAGAGTAGAGCAGTGGGCTAAGCACACAACCCTGAGGTGTGCCAGTGTTGATTTTCAGCAAGAAGGAGATATTGTTACCAATCCACACAGACTGTGGTCTTCTGGTTAGAGGCTGGGGATCCTGTTGCAGAGGGAGGTACGTAAGACCAGGTTCTGTAGCTTATTGATCAGGATTGTGGGAATGGCAGTGTCAAATGCTGAGCTATATTCAACGAACAGCATCCTGACATAGGTGTTTGTATTGCCCAGGTGATCTAAGGCCGTGTGAAGAGCCACTGAGATTGCATCTGCTGTGGGCTTATTGCGGTGATAGGCAAATTGCAGTGGGCCCAGGTCCTTGCTAAGGCAGGAGTTCATTCTAGCCATGACCGATCTCTCAAAGCATTCCATCACCGTAGATGTGAGTGGTACTCCCATTAAGGCAGCTCACACTACTCTTCTTAGGCACTGGTATAATCGTTGCCTTTTTGAAGCAGGTGGGAACTTCTGACCATAGCACTGAGAGGTTGAACATGTCCTTGAATACTCTTGACAGTTGGTTGGCAAAAGTTTCCAGAACCTTACCAGGAACTCCATCAGGGCCTGCCGCCTTGTGAAGGTTCACCCTCCTTAAAGACGGCTCAACATCAGCCTCTGAGACAGGGACCACAGGGTCACCGGGAGCAGCAGGGATCTTCATAGTTGTAGTTATATTCCCCCTTTCAAAGCGGGCACAGAAGGCGTTGAGCTCATCTGATAGTGAAGCAGCATTTCCATTCATGCCACTGGATTTCACCTTGTAGGAAGAAATGTGAGTTGATTTATGGAAAACTATACATAAACAGGGACTGAGAAACAAGCTATGTGCAAAGGAAGGCAACTAGTGTAAAGGAGCAAGAAAAGAACGTATTCTGGATAGTGGGAGTCCTTGATGATGGATACTGTGCTTTTGTAGCAGCGCTCCTTCAGATGTGCTTAATGGTTAATAAGAAACAAAATATTGAACACCCTCCAAAAGCTCCCAAAAATAATTATTAATTAAAAATCAGAAATATTCATAATATATACTCAAGGGCTCTGTTAACTTTGCAAATAGTTTTTACTGTTCCCTCACTGGGACTCTCTCTTGAAAATGAGCTTGGAAGGTAAAAGTACAGTCGAGGCACAATCAGGTATTCACATTTAAATATGTTTCCATGAATTCTGAAGACTTAATGAAGCGAAACCCTTCGGGGGCACGAAATGCAGTCAACTGGAAAACCATGAGCAAAAGGCATTGATTGGCAAACACGTACATAGCTTGTCTGTCCAATCTTCTGATTTCTAGTCCCATTTGTACCCCAAGGATGTCAGATTGAAACCCACACATAATAAGAAAACCATTTAGCAATATATTTAGCCATTTTATTTCAGAGGAAGATAACATTTTTTCTTGTGAAAGTGACATTGAAACTACTTTAAATATTCCCTCAAATTAGAAATATTCTCGTGATTTCATCTTACTTGTTGGACAAGCATGAACGAAAATCATATCAATTGCTTTTCACCTTTTAAATATTTAATCATTCTTTCCACATTATGATATTAATGATTAACAGTCTTAGTAAGCCCAATAATTATTATGCAAGATTAAAACACATGGGATTGGGGGGGGGGAGTTGTGTAACATAGTGTACGTGTGTTGACAGACAAGAAACTAAGAATAGGAATGAATGGGTCTTTATCAGGATTGCAGGCGAGAATTAATCAGGATTGTTATTCCCAAAATATATAAATAATTTGGACGCGAGGAAAAAAAACAAAGGTGACCTTCCTAAATTTGCAGCTGGATGGGATTGTGAATTATGACAACGATGGAAAGGGGCTTTGTCATTTGAGCAAGTATCACGGCCTGCCCAGGAACAGAAAAGGCTACAGAAGGTGACGAATCCAGCGCAGTTCATTACAGGCAAAGCCCTCCACACCATTGGGAACATTTAGATAAAGCACTGCCACAAGCACGCAGCATCCATTATCAAGGAGCCCCACCATCCAGGCCGTGCTCTCTTCTCGCTATTACCATCAGGCAGAAGGTACAGAAGCCTTAGGTCCCACATCAACAGGAACAGTTATTAACATGCAACAGCAGGCTCCTGAAGTGGCAAGGATAACTTCACTCACATCACCTCTGAACTGATTCCACGAACTACAGGTTCACTTTCAACAACTCTGTACAGCTCATGTCCTCAATATGCTCTCTCCCTTGATGCTGTCGGACGATGGTGCTGGAGCAAGGTTTGATTGACATGGTTTGTGGATTGTGAACTTTAATTCACATTTTATCGTGTTCTAGGTTTTTGGTCATTCCTTCTATTGTTGCTCGTTTGGACGATTTTGAATTGGGGAGGCCTGCAGGTAATGAACACTGAGCTGAACTGAAAAATGCCTCTTGATTATATATTTTATCCCGTGTTTCTCTTTTTTTTTGTTGCTGTTTGTTCAATTTATCTTTTTTTGCACATGGGGGAGAAGGGGGTTTGAAGTTTTTTTAAACGGTTTCCATGGTTCCTCTTTGTTTTCTGGCTGTCTATGGGGAGGACAAATCTCAGGGTTGCATATGACATTCATACTTAGATAATAAGTATACTTTGAATCTTGAATATTTTTTTTTATTTGTACAATTTGTCTTCTTTTGTGTATTGGTTGTTTGTCAGTCTTTTGTGTATAGTTTTATGTAAATTCTATTGTTTTTCTTTATTTTCCTATAAATGCCTGCAATAAAGTGAATATCAAGGTAGGACATGACTACATATATGTACTTTGTACTTTGACTTTACTTTCTATGACAGGGACAGATAGGAAGTTATCTAACTTGACAACACCAAGAGAATAACTAAGTATTATTCAAATGGCGATAGATATATACATTTCATGTACAAATATTCCGTACCCAGCGTTACTTTATGTACATGCAATCGGTATATATATATAAGCTAATCTTATGTATTTATTTTTTTTTAATTGTGTTCTTTATGTTTATTGTGTTTTTCTTTATATGCTGCGTAGGATCTGGAATTGACCAAAGAGCTGATTATTGAATTCAGGAGGAGGAAACTGGAGGTGCATGAGCCAGTTCTCATCGGTAGACACTACTTTCTTAGAAGTTTGCAAAAATTCAGCATGTCATCTGAAACTTTGACAACCATCTACAGTTGTGTGGTGGCGGATATACTGATTGGTTGCATCAGAGCCTGGTATGGAAACACCAATGCCTTGTCCAACTGGAACAAGAGCAGGGAGGTACTACTGCAGTTGTACAAGGCCTTGGTGAGACCACACCTGGAGTATTGTGTGCAGTTTTGGTCCCCTAATCTGAGGAAAGACATTCTTGCCATAGAGGGAGTACAAAGGAGGTTCACCAGGTTGATTCCTGGGATGGCAGGGCTTCCATATGATGAAAGACTGGATTGACTAGGATTATACTCGCTGGAATTTAGAAGATTGAGGGGGGATCTTATTGAAATGTATAAAATTCTAAAGGGATTGGACAGGCTTCATGCAGGAAAATTGTTCCTGATGTTGGGGAAGTCCAGAATGAGGGGTCACAGTTTAAGGATAAAGGGGAAACCTTTTAGGACTGAGGTGAGGTAAAACTTCTTCACACAGAGAGTGGTGAATCTATGGAATTCTCTGCCACGGGAAACAGTTGAGGCCAGTTCATTGGCTATATTTAAGAGGGAGTTAGATATGGCCCTTGTGGCTAAAGGGATCAGGGGGTATGGAGAGAAGGCAGGTACAGGGTTCTGAGTTGGATGATCAGCCATGATCATACTGAATGGCGGTGCAGGCTCAAAGGGCCGAATGGCCTACTCCTGCACCTATTTTCTATGTTTCTATGTTTCTATGAATGGAAAAGCCAACAAAAAGTGACGGATACAGTCAACTGCATCACAGTTAAAGCCCTGCCCATTACTGAGTTCATCTACAGAAGCGTTGTTGCAGGAAAGCAGTATCCATCGTAAAGGACTCCCCCGCCCCACCACCACCATCATCCAGGCCGTGTTCTCTTCTTGCTGCTACCATCAGGAAGAACGTACAGGAGCCCCAGGACCAACACCAGCAGGTTGAGGAACAGCTAGTAGCTCTCAACCATCAGGCTCCTGAACCAGAGGGGATAACTTCATTCAACTTCACTTGCCTCCATCACTGAACCATTCCCACAACGTATGGACTTACTTCCAAGTATTATTCATCTCATGTTCTCGTTATTTATTGCTTTTTTATTTATTTTTCTATCAATTCTTTTTGTGTTTGCGGTTTGCTGTCTTTATCATATTCATTGTTTGTCCACCCTGTTGGGGGCGGTCCTTCAATGATTTTATTGCGTTTCTTGTATTTACTGTGAATGCCTGCAAGAAAATGAATATCAGGGTTTTATATGGTGATGTCTTTGTATTTTGTTAATAAATTTACTTTGGGGTTTGAGTAACAATCATTTCGCTCTCCTTTACATTTGTGTACTAAAGAATGACAATAAACCATCTTGAATCTTGAATATTCAAAAGGATCAGGATGTTCTTGTACTTTAGAAACTAAAACAAATATTCATTACAGCAAATAGTAAGCTGGCCTTATTTCCAGCAGTTTGAGTGCAAGAGGTAAGAGTGACTTGGTGCCACTACAAGGGACTTTAAAGTGTATTTCTGAGTGTACCTCTGAAAAGATATACTTGCCATTGAGAGAATGCGGTGAACATTCACTGGACTGACCGCTGAGATTTCAGGACGATTGTATGAGGAGTGAATTGGTTGGTCCATGTTCACCAGCATTTAGAATAATGAGAGGAGATTTTATTGAAACATTATATTCTCATAGGGTTTGACAGGCTGGTTGTGTGAAGGATGATTCTCTTGCGGGAGGTTCTGGAACAGAAGGCCACAGTCTTAGGATATGAGCTAAGCCATTTGGAATTGAGCTGGAGAGAAATTTCTTCATTGGTTGCTTGGTGAATCTCTGGAATTCTCTACCAGAGAAGATGATGGATGCCAAGTCACTGATTATATTTAAGAGGAAGATTAAAGATTAAAGATTAGCTTTGTTTGTCACATGTACATCAAAACATCGAAGCATACCTTAAAATGCGTCATTTGCGTTAACAACCGACACAGCCTGAAACTGTGCTGGGGCAGCCTGCAAGTGTTGCCATGTCTTTAGCACCAGCATAGTATGCCCACAACTTACTAACCTTAAGCTTTATACCATTTGGAATGTAAGTGCGAGCCAGAGCCCAGGGAGGAAACCAGCAGGGAGAAAGTAGAAACTCATGCTGTCACTGAGAGAACGGAAGGATTTAATGTCAGAACTTGCAGACAGCAGTGGGAATTGAACCTGGATCTTCCGATCGCTGATACTGTAGAGTGTTATGCTAAATACTATGCTACCATGCCACCCATAAGATGGGTTGATTCCTAGGCATAAAGATTGTCAAGAAATTATGGCATTGGGACAGAAGATTGGGGCTGAGAGGAAACATCTCAGTCATGAAGAAATGGCAGAGCAGACTTGATGGACAAAATGGCCTATTTCTGCTTCCCTGTCTTATGGTCTTACGATCAGCAATAGTCACCTTGAATGATGGAGCAAGCTCTATAGGCTTCCTGCTATTTTTCTTTATTTCTTCTATATGTAACCTCTGTACTTTGCAGGTGAAATCATTTGAGAGTTAACACTTTTAAACCTTCAGTGGCTAAGTTAATAAGCTGAAAATCTTTGACTATCTAACTTATTGACAGGAAAACCATGGAAACTTTGCATGAAAATTGTTGTTTCATATAAAGTGGTAAAGAATTGTTAGTAAGAATGCAGGAGGTCCATCAGGTGACTGATAACCATGACGTGAATGGATTCTTTAGTGCTGTCAAACACTATTAATAGTTTGAAAAACAAGGACCTACCCTCACTGAGAGCCATGAACTGAGCACAACTTATCAAGGTCACAAAATCATTCAGTGCCCTTAACTGGAAGTTGGTTTTCTGACACATATCACAATCTGCTGGAGAACTCAGTGGGATGAAAGAAATCATCAATGTTCCAGACCAAAATGTTGACAATTTCTTTACGTTCACTGATGTTGCTTGGCCTCACTGCATTCCTCCAGCAGATATTGTGTTGCTTCAGACTCTTTCATCTTCAGTCTCTTGTGTCTCCTTCTGACTATATCCAACAATTCATAATAATATAAGATATAGAAGAATTAGGCCCATCAATCTGGCCAAATTAATGGTTGTTTCACAAGCATTTTCAAAGCCATAAGCCTATAAAACAAGGAACATTCAGTCCATCGAGTCTGCTCCATCATTTAATCATGGCTGATTTATTATCCCTCCCTACCCCATTCTCCTGCTTTCTCCTGTAACCTTTGAAGCCCTGCCTTGTACTGTCCAGTCCAGTCTCAGCAGCCCAATTAGAGTATAACAAATATATTATACCAGTTGAGAACAAGAAGGCTTCTGGAGTAGACAGTATCATTGCTGAAGTTTCCAAACTTGGTAGAAAGGCTCCTCTGCTACCAAGTTCAAACTCATTGCTGGCTAGTTTGCTGGAGTGTGAGAGAATAAGTCTTACACTAAACATTTGTTTGTTATGTGCCATAGTGTATGATGTTGGCAATCATGGACTTTCCATGACCATGATTGTTCTTCGCAAATTTTCCTGCAGAAGTGGTTTGCCATTGCTTTCTTCTGGGCAGTGTCTTTACAAGACGGGTGACCCCAGCCATTATCAATACTCTTCAGAGACTGTTGTAGGACTGGCATCAGTGGTCGTATAACCAGGACTTGTGATATGCACCAGCTGATCATACAGCCATCCACCACCTGCTCCCATGGCTTTAAGTGACCCGGATCAGGGGCTAAGTTAGTGCAACACCATGCCCAAGGGTGACCTGCAGGCTAGTGGATGGAAGGAGCATCCTACACCTTCTTTGGTAGAGACATATCTCCACCCTGCCACATACATCAAAGTTGCTGGTGAATGCAGCAGACCAGGAAGCATCTCTAGGAAGAGGTACAGTCGACTTTTCGGGCCGAGACCCTTCGTCAGGACCAACTGAAGGAAGAGCTAGTAAGAGATTTGAAAGTGGGAGGGTGAGGGGGAGATCTGAAATGATAGGAGAAGACAGGAGGGGGAGGGATGGAGCCAAGAGCCGGACAGGTGATTGGCAAAAGGGATATGAGAGAATCATGGGACAGGAGACCCAGGGAGAAAGAAAAGGGGTGGGGGGGGAAACCCAGAGGATGAGCAAGGGCTATAGTCAGAGGAACAGAGGGAGAAAAAGGAGAGAGAGAGAAAGAATGTGTGTATATAAATAAATAACGGATGGGGTACGAGGGGGAGGTGGGGCATTAGTGGAAGTTAGAGAAGTCAATGTTCGTGCCATCAGGTTGGAGGCTACCCAGACGGAATATAAGGTTTTGTTCCTCCAAACTGAGTGTAGCTTCATCTTTACAGTAGAGGAGGCCATGGATAGACATGTCAGAATGGGAATGGGATGTGGAACTCTCTCACATTGAGACAATAATGAAGAAGACAGTCCAGAGGGTATATTTCATGAGGAATTTGAGGGGATTTATTATGAAATAAAATCTCTGCAGGTTTACTGTAGAGAGCCTTCTGAATGGTTGCATCATCTCCTGGTTTGGAGGCTCCAATGTGCAAGATCAAAAACAGGCTGCAGAGGGTTACAGAGTCAACCAGCTCCATCCCGGGCACAACCTTTCTCTCCATTGAGGACGTTTTCAAAAGGCTGTGCCTTAAGAAGATGGCATCCATCATTAAGGACCCTCATCATCTGGGACATGCCCTCTTCTCCCAAGTACCATTAGGGAAGAGGTACAGGAAGCAGATGAACTTGGAGACCCACATTCATCATTTCAGGAACAGTTTCTTCGCCTCCGCCATCAGATTTATGAACGGTCCATGAACACTACCACACTATTCTTCTTTTGCACTGTACTGTATGTTTATTTTATTTTTTATTGTAACTTGCAGTATTTTTTTCTGTCTTGTACGGTACTGCTGCCACAAAACAAAAAATTCTCATGACGTACAGTATGTCTGTGATAATAAACCTGATTCAGAATAATTGGGCTTCAGGCTGTATATGATTCCAGCCCATTAATTCCTTTCAGAAACTCCTTGTGTGTTTTCTCAATGTGTAATACTCCTGTCTGAATCCTCAACTTCTACCTCCCTTTCATCATACTCTTACACTAAGACCATGAATCCATAAGTCATAGGACCAAAGTGAGGCCATTTTGCCCATCGAGTCTACTCTGCCATTCCATCATGGCTGATTTATTATTTCTCTCAACCCAATTCTCATGCCTTCTGCCCACTACCTTTGACACCCTTACCAATCAAGAACACATCAAACTCCACTTCGAATATTCCCGATGAGTTGGTGCATAGCCATTAAATGCTGCTCATACATTAACCTCTTATTCCCAGGATCATTCTCGTGAATCTCCTCTTATCCATCTCCAATACCAGCACATTAGATAAAGGGCTTAAAACTGCTCACAAAACTCCAAGTGTGATCTGACCAATGCCTTATAAAGTGTCAGAATTATATGCTTGCTTTTACATTCTAGTCGTCTAGAAATAAATACTAACTTTGCATTTGCCTTCCTTACTACAGACTCAGGGTGGCGGGGTGGACATACTGTATGTCTCTAACAAAGGATGTCCTTTCCTCTGCTACTCTGCAGATCACCCTTGGACAGGGTGTAGCACCTGCTTTGCCTCCCAGTCAAGGCCACGTGAAGCCATGGGAGTAGGTGGTGGATGGTCGTAGGAGTAGCTGGTGCATATCACAAGTCCTGGTTATGCTACCACTGAGGTCAGGCAGACAATCTCTGAAGAGTATTGATAATGGCAAGAGTCACCCGTCCTGTAAAGACACTGCACAGAAGAAGGCAATGGCAAACCACTTCTAAAAATTTGCCAAGAACAATCATGGTCATGGAAAGACCATGATCGTCCATGTCATATGACACAGCACATGATGAATGAACTACTGCCTTAACCTGGAGGTTTACTTTTAGGGAATTCTACACTAGGATTCTAAGGTCAATTTGCACCTTCCTTTCATGAATTTAGTCCCTGTTTAGAAAATAGACTATGCTTCTATTCCTTTTACCAAAGTGCACAACCATATAATTTCCTACAGCATCTACCACTTTTTTTGCAGATATTCCTAAACGGTCCAAGTCCTTCTGCAGCCTCCCTGCTTCCTCAGCACTTCCTACTCCTCCACCTTTCTTGGAATTGGCCACAAACTGGATCACAAAGACATCATCCAAGTCAGTGACATATAATGTGGCATCTAACTTGTCAAGAGACACAACCAAAGACAAAGGGAATCAGGTTGACATTGCACGATAGTGCTGACATTTGGGATAGTGAGTGACAGTTTGTTTAACACCAGTCATTACTCCAGTGCAGCTGAAATAACAGTGGGGGGAGGTGGTGGGGGGAGAGACTATAAATTTCTTGTCTGGCAGAGCATCTCAAAAGTCAGAATTACTTTCCGTGCACTTGTTTTAAAAAAAAAGTAAGAAATTCATGGAAGGATTCCTTTTTAAAAATGCACGGCATCCATGTTGTGTCTGGACTGAATGCTGATCTGGGCTGAAGCTTTTGTGTAAGTAAAACACCATGTGTCAATCTTGATGTGGCAAATAATCCCCGCAATGGTGGAGTGCATGGTTTTCTTTCAGATGGGCACAAATATTCAAATGTATCTGAATCTATTTTTGATGTATCCTGGGCACCACGAGTTACATTTCATTTCGAGCAAATGAGCACATCACAAAAGACATTTCCTGATGGATACCAAGATGACAAATAGAAACATTCTGTGGTGCGAGCTTGGCTTGACCCCCAGGGACACACTTCGGAGAAAAAAATACACAAATGTCAAGGGTTATAAGCTAGTGACCTTCCGCAGGTGTTCGGGCTGAAAGTCCTTTCTCAGATTACACCCAACCCAAAATATGCATTGGTCTGATAAGAGTGGTGTTCAGAGCCAGATTTGCACTGGGGCTGTGTACTGCTCCGTTCACAAGGCTACTGAGTCTGAGGGGCCAGTTTCACATGTCAGAATCAGGATCAGGGTTCAATACCATCAGCATGTTTTGTGAAATTTGTTGTTTTGCGGCAACAGTACATTGCAATGCATGGTAATGAAACCAAATTGCAATAAGAAGCAGATATTTAAGTAAGCAGTGCAAAAAGAATGGGAAAGAATACTGAGGAAGTGCTGTTGAGTTCATTGTTCTTTTCAAAAATCAGATGGCGGAGGGGCAGAAGCTGTTTCTGAAATGTTGAGCGTGTGTCTTCAGGCTCCTGTACCTCCTCCTTGATGGTAGCAATGAGAAGAGGGCATGTCTTGGGCCATGGGGGTCCTCCCCTTTTTTAGGGTGCTGGGGAGGCTAATGCCCATGATGGGGCTGACTGAGTTCACAATCTTCCACAGATTTTTCTGATCCTGTGCAGTAGGCCCCCCCCACCTCCCCCCAATACCAGACAGTGATGCAATCAGTTAGAATGCTCCCCACGGTACATCTGTAGAAACTTGCAAGTGTCTTTGGTGACATACCATTTCTCCTCACACTCCTAATGAAATACAGCCGCTGTCATGCCTTCTTTGTAATTGCATCAATATGTTGGGCCCAGGATAGATCCATGTGAATTCAGTAATAGATTTTTGCTCTATACCCAAATTAATTTTTTGATGCCTATGTATTTATGTATTTTGTAACCATGTAGAGTGGTGCTTAGTGCCAGAGGCAATCAATTCGAAGAACGGTAATGGATAGTCGAAGGTAAAAATTCAATTAGGTCTGTTTTCAGGCATGAAACAATCAATTTAGTCAAAACCAATGCTCAAAGCTGCTTTGAAATTGGACCTGAAGAATTTCACTGATATTCAGAGGTGGTTTATGATGGTGACTACACAAGCAACGATGTTACAGTGGGTCTGAGAAAGAAAGGAATGCAAACCTGTTTTTTAAAACATTGGAGAGGGATTGTAGAGAGACAAGAGGAGGTTTACAAGAAAGATCACAGGAATGAAAGGGTTACTGTATGAGGAGTGTTAGAAGGCTCTAGATCTATAATTGCTGGAGTTTAGAAGAATGAGGGGAGGTCTCTTTGAAATCTACCAAATATTGGAAGTCCTAGGTAGCGTGAATGTGAAGAGGATGTTTCAAATAGTAGGGGAATCTAGGACCAGAGCACACTGCCTCAGAATAGAAAGATATCCTTTTAGAATGGAAATGAAGAGGAATTTCTTTAGCCAGATATTGATGAATCTGTGGAATTTATTACCACAAACAATAGTAGAAACCAAGTCATTGGGTATATTTAAAACTGAGGTTGATACAGTCTTGTTTAGTCAGGATGTCAAAGGTTGCGGAGAGAAGGCAGGCGAATGGGGGTGAGAGGGAAAATAAATCAAGGATTAATCTTATTCACCTTGTACACTGACAGATATTAGGAAACGTGTGTGGTGCATTGACACAACATGCAACAAAAAACGACAATGATGGAATGGCGGAGCAGACTCGAAGTGCAAAATGACCAAATTCTTCTCTGATCTCTTATGGTCTTATGGCCTCATAATCGAAAAATATTGTTTTAAAACAGATGCCCTTTTGTACATGTGTGCAAATGAGGACTGGTAAGAGCATTTTTGGTGTGAAATAATCTGATCCTTTGCTGGAAAACTTTGAGATTTTCAGTAGACCTCTTTCACCATCAAAGTTGATGCAGACTGAAGACGATCATGTTGGTTTTGGGCCATTTAGTTACTGCACAGGCAGACAGTAGGTGGGTTATGGATCTGGAAATGTGGGTTGGAATCTCAGTATAGCAGCTAGGAAATCGAAATATCTGGAATTACAAAAAAAAGTCTCGGCAATTCTGAAAACCCAGATGTTTCACTCACATCCTACAGACAGGGTAATCTATATTCTCAGCAGTTTGATGTATGTGTGAATCCAAATCTTCTAATTGGTTGACTCATAACTAATCAAGGGTATCAGCCTGAAATGTTTATTCCTCTCCATAGATGCTGACTGACCTTCTGAGTTCCTTCAGCATTTTGTACATGTGTGTCTCTTAACTGGTTCCTTAGTTTAGGGAATAATTAGAGATGCACAATAGATTCTGGCATTGCAGTTTGTTCATGGTCTCTAGGATTATTAGGGCCCATGAACAAACCAATGACAGCATTTCCTCAAACACTTCCTGTAGGTCTTAACCTATTCAATCACACAGAGCTATGTATAAATTTGGTGTTGAACCTTTAACTTCAGCATGGATGGCTTGGTAGCATTACATTTTACAATGCTAGAGACTGTAAGATTGGTGTTCAATTCTCACAACTGTCTCTAAGGACTTTGTGTGTTCTGCCCGTGACCATGTGGGTTTCTCCTGGGTGCTCTGACTTCTTCCCATGTTCTGAAAATGTATGAGTTAGGGTTAGAGAGTTGTGGCCATGCCATGCTGGTACTGGAAGCATGGTGACACTTGCAGGCTGCCCTCAGCACTGTGTTATTCATTGCATTTCACAGTATGTTTCAACATATGTACACATGACAAATAAAGCTAGTATTTAATGTCTTTATCTTTAGTTTAAGGACTATTAGAAATGAACAATAAATCCCACAGATGGAACCTAACCACATGAGACTGTTTTGAACAAGACATCCCATCCTACATCTGGGCCACATCTTAGAGACCAAGGCGTGAATGCAGAAGCAGCCGTTGTAAAACATGTAGAACATTGTAGGTAACGTATATTTTACAGTGCCACACAGGACACTGATCTCCCTTCAGTGATAAATGACCTGGAATATTTCAAAGGCCTTGCCTCACCCCATCATCCCAACACTGTTGATGGAATTGTGATGATCACAAGGGTGCAGCTATGAGGCCCGTTGTGGTTGAGAAGAATAAGGGGGAAACTCACGGCATGGCAGCACTCATTTCAAGAGGACTGGAATACAAAAACAAGGGATATAATGCTAAGTGTTTATAAGGCATTGGTCAGACCCATCTTGGTGTATTTATTGTGAGCGGCTTTGGGTTCCTTATCTAAGAAAGGATGTGCTGGTACCGGAGAAGTTCCAGAGGAGAGGAAGACAAGAATGATCCTAGGAATGAACGTGTTAATGTGCACTTGATAGCTCTGGCCCTGTACTCACTGAAGGTTAAAAATTGGGGGGCGGATCTCATTGAAATCTATTGAATATCGAAAGACCCAGAAAGAGTGGACGTGGAGATGTTGTTTACTCTAGATGGGGAGCCTAGGACTAGAAGGCACAGAATTAGAATAGATGTAGCTCCCTTTAGAGCAGAGATGAGGAGGAATTTCTTTAACCATAGGGCAGTGAATCTATGGAATTCATTGCCACAGATGGCTATGGAGGCCAAGTCATTAGGTAAATTTAAAGCAGTGGTTGATAGTTTCTTGAGTAGTAAGAGTGACAAAGGTTTCGAAGTGAAAGCATGAGAAAGAGGTTGTTAGGGAATATAAATCAGACATGATGGGCCAAATGGCTTAATTCTTCTCCTGTGCTTTATGGTCTTATACCCTTATCCATTGGTGCACTGGATTTTAAAATGAGTCTCATTATTGCAGATTAAATATTGTTTGTGGTCAAGATGTTGTAAATGAACAAGCTGTTCCAAATTACTTAGTCTTCTGGAAGTTCCAGTGTTCGCATTCCTATGAATATCATTGCGATTACCTATGTAGTTGTTGCCTTTTCCTTCAGAAAGCAGAACTAAATCCACCAAAACAAAAGAATGGTGGAAAAAATTAAAATCAGGAAGGGGCATCGTGAAATGACATGGGGAATGATGGTGCAGTAGTTGAACTAGTGGACCTGAAATCCAGAGAACTGCAGTAATAATTCAGATGTGAATACAATGGCAGATACAGAATTGAAGATTTGGATTTTCAGAATCAGAATCAGGCTTGTTATCACTAACATATGTCATAAAATTTGCTGTTTTGCAGCATCAGTATAGTGCAATACATAAAATACTATAAATTACAAAAAGAAACATATATTTAAAAAAAAATAATTAAATAATGAGTCCAGAAAGAGAGGAAAAAATAGTGAGGTAGTGATCATGGAATTCATTGTCCGTTCAGAAATCTGATGGCAGAGGGGAAGAAGCTGCTCCTAAAGCATTGGGTACATGTCTTCAGGCTCCTCTACCTCTTCTCTGATGAGAAGAGGACATGTCCTGAATGATGGGGGTCCTTAATGATGGATGCGGCCTTTTTGAGGCATTGACTTTTGAAGATGTCCTCATTGCTGGGGAGGCTGGTGCCCATGATGAGCTGGCCGTGTTTACAACTTGCTGCAGCTTTTTACGGTCCTGTGCAGAGGCCCCTCCACACCAGATGGAGGTGCAACCGGTCAGAATGTGCTTCACAATACATATGTAGAAATTTGCTAGAGTCTTTTGGTGACGTACCATTTCTCCTCCGACTTGCAAAGAAATATACGGTAGCTGGAAAAGGACCTTCTTTGTAATTCTGCTAACATGTTGGGCATGGGATAGATCTTCAGAGATGTTGACACCCAGGAATTGAAACTGCTCACCCTTCCATTGTTGACACCTCAATGAGGACTACTGAGTGTTCTCTCAACTTCCCTTTCCTGAAGTCAACAATTGAAACTTATCCAGTTCACTAATATCCATCAGCGAAAAAGAACTTTACCTGATGAATTTATACAATTGGAGACTGGTACTTAATCTAGGATGGATGTCCCACAGAGTGGTCATACAATTCAATGCTGTGCAACATGGAAAGATGCTGGAGAAGTAGGCACCAGTAAACAATGCAATTAAAGGTGACATCCATCAGATAGTTTATGCAACTACTTCATTTACTCATTCTTCTTCTCTCCAATATGATTCTGCTACTATTGGAACCTGTGATTTATATTTTGATGGTGTGTTTTCTGGTGGAACGAAGGATATGGGGATTTTCTGTCTTTGAGGGATTTTTGTGAGGTTTGGAGTGGAGTGTGAAATCTGGAGGACAGGAAGCCTGGAGAGAGGGAGCGAGCCATGATCGACTTCATTTCTCACCGTTCTCACCGATTAAAGCATTGAACAAGATTGAAATCATTGGGGATGAGAGCAGAAGGCAAGTGAGTGGTCAACGCTGTCCATTTGCATTTGACTGGTTCCTCCCTCCCTCTCACTTGATGCTGCTGGAGGATGATGCCAGAGTCTTGAGTCTTGGGCAAGGTTTAAATGAAGCCTTCTTGCCTTAGGTGACTTCTTTTGTTCTATCTGATTCTGGTTCAACCCTGTCAAACTGGGCCACCTAGACACTGAGATAATGAGATTACTGGGCAAACCTCCCACTGTACACAATAAACAGCTTATCTGAGAATGGGTGGCTATCCCTCGAGGTTGAGCATGATGGTCTTTGTTCTGAAGAAGTGGCCTACAGAGAGAAGACGCCTGTGCGTGTATTTGTTTAACGTGTACTTGATGTTGCACTCCAAGAAACACACGATACTTCATAAATTAACCAACTGATTCCAATGGCATGGAAACCACGACGATTGGAGCTGATGGATTTGTTGCAGCTTTCATCCGCCTTCACAGTCGCTGAGTTCGAAATAACTTCGTCCGCCTGTTCCACTGTTGAGGTCTTGGTTGGATTGTTCTTTGTCAGGGACCTCACCCTCAACCTTACCACCATGGGTGACCCTACCAGGAGCATAGCTCCAGACGGCATCGTTCTCGGGATCACAGGACCACACAAGCTTCTCCACTCCGACAAGGTGACAATCCATGGATAAGTATCTGAGAATGATCTCACGTTTAGCAGATCAATAGCAGAAGCACCTTGTGTCCATGTTCAATTGCTCTGATTAAGTTATCCCAGAGCAAGAATCAGTCCATCAAACAGTTCACAAAATGGAGGTTACAGAGCAGCTTCTCAAAATGGCAGCCTCCATTCCTTCAAGCACGTGGCAAGAACAAAGACAATTAGTTTGTCTACTTCCACGGCGCTTGATCCATTTCAGTTTGATGGTTTCTTCCAAGTTTTAATTCCATCAGGGCCAACACAGACCAAATCTCAAATATAGGATCAAATTTGCAAAAAGGTACTTCTTGTTAAGTGTTTTTTCCCAGATCAGTCCTTCCTTACAGCTACATGCTGACACAGTGTGGAAAATTTTAATCCTAGCATTCCAGCTGTCTGCACTTCTACTTACAGCTTGTGCTTGGATGGTTAGCATCTTGGGAAATTCCGTGAAAATGGTCACACTCCGTGCTGTCTCTTTGAATTAGTGGAATTGGGAAGAAGAAGACACTGAGCAAATCAGCTGGGATTTCTGCAACAGTCTGATATTTTGCCAAATCTGCAGTGGTTAATTGAGAGAGCCCTGGTGGAAATCCCGATTCAGACTGTATAGAGCAAACAAAAACTGTGGTGGAAAGTAGAGGCTTGAAGCAATCTATTGTAGACCTGGAGAGGCGTGAAGTCATCAAAATAGCAACAAGGTATAGAATTATGCTTAAAAAATCTGTTTGAATTCTTTGAGAAGGCAATAGGGCTTCTGGATAAAGGGAACTTTGTTGCCATTGTTTATTTAGACTTTGGTAAGGTTTTGAAACAGTACCAGAAATAAATTCCTGCCAAAAGCTTGAGAAGTATATGATGGGTGTACGGTTACTGAAGTGGATTGGCGTGTTAGCTCCATCAAATGAGACAAGCAGGTCCTTGTGTATGGAGCTGGTGCAACCTGATGCCTAGGAGATCATTGCCCAAGCTTTTTACGCTTATATTCTACACCAATGATCTACCAAAACTTTAATTCTGCTCCTATGTCTTATAGTCTTCTGGACTGTCAGTCAATGGAATACGACAAAGGACAATGATCAATGCAAAGGAAAGTGGCAAACTGGACTCAAGAAGTATCTCAATGACAGAGCATAGGCAGTAATGATATATTTTTTTTAATTCATTCAAGAAGTGCAGTTTTGTAGCCCTTTATTAACTTCCCTAGCTTCTCAAAATCCCACCCTACGTCACCGTCTTGAGAAGTAGAACTGGGTAAAACTGACCAACAGAGCTCTGGTGAAGCTGTATAGGCTGATCTCCTGTACAGTGGATGGAATGGATTGCAGAAGCATTGGTGAACTCCAACATTGCCATCGACCAGAGGGTGATGGAGACCAGAGGTCATCGATGGCCTATGCTCCACTTATGAGCAAGGGGCCCAAGTAAGTTAAGTCCTCTTGAGAAGGTACTGGTGAGCTGCCTTCTTGATCCACTGTAGTTCTTCAAGTGTGTGTGCGCTTATAATGCTGCTAGGGAGAGACTTCCAGGATTTTAACCCATGGATGATGAAGGAATGACGATATATTTACAGATCAGGATTATACATGGCTTGTAGGGCAACTTCAAGGCGATGGACTTCCCATTCCTCTGCTGCCCTTGTCGTTCCAGCTGATAGAGGCAGTGGGTTTAGAAGGTGATAGCTAAGGATTCTTGGTGAGTTGCTGCAGTGCATCCTGTAGATGAATGCAAACATTCGCTACTGTACGTTGGTGTGGAGTGATTGAACGGTTGTAGATAGGGTGACTATCAAACAGGAAGCTGAGTCCTCTATGGCATCGAGTTCCCTGAGTGCTGTTGAAGCTGTCCTCATCTACAAAAATAAAGAGTATTCCATCGCACTCCTGAGTTGAGCATTGTAGATGGTGGATAGGTTTTACAGAGTTACAGGTTATATTAATCACCATGAGGTTCCTAGCTTCCAAGCTCTCTTGTAGCGTCACTGTATACGTGGAAGCTCTAATTTAGTTTCTGGTCAATAACTATGCCCAGGATATTGATAATGAGGTACTCATTGACAGAAATGCCATTGAATATCAAGGGGTATTGGATGGAAATCTTTTTGTTGGATATGGCAGAGCCAAATGACCTAATACTGCTCCTATGTCTTATGATCTTATGGACTTATGGATATGATTATTGCCTGACACTTGTGTGGTGCGAAGGTTACTCACCACCTATCAGCCCAGGCCTGGACAGTGTGTGTGTCTTGCTGCATTTGGAGTGATCTGCTTCATGATTCAAGATTAAAGCAAGATTTAAATGATGAATCTGTGCAATTCGTTGCCGCAGGTGGCTGTGGAGGCCAAGTCATTGGGTACATTTACGGCAGATGTTGATAGATTCTTGATTGGTCAGGGCATGAAGGGATACGGGGAGAAAGCAGGGTGACTGGGGCTGAGAGGGAAATGGATCAGTCATGATGAAATGGCGGAGCAGACTTGATGGGCCAAATGGCCTAATTTCTGCTCATATATCTTATGGTCTCATGGCCTTATTGCTTAATGACATTTGCAGTATATGAGTGTAAAGGAAAACAAAATAATGGTTACTCTGGATCCGATGCATCGTAAAAAACACACTAAGATAAAGAAAACAATAATAAAAAATGCAATAAATATAAATACACAAGATAGCTTATATACAGAAATTGATTGAAGTCCATAAAGTGACACTACACACAGGAGTGTCTGTACACTTGGTTGTTTGATTGTTTGTGGTTTTTGTATTGCTATATTTATGCTCTATTCTTGGTTGGTGCGGCTGTAACGAAACCCAATTTCCCTGGGGATCAATGAAGTATATCTATCTATCTATCTATAGTGACTGACAGGAACTGATAAAGTAGTGGTGGTTGGGGGTGTGGAGGGGTGGGTTAGTGGGTGTAGATGTTGATCAGCCTCACTACTTGGGGAGAGTAACTGTTTTTGAGTCTGGTGGTCCTGATTTGGATACTGCATAGCCCACTCCCTGATAGGAGAGGAACAGACAATATAAACAACAGGCAATAGAAAGAGCTCTTTATTTCATGAGGAGTTGCAAATAGTTCAGATAGCTCACGAAAATGTCTTTTTTACTTCTTTTAAATCTGTTTTTCATCTTAAGTGTGTTTCTGGGACTGTTAAAGCCTGCAATTTACAGTTTGAAGACTGTTTGAGTGATCTAGCGCTTTGCTGTCTCCAAGAAGACTCTGGGAAGTGAGCCTGTACTCGGACAGCTTCAATGCGAAGAAACTTCGAGATGGGGTGTCAGCCAATGTTCGACTCCATTTTGCACGTTGAAGTGTCCGTTAATCGCCAATTAAAGCATCGAGGAAGATTGGGACATCGAGGTGAATGAGGAAGGCAGATGAGAGTTCAATGCCGACTGCCTTACTTTTGACCACTCCCGGAGAAGGAATCTGTGAGTGGCCTATTGCTGTGTGGGGCTCGCTTGGTAGGCAGGTAGGCCTCTCTGCCTCGTGTGGTGTCCCTCTCCTTCAATGAATGTCGGTGATATTGGAGGATGATATCGTGGTTCTGCATTTATAAACTATGAACTTTTTCAGACTTAGGCTTTTTTTATATTCTGTGTTTTTTATCGCTTGTTCATTTTCCGTTTTGTTGTGTGAGGAGAGGGTGTTTGGGGGGGTTGGCGTTCTGTGCTGTTTTGTGTGGTGGGGGTGGGTTTGATGTTTTTCTCTGAACGGCTTTCATGTTCTTTCTTTGTTTCGTGGCTATCTGGAAAAAGTGAATTTCAGAGTTGTATGTGGATGCATAGAAATATAGAAATTTACAGCCCATCACAGGCCCTTCAGCCCACAATTTTGAGTTTACCATGTAACCTACTCTAGAAGCTGCCTATAATTTCCCTACTGCATAGCCTCTATTTTTCTAAGCTCCGTGTACCTATCTAAGAATCTCTTAAAAGACCCTATTGTATCCGCCTCTACCACCTTCTCTGGCAGTGTATTCCATGCACCCACCATTCTCTGTGTGAAAAGCATATCTTTGACATCCCCCTTGTACCTACTTCCAAGCGCCTTAAAACTATGCCTCCCTCATGTTAGCCATTTCAGCCCTGGGAAAAAGCCTCTGGCTATCCACATGATCAAGGCCTCCTCTCATCATCTTATACACCTCTATCAGGTCACCCCTCATCCTTCGTCTCTCCAAGGAGAAAAGGCCAAGTTCACTCATCCTATTCTCATAAGGCATGCTCTTCAATCCAAGCAAGAACCTTGTAAATCTCCTCTGCACTCTCTAAAGTATCCACATCCTTCCTACAGTGGGGTGACCAGAACTGAACACAGTACACATGCCTTTGATAATAAATGAAGGTTTGAACACTTGAACACTTTGAACCTTTGAAATAGTGGCTAATTATAATAATAAAAATATTTTCAAAATTAACTTAAGTAAATAGAGCAAAAAGAGTGGAAAAATAGTGAAGTAGTGTTCATGGATTCAGTGTCCATTCAGAAGTCTGATGGTGGAAGGGAAGAAGCTGTTCCTAAAACATTGAGTGTGTGCCATCAGGCTCCTGTACCTCTACCTTGATGATAGCAATGGGAAGAGGGCATGTCCTGGATGATGGGGGTCCTTTATGACAGATGCTGCCCTTCTGAGGCATCTCCTTGAATGTATGCACATGATCTGGCTGAGGGGTGTCATAACAACAACCTCTCACTCACTGTCAGCAAGACTAAGGAATTGATTATAGACTTCAGGAAAAGGAAACCAGAGGTCCATGAGCCAAACCTCATTGGAGCATCAGAGGTGTTGAGGGTTAACAACTTTAAATCGCTGTGTGTCACTGTTTCAAGGGATCTGTCCTGGACCCAGCACATTACAAAGAAAACAGCGCAGTGCCTCTACCTCCATAGGAGTTTGTAGAGGTTTGACAAACTTCTATAGATGTGTTCTGGAGAGTATATTTACTGGCTGCATCTCAGCCCGCTATGGAATTAACAATGCTCTTGAATAGAAAGTCCTACAAAAAGTAGTGGGTACAGCCCAGTCCATCACGGGTAAAGCCCTCCCAACCACTGAGCACATCTACGTGAAACGCTTTTGCAGGAAAGCAGCATCCGTCATCAGAGGCCCCCACCACCCAAGGCCATGCTCTCTTGTCACTGCAGCCATCAGGAAGAAGGTTCAAGAACATCAAGACTTCAGTTTCAGGAACAGTTGCGGCCCCTCAACCAACAGGCTCTTGAACAAAAAGGGATTGTCACAGTCCGGTCTGTTGACTCCTCGTTTCAGTTAATTTCCTTTTCCCCATGTTCCACTGGGCTCCTTGATTAGGGCACCCGATCCACATTCGAACCGGTAGCATAATCACTCCGGCTAAAGTCTACTCACTGCTGGTTCGTCACCTCAGCAGCGCGGCTATGCTTGTTCCGGGCTGCCGAGAAAGAGTCAAGTTGAGAGGCTGTCGTCCACAGTTCCTGGGTCGAGTCGAGAGCCTGTCGTCCGCAGTTCCTGGGTCGAGTCGAGAGCCTGTCGTCCGCAGTTCCTGGGTCGAGTCGAGAGCCTGTTGTCCGCAGTTCCTGGGTCGAGTCGAGAGCCTGTCACCCGCAGTTCCTGGGTCGAGTCGAGAACCTGTTGTCTGCGGTTCCTGAGTCGAGTCGAGAGCCTGTCACCCGCAGTTCCTGGGTCGAGTTGAGAGCCTGCTGTCCGCTGTTCCTGGGTCGAGTCGAGAGCCTGTCACCCGCAGTTCCTGGGTCTAGTCGAGAGCCTGCTGTCCGCTATTCCTGGGTCAAGTCAGGAGCCTGCTGTCCGCTGTTCCTGGGTCGAGTCGAGAGCCTGTTGTCTGCGGTTCCTGGGCCGAGTCCAAAGCCTGTGGTCTGCAGTTCCGGGGTCGAGTCGAGAGCCTGTCGTCCGTAGTTCCTGGGTCGAGTCGAGAGCCTGTCGTCCGCAGTTCCTGGGTCGAGTTGAGAGCCTGTCGTCTGCGGTTCCTGGGTCAAGTCAAGAGACTGCTGTCCGCAGTTCCTGGGTCGAGTCGAGAGCCTGTCACCCGCAGTTCCTGGGTCCAGTCGAGAGCCTGTTGTCTGCAGTTCCTGGGCCGAGTCCAAAGCCTGTTGTCTGCAGTTCCTGGGTCGAGTCGAGAGCCTGTTACCCGCAGTTCCTGGGTCGAATCGAGAGCCTGTCGTCTGCAGTTCCTGGGTCGAGTCGAGAGCCTGTTACCCGCAGTTCCTGGGTCGAATCGAGAGCCTGTCGTCTGCAGTTCCTGGGTCGAGTCGAGAGCCTGTCACCCGCAGTTCCTGGGTCGAGTCGAAAGCCTGCCGTCCAGTTGAGCTTGCTGGCCGCTTGCCGCTTCATGAGCTACCCAGAGTCGAAATACGAATGGACTGTTGTTTGCTTTTGTTGTCTTGTGTCCGGCTGAGTATTGCTGGCTGTTTGCCACTGCTCCGAGCCGCGATACAAATTGTCTTTCATTGTTTGGTTTTGTCGCTCAGTGTCCAAGTCAAGTCCAAGTCCAGGCTCCGAGTCCAAGTCAATGTTCAAGTCCGCGTAAGAATCCTAACCGGCTCTCTGTGCCTGTGTCCTGCCCTTGGGTCCTCTCCTCAGTCGTTCGTGCAACAGGGATAACTTCAGTCAATTTCATTTGCCACATCATTGAAATGTTCCCACAACCAATGGACTCACTTTCAAGGACTCTTCATTGCGTGTTCTCGATATTTATTGCTTATTTATTTATTATTATTATTTCCTCTTTTTGCATGCGCTCGGTTTCTTGTCTTATGCACTCTGTTTGAATACTCTAGTTGGTGTGGTCTTTAATTGATTCTGTTATAGCTATTATTCGATAGATTTGTTGAGTATGCCCGAAGGAAATGAATCTCAGTGTTAATACTTTGATAATACAATTTACTTGGAACTTTGATAGCAACTCTGCAGATGATACAAAAGATAACAGAAGTGGCAAAAGGAATCAAATTTAGACAAATGAGAAACAATGCGTTTGGGGAGGTACAGCATGGCAAGTGACTGTAACTAAAAGGGATGATAAAGAACCTTGGGCTTAAGGGTCAGTCACAGTGATGAGTAGTTGCATTACAGCACAGCAGGCTTGACACACATAAACCAATAATAAAGTAGAGAACTTTAGTTATTGTGAAAATCAAGGAATTTTAGATACTGGAAATCTGAAAGTTATGGAAGGAAGAAAAGGAGCTTCAGATCAAGTACAGATGCAGTCAGACCTCAGAAAACGAGAAAGCTAGGCTACAGAAGTGGTGTTTGAGAGATAAATTGAAACAAAGGCTAATCTAGAGCGATCTCTTCTCGGCTGACACCAGGGTAAGGGTGTGGTAAATTATTGAGGGTGCTCTATCTCTGGTTGGATAGGGATAGTGGGGGCTCAGTAAGAGAGATAGAGATAGAGAGGGAAAAACAGACGGGCAGAATAAAAATTAATAGGAGACAGAAGTAGGGCAGTTAAAAAATAAGAGTTCAAAATAATCTGTCAAGTGAGGCCTGCATTGGGAAGTTCTGGTACAGACTTTGAAAGTGATTTATCTCAAATTGTAGAATCCAATTTGAAATCAGATAGCTGCAATGGTCAGAATGGGAGATGAGGTGCTCTTCTTCAAGGTTACATTGGGTGTCATGGTTACAATGCAGGGCACCGCAGACCCAGAGACCCACCAGTAGCAGTGGACTGGAGAAGAAGAGGAGCAGGGAACACAGAACTCTGAATCACCCCTCTGGAGTGGTATACTTGTGTGTTTTGCTCATGGATACCACACATCAGTCATCTTCACTCTTGTAGTTTACTATTCCCAGTGAGATTATTCAGGGATTGCAGTTTCGATAAATGCTTGTCTGAAAATAGGCAAGAGATCATGAGGGCTTTATATGATGTCTTGAAAACCATGAGAACACAAGATATAGGAGAAGAACTTGTCCATTTGGCTCATCGAGTCTCCTCCTTCTTCACAATCTTCTGCCTTCTTCATGAAACCTTTGACACCCTTACTAATCAAGATCCTGACAACTTTTGCTTTAAATACATACAATGACTTTGCTTGCACAGCCTGTCTATGACAATGAATTCTACATATACACCACCCTCTGGCGAAAGAAATTCCTCCTAATCTCTGTTCTAAAGGGATGTCCCTCTATCCTGAGGAATTGCACTCTGGTTCTAGACTGGCCCACTGTAAGAAACATCCTCTCCACATCCACTCTATCTAGGCCTTTCAATAGTTGATAGATTTCAATGAGATATTCTTTTAAACACCAGCGAATACAGGCTCAGAACCATCAAGCGCTCCCCATACGTGAATCATTTCATTCTCAGAATCATTCTTGTGAAGCTCCCCTGGCAGCACATTTTTTCTAAGAGAAGAGGCCCAGAGCTGCTCACAATACTGAGATCCATTGAAATAGTATTGGAAGAATTCAGTAATACTGTGTTGTCCGATAGCGTGGACTGCTATCAGCAGCAATCACGCCCCAACTCCTCTCTCTGTCTGGAAACATCAGTGTGACCCAATTCACAGATTTTTCACAGATTTGTGATTTACAATGTTATGGGGATGTGGGAAGACATTTTAGAATCAGAACCTGAATCTGTTATTATCATTGGTGTATGTCGTGAAACTTCATATTTTGCAGCTGACATACAGCAATGAAATAAGACCATTGGTCCTTCTGGTCCATGCCAAACTGTTTAATCTGCCTACTCCCATTGACCTGAACTGGGAGGATAGCCCTTCATACCCCTACCATCCATGTACCTATCCAAACTTTGCTTAAATTTTGAAATCGAGCTCACATGCACACTCTCACAACTCTATGAGTGAAGAAATATCCCCTCATGTTCCCTTAGATTTTTCACCTTTCACACTTAACCCACGACCTCTGGTTGTAGACCAATCCAACCTACTTGCCTGCTTACATTTTCCCTATCTACATCTCTCATAATTTTGAATGCTTTTATCAAATCTCCTAAATTTCAATGAATAAGATGCTAACCTATTCGATCGTTCCTTATAACTCAGGTCCTTCAGACCTGCAACATCTTTGTAAATTTTTTCTGTACCCTTTCAACCACGTTTACATCTTTCCTGCAGGTAGGTGACCAAAACTGCACATAATACTCCAAGTTAGGCCTCACCAACGTCCTATACAACTTCAACATAACATCCCATCTCCTGTACTGAATGTTTTGATTTATGAAGGTTCTTGGGCCAAAAGCTTTCTTTACAACCCTATCTACTTGTGATGTCATTTTCAATGAATTATGCATCTGTATTCCAAGATCCCTTTGTTCTACCACACTCCTCGGTGCCCTACCGTTCACCATGTAAGACCTGCCTTGGTTGGCGCTACGGTAGTGCAACATCTTTTGCTTGTCTGCGTTAAATTCCATCTGCCATTTTTCAGCCCATTTTCCCAGCTAGTCCAGATCCCACTGGAAGCCATGATAGCCTTTCTCGCTGTCTACTACGCCCCCAATCTTGGTGTCATCTGCAAATTTGCCGATCCACTTAACCACATGTTCAGCCAGATCATTCATATAGGTGACAAACAACAATGGACCCAGCACCAGTCTCTGTGGCACTCCAATAGTCACAGGCCTCCAGTCAGAGAGGCAACCATTTACTCCCACTCTCTGGCTTCCCCTGCAAAGCCAATCCCTAATTCAATTTACTATCTCATCTCGAATGCCCAGCGTCTGAACCTTCTTGACCAACCTCGCATATGGGACCTTGTCAGATTCCTTACAGAGGCCCATGCGGACAAAATCCACTACCTTGCCTTCATCAACTTTCCAGGTAACTTCCTCAAAAAACTCTGTAAGATTGTTTAGACATGGCCTACCAATCACAAAGCCATGCTACTGATATCAGGCTCACCGGCCTACAATTTACAGCGGAAGGCATATATTAAAAGTTACTCTCAGTTACAACTAATTATAAATGTTAATAAGTTGTGAAAATGAGAGAAATAAGTGAGGTAGTGTTGATGAGTTAATTTTCCATTGAGAAAATCAGCCGCTGGAAGGGAAGAAGCAGTTCCTAAAACATTGCCCGTGTATGCCTCCTCACATGCCTATGCCTCCTCTCTGATGGTAGTAATGGGAAGGGGGCATGTCCTTGATTCTGGGAACAACTTTTTTTTTGCTGATTTGCCTAAAATTTTAAGACATTGGTTTCAAAGGTACATTTAATGTCAGAGAAATACATACAATATGCATCCTGAAATGCTTTTTGTTTGCAACCATCCATGAAACCAGAGGACTGCCCCAAAGAATGAATGACAGTTAAATGTTGAAACCCTGAAGCCCCCCCCAGCTCCCCCCCCTCCCGAGCGTAAGCGGCAGCAAGCAACAATCCTCTCTCCCCTCACTGGCAAAAAAGGCATTGGCACCCGCCACCGAGCACTCAAATCTAAGTAAAGCAACAGCAAAGACCCAGACTTGCAGTTACCCCAAAGACTTCGCATTTTACCCGGTATTTGACAAACCACAGGCTCTCTCTCTCCCTAATAAGGGAGAAAGCGGCGTCTCCGTTTTCACAATGAGCAGGGAAACATAAAAAACAACTCGCTGGTTTACAATGTTAAAAGTCCGTTACATCACTTTTCTCGAGCTCTGTGGCCCAAAGATCTGGGCACACAGCTGTAGATATTCTGATTCCCCCAATGATGTACAGGCCTCCTGCCCTGACACCGACCTTCGATCCACCCATCTCCAGAGCCCCGAGATTCTCGGCCTCCAAAGCCAAGCTGGACTCTTAGGCTGAGCCCATGGCGTGCCGAACAACAACGGCCGGTTATGAAACCCTGAAGGCAGGTCCCATTCCCACAAAGAACCGTAGTCAGTGTGTAACTCCAGGTCAGGGTTTTCAAAAGAACCCTGAAAGGGAAAAATAGAGATAGAGTTTTTCCCGAAGATGCAAGCAAGGAGTTGCCGTCTAGTGCCATCGTCACTCCACTCCACCTCCAAAAAGAATCATTGGGAAAGAAACTTGGAAACTCTAGTGTATGCTTGCAATAATCCTTGATAGCAGATGTACGCTGCTTAAACCTGTACTAGGCCTCTGTCTTGCATTGTCAAGTTAATGCTATTGGACAATATCGAACTCGCTCACCCTTCTCTCCCACATTGCTACATTGTTGTGGCTGAACAATCCATGTGCCCTGGTTTGCCAAGAAAAAGCCAATCATGGTTAGTTCTCAGATGGGACAGAATGTAAAATAGGAAGCTGGAGCTGTCCACACAGCATTCCCAGCTTGATCCACAGATCAGCAGGATCCACCGCCTAGTCCTCTTTTCTGGATAGCCACCGTATACCCAGAGACCCTTTGTACCCAAAAATCTATTGCTTTCAGCTGTGAATATTTTCAAAAATGAATTCAATGCCAAAAGCGGTGAAGAATCTAGGACTGCTCCAGTTCATGAAGTTGACGGGACTTTTAGACGTGATCTTTGAAGGCACAGACGCCGCATCAATGAGTCTTGTGGGAATCACATATTCATAAGAATCTGATTGTTCTTCCCCTGCTCTGTTGGAAGCCTTTGTTTGCCTGAACAAGGAATGATGAACTGTTGATATCTGATTTGATTAGCATCACTAGAGGCAGCTTGAAAGTGGAAAAGTTCTCTGGATATTTTTTTTAAACAGAATAGGTAATCCTGCTGGTTAACAAAAAAAAAGCCACAGTAAGGGATAAATAGACCCTTCTCAGAAAATGCTTGTGGGAAACATCAATGTTTCGTGGTTGTACAATTTGTGAGGTGGACATCTGCAAGTCTGGGTGATGCTTGGAGGCATAGTACTTATCAGTCTTTCACCCTTCCTTCTCCTTGACCTTTTCTTCCTCCTTAAAACAGAGAACACAATGGGGGAAAGAAGTAATCATAATGTTGTGATGCATATCTCTGTTTAAAGTCTAAGCCACAATCAAGGATCAAGGAGCAACTTTATTCTCCATATACATTTACATATATTAGCAATTTACTGCGGACTGTTGGTGTGACATGCTACAAAAACACCACTCAACAATTACACAACAATAATGTTAGAAGTACGGATATGGATGTGCATAAATACAATGTGAACAGCATTATAAAAAGAGATTTAAAGTTTGTGGAGTGCAATGCAGTGATGAGGGAATTTGACAGAGGAGGTGGGTGGGTCTGTTTAGAAGGGTTGATCAGATTAATGGCATGGGAGGAAGAAATCTTTAAAATTAAATGAAGCTTTTGACTTAATAGCTCTATCGCACTTTGCAGAAGGGAATTTTAGGAAAAGGGAAAAGGAACTGCTGAGTTTAGATTATGAAGACACGTAGTCCTCTTTTATTGTCATTTAGTAACGCACGCATTAAGATATGATACAATATTTCCTCCAGTGTGATATCACAAAACACAGGACAGACCAAGACTGAAAAAACTAACAAAACCACATAATTATAACATATAGTTACAACAGTGCAACAATACCATAACTTGATGAAGAACAGTCCATGAGCACAGTAAAAAGTTCAGTCTCTCAAATGTCCCACATCTCACGCAGATGGGAGAAAGAAGAAAACTCTCCCTGCCATGCCCGACCACAGTCTGACTCTGAGTCGTCCGAAAACTTCGAGCCTCCAATAAGCTCTCCGACACCGAGTACCGAGCACCATCTCTATCTGAACAATTCAACCTCAATCTCGGTCGCCAACAGCAGGCAAAGCCAGGGATTTTGAGGCCTTCCCTCCGGAAGATTCTTGATCGCGCAGTAACAACAGCAGCGAACCTGCATTTCAGAAATTTCTCCAGATGTCCCTCTGTGCTTTCACGTCTGTCTCCATCAAATCAGAATTGTCCATGGCCCCTATTTAACGGATACGATACCATTTTCACCAGAGGCTGCGCACGCGCGGCGCACTGCTATCTCTCCTCCCGTTGTAGAAGAGAGTGATTGTTGAGCTGAACTTCTCTTACCTTCCCAATTACTTTGTGCTATTGGGACATTATCACACCTGAGTACAGCCAACTGCCCGGTGCTCGTGGGGCTGAAATATGGTGTAGTAGGACATCGGGCCAAAGGAAGAATGGTGATCATGTACCTTTCTTTAAATCCAGCTCTGGGAACAGAACATAGAACTTCACAGTGCAGTACAGGCCCTTCAGCCCACGAACTTGTGCTCACCTTTTAGCCTGCTCCAAGATCAATCTAACACTTCCTTCCTATATAATCCTCCATTTTTTTGATCATCATGTGCCTATCTAAGAGTTTTTAAGTTGCCCCTAATGTATCTCTATCATCACCCATGGCAGGGAAATCTGCACATTCACCACTCTCTGTGTAAAGAATCCACCACTAACATCTCCAGTTACCCTAAAATTATGCCTCCTAGTGTTAGCCATTTCTGCTGTAGGAAAAACTCTCTGACAATCAATTTATGCCTCATTGTTCACTCCAAAGAGAAAACTCTAGCTCTCTTGACTTATCTTCATAGGACATGGCTTCTCATCCAGGCAGCATCCTAGTAAATCTCCTCTGTATCCTCTCTAAAGCCACTCAAGACAATACCCCAGATGTTGGTACACAAGCAGAAGAGCCATTACTAAGGGCAAAGTTTGACCACCTGCTTCAATTGCCATGGTGCCTGAAAACTGGCAGCAGTTCAAGGCGGCACAGTAGCGTAGTGGTTAGCGTAACGCTATTACAGCGCTAGCAGCCCAGGTTGAATTCTGGCACTGTGTGTAAGGTATTTGTAGGTTCTTCCCGTGACTGCACAGGACTCGTCCTGGCCTCCTTGCCTCTGTTAGCTAAAGGTAATTGGTTGCAACGAGAAGCTCCGCTTTCTGTAACACATAAGTAGAGGAACTCTTTACACTTGAACCTCTGTCACCATTAGGTGGGTAACTATTGCTGGAAAACCATTAGTCAGGTTCAGGTGAATCATGCAAGGAGTTTCCCAGGCCTCCTTCCCCAGGAGTGCAATTTCAACCCAAGGTAACAGAGAGGATCCAATTTTTAGGCTTGGATATATTAGCTAGCCATATTATAGATTTTTAGATTATGAGAACACTCAATCCTCGTTTATTTGTCATTTAGAAATGCATGCATGCATTAAGAAATGATACAATGTTCCTCCAGAGTGATATCAGAGAAAAACAGGACAAACCAAAGACTAACACTGACAGAACCACATAATTATAACATATAGTTACAGCAGTGCAAAACAACACCATAATTTGATGAAGAACAGACCATGGGCACGGTAAAAAAAAGTCTCAAAGTCCCGAGTCGATCGACTCCTGAGCCCCCGATAGTGGCGGCAAAGGGAGAAACTCCCTGCCATAAACCACCAGGCACTGACAACTGCTGATGCATTGGAAGCAGCCGACCACAGCCGACACTGAGTCCGTCTGTCCGAAAACTTTGAGCCTCTGACCAGCCCCTCTGATACAGCCTCCCGAGCGCCATCCTCTGTCGAGCGCCTTCGACCTTGCCCGGCTGCCGAAACAAGCAAAGCCAAGGATTCGGGGCCTTCTCCTCCGGAGATTCTGGATCACACAGTAACAGCGGCAGCGAAGCGGGCATTTCAGGAGTTTCTCCAGATGTTCCTCTGTACTCTCACGTCTGTCTCCATCAAATCAGAACTGTGCACGGTCTCCTACTTGACAGATTACAGACATCACCACCAAAGTGGCCGCGTGCGCTGCGTCGTGCCGCCATCTTCTCCATGATAATATGGTGGGTTTTCATTGCAGTTTCAATATGCCCTAAGTTTCTGTTCAGCTGAGTCTGGAAAACCTTGATGGCTGGCTGGTTGCCACCTATCTGTCCTGAAGAACAATGGGTGATGATGATCATCATCACAAGCTTGGGCAGAAGGTATGGAGATCCTAAGATACCCAGCTGTCACGATCCCCCTCTTGGGTTCACCTGTGTAGTCCAAAGGAAAGCTCATGAAGCGATATGTTTGGCACCGGCTCGGCTGCAGGAGCTGCCGGAAGGATATTCAATGCTGCCTTAGGGGCTCCACTCCAGGTTTAATCCCGTAGCCTTTCGTCTCTCCCAAGGCTGCCCACAAGACCATGGGGCTACTTACCCATAGCTAGGGATCTGGTTCACGAGCACCTGGGTGTATCCACACGCCGATGAACCTGCATGCTACGTGTGCAGGGGCCAGACCTCCTCCCCATCCTCTGTAGTTCAGACTCAGGAATTCAGTTTCCATGTGTCACCAGTGAAGAGGCACTACAGAAGGTTTGCTTCTGGAGAGGCCATGAACTGGTAGGGAGAGACTTACACATTCACCTCTCCTGTGGTGGAAGCTGAAAGTGAGGGTGACAAGCACTACCCACTACACTACCACACTAGGCACATCACAACAACCATTCTGATTAATATACAGTGATCTAAAGCGCCTACTAGAAGGAAGGAGTTGGAACTGGTGATGTCCAGGGTGTGATGGGTCTACAATGATGCTGCTTGCTCGATTACTGTATGCCAGGACAAATAGGTACAAGAACAGTTTCTTTCTGTACGACATCAGTCTTATGAACACATGAATTTTAGTTTATTATAAACCACGTCCACCTGTACATATACAGGTATACATCACTGTATATAGTTCAGATTATTTGCACTATTGTTTTGTTTGCTTTTTGATTCTGTACAGCGAGAGCTCAGGGAAACTGGCATCAAATTCCCTGTATGCGTCCACATACTTGGCGATAATAAAGGATTCTGGTTCTGATCCTGATTCTGATATATTTGTATATGGACATATTAGATTGCCCCAGCATATCCTTAGCTCGTGTTGGTGGTTAGCACAAACAAAGCAATTCAGTGTGTGTTTCAATGTACAGAGAACATTACAGCACAGTACGGACTCTGGCCGACCTTTTAACCTACTCTAAGATCAATCTAACTCTTCCCTCTGACGTAACCCTCCATTTATCTATCATCCATGTGCCAATATAAGAGTTTTTTAAATGCCCCTAAGGTATCAATCTCCACCACCATCCATGGCAGGGCATTCCATCCGCCAACACTCTCTGAACTAAAGGGCCGAAAATGTGGCTTTGGTCGCTGGTGTGGCTAAGCATCAAAGCCCTAACATAAAGCAAAGAACACTACAGCACAGTACAGGCCCTTCAGCCCATGATGTTGTGCTGACATTATAACATACTCTTAAACTAATCTGACCCTTCTTCCTATGTAGCCATCCATTTTTCAATCATTCATTTGCTTATCATCCATTTGCCTATCTGAGAGTTTCTTAAATGCGCTTAGTGTATCTGCCTCTACCACCACCCCAGGCTGGACGAGCCGGTGTTCCGTTCAC
Source organism: Mobula birostris (assembly GCF_030028105.1). Lineage (NCBI taxonomy): Eukaryota > Metazoa > Chordata > Chondrichthyes > Myliobatiformes > Myliobatidae > Mobula > Mobula birostris. The sequence continues at coordinate 15,391,678 of NC_092370.1, forward strand.
TGCTCCATGAGTTTTATCTCACCTCTGCAGTAAACAAGCTCTGTGGCTGTGGCTGTGGCTTTTATCCAGTGGGCTCCTGGACCGGCTGCGACAGATTAAGGCATCCGTTAGTCTTGCGAGACCATGGATCTGCGCCTGGAAAGTCTTCACTCTCCAGGGCGCGGGCCTGGGCAAGGTTGTATAGAAACATAGAAACATAGGAAATAGGTGCAGGAGTAGGTCATTCGGCCCTTCGAGCCTGCACCGCCATTTATTATGATCATGGCTGATCATCCAACTCAGAACACCGCCCCAGCCTTCCCTCCATACACCCTGACCCCCGTAGCCACAAGGGCCATATCTAACTCCCTCTTAAATATAGCCAATGAACTGGCCTCAACTGTTTCCTGTGGCAGAGAATTCCACAGATTCACCACTCTCTGTGTGAAGAAGTTTTTCCTAATCTCGGTCCTAAAAGGCTTCCCCTCTATCCTCAAACTCTGACCCCTCGTTCTGGACTTCCCCAACATCGGGAACAATCTTCCTGCATCTAGCCTGTCCAATCCCCTTAGGATCTTATACGTTTCAATCAGATCCCCCCTCAATCTTCTAAATTCCAACGAGTACAAGCCCAGTTCATCCAGTCTTTCTTCATATGAAAGTCCTGCCATCCCAGGAATCAATCTGGTGAACCTTCTTTGTACTCCCTCTATGGCAAGGATGTCTTTCCTCAGACTAGGGGACCAAAACTGCACACAATACTCCAGGTGTGGTCTCACCAAGGCCTTGTACAACTGCAGTAGTACCTCCCTGTTCCTGTACTCAAATCCTCTCGCTATAAATGCCAGCATACCATTCGCATGGAAGACCAGCAGTTGCCCATGCTGCAAGTCTTCCCTCTCCACGACACCAATGTTTTCCAAGGGAAGGACATTAGGACCCATACAGCTTGGCACCAGTGTCGTCGCAGAGCAATGTGTGATTAAGTGCCTTGTTCAACAACACATTCCCTCGGCTGGGGCTCGAACTCACGACCTTCAGGTCGCTAGTCCAATGCCTTAACCACTTGGCCACGTGCTCACACATTGGCTGCGACAATGAACTGGCTTTATGGCTTCGTGGCTGTGGACTCACTTTCGTGAGCTCTGCGGTTCACGTTCTGAGTGTAGTTTGTTTACTTTTTCTTGTTTGCACGATCTGTTCTTTTTTTTCCGCACATTGGGTGTTTGATGGTGTTTGTTCTGTGTTTTATTACATTGTATTCTATTGTTTTGTGGCTGCCTGTAAGAAGACGAATCTCAAGTATAATGATAAATGAACTTAAACTTGAAATTTTGAGTGGACCATAAACAATTTTCACATCATCCGTTCTGGTATGCTGTTTATTTTAATACACAGTTTGCAATAGATTACATTACGTGGCATTCAGCAACAGTGCAGCCTTCTGTAATCCCACGCTGAGAGAGATCATCATCTTCTCCTCAAAATTAAATATGTTCTGATCTAGAAGTAAACCCATCAATTACCCTTATAAAGACATGAGATACAGGGACATCAAAGGTGCCTTGTCTGGGAGGGAAGTGTAAACAGATTCTCTTTATGTCAGCATGCATAACCACTTAGCAGCTCAGCAGTGTGCAAATACTGTAGCTCAGAGAAAATTATAAGCTTTCAAAGTGTTTTTAGCTCACTGAATGATAGTCTGTACCGATAACTGCTTGTAGTTACACACAATGGCCTCTTTATTAGGTACATCTGCAAATATCTAATCGGCCAATCATGTGGCAGCAACTCAGTGCATAAAAGCATGCAGACATAGTCAAGAGGTTCAGCTGCTGTTCAGACCAAACATCAGAATGGAGAAGATATGTGACATAAGTGACCTTGACTGTGGTATGATTGTTGATGCTGGACTGTGTGGTTTAGTATCTCAGCAACGGCTGATCTCCTGGGATTTTCATGCACAACAGTCTCTGGAGTTTACAGAGAACGATGTGAAAACACTAAAAAAACAGTGAGTGAGCTCCAGTCCTGTGGTGAAAATACCTTGTTATTGAGAGAGGTTAGAGGAGAATGACCTGACTGGTTCAAACTGACAGGAAAGTGACAGTAACTCAAATAATGGGGAATGGAAAGACACTCACACGGATAGAAGTTTGACTGAGGTGAAGAATGGAAATGAAGTGGGATTCTATTGTGGTTGACTGATGGTGACCAGCGCTCTTCTGCAGGGGTCGGTATTGGGACCGCTTCCTTTCACGTTATATGTTAATGATTTGGATGATGGAATTGATGGCTTTGTGACCAAGTTTGGAGATGATAGGTTTTACGCATTGAGTTGTTGCCACGTGATTTGCTGATTTGTATTAACATGCATGTGTGCAGGTTTACCTCATTAAGTGGCCATTGAGTGTTGGTCAAGTTTTCTGGTTCAGTCATAAATACACATTGACCTCAAATCTTAAGACAATATTAGCTTGACTTGTCACATGTACACCAAAACATAAAGTGAAATGCGTCTTTTGCGTCAACAAACACAGTCTGAGGATGCCAGCCTGCAAATGTCACCACACATTCAGGCACCGATATAGTCTGTCCATAACTTACTAACCCTAACCTGTAAGTCTTTGGACTGTGAGAAGAAACTGGAGAACCAGAAGAAATACGTGCGGTCACAGGGGGAATGGGGAATGTACATACTCCTTACAGACAGTGGTAATTACAAATTAGAGAAAGTCTGCAGGTACTGGAAATCCAAAGAAACACACAAAAATGCTGAAGGAACTCAGCAGATCAGGTGGCATCTCTGGAGATGAATGAAGTCGACGTTACGGGCTGAGACCCTTCGTCAGGACCGGTAGTTGTTGTATTGTACATGACAGCAGAAAAACAGAAAGATATATCACTGTATCCCTTTGTCTGCAGAAAGGTTATAACTTTATTAAAGCAGAAAATGCTATAGTTGTCAGCAAGTCTGTGGAAAGAAAGTTTCTAGATTTATTCCCTTTCCACCCACCTTTACTATAACACAACATGGGATCTCCCCTGCCACCACCTCTCTTTTTCCTTGGTTTTGCTTCAGATTAGTTTCAAATTAGTTCCCAAATGACCTTTGAAAGCCTCCAATTCTACCATCCGTAGCTTTCATCAGAGCTGCAGGTAGCAGCTGGCCACTGTCAGGCCCCTTATGGTAACCATCAGTGTGTACATAGTAGAGCTGGTTCAATTAGTCACCTCCAGGAGTGAAAATCCTGCGGCTCAGAGCAAGGCTGCATGGATTCATGATCTTAGGAATGCTTCCTGTGGATCTGCATGCCAGTCGAAGTATTGCTCCTTAGTGCACAATTATCCTGGCACCTACAACCCCATGCACACTCTCACACTCAAATGCTCACATTTGTACTATTAAGATCAATGCACACTCACACACACTCACACTCAAATGCTCACATTTGTACTATTAAGGTCAATGCACACTCACACACACTCACGCTCAAATGCTCACATTTGTACTATTAAGGTCAATGCACACTCACACACACTCACGCTCAAATGCTCACATTTGTACTATTAAGATCAATGCACACACACACTCATGCTCAAGTGTTCACATTTGTACTCTCAAGATCAACGTGCAGACACTGACACACACACACACACACACACACACACACACACAAATACACATGCTCAAGATCTCTCTTTCTCTCTCACACACACACTCCCACAAACTGTTTCTACATTTACATCTGATCCACTCCTACATAACTTTCTACTCAGCCTACCAATGGCACTCAGCTCCCTCTGTCAACCACACAGAGGCCAATTTTCCAAACTGAGGGAAAGAAGAAGAAAGAAGAAGAAGAAGAAGAAGAAGAAGAAGAAGAAGAAGAAGAAGAAGAAAGCCCTTAGCTCAGCGTGGAGTCATCGGAATACTGTCATGACAGCGTTTTTTTAGCAGGCTTTCTTATTTTTACAAGGCCGAGTTGCTAGCTCGACGCTCAACCCAGCATGGATGGAGAGTGTGCAAGGGAGCCGGCTGGATTTGAACTCAGGAGCCTTCATTCCGAAGTCCGGTGCTGATGCCACTATGCCACCAGCCAGCAAACTGAGGGAAAGGAAAATGTTAAAGTCTTCTGCCTTCTCCAGTGAGTCCATCCTCTTTCATCCAGCCACCTCAAGAGAAGCAGCTATAAGGTATCAACTAGCCTCACAAAACACCAGAGATGCTGGTAAATGCTGGAAATACTCAGCAGCTCAGGAGGTCAGATAGAGCAAACATTCTAGATTGAAGATCTGCTTTTAAGGATCTGCATCTGTAGTGGAGCGTGTATCAAGCTTCAAATTCCTTGGTGTCCACATTTCCAAGGATCTCACCTGGTCCCTGAACTCCTCCATCCTGATCAAAAAGGCACAACAGCGCCTTTATTTCCTGCGGAGAATCAAGAAAGCTCACCTCTGTCTCAGGATACTGATGGACTTTCACCGCTGTACCATTGAGAACATACTCACCAACTGCATCTCAGTGTAATATGGCAATTGTCCCGTATCAGACCGCAAAGCACTCCAGAGTGTGGTGAAAACTGCCCAGCGGATTATCAGCACCCAATTGCCCACCATTGAGAACATCTACCGTAAATGCTGCCTGCGCAGGGCGAAAAGCATTATCAAGGATGTATCTCACCCTAACCATGGACCTTTTACTCTCCTCCCAACCAGTAGGTGCTACAGGAGTCTTTGCTACCGCACCAGCAGGCACAGGAAGAGCTTCTTCCCTGAGGCTGTGACCCTGCTGAACCTCTCATCACAGCGCTAAGCAGTATTGTACCCATATTGTACTGTCTCAGTACTTTTATATTTGTGTGCTGTAGCACTTTTTTTATTCCCAGCTATTTTGTAAATAACACAATTCTTTGCATTTCTGGTCAGATGCTAAATGCATTTCATTGGCTTTGTATCTGTACTCGGCACAATGACAATAAAGTTGAATCTAATCTAATCTAATCTAAAACAGGGAAACTATAACCTGCCACTCAACATCAAGAAGACAAAAGAAGTGATAATTGACTTCATGAAGACAAGAGGTCTTGAACAAGCCCCACTATTCATAAATGGTGAGGTAGTGGAAAGGGTCTCCAGCTTCAAGTGTATGGGGATGAGCATCACTCTGTTGGTCCATGAACACAACCTGGACAGGAGGGAAGGCACAACAGTGGCTATACACCCTGAGGTGTTTAAGGAGAGCTAAGTAGTCCCAAAAGTTGTTGGCCAACTTTTATCAATGTGCAGTACAGAGCATTTAGACATATGGAATGACAGTGTGGTACTCTAGCTGCCGCAAGACAGATCATAAAGCACTCCAATGGGTAATTAGGATGGCTCAGCACATCACTGGGACTCAATTACTCAATAGCTCATAATATCATTAGAGACCCATCCCCTCCTGGACACTGTCTGTTCAGTCTCCTACAACAGGTAGGAGATAGAGCCAAACATCAAGATTGGCTGATTAGATATTTGCATTAATTACCTCATAATGTGGTCTCTGAGAGTAGGTAGACTTACTGGACCAGTCAATATTAAGTTGCTGAGAAAGAGGGTGTGGGGTTGCAGTTGGACAGGGTAAAGAGAATATTTATGCTGGGGTTACCATGGGGAGATGCTGCAGATATCACTTGTTCAATGGGCTGATGGAATGATAATGATAAGAAAAAAGTATCATGTATGTCAAAGAGCGACACTGTGGACAGGCACAACTAGGTTGGGCTGCACTAATGGAATCAAACAAAACTGAACCAGAAGCATAGATCATTTGCAAAAATAGGCAGTTCTGAAACACACAAAATGAGCATTTATAACTGTCTTACATGACATGAAATTTGTTGCTTTGAGGCAGCAGTACAATGCAAAGACATAAATTACAAAAATAAATAAATAGTGCTGAATTGAATAATGAGACAATGTTTGTGTGTTTATTTCATTTTATTTTGTGTGTGATGATTTGCTCAGATGTGTGAACCGAGACTGAGGCAGTGGCCTGCTCTGGCTTCATGTCTATGGACCCACTTTCATTCTGAATGCTGTCGCTTACTTTTATTTTTCCACAATGTGTGTTTTTTTTTCTCTCTCTGTGCATTGGGTTGGTCTTTTTTAATGAGTTATACTTTGGATTTCTTGTTTAGTGGCTGCCTGTAAGGAGACGAGTCTCAAGGTTGTATAACTTGCACATACATTGACAATAAATGTACTTAAATACACTTTGAACTTTGAACTTTAGAGACACAGCACAGTAACAGTCCTTTCTGCCACCAAATCACACCCATGTGGGATGTGGGAGGAAACCCATACCGTCACAGGGAGAACGTATCACAGTGAAACTCAATCACTCAACATCAAGAAGACAAAAAAAAAAGATAATTGACTTCAGGAAGACAAGAGGTCCTGAACAAGCCCCATTATTCATAAATGGTGAGGTAGTGGAAAGGGTTTTTGGGGATGAACATCATTGATGGGCTCTCTCGGTCCAACAACTTAGCCTCGAGGCTATGGAAGGCACAGCAGTGACTATACTACCTGAGGTGCTTAAAGAGAGCTAATTTGCTCCAAATACAGCTGGCCAACTTTTACCGGTCTTCGATAGAGGGCATATTGACATACGGAATGACAGCGTGGTACTCTGGCTGCAGCTAGCCAGATCACAAAGGACTCCAACAGGTGATTAGGATGGCTCAGCACATCACTGGGATTCAATTACCAGACCTGGAGACAATCCACAACTCTCGATGCTTATTGCGCACTCGTAACATCATTAAAGACCCATCCCATCCCGGACACCGTCTGTTCAATTTTCTGCCATCTGGTCGGAGATACAGAAACATCTTAGCTAGGACAGTAAGGCTGAAAACAGATTCTTCCAGAGGGCTGTTGTGCAGCTGCACCCTGAATTGCCTTTGAGTGTTACGGACTACCAAAATCACTTGTTGCATGTAAACATAGGATTTTTAACTCAAGGCATACCGCATGCATTGTAAGTATTTGTGTTGCACGAGCTGAAGTAGCACTGTAATCTCTTTGTCTTGAGTAGTAACATTAAGCTTCTTACAGACAGTGACAGAATAGAACCTGGCTCGCTGGTGCTCTAATAGTGTTACACTAGCCACTACATTTCTATGCCACCATTTATGGATCCTTTAGATAACTTTAGCCATCTAAAGATGGAGGATTTGATCTTGAATATGGAAAGTTACAACATGCACAGTAGGGTGATGAGGTGCATATGGGCCTTAATGCAATAATGGACAATCAGAGACATTTTCCCGTGGTTAAATAGCTAATACGAGAGGGCATAAACTTACGTTGATTGTAGAAAAGTATGGGGGAGAGGGACCAGAGAGACCTTCTCTGGACCCTCTCAGAATCAGAATAAGAATCAGAACCATATTTAATCTTGCAGGCATATGTCATGAAATGTGTTGTTTTGCGGCAGCAGTACAATGCAATGCATAATAATAAAAATTATGTATGTGCGTGTGTATAAAAAGTGGTTAAGGCATTGGACTAGTGACCTGAAGGTCGTGAGTTCGAGCCCCAGCCGAGGGAACGTGTTGTGTCCTTGAGCAAGGCACTTAATCACACATTGCTCTGCGACGACACCGGTGCCAAGCTGTATGGGTCCTAATGCCCCTTGGACAATATTGGTGTCGTGGAGAGGGGAGACTTGCAGCATGGGCAACTGCTGGTCTTCCATACAACCTTGCCCAGGCCTGCACCCTGGAGAGTGAAGACTTTCCAGGCGCAGATCCATGGTCTCGCAAGACTAACGGATATGTGTGTGTGTGTGTGTGTGTGTGTGTGTGTGTGTGTGTGTATTTTTTTAAATATATATTTATATTTTATATATAATTAAATAAGTAGTGCAAAAAGAGAAAAAAAATGTAGTGAGGTGGTGTTCATGGGTTCTAAGTAAAGGTGTGCTGGCATTAGAAAGGGTTCACGAGGAGGATCCCAGGAATGAAAGGGTTAATGTATGAGGAGCATTTGATGGCTCTGGGCCTCTACTCTCCCCAGTTTAGAAGAATGAGGGGGGGATCTCACTGAAACCTATCTAATGTTGAATGGTCCAGATAAAGTAGACGTTGAGATGTGTTTCCCGTAGTGGGGGAGTCTAGTATCGGAGAGCACATCCTCTGAATAGAAGGATGTACTTTTATAACAGAAATAAGGAGGAATTTCTCTAGCCAGAGGGCGCTGAATCTGTGGAATTCATTGCCACAGACGGCTGTGGAGGCCAGGTCATCGTGTATATCTAAAGTGGAGGTTGATAGGTTCTTAATTAGAAAGGGTGTCAAAGGTTATGGGATAATGGCAGGAGAGTAGGGTTGAGAGGGATAATAAATTAGATATGATGAAATGGTGGAGCAGATTCAAAGGGCCAAATGACATAATTCCACTCCTATATATTATTATCTCATGGTCTAATGGTCTCTCCTATGCCAATACTGTACATCCTTTCTTAGCTAAGGGGCCTAAAACAACTCATGATACTCCAAGTGCAGTCTGACAGATGCCTTATAAAGCCTCAGCATTGCATCCTTGTTCTTATATTGCAGTCCTCTCAAAATGACGACCAGTATTCCATTTTCTTTCCTTACCACCGACTCATCCCACATTAACTTTTCAGGAAACACACATAAAGTTGCTGGTGAACGCAGCAGGCCAGGCAGCATCTCTAGGAAGAGGTACAGTCGACGTTTCGGGCTGAGACCCTTCGTCAGGACTAACTGAAGGAAGAGTTAGTAAGGGATTTGAAAGTGGGAGGGGGAGGGGGAGATCCAAAATGATAGGAGAAGACAGGAGGGGGAGGGATGGAGCCAAGAGCTGGACAGGTGATAGGCAAAGGGAATATGAGAGGATCATGGGACAGGAGGCCTGGGGAGAAGGAAAAAGGGGGAGAGGGGGGAAAACCCAGAGGATGGGCAAGGGGTATAGTGAGAGGGACAGAGGGAGAAAAAGGAGAGTGAGAGAAAGAATGCGTGTATACAAATAAATAACGGATGGGGTACGAGGGGGAGGTGGGGCATTAGCGGAAGTTTGAAAAGTCAATGTTCATGCCATCAGGTTGGAGGCTACCCAGACGGAATATAAGGTGTTGTTCCTCCAACCTGAGTGTGGCTTCATCTTTACAGTAGAGGAGGCCATGGATAGACATGTCAGAATGGGAATGGGATGTGGAATTAAAATGTGTGGCCACTGGGAGATCCTGCTTTCTCTGGCGGACAGAGCATAGGTGTTCAGCGAAATGATCTCCCAGTCTGTGTCGGGTCTCGCCAAAATAGAAGGCCACATCGGGAGCACCGGGTGCAGTATATCACCCCGGCCGACTCACAGGTGAAGTGTCGGAGGACACTTCAGGAATCCTGCAGGAAGACTCCCAATTCCCATTGCACCTCCGGTTTTGATCACCTCTGATAACACAATGCCTCTTCCGTGGAAAAAAAATAGGCACGAATTTCAGCTTTTAACAAAATATCCTTTACAACCTCATGGAAAGTCAGCAGAAAACTAATCACATGAGCCTAGACATCCTTCTGAACTGCAGACTGATAAAAATTATCAACACATTGCAATGTTTGCATTTTATTATCTCAACGTACATGGTCATGCTGGAGAGTGCATTCTTTTGCAAAATTCAGATTTACGCATCTGATATGAATAAACAATGGTTGCAACTTTCCTTGTGACAAACTGTTGCATAAGAGCTCCACTGATAACCTTGTTAGACTCTGCCTGCAGCTTATCAATATGTGCGTGACAGACAGCAACTGATGTTCTGTCACTTTCCTAATAAACAAGTGTCATTGCACAGACATGACCAATATTTATCATGACTCCTAACTGATTTTCCAGATTAGTTGTCATATGACTGCACTGCATCTAATTCTGTCCTTCACATATTTTGTTTTAGACCATAAGATAGAGGAGCAGAAACAAGCCATTTAGTCTGCCTCATCTGGCTTATCAAGTCCGTTCCGACATTTCATCATGGCTGATCCATTTCCCTCTCGGCCCCAATCTCCTGCGTATATCCTTCATGCCCTAACTAATCAAAGACCTATCAACCTCTGCCTTAAGTATACCCAGCCGCCTGTGGCAAAAAATTCCACAGATTTGTGACTCTGTGGCTGAAGAAATTCCTCTTCATCTCTGTCCTAAGTGAATGTCTTTCTGTTCTGAGGCTGTGTTTTCTTATCTTTCGCCATAGGAAATATCCTCTCCACATACACTCCATCGAGCCCTTTCAACATTTGATAGGTTTCAGTGAGGTCACACCTCATTCTTCTGTAAGAGTAGAGGCCCAGAGCCATCAAATACTTGTCATATGATAAGCCTTTTAATCCTGGAATCATTGTCGTAAACCTGCTTTGAACCCTCTTCAATGCCAACACATCCTTTCCTAGATAAGGGGCTCAAAATGGCTCACAATGCTCCAAGTGAGGCCTTACCAGTGCCTTATAAAGTCTCAACATTACATCCTTGTTTTTGTATTCAAGTCTTCTTGAAATGAATGCTAACATCGCATTTGCTTTCCTCAACACTTATGCAACCTGCAAATTAACCTTTAGGGAATCCTGCATGAGGACTCCAAAGTCCCTTTGCACCTCAGTTTTTTGAATTTCCTCTCCATTTAGAAAATATTCTATGCTTTTATTTCTCCTACCAAAATGCATGACTATACATTTCCCAGCACTGCATCTGCCATTTCTTTTGCCCATTCGCCAAATCGGTCTAAGTCCTTCTGCATCCTCTCTGGTTCCTCAAAAATGACCTGACCCTCCACCTATCTTCGTATCATCCACAAACTTGGTCACAAAGCCAACATTCCATCATCTAAATCATTGATGTGTAACATAAAAAGAATCGGTTCCGACCCAGACCCCTGTGGAACTCCACTAGTCACCAGCAGCCAATCAGAAAAGGCTCCCTTTATTTCTACTCTTTACCTCCTGCCAATTAGCCATTGCTTTATCCCTGCTAGAATCCTTCCTGTAATACCATGGGCTCTTAACTTGTTACGCAGCCTCATGATTGGGACCTTTTCAGAATTCTTCTAAAAATCCAAGTACACAACATCAGCTGACTCTCCTTTGTCTATCCTGTTTGTTTTTTTTGCAAAGACTTCCAACAGATTTGTTAGGCAAGATTTTCCCTGAAGGGAACAATGCTGTCTATGACCTATTTTATCAAGTGCTTCCAAGTATCCCAAAACCACATCTTTAACAATCGAATCCAACATCTTCTCAAACACTGAGGTCAGACTAACTGGCCTATAATTTTCTTTCTCCTGCCTCCCTCCCTTCTTGAAGAGTGGAGTGATATTTGTGACTTTCCAGTCCTCCAGAACCATTCCAGACTCCACTGATTCAAGAAAGATCATTACTAATGCATCCACAATTTCTTCAGCCACCACTTTCAGACCCCTGGGGTGTAAGTCATCTGGTCCAGCGACTTACCTACCTTTAAATCTTTCAATTTACCAAGAACCTTCTTGCTAGTAATGGCAACTTCAAGCACTTCTGCCCCTGACACTTGAAGTTCCTGCATAGTGAAAATTGATGCATAATATTTATTCAGTTCATCTGTCATTTCCTTGTTCTCCATTTCTACTTCTCCAGCATCATTTTCCAGTCTTCCAGAACCATTCCAGAATCTTGTGATTCTTGTAAGATCATTACTGGTGCCTCCACAATCTTTTCATCCTGGGCTGTATACCATCTAGTCCAGTCCAGGTGACTTATCTAGTTTTCAGTTTCCCAAGAACCTTCTGTCTAGTTATGATAACTTCACACACTTCATGCCTCCTGACACCTGGAACTTCCACCATACTGCTAGTGTCTTCCACAGTGAAGACTGATGCAAAATACTTATTCAGTTCATCTGCCATTTCATTTTCCCCCATCACTACCTCTCCAGCATCATTTTCCAGCAGTCCAATATCCACTCTTGCCTCTCTTTTACACTTTATGTATCTGAAGGAAATTTTGTTATCCTCCTTAATATTATTGACTAGCTTACCTTCATATTCCATCTTTTCTTTCTTTATGACTTAGTTTCTCTCTGTTGGTTTTTAAAAGCTTCCCAATCCTTTAACTTCCCACTAATTTTTGGCTCTATTATATGCCCTCTTTTTGACTTTTATGTTAACTTTGTCTTCTCTTGTCAGCTACGGTTGCTTCACCCTGCTTTTAGAATACACTTCCTTCTTTGGGATGTACCTATCCTGCGCCTTCCAAATTGCTCCCAGAAATTCCAGCCACTGCTGCCCTGACATCATCCCTGCTAGTGTTCCCTTCCAATCAATTTTGGCCAGATCCTCTCTCATGCCTCTGTAATTCCCTTTACTCCGTTGTATTACTGATATCTCTGACTTACGCTTCTCCTTCAAAATTGCAGGGTTAATTCTATCATATTATGATTACTTTCCCATAAGGGTTCCTTTACCTTAAGCTCTCTGATAAATTCCGATTCATTACACAAAGCCCAATCCAGAATAACTGATCCAGAACAAGCTGCTCTAAAAAGCAATCTCGTACACATTCTCAAAACTCCCCCTCTTGGGATTTAGCATCAACCTAATTTTCCCAATCTACCTGCATATTAAAATCCCCCATGACTATTGTAACATTGTTCTTTTGATATGCATTTTCTTTCTCCCGTTGTAATTTGCAGACCACATCCTTAATACTGTATGGTGTCTGAATATAACTTCTATCAGGGTCTTTTTACCCTTGCAGTTTCTTAGCTATATCATCAACAATTCTACACCTTCCAATCCCAGGTCACACCTTTCAAATGATTTGATTAAATTTTTTACCAAATGTGCCTGCAACCCTCTCTGACTACCACCATGTCTTTTCAATACAATGCGTTTCCTTGGACTTTAAGCTCCCATCTAATCTTCTTTCAGCCATGATCCAGTGACAGTGGCATATGTGCCAGTCCGTAACTGCTCTACAAATTCATCTTCCACCCAAACAGATGATGAATAAAGATTAAAGAAGAAGAAGAAACCTACCAGATACTTACCTCGCCCACCTGATAAGCTAAAACCACTCCAGCACTGGCCCACTCACACAATGGCCACTCCGTTTGCCCCTGCCTTACTTTATTCACCCTTTCTCACGAATCCTGTTCCCTGATTGGACACAGTCCCACACTAAAAAACTGCCTGGATTAGATTAGATTATGAGGACACGCAGTCCTCTTTTATTATCATTCAGTAATGCATGCATTAAGAAATGATACAATGTTCCTCCAGTGTGATATCACAGAAACACAAGACAGACCGCGACTGAAAAACTGACAAAAAACACATTATTATAACATATAGTTACAACAGTGCAAGCAATACCGTAACTTCTTGAAGAACAGGCCATTGGCACGGTAAAAAAAGCTCGAAGTCTCTCAAAAGCACTACGTTCCCAATCTTCAGCTATGAACTTAAGTGAAAATGTAGCTGCTTGTCAAGCTCCTGCTCACTGATTGGGCACAGTCCAAAGGTACGTTTTTATTTTTTATTTATTTTGCTTAGCGATACAGTGTGTTCTAATTACCTACTAACTCAGACATTTTTGGACCGTGGAGGAAACCGGAGCACCCAGAGGAAACCATCTAGTCATGGGGAGATGGTACAAACTCCTTACAGATGGCTGCCTGAATTGAACTCTGAACTCTGATGCCCCGAGCTATAATAGCTAATCATTACGCCACTGTGGCGCCCTTAAGGCACAATGGAAAATAGGGAAAAAGAGAGAGAAAGAGAGTGAGAGTGAGAATGGAGAGACACAGTAGCATAGTGCTTTAGAGTGCCAACAGCCCAGTTTCAATCCTTCCTCTGACATTGTGGGTTTTCTCTGGGTGCTCTGTTTTCCTCCCACGTTCCGAAGACGTATGGGTTTGTAGAGTAACTGGTCACATGGGTGTATTTGGGAGGTGTAGGCTCGTTGAGCAGGAAGGGCCCGTTACTGTGAAGAATCTGTAAGTATTAGAGAGAGACAGATAGAGCGAGAGAGAGAATTTCTGTACACTCTGACCACATAATCTCTATGGAATGTTGCAGTAGGGAAATGCCTTGTAATCTACAGTATAATATGCTTTCAAGAAAATGCATTCACTGATATGAATTTTTTTAAACATGTAGCTGGTCTTATTTTATACTTTTGTGATTAGACTCCTGGATTTATTTCCAAAAACTACATACAGAATTACGAGCAGGAACAAGCCGCATGGCCCTTCAATGCATTTACCTCACTTATGAAGACTATTGCTGATCTGATTGCAACTTCAACTTCTCATTCCTATATTCTCATGGTAAACTTTCACCACACTCCCTCTGCCACCCCATCTATCTCTACCCTGACTATTTTTCATCACTGCAATCGAGTCATAGAACATTACAGCACAGAAACAGGCCCTTCAGCCCATTTAGTGTGTGCTGAACTATTTAAACTGCCGAGTCCCATCAATCTGCACCAGGACCATAGCCCTCCATTTCCCTTCATCCAAGTTTCTGTTCAAACTTTGCATAAACGTTGAAATCGAGCTTGTGTGTACCACCTGCGCTGGCAGTTCATTTGACGCTCTCAGAACCCTCTGAGTGAAGAAGTTTCCCCTCATGTTCCCCTTATACATTTCATCTTTCGCCCTTAACCCACGACCTCTGGTTGTAGTCCCATCCAATCTCAGTGGAAAAAGCCTGCTTGCATTTACCCTATCTATACTCCTTATAATTTTGTATACCTCCATAAGATCTCCTCTTAATCTTCTACGTTCAAAAGACTAAAATCGTAACCTATTCAATCTCTCCTTATAACTCCAGTCCTGGCAACATCCTTGTATATTTTACCTGTGCTCTTTCAACTTTATTTACATCTTTCCTGTAGGAAGATGGCCAAAATTGCACACAAAACTCCAAATTATGTCTCATCAATGTATTATAAAACTTCAGTACCTCATGAAATAGTAACTTTTGGGGCGCCATTAAGAAAGCAATTTGTGCGAGCAGCTCTGATGGAAATCATCAAATATTCACATTTTAGACTGGTACAGCTGAAATCCACAGAAATGACCATGGTCAATATTGTAAGTAACATCGTTTTAATACATTTAAAAATCTATCACTATGCAAAGTTGATGAATCATGGTTGGCAGTCTCCAGTTGCTAGTGCAGTTTCCCTTTAAGACAACGGAAGAGCTGATGCCACGTTGGATTAAAAGTTCGTTTAAGGAGAAGAGGGTTCTGACTTCCACTCCACTATTCTGCTGGCAAAGTACAGTCTCTGGTAAATAAAACCGAAGACCTCAGAGCAAGATTGCTGTACCAGAGGGACATCAGGGACTGCTATCTAGTTTCTTTTACAGGGATTTGGATATTCCCTGCCATTCCAGAAGTAACAATAGCTAGCTTCACAATTCACCAACAGGATAGGACTGCTGAGTACTTCAAGAGCAGAGAAGGTGGAGTATACCATATGATTAACTCCTCATGGTGCATAAACAAACCAGGCTCTAGCCCAACCTGGAACATCTAGCAATCAAGTGGTGCCCACTGTATTGGCCTTGGGAGTTTTCAGTAATCATCTTAGTAGCGGTGTATATCCACCTCTGCCCGTGTCAAACAGGCTCTAGGCGAACTGAGTGACAGAATAAACAGACATGAAATAGCACACCCGATGCCTTCCCCATCATTTTGGGGGATTTTTTTAGATTATGAGGTCACGCAGTCCTCATTTATTGTCATTTAGAAATGCATGCATTAAGAAATGATACAATGTTCCTCCAGGGTGATATCACAAAAAAAACAGGACAAACTAAAGACTAACACTGACAAGACCACATAATTATAACATATAGTTACAGCAGTGCAAAGCAATACCATTATTTGATAAACAGCAGACCATGGGCACGGTAAAAAAAAGTCTCAAAGTTCCGATCGACTCCCGATACTCCCGATAGCAGGCGGCAAAAAGGAGAAACTCTCCCTGCCATAAACCTCCAGGTGCCGACAACTGCCAATGCATTGGAAGCACCCAACCACAGCTGACTCTGAGTCCGTCGGAAAACTTTGAGCCTTCAACCAGCCCCTCTGATACAGCCTCCCGAGCACCATCCTCTGCCGAGCACTTTGACCCCACCCTGGCTGCCGAGCAACAAGCAAAGCCGAGGACTCGGGGCCTTCTCCTCTGGAAATTCCGGACCACACAGTAACAGCAGCAGTGAAGAAAGCATTTCAGAAGTTTCTCCAGATGTTCCTCTGTGCTCTCACGTCTGTCTTCATCAAATCAGGATTATGCACGGCACCCTACTTGACAGATAATAGATATCATTCACCGGAGAGGCCGCTGCGCACTGTGTCGCGTTGCCATCTTCTCCTCCTTTTTTAACCAGGTCGGCTTGAAAAAGCCACTAAATAATTATCACCAACATATCATTTGTGTGATCGGAGGACTTCACACACTGGACCACTGTTATACGACCATCATGAGCCCTTACTGTGCCATCCCACGCCCTCTCTTTGGAAAGTCTGGTCACCTGGCTGTACTTCTACTCCCTGAGTACAGGCAGAGACTGAAGGCTGCAGCGCCAGTGGAGGGGACAGCAGTTTAGACTTGAGTCTTAAACACAAGAGATTCTGCAGATGTCAGAAATCCAGAGCAACACACACAAAATGCTGGAGGAACTCAGCAGCTCAGGCAGCCTGCTAAAGAGGCTCAGCCTGAGTGAGAGAGGCCTCCGTCAGTCAGGATCGACCATGGATGTTACGTCCTAGCTGTCTAGATATGCAAGCCCGGGCAGTACAATATGGAGAGCCAGCTTCTGTCCATGTAGCAAGTTCCATCCTTCCACCCTTCCATGCATCTGATGAAGCCAAAGGGACGGCAGAGACCAATACAGTTTGGTACCAGCAGCGTTGCAGGAGTTTCCAGTCAGTGTCAAACTCAATGTAGGATTGCCTTAGGGACTCCAGCTCTGGAATTCTCCCTCAGGATTTATTCCCAAAGCCTTCCCCGTGAGTGAGTATAGCTACAAGGCAGTGGAAGGTTGAGATTAGAGTTTTCTTCTCCGAGATGAGCTGCCAACCATGGCTGACAAGCCCTATCTGCCCAAAGTGACTGGCTTTAAGGTGCCTGTAACCCGTTTTTATCCCTTCTCCTGTCAGTAGAAACCTTTCTGCCGGGCTTAGTAGCTAAGCCACATGTGAAGGGCAGGAGTAGGACGGTTGTCAGAGGCTATTTGAGATACACGCCATTGGGAGCATTTGATACGAGTGGGAGCTTGTCCCCTTTACCACCCCCAGCTATAACAACCCTAATGTCTCAGCCTGAAACACCAACTATTTATTTCTCTCCATAAATGCTGCCTGATCTTCTGAGTCTTGAATCTGTAGGAGTTTAAGAGTGAGAGGGGACTTAATTTAAAAATACAACATCCTGAAGGGTCTTGGTAGAGTGATGTGAAGAGTAGTGGACTAGACTAAAAATATAATCAAGACTAGCGGAGACACTAGTGGAGAATGCTGGAGGAACTCAGAGGGTCAGGCAGCATCTATGGAAATGAATAAACAGTTGACGTTTTGAGCTGAGCCCCTTCAGATTAGAAAATAAGGGGGAAAATGACAGAGTAAAAAGATGGGGAGAGGGGAAGGAGGGTAGGTAGAAGGTGATAGGTGAAGCTGGGTGGGTGGGAAAGATAAAGGGCTGGAGAGGTAGGAACCTGATAGGAGAGGAGAGTGGACCATGAGAGAAAGGGAAGGAGGAGGTGACGCAGGAGGAGGTAATAGGCAGGTGAGAAGAGATAAGAGGCCAATGTAGGGAACAGAAAAAGAAGAGAAAGGGAGTGAAAAAAATTGTTTACTGGAAGGAGAAATCGATATTCACACAATAAGGTAGGAGACTACTCAGACAGAATATAAGGTGTTGCTCCTCCCACCCTGAGAGTGGGCTCATCGTGGCACAAGAGGAAGCCATGGATTGACATTTTGGAACAGAAGTGGGAATTGGAATAAAATGTGTTGCTTATGGTGGATGGAGCAGAGCTGCTTGACGAAGTGCTCCCCCAATTTATGATGGGTGTTACCAACGTGGAGGAGGCCACACCAGGAGCACCAGACACAATAGACGGCCCTAGCAGATTCACGGGTGAAGTGTTGCCTCACCTGGAAGGACTGTTTGGGGGTAAGGGAGGAAGAGAATGGACAGGTGTAAGACTTTGGCGGCTTGCAGGGGTAACTGCCGGGAGGGAGATTAGTGAGGAAAGCTGAATGGGCAAGGGAATCATGGAGGGATCGATCCCTACAGGAAGTGGAGAGAAGGGGCGATATGTAAAGATTTGTCTAGTGGTCCCTTTGGAGATGGCAGAAGCTGCAGAGAATGAGTGGAGTCTTTGAATGTCCTTAAGGTGGAATAGATTATTGATAAGGACGGAGTTAAATGTTACTGCATTAGATAGGCGGGAATGCAGAGCTGAAGTCAGATCAGATATGATAGATTTAAATGTGAGGACAAGCTAAAGCAGCTTTATGAACTAATCATGTTCCTAATGTCTGAGAACCCAGGTCTCACCCTTTTTCTGTCACAGCCCACCTGAACTCAAATAACTACTGAGGGTAATTGTGCCTGTTTTCTGTTCAACTTAACGCTTCTAATGCTGTCCATGTGGACCGTGCTGGTGGATTCAGTTATCACTGCTCTTCTCTACATCTCCCTTCAGTATATGAAAACAGAGCTCTTGTCATTCTTGGTCGGTGCGGACATGGTGGAGGATTGACTATAACCTGGACTGGTCAAAGAACACTGAGGCTGTCTACAAGAAGGGTCAGAGCCATCTCTATTTCCTGAGGAGACTGAGGTCCTTTAACATCTGCCGGACGATGCTGAGGATGTTCTACGAGTCTGTGGTGGCTAGTGCGATCATGTTTGCTGGGGCAGCAGGCTGAAGGTGGCAGACACCAACAGAATCAACAAATGTATTCGTAAAGCCAGTGATGTTGTGGGGATGGAACTGGACTCTCTCACGGTGGTGTCTGAAAAGAGGATGCTGCCCAAGTTGCATGCCATCTTGGACAATGTCTCCCATCCACTACATAATGTACTGGTTGGGCACAGGAGTACATTCAGCCAGAGACTCATTCCACCGAGATGAAACACAGAGCGTCATAGGAAGTCATTCCTGCCTGTGGAGGGTCAGACACCCTGAGCCATTAGGCTGGTCCTGAACTTATTTCCTGGCATAATTTACATATTACTATTTAACTATTTATGGTTTTATTACTATTTAATTATTTATGGTGCAACTGTAATGAAAACCAGTTTCCCCGGGGATCAATAAAGTATGACTATTCTCAAACACGTTGTAAATAATTATATCAACATCATAGCTTCGGTGGAAGCACAGCTCAACCCCTTGGAGACTCCCATAGACCATAAGGTTATAAGACATAGGAGCATAATTAGGTCACTTGGCCCATCGCGTCTTCTCGATCATTTGAACATGACCGATTTATTTTCCCTCTCCTACCTTCTTCTCGTAATCTTTGATGACCTTTAAACTCTTCTTGGGCGTCCAGCTGGGTCAAGGTGTCACCTGGGCCTGGCTGAAAGCTGGAAGAGAGTTTATACATCATAATCGCCGGGAAAGCACTAGATCCTATTTTCTTTGATGCTCTTACTAATCAAGAAGCTATCAATTTCTGCTTTAAATATACCCAATGACTTAGCTCCCACAACTGAACGTAGCAATTATTTCCACAGATCCGTGGCTAAAGAAATACCTTCTCATCGCCGTTTTAAACCTGCATCCTTCTAATCCGAGTCTGTGGTTTCCCATCCTAGGCTCTCCAACTATTGGAAGCTATTATGTGTGGGGATGGGGGGGGGTGGTGGAGGTTGATATTCTTGATGTCATTTGTGCGATTTGCTTTTTTCCGTGTGTGGGGGTGGTGTTGATGTTCTTGTTGCTGTTTGCGCGATTCAGTTTCTTTTGCGCGATTCGTTTTTTTTGGCATGTGGGGGTTGATGTTCTTCTTGCCATTTGCGTGATGTGGGTTTTTTTTGTGCGTGGGGGTGGGCCGATGTCTTTTTCAACAGCTTCCACGATTTTCTTTGTTTCATGGCTGTCTGGAGAAGGCAAATCTCAGGATTGTATATTCCATGCATAATTGATAATAAATATACTTCGAACCTTCTACCTTGAACATCCACTCTATCTTGGCCTAAGAATATTTGATAGCTTTCAATGAGATCTTCCCCCACCCCCATCATTCTTCTAAACTCCAATGACTACAGGCAGAGCCAAGAAACACTCCTCATATTGTATATTTTTTAAACTCAAACTAATCACAGACCTTGCTGTTTCCCCAACAGGATTAATGTGTGAGCACTGTAAAAGGAGCCAGACAGAAGAACACTTTTAACATACCCATCTATTCAGTCCATTAATCTATCCATTGTGCAGCCCAAACTCGGCAAGGCAGTTACTTAACAAAGCCATAAACTGTGGCAAGATGAAAACCTATTGGGACAAAACAGCTGACAACAAAGTGTGGAGTTTAGAAATTAGTGGAATGTCGATCAGTGGCTCTCAGTAGTTACAAACCAAGGAATTAAAAAAACAACCCAGAGCCATCACTCCATCCAATAGCTCAATTCCTTCACAGGCCAAACTCAAACCACTTAATTCTAACCATGCTGATTCAACACATAAGGAAAAGTGTCATGGGTTTTCTCCGCTGTCTTCTAGGACAGCATTCCACTGTATTATCCACAAAGGGTTAACACACAGTGGTTAGCATAACGCTCTACAGGACCAACGACCTGTGTTCAATTCTGCTCCTGACAGGAAGGAGATTGCACATTCTCCCTGTGAACCCATGAGTTCCTCCAGGTGCTCTGGTTTCCTCCCACATTCTAATGACGTGCGGATTACGGTTAGTAAGTTGTGGGCATGCTATGTTGCCACCAGAAGCACGGTGATACTTGTGGGCTGCCCCCAGCGTAATCCTTGGACTGTGTTGGTTGTTGGCCGTGCAAAAGTCTTAGGCACATATATATACCTAGGGTGCCCAAGACTTTTGCACAGTACTGTATTTGTCAATGTGGAGCAGAGAGCGAGTTTGTAAATCTGGCAGGAGCAAAGGATGTTGGGAGTAGCGAGAGTGGAGCATTGTGGAAAGGGTGTGGGACAGGTGGTAGAGAAGGAGTGCTGGGGCAGAGAGGGGTGGTGCATGTGCAGACACAACTAGCACTGAGACAACAGGCAAGGTTATTTGATTCCAAACAATTGGTTTATCATGACAGAATGTTTCTCTGGTGCTTCCCACTTCCTCCCTCTCCCTTCCCCTTTTCCCAACCATGATTCCCCTCTCCCTGCTCCCTTCCCACTCTCAGTCCACAACAGAGACCCATATCAGAATCAGGTTTATCATCACTCGCATATGTCAAGAAATTTGTTATTTTTTGCGACAACAGTACATTTCAATACATAAAATTACTACAGGACTGTGCTAGAGTCTTCGGCACCTGAGAGATATATATGTGTGCCTAAGTCTTTTGCACAGTATTGTAAATGATGCATTTCACTGTATGCTTTGATGTTACACTAACCCTATTAAAGCTAATCTTTAAAAGTCTTTTAAAAACTCTTACTTATTTTGCACATCTCTGGAATAGCTTCTTTTCTTAGTCTGTCATGTTAAAATCCCAAAAGACTGGAAGTCACCATACTCTTAAAAACACTTCAATCATACCCGATACATAACCCCAAATCCTGCTCTAAGTCAAATAATTGCCACTTCTTAAAGATATTAATCAGCACTATACCATCTGATTTTGGATGTTGATTCATGTATCGTTTAGCTAATGAGAAAATGAAAATCCACCCAGTTTCAAGAGCTACCTGGGGCTGTAATTTTATGCTTGTCCATGGTGGTTGGAAGTGTGGAGGCAGTCTGTATGTGTGAGTGGGTGGGTGGGTCGATCAAGTCAAGTTTATTGTCATTTAACTATATACATGTGTACCATCAAATGAGACAACATTTCACCGGACCAGGGTGTAAACACAGCAGTACACATAACACACATATAACATGCATTAACTTAGGAAAGTAAGAATTAAATCTACAATTAATTACTGTACACATAGATAAATACAGTAAATTGCATGGTAAAAAGCATCCGTTGGTCTTGCGAGACCATGGATCTGCGCCTGGAAAGTCTTCACTCTCCAGGGTGCAGGCCTGGGCAAGGTTGTATGGAAGACCAGCAGTTGCCCATGCTGCAAGTCTCCCCTCTCCACGACACCAATGTTGTCCAAGGGAAGGGCATTAGGACCCATACAGCTTGGCACCAGTGTCGTCGCAGCGCAATGTGTGATTAAGTGCCTTGCTCAAGGACACAACACGTTCCCTCGGCTGGGGCTCAAACTCACGACCTTCAGGTCGCTAGTCCAATGTCTCAACCACTTGGCCACATGCTCACACAAATTGCAGGGTACAGAACAAATTTAACTGTTGGCACTTGAATGCAATGTGGCAGGGAGTTCAGAAGCCTAATGGCCTGAGGGAAGAAGCTGTTTCCCATCCTGACTGTTCTTGTCTTCATGCATCAGAGTCTCCTGCCTGATGGTAGAATATCAAAGAGAAGGCTGGATGGACGGATGGGATCCTTGATTATACCAAAGGCCCTGTATACGCAGTATTCCTAATAAATGTCCCCAATGGATGGTAGGAGGACCCCAGTGATCCTCAGCTGTTCTCACAGAAGGTGGGAATGAGAGTTGTTTTGTTGTTATTGTCTGTGTTGCTCTGCTGAACAATGGTGAGCCTGCTGTGCTGGCCTGAACGTGTGGCAACAATTGCAGGCTGCGATGGCACATCCTTAGGTCGTGTTGGTTGTTTTCACAAACGATGCATTTCGCTCTATGTTTCAATGTACATGTGATAAGTAAATGAATCTGAATCTGAATTGTTCTCCATTTACAGTCCAAGTTAAATAATCAAATTATACCTACAGCGTCCATTTCTCTCAGCATTTTAGAAGCCTGACTCATGGGGTCGATTTTCTAATCAGTTAACAGGTATTAAATTGTGAGCTAAGATGCATTACATCATTCTCAGAGCTCATTTGTCATCCCATCAAATTTTCCAGTCAGATTTTGCACTAACGGCAGACGTGTCCACTAGTTTGCAATTAATAATATCACATCGTGGCCTGGATGATATCATTTAGATGTTTGCACCATTTTCCGATTTTTTTTTAAGCGTAGGAACCAGAGTTCTGCCAGTCCATCGGGAAAAGGCACCCAAGGATACACCGGTGTTCTTTGAAAAACTGTGTTCAGTGCAGCGAGACCTGCAGCAGAATTATGAAAATACTGCTTCCTGCTTTTCATTTCCATTTCCTTCCCACAGCGCACCCTGTTTTTCACTGAGCTTTGCACTAAGTATTCTGTGCTTCGCTTTCCCGAGCAATTTACAGTGTTCGGAGGTATGTAGGGTGCAAAAGGTAGAAAGCTGCAGTGTAGGTCAAGCTACACTAGAGGCACATTATAAACACATGATGATGGACAAAAGAAGGGAACAAGAGCAACACACATCAAAGTTGGTGGTGAACGCAGCGGGCCAGGCAGCATCTGTAGGAAGAGGTACAGTTGACGTTTCAGGCCGAGACCCTTCGTCAGGACTAACAAGGAAGAGCTAGTAAGAGATTTGAAAGTTGGAGGGGGAGGGGGAGATCCAAAATGATAGGAGAAGACAGGAGGGGGAGGGATGGAGCCAAGAGCTGGACAGGTGATTGGCAAAAGGGATATGAGAGGATCATGGGACAGGAGGCCTAGGGAGAAGGAAAAAGGGGAGGGGGAGAGAAACCCAGAGGATGGGCAAGGGGTATAGTCAGAGGGACAGAGGGAGAAAAAGGAGAGTGAGAGAAAGAATGTGTGTATATAAATAAATAACGGATGGGGTACGAGGGGGAGGTGGGGCATTAGCAGAAGTTAGAGAAGTCAATGTTCATGCCATCAGGTTGGAGGCTACCCAGACGGAATATAAGATGTTGTTCCTCCAACCTGAGTGTGGCTTCATCTTTACAGTAGAGGAGGCCGTGGATAGACATGTCAGAATGGGAATGGGATGTGGAATTAAAATGTGTGGCCACTGGGAGATCCTGCTTTCTCTGGTGGACAGAGCGTAGATGTTCAGCAAAGCGGTCTCCCAGTCTGTGTAGGGTCTCGCCAATATATAGAAGGCCACATCGGGAGCACCGGACGCAGTATATCACCCCAGCCGACTCACAGGTGAAGTGTCGCTTCACGTGGAAGGACTGTCTGGGGCCCTGAATGGTGGTAAGGGAGGAAGTGTAAGGGCATGTGTAGCACTTGTTCCGCTTACAAGGATAAGTGCCTGGAGGGAGATCAGTGGGAAGGGATGGGGGAGGGGACGAATGGACAAGGGAGTCACGTAGGGAGTGATCCTTGCGGAAAGCAGAGGTGGAGGAGGGGAAGATGTGCTTAGTGGTGGGATCCCGTTGGAGGTAGCAACACAGGCTACTTGGGCCCTCAGGGTAGCCATCAGACCATAAGACATACAGTAGGTGAAGAATTAGGCCATTCAGCTCATCAAGTCTGCTGTGCCATTTCATTATGGCTGATTTATTATCCCTCTCAACCCCATTCTCCTGTCTTCTCCCCGTAACTTCCGATGCCCTGACTGATCAAGAACCTATCAACCTCCACTTTAAGTATACCCAATGGCTTGGCCTGCACAGATGTCTGTGGCAATGAATTCCACAGATTCATCACCCTCTGGCTAAAGAAATTCCTCTTCATCTCTGTTCTAAAGGGACATCCTTCTTTTCTGAGACTGTACCTCCGGGTCCCGGCATTCCCCATTGCAGAAATATCCCCTCCACATCCACTCAGTCTAGGCCTTTCTTTATTCGCAAGGTTTCATTGAGATCCCCCTTTCATTCTTCTAAACTCCAGCAAGTACAAGTCCAGAGCCATGAAATACTCCTCATACATTAACCTTTTCATTTCCAGGATCACTCTTGTGAACCTCCTCTGGACCCTTCTGGATTGTGTTTTGTGTAATGAACCAGAATGAAGTTTCTACTCAAAGTGGTGATGACTGTTCTATCCCAGACCTTCGCTTCATGTCTGCACCACTTCCATTGACACAGGATTCCATGATATTTCACCAACTTACCTACCTCCTCCTTAACCATCTCCTGCTCATGAAAGTTGACCACCAGGAAAAGCCTTGCCTGAAGAGAGGTTAGGAGAGAACAAAGGCTTACTATGAGAAGGAACGGGCCTGATGGAAGTTCAGCAACCTGTGACATTCAGCTCTGTCTTTCTTTCCACCAATCTTACCTGACCAGTTAGGTATTTTCAGCATTTTCTTTATTTAGTTTTCCAGTACTGGTGGTATTTTTTCTTCTCTGGTGTTTTCTCATGCTTACAGCATTGTTTTTGATTTCTTTTTCAGTCCGTCCTGATTTTATCCACGTCCTTCTTACACTCATAATATCAAAGTTCAAAGTACATTTATTATCAAAGTGTGTATACAGCATACAAGCCTGAGATTCATCTTCCCACGGACAGCCGCCGAGCAAAGAAACACCATGGAACCCCTTCAAACAAAAACGTCAGACACCAAATACACAAATGTCAAACAAAACGAGCGAGTAACACATAGAATGTTAAGCATCAAACCGTAGAGTCCTTGAACCAGTCCAGGAACACTACAGCACAGAAACAGGGTCTTCAGCCATCTAGTCTGTGCTAGACCATTAATCTGGCTAGTCCCATCGACCTGCACCAGGATCATGGCCCTCCGTACCTCTCCCATCCATGTACCTATGCAAACTTCCCTTAAATGCTGCAATTGAATCCGTATCCACCATTTCTGCTGGCAGCTCATTCCTCACTCTCACCACCCCCTGAGTGACGAACTTTCCACTCAGGTTCCCCTTAAATATTTCACCCTTAATCTATGGCCTCTAATTCTGACCTCTTCCAGACAAAACAAACAACAAGCCTTCATCAGCTTGCCTCAGATGGACTCACATCATCAGATGTCATTCAGCTTCTCTTGATCGCTACCCATCATATTGCCCATAAAACCTTAAGGCATTGGAGCAGAATTAGACCATTTGGTCCATTGACTCTGCTCTGCTATTTCATCATGGCAGATCCATATTCCTCTCAGCCCGGTTCTCCTGCCTTCTCCCTGTAACTTTTCACGCCCTGACTTATCAAGAATCGCTCAGCCTCTGCTTTAAATTCACCCAATGACTTTGTCTCCACTGCCACCAGTGGCAATGAATTCCATAGACTGATCACCCTCTGACAAAATAAATTCCTCCTCTGCCCTCTCTATTCCTCCCCATTTAGATTAGATTAGATTACGAGGACAGATTTAAGCAATTTGATTTCTGCAGATTTAAGCAATTTGATTTTTAACTTGTCTCAGTTCTGACAAAATATCAATGAGCTGAACTGTTAATTCGATTTCTCTCTCTGCTTGACTAGCTGAGAATTTCTACATTTTGTTTGTTAAGTCTCATCTTTCAGGTGTAAAAGAATAATTTTTATTTATTTACTTGTTTAGAGATACACATGGAACAGGCCCCTTCGGGCAGTGTCACCCAGCAACCTGTTTTAACCCCAGCCTAACCACGGGACAATTTACAATGACCAACTAACGCATGCACCTTCGGACTGTAGGAGGAAATTGGAGCAGCCGGAGATAACCCACACAGCAACGGGGAGAACATACAGACTTCCTATAGATGGCGGCAGAATTATAACGCCTTAAGCTGGAACAGCATCATGCTTACCGCTATGCTACTGCGCCACCACATTCAGCAATACTTCGTATTCCCTGTGACATAGAAGGCAAGCAGCCCTTTGAATCACAGCTAGCTCACAGACCAGTCCTATCCTTTCTGTAGCCTACTCTTCCCACATTAATTCTACTATTCAGCTTCACACTAAGAGCAATTTGCAACAAATAATTTACTAGTTTGGAACGTGAGGGGCAACTGGAGCGCCAGAGGGAAACCCATGCATCATTACTTGGTTCTGCATTAATTTGTCGATGATACGTTTGGATGTGGGCACGTGGCCAAGTGGTTAAGGCATTCGACTAGCGATCTGAAGGTTATGAGTTTGAGCCCCAGCTGAGGCAGCGTGTTGTGTCCTTGAGCAAGGCACTTAACCACACATTGCTCTGCGACGACACCAGTGCCAAGCTCTATGGGTCCTAATGCCCTTCCCTTGGACAACATTGGTGTCGTGGAGAGGGGAGACTTGCAGCATGGGCGACTGCTGGTCTTCCATACAACCTTGCCCAGGCCTGCGCCCTGGAGAGTGGAGACTTTCCAGGCGCAGATCCATGGTCTCGCAAGACTAACGGATGCCTTTACTTTACATTTGGATACACCAAAACAGAAGCAACACGCACAGAACGTGGGGTGCCATGGTAGTGTAGCGGTTAGTGCAGTGGTGTTGCAGCACCAGTGACCTGCGTTGTGATCCCTCCGCTGCCTGTAGGAAGTTTGCAGGTTTTCCTCTGGCTGCGTGGGTTTCCACCAGGTGCTTCGGTTTCCTCCCATAAGTCAGTGGGCTAATTGGTCACATGAGTGTAATCGAGCAGCATGGCTCACTGGGCCAAAACGGCCCATTACTGTGCTGTACGTCCAAATAAAATAATTTTTTTAAATGATACTTTCTGCATTAAGCGAAAGAAGTGTACAACAGCAGGGAATTGTGAATATTTAGCAGAAACTTTGCCTATTGTTGGTATATCCAAAAGCAGTCCCACTGTGGATACTCAATTGGAGTGGTTTGAAAAGTATTCAATTTGATTAATTTCTCATGTTCCATTGATTAATCTTAATGAGATTCAGTGAGGAGTGCTTCGTCACTGGACAAAGAACTCTGAGTTGGCATCGGAAAATTTGCTGCGGGCCTTAGTAAATCAGTCAAAAAAAAAAGCAAGCAACAGTCAAGCTCACTATTAAGATCAAAACGCTGCTCAGCTCAGTCTGTATACTTATGCAGAATGGGAATATATAGACAAATTAAGGACAAAAGTGAAGTCAAACTGGTTCCATTTATGCAGCATACTCAATGTCAAATGGATTGCCAGAGTCAGCATTACAGGCATAGAGCACTACAGCACAGAAAAAGGCCCTTTGGCCCACCTAGTCCATGCCAAATTATTATTCCATCTAGTCTGATCGCCCTGCACCTGAAACATTGCCCTCCATACCCTGTACCATCCATGTACTTATCCAAACTTTCTTAAATGTTGAAACTGAACTTGCATTGGCAGTTCACTCCAAACTCTCTCCACTCTCTGAGTGAAGCAGTTCCTCATCATGTTCCCCGTTAAACATTTCACCTTTCACCCTTAACCTATGACCTCTAGTTCCAGTCTCAACCAACCTCAGTGGAAAAAGCCTGCTTGCATTTACTCTATCTACAGCCCTCATAACTTCGTATATCTCTATCAAATCCCCCTCATTCTCGTATGTTCTAGGAAATAAAGTTCTAAGCTTTTCAGCTCTTCCGATAACTCCTGGCAACATCCTTGTAAAATTTTCTGCACCCTCACAATCTTACTGTTAACTTTCCTGTGGGTAGGTGGCATGAAATGTACACAATACTCCCAATTCAGCCTCATGGCCCCAAACTTATGGAACCCTTTCAAGTGGCAAAATTACCAATCACGTTTGCTCCACTCAAACAGAAACAGTTGAACTGTTGTAGGGCCAGGCAGATTGGAAAACGGTTGAATGCCCATGGATGATGCTATATGTGGGAACACGAACAGGCAGGAGGAGAAGATTGCAGCGCGACGCAGCGCGCACAGCTCTCCGGTGAAATGATATCATATCTATTAAATAGGGGCCATGGACAATTCTGATTTGATGGAGACAGACGTGAGAAGCAGAGGAACATCTGGAGAAATTCTGAAATGCCTGGTTTCGCTGCCGTTGTTACTGTGCGATCGAGAATCTCTGGAGGGAAGGCCCCAAAATCCCCAGCTTTGCCTGCTGCTGGCGACCGAGACTGAGGTCGAATCGTTCGGATAGAGATGGTGCTCGGTACTCGGTGTCGGAGGGCTGATTGGAGCTCAAAGTTTTCGGATGACTCAGAGTCGGACTGTGGTCGGGCATGGCAGGGGGAGTTTTCTTCCTTCTCCCGTCTGTGTGAGATGTGGGACTTTCGAGAGACTTTGAACTTTTTTTACTGTGCCATGGCCTGTTCTTCATCAAGTTATGGTATTGTTGCACTGTTGCAACTATATGTTATAATTATGTGGTTTTGTTAGTTTTTCAGTCTTGGTCTGTCCTGTGTTTCTGTGATATCACACCAGAGGAATATTGTATCATTTCTTAATGCATGCATTACTAAATGACAATAAAAGAGGACTGCATGTCCTCATAATCTAAAAAAAAGGCTGATGAGATGTGAAAACAGCCAGAGTCAAAATCAGGTGTATTATCACTGACACAAGTCACAAAATTTGTTGCTTTGTGGCAGAAGTACAGTACAAGACATAAAAAATTACTATAAGCTGCATTATATAAAAATACAAATAGTGCAAAATGGACCATTGCACAAAATCGGAATAATGCCGCGGAGGGCTGTAAACTCAGCCCGATGCATCTTAGGGACTAGTTTAAAGCCCATGCCTCAAAAAGGCAGCAACAGTCATTAAGACCCCCGTCACCCAGGCCATGCTCTCTGTGCATCGCTACCATCAGGGAGGAAGGCAGGAGCCTGTCAACACACACTTATATTTTAGAAACAGTTTCTTTCCCCCCGCCGAACAATCTGAACAATCATGAAAATCTCCTCTCTACTTTTGCTCTCTGTTTTCACTATTACATTTTCATATATCAAGTTCTTATCGTAACTTATAGTACTGTTGCCGCACAACAACAAATTTCACGACATACGTAAGTGATAGAAACATAGAAAATAGGTGCAGGAGTAGGCCATTCGGCCCTTCGAGTCTGCACCGTCATTTATTATGATCATGGCTGATCATCCAACTCAGAACCCCGCCCCAGCCCTCCCTCCATACCCCCTGATCCCCATAGCCACAAGGGCCATATCTAACTCCCTCTTAAATATAGCCAATGAACTGGCCTCAACTGTTTCCTGTGGCAGAGAATTCCACAGATTCACCACTCTCTGTGTGAAGAAGGTTTTCCTAATCTCGGTCCTAAAAGGCTTCCCCTTTATCCTCAAACTGTGACCCCTCGTTCTGGACTTCCCCAACATTGGGAACAATCTTCTTGCATCTAGCCTGTCCAATCCCTTTAGAATTTTATACGTTTCAATCAGATCCCCCCTCAATCTTCTAAATTCCAACGAGTGCAAGCCCAGTTCATCCAGTCTTTCTTCATATGAAAGTCCTGCCATCTCAGGAATCAATCTGGTGAACCTTCTTTGTACTCCCTCTATGGCAAGGATGTCTTTCCTCAGATTAGGGGACCAAAACTGTACACAATACTCCAGGTGTGGTCTCACCAAGGCCTTGTACAACTGCAGTAGTATCTCCCTGCTCCTGTACTCGAATCCTCTCGCTATAAATGCCAGCATACCATTCACCTTTTTCACCGCCTGCTGTACCTGCATGCCCACTTTCAATGACTGGTGTATAATGACACCCAGGTCTCGTTGCACCTCCCCTTTTCCTAATCGGCCACCATTCAGATAATAATCTGTTTTCCTATTTTTGCCACCAAAGTGGATAACTTCACATTTATCCACATTAAATTGCATCTGCCATGAATTTGCCCACTCACCCAACCTATCCAAGTCACTCTGCATCCTCTTAGCATCCTCCTCACAGCTAACACTGCCACCCAGCTTCGTGTCATCCGCAAACTTGGAGATGCTGCATTTAATTCCCTCATCCAAGTCATTTATATATATTGTAAACAACTGGGGTCCCAGCACTGAGCCTTGCGGTACCCCACTAGTCACCGCCTGCCATTCTGAAAAGGTCCCGTTTATTCCCACTCTTTGCTTCCTGTCTGCTAACCAATTCTCTATCCACATCAATACCTTACCCCCAATACCGTGTGCTTTAAGTTTGCACACTAATCTCCTGTGTGGGACCTTGTCAAAAGCCTTTTGAAAATCCAAATATACCACATCCACTGGTTCTCCCCTATCCACTCTACTAGTTACATCCTCAAAAAATTCTATGAGATTCGTCAGACATGATTTTCCTTTCACAAATCCATGCTGACTTTGTCCGATGATTTCACTGCTTTCCAAATGTGCTGTTATCACATCTTTGATAACTGACTCCAGCAGTTTCCCCACCACCGACGTTAGGCTAACTGGTCTATAATTCCCCGGTTTCTCTCTCCCTCCTTTTTTAAAAAGTGGGGTTACAGTAGCCACCCTCCAATCCTCAGGAACTAGTCCAGAATCTAACGAGTTTTGAAAAATTATCACTAATGCATCCACTATTTCTTGGGCTACTTCCTTAAGCACTCTAGGATGCAGACCATCTGGCCCTGGGGATTTATCTGCCTTCAATCCCTTCAATTTACCTAACACCACTTCCCTACTAACATGTATTTCGCTCAGTTCCTCCATCTCACTGGACCCTCTGTCCCCTACTATTTCTGGAAGATTATTTATGTCCTCCTTAGTGAAGACAGAGCCAAAGTAATTATTCAATTGGTCTGCCATGTCCTTGCTCCCCATAATCAATTCACCTGTTTCTGTCTGTAGGGGACCTACATTTGTCTTTACCAGTCTTTTCCTTTTTACATATCTATAAAAGCTTTTACAGTCAGTTTTTATGTTCCCTGCCAGTTTTCTCTCATAATCTTTTTTCCCCTTCCTAATTAAGCCCTTTGTCCTCCTCTGCTGAACTCTGAATTTCTCCCAGTCCTCAGGTGAGCCACTTTTTCTGGCTAATTTGTATGCTTCTTCTTTGGAATTGATACTATCCCTAATTTCTCTTGTCAGCCACGGGTGCACTACCTTCCTTGATTTATTCTTTTGCCAAACTGGGATGAACAATTGTTGTAGTTCATCCATGCAACCTTTAGATGCTTGCCATTGCATATCCACCGTCAATCCTTTAAGTGTCATTTGCCAGTCTATCTTAGCTAATTCACGTCTCATACCTTCAAAGTTACCCCCCTTTAAGTTCAGAACCTTTGTTTCTGAATTAACTATGTCACTCTCCACCTTAATGAAGAATTCCACCATATTATGGTCACTCTTACCCAAGGGGCCTCTCACGACAAGATTGCTAATTAACCCTTCCTCATTGCTCAAAACCCAGTCCAGAATAGCCTGCTCTCTAGTTGGTTCCTCGACATGTTGGTTCAAAAAACCATCCCGCATACATTCCAAGAAATCCTCTTCCTCAGCACCTTTACCAATTTGGTTCACCCAATCTACATGTAGATTGAAGTCACCCATTATAACTGCTGTTCCTTTATTGCACACATTTCTAATTTCCTGTTTAATACCATCTCCGACCTCACTACTACTGTTAGGTGGCCTGTACACAATTCCCACCAGCGTTTTCTGCCCCTTAGTGTTATGCAGCTCTACCCATATCGATTCCACATCTTCCCGGCTTATGTCCTTCCTTTCTATTGCGTTAATCTCCTCTTTAACCAGCAATGCCACCCCACCTCCTTTTCTTTCATGTCTATCCCTCCTGAATATTGAATATCCCTGAACGTTGAGCTCCCATCCTTGGTCACCCTGGAGCCATGTCTCTGTGATCCCAACTATATCATAATCATTAATAACAATCTGCAGTTTCAATTCATCCCCCTTGTTACGAATGCTCCTTGCATTGACACACAAAGCCTTCAGGCGCTCCTTTACAACTCTCTTAGTCCTTATACAATTATGTTGAAAAGTGGCCCTTTTTAATGCTTGCCTTGAATTTGTCGGCCTGCCACTTTTACTTTTCTCCTTACTACTTTTTGCTTCTACCCTCACTTTACACCCCTCTGTCTCTCTGCACTTGTTCCCATCCCCCTGTTGTGAACTAACCTCCTCTCGCCTAGCCTCTTTAATTTGATTCCCATCCCCCAACCATTCTAGTTTAACAAACCTGATTCGATATGATAGAAAATTCTAGAAAATGACTGAAATGAATGATGTCATTGTGCAGCAGGGAACCAATGTTCCTGAAAGAAAACAGTTCCAGGTATCACCAGCCTTCTTGTGCTGAAGATTAAAATATCTGTTGTCTTCTACAAATGAAAGGATTCCAAAGGAGAGTCATGCTGAAGTAATACTGCACTTGAAATATTCATTGGTTTGGAGTTTATATAACTAATTATAACTTGATTATGATAGCAGAGAACTGTTGCAAGATAATAGAATCTAGATAATAAAATCTAGTATTAGCAGTTTCTTTATTTAACATATTACTTTATACTCAGTGGCCACAGCTGTATGAGACACACCAACCACTTCTACTGCTGTAGCCCATTTCAAAGTTTGACATATTTTGCATTCAGAGATGCTCTCCTGCACATTACTAGTTATTTGAGTTACTGTTGTCATGAATCAGCCTGGCTATTTTCCTCTGACCTCTCTCATTAACAAGGTGTTTTTGCCCACAGAACTACCGCTCAATGGATTTTTTTTTTTGTTTTTCTCACTATTCTCTGTAAACTCTAGAGACTGTTGTGTGTGAAAATCCCAGGAGGTCAACCGTTTCAGAGATACTTAAAACACTCCATCTGGCACCAACTATCATTTCACAGTCAAAGTCACTGAGATGGCATTTCTTCTCCATTCTGATGTCTGGTCTGAACAATAACTGAACCTCTTGACCGTGTCTGCATGCTTTTATGCATGAGTTGCTGCCAAATGATTGGCTGATTCGAAATTTGCATTAACCAGCAGGTGTGCAGCTGTACGTAGTCATTGCATTTGGTAATACAATTAGCCCTACTAACAATGAAAAATGGAAATATTTCGGTGTTATTTCATCATATACTGAATACTAGTGTTTTAATTGATTGGGGATGTTTATAGTGTATGTGGGAGATTAGCTCTAAGCATTCTGCATGTACAAGACCCCAAAAATTCTTAATCTGGCCCTGATATTGTCAATTGGCTCAAATCTCAGCCTGTACTAATAACATCTGCCTAGAAAATTGGATCCCCAGGTCTCCAACGACAACCTTTTTCTTCTGTAATTGTTGCTATGCAACTTATAAAATCAATATTTATTGAATAATGAAAAATTTCACCAAACATATCAGTGCTTTAATGCTGTAGATTTGGGTTGGGAGGCTCTCAAAGGAATACACAGCTATGTGGTAAAGAGTTCTGGTAGACTTGGATCACTATGAATGCAAGTTCGTTCAGTCTCTCTAGGTGTAGATTTTTGCTATTTCCTAGTAATAGTGAAATTCTAAATGCATTCTTTGTGCGCAAATTAATATTTTTTCCATATATAACAAATAATGGAAATCTTTCTCATTTGTTCCATACTTTTCTTGGCTGAGAGTTGTTGAGCCCAAGAGAATGCACAAGTGTATTGTGTTTGTGTCAGCTTGTTTGAAAGAGTTGTACAAATAGTTGCACTCCCCACCTCCATTCTTTTCCCACCATCCTGAATGTTATTCGGTTTCAAGACAGTTATCCATTTCTATTTTGAATTATGATATAAAATCTGCTTCCTTTGCACCCTTTCTGTGCATTCGCAAATATAACTCATTACTTTATAATACTTTATTGTCACCAAACAATTGGTACTAGAACGTACAATCATCACAGCGATATTTGATTCTGTGCTTCACACTCCCTGGATATATTAAATATTAAAAATATTAAAAATAGTTAAATTTAGTAAATATTAAAAATTTAAATTATAAATCATGAATAGAAAATAGAAAAATGGGAGTAAGGTAGTGCAAAAAACCGAGAGGCAGGTCCGGATATTTGGAGGGTACGGCCCAGATCTGGGTCAGGATCCGTTCAGCAGTCTTATCACAGTTGAAAAGAAGCTGTTCCCAAATCTGGCCCTATGAGTCTTCAAGCTCCTGAGCCTTCTCCCGGAGGGAAGAGGGACGAAAAGTGTATTGGCTGGGTGGGTGGTGTCCTTGGTTATCCTGGCAGCACTGCTCCGACAGTGTGCAGTGTAAAGTGAGTCCACCTGAATTTACTGAATGTAAAAACACTCTCCTTCAGGAAACAAACAAAATTGAGGGTGTCATGTTAGGTTAGCAATTAGTAGAATACTATTGCAACTCAAGCAACCCAGGTTCAATTCCACCGCTACCTGTAAGGAGTTTGTAAGTTCTTTCCGTGACTGCGTGGGTTTCCTCTGAGTACTCCAGCTTCACCCTATATTCCAGAGACATACAGATTAGTAGGTGAATTGGTCACGCGTGCAATTGGGCATCGCGGGTTTGTTGGGCCGGAAGAGCCTGTTACTGTGCTGTATCTCTAAATAAATAATGCTGGAGGAATTCAGTAAGCCAGGCAGCATCTATGAAGGGAATAAAGAGTCAACATTTTGGGCCGAGACCCTTCACCTGGACTGGAAAGTCAGAGTAAGAAGGTGGGGGCACTGGAGGGAGTACAAGTTGGTAGATGATAGGTGGGTGGATGAGGAAGAAGAGAACAAAGTAAGAAGCTGGGAGGTGATAGGTGGAAGAGGTAAAGGGCTGACAGGAACAAACTTGACAGGACAGGAAAATGGACAAGGCAAGAAAGGGAAGGAGGAGATCACCAGAGGGAGGTGATAGGCAAGTCAGGAGAAGAGAAGAGGTGGAGGGGAACCAGAATGGGTAATGAACAAAGACAGAAGAGGAGGGGGGAGAAATTGATGTTCATTCCATCAGGTTGGAGGCCACCCAGTTGGAATATGAGGTATTGCTCCTTCACTTCCTCAGTAGTTACCAAGAACTTAAGTCCTCCGGTTACATGCTCGCCCGCCCAATGGAAAATCTTGCTTCCTTTTTCCAAACATGTTAGTTAAATTGTATATTTTCTGGTGTTCATCGCTTTGCTATTTTAGAAATACATATTAAAATTTCTGACATTGCAGTCTAATAAAGTGTGAATCATTTATGTTCAACAGAAAAGCCTTATATCATGTTGAAATATTCTTTTCTTCTTTGACAGTTCCTGGGGATCAAGGATGGCTTGCTTTCAATCCAGAAATATTACACATGCAGGAAAATACAGAACTTCAGAATATAATTAACAGTAAGCTTTCTCCATTTGGTGAACATTGCTGCAGCATTTTCAATTTTCAATTCCTAAGAGAACCTTAATACCATTGTTAAAATTTCAAAGGAAAGGTGTGAAGTGCTGAATATGACTGAGGAAGAAAGCGGAGGGAAAGGGATATTGGTTTTCCACAAGCACACTTTTTAGGCGGTGACTAACTCGGGACTATGGTGGGGGGGGGGGCGCAGTAGGCTAGTATGGAAGTTATATGGATTTTAAAATCTATAAAATCTATATGCATTTGACAAGGTTCCACACGGTAGGCTTATTCAGAAAGTTAGAAGGCATGGGATCCAGGGAAGTTTGGCCAGGTGGATTCAGAATTGGCTTGCCTGCAGAAGGCAGAGGGTGGTGGTGGAGGGAGTACACTCAGATTGGAGGATTGTGACTAGTGGTGTCCCACAAGGATCTGTTCTGAGACCTCTACTTTTCGTGATTTTTATTAACGACCTGGATGTGGGGGTAGAAGGGTGGGTTGGCAAGTTTGCAGGCGACACAAAGGTTGGTGGTGTTGTAGATAGTGTAGAGGATTGTCAAAGATTGCAGAGAGACATTGATAGGATGCAGAAGTGGGCTGAGAAGTGGCAGATGGAGTTCAACCCGGAGAAGTGTGAGGTGGTACACTTTGGAAGGACAAACTCCAAGGCAGAGTACAAAGTAAATGGCAGGATACTTGGTAGTGTGGAGGAGCAGAGGGATCTTGGGGTACATGTCCACAGATCCCTGAAAGTTGCCTCACAGGTGGATAGGGTAGTTAAGAAAGCTTATGGGGTGTTAGCTTTCATAAGTCGAGGGATAGAGTTTAAGAGTCGCAATGTATTGATGCAGCTCTATAAAACTCTGGTTAGGCCACACTTGGAGTATTGTGTCCAGTTCTGGTCACCTCACTATAGGAAGGATGTGGAAGCATTGGAAAGGGTACAGAGGAGATTTACCAGGATGCTGCCTGGTTTAGAAAGTATGCATTATGATCAGAGATTAAGGGAGCTAGGGCTTTACTCTTTGGAGAGAAGGAGGATGAGAGGAGACATGATAGAGGTGTACAAGATAATAAGAGGAATAGATAGAGTGGATAGCCAGCGCCTCTTCCCCAGGGCACCACTGCTCAGTACAAGAGGACATGGCTTTAAGGTAAGGAGTGGGAAGTTCAAGGGGGATATTAGAGGAAGGTTTTTTACTCAGAGAGTGGTTGGTGTGTGGAATGCACTGCCTGAGTCAGTGGTGGAGGCAGATACACTAGTGAAGTTTAAGAGACTACTAGACAGGTACATGGAGGAATCTAAGGTGGGGGCTTATATGGGAGGCAGGGTTTGAGGGTCGGCACAACATTGTGGGCCGAAGGGCCTGTACTGT
Organism: Mobula birostris; assembly: GCF_030028105.1. Lineage (NCBI taxonomy): Eukaryota > Metazoa > Chordata > Chondrichthyes > Myliobatiformes > Myliobatidae > Mobula > Mobula birostris. The sequence continues at coordinate 15,429,322 of NC_092370.1, forward strand.
GCTGTACTATTCTATGTTCTATGTTCTATTTTTATGCTACTAGACTTCCGACCAGACTTCAGCATCATTGGCCTTGGGATGTGAGTTCAAATCCAGCATAGCAACTGGGGCAAAAGGATTCAAATAATTAAATAAATCTGGAATTTGACAAGCAAGCTGACTTCAGTAGTGAAATTTGTGATTGTTTTACTAACCCATCAGGTTCATTAATGTTTTTTACGGGAGCAATTGTACTGTTCTTGCCTGATCTAGTCTTTGTGTGAGTTCAGGCTCACAGATGTGATTGTCACTTACCTGCCTCCTCAATTCAGGTGCAATTAACGCTAGACAATATCTGTTGCCTTTGCTGGAAATGACCACTTCCTCCGCTGGAGAAATCGGGGACCAGTGTCTGTAAATCCATGAGTTCGCTGGAGGCTGGAGGGTGAAGACAGCCTGCCTTGGGTTAGAAGACTGTGTATGTGCATGGGTGGAAGGTGGGGGAGAGAAGAACGAGGCTTGTTTCGCATTGTTGCTTTGTTGCTCATTGAGTTCTGCGCTGTTCTGCCGAGCATGCCAGACCTGCTACGTTGGCGCTGGGATGTGTGTCAGCATTCCCATTGCATCCTCGCATGTGCTCGCTGTTAACACAAATGAAATGTTTCACTGTATGTTTCGATATACATGTGATAAGTAAATTCAAATAATTCTAAATTTAAATCAAATAAAAAAACTACAAAACCTGTATGTTGCAAGTTACGGCACTTAAGTAGGAAATGTTGGTTTGGAGGTCATGGGAAGAACGAATTAGATATAAGAGTGACTGGAGGTCATGGTAGCGTAGTGGTTAGAATAACACTATTACAGTAGCAGCTGTAATATTGGGGTTCAATTCCCGCTGCTATCTTTAAGGAATTTGCACGTTCTTCCCGTGACCACGTGGGCTTCCTCCAAGTGTTCCAGTTTGATTTAATGCAAACCACGCATTTTTTTTAAGATTATGAGAACATTCAGTCCTCTTTTATTGTCATTTGGAAATGTATACATGCATTAAGAAATGATACAATGTTTCTCAGAAAACAGGACAAACCAAAGACTAACACTGACAGAAGCACATAATTATAACATATAGTTACAGCAGTGCAAAGCAATACCATAATTTGATGAAGAACAAACCATGGGCACGGTAAAAATAGTCTCAAAGTCCCCGAGTCCCCGATAGCAGGCGGCAAAAGGGAGAAACTCCCTGCCATAAACCTCCAGGCACCATCAACTTGCCGATGCCTTGGAAGCAGCCGACCACAGCCGACACTGAGTCCATCCATTCGAAAACTTCGAGCCTCCGACCAGCCGCTCTGATACAGCCTCCCGAGCGCCATCCTCTGCCGAGCGCCTTCGACCTCGCCCCAGCTGCTGAAACATGCAAAACCGAGGATTTCGGGGCCTTCTGCTCCGGAGATTCTGGTTACCACACAGTAGCAGCGGCAGTGAAGAGGGCATTTCAGAAGTTTTCCAGATGTTCCTCTGTACTCTCACGTCTGTCTCCATCAAATCAGGATCGTGCACGGAACCCTACTTGACAGATAACAGGTATTCATCACCGGAGAGGTCGCGGGTGCTGCCCTCGTGCCACCATCTTCTCCTCCTCTTCTCACTGTGTTTCACTGTATGTTTTGACGTACATGTGACAAATAGAGCTCACCTTTAAAGAAAACCTGCACATTTAGGAAATGTGAGATTATACGACAGATAGTGCAGGATGCACGCAATATACTTATTGGAATATTAAAGGAAAGAGGCAATTTAAATTGCTTCTGAATTGTGAAAACTAAGAAAGCACTAAGGACCTCTTTATTTTGAGCACCGACTTTGGTTAGCTGAAACATTACACTGTTCAGTCATTCACACGTCACACTTTAACCTGTCTCAATTGGGAAAAGAATGAACTGGAGTTTGATCTCGATTTCAATACAGGGAGAATACATGGTTGAGTAATAATTGAGTTCGGGGCTACAGCAGAAGCTATGTTCTGAGGCTTTCTCTATTTTATTACCAGCCAATTTTTTAGTATCCAGCAGCAAATTCCAAATAGTTTCCACAACAAATATAAATAACATCCTCCAAGAGGACCACAACCTTGTCATTGGGTTTGGAGGCCTGTGTGCCTTAATGACCCGGAGAGCTGTGTTGGCTGGAGTCAGGGCCTTGTGCTTCTGCTCCTGGTAGGGTCACCCATGCCAAACTGGTCAAAGGGCAGAGGCCAGGCTAAGCGTGGTCCAATGGTCTTCCAGTTTTGGGAGTTCAGTTCAAGATTAACAACCCCGGACTAGTCAGAAAAAATTATTTACAGAAACAGCAATGAAGAACAACCTCGGACCCAAAGCCACACCTGGGGCACAACCAAGAAGATGGCCAAGGGCAGACAGAGGAACAGGAACTTCATTGTTGCCCTAAATCTAATCTAATCTAATGCCAGCAGCGTAATGGGCAGTAAGATAAGATAAATAACATATCATACTAAAGTTAATTAAGTATTTACTCTATCAGAGTATAAAAATGGTTCATAATGTGCTGGATTCAAATATATAGAGCATGTACCTTTGTATTAATATGAGTTGTTGTTATAGAAGAGCACAGTGTACTAAATCACACGTAAATCATTCCAAGCAATAATTTAATATTATTCTTAAGAGCTCTATTGCGATTAAGTCAGGTCTGAGGTACAAATGGAGGCGGTACCAAAGTAATATTTCAGGAATTTGGCAGACTGGTCTGTCAGCACTTTCAAAAAATTCAGACACAATTATAAGCCTTACTTTATTAACAAAAAAAGAATGGTGCACATTTTAAAGTTGATTCAGTGAGTTATGGTTACACTCAGGATCCCAGGTTAGTGATCACTATGGCAATGTAAGAGAATAAAAAGTTAAAAGCATTTTGAAAACACTGACATACAGTTTAAATTGGGAAATTTAATATGCTTTATGTAACTGAGATGTTCAAAGTTTAACTACTTGCTTTAAAGATGAAGCAGATACCTGGATGAATTCCCTTCAATGGGAACAGTAAAGCCAAAAATAATTTTGCTCTGAAACTTCCAGTGCTTTTCAAAGATCAAGGATCGACTTTATTCACTATTTACATTTAATTATGGTCTTACATGTATTAGGAATTTGCTGTGATTTGTTGGTGTGGCATGCAAAGAGAGAAAAAAACAACATTCAACAATTTAAAAAGTTGAAGTTCAACAATTATTAAGGCAAGACCCTTAATAGTGTTGTTGAGCAGAGAGATCTTGGGATCCAAGTTTGTACTACACAGGTTGGTAGGCTGGTTAAGTAAACGTATGGCATGCTTGTCTTTATGAGTCAAGTCAATTAATTCAAAAATTAGGAAATGTTGCAGCTTTATAAAGCTCTAGTTTGGCTGCATCTGGAGTATTGCAGAGAGTTCTGGTCACCCCATTATAAGAAGGATGTTGAGGCTTTGGAGGTGCTGCCGAAGAGGTTGAGCAGAATACTGCCTGGATTAGATGGCCTGACCTATAATGAGAGGATGGACAAACTTAGGTTATTTTCTCTGGAGCAGTGGAGGCTGAGGATAGATCTGATAGAGATTTATAACGTTATGAGAGGCCGAGATAGAGCAGACACGGTATCTTTTTCCCAGGTGTTGAAATCTCTAATATCAGAGGGTATGCAAGGTGAGAGGGAGGACAGTCAAAGGAGATGTGAGGGGAAAGTTTTTTTTTACACAGAGAGTGGTAGGTGCTTGGAATGTGTTGCCACATGTGGTGGTAGAGGAAGATACATTTGGGACATTTAGATAGGTGGATGAGTGTAAAGAAAATGGAAGAACATGGATATTTTGTAGGTTAATTTGATTTTTATTAATTGGTTCGGCACAGCATTGTGGGCCAAAAGGCCTGTTCCCGTACTGTACTGTTTCATATTCTATGTTCTAGACCATGAAACCATCAGACCATGAAATGTGGGAACAGAGTTAGGCCATTTGGTCCATCGAGTTTGCTCCATCATTCCATCCTAACTGATTTATTATCCCTCTCAACCCCACTCTCCTGCCTTCTCCCAATAAGTGGATGTCCCTCTATTCTGAGGCTGCATTTTGAAGTGAGTACAAACCTACGGTCATGAAACGCTCTTCATACATTAGCACTTTAAGTCTCAGAATTATCCTGACGAACCTCTTCTGATCCCACCTCAAGGCCAGCACATCTTAAATAAGGGACACAAAACCACTCACAATACTCCCAAGTGTGGTCTGACCAATGCCTTACAAAGCCTCAGCATTACTTCTTTGCTTTTACATTCTATTCTTCTTGAAATGAATGCTAACATTGCATTTGCTTTCCTTACCACAGGTTACGTGAAAATAAACCTTTAGGAAATCATACACAAGGACTCCCAGTTGTTGGGAAGACATTGGATTCAATTTTTAAGGATAAGGTTTCAGGGTACTTGGGGACACATGATAGATTAGGCCGTAGTCAGCATGATTAACTTAAGGGAAAATCTTGCCTGACAAATCTCTTGAAGAAATTTCAAGCAGGATAGACTCAGGAGAATTGAAGGATGTTGTGTATTTGGATTTTCAGAAGGCTTTTGACAAGGTACCACACATGAGGCGGCTTGGCAAGATGCAAGCCCATGATATTACAGGAAAGATACTAGCATGAATAGAGCATTAGCTGATTGCCAAGGGGCAAAGAGTGGGACCACTTTTTTTTAATGCTGTACACCAGTGATTTGGATGACAGAATTGATGGCTCTGCGACCAACTTTGCAAACGATATGAAGATGGGTAGTGTTAAGGAAGCACCGAGGCTGCCAAAGGACTTGGACAGATCAGGAGAATGGGCAAAGAAGTGGCGAATGGAAAACAGGTTAGGGAAGTGTATGGTCATGTACTTTGATAGAAGGAATAAAAGTGTGGACCGTTTTCTAAACGGGGAGAAAATTCAAAGTCTTCATGCAGGATTCCCTAAAGTTTAACATGTGGGTTGAGTCAGTGGTGAGCAATGCTAGCATTCATTTTGAGAGAATTGGGGAGAATATATGAAAAAAGGAGGTTTTACAAAGCACTGGTGAGGCCTCACTTGGATTATTGTGAGCAGTTTTGGGCCCCTTCTAAGAAAGGATGTGCTGACATTGGAAAGGATTCAAAGGAGGCTTATCATGTGAGGAGTGTTTGCTGGCTCTGAGTTGCAGAACCTGGGCCTCTGTACCTCCTCCTGCAACTGGATCCTCAACTTCCTAATCGGAAGACTACAGTCTGTGTGGATTGGTGATAATATATCCTCCTCGCTGACAATCAACACTGGTGCACCTCAGGGGGGTGTGCTTAGCCCACTGCTCTGCTCTCTCTATGTACACATGACTATGTGGCTAGGCATACCTCAAATACTATCTATAAATTTGCTGATGACATGACCATTGTTGGTAGAATCTCAGGTGGTGATGAGAGGGTGTACAGGAGTGAGATATGCCAACTACTGGAATGGTGCCGCAGCAACAGCCTGGCACTCAACGTCAGTAAGACGAAAGAGCTGATTGTGGACTCCAGGAAGGTTAAGACTAAGGAATATGTACCGATCCTCATAGAGGGATCAGAAGTAAGTGGAGGGAGTGAGCAGTTTCACATTCCTGGGTGTCAAAATCTCTGAGGATCTAACCTGGTCCCAATATATTGACGTAGTCATAAAGAAGGCAAGACAGCGGCTATACTTCATTAGGAGTTTGAAGAGATTTGGCATGTCAACAAATACACTCAAAAACTTCTATAGATGTACAATAGAGCGCATTCTGACAGGTTGCATCACTGTCTGGTATGGAGGGGCTACTGCATAGGAGCAAAGGAAGCTGTAGAAGGTTATAAATCTAGTCAGCTCCATCCTGGGTATGAACCTACAAAGTACCCAGAACATCTCAGAAAGGCAGCATCCATTATCAAGGTCCTCCAGCACCCAGGGCATGCCCTTTTCTCACTGTTACCATCAGGTAGGAGATACAGAAGCCTGAAGGCACACACTCAGTGATTCAGGAACAGCTTCTTCCCCTCTGCCATCCGATTCCTAAATGGACATTGAATCTTTGGACACTACCTCACTTTTTTTTAATATGCAGTATTTCTGGTTTTGCACATTTTTAATCTATTCAATATATGTGTACTCAAATTGATTGATTGATTTATTTATTTGTTATTATTATTTTATTTTATTTATTTTTTTCTCTCTTCTATATTATGTATTGCATTGAACTGCTGCTGCTAAGTTAACAAATTTCACGTCACATGCCAGCGATAATAAACCTGATTCTGATTCTGTACTTACTGGAATTTAGAAGAATGAGAGGATCTCGTTGAAATATATCGAATGCTGATAGAGTGAATGTAGAGTAGATGTTTTCCACAACCTCAGAATTCAGGGGTGACCCTTTAGAATGAAGGAGGCCAGAGGGTGGTGAATCTGTGGAATTTGTTGCCACTGGTGGTTGTAGAGGCTAACTCATTGAGTGTATTTAAAGCAGAGCTTGATAGGTTCTTGATAAGTCGGGAGGGCGTGTCGTGTTTACACAGAGAAGGCAGGAAAGTGGGGTTGAGAGGGAAATGGATCAGCCATGATTAAATATTGGAGCAAACACAATGGGCCAAATAGTCTAATCTCTTATGTTTTATTTCTAAATCCAAAAAAAATGCTGTAATTCAAGTGTAAAGAATTACATAAAAATAAAGCTACAGATAAAGGTATGGCTATCGAACAAAATATGCAAAAATATATAAATACTACCATTGAAGTTGGAAGGTAAACTCAAATTAATTTTGCGTTTAAGGCAATGGGAGACAAAAATTGCAATACGGTGTACTGTTACTTATTCATTGCCCTGATATTAGGCCAGCATCAGTAATTCTGAGAGCGACAATTCTTCCTGCATTGAATAACAGAATATAAACAAATAGAAGTAGTTGTTCTGATTAATCTTCTGGACAATAAGAAAGCTGACAGTAGTGATTACTAATTGTGATTTAAGACAATTATATGTTGAGGGTTCTGCAGCCTCGTAAGTTACCTGTAAAAACATACTTAAAACATTGTGGCATTAAAGATCACTCACACGGAATGTAAACACTGCTTAACCCTCAACAAAAAATAAGTCCTTTGAAGGCAGCAAGATCGTAAGATTTGTGGCGACTCTGTGACAAAGGACAAGTAATACCCTAGGAAGAGGCATCAGGGTAAACCCATGCATCTGCAACAAGTATACAATTCCCACTGGCACATGTGGTACATGATCTTCAAATTGTTTCTGCTGAGATCACTCTCCTACCTGTAACAGTGATGTATCTGTTGTGCCTTGTTTTCATCTGAGGACTGTTGATTAATGGAAAATACTGTGGACTTTCTGCTTTCAAAGTGCGAAGTAAGTTTATTATCAAAGTACATGTATCACATAAGCTGTTCTTGGGTTTCCAGCCAGGTCCAGGTGTTGATTTTAATCAACGTTTCCATGACAATCTCCACCATCTTCATCAGGGATAATGCCTAGGCAGGTCTAGTCTGAAGGTATATATACTCATCTCCCATAGTCCATCCTTCTTGGTTGGTTAGTCCTCAACCAATCAGGTTTCTGTGTCCCACCTTGTTTAAAATTGTATTGCAGTTCTTACTTAGATTGAGACCTTTAGCTTTGTTCAAATTCTTATCCTCAAGTCTTATTCCTTCACTAGGTGGTCCCAAAAACAAGCTGTGACCATGGAAACCTGATCTTAAACAAGGTGGGACAGCAGAAACCTGATTGGTTGAGGACTAGCCAATCAGGAGGGACGGATGACAGAAGATGAGTATATATACCATCGGACTAGACATGCCTAGGCATCATCACTGATGAAGATGACAGAGTTTGTCATTGAAATGTCAGTTAAGATTAACCTCTGGACCTGGCTGGAAGCCAGAGATTTTATGCTTCATATTCGCCTAGAAAGCACTAGATCCTTATTTAAAGTACATGTATGTCAGTATGTACAAACCCGAGATTCGTTTTCTTGCAGGCATGCTCAGTAAATCCAAGAAACATAATAGAATTAATGACAAACAACAGACAACAGGATAGACAAACAACGAATGAGCAATAAGACAAACAGCTGTGCAGATACAAAAGGAAAAGAAATAAAAATAATAAATAAATAAGCAATAAATATTGAGAACATGAGAGGAAGAATCCTTGAAATTGAGTGAATATGTTGTGGGAACAATTCTGTAATGGGGTAAGTGAAGTTATCCCCGGGTTCAAGAGCCTGATGGTTGAGGGGTAATACCTGTTCCTGAACCTAGTGGTGTGAATCCTGAGGCTCATGTACCATTCCCCGAATGGGTAGTGGGGTCCTTGATGATGGATGCTACATTCCTGCAAGAGCGCTCGTGTAGATTTGCACAATGGTGGGGAGGGTTTTACCCATGATGGACTGGGCCGTATCCACTACCTTTTGTAGGGTTTTCAGTTCAAGGGCATTGGAGTTTCTATATCTGGCCATGATGGAACCATTCAATATACTCTCCACCACACATCTATAGAAGTTTGTCAAAGGTTTAGATGTTATTCTGAATCTTTGCAAACTTCTAAGAAAGTAAAGGCGCTGACACGAGGAATTCTGCAGATGCTGGAAATTCAAGCAACACACATCAGAGTTGCTGGTGAATGCAGGAGGCCAGGCAGCATTTCTAGGAAGAGCTACAGTTGACTCTACCTCTTCCTAAAGGCGCTGATGTGCTTTCTTTGTAATTGGGGAGGAATCAGCGATGGTTCCCAACGGAGATGGTCAGCCGCCAGATCGGCGTGTTTGACCCTGGATCAGCAATGTTCAGACTCGGGTTGGCCGCATTCAGACTCGAATCAGCAGACACTCTTTATGGAAGGCTGGAGTTTGTGCGGCTGCTCTCTTCACATGCAGACAAAAACACGTTTCCCAAATTCTAAGATTTATATCGTTATTGGACTGTATTTTATATTGGTTTCTTTCAGTTTTTTTGGTGTTTTTTTTGTGGATGATTGGTGGATGGGTGATCTGTTAATCTTTTGTGTGTAGGAGTGGGTGTTGGGGGCTTAGTGCTACTGTTGTTCTTTTCTGTGAACGAGGGGGTCAGTGTTTGTTATTGTTTGTTTTTTTGATGCGGGCGATGGAGGTGTTTTGGAGTCTGTGAGTTTTGTTTCTTTTCTTTTTCACGCCTGGCAAAGGGACTTGATGTCTTTTCTTTCATCGACACCCATGGTCTTTCTGTATTTATCTGGAGAAGACAAATATCAGAGTTGTATTGCACATGCGTACTTTAACAATAAGATGAGCCTTTAAACTTTTTTTTTGAACCTTTGAAACAGACACAGCCACAGAGAGCGTATATAAATTCCTCACAGACAGCCGGTCAGCAGTGGCAATTGAACCCCACCCAGTAGTGTTGGATAGCGCTTCGAGAGCCACTATGCGACCATGTTGCCCATTTTACTGACATTCTGAAACAAAGAGGGCCATTTTCAGTCTTTTATCCAAAATAGGTTGCACTTTAGCGTAACGGTAAGCTCGTCACTTCATAGTGATCAAGCATTAGGGTTCAATAGCGCCGTTGCCTGGAAGGAATCTCCTCGTGACCGTGGAGTTTTCTCTGGGCGCTCTGGTTTACTCCCGCATTCCAATGACATACGCTTAGGGTTCGTGAGTTGTGGGCATGCTATGTTGGTACCGAGGGCATGGCGACACTTCCAGACTGCCTAGCAAAATCTTCGCTGGTTTGATTTGACAAATGATGCACTTCCTGTACGTTTGGACCTTTCGATGTACCTGAGGCAAGTAAAGCTCATAGTTATCTTTGTCTTTCCTTCTACCTTACTTTCCATTTTCCATTTTCTATTTTCTATTTATGATTTATAATTTAAATTTTTAATATTCAGTATCGATTTATACTCCAGGGAGTGGGAAGCGCAGAATCAAATATCGCTGTGATGATTGTACGTTCTAGTATCAATTGTTTGGCGACAATAAAGTATAAAGTATTTTCCTGAACAATGGGCGAGGAGGTTGAACCTTTAGAATAGAGATGAAGAAGAATTCCTTTAGCCCGAGGGTCGTGAATCTGTAAACTTCTGAGGAGGCCAAGTCACCAGGTATATTTAAAGCGGAAGTTGATGGGTTCTTCATTAATAAGGGTTATGTGGAGAAGGCAGGAGAATGGGGTTGAAGAGATAATAAATCAGCCATGATGTAATGGTGGAGTAGACTTGATGGGTCGAATGGCCTAATTCTTCTCCTTTGTCTTATGGTGTTATGGTCGAAAACATTGCACTTTGCCAGAGCAAGGAAAGCACTGCTTTATGTTAGCCAGCTCTGATAGCTGAGATCCTCAGCTGTTGTTTGCAGCTCTCCATGGCAACCTCTTCATCACAAACCATCTGTTCATTGATCATCTTCCTCAGCAAGCACAATCTCTGGAAGGACATTTTGCATGGGACCAAGCATAAGCAGGTAGCTCCCTCTTCCCATTGAGAAAGCTGAGCAATGCCAGGAACAGGCTTTGCAGTGTGTAAGGCTCCTACTTGCATGCTGGAGCCACTAAGCATTGCAATTAAACTGGACGTGCTGGACACACCGTTATCTCGGTGTCATTAATAGAGAGCAGTATTTTTCCTTGTGTGGACGTCAGGCCAATGAAAATCACACAAAGTTCATATGTTAAAAGTCTGAAATCAAACAGAGAATACAGGAAGGTCATTTCCAGCAGGTCAGGCAGCCTCTGTGGGAAGTGAATCAGACACTCCTTCAGGGCTATTGAATGCCAGTCTTGAAACTTTAACCACTACTCTTTCCACAGATGCTGACTGAGCTGCTGAGTGCCTCCAGCATGTTTTTACAGCTCGTCTGTAATAGGCAACACACACACAAAATGCTGGAGGAACTCAGCAGTTCAGGCAGCATCTACGGAAATGAATAAACAGTCGATTTTCTACGGAAATGAATAAACAGTCGATTTTTCAGGCCGAGACCCTTCTTCAGGTCTGGAAAGGAAGGGGAAGATGCCAGAATAAAAAGGTGGGGGGGAGAGAAAGGAGGACAAGCTAGGACATAATAGGTGAAGCCAGGTGGGTGGGAAATGTAAAGGGCAGGAGAGGAAAGAATCTGATAGGAGAGGAGAGCGGACCATAGGAGAAAGGGAAGCAGGAGGGGGCCCAGAGGGAGGTGATAAGCAGGTGAAAAGAGGAAAGAGGTGAGAGTGGGGAATATAAGAAGAGGGGAGGGGGAGGGAATTTTTTTCCCTGGAAGGGGAAATCGATATTCATGCCATCAGGTTGGAGGCTACCGAGACGGAATAGAAGATGTTGTTCTTCCACCTTGAGGGTGGCCTCTTCTTGGCACAAGAGGCCATGAACACATACGTTGGAACGGGAATGGGAATTAGAATTAAAAGATTTGGCTACTGAGAAGTTCCACTTTTGGTGGATGGAGCGGAGGGTTCCCAAAGAAGCAGTCCCACAGTCCCACAGTTTACGATGACCCTTCTTTATTAAGCAGTGTGGTTATGCTTATTTTCTTCAAATCTGTAGTGATTAATTAAGATGCATTGGAAAATTGGAATATGTCAACCAGTGTGTTTCATTGAATCACCTCTTTTATTGTCTTGGTATACAGGTCATAGGACATAGAACATACAATACTGTGCAGGACTCTTAGACACCTGTACATACCTAAGACTTTTGCACGGTGCTGTCAGTGTGGAGCAGAGAGCAAGTCTGTAAATCCAGCAGGAGCAAAGAATGTTGGGAATGGCCAGGGTGGGTGCCGTGGAAGGGTTGTGAGACCGGTGGCAGAGAAGGGGTGCCAGGGATGAGGGGTGGCATGGGAACAGACACACACCCAGCTATGAGACACCAAGCAATGTCATTTGATCCCAAACAATTGGGTTTATTGATCATTACACAACGTCCCTCTGCTCTTCCCGCTCCCTCTCCTCTCCCTTCCCCTTTTCCCAACTACGATTCCACTCTCAAACAAGAGAAAATCTGCAAACGCTGGAAATCCGAGTAACACACACAAAATGCTGGAGGACCTCAGCAAGTTAGGCAGCATCTGTGGAAAAAAGTACAGTCGACGTTTCGGCCCAAAACCCTTCAGCAGGATTCAAACGGCCCGAAACGCCGACTGGAGAGGGTCAACAACTTTAAATTCTTCAGTGAACTTTGAACTTTGAACCTTTCTCCAAAGACAATTGCTTCGATTTCCTCATTCACTAAAGGCTGGTAGCTATCTCCACTTTCTGGAAGGTTTTCTATGCCTCATTTTTCATGAAGAAAGACGCATTAGATTTGTTCTTGGATGTACCGTGTTTCTTTCTCATTTTATAAAGACCCCATTTTAATTTTAGCTGTTAATTTTTAGCATCAGTCAACATTTTTATAACCGAGTCTGTTTTCAAATAGAATCATAGAGTCATAGGGCAGCACCAGAAACAGGCCCTTCTGCACAAATAATCTGTGCTGAACTATTATCTGTCAGGCCCCATCGACCTGCACCTGAACAATAGCCCTCCATACATCTCCCATCCATGTACTTATTCAAACTTCCCTTAAATGTTGAAATTGAACCTGCATTCACCACTTCTGCCGGCAGCTCATTCCATTCACTGAACAGCCTCTGAGTAAAGAAGTTCCCCCTCATGTTTGCCTTAAGTATTTCACCTTTCACCCCTAACCTATGACCTCTAGTTCCAGCCTCACCCAGCATCAGTGAAAAAAGCCTGTATACATTTATCCTTAAATATTTCACTTTCCACCCTTAACCTTATGCTTTCTAGTTCTTAGCCAACTCTTGTCCAACCTCGGTAGAAAAAGCAACACCCACGTAATGCTGGAGCAATTCAGCAGGTCAGGCAGCATCAATGAAATGAATAAACAGTTGATGTCTTGGCCAAGACCCTTCTTCAGGTCTTGGCCTGAAACGTTGACTGTTTACTTGTTTCCATTGATACTGCCTAACCTGTTGAGTTCCTCCAGCATTATGTGTGTGTTGTTTTTGGATTTCCAGTATCTGCTGAATTTCTTGTGTTTATGACTCGGTGGAAAAAGCCTATCTATACCCTTCATAATTTCGTATACCTCTATCAAATCTCCCTGCATTCTCCTAAGATCCAGGAAATAAAGGTCTAACCTCTTTATCCTTTCTCTATAACATATTTTCTTCAACTACCCATATATTTTTAGTTTCCCTTATCAATTCCTTGGCCTTCCTTTGCTGAAATCTGAAATTTGCCAAGCTCTCATGCTTGTTGCTATTTTTAATAACAATATAATCCTATTGCTTTGATTTGATGCTCTCCTTAACATCTCTTGAGGCCAAGGCTGGCCACGGTTCCTGTTTTTTTCAATCTATGGTTCTCACCCATCGATCCCTCAAAGTTGTTGCAGAACTTGATAGGGTTGTTAAGAAGCCGTATGATGTGCTGACCTTTATTAATTGGGAGGGATTGAGTTCGAGAGCCATGAGGGCTCTATAAAACTCTGGTTAAACCACACTGGAATATTGCATTCAGTTCTAATTTCCTCACTACAGGAAGGATGTGAAGGTTTTAGAGAGGGTGCAGATTTACTAGGATGCTGATTGGATTAGTATGTTTTACGAGCATTGGTTGAGTGAGCTAGGGAACCAGGATGAGAGGTGACTTGACGGAGATGTAGAAGATGATAAGAGGCATAGATAGAGTGGACAGCCAGTGTCTTTTTCCCAGGGCAAAAACGGCTAATAGGAAGAGCATAATTTTAATGTGATTGGAACTGCTCTGAGACACTGGTCATTGCACTTCAACCCCAGCCTCCCAGGCACCTTGACTCACTGCCATCTGCCTACAGTTGAAACAGATCTACGCTAGGCACCATCTTCCTGGCCTTGCATTCATATCTGGAGCATGTGGACAGTAAAGGCACCTACATTAGAGTATTGTTCTTTTTTGTTGCTATTTTGTGTGACTTAGATCAGGGCAGACTGGCTTTGTGACCTGCAGTCAACGAACAACACGGCACTGCATTGAACTGAACTGAGCTGAAACGGAACCTTCTTGGACTGTTTTGTTGACTTTGTGTTTGATGTTTTATATTCTGTGTTTTTCGCTTCTTTTCTTTTTTGGCGTTTGCACAATTTTTTTGCGTGTTGGGTGTTTGATGTTTTTCTTTGAACAGGTTCCATGGTTTTCTTTGTTTTCTGGCTGTCTGTAGGGAGGACAAATCTCAAGGTTGTATATTACATACAAACATTGGTAGTAAATGTACTTTGAATCTTCGAATTTTTATTCACTACAGCCTTCAGTTCTATAGTTCCAGACTAGCTCATCTCAAACTCCTAAACCTGAGACACAACATCTCCCCTAGCAACTGTTGATATCCTGGCCAAAAAACCACAAACAGTAGGAACAAAAGCAGCAACATCTCTGCCATGATCATTCTCGACATTGGTGCCCCCTGCTCTTGTCCATATACACTGACATCTCATGCACAGATTCTGCTCTAACTCCATCATTTTGCAGATGACACCACCATTGCTGGCCACATTCCACATCATGATGAGTTGGAGTAGAGGAAGGACATAAAGCACCTAGTAGCATGTTGCCATGACAACAGCTTTTCCCTCAATGTCACCAAAATGAAAGAACTGAACCCCATTGAGTTCCACACTTACCCACCAGGCTCTAGAACAGCTTCTATCCCACTGTTATAGACTATTATAACTTCTCTTCTCCATAAGCCTCTGTTGTCTCGACCCAGTCCTCTTCCCTCGCCTTTTTGATCCCCCTCTGCATCCTCTGTGTGTTTTCCTCCAGATTTCAGCTGGGGTGTCCGCCGCTCTGTTCGTTAAACCGGCCGGCATAAGCACAATCAGCTGGTCCCTGGAATAAACAATGCGACCATACTGTTGCCACGCTAATGAGATGTGTCCGAATGTAACTATTTCCAGCGCTAAAAAACCAAGGAAAACTCTCTCCACCAGCATCTTAGAGAGAGTGCAGCTTCAACGTGTTACTGTGAGAAAAAAAATACAACAAATAACCTAAGTTAAGAAGCTTAAAAAGTAAGGAAATAGACGGAGGGTCTCGGCCCGAAACGTCGACTGTACCTCTTCCTAGAGATGCTGCCTGGCCTGCTGCGTTCACCAGCAACTTTGATGTGTGTTGCTAGACTATTAAATGATCCTTTTGTATGATAAGATGGACTCTTGGCCTTGTTATGGCCTTACACCTTATTGTCTGCTTGCTCTGTACTCTCTGTAACTGCAACACTTTCAAAATAAGCTGCCCAAAGTCATGAACTCAGTCAGCTCCATCATGAGCTCTAGCTTCCCCAGCATCCAAGACATGAGTTCAGGAACTGAACCCATTGAGTTTACTGCACTTGCTACTGTTTACATCAACAGTGCTGAGATTGCAAGGGTTGAACGTTTCAAGATCCTTGGAAAAACATTACCAATAAGAGTTCAAGAGTTACAGCTATGTAAGAACTTAGTTAGACTTCATTTGGAGTACTGTGTTCAGTTCTGGTCACCTCATCATAGGAAGGATGTGGAAACTATAGAGAGGGTGCAGAGGAGATTTACAACGATGCTGCTGGATTGAGCAGTGTGCCGTATGAGAATACGTTGAGTGAACTTGGCCTTTTCTCCTTGGAGCGACGGAGGATGAGAGGTGACCTGATAGAGGTGTATAAGATGATGAGAGGCATTGATCACGTGGATAGCCAGAGGCTTTAACCCAGGACTGAAATGGGAAACGTGAGGGGGCACAGATTTAAGGTGCTTGGAAGTGGGTACAAAGGGGATGTCAGAGGTAAGTGTTTCACACAGAGTGTGGTGGGTGTGTGGAATGCACTGCCAGAGAAGGTGGTAGAGGCGGATACAATAGGGTCTTTTAAGAGACTCTTAGATAGGTACGTGCAGCTTAGAAAAACAGTGGGCTATGTGGTAGGAAAATTCTAGACAGTTTCTAGAGTAGGGTACATGGTCTGTAATGTGATGTAGATTTCTGTGTTCCTATGTTTCTAATAACCATGTAGACGCCATGGCCAAGAAGGCTCACCAATGCCTCTACTTCTTCAGGAGGCCAAAGAAATTTGGCATGCCCCTGTCAACTCTTACCAATATATATTAATGCACCATAAAAATAAATTCTATGCAGATAAATCATGGCTTCGCATGGCAGCTGCTCTGCCTGTGACCACAAGAAGCTGCAGAGTTGTACATGCAGCTCAGCACATCACATTATGGAGCTCCTCTCTATGGGCTCTGTCTAGCCTTCTCGCAGCCCTGATAAAGAAACAAAGGCACCACTTACCTCAGGCATTCTCTCATCTCCTTCCCCCCAGTGGGCAGAAGTTTCAAGAGCCTGAAAGCACCTCCCACCAGGCTCTAGGGCAGCTTCTATCCCACTGTTATAGACTATTGAATGGTCCTCTTGTATCATAAGACGGACTCTTGACCTTGTTATGGCTTTACACCTTATTGTCTGCTTGCTCTGTACTTTCTCTGTAACTGCAGCACTTTCAAATGTAAGCTGCAGAAAGTTGTGAACCCAGTCACCTCCATCATGGGCACCAGCCTCCCCAGCATCGAAGACATCTTCAAGGAGCGATGCCTCAAAAAGGCAGCATCCATCATTCAGGACCCCCATCACCCAGTACATGCCCTCTACTCATTGCTACCATCAGGAAGGAGGTACAGAAGCCTGAAGGCTCACACTCAGTGATTCAGGAACAGCTTTTTCCCAAATGCCATCCGATTTTTGAATGGACATTGAACCCGTGAGCACTACCTCATGCCTCTTTTTCTCTTTTTGCACTATTTAATTAATTGAACTTGTTTAATATATATCACCTCATCATTGCGTACTGTGTCGTTTGATCATAGTCTTGCATCTGTTTTTAATCAGATCGTTGCCTCTGCTTAAATCCTTATCCTTTTCTCTATCCATGACTATTTTTATTCTTCGCAAATATTTCTACAGAAGCGCTTTACCATTGCCTTCTTCTGGGCAGTGTCTTTACAGGACAGTTGACCCCAGCCATTATCAATACTCTTCGGAGACTGTCTGCCTGGTGTCAGTGGTCGCATAACCAGGACTTGTGATCTGCACCAGCTGCTCCTAAAACCATCCACACCTGCTCCCATGGCTTCACATGACCCTGATCGGCGTGAGGGGGGCAAAGCAGGTGCTACACCTTGCCCAAGACTGTCAGAGGGAAGGAGCACCTTACACTGCCTTTGGTAGAGATGTATTTCCATTCCACTACCCATTTAATATCCATATACGCACTATAACTTACAGACTTTAAATATTATAAACACAACAGCCAATGCCATGGACATAGACCAGTGATATTAAACCTGATTCCGATTATTTTGCATTCTGTTGCTGTTTCCCTTATGCTAACACGATGAATTGTTGTAATGAAATTAACTGTATGGATGGCAAGCAAAACAAAGTATTTCACTTAACCTCAGTATATTATAGGCATCCGTTAGTCTCATGAGACCATGGATTTGCATCTTGGAAGGTTTCCAGGGCGCAGACCTGGGCGAGGTTGTATGGAAGACCGACAGTTGCCCATGCTGCAAGTCTCCTCTCTCCGCGCCACCGATGTTGCCCAAGGGAAGGGCACTAGGGCCAATACAGCTTGGCACCAGTGTCATCGCAGAGCAATGTGTGGTTAAGTGCCTTGCTCAAGGACACATACGCAGCCTCAGCCAAGGCTCGAACTAGTGACCTTCAGATCACTAGACCGACGCCTTAACCACTTGGCCACGCTCCTCAGTACACGTGACAATAATAAACTAATTTCCCAGTTCTCCCATCCCAACCTCTACGTTCTCCTGATTCGCCTCCTCCTACCGTCTATACACTCAGGATTGCTCCCCTCCTATCCCTCTGCACACCCTCAGATTGCCCGGCATTGCATGTCAGTTCTCTACGTGCTATGCAAGCCAGGGCAGTGCGATACGGAGAGCAATCTGTTGCCTGTGACCAACAACCAATGTGTAAAAGAATACAAACTGCAAATAACAGATAGATGGTGTAGATAGATAGATTAGATAGATAGATAAATAGATTAGATAGATAGATAGATAGATAATTTGGGAGGGGGAGCTTGAGAACACGTGTTGTAAATAGTCCTTGAAAGTGAGTCTGTATGTTGTGGAATCAGTTCAGAAATGAGGTGAATGAAGTTATCCACGTGAGTTCAGGTGCCTGATAGTTGCAGGGATATAACTGTCACTGAGCCTGTTGATGTGGGACCTAAGATATCCATTCCTCCTGCCCGATGGTAGTAGCGAGATGACAGGACAGTCTGGATGATGGGGGCTGCTTGCTATGGCAACACTCCTTGTAGATGTGCTCAGTGGTGGGGAGGTGCTTCGCCTGTGACGGACTGGGCTGCATCCACCACTTTCTGTAGACTTTTCTGTTCTTGGGCATTGGTGTTTCCAGTTGCAATAGTCGTCTGTAGAATCTGCTGAGCAGTTTGAGGAGTTGACGTTGCTGGGAACCTGATCAAGACTCATCCCACTTAGAACCATCAATAAATGTGCTGTGTTAAACATTTGTCAACGCAAATAGCTCAGAGACTCAATCATTTATTCTTTCTAAACATAATGATAACAAGCTTTAAAGTTGTCAACATTTTGATAATTTCAAGACAAATTTTATATTAACAGGCTTTCAGTTTCTACCCATCCTATATATCCACCTCCGTACTTTCACCATCATTTTCAATTGTATTCTTGGACTTATTCCAGCCGGGCTTAATGTTTGCTAATTTAGAATTTCACATTTCATAACAATGATTACATTATTGACTGCTGCATTCCCCATGATCTCAATTCCATTCTCTGCCAACGTCTAACAGAATGCTAACTAAATTAACTTATGTGGGACTTTATTGAAAATTTAAACAGGAAAAAAAATCAAATTGTTTATTTCCATCTGTGCTAACAATATTGGGCTTCATTGCACATTGTAGCAGGGTTACAAAGCATATAGTGTTTACAGCAAATAGGCCTTGATGTTGTCAGTGCTACTTGGACAGATCCTGACAAATTTCGTCATATGACTTGTCCACTTCTCCTGCTTCTGTGGTTCCAGTATTGATATACCAATGTTTCAATGGCTCTATGGTCCATTTAGAAATGTAGAAACATAGAAAACCTACAGCACAATACAGGCCCTTCGGCCCACAAAGCTGTGCCGAACATGTCCCTACCTTAGAACTACCTAGGCTTACCCATAGCCCTCTATTTTTCTAAGCTCCATGTATCCACCCAGGAGTCTCTTAAAAGACCCTCTCTTTTCTGCCTCCACCACCGCTGCCGACAGCCCATTCCACACACTCACCACTCTCTGCGTAAAAAACTTACCCCTGACATCTCCTCTAGTACCAGTGTCCGACCCACTCTACCTGCCTTCACTGTTGGTGATGAAAAGCTGTCAGTAGTGCCATCTTTCAAATATCTGGGGAGCATTCTCTCTGAGGATAGCGGCATTGACAACGACATCCAGAGCCGCGTTAAACAGGCATCAGCTGCCTTTGGGAGACTTCGGCGTAGAGTCTTTCAGAACAGGAGCCTTCGTCCCTCCACAAAGGTCACTGTATACCAAGCGGTCTGTGTCACCACCCTCGTTTATAGCTGTGAAGCTTGGGTAACCTACAGCCATCACATCAAGTCCTTGGAGCGCTTTCACCTAAGCTGCATCCTGGGAATTACCTGGCGTGAGCGGGTGCCTCACACTGAAATACTTGTAAAGACCAACTGCAGGAGTATCGAGGCTGTGATCACCCAGCGTCAGCTGCAGTGGCTGGGGCACGTGATAAGGATGCCCCCATGTCGACTACCCCGCACAGTGTTATACGGCCAGCTACATCATGGTCGACACTCAGCTGGAGGGCCGAAGAAGCGCTATAAGGATCAGATGAAGAATGCTTTAAGGAAGTGCAAGATCAGACCTGAGGACCTGGAGGATGTTGCTGTTGACCGTACCACTTGGCGACAGCTGTGTAGGGACGGGGTTCGTGTTCTCGAGATGGAAAGAACAACCAGAAGACAGCAGAAGAGAGCCAGGAGAAATGCAGCCATGGTTGTCACCACTACTACGTATACATGTCCCACCTGCAATAGAGCTTGTGGGTCCAGGATAAGACTGTATAGTCATCAAAGATCTCACCGTTAAAGGAGTGGATGTCGTCATCGGATTTCGATGGACAACCGAAGAAGAAGAAGACCTGCCTCCAAGCACCTTAAAACTGTGCCCTCTCATGCTAGCCATTTCAGCCCTGGGAAAGAGCCTCTGACTATCCACACGATCAATGCCTCTCATTATCTTGTACACCTCCATCAGGTCTCCTCTCATCCTCTGTCGCTCCAAGGAGAAAAGGCCAAATTCACTCAACCTATTCTCATAAGGCATGCTCTCCAATCCGGGCAACATCCTTGTAAATCTCCTCTGCACCCTTTCTATGGTTTACACGTCCTTCCTGTAGTGAGGCGACTAGAACTGAGCACAGTACTCCAAGTGGGGTCTGACCAGGGTCCTATATAGCTGCAACATTACCTCTCGGCTCTTAAATTCAATCCCACAATTGATGAAGGCCAATGCACCGTATGCCTTCTTAACCACAGAGTCAATCTGCGTAGCAGCTTTGAGTGTCCTATGGACTCAGACCCAAAGATCCCTCTGATCCTCCACACTGCCAAGAGTCTTGCCATTAATGCTATATTCTACTGTTATATTTGACTTATCAAAATGAATCACATCACATTTGCCTGGGTTGAACTCCATCTGCCACTTCTCAGCCTAGTTTTGCATCCTATCAATGTCCCGCTATAACCTCTGACAGCCCTCCGCACCATCCACAACACCCCCAACTTCTGTGACATCAGCAAATTTAGTAACCCATCCCTCCACTTCCTCATCCAGGTCATTTATAAAAATCACAAAGAGTAGGGGTCCCACAACAGATCCCTGAGGCACACCACTGGTCACTGGCCTCCATGCAGAATATGACCCATCTCCAGCCACTCTTTGCCTTCTCTGGGCAACAAAGCAATGTCCCCTTGGACCCCATGCCTCCTTACTTTCTCAATAAGCCTTGCATGGGGTACCTTATCAAATGCATTGCTAAAATCCATATACACTACATCTACTGCTCTACCTTCATCAATGTATTTAGTCACATCCTCAAAGAATTCAGTCAGGCTCCCAAGGTGCAACCTGCCTTTGATAAAGCCATGCTGACTATTCCTAATTGTATTATACCTCTCCAAATGTTCATAGATCCTGCAACCCAGGATCTTTTTCATTAACTTACAAACCACTGAAGTAAGATTCACTGGTCTATAATTTCCTGGGCTATCCTTACTCCCTTTCTTGAATAAGAGAGCATCACCCGCAACCCTCTAATCCTCCAGAACCTCTCCCATCCTCA
Source organism: Mobula birostris (assembly GCF_030028105.1). Lineage (NCBI taxonomy): Eukaryota > Metazoa > Chordata > Chondrichthyes > Myliobatiformes > Myliobatidae > Mobula > Mobula birostris. Next base: position 15,450,813 of record NC_092370.1, read on the forward strand.
TTGATGATGCAAAGATCATCACCTGAGGCTCAGCAATCTCTTGCTTTGCTTCCCACAGTAGCCTGGGGTACATGCCATCCGGTTCAGGTGACTTATCCAACTTGATGCTTTCCAAAAGCTCCAGCACATCCTCTTCCTTAATATCTACATGCTCAAGCTTTTCAGTCCACTGCAAGTCATCCTTACAATTGCCAAGATCCTTTTCTGTAGTGAATACTGAAGCAAAGTATTCATTAAGTACCTCTGCCATCTCCTCCAGTTCCATACACACTTTCCCACTGTCACACTTGATTGGTCCTATTCTCTCATGTCTTATCCCCTTGCTCTTCACATACTTGTGGAATGTCTTGAGGTTTTCTTTAATCCTGTCTTCCAAGGCCTTCTGGCTCTCCTAATTTCATTCTTAAGCTCCTTCCTGAGCCTTATAATCTTCTATATCTCTATCATTACCTAGTTCTTTGAACCTTTCGTAAGCTCTTCTTTTCTTCTTGACTGGATGTTTTAATATGCTGAGTTAATATCAGAGAATGTACACAGTACACCAGTGATCCCCAACCACCAGACCGCGGACCGGTACCTGGCTGCAAAGCATGTGCTACCAGGCCGCGAGGAAACAATATGATTTGGTGATATGGGTCGGCTGCACCTTTCCTCATTCCCTGTCACGCGCACTGTCGAGCTTGAACGTACATGAGGTCGTTACGAACGCGTCATCCATGTCAGCGCGGGAAGGAGATTAACTCCTTGAGCTTGCAAATGACAACAGGCTGAAAAGTACATTTGACATAACATCTCTGCCGGCATTCTGGATCAAAGTCAAGGCTAAATATCCTGAGATAGCCACGAAAGCACTGAAAACATTGCTTCCATTTCCAAAATATCTCTGCAATGAATGTAACGAAAACTAAATTGCGGAATAGACTGGACATAAGGAACCCCCTTCGAGTATTGCTGTCTCCCATCACCCCTCGATAGGACCGTCTTGTTGCAGGGAAACAAGCCCAGGGCTCCCACTGATTCAGCGATATTGGTGTGTTGCAATGATTTTATATGTTCATACGGGGAAAATATACGCTGTGTGTTTAATATCCAAATGTTACTTAAAATGTTATGATGCTATTGACTTATAAGTGACTTATATAACCATATGATAATTACAGCACGGAAACAAGCCATCTCTGCCCTTCTAGTCAGTGCCAAACGCTACTCTCACCTAGTCCCACCGACCTGCACTCAGCCCATAACCCTCCATTCCTTTTCTGTCCATATACCTATCCAATTTTCCTTTAAATGATAATATCGAACCTGCCCCTACCACTTCTACTGGAAGTTCGTTCAACACTTACCTCAAGCTCCCCTGTCCTCCCCTGATAATTGAATTATCACTATATTCATGCGAGGAAAATATGTGCTGTGTGTTTAATATTAAATTCGTTAGATAAACCCTTTTAGAAACAAAATTGAGTGTATTAGCCACTTATCACCTATATTCCGGTCATGATTAACACCCCCCCCCATACAGAATCGACAAAAACGATTTGTGGAGAAGAAAAATTGGCACGTACATGCATGCGCACTGGCGCCCATGCAAGGCTTCATGGTCATTGTAGTCTTTCTCGGGGTAAACACAATGTACTTGACTGCTACTCTTATCTGTTGGCAACCCTACCCCCCCCCACCCCCCGGATCGGCCGGTCCGCAGTGCAAAAAAGGTTGGGGACCCCTGCAGAATACAACCTGAAATTCTTACTCTTCGCAGACATCCTCGAAACAGAGGAAAAACCCCAAAGAATGAATGAGTGACAGAAAAATTTTGGCAACCCAAAGCCCCCTTCCCTCTCCCACACCTGCCTCAACAGAACATCAGCCCTCACCATTTGCCATGTAAGCAATAGCAAAGTCTACAAAGACACCATGAAAAAAAACACCGTCCACCCCGACGCTTCAACATGCCGCAGGTTCCCTCTTTCTCTCTCTCTCACACACTAACAAAGGAGGCAGTGGTATCACTCCTGCCACAGCAAGAGGTGAGGCCAGCAGGTCTCTATTTTGATGTTACAATCTTCAGCATCACTTATTTTGACAGCCGTGTTCACCGTTGTCCCGATGCTCCGATCTCCCGCGATGCTTTGTCAGTAACACTGGTGAGGAATCGGTTTGTCCACAGGGCTGCAGGATCACCCTGAAAGGATGCACATCTTCCAGGCCGTTCGTGGGGATATTGAAAATGCTAGGCCGCTTAGAGAGCTCCGAGAGCGAGAACCCACCGCCGAGAAGAACTACAGTTTGAGTGCAGCTGTAGATCACGGTCTCCGACAGGACCCCAGCCACCTTGAAAACGAAATAAAAGGCAGTAAAGAAAATAAATTAAACTGTTTTGTGGAAGAAACTGGAAGAAGTCACCCTCTGGCGTCATCTTTATCTTCTCCTCCTTAATGGAGCCAACATGTCCATTCTTGTGGTAGATGATGAGTAATGGAAATTCCTAAAATCTTGGACATTTCAGGAAAAATATCTATGCATATGTGGGTCTCTGTGCCAAACATCATCCTCCAGCATTTTGGGTTTGTTCTCTGAATTTCCAGCATCTGCAGAAGCTTTTTTGTTTAAAGTTCAAAAAGCTCGGTGTATTTTATTATCAAAGTATGCCTAATTTATACGGCCTTGAGATTTGCCTCCTTACAGGTAGCCATGGAAACAAAGAACCCTGATAGAACCCATTGGAAACAAAAGAAGACCGTCAAACACACAGTGTGCAGAGAGAGAGAGAGAGGACAAAACAAATTGTGCATATAATAAAAGCAAGCAAACAGCCATCAGATCTGAAGTTCACAAAGCCAATTCAGAAGTCCACTAGTTGTAGGCCATGGCCTCAGTTTAGCACAGAGACAAGCAAACTCCATGGAGTGGTGAGCTGAACCAGCCCATCCCTCGCCTCTGACTCCATCACCCCGACTATTTCAATCTGCAGAAGAAGCAGAAGCAGAAGGCCTAGTGCTTATATCACCCAAACCTTGGGTTGTTTTTTGCACTCGGCCTCAGGCTCTGCCACCTCGATTTGGCCAGTACCCAAACTTTCCAACTTGGCTCGGTTCTGAAATCGATCTAACCTCAGATCTATCCTCGCCTCACCTCAGCTCTGCTGCACTGAATTACCCAATCTTGGTATTCACCTCTGCTCTTGAATCGATTGAACTTCAAATCTTTCCTTGCCTCGCCCTCCACCACATTGAATTGCATCCAAGTCCACTCCAGCAGCTCCAGCACAGACATGCTGCAATTGTCATGCCCCAGCAAGACTGCAGCCACGCCACAGAATTACCAGGTCATACAGGCGATATCAGCTCAACTCCAGCAGGGAAGCCACAGGCCACCGTTTGCAGTGATCGTTTACCAGAAAAAGTGTCAATAACGAAGCATTCAGTTGCTTTCTTTGTTTCATTGGCCACCAGCCTGTAGTTGCTTAAACCAACAAATAGTGCCATCTGAAACCAGAACCCGGAAATCGGAAATCTATGCATTTATTAATTAGAGTGCATTTTCTACAATGCATGTACAACATTTTGTATTTGTACAGTTTTACTGTGAGGCTGGCTGAATACAAGAAATGACTATGAAATTTGACTTAAAGTTTTCTTTTCATTTTTGATGCTATTTCTACAATTTTGGACAGCAGGGTGGAATACTGCCATCCGACATAAAATATCATTCAAAAATAATATTTCTGAAGATGTATAATTACTTAGAAATATTGAAACAAATGCAAACAATCAAATGGGTGTGGGGGGGTGTAAATACATCTCTACCAAAGGCGGTGTAAGGTGCTCCTTCCCTCCGCTAGCCTGTAAGTCACCTTTGGGCAAGGTGTAGCATCTACTTAGCCCCCGATCAGGGTCATGCGAAGCAATGGGGACAGGTGATGGATGGATGGTTGTATGATCAACTGGTGGATATCACAGTCCTGGTTATTGGGACCACTGACACCAGACAGACATCTCTGAAGAGTATTGATAATGGCTGGGGTCACCCGTCTTGTGAAGACACTGCCCAGAAGGCAATGGCAAAGCACTTCTGTAGAAAAATTTGCCATTAACAATCATGGTCATTAAAGACCATAAGCACCTATGTCATACAACATAATGTGATGATGACTGTAAAATTACATCGTAATCAGCTATAATATCAGAATCAGTGAAGTAAAATTTGTTGTTTTGCAGCAGCAGTATAGTACAAAGAAATAAAACTGCTGCAAATTACAATAAATAAATAAGGTCAGGAGAAGATGGCGGCGCGACGCAGCGCGCACAGACTCTCCGGTGAATGGTATCTTGAATCTGTCAAGTAGGGTACCGTGCACAATTCTGATTTGATGGAGACAGACGTGAGAGTATGGAGGAACATCTGGAGAAACTTCTGAATGCCCGCTTCGCTGCCGCTGTTACTGTGTGGTAACCGGAATCTCCGGAGGAGAAGGCCCCGAATCCTTGCTTGCTTTGCTTGTTTCGGTGGCCGGGGTGAGGTCGAAGGCGCTCGGCAGAGGATGGCGCTCGGGCGGCTGTATCGGAGGGGCTGGTCGGAGGCTCTAAGTTTTCGGATGGACGGACTCAGTGTCTGCTGTGGTCGGGTGTTTCCAATGCATCGGCAGTTGTCGGTGCCTGGAGGTTTATGGCAGGGAGTTTCTCCCTTTTGCCACCTGCTATCGGGGACTCGGGAGTCGATCGGGACTTGAGACTTTTTTTTACCATTCCCATGGTCTGTTCTTTTTCAAATTTATTTTCTGGCATAATTTACATATTACTATTTAATTATTTATGGTTTTATTACTACTTAATTATTTATGGTGCAACTGTAACGAAAACCAATTTCCCTCGGGATCAATAATAACTATGACTATGACTAAATTATGGTATTGCTTTGCACTGCTGCAACTATATGTTATAATTATGCGGTTCTGTCAGTGTTAGTCTTTGGTTTGTCCTGTTTTTCTGTGATATCACTCTGGAGGAACATTGTATCATTTCTTAATGCATGCATGCATTTCTAAGTGACAATAAAAGAGGACTGAATGGCAAAATGGCAAAATAATGGGAATACTGAGCAAGCATTCATGGGTTCATGGATTATTCAGTAATCTGATGACGGATGGAAAGAAGCTGTTCCAGAATAATTCGTACATTGAATGGTGGGTCTTCATACATTATACTAAATATCTTTAGTATAATGTATGAAGACTCACTTCATTCAATGTATGAATTATTCCATAGAATGTGGAAGATGGAGGAGAGATTTGATAGAAGTATATAAAATTATGGGGGTGATAGATATAGTGAATAGAAGCAGGCTTTTTCCATTGGGATTGGCTGAGACTGCAACTGGAGGTCTTGGGTTAAGGGTGAAAGGTGAAATGTTTACAGGGTACATGAGAAGAAACTTCTTCAGTCAGAAGGTGGTGACAGTGTGGAATGAGCTGCCAGTTCAAGTGGTGGATGCAATTTTGATTTTAACGTTCAAGAGCAGTTTGGATAGGTACATGGATGGGAGGGGTATGGAGGGCTATGAGGTCAATGGAGCTCGGCAACTTAAATGGCTCAGCATGGACTAGATGGGCCAAAGGGCCTATTTCTGTGCTGTAGTTTTCTTTGACTCTATGATTCTATATATCTTATGATCTCTCTGCTTCATTAAGATCCTCTTTTAAATTCTGGTGTAGGAAAGGAAATGTTGACAATTCCGTTCCCGCCATAGCTGCTGCTCGGCCCATTGGATTTGATCAGCAGTTTGATCTTTGCCTCAGATTCCTGTCTCTTGTGTCTCCTTCAAAACCCGCCATTTTGACTACTTTTTAGTCACACGTCTTTCAACGTATGGCGGGTTCAATTTAACATGACAAAGTATAACATATGTTGGAAGAGTGAGAGGAGGCTAACTAAACTGAATTGCATTAGGTGCAACTCATAGCAGAAGTGCGCATTAAGAGGCCTAAAGAGCTTAAATAATGGAACTCCAGAAGCTAACTTTTTTATTTATTTGGAGATATAGCAGAGTAACGAGCCCTCCCGGCCCAATGAGACCATGCTGCCCCATTACACCCATGTGACTAATTTCCCCTCTAACCTGATCATGAACAAGAGAAAACCTGCAGATGCTGGAAATCCGAGTTACACACACAAAATGCTGGAGGAACTCAGCAGGCCAGGCAGCCTCTATGGAAAAGAGTACGAATTTCGTTTCGGGACAAGCTCCCACAACCTATTAAATGCTCCCAATGGTGTGCGCCTCAAATAGCCTCTGACAATCAAGTTCAGTTCCTGGCCTTCATGTGTGGCTTAGCTACTAAGCCAAGCAGAACTGTTTCTACTGACAGGAGAAGGGGCAAAGGCGGCTTACTGGTGCCTTAAAGCCAGTCGCTTCAGCAGATACGGCTTGTCAGCTGTGGTTGGCAGCTTATCTAGGAGAAGGGGAAACTGATCTCAAACCTCCACTGTATTGCAGCTATACCCACTCATGGGAAAGGCTTCTGGACTAAACTCTGAGGGAAAAATCTGGAGCTGGAGTCCCCCAAGGCAAGTCCAATGTTGAGTTCAATGTTGACTGATAACTCCTGCGACGATGCTGGTGCCGAATTGTATCGGTCTCTGCCATTCCTTTGGGTTCCTCAGACGCGTGGAGAAGGGAAGCTTGCTACATGGGCAACAGCTTGCTCTCCATATTGTACTGTCCTGGCTTGCTTATCTAGACGGTGAGGAAGTAATACCATGGTCGACCCTGACTGGCAGAGGCCATCTCATCTCACCTCATCGCTGATGCTATAATAGTGGTACCCTAACTGCTATACTACCCCCAGATCCATAGAGTCATGGGGCATTACGGCACAGAAATAGGACCTTCGGCCCATCTAGTCCATGCCGACTTGATCTCCTGCCTAGTCCCAACTACCTGCACATGGACCATAGCCCTCCAAACTTCTCTGATCCATGTACATAGAATATAGAATAGTACAGCACAGTACAGGCCCTTCGGCCCACAATGTTGTGCCAACCCTCAAACCCTGCCTCCCATATAAACCCCCACCTTAAATTCCTCCATATACCTGTCTAGTAGTCTCTTAAACTTCACTAGTGTATCTGCCTCCACCACTGACTCAGGCAGTGCATTCCATGCACCAACCACTCTCTGAGTAAAGAACCTTCCTCTTATATCCCCCTTGAACTTCCCACCCCTTACCTTAAAGCCATGTCCTCTTGTATTGAGCAGTGGTGCCTTGGGAAAGAGGTGCTGGCTATCCACTCTATCTACTCCTCTTATTATCTTGTACACCTCTAACATGTCTCCTCTCATCCTCCTTCTCTCCAAAGAGTAAAGCCCTAGCTCCCTTAATCTCTGATCATAATGCACACTCTCTAAACCAGGCAGCATCCTGGTGAATCTCCTCTGTACCCTTTCCAATGCTTCCACATCCTTCCTATGGTGGGGTGACCAGAACTGGATACAGTACTCCAAGTGTGGCCTAACCAGAGTTTTATAGAGCTGCATCATTACATTGGGACTCTTAAACTCTATCCCTCGACTTATGAAAGCTAACACCCCATAAGCTTTCTTAACTGCCCTATCCACCTGTGAGGCAACTTTCAGGAATCTGTGGACATGTACCCCCAGATCCCTCTGCTCCTCCACACTAAGGGATCTGTACCTACCTAAACATCTCTTGCATAACAAAGTTTATGCCAAATCACCATAAATATATTGTGTGTAACAGGTCAGATGAAACTGAAAACTGATCACCAGCCCCAAATATCGCAGATATTGATACTGTTATGATTATCATTCTATGGATTTATTGAGTATGCCCACAAGAAAATGAATCTCAGTGTTGTATATGGTGACATATAGGCACTTTGATAATACGTTTACATTGAACTTTGAACTTTGATATTCATGAAACAATATCTAGAACAAGCAAAATCAGTTTTCTGTACTGAGGCAAAGGTTGTTGGGAGTAAGTAGTTTTAAATGGACATCATGGACTAGATGGGCCAAAGAGCCTGCTTCCGTGCTGTACTTCTCTGTGACTCTAAAGGATAACTCAGTATTATGTCACAGTGTGCACTCGCAGGACTGGACACAAGTGCAGAGGAACGACAGGCCCTCTCTGTCATGGCAGATGCTCAACCCGGGAGCGAGGGAAGGCAGCCTCTGTCACAGGAAATGCTGAGCACGACTCAATCCCAGGAGTGAAGGGCGGCAGGTTCCCCATGAAGAGACGAAAACAAGAGGTTAGACATCAAAATACCAACAGAACCTCGGAGGAATGACTGAGCCACACCGCGAGACAACTCATTCTCTCCAGCACAATGACTCCACTAACGCACTGAACGAGAGTCCTCTTTAAATAATCGTGGAATGCGGGAAGCACGTGCCAGTCACAATTAACTTGACAAGATTAAATCGAAAACTTCACGGCTCTCGTTAGATAATGATAAGCAAATGCAGGTGCTCAAGAACCCTGAAAGCTCAGTGCTCTATCGCGAGGTGTAGAGGCCGCGGAACTCACGGGATGTCTTCTTTTATACGTTGGGTATTTGTCAGTCTTTGTGTGTTTTACTTTTTTATTTAGAGATACAGCGCAGAATATAACCCTTGTCTAATCACGGGACAATTTACTAGGACAAACTAACTTACTAAACTAACCGGTCCTCCTTTGAACTGTGGGAGGAAATCGAAGTACCTCTTACAGAGGATGCCGGGACTGAACTCTGAACTTGGATGCCCCGAGCTATGTAGCATCGCGCTAACTGTTATGCTATCATGGCGCCCAATAGCTTTTCATAAATTCTATTGTAATTCTTTATTTTTCTGTAAATACCTGCGAGAAAATGAATGACTTTGATAAGTACTTTGATAATAAATTTTACCTTGACTTTCACTTTGACTTTGAATAGAGTCTTAGCTTCAATTTGAAAATGTGTTAGTATTGTTTCATGTCTGCACATTGTGACACCATTGCACGTTGCTGATAGACGAGTACAGTTAAATATATCCTGATTAAGATGATTTTATGCCATAAAATATGACCCGCTCTAATAGGACTGCACGTGCCTTTCAAAAAAGCGTTTATTCACAATTATTTCATGTCAGAATCAACTTGTATATGAAGCTTTAGCTGAACTACTTGAAGCGAAAAAAATTGATGTGTGCAGCAAAATAACATCGGAAGAAGAACACATACATATTAATCTGTATTATAATGAGGCATCACATGACAGGAGCCATGCTAATGATACAGAACAATATGTAAAAGTGAGCAACAACTTTTTTAATGAGGGTATGAATCTCGCTATTTTGCCCTCAGCTTTCTTTGTCTTCACAGTCAAGAAAGTATCTGGCACTCCCAATTGGCCTCTGTCAACATCCCAGTGAACTGACTGGTGCGATGAACGTGGCATACGAAGATGATTCTTTCTCTTACGTGAAAGCACTTACACCTGTTGAGAGCTAAATAGCTCCTCTTGCAACTGGGAATTCCTCTGCAGAGCAATGCATTGTTTTTGCTGTTTTGAACTATCTTCTGACTGCCTAAGGCAGTCTATTAGGAGATTTTGACTACCTCATTCAAGGTATTCATGGAAGCGAGCATGATATTACCTGGATGAGGAAGTGGAGGGATGGGTTAGTAAGTTTGCTGATGACACAAAAGGTTGGGGGTGTTGTGGATAGTGTGGATGACTGACAGAAATTACAGCGGGACATTGATAGGATGCAAAACTGGGCTGAGCAGTGGCAGATGGAGTTCAACCCAGATAAGTGCAAAGTGGTTCACTTTGGTAAGTCAAATATGATGGTAGAATATAGTATGAATGGTAAGACTCTTGGCAGTGTGGAGGATCAGAGGGATCTTGGGGTCCGAGTTCATAGGACATTCAAAGCAGCTTCGCAGGTTGACTCTGTAGTTAAGGAGGCATACGGTGTATTGGCCTTCATCAATCATGGAATTGAATTTAGGAGCTGAGTGGTAATGTTGCAGCTATATAGGACCCTGGTCAGACCCCACTTGGAGTACTGTGCTCAGTTCTGGTCGCCTCACTACAGGAAGGATGTGGAAGCCATAAAAAGGGTGCAGAGGAGACTTACAAGGATGTTGCCTAGATTGGGGAGCATGCCTTATGAGAATAGGTTGTGTAAACTCGGCCTTTTCTCCTTGGAGCGACGGAGGATGAAAGATGACCTGATAGAGGTGTATAAGATGATGAGAGGCATTGATCGTGTGGATAGTCAGGGACTTTTCCCCAGGGATGAAATGGTTGCCACAAGAGGACACAGGTTTAAGGTGCTGGGGAGTAGGTATAGAGGAGATGTCAGGGGTAAGTTTTTTACTCAGAGAGTGGTGAGTGCGTGGAATGGGCTGCCGGCAGCGGTGGTGGAGGTGGATATGACAGTGTCTTTTAAGAGACTTTTAGATAGGTACATGGAGCTTAGTAAAATAGAGGGCTATAGGTAAGCCTAGTAATTCTTAAGGTAGGTACGTTCAGCACCACTCTGTGGGCCGAAGGGCCTGTATTGTGCTGTAGATTTTCTATGTTTCTGTGTTTCTATTACTCATGGGATATATCTTCAAATGGCATTAACATAAAAAGCTCCAACATCTCCTGAAAGCTGCAGCTTGTCACAGAAGAGCTGGGTTTTATCGGACATGAAAAACGAGAAAGATATAAGATGCTGGAAATCTTAAAAATGAATCCAAAAACTGTTGTAAGCATCTAGTGGTCAGGCTTCATCTGTAGATAGAGGATCACCGGATGCTTCAGGTCCAGGAGGGTCCTGGGCCAGAAACATAGTTGGCAGATATTTCCATAGGGGCTGATGAAATGCTGGAGGAAATCAGCAGGTTGGCAGCATCTAAGGAAAGGAATAAAAAGTCAACATTTCAGGCCAAGACCCTTCACCAATTCCCGATGAAGGGTCTCAGCCTTAAACATTGACTGTTTATTCCTTTCCATAGATGCTGCCTGATCTGCTGAGATCCTCCAGCATTTTGTATGTGTCACTCTGCATTTCCAGCATCTGCAGAATCTTTTGTGTTAATCTTTCCACAGATGCTGCCTGACCTGCTGGAAGTTTCCAACAAGTTCTGTTTTTGTTTTTAATGCCCATAACAACCATGGAAGCTTTAGAGAGGGTGCAGAGGAGATTTACCAGGATCCTGCCTGGACTACAGGACCTGCCTTATGAAGATAGGTTGAGTGAGCTGGGTCTTTTCCCTTTGGAGTGAAGGCTGAGAGGAGAACTGGTAGAGGTGTACACGATAATAAGAGGCATAGATCTAGTGGACAGCCAGAGACATTTACCCAGGGCAAAAGAGGATAATAAAAGGAGTCATAATTTTAAGATGATTGGAGGAAAGTATGGTGGGGGGGGGGGAATGACAGAGGTAAGTTCTTTACACAGAGAGCGATGGATGCGAGGGGTGGTGGTAGAGGCAGATGCATTAGGGGCATTTAAGAAACTCTTTGATAGGCAGATAAATGATAGAAAAATAGATGGGTATGTAGGAGGGAAGTGTTAAATTGATCTTAGAGTAGGGAAAAAGTATCCCAAAGGGCCTGTACACTGTTGTAATATTCTACTGTATGTTTGATCTTCTATGCTTTAACCAGTGGCCATCTAACTTACTCACCATCTTGGCAGCTATAAATCACACCATTTCTGTTTACCTTTTGAACTTCTACATTATCTTGATTGTCGAAGATGTCAGCCACTTGGAAAACCCTTTTTTTTAATTTCAAAGTAAACACCTGAATATTTTTTTCTTTATGTGTTTCCGCAGTTCGTTGTCTTTTATACATTGATTGATTGTTTGTCTTTGGCAAGCAAGGTGAAAATAAATCCAAAGGGTTTCTACAGTTATATTAATAGCAAAAGGATTGTGAGGGATAAAATTAGTCCCTTAGAGAATCAGAGTGGACAGCTATGTGTGGAGCCAAAAGAGATGGGGGGAGATTTTGAACAATTTCTTTTCTTCGGTATTCACTAAGGAGAAGGATATTGAATTGTGTAAGGTAAGGCAAACAGGTCGGTAAGTTATGGATGATTAAACAAGAGGAAGTACTGGCGCTTTTAAGGAATATAAAAGTGGATAAGTCTCCGGGTCCTGACAGGATATTCCCTAGGACCTTGAAGGAAATTAGTGTAGAAATAGCAGGGGCTCTGACAGAAATATTTCAAATGTCATTAGAAACGGGTATGGTGCCAGGGGATTGGCGTATTGCTCATGTTGTTCCATTGTTTAAAAAGGGTTCTAAGAGTAAACCTAGCAATTATCGGTCTGTGAGTTTGACGTCAGTGGTGGGTATATTGATGGAAAGTATTCTTAGGGATGGTATATATAATTATCTGGATAGACAGGGTCTGATTAGGAACAGTCAACATGGATTTGTGCGTGGAAGATCATGTTTGACAAACCTTATTGAATTTTTTGAAGAGGTTACTAGGAAAGTTGACGAGGGTAAAGCAGTGGATGTTGTCTATATGGACTTCAGTAAGGCCTTTGACAAGGTTCCACACGGAAGGTTGGTTAGGAAGGTTCAATCGTCAGGTATTAATATCGAAGTAGTAAAATGGATTCAACAGAAGCTGGATGGAAGACGCCAGAGAGTAGTGGTGGATAACTGTTTGTCAGATTGGAGGCCGGTGACTAGTGGTGTGCCTCAGGGATCTGTACTGGGTCCAATGTTGTTTGTCATATACATTAATGATCTGGAGGATGGGGTGGTAAATTGGATTAGTAGGTATGCAGATGATACTAAGATAGGCGGAGTTGTGGATAATGAAGTAGGTTTTCAAAGCTTGCAGAGAGATTTAGGCCAGTTGGAAGAGTGGGCTGAAAGATGGCAGATGGAGTTTAATGCTGATAAGTGTAAGGTGCTACATTTTGGTAGGACTAATCAAAATAGAACATACATGGTAAATGGTAGGGCATTGCAGAATGCAGTAGAACAGAGGGATCTAGGAATAATGGTGTATAGTTCCCTGAAGGTGGAATCTCATATGGATAGGGTGGTGAAGAAAGCTTTTGGTATGCTGGCCTTTATAAATCAGAGCATTGAGTATAGGAGTTGGGATATAATGTTAAAATTGTACAAGGCATTGGTAAGGCCAAATTTGCAGTATTGTGTACAGTTCTCATCACCGAATTATAGGAAAAATGTCAACAAAATAGAGGAGTACAGAGGAGATTTACTAGAATGTTTCCTGGATGTCAGCACCTAAGTTACAGAGAAAGGTTGAACAAGTTGGGTCTTTATTCGTTGGAGTGTAGAAGGTTGAGGATGGACTTGATAGAGGTATTTAAAATTATGAGGGGGATAGATAGAGTTGACGTGGATAGGCTTTTTCCATTGAGAGTAGGGGAGATTCAAACAAGAGGACATGGGTTGAGAGTTAGGGGGCAAAAGATTAGGGGTAACATGAGAAAACTTCTTTACTCAGAGAGTGGTAGCTGTGTGGAACGAGCTTCCAGCAGAAGTGGTAGCAGCAGGTTTCGATATTGTCATTTAAAGTAAAATTGGATAGGTATATGGACAAAAAAGGAATGGAGGGTTATGGGCTGAGTGCAGGTCGGTGGGACTAGGTGAGAGTAAGCGTTCGGCATGAACTAGAAGGGCCAAGGTGGCCTCTTTCCGTGCAGTAATTGTTATATTGTTATATGGTCTTGTTGCTGCATTTTGCTGTGTTTACTGTGAATGCCTGCAAGAAAATGAATCTCAGGATTGTATGAAGTTCAAAGTAACTTTATTATTGAAGTACATATATGTCATCATGTACAACTCTGAGATTCATTTTTTTTATCTATTTATTGAGATACAACATGGCCCCTTCCAGCATTTTGAGCCACACTGCCCAGCAACCCCAGCCTAATCACCGGACAATTTACAATGACCAATTAACCTACTAACCAATATGTCTTTTGACTGTGGGAGGAAACCGAAGCACTTGGAAGAAACCCATACAGACATAAGGAGAACATACGAACTCCTGACAGGCAGCAGTGGGGAATGGTAACTGGGTTGCTGGTACGGGCAATCCTTGGCCAACTGCTATGCTACCACACCACCCAATAATGGAATAATAACCATAACAGAATCAATGAGGACTGCACCAACTTGAGCTTTCAACCAGTGTGCAAAAGGCAACAAACTGTGCAAATACAAAAAGAAATAATAATAATAATAATAATTAAATATGCAATAAATATCAAGAATGTGAGTTGAGGAGTCCTTGAAAGTGTGTCCAGAGGTTATGGGAACATTTCAATGATGAAGTGAAGTTACCCCCTTAGGTTCAAAAGCCTAATGGTTGAGGAGTAATATCAATTCCTAAGTATATGTACCTTGATACTAAATTTACTTTGAATGTTGAACTTTGAACAAGGATCTGTTGTTTGCTTTGAATTTATTTTCACCTTACTCTGTCTCAGCTGAAGTCACTGATCTATGCCATAGCATCACAGGTTCCAGCTAACCCCTCAATAGGGAAAGAGGATGCCTTCACTAAGGCTCCAGCCAAACCTAAACTTGTGGTAACATGTACTTTAAATCCAGTATGAACCCTCCTACTGCTATTTTCATGGGAAATTGCAGTCGGCAAGAATAAAGGATAAAGTTTACAAACTTACTCTGTCATGAATATTTTTCTTGGCACTCTGCACCTTAAGCCTATCTATAGCTTGTCGGTTACAGTGCGATAATATCATTTTGAAATACTTCAGTGTCTTGTGTAAAAGGAAACGTCAGCTTCGCTCTAATTGTTATGCATGACATTACTGAAAGAAGTAAAATATATTATGCAACCAATCAGCACAGCAAAATGACACTCATAAACCTGAAACCAAAGTGAAAATATATCTGATCAAAGAGCAAGAGTCAACTTTATATGTCATATATAGTACATGTACATTGAAAGGGTTTGAAAGCCTCGTCATATGAGGAACGTTTGATGGCTCTGGGACAGTACTCAGTGGATTTCAGAAGAATGAGGGGCGACTTCACTGAAATCTATTGAATGGTGAAAGGCCTCAATAGAGTGGATGTTTCCTCTGGTGGAGGAGTCTAAGACCAGAGGGCACTGCCTCAGTATAGAGGGGCAATATTTTAGAATGGAGATGAGGAGGAGTTTCTTTAGCCAGAGAGTGGTGAATCTGTGGAATTTGTTGCCACAGGTGGCTGTGGAGATGAAGTCATTGGGTATATTTAAGGCAGTGTTTGATTGATTCATGATTAGTCATAGCATGAAGGGATACAAGGAGAAGACAGGAGATTAAGGCTGATAGGGACCATGATGAAATGGTAGGGCAAATGGGCCAACTAGCCTAATTCTACTCCTGTGTCTTATGGTCTTATGTACATGTACTCATCTAGAGATCTGAATGAAAACACCATGGTTGTAACAGACTTCATTAAAACAGCTGTAGATGAGTGCGCTCCACTAAATCATTCAGAGTCTTTCTCAATCAGAAGCTCTGGATGAACCATGAGATGCAAAATTTGCTGAGGGCCAGATCAGAGGCATTCAAGTCTGTAGACCAAGAAAACTACAAGAGGTGCAGGCAAGATCTCCAGAAAGCCATCTCACAGGTGAATTGGAGATTCCAGACCAATCTGGAATCAACAAGGGACGCTCGACAGCTGTGGCAGGGTTTGAATGCTATAACCTCCTACAAAGTTAAATCAAGCGACACAGAGTTGTGCTCACCGATATCTTTAACCCCTCGCTTTGGCAGTGTGTGGTACCCACTTGCTTTGCACAATGAATTCCACAGATTCACTAACCCCAGGCTAAAGAAATTCCTATTCTGAGGTTGTGTCCTCTGGTTGTAGACACCCCCCCCCCCACTGTAGGAAACATCCTATCCGCATCCACACTCTCTAGGCCTATCAATTTTTGATAGGTTTCAATGAAATCCCCCCTCATTCTTCTAAGTGGCTGTAGTTTTTGAGAGAGGCTGCTGCACCAAAGCAGACAGTATGTGAGGATACTTTTGATGATAGCAGTGAGAATTGCACCAGTATGCTCAGGGGAAGGGGGAATTTTAACAACAGCCGCAAAAAAGTACATCACCTGCTGAGCCTTTTTGTTAACGAGGGAGAAGTGGTTCTCCCCCATGAAGTCCTGTGAAATAATGATGCCCAGGAACCTGAACGTTGAAAGGGTGCTAACTGCGTTGTTGTTGATGACGAGTGGGTGAACTGAAGACACATTCCTCCTGAAGGTGATATGCATCTCCACCGTTTCAAGGGCTTTCAGCTCCAAGTTGCTGAGTTTGCACCAGGACAGTTCAAAGTTCAAAGTAAAATTTATTATTAGAGTACAAGAGGTGATTGATAAGTTTGTGGCCTACGGTAGAAGGAGTCCATTTTAGAAAACCTAGCACATTTAGTTTTCAATATAGTCCCCTCCTACATGTACACACTTAGTCCAGCGGTCATGGAGCATACGAATCCCTTCTTTGTAGGAGTGGTCTACAGCAGGGATGATTGATAAGTTTGTGGCCTGAGGTAGAAGGAGATGAGTTATTAACTTCAAACTTCCTGCATTATTATTCAAAGAGTTGAACTGCACGTGCATGTAACGAGAGCATCTTGGACTTCCAGGTGGTACACAGCAGAGGTGATTGATAAGTTCGTGGCCTAAGATAGAAGGAGATGAGTTATACAGCTCTTGTTACATGCACATGCAGTTCAACTCTTTGAGTGAAAATGCAGAAAGTTTGAAGTTAATAATTCATCTCCTCCTACCTTAGGCCACAAACTTATCAATCACCCCTGCTGTGTACCACTTTCCAGAGGTCCAAGACACCAACTTCTACAAAGAAGGGATTCGTATGCTCCATGACTGCCGGACTAAGTGTGTAAATGTAGGAAAAATAAATGTGCTAGGTTTTCTAAAATTGACTCCTTCTACCTTAGGCCACAAACTTATCAATCACCCCTCATACGTACACAGACAATCCTGAGGTTATTTTTTCTGTGGGCATACTTAGCAAATCTATAGAACGGTAACTGTAAACAGGATCTGTAAACTGTAAACACCAGGAACTGTAAACTGTAATCAAACAATGCAAATGCAGATAATAAATAAATAGCAATAAACAATGAGAATGAAATAACAAGATTAAAGAGTCTTTAAATGAGTGTAGTTATCCCCTTTGTTCAAGAGCCTGATGGTTGAGGGATAGTAACTGTTGTTGAACCTGGTGGTGTGAGTCCTGAGGCTCTTGTACCTTCGATCTGATGGCTACAACAAGAAAAGAGCATGGTGTGAGTGGTGATGGTCTTTGATGATGGATGCTGCTTTTCTATGACAATGTTTCATGTAGACAATTGGATCATAAGACCATAAGATGTAGGAGCAGAAGTGGGCCATTCACCCATCGAGTCTGCTCCACCATTCAATCATGGGCTGATCCACTTCATCCAGTCATCCCCACTCCCCTGCTTTCACCCTATACCCTTTGATGCCCCGGCTAATCAAGAGCCTATCTATCTCTGCCTTAAATACACCCAATGACTTGGGTTTCACAGCTGTTCGTAGCAACAATTTTACCACCCTCTGACTAAAGTGATTTCTTCGCATCTCAGTTCTAAAAGGACACCCTTCAATCCTGAAGTCGATCCCTCTTGTCCTAGAATCCCCTACCATAGGAAATAACTTTGCCATATCTAATCTGTTCAGGCCTTTTAACATTTGGAACGTTTCTATGAGATCCCCCCTCATTCTCCTGAACTCCAGAGAATATAGCCCAAGAGCTGCCAGACGTTCCTCATACAGTAACCCTCTCATTCCTGGAATCATTCTCATGAATCTTCTCTGAACTCTCTCCAATGTCAGTATATCCTTTCTAAAATAAGGAGCCCAAAACTGCACATAATACTCCAAGTGTGATCTCACATGCGCCTTATAGAGCCTCAACATTACATCCCGGCTCTTATATTCTATACCTCTAGAAATGAATGGCGACATTGCATTCGCCTTCTTCACCACCGACTCAACCTGCAGGTGAATCTTTAGGGTATCTTGCAGAAGGACTCCCAAGTCTCTTCATTTTGAATTCTCTCCCCATCTAAATAATAGTCTGCCCGTTTACTTCTTCCACAAGAGTGCATGACCATACACTTTCCAATATTGTATTTCATTGGCCACTTCTTTGCCTATTCCTCTAAACTATCTAAGTCCCTCTGCAGGCTTTCTGTTTCCTCAACACTACCCGCTCCTCCACCTATTTTTCTATCATTGGCAAATTTAGCCACAAATCCCTCAATACCATAGTCCAAATCATTGACATACATTGAAAAAAGTAACAGTCCCAACACTGACCACTGTGGAACTCCACTGGTAACTGGCAGCCAGCCAGAATAGAATCCCTTTATTCCCACTCTCTGTTTTCTGCTGATCAGCCAATGCTCCACCCATGCTAGTAACTTCCCTGAAATTTCATGGGCTGTTATCTTGCTAAGCATCCTCATGGGTGGCACGTTGTCAAAGGCCTTAAGAAAATCCAAGTATACCACGTCTACTGCATCTCATTTATCTACGCTGCTTGTAATTTCCTCAAGGAATTACAGTAGGTTAGTCAGGCAGGATCTTCCTTTCAGGAAACCATGCTGGCTATGGCCTATCTTGTCATGTACCTCCAGGTTCACTGTAACCTCACCCTTAACAATCGATTCCAACAACTTCCCAACCACTGATGTCAGGCTAACAGGTCTATAGTTTCCTTTCTGCTGCTTCTCACCCTTTTTAAATAGCAGAGTAACATTTGCAATTTTCCAATCATCCAGTACAATGGCATTTTCCAATCATCCTGTACAGTGGCATTACTGGTCAGGGATACTATTACAGAGATACTATGACATTCTGGGTGGCATTACTGGTCAGGGATACTATTACAGCTACAGAAAGGGTGGGTAATGTAGCAGGATCCTCTTTTGAGTCAGTATGGGTGGAAGTCAGGAACAGGAAGGGAGCAGTTACTCTATTGGGAGTATTCATAGGCCCCCTGGTAGCAGCAGAGATACAGAGGAGCAGATTGGGAGGCCGATTTTGGAAAGGTGCAAAAATAACAGGGTTGTTATCATGGGTGACTTTAACTTCCCTAATATTGATTGGCACCTGATTAGTTCCAAGGGTTTAGATGGGGCAGAGTTTGCTAAGTGTGTCCAGGACGGATTCCTGTCACAGTATGTAGACAGGCCAACCTGGGGGAATGCCATACTAGATCTAGTACTCGGTAATGAACCGGGTCAGGTCACAGATCTCTCAGTGGGCGAGCATCTGGGGGACAGTGACCACTGCTCCCTGGCCTTTATAATTATCATGGAAAAGGATAGAATCAGAGAGGACAGGAAAATTTCTAATTGGGGAAGGGCAAATTATGAGGTTATAAGGCTAGAACTTGCGGGTGTGAATTGAGATGATGTTTTTGCAGGGAAATGTACTATGGACATGTGGTCGATGCTTAGAGATCTCTCGTGGGATGTTAGGGATAAATTTGTCCCGGTGAGGAAGATAAAGAATGGTAGGGTGAAGGAAATATGGGTGACAAGTGAAGTGGAAAATCTAGTCAGGTGGAAGAAGGCAGCATACATGAGGGTTAGGAAGCAAGGATCAGATGTGTCTATTGAGGAATGTAGGGAAGCAAGAAAGGAGCTTAAGAAGGGGCTGAGAAGAGCTAGAAGGGGGCATGAGAAGGCCTTGGCGAGTAGGGTAAAGGAAAACCCCAAGGCATTCTTCAATTATGTGAATTAAGAAAGGATGACAGGAGTGAAGGTAGGACCGATTAGAGATAAAGGTGGGAAGATGTGCCTGGAAGCTGTGGAAGTGAGCGAGGTCCTCAATGAATACTTCTC
This sequence comes from Mobula birostris, assembly GCF_030028105.1. NCBI lineage: Eukaryota > Metazoa > Chordata > Chondrichthyes > Myliobatiformes > Myliobatidae > Mobula > Mobula birostris. Next base: position 15,470,711 of record NC_092370.1, read on the forward strand.
TTCGGTATTCACCAATGAGAGGGAACTTGATGGTGAGAAAAATATGAGTGAGGTTGATGTTCTGGAGCATGTTAATATTAAGGGAGAGGAGGTGTTGGAGTTGTTAAAATACATTAGGACGGATAAGTCCCCGGGGTCTGACGGAATATTCCCCAGGCTGCTCCATGAGGCAAGGGAAGAGATTGCTGAGCCTCTGGCTAGGATCTTTATGTCCTCGTTGTCCATGGGAATGGTACCGGAGGATTGGAGGGAGGTGAATGTTGTCCCTTTGTTCAAAAAAGGTAGTAGGGATAGTCTGGATAATTATAGACCAGTGAGCCTTATGTCTGTGGTGGGAAAGCTGTTGGAAAAGATTCTTAGAGATAGGATCTCTGGGCACTTAGAGAATCATGGTCTGATCAGGGACAGTCAGCATGGATTTGTGAAGGGCAGATCGTGTCTAACAAGCCTGATAAAGTTCTTTGAGGAGGTGACCAGACATATAGATGATGGTAGTGCAGTGGATGTGATCTATATGGATTTTAGTAAGGCATTTGACAAGGTTCCACACGGTAGGCTTATTCAGAAAGTCAGAAGGCATGGGATCCAGGGAAGTTTGGCCAGGTGGATTCAGAGTTGGCTTGCCTGCAGAAGGCAGAGGGTTGTGGTGGACGGAGTACACTCAGATTGGAGGATTGTGACTAGTGGTGTCCTACAAGGATCTGTTTTGGGACCTCTACTTTTCGTGATTTTTATTAATGACCTGGATGTGGGGGTAGAGGGTGGGTTGGCAAGTTTGCAGATGACACAAAGGTTGGTGGTGTTGTAGATAGTGTAGAGGATTGTCAAAGATTGCAGAGAGACATTGATAGGATGCAGAAGTGGGCTGAGAAGTGGCAGATGGAGTTCAACCCGAAGAAGTGTGAGGTGGTACACTTTGAAAGGACAAACTCCAAGGCAGAGTACAAAGTAAATGGCAGGATACTTGGTAGTGTGGAGGAGCAGAGGGATCTGGGGGTACATGTCCACAGATCCCTGAAAGTTGCCTCACAGGTGGATAGGGTAGTTAAGAAAGCTTATGGAGTGTTAGCTTTCATAAGTCGAGGGATAGAGTTTAAGAGTCGCGATGTAATGATGCAGCTCTATAAGACTCTGGTTAGGCCACACTTGGAGTACTGTGTCCAGTTCTGGTCGCCTCACTATAGGAAGGATGTGGAAGCATTGGAAAGGGTACAGAGGAGAATTACCAGGATGCTGCCTGGTTTAGAGAGTGTGCATTATGATCGGAGATTAAGGGAGCTAGGGCTTTACTCTTCGGAGAGAAGGAGAATGAGAGGAGACATGTTAGAGGTGTACAAGATAATAAGAGGAATAGATAGAGTGGATAGCCAGCACCTCTTCCCCAGGGCACCACTGCTCAATACAAGAGGACATGGCTTTAAGGTAAGGGGTGGGAAGTTCAAGGGGGATATTAGAGGAAGGTTTTTTACTCAGAGAGTGGTTGGTGCATGGAATGTACTGCCTGAGACAGTGGTGGAGGCAGATACACTAGTGAAGTTTAAGAGACTACTAGACAGGTATATGGAGGAATCTAAGGTGGGGGCTTATATGGGAGGCAGGGTTTGAGGGTTGGCACAATATTGTGGGCCGAAGGGCCTGTACTGTGCTGTACTATTCTATGTTCTATATTCTAATGCCAGAATCTGTCGATTCTTGAAAGATCATCATTAACGCTTCCGCAATCTCTCTAGCTACTTCCTTCAGAACCCAAGGGTGCATTCCATCAGATCCAGGAAATTTATCGACCCTCAGACCATTAAGCTTCCTGAGCACCTTCTCAGTGGTAATTTTCACTGCACAAACCTCACTTCCCTGACACTCTTGAATGCCCGGTATACTGCAGACATCTTCCACTGTGAAGACTGATGCAAAATACGCATTCAGTTCCTCTGCCATCCCTACATCTCTCATTACAATATCTCCAGCGTCATTTTGTATTGGTCCTATATCTACCCTCAACTCTCTTTTACCCTTTATATACTCAAAATCTTTTAGTATCTTCATTGATATTAATTGCCAGCTTCCTCTCGTAGTTCATCTTTTCCTTCTGAATTACCTTCTTAGTTTCCTTCTGCGAGTTTTTAAAAGCTTCCCAATCGGCTAGCTTCCCACTAGCTTTGGCTTCCTTGTATGCCCTCTCTTTTGCTTTTACTTTGGCTCTGACTTCACTTGTCAGCCATGGTACTGTCCTCCTTCCCTTTGAAACTTCCTTCTTATTTGGAATATACCTGTCTTGCACTTCCCTCATTTTTCACAAAAACTTCGGCAGTTGCTGCTCTGCTGTCCTTCCTGCAAATGTCCCTTTCCAGTCTACTTGGGCCAGTTCCCCTCTCATGTCATTTCCATTTCCTTTATTCCACTGAAATACCGACATGTTAGGTTTTATTTTTTCCCTCACAAATTTCAAAGTGAAATCGATCATATTGTGATCACTGTTCCCTAAGTGTTCCTTAACCTTAAGCTCTCTTAACACCTCTGGATCATTGCACAACACCCAATCCAGCACAGCCGATCCTCTCATGGGCTCAACAATAAACTGTTCTAAAAAGCCATCCCTTAGACATTCTACAAATTCTCTCTCTTGAGATCCAGTACTGGCTGAGTTTTTCCAATCCACTTTCATGTTAAAATCCCCGATGATTATCATGATATTGCCTTTCCGATACCTGGCTGCTGTTTGAAGGCCTTTATACAACTGCCATTAGGGTCCTTTTACCTTTTCCATTTCTTAACTCAACCCATGGTAAAGGGGGTACAGGGGTACAGGGTGTCTGGGGTATATGGAGCTCTGGGCAGAGGTAGTACCTTTGATGTCTGGCATGCTGCTCCCTACTGGACAGGGTGGACGGGCATCACTGGTCCTCATCCATCTACTAAATCTCTCACGTGTTGGCTCCAAGCGCCATACCCCGGTAAACCACTTCAGCTGGCGGGCTAAACCACATGAGGGGGTGGTGTTAACACGGCACCACTGGGCAAATGACTTCCATGATGAAGTCACCGGCTGGGACGGAAAGGTTCTCAGGTGACGGCCACGTGTTCATGACCAAGGCGAGCCACCTAGTTGGAGGAAGTCGGCTGTGGTCAAACCTGGAGAGGGATGGGCTCCGCCAGGTTTCAGATGCCCAAGACACGTCGCATGGTTAGCACACCAAAAAGTTGGTGCAAAGCTTGTCATGACGGCACCCTGACGACTACACCAGGAGTTAAGGGCGCAAGAAGAAGAAGAAGAACTCAACCCATAGACCCAACCCACAGTGCTGACTGTGCGGGAAGTGGAGACGTGCTTGCCTAGTCTCACATAGTGCCTCCTTTCAGAGAGCATGCCCCTGACAGCATAGCCGTTAGCACGACATTGCTAAAGCTCATGGCGTACTGGAGTTCAATTGCATCTGGTGGCCACAATGCCATTAGTTTCTCAGTAAATATGCAAAAAACAAAAAGAAAAAAACAGTTCTGGTCCTTGGGTTAAGAATTTAAATTGGAGAAAGGCCAATTTTGATGGTATCAGAAAAGATCTGGCAACTGTGGATTGGGACAGGCTGTTTTCTGGCAAAAGTGTACTTGGTAAGTGGGAGGTCTTCAAAAGCGAATTTTTGAGAGTGCAAAGTTTGTATGTGCCTGTCAGAATAAAGGGTAAAGGTAACAGGTGTGGGGACCTTGGTTTTCAGGAGATACTGAGGCCCTGTTTAAGGGGAAATAAGGAGAGGCATAGCAGGTATAGGGAAGTAAAAACAAATGAAGTGCCAAAGGCATATAAGAAATACAAGAGAACACGTAGGGAAGAAATCAGGAGGTCTAAGAGAAGACATGAAGTTTTTCTAGCTGGCATGGTGAAGGAGAATCCCAAGGGATTCTACAGATACGTTAAGAGCAAAAGGATTGCAAAGGACAACATTGGCTCTCTGAAAGATCAGAATGGTAATCCATGTGTGGAGACAAAAGAGATGAGCGAGATCTTAAATAATTTTTTTGCATCTGTATTTACTCAGGAGAAATAGATAGTTAGATATACTTTATTGATCTCGAGGGAAATTGGGTTTCATTACAGCCGCACCAACCAAGAATAGAGCATAAATATAGCAATACAAAAACCACAAACAATCAAACAACAAAATGCAAACTATGCCAGATGAAAATAACTCCAGGACCAGCCTATTGGCTACAGAGACTATATTGACTATAAGGATACAGAGACTATAGAAGAGAGTCAAAGTGACATTAACTTCATGGACCCTGTACCGATTACAGAGGAGGAGGTGCTGGCTCTCCTCCTCTGTAATCGGGATGAATAAATCCCCAGGGCCTGACAAGGTAATCCCTCAGCCCCTATGAGAAGCAAGTGGAGAAATTGCTGGGGTCCTAGCAGAGATATTTAAATCATACTTAGCAACAGGAGGTACCAGAGGATTGGAGGATAGCTAATCTTGCTCTGTTGTTTAAAAAAGTTTCTCAACAAAAACAAGGAGATTATAAGACCATAAAACCATAAGATATAGGAGCAGAATTAGGCCATTTAGCCCATCGAGTCTGCTCTGCCATTTCATCTTGGCTGATGCATCTTTCCTCTCCCCACCAATCTTCTGCCTTCTCCCCATATCCCTTCATTGTCCTCACCAATCAAGGATCTATCAACCTCTGCCTCAAATGTACGTAATGACTTGACCTCCACAGCTGCCTGTGGCAATGAATTTCACAGATTCACCACTCTCTGGCTAAAGAAATTCCTTATCATCTCATTTCTACATGGACGTCCCTCTATTCTGAAGCTGTGTTCTCTGGTCTTAGATTCTCCCATCATAAGAAACATTCTTGCCACATCCACTCTATCAAGACTTTTCGCCATTCGAAAGATTTCAATTAGGTCACCCCTCATTCTTCTAAATTCCAGTGAATACAGGCCCAGAGCCATCAAATGCCCTTAATATGACAAGCCGTTTAATACTGGAATAATTTTCCTGAACCTCCTTTGAACCCTCTCCAGTTTCAGCACATCCTTTCTCAGATAAGGGACACAATACAGCTCAGAATACCCCAAGTGAGGCCTCACCATTTCTTTATAAAGTCTCAACGTTACATCCTTGCTGTGATATTCTACTACTCTTTATATAAATGCTAACAACATAGTTGCCTTCCTCACCACAGACTCAACCTGCAAAGTTAACTTTAGGGAATCCTGCACAAGGACTCCCAAATCCCCTTGCACCTCATATTTGTGTATTTTCTCTCAATTAAGAAAATAGTCAACCCTTTCATTTCTTCTACCAAAGTGCATGACCATACTCCTGACTCTGTATTCCATCTGCCACTTCTTTGCCCATTCTTCTGATTTGTCTAAGTCCTTCTGTAGCCTCTCTACTTCAAAAATACCTGGCCCTCCACTTATCTTCATATTGTCTGCAAACATTGCAACAAAGCCATCAATTTCATCATCCAAATCATTGACATATAACGTAAAAAGAACGGTCCCATCACCACTAGTCACCAACAGCCAAACAGAAAAGGCTCCCTATATTCCCACCCTTTGCCTCCTGCCAAACAGCCACTGATTATCTATGCTTGAATCTTTCCTGTAATACTACGGGCTCGGAGCTTGTTAAACAGCCTCATGTGTGGCACCTTATCAAAGGCCTTCTGAAAATCCAAGTACACATTGACCCACTCTCCCTTGGCGATTCTGATTGTTATTTATTCAGTGAATTCCAACAGATTTGTCAGGCAAGACATTCCCTTCAGAAAACCATGCTGGCTATGGCCTATTTATCATTTGCCTCCTACTACTCCGAAACCATATCCTTAACAAACAAATCCAACATCTTCCCAATCACTGAGGTCAGACTAACTGGCCCATAGTTTCCTTTCTTCTGCCTCTCTTCCTTTTTAAAGAATGGAGTGACATTTGCAATTTTCCTGTTTTTGGACCCATTCTAGTGATTCTTGAAAGATCATTACTAATGCCTCCACAATCTCTTCAGTCACCTCTTTCAGAACCCTGGGGTGTACACCATCTGGTCCAGGTGACTTATCTACCTTCAGACCTTTCAGTTTCCAAAGAGCCTTCTCTCTATTAATGGTAACTTTGCACTCTTCATGACCCCTGACATCTGGAACTTCCACCATACTGCTGGTGTTGTCCACAATGAATTCTAATGTAAAATACTTATTCAGTTCATCTGCCGTTTTGTTGTGTCCCATTACTCCCACTCCAGCATTGTTTTTCAGCAGTCCGATATCCACTCTCGCCTCTCTTTTACACCTTAAGTACCTGAAGAAACCTTTAGTATTCTCTTTAATATTATTGGCTAGCTTACTTTCATATTCCATCTTTACCTTCTTAATGACTTGTTTAGTTGCCTTCTGTTGGTACTTAAATGCTCCCCAGTCTCCTATCTTCCCTTGTAGGCTGGTTGGTCTGACATCAGTTGTGGGAGTGTATTCTAAGGGACCGGATATGTAAGTATTTGGATGGACACCGAACTGATTAAGGATAGTCAGCATGGCATCTTGCATGGTAGCTCATGTGTAACCAATCTTATAGTGTTTTTAGAGAAAGTTACCCAGGAAAGTGGATGAAGGCCTGGTATGAATGTTTTCTACATGGACTTCAGCAAGGGATTTGACATGTTCCTACATGGGAGGGTGGTTAACAAACTTCAGTCACTCAGCATTCCAGATGAGTTAGTAATTTGGATTGGACATTGGCTTGGTAGGAGAAGCCAAAAAAGGGGTATAGACAGTTGCCTCTCTGACTAGACACCTGTGACGAGAAGTGTGTCACAGGGATCGGTGATGTGTCCTTTCTTATTTTTCATCTATATCAATGATCTGGATGATAATGTGGTGAACTGGATAGCAAAGTTACGGATGAAACCAGGATTGGGGGTGTAGTATCCAGGAGCGAAGGCTATCATGGCTTGCGGAGGGATCTGCATCAGCTGGAAATTTAATGCAGGAAAGTGCGAGGTGTTGCACTTCAGTAGGACCAACCAGGATAGATCTTACACAGTGAACAGTAGGGCACTGGGGAGTGTGGTAGATAAAAGGGATCTAGGAAAACAGATCCACAATTTGTTGAAAGTGATGTTACAGGTAGATAGGGTCATAAAGAAAGCTTTTGACACATTGGCCTTCATAAATCAAAGTACTGAGTACAGAAGATGAGATGTTATGTTGAAGTTGTATAAGACATTGGTGAGGCATAATTTGAAGTATTGTGTGCAGTTTTGGCTACACACCTACAGGAAAGATATAAACAAGGTTGAAAGAGTATAGAGGAAATTTATAAGGATGTTGCCAGGTCTGGAGGACCTGAGTTATAAGAAAAGATTGAATAGGTTAGGACTGTATTCCTTAGAAGGTAGAAGACTGAGAGGAGATTTCATAGAGGTATTCCAAATTATGAGGGGTATAAATAAATGCAAGCAGGCTTTTTCCACACAGGTCATGGGTTAAGGGTGAAAGGTGAAAGGTTCCAGGGGAACATGAAGGGAAACTTCTTCACCCAGAGGGTTGTGAGAGCTCCCAGCACAAGTGATGCATGAAAACTTGATTTCAATGTTTAAAAGAAGTTTGGATAGGTACATAGATGATAGTAGTATGGAGGGCTATGGTCCCGAGGCAGTTTAAATAGTTTTGGTGTGGACTAGATGGGACAAAATACCTATTTCCCTGCTGTACTTCTCTGTGACTCAATGTCTCTAATTCCAGTGCCATTCTGTAAGGAAGCTCTGTACATTTTCCCTGTGGAATGTGTGGGTTTCCTCTGGGTCCTCCAGTTCCCTCCCACAGTCCAAAGCGAGGTTAATTGGTCTGTTAATTGTCTCGGGATTAGGTTAGGATTAATCAGGATTGTGAGGTTGCTGGGGCAACGTGGTTTAAAGAGCCAGAAGGGCTTTCTCCGCACTGTGTTGCCAGAGAAATAAAATAACTAAGTATGTTTGTCATTTACCTGCAGATGGGACATGATACGTTAAGCTCGCAGAGTTTCTCTTACAAGATCTCAGGGATAATGGCATTACTCTACATCTAAATTATTCTTTCACTTTTTTTACATCAAACCTATAAAATAGATCTGTTAGACTTTCAGAACTGTGAACAGGTTGAAGATTAGCTTTATTTGTCTTGTGTACATTGAAATATAAAGTGAGATGCGTCACTGGCATCAAATCAAATCAGCGAGGGTTGTGCTGGGAGGTGCCTGCAAATGTCGCCACACTTCTGGTGCCAACAGACCATGCCCACCACTCACTAAGCCTAAACTGTACATCTCTGGAATGCGGGAGGAAACCAGAGCACCCAGAAGAAATCCACACGGTCATGGGAGTCAAACCCTGATTGGTGATCGCTAGCACTGTAAAGCAGCTGCGCGAATCGCCACGGGATTGTGCCACCCCTGTTACTTACAGATACTCTTGGATACCTGATAGGCACTTCCAGTTCATCGACACTTGGATCTGGGGTTCCTTTAGCATTGAATAATTTCCAGACATTAATAGGTCTGAATTTGCTGTAATAATAGTCTAGGAATTATTCTGTGCCACGTTTCCTGTATTATAACCGTAATAGAATCTCTCCAACGCTGTTTTAACAAGCACAAATTAAATTGCCAGCTCCAAAGTGGAGCCAGCCAACTCCTTCATGTATCACTTCACTGGTTCAGGGGCAATGAGCGATGGAGGTCGAATTTCTTGAATTAGTAGTAGCAATTAGACCACTACAATTAGATGCTGCCTGGATTAGAGGGCATGTGTTATAACGAGTGGTTGGACAAACTTGGGTTGTTCTCTGGAGTGGCGGAGGCTGAGGGGGGAGTGGAGGTTTATAATATCATGAGAGGCGTAGATAGAGTAGACAGACAGCATCTTTTTTCCCCCGGGTTGAAATGTCCAATAGCAGAGGGCATGTACTTAAGATGAGAGGGGGGTAGGTTCAAAGGAGAGGTGGAGCAAATTTTTTACACAGAGAGTGGGTGGGTGCCTGGAACGCGCTGCGTGGGGTAGAGGCAGATATATTAGGGACTTATAAACCATGTTTAGATAGGCCCATGGGTGTGAGGGAAATGGAAGGATATGGGCATTGACAAACAAGAGGAAATCTGCAGATGCTGGAAGTCCAAGCCACACACACAAAATGCTGGAGGAACTCAGCAGGCCCCAAGCAACATCTACGGAAAAAAGAACAGTTGACGATTCCAGCCGAGACCCTTCATCAGTCCTGATGAAGGATTTCGGCCCCAAACGTCAACTGTACTCTTTTTCCATAGGTGCTGCCTGGCCCGGATATGGACATTGTGGAGAGAGTGTGGATTTGTTTGTTGGCCATTTGATTACTAATTTAACTGGTTCAGCACAATATTGTGGGCCAAAGGGCCCGTTTCTGTGTTGTAGAGTTCTACGCTCTGTGCTCTGTGTTCTATGTGCCACTTCTTGCTGTTCTGACCTCTCATCGTGTGGGAACTGGAATTTGTGGTTTTCAAAGTTCACAGACAAATATAGAATTCATTGCCACAGATGGCAGTGGAGACCGTAATTAGGTATAGTTAAAATGGAGATTCGTAGGATCTTAATTAGTAAGGGCATGAAAAGTTACCAGGAGAATGGGGTTGAGAGAGAAGATAAATCGGCCTTGATCAAATAGTGGAGCAGACTCAATGGGCCAAATAGACAAATTCTGCTCCTACGTCTTATGGTCTTGTGCTCTAAATCTCAAGTTGCAATCTAACACAAGTGTCTGCACTACTCTAAAAGTCATAGTTAGTGTATTTTTTTTGTTATTTATTTAGAAAAACAGCCTAGTAACAGGACCTTCCGGCCCAATGAGCCTGTGCTGCCCATTATCACCCATGTGACCAATTAACCTAGCAACCCATATGTCTTTATCACCCATGTGACCAATTAACCTAGCAACCCATATGTCTTTATCACCCATGTGACCAATTAACCTAGTAACCCATATGTGTTTGAAATGTGGGAGGAAACCGGAGCACCCGGAGAAAATCCATGTGGGGAGAATGTACAAAGTCCTTACAGACAGCAACGGGAACTGAACCCAAATATAAAGCATTATAGTTTTACTGCAGAATCAGAATCAAATTCTGATCACTGGCATATCTCATAAAATTTGTTGTTTTGTGGCAGCAGTACATTGCAATACATAAAATAAATCATAGGCATCCGTTAGTCTCGTGAGACCATGGATTTGCGCCTTAGAAGGCAGGCCTGGGCAAGGTTGTATGGAAGACCAGCAGTTGCCCATGCTGTAAGTATCCCCTCTCCACGCCACCGATGTTGTCCAAGGGAAGGGCATTAGGACCCATACAGCTTGGCACCAGTGTCGTCGCAGAGCAATGTGTGGTTAAGTGCCTTGCTCAAGGACACACACACTGCCTCAGCCAAGGCTCGATCTAGCGACCTTCAAATCACTAGAAGAATGCCTTAACCACTTGGCCACATGCCAACGCAAATGAATAAACTTACAAAATTACAATAAGAAACAGTTTTATGTATAATTTTTTGTATGTGTATATATATATATATAATTAAATACATAGTGCAAAAAAAAAAGAAATATTAGTGAGGTAATGTACATGAGTTCATTCCCTATTCAGAAATCTGGTGACGGTGGGAAAGAAGTTGATCCTAGAACATTGAGTGCATGTTTTCATTGTAGCAATGAGAGGAGGTCATGTCCTTGGTGATGGGGGTCCTTAATGATGGATGCTGCCTTTCTGAAGCATTGTCTTTTGAAGGTGTCCTGGATGCTGGGGAGGTTGGTGCCCATGATGGAACTGGCTGAGTTTGTAACTTTCTGCAGCTTTTTCCAATGCTGTGCAGTGGCCCCTCCGTACCAGATGGTGATGCAGCCAGTTAGAATGCTCTCCTCAGTACAATGGTAGAAATTTGCAAGCACCTTTGGTGAAATACTAAGTGTCTGCAAACGCCTGATGAAGTATAACTGCTGTCGTGACTTTGCTGATCCCTTAACAAGGCCTGGTGTGTCTTCCTTTGATTTCCACTTCCTGAAGTATACAATCATTTCCTTGGTCTGACTGATAGAACCATAGAACATTACAGCAGAGAAACAGGCCTTTTGACCCTTCTTGGCTGTGCCGAACCGTTTTACTGCCTAGTCCCACTGATCTGCACCTGGACCACATCCCTCCATACACCTCTCATCCATGTACCTGTCCAAGTTTTTCTTAATGTTAAAAGTGAGCCTGCAGAAACTAATTTACAGTTTATTATAATGAAACAAAATTTAGTTTCAAAGTAGCACTTGATCAGTCAGTTAAAAATCACGTCAATGTTTACTACAGCTGTAAATCATACCGTAATGAAAACAGCCCTACAAAACAACTATGTTTCATTAAGTGTGCGTGTCTGTCGAAAAAACTCACAGTGCCTGCTTAATTCAAGTAGGAATAGTTGGGGTTGGGAAACATTGAGTGCAAGGTTGTTGCAGCGATACCATTCAACCCGTAGCGTCAATCTTACTGCAGCACGGCTCCTCATCACCATCTGAATTTGGGCTAACAATAGTTGTGTTGTCAGTAAGTGTGGATATGGTGTTTGAGATGTTCCTAGCCACACAGTCGTGGGTGTAGAGAGAGGAGGGCAGCGTCTAGGCACGCTTTCTTGAGGTGTGCCAGAGTTGATTGTCAGTGAGGAGATGTCATTTCCAATCTTCACTGACTGTGGTCTCCCGGTGGGGAAATCATGGATCCAGTTTCAGAAGGAGGTACGGGGCGACAGGGCACTAGCAGGTGCTGCAATTCATTGAGGGCACCCGCCTGGTAATTGTGACCATTCTGTTCAGGGGCCTCTGCAGCCTCCTCTGTTACAGCCTTAGAATAGAAAGACACCCCTTCAGAACAGGGAGGAGGAAGGATTTCTATAGCCAGAAAGCGGTAAGGATGCAGAATTTACTGCCCCGGTTGGCTGTGGAGATCAGGTCATTGGGTTTGTTTAAAGCAGGGCTTGATAGGTTCTTGAATAGTCAGGGCATCGAAGGTTAGGGGTGAAGGCAGGAGAATGGAGTTGAGAGGGATGATAGATCAGCCATGATGGAATGGTGAAGCAGACACAATGCCTAATTCTGCCTCATTCTGCTCCTGTGTCCTATTGTCTTGATGGCCTCTGCTCACCGCTCAGAACTCAGAGGTGTGAGGAAAGCTCTGAAAAGTGAACCTGATGTCTATTATTCCTAGTGTTACATGTAGGAGATAAATAAGCACAGGTGAAATTCCTGAGCTTCATAAAACAATACAAAATGAGTTTAGGTGTGTGGGTGGGGGAGGGGTTATGAAGTATGATGCTGGAATGGGAAAGGTGCAAGAAGTAAAGGGCTGAAGAAGGAGGAACTTTATGGGAGAGAACAGTGGACCATGGCAGAAAGGGAAGGCGGGGGGATACCAGAGGGAGGTGAGGAAAAAAGCAAAGTGCAGAATGCTTTTAGTGCCATTTCTTGGCCACGCATGGTTCAGGTGAGGAGAGGAGAATGGGTGAGAAGGTAACCAGAATGAGGAATCAATTTCTTCTTGCAATTCTTCTGCTTTAGTTTTCAGATCTCCGTCCCTGTCACGTTTGTTTGCTGAGCATACTGCCTATGACTACAGGACAGGCGCACTTGATTCTTCACCTTATATTCAGTTTGAGACTTCTGCATTATTTAAATGTGGTTCTTCCACGAGAGAACAATACTGGTTGTGATTTAGATTAATGTGGTTGAAAATATTATCGATTTGAAGATTAAAGACTTAAAGTCTCTACACCCATGATTGTGTGGCTAGGCACAGCTCAAATGCCATCTATAAATTTGCTGATGATACAACCATTGTTGGCAAAATCTCAGATGGTGACAAGAGGCCATACAGGAGTGAGATACACCAGCTAGTTGAGTGGTGTCACAGCAACAAGCTGGCACTCAGTGTCAGTACGACCAAAGAGCTGATTGTGAACTTCAGAAAGGGTAAGATGAGGGATCAGAAGTGGGGAGAGTGAGCAATTTCAAGTTCCTGGGTGTTAATAATTCCTGGGGACCTGACCTGGTCCTAACATACCAATGCAGCTATAAAGAAGTCAGGACAGTGGCTATACAGATTATTGTCTGAATGGTGGCCGATTAGGAAAAGTGGAGGTGCATCGAGACCTGGGTGTCATTATACACCAGTCATTGAAAGTGGGCATGCAGGTACAGCAGGCGGTGAAAAAGGCAAATGGTATGCTGGCATTCATAGCAAGAGGATTCGAGTACAGGAGCAGGGAGGTACTACTGCAGTTGTACAAGACCTTGGTGAGACCACACCTGGAGTATTGTGTGCAGTTTTGGTCCCCTAATCTGAGGAAAGACATCCTTGCCATAGAGGGAGTACAAAGAAGGTTCACCAGATTGATTCCTGGGATGGCAGGACTTTCATATGATGAAAGACTGGATCGACTAGGCTTATACTCGTTGGAATTTAGAAGATTGAGGGGGGATCTTATTGAAACATATAAAATCCTAAAGGGATTGGACAGCCTAGATGCAGGAAGATTGTTCCCGATGTTGGGGAAGTCCAGAACGAGGGGTCACAGTTTGAGGATAAAGGGGAAGCCTTTTAGGACTGAGATTCGGAAAAACTTCTTCACACAGAGAATGGTGAATCTGTGGAATTCTCTGCCACAGGAAACAGTTGAGGTCAGTTCATTGGCTATATTTAAGAGGGAGTTAGATAAGGCCCTTGTGGCTAAAGGGATCAGGGGGTATGGGGGGGATGGTTGGTACAGGGTTCTGAGTTGGATGATCAACCATGATCGTACTGAATGGCGGTGCAGGCTTGAAGGGCCGAATGGCCTACTCCTGCACCTATTTTCTATGTTTCTATGTTTCTATATTTCCTTCAGAGTTTGAGGAGATTTGGTATGTCACCTAAAACACACATTTTTGCAGATGTACCGTGGAGAACATTCTAACTGGCTGCATCACCATCTGGTATGGGAGGTGGGGTGAGATGGGTAGCTACTGCACAGGATTGAAGTAAGCAGCAGAGAGTTGTAAAATCAGTCAACTCCACCATGGGTACCAGCCTCCGCAGTACTTGGACATCTTCAAAGAGCAGTGCCTCAAAAAGGTGGCACCCATTATTAAGGGCCCCCACCAGCCAGGACGTGCCCTCTTCTCATTGTTACCATCGGAAAGGAGGTACAGGAGCCTGAAGGCATATGCTCAGCGATTCAGGAATGGTTTTCTCCCCTCTGCCATCCGATTTCTGAATGGACATTGAACCCACGAGCACAACAGCACTACTTTTTTTTATTTCTGTTTTTACACTATTTATTTAATTTAACTATTTTATATATATACTTACTGTCATTCATGGTTTTTTTTCTATATTATCATGTACTGCTGCTGCAAAGTTAAGACATTTCACAACTTATGCTGATGATATTAAACCTGCTTCTGATTCTGATTTAAAGATTTTAGCATCAGTGCTACTTGTCACATGCACGTTGAAACATCAAAACATACAGTGAAATGCATCGTTTGCATCAACGACCAACACAGTTTGAGGATATGCTGGGAGCAGCCCACAAATATCACCATGTCAACAGAGCATGCCCCTAACTTACTCACCCTCACCTGTATATCCTTTCAACTGTGGGAGGAAACCGGAGCACATGGAGGAAACCCAGACGAATACGGCGAAAACATACAAAATCCTGACAGACACAGGTGGGAATTCAACCCCAGTCATCCAGTCGCTGGCGGTGTAGAGCGTTACACTAACCATTATGCTAAACTTTGCCAATGCACTGTTGTTGACCTCACTTGCATGAGCTGGAGGCCAGAACAACAATGTTATGACAAATGAAAACCTCAGAACCAAGCAACCAAATTATTTTAACAACTGGTATTAAATCTCCCATTAATCTGAGTAAAATTCTCAATGGCTCATTATTGTGAATTCTGTCTACTTTTTCTGGTATTTGGCAAATTTCTGGGCTTTTCAGTCCTAGCTCACATTAATCAGTTAACAGTATGATTTACTGGAATGTCAACCATTCTATAATATGTTAATGTCATGTGCCCTGATGATGGGTTAACCAAAGGCATTCCCCACAGATGTTGCAAATTCTCTAATGCTTTGCATATGTCATATTGAGTCTGGCAGATTGAGGCATGCAAATCTCCCCGTCTCCTTTCCGACAGCTTTCTACAGGAGCACCATCGAGAGTGTCCTGTCTGTCTGCATCATTGTGTGGTCCAGAAACTGAGAGCCAGCAGACAGCAAGACCCTACAGAGGATAGAAAAAGCCGCTGAGAGGCTCCCCTCCCCCTCCCCCTCGCCCCTATTTGTGATATTTATCGAGTGCTGCAGTCAAGGGCCAGAAGCATTGCGAAGGATCCTTACCACCTATCCCACAATCTTTTTGACCCACTACCTCAGGAAGGAGGTACAGAAGCATCAGGACTGGGACGAACAGCTTCTTCCCCCAGCTTGTAAGACTAATGAATACCCTGCCACCACTGAGGTCTCGTCACTGGGACTGTGAGCTTTAAGCTGTTCACCGTACTGTTTACCTGTGCTGCACACCACATGTATTTTGAAATATATTTTAATAACTTATTTATGGTAATATTTGGGTTCATGTGCTGTGTGTGATATACAGTATGGTTTGTGGTTGCACATTGTTTCGTTTGGTTGTATACATGTGCAGTCAAATAACAATAAGCTTTAACTTTCCTGATGAGGTTACGTGTAGTTTTCTCCATTGGGTTTCACCATGTTGACCTGGAGGGCTCTCTTTCTGTTGACAAAAGGAAGATAAGAAACAGGAAGTAGGAGCAAGCCAACTGGCCCTCAACCCTTCTCTGACATTCAGCTGGATCGTACAACCAGTCTTGGCCTCAAGGAAGGGTGCCACGTTTGCATAATGGTTAGCATGATGCTATTGCAGCTTGGCATCCAGGGTTTCGAGTTCGATTAAGGAGCCTCTGTTTGTCCTTCCCAGGGAATGCAACATTTTCTCCAGGTCCTCTGGTTTCCTCCCACTGTCCAAAGCCGTACGGGGTAGGTTGCTGGTTTGGTGTGGCTTAAAAGTCAGGAAGGGCCTACTCAATGCTGTCTCGTTAAATAATTTTAAAATGCACCTTCCCATTCTCTCCCTATAGCTCAACTCCCTTTAGTTTAAATGTTTAAAGTCTTGAATATTTTCAGTGATTTCAACTCCACAACTCACTAACAGAGAGTTTTCTAGAAATTCAGAATTGAGAAAAGTTCCTGCTTATCTGTCCTAAATGGGAGAGCCATTATTCTAAAACAGAAGCCATCAGTTCGAAAAACCCAAACTGAAAGAACAGCCTCTCAGCATCCACCCTGCCATTCCTTCAGAGAATCTTAAAGCTCAATTCTTAGCTTTAAGATCTTATCCCAATTCTTTTGTTCTTCCTACAATACTCCAATGTGACCAGATCCAATCTGCTAAGCTTTTCTTCATATATTCACCCGTATATACCAGGAAGCGACTCGGTCAACCTTCCCCACATTATGTCCAGAGCAAAGTCATCCTTAATGAAAAAATGGAAATAAAAGTCAAATTCAAAGTCAATTTATTATCAAAGTACGTATATATCACCATATATTTATTTATGTATTTATGATTATGAGGACACGCAGTCCCCTTTTATTGTCATTTAGTAATGCATGGAGTAAGAAATGATAAAATGTTTTTCCAGAATGATATCACGAAAACACATGACAAACCAACTTAAAAACTAACAAAAACCACATAACTATAACATATAGTTACAACAGTGCAAAGCAATACCGTAATTTGATAAGAACAGACCATGGCACAGTAAAAGTCTCAAAATCTCTCGAAAGTCCCATCATCTCACGCAGACGGTGAACCTCCAGCGCCGCCAACTTGCCGATGCAGCATCCCGGCAGCATCCGACCACAGTCCAACTCCGAGTCCGTCTGAAAAACTCCGAGCCTCCGACCCTCCGACCCACCTCTTCGACACTGAGCACCGAGCACCATTTCTGCCAAGCACTTCGACCCCGGCCCCGGCAACAGGCGATACGCAAAGCCGAGGATTTGGGGCCTTCCCCTCCGGAGATTCTTGATCGCATAGTAGCAGCGGCAGCGAAGCAGGCATTTCAGAAGTTACTCCAGATGTTCCTCTGCGCTTCTCACGGCTGTCTCCATCAAATCCGGATTGTGCACGGCCCCTAGTTACACGTAATCGATATTCATTCGGAACGGCCGCGCGCGCTGCGTCGTGCCGCCATCTTCTCCTCCCTCCGAACAACCCTGAGATTCATTTTCTTGCGGGCATTTACTGTAAAAATAAACACAACAGAATTTATGAAAACTATACATAAACAATGACTGACAAACAACCAACATGCAAGCAAGAAGACAGGCTGTGCGAGTAAAAAACGTAAATAAGTAACACTGAGAATATGAGTTGTAGAGACCTTGAAGCCAAGTCCATAGTTCGTAGAACCAGTTCAGAGTTGAGGTGAGTGAAATTAGCCTTGCTGAGAGGGAGGTCCGATGGTTGAAGGGCAATAACTGCTCCTGAACCTGGTGGTGTGGGATCCCGGTAAGGCTCCTGTACCTGCACCCAGTGGTAGTAGCGAGAAGAAAGCATGGCCTAGATGGCACTCCAAATGTGGTCACACCCCATGAAGCTGCATCAATTACTTGCTAGTTTTATACACCATACCCCTGGTAATATAGCCTAGCATTTCATTATCCTTCTATGTCTGACCTTTTGTGCTTCGTGTGCCCTTGGCAGCATCTAAGAGTCTGTGCTATGTCTTCAAGAGGTCAGTAGACCGGAGGATGCTGTTGGGCTTCTCTCTGCTATGTGGGAGAATCAGAATCAGGTTTATTATCCCAGCATGTGTCGTGAAATTTGTTAACTTAGCAGCAGCAGTTCAATGCAATACATAATATAGAAGAAAAAAAAGTAAATATTGAATAGATTGAAAATCATGCAAGAATCAGAGATAATATATATTAACGAAGTGAGGTATTGTCTAAAGGTTCAATGTCCATTTAGGAATCGGAAGCTGTTCCTGAATCGCTGAGTGTGTGCCTTCAGGCTTCTATATCTCCTACCCGATGGTAACAGTGAGAGAAGGGCATATCCTGGGTGCTGGAGGTCCTTAATAATGTACGCTGCCTTTCTAAGACACCGCTCCTTGAAGATTTCCTGGGTACTTTGTAGGCTAGTACCCAAAATGGAGCTGACTAAATTTACAACCCTCTGCAGCTTATTTCAGTCCTGTGCAGTAGCACTCCCTGATCCCCCATACAAGACAGTGATGCAGCCTGTCAGAATGATCTCCACTGTACATCTATAGAAGGTTTTGTGTGTATTTGTTAACAGACCAAATCTCTTCAAACTCCTAATGAAGTATAGTTGCTGTCTTCCCTTCTTTATAACTGTATCGATATGTTGGAACCAGGTTAGGTCCTCAGAAATCTTGACACCCAGGACATGCTGTATTTAATAAGGTTCGAGGCAGAACATGGGTCCCACTCAGCTCCTTGGCTGCCACTGCAGGCCCTGGCTGGAAGGACAGTGGTGGTCAGTTGCATTACTAGTGGAGAGGTGCTGTGAAGAGGAACTCCTGATTTTTGGCGTGGTGACCACTGTGTTCTGATGCACTGACTGCACATGCACCATTGTTTAGATGACATCTGTCTCTGTATCTTTTCTGTGGGGTAAAACGGTGAGATTATTCAGCCTATGCCTTCTACAACCAGTACCTCGACTAGGTTGTCTAAAATCAACAGGACAAGAGGACAGGACATTGCAAGGCATTCCTCCTCATTGCTCGTAGAAATGGGCAAGGGCACTGAAAATCAGAGTTACAGAGTCAAAGAGCACTACAACACCAGGATAGGACCTTCTGCCCATCCAGTCCATGCCAGACTGTTATTCTGCCCAGTCCCATCAACCTGCACATGGACCTTAGCCCTCCATCCATCAGAGGAAGAAGCTTGCTTGCATTTACCCTACCTACTCCCTTCAATGTTTTATATACCTCTCTCACATCTCCCCTCATTCTCCTATGTTCCAGAGAATAAACCTATTCAATATTCCCTAGAGCTCAGGTCCTCAAGTCCTGGCAACTTTCACCAGATTCGGATATGGCCCAAGTGCAGAGCAAGAGACACTGAAATGGGCCAATAGTTCACAGACTTCAATGCGAACAGTGTTAAAGGGGAAATAAAACAATAAACACTAGGCCAAACAGGGCCGTTAACGAAAACTCTCAAATGGAAAACGAAGCCTGCACTGCAGATGAAAAGGACAACTAACTATTAAACGAATACCGCTAGTCTTCAGAGTCAGTTGACTCGACAGTCCAATTTCTCAGGCAGGGCCAAATGCAAACAGGCAGCAAAGCGTTGCTGTGCTTTGTCCAAGTCTTGACAAATGCTACAATGGAATGAATGGAGTTAAATATTATCACAATGAAATAATAATTAGCTGACACATGCATATTCATGAGCGCAATTGCCGTATCTACTGCGCTGCCGAATCCGTGGTTGTGGCAGGGCCCCCTCTCTAGGTGCAGCCCCTGAGGCGCCACAGACCTGCGTCCACTGGCAGTCCCGGATGAGTGATGCTGGTAGATAAGTGCCATGGTGTGCACTGCCAATATTGGAGCCAAAGGCTTCCACGTAGAGACAGACAAGAGTTTTTACAGAGGTACCTCGACCAAGTGACACCGTGAGACGGATCATTCTCAAAATGAGGACCCTCCAATTGGAGTTAATCAGGCATCTGCTTCAACAATAAAAATTAACACAGAATCCCTGAGCCTATCAAAATAAACTTAAATTTAAACAGAAAGCACCGGGAAACTGCATTACAAAGAGCTAGTAGCTCGAGAAAAACACAAGGAACTCTTAAGCCATTAATAACTGTTGTTGAGCAACTATTAACCAATTCAGGTGCTCTATGCTCTCTGATGCCCTGCGCAAGCAGGCCTGAAGAAGTCACTACAGGACCCCTTCCCTATAGCTGGCACCTGATGGCCCAGGAAGACCTGAAAACGTGAGATACAGGAATGACTCGGGAGACCTGGGGAACTCGAGAGGCAGGGAGACTCGGGGATCCAGAGAGACTGAGAGACCTGGGAACCCCAACACACTGAGATCAAGAAACCTCAGGTAGGGCCAAGAGGGAGGCTGGGGAGTCCTCAAGGTGGGGAGGACATTGAGAAACCCTAAGCACATTGAATAAGTCTTGGAAACAATTGGAAAAACAAAAACCTTGGGTATATAGAGAAAAGTCCTTGGGAAACCTCGAAAACATGAAACTTGAAAAACCTAGAGAAAGAACCTTTCCAAATCTTGCTCACAGTGTTTATCTTTCACAATTTTTTCCAGGGGCAATTAGGATATACTCTCAATTTTACAGATCAAGACAGCATAGACAGCTTCCTTTCATAGCTAAGCTAGCTGGTTCTCTGTAGATCTGTTTAATTTGCTGCATGAAAGTTCAATTTTCCCAGTCTGTACCATGACTTTCATCAAGAAGTTAAAAATACTATTGATAGGGTTACTTTACTTGCGTATGTGCACACTCCAGCCAGGAATCAACTTTTGGAGTACGGCTCTTCCAGAATTTACACCATTGACTTGAATGATGATTTGTTGAATCAATTGATAAGCTCGTTTGAAGTGCTCATTTGTCATGCACACCTGAGTCACGGGACCACAAAGCGGGGAACCTGGGTACTTGTGACTTGAAAAGCTTTGAATAGATACCAGAGAAACTCAACGTAGACTAGAGAAGCTCGGTATGTAGACTCAGGACTCTCGGAATGTAAAGTCAGGACATGCACTGAGAATAGAAAGTACCCTCTCCTCAAGCCACCAATGTCAAAACGTCGCTGTTCAAACTTTGCTGCGTCCATTACCTGGCAAGATCCTTCTGTCATGGTGAAGACAGAAACGAGAGTTTATACATAAGAATTCCAACAGAACATTGTTGCCTTAACGAATGACTCTGACCAATGAATCTCATGGCCAAGGTCAGCTGCTCTCTCTCTGCTGGGTCCATCTTTATGTGGTTGAGACTTGTTGTCACCAAGTTCGGATATGGCCCAAGTGTTGAGACAGAGAGACTCTGAAGTGCATTGATAGTTCATGGACTTTAATGCGAACAGTGTTAAAGGGGAAAGAAAACAATAAATGCTAGGCCAAACAGGGCCATTAACGAAAAC
Source organism: Mobula birostris (assembly GCF_030028105.1). Lineage (NCBI taxonomy): Eukaryota > Metazoa > Chordata > Chondrichthyes > Myliobatiformes > Myliobatidae > Mobula > Mobula birostris. Next base: position 15,491,984 of record NC_092370.1, read on the forward strand.
TCTCATATGGAAAATGAAGCCTACACTACGGCTGAAAAGAACAAATAAATATTAAATGAATACCACTAGCCTTCAGAGTCAGTTGACTCGACAGTCCAATTTCTCAAGCGAGGCCGAATGCAAACAAGCAGTGAAGTGTTGCTGAACTCTGTCCAAGTCTTGACAAATACTACAACGGAATGAATGGAGTTAAATACTATCACAGTCAAATAATGATTAGCTGACACATGCACATTCACGTGCGCAATTGCCGTATCTACTGCGCTGCCGAATCCGTGGTTGTGACAGCAACATCCTTGTAAACTTTTGTTGCACTCTATCGATCTGGTTGGTATCTTACCCTGCAGATAGGAGACCAGGACTGCGCAAAGTACTCTAAATTAGACCTCATCAACATCTTATGCAACTTCAACATAACATTCCAATTCAATACTTTGATTTATGAATGTCAATGTGCCAAAATTTCTCTTTCTCTTTCCAATTTACTTGTGACACCACTTTCAAAGAATTATGGATCTGTAGTCCCAGATCTCTATGCTCTGCCTCACTCCTCAGTGCCCAATCATTCACTGTGTAGGGCCTACTCTGGTTTGTCCATCCAAAGTACAACACCTCAGACTTGTCTGCTCTAAATTCCAGCTGCCATTTTTCAGCCCTTGTTTCCATGGATGTATTTCTTTTACAGCAATTGATTTCAGGCACTAACAAAGCTCTACATGTGAATAAACTGATAAAAAATTGAAGATTTAAAACACTCTGAGCACCAGTTCCAGATTGCTAGGTAAAGTTCCACCACTTTAATTTAAGTTTTATTGACCTCTGGAGCTGATAGTAGTGTGCTGGCCATGAACCACATCATTACCAAATCATCCTCTCCATTATTTTTGGGTTTAAGTAGCTGTGACCAAACAAGGTCGTAAATCCTGCAAACTGACTGAACACCATCAATTGCGATGGGATTTGAGCAGAGAGAATGGACTTTTATTGGATTTGGTGAGACAAATGACAGGACATTTCGAACATTGTGGCAAGCCATGGCCTGGTGCCATTACTAATGCTTCCTGCATTACTTCCTGAAAACTCTTACGTACTAAAAATGATACATTGAAATCGGAATCAGGTTTATTATCACTGGTATATGCGATGAAATTTATTACTGTGAGGCAGCAGAGCAGAGCAAGACATAAAAGTTGCTGTAAGTTTCAGAACACACACAAATAGAGACATAGAGAAGTACAGCACAGAAACAGGCCCTTCTGCCCATCTAGTCCATGCCAAAACCATTTCAGCTGCCTACTCCCATTGACCTGCACCAGGACCATAGCCCTCCATACTCTACTAACCATGGACCTATCCAAACTTGGCTTAAATGTTGCAATTGAGCTTGCATGCACCTCTTGTGCTGGCAGCTCATTCCACACTCTCACAAACCTCTGAGTGAAGCAGTTTCCCCTCATGCTCCCCTTAAACTTTCTAGCTTTCATCTTTAACCTATGACCTCTGGTTGCAGTCCCACTAGCCTCAGTGGAAAAAGCCTGCTTGCATTTACCCCCTTCTCTATCCCTCATCACTTTGTATACCTCTCAAATCTCCTCCTAATCTTTCATGTTAGGAAGAGATTAACCTTTTCAATCTTTCCTAATAACTCAGGTCCTCCAGACTCGACAACATCCTTGGATATTTTCTCTGCACTCTTTCAACCTTATTTATATCTTTCCGGTAGGTAGATGACCAAATCTGCACACAATACTCCAAATTAGGCCTCACCAACATCTTATACAAATCCAACATAACATCCCATCACCTATACTCAATATTTTGATTTATGAAGGCCAATGTGCAAAGAGCTTTCTTTACAACTGTTACATACCCCGTAACTGGGTTGCCAAACCAGCAGAAATGGATCACTCAGTTGGAGTCTGGATTACTAGAACTAAGAAAGTTTTATTAAAGAAACAAGCAACACAGTACTCTAATCAAAAGGATAATAAATGCAACAGTTCAGCAATGATAAACACACATGTACACAGAATTAAGATAACAGGATTAATCAAGCACTATCGTTGTCTAGGGGTAAATGACCAGTTTCAAAGTGACGCAAAGTTCAGTTCAATTTAGTTCAGTTCAGTTCGCAGTAATCGCTGCCGTGGCGATGGACAGTGGGGGGAAGGAGAGAGAGAGCAAAACGAATGAATATTCAAGGTTTCCAGACAGACCTTCGCAGTCAGCTTTCGGGCGAGTCCTTTGTGATGTCATCTGAAGTCACCGACCGTGACCCCTCCGTTTCCAGATACGATCGTTTCCCTGCGCTGAACCTGGCACCCAGGCAAGGGTGGACACACACCAGGTTCCTGCCGATCGTGCCTTTCCACCCTGTGCATCTATGGCCCGGTACTTCCCACCGACTTGTGAGAGACGCACCGCTTCCAGGGTCCTGTTACCTCGGGTGTCGTGTGTGTCCTGCCTTAGCGAACCTGTCCCTTTTTATCCCCCTGCTGGGGTATCGCCTGTCCATCACTTCAAACAGTTCAGGGTTCAAAGGGGGGGCCGCTCTTGACAGCTCTCTCCTTCTTCTATTCTCTCTCCCGTCCCTTCATTACACATCTCCAAGTGCTTCTCCATTGTTTTCCTTATCTCTCTCTCTCCTGAAGACAGGTGGCAGACCAACTGCTGATCCCACTGGTGTCAGCACAGGACAGCTACATCTTAATCTATGTGTATTCTTGTCACACTTCCCCCCCTTTAAGGATTTTTACCGGGGGTAAAAATTACAAACATGAATACATCATTTGATACACACAAATATACATCTTTATCAGCTATTTGGCTAATACAGCAAATTTGAAGTTGTCAACACCTTGACAGACAGTCAGCAATCACATTTTCCATTCCTTTTATATGTGTTATTAATAATCCCTTAGACCAGGCTCCAATTTAGCAAACTTCATAGTGGCCAAAAACACTGATGAATTGCGATCAACGTAACCTCTCATTTGGTTTCGGTCCCGGACCACAATAACAAGGGTCGTCCCATTCCGACTTAGTTTTCTCTCGCAAGGGCTTAGTAGGAGGGGGAGGGGTAGTGACCGCAGAGTTATTGCAAAACTTCTTACAGTACCCCACCATCTCCAAGAGCCTTCTGAGGGCCGTCTTGTCTGTCGGGGTTGGGAGGTCAGCGATAGCCTGCACTGTAGCTTGCATCGCTGCCAGCTGCCCCTGTGTCACCACAATTCCCAGGTAAGTGACCTTCGTGTGGCTGAACTCATTTTTTTCAAGGTTCACTATGAAGCTGGCTTCAGACAGCCGTATTACATCACCAATACACACCTCTGTGTTCGTCAGCCCTTTAGTCACTGAATTACTCATCTATATGGAAGGTGCTCGCTAGGCAGACCTAGTATAACAGACACCACCCAACGTCCCAGTTCTTTGCATCGCCTCGGGACAATCAAACACACATGTGCGAGTCGTTTAATTACTTCTCCTAAAGAGTCGCTTTGTTCGGGGATTAAGGGAGAGACCTTATCAGCAAAGCTGGCCAAAACAATAGCCTTCTCCCACCTGGTCGATACCATACTCATCTTTTCAAAATGGTTTTTTTCTCTTATCAGGGGGACCCTAGCTTCATTGATTTCCGCACTAACACCGACTAGGTTTGTTAGCATATCAAAAGCCTGTGACCGTCTCAGTTCGCGTCGGCCATAATCAATAACATCCTTCCTTCGATGCAGCCGGTAAACCTTTTTCATGATTCCACCAACTGTTTTCTCCAGCACCACAAAATGTCCACCGGGGGGTACCTTGTGGGCCACGGTAAAAACCTCATCCCCATAACTCTTTTGCACCACCCCCCATTCCTCATCTGTGGGTACAGTACTGGGTTTCCCTTTCTTCCTTAGCACTTCCTCCTCCACACAATAGCCTACTAGTTGCCTTGTTAAGTCTGTGTCAGAGAGAGCTGTCTCTGCCAAAACCATCAGCCCCTCGTCTCGCTCCTGCGTCTGCACAAATTCTTTCCTAGCTACTGCTACGTCCATCCCAGCTCCCTCACTACCTCTTGTCTCACTACACTCCTTCTTTTCACTTTCTACCCCCTTATTGTACAAGGCTGGCAAAAACGTCTCAGCTAAATTTACTACCGCGGTCCCGTGATGAACCTGTGAGTCCATGGGCGGGGCCTCAATGCTGGCAGGCTGACCTGTCAATCTCACTGCTTCGAACACGATTCCCCCAGCGAGGTCATTACCAAGCAAGACTTCCACGCCTCTCATTGGTAATTCGGACCTCACTCCAATCGTGACTAGTCCGGAGATCAGGTTGCTTTGTAAGTGCACCTGGTGCAAAGGGACTGACTCTGTCCCTTCTCCAATACCTTTGACCTTGACCTCCCCAGTCTGGGTCTCTGAGCTAAACTCAAATACACTCGTCAGTATTAGTGACTGACACGCTCCCGTGTCTCTCCAGATCTGCACTGGAACTGGTTTTAACCCCTCCTTCACTGACACCAATCCAGCCGAGATAAACTTCTCGCGCCCTTCCTGAACTTTGGCAGACCTGTCCTTCCCTAGCGGTTCGTTTACCAGCTCAATACAGCCAGTCAAAATCGCCGTTTTTCCTTTTCCCGTCTCCTTCTTTGGGGCAAAGCACCTGGACGCAAAGTGTCCGACTTTCCCGCAATTATAACAGACGACCCCAGGAGACTTCCTACCAGACTGCTCCCGGTCTACCTTATCCTTCTCACTAGTCCCCGGCTTACTTTCTGACTTTTCTGGCGGACTCTCCCCGCCGTCCTGACTACTCTTCTGGTAGCCTTTACTCGGGGTAAACTTCATTTTATGCGTCAACGCATACTCATCCGCTAACTTAGCAGTTGCGGCTAACGTGGCTGCCTCTTTCTCATCTAGGTAGGGTCTCATACCCTCAGGGACACAACCTTTAAACTGCTCAATCAGGATCAGCTGTAGCAGTTTGTCATAATCCCCCTCTACCCCCTTCGAGGCGCACCAACGCTCACAATATTTCTGCATCTCACGGGCAAACTCTAAATACGTGCGGTCCCACTGCTTCCTCACATTCCGGAACCTCTGCCGGTATGCCTCCGGGACCAACTCATAAATCCTGAGGATGGACTCTTTCACCACCTCATACCTCTGGGCATCTTCCGCGGACAAAGCTGAGTAAGCTTGTTGGGCTTTCCCTTTCAGTACACTCTGAAGCAAAACAACCCACTTATCCCTCGGTCAGTCCTGACTTGTAGCCACTTTTTCGAAATGGAGAAAGTACCGATCCACGTCGGTATCGTCAAATGGGGGAACCAGCCTAACCTCCTGGGTCGCCCGGAACCCTCCACCTTGGTTCGGCACCGGTCCCTGCTCTGCCCTTATCCTTAACTTCTCCAGCTCGAATTCCCTTTCCCTCTGTTTCTCCTCTCGCTCCAGCTGTCTCTCTCTCTCTCTCTCTCTCCCTTGCCTTTCTAACTCTCCCTCCTTCTCTTCTCGCTCCAACTGTCTGTCCCTCTCTTTCTCTTCTCGCTCCAACTGCCGTACCTGGAACTTGTGCTCGAGTCTCAGTTTTTCAAGCTGCACCTGTACCGCGTCTCCGGCAGGTTTTTCAATAGACACCACCTCCAGCTCGCCTTGGGGAAACACACCTTTAGATACATAGTGCTCTATGATAGCTCTGTGTATCTCCTCTCTCCTCAGTGTCGACTTCCCCTTACCAAGATTCAACCGTTTGGCCACAGCTACCGATTCCGATTTCCTGGCATCCTCTAATGCCTCCAAGGTCGGCGCCTTTATAATTTCCTCAGCCTCCATTTCTGCTGTTTGTCTTTTCTTTCTTTTGGGAATTTTGACCCAATCAATTTACTCCGTCCCAAATTTAGCGTTCAAAATCGCGGACGAGAACCCCACTTATGTTACGTACCCCGTAACTGGGTTGCCAAACCAGCAGAAATGGATCACTCAGTTGGAGTCTGGATTACTAGAACTAAGAAAGTTTTATTAAAGAAACAAGCAACACAGTACTCTAATCAAAAGGATAATAAATGCAACAGTTCAGCAATGATAAACATACATGTACACAGACTTAAGATAACAGGATCAATCAAGCTCTATCGTTGTCTAGGGGTAAATGACCAGTTTCAAAGTGACGCAAAGTTCAGTTCAGTTCGCAGTAATCGTTGCCATGGCGATGGACAGTGGGGGAAAGGAGAGAGAGAGCAAAACGAATGAATATTCAAGGTTTCCAGACAGACCTTCGCAGTCAGCTTTCGGGCGAGTCCTTTGTGATGTCATCTGAGGTTACCGACCGTGACCCCTCCGTTTCCAGATACGATCGTTTCCCTGCGCTGAACCTGGCACCCAGGCAAGGGTGGACACACACCAGGTTCTCGCCGATCGTGCCTTTCCACCCTGTGCGTCTATGGCCCGGTACTTCCCACCGACTTGTGAGAGACGCACCGCTTCCAGGGTCTCATTACCTCGAGTGTCGTGTGTGTCCTGCCTTAGCGAACCTGTCCCTTTTTATCCCCCTGCTGGGGTATCGCCTGTCCATCACTTCAAACAGTTCAGGGTTCAAAGGGGGAGCCGCTCTTGACAGCTCTCCTTCCCTTCATTGACATCTCCAAATGCTGCTCCATTGTTCTCCTTATCTCTCTCTCTCCTGAAGATAGGTGGCAGACCAACTGCTGATCCCACTGGTGCCAGCCCAGGACAGCTACATCTTAATCTATGTGTATTCTTGTCACACAACCCTATTTACCTGTGACACCACTTTCAACAAAAGATCCCTTTGTTGTACCACTCTCCTCAGAGCCCCACTGTGTAAGACCCACTCTGGTTGGTTCTACCGAAGTGGAACACCTTGCACATATCTGCATTAAATTCCATTGACCACTTTTCAACCTATTTTTCCAGCTGATCCAGATCCTTCTGCAAGCCATGATAGGCTTCCTCACTGTCCACTACACCCCCAGTCTTAGCGTCATCCACAAATTTGCTGATCTAGTTAACCACATTATCGTCAAATTCGTCAATATAGATGACAAACAACAAACGGACCCAGCACCGATGCCTACGGCACACCACTAGTCACAGTCAGACAGGCAGCCATCTGCGACAACTCTTTGGCTTCTCCCACAAAGCCAATGTCTAATCCAATTGACTACATCATTCTGAATGCCAAGCAACTGAACCTTCTTGACCAGCCTCTCATGTGAGACCTTGTCAAATGTCCACGTAGACAACATCCACTAACTTGCCTTTATCCACTTTCCTGGTAACTTCCTTGAAAAAATCTATAAGATTGGTTAGACATGACCTACCACGCACGAAACCATGCTGACTATCTTTGAACAGTCCATGTCTACCCAAATACCTATATAACCAGTCCCTTAGGATACCTTCTAATAACTTTCCCACAACTGATGTCAGATTCATCCACCTAAAATTTCCTGGTTTATGTTTACTCTCTTTCTTAAACAACAGAACAACATTGGCTATCCTCCAATCCTCTGGTACCTCTCCCGTCGCTTAGGATTTAAATATCTCTGCTAGGACCCCGGCAATTTCTGCACTTACCTCCTGTAGGGTCCGAGGGAACACCTTGTTAGGCCCTAGGGATTTATCTGCTATGATTCACCTCAGAGTGGCAAACACCTTGTCCTCTGTAATCTGTACAGGGTCCATGAAGCTGATGTCGATTTGTTACATTCCTATAGTTTCTGTGTCCGCCTCCTGAGTAAATATAGATGCAAAAAATTAGTTAAGATCTCCCTCATTTGTTTTTGCTCCACACATTGATTACAATTCTGATCTTCCAGAAGACCAATTTTGTTCCTTGCAATCCTTTTGCTTTTAACATACCTGTAGAATCTCTTAGGATTCTCCTTCACCTTGTCTGCTGGAGCAACGTCATGCTTTCTTATAGTGCTCTGATTTCTTTCTTAAACGTTCTCTTGCATTTCTTATACTCCATAAGCACCGCATTTGTTCCTACCTGCCTATATCTGCTTTGCACCTCCTTTATACTCTTAACAGGACCTCAATATCTCTTAAAAACCAAGGTTCCCTAACACTTGTAATCTTTACCTTTTATTCTGACAGGCACTCACAAGGTTAGCACTCTCAAAATGTTGCTTTTAATGGCCTCCCACTTACCAAGTACACCTTTGCCAGAAAACAGCCTGTCCCAACCTGATCCACACTTGTCGGATCATTTCTGATACCATCAAAATAGGGATTCAGAATCTCAACCCGTGGGCTAGACCTATCATTTTGCATATTTACTTTGAAGCTAATGGCATTGTGGTCACCAGATACAAAACGTTCCCCTGCATAAGCTTCTGTCACCTTCCCGGTCTCATTCCTATAGGCTGTGGGAGCATTTCAATGATGGGGAAAGTGAAGGTGAGTGAAGTTATCCCCTTTGGTTCAGGAGCCAAATGGATGGGGGTTAATAACTGTTCCTGAACCTGGTGGTATAATTTCTGAGGCTCCTGTACCTTCTCTCTGATGGCAGCAGCGAGAAGAGAGCCTGACCTGGGTGGTGGGGGTCTCCAATGATGCTGCTTTCTGCAATAATGCTTTGTGTAGATGGGGGGGGAGGGGTTGGTGGTCAGGCAATGTCTATGGAAGGCAATAACAGGCGGGAGGAGAAGATGGCAGCGCGACGCAGAGTGCGCAGCTCTCCGGTGAAATGATATTGTATTTTTAAGTAGGATGCCGTGCACAATCCTGATTTGATGGAGACAGACGTGAGAAGCAGAGGAACATCTGGAGAAAACTTCTGAAATACCCGGTTCACTGCCATTGTTACTGTGCGATCGAGAATCTCCGGAGGGAAGGCCCCAAAATCCCCAGCTTTGCTTGCTGCTGGCGACCGAGGCTGGGGTCGAAGCGTTCGGCAGGGACGGTGCTTGGTACTCGATGTCGGAGGGCTGATCGGAGGCTTGGAGTTTTCGGACGACTCAGAGTCGGACTGTGGTCGGGCGTGGCAGGGAGAGTTTTCTTCCTTTTCCCGCCTGCGTGAGATGTGGGACTTTCGAGAGACTTTGAACTTTTTTACTGTGACCATGGCCTGTTCTTCATCAAGTTATGGTATTGTTGCACTGTTGTAACTATATGTTATAATTATGTGGTTTTTGTTAGGTTTTCAATATTGGTCTGTCCTGTGTTTCTGTGATATCACACCGGAGGAATATTGTATCATTTCTTAATACATGCATTACTAAATGACAATAAGAGAGGACTGTGTGACCTCATAATCTAATAATCTAATCTAAAACGGTAGACATTTTAGGTCGAAGCTCTTCATCAGCACTGGAAGTGAAGGAGGCAGAATCCAGAATCATGAGGTAGCATTCATGGGTTTCTGAATCTTTCAGAAATCTGGTGGCAGAGGGGAAGAAAATGATGCTTGCCAGTGATACAGCCTTCAAGTATCCCAAATTAATTCACTAAATCCTCCCAAAGATTAACCTTCCTGCGCAATCTTGCATGCTGAACGTTATTGCATCACCGCTGCCTGGAGGCAGAATCGGATGCCATTTTGGGACAGTATTTGTTAAGTAAACAGCACACAAAGTTCTTGTTTAGAATGATCTCATAATAAGATCATCAGTGATGATTAAGACAATGTGTTATACAGCAGTTCACAACAGGCTCACGGCTACAAGGAAGTTATTTATATTTATACTTCCCGTTCCCATTCCGACATGTCAGTCCATGGCCTCCTCTATCGCCATAATGACACCACACTCAGACTGGAAGAACAACACCTTATATTCCATCTGGGTTGCCTCCAACCTGTTGACATGAACATCGATTTCTCGAACTTCTGCTAATTACCATTCACCATTACACATTCCCATTTCCCTCTCTCACTTTATCTCCTTACCTGTTCATCATCTCCCTCTGGTTCCCCTCCTCTTTCCCTTTCTTCCATGGCCATCTGCTCTCTCCTATCAGATTCCCCCTTCTTCAGCCCTTTATCTGTTTCACCAATCATCTTCCCAGTTCTTTATTTCGCCTCTCCCCCTCTCCCGGTTTCACCTATCACCTATTGCCTTGAACTTCTTCTTCCCTCCGCCCCCCCCACCCCCACCCCCACCATCTCATTCTGGCCTCTCATCTCTTTTTCTGGTCTTGATGAAGGATTTTGGCCCGAAACATCGACTGTTAACTCTTTACCATTGATGATGGCCTTGCCTGCTGAGTTCCTCCAACATTCTGTGTGTGTTACATTTATACTTTGCCCGTTCACTGTTCCAGTTCCTGTGTCAACAGCACAGACAAGAGGCAGGAGATAATGGCTGCTGGATAATGAAACAAATTCACAGCTCATGAAACCACTGTCCAGGTCCACCCATTCTGTCGAGGTGAATTAGGTCATGACTTAATAGAGTCATAGAGTACTACATCACAGAAACAGGCCCGTTTGCTGAACTACTATTCCTCCACAGAAATCTAAGCTCTGTTTCTCTGTGCTATCTCAATGTGCTACTGTGATTAACTTATCTCTTTAGATCAGGGGTTCCCAAACTGGGGTCCACAGACCCCTCAGTTAATGGTAGGAGTCCTTGACGTATAAAGAAAGGTTGCGAACCCCTGCTTCAGATGGAAAGCAAAGCAAATTTTTTCTTTCCTTCTTACTGCCCATTACGCCAGTGGCGTTTAGGGCAGCAATGAAGGCCCTCCATCCCTGGTGGTGTTCAGGTCTTCCAGAATCTTCTGCTCTGCTGCTGCTGCTGAGATGGCTGAATCACAATCAGGGATATTATCACAAAGTTCAAAGGTCAAAGTAAATTTATTATTAAGGTTCATTCTCTCATTGTGTGCCTGTCGTATGATGTGGATGATCATGGCCTTTCCATGACCATGATTGTTCTTGGCAAACTTTTCTACAGAAGTGGCTTGCCGTTGCTTCCTTCTGGGCAGTGTCTTTAGAAACCGTTATCAATACTTTTCAGAGATTGTCCACTCGGCATCAGTGGTCACTTAACTGGGACTTGTGATATACACCAGCTGCTTATACAACCATCCACCACCTGCTCCCATGGCTTCACGTAACCCTGATCAGGGGAGGGGCTAAGCAACTTGACCAAGAGTGACCTGCAGGCTAGCAGAGTGACGGAGTGCCTTACATCTCCTTTGGTAGAAAAATATCTCCATCCCACCACCTGAATGATAAAAGTACGTTCAGAATATGTCACAATATACGCCCCTGAGGTTCAATAGAAGCAATGAAAAGGACAGGCAAACAACCAGTGTGCAAAAGACAACAAACTGTTCAAATACAAAGAAAAGAAATAAAAGTTATAAATAAATAAGCAATAAATTGAGAATGTGAGATGAAGAGTCCTTGAAAGTGAGTCCATAGGTTGTGGGAACAGTTCAGCGATGGGGCGAGTGATGTTGAGTGAAGTTATCCCCACTGCTTCAAAAGCCTGATGGTTGAGGGGTAATCACTATTCCTAAACCTGGTGGTATGGTGGTGTGAGTCTTGAGGCTCCTGTATCTTCTTCCGATGGCAGCAGCGAGAAAGAAGCATGACCTGGGTGGTGGGGTCCCTGATGGTCTCTTTCCTGCAACAGCACTACGTGTAGATTCGCTCAACAGTGGGGAGGGCTTTGCCCATGATGGACTGAGTCTTATCCATTACTTTTTAAAGGATTTTTCATTCAAGGGCAATAGTGTTTCATAGGACATAGAATAGTACAGCACAATACAGGCCCTTCGGCCCACAATGTTGTGCCGACCCTCAAATCCTGCCTCCCATATAAGCCCCCACCTTAGATTCCTCCATATACCTGTCTAGTAGTCTCTTAAACTTCACTAGTGTATCTGCCTCCACCACTGACTCAGGCAGTGCATTCCACGCACCAGCCACTCTCTGAGTAAAAAACCTTCCTCTAATATCCCCCTTAAACTTCCCACCCCTTACCTTAAAGCCATGTCCTCTTGTATTGAGCAGTGGTGCCCTGGGGAAGAGGTGCTGGCTATCCACTCTATCTATTCCTCTTATTATCTTGTACACCTCTATCATGTCTCCTCTCATCCTCCTTCTCTCCAAAGAGTAATGCCCTAGCTCCCTTAATCTCTGATCATAATGCATACTTTCTAAACCAGGCAGCATCCTGGTAAATCTCCTCTGTACCCTTTTCAAAGCTTCCACATCCTTCCTACAGTGAGGTGACCAGAACTGGACACAGTACTCCAAGTGTGGTCTAACCAGAGTTTTATAGAGCTGCATCATTACATCGTGACTCTTAAACTCTATCCCTCGACTTATGAAAGCTAACACCCCATAAGCTTTCTTAACTACCCTATCCACCTGTGAGGCAACTTTCAACAGAGGGACATGTACCCCCAGATCCCTCTGCTCCTCCACACTACCAAGTATCCTGCCATTTACTTTGTACTCTGCCTTGGAGTTTGTCCTTCCAGAGTGTACCACCTCACATTTCTCCGGGTTGAACTCCATCTGCCACTTCTCAGCCCACTTCTGCATCCTATCAATGTCTCTCTGCAATCTTTGACAATCCTCTACACCATCTACAACACCACCAACCTTTGTGTCGTCTGCAAACTTGCCAACCCACCCTTCTACCCCCACATCCAGGTCGTTAATAAAAATCATGAAAAGTAGAGGTCCCAAAACAGATCCTTGTGGGACACCACTAGTCACAATCCTCCAATCTGAATGTATTCCCTCCACCACCACCCTCTGCCTTCTGCAGGCAAGCCAATTCTGAATCCACCTGGCCAAACTTCCCTGGATTCCATGCCTTCTAACTTTCTGAATAAGCCTACCGTGTGGAACCTTGTCAAATGCCTTACTAAAATCCATATAGATCACATCCACTGCACTGCCCTCATCTATATGCCTGGTCACCTCCTCAAAGAACTCTATCAGGCTTGTTAGACACGATCTGCCCTTCACAAAGCCATGCTGACTGTCCCTGATCAGACCATGATTCTCTAAATGCCTATAGATCCTATCTCTAAGAATCTTTTCCAACAGCTTTCCCACCACAGACGTAAGGCTCACTGGTCTATAATTACCTGGACTATCCCTACTACCTTTTTTGAACAAGGGAACAACATTCGCCTCCCTCCAATCCTCCAGTACCATTCCCGTGGACAACGAGGACATAAAGATCCTAGCCAGAGACTCAGCAATCTCTTCCCTCACTTTGTGGAGCAGCCTGGGGAATATTCCATCAGGCCCCGGGGACTTATCTGTCCTAATGTATTTTAACAACTCCAACACCTCCTCTCCCTTAATATCAACATGCTCCAGAACATCAACCTCACTCATATTGTCCTCACCATCATCAAGTTCCCTCTCATTGGTGAATGCCGAAGAGAAGTATTCATCGAGGACCTCGCTCACTTCCACAACCTCCAGGCACATCTTCCCACCTTTATCTCTAATCGGTCCTACCTTCACTCCTGTCATCCTTTTTTCCTTCACATGATTGAAGAATGCCTTGGGGTTTTCCTTTACCCTACTTGCCAAGGCCTTCTCATGCCCCCTTCTTGCTCTTCTCAGCCCCTTCTTAAGCTCCTTTCTTGTTTCCCTATATTCCTCAATAGACCCATCTGATCCTTGCTTCCTAAACCTCATGTATGCTGCCTTCTTCCACCTGACTAGATTTTCCACCTCACTTGTCACCCATGGTTCCTTCACCCTACCATTCTTTATCTTCCTCACCAGGACAAATTTATCCCTTACATCCCGCAAGAGATCTCTAAACATCGACCATATGTCCATAGTACATTTCCCTGCAAAAACATCATCCCAATTCACACCTGCAAGTTCTAGCCTTATAGCCTCATAATTTGCCTTTCCCCAATTAAAAATTTTCCTGTCCTCTTTGATTCTATCCTTTTCCATGATAATTATAAAGGCCAGGGAACGGTGGTCACTGTCCCCCAGATGCTCACCCACTGAGAGATCTGTGACCTGACCCGGTTCATTACCTAGTACTAGATCTAGTATGGCATTCCCCCTGGTCGGCCTGTCCACATACTGTGACAGGAATCCATCCTGGACACACTTAACAAACACTGCCCCATCTAAACCCTTGGAACTAATCAGGTGCCAATCAATATTAGGGAAGTTAAAGTCACCCATGATAACAACCCTGTTATTTTTGCACCTTTCCAAAATCTGCCTCCCAATCTGCTCCTCTGTATCTCTGTTGCTACCAGGGGGCCTATAGAATACCCCCAGTAGAGTAAGAGGCTTTGATGCAGCTGGTTAATATACTCTGTACCACATATTTATAGAAGTTTTTCAAAGTTTTAGATGTTAAACTGAATCTTCACAAACTTCTAAAGAAGTAGAGGTCTACTGCTGGTAGACAAATTGGAGCAGATCCAGGTTACTTCTCAGGCAAGAGTTCACATGCTTCTTCACCAAACTCTCAAAGTACTTCATCACTGTGGATGTAAGTGCTACTGGACAATAGTCATTGAGGAAGGTTACCACATCCTTCTTAGGTGCTGGTACAGTTGAACCCTGCTTGAAGCAGGTGGGTACCTCAAAATGCTGAAGTGAGAGTTTAAAGATATCGGTGAATACTTCCGCACAGGTCTTCCATACATGTCCAGGTACCCCGTCTAGGTCAGATGTTTTCCATGTGTTCACCTTCCTGAAGGCAGCCCTCACATTGGCCTCTGAAACTGAAATCATGGGGTTATCAGGGGCCATTGCAGTTCATGAAGGATTCCATGATTTGACGGTCAAAGCGGGGACAGAAGGTATTGAGTCCGTTTGGGAGTGAAGCCCTGTTGTCACCTACGTCACTTGGGTTCACTTTATAGGTAATAGCATTCAAGCCCTTCCACAACTGTCGAGCATCCTCCACTGATTCAAGTTTGGTCTGGAATTCGCACTTCACATGTGAGATGGCTTTTTGCAGATTGTACCTGGGCCTCTTGTATCTTACTTGATTGCCCGACCTGAATACAGTAGCACTGATCTGGCCCTCAGTAGATTACAGATCTCATAGTTCATCCAGGGCTTGTAGTTGGGGAAGACTCAATGGTTTTGGCGGGGGCTACTTTCGCCTACAACTGATCTTATGAAGTCCGTGACAACCATGGTGTTTTCATTCAGATCTTTTGATGGGTCCTTGAACATGGCCCATTTCACTGATTTGAGGTAATCTCGTAGCCGCTCCTCTGCTTCCTGCAACCACCGCCTTGTTGTCCTTATCTCTAGGGCCTTGCTCTTTAGCCTCTGTCTGTATGCAGATAGGAGAAGGATAGCCAAGTGATCAGATTTTCTGAAATGTGTTCTAGTCATAGAATGGTAGGCATTCCCTATTGTTGTCTAGCTGTGATAGAGTGTGTTGGGACCCCTGGTGCTGCAGGTTATATGTTGATGATAACTGGGCAGAGATTTCTTCAAATAAGCCTGATTGAAGTTCCCTACTATGATTTGAAATGTGTCAGGGTGGGCTGTTTCTTGTTTAGTGATGGCAGCTTTCAGTATCTCAAGTGCCCTACGTTGCTTTAGTGGAAATTACCGGCTGCAGGTTGTAGTAAGAGCAATTCAGAAGAAGTATACTTAGAAGTTTTGTAAGCAGTCTACAACACCTTGCTGTGATTCACATGCACCATCTTGCATTGCCACTGAATTTGTTGTTGCTTGGCAATACAGGACATAAAAATCCAAAGCAAAACAGATGAATAATGAGGTAACTTTCATGGGTTCATGGACCTTGCAGAAATCTGATGGCGGAGGGGAAGAAACTGTTCCAAAAGTATTGAGTGTGTGTCTTCAGGATCCTGTATCTCCTCCCTGATGGTAGGAATGAGAAGAAGACATGTCCCACATGGTGAAGATCTTTAATGATATATGGTACCTTTTTGAGGCATCATCTCTTGAAGATGGTGTCGATGGTGAGGAAGATTGTGCCCATGATAGAGCTGGTAGAGTCTACATCTTTATGCAGCCTCTTTCGTTGATGTACATTAGAGGCTTCCCACCAGGCTGTGATGCATCTAGTCCAACTGCTCTCTACTGTACACGGGTAGAAAAATGCAAGAGTCTCCTCAAAATCTCCTTAAACTCCTGGTGAAATGGAAGCTGCATTTTCTACCACAAATGGGATGGGGGTTCTTCACAGGGTATATAGGTGTGCTGTTAAGGAGATCATTGCTTTTTCCTCTGTTTTTGTTTGGGCTCCAAGTGCTCCTGTCAAGGAGATGCAAAGGGCTTCATGTCTTTCCAGATGCTCCTATTTTTTTCCCTTTTCAGTTTGGTGTCTCAAATGAGCTGACAAGTATGTCACATTTCTCAAGGAGGCTTACAAAACATTCTTCGAACAGTTATCTCTCCGGGGAATGCTCAGGGAGTGTGTTATCAGGCATATGGATGATATGTAGTAGAATGAGTCTAATTAAAATCGCAGTGTTGAGAATGCTGACCTTGGTTTCCTGATACTCCCAATGGATTTGGAGGATGTTGTGGAGACAAAGTTGGTGGTGACTCCTCCCGTACTCTGAAGTGCCTGCTGTAGGGTTCAAACCCAAACATCGTGGTGCTGCCAACATCGTGGCCTCTCTCCCAGATGAGCTCAATCGCTTTTACGCTCGGTTCAATGTCGCTAACTCTGAGCCTCCGAGGAAAGCCATCGCTTCAACCTGCAAGCTGGTCATCTCCGAGGCTGAGGTACGCAGATGTTTCCAACGAGTGGACAGTCGCAAGGCTGCGGGACTGGACGGCATCCCAGGGCGAGTACTCAGGATGTGCGCACGTGTGTTTACAGACATTTGTAATCTCTCCTTCTCCCAGTGTAAAGTGCCCTCCTGCTTCAAATTATCCACCATTGTCCCTGTACCAAAAAAGACCAAGGTAACATACCTGAACGACAGGCATCCTGTTGCACTCACCTCAATAATAAGCAAATGCTTTGAGAGGCTGGTCGAGGATTACATCTGCAGCTTTCTACTACCCAAGTCGGACCCCGTACAATTTTCCTATCGACACAACCGATTGACAGATGACGCAATAGCCACTGATCTGCACACCATCCTTACACATCTGGAGAAAAAGGATGCTTATGTGAGAATGCTGTTCTTGGACTACAGTTCGGCATTCAACACCATAGTTCCATTCAGGCTCGACAAGGAGCTCAGAGACCTCGGCCTTGATCCTGCCTTGTGCAGCTGGATCCTGGACTTCCTGTCAGATGGCCAACAGGTTGTAAGAGTGGGCTCCCTCACCTTCACCCCTCTGACTCTCAATACAGGAGCCCCTCTGAGCTGTGTACTGAAACCCCTCCTTTACTCCCTGTATACTCATGACTGTATCGCCACCCACAGCTCCAATCCACTAATTAAATTTGCCAACGACACTACATTGATTGGCTTTATCTCAAACAATAACCAGGTTGGCCTATAGGGAAGAAGTCATCTCTCCGACACAGTGGTATCAAGAAAACAACCTCTCCCTCAATGTTGCAAAAACAAAGGAGCTGGTTGTGGATTACAGGAGGAATGGAGATGGGCTAACCCCTATTGACATCAATGGATCTGGGGTTGAGAGGGTAAACAGCTTCAAGTTCCTCAGCATCCACATCACTGAGGACCTCACGTGGCCCATACACACCAGTTGTGTGGTGAAAAATGCACAACAGTGCCTCTTTCACCTCGGATGGTTGAGGAAGTTTGGTATGGGCCCCCAGATCCTACGATCTTTCTACAGGGGCACAATTGAGAGCATCCTGACTGGCTGGCCTGGTATGGGAACTGTATTTCCCTTAATCGCAGGACCCTGCAGAGAGTGGTGCGGACAGCCCAGCGCATCTGTAGTTGTGAACTTCCCATGATTCAGGACATTTACAAGGACAGGTGTGTAAAAAGGATGTGTAGGATCACTGGGGACTCAAGCCTTCCCAAACACAATCTATTCCAGCTGCTACCATCCAGGAAGCAGTACCATATTAAAAGCCAGGACCAACAGGCTCCAGGACAGCTTCTTCCACCAGGCCATCAGACTGATGAACTCACACTGACTTGAGTGTACTCTATATTACATTGAGTGTTTATTTATTATAAATTATTATAAATTACTGTGATTATACATTGCACATTTAGATGGAGAAGTAACGTAAAAATTTTTACTCCTCATGTATCTGAAGGACATAAGAAATAAAGTCAATTCAATATTCAATAGAATGGGGATCACAGTTCTCTGTAGACCATGCACATGATCCTGAATTTAACATCCTTCTTTTGGAACAATGAAAAACATCTGGTTTAGGTATGATGGTACATTTCGTCATTGATACGTAAGAAGCAGACATAAGAGAACGTCCTGTGACAGCTGTATAAAATGTTTGTAAAGTTGTATGTAGAACATAGAATAGTACAGCACAGTATTAGGCCCTGCAATGATCATGTCCAGCTATGGTGCCAATCCAAACTAAGCCCATCTGCCTGAACATTGATGAGAAGATTAGAAGTGACTTGATAGAGGTGTACAAGATGACACGAGGCATAGATCAAATGAACAGCCAGAGACTTTTTCACGGGGCAGAAATGGCTAATTTGAGAGGGCATAATTTTAAGGTGATTGGAGAAAAGTATGTGGGGGGGGGGTGTTATTCCAAAGGTAATTTTTATTACACAGAAAGTGGTGAGTTTATGGAACACCCTGCCAGGTAGAGGCAGGTACCTTAGGGACATTTAATAAACTCTTAGATAGGCACAATGATGACAGAAAAATGGAGGGAATGATTAGATTGATTTTAGGGTAGGTTAAAATGTCGCCACAAAAATGTGGGCCAAAGTTCTAAGTTCTAAATTCCACTGGTTGAGCATGCTAGGAGTTTCCACCTTTGAACAAAGGAGAATGGGATCTGACTTGATAGATGTGTGCAAGATAACAAGAGGCATAGATCATGTGGACAGCCAGATACTTTTTCCCAGGGCAGAAATGGTTAACACAAGGAGGCATAACTTTAAAGTGACTGGAGGAAGGTATAGTTGTTTTTTTTCACATAGAGAGTGGTAAGTGGGTGGAATGTGATGCCAAGGTGCCAGGAGTGGTGCTAGAGGAAAGATGCATTAGGGCATTTAAGGGACTCTTAGATAGCACAAGAATGAAAGAAAAACAGAGGGCTATGAGAGATGGAAGGATTAAAGGGTAGGCACAATATCATTGGCCCAAGAGTCTGTACGGTGCTTTAATGTTCTATGGTCTATGTTCTATGTTCTACATCCCTTCGTTCCCTGCTTGCTCATGTGCCTGTCTAAGTGCTCCTTAATTATGGCTACCATACTCTAAGTATAAAACAGCGGATATATGTTAGATAATGTAATTCAAGATAAAATCAAGTAGAAAAATTGAAATACAGAGAAAGGAATAAACATTGAGATCAAGAATACACAAATACAAAAATATAAAAATTATTTTTAAAATTATATTTAAATATCCAGCAAAAGTTAAAACCTGACTTGCTGTTATTCAAAGTTGATCTTGAATTTAGAAAGGTAGTTTGGAGAGGAAAGGATGGGGAGATATACTCAGTGTAACGCAAAACTGAATCCAGCATCAGTCTCCAGCAAAAGTATTCAAATTCCCGTGGCCAAACGTTTTATTTCTTATTCCCATTCCCATTCCCATTCCGACATGTCAGTCCATGGTCTCCTCTTGTGCCAAGGTGAGGCCACCCTCAGGATGGAAGAGCAACACTATATGTTCTTCCTGCAAAGCCTCCAACGTGATGACATGAATATCGATTTCTCCTTCCGGTTGAAAATATTTTTCCCTCCCTCTGCCCTCTTCTTCTGTTCCCCACTCTGGCCTTTTATCTCTTCTCTCTTGCCTAACACCTCACCCTGGGTCTCCTCTTCCTTCACGTTCTCTTATGGTCCACTCCCGTCTTCTATCAGATTCCTTCCTCTCCAGCCCTTTATCTGTTACCTACCTGGCTTCACCGACCACTTTCCTCCTTCCCCTCCCACCACCTTTTTATTCTGTCTTCTTCCCCCTTCCTTTCCAGTCCTAAAGAAGGGTCTTGGCCCGAAACGTTGATTGTTTATTCATTTCTATAGGTGCTGCCTGACCTACTGAGTTCCTCCTGTATTTGTGTGTGTTGCTTTGGATTTCCAGAATTTGCAGATTTCTCATGCTTACAATAATGAAACGCTGACGGAACTCAGCAGGTCAGGCAGCATCTATGGAGGGGAATAAGCAGGCAACAGTTAGGGCCAATATCCTTCATAAGGATTGGAAAGGAAGGTGGGAGAAACCAGAATCAGAAAGTGTGGGGGGGGGGGATTGTAAAAGCTGGCAGGTAACAGGTGAAAGCGGCTGAAGGAGAGGATAGGTGGGTGGGTGGAGGAGAGGAGATGAAGTTAGTTGCTGGGAGGCAAAAGCTGGAAAGGTAAAGGGTTGAAAAAGAAATCTGATAGAAGAGGAGAATGGAGCATGGGATAAAGAGAAGGAGGAGGGGCACCAGGTGGAAGTGATGGGCAGGTGAGGAGAGAAAGTAAGAGGGGAGCCCAGTGTGCATGTTGGTCTGGATTTCCAGCATCTGCAGAATCTATTTTGTTTATAGTAACGGAAATTTTTTATCTGATAATAAAGAAGTTTAGAAAGTTGTGTTTCAAAAAATAAGTGGGGATCTCATTGAAACCTATCAAATATTGAAAGGCCTAGATAGAGTAGATGGGGGAAGGATGTTTCCTATAGTGGGGGAGTTTTGGACTGGAAGCACTGTCTCAGAATTCCATTAGAACAGAGAAGAGGTGGAATTTCTATAGCCAGAGTTTGGTGAATCAAAGAAGTCCCAATAGAGGGTGTGCGATACTAGATCTCCTATTAGCAAATGAGGCAGGGCAGGTGATAGAAGTTTGCCATTAGCTTCCAGGTGATTATGGAAAAGATTAGATGTGGTCCCTGGGTTGTGATTCTAAATTGGTGGAAGGCCAATTTTGATGGAGTCAGAAAAGATTTCGCAAGTGTGGATTGGGTCAGGTTGTTTTCTGGCAAAGGTGTACTTGGTAAGTGGGAGACTTACAAAAGTGAAATATTGGGAGTACAGAGTCTTAATGTTTCTGTCAGACAGAAAAGGCAAGGATAACAGGTTTAGGTAACCTTGGTTTTTGAGAGATATTGAGGCTGGGTTAAGAAAAGGAAGGAAGTACATACTCTAGCTGGTATAGGCAAGGCAGGAACATATGAGGTTCTTACTACTTGAGGAGTACAAGAAACGCAAGAGAACACTTAAGAATACTCTGTCACCTTCTACTCCATTGCCTGCTCCTTCGACACCCGCTCTAGAAGGTGTCTCCTTTTAAACTCTTCTCGCTATTCTCACTGGCTGACGTCCGTGCGCTTGCGCAATCGTGCCCTGATCAAACTGCTGAAGAAATAACCAGATATGCACCAGCAGTTCATACGACCATCCACCACCTACTCCCATGGCTTCACATAACCCTGATCGAGGGAGGGGAGGGCTAAGCAAATGTTACGCCTTGCCCAAGGTTGACCTGCAGGCTGGTGGAGGGAATGAGTGCCTTACACCTCCTTTGGGAGAAACGTATCTCCACACATTATCGGAGCATTAATTCTGATTCCACTTATCCTCAGATGTTTGCACCATCACTGTTAAGATAAACAGAAGAAATATGAATAACCCTACAATTATTTAACTTTGGAGAGAAGAATAAATTTCATGCTTATTTCAATTATTGACTGTATATACTACTAGGTGCTGAGAAAAGAATAACAGAAGATGCTGAGACAAGAATATGCTAATATGCTTGGAACCATATAAATCTTTTAGCATGAAATCTGTGCTTGAACAAATGGCTTCTAAAAGCTGTAAGTTACTCCTTCATTGCCGTGTGTGAAGATTTTTAAGGGTAATACACAGGAACTAATGTATTTAATTCTGATGTAGATTGAAGGGTGACCTCATTGAAGCCTATTGAATGTTGAAAGGCCTTGATAGAGCGGATGCGGAGAGGATGTTTCCTATGGTGGGGAAGTCTAAGACCCGAGGACACAGCTTCAGAAAAGAGGGGTGTCCTTTTAGAATGGAGATGAGAAAGAATTTCTTCAGCCAGAGAGTGGTGAATCTGTGGCATTCATTGACACAGGTGGCTGTGGAAGCCAAGCCTTTAAGTATATTTAAGGCAGAAGTTGATAGATTCCTGATTGGTCAGAGCATGGAGGGATATGGGGAGAAGGCAGGAGACTGAGGCTTAGAGGGAAAGTGGATCAGCCATGATGAAATGGTGGAGCAAATGGCCTAATTCTGCTCCTATATTTTATGGTCTTATTTATCTTGGTGCTTGCTTTTTGCTTTGGGGAATAAATAAAAAGAAATCCTTTACAAGACGCTGGAAATCTGAGCAACACACAGAAGATGCTGGAGGAACTGAGCAGGCCAGGCAGCATCTATTGTCCTAAGAAATATTTTGTTTTAGGCACTCTCTTACAAACTTCCCTAAAATTATTCCTGTAGGGATTCTCATCCCAAAGCTAGGACACAGTCCTGTAGTAACATTTATAATCTACAGTAAGCAATGTCATGTAAAATTGGCTGGAATCTCCAAAAGATGTGGTGTCCATATGAAGGATTGCTAAGCAGAAAAACAATCTGAGAAACTGGTGGTCCAGTCACACTCTCAGGGAAATCTAAAAATGTGTATAATGACTCAGTTGTGCAGATATTCGATATCAGAGTGGAGCAAGAACAACCCAAAGTCAACACATTACAAAACTGTCATAATTAATCCAAGCTCACTAATGAATCCGATATGTGAGGATCTGGATTAAAACATACCTTAAGGATTATGACAAATTGGTCCTCTGATTGATTCAGCGGATGCTGGAAATCCAGAGCAATAAACACAAAATGCTGGAAGAGTGCAGCAGTTAAGGCAGCATCTATGGAGAGGAATAAATGGTTGATGCTTCAGACTGAGGCCCTTCATCAGGACTGGAAATGAAGCCAGAATAACAAGATGGATGGAAGGAAAAGAGTACAAACTGAAAGGTAATCAAGAGACTCTTGGCTGAGATGGGCTTGTTAGACCTGAAGACCAGAAGATTATAAGAGCAGAATTAGGCCATTTGGCCCATTGAGTCTGCTCTGCCATTCCATCATAGTTGATTTATCCTTCCTCTCAACTCCATTCTCTTGCCTCTCCCTGTAATCCTTGACACCCTTGACTAATCAAGAACCTAGCAACATCCACATGAAATGAACCCAATGACTTGGCTTCCACAGTTTCCTGTGACAATGAATTCCACAGATTCGCCACCCTCTGGCTAAAGAAATTCCTCCTCATTGCTGTTCTAAAGGGACGTCCTTTTATTCTAAGGCTATGCCTTCTGGTCCTCCATCTCCACATCCACTCTATCTAGGCCTTTCAATATTCAACAGGTTTCAACAAGATATCCCCTCATTCACCTAAGCTCCAGTAAGTACAGGCCCTGAGCCATCAAATTCTTGACATACATCAATCTTTTCATTCCCAAAATCTTGAACCTTCTCTGGGCCCTCTCCAACGCCAGCACATCTTTTCATAGATAAGGGACTCAAAAATGCTCACAATGCTCCATGTAGTTTGACTAATACCTTATAAAGCCTCACTTCACAACACTATATTCCATCTGTCACCTTTGCCCATCCTCCTGTTTTTGTCTAAGTCCTTCAGCAGATACCCTGCTTCCTCAACGCTACCTGCCTCTCTACCTTCCTTCAAATCATCTGCAAACTTAGCCACAAAGCCATCAATTCTGTTATCCAAATCATTGGCAAATAGGACGAAAATAAGGGATCCCAACACTGGCTCCTGCGGAACACCACTTGTCACTAGCAGTCAAGCAGAAATCACTCCCTTTATTCCCACTCTTTTCTTCCTGCCAGTCAGAACATCTTCTATCCAGACTAGAATCTCTTCTGTAATATCATGTCCCTGATGTGGGACACCTTGACAAAAGCCTTCTGAGAATCCAAGTAAACAACATCTGCCGACTCTCCTTTGTCTATCCTGCCTGGTTTTTCCTCAAAGAATTCCAACAGATTTATCAGGCAAGATTTCCCTTGAAGGAAACTTGCTGACTTTGGCCTATTTTAGCATGTGCCTCCAAGAACCCCAAAACCTCATCCTTAATAATGGACTCCAACATCTTCTCAACCACTGAAGTCAGGCTAACTAGCCTAGGAATTCCTTTCTTTTGCCTCCCTCCCATAAAGAGTGCAGTGACAATTCTCCAGTCCTCTGGAATCATTCCAGGATCTAGTGATTCTTGAAAGATAAATACTAATGCCTCCAGGATCTTTTCTGCTACTCCTTTCAGAACCTGAAGTGCAGTCCATCTGGTCCAGACAACTTATTTACCTTCAGATCTTCGAGCTTCCCAGCACCTTCTTAGTAACAGTAACTACAGTTACTTCCCCCCCCCCCCGACATTCTTGTTTACTCTCCCTGGAGTAAAGAGGTTGATGTGTGGCCTGATAGAAGAGGCATAGATAGGGTAGATAGTTAATTTCTTCCCCCATGGTCTGGGTTTGAAAAGCAAGGGAGCTGACTACAAAGCATTAAGGAGACGTAGCAAAACGGTAGTGTGGCACACGTACAATCACTTACAGTGCTGACAGTCACTGATCAAGGGCTGATTCTCACTGCCGTCTATACGGAACTCATGTGTTCTCCCTCTACCACGTGGGCTTCCACCAGTTTCCTCCTACATTCCAAGGACATACAATTATGTTTAGTGAGTTGTGGGCATGCTCTATTGGCACTGGAAGCATGGTAACACTTGCAAGCTGCCCAAAGCACAAGTCTTGTGCCATGAGCCCTGCGGGCCTGTTGGGCACGGGTTTTCTACATACTGTGATTATCTAAAGTGGACTCCTGATTAGCACGCATCACGGGGACCTTGTATGGGGAATGATCTGTCTCGCAGAGTCGCTTGGTCATGCCACCGATGTTCTGTTGGAATTCCTATTGTTTCGGTCTCTACGTGGGAGTCTGCCCTTCCTCCACACCTGGGCTCAGTCGTTGCCAGAGCTCACTGTGACAACTTGATGCAATTTGACTCATTTTACTCTACCTTTTCATGCCTCTGCCCCTGAGGCCTCCCTCGGTCAGAGTTGACCATAGATATTACATGCTAGCTGTCTGGATATGCAAGCCCTGGCAGTATGACATGGAGAGCAAGCTGTTGCCCATGTAGCAAGCTCCCCCTCTCCATGCATCTGATGAACCCAAAAGGACAACAGAGACCCATACAGATTGGTACCAGCAGTGACACCAAGGTTGCCAGTCAGTGTTGAACTCAACATAGGGCCTCCAGCTCTGGATTTTTCCCTCAAGATTTACTCTTGAAGCCTTCCCCATGTGTGGGTATAGTCGCAAGGCAGTGGAGGTTCGAGATCAGAGTTGTCCTTCTCCTAGATGAGCTACCACCCATGGCTGACAAGCCCCATCTGCCTGAGCGACTGATTTTAAGGCACCAGTAACCCGCCTTTGCCCCTTCTGTCAGTAGAATCGATTCCACCAGCCTTAATAGCTAAGCCACACTTGGTCAGGAGCCGGACTTGGTTGTCAGAGGCTATTTGATACACTTGCCATTGGGAGCATTTAATAGGTAGTGGGAGCTTGTCCCCATTACCACCCCCAGTTAAAACAACCTTATAGAACGTTTCAATGCACATTTTTCAAATAAAGCCAATCTTGAAATTGTGCACCTACAAAGAAGCAGAACAACAAAACCTGTTTGAGGTGTGCTAGGCCATCCACAGGCACATCGCCTCCCAGGAACCGTGTAAATAAGCATTGTGCAAGGAATGATGTTATCACATATCTTGTCAGATGTTATTTGTGCAAGTCTGCTTTGTGACGGGAAGTATGGCCTAAATTTACAGAGCAACACACTTCAGTTTGGAAATGTTGATATTGCGCTACACTCTGGACGCGATCAATTTTCACACTGAATGGCTCTGTATTTCCAAGCAGGTGTCTTTCAACACAAGACATATTGCTCCACTGTAAGCCTTGTGTATAAGTCAGGTCTTCTACATGTTGGCAGCTATCCAACCATGAGGGTCAGATAAATCAAACACACTGACGAACATACGATACGTTGCCTCATTTCCTCTTTCACACAAGGAAAAATGACAAGTCTCAGAATCAATCATGTTTATTGTCAAAGTTCAAAGTGAATTTATTACGTTAGATTATGAGAACACACAGTCCTCTTTTATTGTCATTTAGAAATGCATACATGCATTAAAAAATGATACAATGTTTCTCTGGAGTGATATCACAGAAAACAGGACAAATCAAAGACTAACACTGACAGAACCACATAATTATAACATACAGTTACAGCAGTGCAAAGCAAAACCATAATTTGATAAAGAACAGACCATGGGCACAGTGAAAAAAAAGTCTCTAGGTCCCGAGTCGACCGACTCCCAAGTCCCCGATAGCAGGCGGCAAAAGGGAGAAACTCCCTGCCATAAACCTCCAGGCACCGTCAACTTGCCGATACCTTGGAAGCAGCTGACCCCAGCCGACACTGAGTCCGTCCATCCGAAAACCTCGAGCTTCCAACCAGCCTCTCTGACACAGCCTCTCCGACACAGCCTCCCGAGCACCATCCTCTGCCGAGCACCTTCGACCTCTCCCCAGCCGCTGAAACACGCAAAGCCGAGGGTTTCGGGGCCTTCAGCTCCGGAGATTCCGGTTACCACACAGTAGCAACGGCAGCGAAGCGGGCATTTCAGAAGTTTTCCAGATGTTCCTCCATGCTCTCACATCTGTCTCCATCAAATCAGAATTGTGCATGGTCCCTTACTTGACAAATAACAGACATCATCACCCAAGTGGCCACGTATTTTGATATGTATTTATCAAAATACATATATGTCACCATATACAACCCTGAGATTCATTTTCTTGCAGGCATACTCAATAAATCTACAATAGAATAATAACCATTATAGAATCAATGAAAGACTGCACTCTTGGAGTCTATAACCCTCTGTAGCTATTTTTGATCATGCACATTGGAGCCTCCATTCCAGTTGGTTGTTCGGTACGGCAGGTTTTTTTTCTCTTCACGCTTCTAATTATTTTTTGTCAAGCCACTTCTCCAGCTTGCGGCCGCATCGATGGACCGCGGCCAAGCCGTCTTGGACCTTGGAGAGAGGGCATGTTTGTACCAGATGGAGGACGTCCTGGGTTTGGGGCACCACGGGGCAAGCTGGGGTTTGCCGGGCGCCCTATCGGCGCAGTGTCGGCTCTGTTTTGGCATGTTGACTTCTGAGTCTATTTGCAGCTGTCCAGTTTTTCCTGGTAGCTGTAGCAAAGCCCAGGAGAAGCAAGGTGGGATCATTGATCAGGCCTCCACCGGCAGTGCGTGCTGGTGTGCCATTCAGTGTGTTCGTCATAGGAGTTGAAGTTTTTCAAGTTGTTAAAAGGTTTTCAGGAGTTGAGTCAGGAAGTTTACAAACTGGAATGTTGTTGAGCATATTTTGGATATGCTTGTAGAATTTTGCTGAAGCTGCTCTTCTATGGATCTCCGGGAGTGCTACGCCGCTCGTTGTTGGGAGCCATTGGGCAGGTGCGGATTTGGGGCTCCTGAGATAATTCTCATTGAAGTATGGGGCTGTGTATTGATGACGTTTGTGTGAGCACTTCTCTCCCAGGCGGGGGAACAATATGAGGGGTGATAGAGAAGTTCGTGGCCTAAGGTAGAAGGAGTCAATTTTGGAAAACCTAGCACAGTTATTTCTCAACATCGTCCCCTCTTACATTTACACACTTAGTCCAGCAGTTGTGGAGCATACGGATCTTGGACCTCCAGGAAGTACCCCAGCAGGGGTGATTGATAAGTTCGTGGCCTAAGGTAGAAGGAGATGAGTTATTAACTTCAAACTTTCTGCATAATCACTCAGAGTAGATCTACGTGTGCATGTAATGAGAGCTGTATAACGCATCTCCTTCTAACTCATCAGGGATGATTGATAGGTTCGTGGCCTAAGGTAGAAGGAGATGAGTTATTAACTTCAAACTTTCTGCATAATCACTCAGAGTTGATCTGTATGTGCATGTAACGAGAGCTGTATAACGCATCTCCTTCTACCTTAGGCCATGAACTATCAATCACCCCTCGTATTTAGCAACTAAGAAACATAGTGCTTGGCTAGATGTTTGTAGGATGAACTGGTTAGCACCCCATTAGGTTCCTGCTATCTTCCTGATCATGGCCATTTTGGATCTTAGTTTCTTTGCAATATTTTGAAGGTGGATCTTGTTTGAACGAGTTTGATCCAGTGTGAGTCCTAAGTACTTTGGGTGTGGCTCATTGGGAAGCTGTTTGTCATGTAGTTTGATATTAAGTTTAGGTTTGGTTAGTCGATTGTCCAGATGAAATATGGAAGTTACTGTTTTGTTGACATTTATATTTAGGAACCACTTTGAGAAGTAGTTGGATAAGGAGTTGATATCTTGGGTAAGGTTTTTTTGATGGATTTGACATTGTTCAATTAGAAGGCTATGGCCCTGTCATCAGTGTATCCAAATTTAGCAGATTTGGTTTCAGTGAGGTGCAGATTGAACAAAGCCGGAGCCAGAACTGACCCATGGGGTGATGCCGTGACCTGGATCAATACTTTGACGTCGTGTGGATGTTTGCGTGCTTCAAGGACTCCACCAGGCAATGCCAACTCAGGGCAGGGCAACCCATGTTGGATCGGCCGTGGATGAGAGGCTAGACGAAGAGTGATCCAAAACCGGATCCCGAACTTACATCTGCCTCTCCCGGGCCACACTTCATCATGAATCAGCCAGGTGGCGATGCTCCATATCAATAAGATTCAGCAGAATACTGAAGGATGATGAGGTCCTTTGTATGTTTTAACCCTTAACAGTGAAGCAGGTTGCAAACAATGGAACAAGCATAGTGAAGGCTGAGGCCACTGGTGGGTTGGAGGGATTCAACCTCCAAGATTAAAATAATTTGCATGTACCTCTTCCTTCATCTCCTTTCCCCACACCCCTCAGTTTTCTGGACTCCAAAGCCATAAAGATGGTCAGCTCTCAATCATTAATGTTCTTCTCCCTTCATCACAAAGCAAACCCCCAACCTGGCTCGTCTCAGACGTCTCAGGAGCAAGAGTCATTCCGGAAAGTGGTGGAGGAGAAGGAGGAGGAAAAGACATCTCTTCAAAATATTGCCACAGACTTGCTCATTTTCGACAGCAGTTTAAGTCTCATTCAAACACCAGCTTCTCTGATGATATAGTATTTCCTTGGAAAATAAGGGAATACCAGACTCATTTTTTGCCCTCAAATCTCTGGAGTGGAACTGAAAACCTCAGCCTTTAGATTCCGAAGCAAAGTGCTGGCAGCAAAGCCATGGCTGACACTATTTAGTGGAAACGCTTGGCGATATTAATGCTTTGATGTACTTTCATTTGCAATGGAAAGATTTATTGGTTATGAATCACATTTTACCGTGTTGTACCAAAAGCAATATTCTGATGTCTCCCCCATGCATGAACTAATCCAGAATGTGAATTATTGCTTAATATAATTTCAACAAGTGAAACAATTAATTTAACTGAACATGAGCTCATTGCAAAAAAATATTAAGTTATCAAGAACATAACACAGCTGATAGAAACTTCTCTTTATGTTAATCAGCTCAGCCTCTTTTAAATTTTAAAATATCTTGATCTTTTAAACGACACCCATCTGGATCAGAATCAGAATCAGGTTTATTATCTCTGATCCGTATTGTGAAATTTGTGGATTTGCAGCAGCATTACAGTGTAATACATAAAAATACCATAAGTTACAATAAGAAATATACTTGGAAATGATGCAAAAGGAGAGCACAATAGTGTGGTGGTGTTCATGGGTTCATGGACTGTTCTGAAACTTGATGGCAAAGGGGAAGGAGTTTATGACTTAATTAAGCCCATCACCCCTATCAGGGCATAGATTGCCAACAGCAGTTTGTCAGAGTCCTCTGTCGTGGGCTGGTCTCTCAAGTCGTGGAGCCTATATCCTAGGTGTCAATTTCAAGGCCCATTGCCAGGTATTCTTTGGGAGGGTAGGAGGTTGATCAACCCATGGATTGCAGCTTTCACCATACGACTCCTTTTTCTCGCTCAGGGATGAGGCCTCTGGAGTTTCTGTAGCTCTGGGTTCTTATGGGCCGGGGTTGCTAGCCTCATGCCCAGCACTCTAGTCACAGCCTGGCTTGGGACTATCCATGGCAGAGTTAGAAGGGAAGAAGCTGTTCTTGAGATGTCGATTGTGTGTCTTCCGGCTCCCGTACCTCCTCTCTAATGGCTGCAATGAGAATAGGGTATCTGATGGGTGTTGGAGGTCTTTGATGATGGATTCCCACCTCTTTGAGGCATCGCCTTTGGAAGATGTCCTCAGTGGTGGGAAGGGTGTCTCTGTGATGGAGCTGGCTGAGTTTACAACCTTTGCAGCTTTTTTTTCTATCCTGTGTGGTGACCCCTCCAGACCAGACAGTGATGCAACCAGTTAGGATGTTCTTTGCATGTACATCGGCAGAAATTTGCTAGAGTCCTTGGTAACAGACCGGATTTCCTTGAACTCTGAAAGAAATATAGGTGCTGGTGAGCCTTCTTCATGCCTGCATCAATATTTTTTGCCCAGGATAGATCCTATTAGATGTCGACGCACAGGAACTTGAAGCTGCTCACCCTTTCCACTGCTGACCACTCAGTGAAATCTGACATGTGTTCTCCTGACATTTCCTTCCTGAAGTCCACAATCAATTCCTTGGTCTTACTGACATTGAATGCCAGGTCGCTGTGGTTGTAAAACTTGTTGCCTTTGCCGCAGCAGCACAAAGCAATACATAAAAATAGAGAGAAAAAATATTAGTTTATGAGGACACGCAGTCCTCTTTTATTGTCATTTAGTAACGCATGCATTAAGAAACGATACAATATTCCTCTGGTGTGATATCACAGAAATATGCTAATTACAGTAAGAATTCACATATTAAATAGGTAAATTAAATAAATAGTGCAAAAATAAAAATAAAATTGTAGTGCGGTAGTCTTCATGGGTTCAATGTCCATTCAGAAATTGGATGGCAGAGGGGAAGAAGCTGTTCCTGAATCACTGAGTGTGGGCCGTCAGGCTTCTGTACCTCTTCCCAGAGAAGAGGGCACGTCCTGGGTGATGGGGGTCCTTAATGATCAATGCTGCCTTTTTAAGGGATCGCTCCCTGAAGATGTCCTGGATGCTATGGAGTCCAGTGCCCATGATAGAGCTGAGTAAGTTCACAACTTTCAGCAGCTTCTCTTGACCCTGTGCAGTAGCCATCTCCCCCAACCCCCCCACCCCACCCCCTACCATTCAGTGATGCAGCCAGTTAGAATGCTCTCCATGGTACATCTGTGGAAATCTGTGAGTGTCTTTGGTGACATACCAAATCTCCTCAAACTCCAAATGAAATATAGCCACTGTTGTGCCTTTTTTGTAGCTGCATCGATATGTGGGCCCAGGATAGATCCAGGAACTTGAAATTGCTCAGTCTTTCCTCTTCTGATCTCTCTTTGAGGTGTCCCCCACCTTCCTCCCTGCTCAGATTGGGGTGGGGTAGTTGGCGATGGGATCAATTTTCTGTGCTGTGCTAACCAAGCATTCTCCATGTGTCAGCAGTGGGAAGGAACTTCAGGAGGAATTTTGCCATTGCAAATCTCTCAGTATTGGGACAAGTCTCAATCTGCACCATTCAACAGAGATTTCCTCCCATCCTCTGCTTAATTATCTTGGAAGATCAGGAGAACTTGCGTGCCTTTCCGGGTGAGAGTTGTTGATAAAGAATTGGTCAATATTTTTCACTTTGTCCCTATCACTGAAAGAGATAATCTGGCTGCAATCACAGTGCAGATTGTGTAGACTTGCTTCCTATATTGAAACATCAGTAACACTTCCGTAGCATCTGATCTGATTAACCAAGCCCTTGATTTCCCCTTTGATATCTTTGTTCTCAATTGAAGCCATTACTTCATTTGCCTCTGGTTTCTACCCGAATAAAGTCTTTTTTTCATTAACTTAAACGTCAGGAAGGCAAATGGTTTCAGCATGGACTAAATGGGCCGAAGGGCCTGTTTCTGTGCTGTACTTCTGAATTGAATTGACTTTATTTCTTACATCCTTCGCCCATGAGAAGTAAAAATCTTTACGTTACATCTCCGTCTAAATGTGCAATGTGCAATTATAGAACAGTCTCCATGTGAACTGAACGAGCCAAGGTGAAGGAGGATGTGAAGTGACTTGATAGAGGTGTACAAATGATAAGAGGCATTGATCACACGAATAGAACATAGAACGTAGAAAACCTACAGCACAATACAGGCCCTTCGGCCCACAAAGTTGTGCCGAACATGTCCCTACCTTAGAAATTACTAGGCTTGCCTATAGCCCTCTATTTTTCTAAGCTCCATGTACTTATCCAAAAGCCTCTTAAAAGACCCTATCGTATCCGCCTCCTCCACTGTTGCCGGCAGCCCATTCCACGCACTCACCACTCTCTGAGTAAAAAACTTACCCCTAACATCTCCTCTGTACCTGCTCCCCAGCACCTTAAACCTGTGTCCTCTTGTGGCAACCATTTCAGGCGGGGGAAACAGCCTCTGACTATCCACAAGATCAATGCCTCTCATTTAGCCCAGAATAGCCCAGACTTTTTTTCCAGAGCAGCAATGGCTAATATGAAGGTCATAATTTTAAGGTGATTGGAGGAAAGTAAAGTGGGGGGATTACCAGAGGTAATTTTTTTACACCAAGAGGCATGGAGTACACAGCCAGGGGTGGTGATAGTGTCAAATAATTTAGAGATATTAAATAAACTGTTAGATAGGCACATAGATGAGAGGTAAATGGTGGGCCACGTAGAAGTGAAGGGATAGATTGATTTTACAGTAGGTTAAAAGGTAGGCATGACATTGTGGGTTGAAGAGCCTGATCAGTGCTGAAATGTTCTCAGTTCTATGAAATTAAAACTGGAAAGCTGGTGTTAAATCAGGTGGTATCTGTGAAGAGAAAAACCATTTCAGTTCAATGGTCGTTAACACATCTTAGCAAAATTAAAAGGAGAGCATGTTTCAAGAGGGAGGTTGATTATGCATTCTTGTTTGCTTACACAATTAATTACGGTTATATACAAAATATGTTAATTGCATACATCATGCTACCAGGTGATATGAGCGTGCCTCGCTTAAAGTAAAAGATGAAACTAGACCCGTATTCTTGGAATTAGTTTCATGTTTTAAAGTTACAAAACATAAAAGGAGGGGCCAAAGAAATATCAGGAATATCAGAGTAAACAGTTGCCGATTTGGAGTCCTGATGAAGGGTCTTGGCCTGAAACGTTGACTGTGTACTCTTTTCCATAGATGCTGCCTGACCTGCTGAGTTCTTCCAGCAATTTTGTGTGTATTGCTTTGGTTTTCCAGCATCTGCAGATTTTCTCATGTTTGTGACAGGAATATCAGTGACAGTGACAGTCCACCGGCAACTAATGGGCTGCCCTCTCATTCCACTGCATCCACAGCCAATACCTGTGTTGTTGTCCTCCTAGTTCTAAGGTACTAGGACCATGTTGTGAACCCTGGTGTATAATAGCAAGCCATTCAGCATTGTGCGAAGAACAGAAGCACATTGACCCTCTGTACAATAATTCAACTGAACCTTATCTGCTTTTTCCACTTTGCCCAAGAACAGAAAAGCCTACAAAAGGTGGTGGATACAGCCCAGTCCATCACACAAAATGCCCTCCCCACCATTGAGCAGATCTACAAGCTGCGCTGCCACAAGAAAGCAGCATCCATCATCAAGGACCCCCACCATCCAGGCCATGCTCTCTCCTTGCTACTACCATCAGCAAGGAGGCTACATTTTCCGATGTAACGATCTATAGTAATTATGTGACCAGAGTCTGAAGAAAGTCAATGCTATCATATTCTCCCTCGCTTTTTCCCCTCTCTCTCTGTCTCTCTTCCTCTTTCTCTGCCTGCCTATGTCTCTCTCTCTTCCTCCCTCTCTCTCTCCCAACCCTCTCTCTACCCTCTTTCTCTATTTCTCTCTCTCCTTATCTCTCTCTCTTTGTCTATGTTCGTTACAGGTGTTGTTTTTGCATTAGTGTTGCTCACGTGTCTACTAACAACTTAGATATCTTTGCACTTGCTATTCCCCTTTGTATCCTGAAGTTTGATTGCTGTCCTCTCTCCAAAGTTGTCTCTGGTTGTTACTTCTGCTGTTTGAAACAACCCCGACCCTGAGGGGTAGATGTGGGAAAGGTGTCTCTTCTAGTGGGAGTACCTACAACTGGCGGTCACCTGTTTAAAATATAAGGAGTTACCCGTGTAAGACAGCGATAAGGAAACAATGGCAGCTTGCGTGTCATATGAAGATAGGATAAGTGAGCTAGGGCACTTCTCTTTGGAGTGAAGGAGGATGAGAGGCAACTTGATAGAATTGCACAAAATGATAAGAGGCATAGATCGAGTAGATAACTAGAGACACTCTCCCAAGGCCAAAATACCTAATACCAGGGGATATAATTTTAAGGTGTTTGGAGGAAGGTATAGGCAGGGATATCAGAGGTAAGTTGTTTTTTCACACAGAGAGTTGCGGATGCTTGGAACACACTATCAAGGTTGGTGGTAGAGCCAGATGCATTAGAAAAATTTAAGACTCTTGGACCAGTTAAGTACAGGAACAGGCCCTTCATTCCACATTGTTGTGCCAAACCAATTAACTTAGTAATCAAATGGCCAACTAAATGAATCTCTTCTGCTGATACAATACCCACGTACTTATATAAGCACATAGATGAGATAAAAATGGAAGGATATGTGGGAGGAAAGACTAGGTTGATCAGCACAACACAATGAGCAGAAGGACCTGTATTGTGCTGTACTGATGCTCTAGGTTTTTAACATTGTTTTTCCCAGATGTATCATGAGTATCTGCAACTCTTCTCAGAGGGTATTGAAGGTTCAAAGATTCAAAGTACATTTGTTATAAAATAATGTATCAACTAAACAACCTTGAGATTTCGTTGCTCATAGATAGCCACAAAACAAGAAACCCGAAAGAACCCAATTAAAGAAAGAAAGAGAATAAAATTAAAATAAAAAGACCAACACCCGATGCGCAAGAGAAAGAAAAAAAACACAAATCATGAAAATAATAAAAGCCAACAACAATATTCCGAACCAAAACTGAGTCCTCAGATCCAAACCCCAGAGCAGCCTGGAGCAGGCCCAAAGCAGACATCCCACCTCTCCCGGAAGTTCCAGGAGTCTCCCACATATTGATAGCAGCTCCCTGATGCCCGCAAATTATATAAAATATCCCAGAAATCGATTTTTTTGAGAGCAAGAGAGAGAGAGAGAGCGCGAGAGAGAGAGAGAGAGCGAGAGTGAGAGCGTCATGGCAGAGTGTTCCAGAAAAAGAAAATGCAAAACGTACTTCGCCCCAGACTACACTAAAGTGTACCCCTGCCTAATAGGGGTCAAAAATAATGACAGTGTTGTTTGCTGCACTGTTTGCAACAGTGACTTTTCTATTGCCCATGGTGGGTTAAGACTGTAAAAGACATGTTGATGTGAGCTTAACAGGTGTCAATCGTTCATTAGCATAGCTAAAGTTATTTAAACTAGCTGACTAGTTGCTAAGGAGCTACTCTATTGCAGATATCACACCTCTCCTGGAAGTTCTGGGAGTCTCCAGCAAATTGAAACTACCTCCCTGAAATGAGTTTTTGCAGGGTGGGATGTCTGCCAAAGCCTCATGTCTCAGTTCATTATATTAGTGGGCACGGAGCACAATCTTCATAGCCTCAGTGCCATGGGGAGAGCAGTGACTGTCGCAGAGAATGAGCAAAATCAGCTCTCGCCCTGGATCCCAACACCCTGTCTTTTCAGTCTATCTGGACTGGCATTTAAATTGACCAAACAATGGAACAGTGAAAAGCTCTGGCACCTTAAAGAGAGGAATGAATATCATGGAGAGTGAGTGAAATCGGTTCTCACCTCAGATCTGGGACAGCATTTAAATTGTCTAAACAGCGGATGATTTAGAACCCGGTTGCAGCAAAAGGCACCAGGCCTAGGCCACGCCGCCCAGTGACTCGCTCTGGGCCCAGACTTTGCCACTCAGTCCAAAGCTGCTCTCAAGCTCTTCGAATCAGCACAGTTCCCAGACCAATCAAACCTCGCACTTGGGCCAATTATACGGGCATCAAATATCCTCTGTCCCAACTTCTCCTCTTTGCGCCCAGAGCAATCCAACCTCGCACCTGGGCCAATTGTATGGGCATCGGAACTCCATCTGCAACGATTCTGCAACACACCATCTCAGCTCATCCCCAAACTCACCTTGCCATCACTTGCCCCTTCACTGCTTGTGGCGATAATTTAACTCAATTTACCTCAGAAAAGGTATTTTAGTGATGCTTTTATTTGGATTTCTTAACTTCTTAACTACTAGTGAGCTGTCACGCGCATTTGGTAGTGCCACGTTATCTGGAATATCTTTAGAGTGCAGGGCGC
Source organism: Mobula birostris (assembly GCF_030028105.1). Taxonomy (NCBI): domain Eukaryota; kingdom Metazoa; phylum Chordata; class Chondrichthyes; order Myliobatiformes; family Myliobatidae; genus Mobula; species Mobula birostris. Next base: position 15,528,588 of record NC_092370.1, read on the forward strand.
CATGGTGGAGCGACGCTGTTACATCTTGGGGCGTTCCGGAGTTCTGAGTTCAATTCCAGTGCCATTCTGTGGAAAACCCGTGAAATACATGGGTTTTCCCCAGATGCTCTGGTTTCCCCCCACAGTCCAAAGACGAACTGGGTAGGTTAATTGGTCATTGTAAATTGTCCCAAGATATGGTACTGTGCTGTACTGTCATATGTTTCATGATTATTTTTAAAAATGTAAATAAATAAAAATCGAAAACCAATAAATTCACATAAAACACAAATTATTAAAGTCATTAAATGCCACACAAATAACTAAGGAGAGGAACTTATTCTTCCCTTTCTTTCCCGCCACCTGAGAATGTCCAATGAAATCACGGCTCTGTGCAAAACTGCCGAATCCTACCAGCCAGCTCGTACGTAATGAGGTACTTTGTACCATAAAGTTCAGAAAAGGAATCCCAGAGTTTAGCACTTAGTGACCTGTATAAATATGAATAATACGCATACAGTACAAGGTCTGTCATCGTACAGACTGTACCAGACTACTACAATGGTTAACTCAAACAACTTGGACTATTTAGTATTCTGTGAGTCCAAGTGAATCTTACCTTTATCGGTACAGCTATCAGGCTGACAGTCAAAAGTACATATTCTCTAAGAGACACTATTCCAGTGTAAAGTATGCCCACTTGAAGTTGTTCTCCTTTTTAGACAGGAGTTTTGCAACCCCTCTCTCTCTCTGCTGCCCCTCTGTGGTTTCTACTGCTCTTCTCCTCTGCGACCGCATTCTTACTAAAGCACCTTATTGCCTCCCAGTCCCTCCCTCTCGCCCCTTTGCACTGCTACCTCCACTCTGCACTCTCAGATTTGACCCAGGATCTTGACCTGAAATGCTGATCATCTCTCTGCCTCTGTAGATACTAGCTGACCCGCTGAGTTCCTCCAGCAATGTGCTTTGTGCTCCAGATCACAGCATCTGCAGCCCTTTGTGTCTCTGTGCTATGAACATCTTGGGGGATATAACTGCAATGTTTAATGTTGGTTCAAACAAAACCATGGCTTACAGGTGCAGCAACAGCATCCCATTTGATCAAAAGAAAATAGACAAACTTTTCAGAGGCCATAAGACACAGGAGCAGAATTAGGCCTTTTGACCCATTGAGTCTGCTCTGCTGTTCCATCACGACTGAATTATTATCCCTCTCAACCCCATTCTTGTCACAGTGCGTGCTGACAGACGACTGAACCCAGGTGCACGGGAACGACAAACTCCCATGTTGAGACGGAACAGAGTTTATTCATCAGAACTCCAAATGAACTTCCGGCGGCTTGTCTGAGTGACACTGCGAGACGAATCTCACACACACACACACACACACACACACAGTGATCAGTGCTAAATGGGGTCCGCTTTAAATAATCACAGAATCTAGGAAACCCGTGCCAGCCACAATTAACTTTGACAAGAGTAAACAGAACGCACAAGGACTTTACGACTCGAGATAGGACGACAATTAACAAATACAGGTGCACAGGCCGGCAGGGCTCATAACTGTTCTTCTCCTTCTCCTCTTCTCCTTTGACGCCCTTACTAATCAACAACCTATCAACCTCTGCTCTAAATATACCCAGTGACTTAGTCTCCACAGCCCTCTCTGCCGATGAATTCCACAGATTCGCTACCCTCCGGCTAAAGAACCTATTCCTCATCTCTGCTCTGATTGGACGTCGTTCTATTGTGAGGCTCTGCCCTCTGGTCCTAGACTCACCCATCATCGGAAACATCCCCTTGACATCCAGTCCATCTACTGTAGGCTTTTCAATTGTTTGCAAAACCCCAGTAAGAAACACTGAACTGTTATCCTTATTAGCAAGACAACACAGGAAGCAACAGTTTTGCTCATTCCCTATAAGAGTTCTTGCAATATAATATAAAATATTGTCCACGTTAAACAAGTCACACTACCTAGGCTTTTCCTGATGTTCATTGTCATAGTCATAGTCGTAGTCATACTTTATTGATCCCGGGGCAAACTGGTTTTCGTTACAGTTGCACCATAAATAATAAATAGTAATAAAACAATAAATAGTTAAATAGTAATATGTAAATTATGCCGGGAAATAAGTCCAGGACCAGCCTATTGCCTCAGGGTGTCTGACCCTCCAAGGGAGGAGTTGTAAAGTTTGATGGCCACAGGCAGGAATGACTTCCTATGACGCTCTGTGTTGCATCTCGGTGGAATGAGTCTCTGGCTGAATGTACTCCTGTGCCCACCCAGTACATTATGTAGTGGATGGGAGACATTGTCCAAGATAGCATGCAATTTGGACAGCATCCTCTTTTCAGACACCACCGTCAGAGAGTCCAGTTCCATCCCCACAACATCACTGGCCTTACGAATGAGTTTGTTGATTCTGTTGGTCCTTTTAATATAGCCAATTAAAAGTGTCAAAGGTGGATTTAACAAATGTATTATTGACAATAAGTGAAAAACATCAAAGCTTAAGCCTCCGGGTCCAACATATAATTCTCCGTAATTTCCGCCACCTCCAACGGGATCCCACCACTAAGCACATCTTTCCCTCCTCCACTCTCTCTGTCTTCTGCAGGGATCGCTCCCTACGTGACTCCCTTGTCTATTTGTACCCCCCCCCCCCATCCCTTCCCACCGATCTCCCTCCCGGCACTTATCCTTGTAAGCAGAACAAGTGCTACACATGCCCTTACACTTCCTCCCTCACTACCATTCAGGGCTCCAGACAGTCCTTCCAGATGAGGCAACACTTCACCTGTGAGTCAGCTGGGGTGATATACTGCGTCCGGTGCTCCCGATGCGGCCTTCTATATATTGGCGAGACCCGATGCAGACTGGGAGATCGTTTCGCTGAACACCTACACTCTGTCCGCCACAGAAGGCAGGATCTCCCAGTGGCCACACTTTTTAATTCCACGTCCCATTCCCATTCTGATATGTCTATCCATGGCCTCCTCTACTGTCAAGATGAAGCCACTCTCAGGTTGGAAGAACAACACCTTATATTCCATCTGGGTAGCCTCCAACCTGATGGCATGAACACTGACTTCTCTAACTTCCGTTAATGCCCCACCTCCCCTTCATACCCCATACCTTATTTATTTATTTACCCCCTTTTTCTCCCTCTGTCCCTCTCACTATACTCCTTGCCCATCTTCTGGGCTTCCCCCCCCCCTTTCTTTCTCCCTAGGCCTCCCGTCTCATGATCCTCTCATATCCCTTTTGCCTATCACCTGTCCAGCTCTTAGCTCTATCCCTCCCCCTCCTGTCTTCTCCTGTCATTTTGGATCTCCCCCTCCCCCTCCCACTTTCAAATCTCTTACTAGCTCTTCCTTCAGTTAGTCCTGACGAAAGGTCTCAGCCTGAAACGTTGACTGTACCTCTTCCTAGAGATGCTGCCTGGCCTGCTGCGTTCACCAGCATTTTTGTGTGTGTTGTCAAAGCTTAAACAATTAGGTTTTACCTATTAATTGATCAGTGTCTATTTTTAATTTGTCTACCTAACTTGTGTCATACTCTAAAGTCACAGGAAGAGTCTGCAGACACACAGTACTGGATGAAATAAACATCAGAGAAGACGACCTTGTCTTTAATGTCTGACTTCCACAGACCACAGCCTCTATCTGGCCTCACTATGTCACTTCAAGAATGCAATCTACGGACAGAGGAATTAAAGAGAAAAATATTAACTCTTATTGAGGAAAAGAATGAATGAAGATTGCTTGGAAGCTCCAGAATGATCAAATGTCCTCCATGAGATCATGCTAAATGGTTGCCAAGTCCCAATACCAACATTCATTCCATATGAAGCAATATCTGTCACAATTTGGAGTTATCCAAATTTCATTTTAATTTTAATGCCTACCATGTACCTATGTTCACTGCAATGTTCAGAACCGATGTAGATTGCGAGATCGCTTTGCTGAGCACCTCAGCTCCGTCTGCAAAAGCGGAATTTCCCGATAGCCAACCATTGAATTTCGTATACCCATTCCAGTTCCAACATGTCAGTCCATGGCCTCCTCTTCTACCACGATGAGACCACTCGCAGGTGGGGGGAGCAGCACCCCATATCGTGTCTAGGTAGCCTCCAGCCTGATGGCATGAACATCAGTTAGAGGCTTCCTAGGCCCCAACCTGGTTATATTTTCCCCTCTCCATTCCCTCTCCTTTACTTCCCCACTCCGGCCCCTTACCTCTTCTTTTCATCTGCCTATCACCTCCCACTGGTGCCCCTCCTCCTTCCTTTTCTCCCATGACCCACTCTCCTCTCCTATCAGATTCCTTTTTCTTCAGCCCTTTGCCTCTTCCCCCTATCACCTCCCAGCTTCTTACTTCATCCCCCTCCCCCACCCACCTGGTTTCACCTATCAGAAACTAGCTTCTGCTGCCAACCCACCCCTCATTTTCTTATTCTGAAATCTTCCCCTTTCTTTTCTGGTCGTGATGAAGGGTCTCAGCCTGAAACGTCGACTGTTGATCTGTTTCCATAGATGCTGCCTGACCTGCTGAGTTCCTCCAGCATTTTGTGTGGTCGTAGTGACATCATTAAACAGTTTCATCATGGAAACTATGTCCAATAAAATAGAACACTGGCCTTAATCCTATGCCCACACAACGCAATCCAGTAAAACACCCCAATGCTGTGGGGCATCCAGTCTTTCTACCAGCATTTTCCACCTACACGCTGGTCACATCAGTGTATGAGAGTCATAGAACAATACAGAACAGAATCATTTGAACAACCATTGTGCCCACCCATCTTGTCTCAACTTAAGGCCTTCAGCCAGTAGCACTCTAGCCTTGCATACTTTTTTTTTCAAGGTCAAAGTCAAAGTAAATTTATTATCAAGGAAATATATGTTACCTTGAGATTCATTTTCTTGCAGGAATTCACAAGAAAATAAAGAAATATGATAGAATTTATGAAAAAGAATACATAAAAAGACTGACAAATAACAACAACCAATCAAAGGACGAATGCGTAAAAGAAGAGAAATTATGCAAATAAAGAATTAAATAATACTGTGAACATTGAGTTCTGGAGTTGTTTGAAAGTGAGTCTGCAGGTTGTGGAATCAGTTCAGTGTCGAGGTGATTGAAGTTATCCACTCCTGATGATTGTGGAGTAATAACTCTTCCTAAACCAAGAGTTGTGGGACCTAAGGCCTCTGCACTTGCTGCTCATTGCTCATAGAGAGAAGAGGGCATGGCCTGGATTGTAGTATTTTCAGTGTGCACATTGATTTTTCTATCATTTTTACCTCTTAAAAACATTTTTCTAACTTGTTGTAGAAACATAGGAACACAGAAAATAGGTGCAGGAGTAGGCCATTTGGCCCTTCGAGCCTGCACCGCCATTCAGTATGATCATGGCTGATCACCCAACTCAGAACCCTGTACCAGCCTTCCCTCCATACCCCCTGATCCCTTTAGCCACAAGGGCCATTTCTAACTCCCTCTTAAATACAGCCAATGAATTGGCCTCAACTGTTTCCTGTGGCAGAGAATTCCACAGATTCACCACTCTCTGTGTGAAGAAGTTTTTCCTCATCTTGGTCCTAAAAGGCTTCCCCTTTATCCTCAAACTGTGACCCCTTGTTCTGGACCTCTCCAACATCGGGAACAATCTTCCTGCATCTAGCCTGTCCAATCCCTTTAGGATTTCACATCAAAGTTGCTGGTGAACGCAGCAGGTCAGGCAGCATCTCTAGGAAGAGGTGCAGTCGATGTTTCAGACTGAGACCCTTCGTCAGGACTAACTGAAGGAAGAGTGAGTAAGAGATCTCTTACTAACTCTTCCTTCAGTTAGTCCTGACGAAGGGTCTCGGCCTGAAACGTCGACTGCACCTCTTCCTAGAGATGCTGCCTGGCCTGCTGCGTTCACCAGCAACTTTGATGTATGTTGCTTGAATTTCCAGCATCTGCAGAATTCCTGTTGTTTGCCCTTTAGGATTTTATACGTTTCAATAAGATCCCCCTTCAATCTTCTAAATTCCAGAGAGTATAACCCTAGTCGATCTAGTCTTTCATCATATGAAAGCCCTGCCATCCCGGGAATCAATCTGGTGAACCTTCTTTGTACTCCCTCTATGGCAAGAATGTCTTTCCTCAGATTAGGGGACCAAAACTGTGTACAGTACTCCAGGTGTGGTCTCACCAAGGCCTTGTACAACTGCAGTAGTACCTCGCTGCTCCTGTACTCGAATCCTCTTGCTATGAATGCCAGCATACCATTCGCCTTTTTCACCGCCTGCTGTACCTGCATGCCCACTTTCAATGACTGGTGTATAATGACACCCAGGTCTCATTGCACCTCCCCTTTTCCTAATCGGCCACCATTCAGATAATCTGTTTTCCTGTTTTTGCCACCAAAGTGGATAACCTCACATTTATCCACATTAAATTGCATCTGCCATGAATAATTTGAACAATCAAATTGTTCAACCAAATTTGAACAATGTGGACTTGTGAGTGCATGAATGGTATGACTCTATGGTCATGAGCTGACAAAGAATGAGGAAAAATCTTCCACAAGATATAGGAGCTGAATTAGTCCATTTAGCCCATTGGGTCTTCATTCCATCATGGCTTATTTATTATCCCGCTCAATTCTCTTCTCTTGCCTCTCCCTGTAACCATTGACACCCTGACTAATAAAGAACACATCAACTTTCTCTTTAAATATACCCAATAACTTGGCTTCCACAGCGGCCTCTGGCAATGAATTCCACAGATTCACCACTCTCTGGCTAAAGAAATTCCTCCTCAACTCTATTCTAAAGGGGCGTCCTTCTATTTTGAGGCTGTCTCCTCTGGTGTTAGACTCAACCACTATTTGAATCATCCTCTCCATGTCCACTCTATCTAGCCCTTTCAAAGTAATCTACGTTCGCCTTGTAGAAAGTACCTTGCTTATGCAGCTGCCCCTACAATCCAATTGCTTATCTTGGTAGGAAGAAAAGCCACAGGTTTGGCAGAATAATAAATTTGCTAGGTGAATTAACAAACAAATACAACGCATGGCACAGTAATGGCTCAAATAGACCAACAGGGAAAATTTTACCAGGAGTGTGTGTGTGTGTGTGTGTGTGTGTGTGTGTGTTGCTCTGGATTTCCAGCATCTGCAGAATCTCTTGTGTTTCTGATTGAAAGTAGGCTGTCTTGACTGCGAGGAAATGTATTGATTGTATAAGATGTGGCAAATGAGGGGGTGGATGAAGGTTGGGCAGTAGATGATGTCTATGTTCAGGTTCAGATTCAGGTTTAATTATCACCTATATCGAAACATACAGTGAAATGTGGTTTTTTTATTAACAACCAACATCCAGTGATGTGCTGGAGGCAACTTTCAAATACTGCTACACATCCTAGCACCAACATAGTATGTTCACCATGCTCAAAAGAACAACACAGAACACAGCAGACAGAACATACCAAGCAGCAGAGCAACAACAGCAATATAAACTCTGTTCTTCCTTCCCATCCACCCAGCCATGCGCATACACAGTCCTCTAATCCCAGGACAGGCCACCTTCCGACTGTGATCTCCAGTAGGCTCATGGATTCACAGATATTGGGCCTTCAACTTCCTCAGTGGACTTCTAAAAATTCGCAGACTTGGGACTCCGGCCTTGATTTCTGGACTTCTGATTGATCTTTGGGTTTTGATATTTGATATCAAACCAACTTCAAACTCTGGACTCACCAGTAACGGGACCCATAATGGCCTCTCTGGTCTGCCGGCTTGACATCCGAACATGTTCACGACACTGGCCCTTGAACACGGAGCAGAGGCTTACACTCAGCCTGACCTCTGATTTCCCCTTGTCCCGAACCTGACCACTAACACTCTCTTTGTCCCCAAAACCATCTGAAATAGGGGAGTGACTACTGTACAGGAATGAAATAGGCTGCAGAAAGTTGTGAACTCAGTCAGCTCCATCACGGGCCTCCCCAGCATCCAGGACATCTCCAAGGTGGCATCCATCACTGAGAACAACAATCAATAAGATTGATGGGTTGGAGCACAGAGAGGAAGTGGAGCGGCTGGTGGACTGATGTGAGAAGAACAACCTAAGGCTGATCGCGTAGAAAACAATTGTGGACTTCGAGAAGGTGCTGATGAACCAGCTCCCTCTGCAACTACATGGCTCCTCTGTAGAGAGAGTTAAGTGCACCGAGTTCCTGGGAGCCCACATCATGGACGACCTCACCTGGTCCCTTAATATCATCTCCCTAAACAAGAAGGCACAGCAGCGCCTCCACTTCTTAAGGAAATCGAGGAAAGTGAGGTCCCCCACCCCCATTTTTAATGCCCTTTACAAGATATTCCATCGACAGCATCCTGGCGAGCTGCATCTCCATCTGGTATGGGAGCAGCCGAGCATCGGAGTGGATGTCCCTACAAGTGAGAATGGCTGAGAGGATCAAAGAGGTCTCCCTACCATCCATCGGGGACGTTTACCAGGAGTGCTGAGTACGTAGGACCCTTAATCTTATTAAGGATCGCACCCATCCAACCAGCATCGTCTTTGATTTTCCACCATCAGGCAGGAGACTCTGATGAATAAACACAAGAATGGTCAGGATGGGAAACAGTTTCTTCCCTCAAGCCATTAGGCCTCTGAACTCCCTGGTGTCACTGGTTAATCTGTTCTGTACCTTACAATATTTGACTTATGCACTTTAGTTTGTTTATTTATGTGTAGATTTTATCCTTACCTTCATAAGTTATTGTTTATTATATGAGTGTTATGTGTACTACTGTGCTTTACACCCTGGCTCGGAGACATTGTTTCGTTTGACGGTATACATGGCTGAGGCCGATACTGCTTGGCACCAACATGGTACTCCATGGTACACCAACTTGGCACTCGCATGAGTTACCACTCAACATTGAACTCAATGTAGGGCTGCCTTAGAGACTCCTGCTCCATTTTTTTTTCTCGGGGTTTACTCCTGAAGCCTTCCCCATGAGTGGGTATAGCCACCAGGCTGTGGAGGTTTGAGATTAGAGTTTTTCTTCTCCTAGATGAGCTACCAACCATGGCTGACAAGCCCCTTCTGCCCGAAGTGACTGGTGTTAAGATGGTGAGAGTGCAGAATTTGTATGTTCCTGTCAGGATTAAAGGCTAAGTGAATAGGAATAAGGAACCTTGGTTCTCAAGGGATATTGCAACTCTGATAAAGAAGAAGAGGGAGTTGTATGACATGTATAGGAAGCAGAGAGTAAATAAGGTGCTTGAGGAGTATAAGAAGTGCAAGAAAATACTTAAGAAAGAAATCAGGAGGGCTAAAAGAAGACATGAGGTTGCCCTGGCAGTCAAAGTGAAGGATAATCCAAAGAGCTTTTACAGATATATTAAGAGCAAAAGGACTGTAAGGGATAAAATTGGTCTTCTTGAAGATCAGAGTGGTCGGCTATGTGCGGAACCAAAGGAAATGGGGGAGATCTTAAATAGGTTCTTTGTGTCTGTATTTACTAAGGAAACTGGCATGAAGTCTATGGAATTAAGGGAAACAAGTAGTGAGATCCTGGAATCTGTATAGATCGAAAAGGAGGAGGTCCTTGCTGCCTTGAGGAAAATTAAAGTGGATAAATCCCCGGGATCTCACAGGGTGTTCCCTCAGACCTTGAAGGAGACTAGTGTTGAAATTGCAGGGGCCCTGGCAGAAATATTTAAAATGTCGCTGTCTACAGGTGAGGTGCCGGAGGATTGGAGAGTGGCTCATGTTGTTCCGTTGTTTAAAAAAGGATCGAAAAGTAATCCGGGAAATTATATGCCAGTAAGTTTAACGTCGGTAGTAGGTAAGTTATTGGAGGGAGTACTAAGAGACAGAATCTACAAGCATTTGGATAGACAGGGACTTATTAGGGAGAGTCAACATGGCTTTGTGCTTGGTAAGTCATGTTTGACCAATCTATTGGAGTTTTTCGAGGAGGTTACCAGGAAAGTGGATGAAAGGAAGGCAGTGGATATTGTCTATATGGACTTCAGTAAGGCCTTTGACAAGGTCCCGCATGGGAGGTTAGTTAGGAAAATTCAGTCGCTAGGTATACATGGAGAGGTGGTAAATTGGATTAGACATTGGCTCAATGGAAGAAGCCAAAGAGTGGTAGTAGAGAATTGCTTCTCCGAGTGGAGGCCTGTGACTAGTGGTGTGCCACAGGGATCAGTGCTGGGTCCATTGTTATTTGTCATCTATATCAATGATCTGGATGATAATGCTGTAAATTGGATCAGCAAATTGCTGATGATACAAAGATTGGAGGTGTAGTAGACAGTGAGGAAGGTTTTCAGAGCCTGCAGAGGGTCTTGGACCAGCTGGAAAAATGGGCTGAAAAATGGCAGGTGGAGTTTAATACAGACAAGTGTGAGGTATTGCACGTTGGAAGGACAAACCAAGGTAGAACATACAGGGTTAATGGTAAGGCACTGAGGAGTGCAGTGGAACAGAGGGATCTGGGAATACAGATACAAAATTCCCTAAAAGTAGCGTCACAGGTAGATAGGGTCGTAAAGAGAGCTTTTGATACATTGGCCTTTATTAATCAAAGTATTGAGTATAAGAGCTGGAATGTTATGATGAGGTTGTATAAGGCATTGGTGAGGCCGAATCTGGAGTATTGTGTTCAGTTTTGGTCACCAAATTACAGGAAGGATATAAATAAGGTTGAAAGAGTGCAGAGAAGGTTTACAAGGATGTTGCCGGGACTTGAGAAACTCAGTTACAGAGAAAGGTTGAATAGGTTAGAACTTTATTCCCTGGAGCGCAGAAGAATGAGGGGAGATTTGATAGAGGTATATAAAATTATGATGGGTATAGATAGAGTGAATGCAAGCAAGCTTTTTCCACTGAGGCAAGGGGAGAAAAAAACCAGAGGACATGGGTTAAGGGTGAGGGGGGAAAAGTTTAAAAGGAACATTAGTGGGGGCTTCTTCACACAGAGAGTGGTGGGAGTATGGAATGAGCTGCCAGACGAGGTGGTAAATGCAGGTTCTTTTTTAAGATTTAAGAATAAATTGGACAGATACATGGATGGGAGGTGTATGGAGGGATATGGTCCTTGTGCAGGTCAGTGGGACTAGGCAGAAAATGGTTCGGCACAGCCAAGAAGGGCCAAAAGGCCTGTTTCTGTGCTATAGTTTCTGTGGTTTCTATGGTTTCTATGGTGGTAGCCTGCTTTGCCTCTTCTCTTGTCAGTACAAATGATTCCACCGGACTTAGAAGCTAAGCCACACGTGAAAGCCAGGAGCTGAGCTTGTTTGTCAGAGGCTATTTGAGGCACACGACATTGGGAGCATTTAATAGGTAGTGAGAACTTGTTCCCAGTACCACCCCTCAACAATAGCAACCTTAAGGACCTTGTAGATTTACATCTATTAAGAATTTGCTGTGGAGTGTTGGTTGGGACGTGACATGCAACAACAAAAAACCATAATATTCAACAATTATAAGAATAAAAAATGATGTAAAAATGACGATGAACTCTTCTGCCAATGACAAGTAACCTGCCCATGACAATAACATGTTCTTTAATGACTGACCTCACGATCTGAAGCTCACTATCTCACTCACCTGAGGTAGGAGCTAGGCTGTACTTGTACAGTGAGTGATAGCATTAACATCACCAAAAACAGGAACTGAAAGAGCAGGGAAGAGAATTATAGTCACAGAGTCATAGAAAAGTACAGTGAAGAAACAGGTGCTTCAGCCCATGTAGTTTGTGGCGAACCATTTAAGTGTTTGCTTGTTTTTGCCTGTTGTGCTCCATATCTGCTATGTGCGGCTACGTGCGCTCTATCTGTGAGCTTCTCGGTGATTTGCTGTGCTGTGTGATGAACTGAAACTGAGGCTTGTGGGCCTACTCCTGGAGTATTGGCTCATTTTGGTTCTCAATGCTGTTGTTTGCTTTTATTGTTTGCATGATTTATGTTTTTTTTCTCTCTCTGCACAATGGGTGTTGGCCTTACTTTGCGACTGCCTGTAAGCAGATAATCTCAATTTAATTTATAAATACCTTGATAGTAAATGTACTTGAACTTTGTGAAGCAGTTATAAAAGGTGCTGTTATATTTAAAGTCATATTTGAAATGAGAACTCAAAATTATTCTTTTTGTGGCCCGATAGAGTTTTTATTCCATTGTAATCCGCAGTGAATAAATTTTCACACTATTAGTGATTCACCCCATTCTGAATCCACATCAAAAATGTCCTCAAAATGCCAATGAATGGCTGCAAGTGTCAGAAGGAGAGAAGGGGTGCCCATTTTGTTTTAACCATTGCCCTCTTGTTTGGCTGGTTGGGAACTGGTGGCGATTCTGAAAGAGGCAAGTGGGATTGCAGAGAGAAGAAGATGTTTTTTATCTTCAAAAGGTGATTCCTCAAGAAGGCGGCATCCATCATTAAGGACCTTCACCATCCAGGACATGCCCTCTTCTCAGTACCACCATCCGGGTGGAGAGATACCGTTTCTTCCCTTCCACTATCATATTTCTGAACAGACCACAAACCCGTGAACATAACCTCACTATTTTGCAATGATTTCTCAAACTTCTGATAATCGCCTCCCCCTCCCCACCATTCTCCATTCCTGTTTCCCTCTCTCATCTTATCTCCTTAACTGCCCATCACCTCCCTCTGGTGCTCCTCCCCACTTCCCTTTCTTCCAGTCTTCTGTTGTCTCCTATCATATTCCAGCCCTTTATCTCTTCCACCAATCAACTTCTCAGCTCTCTACTTCAGCCCCTCCCCCTCTCCCGGTTTCACCTATCGCCTGCCATCTTGTACTTCTTCCTCCCCTCCTCCCACCTTCTTATTCCGACTTCTCCCCTTCCTTTCCAGTTGTGCCGAAGGGTCTCAGCCCGAAACGTAGACTGTGCTCTTTTCCATAGGTGCTGCCTGGCCTGCTGAGTCCCTCCAGCATTTTGTGGGTGTTGCTTTGGATTTCCAGCGTCTGCAGATTTCCTTGTGTTTGGCTTACTATTTTGCTCCTTTTGCAGTAGTTATTTACGTTTAATGCATTTACTACTGTGACTTGTATTGCATTGTACTGCTCTCGCAAAGCAACAAATTTCATGACATACATATGTCAGTGATAATAAACCTGATTCTGATTTGCAGAAGGTGCATTAAATCACAGAACTGAGTAACAAGAAAGTGATGAATGAGAAAGGTATGAACAAGAAAGGTGATTTTAACTTTCCACATATTGACTGGGAATGCCACACTGTAAAAGGACTAGATGGGACGGAGTTTGTCAAATGTGTTCAGGAAAATTTCCTTCACCAATATTTAGAAGTCCCAATGAGAGAGTATGTAATACTAGAGCTACGATTAGGGAATGAGACAGGGCAGATGACAGAAGTTTGTGGGAGAACACTGCATCGAGTGACCACAATGCCATTATTTTCAAAATAAATGTATGCAAAGAGATAGGTCTGGTCTGTGAGTTGAGATCCTAAATTGGAGTAAGACGATTTTGATGGTATTAGGAATGACCTGACAAGTGTGGATTGGGACGGGCTATTTTCTGGCAAAGGTGTACTTGGAGAGTGAGAAGCCTTCAAAAATGAAATTCTGAGAGTACAAAGCTTGTAAATGCCTGTCAGAGTAGAAGGTAAAGGTAGCAAGTGTAGAGAACCTTTTTTTTCAAGAGAAATTGGGGCCCTGGTTAGGAGAAAAAAGGAGGTGCTTAGTGGGTATAGGCAAGTAGGAACACATGAGGCGCCTATGGAGTCCAAGAAATGCAACAGAACACTTAGAAAGAAATCAGAAAGGCTAAAAGAAGGCATGAAGTTACTTTACTTTATACTTTATTGTCACCAAACAATTGATACTAGAACGTACAATCATCACAGTGATATTTGATTCTGCGCTTCCCACTCCCTGGATTACAAATATTAAATATTTAAAATATTAAAAATAGTAAAAATTAGTAAATATTAAAAATTGAAATTATAAATCATAAATAGAAAATAGAAAAATGGAAAGTAAGGTAGTTCAAAAAGGCCGAGAGGCAGGTCCGGATATTTGGAGGGTACGGCCCAGATCCGGGTCAGGATCTGTTCAGCAGTCTTATCACAGTTTGAAAGAAGCTGTTCCCAAATCTGGCCATACGAGTCTTCAAGCTCCTGAGCCTTCTCCCGGAGGGAAGAGGGATGAAAAGTGTATTGGCTGGGTGGGTCGTGTCCTTGATTATCCTGGCAGCACTGCTCCGACAGCGTGCGGTGTAAAGTGAGTCCACGGACAGAAGATTGGTTTGTGTGATGTGCTGCGCCGTGTTCACGATCTTCTGCAGCTTCTTTCGGTCTTGGATAGGACAACTTCTATGCCAGGTTGTGATGTACCCCAGAAGAATGCTTTCTACGGTGCATCTATAAAAATTAGTGAGGGTTTTGGGGGATAGGCCAAATTTCTTTAGTTTTCTCAGCAAGTGAAGGTGCTGGTGGGCCTTCTTGGCAGTGAACTCTGCTTGGTTAGACCAAGTCAGGTCACTTGTGATATTGACCCCGAGGAACTTAAAGCTTTTGACCTGTTCCACTTGCGCACCACCGATGTAAATTGGGTCGCGCAGTCCGCTACTCCTGCTGAAGTCAAACACCAATTCCTTCGTCTTGCTGACGTTGAGGGATAGGTTATTGTCTTTGCACCATGCCACCAGGTTCTTAATTTCCTCTCTGTACTCAAACTCATTATTACCTGAGATACGGCCTACAATAGTTGCTCTCGCAGACAGGGTGAAGGGGAGTCATAAGGGATTCTACGGGTATGATAAGAACAAAAGGATTGCAAGGGACAAAACTGGTCCTCTGGAAGACCAGAATGGTAATGGAAATCCAAGTGTAGAGCCAGAGCAGATGGGGGAGATCGCAAATGAATTCTTCGCATCTGTATTTACTCAGGAGGCGGATACAGAAGTGAGACAAAACAGTATCAACTTCATGGACGCTATACAAATTACAGAGGAGGAGGTGTTATCCTAAGGCAAATAAGGGTAAATAAATCTGGAGAGACTGAACAAGGTGTTCTGTTGGACTGTATGGGAGGCAAGTGCAGAAATTGTTGAGGCCCTAGCAGAGATATTTTAAAGATCCTTAGTGACAGGGGAAATACCAGAGGTTTGGAGGTTAGCCAATGTTGTTCCGCTGGTTAAAACAGGTTCTAAAAATATACAAGTATCCTCTGGACCAGATATATAAGTATTTGGATAGACATGGTCTGACTAAGGATAGTCATGCGCGGGGGGTTGTGCTGTATGACTCTAAGATGCTAGCACATTGATGGGACTGAGTTCAAAAGTGGCAGAGGGTTGTAAAGTCAGACAGCTCCATCATGGGCACTAGTCTTCACAGCATCTCCAAATGCTCGAAAAGGCAGCGTTCATCATTAAGGACCCCCACCACCCAGGACATGCCCTCTCCTCAATACTGCCATCAAGGAGTGGTACAGGAGCCTGAAAGGAACACAATGGTGTAAAAACAGTTTCTTCTCCTCCATCATCAGATTTCTGAATGGTCCATGAACCCACAAACACTACCTCATTACTTTCCTCTCTTTTTGCACTACTAATTTATTTTATTTATATCAGTCATGCAAAAGAGACCACTCTTTCTGTAGTATACAGTACTCTGCGAAAGTCTTAAGCACTTGTCAAAGAATTCCATAAAGTGGATATGCTTTCAAAAATAATGAAATGAAAAGTTTTAAAATCTCATAAAATGCACTATAAAGAACACTAAACAGTAAAAAACTAATTCAAATCAATATTTAACGTCACCACCCTTTGCCTTTAAGATGGCATCTTAATTGCCCTGTCATGCGGTTTTATAAGAAAATCAGCTGGTAGGTTGTTCCAAGCATCTTGGAGAACGTGCCACAGTTCTTCCGCAGATTCCTTCTGTCTTTCCAGATAATCCTAGACAGCTGAGATCAGGGCTTTGTGGAAGTCATACCATCTGAAACCATATTAAAAATATCCATGGTGCCTAAGACTTTTGCACAGTACTGTAGTAATTTTATGTATTGCACTGTACTGCTGCCAGAAAAACAAAAAAATCATAATATATGTTAGTGACGATAAACCTGTTTCTGATATGAATCTCTATTGTGGACTGAAAGTGGGAAGGGGACAGAGAGAGGGGAATCATGGTGGGGAAAGGGGGAAGGGAGCAGAATGCACCAGCGAGACATTCTGTGATTATCAATAAAGCAATTGTTTGGAATCGAATGACCTTGCCTGGTGTCTCAGAGCCGGGTGTCTCTGCGTTCTCGTCACCTCCACCACCCCAGCACTCCTTCTCTGCCACCAGTCCCACACCCCTCCCGTGGCACTCCATCCTCACCATTCTCGCCAGATTTAAAAACTCACTCTCTGCTCCACGTTGACAAATACAGGTCTGTGCAAAGGTCTTAGACACCCTAGCTATATATAGCTATAAATACATGTGTCTAAGACTTTTACAACAGTGACAATAAAATTGTTCTGATTCTGCTAGTCCTGGTCAATTGCTCATTTTTTATTTTCTATTTCTGGATATGTGACATACTTGTTCTGTTTTATAACTACAAAACAATAAACTAATTCAAAGGAAGACATGGAAGTACGGGATTGTGGGCGGGTCCAACTCGTGCTTACTTTAAGTGAGGCACACAAGTATCATGTGACAATGTATGCAATTCATGTATTTATACATATAACCTGTAATCAATTATTTAAGCAAAGAAGAATGTTTAATCAAGCCATATATATACAATATTACACAAATATTACTGAAATATTAAATGCACAACAATATTCACTGAATGTAATATGTTAAATTTTTATCTAGTTAGTGGAATAAATACGCTACAGCTTAATAAGCGGGTAAGTTGCAAAATTATTCAACCACTTGGATAAAAATAATGATTATTTCTTTTCTGCAAAGCAAAGTGCTTCTATCATGTTCTCTTACAGGCAGTACAGCGACAGGCCTAAATGCAAACAGTCGATTCTGAAATATTAAATTTGATTGCTGTAATAATTCTCAGCCTATGATGCCTCAACAGTCTGCAATGTTTAAAAACATATATTTTTTTGTTCTCACAAAGCTGAAGAATGGTCACACACATATTGCTAAAGGAACTCAGCAAGTCAGGCAGCATCTGTGGAGGGGAATAAAGAGTTGACGTTTCGAGCTGAGACCCTTTGTCACGACTGGAAAGGGAAGGAGTAGACGCCAGAATGGAAGGGTAAGGGGAGGGGAAGAAGCAGGAAGTGGCAGATGATAGAAGAATCCAGGTGAGGGAAGGATGGCAGCCGGGAGGAAGGAAAGGGACAAAAAGGGATGTGGCACAGGCTGGAAGTAACATAGAAACATAGAAAACTACAGCACAATACAGGCCCTTCGGCCCACAATGCTGTGCCATACATGTACTTACTTTAGAAATTACCTAGGGTTACCCATAGCCCTCTATCTTTCTAAGCTCCATGTACCTATCCAGGAGCCTCTTAAAAGACCCTGCCACCTCTACCACAGTTGCCAGCAGCCCATTCCATGCACTCACCACTCTCTGCGTGAAAAACTTACCTCTGATATACCTACTTCCAAGCACCTTAAAACTGTGCCCTCTCACGTTAGCCATTTCAGCCCTGGGATAAAGCCTCTGATTATCCACACGATCAATGCCTCTCATCATCTTATACACTTCTATCAGGTCACCTCTCATCCTCCGACGCTCCAAGGACAAAAGGCCAAGTTCACGCAACCTATTCTCATAAGGCATGCTCCCCAATACAGGCAACAGCCTTGTAAGTCTCCTCTGCACCCTTTCTATAGTTTCCACATCTCTCCTGTAGTGAGGTGACTAGAGCTGAGCACAGTACTCCAAGTGGGGTCTGACCAGGTCTGATACAGCTTTAACATTATCTCTTGGCTCTTGAACTCAACCCCACAGTTAATGAAGGCCAATGCACCATATGCCTTCTTAACCACACAGTCAACCTGTACAGAAACTTTGAGTATCCTATGGACATGGACCCCAAGATCTCTCTGATCCTCCACACTGCCAAGAATCTTACCATTAATACTATATTCTGCCATCATATTTGACCTACCAAAATGAACCACCTCACACTTATCTGGGTTGAACTCCATCTGCCACTTCTCATCCCAGTTTTGCACCCTATCAATGTTCCGCTGTAACCTCTGACAGCCCTCTACATCATCCAGAACACTTCCAACCTTTGTATCATCAGCAAATTTACTAACCCATCCCTCCACTTCCTCATCCAGGTCATTTATAAAAATCAGAAAGAGTACGGGTCCCAGAACAGATCCCTGAGGCACACCACTGGTCACCGACCTCCATGCAGAATATGACTCATCTACAACCACTCGTTGTCTTCTGTAGGCAAGCCAATGCTGGATCCACAAAGCAAGGTCCCCTTGGATCCCATGCCTCCTTACTTTCTCAATGAGACTTGCATGCAGTAACTTATCAAATGCCTTGCTGAAATCCATATACAATACATCTACAGCTCTACCTTCGTCAATGTGTTTAGTCACATCCTCAAAAAATTCAAAAAATTCAATCAGGCTCGTAAGGCCTCTACAGAATCCAGCTATTTATATATTCTCGGCAACTAGGTGAAATAGTAAGTAGAGAAATATCTTATTGGAATTCTGTAGCATTGCGGTACAGGAGCCTTAGGTCCCACACCAGCAGGTTCAGGAACAGTTATTACCCTTCAACCATCAGGCTCCTGAACCAGTGTGGGTAACTTCACTCACCCCAACACTGAACCAATCACAGAACACAGCCTATGGACTTAATTTTAACGACTCTACAACTCACTTTCTCAATATTATTTATTTATTTGTATTTATTCATTTATGTGTGTATTTGGTTGTTTGTCTATTTATTATTTTGTATTTGCACACTTCTTTTTCATATTGGCTGCTTTTGTGTGGAGGTTTTCATTGAATTTATTGTATTCCTCAGTTCTACTGTGAATTCCTGCAAGAAAATGAATCTCAGGGTAGCATATGGTGACATACACGGTAGGTACTTTGATAATAAAGTTACCTTGAACTTTGATATTATAGTTCACATAACTTTAAAGCACAATCGAGAGGGATAATGTGCCATGCTTCACAGTAAAGTCAATTATTTCTGGCTTCTCAAATTTAAAGAAATCTCATTTTGATTTTCTTCACTGGTATGAATTGAACTGTGAAAAACAATTTTCAGGTTAGGACTCATTATTTTTACAGTGGCATTCTCAGTCAGCCTAATATTTGGCAGGGGAAAGAAAAGCATTTGTCTGAATTTTAACCGCAGATATCCTGAAAGAAAAGTGGGATGATTTACAGGACTAAAACCCAACTCCAGGGTTGGGAAAGAGAGCATATATGCCAGTGATGCTTATTGGAGTTAAGATTTTTGATGGCATCCCAGCCTGAGTCTCTGTCCTGTGAGACAGAAGCAACGTAAGTCTTCACTGATCCTTCAATAAGGTACAATTTGCTGTTTGGTTCTCACTTCCTAAGGGGCAATGGTTGTATTCAAATGTTATAGTTCTGAAAATCTCTCTTGGAAATGCTTAAATATTTAGTGGCAAACATGTTTTCCAATCAGAGCCTTCATTTTTTTTGATAATGATATCGTAGTGTTACCGCAACACTTTACAGTGCGGACTGTAAGATTGGTTTTCAATTCCCACTGCTGTCTATCTGTTCGCTCTCCCCATGATTACATCGTTTCCTCCAGATGCTCCAGTTTCCTCCCACGTTCCAAAGATGCACAGGTTAGTGTGAGAGGTCAAGTTCAATTTCAAGTTATTATCATACATATATATCGCCAAACGAAAAGAGAACTTGTGCTGTGCTCATCCTGGGATCCAGCACAATCTGAAAGAGCTCATGCCAGTTCATTTGAACTGCAATCCCTGTCTCAGAGAAGAGCTCCACTAGAAACTGTCCGAGGGATGTGGGAGGTACCTAGGTAAAGCAGACAGTGAAAGGGCAGTGGATTTGATGGTGAACAGTGTGGAAAAGTTTGACTTCTGTGATGAGAATGTGAACAATCATAACCACAGTCCCCAAGCAGGTGTTGTGTGTTTTTTCCTGCAGTACCTGGAGCAATGTTTTCAGAACTTGATGGTAAGATTTCGGGAACGGATAACTTCCAATGGACCTGCACTACTCCAGAGATCTTCAATTATACAGTACGGCTTGTTGTCTTTTCTGGGTGCAATACAATGTTCACAGCTCAAGGTCAAAGTCGCATTCTGACGTTACATGACTAACTACTCAGATTTCTGTGCTGAGAAGGCTGACCATCTCACAGCATATTAAAATGCAAAAATCATATGCAATCTCAAAGTCGAGGTTGAGTTTATTGTCATAAGCACATTTATGCACAGGTGCAGTGAAAAACTTACTTGCAGCGGCAACTCAGTCCCGTAGCATCAGATACACATTCATAAAAAGCTGTAAGTTAACTGATTTGAGTAAAGGAGAAAGATTCGCTTCATCTGACACATGTACTCTGAAACATGGAAGCCTACAGTGAACTGCGTCGTTTGTGTCAATGACCAAAATAGTCCAAGGCTTGAGCTGGGGGCAGCCCTGTAAGTGTATCCACGCCTCCAGCATCAACACAGCATGCCCACAGCTTCCTAACCCTAACCCTAACCATACGTCAGATCATGCCCTCTTCTCGTTGCTACCATCAAGGAATAGGTACACAATGTTTTAGGCAACACACACAAAATGCTGGTGGAACTCAGCAGGCCAGGCAGCATTGATGGAAAAAAGTGCAGTCGACGTTTCGGGCCGAAACCTTTTGGCAGGACTGGAGAAAAAACGCTGAGGAGTAGATTTAAAAGATGGGGGGAGGCGAGAGAGAAACGCTAGGCGGTAGGTGAAACTTGGAGGGGGGAAGGATGAAGCAAGCAGCTGGGAAGTTGATTGGTGAAAGAGACAGAAGACCATGGAAGAAAGAAGAAAGGCGGGGGGGGGGCGCAGGGGAACACCAGAGGGAGGTGATGGGCGGGCAAGGAGATAACATGAGAGTGGGACAAGGGGATGGGAAATGGTGAAGGGGAAAGGGCTGTGGAGGGATTACTGGAAGGTTGAGAAATCAATATCCATGCCATGAGGTTGGAGGCTACCCAAACGGAATATAAGGTGTTGTTCCTCCAACCTAAGTGTGGCCTTATCCCAACAGTGGAGGAGGCCATGGATGGACATATCAGAATGGGAATGGAATCCCATTGATGCTGCCTGGCCTGCTGAGTTCCTCCAGTATTTTGTGTGTGTTGCTCAGATTTCCAGCATCTGCAGATTTTCTCTTGTTTGTGAGGTGTTCATGTGAACCTAATAAAGTGACAACTGAGTGCGTTTTCTGTCCCAACCTCATTTTCCTGCCTAACTTTTAACACTCTTACTGATCAAGAACCTGTCAATCTCTGCTTCAAATATACTCAATGACTTGGCCTCCACAATTAATTCCATGGATTCATCACTTCTGTCGGTAGTTCATTCCACACTCACACCACAATGAAGTAGTTCCTCCTTATGTTCTGCGTTAAACATTTCAACTTTCACTTTGAGGTACAGGAGCCTCAGGACCCACACCACCAGCTTCAGGAACAGTTATTAACCCTCAACCATCAGGCTCTTGAACCAGACGGGATAACTTCACATACCCCATTACTGAACTGCTCCCACCACCTGTGGACTGACTTTCCAGGATTATTCATCTCATGTTCTTGATATTTATTGCTTATTTATTTATTATTTTTTCTTTTATATGTGCACAGCTTGTTGTCTTTTGCATATTGGTTGTTTGTCTATCCTGTTGGTTGCGGTCTCTCATTGATTCTATTGTGTTTCTTGGATTACTGTGTATGCCCGCAAGAAAATGAATCTCGGGCTATAGATGGTGAGATATATCTACTTTAATAATACATTTACTTTGAGCTTTAAATATCATCCTTAACCCATGACTTCTAATTCTAGCCTCACCCATCCTCAGTGGAGAAAACCTGCTTACATTTATCCTGTCTATTGTGATGCTTCCTTCAGTGAATTATGGAGCTGTGTTCCCAGGTCCCTCTGCTTTGACACACTCTTCAACGCCCTACTACAGACCATGTGATTTGTCCTCCCAAAGTGCAACACCTCAGACTTGTCTGCATTAAATACCATCTGCCACTTTTCAACCAATTTCTCTAGCTGCTATAGGTACCGTAGAAAAACCGCCCAAGGCGGACAAGAGCATTCGGTCTTTTGAGTCTTTTGCGGTCCTCCCCCCTGTCGCCACGGGCACCAGGTTCAAGGTAAACTGGGAGATGGCGTCAGCAGTAGTTTGGTGAAGCTTGTCCTTGATCCCACCCACATGACCCCTATACTTTTAACAGGTAACTTCTCATCCTATGTAGGGTAGAGATCTTTGACTTTGAAGGCAGGATATCCTATAAAAAGCAGAACCCGAAACTGTTCTCACCTTTCCCTGAACTCTCTCTACTATAACAAGCTGCTCATCCACTCGGTAACGTGCTTAAAAGTCAGGAATTGACTGAACTTCTCTGCAGATCGATGTGTTCTTACAAACACACGTGACAGAGTCAAAATATAGCAATAGGTTAAACAATATCGTAACATTGAAGGAGCTCATTAGGGAGAAGTAACACTAAGGAAGGAGGAAGGAAGTGTTACCAGTGAGAAAAGACAGATTGTTGACAAAATGAAAAGACTTAATGAGATGTGTAGACAGATCCACTTGAAGGGCAATACTGTAGAACTAATTTTAACTTGAAGCAAGGTTTCTTGGTTGGGTGAATGTAACAGACTTAATATTTGAGACAATATGCTCTGTTACGTTCCTGTAAAGAGTGATTTCACCTTTCGATTGTTCACATGCTTGGTGGGGTTAAAGTTGATTCTGAAGCTGAACGTGAGTGAGGGAAGCTAAAAGGAGAAATGGCTTACAGGGCAAAAGAGATACAGCACTCACAACACACTGGAGGAACTCAGCAGGTCCGGCAGCATCCGTGGAAACGATCAGTTGACGTTCCGGGCCGGAACCCTTCGTCAGGACTGTAGAGGGAAGGGGCAGAGGCCCTATAAAGAAGGTGGGGGAAGGATGGGAAGGAGAAGGCTGGTAGGTTCCAGGTGAAAAGCCAGTAAGGGGAAAGATAAAGGGGTGGGGGATGGGAAGCAGGGAGGTGATAGGCAGGAAAGGTGAAGAAAGAATAGGGGAAAACACAATGGGTAGTAGAAGGAGGCAGAACCATGAGGGAGATGAGAGGCTGCTGGAGGAGGGGGCAGAGTGAAACTGGGATTGGGGAAGAGAGGAGGAGGGAATTACCGGAAGTTGGATTCTCCTCCCAGCTGCCTATCACCTCCCTCATGGTTCCGCCTCCTTCTACTACCCATTGTGTTTTCCCCTATTCCTTCTTCACCTTTCCTGCCTATCACCTCCCTGCCTCCCCTCCGCCACCCCTTTATCTTTCCCCTTACTGGTTTTTCGCCTGGAACCTACCAGCCTTCTCCTTCCCACCCCCCCCCCCACCTTCTTTATAGGGCCTCTGCCCCCTCCCTCTTCAGTCTTGACGAAGGGTTCCGGCCCGAAACGTTGACTGATCTTTTCCATGGATCTTTTCAGCTGCCCGACCTGCTGAGTTCCTCCAGTGTGTTGTGAGTGTTGCTTTGACCCCCACATCTGCAGAGTATTTTGTGTTTAGGGATACAGTACTGTTGCTAAGAGTTTTGCACAATACTGTATATTGGTTAAAATAGGAAGGTGGTTGGGAAACACAAATAAGGGAAAAATCAAAGAGTCACAGAGTCATAGAAGACTACAGCACAGAAACAGGCCCTTCAGCCCATCCAGTCTGTGCTGAACCACTTAAACTGCTTACTCCCATCGACCTGCACCGGGACCATCGTCCTTCATAGCCCTACCATTCATGCACCTATCCAAACTTCTCTTAAGTATTGAAACTGACCCTGCATCCACCTCATGTACTGGTAGCACATTCCACACTCTCACTACCCTCTGAGCGAAGAAGTTTCCCCTTATGTTTCCCTTAAATTTTTCACCTTTCACCCTTAATCCATGACCTCTCGTTTCAGTCCCAGCCAACCTCATTAGAAGAAGCCTGCCTGCATTTACCCTTTCTATACCCCACGTAAAAGTACTTAGCTTTGTATTGGCTCAGTAGTACGTGATATTTGGTAACTAGAAAGATATAATATACTGTGCAAAAGTCTTTAACTATATGCACCTAAGACTTCTTCAGCAGGCTACCAAGAAGGCAAATGGAATGTTGTCCTTCATTGCTAGAGGGATTGAATTTTAAGAACAGAGAGGTTATGCTGCAACTGTACAGGGTACTGGTGAGGCCACACCTGGAGTACTGTGTGCAGTTCTGGTCTCCTTACTTGAGGAAGGATATACTGGTTTTGGAGGCAGTGCAGAGGAGGTTCCCCAGGTTGATTCCAGAGATGAGATGGTTAGACTATGAGGAGAGATTGAGTTGCCTGGGACTGTACTCGCTGGAATTCAGAAGAATGAGAGGAGATCTATAGAAACGTATAAAATTATGAAAGGGATAGATAAGATAGAGGCAGGAAAGTTGACATAGCCTCAAGATTCGGGGGAGTAGATTTAGGACAAAGATGAGGAGGAACTGCTTTTCCCAGAGACTGGTGGATCTGTGAAATTCTCTGCCCAATGAAGCAGTGGAGGCAATCTCAGTAAATATGCTTAACCATTGAGCATGAGTAGGAGGAAAAACATTTTTCCATTTAAACAAAAGCACCCTCCTAGCTATAAGAGAGCTAAAGGCCAAAATATGTAAATCAGATGTCTTCAGCTTGATATCTTGTCCTGCAACAATACTGAATAGAGCTGTCAGAGGAATAAGGCTTAAAATTGACGTTGAAAAGTAAAGAAAAAGTTTGAAAAACTTCCTTCCAATAGTTTTCAAGACTCAGACAAGTCCAAAACATATGAATTAATGAAGCTTCTCCATTATTACATCTGTCACAGTGGGGAGATATATCCGAATTAAAAGGAGATAGCTTATCTTTAGTCATATGGTCTCTACGTACCACCTTAAATTGTATGAGGGAATGGCAAGCACATAGCAATGAAGTATTAACCAGTTTAAACATTTCATTCCAAGTTTTCTCAGATATTGATGTCTGTAAACCTTGTTCCCAGAGATTCTTAATTTTGTGTAAAGGAACATTCCTCGTCTCCAGTAACATACCATAAATATTAGATATTGAACCATTATGAAAAGATGTCAAATTAAAATAGGACATACATGGTAAATGGTAGGGCATTGAAGAATGCAGTAGGACAGAGGGATCTAGGAATAATGGTGCATAGTTCCCTGAAGGTGGAATCTCATGTGGATAGGGTGGTGAAGAAAGCTTTTGGTATGCTGGCCTTTATAAATCAGAGCATTGAGTTTAGCGGTTGGGATGTAATGTTGAAATTGTACAAGGCATTGGTAAGGCCAAATTTGGAGTATTGTGTACAGTTTTGGTCACCGAATTATAGGAAAGATGTCAACAAAATAGAGAGAGTACAGAGAAGATTTACTAGAATGTTACCTGGGTTTCATCACCTATGTTACAGAGAAAGGTTAAACAAGTTGGGTCTTTATTCTTTGGAGCGTAGAAGGTTGAGGGGGGACTTGATAGAGGTATTTAAAATTATGAGGGTGATAGATAGAGTTGACGTGGATAGGCTTTTTCCATTGAGAGTGGGGAAGATTCAAACAAGAGGCCATGAGTTGAGATTTAAAGGACAAAAGTTTAGGGGTAACATGAGGGGGAACTTCTTTACTCAGAGAGTGGTAGCTGTGTGGAATGAGCTTCCAGCAAAAGTGGTTGAGGCAGGTTCGATGTTGTCATTTAAAGTTAAATTGGATAGCTATATGGACAGGAAAGGATTGGAGGGTTATGGGCTGAGTGCAGGATCGTGGGACTAGGTGAGAGTAAGTGTTTGGCATGGACTAGAAGGGCTGAGATGGCCTGTTTCCGTGCTGTAATTGTTAGATATGGTTAAAAATTACGTCTAGTAAGTTCTTATCTGAGCTTATAGGAAATGTGATTCTGGATTCTGGATTAAATCTGATTCTGAAAATTTAGATTCTGGATTAGTTCCTGAGGATTGGAGGGTGGCTAATGTAACCCCGCTTTTTAAAAAAGGAGTGAGAGAGAAACCTGGGAATTATAGACCGGTTAGCCTGACATCTGTGGTGGGGAAAATGCTAGAGTCAGTTATCAAAGATGCGATAACAGCACATTCAGAAAGCGGTGAAATCATCGGAAAAAGTCAGCATGGATTTGTGAAAGGAAAATCATGTCTGATGAACCTTATAGAATTTTTTGAGGATGTAACTAGTAGAGTGGATAGGGGAGAACCAGTGGATGTGACATATCTGGATTTTCAAAAGGCTTTTGACAAGGTCCCACACAGGAGATTAGTGTGCAAACTTAAAGCACACGGTATTGGGGGTATGGTATTGATGTGGATAGAGAATTGTTTGGCAGACAGGAAGCAAAGAGTGGGAATAAACGGGACCTTTTCAGAATGGCAGGCAGTGACTAGTGGGGTACTGCAAGGCTCAGTGTTGGGACCCCAGTTGTTTACAATATATAATTAATGACTTAAACGAGAGAATTAAATGCAGCATCTCCAAGCTTGTGGATGACACGGAGCTGGGCGGGAGTGTTAGCTGTGAGGAGGATGCTAAGAGGATGCAGGGTGACTTGGATAGGTTGGGTGAGTGGGCAAATTCATGGCAGATGCAATTTAATGTGGATAAATGTGATGTTATTCACTTTGGTGGCAAGAACAGGAAAACAGATTATTATCTGAATGGTGGCCGATTAGGAAAAGGGGAGGTGCAACGAGACCTGGGTGTCATTGTACACCAGTCATTGAAAGTGGGCATGCAGGTACAGCAGGCGGTGAAAAAGGCAAATGCTATGTTGGCATTCATAGCAAGAGGATTCGAGTACAGGAGCAGGGAGGTTCTACTGCCGTTGTACAAGGCCTTGGTGAGACCACACCTGGAGTATTGTGTGCAGTTTTGGTCCCCTAATCTGAGGAAAGACATTCTTGCCATAGAGAGAGTACAAAGAAGGTTCACCAGATTGATTCCTGGGATGGCAGGACTTTCATATGATGAAAGACTGGATCGACTAGGCTTATAC
Source organism: Mobula birostris (assembly GCF_030028105.1). Lineage (NCBI taxonomy): Eukaryota > Metazoa > Chordata > Chondrichthyes > Myliobatiformes > Myliobatidae > Mobula > Mobula birostris. The sequence continues at coordinate 15,555,843 of NC_092370.1, forward strand.
TCGCTGGAATTTAGAAGATTGAGGGGGGATTCTGTTGAAATGTATAAAATTCTAAAGTGATTTGACAGGCTAGATTCAGGAAGATTGTTCCTGATGTTGGGGAAGTCCAGAACAAGGGGTCACAGTTTAAGGATAAAGGGGAAGCCTTTTAGGACCAAGATTAGGAAAAACTTCTTCGCACAGAGAGTGGTGAATCTGTGGAATTCTCTGCCACAGGAAACAGTTGAGGCCAGTTCACTGGCTATATTTAAGAGGGAGTTAGATATGACCCTTGTGGCTAAAGGGATCAGTGGGTATGGAGAGAAGGCAGGTACTGGGTTCTGAGTTGGATGATCAGCCATGATCATACTGAATGGTGGTGCAGACTCGAGGGGCTGAATGGCCTACTTCTGCACCTATTTTCTATGTTTCTATGTGCATAATTGTGCATAACGTCACATAATTGGTTATGTAACATTATGTCATGCTTAGGTTTAGAGAAGATTCATTGTTCAATTTCTGAATCTCGTCAAGTCTTTCAAACATTGTGGGGACCCTTTCTGAATAATTTTCAAAACTTTCAAAACCCTCAATTCATTGTTTAAATTCAGATGTTGGCTATTATTAATTTTTTATTATACGAAAAGGTATTCTACCTTTTTTCTCCTTAATAAACAGCTTCGGTCTTCGTAGGGGTTAGACTCCTTTTTTGTAATAAATTAGTATATTTCGATATAACTATTGACTAACTTACATGAATACGGGGTAATTAGATTGTTATTACGAATTAGATTGTTCTTATGAATAGGTATAATGTAATTGGTAGTTTTTAAAAATCTTTTTTGACCTTTTATATACACTTTCTTGTACTCTGTATTCTTCTCTGTAGAAACTAATAAAAATATTGAAAAGAATATACTTAAGACAAGGTTGGATAGATTTTTGCATCGTAGGGGAATTAAGGGTTATGGGGAAAAGGGCAGGTAGGTGGAGATGAGTCCATGACCAGATCAGCCCTGATCTTATTAAATAGCGGAGCAGGCTCAATGGGCTAGATGGCCGACTCCTGCTAATATTTCTGATGTTCTGCACAGTACTGTATGGCATCACGAATTACAAAGCAGATGGATGAATTTATCAATGTAAATAATCAGCACAAGGGGCAATCAGAGAGAAAGAAAATGGAGTGAGAATTGACAGGCCCTCTGCTGGAAGCCATTGATGGCCTGGCCTGGGGCTGGGTGACTGTGAGTCTGTACATGGGTGAGTGGGAGGAAGGAATGGGGCTGTTCTCCTGTTATTATTTAGTTGTGCTCTGTTTTATTGTGTTCTATGCTATTCTGCAAGGCATTGTGTGCATGCTATATTGGCACTGGAATGTGTGGCAACACTTGCAGGCTGCCCCCTTCACATCAATTGGACTTTCTTTTATTTAGAGATACAGCTTTATAACTGGCTTTTCCGGCCCAATGAGCCCGTGCGCCCAATTACACCCATGTGACCAATTAACCAATTAACCCATATGTCTTTGAAATATGGGAGGGGACCAGCGCACCTGGAGGGATCCCAAGCCGTCCTGGTGAGAGCAGAGAAACTCCTTACAGACTGCAGCGGGAATTGAACCTCAGATGTTCGCACTGTAAATGATGTGTTAATGAGACTCCTACTGTACCTCCCAGGTTGTGTTGGTTGTTAACGTAAGTGATGGATGTGAGATTAATCAGTCACATATATATTCTGACTTTCAAGGACTTGTCATCTCACTTCTCGATATTTGTTGCTTATTTATTTATCTTGTATTTGCACAGTTTGTTGGCTTTTGCACACTGGTTGAACTCCCGGTATGCCTGCAAAAAATTGAATCTCAGGCTTCTATATGGTGACATATATGTACTTTGATAATAAATTTATATTGAACTTTGAACTTTTTGAACTTGGAATCTGAGCCTGAATCTGAATTGAACCAGGGAAATACAACAAGGGGTAGGAGGCTGTTGAAAATACAAAGTATTCTGTTAGTAGATGAGATGGCAAAGGGTCGGAGTAAAGACATAGTTTTGAACGTAAATAAAACTTCTTCCCATTACAGTTCTATTCAGAATCAGAATCAGTTTATTGCCATTTTGTGAAACATACCAGAATTCATTGTGGTTTGGTGCCAAGCATAAACCACAGGACAAAATCATAACAGACCAATACAATAGCAACCAACAATTTACAAGACAACAGTACAAACAGTCACGAGCAAAAAACAATTAGCAGAATGGTCACATGTGCAGATGTCAATAATCAATCTTAAGTAAATGTGAACATATGAACAGACTCAATAATTATCAACGGAACAATGAGAGCAGGAAAGGCCATTTAACGCATGTTTGCCAGGGACATTTAGGGTATTACTGCTGAGTGAGTTTTGTTGAGGAGCTGGATAGCTACAGGCAAGAGGCTTCAGAGACATGTAGTCCTGGTGGTGATGGACTTGCAGCATCTCCCTGATAGCATTTGGGTGCCAGGATGAGTGGAGTGTTGTAGACACAGTGTCAGTCATTTTTATACCAAAACACTTTACTGGTCTAGGCAGGCCAATGTTTACCTCTGTAAAGAGGTCTTGTATTGTAATCACAACAAGCTGGAGAGTAACTAAAACCGGAGGTACAAATCATATATCTGTTCGGATATCCAAATATTCCCTTTTCAATGCTACATTAATCAACTCCTGCCATAAATCATGCTGTGTTTCAACATAACAAATATGATTGCAGGTAGGAGACACCTTAGTATTTACCAAGTACAGGGTTTAGGATGACAGGTGTTAGAAGTATACCACTAACGTTCTTAGTCAGGTAAAGAAGGCACTTCATCAAATAGAAAGCAAGGTGACCGGGAAACTGGCTCTCCACAACAAACAGTGCACAAAGCATCAGCAGCAGTTGAATCACTTGCAACGAGGCAAAAGAGGAACTGCTATAATTGGTTAAAATTGTTTTTAATTTTTTTTTATCTTCTTTCCATGCTAACCAAAAGCTACAGCAAAACAAAATTCTGATTGTTACATACACTAAGCGGCCACTTTGTGAGGTGCACCTGTACACCTGCTTGTTAATACAAATATCCAAACAGCCAATCATGTGGCAACAACTCAATGCAGAAGAGCATGGTTGAAAGGTTGAGTTATTGTATAAATGTTATCATGGGGAAGAAACGTCATTTAATTGACTTTGACTGTGGAATGATTGTTGGTGCCAAACAGGGAGGTTCGAGTATCTCATAAACAACTGATCCAGAATTTTCACGCATAACAGTCTCTGGAGCGGGGTCCCCAACCTGGAATCCACAGACGCCTTGCTTGATGGCATTGGCCCATGGAATAAAAAAGGTTGTGAATGCTTGCTCTAGAGTTACAGAGAATGGAGCGACAAACATAATACATCCAGTGGGCAGGAGTTCTGTTAGTAAAAACACCTCGCTAATGGGAGAAGTCAGAGGAAAATGTCTAGAATGTTTCAAGCTGACAGGAAGGCAACAGTAACTCAAATAACCACACGTTAAAACAATGGTGCGCAGAAGGGCATCTCTGAACGCACAACACGTGAACCTTGAGTGGATGGGCTACGCAGCAGAAGACCAAGACGTATAGGAGGTACATAATAAAGTGGCATCTGCACTGGAGTTCATTGCGAGTGGTTTGAATCCGACTGGCTGCTTGCACGATTTCTATTCATGCAGGTTTGAGCATGAAGCTAGCATCTTGTCCTTGTAAAAAGAGCTAGGGAGCTAGGGCTTTACTCTTTGGAGAGAAGGAGGATGAGAGGAGACATGATAGAGGTGTACAAGATAATAAGAGGAATAGATAGAGTGGATAGCCAGCACCTCTTCCCCAGGGCACCACTGCTCAATACAAGAGGACATGGCTTTAAGGTAAGGGGTGGGAAGTTCAAGGGGGACATTAGAGGAAGATTTTTTACTCAGAGAGTGGTTGGTGCGTGGAATGCACTGCCTGAGTCAGTGGTGGAGGCAGATACACTAGTGAAGTTTAAGAGACTACTAGACAGGTATATGGAGGAATCTAAGGTGGGGGCTTATATGGGAGGCAGGATTTGAGGGTCGGTACAACATTGTGGGCCGAAGGGCCTGTACTGTGCTGTACTATTCTATGTTCTATGTTCTATGTTCTAAAATCAGACAAATGTTAAAGAAATAGCAAAGTTGTCACCCAATGCACCACAGGGCAGGAGTGTATAAGTTAATGTTTCATTTATTCACAAAACAAATAATAACCTTAATGTTAGAAAATCCTTGTGCTCACACATGAAATTGGACTTGCACTTGAATACAAGTCCTGTGGTTGAGAATATTACTTAGCTCTGGTTTGCGACAGATTCCTTTTCACAGGTTTGGTATGCATGAGAAATTAGCACAGGAGTTAGCGTTTCACAAGCATCCTGTGAAACTGAAGTGCCATAGTATGCCTTGAGAAAGTAGTTCTGTGAGTACAGACTGATAAACAGTGATAGTGATAGCAAGGAAGATGAACAGGTTGATACTGTAGTGTACAACCTGTATAGTACATAGTAGTGTAATGGTTAACACAATCGCTTTACAGTGTCAACAATTACCGACTGGTGTTCAATTCCTGCTGCTGCCTGTAAGGATTTTGTATATTCTCTCTGTGACCGCATTGGCTTTCTCTGGGTGCTCCACTTTCCCCCCACATTCCAAAGACACACAGGTTAGCAAGTTAGCCCATAAGACCATAAGACACAGGAGCAGAATTAGGTCATTTGGCCCAACGAGTCTGCTCCTCCATTCAATCATGGCTGATCCTTTCTTTCCCCTCTTCAGCCTCACTCCTTGGCCTTCTCCCCGTAACTTTTTGATGCTGTGTCCAAGCAAAAACCTATCAATCTCTGCCTTAAGCATACCCAAGAATCTGGCCTCCACAGCTGCCTGTGGTAACAAACTCCACAAATTCACCACCCTCTGGCTAAAGAAATTTATCCACAGCTCTGTGTTAAATGGACGTCCCTCTATCCTGAGGCTGTTCCCCACCACGGGAAACATCCTTTCCACATCTACTCTGTCTAGGCCTTTCAACATTCAAAAGGTTTCAATGAGATCGCCCCTCATCCTTCTAAGTTCCAGCAAGTACAGACCTAGAGCCATCAAACATTCATCCAATGATAACCCTTTCCTGAAATCATCTTTGTGAACCTCCTCTGGACCGTCTCCAATGCCAGCACATCCTTTCTGAGATGAGGACCCCAAAGCTGTTCACAATACTCAAGGTGAGGCCTCACCAGTGCCTTATAAGGCCTCAACATCACATCCCTGCTCTCGCATTCTAGACCTCTTGAAATGAATGCTAACATTGCACTTGCCTTCCTCACCACTGATTCTACCTGCAAGTTAGCCTTTAGGGTGTTCTGCACAAGGACTCTGTGGACATGCTATGTTGGTGCCAGAAGCGAACTGCCACCAGCACAATTCTCAAACTGTGTTGATGCAAAATGATGCATTTCACTGGATTTTTCAATGTACATGTGAGAAATAGAGCTGATCTTTAATCGTTAGTGGGATGCCTTTGATGAAAAGGCTGAGGGAGAAGAAGTTGGAGTAGTAGTGGATGAAGGTATTTGATTGTGTAAGCGTCACCCGATTTCCTGTCATCGGCCAACAAAAGGTCAATGGAACTCTAGAGATCTGGTGTCAAAAGCTGCCCTGTAAGGAGGTACTGCCAATATAAATTCCTACATTCTCCCAAACAACGTACCGCTATGGATCAGGAGAATCCCTATGGAAATTCCCAAAAAGGAATTTTGTGGGATGGAGTCAATATATGAATCAGAATCAGGTTTATTATCACTAGCAAGTGACGTGAAATCTGTTAACTTAGCAGCAGCAGTTCAATGCAACACATAATATAGAAGAAGAAGAAATAAATAAATCAATCAATTACATTATACGTATATTGAATGGATTAAAAACCATGCAAAAACAGAAATTATATATATTAAAAAGATAATGTTCACGGGTTCAATATCCAATTCGGAATCAGATGGCAGAGAGGAAGAAGCTGTTCTTGAATCGCTGAGTGTGCTTTCAGGATCCTGTACCTCCTACCTAGTGGTAGCAGTGAGAAAAGGGTATGCCCTGGGTGCTGGGGGTCCTTGATAACGGAAGCTGCCTTTCTGAGACATCGCTCCTTGAAGATACCCTGGGTACTTTGTAGGCTAGTACCCAAGATGGAGCTGACTAGATTTACAACCTACTATAGCCTCTTTCAGTCCTGTGCGGTAGCCGCCCCCCACCCCCACATATCAGACAGTGATGCAGACTGTCAGAATGCTCTCTATGGTACAACTATAGAAGTTTTTGAGTGTTTTTGTTGACATACCAAATCTCTTCAAACTCCTAATGAAGATTGAATAGGTAAGGATTTTATTCTCTGGGGCACAGTAGAGTGAGGGGATTCAGAATCAGGTTTAATATCACTGGCATATGTTGTGAAATTTCTTGTTATGCGGCAGCAGTACATTGTGATACATAATAAACACTAAGTTACAGTAAGAAGTGTACATATATATATTTTTAAGTTAAATTAAGTAAGTGGTGCAGAAAGGGGAAAAAAGTAACAGTATTGAGATAGAGTTCATGGGTTCAAGGTCCATTCAGAAATCTGACAGCAGCGGGGAAGAGGTTGTTCCTGAATCATTGAAGGTGTACGCTTCGGCTTCTGTACCTTCTCCTGATGACAGCCGTGAGAAGGGGGCAAGTCCTGGGTGATTGGGGTCCTTAACGATGAATGCCACCTCTCTGAGGCATCGCTTCTTACGGTGTCCTGGATGCTAGGGAAGCTAGTATCCATGATGGAGCTGACTGAGTTCACTAAGTTCTGACTGAGATTGGATAAAGATGTACAATATTATGAAGGACATAGATAAGCAGGCTTTTTGCACTGAAGTTGGGTGAGACTGGAATTAGAGGTCATAGGTTATGAGTGAAAGGTGAAATAGTTAAGGGGAACCTGAGGGAGCGATTTTTCACTCAGAGAGTGGTACGAGTGTGAAATGAGTTGCCAGTTGAAGTGGTGGATGTGGGTTCGATTATAATATTTATGTGAAGTTTGGATAAGTACATGGAGAGGTATGGAGGGATATGGTGCACGTGTAGATTGCGCAGACTAGGCAGAATAACAGTTCAGCACAGAATAGAGGGGCTGAAAGGCTTGTTTCTGAGCTGTAGTGCTGTATGACAGTAAGTAGTTTTAACAATTATACAAATAGCTGAGAAAGAAAGTTGCATGAGAGAGAAGTGAAGACAATCATTTGATCATTGATAACGAAACATGAGGGCCTTAAAGCAGTGTAGACAGGAAAATTAATTGCACTCATTATGCTGGTGAGGTGCAAGCCTTTCAGAGGTGTAAAACTCCTACAAGCTTTGCTGTCATTATAATTTATATATATTGCTTCAGTAATTTTGCTGTGTGTTGTTGATGGATGAACTCTGATAAAACATACACTCCAGATTCTGTATGTAATCCCACAAGTGATCTACACTCAGTTATAATCTATAACAAAATAATCATAATTTTGTTTGTCATGTAATATGATTATCTTTGATCACAGATGAGAAAACTAAACTGAAATGAACTTCAAACTTATATCAAGTTCATAAACGGAAGTGTGTGTGTGCATTGATTACACAATTTAACATTCATAGCAGCAAAACATGCAAACAATGGTTATGCACTGAGTCCAAGTAAACAGATCCATAGATTCTTATTAGAGGATGGAAGTGTATACTGAAACACAGAGAGGAAATTATGATGCTTATCCAAGATTTCTGGAAAGCATAAAAGAACTAGTAAAGAGTCTTGTGTGAGCTATCAGTGGATGTGGGGAGGATGTTTCCTATAGTGTGTGCATCTAGGACCAGAGGGAACTGACATAAAGGCTGACATTTCAGTGGAGTTGCAGGACAGAAATGCAGATGTTTGGCTGAAATATTTAGTTAATCCCTCTATCTAACACTTAAAATCACATGGAAAAACAGTAGAAATTTCCCCATATCCACCCCGCCAAAATGGACCTAAAAGTTGATGATCATATTTCATTGTATGCAAAGTGTGGCATTTTAAATAAAATCAGCATCTCTACAGATCTACTCTGGGCCCAACATACTGATGCAATTACAAAGAAGGCACATCAGCAGCTATATTTCAACAGGAGTTTGAAGAGCTTTTCTATGTCACCAAAGACTCAACCAGAACTTCTACAGATTACTATGGAGAGCATTCTGACTGACCACTGGTGGACAAATGTGTGTTACCATAAAATCATTCAGAGTCTTCTTCTACCAGAAGCCCTGGATGAACCAAGAGATCTGCAATCTGCTGAGGGCTAGATGTGGCATTCAGGTCTGGCAAGCAAGGAAAGTACAAAAGATTCGGGTACAATGTCCAGAAAGCTATCTCACATGCGAAGTGGCAATCTCAGACCCAGCTTGAATCAATGAGAGATGCCTGAGAGCAGTGGCAGGGTTTGAATGTTATCACCTCCTACTAAGTGAAACCAGACAACATGTCACAACAAGGTTTCACTCTCAGATGAGCTCAATGCATTTTCAACTCATTTTGATCAACAGAACATGGAGCCACCTTCAGAAACTCCCCCCGCTCTCATCGGACCTATGATCTCAGTCTCTGAGATTGAAGTTTCAGTGTATTTAATATTTCAGTAATATTTGAGTAATATTATAATTATGTTGTTTGATTAAGCATTATTTGTTTGTTTACATAATTCATTGCAGGTTATATGTAAAAGTATGTGAATGGCATATGTCATTGCACCACCACATCCTAAAGAAAAGACACTAAGTACACATGCATCCCAGGCTCCTGAGATTCTTTTTTGAATCATTTCTGGAGTTACAAAACATAACAGTGGTGATGAGGTGGTTTTAAAATGAACCCAAGACAAATACCTTTTGAAGCACAGCAAGATGTTTGAGTTAAATAAAAGTGAAACACATGTTTTTTTTTAGAAAGGGAGAGATGGTCGAGTTAAAAAAGCAGAATAAGGACAAAACTCATGGGTTCATAAACAGTGAGTACAAGGGTGACAATAGTAACAAAATTTTAAAAAAGCAGAAATGGCTGGCTACTTCAGAAATATAGACATGCTCGATTGCACAACGGATAACTGGATGATGCATACTGAATGAATTGAGCGGTATTCTGAAGCAAATGAAATAGACAATGTAAAGCGAGTGGCAGTGTTATTGACTGTAAAGGGGGGGTGGGGTAGCATACAATTTGCTTAGAGGTTTGACTGCTTCAACCAAACCAGCCAAAATGAGCTTTGCTGATATCAGGGACATAATGCAGGAACATTTAGAACTGAAACCATTGTTGATTGCTGAACATTTTAGGTTTCATAAGTTAAATATAGATAAAGGGAATTCCATTTTAGCTTAAGTGGCTGAATTGAAGAAATTGTCTGAGCATTGTCAATTTAGGTACAGGCTTAATAACGCACTGAGCGATTTTTTTAGTTTGTGGAATCTTAAAGAAAGGTCGCCGTCAACCCGGGACTGAAAGTAGATTAATACTCTCTGTCCAATAAAGAGGATATCTTTGCAAACCTTTCTGGAGGAAAATACTTCAGCAAAGTGAACTTAGCTGAGGTCTACCTACAGATGGTGATTGAAGAAGAGTCCAAAATGTTTCTCACCATCAACACTCACAAAGGGCTTTATCACTATAACAGGCTTATTAATGGAGTAGCACCTGCAGCTGCAGTCTGGCAGAAAGTTATGGACCATGTGCTGCAAAGCTGACCGGACACTCAATGTTACAACCTGGTATAGAAGTTATCCTGTCCAAGACCGGAAGAAGCTGCATGCAAAAGATCGTGAACACAGCGCAGCACATCACACAGACCAATCTTCCGTTCTTGGACTCACTTTACACCGCACGCTGCCGGAGCAGTGCTGTCAGGATAATCAAGGACACGACCCACCCAGCCAACACACTTTTCATCCCTCTTCCCTCCGGGAGAAGGCTCAGGAGCTTGAAGACTCGTACGGCCAGATTTGGGAACAGCTTCTTTCCAACAGTGATGAGACTGCTGAACGGATCCTGACCCGGATCTGGGTCGTACCCTCCAAATGTCCAGACCTGCCTCTCGTTTTTTTTGCACTACCTTACTTTCCCTTTTCTATTTTCTATTTATGATTTACAATTTCAATTTTTAATATTTACTATCGATTTGTACTCCAGGGAGCAGGAAGCTCAGAATCAAATATCGCTGTGATGATTGTACATTCTAGTATCAATTGTTTGGCGACAATAAAGTATAAAGTATAAAAGTACCTGGATGACAAGGAACGTCTTCAAAATCTAAACACAGCGTTAAAAAGATTAGAAGATTCTGGGCTCAGAGCAAAATACAGGAAGTGTGAATTCTTTAAAGCAGGCATCATTCACTGCAGTCTCACCTTTGATGCATAAATATTACACCAGTGTGCAGAGAAAATTCAAGCAGTAGTTGATGCCCCAAAGCTAAATGATGTGTTACAATTGCAGGTTTTTTTTGCGATTTGTTAATTGCTATCACAAGTTCCTGCCATAACTGGCTACGGTGCTTCATCCCTTGAACTCATTACTATAGATTGGGAAGAAATGGCAATTGACAAAGCAGTGTGAAGTGGCTTTCCAAAAGACAAAGGAAATGGTGACGTCAGACACTGTACTTGCACGTTATGATCCATATCATCCAGGGAAGCTTGTTTGTGACTGTATAGGTGCAGTCATGTCATGTGTTATGAGAGATGGAAGTGAGCACCCCATAATCTTTACATCGCGTTCCCTTACCGCTACAGAGAAAAATTACACACAGATTGACAGAGAGGCCTTGAGTTTGGTTTGGATGTAAAGTGTTTCAGACAGCATTTGTACATGAGAGAGTTTACCCTCATCATCACTGGTGTCCATTTTCAATCCACTGAAGGGCGTTCCACTAACAGCAGCAGCACGAATACAGAGATGGGATCCGTTTCTTGGAGGATACAAGTACAAGATCAAAATCAAGGGGACAACTAATCATGGAAATACTGATGAATTGTCTTATTTACCCTTGAGAAAAGGAACTACCTAAAAAACTTACAGAAGAGAACACTCTCCTCGACGTATTATCCTTATAATAACCGGAGCTGCCTCTTGGTTTTTTTGCACTACCTTACTTTCCATTTTTCTATTTTCTATTTATGATTTATAATTTAAAATTTTAATATTTACTAATTTTTACTATTTTTAATATTTTTATTATTTAATATTTGTAATCCAGGGAGTGGGAAGCTCAGAATCAAATATCGCTGTGATGATTGTACGTTCTGGTACCAATTGTTTGGCGACAATAAAGTATAAAGTATGAAGTAATGGAAATCGAAACATCTCCTTAGCGCGTCAGAGATGATTCAAAGGAAAACCAGAAAAGACGCCATTTTGTCTCAGGTCAACATGGCCACCTGAAATGGCTGGAATATGCAGCAGAAATCCCAGTTCCCCTATTTTTACCAGTGCCAGGATTAACTTGCAGTTGACAAGGGTTGCTTTATGTAGGGATTGAGAGTTGTTGTACCACTCAAGCTGAGAGGTAAAGCATTGGAGGAGCTACATGCAGGTCATCCAGGCATGTTCAAAATGAAAGCATTGGCTCAAAACTCTGTCTGGTGGCCTGGGATAGATCAGCAGATCGAGCAGCTTGCCTGCACTGTTCGGGATGCCAACACATCCAGAAGATCCCAAGAGCAGCACCTCTCCAGTCTTGAGAATGGCCCGTATTGCCCTTGCAGAGGATTCGTGTGGATTTTGCCAGATCATTCACGGGCACAAATTTCTTGGTAGTGATGGATACAGTTACAAAGTGGGCAAAAGCGTTTCCAAATGTTTCCACTACAGCCTTGCATACTTCTGATATGCTGTGAATCCTCTTCTCAAGGAATGTTCCAGAACACTTAGCCAGTGACAATGGACCACAGTTTGTTGTGGAACAGTTTCAGTCATTCCTGAAAATGAATGGTAAAGAATCATATATTACATCTACACCATCCCACCCAGCTGCAAATGGGTTGGCGGAAAGGTTTGTCCAGAATCTAGGGAACACGCTGTGAGCAATGCCAGCAGAACACACTCTGAGCAATGCCAGCAGAACACACTACACTGACACAGAATCAGATGCCCTCACATTTCCCCCTTGCATACCTCAGTGCAGCGTCCTCCACAGCCAACAACTCACCAGCAAAGCAATCCCTGGGTTGTCCCTTGCGTTCACACTTGGATCTCTACAAAGCCAATCTCAGAAGGAGTATGCAGCACAAACATCTGAGACAAACTGAGGGCTCCCCAAACCAGAAGGTTTGATGTTTCACTCCTGGGCAAGCAGTCCTGGTGAGGTATTGCAGAGGTGTTCAAAAGTAGGCCCTTCGAAAAATTATGGACAGCACTGGAGTACTCTTTCACATACGCAATGGAGATTGCATCTGATGTCATCTGGAGACAACCCGATGAGGAGAGAGGATTCAATCATTAAAGAAGAAAGGTGTCTGGATCTGTCAGAGCCACTTCCTGCAGTCTCAGAGTTAGCCCCTACAACCACCACAAAGGAGGCCCCAAGATCTGAGATTGCTTCATAGCCACAAGTCTCACCTGCCAAGCAGAATGACAACCCCACCACCCGTGGTCAGGAAAGATGCTATCCCACCAGAGAAAGACATCCTCCACAGTGATTAAATCTTTAGGCCTGCATTTTATATTGAGTTGGAGTTTCTAGCTCAGCAGGGAAGAGTGTTGTGTGTTTAATATTTCAGTAATATTTGAGGAATACTGTAAATTTATTGTTTGATTAGACATTCTTTCTTTGTTTACATTTTGGGTTATATGTAAGAAGTACGCGAATGGCATACTCATTACGCTACAATGGCATACTTGAGCGCCTCACTAAAGAAACAAAACTAAGTGCACACACATCCCGGGCTCCTTTGTTTTCTTTTGATGAGGTTTTGGAGATAGTTGTGAGAGCATCCTTCAGGAAGTGTACCCATGGAAAGCATCTGGCCCAGTCGGTGTACCTGGCCAAGTACTGAAGACCGGACTAATCAACTAGCTGGAGTGTTTTCCAATAGTCTGAGGTACCCATCTGCTTCAAGCAGGGTTCAATTCTTCCAGTGCCCAAGAAGAATGTGGTAACCTGCCTCAATGAATATCGTCCAGCAGTATTTACATCCATTTGGATGAAGTGTTTTAAGATGAAGCATATCAACTCCTGCCGGAGAAGTGACTTGGAGCTAAAGATAACAGACCTGGGCGACTTCTTCAAGTTAATCCTCAAAACAGTTTAAATCTCCGTCTCCACATCTCTTTTCTCCTTTTCAAGGTGACTGAGGTCCTGTCCGAGTCCATGATCTACAGCTTCACTCAAACTACAGTCTTCACGGACGGTGGGTTCTTGCTCTTTGGAACTCGCCAAGCAGCCTGCTCTTTGGGATCTTCAGGAGCAGCTTGGAAGACACACACCTTCGGGAGGCAGCTCTGTGGCTCTGTGGACAACCTGATTCCTCGCCAATGTCGCCGACTGAAGCATTGCGGGAGATCGAAACATCAAGACAGAGGGTACAGTTGTTGGAGGCCACTGCACGAGCAATCGCTTACTCTTCTCCCGATTGAGAGTGAGTCTGCTGATTCTCCAGTCCATCCATGATAAATATTCTACGCAAGCAGGTGAAAATGTTTACAGGTGCCAAGATACAATATACTGGAGGAACTCTGCAGGTCAGATGGCAGCTATGGAGAGGAATAACAAGTCAACCCTTAAGTCTGAGGCTCTTAGAACATAGAACATAGAAAACCTGCAGCACAACACAGGCCCTTCGGCCCACAAAGTTGTGCCAAACATGTCTCTACCTTAGAAATTACTAGGCTAACCTATAGCCCTCTATTTTTCTAAGCTCCATGTACCTATCCAAAAGTCTCTTAAAAGACCCTATCGTATCCACCTCCACCACCGATACCGGCAGCCCATTCCACGCAATCACCACTCTCTGAGTAAAAGCTTACCCCTGACATCTCCTCTGTACCTACTCCCCAGCACCTTAAACCTGTGTCCTCTTGTGGCAACAATTTCAGCCCTGGGAAAAAGCCTCTGACTATCCACATGATCAATGCCTCTCGTTATCTTATACACCTCTATCGGGTCACCTCTCATCCTCCGTCGTTCCAAGGAGAAAAGGCCGAGTTCACTCAACCTATTCTCATAAGGCATGCTCCCCAATCCAGGCAACATCCTTGTAAATCTCCTCTGCACCCTTTCTATGGTTTCCACATCCTTCCTGTAGTGAGGCGACCAGAACTGAGCACAGTACTCCAAGTGGGGTCTGACCAGGGTCCTATATAGCTGCAACATTACCTCTCAGCTCCTAAGTTCAATTCCAGGATTGATGAAGGCCAATACACTGTATGCCTTAACCACAGAGTCAACCTGCGCAGCTGCTTTGAGCATCCTATGGACTCGGACCCCAAGGTACCTCTGATCCTCTACACTGCCAAGAGTCTTACCATTAATACTATATTCTCTCATCATATTTGACCTACCAAAATGAACCACTTCACACTTATCTGGGTTGATCTCCATCTGCCACTTCTCAGCCCATTTTTCATACTATCAATGTCCCGCTGTAATCTCTGACAGCCCTCCACACTATCCACAACACCTCCAACCTTTGTGTCATCAGCAAACTTACTAACCCATCCCTCCACTTCCTCATCCAGGTCATTTATAAAAATCACGAAGAGTAAGGGTCCCAGGACAGATCCCTGAGGCACTCCACTGGTGACCGACTTCCATGCAGAATATCACCCGTCTACAACCACTCTTTGCCTTCCATGGGCAAGCCAGTTCTAGATCCACAAAGGAATGTCCCCATGGATCCCATGCCTCCTTACTTTCTCAATAAGCCTGGCATGAGATACCTTATCAAATGTCCTGCTGAAATCCATATACACTACATCTACTGCTCTACCTTCATCAATGTGTTTAGTCACATCCTCAAAAAATTCAATCAGGCTCTTAAGGCACTACCTGCCCTTGACAAAGCCATGCTGACTATCCCTAATCATATTATACCTCTCCAAATGTTCATAAATCCTGCCTCTCAGGATCTTCTCCATCAACTTACCAACCACTGAAGTAAGACTCACTGGTCTATAATTTCCTGGGCTGTCTCTACTCCCTTTTTTGGATAAGGGGACAACATCCACAACATTCAAATCCTCCGGAACCTCTCCCATCCCCATTGTTGATGCAAAGATCATCGCCAGAGGCTCAGCAATCTCCTCCCTCGCCTCCCACAGTAGCCTGGGGTCCATCTCATCTGGTCCCGGTGACTTATCCAACCTGATGCTTTCCAAAAGCTCCAGCACATTCTCTTTCTTAATATCTACATGCTCAAGCTTTTCAGTCTGCTGCAAGTCATCACTACAATCACCAAGATCCTTTTCCATAGTAAATACTGAAGTAAAGTATTTATTAAGTACCTCTGCTATTTCCTCCAGTTCCATATATACTTACCTACTGTCACACTTGATAGGTCCTATTTTTTCACGTCTTATCCTCTTGCTCTTCACATACTTGTAGAATGCTTTGGGGATTTTCTTAATCCTGCCCGCCAACGCCTTCTCATGTTTCCTTCTGGCTCTCCTAATTTCCTTCTTAAACTCCTTCCTGTTAGCCTTATAATCTTCTAGATCTCTAACATTACCTCACTCTCTGAACCTTTTGTAAGCTTTTCTTTTCTCCTTGACTAGATTTATTACACCCTTTGGACACCACAGTTCCTGTACCCTACCATAACTTCCCTGTCTCATTGGAACGTAGCTATGCAGAACTCCACACAAATATCCCCTGAACATTTGCCATATTTCTTCTGTGTTTTTCCCTGAGAACATCTTTTTCAAATTTAAGCTTCCAATTTCCTGCCTGATAGCCTCATAATTCCCCTTACTCCAATTATACACTAACTTTCTATCTTGTCTGTTCCTATCTCTCTCCAGTGCTATTGTAAGGGAGGTAGAATATGATCACTATCTCCAAAATGCTCTCCCACTGAGAGATCTGACACCTGACCAAGTTCATTTCCCAATACCAAATCAAATACGGTCTCTCTTCTTGTAGGCTTATATACATATTGTGTCAAGAAACCTTCCTGAACACACCTAACAAACTCCACCCCATCTAAACCCCTCGCTCTAGGGAGATGCCAATCGATATTTGGGAAATTAAAATCTCCCATCACGACAGCTCTGTTATTATTACACCTTTCCAGGATCTGTTTCCCAATCTGCTCCTCGATATCCCTGTTACTATTGGGCAGCCTATAAAAAACACCCAGTAAAGTTATTAACCGCTTCCTGTTCCTAACCTCCACCCACAGAGACTCCGTAGACAATCCCTCCATGGCGTCCACCTTTTCTGCAGCCATGACACTATCTCTGATCAACAGTGCCACGCCCCCACCTCTTTTGCCTCCCTCCCTGTCCTTTCTGAAACATCTAAAACCCGGCACTTGAAGTAACCATTCCTGTCCCTGAGCCATCCAAGTCTCTGTAATGGCCACCACATCGTATCTCCAAGTACTGATCCATGCTCTAAGCTCATCCGCTTTGTTCACAACACTCCTTGCGTTAAAAGAGACACATCTCAACCGTCGGTCTGAGTGTGTCCCTTCTCTATCATCTGCCTATCCTCCCTCTCACACCATCTACAAATTTTCTCTATTTGTGAGCCAACCTCCTCTTCCGCAGTCTCTTCAGTTTGGTTCCCACCCCCCCCCCCCAATAATTCTAGTCTAAACTCTCCATCAGGACTGGGAAGCAAGGGTGGAGAAGAAGGTGGCGGGAGGGGAAGGAGTACAAGCTGGCAGGTGAACTGTGAAACCAGGTGAGGGGGAAGGTGGGTATGACCTGAGAACCTGGGAGGTGATAGGTGGAAAAGGTAAAGGACTGAATATGAAGTAATGTGATAGGAAAGGAGAGCGGACCACGAGAGAGAAGGAATGAGGATGGGCACCAAGTGAGTAGAAGAGAAGGGGCAAGGGGGGGAGCCAGAATAGGGAATGGAAAAGGAAAGAAGGGGGAGTGGGGAGAAATCGCCGGAAGGTGGAGAAATTGATGCTCATGCCATCAGGCTGGTGGCTACTCAAACTTAGTAGCTTCATTGTGGCAGTAGAACAGACTATAGACCAACATGTCAGGATGGGAATGGGGAATGGCATTAACTCTTCACCTACCTTCTTATTCTGGCTTCTTTCCCCTTCCTTTCCAGTCCTGATGAATGGTTTCAGCCTGAAACATCAACTCATTATCCTCTCCATAGATGCTACCTGACCTGTTGAGTTCCTCCAACATTTTGTGTGTGTGTGTGTGTGTGATTTCCAGTATCAGCAGAATCTTTTCTATTTATGCTGAGCTCAACTCAATGTACAGTACTGTGCAAAAGTCTTAGGCACAAATATATTGACCTTTGCACAGTACTGTAGTAATTTTATGTATTGCACTGCACTGTTGCTGCAAAAAAAAACAAACTTCATGACATTTGTGAGTGATGATAAAACTGTTTCTGATATGGGTCTCTATTGTGGACTGAGAATGAGAAGGCAGCAGGGAGAGGGGAAATCATGGTTGAGTAAAAGGGAAGGGAGATGGAAGGAAGTGGGAAGCACCAGAGAGACATTCTGTAATAATAAATAAAACAATTGTTTGGATTCAAATGACCTTGCCCGGTGTTTCAGGGCTGGGTGTGTCTGCACCCGTGTCACTCCCTGCCCCTGGCACTCCTTCTCTGCCACCTGTCCCACATCCCTCCCATAGCACTCCACCCTCATCATTCCCAACATTCTTACCCCCTGGCAGATTTACAAACATGCTCTCCGCTCCACATTGACAAATACAGCACTGTGCAACGTGGCAGTGCCTAAGACTTTGGCATGGTACTGTATTTAAACAAAATTTAGTCAAGGTTCAAAATTAGCAGACACAAGAGGCTGCAGATGATGTATCTGGAGTGATAAGCAATGTGCTGGAAACACTCAGCAAGTCAGCATCAATGGAGGCTGGGTGGATGGCATTATGGGATACTGATGCCAGATCTCGGTCCGAAATGTCAAGCATCACTCTGCCTCCACAGATACCACCTGACCCATTGGCTTCCTCCGGTCGGTTGTACTTTGTCAAATGAGGAAACGTGTTTGAGGCCGGAGCACATGTAGCCGTAAGTACAGGGCCTTCAGAAAGGACAGGAAGGAAGAATATTAGTCAAGTAATCTTTCTAAAAAGCAAAAGCTTCTCAACTTTCCAAGTATTTACTCTTAGCTGCACCGAGCAATTGAAGATTTATGATGTCCAGTACTTCAGCCTTATGATAGTAATACGATCGCAGTGTAAAGTCAACAAGCAAACTACCAAGACTGCAATAAAAGGAACTTCAGACAAGATTTCACTAACAATTATACAACTTAGCCTTTAATGTCTGTTAAGTAAAGCAGGACAAATAGTTATAACACATCCCCTGGTAACTGGATAGGCTGTTCTTGAGGTGATTGAGAAAGAACACAACAGCAGGCTTTGTAATGTTCAACACCATCCACGTTCCACAAATCAATTTCTTAAAGTTTTACTGGTAGACGATGAGGCCGTACAAAAGAAGCCTTCATTCTCTTTTCCTCTGAAGTGTGTTTCTGCAATTAACTAACTTTTCACCAGAATATTACCATGACTACAGCTTCTCTTTCAAATATCAGTTTCTATGCTTCACAGAAAGCACATCGTGTTCCTTTGAATATACACTCAGTGGCCACTTTATTAGATACACCGGTACACCTGCTCCATAATGTAAATATGTAATCAGCTAGTCGTGTGGCAGCATCCCAATGCTTAAAAGCATGCAGACATGGTCAAGAGGTTCAGTTATTCTCCAGACCAAACATCATAATGAGGAAGAAATGTGATCTAAGTGACTTTGACAGTGGAATCTCCTGGGATGTTCACGCACAAATCCCTAAACAAAAATGGTGAGAGAAACAAAAAAATGTCCATTGAGCGGCAGTTCTGTGAGTGAAAATGCCTTGTTAATGATAGAGGTCAGAGGAGAATGGTCAGACTGGTTCATGCTGATAGGAAGGTGAGAACCATGTGTTTGGAAAAAAATGCACACCACATGTTGAACCTTGAAATAGATGGGTGTCTTCACCCACAGAACTGCTGCTCACTGGATTTTTTTTCTTTTTTGCACCATTCTCTGTAAACTCTATAGTTTAAAATGCATGAAAATTGCATGAAATTGCATTGCATGAGAATCCCAGGAGATCAACAGCTTCTGAGGTACTGGCACCAACAATCATTCCACGGTCAAAGTCACTTAGATCACACTTCTTCCCCTTTCAGATGTTTGGTCTGAACAACAACTGAACCTCTTGACCATGTCGGCATGCCTTTATGCATTGAGTTGTTGCCACATGATTGGCTGAGCTGGTGCACAGGTGTACCTTATAAAGTGGCCACCGAGCGCATATATTTTTTATGACTTCTGTTTATTACAATCTGTCAGCATAATCTACTGAACAAAGTATTTAAACCGTATACTATTTAGTGGTGACATATGTAAATTAGAAAGGAATTTGAGCCTGATTCAAAGATGAAATCAAGATATACTTTCCCAATTAATCTGATCACTATGTATGTTGTCTTAAATTAAATAGATCTCACCCAAGACTCTGCTGGGCTAAGTGTCTTTCATTGCATGTAAAGTGAGACCTTTGGTTTGCTTATGTGTCATCTCACTGTTAATAAAGTGCCCGTGGAAGGTCTCTGCTGTCTTTGTGTTAGTTTGTTGGACAGAGTATTTGCTCTGGGCATTAGCAGTTTATGAATACATTTGACACATTCTCCTAACTGAGCACATTTTCTGTCAGAGCATTCTTATAACATAAATATCTGGTCAGTAGGACCTCAGTGGAAGACATGATCCAGGAAGATTATTTTATTAGAGGTTTTGTCCTGATACACCTAATATATCTGTCATAAGACTATAAAATATAGGAGCAGAATTAAGCTATTCGGCCCATTGACTGTTCTGCCATTCCACTCTGGCTGGTCTATTATCCCTCACAACCCCGTGGTCCTGCCTTCTCTCCATAACCTTTGACACCCTTACTACTCAAGAATTTATCAATTCCCGCTTTAGATATACCCAATGACCTAGCCTCCACAATCATCCGTGGCAATGAATTCCACAGGTTCACCATCCTCTGACTAAAGTAATTCCCCCCCATCTCTGTTCTAAAGGGACGTCTCTCTATTCTGAGGCTGTGCCCTCTGGTCCTAGACCCCCTCTACTATAGGAAACATCCTCTCCACATCCACTCGATCGAAGCTTTTCAAAATTCGGTAAGTTTCAACGAGAAAACCCCTCATTCCACTTAGCTCCAACAAGTAAAGGCCCAGAGGCATCAAATGCTCCTCATACATTAACCCTTACATTCTTGGATCCTTCTTATGAACCTCCTCTGGATCCTCTCCAATTTCAGCATGTCTTTTCTCAGATGAGGGCCCAAAACTACTGACAATACTCCAGTTGCAGTCTGACCGATGCCTTTTAAAGCCATAGCACAAAATGCTGGAGGAACTCAGCAGGCCAGGCAGCATCGATTGAAAAGAATGCAGTTGGTTTTGGGCTGAAGCCGTTCAGCAGGACAGGAGAAGGAAGGGTGAGGAGTCAGAGTTAGAAGGTGGGGGGAGGGGAGGGAGAAACACAGGGTGATAGGTGAAACTGGGAGGGGGAGGAGGGGTGAAGTAAAGAGTTGGGAAGTTGACTGGTGAAAGAGATACAGGGCTGGAGAAGGGGATTCTAATAGGAGAGGACAGAAGGCCATGGAAGAAAGAAAATGGGGGAGGAGCACCAGAGGGAGGTGATGGGCAGGCAAGGATATAAGGTGAGAGAGGGAAAAGGGGAGTGGGGAATGATGAAGGGGTAGGGTGGGGGGAAACATTACTGGAAGTTTGAGAAATCAATGTTCATGCCATCAGGTTGGAAGCTATCCAGACAGAATATAAGGTGTTGTTCCTCCAACCTGAGTGTGGCCTCATCGTGACAGTGGAGAAGGCCATGGATAGACGTATCTGAATGGGAATGGGAAGTGGAATCCTCGACAAAGTGGTCTCTCAATCTACGTCGAGTCTTACCGATATACAAAAGGCCACACCGGGATCACATGATACAATAGATGACCCCAACAGACTCACAGGCGAAGTGTCGCCTCACCTGGAAGGACTGTTTAGGGCCCTGAATGGTAGTGAGGGAGGAGGTGTAGGGGCAGGTGCAGCACTTGTTCTGCTTGCACCTGGAAGTACCAGGAAGGAGATCAGTGGGGAAGGACAAATGGACAAAGGAGTTGCATGGGGAACGATCCCTACAGAAAGCAGAAAGTGGAGAGGAGGGAAAGATGTGCTTGGTGGTGGGATCCATTTGGAGACGGCAGAAGTTTCCGAGAATTATGTGCGGTCCATGGAGGCTGGTGGGGTGGTAGGTGAGGACAAGAAGAACCCTATCCCTGGTGAGGTAGCAGGAGGATGGGGTGAGGGCAGTCATGCGAGAAATGGAAGAAATTTGGTTGAGGGCAGCATTGTTAGTACAGGAAGGGAAGCTTCTTTCTTTGAAGAAAGACATCTCCTTCCTTCTACAATGAAAAGTCTCATCCTGAGAGCAGATGCAGCGGAGATGGAGGAATTGAGAGAAGGGAATGGCATTTTTACAAATGGCAGAGTGGGAAAAGGTATAGTCTAGGTAACTGTGAGAATCAGTGGCTTTCTAAAGGAATTCAGTGGATAAACTGTCTCCAGAGATAGAGACAGAGAGATTGAGAAAGGAGAGGGAGGTGTCAGAAATGGATCAGATAAATTTGAGGACAGGGTGGAAGTTGGAGGCAGAGTTGATGAAGTAGACTAGCTCAGCATGGGTGCAGGAAGCAGCGCCAATGTAGTTGTTGATGTAGCGTAGGATAAGTGGGGGAGTGACACCACTGTAGGTTTGGAACATAGACTGTTCTATGTAGCCAACAAAGAGGCAGGCTAGGCTGGGACCCATGCGAGTGCCCAAGGCTACACCTTTTGTTTGACGGAAGTGGGAGGAGCCGAAGGAGAAATTATTAAGTGTGAGGACAATTTCTGCTAGATGGAGTGGTTGTGGAAGAGAACCAGTTGGGTCTGGTGACCAGGAAGAAATGGAGAGCTTTGAGGCCTTCTTGGTTGGGGATGGAGGTGTATTGGGACTGGACATCCATGGTGAAAATTGCCTTTATAGTCCAGTCCTTACAAAATGAATGCTAACATTGCATTTCCATTTTAAATATACCCAATGGCTTCGCCTCCACAGCCACCTGTGGCAATTAATTCTACTGACACAGCACCATTTGGCTAAAGAAATTCCTTCTCATCTCCGTTCTAAACGGACATCTCTCTTTTCTGAGCATGTGCCCACTGGTCCTAGACTCCATCACTATAGGAAACATCCTCTCCCCATCCACTCTATCTAGGTCTTTCAATACTCAATTGAGTCCAAGAAGATCTCTCCTCATTCTTCTAAACTCTAACGAGTACAAGCCCAGAGCCATCCAATCTTCCTCATACATTAACCATTTCATTCCTGGTATCATTTCATGAACCTCCTCTGGACCCTTTCCAATGCCAGCACAACTTTTCTTAGATAAGGGGCCTAAAGCAGCTCACAATACTCCAAGTGCAGTCTGACCAAAGCCTTATAAAACTTCAGCATCACATATTTGCTCTTATATTCTAGTCCTCTGGAAATGAATGCTAACATTGCATTTGCCTTTCTTACAACTGACTCAATCTGCAAATTAACCTTTTAGGGAATCCTGCAAGATGACTCCCAACACAAAAAATGCTGGAGGGACTCAGCAGACCAGGCAGCATCTATGGAAAAGAGTAGAGTTGACATTTCAGGCAGATACCCTTCATCAGGACTGGAAGAAAAGATGAAGAGTCAGAGTAAGAAAATAGGGGGAGGGGAGGAAGAACCGCAAGATGACAGGTGAAACCGGGAGGGGTGATGTAAAGACAGAAATCCTTGGAAGAAAGAAGAGGAAGAGGAGCACTAGCAGGAGGTGATAGGGAGTAAGGAGATAAGGTGAGAGAGGGAAGTGGGAATGGAGAATGGTGAAGAAGTGGGGACATTACCGGAAGTCTGAGAAATTGATGGTCATGCCATCAGGTTGGAGGCTACCTAGACAGAATATAAGGTGTTGCTCCTCCAGCCTGAGTGTGGCCTCAGTGTAACAGTAGAGGAGGCCATGGACTGACATATTGGAATGGGAATGGGAAGTGGAATTAAAATGGTGGCCAATAGGAGATCCTGCTTTTTCTCGCGGATGGAGCATAGGTGTTCACCGAAGGGGTCTCCCAATCTGCATCAGGGCTCACCGACATATGGAAGGCCACACCAGGAGCACCAGATACAGTAGATGACCCCAACATACTTGTAGATGAAGGGTCGCCTCACCTGGAAGGACTGTTTTGGGCCCTGAGTAGTAGTGAGGGAGGTGGTGTAGGGGCAGGTGTAGCACTTGTTCTGCTTGCAAGGATAAGTGCCAGGAGGGAGATCAGTGGGGAGGGACGAATGGTCAAGAGAGTCGCGTAGGGAGTGATCCTTGCGGAAAGCAGAAATTGGGAAGGAAGGAAAGATGTGCTTGGTGGTGGGATCCAATTGGAGTTGGCAGAAGTTGCGGAGAATAATGTGCTGGACGCAGAGGCTGATGGAATGGTAGGTGAGGACAAGAGGAAACCTATCCCTGGTAGGGTGGTGGGAGAATGGGATGAGATTGGGCTGGGAGGAAAAATTTGCTTGGTGGTGGGATCCTCTTACCCCATCTCTTCTCTTCACCTGCTTATCACACCCCCTCCTCCTTCACTTTCTCCCATGGTCCAATCTCCTCTCCTATCAGATTCTTCTTCTTCAGCCATTTACCTTTTCCATCTATCAACTTCCAGCTTCTTACTTCATCCTCCCATCCCCACACATCTACCTTCCCCCTTACCTGGTTTCACCTATTACCTTCCAACTTGTACTCTTTCTCCCCTCCCCCCACTTTTTATTCAAGCTTCTGTTCCCTTTATTTCCAGTCCTGATTTAACAATTGAGGAGTGTTTGATAGCTCTGGGCCTGTATTCGCTGGAATGAGGGGGATCGTATTGAAACCTATCGAATTTTGCCCCTCTTGAGGCTGTCTACAAGAAGGGTCAGAGCCGTCTCTATTCCCTGAGGAGACTGAGGTCATTTAACATCTGCCGGACGATGCTGAGGATGTTCTACGAGTCTGTGGTGGCCAGCGCTATCATGTTTGCTGTTGTGTGCTGGGGCAGCAGGTTGAGGGTAGCAGACACCAACAGAATCAACAAACTCATTCGTAAGGCCAGTGATGTTGTGGGGATGGAACTGGACTCTCTCACGGTGGTGTCTGAAAAGAGGATGCTGTCTAAGTTGCATGCCATCTTGGTCAATGTCTCCCATCCACTACATAATGTACTGGTTGGGCACAGGAGTACATTCAGCCAGAGACTCATTCCACCGAGATGCAGCACTGAGCGTCATAGGAAATCATTCCTGCTTATGGCCATTAAACTTTACAACTCCTCCCTTGGAGGGTCAGACACCCTGAGCCAATAGGCTGGTCCTGGACTTATTTCATAATTTACATATTACTATTTAACTATTTATGGTTCTATTACTACTTATTATTTATGGTGCAACTGTAATGAAAACCAATTTCCTCCGGGATCAATAAAGTATGACTATGACTATGACTATGACTTTTGAAAGGACTGGATAGGGTGGATGTAGAGAGGATGTTTCCTATACTGGGGGAGTCTAGGACCAGAGGGCACAGCCTCAGAACAGAAGCGTCTCACTTTAGAACAGAGATGAGGAGGAACTTTTTTATCTGAATTGTGGTAAATTTGTTGAATTCAATGCCACAGACGGCTGTGGCTGGCAAGCTATTGGGTATATTTAAAGCAGAACCTGATATGTTCTTGATTAATAGGTTGCCAAAGGTTATGGGAAGAAGGCAGGAGATGGGGTTGAGAGGGAAAATAAATCAACCATGGTGAAATGGTGGAGCAGACTCAATGGGCTGAATGGTCTAACTCTACTTCCATGTCATATGGTCTTATGATGAAGGATCTCAGTCTGAAATGTTTATGCTTCTCCATACATGATAAGTACCTTCAGAATTTTGTGTGTGTTATTTTTCTGACAGAGCCAGGTGTATTTTCCCTGGGTTGTGCTTTTCACTGTTATTATACCAGGGTTTGATTTGTTTCACAGACCATTCAGCACATTTGATTTTAACTGCTTTCTTATTGTTCCGTAAAAGAATATAATTAAGTATGCTCATTGTATAAAACTCTTAAAAATACCATTCCTTTATCTCTGTTCTGGAGAAAATATATGAACAACAAATTGTTCCCTAGCAACTGTACTGCCATCAATAAACAGGTGACCTAAACTAACTAATTTATTATGCCTGCAAGCACAGAAGATTTTTTTAAATTTCTTAGAAATATGTTGTGTCTTCTATTATGATAGAAAATTTTATGTCTCGCTACATTGTGATAGGTCAGGTTATTGTAAATGCTGAATTACATTTTTCAAGAAAAATAGTTGATTAGGTAAATCTGACTTGAATCTGCAATTTAACAGATAATCATAAACATGAGGAAGTCTGCAGATGCTAGAAATCCAAAGCAACACACACAAAATGCCAGAGGAACTCAGCAGGTCAGGCAGCATCTATGGAAATGACCTGTGGATCTGCTGGGTCCGTCCATTGTGTCCAGTGCTCCCGATGTGGCCTTCTCTACATTGGTGAGATCATTTGTAAGTTGGGGGTCTGCTTTGTCGAGTGTCTCCACACCATCGACCACAAGCAGGTCTTCCCGGTGCCAAACATTTTAATACCGATTTCCATTCCCATTCCCACTCCGATGTTTCGGTCCATGGCTTCCTCTTGAGCCAAGATGAGTTCTCCCTCAGACTGGCGACATGTCCCATGTCGAAATAATTGTTAATCTCTTTGTGCCAAGATGAGGCCTCCCTCAGGGTGACATCTTGTGTTCTGTCTCCAACTTGGCGGCATGAATATTGATTTCTCCTTCCAGTAAACAAATTTCCCACAACCATTCCTCCATTTCCCACTCCGAACTTTCACTTCTTCTCACCTGGATATTACTTCATCCGGGGTCCCCACCACCTTTCCTTTCTCCTATGGTGCTCTCTC
The DNA here is from genome assembly GCF_030028105.1 of Mobula birostris. Lineage (NCBI taxonomy): Eukaryota > Metazoa > Chordata > Chondrichthyes > Myliobatiformes > Myliobatidae > Mobula > Mobula birostris. The sequence continues at coordinate 15,582,225 of NC_092370.1, forward strand.
CTCTCCTATCAGATTCCACATTCTCCAGCCCTTGACCATTCCCACCCACCTGGTTTTACCTATCATCTTCCAGCTAACCTTCTTCTCCTCTCCGCACCATTTATTCTGGCACCTTCCCCCTATTTCTCAGTCAAGATGAAGAGTGTTGGCCCAAAACATTGACTGTTTATTCATTTCTATAGATGCTGCCTGACCTGCTGAGTTCCTCCAGCATTTTTGTATGCATTGCTTTTGAGAAATCATCTGTTCAGTTAAGTTCAACTATTGGACAATGTATTGCCCTACAGATTGGTAATGTGACCCATGTAGAAGTAATTGCTAATCTCCTTGTTTATACGTCTAAAGGGATTAATGTCTATGGAAGCTATTTAGAATGCATCTTGTTCCGAGTTAGTCGTGTTTTGAAAGTTGTGTCGTCATACTTTGGGTGGTGGGGTGGAGATACATCTCTCCCAAAGGAGGTGTAAGGTGCTCCTTCCCTCCAGTAGCTTGCAGTTCACCCTTGAGCAAGATGTAGTACCTACTTAGCCCCCGATCAGGATCACGTAAAGCCATGGGTACAGGTGGTGGATGGTCATAGGAGCAGCTGGTGCAGATAATGGACTGCATTTGTGCAATGCTTTAGATGATTGCATCCTCCAAATCTTCATTTTCATTGTAATACTCAAGATGATTACTGATACCTCCGTAATACCTAACTTGTTGAAGTAGTGAAATTGTTTCATTGTCACTCTTGGCTGTTTCTGGCATTTCCAAGCCTGAATGCTTGAAACCACAGTGAGCAAAACAATAAATTATGTTACTGTTTATTTATTGCCACCTATCAGTAACAAACATCAAAAACACAAGCTATTCTGCAGATGCTGAAAACCCAGAGTAGCACACACAAAATGCTGGAGAAACTCAGCAGGTCAGGCAGCATCTATGGAAATGAATAAACTGTCAACATTTTGGGCTGAGACTCCTCTTCGGGACTGGAAAGGAAGGAGGGAAGACGCCAGAATGTAAAGGTGAGGGGGGAAGAGGAAGGAGGACTAGCTAGAAGGTGATAGGTGAAGCCAGGTGGGAGGGAAAATTAAAGGGCTGGAGAGGAAGGAATCTGACTAGAAAGGAGAGCAGAACATGGGAGAAAGTGAAGGAGGAGGGGCACCAGGGGGAGAAAAAAAAGGGAGGGTGACAAAAAAATCACTGCTTTTTGAACATAAGCACTCACAAATGACATTATTTAAAAGCTGATCTGTCTAAGCATGATGTAGCGTTTAACAGCTAAGCAACACCATATATATTACGCTAGATAGAAACTGTTCACCAACAGTCTCCTGCCCCAATTAAGCAATGTAATGTCCCAAATAAGTGAAGGGATTCCCAGCTACGTATTTTCTCAATTTAATTTTTGTTCTTTAAGAGTTATAGAAACATAGAAACACAGAAATCTACAGCACATTACAGGCCCTTTGGCCCACAATGTTGTGCCGACCATGTAACCTACTCAAGAAGCTGCCTAGAATTTCCTTACCACATTGCCCTCTGTTTTTCTAAGCTCCACGTACCTATCTAAGAGTCTCTTAAAAGACTCTATTGTATCCACTTCTAACACCTTCGCTGGCAGAGTATTCCACGCACTCACCACTCTCTGTGTGGAAAACTTCCCTCTGACATCCGCCTTGTACCTACTTCCAAACACCTCAAAACTACGCCCCCCTCGTGTTAGCCATTTCAGCCCTGGGAAAAAGCTTTTGACTATCCACACGATCAATGCCTCTCATCATCTTATAAACCTCCATCAGGTCAGCTCTCATCCTTTGTCTCTCCAAGGAGAAAAGGCCAAGTTCACTCAATCTATTCTCATAGGCATGTTCTCCAATCCAAGCAACATTCTTCTAAAAATCTCCTCTGCACTCCCTCTATTCCTGGTGTCCACATTTCCTATGATCTCACCTGGTCCCTGAACTGCTCCATCCTGATCAAAAAGGTGCAACAGCACCTTTATTTCCTGTGGAGCATCAAGAAAGCTCACCTCTGACCCAGGATACTGACGGACTTTTACCACTGTACCATTGAGAGCATACTCACCAACTGCATCTCAGTGTGGTATATCAATTGTCCCGCATCGGACCGCAAAGCACTCCAGCAGGAGGTGAAAACTGCCCAGCGGATTATCAGTACCCAATTGCCCACCATTGAGAACATCTACCATAAACGCTGCCTGGGCAGGGTGAAAAGCATTATCAGGGATGCATCTCACCCTAACCATGGACTTTACTCTCCTCCCATCCGGTAGGCACTACAGGAGCCTCCGCTCCCGCACCAGCAGGCACAGGAAGAGTTTCTTCCCTGAGGCTGTGACCCTGCAGAACCTCACATCAAAGCGATAAGCAGTATTGCATCCGTATTGGACTGTCTCAGTACTTTTAAATTTGTATGCTGTAGCACTTTTTATTCACAGTTATTTTGTAAATAACACTATTCTTTTTCACTTCTGGTCAGATGCTAATTGCATTTCATTGGTTTTGTATCTGTACTTGGCACAATGACAATAAAGTTGAATCTAATCTAATCTTTAGTATCCACATCCAGAACTGAACACAGTACTCCAAGTGGGGTCTAACTAAGTCATCCCAAATAAATGGCTGCCCCAATTAACTGATGACCCAATTAATCCATTGGTGTGTGTGTGTGTGTGCGTGTGTGTTTGTGTGTGTGTGTGTGTGTGTGTGTGTGTGTGTGTGTGTGTGTATGTGACCTTGGCCCCCCGCATCCAATGGATTCAAACTTACAGTCTTGTGGGCCATTCTTACCACATCTGTAGGTTATGTTGGTTGTTAACGGAAATGATGCATCTCACTGTATGTTTTGATATTACATGTGATGAATAAATGACGGTGAATCTGAATCTGAGTCATACAGTAGACCTCAAAATGCTATATGGATGCATGTCCACTCCCTTTGACCCCAGGACATTGCTGTAGAGGTTTTTCAGACAATATCCTATATCCAATCACATTCAATTTCTTCATCAGAGATCCTCCTTCCGTCATAAGGTCAGAGGTGATATTTTTGCCAATGAATACATGATGTTCAGCTCCATTTGGAACTCCTCAGCTGGTAAACCAGTCCACATCCACATACAGCAAAATTCGAGAATATTGAGGCATGTGCTGGTCAGTAATATTTGTGCCACAGAAGTGCGGGCAACAACCATATCCAACAATAAGTAGTCTGGAGAGGGTTCAAAGGAGGTTCATGAAAATAATTCCAGGTTTGAACAGCTTGTCATATGAAGAACATTTGATGGGTCTGGGCCTGTATTCACTAGAGATGAGAACAATGAGGGGTGACCTCACTGAAACCTATCGAACGGTGTAAGGCCTTGATAGAGTAGGTGTGGAGAGGATGTTTCTTGTGGTGGGAGAATCTACCCCAAAATGCAGCTACAGGAAGGCCACTGTTCAAAGCTGCATTTCAATTTCAACCTACAATCCACATTCAGATCTGAAGACTGGCGGCTGTTGAAATTAGTATTTGTTATATACCGTAATTCCAGACTACTAGTGGCAACCAGAAGTTCAACTGGACCCAACACATAAATACCATGACTACAAGTTCAGGATGTTCCACATTGAGTAATTGACTTCTTGACACACCAAAGCCAGGGACATCATGGAACACTCTCCACTTCCTCTCTGGCCACTCTGAAGAAGGATGATGCAATTCAGGAAAGAACAGCCTGCACTCCATTCACCATACTAAACATTCATTCCCTTCAGCACCAGTGCACAGCATCTGCAAAATACAGGACACCTATGTACTTGTGTTAATCCAACAGAACCCGTCCAACATGAGGACAATGGTTCAATGGTTCCATTTAATATCAGAGGATGCATACAGAATACAACCTGAAATTCTTACTCTTCACAGACATACATGAAAAAGAGAAGAGTACCCAAAAGAGAGAATGACAGTGAAACATTAGAGGATGAAAGCCTACTCTCACCCCCCCCACGCAGAAGCAGCGGCAAAGCATCAACTCTCCTCCTCCCCCGTCCCCACTTATTTCAACAGAAAGCATCAGCCCCCACCACACATCAAGCAAGCAACAGCAAGGCCCCCAAAGAAAGACTATGATCTGCAGTACAACAAAAATTAATTGTTCACCCGATAATTTGACAGGCCACAGGCTCTCTCTCTCTCTCTCTCTCTCTCTCTCCCCCTAATAAAGGGGCAGAGAAATGTCACCCATCCCACAGCAAGAGCGGAGGCCAGCAAAACAAAACAACTTGCTGATTTATGGTGCTAAGGTCTGTCCCATTGCTTCTATTCCGAATTCTCCGACTCGAGAATTGTCGGTAAACTCTCCTCCGCCACCAAGATAAGTGGAGGGAGAGAGCGATTGCCCGAGTAGAGGGCTCCAACAGCCGATCCGCAGTTCGTTATGCTCCATTTCTCCCACGATGCTTCAGTCGGCAATGCCACAATGGAATCGGCCCATTCACAGGGGTGCAGGGCCTCACCCCCAAGGGCATGCACGTCTTCCAGGCCGTGTCATTGGGATATCAAAAATCGGCCGGTCAGTGAGCCCTGGGAGCAGGACCCATCGCCGTAAAGAAGCGTAGTTTGAGTGCAGCTGTCGACTCTGGACTCCGACAGAACCCCATCCATTGTGAAAAGGAAAAAAGGGACATTAAAAGGAAGAAATTAAGCTGCTTTCGCAGATGAGCTCAAGGATGCCGCCCTGTAGTGACATCCTAGCTCTGCCTCCAATCTCATGGCAACAGCCAACCTAGAACTACCCCCTCCCCCAAGCTGCACGCCATGTTGTCTTGGAAATGACAGTTGTCATGTCTAAATCCTGAGCCTCTGGGAATACATTTACTGGAAGGATTGCAATGGTCCAAGCAGGTGGTTCACCACCACTGCTGGTTAGGGATCTTACAGAGTGAATGATAGGGTACTGAGGAGAGCAGTACAGCATAGGGATCTGCGAATACAGGTCCATGAAAGTGGCAGCAGAGGTGGATAGGGCTGGAAAGAAAGCTGTTGGCACATTGGCATCATAAATCAAGGTACTGAGTACTGGAGATGGGATGTTATGTTGAAGTTGTATAAGATGTTGGTGAGAACTAATTTGGAGTATTGCGTGCAGTTCTTCCTACAGGAAAAATGTAAATAAGCATGAAAGAGTTTAGAAAAATATTATAAGGATGTTGCCGAGACTGAAGGAGCTTTGAGTTATATGGAAAGAATGAATAGGTTAGGAATTTATTCCTTAGAACATAGAAGGTTGAGAGGAAATTTGACAGATATATACAAAATTATGAGGGGTATAGATAGGGTAACTGCAAGCAGGCTTTTCCCATTGAAGTTGGGTGGCATTACAACTAGAGGTCATGGGTTAAGGGTGAAAGATGAAAAGTTTTGTCGTCGTCGTGGCTATCCCTCGAGGTCGAGGATGATGGTCTTTATTCTGTTGATCTACTTATGGGCTCTCAAGTGGCTTATGAGTCCAATCTTGGCTTTGAAAGTTCTTCCGCATTCAAGACAGGTAGCTCCAGATGGCAGATTGGGCTTTGGTTTTTGCTGCCTCTTTTTCCATTTTCTTCTAGTTCTGCTCATCTGTTGGCTTCGAAAGTTGCTGTTTCTTCTCAGATGATTGCTTGCCAGAGTTTCCTGTCCTTGGTATTGGTTTCCCAATTGTTGATGTCGATGTTACATTTCTTCATGTTGGCTTTTAAGACGTCTTTGAATCTCTTCTGTTGTCCGCCTCTTTTTCGTTTGCCTTCTTTAAGCTGGAAGTAGAAGATTTGCTTCAGCAGATGTTCGTCTTTCATCCGAACAACATGACCGCTCCATCCTAGTTGCTTCTTGATGGCTCAGGCTTCAGTGCTTGTTGTTTTTGCTTCATTTAGCACGCTGACGTTGGTTCTTCTATCTTCCCAGATGATATTTAAGATGTTTCAAAGACAGCGTTGATGGAATTTAAGAGGAACATGAATGGAATCTTCTTCACTCAGTGGGTCATGAGAGTGTTGAACGAGCTGCCAGCACAAGTGGTGCATGCGAGCTGATTTCAATGTTTAAGAGAAGTTTGGATATGTACATGGATGGGAGAGGTATGGAGGGCTATGGTCTGGGTGTCAGTTGACTGTACTCATCATCATTATCAGGTGCCGTGCCCAGTTTGAGCTTTGACTGCCATGGCCCACACACTCCTGTTTCGGGTCAAGTGGATCAATTCATTGGTATTCATTTCCAGTTCTCTGGCTGCTGTCTCCATCATCATTTGTCTTTGCCTTCCTCTTGCTTTCTTCCCTTCAATCTTTCCCATAATTACCGTGCATTCTAACTCCTCTTTCCTAATCACATGTCCAATGAAGTTATGTTGCCTTTTCATGATCTCATACATTATTTCTCTTCTTGTGCTTGCTCTGTTCATGACACCCTCGTTAGATATTCCTTTTGTCCATGATATTCTTTGCATCCTCAGCAAAAACCACATCACAGCTGCTACAATTTGTTTCCTCATGTTACTAGATATTGTCCAACATTCTGAGCCATATAATATAACTGGATAAACGTAACATTTCAGTACTCTGAGGCGGGTTGTCATGCCTAGTTTAGTATTGGTCAGTATACTCTTCATTCTCATAAAGGTGTCTTTTGCCGTCCCTATTCTTCTTTTGATGTCCATGTCGCACCTGCCATCTGATGTCACCCAGCTTCCTAAGTAGCTAAAGCTCTGTACTTGTTTTATGTCTTCCCCATTTAATTTTTGGATATCACTATACATTGTCTTTTTGTAATTGATAGATAGACACATTTTTGCACTTTCTTCAACAACTATATCAATTAAGTTTTGTAGTTCTTCCTCCGTACTTGTAATTAACACAGTGTCATCTGCATATCTAAAATTATTGATGTTGATTCCCAAGATGTCTCTTATTTTTTGTAATATTGTTTCACTGTACACATTAAACAAATTAGGTGAGAAAACACACCCTTGTCTAACGCCTCTCTTGATTTTCGTAAACTGACTCACTTCTCCATCTATTCATACAGCGGCAGTTTGTCCCCAGTACAGATTTCTGATTAGGCGGAGGTTTTTCGAATCTAGATCTAGAGTTTCCTGTAATATTTCAAATAACTTATTGTGCTTCACTTTATCAAATGCTTTTGTGTAATCGATAAAACAAACAAACAAATTGACCGGAGTAGGCAATTTAAATGGTTGGTTCAGCATGGACTAGATGAGCTGAAGGGCTTGTTTCTCTGCTGTATTTTTCTAACACTCTATGACTCCATGAATCTAAAATATAAACATCTGGGGCAGCAATGCCCACAACCTGAATTTTAAAAAAAATCTACATGCCTTTACTGATGTGTCAAACAGCAAGGGCAACTAAGAACTTGAACTAGCCAATTAAATACACAACAGGGACTTCTTCAAAAGCAGTTACCTCAAGAAGGCAGCATCCATTATTAAGTACCCTCATCACCTGGGTCATGCCCTCTTTTCATTACTACCATCAGGGAGGAGTACAGGGGCCTGAAGAAAGACACTCAGCATTTTAAGAACAACTTCTTCCTTTCTGCCATCGGATTTCTGAATGGTCTATGAAACCATGAACACAACTTCATATTTGCTCTCTTTTTAGACCATAAGAACATAAGACATAAAAGCAAAACTAGGCCATTTGGCCCATCGAGTCTGCTCAGCCATTCCACCATGGCTGACTTATTATCCCTCTCAATCTCATTCTCCTGACTGCTCCCTGTAAACTTTGATGCCCTTATTTATTTCTATATACCTCTATATTTCTTCGTGTTACTTATGGTATTTTCTCATTTTTATTCTGTATTTTGTTAATTTGCCCTTTTCTCACTGTTACCATCAGGTAGGAGGCACAGAAGCCTGAAGGCACACACTCATCGATTCAGGAACAGCTTCTTCCCCTCTGCTATCCGATTCCTAAATGGACATTGAACTTGTGAACACTATCTCACTTTTTTAATATATATTATTTCTGTTTTTGCACGATTTTTAATCTATTCAGTACTGTATTTGACTTACTTTTTTTCCTTCTACATTATGTATTGCATTGAACTGCTGATGCAAAGTAACAAATTTCACGACACATGCCGGTGATCATAAACCTGATTCTGATTGCACTGTACTGTTGCTGCAAAACAAATTTTACCACATACAGTACTGTGCAAAAGTCTTAGGCACAGTTATACATATATCGCTAGGGTGCCCAAGGCTTTCGCACAGTACTGTAGTAATTTAATGTATTGCATGGTATTGCTGCTGTATAAAAACAAATTTCATGACATATGTGAGTGATGATAAACCTGATTCTGATATGGGTCTCTGTTGTGGACTGAGAATGGGAAGGGGGCAGCGAGAGGGGAAAAGCGAAAGGGAAAGGGGAGGGAGTAGGAAGTGCCAAAGAAACATTCCGTAATGATCAATAAACCAATTGCTTGGAATCAAAATGACCCTGCCTGGTGTCTCAGGGCTGGCTGTGTTGGCACCTATGTCACCATCCGCCCCTGGAACTCATTCTCTGCCAACTATCCCTCACCCTACCTGTGGTGCTTCACCCTCACCATTCCCGACACTCTTCGCTTCTGCCAGTTTATAGACTTGATCTCCGCTCCACATAGATTAATACAGTACTGTGCAAAAGTCTAAGGCTCCCCAGCATTATATACTGTATGTGCCTAAGTCTTTTGCACAGTTCCTCACGTCAATGATAGTAAACTTGATTTTAATTCTGATATTAGAGCAGAAAATTAATAATTAAGCAGAGAAAGAACTGAAATAGCAGGGTGGATTCAATGTCAAGTTTAGGCAGAGACTAAAATAAAAACGGGGGTCATTGCTGGGATTATGTAAGAGAGAACGGCCAGATTTGGGAACAGCTTCTTTCCAACTGTCATGAGACTGCTGAACGGATCCTGACCCGGATCTGGGCCGTACCCTCCAAATATCCGGACCTGCCTCTCGGTTTTTTTGCACTACCTTACTTTCCCTTTTCTATTTTCTATTTATGATTTATAATTTAAATTTTTAATATTTACTATCGATTTGTACTCCAGGGAGCATGAAGAGCAGAATCAAATATCGCTGTGATGATTGTACACTCTAGTATCATAGAACATATTACATAGAATAGTACAGCACAGTACAGTATCCTGCCTCCCATATAAGCCCCCACCTTAAATTCCTCCATATACCTGTCTAGTAGTCTCTTAAACTTCACTGGTGTATCTGCCTAGTGTATCAATTGTTTGGCAACAATAAAGTATAAAGAATATTGTAGAAAATAAAGGACCAAACCTAAAATTAACATTATTTGCACTTTGAAAATCATTCACAGAACAAATTAGGAACCAGGCACCATGGTAGGAACTGGAATACTCAGAGGAAACCCACATGGTCACAAGGAGGACATACAAGCAGCATTCCCTTACAGGCAGCGGTGGGAAATGAACCCCGATTGGCGATCACTGGCTCTGTAAAGTGATTGCACTAACTGCTACATGATTACTACACTGGCATTACCTCATGCCAGTGGCAAATCAAGCAATGAACTTCAATAGGCTATCGATGGCTAGAGAAGAGGAGAGAGGGAGGGAGTTGTAGAGGCTGAAGTGATATAGGCAAGGTTTATTTTCACCTGAAGATTCGACAAGTTCCATTAGGAGCCACAGATCAATATCTGAGCTAATTTCGCTCTTCCTTACCAAGGATCACCATGGTCAAATGTAATGCCTAATTACATTCCGTTCGCTAAAGTGAACGTAGGTCCCTTGGAGGACGAAAAGGGGGAATTGATATTGGGTAATGAGGAAATGATTGAGGCTTTGTGTTGGTCTTCATGGTGGACAGCATGTCTAACATGCCAAAGAGAGATGCTATGGATGCAATGGGAGGTGAGGACCTCGATGCAATAGCTATCATTAAAGAGGTAGTGCTGAGCAAACTTGTGGGCTTGAAGATAGTTAAGTCCCCTGGTCCTGATGGAATGCAACCCAGGGCACTGAAAGAAATGGCAAAAGTTATAGTCCAGACTTTGGTGATAAAGTATCAAAACTCTATGGACTCTGGGCAGGTCCTGGTGGATTGGAAGATAGCGAATGTCATGCCACTGTTCAAAAAAGGATGTAGGTAAAAGGCAAGTAACTATAGGCCAGTTAGTTTAACATCTGTAGTTGGGAAAATGCTTGAAGCTATCATTATAGAAGAAATAACAAGACATATGGAAAGAAATGGATCTGTCAGACAGACACAGCATGGATACAGCAAAGGCAGGTCCTGTTGACAAACTTACTGGAATTCTTTTTAGGATATAATGAGCGCAGTGGATAGAGGGGAGCAGATGAACATTATTTACTTGGATTTCCAGAAGGCGTTCGATAAGGTGCCGCATAAAAGATTTGTCCATAAGACAAGGATGCACAGAGTTGGGGGTGATGAACAGAGGATTGGTTAACTAATAGAAAGCAGAGTTGGGATACACGGATGTTACTCTGGTTGGCATTCAGTGGTGAGCGGTGTGCTGCAGGGGTCAGTGCTGGGACCGCAACTGTTCACGACATACATTAACGATCTGGAAGAGGGGACCGAGTGTAGAGTATCTAAGCTTGCTGATGATACTAAATTGAGTGGAAAAGCGAATTGTCCAGAAGATACAGAGAGTCTGCAGAGAGATATAGATAGGTTAAGTGAGGGGGCAAGGGTCTGGCAGAGTACAATGTTGGTAAATGCAAAGTCATCCACTTTGGAAGGAAAAATAAAAGAGCAGATTATTATTTAAATGGTAAAAAAATTGCAACATGCTGCTGAGCTGCTGTGCAGAGGGACTTGGGAGTGCTTGTGCATGAATCACAAAAGGTTGGTTTGCAGGTGCAGCAGGCTATCAAGAAGGCAAATGGAATGTTGGCCTTCATTGCTAGAGGGATTGAATTTAAGAGCTGGGAGGTTATTCTGCAACTGTACAGGGTACTGGTGAGGCCGCACCTGGAGTACTGTGTGCAGTTCTGGTCTCCATACTTGAGGAAGGATATACTGGCTCTGGAGGCAGTGCAGAGGAGGTTCACCAGGTTGATTCCAGAGATGAGGGGATTAGACTATTAGAAGAGTCTGAGTCTCCTGGGACTGTACTCGCTGGAATTCAGAAGAATGAGAGGAGATCTTATAGAAATATATAAAATTATGAAGGGGATAGATAAGATAGAGGCAGTAAAGTTGCTTCCACTAGTAGGTGAGACTAGAACTAGGGGACATAGCCTCAAAATTCAGGGGAGTAGATTTAGGACGGAGATGAGGAGGAACTGCTTTTTCCAGAGAGTGGTGAATCTGTGGAATTCTCTGCCCAATGAAGCAGTGGAGGCCTCCTCAGCAAGTATATATAAGACAAGGTTGGGTAGATTTTTGCATAGTAGGGGAATTGAGGATTATGGGGAAAAGGCAGGTAGGTGGAGATGAGTCCATGGTCAGATCAGCCATGATCTTATTGAATGGTGGAGCAGGCTCAATGGGCCAGATGGCCTACTTCTGCTCCGATTTCTTATGTTCTAATTGTTCCTCCAGCACCTTGCTTAAAGTGAAGGACAAACTAAGACCTGTTCTTCTTGGCTCCTGTCTTTCCTCTCTGTTAGCTTTATGTTTCAGAGTTACAAAAATAACAACCACAAAATCAAGGGCCAAAGGACCCATACTGTGCTGTAATGTTCTTTGTTCGTTTTATGTGTTGCCCAATTACTGGTCTTGTTCGAATAGATACATTAATGCAAAGAGAAATTAAGGCTGGAATCCTTTAACTTTTCCTTCTGTTTGGTGATCTGGATTCAGTAATGTCCAGTTAAACGCCAGAGAAATGTGTGCACTGGGCAGCAATGACAGAGGCCAGGGAGCTAACACAGCATTCATTCATTTTCAATTTCATTAATTTCCAACGTAAAACGCATCTTCTTTACTATAATGAACAGCTTTCCAATCTAGGATTTCTAGTATCTACTGTTGACCTGTACAGGATATAATTCTGTATGCAACACTTCACAACTTTTTTTTTCACTTATTGAGCCGTAATTTGCTACTGAATTTGACATTTCTAAATTGAGATAAACCATATGTTTCCTTAGCAAACAATGAGCTCAAATATATGCATTTATTGAGCTAGTTAACATGTCAGTAATTTTTGAGTAAAAGAGAAGAATTGTAACTTTGATATTCTATTGCATGCTGCCATGTGGTTCCATGAATACAATGGGATTTTATGGTATACCAGTGGTCGAGTGCTAAATATTTCTGCTGTTCTGGTCCTCGTTACATTTGATGTTCTCATGTAAAGAGGCCTCAAAGCAAGTTATCAAAGCGAATGCAATGCACCTTTTGGCAAAACCAATGGAAAAATTGCCCTGAGTAATTTTTGTCTTAGATAGTCCAAGGATGATTGGTTTTGATGGAGAGACAAGGGACGGCAGATGCTGAAACCAATGGCAAGAAAAAAATGAACTGGTAGACAGAACTCAGGAGGCCAGATGAAGGGTCCTGATCCAAAACAACAACTGTTCATTTCCCTGTTTGGACTCCGCCTGAGCCATCACTTTCCTCAGTCAGTTTGTGATTAGATTAGATTAGATTATGAGGACACGCAGTCCTCTTTTATTGTCATTTAGTAATGCATGCATTAAGAAATGATACAATGTTTTTCCAGAATGATATCACAGAAACACATGACAAACCGACTGAAAAACTGACAAAAACCACATAATTATAACATACAACAGTGCAAAGCAATACCGTAATTTGATAAAGAACAGACCATGGGCACGGTAAAAAGTCTTAAAGTCTCTCGGAAGTCCCATCATCCCACGCAGACTGTGAACCTCCAGCGCCGCAAACTTGCCGATGCAGCATCCTGGAAACATCCGTCCACAGTCCGACTCCGAGCCTCCGACCAGCTCTCCGACACCGAGCACCGAGCGCTTCGACCCCGGCCCCAGCAACAGGCAATAGGCAAAGCCAAGGATTTTGGGGCCTTCCCTCCGGAGATTCTCGATCACACAGTAACAGCGGCAGCGAAGCGGGCATTTCAGAAGTTTCTCCAAGTGCTTCCCACGACTGTCTCTTAGTTAGCACATACGATATCATTCAGAACGGCCGTGCGTGCTGCGTCACGCCGCCATCTTCTCCCTCCTCCTATTCCATTTTTCCAGGTTCTAAGTGACTGACGAAGACTATGTGAGGTAGACTCTTCCACATGTGGGGCAGGAGGTGTGTGATGGGATACATTGGCGAGCAGTTTGTGAGATGATACACCTCTTCTTCTGTTTTTTTATAGATTAGATACACTTATTATATTTAGCAATATAGCGTGGAGTAGGCCCTTTCAGACACACTGCCTCGGCAACCCCTGACAAAACTAATTAACCCTAATCTAATCATGGGACAATTTGCGATGGCCAATTAACGCAGATTAGATTAGGTTTATCTGACAATGAAGCATCGAAAAATGCAGTGAAGTGTGTCATTTGCTTCAGCAGCCAACACAGTCCAAGGATGTGCTGGGCAGCCCACACGAGTTGACATGCTTCTGGCGCCAACATAGCATACCCACAATTTACTAACCCTAACTCAAAGTTCAAAGTACATTTATTATCAAACTGTGTACACTATATACAACCTTGAGATACGCCTCAAATCAATTTGCATGGCTTTTAGAATGTGGGAGGAAATAGGAGCACCCAGAGGGTTACAGAGTCATGGGGTCATAGAAAAGTACAGAACAGAACAGAAACAGGCCATTCGGCCCAACTAGTTTGTGCTGAATCAGTTAAACTGCCCACTCCCATTGACCTGCATCGGGACATCGTCCATGTCCCAAGCCACACTTTCCTGAAGTGTTGAAATTAGACTCGCATGCACCACTTGTGCTGGCAGCTCATTCCACACTCTCACGACCTTCTGAGAGAAGAAGATTCCCCTCATGTTACCCATAAACATTTCACCTTTCCCATTAACCCATGACCTCTGGTTGTAGTCCCACCCAGCCTCAATGGAAAATGCCTGCTTGCATTTATTATATTGTATATTTGTATATTTTGTATATTTCTGTGAAATCTCCTCTCAATCTTCCATGTTGCAAGGAATAAGGTCCTAATCTATTCATTCTTTCCCTCTAACTCAGGTCCTCCAGACCCAGCAACATCCTTATTCATCTTCTCTAAACTCTTTCAATTTTATTTGCATCTTTCCTGTAGATAGGCCACTAAAACTGGACACTTTACTTCAAATTAGGTCTCACCAACGTCTTATACAACCTCAGCATAAGATGCGTCTCCTGCAATCAATACTTTGACACAGAGATTTACAAAACTCTCCTTGTGCTCTCAATGAAAGGCCTCAAAGTTCTCAATAGAATCCCAAAGGTTTCTCCTCCACATTAAGCAGCCATGGGTCACAAGTCCCCAGGAATCTGTGGGAATGTTACGTCTCTTCAAGGAATCTTTGAGTACATCCTTCTTTTCTGTCAGCCTGGCAATCTTGTTCTATAAATGAGATTGGAATGAATTGTCGGTTTCGGTGGTAGACCAGCCCACTATAACCACCCACAAACAAAAGAAAACTTGCAGATGCTGGAAATCCAGGCAACCTGCACAAAATGCTGGAGGAACTCAGCAGGCCAGGCAGCGTCTATGGAAAAGAGTACAGTTGATGTTTTGGGCTGAGACCCTTCAGCAGGACTGGAGAGAAAAAGATGATGAGCAGAGTTAAAAGGTGGGGGAAGGGGAGGGAGAAACATATAGGTGAAATTGGGGGAGGGCAGGGTGAAGTAAAGAGCTTGGAAGTTGATGGGTGAAACAGATACACGGCTGGAGAAGGGGGAGTTTGATAGGAGAGGACAGAAGGCCATGGAAGAAAGAAGAGTGGAGAGAAGCACCAGAGGGAGGCGATGGGCAGGTGAGGAGATAAGGTGAGAGAGGGAAAAAGGGATGGGGAATGGTGAAGGGGACAGGCAATTACTGGGAGTTCGAGAATCAATGTTCATGCCATCAGGTTAGAGGCTACCCAGGCGGAATTTAATATGACAGTGGAGTAGGCCGTGGATAGACATATTGGAATGAGAATGGGAAGTGGAATTAAAATGGGTGGCCACTGGGAGATCCCACTTTTTCCGGCGGATGGAGCATAGGTGCTCGGCAAAGCAGTCTCCCAATCTGCATCGGGTCTCACCGATATACAGGAGACCACACTGGGAGCACCAGGCACAGTATATGGCCCCAACAGACGCACAGGTGGAGTGTCGCCTCACCTGGGAGGACCATTTGGGACCCTGAATGGTAGTGATGGAGGGAGTGCAGGGGCAGGTGTAGCACTTGTTCCACTTGCAAGGATAAATATCAGGACGGAGATCAGTGGGGAAGGACAAATGGACAAAGGAGTCACGTAGGAAATGATCCCAACAGAAAGCAAAAAGTGGGGAGGTGGGAAAGATGTGCTTGGTGGTG
This sequence comes from Mobula birostris, assembly GCF_030028105.1. Lineage (NCBI taxonomy): Eukaryota > Metazoa > Chordata > Chondrichthyes > Myliobatiformes > Myliobatidae > Mobula > Mobula birostris. Next base: position 15,597,741 of record NC_092370.1, read on the forward strand.
GGATCCCATTAGAGATGACAGAAATTGTGGAGGATTATGTGCTAAACGCAGAGTCTGGTGGGGGTGTAGGTGAGAACAAGAGGAACCCTATCCCTGGTAGGGTGGCGGGAGGATGGGGTAAGAATAGGAGTGAGTGAAATGAAAGAGATACACTTGAGGGCAATGTTGATGGTGGAGGAATGGAAGCACCATCCTTTGAAGAAATTGCCCGAAATGTTGACTGTACTCTTCTCCGTAGATGCTGCCTGGCCTGCTGAGTTCCTCCAGCATTTTGTGTGTGTCACTAAAACCAGCCATTGGAATAGAGTGTAGAATTGTTACTGTTCTTGTAGTTTAACTTCCTCATGCTTGCTTATGATTTTGTATAATCACCCCCCTGTGTGTAATCGTTCAGTGAATTCTCAGTAATTGTGGTGTGGCAGATTCTGTATTTTTCTACAAGTTTCTCTACAACCTTTGTCACACCACAAAATTGGCTATTTCATGGGTTACCTTTTATCACTGACATGTGTGTTAACTCTCAGTGAGATAGACTTTATTATAAGATGACCATGACGTCTTTGTTTACTTTTGCCCTTCTCCTGCACTTTCTCTTTCTCCCTTACAGTGGAGTGAGCTGGTTACTGTAATCTTTTATTGCTAATGGACACTTAATAAAACGGTTCTAATTATAAGATTTCAGGAGGGTGAACCAACAAAAATCATCTGGCCCAGATGAGGTACCTGGCCCGTCTGGTGGAGAGTGTATAACTGGATGCATCATAGCCTGGTATGGAAACACCAATGCCCTTGAACAGAAAATCCTACAAAAAGTAATGGATACAGCTCAGTCCATCATGGGTGAAGCCCTCCCTACCACTGTGCACATCTACACAAAGTGTTGTCACAGGAAAGCAGGGACACTCACCACCCAGGTCATGCTCTCTTCTCTCTGCTGCCATCAGGAAGAAGGTACAGGAACCTCAGGACTCACACCACAAGGTTCAGGAAAACTTATTACCCCTCAACCATCAGGCTCTTGAACCAAAGGGAGACAACTTCACTCAACTCCAGAATCAGGATCCTTTATTATCGCCAAGTATGTGGACACATACAGGGAATTTGATGCCGGTTTCCCTGAGCTCTCGCTGTACAGAATCAAAACGCAAACAAAACAATAGTGCAAATAATCGTGAACTATATACAATGAGGTATACCTGTGTATGTACAGGTGGACTTGGTTTATAATAGACAAAATTCAAGTGTTCATAAGACTGATGGCATACGGAAAGAAACTGTTCTTGTACCTATTTGTCCTGGCATACAGTGATCTAAAGCGCCTACCAGAAGGAAGGAGTTGGAACAGGTGATGTCCAGGGTGTGATGGGTCTACAATGATGCTGCTTGCTCGCTTCCTGACTCTAGATGCAGATAAGTCCTGGATCAAGGGCAGCTTCACACCAATAATTCTTTCCGCAGCCCTGACGGTTCTGTGGAGTCTATCCTTGTCTTGTTTGGTAGCTGATCCAAACCAGACAGTGATGGACGAACAGAGAACAGACTGGGTTATTCCTGAATAGAATTGAATCAGCAGCTCCCGAGGCAGGTTGTACTTCCTGAGTTGACGTACGAAATACAACCTCTGCTGAGCCTTGTCCCATTACTGAAATGTTCCCACAACCTATGGACTCACTTTCAAGTACTTTTCATCTCAGCTGCTCAATAGTTATTGCTTACTTATTTATAAATATTATTTATTTATTTTTGTATTTGTACAGTGTGTTGTCTTTTGCAAGTTAATTGGTGCGGTATTTCATTGATTCTATTATGATTATTATTCTATTATGGATTTATTGAGTATGCCTGCAAGAAAATGAATCTCTGGGTTGTAAATGGTGATATATATGTACTTTGATAATAAATTTACTTTGTTTTGAAGATGTATGCATCATCCTTGACTTCCAGTGAGCCTCTGGATTAGTATCACTAGACCCAACACACCTGTGAGTAACGAAAGACTCAGTAATGGAGTTGTTTGCCTCAGAAAGGGTGCTGGCAATAATTTAACTGCTTGCTCCAGAGAATTTGACGGATTTTGCAGAGACAGTGTAGATGAAACATTTTCAGTTCCTTGAGGTACCTGCTGTAGGTGAACCAGAGTCAGAAAGGCTCACAGAGTTATACAGCAAGGAAACAGGTTCTTCAGCCCATCTGTTCTATACTGAACGAGATTCCTACCAGAGCTAATCCCAATTTCCTATGTTTGACCCATACCCCTCTAAATCTTTGGAATCAATTCAGATTCAGATAGAGTACTGTCCAAAAATCTTAGGTATATATATATATCTAGAGTACTTGTCAATGTGGAGCAGAGAGTGAGCTTGTAAATTTGGTCAGAGCAAAGAATGTTGGGATTGGTATGGAGGAGTGCCACATGAAAGGTGTGGGGCAGGTGGCAGAGAAGGAGTGCCAGGGCAGGGGGTGGCACAGGGGCAGACACACCCAGCCCTGAGACACCGGACAAGGTCATTTGATTCCAAACAATTGGTTATTGATCATTACAGAATGTCTCTCTGGTGCTTCCCGCTCCCTCCCCTCTCCCTTCCCCTATTCCCAACCATGATTCCCCTCTCCCTGCCCCCTTCCCACTCTCAGTCCACAACAGAGACCTGTATCAGAATCAGGTTTATCATCACTCACATGTCATGAAATTTGGTTTTTTTTTGCGAGAACAGTACAGCAATACATAAAATTATTACAGTACTGTGCTAAAGTCTTAGGCACCCTTGCTATAATTTCATGCCTAAGACTTTTGCATAGTACTGTACAGTTATCACGTGTGTATTGAAACATACAGTGAAATGCACCATTTGCATTAACAACCAACACAACCAAGGATGTGTTGAGGGCAGCCGGAAAATGCTGCCACTCATTCCAGCACCAACGTACGTTCCACGGTACAACGCAAGCTACAACAACAGTAATAAAACAAAACAAGACCACAACAGCAAACGGGCCCCTTTCCTATCTCTTCCATCCACCCACTCACACACACAGACCGGGCTCCTTGTCCAAACACTTTTCCTACCAATGCACTGTATTTGTCCAAGAACTGTTTAATTGTTGTTGATGTCCCTGTGGCTTCATTTACTTCCTCTGCCACCCTGTCTACCTGTGATGCCACTTTCAGGGAACCAAGTACTTGTGCTCCATATTCTTGTGCAATGTGGGCATGAGTAGGTGGTGGCTATGGTTAGTGTTTGGGTCTTTTGGTTGTTCAGTCGCTCCTTTTGCAGCTGCCACTTGTCTTCTGTGGCACAGCGGAGGTCGCTCTCGCGTAGTGTAACTCTCTCTTGAACAGGGAGTTCAAGGTTGAGTCGGTGGTGAAGAAGGCGAATGCAATGTTGGCGTTCATTTCTAGAGGAATAGAGTATAGGAGCAGGGATGTGATGTTGAGGCTCTATAAGGCACTGGTGAGACCTCACTTGGAGTCCTGTGGGCAGTTTTGGTCTCCTTATTTAAGAAAGGATGTGCTGACGTTGGAGAGGGTACAGAGAAGATTCACTAGAATGGTTCCGGGAATGAGAGAGTTAACATATGAGGAACGTTTGTCCGCTCTTGGACTGTATTCCTTGGAGTTTAGAAGAATGAGGGGAGACCTCATAGAAACATCTCGAATGTTGAAAGGCATGGACAGAATGGATGTGGCAAAGTTGTTTCCCGTGATGGGGGAGTCTAGTACGAGAGGGCATGACTTAAGGATTGCAGGGCGCCCATTCAGAACAGAAATGCAAAGAAATTTTTTTAGTCAGAGGGTGGTGAATCTATGGAATTTGTTGCCATGGGCAGCGGTGGAGATGAAGTCATTGGGTGTATTTAAGGCAGAGATTGATAGGTATCTGAGTAGCCAGGGCATCAAAGGTTATGGTGAGAAGGCGGGGGGAGTGGGACTAAATGGGAGAATGGATCAGCTCATGATAAAATGGTGGAGCAGACTCGATGGGCCGAATGGCTGACTTCTGCTCCTTTGTCTTATGGTCTTATGGTCTAACAGATTTCCTCCAGGTGTATCTATCGACTGCAATGTTGTCTCATCTTTAGATATGAGTTAATCATTCGGATTATATGACCTATCCATCAGAGTTGGTGTTGTTTTATCATGGTGGATAAGCTGTTCATGTTGGTCTCCTCCAGTACCCTGGTGGTAGTGCATCAGTCTTTCCAGCTGATCCTCCCAATCTTTCGTAAGGCTCTTTGGTGATATTGTTCTAGGGCTTTCAGGTGCTTCCTGTAGGTGGACAATGGCGTGGACAGGTGACAAAGGACACCGATGGATTTCGGGCTGTCCCAGGCTTGTGTGTCCTAGGGCCAGAGGCTCTTGTGAGCAGGAGGCACAAGGACACAAGGGGGGTGGGGATGCTGTCAATCAGTACACCCGGATTTCTAGCCTGGAGTTCAGGGTCCTGTCGTCAAATACTCCAGGGGTTGATACCAAAGATCGGAGCCTGAAGGTGGATCGGAAGTATGGAAGGCAAAGTGCAATCGACGGCTAAAGCCTGGAGACTAGGGACTGGAGGTCTATCCTGGAGAAGGAATCCCGTGTGTGTGTCGGTGGGTGGGTGGGAGGAAAGGGGCTTGTTTCACTGTTGTTGTTGTATTACCTGCTGTGCTCTGTTTTATTGTGTTCTGTGTTATTCTGCCGAGCACAGTGGATATCCTTTGTTGCTGCTGGAATGCCTGGCTACACTTATTCTTCTATGTTTCTGTGCTGGCCAAAGTCGGTTCAACCGATTATGTCAGCTTTTTTATTACCACTCTGAATTTGTCCTTCTAATATGCAGTTATTAATAATGGAAGTTCCGTGAATCCTTGTGCCAGAGGGAAGGGCTATTTATCACTCTTCCATTAACATCCCTTCAAGCGATACTGACAGATGGATAATGTACGCTATTCTCCATGTAATAGTCTGTAATCCTCGTAGTTTCCATCTGTTTCCACAGGTTAATGCCTCTATTCCCATAGCCAGTCTCTATATACCCCATTCCACCTACCCTCTTTATCCTTACAGAGAATATTCTTAGCCTAGATTATATTTTTACTTTGCATACAACTATTTCATCACTGTGAATCATTAATAACAATGGCAGTACTCATCAAATCTTTGGAAGACCATCACCCCCTCTGCTATCAGTGATCTCTCCATGAACCCTTAAACACTAACTTCCTATTTTGCTCTCTTATTGCACTCCCTATTTACTACTGTATATACACACTTGGTGGCCGCTTTATTAGGGACCCTTTTATTAGTACCCCTGCTCAGTAATGCAAATATCTAATCAGCCAAACAAGCAGCAGCAACTCAATGCATAAAAGCATGCAGATGTGGTCAAGCGGTTGAGTTGTTGCTCAGACCAAATATCTGACAGGGGAAGAAAGGAGGACTAAGTGACTTTGACTGTAGAATGATTTTTCATGCCAGATGAGTAGTTTTCAGTATCTCAGGAACTACTGATCTCCTGTGATTTTCACGCACAACAGTCTCCCGAGTTTGCAGATAATGGTGTGAGAAACAAAAAAATCATTTACTGAGTGGCAGTTTGGGAATTCCTTGTTAATGAGAGCGGTCGGAGGAGAATGGCCAGACTGGTTCAAGCTGACCGGAAAGCAACAATAACTCAAATAACCATGTGTTGAAACAATGAGAAGCATAAGGCCTTCATCTGGGCAATGGCTTTACGTACAGGTGACCCCCTACCAATATCAATACCAATACTCGGTGACAGTGGTCACATAACCAGGACTTGTGATACACATCAGCTGCTCAGATGACCATCCACCACCCGCTCCCATGGCTTCACGTGACCCTGACTGGTGGGGGTTAAGCAGGTGCTACCTGCCCTCCACATCATCCGCCACAAGCAGGACTTCCCGGTGTCCAAACCTTTAAATTTCGATTCCATTTTCCATTCCTACATGTCAGTCCAGGGCCTCTTCTTATGCCAAGATGCCCTCTGGGTGAAGGAGCGACAGCTTATATTCTTTCTGGGTACCCTCCAACCTGATAGCATGAATGTCAATTTCTTCTTCCCACGAACAAATTCCCCCACTCCCATTTCCCCACAGTGACTTACTTCTTCTGGCTTACCTGTTACTTTTCCCTGGGTCCCCTCCTCCTCCTTCCCTTTCTCCTATGGCTCACTCTCCTTTCCTATAGATTCTTTATTCTCCAGCCCTTGATCTTTCCCACCCACCTGGCTTCACCCATCACCTTCCAGCTAATCTCCTTCCTCTCCCCCCACCTTTTTATTCTGGCATCTTCCCCCTTACTCCTCAGTCCTGAAGAAGTGTCTCGAGCCGACAGATTGACCATCTGTTCAGTTCCAGAGGTACTCCCTAACCTGCTGAATTCCTCCAGAATTTTGTGTGTGTTGCCTTGGATTTCCAGCACCTGCAGACTTTCTTGTACTTATGAGATGCTACACCTTGCCCAAGGGTGACCTGCACACTAGTGGAGGGAAGGAACGCCTTACACCTCCTTAGGTAGAAACGAATCTCCACCCCGCCACCCAAATAGACATATGGATAGATAAAACAGGTCAATAGATAGACACTAGGTTGATAGGTTTCAGGTAATTATATATATCTATATTACCAGGGACACTCTAACTGTCATCTTGGTTGACATCAGTTGAACAGATGTTGAATACAGGCTCTTCCTGGCCTCCCTGGTATGCACTTTAGAAGTCATTGGCCCTTAGCAAATTTGGCACAAGTAGTCCAAATAACAAGTGATAAACATTGGTGTGAAAGCTACAGCAACAATACTAATTTTTTAAATCCATTCAGGGGCCTCTACAGCATTCTGCTCTTATTCGAATCTTCACTCTCTTGACAACTTGGAAAGGTTTGGCTAACATAGTAAGATAACCACTCGTTCCAAGACTTACCGCTTGGTGAAATGTAACAAACAAAGAGCCATTTGTAACATTTTATATCTGGGTCATAAAAATTATTTGTTTAACATAGAACATAGAACATTGCAGCACAGTGCAGGCCCTGTGACCCAAGATGTTCTGCTGAACTTATAACCTACTCTAAGATCAATCTAATCCTTTCCTCCTGCATAGCCCTCCATGGGGTTGAGAGGGATAATAAATCATTCATGACGAAACAGCGGAGCAGACTTGACTTGATGGGCCAAATGGCCTAATTCTGATCCTTTATCGTATAGTCTTATGGTCTTATTTTTCTACCATCTATCTGCCTATCTCAGTTTCCTAAATGCCCCTCATGTATCTGCTTCTCCCACCACACCTGGCAGGGCATTCCATGCACTCACCACTCTCTGTGTAAAAAAATGTACCTCTGACATCCCACCAACACCTTCCTCCAATCACTTGGTATTAGCCATTTCCACCATGGGAAATGGTCTATGGCTATCCATGCCTCTTATCATCTTGTGCACCTCTATCAGGTCACTCTCATCTTCCTTCACTTCAAAGAGGATGGTCCAAGTTCGCTCAGCCTATCCTCATAAGACATGCTCTCTAATCCAGGCAGCATCCTGGTAAATTTCCTCTGCCTTCTCTCTAAATCTTGCTTATGTCTTCTTGATCCAGCCTTAGCTTTTTCTAGAATATAAGGAGATCCAAAGTACCAAGCTGGTACCAATTCTGTCCCTGACTCATAAGATTATTAGTTTATATCTTCCTCCAGAGACTTGAGCTCAAGCATCTTGGGAAAACTCTGTTGCAATCCTGATGGACTATCCTTCAGATAAGATGTTAGACAGAGGCTCTGTCTGTCTTCTTGAATGCTTACTATGTCCTTTTGAAAAAGTTGGTCTTATATCATTTCTGCCTTACCCAATGTTTATTCCTTAACAGCATTATGACAAAATATTATCCAGCTGTTAGTATTTTTCTAATTGTAGTCCACATGGAGAGGATGTATCCAATAATGGGAGAGTCTAGGATCAAGGGGCACAGCCTCAGAATAAAACCATAGGACCAAAAGACCATAAAACATAGGAGCAGAATTAAGCCATTCAACCCATTGAGTCTGCTACACCATTTCCCTCTCAACTCCATTCTTCTGCCTTCTCCCCATAATCACTCATGCCCTGACAAATCAAGAACCCATCAACCTCCACCTTAAATGCACCCAGTGATCTGGTCTCCACAGCTGCCTGTATCCTCATCTCTGTTCTAAATAGACATCCCTTTATTGTGAGGTTGTGCCCTCTGGTTTAAGACACCCCCACCAAAGGAAACATCCTCTTCACATCCACCCTATCCTTTCAATATTTGATAGGTTTCATTGAGATTCTCCCTCATTCTTCCAAGGTGAGGAGGAATTTCTTTAGCCAGAGGGTGATGAATCTGTGGAATTCATTGCCACAAACAGCTGTGGCGGTCAAGTCATTAAAGGCATCCGTTGGTCTTGCGAGACCATGGATCTGTGCCTGGAACGTCTTCACTCTCCAGGGCGCAGGCCTGGGCAAGGTTGTATGGAAGACCAGCAGTTGCCCATGCTGCAAGTCTCCCCTCTCCACGACACCGATGTTGTCCAAGGGAAGGGCATTAGGACCCATACAGCTTGGCACCAGTGTCGTCGCAGAGCAATGTGTGATTAAGTGCCTTGCTCAAGGACACAACACACTGCCTTGGCTGGGGCTCGAACTCACGACCTTCAGATCACTAGTCCAATGCCTTAACCACTTGGCCACGTGCCCACACATATTTATTAGGCATATTTAAAACAGAGGTTGTTGATTAGTAAGGGCGCCCAATGTTGAGAGGGATAATATATCAGATGTGACTGAATGGTGGAGCGAACTCAATGGGCCCAGTGCCCTATTTCTGCTGCTGTACCTTATGGTCTTATCGTCTTGCATACAAGTGGGTGGGATTCGAATAGTGGCTGGACTTCAGAAGAGCTCTTCATTGGCTGTAAAGCATTAAGAAATGTTCTCCAAAGTGCTATTTGAGGACAAGCTTTCTTAATTTCACTAACAGGGTTATAGAAGAACACCAAGGAATGAAGCGAGGTCTAGCATAATAGGAGCAAATAGCTGGATGAAAGCCTGGGATTTGAATTCTAAAATCAACGCTCCTATTGAGTGACAGAGTGATAAATAATCACTCTTCTGGTTTTGATTCCGCAAGAGTCATTGTGTGTGTTGATCTAACTTGAAGGCTCCTTTCTGAACAGTTTTAGATAGATCATATTTAAAATGCTAGCTATGATTTGAGAGTTTGTGGGAAGAATGAGTACTAAAATTAATTTAATTTATAAAATTTTTGTGTGCCTAATAATACCAGATTCATGCTCTCATTGAGACGAACTCCTTGATCTAAACCTTCTCTTGGAATTTTAAGGAAATACTGGACCAAAAACTGTCTTGAGACAACTAATACTTTAGATTTACAGCGATGTCATTCGTGGAGAATCCTAGTGGGGAATCCCACTCCATTCTATAAAATCATGACAGTTTTGTTAATTTTGTTCCAAAATTTTTGAATATTTTGAGGAGGTAACATGGAAAGCAGATAATGGCAATACAGATAATGTAATCATCTAATTTTTTAAATACTTTCAGTGAGGTATCCTACAGTACAACAATAGAACATTGCACATAGAACATCATAGCACATAGAATATTCCAAGGAGAAAAGCCCTAGCTTTCTCAACCTATCGTCAGAAGATGTGCTCTCTCGTCCAGACAGAATTCTGGTAAATTGGATTCACACACAGACATGCAGATGTTAGGCCTCTGACTACCCCAGCCGATCCCAGCCGACCCATAGATATTCGCAAAGAAGGTCTCCAATTGTGAGAAAGTACATAAGGTAACTGGAGGTCATCGTTTTAAGATTACTGTTAGGAATTGCTGCAGGGAATTCTGAAAACCAAGGGGTAGTGAGAATGAGGAAGGCTACACATCTACACTTTTTGCTTGAATCCTCCCTCATAAATGGCAACTGAACATGTTTAAATGTGAGAAGGAAATATAGGGTCTCGGCCCGAAACGTTGACTGTACCTCTTCCTAGAGATAGACAATAGACAATAGGTGCAGAAGCAGACCATTTGGCCCCTCGAGCCTGCACTGCCATTCTGAGATCATGGCTGATCATCTACTATCAATACCCGGTTCCTGCCTTGTCCCCATAACCCTTGATTCCCCTATCCATAAGATACCTATCTAGCTCCTTCTTGAAAGCATCCAGAGAATTGGCCTCCACTGCCTTCTGAGGCAGCGCATTCCACACCTCCACAACTCTCTGGGAGAAGAAGTTCCTCCTCAACTCTGTCCTAAGTGACCTACCCCTTATTCTTAAACCATGCCCTCTGGCACTGGACCCTCCCAGCATCTGGAACATATTTCCTGCCTCTATCTTGTCCAATCCCTTAATAATCTTATATGTCTCAGACAGATCCCCCCTCAATCTCCTTAATTCCAGCATGTACAAGCCCAGTCTCTCTAACCTCTCTCCGTAAGACAGTCCGGACATCCCAGGAATTAACCTAGTGAACCTACGTTGCACCTCCTCCACAGCCGGGATGTCCTTCCTTAACCCTGGAGACCAAAACTGCACACAATACTCCAGGTGTGGTCTCACCAGGGCCCTATACAAATGCAAAAGGATTTCCTTGCTCTTGTACTCAATTCCCTTTGTAATAAAGGCCAACATTCCATTAGCCTTCTTCACTGCCTGCTGCACTTGCTCATTCACCTTCAGAGACTGATGAACAAGTACTCCTAGATCTCATCGTATTTCTCCCTTACCTAACTCCACACCATTCAGATAATAATTTGCCTTCCTGTTCTTGCTCCCAAAGTGAATAACCTCACACTTATTCACATTAAACGCCATCTGCCAAGTTTCTGCCCACTCACCCAGCCTATCCAAGTCACCTTGAATTCTCCTAACATCCTCATCACATGTCACACTGCCACCCAGCTTAGTATCATCAGCAAACTTGCTAATGTTATTCACAATGCCTTCCTCTAAATCATTGATGTAAATTGTAAATAGCTGTGGTCCCAATACCAAGCCCTGTGGCACCCCACTAGTCACCACCTGCCACTCCGAGAAACACCCATTCACTGCTACCCTTTGTTTTCCATCTGCCAACCAGTTTTCTATCCATGTCAATATCCTGCCCCCAATGCCATGAGCTCTGATCTTACCCACCAATCTCCTATGTGGTACCTTATCAAATGCCTTCTGAAAGTCAAGGTACACCACATCCACTGGATCTCCCGCGTCTATCTGCCTGGTTACATCCTCGAAAAACTCCAATCGATTAGTCAAGCATGATTTGCCCTTGGTAAATCCATGCTGGCTCGGCCCAATCCTATCACTGCTATCAAGATATGCTGCTATTTCATCTTTAATAATCGACTCTAGCATCTTCCTCACTACTGATGTTAGGCTAACAGGGCGATAGTTCTCTGTTTTCTCCCTCCCTCCTTTCTTAAAAAGTGGGATAACATTAGCCATTCGCCAATCCTCAGGATCACCAATGCATCCGCAATTTCCAGAGCCGCCTCCTTTAGTACCCTAGGATGCAGACCATCTAGACCTGGGGATTTGTTAGCCTTCAGTCCCATCAGTCTACTCATCACCATTTCCTTCTTAATGTCAATCTGTTTCAGTTCCTCTGTTACCCTATGTCCTTGGCCCATCCATACATCTGGGAGGTTGCTTGTGTCTTCCCTAGTGAAAACAGATCCAAAGTACTTATTAAATTCGTCTGCCATTTCTCTGTTTCCCATAACAATTTCTCCCAATTCATTCTTCAAGGGCCCAACATTGTTCTTAACTATCTTCCTTCTCTTCACATACCTAAAAAAACTTTTGCTATCCTCCTTTGTATTCCTAGCTAGCTTGTGTTCATACCTCATTTTTTCTCCCCGTATTGCCTTTTTAGTTAAGTTCTGTTGCTCCTTAAAAATTTCCCAATCATCCATCTTCCCACTCACCTTAGCTCTGTTATACTTCTTTTTTTAATGCTATGCTATCTCTGACTTCCTTTGTCAACCACTGTGGCCACTTTCCCCCCTTTGAATCCTTCCTTCTCCGGGGAATGAACTGATTTTGCACCTTGTGCATTATTCCCAAGAACACCTGCCATTGCTGTTCCACTGTCTTTTCTGCTAGGATATCCGACCAGTCAACTTTGGCCAGCTCCTCCTCATAGTCTCCTTTGTTCAACTGCAATACTGACACTTCTGATCTGCCCTTATCCCTCTCAACTGGCAGATAAAAACTTATCATATTATGGTCACTACCTCCTAGTGGCTCCTTTACTTCAAGATCAGTTATCAAATCCTGTTCATTGCACAACACTAAATCTAGAATAGCCTTATCCCTGGTCGACTCTTGTACAAGCTGCTCCAAAAATGCATCCCGTAGGCACTCTACAAACTCCCTATCCTGGGGTCCAGTACCAACCTGATGCTGCCTGGCCTGCTGTGTTCACCAGCAACTTTGATGTGTGTTGCTTGAATTTCCAGCATCTGCAGAATTCCTCATGTGAGGGAGCTACTTTGATAGATTTCGTTGAGAGATGATGAGGCGGGAGTGGAGTATAAGCCCAATGCTTGCCTGTCAAGAGTTTGTACGTTCTCCTTGTGATCACGTGGGTTTCCTTCGACCGTCCAAAGACTTACCGGTTGGTAGATTAATTAGTCATTTTAAATTGTCCCGTGATTAGGCTGGGATTAAATTGAGGGATTGCTGGGCAGCAAGGCTGTAAGGGCTGGATAGGCCTATTCTGCACTGTACCTCAATAAATAAGTTTTAAAAATGCTTGTGTTGACTGAAACAAATGCTTTGTTTGCTGTTGTGTAATAAACACTCAGTGACCACTTTATAAGGTACTGAAGTAGAACCTGGTGTGGTTCTCTGCTGCTGTAGCCCGTCCACTTCAAGGATGAACATGTTGTGCATTCAGAGATGGTCTCCCACACACCACTGTTGTAATGCCTGGTTATCTGAGTTATTGTCACCTTCCCAGCAGATTGAGGCAGTCTGGCCATCCTTCTCTGACTTCTCTCATTGGCAAGGTATTTTTCCCCACAGAACTACTGCTCACTGGATGCTTCTTTTTCTTTTTTGCACCATTCTCCGTAAACCATAGAGAGAGTTGTGCGTGGAAATCCCAGGAGATGAGCAGTGAGTCAAACCACCCTGCCTGATACCAATGATCAATCCACAGTCAAAGTCTCATAGATCACATTTCTTCCTCATTCTGATGTTCAGTCTGAATAAAAACTGAACCTCTTGACAGCGTCTGCATGCTTTTATGTATTGAGTTGCTATCACATGATTGGCTGATTAGATGTTTGCATTAACGAGCAAGTGTAGCGGTGTACCTAATATAGTGGTCACTGTACCTATGTAATGCTCACTAAGCTACTTTGCTTGAGAGAGCCAGTGCTGTAGAAAGAATGAAAACTTAGTCACAACATATTGATTTTAAATGGATCAAATGATATAAAGGTTGGCAGAAACATTCTGTGCTTGTATTTCAAGATACTGGAATATGATCATAAGATATAGGAGCAGAATTAGGACATTTGGCCCATCAAGTCTGCTCCACCATTTTATCATTGCTGATCCAATTTTCCTCTCAGCCCCAATCTCCTGCCTTCTCCCCGTATCCCTTCATGCCCTGACTAGTCAAGAATCTATCAGCCTCTGCCTTAAATATACCCAATGAATTGGCCTCCACAGCCGAATTAGTAGAACTAAAGTTCCTAATACCCATTTATATACAGTATTTGGTTTCCACAGCTTTAAAAAAATGATGCCAGCTATGGTGCAGGCTGGACACCTTTTGAATGCTCAGTTGCTCATTGACAGACTATGAGGAACAGGCTCAGGAATGTTTTTTTTATTGCTGCCATTGTCCTCCGTTCATTAGTGCAATCCTCTGCCAGGTTTACTTTTCGCTTCATACAGCAGCCAGGGATTTCTTTTTTTGGTGTATGAATAATTAGCTGCATGACTAATGGACTGGAGAACAGCTACCTCTAAATAAATGGCAACACGTGGTTTTGCAATACTCGTCCTTTGCTAATGATGGCGGCTTTCATCGGCATGGAATTCAACCCACGATCCAAGATAGAATATGATCATCGATGAGTTATTCAACCATGGAGACATCTCTGCCGACCCCTGACCCCAGCATCACCTGACCCTGATAATAATTGCGTACTACAATCAGGCAGAGCCCTAGTGAGTTTACACCTAGATCATCTGTCTCCTTATGTTCAGGGAGGTATACTTGCAATACAGGGAGTACAACAGGTTGTGTGGGTGTTTGGCATAAGACAAAAATACACCACAGACTGTCCTTACATTGTTTTGAGTTTCGACGAATGAGGGGGTATCTAACAGAAGCACAGAAAATTATTGCAGGGCTTGAAATATTACCCACACCCCAATCCCCTCATCTATTCCTCCTGTCACTACACTGGACTGTAAACAATTTTTATAATGTTGTTTACATAGAGACTTAGAGTCATAGAAAAGAACATCAGGATATTGATGGGCTCACAGAGTGCAGCACTGATTACATCAGCTTCTGTGTGGACTGCAATGTTCTGACAAGAACTGTCCTTTGTTATTCAAATAACAAGCCATGGGTGACAAAGGACATTAAGGACATCCTGAACGCTAAAAAGAGGACGTTTAGAGATGGAAATAGGGAGGAGCTGAGGGCAATACAGAGGGACCTGAAAGCCAGGATCAGGGAGGCTAAAGATAGGTACAGGAGGAAGCTTGAGTGGAAACTCCAGCAGAACAACATGAGAGAGGTCTGGAGGGGGATGAGGACCATCACTGGGTTCCGGCAAACTAGCAACAGAGGAGCTGAAGGCAGTGTGGACAGGGCCAATGAACTTAAGCTGTTCTTTAACGGATTTGACATTGTGGCCCCTGCCCATCCCCCACATGAGCCATCTGTTGTCAGCCCCCAACCAACACATATTCCACTCTCCCCTCCTACCCCTCCTCACAGTCCCCCACCCTGCTCACATGACTATACCCCTTCCCCACACGAAACCACCACAGTGGGCTTCACAGCTGGACAGGTGAGAAGACAGCTGAAACGTCTCAACCCAAGCAAGGTTGCAGGACCGGATGGTGTCAGTACCAGGGTGCTCAAAGCCTGTGCCCCTCAGCTATGTAGAGTACTTCGCCACGTATTCAACCTGAGCCTGAGGCTCCAGAGGGTTTCTGTGCTGTGGAAGACGTCCTGCTTTGTCCCTGTGCTGAAGACGCCGCACCCCAGCAGCCTCAATGACTACGGACCGGTGGCATTGACCTCCCACATCATGAAGACCCTGGAGAGACTTGTTCTGGAGCTGCTCCGGCCTTTGGTCAGGCCACACTTAGATCCCCTCCAGTTCGCCTACCAGCCCCACCTAGGAGTTGAGGATGCCATCGTCTGCCAGCTGAACCGTGTCTACGCCCACCTGGACAAGCCAGCGAGCACTGTGAGGGTCATGTTTTTTGAGTTCTCCAGTGCATTCAACACCATCCGCCCTGCTCTGCTGGGGGAGAAGCTGACAGCGATGCAGGTGGATGCTTCCCTGGTGTCGTGGATTCTTGATTACCCAACTGGCAGACCACAGTACGTGTGCTTGCAACACTGTCTGTCTGACAGAGTGATCAGCAGCTCTGGGGCTCCACAGGGGACTGTCTTGTCTCCCTTTCTCTTCACCATTTACACCTCGGACTTCAACTACTGCACAGAGTCTTGTCATCTTCAGAAGTTTTCGGATGACTCTGTCATAGTTGGATGCATCAGCAAGGGAGATGAGGTTGAGTACAGGGCTACGGTAGGAAACTTTGTCACATGGTGTGAGCAGAATTATCTGCAGCTTAATGTGAAAAAGACTAAGGAACTGGTCGTAGACCTGAGGAGAGCTAAGGTACTGGTGACCCCTGTTTTCATCCAGGGGGTCAGTGTGGACATGGTGGAGGATTACAAATACCTGGGGAAACAAATTGACAATAAACTGGACTGGTCAAAGAACACTGAGGCTGTCTACAGGAAGGGTCAGAGCTGTCCCTATTTCCTGAGGAGACTGAGGTCCTTTAACATCTGCCGGATGATGCTGAGGATGTTCTACGAGTCTGTGGTGGCCAGTGCTATCATGTTTGCTGTTGTGTGCTGGGGCAGCAGGATGAGGGTAACAGACACCAACAGAATCAACAAACTCATTTGTAAGGCCAGTGATGTTGTGGGGATGGAACTGGACTCTCTGACGGTGGTGTCTGAAAAGAGGATGCTGTCCAAGTTGCATGCCATCTTGGACAATGTCTCCCATCCACTACATAATGTACTGGGTGGACACAGGAGTACATTCAGCCAGAGACTTATTCCACCGAGATGCAACACAAAGCGTCATAGGAAGTTATTCCTGCCTGTGGCCATCAAACTTTACAACTCCTCCCTTGGAGGGTCAGACTCCCTGAGCCAATAGACTGGTCATGGACTTATTTCCTGGCAAAATTTACATATTACTATTTAACTATTTATGGTTTTATTACTATTTATTATTTATGGAGCAACTGTAACGAAAACCAATTTCCCCCGGGATCAATAAAGTATGACTATGACTATCACAGAAACAGGCCCTTTGGCCCATCTAGTCTATACCAAACCATTTAAACTGCCTACTCCCATTGATGTGTACTGGAAACATACCCCTCCATAGTCCCACCATCCATGTACCTATCTAAGCTTCTCTTAAACATTGAAATCAAGCATTGTAAATATACTCTGGTGTTTATGCATTCATGCACATTTTATTCCCTATCCATACTTTAACCTCTAACTTTATTTTTTATATAATTCTTTATTCTTTATCATTGATGAATGGTGTTTTTGTTATATGTCTCACCAACACACCACAATAAATTCCTAGTATATGTAAATGTATATGGTGAATAACGTTGGTCCTTGATCCTTAATATGAGGACCTTGCAACTCTGGCTGGGCTGTCTAGATCAAGGGCCCTGGTCTCAAAATAAGGTGATCATTCAGGGCAGAGAGGAGAAAAAAGAGTAATAAATGTTGGGATTTCTCAAGCCAAGAGGGCTGTCGAGGCTCAGCTGATTAATATATTCAAGACACAGGTGGATAGTTTTCAGAATCAGAATCAAAATCAGGTTTAATTTTGCAGCAGCAATAAATAAAAAGCACTATAAATAGCAATAAGAAATATATGTAGCCATCAAGCCCAGGGGATCATGGGTTTGTGCTTCTGGTGGATTGTGTCCTCTCCAGGGCAGGAAAGATTTGTTGCCAATGCAGTGGGTTCTCCCCCTCCATGTTGCTGATGTAGTCCAGGGGAAGGGCAAGCACCGATACAGCTTGGCACTAGTGTCGTCGCAGAGGTTGCTGCCAGACTGAAGTTGTAAACAACATCAAACTGCCTTAGGGACCCCAGCGCCGGATTTCTTCCTCGGGGTTTACTCCCTTTCCCATGGGTGGGTATGGCTGCAAGGCAGTGGAGGTTTAAAATCAGAGTTTCCTTCTCCTAGGCGGGCTGCCATCCAAGGCTGACGAGCCCCACCTGCCCGAAGCAACTGGTTTTGAGATGCCACTGCTCCACTTTTGCCCCCTCTCTTGTCAGTAGAAACAGTTCGGCCGGGCCTAGTAGCTAGGCCACACATGAAGCCCAAGGGTTGGACTTGGCTGTCAGGGGCTGTTAGAATTGTGCACCATTTGGAGCACTTTATAGGTAGTGGGAGCTTATTTCCCACTACCACCCTGGCTATGACAACCTTAGGAACCGATATATATATACCCTCCAAGATGACCACAACCTCGTCCTAGGGTTTGGAGGCTTGCATGCCTCAATGATCCAGAGAGCTATGTTGCCTGGAGTCAGGGCTTTATGCTTTGGCTCTTGGTAGGGTCACCCATGCCAAACAAGTCAAAGGATTGAGGCCCACCGGTCCACCAGGTTCAGGGGTTCAGCTCAGGGCTAACAACCCTGACAGGTCAAAAAAATATTGTTACAGAAACAGCAATGAATTAAATCTATGAATTAAATAAGTAATGCAAAAAAGAGAACAAAAATAGTGAGGTAGTGTTCATGGGTTAGTTCATTGTTCATTCAAAAATCTGATGAAGGAGGGAAAGAGGCGAAGGAGCTGTTCCTAAAATGTTGAGCCCTGTTGAAAGTTCTCGGTCTGAAAAGTCAACTCTTTACTCTTTTCCATAGATGCTGCCTGGCCTGCTAGTTCCTCTAGCATTTTGTGTGTGTTGCTTTGATTTCCAGCATCTGCAGACTTTTCTCTTGTTCCTAAAACACTGAGTGTGTGTCTTTGGGCTCCTGTACCTCCTCTCTGATGATAGTATTAAGAAGGGGACATGCCCTGGATGATGGAGTCCTTAGTGATGGACGCCGCCTTTTTGGGGCATCACCTTTTGAAGACACTCCCGATGCTGGGGAGTTTTATGGATATTAAGGAAGTAAAGGGATCTGGGATTAGTACAGGAAAGAGTCACTAGAGTAGAAGATCAACCTAAATGAATGGGAGAGACTGGCATAAAGGCTGAATGGACTATGTCTGATTTAATATCACATGTTCTTGTTCAGTTTCATAAGAAGCTATTGTATTGTGATTAACTGTTAGGGCAGTAACCCTGACGGATTTTCCCCCACCCTAGCTTGGAGACATTAAGGGCAGTTGATGTATCTCTGCAATCGTTCTGTCTGAGATTAGCTGGTTTAAGATTAAACCTTGGATTAACCATATCACTACTTGCGGCACGCAAATCCATTTTTTTGTAATGTATCCCCACCGATCTATCGTTTTCTATATTTATAGCATTTTGAATGGCTGGTGTTATAACACAATCAGTTGACTGCGCAAGTGAAGGGAAAGCCTGTAATTATAAACAATGGATATATGCTGGGGGAGGACAGAAATTACAGGTTAATTCCAGTACAGGTTGTAACATCAGAAGGTGAAAACGACAGGGTCATTTGCTTCAGACAATAACGGTGAATGCTGAAAGTGTTGCATAATATGCAATTTTGGAAATATGCACTGACACAACAGAGGAACTTGTAATAAAATATTTTTTTTTAAGTGAACACTTCTAAAAGTAGAATGAGTCAATGTTCATAGCTAAAACAAATTCTTTGTATCTACAAACTATTTAAGAGATAATGATGCATTGTGTAATTCTATTCTGTTCTATCATGGCTGAGGAGGTGAATCTATGGAATTCCTTGGTACAGGCAGCTGGGGAGGCCAAGCCAGTTGGGTATACTTAAGGTGGAGGTTGAAAGGTTCTTGATTAGTAAGGGTGTCAAGGTTTACAGGGAGAAGGCAGGAGAATGGGGTTGAGAGGGTTAGTAAATCAGCCATGATGCAATGGTGGAGCAGACTTGATGGGCCAAATGGCCTAATTCTGCTCTTTATGGTCTTATCTTGTTAATAGTGAACCTACATAAATCCAAGTTGGGTCTTTCATTTTTGACTTATAGCAATCTATAACTTTTTTTTTGTCACTACCTCTCAGATACAATAAAAATTTCACTTGTAATCCAAAGAAACTTTCACATAGGATTGGAAAAATCAGCAGAGGGTTGTAAACTCAGGCAGCCCCAAAAACGGGCACCAGCCTCCTCACTATCTTCAAGAGGTGATGCCTCAAGAAGGTGGCAGCCATCATCAAGGACCCTCAGCGCACAAGACATGCACTGTTCACATTCCTACCATCAGAGTGCACACACTCAGCATTTTAGGAACAGCTTCTAACCCCTCCACCATCAGATTTGTGAGCGGTCTATGAACCCATGAACACCATCTCACAATTTTGGTCTCTTTTTGCACGGACTATTTTTTAATATTTCTGATTGTAACTTATAGTAAGTCTGGCACTGCACTGCTGCCATAAAGCCTCAAAATTCATGATATATGTCAGTGATAGTAAATCTTATTCTGATCCTGATGCAATACAACAATAAGTAAACTGGGTCTATCCAGGCTAAATTTGTCCCAAACCATCTGAGAGACCTGTGATAAATCACCATGATTATTTTTTTCCATGCCTGTGTGACCTAATCCTGCTTGTATTACAGAACACACAACATTACACCAGAATACAAGCCCTTTATGGTGGCGGGGTGAAAATATATCTCTACCAAAGGAGGTGTAAGGTGCTGCTTTTCCCTCTGCAAGCCTGTGGGTCACCTGTGGGCAAGGTGTAGCACCTGCTTAGCCCCCCGCCCCCCGCCCTGATCAGGATCATGTGAAGCCATGGGAGCAGGTGGTTTACGGTCGTATGAGCGGCCGGTGCATATCACAAGTCCTGGTTATGCGACCACTGACGCCAAGCAGACAATCTCTGAAGAGTGCTGATAATGGCTGTGCCCATCTTGTAAAGGCACTGTCCAGAAGGAGGCAATGGCAAACCACTTCTGCAGAAAAATTTGCCAAGAACAATCATGGTCATGGAAAAACCAGATTCGCTCATGTCATACATGATACACAATGAACGAATGAACACGCCCTTTGGCCCACGATATTGTGCTGAAACTTTAATCTACTCGAACATCAATCTAACACATCCCTCCTACATGGCCCTCCATTTTCCTATCATCGACACGCCTATCTAGAAGCTTTAAAAAAAACACTTCTGTATCTGCCTCTACCACCACCCCAGCAGCATGTTTCATGCACCCACCACTCTGTGGTGATAGTTACAGTATTCTAAACTGAAACTTATCTCTGAAATCTCCCCTATACTTTCCTCCAATCACCATAAAATTATGCTCCCTGGTAAAGGCCACTTCCACCCAGGAAACATTGTCTCTGGGCCTCCACTCGATCTATGTCTCTTATCCATCTGGTAACACCTCTATCTCATCATGGCTCATCCTCCTTCACTTCAGAGGGAAAAGCCCCAGTTCACTCAGCCAATCCTCATTCAAGATGCTCTCTTAGGAGATTGAGGCAAACGAGGCTCCCCCACACCGCCCCCCCATCTTAATGGAATTTTACAGGAGCACCATTGAGAGCGTCCAACGAGCTGTATCTCCATCTGGTATGGGAGTAGCTGAACATCGGGCTGGAAGTCCCTCTAAAGGACTGTGAGAACGGCCGAGGGGATCATATGGGTCTCCCTACCAACCAATGGAAACATTCATCAGGAGTGCTCATTAGGCCATTAGGCTTCTGAACTCTCTGCTACATCGCATTCAAGAGTCACTGGCTAATTTCTACTGTACCCTACAATATTCGAGCTCTGCACTCTAATTTGTTTATTTATGCACAATTCATTTGTAGATTTAATTCTCACTTTCCTAAGTCATTATGTGTCAAATGTGTGTTCTGTGTATCACTGTGCTTTATACCTTGGTCTGGAGAAACATTGTTTTGTTTGACAGTAGACATGTATACAGTTAAATGACAATAACCTTGACGACTCCACAGGCAGCATCCTGGTAAATCTCCTCTGCACCCTCTCTAAAGCTTCCACATCCTTCCTACAATGAGCTGGCCAGAATTGAGCACATTTTTATTCTTATGGGTTTACGATAATATTGTGAGAACATCATTTCGCTCTGGAAAGCAGTCCTCAAACTTAATTCTTTATCTCCCTAATCACAAAATCAACATTTCTCACTCATTTTATTGCAGAAACACATTGGAAAGTAAACAGATCATAAATTCCACCTGACTGTACAAGCAATACAACTGAATATTTTATCTGAAGGCAGGCGCAACTATTTTGCTGAATAATGCGCTCAGTACTTTGAATTCTTAAGCCAATTTTGTGACACGACGGTGATGTTGCTTTCACAACTTAGATTTCTGAAAATCTCTTCATAAAGGGCGTATATATTTAAAATATATGACTCAGCAAGTTTATCTGTCACATGCATTTGCATGGAGTTGTTTAACCACAGTCAGTTTGGATCTGCTTCTCATTCTGTACAAGCCTGTATTTGCCTGCTGATAATTAAAAGAAAGCCAATGAGGGGAAAATTGGAGAATGGCTTGAGAATCAAGTGAAATATTAAGAATGAAGAGAAACAGAACAAGAAGTTTATTTAAGAAATGAAAATCGAAAAGAAATACAGGGAACTGTTCAAAGACGGCAGCATTTGGCTGGTCAAATTCAAGACATCGCTGGCTTCAGTGTGTGTGGACTGGCTCCAAACACTTCAGAACTCACAGGTGACAGTGCCTTCCTGACAGGAGGGGTGTAAAGGGCTATGGCCCAGATTGGGGTTGACGGGACGAGGCAGAATAAGAGTCTAGCACGGACTAGACAGGACGAAGAGCCTGTTTCTGTGCGGTAGTGCTCTATGACTCTAAGAGGATTAGCCTTCCACTGAGGTTGGGTGGGACTACAACTAGAGGTCATGGGTTAAGGGTGAAAGGTGAAAAGTTTAAGGGGAACATGAGGGTAAGCTTCTTCACTCAGAGGTTGGTGAGAGTGTGGAATGAGCTGCCAGTGCAAATGGTGTACATGAGCTTGATTTCAATGTTTAAGAGAAGTTTGGATAGGTTTATGGATGGTAGGGGTATGGAGGGCTATAGTGCGGGAGCAAGTTGAGGGAAGTAGCCAGTTTAAATGTTTCAGCATGGACTAGATGGGTCAAGGGGCCTGTTTTTGTGCCATATTTTTCTCTGACTCTACATCCTGAAGGGGAAAAATGATAAATTGGTTTATTATTGTTGGATGACATTGAAAACTTGCCTTGCACGCTGTCCACATAGATCAATCATTACAATAGTGCATCGAAGTAGAACAAGGTAAAACAGTAAGAGAATGGAGAATAAAGTGTTACAGTTACAGAGAATGTGTAGACGGTAAGGTGCGATGTAGATTGTGAGATCAAGAGTCCATCTTATCGCACTAGGGAACTACTGTATTACTAACTTGTCACAGTAAGATTGAAATTGTCCTTGGTTCTACTTTCAGGCTTTTGTATCTTCTGCTGGGTGGGGGGTGGGGGAAGAGAGAGTGTCCGGGGTGGGTGGGATCTTTGATTATGCTGGCTACTCTACCGAAGCAGCGAGAAGTGTAAACAGAGTCCATGGTTGGTTTCCGTCCAATCAGGGCTACAGCTCTTGGGAAAATATGTTACTTTTTTCACATGACTCTAAATGCCAGGTTGAAGATTATACCACTCGTCAGGACTTTAAAGACAAGCTCACTTACATAAATAAAATAAAATGCTTACTTTGAAAAAGCTAGGTTCTGCAAGGTATTTTTAAAACTAGTACAGAATTTATACAGTGAAGTCATATTTTGTAATCGTAACTCGTGTTGAAGACTGGAAGCGCTGGTGTACTCTGACATCAGAAGGAAAACGGCTGTATTACAGACACGATAGTACACACGGACACAGACTGGGGTACAGACACTGACTGTCTCGCCAGTGTAACGCTCAGCGAGGCTTCATCTGAGCAGCCTCGCTCAGATGACACGGCAGGGCACTCAGTGGAAGGCAGCGGAGTCTGCACCTTTGTAATCGCCTTACTCTGGACAACGAGAAGATACTGGTCTCTCGCAGACTCAGATAAGATCAACTCTACTTTTGATAGAGAACGAGAACGAAAGAGGGAACAAACAAACGAACTTGTGCCTCCGACAGAAGTGGCCTTATCGGGAGATGAAGCGCTGAATGGTAAAGAGGGCGGGCAGTTAAGTTACCTAATCAGAAGTTGCATTAAACGGGTTTAAATTTACACTAATTAATTCCAGCGCAGATATTCAACACTGGGCTTTCCCAATTAAAAATCATGCATTTTTTCCCCTTAAAGCTGCGTTTACTCTGATGAGAAAAGAGTTGAGCAGCTCAGCGACAAGACGGAGAGGGGGGAAAAGGTAAAAGCTTAAGTTGAGAACAATGCTCCTTTTCTTGTGGGCAAGATCTTCCCCATGAGCAACTGTTCAGACGTGATTTCCACACAGATAACCCGCCAACAGCTTTCTCGCAGCAAGCTCGGCCGTCTCTGCCCTCTCTCTCTCTCTCTCTCTCGGCTCGGAAAGCGATTCTTTCAATCGGCCGAGTGAAGTGTGTGGCGCCCCCTTGCCCGACAGACAGAGGGAGGGAGACGGTGGAATAAAAGATCACTCCCCCACCCCGCACAAGAGAGAAAAAAAACAAACAAGTATTTCCCGGGAAGGCTGCTTTCAATGTAAAGAGAAAGAGAGAGAGAGAGAGAGAGAGAGAGAGAGAGAGAGAGATAGAGCGAAGAGGCCCGATGGCGATGATCGCAGCCGATTGCTGGTGTGTATGTGTTGTGAGGCGGCGCGATAGCAAAGGCATGTCCGCTGTTTGTATTAGCGCTGAATGGTGTCTTGAAAATGACGTAATGCTTGAAGTCGGGGTCCTGACAAGCGATAACATTTGTGATAAAGGCCGGGTTGAACTGGAGCCCCTTTCTCTCCGACATATTAAACACACACACACACACACACACACACACACACACACACACACACACACGCACACACACACAAACACACACACACACACACACACACACACACACACACACACACACGCAGACGGACCCAGGCAGTGCGTTTGAAAAACCGGCTCAGTCCGCGCCTCTCTCCTTTTCTCTGTCTGTCTGTCTGCCTCTCCCTCTCTCTCTCTCTCTCTCTCTCTCACAAAAATCTCACACTGCAAAAAAAACTCAGACGGTTCATGGCTCTCACCAAAGCTCCACCATCTTTCCAGCTGCAAAGATTATTGCCATCTAATCAACAGGTAAGAGAGAGAGAGAGAGAGAAAGAGAGAGAGAGAGAGAGAGAGAGAGAGAGAGAGAGAGAGAGAGAGAGGGCGACAACCAGCTCCGAGATTTAAAGAACAAAGATCTCCCGATTTTTCCGATTCTCTTTGCATACCCTATGTTTGTGTGTGTGGGCAGCCGCCGGCTCGCTCGTTTAAGATATTTGCGTTTATTTATTAAGATAATGTTTGCAGTTTTGTGCAGTCAACAGGAGATCTCTGCCTCTTTTTTAAAAAAAATAAAGCGGCAGACTTCTCAGGTTTCACATGCATTCCCATTTCCCGTACTTGTTGGGTCGGGAGGTCACTTGAACAGGCATGAGAAATGGTTCCTCGTACGTGACAGTAGCCTCCAGTAGCCTTTAGGGTCAAGTTTACCAGAGGAAACGATGATTTCAAGTACGTTTGGGATCTTCTCCGGGTTTTGTCTCTCTTTTTTTGCTGCTGTTGTGCTGGCTGCTTAGCGGGAAAGTGGCAACAGGGAAATGGATGGTGTTAGAAGTGTATTTTCAGTAAGAGATGTTAGAGTGAAAGATCTGGATCCAAATGTTTCTGCAGCGCCAAGAAAGTTTGTGAGTGACGTGGCCGAGGTAACCTCGATTAAGTACATCTGAGTGGACTAGTTAATTTTATTTTGCCGAATTAAGCGGTGTATACATGGTTACGTGTACAGATACATTAAATTCTACTTTACGTTCCACGCGAACGGTAAACTCGCTTCCCTTACACTCTATCTCAGTCTTTCCGACAGCGGAAAATCCTTTGCGGCCCAACTGGCGGGAGCCGGGAGTAATAGGGTTGAAGTGAACTTTCTTTAAAGTTGTGTTAAACGTGTGTGTGTGTGCGCGCGCGCGTGTGTATGTATGTGTGTGTGTGTGTGTGTGTGTGTGTGTGTGTGTGTGTGTGTGTGTGTGTGTGTGTGTGTGTGTGTGTGTGTGTATGTGTATGTGTACGCGCGCGCGCGCCGGGTTGAATATCGTCTGTGGCCAGACACTTTCCTCCGGTGACTGAACCTCTCCAGACTAGGACTCTCTGTTTTTTTTCTCTCCTCCTGATATAATGCCAAGTACAGCTTTGAAAGTACAGACATAAGTAATTGTAGCGTTTGACAGGGGCAGAATGGGCCGTTTGCGTTTTCTTATACACACTCAGTAAAATGTGGCCCCAGTTAGTTCAGGACGTGTGGGATAAAAATGCTATTAAAATGTTTCCTGCTGATCCGGCTGGATGTGACCGGCAAGATCTGTTAAAAGCTCCTTGTGATTGCTGGCGCGTTTCATCTCGGTGCAACTTTGACACATCTCACTTTTTGTTTTGACTTGTGCTTATTCGCCCTAGGTGTGGGCAAATAAAATTGTCATATTCCTACCCACCCCTGCCCCCTAGATTTTCAGGCAATTGTTTCTCGGTTTTCCTTTAACACATCATGATGAAATTGGAAATACGTGAAATTTGAATTGTTTAGCTTTCCCCAAGCGGGGGTGAATATTTTTTTTCTCTCCGAGTTTTGGAATCAAGCTTAACACGAGATTTGCACCATTGTCGGGAAGTTAGTCTGAACTTTGTCGGGAGTTACTGAAATTTCCGAAGTTATTTAATGGGACTATTGTGCTTATCAAGGAGTGCAGATGTAATCACTTATCGAAGACATTCAAAAGGAGCTTTGTCACTTCTGAGGTACATCTGACCAGTAGAGATAATGCGGTGAAGTAACTCCTCGGATCGTTTACTGCTGACGCGAAATCGTTTACAAACGTACAGGTTTACAAGTGTTTCATGGTACCATTTATCGGCGGCGGTACGGGCGTTGATATAAAGTTTACAGTTGTATGGGGAACTTTGAACAACTGCAGTGATGAAGTGTCCTTCCCTTGAATGAGCCCGGATTTTTCGGAATCCGGTTTTAAGTGAATGTCACGTTTGCATTCACATGAATCATAAGCCTATTGAAGTCTGATCTCTTTGTTTCCTTATCACAGGAAATGTTGCGGAAAGCTGTTGTTCACTCGAGTTCCTAACACGTGTAGATTAACGATTCTTGTCTCGCAGACGGTGATCACTTCTCGCTGAGTATTCATTTATAGTTCAGAAAGAACCCCCGAGTAGCAAATTCCCAATTATGACGGAGCACATTAGAGTTCTGGTGCGCGATGCATTTAGCTATAGAGATGGATAGGTGGGTTAGCTAACAATGATAACTGTTATAAGAAAAATTGCAAGTGATGTTATGATTAATGACAAGTTTATACAGTGCTTGAGCAGATAATGGATGCAGGCATCGCCGGGCTAATCTTGCGTGTGTGGAATGATTTAAAAAAAACTTGTATTGATTTACGACTGAGATCTGTACTCAACTTCAACAGTCGCTAAAAGTGTTGCATTAATAACGAAATGGCTGAGATCGTGGAATGCTTTGAATGATAGTTGTGAGTGAAGGTGGGGGTGGGAAATAGAATTTAAAAGATGCACGTCTGATTGTTATCTAGTGCAGGAAGAATTGCGCAAAAAGAGTTTACAACTTGCAAGAAGTGATCACAATTGTTCTGATGAAGGGTCTCTACCCGAAACGTCGACTGTTTACTCTTTGCTATTGATGCTGCCTGGCCTGCTGAGTTCCTCCAGCATTTTGAGTGTGTTGCTTCGGATTTCCAGCATCTGCAGATTTTCCCGTGTTCATAATTGTTCTGTCGAATAATATCTGCTCCCTATTTTGTAGAGCCACGGGACATGATGATAACGCTGATGATCTTGTATAACTCATGGTCAGTTGATGGAATTCCTCCCCCGCCCCCCAAAAACGTTGCAGTTAGTTACCATAAGCTATTTTTAATAACGCACATGAGTGCATGCATATCTGTGCTAATACCATCGTTGCATCATGAGGGAGCATCGTTTGGTCGCACTTAACTGGAGTCCAGTCGGGTTAATTACATTGTGACTAGTTGCACCGGCGGTGTCCAGACTAGGAACAATCTGAGATAGAGTGAAGGTTTGTTCACAAGGCCAAGTCGGCAATGTGCGTATAAGTTTGAATGGATATAAGCAGGCCTGTCTGTTTGCTTCAAACTCGAAAGGAATGCACTGACAGTAAATACACACAGTGCAACGAAAACATAGAGTGAGCAGAAAGTGAGGAGAATTACGGAACGGTTGTTGGCGATTGAATTATTGGGGAGAAAAAACGGGAAGTGTCGTTGTTTGGACTCGGAACGTTGTAAATTTCCACTAAATAGTCTTGGCTGTCATTCTAACCTTGTTGACTTTCAGTCTGCAATATCAGTGTCTGGCTGTACACATTATTAAAGCGATCTGGGGAGCTTTATTAGCACCGGCATAAAGAGAGGTTCGAAAGTTGTTGGATCATATAAATTCTGGAATTGGAAGACGAGTCGAAGTGTGGTGGAAATATTTGGATGATTATTGAATTATTTGAAATGTCTGTTGAAAAACAAAGCAATCACACGGTGACTTGCCTTTTTGAAATCTAAGGAAACTTCTTTTTGTGTGTTTGCAGCGGTAGTCACAGTTCATCTAATAAAACTTATTCAAGCAGATGGTGTGTGACGCTCTTCCAAGGCTGTGCTTTACCGAATTACCCATTTTATTTACAGTTTCTGGCTTACTGTCAGGGCACGTAATATAGAATAATCATTGGCTCGCTTTTCGTTGCTGACGATTTTTCCTCACTGTGTTGATAAACGTTTTTCAGTGTTAACAAAATCATCAGTACTAGGAATTTACACCAAAAATAGTATACAGCAGGAAGGGCAAAACTTTGAAAGATCACTTTCCAAAAAGGTAGGCCAAGCCAACACTAACTTTGTTTAAGGGTTCTTTTGTTTTGATCAGTCATCTAGAATAAGGAATTTTACCCTGTCCCTTTCTAGAGCAACGAACTGTATTCTGCCAATGTTTCACGGATTTACGGAAATACTGTGGTTGGTACCTGGTAGTTGTTACTTTTAATAATTTTTGTCACTGAACAGGCAGCCTTGCCGTTGTGGGGAATGGGGCAGCAAGTCAACCTCACAATCAAGACAATGGATAGATTATCAAATCGGTTTTATTCACACAAAAAAAGAGAAAATACCGTCATGTGAAGTTAAAAAGTAACAAAAACTTTCTCTAGTTCTTAATGGAGAACAAAGACAGTGTACTTATTTCAAGAGCACAATGATTAATTAATCTGTTCACGAACAAAATCCCCACCTATCAGTCTTCCGCAGCATTTTAATTTTGGTCGAAAGTGTGATCTTAAAATGTAAAGTTTCGACTGTTGCACGGTATTCTGCGATAAACATATTTGCAGACTTTGCTAATGTAACAGTTAACTTTATTTAAGAAAAACAAGAGATGCTAAAATGCTATTCTCTTAACAGCTTTACCACTGTTACCCTAATATAAAAATAACTGAATATTCCAATGCCGTGAAAATTCTATTTCATATCTGGATATATACGGATATTAGGAAAATAACAGAATAACATTGTGTGTGTGTGTGTGTCTGTGTATCTATCAATATTGTATTAAGACTCGTACAGTAAATAACATAAAAGACGGCAATTCCAGTTTTCAGAAGGGGAGGTGCGATGTGCGTGTGGCTTGAAAGATGCAGTGGCTTTCCATGAAGAACTTTCTGGATTCGTCATTCCCTTACACGGAGACCAGGCAGTGCGTTCATCCGTGTAAACTTGGGCGGGAATATCCATAAAGATTTCATTGCAAGGACATGTCAACCAAAGCATCGATAAAGAAAGCGATTAGGATGAAAATGTACAGGGGTAAAAAGGGGTCAAGATAAACATGATGAAACTGTTAATTTGGGTATAGGAGAATCGGTTCTTCACTGTTCTAAGTGCTTAGTAGTAGAAATGCCGGGAAATTTCAAACTATGAAAAGTTCCAGTACCCTAAAGAGAGATATTTACATTTTTTTTGTGCCTGCTCTTGCACAGATATGGTCCGGAAAAAGAATCCACCATTGAGAAATCTCGTGAGCCAAGGAGAAGGTGAAGATTGCCAGGTCCCTCAGCCAGAGAGTGCCGTCAATCAGGAGACCCTTGTAAACTCAGGACCCTCGGACCCCATGCAGGAACATAACAGCCAACAAGATGCACTAGAGTCTGCCAACAAGGAGGAACACTGTCTGCGTGTCGCAGACGTAGCCGGCATCAAAAGCGACTTGAAAAGCCCCGCACTGGGCGAAGGGAATGGCTTCAATTATAAAAGCCACAAGAAGGGAGGAAATGTTCCATCCTTCCCGCAAGATGAGGTGACAGACAGAAATATGCCTGCTCTCTCATCTCAGGCTGCTAGCGGAGCCTGTGAGGCCTGCAAGTCTCCGGGCAGATCAGAACCAGATGATGGCGATGGCAGGAGCTGCAATGTATCTGGGAAGCTCTTGGAATTAAACCACACGGCTCAAGCGTCACCCAAAAGTGGGCGCGAGAAGGTGCAGCCACCACAGGGTGACCCAGCTGACCAGCCCCCTGTCACCCAGGGCGCGACGCCTTCAGAGAACTCTCAGGTGCTCTCGGATGGGGCTGTGGCACCTGACAAATCAAAAGCCGACCAGTTGACTGACAACCCAGAGGCGGTGCCCCTCACTCCAGAACTGCAAGACTTCAAGTGCAACATTTGTGGTTATGGCTATTATGGGAACGACCCGACCGATCTGATTAAGCATTTCCGCAAATATCACCTGGGCTTGCACAATCGCACCCGCCAAGACTCAGATCTGGACTCCAAGATCCTGGCGTTACATAACATGGTGCAGTTCTCTCAGTCCAAAGACTTTCAGAAACTTAGCCGGAACACGGGCTTGCTAACTGGGATGCTACAGGACCTGAACGCTCAGCGGCCTGCTTTGTTAAATGGGACCTACGACATACATGTAGGTATCTGCTCATGAGATCATGTAGATCTGTACCCTTAAGACCATAGGACATAGAATTATGCCATTCAGGCCATCCAAGTCTTCTCCATCATTCCACAATGACTGATTACCCCAGTCTCTCAACTTCTCTCCTTAACCTTTCCACGCCCTGACTAATCAAGAATTGCTTTAAATATACCCAAAGACTTGGCCTATACAGCCATTTATGACAATGGATTCCTCAGATTCACCACACTCTGGCTAAAGAAATTCCTCATCTTGTTTTGTAATCAGACATCCTGCTATCCTGAAGCAGTTCCCTCTGGTCCTAGACTCATCCACTGCAGGAAACATCCTCTTCGCATGCACTTTATCTAGGCCAGGGGTTCCCACTCTGGGGTATATGGACCCATTGATTAATGGCCTTGCACCATGACATCAAAAGGTTGGGAACCCCGGATCTAGGCCTTTCAGTATTGGATACGTTTCAATGTGATCCCACCCCCCCTTCATTTTTCAAGCCTGTTGAGTACAGACCTAGAGCTAGCAAATGACCCTCATAAGTTTAACCCATATGATGCTGAGCTAAAACCAGAATAAGACACAGCGGCGTAGCAGTTAGCACAATGCCATTGACCCAGGTTCAATCTGCAACTGTCTGTAAGGAGTTTGTATGTTCTACCCATGACCGGGCGGTTTTCCCTTGGGTGCTTCACTTTCCTCCCATCTTCCGACTCTTGGGTGTAATTGGGTGGCTCAAGCTCATTGGTGTAGAATAGCTTGTTACAGTGCGTATCTTTAAATAAATATAAAGGCCTTTTTAAATTTAGGGACAGAAATGCCCTTTGAGGAAGGAAGCCCATCAGTGAATTAAATAATGCTTAAATAGCTACTTGAGGTGCACTGGGGAAAATGCTGAAGGGATGATCCTGGTAGAAGACAATCCCCTTGCTGGCTACAGTTTTTCCTTCAGACATGAATTACACTGATAAAATGCAATAATACTCCATTGGCTCCACTGGCTCACAGTTTAGGATTTTACCCTGTGAGAACTTCTTTGAAAACTTTGCTGATACGAATTTTCCTCATTGGTGTCTACCCTGACCACCTTCATTTACATTCTGGTTGGGCTGAGTTGTTCTCCGATCTTGGCAATTTACTTGCAAACGTGTTGTCACCATGCCAGGAGATATCGCCAGTGCCCTGTTGATTATGATGTGTCCTCTGAATGCTTGGCCTTTACATATTTTTCAATCAGCTGATTGAATGTCATTTTGGGAACTCAATTGTGATGCAGGGCGGAAATCTTGTTGCTGATTGGCTGTGTGGCGAACTTCATGCATTGTGGCCTGGGTCAATTGAGTTTCCGAAATGATGTCCAATCAGCTGACTATTTATTTATTGAGATACAGTGGGGAATAGGACCTTCCAGCCCTTTGAGCTGAATAGGCCCATCCAGTGATCCCCCAATTTTAATCCTAGCCTAATCATGGGACAATTTACAACGTCCAATTAACCTACCAACCGGTATGTCTTTGGACTATGGGAGGAAACTGGAGCACCTGGATGTCATGGGGAGAACGAACAAACTCCTTATGGGCACTTGCAGGAATTGCTAGTACAGTAAAGCATTGTGCTAATCACTACAGTACTGTGACACCCAAAAAGTTCTGAAAAGTATATAAAGGCCAAGCATTCAGAGGGCACACCGCGCCCTCGTATGGTAACAAAACATTTGCAAGAAAATTGCCAAGATCAGACAACAATTCAATCCAACCATCGACCACCCGAGCTACACATTTTCCAAATTATTTCCACTCACATTCTATTGTGGCTAATCATTTACTGGCTATTCTGTGTGCAACCTAGGCATAGGGAGGTCATTGCTAAATGGATTATACAACATAAGCATAATTTGAATCCATTACTGTTAATGAAAAACTCTTCCTCCTTAATTAATTCATTTTTAAAATCTGCAGTTACCTTTGAATATTCACAATAGTATTTATGGTGGCAATAGAATTTATATTAAAAACAATCTTATCCTTTCATAATGATAATTCCAAGTGTGCCTTTGTCACTTAGGAGGAAATACTTATTTTTGCTGAGGGCTTTCTTTTATCCAAGTCTTTGGTGTCCTTTGGCTAATTCAATTCTCGGTAACAGGTCACCGCCTATATATCATTGCATGGCCACAGATGGGAACAGGCGGGCGTGTAGTCACTGAGTAGTACTTAAAATACTAGAAGATTAACAAGGAGGTCCTTTGTTACTAAACAATATTTTTTTCTGAAACAATTATCTTTTTGTTTTTGTCGTAGAGTCATAGAATCATTGTATAGCATGCAATTATACCCTTCAGCCCAACTCGTTCACACACACCAGCGAGCACTCTTACATATTAATTCCTGTCTCCCAGCACTTGGTCTATAGCCTATACCTAAGTGATTCAAGTGCTCATCTAGACACTTCTTAAATACAGTGAGTGATCCAGCTTCAACCACTCTCTCAGGCAGTGTACTCACAGTACTTATCACTCTCTACATGAACGCAACCCTTGTCGTATCCTCTCTAAAACTCTCCCCCCTTACCATAAATCTACGTCCTCTCGCTTTAAAAGTTTTCAACAGTGTGTTCTATCTATACTTCTCATAATTTTATATACACCTCAGTCATGTCTTGTCTTAACTTCCGCCACTCCAAGGAAACCAGACCTAACTTCTCATAATGGGACTGTGCTATCTCAGAAAAAGATTAGCATTATTTGTCACATGTACATGGAAACAAACAGTGAAATGCAGTGTTTGCATCACCGACCAACACAATCTGGGGATGTGCCAGGGGCAGCCCACAAGTGTCAGCTTATGGTACCAACATAACAAGCTCACATTTTACTAACCCTAATTTACTAATTTTTTAAATTTATTGACATGCAGCACAGAATAGGCTCTTTCAGCCCATCAAGCAATCCCCCGATTTAATCCCAGCCTAATTACGGGACAATTTACAATGGCCAATTAAAGTATGTCTTTGGATTGTGGGAGGAAACTAGAACATCTGGAGGAAACCCATGTGGTCATGGGGAGAACGTACAAACTCCTTACAGACAGCGGCGGGAATTGAACCCTGATCGATACTCTACCATGCCGCCCAACATCCAACATCCTGGTGAATATCCTCTGCACTCTCTCGTATCCCTTGGTGGCCAGAACTTCACACAGTACTCCAGTTCAGATCTGACCAAGATTTTGTAAAGTTAGAGTATAACTGGTCTATTTCTGTGTCCAAAACCCCCAACTAATGAACACCAGTTTCCCACGTCTTCACAGTCTATTGTCTACCTGTGTTAGCATCATAAAGGACTTATGCAATTGTACTCCAAGGTATTGCCAATCCTCAATACCCCCTAACACCCTATTGTTTACAGTGTGCACCCTTGACTCATCAGTACCCCGACAAGCATCAACTTTCATTTGTCTTCATTATTCTCCATCTGCTATTAACTTCTCTAATTTCACTACTATATTAGTACCTCTGCTGTCAAGACTAAGGCAACATTCTACAATATCGTCAAGTTCTCCAGTCCTTATATCATCCTCTTTTCGCCTCCCACTTTCACAGTGTTCATTATAGAAACATAGAAACCCTACAGCACAATACAGGCCCTTCGGTCCCCAATGCTGTGCTGAACATGTCCTTACTTTAGAAATTACCTAGGGTTACCCATAGCCCTCTATTTTTCTAAGCTCCATGTACCTATCCAGGAGCCTCTTAAAAAACCCTATTATATCCGCCTTCACCACAGTCGCCGGCAGCCCATTCCACGCACCCGCCACTCTCTACATAAAAAACTTACCCCTGACATCCCCTCTGTACCTGCTTCCCAGCACCTTAAAACTGTGCCCTCTCGTGTTAGCCATGATATTACAAACAGCAAGGGCCCATGCTTGAGGGGCACCACTAACTACAGGCATCCAATCACAAAAATAACTCTCTATCATTAACCGTCACCTATAGTGTTTTTCTTTTATCCAGTCAGCCATATATATATCTCACGGTCCCTAACCTTTTGAACCAGTTTCCAACATTGGCCCTTATCAAGCACCTTCTGACAGGTAGATCACATCTGTTGACCTGCCCTCATCCTAAACCGTGTTCAGGTATCTTCTCGACCACTGATGTTAGGCTTAGAGGTTGATTATGCCTGGGCTTCTCCTGCCACCCTTCAGGAGAAAGGGAGCTACCTTTAGAGACTACCATTCATCTAGTACCTCCTTTGTGTCCAGTGAAGACTGAAACATATCATTTTGAGCCCCTGGGATCTCCACCCTTGCCTGGGATTGCAGCCAGGGATAAAGCCCATTTCATTTGGAGCCATTTTGCTTCCCAATCTAATCCTTATGTTTGTCTTAGATTTTTAAAATTTTGATTTAGAGTTATTATTTTTAGATTTGATTAAGAAAAGTTATTTTCTTTTTTTATTTAGATTTCGATTTTTTTTGGATTTAAGAAAATATATTTTCTTGAAGTGTCATGGAAACCCAGAAGGTTGTTTGTATTTGGCCACCCTTTGTATTCTAGGTCTAAATTCAGGAATCTTTTTGGCTAGAGCAAAAAAACTTTTTCTGTAGATTTAACTCAACTACGCAAAAT
Source organism: Mobula birostris (assembly GCF_030028105.1). Lineage (NCBI taxonomy): Eukaryota > Metazoa > Chordata > Chondrichthyes > Myliobatiformes > Myliobatidae > Mobula > Mobula birostris. The sequence goes on from NC_092370.1 coordinate 15,633,047, forward strand.
TTTACTTGGTAGGAGAAATCCCGATTACACCTAAAGGAAGTTTAAAAACAAATAATTATTCATAATATCACTTAAACTTACATCGAAGTCCACACAGAAACGGAATCAGTCTTCAGAAAACCAGAATAATGAAACAAAGGGAAATAAGTAACAAAATAAAATTAAATATCCAAGTTCGCCGTTGGTGAGGTGACCAAGGATGTGCCACTGTAGACATGGTGCGGTGAGGTTCCTGTCGACCCTCTCTGTTGCATGCCTGAACCTCGAGATTCTTGGTTAAAAGTGTTTTTTTTCCCTCCCTGTATTAGTCAGTATACAGTTGCAAGTCCTTAATGAAGGTATTCACAGAGGATTCGAAGTCCTTGTAAAATCGAAGGTCTGTGCTGTGACTGGGTAGTTAATGGCTCCAGACATAATAATAAAAAACGTCTGACGATGCAGAAAACACTTTTAATATTTCCTTTTAGGAAAAAATTACTTAACCTTTTATATAATATTTAACAATACTTCACCTTTTAACTTTGACTCCCCACGTTATTTGCTAACAGCTGCCCCGCGTGGCGTTGAAAGGGTTAACGTAATAAAACACAAGACGCTTGGATCAAAACAAAGACACTGTTTACGGCCATCTTGCTATCCACTTCCTACGCAGGCTATTAAACTATAACCCCGTTTCTATTTTTTGACTCCCCATCAACAATGCCAAACCGATTCTGCTGCAAGAATACTGGACAGTTTGAGATATCCAGAGAACTAAAATAACAAGCGTAAATAATAAACGGGTACTGAAAACACCTTAATCAACAGACCTTCGTCAAAGTAGTGATGTGGCTTTCCAAACTGTCCCGACTGCATGCAGTAACCTTTACCACGAGACCATAAGACATAGGAGCAAATTAGGCCATTTGGCCCATCGAGTCTGCTCCCCCATTTACAGAACAATGGAAAATGTTACATTTAAGGGAAGATTCCTATTATTGTTTAACCCGCAAGCTGAGAATGCAAAAGGCATTTGTTTTGTGTTTGTATATTTTCTAGGTCACTCTGGGAGGAATGTTCATTGGCATCGGGCGGAAAACCCCTGACTGCCAAGGCAACACCAAGTATTTCCGATGCAAGTTCTGCAACTTCACCTACATGGGCAGTTCACCCGGCGAGCTGGAGCAGCACTTCGTGTCTGCGCATCCCAACAAGATGAAGAGCGCGCCTTCCGCCGTGGAGCCCGGGAAGGACCCCTGTAAGTCGGAGAAAAACAGCGGCAAAGGCAGCCCCGCCACTGAGCGCCACTTACCTCGGCCGTCGGACACAGAGGATATGGGGAAATGGCAGGACAAGGCCACCATCAAAGCCGCAGATGACACCCCGATCGGCTACTCGGTCCCCATCAAATCCATGGACAGCTCCAAACAGAATGGGATGGACTCCACCTGTTACTTCTGGTGTAGGTTCTGCAGCTTCAGCTACGAGTCCTCCGACACCTTAAAGCTGGCGGACCATTACAACAAGCAGCACCGAGACAACCAGCGCAACAGCTACTTTAACCGAGACTTCCCGGACAAAATTGGCAAACAAGCGCACGCCCTTCATCAGAACGACTCGAAAGAGCGCCGGCTTCTTCCGGCTAACAAGCCGGACGGGGAATTCTCCGTGAAGCCCGAGAAGGGCAGCGCCTCGGCCAAGAAGAAAGACGGGGGCAAGACGGCAGAGGAAGGCATGGTGACAAGCTACAACTGTCAGCTGTGCAAATTCAGGTACTCGACCAACCACGGGCCCGACGTGATCACTGTTGGTCCCCTACTACGCCATTATCATTACATCCATAACGTTCACAAGTGCACCATTAAACACTGCCAGTACTGCCCAGGTGGGCTGTGCGGCCCGGAGAAACACCTGGGGGAGATCACCTACCCCTTCGCCTGCAGGAAAGCCAACTGCTCCCACTGCACCCAGTTGCTCTTGCACTCGTCCCAGGGGGCGACCGGGAGTGCCCGGGTCAGGCACCAGTGCGACCTGTGTCCCCTCGTTGTCCATGATGTCGATGTGCTCCTGCAACACTATGAGGCGGCGCACGGCTCGCACTATCCGTGCAGGACCGAACTCGGAGGGGAAGGGCCAGCCACCAGCGAGGAAGCCGAGGAGCATTGCTGTACCAAATGCAACTTCGTGACACAGGTCGAGGAAGACATTTTCCGACATTACAGGTAAAGAAAGAGACCAGAAACGCTAAATCTACCCCACTTGATAATCTGCTTAACGCGCTCACACACACCGTGCTGGAGGAACCCTGCAGGTGAGGCGATGTCTGCTGAGTTGCTCCAGCATTTTGTGTGTGTGTTACTCTGGATTTCCAGTATCTGCAGAATCTCTTGTGTTTATGGTAATCTGCCTTGTGAGCGAACCTAAAACTGTTGGTAAAGAAGGGATAGGAACACATCCCAATGCAGGTAACACAAAACACAAAGTTTAAGCATCTCCCTTTCCTACTCAACATCAAAGCACGGGGAAGTTACGTTAGCTGGTTTTTGTAATGGGCCATGTCTTATCTCGTAATCAAAGGAGCTACAATTCATTCAGATAACTCGGCATGTTTTGAAAACAGACCAGGATTGCAAATCTCAGTGCGTTGTTAGCGTTGCATCGTGGATGTTCCCTGGTTCTAGACCCGATCAAGGCAAGAACCGATTATTGTCATGGGGAGGGTGATACCGACCGGTTGTTTCAGTGTTCGGCACTATGTGGGGTCTTCATCATTCATGGTGTGCCTTGTTATATGACGTGGCCAATTATAGTCTTCCATCTGTCTTAAATCTGAGAAGTTCTAATAAGCTCTTCAAAACTTTTGCCTGGCCATCCCTTGATGTAACTCATGAATGTCATGTGCTGTCGACCGCGACTTCTTTTCTTCCATCAATAGATAGTTTAAATGCAAGCAGGCTTTCCCCACTAAGATTGGATGAGACTTGAACTAGAGGTCATGGGTTAAGTGCAAAAGGTGAAATGTTTAGGGGAACTTCTTCAGTCAGAGTTTGGTGAGAGTGTGGAACGAGCTGTCAGCGGAAATGGCGGATGCGTGTTCGATATCAACCTTTAAGCGGAATTTGGATAGGTACATAGATGAGAGGGGGCTATAGTTTGGACGCAAGTCGATGGGGCTTGGTAGAATAATAGTCTGGTACAGACTAGATGGGCCGAATGGCCTGTTTCTGTGCTGTAGCGCTCTATGACTACCTGTTGGATTAGCAGAAACTGTCTCTTATACGTAGGCTGAGAAATTTGGCAACATTATAAATTTAAGAAAAATACACCACTTTCTGTAAAATTCAAGCGAGAAATCATGCTTTTAACTCTATATTGTACTTTAGATCTTTATTGGTAACCAACAGCCGGATCTTTTGTGTTTCAGGAGGGCTCATAATTGCTACAAGTGCCGTCAGTGCAAGTGGAGCGCTCCGGACACTCCGGCATTACTGGAGCACTTCAACACGGCCCACTGCGGAGCTCCGGAGCCGCCGAGCAGCGGGAGCCCAAGTGGCGGCGAGTCGCCGACAACCCCCAGCACCGGCAACCACAATCCGGGCAACGGTGAGCAGGAGGCTCGACACCGTACCCCCACCCCGTCTGACAGCAACAACCAACCGCCGCCTCCGGCAGCACTCTCCGAGGACAAGGAGGGGCGAGGCTGGCTGGAGACCTGCAGCAAGGAAGACACGAGGAAGTTGGGGGAGCTGCCAAAGGGGAGCCCGTACCCCGGCCAGACCGGCTCTGCCAGTATCAGCAGCAGCAGCAGCCAGGAGAGCCTCAAGAACAGCCGCAGGGTCGCCGAGGAAGCTGACGGGGCCTTGCCTGTCTATGGGATGCAGCCCACCGACACCAAGGGCTTCCCGGGAGGGTCACAGCAGCTGCCGGGAGCAGGAGAGAGGGACAAGTCCCGGGCTCTCACTCCCCAGTACCCAACAAACAGCGAGCTGAACAAGGCGAGAGAGGAGTCGCAGACTCTACTGCGGGTAAGCCTGGCTTCAGTTACTGGCCCACCTGTTGCTCGTTTACCTCACGCACTCCAGATTGTTAGTGTGCAGAAGTTCCTTAATATCCCCTTTCTAACAAACAAAGTTGGTCATTTCCTCAGAATCCACCGGTACTGGCGCATTACTCTTGAATAGTGATTTGTAGGGCTGTTCCCCGGTACAGGGAGGGATTTCAGGCGGGGCCGGGGTGGGGGCGCCGAGATATTAACCTGGGAGCCTGCAGGTTTGCGTGGCGCGGTTTTGCAAGGTAGATTGGGGCGTGCGGGAAGAGAAGACCTCAGATGCGATTGCTTGCGCCTCTCTTGGATTATTTTGTGGTTTCAAGGAGAAATGTGGTCTCCTACATCGGGTTCATTGGAAGACAAGTTCCTCTGTAAAATGGTTGTCTTGCGGAAAAAAAGGTGATGGAATAACCCGAAGGCGTGGTGTCGCAATTCTTGTCGCTATTTTCAGTGCTAATGATTACAGCTTGACATGCTTGATTGCTGTTGGAAGAGTAAGCCAGTAATTGCCCTGGTGATTATTCTCCAATTTTTTGTAATCTTACAAACACAAATTGTTATAAATAACATGTTATAGCAATTTAGGGAAGCTCTCATGCGAGAGAGCAGATGGAGCTGAGACTGAAAGATGGAGGAGTGGGACTTTTCCTTAACGCAGCAAGTGCACCAGTGTAATTAATTACACCCCGTTACTAATAAGGGAAGAAATCATTCACCTCGGCAGGAATGATGTTGGTCCTTATGCCCTGATGAAGTTTATGATTTAAATATAAAGAATTACAGTGGAATTTTAATTTGTGAAGCTAACCTCTTTTTATTAAATCGGCACCTCTTACTGCAGTCATAATGAAGTGCATGATGCATACCATTAAGTGATGAGCTGTAGGAGAATAAGATGCCACTGCAGAAGGTAGATTTTCTATTTTCCTGCTGTTGTGCTGAAGATGGTAATTTTCATATGATCACCTCTCCTTATGTTTCTTTTGCTGGGTTGTTATTTTACTGCCCATTACACCACTGGTGTTTAGGGCATCAGTGAAGCTCTCTATCTCTGAATGTATACAAGGATTCTTCACTACCAATTCCTTTTTTGCCCAGTCAGGGCTGAGCCCCTGAACCTGAAGGACTGATAGACCACTCTTAGTTTGGCTTCTACCCTTTGACTATCAAGAACCAAAGCACAAGGCCGACTCCAGCTAACAGCTCTGCAGGTCACTGAGGTTCGCAAGCCACCAAACCCTATGAAGAGGCTGTGGTCCTCTTGGAGGTAGGGCTGAAAAGTTATGGCCATTATCACTCAGCTATGTTGAATGAAGTAGTTCTGCTGACAAATGGTTTACTGCTTTTCCAGATTAAATCATTGATTGCTATCAATGATTATTTACTATTAGTAAAGAAAGACATTAAATACGTGATTGTTGTTTCTTTGTTATATCCAGGTTATTGTTATATGCTTTTAAGTTTTTCATTGTTGACCTAGCAGTGTTGGTATTTGTATCATAATCTCTATTGGGTATTGCCTGCTGATTGAAGAGTACTGTAGACATAATGTGGATAATAAGGTGATATGCAACTGATTTAACCTAAGAGCAAAAAAAAATCATGTTGATTGTAGTTTGGTTCTTGCAAAGTTGTTTAAAATACACTGACATACATTACAATAATGACTTGCGTTTGCTTTAAGTTGTTATGATTTGGGGTACCAGTTTTTCCTTCACTGTTTCAGATAATATGAAATGGCATTTGGCGATTGTCATGGGAACAGTTGTGTTTTTTTTTGTTTGCCTCTTAATGCTCCATTGGGGCGCCAAGATAGCGTTGTGGTTAGCGAAATGCTATTAAAGCTCGGAGAGTTGGAGTTCGGAGTTCAATTCCGATGTCCTTTGTAAGGAGTCTGCATGACCACCCATGGTATAATTTAATTAATTTATTTATTTTATCAGCCACACTGCCCCAGCAACCCCTGACAAATCTGATTAATCCTAATCAAATCACGGGACAATTTACATTGATAAATTAACCTGCCTGGTACATCTTTGGACTGTGGGAGGAAAGCAGAGAAAACCCATGCGTTCTACAGGGAGGACGTGGAGAGACACCTTACAGAACGGTGCCCAGAATTGAACTCCGCAAAGTCATAAACTGTAGTAGTGTTGCACTAACCATTACGCCACCATGGTGTCCACGGTGCTTGGTTTTTCACCAAGTGCTCTGGTTTCCTCCCACAGTCCAAAGGCATAACAGTTAGTAGCTTCATTGTTGATTTTTAAATTGTCTAGTGATTAGGTTAAACTTAAATTGGTTGCCGGGCAGTGCAGCTCGAAGGGCCCGAAGGGCCTATTCCATGCTGTATTTCAATGAGTAAGTAAAGTTTGGCCTAACCAGGACACAGGTCATCCAATGAAGTTGTTGTTTGCCTGTAAAGTTCTAGAACATTTGTGAGATAATAGATTTGAAAGACGTATCCTCAAGTAATCGTGATTCATGCATAGATCAAAGTATTGCGAAGGTCACAGTTCTTGAATGCAGCAAGTGTTATGATTTGGCTGAATAGTTTTGTTAAAATGATGTGATAATTAAGAGGCATATTTTGAATGATAACCCTGAGCCCAGTAGTGGGATAAGACATAACATACATGGTTGAATTAACCAGGCTGGAAAAATGGTTAAACTGACAGATGTGAATTCTGTTTTCTCCCTTTTCTAATATTTGCCTACAGGCTTATGTTGACAAATGTTTTAAAGTCTGGGAGAAAAGGTAAGAATGATATTCTTTTGAAACATGAGGACTTTTTGGAGATGCTCCCATCCCTACCCTAGTAACTACATTGGCTGAGGTTCTTCATAAATATTTTTAGAAATAATGCAAATTGTAAGAGATTGCCTTTCTTCTCCTGATCGCAGAGTGGACGAAGCCACTCTAGGAAATGCCACGTTGGCTAGTTCTAGGCCAATGAATGTTGGCATTAATTATGATGACGCTATAATTTTAAGTGTGGGCTAACAATCAGCCCAATTGGAATAGGCATCAAGTGTCTGTCCTGCATCCTATTTGACTGTTGTTCTAAGTAAATGACTTTTATTTTCTAGCATCTTAAACAGTTTCTCAGGTCTTTGGATCCAGATTGCTTTGTGAAGTGTATTCATCGTCACTTTAGGAAGTGCGTTTTGGTTCCATACCTCAATAAAGCATTAACTGCCTGAGGAGAAATGGTAGTACTGGCCCTTCACATAAAGGGAGCATGTAGTTGCATATAGCACCAAAGCAACTTGGTAGCAGAAAAAAAATGGTAGTGGTGAGATGCTAATTATCATAGAATCAGAAAAAGGTTTAATATCACTGACATGTTATGAAATTTGTTGTTTTATGGCAGCAGTACATTGCAATACACAAGACCACAGGACATAGGTCATTTGACCCACTGAGTCTGCTCTGCCTTTCAGTGATGCCTGATTTATTATTCCTCTCAACCCCATTCTCTTGCCTTCTCCCTGTAACCATTGTCATCCTTTCTAATCAAGAACCTGTTTTAAATATATCCAATGACTTGGCCTCCACAGTTGCCTGGCAATGAATTCCACAGATTCACCACTCTTTGGCTTAAGAAATTCGTCCTCATCTCTCCTTGTATTCTGAGGCTGTGCTCTCTGGTCCAAGGCTCCCCCACTATAAGGAGCATCCTCTCCATATCCAGTTCACAGTAAGAATTGGTTACAAGAAGAAAAAAAAAGTAATTTTTTTTTTTAAAAAGCTCAAAACAGTGAGGTGCTTTATCTTTTAGGCAAGATCCTTGACTCATTTAATACATCCCCTCTACTGTGTGGAAAAATACATCTCATCTCTGATAATGGTAATATTTTTAGCACCAGCAATGCGTGTGGTCGTAGTGCGATCTCCTGAGTCGAGTATGATCTCCTGAGGAGGTTGTCTATTGGTGGGTTCTTATTTGGCTGTAGGGGCCGATCCAGGATCCACATATTCTTGTCCAGTGTGGACAAGTGGTGGCTGTGGTTAGTGGTTGGGTTGTTTTTGGTGGTTCAGTCTCTCCCTTCGCAGCTGCCGCTTGTTCTCTGCGGCACAGCGAAGGTCACTCACGTAGCGCAGCTCCCTGTTGAACAGAGTTCCTCCAGGTGTATCGACTGAGTGCAATGTCTTCCCAGTTTTTACATGTAATGTTGAATTGCTTCTGGCTGATTTTTGATGTTTTGAACCATTTCTTTTGCCCACCAAGAGCTCGCTGACCTTCCTTCAACATGAACAGCATCTCCACTGTGATGAAGCGTTCCAACTCCGATGGATAGGTCATGTCATCAGGATGTCTGACTAATGCATGGATCAGCGTACACTGCAATATGCCCATGGTTATTCATTTTACTTAGAGACACGGCTCTGTAACAGGCTGAACAAGGTCACGCTGTCCAATTACACCCATGTGACTGATTAACACATGCATCTTTGCAACGTGAGAGGAAGCTGGAGCACCCGGACGTAACTCTCACGGCCACAGGGAGAACGTACAAATTCCTTGTAGACAGTGGCAGGTTGCTGGCACTGTGATAGTGTTGCGTTAGCTGCTATGCCGCCGTGCCGCAGAAGGGAGAGTGTCGCGAGTCAACACTGAACATTCGTGCTACATTAATAAGTAAGGATTATCGTCAACATGAGACGTCATAGCTACTTTCTCTTCACCTTCAGTAGCACGGCTACGACTGAGAATCTGATTTGTTATCATGTTGACAAGGTGAACAGATCAGTCGCTCAGCTGGATGAAAGTGGCGTGGCATATGTTGCATAGTATTATTATATATAATGTTGCCTTGTGTATTTATATTGTGTGTTTTGTGTTCTTTATCTAATTGTGTTTGTTCTATGCTGCATTGGATCTGGAGTAACAATTATTTCGTTCTCCTTTACACTTCCGTACTGGAAATGACGTTAGGCAACCTTGAATCTTGAATTCTCTTACATTAAGACTAGGAAGTCTGACACCCTCCAGGCTACAGAAGCCTGCTTGGTCATTGCTGTCTTACTGCTGCAGTCGGAAGTTCCCATGTGCTTCAAAAGGGCTTTGATATGACTGTCACCCAAGAAGAGCAGGGTGAGCTGCCTCAAAGACTGTCACCCAGTTGCACTCGCGTCTGCTGTGGTAAAGAGCTTTGAGAGGTTGGTCATGGCTAGAATCAACTCCTGCCTAAGCAAGGACCTGGATCTGCTGCAGTGTGCCTATTGCCACAATAAATACAGTGGATGCAATCTCCCTGGCTCTCCATTCGGCTGTGAATCACCTGGACAATAGCAATACCTATTTCAGGCTGCTGTTTATTGACTGTGTTCAACACAATCCTACCCTCAGTTCTAATCAAGAATCTCCAAAATCTGGGCCTCTGTACCTCCTTTTGTAACAGGATCCTTGATGTCCTCACTGTCTGGGTTGGAAACAGCATCTCCTCCTCGCTGTCAGTCAACACTGGCAGACCTCAAGGATGCATCATGCTTTGTCCACTGCTTTACTCTCTACCCCCATAACTGTGTGGCTGGGCACAGTTCAAACGGCATCTATTTGCTGACCACACAACTATTGTTGGCAGAATTTCATATGGTGATAAGGAGGTGCACAGGAGCAAGATAGGTCAGCTGGTTGAGTGGTGTTGTAACCACAACCTTAGTTGGTCTACATGTTAGTAAGACCAAGGAATTGATTGTGGACTTTAGGAAGGGTAAGGTGAGGAAACGTGCACTAGTCCTCATGGAGGGATCAGAAGTGGAAAGGGTGAGCAGTTTCCAAGTTCCTGAGTGTTATCATCTCTAAGGATCTATCAAGTGCCCAACATGTTGATGCAAATACAAGAAGGCACCGCCATTGCTATGTTTCATTAGGGCTTTTGGCCTGCCAGTCTGTTGGAGCCATTACTGTGCCATTCATCATGCTTGTTAATCCACCTAGCAAGCTCATTATTCAGCCAAACTAATAACTTCTGTCTTGCCAAGATAAGCAACTGGCTCGTCGGAGCACTTGCATTTGTAAACTATCTAAAGCTAAGGCTAATGGAGATTATTTTGAAAGGCTGAGACAGAGGGGACGTGGAGGGGATGATTCAAGTAGTGGTGGAGACTCACACTACAGGGCACAGGTTTTCAGAGCCCCATCAGGGCCTGGCACCTTCCGAGGGTTCTGACCTTCTTGAAAGACACTCTGACCGTCGGCCTCTGACACAGAGATCAGAGGGTCACCAGAATGGGGTCGAGAGGGAAAGTAAATCAACCACGATGAATGGTGGAGCAGACTCGATGGACTGAATGGCCTAAATATTTCTCCTCTGCCTTGTGGAAAATCATCAGTGCATTTGCTTTGAAGTGAAGGCCCTTTAAAGCAATTAAGGATGAGTAATAAATGCGGCTTTACAAGGAATGTACATATAATATGCATATTTTTATAAATGCTCAAAGCTATATCCTGAAAACAGAAACCAGGTGAATGAATAATTAGTTTTGGTTGTGCTAGATAAGGGAACAAGTTTGGTGGCCACCCATGTGAATTTCTCATTTGCTCGATAGCCCCACAGCATCTTTTACTTTGAGCTGAACAGTGAGCTGGCCTTGATTTCACATGTTATCTATAGGATGTCTCTCATTTGGGTGCTGGTGTATCAGCTCGGTCTGATTATTGCTTGAACTTGCAATCTTACTGGAAAGTACAAATATCTGAATAACTATTCACAACTGACCAGGGATGTGATACACAAGCTGTGTTCTTTAACTTTGCCCTTGTTAAAGCATTGTTGTAGGGCACTGCGTTGAATTATTTTTAAACGAAGCTGTCCGTCTATGTAAACAACAGACTTATTATTATGACCTACTGTTAAAACTTACAATTGGTGATTTAAGATTTCAGGGGATAATTGTGACCTCGACAGAAACGTTTAAGGGGAACATGAGGAGAAACTTCTTCGCTCAGAGGGTTGTGGGAGTATGGACTGAGTTGCCAGCGCAAGCAGTACATGCAAGCTTGATTTCAACATTGATGAGAGGTCTGGATAGGTCCATGATGCATGATGGTAGGGGTATTGGGGGCGATGGTCCTGGTGCAGATCAATTGGAGTAGGTAGTTTAAATGGTTTGGCATGGACTAGATGGGCCGAATGGCTTGTTTCTGCACTGTAGTCTTCTATGACTCTAGAATACTGGACTAATCTGTGCTGTGGATCTCAGCTACTGCTTTCCACGTGGGGTATGTCCTTCCATTCACTTCTATAAGTGCTAATCCATGTGAGGAAAAAGTTCTATTGAGACCAAATGCTTTCCAATGTCACTGGCTGCACTTCACGTGTAAGTTTAGACAATGGATGAAAAGTTGAGCCTGATTGTCGCTTCACCCGAAATCCAGGCGGTGCACTTTGCAGTGTAGCATTTATCTGGAGATCTCGGCTAATCTGACCTTCCTTGATTTAGAAAGCTTTATTGTAATCTCATGTCTGGGGATTAAACCAACAGATTTTTGTCCAGTTTAAATGCAGAACATTGTATTGCTGCTCAGATAAATTCAAGATTTTCCCTTTTATATTGGGAAACAGCAGCAAATAAGTCTTACAGTGCTGCAGGTCCCTCTCATATTTATAATGTCCCTCCATGTGAGAAGTGTATTCTTCTTTGTATCATATTGACTTTGCCATTATAAGACATAGGAGCAGAATTAGGCCGTTCAGCTCATCGAATCTGCTCCCCATTCTGTCATAGCTGATATCCCTCTCATCTTCATTCTCCTACATTCTCCTCATTAGAACTTATCAACCTCCTCTTTAAAAATACTCAATAACTTGACCTCCACACCAGTTTGTGGCAATGAATTCCACAGATTCACCACCCTCTGGCTAAAGATATTCCTCCTCATGACAGTTCTGAAGGGACATTCTTGTATTCTGAGGCAGTGCCCCTGGTCCCAGGCTCCCCTACTATAGAAACACTATCTATGGTTGACTTAATTTAGATCATAGACTTTCCCAACTATAGCAAAAATCCTCTCCACTTCCACTCTATCTCGGCCTTTCAATATTCGATTTCCACCCCCATTCTGCTAAACTTCAGTGAGTACAGGCCTAAAGACATCAAATGTTCTTCGTATTAACCCCCTCATTCCTGGGATTATTCTCCTCTGTGTCCTCTCCAACACCTGCACATCCTTTCTTTGATAAAATTATAGGAATAAGACAGAAATTAACTGCTTGATTTTCTTCCTTTCATGAGTGTGAACATTTCTGAAAATAGATAATTGCAAAGCTATGTTGACCACCAAGAAGTGTATAGTTGATACAGTTTTTCTGTATGAGCTTCTCACTCTAGGTAAGAAGAGTTTAAAAGCCATTGTGACCATACATGATATTATTTTCAGATGAAGTACAAAGAGCATGAATTCCTGGAGCCTGTAGCCATATGGTTTAAGACTGGTCTCTTATTTTTTTTAATGCACTCAGAATTTTTGACTGAATTAAAATCACTTCATGATGTGTTAGCATGTAACAAAGTCTTTTGTTATTTCATTGGAACTTCTGTATTTGGTTTTAATTTCTTTATATTATATTTGATTAGGTATTATTGACATAGTATCAAATGCTGAGTATAATAGATTTTTTTTAAGTAGAAGAACTCAATTGAGATAAGCTCGCTTATTACTTATTACTTCCCTCTGGGTCCTCTTCTTGTTCCCTTTCTCCTATAGTCCGCTCTCCTCTCCTATCAGATTCCTTCTTCTCCAGCCCTTGACCTTTCCCCACCCACCTGGCTTCAGCAATCACATTTCAGCTAGCCTCCCCTTTCTCCCCCCCCCCCCCACCAATCTTTTTATTCTGGCACCTTCACCTTCTCAGTCCTGAAGAAGGGTCTTGGCCCAAAACGTCGACTGTTTAGTTATTTCCATAGATGCTGCCTGACCTGCTGAGTTCTTCCAGCAATTCGTATGTGTTGCTTTGGAATTCCAGCATCTGCAGACTTCATTGTGTTTATACTTGGTGTTTGGATTAATTTATTTTAAGTAATGCATCTAATAATATCCAGCCGTGTGTTAACAACGGTTTAGTCTAATTAGTTAAGTGTTTTCATATTGGCCAAATGTATCTGCAGTTCTGTTATGTTCAAGACCATGAAGCCCTTGGTTAAAAGTCACAATGTCTTTTGGTTAGCCTTCAAAAGGACATAGAGGACTTTACTCTGAAGTGCACAAAACATTTGCAGATTGTAGATACAGATTCCAACAGACATGCAACTTATTCAAACAGAACTTGTATGTACTTCGTGACAGAGTTTTCAGTGCTGACCCGTCCATGTATGACATTTGCAATGTCTTTTTTTTAAATAAAGAAAGCTATGTATAGGGATGAAGTACTTTCTGTTTCAGCCAAGGTGTCAGATTTGTCTAGTAACACTTAGCTGAGTCAACGTCATGGCTTCAAGACCCACTCTGAAACCAGAGTACTCCTTTCAGTGGAACATGGTCAGATCTATGTTGCATCTTTCAGAATTTTGATACATTCCAAGTCTTGTAGAGTGTGCTTTGAAGTACAGTCACTTCAAAGGGAACACTGTCAATTTCTCAGAGCAGAGTCTCAGAAACGAGCACATGATAATGACCAGATAACCTTGATTAAGATCAGAGTCAAGTTTATTATCATTGACAAAAGCTGTGAAATTTGTTGTTTTGAGGCAGCAGTATGATACAATACGTAAACTGTACGATAGATTACATTAAGAAATGTGCGTAAAGTAAATATCTGGTGCAAAAAGAGCAGAATAGGTAGTGTTTGTGGGTTCATTGGTTAAGTATTGGCTAGAACATTAGGGATTTTTGCCAGTGCTCAGTCAACCCTAAATCTGTTGAGGGTCTGCCACGTCAGAGATTTCAATTTAGACTAATATCTTGTATGTGTGGGTGTAAAATGCCCCATAGCAGCACTAAATGAGGAGAAAACTTCAATAAACACCACCAAAGAAATCAGTCCATGAGGCCATTTATTACATTGGCTGTTTTGGGATATTATAAATCGATTGAGCAGACTGCCCTATTTCTGCTTTGTAGCAATGACTAAATTTTTAGTAATCTGTCCTGTTTTAGATACGGCATGTCACCAAAAACTTCGACAAACTTTGTTAGATGCACAGTTTAAAGTTCCCTGACTGGTTACATCACAGCCTGGTGTGGAAACACCAATGCCCAGGAATGGGAAAAGTCTACAGAAAGAGGTGGATATGACCCCATCCATCACCGGGAAATCCTCCCCACCACTGAACATATTTACATGGAGTGCTGTCACAAGCAGCACCATCCATCATCAAGGTCACCCACTATCCATGCTGTCCTCTCTTCTTGCAGCTGCCATTAGGAAGGAGGCTTGAGTCCCACACCACCAGGTTCAGGAATAGTTATTACCCCTTAATCATCAGACTCCTGAACTGGCGTTCATCTCAACAATGAACTGATTCTATAGCTTGCAGACTCACTTTCAAGGACTTTTTGCAACTCATGTTCTCAGTAGTATTTGTATTATTTACAGCACTTGTCCTCTTGTTGGTCAGTATTTGTTTTATGTAGTTTTTCAAAAATTCTATTCTGTATCTTTATTTCCTTGTAAATGGGGAATGAATGAAAGAAGGGGGGGAGAGATGACCAGAAGTTAGAGACATCTGCCAAATCCGGAACTTTCCAGTGGCTAAACATTTTAATTCCGATTCCCATTCTGACAATCAATCCATGGCCTCCTCTTGTGCTGAGGGGAGACTGCCATCATGGTGGAGGAGCAACACCTTGTATTCTGTCTGGATAGCCTTCAAATTGATGGCATGAATATCGATTTCTCTTTAAGGTTTAAAAAAAATCCCTCCCCTCCTCCTCCTCCTTTTGTTCCCCTCTCTGGCCTTGTACCTCTTCTCGCTTGCCAATCACGTTTGCCTCGTACCTCTCCTCCTCCCCTTTCTCCTATGGTCCACTCTCCTCTCCTATCAGATTCCTTTCTCTCCAGCCCTTTATTTTTCCTACCCACTTTCCGGCTATCCTCCTTCCTTCCCCATACCTTTTTTAATTTCGGCGTCTTTTCCCCTTTCCCGCCCTCGGAATGAAATGTCCACCGTTCATTCATCTCCCTAGATACTGCCCTGACTTACTGAGTTCCTCCAGAATTCTGTGCGTATTGCTCTAGCGAAATCGATGTTCATTCCGTCAGCTTGGAGTCTACCCCGGATGGAGTTTGAGGTTTTGCTGGTCTCTCTCAATCATATCCTGATGGATATGAAGGACGCTGGGTGGTTCCTCCCCTTTGTTCGGCTGCACGCCTCTCCTGGCATGGAGATTTCTCCATGGCAACAGGTTTACAGACCAGCGACCACCACTGAGCGTGTCACTAAAGAGCCTTAAAGCTGTCATTACAACACTGGCTGTTATAGTCACCAGTGCCTACCTGAAAGAATGCTGCACATCAAAAACTCCAGGTGGAAGGGAATTCTTTGACTGAAACCAAAATGTAGTCGACCTGAAATAAGCAGAATTTTTTCTAAACGCTCTGCTGAGTACCGTGTAGGACGGCATGGTATTGTATGTCGGGTGGCTCGGTAGCTTAGTAGTTAGAGAGACATTTTGCAGCGCTGGCAGAGTTCAAATTCTGCTGTTGTCAGTAAGGAGTCTGCACATTTTCCTGGTGACCACGTGGGTTTACTCACAGATGAGAAAATCTGCCCATGCTGGAAATCCAAGCAGCAGACGCAAAGTGCTGTAGGAACTCAGCAGGCCAGGCAGCACCTACGGAAAAAGAGCATAGCCGATGGTTCATGCCGAGGCCCTTTGTCAGGACTGATGAGGGTCCTGATCAAGGGTCTCGGCCCGTAATGTCGACTGTACTCTTTTTTTTTTCCAAAGATGCTGCATGGCCTGCTGAATTCCTCCTGCATTTTGTGTGTTATGTGGGCTAACTTCCACATTCCAAAGAGCAATGGGTTAGTAAGTTGTGGGCATGCTATGTTGGTATTGGAAGCCTGTGGCACTTGTGGACTGCTCCCAGCACATCTTCGGATTGTGTTGGTTGTTGACATGCTGCATTTCACTATGTTTTGATGTGACAAATAAAGCCCATCTTTCAGAGTATTTAATGCATAATGTGAAACATTTGTGGCAGGCAAGGGTTAACCTTTGTGATTGGTGACCTTGTAACTAAGGTTACTGACCTGGTTACTTCCAACTGTTTTTCTTCCTTGCATAAGTTTAATTTGGGCAACTTTATTTTCCAAATATAGCAATATCCTGCATCCTGAAGAAGGTCTCCACCAGAAGCATTGTCCCATTGTCCTCTTTATTCCTTTCCATAGATGCTGTCCTTGCCTCTTCTCCTCACCTGCTTATCACCTCCCTCTGGTGCCCCTCCTTTCTTCCATGGTCCACTCTCCCTTCTTATCAGATTTCTTCTTCTCCAGCCCTTTACCTTTCGCTCTCACCTGGCTTCACCTATCCTCCTTCCCCTCCCCTCACCTTTCTTTCTATTCTGGCATCTTCCCTCTTCCTTTCTAGTCTAGATGAAGGGTCTCGGCCTGAAACATCCACTGTTTATTCATTTCTATAGATGTTGCCTGACCTGCTGAGTTCCTCCAACATTTTGTGTTTGCTGATCTGCAGAATCTCTTCTGTCAATAAGAAAGTCTTGATTTTGTAACTTTAATTTGTCAGTTTTTATGTATAGTTTTCATAAATTTTACTGTATTTTATTTTCCTGCGAAAGCTTGCAAGAAAATGAACCTCAAGATGGTATGTGGTAAGAGATACGAACTTTGATAGTTTTACTTTGACTAGATAAACTATTTTGGTGCTACTGGTTTTTCAGACCTTTTGATTGGACATTTACTTTGAGTAGTGCTGTGGAATTTGTGCACCTGGGAGATCAGGCGGGGCATGGACTAGTGACTCATCCAAATGATGCAACAGTGTGTGATGTAAGACCAAAGTACATTTTCAAGCTAAATGTCTATGTTCTTTAATTGTCCTTCACCAATGCACTTGCACAGAAAAGTCCACAGAAAGTAGTGGATATGGTCCCGTCCATCATGAGTAAAGCCCTCCCACCGTTGAGCACGGCTATGTGGAGCACTGTTGCAGTGAAGTAGCATCCATCGTCAAAGGCGCCCACCACCCAGGCCATGCTCTCTTCTCGCTGCTGCCATCAGGAAGAAGGTACAGGAGCCGTGGTACTCACATCACCTGGTTCAGGAATAGTTACTACCTCTCAACCACCTTGAACCAGAGTGGATAATTTCACTTGCGCCATCACTGAACTGTTCCCACAACCTATGGACTCTCTTTCGAGGTCTTTTCATCTCAAGTACTCCATATGTATTGCTTTCTAAAAAAATTATTATTACATTTTTATTTTTTCTCAGCTCAAGCTGATAAAACCTGAGGTATGGGCATAGCCAAGCACACTCATTTCTCAATGGCGAGGAACTTTTGGACTAATCTACAGGTGTTTAGTAATGTGGCTGTGGTAAACCATATGTTGTAACTGGGTTACCTGTCTGGACGCGCCCCTCTCTGACTGCTCCTGTGGCTCCTCCCACAGACCCCTGAATAAAGCCGATTGCGCCATTGCTCCTCCTCAGTCTAGGGGCAGACACTCAGCATGGTCAAGGTCACATTTTACTGCTAATAAAAGCCTTTCAGTATTTACTCTACTTCCAGTCTTTTGGAGTAATTGATGGTGCATCAGTGGCCATCTGGAAACTTGTATTAGTATTGCTGTGCAGGCCTAATTGTTTAAGGCAATTGTGCAGTGACTTTGGGATGGTACCCGTTGAATATATTACTCCTGGGACAATGTACACCCTGTTCATGTTCCATCATCTTTCAATTTCCTCTTTTAATTCAGCATATGTCTGATAATTTCTCTTATTGATGAGTATTATTATTAATATTGTTCTTTAGTATTTGCACAGTTCATTGTCTTTTGTACATTGGTTGAGTGTCCATCCTGTTGGGTATGGTCTTTTCATTGATTCTGTTCTGGTGGATTTACTGAGTATGCCTGCAAGAAAACACATCTCAGGATTGAACTTGGTGACGCATGTACTTTGATAATAAGTTTGTATTGGACTTTGAGGATGTGCTCACAGGACATCTGTTTATTGTCCACAAGAAAACAGGACTGAATTGCTTCTTGAAACACGGTGGTTCTTTTCTTACTGAGTAGCTGATTATAAACGAATGCCAAGGTGTGTCTCAGGAGTTGAGAGTCGATCACTCTGCCCGGTAAGCGTAGTCTTATATCGATGAGACCAAATTCAATAAGGTATTATTGATTTTTCAAAGTGTTCTCACCATTGTTACTGACACTGATTACTTAAATACTAAATCAACTTTTCAGAGTGCTGTCACGGGTTTTGAGTTTACATTTCCTGGATTACTATTGTGTTCTTCTGGATTACCAGTCCAGCACGTCTGAGTGCACAAGTCTCCCTGTGTAACTGGTCTGTTTTATTTTAACGTTGTACATGCAGGCTGATGTGTTTACCTGAAAAGTCTCTGCCTGTGCCTCGAAAATTGGAGGTTTGGCAGACGGTGCAGCAATCTGCAGTGTCTCAGCCACTGAGAATTTAGCTCAGCATGAGTGGCGGTGCTTATGGACCCTAAAGGGAAATTCTGAATCAGGAGTTGCAATTTTCCTTCTGTCCCTCGTGCCTAATTTTATTTTCCCGTCCTCAAGGGTAGATGTTGATTACGTGTGGATATCGCCTGTTTTGTTTTGTGTACTGAAGGAAAATGTTTGCATTCGTACAGCACCTTTCATGATCTTAAAAGCAAGGGTGTAATGCTGAGGCTTTATAAGGCATTGGACAGAATGCACTAGTATGTTGTCAGAGTCTGAATCGGGTTTAATATCACTGACATAAATTGTGAAATTTGTTTTCTTTGTGGCAGCAGTACAATGCAATACATAATAATAGGAAAAAAAATTGGTGTGTGTGTCTGTGTGTGTGTGTATATATATATATATATATATATATATATATATATAGTAATATTGATGTGTTCAATGTCCATTCAGAAGTCAGGTGAGAGCAGCTTTGGGCCCCTTTAAGGTTGTGCTGACATTAGAGAGGGTCCAGAGGAAGAGACTGGGGGGAGGGGGGTAAGATCTGATTGAATCTGATTGAAACTTATCGAACATTGAAAGGCCGAAATAGGGTGGACGTGGAGCAGAGTTTCATATAGTGGGGGAAGTCTAGGACCGGAGGGCACAGCCTCAGAATAGAAGGATATCCCTTTAGCGCGGAGAATTTCTTTAGCTAGAGGGTGGTGAATTTGTGGAATTCATTGCCACAGATACTTAAAGCAGAAGTTGATGGGTTTCTTGATTAGTAAGAGTGTCAAAGGTTATGGAGAGAGGCAGAAGAGTGGAGTTGAGAGGGAAATAAACCAGCCATGTTAGAATGGCAGTGCAGCATGGCCTAGTTAGAGTGGCCTAGTTCTGCTTCAGTGTCTGATTCTCGTATGGAGTGCAGAATTCCTATGGTAATGTACTGGAGCTCCTGGGATGCAGGTTGTAATTATGTGCCTGAAATGGAGCCGTTAGCCTCTTAACTCTGGTGACAACGGAGAAATGGAGAGGATAGCTGTGGCTATGTCATAGATCATTTCAATCAAACTAAACAAATACAACAAACGCTGAATACACATTTATAAAATGCCCTGAACCAAATCTCCAATAACTATTCTATTGCTCTTGAAGATTACTTAGCAGCACAAGTTAGTTTCTGTTGATGTGAAGTACATGGGTTTTAATAGATTTTTTTTTTAAACTGATTGCCTTGTATTCTTTCATATGAAATATATTTTGATGTTCTCCTGTGGGTCAGGCAGTATTTCTGGAAAGTTGACACTTTGGCCGAGACTCTTCATCAGGTCTTCACGAGTTTCTCTCCGTTCCTTTCACTTTGACCTGCTGAATTCCTCCAGCATAGTGTGTGTGTGTGTGTGACACGCGGGATTTCCACTGCAGAATGTCTTGTGTTTAAGGTGTTGTCTTGATCATCTCAGTAGGTGCTTTTGTGGAAAAACTTCCCACCACTCCTGCAAGGAGTTTGTACGTTCTGTCCATGACAGTGTGGGTTTCCTCCAACAGTCCAGAGACGTACCGGTTGGTAGGTGAATTGGTCATTGTAAATTGTCTTGTGGTTAGGTTAGTGTTAAATTAGGTGTTGCTGTGCAGCACGGGCTCAAAGAGTTTATTCCACGCTGTATCTCAATAAATAAACAAATATTTCTAAACCGATGGATTGCAGGGCAGAGATTTAAAGATCTGCCTACATCAATCATCCTAATCATTGCTGTTTCCATTGTGGTACACAGTGGAGTAGAACTTTTGTGGTATTAAACATTGCTATTTGATGATGGTTCTGAGCCGGGCTTGGTACTGTGTAACACTGCTGAATTGCGTGCTGCAGCATCGTATGGTAGACTTTGAATTGCGGCTTCGGTGTGTAGTCTTTGTGCGGTCCACTCAGGTGTCAAAGCAGGACTGCTGTAATTCTGTTATCAATTTCAAATTTGCTTTCACTGCTGGTGGAAAATGAACTTGTGAGAAGATCTGAGTGAAGCTATAAATCAAGTAATATGAAGGAAAGGGGTAAACACGATGCATATCTGAGCACTTCAGAGGCTGGGAAATCTACATAGAGCTTTCATGTAAGGTTTAAAGCAAATGCAGTGTTAGCACTTCATTTTGAGAGGACTTAAATATAAAAGCAAGGATGTAATGCTGAGGCTTTATAAGGCATTAGTCAGACTGCGCTAGGAGTATTTTGAGCAGTTTTATGTGCTGGCATTGGAAAGGGTCTAGAGGAGATTTATGAGAATGATCCCAGGAATAAAAGGGTTAATGTGTGAGATTCATTTGATGGCTCTAGCCCTGTACTCACTGGAATTTAGAAGAATGAGTGGAGATCTCATTGAAACCTATCGAATATTGAAAGGCCTAGATAGAGTTGATATGGAGAGGATGTTTCCTATGAATGGCACAGCCTCTAAATAGAAGGACATCCCTTTAGAACAGAGGTGAGGAGGAATTTCTTTAGCTGGAGGGTGGTGAATCTGTGGAATTGCCACAGATTACTATTGAGGTCAAGTCATTGGGCAATTTGAAGTGGAGGTTCATAGGTTACTGATTAGTAAGGGGATTGGATGTTACGGGGAGAAGGCAGGAGAATGGGGTTGAGAGGGATAATAACTCAGCCATGATGGAATGGTGGAGCAGACTCGATGAAATGAATGGCCTAGTTCTGCTTCCATGTCTTATAAGTTTTAAACTTTGAGTATGGTAGAACACCTTTCACTCTTCTGAGCTGGTGCCTATTTCAAGAGCCGAATATCATCTGAGATGCAGCAGTTCACTACTAATCCATTAGCTAAACCACCACTCTCTTCATCAGCGCAGAAGTTCATGGGCTGAAGTCTGCCGTCACTGCAGGGTTCGCCAAGGTTTTGCATGTGTCCAGGACAAAGAAGTGCGCAAGAAAAATCATGTGGACTGTGGACTCTGCACTCTGCAAACAGCCTTTCTCAAAGTATCCCTTCTGGAAAATGCTATAGGGCTATTAAAACAAAATTTCATGCCCTTTTATTATTTTTTTTACCTCAGGCAGTTAATCTGATCAACCATTCTCGTCAGCCCCCACACCCCCCTCTATATGTTACCCCTGTCACTGCACTGTAAACACTTTAAAGCAGATTTGACAATGTTGTTTATGTTGTAAATACATGTTGGTATTTATGCATATTTATACTTTAACATTTAACTTTATTTTTAATATAATTCTTTATATAATTGTTGAATTTTTGTTGCATGTCGAGCCCTAACCAACACACCACAGCAAAGTCCTAATATAAGTAAATGTGTGTGGTGAATATAGTTGACTATTGAGGCCACCGGCGTACCATATACTGCCTGCAGGATGAATGGCAGCTCTGCCAAACCCAACCCTTCAGAAGGTCAATGTCAGAAATTCTGCTCCAAGTCACTTCCCATCGTGACTTGGACATCTAATTTACTGTTTTTTATTTTCATCATTGCAATGTTGGTATCCTGGAACTCTCTTCCAAATCAGCATAGAAACTGCAGAAGCTCAAAAAGGACAGGTCACCACGTTCTCTTCAAGGGCAGTTAATGTTGGCCTCTATGCCAACTGAAAGTTAGTGAAAAAGACAGTCCGATTAGAGAGATTAGCTTTGTTTGTCACACGTACAGCAAAATGCACTGACAACTAACACAGTCCAAGGATTGTCCAGGTGGCAGCATGCAAGCCTGCCCCCAACTTGCTAACCCTAGCTGAAGATGGAAGGAAACTGGAGGAACCCCATGCGGTCACGGGGAGAACGTGCAGACTCCTTGCAGGGAGCAGCAGGCATAGAATGCCGATTGGCGATTGTGCTCACCGCTATGCTACCATGCCACCCAGTGGTTAGTGCCTTTGAATGGCAAACTGTGGGTTAATAGTGTGATTGATCACATGGTCAATTGGACAGTACAGACTCAGAGGGCCGGAAGTGCCTGTTACCGTGCTCTACCTCTATGTGAACTATATTACAGCTGGTTGGTGCTCTCTGTTCCTCCACAGCGATTTGTACAGCACATTCCAGACCTTTTCTAGTTCATAGCTGAACTGTAAAGATGAAGTGCTTAGTGAAGGGGAGGGGCATTGAAGTACACACGAACAACAGTATTCTTCAGTACATCTCCTCCTTTCTTGGGGAAATAGTATGAAAGGAATTGCAAAATGGAGCAGATAAAGCTTTACAGAGCACTAATTTGCTTCTGTGTTTAACTCAAAAGGATTTCAGAGCTTAGTAAAACAATGGAAATGCAGTTGTGCATTGTGATTGAGCATTTTATAGATTTACAACCTTCCCTATGTACTGGGAGTATGGGGGCTGCTAAGTTTCCAATAATTTGCAGGTTCCCCCCAGCATATCCTTGGGTGTGTTGGTTGTTAATGCAAACAACACATTTCACTGTATGTTTCGATGTACATGTGATAAATAAATGAATCTGAATATTTTAGTAAGTCTAAGGAATTTTTTCCATTGATCAGTAGATAGGTATTTTGAAATGTACTGTAATTTTAGTTCAAAGTAAATTTATTATCAAAGTATTAGTATGTTACCATATACAATGCTGAGATTCATTTTCTTATAGGCAATCACAGTAGAACAAAGTAATACAAGGATATCAATGAAAAACTACACTGAAAGACTGACAAACAACAAATTGGCAAACAAAGACAAATTTGTGCAAATATTAAAAAATTAATATTGAGAATGTGATTTATTCCTGTCACACTAGACTTTTTTCATTTAAAATATAAATGAGCTCGTAATTTTAATTAAGACAACAATGGGAAAATAGGAATTTAGTGCTCAATAGCGTGGAATTATAAAATAATTAGATTGTAATTCTGAATTGACTGCATATGGAAGAATGGTAGATCCAAACACTTAATTATTGGCTACTGTTGGTTCATTTACTGATTTGTTGCAGATTTTGAGTCATCTGCTGTTTGGATAACCGGCTTCTGAGAACACGTTGTCACGATGAACTCATTTGTCTGCGTGTCAGTGGCTGTGAAATCATGACAACCACTAGTGCTGACAATGCAGGTGCCACCTGAACATTTTGAAACTGTCTTTAGCTTCCCTGACTTGAATAAAAGAAACAAACTGCCAACAACAAAAAAAAATTAAACCTGGTCCCAATCATTTTTTTAACTTCCCCTGTTTAAAAGCCTTGTGTCGAGTGTGTGTCTATCATACTTGCCTGACAGCCGCTTTCAGCCCTGCAAGTAATTAGTAGAGAGGACCCTGGCTAATTTTCCTTTCATGTTCTCACTGCTGTTCTGGCTGATGTATGGCCGTAAACGGTTACAACTTTTTAGCCCATCGTGCCTGTGCCAGTTTTCTGTAACTATCTGATCTGTTCCATTCCTCTGCATTTTGCTTGTGTAGCTGAAACCTTTTTCAAGTGCTTAACAATGTTCCGTTCTGCATTTCAAAAACTGAATGGGAGCTTGCAACATCTGTGGGGTAGTGTCTTAGCAACTTTGTTTTGAGAATATCCTCACCTTTGGTAACAACTAGTGGCTTGTAATTACTTTATTAAATCACTAAGTATGAGTGACTCCATCAGGACATCTCTTCATCTCTTCAGCTCCTCTTGTACATTTCTTGACATAATTGGAATCAAAGTCTTTTCCCTCATTTTGATTGATTCCAGATTTGTTTGTGTGGTTGACCGTTAATGAAGTGGTTCAATAAGCCATTCAATTAATTCAAGAGCCATTAGGAAACCTCTGAACTGACTTTATAATGGGAAAAAAAAGAAGACTTGAATGTGTTATCTTGTCTGTTGCCCCACAGTCAGAATCAGGTTTAAGATTGCCGGCATCTGTCGTGAAATTTGCTATCTTTACGGCAGCAGTGCGTTGCAATAAGTAGCGACATGAGGAAGTGGTGAGAGTGGGTTGGTGTTCATGGGTTCACTGTCCGTTCAGCCATGGGATGGTAGAGGAGAAGAAGCTGTTCCTGAATCATTGAGTGTGTGCCCTCTGTCTCCTGTACCTCCTCTCTGATGGTAGCAATATAAGCAAGGCAAGTCCTGGTTGATGGGGGTCCTTAATGATGAACACTGCCTTTTTGAGGCATCTCTCCTTGAAGATGCCCAGGATATTACTGAGGCTAGTGACCATGATGGAGCTGATTAAGTTTACAACTCTGCAGTTTATTTCAATCCTGTGCAGTAGCCACCAGCCCCAGTACCAGATGGCAATGTAGCCAGTTAGAATGCTCTCCATGGGGGCGCATCTGTAGAAGTTTATGATTGTAATATTAATGCAGGTTGCATTCCATTGGTGGTTGATGTAGGTGTTTCTAACCCCTGTTGTACGGTACATGTCAAAACTGCAAGGTAATATAGTGGTTAGCATAATGCTATCAGTGTGCCGATGAGCAGGTTTGATTCCGCCATGACCTGTAAAGAGTTTGTACCCATGACCACATGGTTTTCCTCCCATGTTTCTAGGACATGCAAGTTACTTTATTCATTTCTAATCCTGTGATGCAGTGCAGAATAGGCCCTTCTGGCCCTTTGAGCCATGATGCCCAGCAACCACCGATTTAATCCTAATTTGGTCGCGGCACAATTTACGCTGACCAATTAACCCACCAATCGGTACGTCTTTGGACTGTAAGAGGACACCGGAGTGCTTGGAGGAAACCCACGCAGTTACGGGGAGAATATGGAAAACTCCCTACAGGCAACAGTCAGGAATTGAACCTGGGTCGCCTGTAGTGTAAAGCGTTGTGCTACCATGTCACTCAAAATTGGTCATATTGATGTAATTAGGCAGCGCGAGCTCATTGGGCCGGAGAGAGCTGTTACAATGCTTTCTCTAAATAAAATGGAAATAACTATAGAAGTTGAATTCTCCTGTAGATCCTGGCTACTTGAGCCTGTGTGTGTTGGGATCAGGTCCCGTGGGCTGTGAAGGAAATAAGTTCTTGCATTTGGTTTGATCTTGGTTTTACTTTTAATCCTGAGTCAATCTATTTCGTCATGTCCGTGCTCCCTGCAGGAAACATCCTTTGCTGATTAGTCTTATTCAAATATTTATGAGAAGCTCTGGCAGGAAACGCCTGCACTCATTGAGTCATAGTGCACTATAGAGTGGAAACAGGCTCTTCGTCCCATCTAGTCCCTGCCAAACTCTAATTTTGCCTATAAACTATAAGCACTCTGTAAATCGTGATCATAAACTTGACCATTTTCAGTAAGTATATGCAATATGGGCTCTCATTTTAGTTAATATTATCTATTTACTGAGAGCAGGGGGTTCCCGACCTTATGCCAAGGACCTTTAAAGTTCAAAGTACGATTAATGTTAAAGAATGTATAGATTATATAGCCTTGAGATTTGCCTCCTTATAGATGGCCACAAAGCAGGAAACCCAAAAGGACCCATTAAAAGCAAAAGACCGATCACTCAATATGCTGAGAGAGGAAAAGTAAAGAAATTGTGCAAGCAATAAAAGTAAGCCAACAGCATTTAGGACTAAAGTGAGCCCACGGACATGAAGCCGGCAGCAGCCGGTGCAAGCTCTCCGCCTCAGTTCAGCATGGAGTGGAGTGAACGTTCCACTAACCGAGGGGTCCGTGAACCCCAGGTTGGGAGCTCCTGGCTCAGAGATGCAGCATGTTAATGGAACCTCCTGGTCCAACGAGCCTGCGCTGCTCTGTTACACCCATGTGACCAATTAACCTGTGTGTCTTTGGAATGTGGGAGGAAACGGGTGCACGTAGAGGAAACCCACAGTCACGGAGAGAATGTGGGGACAGGGCCAAAACTGAACCTGGGTTTGGATGCTGTAATAGTGTTTCGCCAACCACTGCGCTACCATGCCACCCCAACAGGTATTTTGTTTAGTACTTTGTGTAGACTGAGTTGGAACAAGTTTCCAGTCAGGATGAGCAACGTTCAGAATTCCAAGTAAAATTTATTATCAGAGTACACACATGTCACCACGTACAACCCAGAGATTCTTTTTCTGCGGGCATACTTAGCAAATCTATAGAACAGTAACTGTAAACAGGACCAATGGACAACAAACTCTGCAAATGCAGATGTAAATAAATAGCAATAAATAACGAGAGCATGAAATTGCAAGATAGTGTCCTTAAAGTGAGACCATCGGTTGTGGGAACAGCAGAGATAGAATGAGCGTAGTTATCCCCTTTTGTTCAGAGCCAGATGGTTAAGAGGTAGTAACTGTTCTTGAACCTGGTGGTGAGTGTCCTGTGGCTTCTGTACTTTCTACCTGGCGGCAGCAGCAAGAAAATAGCGTGGCGTGGGTGGTGAGAGGATGCTGTTTTTCTACAGCAACGTTTCATGTAGATGTGCTCATTGGTTGGGAGGGTTTTACTGCGCTGAATCCACTACCTTTAGCAGGATTTTCCGCTTAAAGGCATTGGTGTTCCCATATCAGGCTGTGATACAGCCTGTCAGCACAGTTTCCACCACACATCTATAAACATGACAGTTACAGTAACACAAGTGCACACATAACAACGTACTTTTTAAAGTTTTACTTCAACTGTTAAAAGTTTTCTTAGAACACTAATTGCCCAGTTTCTCTTGTGCTGAGAATGACTTGGTAGAGCGAATATTATTCACTGAATTAGTATGTGCTAAACTGGGCTGAGGGCCTGCTGCGGCTGCCCGTACACCATGTCTGAGGATTCACTTTCATTCTAAATTCTATTTCCTTACTTTTGCTTGCACGATTTATGTTTTTATTCTTCTTTCTGCACATTGGATGTTGTCAGTTTTTTAAAAAATGGGTTTCTTATTTTGTAACTGACCGTAAGGAGACGCATCGCAAGGTTGTATAGTGTAGACGTACATTGATAATAAACGTACTTTGTGACATCTTGATGTTGCTCAGAGTATTGAGCTTGGGTGGGGGGGGGGGAGCCCCTAAACATTCTGTTCTTTTAATGTATATCATTGAACACCAGCCACAGAGAAACAGACACAAAAATGACTTCTGCAGCAGTTGTTTTATTCATTTACAGATTATAAACTGGATCTGTTTTGTTCAGGAAACTTTGATATGTGGAGGCAGATCTATTGGGAGCAGCTTTTGAGATCGGTGCCTGAAATCATTTCCCAGAGTACCTTAGCAGCTGTAAGATAGAGTGGATTTTCATCCTGTCTGGCCAAGCTGGATCCAAACCAAAATATCAGAGCGGAAAGAAGTGTATTCTTGCTCGTTGTCTGTTCCAACCTCTCTCTCATATAAACTGTGTATTTTGAAATGTTTTTCGAATTCATCTTTGCTGAATTGCTGCCAACTGGATTTTGATCTTAAATCATTTTATGAGCCTAGACCGCATTTATCAGGTGGACTGCAAAAGGAATGCAGACAGCACATTAGAAACATTGAATCATCTTGAATATAGTAATTGCTTTTTGGTCTCTTTGTTTCTTGTAGGAATAATTAAGGTGGGAAACACAAAGTGCGGCAGAAACTCCGCAGATCAGGCACCATGTATGGAAATGAGCACAGAGGGAAAGACCCTACTTGAGGACTCAACAGTTGGCTTTTTGGTCGAAACTCTTGATCGGGTCTCTGCCTGAAATGTTGACTGTTCATTCATTTCCATAGATAGTGCTCGACCTGCTGAGTTCCTCCAGCGTTTTGTGTGTGTTGCTCTGGATTTTCAGCTTCTGCAGAATCTCTAGTGTTAATTAAGATGGGATGCACCCCAGATCTGTTTAAAAACAACAGAATTCCCTGAATTAAAATGAGTAAAGTTAGTTGCATGGAAAAGGTCACACATCAGTAATGATATTGAATGACAGAGTAGGCTTGGGGGATTCTATCTATTGTGAGCACAACCTTGTCTCTATCCATCTGGAGTAAGATCATTATCTCATTCAAAGACGGTATTTCTTATGAAGCAGCACTCTTCCAGTACTGACCAGAAGTCTGCTGAAGTTTTCAATAACAATGTAGCTTGTGCTCCATGTCCATTGGTGATAGGTGCACAAGTTGATAGGGTGGTTCAGAAGGCATATGGTGTGTTGGCCTTCATTAGTCGAGGCATTGAGTTTAAGAGCTACAAGGTAATGTTGCAGCTCTATAAGAACTCACTTGGAATATCGAGTTCTTTTCTAGTTGTCCCATTATAGGAAGGGTGCAGAAGATATTTACCCTGACACTGTCTGCATTGGAGAGTATGTCTTGTGAGGATAGGTTAAGTGAGCTGGGGATTTTTGGGGCGACGGAGGATGAGAGCTGGTTTGGTGGAGGTGTACGAAATGATAAGAGGCACAGGTTGAGTAGATAGCAAAAGACTCTTTTGCTGGTGCGGAAGTGGCTAAATGAAGGGACAATATTAAGGTGATTGGAGGAAAGCATGGGGAGGCGGGATGGTGGGAATGTCAGAAGTAAGTTTTTACAGAGTAGTAAGTGTGTGGAGCGGCCTGCCAGGGATGTTGGTAGAAGCAGATACATTAAGGAGATTTAAGAAACTCTTAGACCAGCACATGGATGATAGAAAAATGGAGGGCAGAGTTAGAGTGATTTTAGAGTAGGTTAAAGGATCAGTACAACATCCTGGGCCAAAGGGCCTGTACTTTGTTCTATGCCTGGCTCTCCAGTGAACACATGAAGTTGCTGCCATTGGACCATAATTGGCAGTGATAGATTGAGATGGTGAACAACGTGTTGTGCTAAAGTTGGGGTTGGATTTCTGTACACACCTAAGAAAATTGGATATTCCATCAAACTAAGAAATACTGAGTCATTACTGGATTAGGAGGAGAAAGCTATATGTTTCTCAATATTTTTCTCTCTCACTCGCACACTCACACTTGTTGAGACCAGCTCTTCCAAGAGTGAGATTGAACAGACGTGGAACAACCCGATTTACACTTGGCTGTTGGTGTGATCTATATAGCCGCCATTTTCTTATCTCGAAAGTGTCCTTGAACTTTTGGATTTAGTTTCTCAGATTAGAATGGATTTGGAGCAGGGAGGTTTGCAGCCTTAGGTTGAACCATTTTGGAAGATGCTGAGATCAATGCAAGTACAGAGGTAGCCACCAACTGCTGAAAAGATGAAAGTCAAAACAAGCTAAGAATAACTAGGCATATTCCATTTTTTTTCTTCAATGTGGAGAATTAGCTCTAACAATAAAAATATTTTGCATTCTGCAATTGACACAAATTCATCATTTGCTATGAAAGGTTCTGTTCTGAATTTGATTTGCTGGGTTCGGAGCTGGGTGATAATGACAGTTCTGAGTATCTGAATTTCATGATCAACACACTGAACGATGGAGGAGTTCGGCAGGTCAGGCAGCGTCTGTGGAGAGGGAATAAACAGTCGACATTTCAGGTAAAGATCCTTTATCTGTTCTGATGTTTCATCTGCCTTGATGAAATATCTCAGCCCAAAATGCTGACTGCTTATACTCCTCCATATATGCTGCCTGACTTGTAGTGTTTCTTCAGTATCTTGTGTGTGTTGCTCAAGATTTCCAGCATCTGCAGAATCTCTTGTGTTTATCAATTTCATGACATTGCAGTATGATATGTTGTTGTTCTTCTCCATGCCTTGGGGCGCATTGGGCACCAACTTTAGAAACATGGAAAACCTGCAGAACAATACAGGCCCTTCGGCCCACAAAGTTGTGCCGAACATGTCCCTGCCTTAGAAATTACTAGGCTTACCTATAGCCCTCCATTTTTCTAAGCTCCATGTACCTATCCAAAAGTCTCTTAAAAGACCCTATCGTATCCGCCTCCACCACCCTTGCCGGCAACCCATTCCACGCACTCACCACTCTCTGAATAAAAAACTTACCCTTGACATCTTCTCTGTACCTACTCCCCAGCACCTTAAACCTGTGTCGTCTTGTGGCAACCATTTCAGCCCTGGGAAAAAGCCTCTGACTATCCACACGATCAATGTCTCTCATCATCTTACACACCTCTATCAGGTCACCTCTCATCCTCCGTCGCTCCAAGAAGATCAACTTTGCCGTTTCTTTTGCATTTTGTCTTTTTTTTTTTTTTTTTTTTTTTTTTGAAGAAGCCAAGCTGCTAGTTTGATATTCAATCCAGCACAGAGGAAAAGCATGTAAGGAGCCGGCCAGATTTGAACCTGGGACCCTTTTGCCTCAAAGTCCAGTGTTGATGCCATTACACCACTGGTCGGTTAGTATGATATGATAGGCAGGCTCTACCAGCAGATTTTTGCTTACCAATTAGATTAAGGATTAGGTTTATCTGTCACACATACATTGATACATGCAGTGAAATGCCTTGTTTCTGTTATCTTGGATGTATATTTGCTATTCCTGTAACTGCTTTAGTAGGTGTTGGCTGACTAACTGATGAAGGGCAGTTGTATGTGTAAATTATAGATGTAGCTGGAAGTAACTGTTGTGATGACTCAGTTGTTCTATTTAATAATGATAATGGTTTTTACCTAATGGTGTCAAAAGAATTTTCTAGTTGGATAGCTTTTATGGAACGTTAATTTGTACATTGCTTTTTTCATGCATTGAAAGTCTTTTTTAATATGGGGGCAGATGAAAGGCTAACTTCAATCCTGATGCAAATGCTTGATAAACCCAAGAGATTCTGCAGATGCCGGAAATTCAGAGCAACACACCCAGAATGTTGGGGGACGTCAGCAGGTCAGGCAGCGTCTATGGAGAGAAATAAACAGTTGGCCTTTCAGGCTGATACCCTTGAAGACTGGAAAGGATGGGGAAGGAAGCCAGAATATGAAGCTGGCTGGCTGGGAAGGAATCCTAGATGGAAGGTGATGGATGAAGAAAGTGAGGGGGAAGGTGGGTGGGTGGAGGAGGGGGATGAAATGAGAAGTTGGGAGGTGATGGGTGGAAGAAGTTAAGGAATTTGATAGGAGAGGACAGTGGACCATGGGATTATCAGTAAAAGGATCTCTGCTCAAAATGTTGACTGTTTATTCCTTTCCTCAGATGCTACCTGACTTGTTGAGATCCTGTCGTATTCTTGTGGGTGTTGCTATTGGGCCCTGGGTCATCATTCCCATTCTGTCATTCAAGGGACCAGGGAAACAGATGAGGTTGATGTGGATGTGCCACTTGGATATGCTACTTTACAAGTTAAAACCATGTGAAATGACTTTTTAGATCTTAAATCAGTGCTTATTGTATTTGTTGTGATACAAGTCTAGGAAAAAGAATTCAAATTAGATTGTGAGGCACAGCAGAAACTTCTCTCGAGGGAGGGAATTTCTGCCCTGAACGGTAAAGTAAATTTATTTCAAAGTGCGTATACCACCTGAGTTCTTCTAGCATTTTGTGTGTTGCACCATATGCTACCTTACAATTAATTTTCTTGTGAGCATTTGCAGGAAAGTAAAGAAATACAATAGAATTTATGAAAGACTGGAAAAATAACCAATGTGCAAGACAAAATATGCAAATAAAAAAAAATAACATTGAGAACACGAGTTGTGGAGTCCTTGAAAGTGAGCCTGTAGGTTGTGGAGTCAGTTCAGACTTGAGATGAGTGAAGTTATCCACGCTGGTTCAGGAGCCTGATGGTTCTAGGGAAATGGCAAAAATTAATATCAAATACTGTATTGAGCTGAGCACTGGAGAGCTTAAAAGACTTAATGAAGTCCAAAGTATTACTAATTAGGATTTTCCTGACGTACCGGAAGAGGGGCAGCAAGGTAGCATAGTGATTAGCACAGTGCTTTACAGTACAGATGACCCAAGTTCAATTCCTGTCACTGCCTGTAAGGAGTTTGTACGTTTTCCCTGTGACCGCATGGTTTCCTCTGGGTGCTCCAGTTTCCTCCCACAGTCCAAAGATGTACCGGTTGGTAGGTTAATTGGTCATTGTAAATTGTCCAGTGATTAGGGTTAAATTGGGGATTGCTGGGCAGTGTTGATCGAAGGACTGGAAGGCCTGTTCCATGCTGTATCTCAATAAATAACTAAGGTGAACCCATGAAATTGTCTCAACACCTACAAAATGCTGGTGGAACGCAGCAGGCCAGGCAGCATCCGTAGGAAGAAGCACAGTCGACGTTTCAGGCCGAGACCCTTCGTCAGGGCTAACTGAAAGAAGAGATAGTAAGAGATTTGAAGGGGGGAGGAGGAGATCCAAAATGATAGGAGAAGACAGGAGGAAGAGGGATGGAGCCAAGAGCCGGAAAGCTGATTGGCAAAAGGGATACGAAGCTGGAGAAGGGAGAGGATCATGGGACGGGAAGCCTAGGGAGAAAGAAAGGTGGAGGGGAGCGCCAGAGGAAGATGGAGAGCAGGGAAGTTATTGTGAGAGGGACAGAGAGAGAATAAATAAATAAGGAATGGG
The DNA here is from genome assembly GCF_030028105.1 of Mobula birostris. Taxonomy (NCBI): domain Eukaryota; kingdom Metazoa; phylum Chordata; class Chondrichthyes; order Myliobatiformes; family Myliobatidae; genus Mobula; species Mobula birostris. The sequence continues at coordinate 15,666,025 of NC_092370.1, forward strand.
GTGAGAACGGGAGGAGGAGTATTAACGGAAGTTAGAGAAGTCAATGTTCAAGCTATCAGGTTGGAGGCTACCAAGATGGAATATAAGGTGTTGTTCCTCCAACCTGAGTGTGGCTTCATCTTTACAGTAGAGGAGGCCGTGGATCGACATGTCAGAATGGGAATGGGATGTGGAGTTAAAATGTGTGGCCACTGGGAGATCCTGCTTTCTGTGGCGGACAGAGCGTAGGTGTTCAGCGAAACAGTCTCCCAGTCTGCGTCGGGTCTCACCAATATATAGAAGGCCGCATCGGGAGCACCGAACGCAGTATATCACACCAGCCGACTCGACATATCAGAATGGGAATGGAACGTGGAATTAAAATGTGTGGCCACTGGGAGTTCCTGCTTTCTCTGGATATATCAGAATGGGAATGGGACGTGGAACTAAAATGTGTGGACGTATCAGAATGGGAATAATCCATGGCCTCCTCAGCTGTCAAGATGAAGCCACATTCAGGTTGGGGGAACAACACCTTGTATTCCATCTGGGTAGCCTCCAACCTGATAGCATGAACATTGACTTCTCTAACTTCCGTTAATGCCTCTCCTCCCGTTCTCATGCCATCCCTTATTTATTTATTTTTATTTTCCCTCCTTTTTTTAATCTCTCTGTCCCTCTCACAATTACTCCTTCCCTGCTCTCCATCTTCCTCTGGTGCTCCCCTCCCCCTTTCTTTCTCCCTTGGCCTCCCGTCCCATGATCCTCTCCTTTCCCCAGCTTTGTATCCCTCTTGCCAATCAACTTTCCAGCTCTTGGCTCCATCCCTCCCCCTCCTGTCTTCTCCTATCATTTCGGATCTCCCCTTCCCCTCCCACTTCCATTTTCAAATGTCTTACTATCTTTTCTTTCAGTTAGTCCTGACGAAGGGTCTCAGCCCGAAATGTCGACTGTGCTTCTTCCTATGGATGCTGCCTGGCCTGCTGCGTTCCACCAGCATTTTGTGTGTGTTGCTTGAATTTCCAGCACCTGCAGATTTCCTTGTGTTTGCATCATGAAATTGTCTTGTTTTTTTTTCAGCTCGTTGGTATGTGTATATGTGCACATGTGCGCGCGATTTTAACTAGTCCTGAAGGGTCTCTTCCCTAAATATCGACTGCTTGTTTATTTCCATGAACGACCTGCTGAGTTCCTTCAGCATTTTGTGTGCGTTATTTAGAATTTGAGTCCAGCAATAAGTTGAGGTTTGCTCTGAACCATTTAATCCCTCTTACTTTTGTTTTAAATTAATCAAGCAGAGTGTGGTGCAAAGTTCACATTGATTCCTGTTGATACTTTCCCCTACATTTCCATAAAGGCAGCATTTGTGGTCCATTTAGTAGTTTATTCTCGAATGTACCTGGGACCAATCAACCTCCAATTAATATTCTGGGGTTACTGGTCTTTCTAGATTATATTTTTGAAGCTGATTACATTGGACTGGTTTTATAGTTAGAAAACCACACCCCACCAAAGCCTTTGCGTTAAACCATTACAGCACTATTGTGAGTGAAAGGTATTTATTTTGCAGTGGGACTGTTGGTGTGGTGTTTGGAAAGTGTAAGATAGTGCGAGATTGCAGTTTAATATGGCTTTTCAGCTGTTTGCCATGTGCATTAAGATTCAAGATTCCAAGTTTACGTGCAGCTCGACATACAGTGAACTGTGTTGTTTGCGTTAACAACAACCAACACTAACGATGGTGTGCCTGCCACAGTCTCTACATGTTCCGGCGCCAACACAACACGCCCACGATGCTGGGCCGAACGACAGAGAACATGACACGCAACACAACAGCAACGGCAAGAGCAAGCCCCTTTCCTCCTCCCCACCCACACACTTACGCAGTCCTTTAACCCCCTGACGAGCCTCCAGCAGGCTCTGACTCGGGCCTGCAGGCTCCATTTCAGAGATCACAGTATACAAGCTGCATCACTTAAAGACCAGCTTTCACTGGAGCTACTTCTATCCTGCATACAGATTTTTCACATTTTCTTCTTTCTTGGCTTCTGATCATAACAAATAGTTTCTTTTCCTTCTGAGTTCTTGACCACTGTTACCCTGTGATCTAAGGTGGCCTGAGACCACTTCTGTCTTTTAGCAGGCCCTATTATTACCCTTTATCTTTCCAGAGTCATTTTAACAAGAAGTCTCATAATGTTTTAATAAGCTGTTGTGACATCTTACTTCAATAACACATATGGTTATGACTATGGGATTTTCCTTATGTGGTTTTGAATGGTTTCCTTTGTTTGCCTCTTTTTATAATATTCTCTATTTTACAGATTACATCAAAGCAAATAGCTATAGACGCAGAAAATGATTAACAATAATGGAAAGTGGATGTGAATCAAAATGATCTTAACTGAAAGCATTTTGATGGGAGTGCAGATCTATCTAGTTAAAGCTGCAGTGTATTCACCTAAAACCTTTTTTTTTGAACCTTCAGGTTTAATTCTTGATATTTTATATTTAGTCATATTTTATAACATGAGCATGTGCGATGTGAGTGGGCCAGCCACTGTTTCATTTAATTTTAGAGGAGTTTGTTTTTAATTCAGCTGTAACTTGATTTAATGGTGAAAGGTGTAATGTTTAAGGGGAACGGGAGGGAAACTTCTCGACTCAAAGGCTGGCAAGAGTGTGGAACGGGCTGCCAGTGCAACTGGTGGATGCGGGGTCAATTTCAACATCTAAGAGAAATTTGAATAGGCACTTGGAGGGCAATAGTCTGGGTGGAGATCGGTGGGAGTAGGCAGTGTAAATGGTTTGGTACAGACAAGATGTGCCGATGGGCCTGTTCTTATGATTCAATGTCATTCTAAGTAACAGATGTTATTTTAAATGTAGTCATTGTGTTTTTAGCAATTAAAGTGCCAGTATCCTGTTTTGCATTGAATGGAGTAATACTGGAATCTTGTCATCCTCAACAAAGATAATAAAGCTCTGACTAACTAACATGAGTTAAATATGCAACACACAAAATGCTGGTGGAACGCAGCAGGCCAGACAGCATCCACAGGAAGAAGCACAGTCGACGTTCTGGGCCGAGACCCTTTGTCAGGACTAACTGAAAGAAGAGATAGTAAGAGATTTGAGGGGGAGATCTGAAATGACAGGAGAAGACAGGAGGGGAAGGGATGGAGCCAAAAGCTGGACAGTTGATTGACAAAAGGGATATGAGAGGATCATGGGACAGGAGGCCCAGGGAGAAAGAAAAGGGGAGGGGAGTGCCAGAGGAAGATGGAGAGCAGGGAAGGAGTTATTGTGAGAGGGACAGATAGAGAAAAAGAGAGAGAGGGAGAGCGAACTTAAATAAGTGATGGGGTGAGAACGGGAGGAGGAGCATTAACGGAAGTTAGAGAAGTCAATGTTCATGCCATCAGGTTGGAAGCTACCCAAACAGAATATAAGGTGTTGTTCCTCCAACCTGAGTGTAGCTTCATTTTGTCAGTAGAGGAGGCCATGGATAGACATATCAGAGTGGGAATGGGATGTGGAATTAAAATGTGTGGCCACTGGGAGATCCTGCTTTCTCTGGCGGACAGAGCATAGGTGTTCAGTGAAATGGTCTCCCAGTCTGCGTCGGGTCTCACCAATATATGTAAGAAGGCCGCACCGAGAGCACCGGACGCAGTATATCACACCAGTATATCCTACGGATGCTGTCTGGCCTGCTGCGTCCCACCGGCATTTTGTGTGTGTTGCTTGAATTTCCAGCATCTGCAGACTTCCTCGTGTTTGTGAGTTAAATATGCATTGGCTTACAATCTACACCAGTTCATTTTAATCATGAAGAGGATTTAGGAGTAGAATTTAATACTGCAAATAGTTGCATTCTGTTTAGTGTTGGCATGTGGTAGCAGCCACACCCCTGGTACATGCTTTGTCAGGCAGCCTAAATTAGTTGTGGATAGCTGGCAGGCCTCAACCCTGGTGAGATGGAAGCATGCGAAGACAGTTTTGTCAGACTGAACGAATGAGTTCCAGCAGTCAGGAAAAGCAGTTCTGCAGCGCATCATGGAGAGCGAAGGACGTGACAAGGCTCCGAAGAAGACATGATCATTGGCAACCAAGAGAGACCCCAGTTGTGACAACTACTCGTACCACTGGACCCAGACTTCTGAGGTCGAGGAAGTATAATTGCCCTAGTACAATGGCTTTTCCACATTTTTTTTAAAAAAAAGCTCTGCCACACATTAACTAAATTGCGTCATCCAAACTGCAAAAATCTTGTCATCATTAGGTACGGTGGGCAACCAGTCAATTACATCTCACCCAAAATGTAGAAGTCTGCTGATGATGCCCACTGCTGAAAGCCGTGCCTGAATAAAAGTTCATACTTCATTGAAGGGATGGGTCTGCTACGTCCAGGAGCAACTTTATTTGCCAAATACATTTAGATGGTGTGGGCATGTGGCCAAGTGGTTAAGGCATTGGACTAGTGACCTGAAGGTCGTGAGTTCGAGCCCCAGCCGAGGGAATGTGTTGTTGAACAAGGCATTTAATCACACATTGCTCTGCGACGACACTGGTGCCAAGCTGTATGGGTCCTAATGCCCTTCCCTTGGACAACATTGGTGTCATGGAGAGGGGAGACTTGCAGCATGGGCAACTGCCGGTCTTCCATACAACCTTGCCCAGGCCTGCGCCCTGGAGAGTGAAGACTTTCCAGGCGCAGATCCATGGTCTGGCAAGACTAACAGATGCCTTTACTTTATTGTACATTTAGGTGACTGAGGAATTTGCTGTGGTGCGCTGGTGCTACATGCAACAAAAAAATAACAACATTCAGCAATTATGAAGAATTATATAAAAATAAAGTTAGTGGTTAAAGTACAGACATAGAGTAAAATGTGCTCAAGTACCAGTATTTACAACGTAAGAGAGGCTTTCCGTTGGTTGGGGTTGACCATGGAAGTTGCATCCTAGGTGCCATATGCAAGCCAGGGCAGTACGATATAGAGTCAACCTGTTGCCCATGTAGCAAGCTCCCCTTCTCCAAGCAGCTGCAAAGAAATAGCGGAGACGGGTACATTTTAACACCAGTGGCATCGTCAGCATTGAACTCAATGTAGAACCGCCTTAGGGACTTCCACCTCCAGATTTCTCCTCGGGGGGAGCTTACTCCCAAAGCCTTCTCCGTGATTGGGTAAAGCCTCAAGGCAGCAGAGGTCTCAGATCAGAGTTTTCCTTCTCCTAGATGGGCTGCCAGCCACGGCTGACGAGCCCCATCTGCCCAATTACAATGTAAACAGCAATGTAAATAGTGGTTTAAAAGGTTTATGGTGCAGTACAGTGACTGAACTAATAGATGGAGGGAGGGGGTGGGGGGGTGTTGAGAGGACCTGACTGGAACCTTTGAGCAGATTAACTGCCTGGGGGGGGGGAAGAAACTTTTAAGATGGCATGAAATTTTTTTTGTTTTAATAGCCCTATAGTGCTTTCCGGAAGGGAGCATGTGGAAAAGGATTGATTTTTTTTTCCCTGCCTCCTTCTTTGACCTAGATGCATACAAGTCTTGCAGTGTTGGTAGACTGCAGCCAGTATCTGAGCAGAACATCTGGACTGACTGAACAGCCACAGGCACGTGAGGGAAAATGTCGGTCACGTACTTTCAGCACCCGTTTCTTCACTTCCTAATCAGAAGCTTCCCTAAAAGGTCATGATATAAAATCATTTCCAGCATCAATTTGTAGCTTGACAGTTTAGATAACAAAACTTTGCGAACAGCAACTCGAGGTGGCTATGAAATCTGAAGAAAAAACAGAGTCCTGTAGCTAGGTTCAAGAGCTCAATAACGTCAGCGTCAACTTTGTCGGAGTTTTTTAATCTGTAATTTCCCAGAGGAGATTCATTTGCTTGTGGTGTATTCCCTCGGTACATCACGAAACCCACCCTTGCGCTGCTCGTTGCCTCAGTAAAGCAGCCAACATAATCAAAGATCCCACCCCGGACATTCTCTCTTCTCCTCTCCTGTAGGGCAGAAGGTAAGCAAAAGTCTTTTGCGTCCTGAAGAAGTGTCTCTGCCTGAAGCGTTGACTTCATTTCTATAGTTGCTGCCTGACCTGAGCTCCACCAGGATTTTGTGTGTGAACTAGAAGATACGAAAGCCTGAAAACGAAGGACAGCTTCTGTCCCACTGTTATTAGGTAAAGGAAGGTATGATAAAAATGACTGATGACCTCACTGTAGAACGTAGAAGAGTACAGCCCAGGAGCAGGCCAGTCAGCCCACAATGTTGAGCTCAACCAGCTAAAAAAGCAAATCAGGAACAGCCAAAGACTAATCCCTGCTACCTACCTCCTGTCCATATCCCTCCATCCTCCTTGCATCCATGTGCCAATCCAAATGTCTCTTAAAAGCTTCTAATGTATTTTCCTCTACCACCATATCGGGCAGTGCTTTCCAGGTATCTACGACACACTCAGTAAAAGAAAAAACCTTGCCCCTCACATCCCCCCCCGCCCCCGCTCACCTTCAGTACATGCCCTCTGGTATTAGATACACTCAGTCCACTCTATCTATGCCTCTCATAATCATGTAAACATCTGTCAGATCTCCCCTTAACCCCTGATACTCGAGAGAAAACAACCCAAGTTTATCCAGCCTCTCGTGATAGCACATGCCCACCTAAGCCAGGCAGCATCCTAGTGAACCTCTTCTGCAGCCTCACCAAAGCCTCAACATCCCTCCTCTAGTGGGGCAACCAGAATTGTATGCTATACACCTGATGTGGCTTAACCACAGTTTTATGAAGTTGCAACATAAGCTCCTGACTTTTGAACTCAGTTTCTTGACTAATAAAACCAAACATTCCATAGGCCTTCTTAACCATCTTATTGACCTCATAACTGGCATCTACCTGGTTATGACTTTGTAGATTGTTGTCTACCAGCATTGTGCTTTCTGTCACACTCGATACTGCTGTTTTCTCCTGTATGACTTGAGTGCGCTGTCATAATCTTTATGGATTGTATGCAAAACAAGTTTTTCACAGTACTTTGTACATGTGAGAATAATAAAACAGTATTTTTTTTTGAGCATTCTGCCATTGCATGACAATATCTCCTTTTTTTTTTGAAAAGAAATCTCTTCAACCAAGGCTTTCCCTGACTTGAAATTTGTTGATAACTTGTGCGGGACTTCTTTCAAGTTTTAAGTGTGTTCTTCATAATCAGATTACTACTGTTAGCACTGAATATTGGTGCTACTTTTCAGCTGCACTAAGGCAGAGGGAAGGACATCACTATTAATCTCTCTAGGTCCATATGCTCACTTTTCAGGAGTGGTCTTCTGGTGAGAATCTTGTTGAAGTATTTTTTCACCTTCCTAATAGTGGTTTACCTTGTTAAGCAACCCCGAGTTGAAGATTACTATCTTTCACTCCAATTTATTGGGCTCCAAGTAAGCTGATGAAGCCAATGTGGAGCGTAGGACAGTGAATGTTACAAGACAGAACAGGCCCCTTTGGCTCATAACGTTGTGCTAACCTTTAAAATATTCCCAGATTAATCTAACCATCCTCTCCTTAATCAGGGGATTGAGTTCAAGAGCTATGAGGTGCCTGGCCTGCTGGGTTCCTCCAGCATTGTTTTTTGTGTGTGTGTGTGTGTCTGTCCATCCATGAGGTAATGCTAGCTACACCACAGTTGGAGTATTGTCTTTAGATCTGGTCACTTCATATTAGGAATGATGTGGAAGCTTTAGAGATGAGATTTATAAAGATGTTGGCCAGATTAGACAGTGTGTCTTCCAAAGATGGGTTGAGTGAGCAAGGGCTTTACTCTTTGAAGAGGAGTGGGATGAGAGATGACCATAAGACCATAAGACAAAGGAGCAGAAGTAGGCCATTCGACCCATCGAGTCTGCTCTGCCATTTTATCATGAGCTGATCCATTCTCCTATTTAGTCCCACTCCCCCCACCTTCTCACCATAACCTTTGATGCCCTGGCTACTCAGATACCTAACAATCTCTGCCTTAAATACACCCAATGACTTGGCCTCCACTGCTGCCCGTGGCAACAAATTCCATAGATTCACCACCCACTGACTAAAAAAAATTTCTTTGCATTTCTGTTCTGAAAGGGTGCCCTTCAATCCTTAAGTCATGCCCTCTCGTACTAGACTCCCCCATCATGGGAAACAACTTTGCCACATCCACTCTGTCCATGCCTTTTAACATTCGAAATGTTTCTATGAGGTCTCCCCTCATTCTTCTAAACTCCAAGGAATACAGTCCAAGAGTGGACAAACGTTGCTCATATGTTAACCCTCTCCTTCCCGGAATCATTCTAGTGAATCTTCTCTGTATCCTCTCCAACGTCAGCACATCCTTTCTTAAATAAGGAGACCAAAGCTGCCCGCAGTACTCCAAGTGAGGTCTCACCAGCGCCTTATAGAGCCTCAACATCACATCCCTGCTACTATACTCTATTCCTCTAGAAATGAATGCCAACATTGCATTCGCCTTCTTCACTACCGACTCAACCTGGAGGTTATCTTTCAGGATATCCTGTACGAGCACTCCCAAGATTTGATAGAGGTGTGTAAGATAAGAGGCATAAATAGAGTGGACAGCCAGAGGTAGGTGACCAAAACTGGACACATTTCTCCAAGTTAGGACTCACCAACGTCTTGTACAATTTCAACATAACATCCCAACTCCTGTACATTGATTTACGAAGACCAATGTGCCAGAAGCTTTCTTTACGACCCTATCAACCTTTAGTGCCACTTTTAAGGAATTGTGGATCAGTATCTCCCAGATCCCTCTGTTCTTCCACACTGCCCAGTGCCCTACCCTGGTTGATGCTCCCAAAGTGTAACACCTCACCCTAGTCTGTATTAGATTCCACCTGCCATTTTTCAGCCCATTTCACCAGCTGGTCCAGAACCACTGCTAGCTTTGATTGTCTTCCTCCCTGTCCACTACACCCTGTCTTGGTGTCAAGTGCAAATTTGCTGATCCAGTTTGCCACATTATCATCCAGATCGTTAATACAGATGAGAAACCATAATCCTTTGTGTTTCCCTGCATAAGATATCTTGAGATATGGCAAATACTTTGAGTCTTCCATAGTTTTTCATGGATCTTTGTCGTCCTGTGGCCCTGTTGTGCAGTTGGTACAGGTTAGCAAAGGACCTTTGTCTTGGGCTGTGCTGTACAGAACAGTATTTCATGGCAGTAAAGATATGGGAGAAAAATTATGCCATTCAGCCAGTCGAATCTGCTCTGCTGTTCCATCATGGCTGATCCTGGATCTCACCCAACCCCGTACACTTGCCTTCTCGCCATATCTTTTGATGCCCTGATTCATCAGAAAATGATTAACTTTCACCTTAAATATACGCACGGACTTGAACTCCACCGCAGACAGTGGAAGAGAATTCCACAGATCTATGACTCTCTGGCTTAAAAAAAAGAATTTTCCTTGCCTCTGTTCTAAAGGGTCACCCCTCAATCTTGAGGCTGTGCCCTCTAGTTCTGGATACCCTCACCACAGGACACATCCTCTCCACATCAACCCTATGTATATGTTTTCTGGATATATAGGGCAAGACATTGCAGTAAAGAAGCCTGTACTATATTGGAGCTTAGACATCGGGTCAAAGGATTGCCTACATACTGTAAATCAGTGATTGAGGATGGAGTGTTTTTGGTTCTGGAATGGAGGTGTTGAATTACCTGTTATATTTCCCACTTTGGATTTCTCACCACTTTTTAAAATGACTTAAATGTCTTTATTATTCACATAAACAAGTGGCTTGTTCAGACTGCCTTTGTGCTTGACAACTGGTTCATTTTAGACTATGCTAGGGTAAGAGGGGAAAATGTACAACCGTTCATTTTTCTCTCAAAGGAGCTCGACAACATCTAACCTCGATGAGCTGCTCTAGAAGTTGCTTTAAATTTAAAGGTGCTGCAAGTAACTATTAATGCAGAGTGCGATCGTTAACAGTACCCCATGAAGGCATACAGTTTAACTTGAAACAAATTTGGCTAAGTTAGCAACAGTTCGAGAGTCTGGTGCATTTTAAAACCAGTTTAACATTACACAATCCTATTAAAATTGTTAAGACCACATGAACCTCTCAAATGGATAAAAGGCTTCTGTGAACAGAGGGTTTTCTTATGAATTGTATTCAAAGCTGTTTGATCTCCAGAATATTGGTTACTTCCAAGACAGCATTACTTTATGTAGCGTCACAGAGGCATTACTTGCTGCCCGTTTGCTGCTAGCATTGAGGGCAGCAATGAAGGTCCTCCATCTCTGGTGGTGTTCAGGGCTTCCTTCATCATATCAGTAGCTTCCTCTCGATTTTCACTACTGTTGGTCATGCAGGTCCTGTGTGGAGACTTGGGAATACTGTCGCACGCAGATGTAAAAGGACTCTTCGTTGCTGTCTCCGTAACAATTTTGTTTTACCAGTCACAGTTTGTTAGCCTTGAGCTAAACCCCTGAACCTGGAGGATCGGTAGACCACTCTTGGTCTGATGTCCAACCCTTTGACCTGTTTGGCCTGGATGACACTACCAAGAGCCAGAGCATAAAGCCCTGACTCCAGCCCGCATTGCTCTTTGGGTCATTGAGGCACGCAAGCCTTCAAACCGCGACAAGTTTGTGGTCCTCTTGGAGGCGTAGAGTCACAGAACACTCCAGCAGGGAAACAGGCCCTTCAGCCCATCTAGTTTGCACCAAGCAATTAGTCTTTCTATGTTCATCTGGAACATAGCCCTCCAGAATCAGAATCACCGTCCTGTCCATGTACATATTCACATTTTATAGGGTCATAGAACACTAGAACGTGATGAATATTTTCATTGCACTATTTTCTTTCTTTTGATTGCAACTTCTAGCATCAATTAATTCACCTGCTCTTTGGTACATGAAATAGTTTCCTTTTGTGTGTCAGTCAGCTTAAGGGCTTGCATGTAGTGTTTTGACAGAGTAGATGTGGGGAGCATGTTTGCTATTCTGGGAGAGTCTAAGACTAATGGACACGGCCTCAGAATAGTGGGGTGTCCTTTTAGAATAGAGATGTGGAATTTCTTTAGCCAGAGAGTGGTGAATCTGTGGAATTTGTTTCCACAGGCAGCTGTGGAGGCCAAGTGATTGGGTATATTTAAGACAGATTGATAAGTTCTTTGTTAGTCAGGGGATGAAGGGATATGTGGAGAAGGTAAGAAATTGGGGCTGAGGGGGAAATGGATCAGTCATGATGAAATGGAGCAGACTCGATGGGCTAAATGGCCTTATTCTGCTCCTATATCTTCAAAAACCTTATTTTTTTAAAAAAAAAGTAGACTTAGCACGTGGATGGGAGTTACAGTAGAAGTTTCAAGTGTGATTGGGGGAATCTTTGACAGCAGAAAGTTTTGAGGATTATATGTTTTATCAAATAGTAGGTTTCATTGTAAAGGTTTTAAGCTCCCACACCAACCGAAATAGCAATGGCCTGTTATCTATTTCCTTTCCTGCAGTTTGTCATGCCACAGTTAATAGGTTATCCAGCTAGAGTCTAAACATTGAACTTTTGGAATCTCATTTCTCTGATTGTTAATATCTAAAATGTCCCGTAAATGGAAGGCAGATTAGTGCATGGGCATGTTATTCATGATAATGAATTGAAGGTGGATCCTGCTTTACACTTACACACACTTACAGACACAGACACACACACCCGCCTTTAGTGGCCAGAACAGTAACCTGTCTCCGTAGGGAATTAAGGGGGAAATGACTAAGCCAAACTACCGACCCGAGAAAAGATATCGGACACCAGCCAGATGTAGCCTCAATTTCTGACTCTGCTGTCGTCACAGGCAAATTCCACTGAAGCTAAAGATTAAAGAGTAGAATTAGATTTATTTGTCACGTGTACATCAAAGCATACAATGAAATGCATCATTTGCGTCAAATCAATGAGGATTGTGCTGGGCAGTCCCACGGTGTTGCCAAGCTTCTGCTGACAACGTAGCATACCCCCACAACTCACTAACCTGAGTGTCTTTGGACTGAGGGTGGAAACCCACGGGGTCATGGGGAGAATATGCAGACTCCTTACATGTTGTGATGGGAACTGGCCTCTAACTGTGAAAGCTGGTGCTGTACGTAAAGTGACGCGCTAACAGCTCCTGCTACCATGCTGCCCTTGAGCCAAGCGTTGGAAGTTAATACTGCATCACCATAATTTCTGCAGCTTTGAAAAGAACCTTGAAAGAGGAAATTTGACATGAAAAGTGAAAAATAAAGTGGAAAAGAAGTCCAAAAGTTGACTACACCAGTGCTTCACTATTTCAAGCCCCCTGTTGATCGGAGTTGATCATGAATGTTGTATTCCAGCTGCCAACGTGATGTGCTAGTCTGCTCAATACAATATGGGTAGTAATCTGTGTCCCATGCAGCAGGCTACCTCTCTCCACGCAGCTGATGAATCTAAAAGAATGGCAGAGATCGATACAGTTTGGCACCAGTGGCGTCACAAGAGTTGCCAGTCACTGAACTCAATGTAGGACTGCCTTGGGAACCTCAGTGCCTAGCTTTTCATCCGTTTACTCCTGAAGTTTTCCCCGTCAGTGGGTATAGCCACAAGCCAGGGGAGGTTTGAGATTAGTGTTTTCCTTCTCCTAGATGAGCTGCCAATGACGGCAGATGAGCCCCATCTGTCCGAAATGACTGGTTTTATGGCACCAGTAACCCGCCTTTGCCCCTCCTCCTTTCAGTAGAGGCGGTTCTTCCAGGCTTGGTAGCCAAGACACAAGTTAAGTCCAGGAGCTGGATTGTCCGAGGATATTTGAGGCACACCCCGTTGGAAGCATTTCATAGGCAGAGGGAGTTTGTCCTCACTACCTCTCCAGGCCATAACAACTTTAAGGAACCATCAATATTAAAGGCATCTTTAAATAAATCTAGCTCTCAAATTTGTTTGTGTGTGAAAATGAGCTGGGGAGAAGGAGATCATTTACAGAGCTGAATAATGCCAACCCATGATAGCATCTGGTAAACTCTTATGATTCACTTCACAGATTGAATGTTAGCATTCTTTATTAATCTTCTTTTCCCATACAGTAACTTGATAAACAGGAAGAGATTAAAATTTTTTAAAAATCCAGAAGTTTATTTTTTTTTAGAAATTTAGACTTGGAACAATATTTATTGAAATGGATCTTTGCCTCCCTCTCCCCAATTTTAAAATCTCTTCAACTCATGTTTTTGATATTTATTGCTTATTTATTATTATTATTGTTTTTTATCTTTTTTCTTTTGTATTGTCTTCTGCGCATTGGTTGTTTGTCTATCCTGTTGGGTGTGGTTTGTCACTGATTCTATAATGGTTCTTGGATTTACTGAGTGTGCCCACGAGAAAACTAATCTCGGACTAGCATATGGTGACATAAATTTATGGTACTTTCATAATTTACTTTGAACTTTGATGACATGTAAATGAAAATTTCCCAGTGCATTCTGTGTTGCTGGGGAAACCTGCCATGACGACTTGGTCACTGGGATAACTATGCATGATCTGTTGTAATTTCCTGACCAAGCATTCTTGTGGGTGAGGTAGGCCAAGCAGGTTCACAGTAATGACTGTTGGACTGTGAAACAACTAGATCTTGGGTAAATTAATTCCCTGTCCAATTCGGTTCTTCGATGCAAGTCCCCTCCCTGATGTTAATCCTGCATGTAGATTCCCTTTCTGCCTCCAAGCTCATGTGTAGATTCCTTCTCTGGCCACAGCTGTGTCTCTGAAGTAATCCCTACTTTCCACCCCTGATCTTGTTTCCAGGTTTCTTTCCTTTATTTTGATATTTCATCCTGACTTGCCCTGCCTCTCCTCATCCACGGTTCTGACCTCTCCCTCATCTGCAGGTCTGATCTTGCACATAGCTATCCTACCCCCCGGGACCTTTATTTGCTTTTCTACACGAGCAAGTTCTAGCACTTTATTCTGTAGTCTCTGCCTTGCTGTTGCCGCTAACTGCAGAACTGGCTCCAAGGTCTGGCCTTGGTACAAGATGGCAATTTGCCTTTCTGCCTGTCCTTTCGATACAAAGTCCAAGGGCAGAATAGGCCCTTGCAGCCCTTTGAGCTGCACCACCCAGCAACCTCCAATTTACTCCTAGTGTAATCACGGGGTAATTTACAATGACCAATTAACCCACCAACTAGTATGTCTTTGGACTGTGGGAGGAAGCCTGCGTGGTCATTGGGAGAATGCACAAACTCATTCCAGACTGCGGCAGGTTCCCTGTACTATAAAAGTTTGTGCTAATCACTAAGCTGCCATGCCGCCAATTAAACTGAGTTACTTTTAAGGGTTTTACATGTGCACACATTGCACATGTGATGTTGTATGGAGTAACAGACAGGTAACTGCATACATTCTGTATTGATTACCTTAAGGCTGTGAGGATGTGATATCAACAATTAATAATCAGAATTGGGTAAAGACTATTAGCGATTTTGGAAGTGACTTGAGATGCCAGAAATGAGACACACCTGTCTAGGACCGCGACCATTTAAGCGGAAAAATATGTAAGCTTGTTCGCAGTTTGCAGTGTAAGAATGTTTCTAGAAATAAATTTTCTATCCCGTTTGCTTATAAATGTTATGTGAATTTATTTGCCTTGCAAAAAAAGATTGCTTTGATCATAGTCTGATGGTTTGTGTATTTAAATACCATCTAATCCAGAGGTTCCCAACCCTTTTTTGGCATGGACTCGTACCATTAACCTAGGTTGGGAACCCCTGATCTAACCTGTTTGCAGTCTTTGGTAGAATACATTCATTTACTATTGAAGAGCTTTAACTAGTTCTAGAGCAACTCTGACAAATGACAACAAAAATCCTGCAGATATTGGAAACATGAAATAAAAATAGCACATGTTATAAATACTCAGGTTGGATAGCAACTGTGGAAAGAGAAATGGTTGGTTGATCTTTAAGGTCCAGGATACTTAATTAAAAAAAACAAATCAGATCTCCAACTCCTGTTCTCAATATTACTATTTGTTATTTGTTTTTGTTTATATTTGTACAGTGTGTCTCTGTGTAGTCTTTCACTGAGTCTATTGTATTTCTTGTACCTACTGTGAAAGCCCACAAGAAAATGAATCCTAGGGTACTACGTGGTGACAGCTACATAGTTTGATAATAAGTTTACTTTGAACAGATTTTTTTGTTCACTGGCTAAGGAACATTGTTTGTCCCTGAACCTTTTTTAAAAAAAGGGAAAAAAACATCTACAGAGCTTCATTGTGCTTTTTGGTAATACAGTGGTCTCTGGTTAATTGGGACTCATTGTGACCAATACATTTTGGCTCATTTAAGCAGCTGTCCCAATTAGCCAAAGTTTTATGAAAGTAGTTAAAAAAGATTGATTTAAAAAAGACAAACTACAATTTAACTGAGTAACAAATTATGTATTTAAATGAAATACAGAGAGAATTAGAGCACTATCAATACCACTTAATATTATAAAACTGTATGAGTTCCTAATAGTTATAGACAGAGGAATTCATCCAGTGGATGCTGCTGTGTTCTTTTGACTGTAAATGAACAAAATCAGCACAGACACTGAGTATAGATAATTGACTGCCTTCGTACAATGCCTTCAACATCTTCCAAATCTTCAGTTTCATTGTAACATTGAAGATGGCTGTAGATCTCGTCAAATTCTTTATAGTGCCTAACTTGTTTAATCATTTCATTTTCATTCCCCTCCATTTCTGGGCTCTGCAAGCCTGGTGTTTAAACCACAGTGAGCAAAACAGTTCTGAATTGCCTTGCTGCGTATTTCTTGCCAACTATCAGTGACAAAAAACTATCGGTTTGTGGCATTTAGAACACAAACACACTGCAACTGACTATTTAAAAAAAAATGTTTGCTGTAAGCACGGTGTAGTGTCCAATGGCCACACAAGTGCACATGACTGATGCTAGTTAGAAACTGTTTGATAAGACAAAGAAAATCCGGACTATTTTCTCAAATAGCTTTTGATCCTTAAAAGTTGTCCCAAATAAGTGGGTGCCCCAATTAACCTTCATAGAATAGTACAGCACAGTACAATGTTGTGCTGAATCTCAAACCCTGCCTCCCATTTAAGCCCCCACCTTAAATTCCTCCATATACCTGTCTAGTAGTCTCTTAAACTTCACTAGTGTATCTGCCTCCACCACTGACTCAGGCAGTGCATTCCACGCACCAATCACTCTCTGAGTAAAAAACCTTCCTCTGATATCCCCCTTGAACTTCCCACCCCTTACCTTAAAGCCATGTCCTCTTGTATTGAGCAGTGGTGCCCTGGGGAAGAGGCGCTGGCTATCCACTCTATCTATTCCTCTTATTATCTTGTACACCTCTATCATGTCTCCTCTCATCCTCCTTCTCTCCAAAGAGTAAAGCCCTAGCTCCCTAACCAATGGTCCAATTAACTAGAATCTACTGTATTTACTTTTCCTTATCCAATTTCCCTGTTTCCTTGCCACGTTGCAACTTCTGTGGTGTCGGTGCTTGGAAGTTGAGCAGATCCAGGATGTAGTGTAATGGTCGTGTTACTGTGCTGCTAATCCACAGGTACAGGTTAAATTCCATCTTGACAACTGGGGAATGTTAAATGCAGTTCATGAATTGAATCTGGAATACAAAATTTGTTCTTGCGATCGTACTTTAACCACCAGACTCCTGCAGATGTTCATGAAGTTCACGAAAGCTGAGAGATTGTCCATCATCTCTTCTCAGTCTGGCCTAAATGTGACTCCAGACTTCGGGGTACCACGGTTGTCTCTGTTGTCTGCCAGCTGCTTAGCTTCAGGACAAAGGCCAACTCGCATGGCAGGGAAGGACCAGAGTAAAGGGATCTTTTACTTGCTAGAGAGGGAGGGGCCATGTTGGGTGAGAAAGCCCCTCAACTACATAGAAGCACAACATCCTGGGGTGGGGGCATATGAGTAGCAGTAGTGCTATTGCTGTGTAGGAATGTAGCAGAATAGTACTGAAAGCATTGGCTACGAATGTAAGAATTTCAAGGCACTGCATGGTTTATTCTTGTAAATAGATTGTTTTAAGAATAAAGTTTATTCTGACATATATATAAAAAAACTAGCTTGACAGTGACGCTTGCATCCTGTGAATTAAAACAAAAAAAAATCTGTGGTACTCTAATACAAAAACACCACATGAAAAGTATGAATGTTTATTGGCTTCATAATCAAATCTACATTAGGTCCTCAGATTGTGTCAGACAGGGCAAAAGAGCCATTCGGATTATAGACTATTTAGCAGCTAGGAAGTGAAGGCTTTAATTTTAACGCCTTTTGAACAACTGGCAGAAGGCAAAATGAAGATGGGGATTTTCACATAAATTGAAAAACAAACCTTTATGAAAGACTAAATTTTCATTATGCAAATCTGTGTAATTTTGAAATAATTATTTGGAGCATATTGACCTCTTGTGCATGTAAAAATTAATTTTACTGGAGTAGTCAGCAGCAGATTATTATGACATAAATACTCTGTTTAAAACTAGATTAGCTCTATTAGATTAGCTTAATTTGTTGCATGTACAGCGGAATATTCAGTGAAATTCATCGTTTGCATCAACGATCAATGCATTCTGACTATGTGCCTTTCCCAGCGTCAATTGTAATTAAGTGTCAGAAACAGTCATGTCTTCAAACAGGCCAAGCAACTCATTACACAAAGAATTTGGAGATGCCAAGCCTTGCTGGAGTGGCAATTCACATTTAAGCAACTCCTTGGCATTTCTACAGGGAATGAAATAAATCTTGTAATTAAAGATTAGCTTTTTTTTAATATCTATGTTGAAAAATACAGTGAAATGCAGCATTTTGCATTAGCCCGAGGATGTGCTGGGCGCAGCCTCCAAGCATCGTCATGCTTGTGGTGCCAGAGTAGCATGCCCACAGCTTGCTCTCAGAATCAGGTTTAATATAATATTAAATAGTTAAATTAAATAATAAGTGCAAAAAAAAAGGAAGTAAAAAAAATTAGTTGGGTAGTGTTCGAGGGTTCAATGTCCATTCTGAAATCTGATGGCAGAGGGGAAGAGGCTGTTCCTGAGTCATTGTGTGACTTTAGGCTTCTGTACCTTCTTCCTGGTGGTAGCAATGAGAAGGCACGGCCTGGGTGGTGGGGGCCCTTGATGACGGACACCATCTTCTTTTTGGCGTGTGCGTCCGTGATGATGTCTTTTTCATGGCTTTTTATGGGAGAGGGAGAGGGACACTGACTGACGCCACTCCTCACACAGACATTTTTGCAGTATTTTCCCTTTACGTGGTCGAGTTGCGATCTCGACACTCGACCCGGCATGGATGGAAAGTGTACTCGGGAGCAGACCCGACTGATTTCGAACCCGGGAACCTCCGCTCCTGGGTCCGGCGCCAATGTCGTTGCGCCACTAGCCAGCCCAACCACCACCTTCTTGAGGCACCGCTCCTTGAAGATATCTTGGATACCTCAGAGGCTAGTGCCCATGATGGGGCTGACTATTTCTATAACTCCCTAACTATACATCTTTGGAATGCTGGAGGAAACTGGAGCACCTGAAGGAAACCCACGTAATCACGGTGAGAACATACAAACTCTTTTCAGACAGCGGCGGGAATTGAACTTCAATTGCTGGTGCAGTAAGGCATTATGCTTATTGCTGTGTCACTGTACTGTTCTGATCTCATAGGTTTTTAAAAAAAAATGAACGGAGGGCTACGTGGGAAGGCAAGGTTAGATTAATCTTGGGAGTAGGTTGAAAGGTTGGCACAACATTGTTGTCTGAAGAACCTATATTGTTCTGTATTCTATAATGTAACTTTACATTAAAACGTAACAGTTGATGAACAATAGTTAGACAACTCAACCTGAATACAACTCTCCTCACTGTCTTCCTTGGAGCGCCCGATGAGGATTCGTTACCGGTGGCCAATCCGGTTGTTGGAAGTTTGGAGTGGAGGGTCCACTCCAAGGATAAAAGGCAGGAGCGATTCGCAGCAGCATAATAGAGCTTTCACCCGCGGCCAATTGGCATTTGCGATTGATTAGTAAGAGCAAACTAAAGGAAGGCAGTGGCCTTTGTCCGAGTAGACATAGTCGGAGTGGTGATCTTAAGGTTTTGGCTCTTCGAGGCTTCATTCAGAGAAAGCAAAGGAAAGAAAAGCACAAGTTTTTTCCTTCTCTTTATATCTGGTCAGCTAGGTAGCGATGACAGGCAGGATAGTGGAATGCTCCTCTTGCAGGATTTGGGAAAGCAGGGAGATCTCCAGTATCCCTGACGACTACACCTGCGAGAAGTACATCCAGCTGCAGCTTCTAACAAACTGCGTTAAAGAGCTGGAGCTGGAACCGGATGAAATCCAGATCACTTGAGAGGCTGAAGGGCTGATAGACAGGACGTATAGAGAGGCAGTTGCACAGGGATCTGGCTGACAGTCAGGAACGGGAAAGGAGTTAAGGAGTCAGTGCAGAGTACCCCTGTGGCCATTCCCCTCAATAACGGGTATATCACTTTGGATACTGTCTAGGGTATGATCTAACAGGAAAGTCACAGTGGTTAGGTCTCTGGCACCGAATCTGCCTGTGACTCAGACAGGGAAGGGGAAGAAGAGGCACGCTGTGGTGATTTAGGGGATTCGTTAGTTAGGAGAATGGACAGGAGGTTTTGTGGGTGAGAACAAGGTTCCTGGATGGCATGTTGCTTCTTGGGTGCCAGAGTCTGGGATTTCTCAGATCGAGTCCTCGGCGTTCCTAAGTGGGAGGGTAAACAGCCAAATGTTGTGGCCCATATAGTTACCAATGATATGGGTAGGATGAGTGATGAGGCTCTGCGTAAAGAGTCAGGTGCTGAGTTAAAGGGCAGGACCTCCAGGGTTGCGACCTCAGGATTGCTACCCGTGCCATGTACCAGTTAGGCTAGAACTAGGAAGATTATGCAGTATAAAATGTAGCTAAGAAGTTGGTGTAGCAGGGAGGGCATAAGATTTTTGGATCATTGGGCTTCCTTCCAGGGAAGATGGGACCTGTACAGAAGGGATGGTTTGCACCTGAACTGGAGGGGGACTAATATCCTAGAGAAAAGGTTTAAACTAGAGTTGCGGGGAATGGGAACCAGAGTATCAGAACCATTAGTTGGAGAGGTTGTGGAAGCTGAAGTTGGTAAGACCTCAGACAAAGTTAAGAATCAAAAGGTTGAGCGTGGTGCGACAAAATCGAAAAGGGTGAATACAGGACTGAAAAGGTGTTGTATCTGAATGCCAGTATACAGTACTGGAAATGTATGCCAAAAGGACAATGTTACAATAGTCATGGGGAACTTCAAAATGCAGGTAGATTGGGGAAAATCAGATTGGCACTGGATTAACATAGAACAGTACAGCGCAGTATAGGCCCTTCAGCCCATAATGTTGTGCTGACCCTTAAACCCTACCTGTCATATATCCCCACCCCCACCTTAAATTCCTCCATATACCTTTCTAGTAGTCTCTTAAATTTCACTAGTGTATCTGTCTCCACCACTGACTCAGGCAGCGCATTCCATACTCCAACCACACTCTGAGTAAAAAAACCTTCCTCTAATATCCCCCTTGAACTTCCCACCCCTTACCTTAAAGCCATGTCCTCTTGTATTGAGCAGTGGTGCCCTGGGAAAGAGGCGCTGGCTGTCCACTCTATCTATTTTTCTTACTGTCTTACCTCTATCATGTCTCCTTTCATCCTCCTCCTCTCTAGAGACTAAAGCCCTAGCTCCCTTAATCTCTGATTATAATCCATACTCTCTAAACCAGGCAGCATACTGGTAAATCTCCTCTGTACCCTTTCCAATACTTCCACATCCTTCCTATAGTCAGGCGACCAGAACTGGACACAGTACTCCAAGTGTGGCCTAACCAGAGTTTTATAGAGCTGCATCATTACCTCAGGACTCTTAAACTCTGTCCCTTGATTTATGAAAGCTAACACTCCATAAGCTTTCTTAACTACCCTATCTACTTGTGAGGCAACTTTCAGAGATCTGTGGACATATACCCCCAGATCCCTCTGCTCCTCCACACTACCAAGTATCCTGCCATTTACTTTGTACTCTGCCTTGGAGTTTGTCCTTCCAAAGTGTACCACCTCACACTTCTCTGGGTTGAACTCCATCCGCCACTTCTTAGCCCACTTCTGCATCTTATCAATGTCTCTCTGCAATCTTTGACAATCCTCTACACTATCTACAGCACCACCAACCTTTGTGTCGTCTGCAAACTTGCCAACCCACCCTTCTACCCCCACATCCAGGTCATTAATAAAAATCACGAAAAGTAGAGGTCCCAGAACTGATCGATGTGGGACACCACTAGTCACAACCCTCCAATCTGAATGTACTCCCTCCATCATGACCCTCTGCTTTCTGCAGGCAAGCCAATTCTGAATCCACCTGGCCAAACTTCACTGGGTCCCATGTCTTCTGACTTTCTGAATAAGCCTACAGTGTGGAACCTTGTCAAACGCCTTACTAAAATCCATGTAGATCACATCCACTGCACTACCCTCATCTGTATGCTTGGTCACCTCCTCAATGAACTCTATCAGGCTTGTTAGACACGATCTGCCCTTCACAAAGCCATGCTGACTGTCCCTGATCAGACAATTATTCTCTAAATTACAGGAGGGAGAATTTCCAGAGTGCCTACAAGATGGCTTTTTAGAGCAACTTGTGGTTGAGCCCACTAGAGCATCAGCTGTTGTGCAATGAACCGGAATTGATTAGAGAACTTAGAGTAAAACAAAAACAGAGGCTAGTGATAGAATTCACCCTGAAATTTGAGAGGAAGAAGCTAATGTCAGATGTATCTGTATTACAATGGACTAAAGGGAATTACAGAGGCATGAGAGAAGACTTGGCCAGAATTGATTGGGAAAGAATCAGGGTTGACAGAAGAGCAGCAATGGCTGGAATTTCTGGAAGTAATTCAGAAGGCACAGGATATATACATCCCAAACAGGAAACAGTATTCTAAAGGAAAGTTCACACAACTATGGCTGACAAGAGAAGTCAAAAGCAACATAAAAGCCAAAGAGAGACCACATATTACAGTGAAGGTTAGTGGGAAGTTAGCAGATTGGGAAGCTTTAAAAATAAAAACACCAGAAGGCAGCTAACAAGTCATTTAAAAGGTAAAGAAGGAATACAAAAGTACAATATTAAAGAGGATTCCAGAAGTTTCTTCAGATACATTAAGTGTAAAAGAGGCGTAAGTGCATATTGGACTGCTGGAAATCTATGCTGGAGAGGTAGTAATGGGGACAATGAAATAGCGGATGACCTGAATCAGTATTTTGTGTCAGTCTTCTCTGTGGAAGACATTAGTAGTATGGTGTAAGTTCCAGGGGTCAGGGGTCATGAAGTGTGTGAAGTTACTATATCTAGAGAGAAGGTTCTTGGGGAAACTGGAAGGTCTGAACATAGATAAGTCATCTGGACCAGATGAGGTACACCTCAGGGTTCTGAAAGAGGTAGCTGAAGAGGTTGTGATCTTCCAAGAATCACTGGATTCTGGAATGGTTCTGGAAGACTGGAAAATTGCAAGTGTCACTCCACTCTTCAAGGAGAGAGGCAGAAGAAAGGAAATTATGGACCAGTTAGTCTGACCTCAGTGGTTGGGAAGATATTGGATTCAACTCTTAAGGATGTGTTTTCAGGGTACTACTTGCTCTCTTCTTGCTACCACCATCAGATAGGAACTTCAGGAACTGTCATTACCTGACAGCCATAGTCTCCTGAACCAGCATGGATAACTCCACTTGCCTCAACACTGAACTGATTCCACAACCTATGGACTCTGTCAAAGACTGTACAGCTCATCTTCTCAATATTAATTATTTATATTTTTTATTTGCATAATTTGTCTTTTTTGCATGTTGGTTGTTTGTCAGTACTTGATTATATATCGTTTTCCATAAAGAAATACAGTAGGACTTATCTTCCTGGAAATGCCTGCGGGAAAATGAATCTCATGTTAGTATATGGTGACATCTACGTACTTTGATAATTATTTTGACTTGGCTTTTATTCTTTCAGTAACCTTACTTATCTGCTGCCCATTAACGCTACTGGAGGGTCTTCATTAGACCCTCCATCTCTGGTGATATTCAGGACTTTCTTCATGTCAGTAGCTCCATCTTGATTTTCACTACTGTCAGTCATGCAGGTCCTGGGTGGAGACTCAGGAATACCATCGCACTCAGATGTAGAAGGATTCAGGATACCTCTTGACGTTCAGACAGAGTTGAGCTCCGGGTCAGATTGAAAAGGTCAAAGTGTTGGAAAGGTCAGGGCGTCATAAGACCATAAGACATGGCAGCAGTATTAGGCCACTCAGCCCATCGAGTCTGCTCTGCCATTTCATACTGGCTAATCCCAGATCGTATTCAACCCCATAGACCTACCCTCTCTCCATATCCCTTGATGCCCTGACCAATCAGGAATCTATCTACTTCCATTTTTGAATATACCCACAGACTTGGCTTCCACCGCAGTCTGTGGCAGAGCATTCCACAGATTCAAAACTGTCTGGCTAAAAAAAATTCCTCCTTCCTTCTGTCCTAAAAGGTCGCCCGAGGTGAGGTACGGGCCGATTAAGATAGCTGCTCTTTGATGTTTACTGGACTCTAAGCTGAACTATGGAACTCTGTAGCAAACTTCATTTTTACCATTCAGGGTTGTTAGCCCTGATCTGAACTCCGGAACCCAGAGGACTGCTGTTTGGCATGGGTGCCCCCACCAAGAGCCAAAGCCTAAAGCTCTGACTCCAGCCAACATACTGTAGCTCTCTGGGTCATTGAGGCACACAAAGCTCCAAACCACAGCAAGGTTGTGGTCCTCTTGGAGGATTATCTCAGTGGAAAGTAGCCTTAACCTCCTGTTGTCACTCTCTCGCCTGTTGTTTGCGTTGCCATTTCCCTCAACTGCACATTGACATGGACCTGAAGTTTCCTGGAAGCTGCAGCTATAACTCAAGCATCAGTAAATCAGAATGTATTTTTGCATGCATTCCGCACCCTGCATTTCATGCAAAGCTCAACAGAAGGGAAACACATTCATTCAGGTGCCTTGCCGTTCGGCGTGGGCGATCATGTCTCTCCATCCATCACGGTCGGTGACCCTTCGAATTGTAGTTGTTGCCTCCCCTGTTTCTAACCACGATGCTATTCCTTCTATCATTTTCATTCTCTGTCTGCCTCTGCTTTTTCCTTCCAGCTTTCCAGTTGTAACTAAATGTTCTAATGTCTCTCTTCGCATGGTGTCCAAAGAACTTTGTTTGCTGTTTTCTGATTTTTTTGAAAGTAATGTACGTTTTGTTTTTGTTCTCTGTAGAACTTCTTCGTTGGTTATCCTGTCTGTATATGATATGCATGGTGTTGGTGCTGTGCAATAGCTCAGCAAAAGGAGGTGTAAGGCACTCTTTCCGTCCGATAGCCTATAGCTCACCCTTGGGCAAGGTGTAGTACCTGTTTAGCCTCCCAATCAGGGCCACGTGAAGCCATGGGAGCAGATGGTGAAAGGCTTTACAAGCAGATTCTACAATTGGAATTTAAGGTTGTAAAACTAAAAACGCTGGGCAGGTGAATCTGCTGATCAGTGGCCAGGGTTACCCATCCAGTATGGACAGTGCAACTAAAGAAGGCAATGGGAAACCACCTCAGTATTCCTCCCTTGTACACTCATGAACTCAAACCAACTACGATCTCAGCTCAAAGAGAAACACAAAGCTTGTTAACTCTGGTAATGGATTAAACTCCCCTGCACTACCCCATGATCGCTCACTTCCTAATCCTGTTCCCTAGCTTTCTCCTTATGTGTTTTTTAAATTCTCTCCTTGTTTCATTACCTTGTCTTTATGTTCTTACTCTTTTCCCTTTTCTTGAAGGTTTTGTATATTCTCCAGAACTGTTTTTCTCTACCTCCTGTCTGAATATGTGCAATACTATTTCTCAAAGGGACAAATTGTCACTTCAAAAAAATCTATGGTAATGTTTTAATTACATTACACATTTTGTAAGGATTTTTCTGGACACCATGAACATTTTGCACACCTTTCTAGGTGTACACTGAGTTTAAAAAAAAAATTGAAAATTGCAGGTTTTCAGAATGCATGGATTCGGCAGGATAATGTCTGGATTGGTGTGCGTGTTCTCAGAGGATAGGTTAAGCGAGCTAGGGCTTTACTTTGCACAAAGGCGGATGAGAGTGGATAATAAGGGGCATAGATCAAGAGACTTTTTCCTCCCCTAGAATAATGTTGTGTATTTAATATTTCTGCTTGTGTGTTAGTGTTACGAGTGGGCCTAGTTTTAAGCTGATTGGAGGAACGTATGGGGGAGATGTTTGAGGCAAGTGTCTTTTCACACACCACAGAGGTGGGTACTTGGAAAGCCCTGCCAGGTGTGGCGGTAGAGGCAGATACATTTGGGATATTTAAGAAACTCTTAGATGGGCACATAGATGAGAGAAAAATGGAGGGCTACATTGGAGGGAGGGGTTAGATTGATCTGAGTATGTCTTTTTTTTTAAAAAAAAAGGGAACAACATCGTGGGCTGAAGGACAGTACTGTTCTGTAGATCATAGGAGGCTGAGGGTTGTGCTTTTAAGATGAGTGGTCAGTCTTTTTCCCAGGACAGGGAAGTCTAACTCTAGAGGCCATACATTGAAGGTGCGAGGGGAAAGATTTAAAAGTGGACCAGAGGACAGTTTGTTCACACAGAGGGTGAAGGGAATGCCGAATGAGCTGAAAGATGAAATGGCAGAGGCTGATACAATTGCAACGTTTAAAAGATATTTAGACAAGCACATGGAAAGGGGGGGAAAAAAACCCAGAGAATTGCTATTCACTGGATGTTTTTGTTTTTTGCACCATTCTCTGTAAACTAGAGACTGTTGTGTGTGGGGAAAATCCCAGGAGATCAGCAGTTTGTGAGGTACTCAAACTGCTCCATCTGGCACCAGCGGTCAAAGTCACTTAGATCACCTCTCTCCCCCCGCCCCTGAATGACAACTGAACCATTTAACCATGTCTGCACGTTTTAATGCTTTGGGTTAGATGATTTCACATGATTGGCTGGTTAGATATTTGCATTATGAGCAGGTGTACCTGGAAAAGTGGCCGCTGACTGGAGTACCATCAGATAATTTTTGTAGGATGTAGCTGCTGATTGTTTTCTTGTGTAAAACCTGTGACCTCACTTACCCCCCAGGCAAAAAGGTGAATTGAAGTCTATCTGTTGCAGGCAGAAATGCTTTTGGGAGTTCTCGGGTTGTTAGTATCAAGCTTGCAAATGATTCTGGATTCTCATCGTGCTGCAGACTATTTTTATGATAATTAGCTGCAGTGAGTTATTGTTTTAATTTTACTGCGGTGAGTAATCAGGTCACCAGGCCCTAAAGAAACAAGCTCGCACGATAAACAAATTTATTCAGTGCTTAGTGCCACTTCATTGTTGCCTGGTCACACCTATGATATACTGATTGAGGATGTGTCAGAAAAACTGATGCCAGCACTTAGTAATATGAGTATACACCCTTAAAAATTGCTTGTATGCTGATGACTGCAGCAGTTAATACATCAGACACAAGGGCCTTTGCCCATTTGATGTATACTTCAATCATGTAATTGCAAAACCATGACGTAGTTTCTGAAACCTCTATTGCAGCTGTGTACTCTACTGGTTTGTATAGCTTAGACACATAAATTTAGGCACATAAATTTGCTGATGTGGCCTATTTTCCTTGGCTGGACACTGCTATGTAAATATATATGAACTCTGTCTGGTGAGGGAGGAAGTTGTTCGAACTTCTGCTAGCTCATTAACTCTGGCCAATACTTGTAGTATTGTAATTTGCTGTTCTGAGGTTTAAGATGCAAATGTTGTTCATTGTCCTCTTTATTTCCACTGCCCCTTAATCCTGTCAAATATGTTTTCTCCTGGCAGCTTCCAGTCAACTTTTTTGTCCAAGCTCTCATTGGACACCTTTTTCCCCCAAGTACCTTGTCTTTTAAGATTTCCCTTGTTTTGCCCATTTTTTAAATAAAAAGGTTCCTCTTGCTCTGTAGCTCCTTTGGCTTTCTGGTACGGAGCAGTGTAACATCCTTGTCCCTCCCTCCCTCCCAACTCATCCTTTCAGAATTCAGCTCGACTATCTTGAACCCTCTCTGCTAAAGCTTTTAACCTCCCTCCACACTTTATTTTTTGAAAAAGGCCTGTTCGCAATATCTTGGCTATAACTTATGTCAGCTTCTTAACTCCCTTTCCCCGAAGTTATAATTTCTGTAAACCATTACCACTTGCACCATTAGAAATGACATCGCAACAATTCTACAATTGATCAGCATATGATGAAGCTGTAATTAGTTTGACTATTGAATATGACGCTAAAATAAATTTGTTCGTTTGTTATGTGACATGGTCTTTGGCTGTGGTTGTCCTTGGTAACCCGCAGGCTTCATGTGACCCTGACTGGAGGAGGGGACTAAGCAGATGCTACACCTTGCCCAAGGGTAACCTAAAGGTATCACCTTACTTCTTTTCTCGAGACGTATCTCCACCCCAACACCTTTATAAAACAAATTGCTCATTCTTTTTCATAGAACGTGGAGTACAGGTCCTTCGGCCCACGTTTTGTTCCGACCTTTTAACCAACTCTAAGATGGATCTAACCCTTCCCTCCTACATAGCCCTCCATTTTTCTGTCAACCATGAGCTAATCTAAAAGTTTCTTGAATGTCCCTCATCAAAGCCAAGCTGCTCCTATAGTACAGAAGAAATGAAGTCCTTTTTCAGAATCCCTCTCATTTCTAAAGCACATTTTCTGTTTCAGTTGGTAATGTAGCGGTGTGCTACACACAGCGCTAGAATAACCACATGGAGTCGGTGAGTTAGAGTTGCGATGAAAGAGATTTATTCAAACTTCGCGGCCCGTTTTAAAGCCTTCCCGTTCCCGCCCTCCCTGGGTGGGACTACTGTGGGGAATGTATATTCCCAGACCCTTTCTGCGTGCGGGATTTTCCCCCTGCTGGTGAAGATGGCCTGGCGCCCTTTTTGCTGCTGGCCCTCCGCCTGCGCGTGCTGTTGTGAGCTGGTTCGTGTGTGCCAGAAAGTGGGTCGCCACATAACCCCCTCTTCCCCCCCCAGAACTGGCGATACCTCCCCCAATGTCCACAGTCTGGATCGGCCTCTGTTTGGGAGGTCTGCCCCTGCGCCACGGGGCCTGAGCCTGGACCGGCTGCGCCAAGTCCACATGGGCCGGTTTGAGTCGATCCACCGTGAAAACCTCCTCTCTCCCCCCAATGTCCAGCACGAATGTGGACCCGTTGTTCCTGATCACCTTAAACGGTCCCTCATAGGGCCGCTGTAGCGGTGCCCGGTGTCCGCCCCGTCGTACAAAAAGAAACTTACAGTTCTGCAGGTCTTTGGGTACGCAGGTCAGGCTCTGTCCGTGCTGTGAAGTGGGGATGGGGGCCAGGTTACCAAGCCTCTCCCGTAGTCTGTCCAGGACTGCTGCGGGTTCTTCCTCTTGCCCTCTTGGGGCTGGTATGAACTCTCCTGGGACGACCAGGGGCGCGCCGTACACCAACTCGGCCGACGAGGTGTGTAGATCCTCCTTGGGCGCCGTGCGGATTCCGAGCAGGACCCAGGGAAGTTCGTCCACCCAGTTAGGCCCCTCCAGGTGGGCCATGAGAGCCGACTTCAGGTGACGGTGGAAACGCTCCACTAGTCCGTTCGACTGTGGGTGGTAGGCAGTTGTGTGGTGTAGCTGTGTTCCTAAAAGGCTGGCCATAGCCGACCACAGGCTGGAGGTGAACTGGGTGCCCCTGTCGGAGATAATGTGGGCCGGTACCCCGAAACGGGCTACCCAGGTTGCGATCAGTGCTCGGGCGCAGGAGTCGGAGGTGGTGTCGCTGAGCGGGACTGCCTCTGGCCATCTGGTGAACCGGTCTATCATAATTAGGAGGTACCACACTCCTTGTGACACTGGCAGGGGCCCCACGATATCCACAAGAATGTGGTCGAACCTCCGGCGGGTGGGTTTGAACTGCTGCGGCGGAGCCTTGGTGTGCCGCTGCACCTTGGCCGTTTGGCACTGCATGTACGTTTTGGCCCATTCACTGACCTGCTTACGAAGTCCATGCCACACGAACCTGTTGGCGACCAGCTGGACGGTTGTCCTGATGGAGGGGTGCGCTAAGTTGTGAATGGACTCGAAAACCCGCTGGTGCCAGGCTGCTGGGACGACGGGGCGGGGTTGGCCGGTAACTACGTCACATGGTAGGGTCCTCTCACCTGGGCCTACGGGGAGGTCTTGAAGCTGTAAACCGGAGACTGCAGTCTTGTAACTGGGGATCTCAGTGTCTGCCTGCTGTGCCTCTGCCATCGCTGCATAGTCCACTCCCTGGGACAGGGCCTGTATGGTAGGTCTGGAAAGTGCGTCCGCCACGACGTTGTTCTTTCCAGAGACATGCCGGATGTCCGTCGTGTACTCGAAGATGTAGGACAGATGTCGCTGCTGGCGGGACGACCAGGGGTCGGACACCTTAGTGAACGCAAAGGTAAGCGGTTTGTGGTATGTGAACGCGGTGAAGGGCCTACCTTCTAAGAAGTACCTGAAATGCTGGATTGCCAGGTATAGTGCCAATAGCTCCCGGTCGAAAGCACTGTATTTGAGTTCGGGTGGTCGTAGGTGTCTGCTGAAGAACGCCAGGGGTTGCCAGCGACCCTCGATGAGTTGTTCCAGCACTCCACCGACCGCTGTGTTGGATGTGTCCACTGTGAGGGCAGTAGGAACGTCCGTTCTGGGGTGCACTAGCATCGCGGCGTTTGCCAAGGCTTCTTTGGTTTCAACGAAAGCGGTTGCGGCCTCTTCGTCCCAGGTAATGTCCTTGCCCTTACCTGACATCAAGGTGAACAGGGGGCGCATGGTTCGGGCTGCTGAGGGGAGGAAACGGTGGTAAAAATTCACCATACCCACGAATTCCTGCAAGCCTTTGATTGTGTTAGGTCGGGGGAAGTGGCGGACCACGTCTACCTTGGCGGGCAGCGGGGTTGCCCCGTCTTTAGTAATCCTGTGGCCCAGGAAGTCGATGGTGTCGAGTCCGAACTGGCATTTGGCTGGGTTGATTGTAAAGCCGAATTCACTCAGGCGGGAGTAGAGCTGGCGGAGGTGTGACAGATGCTCCTGCCGACTACTGCTGGCTATGAGGATGTCGTCCAAATAGATGAAGTCCAGGTCGCGTCCCACCACGTCCATTAGCCGCTGGAACGTCTGTGCGGCATTCTTTAGACCAAACGGCATTCGGAGGAATTCGAAAAGTCCGAACAGGGTGATGTGCTGTTTTGGGGATGTCGTCCGGATGTACAGGGATTTGATGGTATCCCCAGACGAGGTCTACCTTGGAAAAGATCCTTGCGCCGTGTAGGTTTGCTGTGAAGTCTTGAATGTGCGGCACAGGGTAGCGGTCTAGCGTTGTAGCCTCGTTCAGTCTGCAGTAGTCACCGCATGGTCTCCAGCCCCCCGTTGCCTTGGGTACCATGTGAAGAGGGGAGGCCCATGGGCTGTCGGGCTGTCGGACTGTCGTATGATCCCTAATTCCTCCATCTTCTTGAACTCCTCCTTCGCCAGTCGGAGCTTGTCCGGGGGAAGCCTTCGAGCACGGACGTGGAGGGGTGGTCCCTGGGTCGGAATGTGGTGCTGTACTCTGTGTCTGAGCATGGCTGCCGTGAACTGCGGTGTCAGTACTGATGGGAAATCCGCCAGGACCCTGGTGAATTCATCGTCGGACAGCGTGATGGAGTCCAGGTGTGGGGCTGGCAACTGTGCTTCACCCAGGGAGAACGTTTGAAAAGTCTTGGCGTGGACTAGTCGCTTCCCTTGCAAGTCGACCAGCAGGCTGTGGGCTCGTAGAAAATCCGCCTCCAGGAGTGGTTGGGCCACGGCGGCCAGTGTGAAGTCCCACGTGAACCGGCTGGAGCTGAACTGTAGCCGTACCGTGCGGGTGCCGTAGGTTCGTATTGTGCTGCCATTTGCGGCCCTCAGGGTGGGTCCCGGTTCTCTGTTGCGGGTGTCGTAACTCGTTGGAGGTAAGACGCTGATCTCCGCTCCGGTGTCGACCAAAAAGCGGCGTCCAGACTGCTTGTCCAGTTGTACAGGAGGCTGTCCTGATGGCCAGCCACCGTAGCCATCAGCGGCGGCTGGCCTTGGCGTTTCCCGGGAATTTGCAGGGTGGTCTGCAGCGGCGGGCCTCTGTGCCCCACTGCTGGTGGTAGAAACACCATTGTTCGTTGGGCTCCTCACTCCTGTCGCCGGGTTTTGTAGGCTCTGCCTCCAGGTCTGGTCTGGTCTGTCGTTGGGCACGCGGCTTGGTGATCTGTGCGATGGGCGCCCCTCTCTCTTTCCTGGCATTCCACAGCACACCTGCTCGGGTCGCCACCTCCCGGGGGTTGCTGAAATCTGCGTCGGACAGCAGCAGGCATATGTCCTCGGGCAGTTGCTCTAGGAACGCCTGCTCAAACATGAGGCAGGATTTGTGTCCTTCAGCCAGGGCCAGCATCTCGTTCATTAATGCTGACGGCGGCCTGTCTCCCAAACCATCCAGGTGCATTAAGCAGCGTGCTCGTTCGCGCCGTGAGAGTCCGAACGTCCTTATGAGCAGGGCTTTGAATGCTGTGTATTTGCCGTCCTCCGGGGGCGACTGTATAAACTCCTCAACTTGTGCAGTTGTCTCCTGGTCGAGGGAGCTTAGCACGTAGTAGTAACGAGTGGACTCCGAGGTTATCTGCCGAATGTGGAATTGTGCTTCTGCTTGTTCGAACCATAATTGGGGTCGCAGCGTCCAGAAGCTTGGCAGTTTTAACGAAACTGCGTGAACAGATGCAGCGTCGGTCATCTCTGGTCCAAATATCATTTGGGCCGTCGGGGTCACCAATTGTGGCGGTGTGCTACACACAGCGCTAGAATAACCACACGGAGTCGGTGAGTTAGAGTTGCGATGAGAGAGATTTATTCAAACTTCGCGGCCCGCTTTAAAGCCTTCCCGTTCCCGCCCTCCCTGGGCGGGACTACTGTAGGGAATGTATATTCCCAGACCCTTTCTGCGCGCGGGATTTTCCCCCTGCTGGTGAAGATGGCCTGGCGCCCTTTTTGCTGCCGGCCCTCTGCCTGCGCGTGCTGTTGTGAGCCGGTTCGTGTGTGCCAGAAAGTGGTTTACTGTGGTGACCCAATTTTGCCTTTGGGCAAATGTGGTGGTAGCAGTTGGTTATGTGTGGACAGCAAACACTACCTTTATGAAGGTGGTCATAGAAAAGCACAGCACAGAAGCATGCCCTTTGGCCCATCTGGTCTGTGTCGAACCAATTAAACTGCTGACTCCCATTGACCTATACCTGAACCATAGCCCTCCATACCGCTACCATCCATGTACCTGTTTAAACATCCCTTAGACCTTGAAATCGAGCTTGCATGCACCACCCAGGGTACAACTTGTTCCACACTCTCACGACCCTCTGAGTGAAGAAATTTCCATTTGTGTTCCCCTTTAACGTTCCTGATTGGAAAAAATGGCACTTGACCAGGGCTTGAGTTGGAAGTGGAGCCGCGACATAGCGGTGGCATTCCTGGTTTTCCGGTATAACCCTGGAAATCTGAGAAACCAATAGCCAGGTTCGCTGATTGATCTGTCACTGACTTTAGTTTCCATGTAGTTCATTCGCCATCACATTCATGAATCAGAGTCAGGTTTAATATCACTGGAAACACGAGGAAATCTGCAGATGCTGGAAATTCAAGCAACACACACAAAAAATGCTGGTGAACGCTGCAGGCTAGGCAGCATCTATAGGAAGAGGTACAGTTGACGTTTTGGGGCTGAGACCCTTCGTCAGGACTAACTGAAAGAAGAGATAGTAAGAGATTTGAAAGGGGGAGGAGAGATCCGAAATGATAGGAGAAGACAGGAGGGGTGAGGGATGGAGCCAAGAGCTGGAAAGCTGATTGGCAAAAGGGATACGAGGCTGGAGAAGGGAGAGGATCATGGGATGGGAGGCCTAGGGAGAAAGAAAGGGGGAAGGGAGGGAACCCTTAGGATGGGCAAGGAGTTATAGTGAGAGGGACAGAGGGAGAAAGAAGAGAGGGAAAGAAAAAAAAATAAATAAGGGATGGGGTACGAAGGGAAGGTGGGGCCTTATCTGAAGGTAGAGAAGTCAATGTTCATGCCATCAGGTTGGAGGCTACCCAGATGGAATATAAGGTGTTGTTCCTCCAACCTGAGTGTGGCTTCATCTTGACAGTGGAGGAGGCCGTGGATAGACATATCAGAATGGGATGTGGAATTAAAATGTGTGGCCACTGGGAGATCCTGCTTTCTCCCTGGCATGTGTCATGAAATGTGTTAACTTAGTAGCAGCAGTTCAATGCAATATGTACTAATAGAGAGAAAAGAAGCTGAATTACAATAAGTGTGTGTGTGTATATATATATATATATATATATATATATATATATATATATAATGTGTATGTATGTGTGTGTATATAGAGAGAGAGCAAAAAAATAGAGACATAAGTACTGAGTGTTCAGGGGTTGAATGTCCATTCAGATATCTGATGATGGACGGGAAGAAGCTGCTTCTGAACCGCTGAGTGTGTGCTTTCTGACTTCTGTACCTCCTTCCTGATGCCCGCTTCTCATTGGTGCCATGTCCTGGGTGATGGGGGTCCTTGACGAATGCCCCCTTTCTGAGGCATTGCTCCTTGAAGGTGTCCTGCATACTACAGAAGCTGGTGCCCATGACGGACCTGACTAATTTTACAACTTTCTGCAGCTTATTTTGATCCTGTACGATAGCACCTCATCTTCCCCCCCCCCCCACCCCCATACCAGACGGTGATGCGACCCACAACAATGCTCTCTGTGGAACATCAGTAGAAATCTGTGATTGTTTTTGGTGACATACCAAATCACAAACTCCTAATGGAAATGTAACCGTTGTCTTGCCACCCTTACGGCTGCATCGGTATGTGGGGTCCAGGTTAGGTCCTCAGAGATACTGACACTCAGGAACTTGAAACTGCTCACTCTCTCTACTTCTGATCCCTCTATGAAGACCGGTGTGTGTTCCGTGGTGTCTTGCCCTTTCTGAAGTCCACAATCAGTTCTTTGGTCTTATTGATATTGAGTGCAGGGTTTGCTTCGCAATCTTTATCTTGCCGTCCGCCCCAGCAAATAAAATGAGTGATTATTTGTCACTTCTGCTGTACCTCAAAAACATCGAAATGTGCAGTGAAAAGTGTCGTTTGTATCAAATCAGGGGCAGGCACTGTACAAGTGTCACCATTCTTCCGTCACCACAAGGCAATGAGGGGTATGGATAGGTTAAATGCAAGCAGGCTTTTCCCACTAAGCTGGGTGGGACTACAACCAGAGGTCATGGGGAACATGAGGGGGAAATGTCTTTCTTTCTTTCTTTATTAATCTTTTTATTGATTTAAACGGAGCATAAATACAATCAAGAGGAGAATTATTTCAAATATATATCTATCAGGAACAATATAAACCAAAATTAAGATAGACATTGTCAAAATCATAGATATTGTTAAACTAGTATAAAATATATATATATATATTTTTAAAAAAAAAGGAAATGTCTTCACTCAGAGGGTCACGAGAGTGTGGAACAGCTGCCAGCACGTGGTGAATGTGAGCTCGATTTCAACATTTCAGTGAAGTTTAGGTAGGTATGCAGATAGGGATATGGAGAACTATGGTGCGGGTGCAGGTTGGTGGGAGTTGGCGCTTAAATGGTTTTGGCATGGACGAGTTGAGCCGAAGGGCATGTTTCTGTGCTGTACTTTTCTATGACTCCATGTCCACGACTTGCTGAGTGTTCTGCCTCTGAGGCGTTCATATTGGTGCTGACTTCTTTCTTTATTACTTGTATAAAACTGCCAATTTAGTTAAATAATCTCTGTCAGTAGACTTTTTTTGATACAGTTAACTATAACATGTTTTTAATGTTTGTCTTCGCATTCAAAGTGGGGGAATAAACAATTTGTTTATTTCACACTAAATACGTAACTCGAGTATCTTGAAGTGCTTCAAGTCCGAGTGTTTTGAAGGTCTGTTATTTAATGTGCCTGTAGACAATAAAATGTAATAAGTATCAATGGGCCCAAGGACCAGCAGTTCTGTGCAGCTCAAGAGAAGCAGAGTGTCGGGAGAGCTTCCTGCTCTGTTCTGGTCTGGATAGACTGAGGCCACTGTTGGTTAAGGTTGACCATGGATATTGCATGCTGGCGGGCTAGAGACACAAACCTGGGGCAGTACGACATAGAGAGCAAGCTGCTCCCCCCTCTCCACACATCTGATGAATGGCAGAAACCGATACAGTTTGGCACCAGCAGCATCACAGGAGTTGACAGTCAGTGTTGAGCTCAACATAGGACAGACTTCAGGACTCCAGCTCCGGAGTTTTCCCTCGGGGGTTTACTCCCGAACCCTTTCCCACCTTTCCCATGACTGGCTATAGCAGCGGAAGTCTGAGTTCAGAGTTTTCCCTTCTCCTAGTCAAGCTGCCAACCACGGCTGATGAACCTCATCTGCCTGAAGCAGCTGGTTTTAAGGCGCCTTTGCCTTTTCTCCTGTCAGTAGAAACAGTTCCACTGGGTTTGGTAGCTAAGCCACACATGTGAAGTCCAGAATCTGGACTTGGTTGTCAGAGATTGTTTGAGATGCACAGCACTGGGAGCATTTAATAGGTAGTGGGAGCTTGTCCCCATTACCACCCCCGGCTACAACAACCTTAAGGAACCATTGGATAATAGGTGTTTTTGTCAAGCAGCTGAGCTGCTGAAACAGAATGACAAACTTTTAGTTTAAGCTTAACTGGCATTTCTGACACTGCAGTGCTACCTCAGTATATCATGGGTGATATGACATAGAACTCTATTGACAAGAAGCAATCAAATGAGTGGAGCTGCCGTTTGTTGATCTTCCTTGGGAAGACGACACAAGTTGATTTAAAACAGGGGATGAAAACGCACTGAGTTAATGTGCCTCTATTTGAATACCTTTGTCTCTGGACTGTAAATTATATATAAAAATGCATTTTAAGTTTAGACTTTTCAATCTGGTAATATAATCAAACTTATGATGCTATCTGCACTCTGAACAATTTTGTTTAGACTTTCTCCAGCTTCTTTCTTCCATATTGAGAATAACTTTTCAATCCTATTAATCAAGTCAACACATATAGTTAGGAAGCACAATTTTATAATGCAGTTTCAGATACATTAATGATATTACTGTAAGCAAATTCTGACACCGCAGTAAATGGAATTGGGGAGGGTTTAAAGAAAGATAACGGTCAAATGGCTGAAGTTTGCAGAAGTGAAATTAATGCCAGAGTCTGAATCATGTTTCTTATCACTGACATACAGTATATCATGACATTTGTTGTTTTGCAGCAGCACCACCACAGTAAAACTCAGAGAAAACCTATAAACTACAAAAAGGTATATATACATGTGTGTTTATTCAAAGTATATTTGTTATCGAGGAATGTATAAATTATACAACCGGGGCGGATATATATATATATGCAAATATGGCATCATGGAGAAATACAGCGCAGCAGCAAGCACTTCAGCCCATTTAGTACGTGCTGCAAACCACTTAAACCCCCCAACAACCTGCACTGGAACCATAGCCCTCCATGTACCTATCTAAACTTCTCTTAAATAAATATGATAGGGGCCTCTGTTGGTCAACCATGGATGTGTCCTAGCTGTCTAGATACACAAGCCAGGGCAGTACAATATGGAGAACAAGCTGTTGCCCTTGTAGCAGATTTCCTCTCTCAGTGCATCTGATGAACCGAAAGGAACGGCAGAGACTGATACAGTTGGGCACCAGTGGCGTCGCAGGAGTTGCTGGTCGGCATTGAACTCAATGTTGGACCGCCTTAGGGAATCCAGTTTACTCCTGAAGCCACCCCCATGAGTGGGTACAGCCACAAGGCAGCGGAGGTTTGAGATCGGAGTTTTCCTCCTTCTAGGTGAGCTGCCATACATGGCAGACAAATCTCATCTGCCTGAAGTGAATGGTTTTAAGTTACCAGTAACCCACATTTAGTAGCTAAGCCACACGTGAAGGCCAGGAGCTGGACTTGGTTGCCAGAGGCTGACTGAGGCGCACACCATTGGGAGCATTTAATGGGTGGTGGGAGCTTGTCCCCATTACCACCCCTGGCTATAACAACCTTAAGGAACCTTAAATATATTATAATAAGTAGTGCTGAGAAACCAACAGCGAGGTGGAATTCGTGGGTTGGTTCATTGTCCATTCAGAAATCTGATTCAGAGCGGAGGAAGTGATGCATGCTTTCAAGCTTTCATATCTTCTTCCTGATGGGAGGTGGGGAGTAGAGAGAATGTCTGGGGTGGGTGGGGTCTTTGGTTATGCTGGCTGCTTTACTTAGGCAGTGAGAAGTATAGACAGTGCCCATAGAAGAGAGTCCCTTTTCTATGATGTGCTGAGCTGTGTCTGTAACTCTGCAGTACCTCTGAAAAACACTGCCCACCTGTCTCCCTGTGAGTACTTCGGACTTAGGTTGAAATGCTGGGGATTGAGCCACGTTCTCTCCAGCCTGTTGTAAAACTAGTTTTCTTGTGAAAATTATCTGAATTAAAGCATTGTAAGTATAATTATATTGATTTGCTGGATTGTGTTATTTTGCTCTTCTAAGCAAAGGTTAAGTGGAACACTGAGAGATGCAGATTGCTTCCCTTTTTCTGCCCTCATTTCTCTTCTCCTTCCCACTACATTGTTCAATGTTAAAGCTTCTCACGAAGAAATTGACCTAGTTTGTAGCTGAGTAATATGACCTCACAGCGGGAAAAGTGCTTCTGAATGTGTAAATGTGGAACAACTCTTATTCAGGGTCACTTTAACCAGCACACACATGAAAGCACCATTCTGCAGATGATGAAAAACGTGAGCAATGCACACAAAATGCTGGACGTACTCAGCAGGTCAGCACCATCTATGGAGGGGATTAAACCGTCATCTTTTCAGGCCGAGGCCCTTCACCAGGATTCGAAAGGAAGGAGGAAGACATTTCAATAAGAGGGGGAGGAATGAAGTGAGAAGCTGGAAGGTGATTGGTAGAATAGGTAAAGGTCTGAAGAAGAAGGAATCTGATAGGAGAGTGGACAATGAGTGAAAGGGAAGGAGGAGGGGCACCTGTGAGAGGTGATGGGTAGGTGAGAGGAAAAGGGGTAAAAGGGGAGTCTGAATGGAGAATGGAAAGAGGGAGGGGAGGGGATAGGATAGAAATTACTAAAAGTTAAAGCATTCAGTGTTTATGCCATCCTTTTAACCAAAATGATTGAGCTAACATGGCAAGTAGACAGCTGTGACTAGAAACTGGGTTGAATCCATTTCCCGGTGTCTCCAAGAAAAGCGAACCAACTATAAAGGAGCTGATAATTAGTTTTTGCGCTGAGCTAGTTCAGTATGCTGAACAGTGCACACAGAGTGGTGGAGGAACTCAACAAGTCAGGCAGCATCTATGGAGAGGAATAAACAATTGGCATTTTGGGCCAAGACCCTTGGTCAGGGCCTTTCGTTAGTCCTGACGAGGGCTTGATTTGACTCATTGGGCCGAACGGCATAATTCTGTTCCTGTCCCTTATGGCCGAACAGTACAAAAAAAAAGCTTTGACATTAATGCTCATGAGTGTAAACCTTTTAACAAAACACAAGTACTTAACGCAGCGGTCTCCCGAGGTGATACTCCAAGTCAGCTCCACAAACAATGAACGATGAGCTGAATTGCCCAAATGATTTATTTAGTGATACAGTGTAGAGCAGGTCCTTTGAGTCCCTCTGCCCCAGCAAACCCTGACAAATCCGAGTGACCCTAACGTAATCACGGGGCAATTTACAATGACTAATTAAGCAACCTGGTATACCTTTGGACTGTGGGAGGAAACTGGGGCACCCGGGCA
Source organism: Mobula birostris (assembly GCF_030028105.1). Classification (NCBI taxonomy): domain Eukaryota; kingdom Metazoa; phylum Chordata; class Chondrichthyes; order Myliobatiformes; family Myliobatidae; genus Mobula; species Mobula birostris. The sequence continues at coordinate 15,705,099 of NC_092370.1, forward strand.
AAACCCACGCATTCCATGGGGCCGACGTACAAGTGCCAGAACTGAACTGCGGAATGCACGAGGCTGGCAATAGCACAAGCACGAGTAAATCTGTAGATCCAGGATGTCCAAGGTAACGCACGCACACATTTCTGGGAGATTTTACTTGCAAGATGCAGATATTTTGCACGAGGTGAAATTCTAAAAATAGAATTTATTGAGTGAAATCGAGAACTTCGACTCGCAAGCTTGAAAATCTGTGAATCATTTTGAGTTTGTAAACTGGTGAATCCCCTGGGTGAAAGAAATTTGTTATTTTGTGGTCTCACCTATAACCTGCCAGTTTGCACACCTTCCGCATCCACCCACCTCATTCTGCCTTCTGCGTCCTTCGTTTCCAGTCCTAGTGAAAAGTCTCGGCCGGTAAATCGACTGTTCATTCTTCCTCATTGATGCTGCCTCGATTCCTGAGTTCCTCCAGCACTTTGAATGTGCCGCTCAAGATTTGCAGCCTGTACAGAATCTGTCTTTGTCATCAGGGCCCAAGATGTTGACAATTCTTCCCCACTGTCATGACATCGTGTGTTGCTTCAGTTCCAGCATCTGCAGACCCTTCCGTTTCCTAACACGGTTTGCCCTGACACTAATGTCATTTTCCCAGTGTATTTTCTGCGCCTGAAGACATCACCATGCTTTGCCCTCGTTCTGATCGAAACTATTATATGTTTGTGCTGTGTGAACTTTGAGTCAGCCTTGAACTGTGAGATGATAAAGTTCATCATATTGAAAAGTGTGACTTAAAATGACCTCTGTGTGATACAATATCTGTATTGGCAGTCCTGAAGTCATCTCATAGTATTAAAAAAAATCGTAATCTTGTCTGCACTTGGCACAGTTCGAAGTATTTTGCACAGATCTCACCTGATTGCTTGTCTCAACTTGTGGCCCCTGCAGTGCCTGGGGTCAATCAGAGCAGTGGATCAAATTGGCTCCCTCCATGTCAGGAGGAGGCAGGAGCCTCCGTTTTCTGTGGCCCTTCTCAATAGCTTCTGCTGTTCTCCCCAATCTCTGTGGCAGTCATGGAGAAGTCACCAGTAAGTGTTGATCCACTCCACTTGCTGCAGTAGCTGCTGTGAGGGTGCAAATTAACCTTCGGTGCTTCCACGGGTCAAGGCCGAGGCCCAATGTCTGCTGGAGGCCCAGAGGTGGACTCAAAAAAGACAATTTCTTAAACTGGGCGCTATGGTAGCGTGGAGGCTAGAGTGACGCTATAATAGCTTGGGGAATTCCAGAATTTGGAGTTCAATTCTGGCGCCATCCTGTAAGGAGTGGTTTCGCCCTTCCCAAGGAACGTGTGGGCTTTCCCTGGGTGATCCCGTTTCCTCCCACAGTCCAAACGCATACCAGGTAGGCTATTTGGTTATTGTAAATTGGCTCATGATTTAGGTTGTGGTTAATTGTTTATTGGGACAGTATGGTGTAAAGGGCCAGAAGGGCCTTATCCACACTGTATCACTAAATAAATAAATAAATAACTGAAGATGTTTGCCTTTTCATGTTTAATTTTTGGGAGACTCAGATTTAAAGTTAACAAAAAAGAATCTTGGCACACAACAAGTGAAATCGATTTTTTTCTAGAATGTAACCTTTATTCCTTTCTCAAGCACGTTTACCACAGTGAAGTATAACGCTGCAAGTATTGTGATCCTGAAAGACAATTTAAAAAAAAAAAAAAGATAATATGCTCTTGGATAGAATTTTTACCAAAAACATCTGGGCTGTACTTCCGATTCACTTATCCAGACTTCTTTATTTATCACATGTGTCGAGACATGCAGGGAAATGAGCATTTGCTTTAACAACCAGCACATCCTAAGGTGGCGCGTGGCCAAGTGGTTAGAGTGTTGGACTAGCGATCTGAAGGTCGTGGGTTCGAGCCTCAGCCGAGGCAGCGTGTGTGTCCTTGAGCGAGGCACTTAATCACATAGTGCTCCAGTCTATTCAGCTGAGAATGGGTACCAGTCAAAAATACTGGGGGTTAACCTCGTGATAGACTGGCGCCCTATCTGGGGCGGCGGGGGGGGGGGGGTCTCGTACTCTGTCGCTTCACACCACAGAAACCGGCATAAGCACTGGCTCGTGACAGACTTTTTAAAATAAATAAATAAATATCCTAAGGTGGTGCTGGGGGCAGCCCACAAGTGTCACCCACATTTACAAGGATGTTGCTGGATCTTGAGGACCTGAGTTATAGGAAAAGGTTGAATACTTTGGATTGGAGTTGAATGGACTTTATTCCCTGGAGAGTAGGAGATGGAGGGGAGATTTGAGAGAGGTGTGCAAAATTGAAGGGTACAGGTAGAGCAAGTAAACATGAAATACTCTGCAGATGCTGGGGTCAAAGCAACACTCACAACACGCTGGAGGAACTCAGCAGGTCCGGCAGCATCAGTGGAAAAGATCGATCGACGTTTCGGGCCGGAGCCCTTCGTCAGGACTGTAGGGGAAGGGGCAGAGGCCCTATAAAGAAGATGGGGGGAGGGTGGGAAGGAGAAGGCTGGTAGGTTTCAGGAGAAAAACCAGTAAGGGGAAAGATAAAGAGGTGGGGGATGGGAAGCAGGGAGGTGACAGGCAGGAAAGGTGAAGAAAGAATAGGGGAAAACACAATGGGTAGTAGAAGGAGGCAGGACCATGAGGGAAGTGATAGGCAGCTGGGGGAGGGGGCAGAGTGACATAGGGATAGGGGAAGGGAGGGGGAGGGAATTACGGGAAGTTGGAGAATTCTATGTTCATACGAAGGGGCTGGAGACTACCTAGACGGTATATGAGGTGTTGCTCCTCCAACCTGAGTTTAGCCTCATCATGGCAGTAGAGGAGGCCATGTATGGACATATCCAAATGGGAGTGGGAAGCAGAGTTGAAGTGGGTGGCTACTGGGAGATCTTGTCTGTTTTGGTGGACGGAGGTAGAGCAAGTGTAAACAGGCATTTTCCGCTGGAACTAGAAGTCATAGGTTAAGAGTGAAAGGTGAAATGTTTAAGGAGAAACTACTTCGTTCAGAGGGTGATGGAAGTAATGGATGTGGTTAGGGTTGCCAACTGTCCCGTATTAGCCAGGATGTCCCGTATTTTGGGCTAAATTGGTTTGTCCCATACGGGACCGCCCTTGTCCCGTATTTCCCCTGCTAAGGTTCCTATGAAACCTTTTGCGCCGAAATGGCATAAAGCAAAGAAGCAATTACCATTAATTTATATGGGAAAAATTTTTGAATGTTCCCAGACCCAAAAAATAACCTAGCAAATCATACCAAATAACATATAAAACCTAAAATAACACTAACATATAGTAAAAGCAGGAATGATATGATAAATACACAGCCTATATAAAGTAGAAATAATGTATGTACAGTGCAGTTTCACTGAACAGAACCGTCAAAACCCATTTGTAGAAAAAAAATCGGCACGTACACGCATGCGCATGTTATGCGCACGTCACGCATGTGCACACAGGTGACCGCGCAAGGCTTCGTGGTCATTGTAGTCTTTCTCAGGGTAAACACAAGTATCGCATATTTGACTGCTACTTTTGCCCCTTATTTGGGAGTGAGAAATTTGGCAACCCTAGATGTGGGTTCAATTTCAACATTTAAGAGAAGTTTGGATAAATGCAAGAATGGGAGGGGAATGGAGGGAGGTGCAGGTTGATGGGATAGGCAGAATAATAGATCAGCGGAGACCAGATGTGCTGAAGGACTTGTTTCTATACTGTAGTGTTCTATGACTTTATGACATTCTGGTACCAACAGAGCATGCCCACAATGTTTTGCAGCTCAGCAACAAAACAGCAGCAAAACAAGCCGCTCTCCTCCTTCCTATACACCCGCACGTGCACACAGACAGTCCTCTAACCCCAGGAGAGTCCACCTCTGGGCCTCCAGCAGACATTGGGCCTTGGTCTTCACCAGTGGACTTGCAGACCCAGAGTTTAGATCATTTGGATTTCTGATTGACCTTCGGGCTTTGATCTGCAATTATATAAAGTGCTGCTCCTTCAACCTGTGTGTGTAGCCTCATTGTGGCAGTAAACAGGCCCCTGCCACGTTTGACTGGTTGCATTGCCATTAAATCGAATCAAAACTGCTGTAGAAATGAGTGATCCTACAATTTAATTGCTAGTCCAGGCCTCCCCTCTAGAATGCGGCCAGCAAAGTGGTAGTGCATTTCACTTTTACAAAAGACTAAAACTAGTCTCTATCAAAATATCTGAAGCAGCGATGTCTGAGAGGAAATTATGGCTCCACTTTTTATATAATGAGAAATAAATGCCGTTGAGCCAGGCCTTGGTGTGAGCTTTTCAAGTAATTATAGATGGTTAATCCACCCCTAAAACATACAAGACTTTTATCCTTTATTATTAATGTTGAAGTCTTCATATATTTATGTCTTTCCAGCACTTCTAATTTAAATTTCTATGATTTCAGTGATTGTCATAGTCATAGAAAGGTATGGCACAGAAACAGGCCCTCTGTTCCTTCTAGTGTGCTGAACCTTTAAAACTGCCTACTCCCATCGACCTGCAGCAAGCCCATAGCCCCCATATTCCAACTATCCATGTACCTATCCAAACTTCTCTTAAAAGTTGAAATCCAGCTTGCATGTACCACTTGTCTTGGCAGGTTATTCCACCCTCTCACGACCCTCTGAGTGAAGAAGTTTCCACTCATATGCCCCTAAAATTTTCACCTTTCACCCTTAACCCATGAACATTAGTTGTAGTCCCACCCAACATCAGTGGGAAAAGTCTGCTTGCATTTACCCTATCTCTACCTTTCATAATTTTGTATACCTTTCTGAAATCTCCCCTCATGATGGTTGTATTTGTTACTAGTGCAATAACCTTTTTCAAAGAGGGCAGGTTTTAAAATTAGGTCTGCTCTGACCCTACAAGCGTTTATATGTACTAGAAATAGAATCAGAAGTGGGTTTACTATCACTGGTACTGCATATCTCACAAAGTTTGTTGTTTTACGACAGCAGTACAATGCAAGACAAAAATAGCACAGTGGTTAGTGGGTGCTATTTCAGTGCAGGCAGTCGGGAGTTCAGAGTTCAATCCCAGCATCCTTTGTGAGGGGTCTCTGTATGTATGTGCTCCCTGTGGAATGGGTGTGTTTTCTCCAGGTGCTCCAGTTCCCCCTCTGTCCAAAGATGTGTAAGGTAGGCTAATTGTTCATTGTAAACTACGTGTGAGTAGGTTAGGGTTAAATCAAGGATTGTTGTAAATAAAACTGCACAATAAGTAGTGCAAAAGAGGCATGAAGAATATAAGAGTATAAACACTTTTACAATGTCAAAGTAAATGTAATATCAAAGTACATATATGTCTCCATATACTGCCCTGAGATTCATTTTCTTGTGGGCATTTACAGTAGAATAAGGAAACATTACAGGAGGGGAGGGAACGTCGACTCAGACCATGAGAGGCCTGCGTCGGGCATTTTCATGCCTTACAAGGCGCAGATTGGAAGTCTGTGTGGGGCGCGACTCCTCGCACAGACGAGAGCAATATATAGTTAAATGCCTTGCTCAAGGACACAAACATGCTGCCACAGCTGAAGCTCGAACTAGCGACCTTCAGATCACTAGACGAATGCCTTAACCACTTGGCCACGTGCCCAAGCATTATAGAATCAATGAAAAGTTACACATTAAGACTGATAAACAACCACAATGTGCAAAATAAGGCAAACTGTAATTACAGACAACTAAATACTGAGAACACGAGTTGCAGAGTGTCGTGATGGTGGGTTTTCTATGATATTTTCTTTGACTTCTACTCTGCTGCAGTGGCAGCTGAATGTTTTTCGTGAAACCCGTTGCTATGTTCAAATCTTGAAACTCCTTGCTACTTCCACAGCACAGTTTAAGAAGCTGGCACACCACAGCTTTCTCAAGGCCAGGCAGGGATGGGCAATGAGAGTTTGCTTTGCCAGCAACGCCTACATCCTGTTAAGTGAATGACAAAAAAAAAAGACAGTAAGGGGATGGTTTCCTGATATTAATCTAAAGTTACAATGGGGTGACAGTGAGAAGCTTTTGAACAAACAGACATTATCATTTTGGACATCTACTCATCTACTGAAAATTAAAACTATTCCACGTACCTGAATGCATTACAAATATTTATCTGAGGGTCTTTTGTTTTCATAGAATCCAAAGCATCAGTTTTGATTATCTTTGACTTTTTTTTCCAAAATTGTATTTAATTGATCATCAAAGCCACATTTGCAACTCTGATTCCTTTAACGTGTGAACGTTGCAGTGACCTGCCAGGTCTATTATAGCCCATGTGGTAATAGTGAATGTCGAATGTACCTCATTATAGCACAGTATACAGGCAAAGATGTTGTGCTGACCTTGTAACCTACTCTAACATCTGCCTGTTACGCCGCTGGCATGTAGGGTAGCAATGAGGGCGCTGTTCAATAGCTTCCCCTCGGTTTTCACCACTGTCAGTCATGCAAGTCCTGGGCGGAGACACGGGAATGCTGTTGCACTCAGTTGTAGAAGGATTTTTCATTGCTGTTTCTGTAACAATTCTGTTAGCCCTGAGCTGAACCCCTGGACCTGGAGGACCGGTGGACCACTCTCAGTCTGGCCTCTACCTTTTGACCTGTTTGGCATGGGTGACCCTACCAAAAGCCAAAGCATAAAGTCCTGACTCCAGCCAGCACAACCCTCCGGGTCATTGAGGCACGCAAGCCGCCAAACGGCAACAAGATTGTGGTCCTTGGAGGTTAACCTACTCTACGATCAATCTAACTCTTCCCTCCTTCTTAACCCTTCATTTTTCCATCAACCAAGTCCATGTTCATGACTTAAATGCCCCTAATGTATCTCCCTCTACCACGACTCTCTGGCGTTGCGGTCCATTCACTCACATACTCTCTATCTGAAAAGAAAATCTACGCTCTCCTCCAATCACTTTAAATTTATGCCCACTTATAGTAGCTATTTTCACCTTAGGAAAAAATTTCTGGCTGTCCACTTGATCTATGCCTCTGATCATGTACGCCCCAAGTGCTTATCTAAGAGTTTGTTATATGCCTCTAATGTACCTAATAATATAATAATAACTTATTTATAGAATGCTTTTCATGCATGCCATGTAGTTCAAAGTGCTTTACAATGGGCTAAAGTGCAAACATAAAAAATAAAAGGCAAAATGATGTCAGTTAAAAGCAAGATTAGATAAATAGATTTTGAGCTGGTGTTTAAAACTGTCAACTGAGTCCACATCCCTCATAGTTTTAGGTCCACTCAGACCCTGCTTAATGCTGAGGATGTGTTCCTGGGAGGTGGAGTGCTATGCAAGTCAGCACTCTGTGGGGTCATTATAACATTACGTAAATGGACATGTGTGCCTGATTTTAAAAAAGATATCAAACCTGAGATGTGATACTAGTTTATGTATACACAATAAGTTGTGGAGTAACAAACACGCAATTAGGCCAAACCTGTACATCAGTGCTGCAGCAACGCAGCAGCAGTACAGCAGCAGAGGGAAGCGGGAGGTGGTTGCATCTCAGAGGATGGACCAGGCGATGGGTCCTCCTCTAACTTGGGCTTCTTCAAGTAGGCGTTCTGATTTGACTGTCTTTTCTTAAGTTTCCTGTCATGCAAATTTTGAAGCAAAAAGGCAACAATTATTGGTGCCTAAGAAGAGCTGCCTTAATGACTATGGCCCGGTAGCACTCACGTCAACAGTGATGAAATGCTTTGAGACTGAACTCCTGCCTCAGCAAGGACCTGGACCCATTGCAATTTGCCTATCGCCACAATAAGTCAACGGCAGTCGCAATCTCAATGGCTTTCCACATGGCTTTCGACCACCTGAACAACACAAACACCTACGTCAGGATGCTGTTCATCGACTGTAGCTCAGCATTTAATACCATCATTCCCACAATCCTGACTGAGAAGTTGCAGAACCTGGGCCACTGTACTTCCCTCTGTAACTGGATCCTTGACTTCCCTACCGCAAGACCACAATCGGTGCAGATTGGTGATATCATATCCTCCTTGCTGACGATCAACACTGGTGCACCTCAGGAGTGTGTGCTTAGCCCACTGCTCTACTCTCTGTATACACATGACTGTGTGGCTACGCATAGCTCAAATACCATCTATAAATTTGCTGATGATACAACCATTGTTGGTACAATCTCAGGTGGTGACGAGAGGGAGTACAGGAGTGAGATATGCCAACTAGTGGAATGGTGCTGCAGCAACAACCTGGCACTCAATGTCAGTAAGACGAAAGAGCTGATTGTGGACTCCAGGAAGGGCAAAATGAAGAAACACTTACGAATCCTCATTGAGGGATCAGAAGTGGAGAGAGTGAGCAGCTTCAAGTTCCTGGGTGTCAGGATCTCTGAGGATCTAACCTGGTCCCAACATTTCGATGTAGTTATAAAGAAGGCAAGACAGCGACTATACTTCATTAGGAGTTTGAAGAGATTTGGCAACGAATACACTCAAAAACTTCGATTTATGTACTGTGGAGAACATTCTGATAGGTTGAGTCACTGTCTGGTATGGAAGGGCTACTGCACAGGACTGAAAGAAGCTGTAGAAGGTTGTAATTCTAGTCATCTCCATCTTGGGTACTTGTCTACAAAGTACTCAGGACATCTTCAAGGAGCGGTGTCTCAGAAAGACAGCATCCAGCGCCCGGGGGTGCCCTTTTCTCACTGTTACCATCAGGTAAGAGATACAGAAGCCTGAAGGCACACACTCAGGGCTTCAGGAACAGTTTCTTCCCATCTGCCATCTGATTCCTAAATGGATATTGAACACTACCTCACTTTTAATGTACAGTATTTCTGATTTTTGCATGTTTTTAATCTATTCAATATACGTATACTGTAATTGATTTATTATTAATATTTTTATTCTCTTCTATATTATGTATTGCATTGAACTGCTGCTGCTAAGTTAACAAATTTCACGTCACTTGCTAGTGATAATAGATCTGATTGTGATGAAGCAGTTCTCGGTAGCAGGAAATCATGTCAAGAGCACCCCTCTTCGCTTATTTCTTCGCTCTCAGTCAGATTCATTATCGATGAACTGGTCCATGATTTGTGTGATCGTGGTGATAGTGCTGAGGAATTTTGTGGTGAGATTCCTTGCTTCTCAATCCGTGTCCTCAGATTCACCCAGAATGCTTTGCTCTTTGTTACTAACGCTCTCACTACCCTCACTGGAAGTTGCAGGCCACTTTCCAGACATTATGGTTGGGGGAGAAAAGTGGAATAAATTGGCGAGGGTGCAAGAACGTTTACGCGCGCGGGGGAGGCTGAGTGTGAATTAATACGTCATTGGCTGTGAGTGGCTCAGAGCACTCTCATTGGCTGATTGAATGTTTACTGTAAAGGCAGCCACACTTGAGAAGTCTTGAGTGTTGTTTAGAGTGAATTCTTGTAATTTTTAAAATTTACAATAAAGAATTGAATAACCGCATTGTAACTGTGCATTTAGGTCCACGGTTTAGGAGCGTAGTTTGAAAAAATTTGATCTGCCAATTATCTTTTTGAGGGGGTTTGTTTAACTTTAAAAGACCAGTGGCAGAAGATCAGAGAGCTCTGCCTCTTTCAGTAACGCTAGTAGGGTGTTCCACTCACTTACCTCTGATAGATACCCGGCACTTTCTTCAAATTGCATTAAGATTATGTCTCCATGTATAAGCCACTTCTGCCATGGAAAGGGTCTCTGGTTATCTACTTTAGCTGTGGCTCTTATTATTTTGTACAATACTATTGGGTCACTTCTCATCCTCATTTGCTCCAAAGAGAAAGCTCCAGCTTGTTCAACCTATAAAACCTGATAGTCAGTCCTGCTGAAGGGTCTCTGCTTGAAATGTCAACCGTTTATTCTTTTCCATAGATGCTGCCTGACCTGCTCTGTTCTTCCGGCATTTTGTGTGTGCTGCCCTGTCCTCATAACACATGCTCTCCAATCCAGGCAGCATCCTGGTAAATCTTCTCTACACCCTCTAAAGCTTCCACATCCTTCCCATAATGAGGTGACAGAACTGAAAACAATATTCTAAGTTAATACAACTTCAGAATCAGAATCATAATCAGGTTTATCATCACTGGCATATGTCATGAAATTTGTTAACTTAGCAACAGCAGTGCAATGCAATGCATGACAATATAGGAAGGGAAAAATGAGTAAATCAATTACAGTAAATGTATATGTGTATTAAATAATTTGATTAAAATAGTGCAAAACAAAAATAATAGATTAAAAAACCAAGTGAGGTAGTGTTCTCCTTCCGGATGGTAACAGCAAAAAGAGGGGATATCCTGGGTGATGGGGGTCCTTAGTAATGAACACTGCCTTTCTGAGGCACCGCTCCTTAAAGATGTCTGGATATTATGGAGGCTAGTGCCCAAGATGGAGCTGACTAATTTTACAACTTTCTGTAGCTTCTTTTGGTCCTGTGCAGCGGCCTGCCATACTAGACAGTGATGCAGCCTGTCTTAATCTCACTTCAGCATTTTGCTGCATTTTGTGATTACTTTTTGAACAACAAGTGTTGGAAACCATCCTTAAGAGTCAACCGCATAGTGTGAAAGCTGGACTGGGCAAAAGAAAAAGGTTCTTTTTCCAGAAAGAGGTTTGTGCATCGTTTGGCTCTTCGTAATATTCTGAATGCTTTTCATGTGGTAGGGGGTATGAAATTCAAAGTTCCAGTTCAAAGTAAATTTATTATCAAAGTACATATTTGTCTCCATATGCAACCCTGACTTTCCTTTTCTTGTGGGCAATCACAGTAAATCCAAGAAACACAAGAGAATCAATGAAAGACCGCACCCAACGGGACTGACAGCAACCAACGTGCAAAAAAAAAGCACCAAGCTGCAAATACAAAAAGAAGATGGAAAAAAAAGCAATAAATATCAAGAACATGAGAGGAAGAGTCCTTGAAAATGTGTCCAGTTTAGTGGTGAGTGATGGGATGAGCGAGGTTGAGTGAAATTACCCCTTATAGTTCGAGTGGAACGCATGTCCATCTGTTGTAGCGATTATTTATTGAGATACAGTACGGAATAGGTCCTTCTAGTCCCTTGAGCCATGATATCCAGCAGTACCCTGATTTAATCCTAGCCTAATCATGCTTACAATGACCAATTAACCCATTATGTCTTTGGACTATGAGAGGAAACCAGAGCACCTAGAGGAAACCCATGCGATTATGGGGAGAACGTAAAACTCCTTACAGGCAATGGCAGGAATTGGACCCCGGGTTGCTGGTACTGTAAAATTTTGTGCTAACCAATGCGCCACTGTGCCGCCCCAAATAAAGGCAGCCTTCAAGTTGAAGTTCAACCTTGTGATAGATTTGATCTTCCACACAGCAATTACTCAGCTTGAGCTATTTCCATGACAGTAAGTTTTTGAGAATACACCAGGATCTAGGGTTTATCACTTTATGTATCAGTGAGTTTAACTGTCAAACAAATGCCTTTTGTAAGGAAGCATCAGCCTTCTTTGATAAATTGTCAATTATTTTTACAAGTGTTCTTTGACATCAGGGGTTCTCAGCCTGGGGTTCATGGACTCATTGCTTAATGGTATCAGTCCGTGGCACACAAAAGGTTGGGGACCCCTGTCCTACATCATCAGGCTCTTGAACCAGAGGGAATAACTTCACTCAACCTACTGAGTTCTTCCTGCTGAGCTGGACTCACTTTCAAGGACTCTTCATCTCATGATCTCAATATTTATTGCTTGCTTAGTTGCTACTTTTTTTTTTCTTTTTTTTTGTATTTGCAAAGTTGTAGTCTTTTACACATTGGTTGATCATCGTGTTGTGTGCTGTTTTTGTTGATTGTATTGTGTTTCTTTGTATTTACTGTGAATGCCCACAAGAAAATGAGTCTCAGTAGTATATGGTGACATGTGCATACTTTGATAATTTACTTTGAACTTTGAATAATTTTTCCCAACTTTTGAGAATTTACATTTATTACTGTGTTTCAAAACTCACTACAGCTATTCCTCAATTTACAAAAGAGATGCCATCTTGGAAAAACATTCTAAGCCAGGAATTCCCAACCTGGTGTCCACAGACCAGTTGGTTAATGGCATTGGTCCATGGCACAAAAAAGGTTGGGAACACCTGCTTTAAGAGAAAAATTGAAACCAGGTTGGTAGTATGGAGCTTCATCTTCATTATCATGAAAAATAGTTTGATAATGCAAAGAAATGTATCTCAAAGTAAGTATAAATAAACCGTGCACTTAAAGGAAGTGCAAGTACAATACAAGAGCACTGTATTGAGTAGAATGGCTATAAATAGTCAAGATTTACAATCTTTGTAAGATCAGCAGTGACTTGCTGTATGCTTTAAATAGTTTCCTCGTTTTATAAAACTGATCTAGTCGCTTCCTTGTCGAGGTGGGGAGGGGGGGGGGCGCGCACTCCTGTACTCAGAAACGCACACAAAATGCTGGAGGCAGTCGGCAGGCCAGACGGTGTAGGCAGTGTCTATGGAAAAGAGGGAACAGTGGACGTTTTGAGCCAAGACCCTTATCAAGACTCAGTTCATCGCGAGTCTGATGTAAAAGTAAAGCAGTAATGAAATGATTTATTTTGTTTGTTTTTCACCAAACTGCAGGGGCGACACGCGCAACAAAGGAAACATGACCCAATGTTGAACGCAATTTTGAGCGAGTAGTGTGCAAGAGAGAGGGAGAGATTTCCTGATATTCAATCCTATTTGTACTAGTTCCAACTCTAAAGTTGGGATTGATTCTGCAATCCGTTACTTGTCAGGACTTTGCCAAGTACGGCAGTCCATGCAATACAAAATTCTTGCAAGTCTTCCCAGAGCGTGACAACTTCCCAGAGCCCTGGTCTAGTTTTTAAAGTAATGCATGACATTACCAAAGTGCGTAACTTCTAGTGTGTGGAACAGGTTCCAGATTCGAGTAACAAAGAGACATTCTGCAGGCTTTTCTACTTAGGTAAATGTACACAGTAACTATGTGAAAATAAGCTAGCAATCAAGATCTAAAATTCAATTTAAGATAGAAATGCAACTATGAGCAAAACTGTAGTGAATGAATTTGAGTACTGTTACATGGTGATGTGTTTGGAATGGTAAAAGCTACTAAGAAAAACATTTCTGCCCTGAAATATATCAGCTTGCTTCTGCAATGGCACTTATCAGAATGTTGTGTATTTTACATTGCAATTTGTTTTACGACTAAAACCCCTTGTTAATATAAAATATAATCAGTGTTAACGAGAGTATTGGCAGTGTCATAAAACAGCTTCACTGTGCATCATTATATGGAGAGTGTGTTAGTTAAGTCATAATACTTCCACAGATCTCCAAGGATTATTGATTTGCACTCCTGCATTGGAAAACAGACTAGTTGCCGTAGCAAAGTTCTGACATGAAGGCACTTAATTTAAGTAATCCAAAGTAAAATTAAATTGAGTGCACCTTTTCTGTGCTTTTGGTGGAATCAGTTAATACAGATTGATGTGGAAGAAAATCTTTTCTTAACTTCATAAACTTGTCTAGTGCTTATTTTATAAGGATCAGGGATCAGTTTTATTAGCAATTTACATTTACATGTATTAGGAATTTTTTTGTGGTACATTGGTTTGATATGCAGCAAAAAAGATATTCAACAATTATAAGGAATAAAGTAGAGCTACTAGGACTTGATGTTTCAATCCCTATGGTAAGTCGGCACTCTCGATGTTGGCATTGGGTTTGGAGTGGTGACAAGGAGGGAGGGTAGGTACGTCATCGGGGTCATCAGGTGGGCACCCTCCTTCTTTGACGTTTCGTTGATAAGCCCACGACATCTCCAGAGGGCTCAACGGTGCTACCTGGCATCCCAGATACACCCCCCTCAGTTCCATACCCTCCTGTCTTCATCTTGCAGCCCAGTTGCTGTCTTATTTATAAAAATAAATAAATAAAATAAAAATAAAGTTGGAGGTTAAGGTACAGATATAGAATAACGTGCAGAAACTTTTGCAAACTTGTAAGGAAGTGGAAGCACTGCTGTGCTTTCTTCAAAATTGCACTTTCCTGCTGGGCCCAGGACAGGTCCTTAGAAATGATAACACTGAGAAATTTAACGTGGCTGACCCTCGACTTAAGATTCAAACTAATAGCAGTATCTAATGAAGGGTCTATTTGACCAAAGGTCTTTGACATGAAGTTTCATCAGAGAATTGAAGCCCGATTAGTAATTGCTGGCACAATGAAGTGACTTGCTAACTACTACGTTAATGTGTCGATCCGTTGAAATGGCTGAGCATTTTAGCAGTTCTATTTTTACTTCAGATTTCAAACAACATGGATCAACTTTATTTGCCATATACATTTACACGTATTATGAATTTGCTGTGGTGTGTTGGTGCGACCTTGAACAGTAAAAAACAATCTGCAATTATACGGATAAAGAATTATATAAAAAATAGAGCTGAAGGTATGGATATGGAATAAAATGTGCGTAAATACATAATGTCATATATTTACAGTGTAAACAGCATTATAAGAGTGGTTTAAATTATTTACAATGCAGTGGTGGGGGTAATGGATAGAGGGGGATGGGAGAGACAACTTGAGTGGTTGATCAGATTAACTGCCTGGAGGAAGATACCTTTTAAGATGGTGTGAGCACCCACAACATTTTTCTTTTGTGTTGCTATTCCATTGTGTTGTCAAGAAGAAACTGGATCTACTAGGATAAGGGTTAGTAACCTGAGATTGAGCATGGAAAAAAAGGGAGATGATGTAATTAATTTGGAATGGGATACACTTCAAACGGGAGCGAAGGCAGAGGTGGGCTCGGTGAAGATTTCAGGAGGTTATTAGTGACAAAACGTTGCGAGCCTGTGGAGCAAGAGTAGGGCTTTTCTCGTACCTTGGGCCGAATGGCCCTCTGCTGTGTTCATGATGGGTTATAATCTGGTATCACTGCAATCTGGTCAACTGCCTGTAAGGGGTGTGTATATTCTCTCCGTGACTCTGGGTTTTTGCTGGCTGTTCTGGTTTCCTCCCACAGTCCAAAAACATACCGGTTAGTAGGTCATTGTAAATTGTCCAGTGATTGGGCTAGGATTAAATTGAGGCATTACTGGGCTGAACGGCTGGAAGGGCCTATTCCACACTGTAACACGATAAATAAATAAATATTGTGAACCATTAGCATAATGCACACTGGGATCTAGCCAAGTCACTTGTTGCAGGGAGGGAGAATTATGCAGATAATGCACATTGTACACATTGCCTCTGGGGTAATGTTGGTTTTGATATTAATGTTAAGATCTGGTTATACAACTTGGATTTTGAGATCAGTTTGTATCTGGAAAAACTAGGCAACCTGACCGAGTCACATACCTTTTTGTCATGGTTCCCAGCAGGTATTGTAGCTCGATAAGTACTAAAACCCCTTGAGAAAATGTTTCCATTATCTCACCTCTTACAGAATAGAGTGAGATATTAATTTTCAGCAACACTGCTACTGAATTTCTTCTTTGTTTTACGCTAGTGTGAACTGAGTATTTTACTTTAACTTGATTGTGTCTCTCATCACTTTGACAGTGTTCTTTCATTTATTTGTGCCCGTGTCGGGTTTATTTTTGCTGTTATTGACTTGCTCAAAATTGACCGTGTTTTCTCAGGGCATGGCCCAGCTCGAAGCGCACGCACCATTAATTCACGTACTTCGCTAATCCACAATAAATAGCCAACATGAGCAGTGCACTGGAGAGATGAATTATTCCACTTTGCTTAACTTGATTTACCATGATCGTGACTGCAATGCAGATTTAATTTCATTGAAAGTCACTCCTTTCCACAAGACGCAGGAGCAGAATTAGGCCTTGCTTACTACACTGCGCTTTCTCTGTACCTGTTAACACTTTATTCGAGATGCCTTTCTTGTTTTGCTTTGTTCTACCTCAATGTACTGTTGTAATGATTTGATCTGTATGAAGAGTATATAAAGCAGGCTTGCCATTGTATAAGACCATAACACCTATGAGCAGAATTAGGCCATTCAGCCTATCAAGTCTGCCCCACCATTCCCCCGTGAGTGAATTATTATCTCTCCAGCCTTCTCCGCGTAACCTTCGACATCCTTACTGAATAATATAAACGCAATGACTTGGCCTCCTCAGCCGCCTGAGCAAAGAGGAACCCACTTGGCCCGTCAAGTCTATGCTAGGTCTTAGGACATTCCTATCGGTTCCATTTTCCCCACTTATTTCTCCGTGTAACCTGTTCTTTCATTCACTCTTCCCTGGTTCTCCAACCGCTCACCTCCACAGCCGTTAATTCACAAAGCCAGTTGGCCCACCTGCAATTCCCTGGGATACAGAAGGAGACCGAAGTGCCCGGGGAAATTTGTTCAGCCACGCGAGGAACGTGCAAACTCTATAGCCTCTAAATACTGTGTTGCTTTTATAATGTTCACCTATGTACCTCCTGAGATGATAAGTGATTCAAGATTCTAGACTTCAGTACACGACTGTAAAGGAGATTGTTACCCTCGATCTGGCAGCATAAAAACACTATGTGTGGAAAAACACAGTAAGTATATAGTTACAGCTATATAGGGCCCTGGACAGACCCCACTTGGAGTACTGCGTTCAATTCTGATCACCTCACTACAGGAAGGATGTGGAAGCCATAGAAAGGGTGCAGAGCATATTTACAAGGATGTTGCCTGGATTGGGGAGCATTGCTTATGAGCATAGGTTGAGTGAACTCGGCCTTTTCTCCTTGGAGCGACGGAGAATGAGAGATGACCTGATAGAGGTGTATAAGATGATGAGAGGCATTGATCATGTGAATAGTCAGAGGATTTTTCCCAGGGCTGAAATGGCTAACACGAGAGGACACAATTTTAAGGTGCTTGGAAGTAGGTACAGAGGAGATGTCAGGAGTAAGTTTTTTTTACACTGCGAGTGGTGAGTGCGTGGAATGCGGTGATGGTGGTGGAGGCGGGTACGATAGGGTCTTTTAAGAGACTCATTGGATAGGTACATGGAGCTTAGGAAAATAGGGGGCTATGGGTATCCCTAGGTAATTTCTAAAGTAAGTGCATGTTTGGCACAGCATTGTGGGCTGAAGGGCCTGTATTGTGCTGTAGGTTTTCTAGGTTCTATGAACGCAATCCTATCAAACACAGTGTACATGTAACTGAGTGTGGCCATTGTATAGACTGTACATTAGATTAGATACATATACTGATTGTACATACATGAAGTGACACGAGTTACAGGCATAGCTGAACATAAGGTGACCCTGACAGGAAACCATAAAGTGACAATTTGGCTCTTGACAAGAAATTTTTCGAGGTAACTGCAGGGCTTGTGAAACCGCAGTAGGTCAGTGTGGGTATGAGGTGTGGTGTGTAAGTGTAAAGATGCAGTGAATTGGGGGAGGGATGGGGTGCGTTAAGGGACTGTGGAGAGAGGAGTGCCTGTAATGGTAGTCGGGTGAGTTAACGGGTGGAGGTGTTAATCAGCCTGACAGAGTGGGAGGAGTAATTGATGCGTATGCATGAAAAGTACTGTAGAATTTTTAGTGTCATTGAATCAATAAGCACTAGAGCACAGGACAGGCCTTTTGGCCCTTCTAGTCTTACGCTGAACTACTATTCTGCCTAGTCCCACCATAGCTCTCCAAACCCCCCCTATCTTTGTACTTTAACAAATTTGAAATGAAATCCATAATCACCATTTATGGTGGCAATTCATTCCATACTCTTTTCACTGTCAAGAAGTTCCCCCTTTAAGTATTTTACCTTTCACCTTTAGCCAATGACCTCTCATTGTAACCTCACCAAACCTCAGTGGGAAATGCTCGCTTGCATTTATGTTAACCGTAGCCCTCATAATTTTGTAAACCTGTATCAGACCTCTCCTCATTTTTCTACTCTCTAGGGCAGGGGTTCACAGGCTGGGATCCACAGATCCCTTGCATAATGGTATTGGTCCATGGCATAAAAACGGTTGGGATCCTCTGCTTTAGGGAAGTTTTCTGCAAAATATTCGAGGTGTCTCTAAGCAAAATATATTTTGAGTTGGGAGACCACTTCGCTGAGCATCTATGCTTGGAAAAATTGAGATCTCCTGGTAGCCACCCGTTTCAATTCTACTTCCCATTCCGACATGCCAGTCCATGGCCTCCTCTACTGCCGTGGTTAGGCCACTCAGGTCAGAGGAGCAACGCCTTGAATTCCTTCTGAGTAGCCTTCCAACCTGACGGAATGAGCAGCGATTTCTCGAACTTCCGGGAAGGCCCACCTCCTTCACTTCATCATTCCCCCTTCCTGTCTGTCACCTTATCTCCATGCCTGCCCATCACTTCCTTCTGGTGTCCCTCCCCCTTCCCTTCCATGGTCTTCTGTCCTCTCCTATCAGAGTCTCCCTTCTCCAGCCCTTTATTTCTTTCACCAGTTGACTTCCCAGCTCTTTACTTCACCCCTCCTCCTTTCCCAGTCTCACCTGTCACCTTGTGTTTCTCCCTGCCCTCTCCCACCTTCTTACCTTACTTCTCACCTTTTTTTTCCCAGTCCTGATGAAGGGTCTCGGCCTGGAACAGCGACTGTTTACTCCTTTCCATAGATGCTGCCTGGCCTGCTGAGTTCCTCCAGCAGTTTGAGTGCGGTACTTTGATTCCCAACATAGTGATCTTTAAAGAACCTATGTTCAGGCGTAACTGATTATTTCTGTGTTCACTTCTCCTCATTCCTATATAGAATGGAGTCTGCACACAGCCTTGTATCTTGTAACTTAATAGGTGTGGAAGGCCATTTGTAAAACTTGTGAGATACCAGGGATCCAGAACAGAAAAATCCTTATTTGTGTTTAAGTGATTTCATGGTAATTTAATGATTTTCTATCATGGTTTACAAGTGTTACATACATACAGGGTACTGAATGCACCTAGTATAATACAAGCTTTTGTCTGAATTGGTGAAGGTAGCCGTAACTTATTCAGGATGAAGTTGCTCTTGAATTTGTATACTCAGCCTTGCCTGTGGCACTAGCTGCTATATGACACAGAAAGACATATGATATCCCCTGCCTAACTTCTGAACAAAGGGAACGTAGTTTCGGTCACTATTGTTTGGGTGGAATTTAAAATGGTCGCACAACACTTTGTGTGACCGTGAGTGTGGTCTGACAATTAATCCACTTGTGGCACTCTGCGGTCTTCCAAAAAAAAATATTTTTGCAATGTGATGTCAGCTTTGGAATTGCATGAAGCAAAAGTATAATGATTCAACAGTTTTGAGTTGATATCAATTTTCAAAAAATTCTTTCACCTTGTGCACCTGTCTAGTTTTAAATGTTTTTCTCTGCCTGTCTGGTGAGACTTTTAGACAGCAGACCTGCACAAGTTTAAAAATAAGTCCCGTTCGAAAAGTGCTAGTTCAGGTCAGCAGATACTCACCTGGTGTCGCTTTTCTTAATCTGCTTTAAATGACAAATGCCCGCAAAGCCCTCAAAATTGGTCTTTGCATTTTTTTTGTGCTGGCAATGTACTTCAGACATCTACTTGGCTCGATGCCCAGCAGCAAATCGCAAAAAAAAAAGTCTAGCTTTTGCTTCATTATTTTTCACTTATGGCGAATCTTATCAAATCATCCATCAACTAAACACTTCTGGATGGCTGGGAGTGATTACAAGGCAGTAATCTAACTGTGCAGTTTAAACGGTAAATGACTGAGATTAGATCACAGTCTTGAAGACTTTTCCTGGTAATATTTTACAACAGTTCTATGCTTTTCATTTGTATGTGAGGGAGA
Organism: Mobula birostris; assembly: GCF_030028105.1. Classification (NCBI taxonomy): domain Eukaryota; kingdom Metazoa; phylum Chordata; class Chondrichthyes; order Myliobatiformes; family Myliobatidae; genus Mobula; species Mobula birostris. The sequence goes on from NC_092370.1 coordinate 15,724,942, forward strand.
GTGGGGGGTGGGGACACAGCTTTCAGTAGCACCAACTGTCTCCATGTTCGTCAAATATATGGAAGCTTATGTGAAGTGTTAATTTGAATTTGCTGGTTTAATTCTGTTATTCTTGGTTTAAAATCCTCTAGCAGGATTAAAAATTAACTGTATTTGCAGCAAAAACATCAAAACTTGCAGTGAAATGTGTCATTTGCGACAACGACCAACACAGTCTGAGGAATGTGCTGAGGGAGCAGCCCGCAAGTGTCGGCACTTTTCTGGCACCAATATGGCATGTCCACAACTCACTAACTCCGACCCCTGCATCTTAGAAATGTGGGAAGAAGCTGGAGGAAACCCATGCGGACACAAGGGTGAATGTACAAACAGTGGTGGGAATTGAACCCCACTCTTCCGAAACGTGATGCTATCGCACCACTCATTTTATTTTATTTTTTTTGAAGGCTCATTCTAGCTTGGAGAGTTTCATTCTTCAAATATTGTTATGACAAGACCATCATATATTGCCCGACCCTAACCTCTTTGAATTGTTAATAGTTTTCCTTTATTTCACTGGACAGATAGAAACTGAGCACACTTGTGGAGGACTGAGAAAGATATACAGGCTTTGTGACAGCTGAACAGTTTCATGATTGCTTACTGAAGCTAGCACTAAATTATAAGATCAGAAGAAAGAAGAATTGAATTCAAATCTCAATCAGCCATTGTAAATCTTGAATTCTGGTCTTTTGATCTGGATTATTGATCTGCAAATAAATACGCCTGGTGAGAGCACACGTGGAGTATTGTGTTTAGTTCTGGTCGACTCATTATAGGAAGGATGTGGAAGCTTTAGAGAGGGTGCGGAGGAGATTTACCAGGATGATGCCTGGACTAGAGGGCATGTCTTATGGGGAAACATTGAACAAGCTGGGGCTTTACCCTGTGAGGTGTAGAAGATGATAACAGTGGATAGCCAGAGACTTTTTCCCAGGGTGGAAATGGCTAATATGAAGGGCATAATGTTAAGGTGATTGGAGGAAAGCATAGTGGGGATGTCAGAGGCATGTTTCTTACACAGTGGTGGGTGCTTCGAGCATTCTGCCAGAGTTAGTGATGGAGGCAGATATTTTAGGGTCATTTCAGAAACTCTTGGATATCGATGATAGAAAAACGGAGGGCTATGTAGAAGGGAAGGGTTAGCTTCATCCTGGAGTAAGCTAAAAGGTTGGCACAACTGTGTGGGCCAAAGGCCCTGTAATCTGCTGTTGTGTTCTATTGCAGCAGCAGAGCTGTACTTGTGTAGGTGGTTGTACATTTAGCAGTGGATGCTTCATATTTTCTGGAATTCTTTCCCTAAATCTTCTCTATCACTCTTCTCATTTTTTTAAAGAAATCCTCCCCCCACCCCCCCAGCCCCGCCAATGCACTTCCTTGGCTAAGCTTCAAGTCACCAATTCAAGAGTTCCTTCACTTCCAGGTAAAGTTTCCCTAGTTACTTCTCTTGAATGGTATCTTATGTTAAGGACACAGCTGCGTGTGGCTATTAATCTGAAGAGATCAGACCATCTGCTCCAAAAAAAAAGGTAATGTAAAGATTAGTTTTATTTGTCACATGTACTTCGGCTTTATTTGAAACATCCAGTGAAATGCATCGTTTGTGTCAATGACCAACATGTTCGAGGAAGCGCTGGGGGCAGCCCACAAGTGTTGCTATGCTCCCAGCACGCCTGTAACTTGCTAATCCTAACCCTTCTGGAATGTAAAAGATACGTTCAGTGAAACTAAGTTTGTGGGCAGATTAAGAGGCAAACTACCACAGACTGGCTAGACTAATACAAGAGAATAACTACTCACTGGTCAGCTGGAAGCAGTCCTAATACCAAGGAGCCTAACCTTGAGGTGTTTGGAGGACAATGAATAAGCAGTCGATGTTTCAGGCTAAGTCCCTTAGCCCTCTCTTCTTATACTATTTCCCCAATCTGGCCCCTTACCTCTACTCACCTGCCTATCACCTCCCCTGGGGTCCCCTCCTTCCCTTTCTCCTGTAGTCCACTCATAGTTATAGTCATAGTCATACTTTATTGATCCTAGGGGAAATTGGTTTTTGTTACAGTTGCTCCATAAATAATAAATAGTAATAAAACCATAAATAATTAAATAGTAATATGTAAATTATGCCAGGAAATAAGTCCAGGACCCACCTATTGGCTCAGGGTGTCTGACCCCACAAGGGAGGAGTTGTAAAGTTTGATGGCCACAGTCAGGAATGACTTCCTATGACGCTCTGTGTTGCATCTCGGTGGAATGAGTCTCTGGCTGAATGTACTCCTGTGCCCACCCAGTACATTATGTAGTGGATGGGAGACATTGTCCAAGATGGCATGCAACTTGGACAGCATCCTCTTTTCAGACACCACCGTCAGAGAGTCCAGTTCCATCCCCACAACATCACTGGCCTTACAAATGAGTTTGTTGATTCTGTTGGTGTCTGCTACCCTCAGCCTGCTGCCCCAGCACACAACAGCAAACATGATAGCACTGGCCACCACAGACTCGTGGAACATCCTCAGCATCATCCGGCAGATGTTAAAGGACCTCAGTCTCCTCAGGAAATAGAGACGGCTCTGACCCTTCTTGTAGACAGCCTCAGTGTTCTTTGACCAGTCCAGTTTATTGTCAACTTGTATCCCTAGGTATCTGTAATCCTCCACCATGTCCACACTGACCCCCTGGATGGAAACAGGGGTCACCGGTACCTTAGCACTCTCCTCTCTTATCAGATTCCTTTCTCACCCACCTGGTTTCACCTATCACCTTCTAGCTCTCCTCCTTCCCTTTCCCCCACCTTGTTACTCTTGGCATCTTCCCCCTTCCTTTCTGGTCCTGAAGAGGGGCCTCGGTCCAAAACACCGACTGTTGGATTATTTCCATAGATTCTGCCTGACTTGCTGAGTTCCTCCAGCATTTTGTGTCTGTTGCTTTGGATTTCCAGCATCTGCAGATTTTCTTGTGCCACTAATATTATTTTTTGTTTCTGGGTTCTGACCGTGTACAAATAGATTGTCATGAATTCTTGCATAACAGCAGCAGCTACTTCAAAGGCAAGTTATTGTATCTGTGGCTCTTTTGGAATATCCTAGAGGGTTTTTATTAATAAAGGCTCCTTTTATGATGGCATCACTGAAGATTAAAATGAGAAATCTCATGATTAAGGTGAAAGCAATGCAGTGAAGGGACAAGTATTTATATTGTGTTGCAAACAGAAAACATTAGAATGGGAGCCAAGATTAATATTATTGACATGTGAGGTTTGTTATTTTAGTGGCAGCAATACAGTGCAGGCTTTACAGGTTGCTATAACTTGCAATAGAAACATTAATTTGTACTATAAGAACTTAGTAACTTGCAACAGAAAAATTAGCTAGTTTTACAAAAGAGGGATAGTGAGGTATGACTTGATGAAGGGTCTTGGCCTGAAACATTGACTGTTTATTCATTTCCATAGATGTTGCCTGACCTGCTGATAGTTTGTGAGCCAGTAGGGTTGGTCAGTACCATCTGAGGGGAATAATGCTCATAGTGATTTTTGGCAAGATATAAATCTCTAGAGTTAGAAAATATGTGATAGCATTGCACCAGTGGTAGCTTTATTACTTCAAATAAGTAATCGCTTTTTGTATATATTCCATATTAACATCAGTACAGCAGAAAATGTTACCCCACCCCTCAAAAAGGTAAAAAAAAACCTCATTTGTAGAGATTTCTGAAGTTTTATCCATGTCACAATATTGTTGTATCAAATCAAAACAATCTTAAGATTTTGTCATAACATATAGAATTACAGTACAATAATTCAAATGTGGGGTTCCACATGGCCATAACCTAGGCCCCATTTGGTTGTAAAATAAATATATTTAATCAAAGACTGCTTTCTTTACTTACTTTCATAACCTATTAATAATCATAATAATTTTCCAAGTCTTCCACATCTTCCACATCTTCATCTGAACTTTCCACACTCTCTGAGGTGGATGCCTGGTCCTCACAGTCTGCCAGTCTACACATGTCAGTACACCTGAGGCCATTTGCAACACACATATGTCTTGGGAGTGAACATTTTTTTGGACAGTTACAGGCCAGTAGATCCAGGACGGCATCGGGTGCTGGCTGGCCTTCCATCCAGTGCACCACCAACTGTTCAGCTTCCTCTTCCCTCTCCATCTCCATCCTCTGCCAACAGGACTTGGTACTTGTGGGCCCTTCTCCATATACCAGCCTGGTAGTTGGCTCGCTGTGCATGTTTTGTTAAGCAGTCCTTGCATGGTGGGAGTTGATGACTTTCGATTTCACCTTTTTTAGCACAGAAAAGGTGATACCTGAGCTCGTTGACCTTGGTGGTTGATGCTTTTGGGGCATACAGGAGACGTGTAAATGCCTCCAGTTTGTCCATCAGTTCTGGGGAGAGGTCCCATTCCTGACCCAACTCTAAGAATGTGTCCCGAGTTTCCCTGTTGCTGGTCAGAAGTTTTAGGACACTTGTCTTTCCTTTGCCTGCAAAAACGCTTACAGTGCCGCATCCTGTATATGTGTGCAAACTGATGAGAACCCTACAGACCTCTTTGCCAACAGTGGCAGCAAACTTCCTGATGTCTACAAGCCTTGTACAGGTTCTAGTGCCACATTTCTGGAACAGTGGGGCCTCCATCTTGTCACAAAATGCTAAAGACATGATAAAGACATCTGTGTCTTCTGAGCAGATCACTACAGATTGGTATCTCTCTTTTGTGGCATGGACAGCATGGAGAAGTAGGCGGCCATCTGCTTCTTGTTGATACTGAAGAGCTGACACCTCACTGTCTTGAGATGTGATTCTGTAACATTTGTCATTCACAGTTGCATAGAGAATCTTCTCCTGTAGCTTTGCTCTGTACTCCGCCTTCCTCCATTCATGGACTATGAAGCTAATGAGACTACTTTTGTTACTGACTTTGGTCAGGAAGCTCCTCCACTGCCTCACCATCTGTGTGCCTGTGATACCTTGCAACTCATGACCAGTCTCTTCACCCCGTAGAGATCTTTCACTATTTTTGATAGAGTTCTCCTTGTATGTGTCGAACACAACATCTATTCTGCTACTCCGACTGCCTTCCCTCAGAGCCATACCAGATTTGTTGTGGCCACATCTCTGAAAGTAACTTGATCGCCTTTCACCCTTTGGACCAAGATCATTCCATCAACCACTGTAGCAGAGTTTCCTGGGAGTTGCTCTTCTACTGCTACATTCTTCTGAAAGGTTGTGGCTAAAGTAGCTTTATTTGTTTTTTTCAGCAATCCTTCTTGTGTGGATATGGTTCAGGGCAATGGTCCAAGGGGATGAGAAAGTATATCCTCCATATGTATATCCTCCTTGTGCTATTGTTTCGTTTGGTGGTATACATGTGCACGGATTAATGACAATAAACTGAACTTGAACTTGGTTTGCACACTGATAAATATCGATATAATACTATGACTTGTCTATTCCCATACTAATGAAGGCACTATATAAAATACCTCTTCATTAGAAAAGAATAAATATTATTTTGTTTATATACTGCTCCCAAAGATGGCATATTATTTTAACACAAATGAATTGCACACACTGCTGAGACAATACATTTGCTTTGGGTGTATCAATGCAGTCTGCTTTTAAATATGACCATTCAATTGAAAATGAAATTCAAACTGTGTGTCAACACAATAGTTGAAAATCAATAAATGAAATTAATATGGGTTTGCAAATAAGAAATGCGCTTTGTATCATCCAGTGTGAGAAAGTGTACAGCTGGGCCAGATGTGTCAAGTTGATAGAGTAAAACATTTTGCCACTTTGATACCTATTCTTTGAATAGTGTCAAGGGTTCCATTTAATACCAGAGAGTGTATACAGCCTGAAATTCTTACTCTCCAGACATCCACGAAGAAAAACCCAAAGAATGAATGACAGAAAAACATTAGAACCCCAAAGCCCCGTCACCCCCTCCCACGCACAAGCAGCCTCCCCCCTCCCCTCCCCACGCGCACGTTCCATCAGGAAGCATCAGTGTCCACCACCCACCAACCCAGCAAAAACAAAACCTCCAAAGAATCCATGGTCTAGGTTCATCAAAAACTACAGTCTATAACCCAGCACTTTGACATGCCACTGTGTGTGTGTGTGTGTGTGTGTGTGTGTGTGTGTGTGTCTTTGTCTCTCTCGACAGAGAGATGTCACCCCTTGCACAGTGAGAGGGGAGGGCAACAGATCATCATTTTGATGTGTCCAGTATTGATTCAGCAGAGCAGGGTGCACAGTTGCATCAATTGTATACTACACATTATCATAAAAATAATAGAAATTGCTTTGTCCTTTATTGCGTTTGTGCTTGACTCAGTATCTGATCAACATACCCTGCCTCTTCCTATGTCTGTGAAATCTTTTCTCATTGTAGAAAGAATCCTGGTGAAAGGGTTTCGGCCCAAAGTGTCGACTCTTCATTGATGTTAGCTGACCTGAGTTCTTCCAGCATTTTTTGTGTGTTACTCTGAATTTCCAGCATCCTGTGTTTATCATTGTGGAGAGCTCTTTATTTTTATTTATTTATTTATTTATTTTTGAAGCTTTACTAATGCTTAAGTGTATTGTCACTTTTTATTGATTACTTTCATCATGGTCCAGAATCCCCGTATATTATGCAAAGAGTGAAATCTGTCAATTTGAAGAAAGTGTTCATCCCTTTACGTACTTTGACAGCGCATTCCTCGTCAAGCTGACTGATGTATCTGCAGAGCCATGTCTCAGATGTGTAGAAAAATGTATTTGAAGTAAGATTTGGCAGGGTATGCAGGAATTGTATCATTGCCAAATGATTTTTTTATTCTTTAGTGTTACACTGTTCTTTTGACAAATTACAGATGGATTATTGGCTCAGGTTCTATACAGTTCAGTTCTGTTCAGTCTCTCTAACTCCTGCTTTTACCACTTTTTTTCCAGCAGAATGGCAACTGATGGTTATAAACATAGAAGGTGTATTATGTTTCATTATCAATTACAGGTTGGTGCTGTAAGGGTTAGTCTGACCCAGCAACTCCTCCTGTTGGTAATAATTCAATGTAGTTGCTATTGATGTGGGTAATCCTACAGTGCTTGAACTTTTAGACTTGTAGAAAGGCTGATAGTTAAACTTGTAAACTGACTTTTACCTGCCATATTTATAGTTGATTCAGATTAATCTCCCAGTACATACAAAAGAATCTAATTCTTTCAACCTAATGCGTTGGGGTGCTGGTTTAGGAACCAATGTTTCTCATTCAAAATTTCTCATTGAGAAGTATTTTTGAAATTGGCTTCCTGATACTCAGATCTGGATCTGACTGTATTCTGGTTCAAAGACCAGTGCGTGTTATGAATTACTCATTTTCAACGACTTCACAACTCATGTTCTCAGTATTGACTGCCTGTATGTCTCTGTCGATCTTTCTACTGTATTTGCACAGATTTTCTATTGCACATTGAATGTTTGTCAGTCTTTGTGTGTAGTTTTTCATTGATTCTATTACATCTCTTCAACTGTGAATGCCTGCAAGAAAATGAATTTCAGGGTAGTATATAGTAACATATACATACTATGCCTATGTCTGTTTATGTCTGTCTATATTGTATTTCCACAGTTTGTCTTTGCACATTGGATGTTTGTCAGACTTGGTGGTTTTTCATTGATTCTGTTGTATTTCTACCATAAATACCTGCAAGAAAATGAATTTCAGGATTTTAAATGGTCTTGCATGTACCTTAATAATCAATTTACTTTGAACTTTGAAGTTATTTTGATTTATCGAATATGAAAACCTGCTTATGTGTACTGTAGCCCTTTCCACTGCAAGTTTTATTTAAGTGTGGAACTGAGTGACTTGGTAATGAACAAGTTCAAATGTTAATAATTTTGTTTTGGTGATTATGGGGTTGTGCAATATTTTTTCTCATGCTTTCTGTTTCTGGGTGCTTTTGATTTCTCATGGAATCAGATGGATAGTATGGTTTGACTTTAAAAATAGTTTGTAATCTGAAATGCTAAAATGAAAAGTGATATGCATTGTGCAATCTTTACTTCTACTTTGCACAAGGAACTGAAATCTTTAAATCTTGATACCTCATCTGTGTAAGCATACCTTGTGAAGTCCAAGTGAGTGACTTACTGAAGGCAACATGGAAGGGTAAGATGAAGGAGCACATACGAATCCTCACAGAGGGATCAGAAGTGGAGAGAGTGAGCTGCTTCAAGTTCCTCGGTGTCAAGATCTCTGAGGATCTAACCTGGTCCCAACATATCGATGTAGTCATAAAGAAGGCAAGACAACGGCTATACTTTATTAGGAGTTTAAAGAGATTTGGCATGTCAACAAATACACATAAAAACTTCTTATAGTTGTACCGTGGAGAGCATTCTGACAGGCTACATCACTGTCTGGTTATGGAGAGGCTACTGCACAGGACCGAAAGAATCTGCACAAGGTTGTAAATTTAATCAGCTCCATCTTGGGCACTAGCCTACAAAGTATCCAGGACATCTTTAGAGAGCTGGAGGCTCATGCTAGGAGTGGAGGACTGTCCTTGTGTGTGGGAGAGTGGGATGGAGAGAAGAAAGGGGCTTGTTTGCTGTTGCTGGTTTGTCGCCTGTGGTCTGTATTGTGTGGTTATGGTAGGTATGATGTGTTGAGGCCAGAATGTGTGGCTACATTTATTGGCCACCCTCAGCATATCCTTGGGTTGTGTTGGTTGTTAACACAGTATGATTCACTGTTCATGTGGTAACTAAATTAATTTGAATCTGACGTTTAGTAGGAGGGTGTGACTGAAAATGGACTTGGCATGATGGATGTGGAGATGTCTTCTCAAAAGGCAAAATCTAGAACTAGGTGGGGGGAGGGGGTCACTGATTAAATGTTAGTGCTATCTTGAAGGAGCAATGCCACAAAAAGGCAGCATCCTTAAGGACCCCCATCACCAAAGGCATGCCCCCTTATTGCTGCCATCAAGGAGGAGGTACAGGAGTCTGAAGGCACACATGCAGTGAGTCAGGAATACAAGGGGTGATTGATAAGTTCATGGCCTAAGGTAGAAGGAGTCAATTTTAGAAAAACTAGCACATTTATTTTTTAACATAGTCCCCTCCTACATTTACACACTTAGTCCAGCGGTCGTGGAGCATACGGATCTTGGACCTCCGGAAAGTGCCCACAGCAGGGGTGATTGATAAGTTCGTGGCCTAAGGTAGAAGGAGATGAGTTATACAGATGTCATTACATGCACATGCAGTTCAACTCTTAATGAGTGATTATGCAGAAGGTTTGAGGTTAATAACTCATCAGGGGTGATTGATAAGTTTGTGGCTTAAGGTAGAAGGAGATGAATCTTGATGGCAGTGGTACATGTCCAGAACATGCCCTCTTCTCACAACTACCATCAGGGAGAAGGTACAGGAGCCTGAAGACATACACTCAATTTTTGGGAACATCTTCTACACCTCTGCTGTCAGATTTCTGAATGGATCATGAACCCATGAACACTACCTCACTTTTAGCAGTACTTATTTGTATTTCTGATTGTAACTTATTGAAAGTGTTTATGTATTATACTGTATATGACCACAAAGCATCAAATTTCATGTTAGTGATAAATCTGAATCTGAGATTCTTGATAAGCAAGTAAAGTGGGTATAGAGGTAAAATGGGTATAGAGGAGTGCAGTAAACAATGCTGATTCATCAGACACTCACAATTTATTCCTTAGAGTTGACCGACCACAAATATGTGCTCGAAATGGCCTGTATTACTGCAGAACAGGATTGTTTATATTTATAACTTCAGTGTTGGATTCCATGGGATTAGTGTAATTATTGGGGATGAATGACTATCTACATTTCCTTGCATCATTTTCCAGTAGAGTCATAGAACACTACAGCACAAAATTAGGCTCCTCAGCCCATCTAACCTGTGCCAAACTATTACTCTGCTTAGACCCGTTGACTTGCACCAGGACCATTTCCCTTCATACTCCTCCCATCCATGTATATATCCAAATATCTCTGAAATGTTGAAATTGAGCCTGTATCTGCCACCTCTGCTGGCTGCTTGTTCCACACTCTCATCACCCTGAGTTCCACATTCAAAGTAAATTTAGTTTCAAAGTACATGCACGTCTCCATTTCCAACCCTGAGGTTTATTTTCTTGCGGGCATTCTCAGTGAATCGAAAACAGAATAATAACCATTGTGCAAAAGGTGACAAACTGTTTAAATACAAAAAGGAAGTAAGTAATAATAATACTAATAAATATCGAGAGCATGCGGTGAAGAGTCGTGAAGGTGAGTCCATAGTTTGTGGGAGCATTTCAATAATGGGGCAAGTGAAGTTGAAGCTCTTTGGTTCAAGAGCTTAATGATTGAGAGGTAATAATTGTTCATGAGTAACTATTCATTAATAGTTCTAGTCCAACCCAACCTCAGTGGAAAAAGCTTGCATTTACTCTATTTGTACCCCTCATAATTGTGTGTACCTGTATCAAATCTCCCTTCATTCTCCTGCGCTCCGGGGAATAAAGTCCTAATCTACAGTATTCAGGACGGAAGGTTTCGAGTTCGAATCCAGCCGGCTCCCCTGCACGCTTTCCATCCATGCTAGGTTACGAGCTGGTGATCTCTTTGGAAACTTACCCGGCAGAAGGCAATGGCAAACCACTGCTGTAACTTGCCTCGTACGCGGTTCCCCACTGCGTCAGAGAGGCGTGGAGGGAAATCGTCTGCTAACCGGAGAAACTCTGGATGCGACGTACCTTTCCTTTTTCCTACAGTATTTAACCGTTACCAATAACTGCGTTCTTCAAGTCCCAGCAACACCCTTGTAATGATAAAGAGGTGGTGATAAAGAATATGGCATGGACGAGCAGATATTAAAATTAAAACCACAACCAGCAAAAGAATATCAGAAGAAGTCATTAATAACTTTTGAAGAATGTACTTTAAAGACTTTAAACCATATAATTGAAAACAAGAATTAAAATGAACGTTTTTCAGTGTGCTTGAAACTTGTGGTAAATATTATAAATCATATATGTAGGAAAATTCGGGTGACATCAATGTGATGGGTATGTTTTTGTCTAAGATGCATGACCACATATCTCAGCTTGCACGCACTTTCCATCACTCCACAACTCCTGTCGGTATTATTTATTTTTATATTTGTGCAATTTGTCTTTTGCACGTTGGTCTGTATTTATGTATAGTTTTTCATAAATTCTGAAGTATTTTATTTTTCTGTAAATGCCTGCAAGAAAATTAATCTCAACGTAGGTTACATGTGCATACTTTGATAATAAGTTTACCATGAGGCCATTTGCCCCTTTGAGTCTGCTGCACCAGTTCATTTTGGCTGATGTATTTTCCTCTCAACCCCAATCTCTAACAATTTTTGTGTTGTCTGCAAGCTTACTGATCAGTCTACCTACATTTGCATCCAATATCATAAACAACAGATACTGGTTTGAGCAGAACCCCTGTGGTTAGAGACCTCCTGTCAGAATAACATCCCTCTACCAATCCTTTCTTCCATGACTAGGCCACTTTTAACAAACCATATAACCACATAACAATTACAGCACGGAAACAGGCCACCTCGGCCTTTCTAGTCCATGCCGAACTCCTATTCTCGCCTAGTCCCACCGACCTGCACTCGGTCCATAACCCTCCGTTCCCTTCCTATCCATACATCTATCCAATTTAACTTTAAATGACAACGTCGAACCTGCCTCAACCACTTCTGCTGGAAGCTTGTTCCACACTGCTACCACTCTCTGAGTAAAGAAGTTCCCCCTCATGTTACCCCTAAACTTTTGCCCTTTAACTCTCAACTCATGTCCTCTTGTTTGAATCTCCCCCACTCCCAATGGAAAAAACCTATCCACGTCAACTCTATCTATCCCCTTCATAATTTTAAATACCTCTATCAAGTCAGCATGGTTTCTGTGAAAGGAGTTATCGCCTGACAAACCTGCTTAAGTTTTTTGAGGAAGTAACGAGCAGGGTGGACAAAGGAGAGGCAGTGGATGTCATTCAGTTGGATTTTCTGAAGGCATTAGATAAAGTACCACACATGACGCTGCTTAACAGGATAAAATCCTATGGTGTTACAGGAAAGATACTGGCATGGATAGAGGAATGGCTGACAAGCAGATGGCAGCAAGTGGGAATAAAGGCAGCTTTTCCCGGTCGGCTGCCAGTAAGGAGTCGTGTTACTTAGGAGTCTGTATTGGGTCTGCTACTTTTCACATTGTTTGTTAACGATTTCAATATTGGAATTGATGGCTTTGTGGTAAAGTTTGCAGATGATATGAAGATAGGTGGAAGGGTAGGTAGTTCCGAGGAAGCAATGTGAGTGCAGCAGGACTTAGACAAATTGGAAGAATAGGCAAAAAAAAGTGTCAGATGGAATACAGTGTTGGGAAATGAGTGACGCATTTTGGTAAAAAGAACAATAGTGCGGACTATTATTTAAATGGGGAGAAGGTTCAAACATCAGGGGTGCAGAGGGACTAGAGATTTCTCATGCAAGACTCCCAGAAGGTTAATTTATAGGTTAGTCTGTGGTAAAGAAAGCAAGTACAATGTTGACATTTATTTCAAGGGGATTAGAATATAAAAGCAAGGCGGTAATGCTGAGGCTCCATAAGACACTAGTCAGGCCGCACTTGGAGTTTTGTCAACATAATTGGGCCCCTCATCTCAGAAAGGATGTGTTGTCCTTGGAAAGAGTCCGGAGGAGGTTCACGAGATTGAATTCAGGGATGTAAGGTTAACATATTAGGACCGTTTGGCAGCTTTGGAACTTAGACGAATGTGGGGGGGCGGGGATCTCTCATTAAAACCTACTGAATGTTGAAAGGACTGGATAGAGTGGATGTGGAGAAGATGTTTCCTATAATGAGGGTATCCAGAACTACAGGTAAGGAGGAATTTTTTTTTTAGCATATAAGCGTAGTGAATATGTGGAATGCTCTGCCACAGACTTCAGTGGAGGCCAAGTGTGTGGGTCAACTCAAGGCGGAAGTTGATAGTTTCCTGATCGGTCAGGGCATTAAAGGACATGGTGAGAAGGCAGGTGTATGGGGTGTGGGATCCAGGATCAGCCATGATGGGATGGCAGAGCAGGCTGGATGGGTTGAATGGCCTAATTCTGCCCCTATGACATATGGACATGTTCTCCAATCCAGGCAGCATCTTGGTAAATCTTCTCCGCACTCTCTCAGAAGCTTCCACATCCTTCCTATAATGAGGCAACCACAACTGAACACAATATTCCAAGTGAGGTCTAAGCAGAGTTTTATAGAGCTAAGCAGAGTTTTATAGGGATTATGTCACTCAGTCCGCCAGCCAATGAAGGTCAAAGCAACGTATACCACATTAACCATCTCATCAAGTTGTGCTGCAAATTTGAACAATCTTTGGATGTGATCCCCAAGGTTCCTCTGTTCCTCCACGCTGCTAACAATCCTGCCATTAGCCCTCTTTTCTGTGTTCAAGTTCAAATCTCCTAAGTGAATCATTTCACACTTTTCCAGACTGAGCTATGTCTGCTAGTTCTCAGCCCGGCTCTGCACTCTATCAATGTCCTGTTGTACCCTATGACGACGTTCTACACTATCCACAACACCACCGACCTTCATGTCATCTTTTTGTGAGCTAGTCATTATTTTTGTTGAATCATAACACTCTAGCATAGAAATGGAGCAAATTAGGCAGTTCTGTACACAGAAATTATGTACAAGATGTATTGGTTCATGAGAGTGATCATTTCTGGGTTGATTGGGTAATAGGTAATTATTTCTGTGCAGAGTTCAGCTTCTGGACACCTTTGCCATATCTAGCTATGCCATGTGGTACAGGGTGGGCATTTTCAACAGAAGTTAGCTTTGAAAAGTGCATTTTACTTGTGTTTATAATCCAAAGAGTTTGCACTTGGCTTCATTCAACCGATTGACAAAGGAGTGTAGTTCCTAAGACACTCTCCGCTCCACTGATGCGTTGCTTTCTGTGTCTGGCAGCCATTGAGTTTAGTGCAAGTGGTGGTGTTTTGAAGTGCAAAAGTTCAAATTAAAATTTATCAGAGTTCATAGATGTCACCACATACAACCCCGAGGTTCTCTTTCTGTGGATATACTTAGCAAATCTATAGAACAGTAATTGTAAACAGGATCAATGATTAACAAACTGTGCAAATGCAGATATAAATAAATAGCAAGCATGAATTAACAAGAGTCCTTAAATGAGTGTCGTTATCCCCTTTTGTTCAAGAGCATGATGGTTGAGGGTAGTAACTGTTCTTGAACTTGGCGGTGCGAGTTCTGAGGATCTTCTACGTTCTACCTGATGGCAGCAGCAATAAAAGAGCATGGCCTGGGTGGTGAGGATCTTTGTTGTTTGTTGCTGCTTTTCTACAGCGACGTTTCATGTAGATGTGCTCAGGGTTTTACCCGTGATGTACTGGGCCGAATCCATTACCTTTTGTAGGACTTTCCCATTGAAGGCACTGGTGTTCCCACACCAGGGCATAATGCAGTCAGTCGGTACGATTTCCACCACACATCTGTAGATGCATACAAAATTGAGATGCCAGCATGACAAGCTTGAACTTTGCAGTAGTGTAGGATAATCCTATCACGGAATTCAGTTTGTATGTGTAGTCATTCTTGGGATAGTGGTGGGGCATACTGAATTTGAATGTCCAGTGCCTCTCCCCTCACTCTCGTGTTTCTCTTTGCCATTGTATCTGTGGCATCCGTTTCTGTAGCTGCTGCTTGCTGCCATGGAGAGGTGTTCTTGAAGGCAATGACTGGCTTTCCATGTTTCATAGCGGCAGTGCTAGAGCAGGTACGATAGATCTCGACAGGCGGCTGCCATCAGGAGCCCCACATTTAAAATTACATTTTATGATCGGGATGTACAATAAGATGAGCTTATTACTGATTTCATTCTGAAAGTTGTCTGATATCCTGTATACCAAACCACTTGGGTGTCCGGACACGCATTCCCAACAGCTGCTGAATTTTGTTTTTATTTGTTAATAATGTCAGCATGGCTGCTCATCTACGTGAACCGGAAAGCAGCATCCATCGTTAGGGAACCCCACCACTCAGATCATGCTCTTTTCTCACTGCTGTCACCAGGAAGAAGGCACAGGAGCCTCAAGACTCTCACCACCAGGCTCATGTTACCCCTCAACCGCCAAGCACCTGAACCAGAGGGGATATACGTTCACTTACCTCAACACTGAATTTTCCCACAATCTATGGACTCATTTCCAAAGACACTTCATCTCATGTTCTTGATATTTATTGCTTATTTATTATGATTATTTCATTTTTCCTTGTATTTGCACAGTTTGTTCTCTTTTGCACATTGTTTCTTCATCCTGCTGGGTGTGGTCTATCATGAATTCTATAATGTTTTTTGGATTTACTGTGTATGTCCACAAGTAAACTAATCTCAGGGTTATATATGGTGACATCTATGTAGTTTGAGAATAACTTTGAACTCTGTTTGGATTCCTATGTCGAACTGTGTTGGTTGATGCCGCAAATGATGTATTTTACTATAACTTTTGAGGTTTCAATGTACATGTGATAAATAAAGCAAACCTCTTCCTTCTGTGATATTTTTTAAATATTTGTGGGAGGACCTTTAAAATATAATTTGATAAATAAAACTAGGCCTGGTGGGTTGCTACTTTTTTTTAAATCTACTAGGTTTCTCCCTTTCGTATTCCTTTTCACTGACCTTTCTCTTTCCTACAACCTACCACCCCCCCCACCATCCATCTTACCTTTATCGCCTCATTTCTTACTATTTGCTCTCATTTCTCCTTTGACTTTCTTTTCCTTCTTTCCTAGGTAGTGAGGGGAGGGAGATCACTTAAGCGTACTTTACTCTTGACATTCCAGGAGCCTCAGCTGAGATCTCTGCCTGAGCTTTGAGTTTGTAGGATTGGACTTGCTCATGATGCTATCCACAGCAGTAGCTGCTTGGCCTCACTGTCAGTACCAGAATTAGAAGTGTGTGGTTTGCTTTTGGTATGAGATTTAGTGAAGTGTTTATATATTTGTGAAACAGGGAGGAAATAGACCATAGAGCATTTCAGCACAGTATAGGTCCTTCGTCCCATGATGTTGTGCTAACCTTCTAACTTACTCCAAATCAATTTAACCCTTTCTCCTACAAAGACTTCCATTTTCCCATTGTCCAAGATGGTCTTGAAAGGAACTACAAGGGATGTTTGCAATCTCATTTTAAAAGAAACTTACAAGGATCCCAACACCATCAATTTGTTCGTATTGCATGCTTCAACGGCTAATAGATTTGACAGTGACGTAACTTTTGAAGTGTATGTCCTATTTCTAGAAAGGTATTAGGTAATTTACACACTGTCATCTTCCATACAAGGTGACCTGATGATGGTTTGGTGGTTTTTATCTTCTGATGACATTGATAAGTGTTAATGATGGTGTGATTCCTCAAAATATTTCAGGGATATCTTTTCATGTCCACCTTGGTGATCAGAACGGGCTTTGGTTAAGCATCTAATCCAAAAGCTGGTGGCATTCCATGAGGCAGCGGCACAGCACTTACAGGAGTGTGCAGCTGTACTTTGTTCTGTCAGTGTTAGCAATACGAGAGAATCAATCAGTTCCTTCAGCTTCTTCAGTGGTTCTTCTGCAATACTTATTAATTTTTTCATATATGTTGCACTATTTAATTAATTTAATAATGGGGATGGCACGGTAGCATGGTGTCTAGCATAACCTGCTGCTGGAGGATGGTGCTGGGGCCTTGGGCAAGGTTTAATTGACATCTTTTGTTGATTGGACACCGTAGTTCATGTTATGATGTGTTTCTGGTTTGCCTTTACACCTTTTATGTAAAATTGTTGCTTTGTGCAATTTTGATTGGGGCAGACTGGCCCTGCGGCCTGGCCTGCAGTCTGTGAATGACATTGCTGAATTGAACTGAACTAAACTGAATATGTCTGTCTTCTCCTATCATTTTGGATCTCCCCCTCCCCCTCCCTCTTTCAAATCTCTCACTAGCTCTTCTTTTAGTTAGTCCCGGCGAAGGGTCTCGGCCGGAAACGTCGACTGTACCTCTTCCTAGAGATGCTGCCTGACCTGCTGCGTTCACCAGCAATTTTGATGTGTGTTGCTTGAATACGTCTAGATTGTTTTAATGACTGTGGTTTAATGTTTTAGATTCTGTGTTTTTTTTTGCTTATATTTTTCATGTTTGTGCGATTTGTTCTTTTTTTGTGTTGTTTGATGTTCTTGGTTGAAAGGGTTCCATGTGGTTTCTTTGCTTCCTGGCTGTCTGTGGGAAGACAAATCTCGGTTGTATATTACATACGTAATATGTACATTTATTTGATAATGAATGTACTTTGAGTCTTTATTACCAGCAAGCTAGGTTCAGTTCTTGTTGCTGCCTCTAAGGAGTCTGTGTGTTCTCTTTGTGACCGTGTGCATTTTCTCCGGGCACCCTGGTTTCCTCCCTCAGTCCAAAGATATACCAGTTGGTAGGTTAATTGGTTATTGTAAATTGTCCCATCCCGCGATTAGGCTAGGATGAAATCAGGGTTTTCCTGGGTGGTGTGGCCCGAAGAACTGGGAAAGCCTATTCTGCACTGTATCTCAATAAGTAAATAATTTCTCTGCCTCAATCCCTCTTTAATCACTTGTGGGGATGAAGAATCTCTCTAAATCCTGAATTTGAAGTTAATAATTGATCAAGCATCTGCTGCTGTTTGAGAGTTCTTCCACTTTAACTCCTTAAGGACCAGACTATGACTTTTGCTTATTGATTCTCTAGCCAGTAAAAATATTTTTCTCCCTATTCAAAGTTCTAAAAACCTTGAAGTTCCACTTAACAATCTGCATTTCAACATTTCTGGTTAATGAAAATTTCTACTTGCATTTTAAGAGGTGGAAACCTGCTAATCTTGTGAATCTTTTTTTTAACATATTGCTATTCATACTATCCCATTTCAGGGCAGCACGGCACTGTAACGGTTTAGCACAATACTCTTACAGCACCAGCAACGCAGGTTCAAATCCCGCTGCTGTCTGGAAGAAGTTTATACATTCTCTCTGTGACCACATGGAATTTCTCCGGATGGGTTTCCTCCCACAGACCAAAGACAGATCAGTAGGGTAAATGGCCACATATTGAATGTTGAAAGGCCTTGACAGAGTGGACGTGGAGAGGATGCTTCCTATGGTGGGGGAGTTTAAGACCAGAGGACCCAGGCTCGGAATACAAGGACGTCCATTTAAAATGGAGATGAGGAATTTCTTTAGCCTGAGTGGTGAATCTGTAGAATTCATTGCCACAGGCAGTTGTGGAGGCCAAATCAATGGGCATATTTAAGAGAGAGGTTGATAGATTATTGATTGGTCAAGGCATGAGGGGATACAGAGAGGAGCCAGGAGATTGGGGCTGACAAGAAAAATTTGATCAGCCATGATGAAATGGTGGCGCAGACTCGATGGCCTAATTCTGCTCCTGTATCTTATGAGTGTAATTGGACAGTGTGGGCAAGTTGGGCTGGAAGGGCTTATTGATGAGCTGTATCTCTAAATAAATAAAATACTCTTCAAGATCTGTATACCAAATTCTGCCCAGACCAGTACCTTAGTAACCAGCAATGGATTAAATTACAACAAGCTCCTGGTCTTATTTGAGCAGTAATAAATGCACCTTCCATACAAAAGTTGTGTGGAGTTTATTTGTTTTATATCATTTTTTTGTTGTCTGTCTGCATCCCATTTTCAACTACCTGTCGTTTTTTGTGAAAGGCACATAGTACTGTACCTGGCTTGCCCCGTAGATACTCCTGTCAGCATTTGGAGCTCTCTAACTGGCAAGAAAGATTGTTTAGTACATGTTTTGCACTACCTGTTATCTCCAAGCAAGCACCTCCCTCATTCCTTTTTTTTTAAAAACAAAATTGCTTGCTGCCCGATACACAGTTGGCCTTTAGGGCATTGATTTAAGGTTGCAGAATGGAGAGTTGTTGCAGGAAAGCAGCATCCACCACCCAGGTCATGCTGTCTTCTTGCTGCTGCCATCAGGAAGAAGGTACAGAAACCTCAGGACTTGCACCACCAGGTTCAGGAGCAGTTATTACCCCTTAACCATCAAGCTCTGAACAAAAGGGGACAACTTTACTTTCCCCATCACTGAACCGTTCCTACAACAAGTGGAAACTCGAGGAAATCTGCAGATGCTGGAAATTCAAGCAACACACACAAAATATGCTGGTGAATGCAGCAGGCCAGGCAGCAGATCAGTCCTGACGAAGGGTCTCGGCCCGAAACGTCAACTGTACCTCTTCCTATAGATGCTGCCTGGCCTGCTGCGTTCACCAGCATTTTGTGTGTGTTGCTGCAGCAAATGGACTCACTTTCAAGGGCTCTTCATCTCATGCTTTCAATATTTATTGTTTTTTTGTTTATGATTATTTCTTTTTGTATTTGCACAGTTTGTATCTTTTGTACGCTGGTTGAATGCCCAAGTTGGTGCGCTCTGTTTTTGATTCTACTATGGTTATTATTTATTAGGGAATTATTGAGTATGCCCACAAGGAAATCACTCTGAGTTGTATATGATATATATGTACTTTGATAATAAATTTACTTTAAACTTTGAAGTAAACACTTTGTCAGTGTTCAGGGCTTCCTTCGTGCCAGTAGCCTCCTCTCAGTTTTCACTACTGCCAGCCATGAAAATCTCAGATGCAGAAGGATTCTTTATTGCTGTTTCTGTAACAGTTTTGTTTTACCAGTCAGCGTTGTTGGCCCTGAGCTGAACCCCCCAAACTTAGAGGACCGCTGGACCACTCTTAGTCTGGCTTCTATCCTTTGACTTGTTTGGCTCGGGTGACCCTACCAAGAGCATGAAGCCCTGACTCCTGCCAGCATAGCTCTCTGGGTCGTCGAGGCACGCAAGCCCACAATCCAGGACAAGTTTGTAGTCTTGGAGGTTAAAAAAAAATCCATTGTTATAAAAGTTGCTGTTGCTATAATAAGATGAATTGTTCCTTACAGTCTCTAGATTACGTAATGTGAATAGCAACTAAGGAAATTATTTGTTCCAATTGCGCACAGTGGAACCTTAAGGCGTGTGGTACTGGTGTCTGTATTGCTGGCAGATTAGGTTGTGCCAGATAGCTTCATAACTTCTAATCTAATAGACATTTGAGAAGATACTCTCACAGCAGTCATGTACAATTAAAAACCTGCTGGCAATGTTCTGCTAACTTACAGGATTTCAGATTTGGAATTCTGCCATTGTGGTGAATCCACAGTGTTCTTGTTGTGTCTTAAGCCAACAGTTAAAAGTATTTGTTTTTCTTTATATATCACTAAGTTTTGAAATGAAAGTGCTTTTTATTTGAAAATGCAAAGCCCTTTAACATTTTTTGGATCTGGATGTACTGTTTTGCATCTCAGATTTATTCACAGTCGTCTCGTTATCAGCCAAATGGCCAAACTTCTTTAGTAAACAATCTTTTGGCCAAGGGTATTTCATGTACTGAATAAATACATTGGATGAATAATAATATGAGTTAGAAACTATTGGTGAAGAATGTTTTTTTTTAAGGCTGCAGTTCGACAGTGAATTAGTAAAATTGTTTGTATGTGACGTTGAACTAGGGTTTTGCACACATTTCTGATACAGTCAATATGGTGATGACGGGTGGTAATACTTAAGGGAGATTGAGCAATTGTATAGTGCATTTACATCTTTGAACAACAATGAATATTCCTTTTTTCAAATATTATTTCATGGTGACCTTTCTGTACTGAGTTTAAAGTTAAACATCTTGTGTGGGTTTTATGCATATATATGACGTCTTGGCAGAGGGCTCTTGATTGAAAATCCTGTCAAAATGACCACTTGTAATAACACGCTAACCTGTTTTTCCTAGTGTTGCCGTTGTGCCAGTTGGAACAAGCGTTAGAACAGAAACCCCAAATTCCCATCACAGGCAGCTCTCATTATCCGATGCTGATAGCATTGAAGTGTTAGTTCATCCTGTGCTCAAAGTCTATTTTTTTTAATTTCTAATCTATTTTGAAAATACTAAGTAACGTTAGAAGAAATGGTTCAAATAGAATCTGTAGACAATGAAGTGTTAAGAAAAAAATACTTGTTACAAACATTCTGAGGCATTATCCGTACCTGAAAAGTTAACTTGTCCATTCCGTCCGCAGTTCCTAATCAACCTGCCAATTGCTTCCAGCACTGTTTTTCCTTCAGATCTCCAACATCTGCCGGAGTTTTGCTCTTTGACCTGATTTTCAAAGTGCTATAAATCTTAACAGAGAAGTTGAAATAAGAGAGATTAACATTTAATTTCTATTCTTGGGTTGCATTTGCACCGACAGAGGCTTGCATTAATGGCCAGAATAGAATAGAAAACTTAATAACATTTAGTTCATGGAGAGGAACAGCATGGTAACAGGCCCCTCTGGCCCACTGAGTCCACACTGTCCAATTGACCATGTGACCACTTAACCTACTGCAGCACACACAAAATGCTGGAGGAACTCAGCAGGTCAGGCACTGTCTGTGGAAGAGAGTGAACAGTCAACGTTTCGGGCCGAGACACTTCTTCGGGACTGAGAAGGAAGGGGCGAGTTGCCTGAATTAAAAGGTGGGGGCGGCAGGGGGAAATAGGCTAGCTAATTAACCTACTTAACCCATAGTTTGCCATTCAAGAACTCTTAAAACATTGGTTGTCGCAAACCCCAATTGGGTTTCAAGTCCCGCCGCTGTCTGTACATTCCTCCCGTGTTACATGGATTTCTTCTGGGTGCTTCCAGTTTCGTTCCACTTTCCGACGGCACACAGTTAGGGTTGATAAGTTGTCGGGATGCTACATTGGCACCTGAGGCATGGTGACACTTGTAAGCTGCCAGCTGGACAATCCTTGGACTATGTTGGTCATTGATGCATTTCACTGTAAGTGTTGATGTACGTGTGACAAACAAAGCTAATCTCTCTCTAATCTAACTCCATCTTTTTCACTAACTTTCAGTATTGGAACAGAGGCCAACATTCATTTCCCGGAGACCTCTAACTGCCCTTGAGGAGAATGTGGTAACCTGTACTTTCTGAATTTCTGCAGTTTCTGTAACAATAAAATACAGAGAGGAGAACTTAACACTTTAACTGGTACTGGTGATCAGAGCCAACGTTGTGAGATGGCATCTTTTTATTACATTATTATTACTCATGGCCACTGCTTGCAAGTAATTTGGGTGTAAATTCATGCCGAGAAAGTTGTAGGCACCGCAGTAGCATTGTAGTTAGCATGGCTCTATTACTGCGCATGGTATTGGAGTTCAGAGTTCAATTCTGTTGTCTTCTGTAGGAAATCTGTACCACCACCTTGTGGAATGCATGGGTTTTCTTCAGGTCTCCGTTTCCTCCCACAATCAAAAGACATTTCAGTTGGTAGGTTAATTGGTCTTGTGATTAGGTTAGGTTAAATCGGGGGTTGATGGGTGGCAGCACTCGAAGAACCAGAAGGGCCAATTCCATGCTGTATCTTGATAATAGGTAAATAAAATTATTCTTGTAGAGCTTTAGACATAAGATATAGGAACAGAATTAGGCTATTTGGCCCTTTGAATCTGCTCCACCATTCCAACATGGTTGGTGTATTATTCCTCTTGTCCCCATTTTCTCGCCTTTAACCCGTAACCTTTGATATGCGTACAATAAAGAACTTATCAAACGTCGCTTTAAATGTACCCAATGACTTGTTTGGTATTTTGGACTTTGGCTCTAGCTTGACAATTGCTCTTGTTGCTTGCTGGTTTGATCATTGATAAAGGATAGCCATGAAGTTCTCAGAACTACCCTCGGTAGCCGTTGTAGAAATTGGTTGGCCAGTGGCTTCTAATTGGTGAGCTTTTAGAGACTCGTTGACCAATGGCTTCTGGGTAAGATTGGTGAGATTTTGGAGACTGTGAGTGTGTTTGAAATGGGCTGTGTGAAGAATCTATCCCAGGCTTAACACTCAGAACTTATAATGTGCGGATTATCTGAAGTTCTCTCTGTAAATCCATTTGATGCCAAACATTTAAAATATGAAGATGGATGTCTGCAATTTATAGCCTGTTTTAATTGCCTTTGCAGGAGCATCCTCACAACAACATCCTCAGTTCATCACTACTCTCAATGAGTGGAAAGGGAGAGTTCAATGTGTTAGACATAGTGATATGGAAAAAAAGGCGATGTATGTTTTTGATCATGATGCTTGACTTGCAGGGGATTCTGCACTCAGTTCCCCTGAGCCCTATAGTCTTTGTTTTGATGGCAGAGGTCATGGGTGTGTGAGGAGCTGTTGAAGGCTGTGATGCAGTATGTTGCTCACTGCAGCCTTAGAAGCTTTGATTGACGAGTGGCAATCAAATGGACACATTGTAAGGCTGCTTCCGATTGGTCGCGACTCCCGAGGATGTTAATGATGGGGTGGTAGATAGTAATGGCAGTGGTGAGGGATTTATACAGTTACCAATTGAGGGAAATGTGTTGTGCAGCTGCTAGCCTACAGCACCCTGGGTGAGGTCTCAGATTTTTTTCCTTTTACAGTACTAACTGTCACGTCTTCCTGGACTTGTTGAACTCCATAAACTGAGTTGAAGATGGATTTTGAATTTCCCATACTCTGACTGCAGCTTGTACCATTGCTGTCTTCCATGCCTTTTCTAAGAGGTGTTTACTGTGGAGGAACAAAGAAACATAAGTGAAGGAGGTCTTTAGTTCTGTGAGGATGACTGGCAGGCAATCTGAGGGACAGCACTCCTGACGTAGGCATGAATGTAGAATAAGAATTTGCTGTCTGAGGAATGACCCTCCAAATAGGGATATGGTGCTTTGAGTAATGAGAAAGATTTTGCCGTGCGAACTGACTTGGGTCTGCCTTTGCTGCATCTGAATCCGATGTTTAGGTCAGTGCTAGCTGGACATCTTTTGTTCTTTTTATGTTTTGGACTAATAGTTTTGGTTAAACGTTGAGTGAGTAGATGTGTATTACCTGCGGTATTGCAGATCTGGAGGCTATCCTAGATAAAGATCTGAAGGTGATACCAAATTTTTGTTTACAACAATCTAGTGGTTTTGTGCTTGTCATTTACAGTATTTCTAGCTTTATACTTCAGATTTAGTTCAATGTAAACTCAATGCAAATGTAGTAACATTGCTCTCTGAATTGGCCATCAGCGCCATGAGGCTGTACTACAGTACTGTTAAATCATGACCAGACTCGGTCTGTATTTTAACTTTGTTTACTTGCCTGTGATTCCATGTTGATGAATACTTTTCTGTCCAAAAGCTCATTTTCACTTTGTTTCTGAAATGTTCCATTGACCCAGACTGAGTAACAATTTGGACAAAGCAACTTCCAGATTTCCAGTTGTGGATGGAAGAGCTTACTGACGGCATTCCTGAATGACATAGCTCAGTTAGAAATTGGCTGGGATGACTTTGTGGGCATCACTGAGTCATGGCTGAAAGCAGCTCAGAGTTGGGAGTTTAATATCCATGGATACCTCTTGTACCAAAAGGACAGGCAGGTAGGCAGATGGGGTGAGGTGACTCTGCAGATAAAAAATAAAATCAAATCATTAGAGGTGACTTACTGTAGGGTTAATAGATGTAGAATCCTTGGGCAGAGATAAGAAACTGCAAGGGTTAAAGACCCTGATGGGATTTGTATCCATGCCTCCAAATGAGGGGGAGATCACGTTGAAACCTATGGAATATTATAAGGCCTAGATAGAGTGGCCATAGAAAGGATATTTCTTCTACAATGGGGAAATCTAGAATCAGAGGGCACAACCTCAGAACAGAAGGACTTCCCTTAAGAACAGATGAGGAATTTCATTAACCAGGGGGTGGAGAATCTGTGGAATTCATTGCCACAGATGCTGTGGGGGCCAAACTAGCAGATTCTGGTTAACGGGACCATCAGTTAATTTGGGAAGTTGCTTATTTGGCTTATTTAAAAAAAAACAACAATGAAAAACTGGTTGAGAAAATAACTGGAATTTACTTTGTTTATTTGGGACACTATGTTGCTTAATTGGGGCAGGAGACTGTTGCCGATCCATTCTAAATAGAGTCAGTAGTGTGTGTGTGTGTTCGTAAAGCAGCCAATTTTTAAAAAATCTCTGATAGTTGGTGAGAAATAAGCAGGCTGACAATTCAGAACTGTTTTGCTCACTATAATTTCAAGCATTTGCTTAGAGATGCCTGAAACAGTTGGGAGTGAAAATTAAAACGATTTCACTACTTCAAGTTGGGAACTATGAAGAACTTGAAGTTATTGACCATCATCTTGAATGATACAATGATGAAGAAGATTTGGAGGATGCAATTGCTGACAGCATTGTGTGAAGACTGTCCATTATCTGCACTAGGTGACTGCATTGATTTTGTTCATTTACAGTCAAAAGAATGCGATGCAGATGAATTCCTGTCGATAAATATTAGGAACTAGTATAAAGTTTTATAGTATTGTAGTAGTATTGGTAGTATTCTAATTTGTTCTGTATTTCAATGAAGTACATAATTTGTTACTCGGTTTGTCTTTTTTAATCGCTTTTTAACTATTTCCATGAAGCTTCGGCTAATTGGGCCAAAATGTACTAGTCCCTATCTGTCCCAATTAACCATAATCCACTGTATTTAAAGCAGAGGTTGATAGGTTCTTGATTAGTAAAGGTGCCAAAGGTTACAGAGAGAAGGCAGAAGAGTGGAGTAAAGAAGGATAATAAGTCAGCCATGATAGAATGATGAAGAGCTGAGTGGACTAATTCTGCTCCTGTGCTCTTGTGATCTAAATTAAAAGACAGCCTCTATCATTCTGGGTTTATCCTTCAGAAAATCATCAGCTAATATTTTAATCATTGCTCACTGTGATTTTAACCAATCATCTCCTCGTGTGTCGATAATGAGGACATTCCTCTTGCATTCTCAACCTTCTTGCAAGATTATGTGTGAATTAGTGTCAATTATGAAATTTAAAAATTAAGTCCTAATCAGTCTTAATGTCCATCATGTGGGCATTATATTTTTCAGGCTAATTTTTTTTTAAACTATTTAAAACATCCATGAATTATATGTTCGTAAAAATTTGTGAGAGCTCGGCTATCATTGGAAAGGTTATTTGGATGATTGGGAGAAAGAGGTCCAATCCTCTGCCGGCAAACACAGGCTTCTATTGAGATTTTCATTGGACACTGAAGCGTAAAATTTCCCCTCAATGCCACAACCACGGAAACAATGCTAGAAGGTAAAAGGCTTGGACAAAGCCTCACTTGCCGCTTTTCACAAAAGCCGAGTGCAGTTTTAAAATTGATGTGTGGCAGTGTGCAGAACTCGCAGAAAGGGTTGAAATTTAAAATAATGGATGTTACACCCAATTTTAAAAATGCGGACTGAAAAGGAAGTTTAATCTCTGATACGTAGGTCATTATGATGTCAATACAGTACTTGTGGTTTTTAAAAAAAAAACTGAAAAAGGTTATTTGTTTTCCTCTCATCCCTTTCCCCTTACATACTGCTTGGCTTCTGCTGAACTTGTGTAACAAGAAATAATCTGACAGCGCAGCGCAGGGTAGATTTAAAACTGTGTATCAAGTAACAAACACTGACCCCGATCAATCTAGTAGTCGTTCATCCTGTGAGAGTAACTTCCGCATATCAAATCGCTGTGTCACTGCTGTTGTCGGTTTTTGTCAAAGGGGAAATCAGTGTGAGCTCATTCGAGGGTAAACTCCAGCATACCTTGAGCTCACAGAACAGGTGGAGCAATGTGCCTATGTCACTACAAGGCTTCACACACCAGATCATCGTGAGTCGTAGAGCACTACTGTGCAGAAACGAGCCCTTCGGCCCATCTAGTACATGCCAAACTGTTCTGCCAAGTCCCAGGGAACCAAACCTGGGCCATAGCCCTTCATACACTTACCAACCATACACTTAATCCAACTTTCTCTTAAATGTTGTAATTGAACCCACATCCACTGCTTCAGCTGTCAGCTCATTCCACACTCTCACCACCCTCTGAGTGAAGAAGTTCTCTTTAAACATTTCATCTTTCAGTCTTAACCTATAACTTTTAGTTTTAGTCTCACCCAAACTCGGTGGAAAAAAGCCTGCTTGCATTTACCCTATCTATACCCCTCATAATTTTGTATACCTCTATCAAATCTCCCCTCATTCTCTTAATACCCAAGGAATAAAGTCCTAACCTATTCAACATTTTCCTATAACTCAGGTCCTCTAGACCCCGCATCATCCTTGTAAATTTTCACTGTGCTTTTTCAATCTTATCGATTTAAATGTTGGTTCAACTTGTATAGTAAATTGCCAGTCAGGCAACATATACCACCACACTAAGATGAAACCACTTCAATGTCTTCTGCATTAGTTGCAATTATATTCCTAAAGTTAATTCCTGCCATGCACTGAAAGATTATTCTGCATCAATTTGAAATCTTAATTCCTTTTTTATTGCAGATTTTGATCAGTTGCCAAACTCTTAATATTGTGCATTAATACAAATTTTGCTTTGAGTAGGATCTGTGATGAGGTTATTTGAATTCTGTAAAGACTACTTTGAGCAGTTAAGCACAAGTTTCATAGTGCCCTCATAGTATAAGGCTTCTGAAAAGATTGTCATCTCCAAGGACCAGTACGTTGTCGTGGTAGAGAGGATTGAAAGTTCACCATCCGGCGCTTTGATCATGGTAGGGTCACCTGTGGCAGTAAGATCAAGGGAGAGGTTCCAGACAAAAAGTAATCCAGTCAAGACCTCCATGGTGGAACTGGTGGAAGTTGACAGCACTTCACAATGGCAGTGAAGGCAGAGTAAGGCTGTAGCATTGGAGGATCCCCAGTTGTCCTGTGCTCCATGCCATTGGGACCTAACACTGATCTGTCAAGAACCATGTAACGGCTGCTTGAGTATCAGCCTCCCCACGTTAAACAAAGTTGCCTGCAGGCGCTTTCCGTTTATATGGATCCCGGATCGGCCTCTACAGCCGCTTGAGGACCCGACAGCAGGCAACCCCCTTCGGAGAACATCATACCCGACTTGACTGATCGCACTACCGCATGTACTTAAAAATGTGGTTTGTAATGGCTGGTGGCCTTTTGGTCTCAAATTGGTTACAGAACCTCCTCTGTGTATAAAGTGAGCCATTGTGTACTCTGCAAAGGGGGGTCTGTTAGCCGGCATCGGAGGACTTTGTGCAGATAGGCAGTTGTTCACTGTGTCCAGCTACAAATGAACATCTGGATTTCATATTTCTTGCATGTGTGAAAATGAGATCAGACCAAATAATGAGTAGAATCAATCAGTCTGCAGAGCCTGAGAAAAGAGAAATGGTTCTGATTTGTTAGACAGCCTCAATTGGCAGAACCTTCTAAGAATTTGACAGCATTTGCCTAAATTTAGTCTCTGTTTGTCCCCTGACTCTTCATTAATTTCAAACCTCCTCCCTTTGCACATTTTCTTTAATCTGCCTGCAAGAGCAACACATTTATCAAATTGCCTTTTCTTACAGGCTGTAATTGCACTAGACAAACAACCGAGCTCATGGCCTACTTACTATTTACACAGGAAGGCATGATTTCCTTGTTGCGCACTGCCTTTTTTTTTTCCCTGAGCTTGGCTTTGGAATAGTTTTGTTCAAGAGACCTCTATTGGCTGGGCAATTATACAGATGCTGACTGTCAGAAGAGAAACAATTTCACTGTGAGGATGCCTGTGGTTGTAAACAGTAGCTCAGTTGAGTAAATACATAATGCGAAGATTGAACTGATAGGTTGCTAGGATTTGATTGATGGCTTTGTTATAAGTTTCGGTGGAAAAGACCTGTAATCAGGTGTTCCCAGCCTGGGGTCCATGGACACCTCGCTTAATGGTGTTGGTCCACGGCCCAGAAATGCTAACATAGGACATGGAATGTCACAGCACATTCAGGGGCCTTTGGCCCACAATATTGCACCGTCCTTTTTAACACGCTCTAAGATCAATCTAACCCTTTTCTCCCACATTCTCCAATCTTCCATGTGCCTATCAAAGAGTTTCCTAAATGTCCCTTATGCACCCGCCTCTACCACCGCCCCGGCAATGTGTTCCAAACACTCATCACTCTGTGCAAACATAAAACTTACTTCTAACATTCCCTCCCCCTTTAACTTCCTCCAGTCACCTTAAAATGAGGCCCTATGCCTCAAAACATGTAATCCAAATTCTGTATGCTACACAGAATATCTTTACAGAAGCTCTAGATGAGCAAAGTTCAGCTAGGTCTGCTGCATCTCCCCCAGTAGTTTGTTGTTGTTTTATTTTAAAAGTCATTGAACACTACAGCACAGAAACTGGCTCTTCAGCTCTTTCTAGTCAGTGCCAAGTTATTATTCTGCCTACTCCCATAGACCTGCTTCTGGATCCATATCCTCCACCACTTCCACTGGCAGTTCATTCCACACTCTCACCACCCTGAGGGAAGTTTCCCCTCATGTTTCCCTTAAACGCTTCCACGCTTAACCCATGACCTTTAGTTCTAGTCTTTCCCAAACTCAGGGGAAAAAGCCTATTTGCTATATTCATTATTTTGTATACCTCTATCAAATCCTCCCTCATTTTCCTCCGCTTCAGGGAATAGGGTCCTGACCAATTCAGCCTTTCACTGTACTTTAGATCCCAAGTCCCAGCACCATTCTTGTAAGATGATGTTCCTCAAATCCTCAAGCACTGGTAACAACCTCTTGTAACTTTTTAAAGAAATCCTGGAATCTACAAAGTTGTTGATTTTTCTCCTCATGGTTCCTCCACGTGCCTGAGTTGTGATCGTGTGGAGGTGTCCAGATGTGTATATGTGCCTAAAACTTTTGACCAGTCACGTGGAGTGGAGAGAGTGTGTGTGTAAATCTGGCAGGAGCAAAGGATGTTCAGACTGGCGAGGATGGAGCGCCACGGGAGGGGTGTGGGACAGGCGGCTGAGAAAGAGTGCCAAGGGGCAGGAGATGGTGAGGGTGTAGACACACCCAACCTTGAGACATCAGGCAAGGTTATTTGATTCCAAATAATTGGTTTATTGATCATTACTGAATGTCCTTCTAGTGCTTTCCGCTGTCTCCTCTCTCCCTTTCCCTTTTCCCAACCATGATTCCCCTCTCCCTGCCCCTTTCCCGCTTTCAGTCCACAATAGACACCCATATCAGAATTAGGTAATCAGGTTTATCATCACTCACATGTCATGAAATTTGTTTTTTTTTGTGGCAGCAGTACCATGTAATACATAAAATTACTACAGTGCTGTGCAAAAAATCTTGGGTACCTTAGCTATATATATGTGCCTAAGGCTTCTCCACAGTACTGCAGATAGCTTTCAAACTGCACCTAGCCCCACAGTAGAGTGTGGAGAGAGTAGAGCAGTGGGCTGAGCACGCATCCTTGAGGTGTGCCTGTGTTGATCGTCGTTATGGAGATGATGGTACTACTGATTGCGGTCACCCGATGAAGTGAAGCATCCACTTGCACTCACAGACCAGATCCTCAGATTTATAGGAAAGTTATTGATGAGCTGGCTTGAATTTGTGGCAGCATCTGAAGAGACATAGCGTTTTCACTGTTTACGCTTCATGAGGTCCTCTCACTAGTTAATTTACCCAATTAGGAATCAGAATCGTGTTTACCATTACTAACCTATTTTATGAAATTTGTTTTGTGGCAGCAGTACAGTGCAAGGTGTAAAAATTCTATAATTTACAATAAGAAATAAATAATCTAAATGAGGAAAAGAGAGATAGTATACATGGGTTTGTGGACAGTTCAAGTGTCTGTTGGGGAAGAATCTGCTCCTCAGATTTTGAGTGTGAGCCTTCTGACTTCGTTCCTTCTCCATGATCATTGCGAGGAGAAGGTGGCATGTCCTTGGTGGTGAGGGTCCTTCAAGATAGATGGCTTGTATAATCATCTGTTTGCAAATGTTCAGTGGATTATCAGTAATTTGTAATATAGCTGGTTAGCAGTTTCTTTGTGAGTCTGAGATGTCATGGCTGCTTAAGTCAAAACTGTTCTTTTTGTCTCACAGGCTGTTCTTATCAGAGAAAATTCCCTGATCTGGCCAGCTTGAACCAGTTTTCAATAGAAAGAAAGTCCATGAGACAGGTTCTATGTTGGTTACAGTTGGAGTCACTTGACGTGTTATGCTCTCATGGTGTTTCACTGGTATTTCGTTGTTAACATTTAATAAGATGACCGTAACCACAAGATTTGACTTCTGAAGGCAATTCTGGTCAATGTCATCTCCAGATTGGACAGTTCCGTAAAACTAAGTGTAGTTAGAACATAGAACATTGCCTTGCAGTATTGCACTAGAAATCCAAGACTAGATGTTCTGCCAACTTTTTAACCTACTCTAAAATCAGAATCAGGTTTAATATCACCAGCATATGTCGTGAAATTTGCTACCTTTATAGTAGCAGCACAATGCAGTACATAATAGAGAAAAAATAACCCTAATTGCAGGAAGTATATACTGTATATATGTATATATTATAATAGTTAAGTAATGCAAAAAAAGAAAGTTTTAAAAAAAGTAGTGAGGTAATGCTCATGGGTTCAATATCCATTCAGAAATCAGATGGTAAAGCGGAAGAAACTGTACCTGAATCTTTGAGTGTGTGCCTTCAGGCTTTTGTGCCTCCTTCCTGATGATAGAAATGAAAAGAGGTCATCTCCTTGGTAATGGGAGGGATGGGGGGGAGAGGGTTCTTAATGATGGATGCCACCTTTCTGAGGCATCACTCCTAGATGATGTCCTGGGTACTGTGAAGGCTGGTGCCCACATGGGAGCTGACCGACTTTACAGCTTTCTGCGGCTTACTTCGATCCTGTGCAGTAGCCCCCACCCTCATACCAGATGGTAACACCCAGTCAGACTGCTCTCCACGACTTAGTCTAACCCTTCCCTCGAACATAGCCCTTTATTTTTCTATCATTCAAGTGCCAATCCAAGTTTCTTTCAAAATGCCTTCAGAGTTTCTATTGGCTAATCTTCAGGGACATTTATGAGTCTTAACATGATTTTCTTTTGGGTGAACTTGCCGTTCAGGAAATGGCTGCCAATAAAATCAATCGTCGTTTAGTGTCATCGCGTTTCTGGATTGATCGGTTAGTGTTGTACTACTTATTCTCCTGTGATGTTAGCTCATCCTCTTGTGAAAGTGGTGACCCAAGTTGGGGTACAGTACTCCAGGCACTGACAATCCTTCGGCACCACAACCACAATCGAATGAGCGTTCTTTGAAGCCTAGCACAGTATTTGAAGTGGAGGAGGTACCGTGCCAAGTCCAATCCTGTCAGGCGGCAAGATGAATGCTTGTTTTCAGGAGGGTTCTATTGACAGAGATCTTTTACTTTCCTTCTTCTTAGCCCTAGGGCATGAAGGTTAATCATGTCAACCCAACCAGCTCAGCAGAGAGCACTGCTCGTCTGTAGAGCTCTGAATCTTTCATTGTGGTAGCATTTTAATATTGTTGTATATGTGCACACCATCATATGTTGTTTTTGGAAACAATTCAGGTAATTGGGCAATTAAATGATTACTTCCAACTCTAAATCCAAACACAACTGAACTTAAACCATATGACATGAGAACAGAATAAGGCCATTCGACCCATCAAGTCTGCTCTGTTTCCCTCTCAACTGCATTCTCCTGCTTCAACTTGTAACCTTTCACTCCTTGACCAATCAAAAACCTGTCATCCTCTGCCTTAAATACACCCTATGACCTGGCCTGCACAGCTGTCTATGGCAAGGAATTCCACAAATGCACCTCCACCTGGCTAAAGAAATTCCTCCTCATCCCCATTCTAAATAGACGCCCTTCTATTCTGAGGCTGTGTCCTCTGGTCTTAGACTCTCCCACCTTAGGAACCATCCTCTCCGTGTCCACTCTATCGAAGTCTTTCAATATTTGATAGGTTTCAGTGAGATTCCTGGCCTCATTCTTTGAAACTTGGGATGGAAAGAATT
Source organism: Mobula birostris (assembly GCF_030028105.1). Lineage (NCBI taxonomy): Eukaryota > Metazoa > Chordata > Chondrichthyes > Myliobatiformes > Myliobatidae > Mobula > Mobula birostris. Next base: position 15,758,113 of record NC_092370.1, read on the forward strand.
CCTCTTTACAAGAGATGTAATCATCTCAACAAAAGTCAATGGCAACTAGCAACTACTTGTACGTAGTGAGACTTTTTTATTGCTTCAAACTGCCTAATGTGAAATCCTTTGCATATTTTTGTGTATATTTTATGTACATACCTGTTTATGTTGGGTGGCAGGATGGAGATACCAAAGGAGGTATAAGGTGCTCCTTCCCTCTGTGAGCCTGCAGGTCATCTTTGGGCAAGCACCTGGTTAGCCCCTCCCCCCCCCCCAGCCAATCAGGGTCCCGTGAAGCCATGGGAGCAGGTGGTGGATGGTCCTATGTGCAACTGGTATATATCGCAAGTACTGGTTATACAACCGTTGACACCAGGCAGACAATCACTGAAGAATATTGATTATAGCTGGTGTCGGCCATCTTGCCCAGAAGAAGGCAATGGCAAAGGCCAAGCACAATCATGGCGTTGGAAACACCGCTGTTGCCCACGTGATACGACACGGCGCATAACGAGCAGCCGTGCTTATGTATACATCAGTAGATAAGCAGACGTGTACACATACCTGCAGCATAGTAGCTTAGCGGTTAGTTTAATACTTTACAGCACCAGCTGTAAGATCAGGATCCAATTCCCACTGTTGTCTGTAAGGAGTTTGTACGTTCTCCCCAGGGGTTCCCCCTCCCCCGGGTGTTCCAGTCTCCTCCCACAATCTAAAGATGTATGGGTTAAAGTTAGTGAGCTGTGGGCATGCTTTGTTGGTGATGAAAGTGTGGTGAAGCTTGGGGACTGTCCCCAGCAGATCCCTAATGCATTTCACTGTGTTTCCATGTACATGTGACAAATAAAGCTAACCTTAAATTTAATCTTCAGTATAATTCATCAGTAAAGGATTATGTAACTGGAAGCTTGAGAGGCTAGTAAATAAAAATTCACTGTTGAGTTGTCTACCCTGCTTGTTCCAACTGTTTAATGGGAAAGAATATCGGACGGAGAACGAATGCTCCTTTATAGATAAGGTTGGCACTCCTGATTACAAGCAGATTTAGAATCTCAGTGTTCAGGTTGACTTTAGAGATAAGAGCTTTGAAATTCAACAGTTGCTGTGTGGTGAGCAAAGACCATTTCACTTTTGGATTAGTCTCTTATAAATTCAGTAGCGGCTGAGACCGACATCCTGAAGGACTCGTCAAACTGGACTCTTGAGAATGCAGGTACAGCCACGGCGGTCGTTGCTGGAGCGGACTTCGGGCCTGTTCAAAGCAGCGGGGCCCGGGCCTGGAAGGGAAAATGAATTATTGTTTAACAGTCTTAATCATTGAGCCCGATTTTAAAAAGGTTAAAGCACCGAGGCCAAGGGGAAAGGATGAACTGGTGTTCAGCAATGTATATAATCTACAAGATGCACACCAAAGGCAGCACCTTCCAGACCCACGGCCACCACCATGTAGAAGGACGAGAGCAGCAGATACTTGGGAGCACCACCTGTTGAAAATCCCTCTCCAAGTCACTCACGTGGAACATTTTGCTGTTCCTATGAGGTCGCTGGGTCAAAATCATGGAGTTCCCTCCCTAACAGCACTGCGGGTGTATCTACACCTCAGGGACTGCAGCAGTTCAAGAAGGCAGCTCATCACTACCTTCTTGAGGGCAACTAGGGATGGGCAACAAAAGCTGGCTTTGCTGGCGACGCCCACATCCTGTAAATGAATAATTTTTTTTAAAAAGCTCACTACCCCGTGAGGCTTTACTTGCCTCAGCACTGAACTGGTTCTGTAGCTGTGACCTGCAGCCATCGGGCTCTGGGCTGGCTATAGCTCTGAACTGGCTCCGTGGCTGTGGACTTGCTCTCGAGGAATCTGCAGTTCATGTTCTCTGTGTTTGTTTACTTTTGTTTATTGTTTGCATGATTTGTTTTTTTTTACATGCTGATTATTTTTAGGGTTTTTAATTAGGTTCTACTGTGTTTCTTTTGTGGCTTGCCTGCATGAAGTTGAATCTCAAGGTGGTGTTACAATACTTGGATAATAAATGTACTTTGAGATCCTAGAACACACTAATTTGGATCCACGTAGGGCTGTTCCTCTGGTCCGGTGCAGCATGCAAGTAATGGCAAACCAAGGGTTGGGAAGTGGCATGGATAAAATCCCAGTGTGGCAGGGACTGGCAGCAGGGGTGGTACTTTGTGTGTCAGGTGCTGGTGAGTTTGACTTGGGTCACGCTATTGGAGAGATGGTGGTGTCAGAGTTGGGCACTGTGATTGGTGGTCTGGGTAGGTGGTTTAAGGTATGATGTCAGGTGGGTGGGGCCTGAGGCGTTCTGAGTGAGTGAGACCGGGTACCAAGCTTATTGGCTGGAGGAAATGGAGAAGGTCGTGCTATGTGGAGAGCTTTATTGGGGAGGGGAGAGGAAAATGACACAAAGGAGAACCAGCAAGTAAGAAACCTAAGGCACTTTACCGTCCTTGGGCGTATATGTAGTCCATGCTGAATGACTATTTCGCCTAGTCCCATTGACCAGGACCACAGCCCTCCACACCCCTCCTGTTCATGTGCCTATCCAAACATCCCTTAAATGCTGACATTGAACCCCCATCCACCACTTCTGCCGACTGCTCATTCCACACCTGGTCCACCCTCTGAGTGAAGAAGTTTCCCTTAAATATTTCACCTTTCACCCTTAACCTATGACCTCCAGTTTTGCACATTGGTTGTTAGTCAGTCTTAGTTGGGGAATAGTTTTTCTATACATGTACATTTGATGTACAGTTTTTCAAAAGGATAGTAAATCTGCCGTGGTGGAATGGCGGAGCAGACTTGATGGGCCTATTGGCCTGATTTTGTTCCTATTTCTTATGGCCTTAGAAATTCTATTGTATTCCTCTATTTTCCTGTGAATATGTGCAAGAAAACAAATCTCACTGTAGTATATAGTAAAATGCATGTACCTTGCTAATTAAAGTCAAAGTAAAATTTGAGGCCTTAATTGAATTGGGTTCCCCATATCAGACTGAGGCCTGCTCAAGAAGGCATCCTTTAAATTGGGTTGCAACAGATCAAATACCGAAAGGCCTGACCTAATTTCTCCTGGCAGTGCTCTAAAAGAGCACTGCATAGGGATTGGCATCAGTGATTGCCTGTCTGCCATGGAAAATGGCTGATCCAAGAATTGCCCACTCAAGTTTCCAGAATTCAAGTTGACCTGGAAACCAACATAATCATGTCCCTTTCCAACTGAAAAACAGAACAAATTTATACTAAAATGTCTCCAGTGTTCTTGAGGGTTTTTTTTTCTGCAAAGTTAATGTATTGCTCAACTTCTCATCATTCTTAATTCTCTGCCAGAGAGGCTGGCAGCTGATCTAAAGCAGGGAGATAGCAGGAAACTGGAAGGGAGGGAGATCTGTTGTCTCATCAATGGTGACTCACTTGGAATTAGCCTGTCTTTTCCTCTAATCCTCCCTCTTTGCCTCACCTCTAATCAGAAACTTTATCCAAGAGGAAGCTTACAAGCAAATGTATGACTTTTGGTGCCCCTACCTTTTAAAAACTCAGCATTATTTTTATAATGCAATCCTTCTTATTGATGGTGTCCTTAGTTTTTGGAAAAAATTCTGTGGGAATTCTGTATTTTTACGTGAATTATGTTAGCAATGCCCGATTCTGGTGGTGAACCGGTTAGTGGATTACAGGTACTTATCGGGATTCCATTCCCGCTGATATCTGTAAGGAGTTTTTTATTCTTCCCTTGACCATGTGTGTTTGCTTCAGGTGCTCCAGTTTCCTCGCACTTTCCGAAGACGTACGGTTTAGGGTTAGTAAGCAGTGGGCAATCCCTGTTGGCACTGGAAGCATGGTGACACTGTGAGGTTGTCCCCCCACCCCGCACACAATCCTTGGATAATGTTGGTCACTGACTCAAAGCAACACATTTCATTGTATGTTCTGGTGTGTGTGTGTGTGTGTGTGAGATGTATCAGGCTAATCTTTTAACTCTGCGAAGAAATCAAATGGTTTGCATTATTTCACATTCCAAGTTGGAGAAACTGTAGGTGGGGCTTTGAGTGGGCCTCACTTCTGTGGGTGCTGATTGCTGATCTCGCTGGCAAACGGAACTTTGAAAGCTGACTAGTGAGGACCTGAGCTGTGGCTGGGCCAATTACATTGTACTGGAGCGTTCGGGTGGGGACAGGACAGAAGAAGCCCAGCCTGCAGAACCGTACCACACATCTCTGGTGATTACCAAAGCCTTGTCCTTAGCTTGTTTGCTGGCAAAGCTCTTATGGCTTTTGTTAATATTTCCCAATGTCTCAGATGTCCAGAAATATTTAAAAGCCTGTCATTAAAATGTATTTTAAAGGAAAAAAAATTAATGTTAAAAAGTAAAATCAACTCGGTATTTAAATTGGTTTATTATTGTCATACAAAATGCTGGAGGAACTCAAAAAGCCAGGTAGCATCTGTGGAGAGGAATAAACAGTCTATTTCAGATTTATGGTTAGCTGCTCCACTGTGAAGTTTCTTCGAGGTATGCCTACCCTGAAGAAGCTTAAGTCTTGTTTTCAGGAGTTCAGTGAGACCCTGTGTCGCTACTCCCCCTTGTGATCTCTGCTGCTCTCTGACTCTTCGACCGTGCACCAGCTTTTACTCCTTCCCCTCCCCCACCTTGTTCTGGCTTCTGCTCCCGTTCCTTCCATTCCTGATGAAGGGTCACTGTCTGAAACACTGACTCTTTATTCCTCTCCGTAGGTGCAGTCTGATTTGCTGAGTTCCTCCGATATCTTGTGCATGTTTTATAGCATGCCCTGAATGTTCAGAACATCAGCAACAAAAGACAACAAAACGAGCCCCCTTTCCTCCCTCCAATCTATCTGTCCGCACTCACTCACTCACTCCTCCAACTTTAGGAATAGGCTTGCAGCCTCCTCTGGACTCGCAGACTTGCAGGCCCAGGGCTTCAGCCCTCAGGCCTCCAATTCTGATCTTCTGATCGGGCTTCGGTAATTGGAATGTGAATAGTTGCTCCTCCAGTCTGTGAATCTGCAGAATTACTATTAAATACTGTAGAGGCTACTTGAAAATCACTGAGAGACTGAGTGAGGGAATTAACACTGTGTGACGTGCTTCCAAGTCGAAAGAAAGAATGTTCGAACCTTTTAATACAAAACCAACAAAAGACAAACGTTCAAAAATAGCGATCAAAGTTAACCAAACTAGTGTGGCAATAGTGAAATTAGCACTCAACAAGTTATCCATTCACCATTCACTCCCTCCCTAACTAAACTAGCGGCACAAAGGGTGAACATGTGACTGTCCTCATTTACTTCCCACACACAAAAATGGAATCCCCAAGGAAAGAGGAGAAAGGATCGTCCAAAGAACACATGGAGGAGAGACATTGAGGCCAAGATTAGACGCCGGGGACATTCCTGGTTCACCCTCGAAACTGGCTCAGAGTGGAGAGCGGATGGAGATAGATGGTCTTCAATGGCCTATGTTCCAGTGGGAGCTAAGGACCAACAACACCAAACCCACGTGGTAATTTGCTGTAACCCATAATAGAAACGCACAACACAGAATAGGGTAAACAGAAGATGGATACATGGCTCTTACAAATACATTTAACTGAACAATATAAAGAAAAGGGTAATCTTTGTCTCTTGCCCTTAGCAGTTTCCTTTCTACCTCCATTGAAATGAAAGGCAAAGGGATTTTGTGTCGGAGCAGGTTTCGAGGGCAGCTTTCCCCAATGTAGATGCTGGGAATTCTCAGCAGGCTTCTGCTGCACTGTTGGACTCCATGGGGACTCAAGCAATAGGGCACAGCTGGGAAATAGCTCGGGCCAGCAGCTTGTGGACTTCTGTATGGCAGAACTGCTGGAAAAGCCGAGGAAAATCCCAGCTTTGGGATCTTGTCCCTGATGATGGAAACGTGCTTTGCGTTTCCAGCAACTTTAATGTATTTTTTTTTTAAGTTGTGTTTTAAAGACTGAGCTTGGAAACAAAAAGGGCAGAAACAATGTGAATTCATCGCCACAAGCGGCTGTGGAGGCCAAGTCATTGGGTATATTTAAAGCGGAGTTGATAGCTTCTTGATTGATTGATTCCCCTGATTAAATCCTAGCCTAATTTCGGGACAATTTACAATAACCAATTAACCTACCAACTGGTATGTCTGCACTGTGGGAGGAAACCTGGGCACCCGGAGGAAACTTATGTGGTCATTGGGAGAACGTGCAAACACCTTACAGGCAGCTGGTACTGTAAAGCGCTGTGTTAACCACTATTTTATCACACTATGATTTTTGCGAGGAAGAATTCACCTCAGCTGCTATTAGTTCCTTCTTCTGGGTCAAGTCATTGGGTATATTTAAAGTAGAGGTTGATAGGTTCTTGATTTTAGTAAAGGTGTCAGAGGTTAAAGGAAGAAGGGAGGAGGATGGGGTTGAGAAAGATAATAAATCAACTATGATTGAATGGCAGAGCAGACTCTATAGGCCAAGTTGCCTAATTCTGTGACTTAAAAACATCACTAAAAATTCCTTTGCCGTGGTAAATTGTTTTAAATTATCACCGCAAACAGTGAAGAGGCGGGCGATGGTGAGGCGATCGGAGGACGAGCCAAGATGGTGTGTTGTAGATGGAGTTCTGATGCCTGTACAGCTGGCCCAGGTACGAGGTTGGATTGCTCGGCACCGAAAGGAGAAGTCGGGGCCCGGGCTGAGAAGTTCAGATGCTTGTTTGACTGGCCCAGGTGCAAGTTTCAGATCAGCTCGGTGCTCAGAGCGATCAAGAGCTAGAGAGTGGCTTCAGGCTGGGCGACAATATCTGGGCACGGAGCAAGTCAGCAGGCAGCGTGGTCTAGGCCGGAGCCGCTTATAGCAGCCAGGTCCTAGTGCAAGATACGTTATGCTGTTTAGACAATTTAAATATGGACTCAGATCGAGGCAAGAGCCCATTTTGCTCACTCTTCGCGAGCTCTTCATCTCTCTCTCTCTCTCTCTCCAGGGTGCCGGAGTCTTTTGCTGTTCTGTTGTTGGGTCAATTTAAATGCTGGCCCAGGTAGACTGAAAAGACAGGAATGTTGGTTGGAACAAAACAGGTTTCACTCTGTCTCTGCAACAGTCATCTCCATGGCGCAGAGGCGATGAATTCTGCCTAGCTGCTTTGCTCAGTACCCGCTAATATGATGAACTGATCAGCAAGGCTTTGGGCCTACTCCAGGCTGCTAAGGGCTTCATAAGGACGCAATTTTGGTTCAGAATGCTGTTATTGTTCTCTTCAATTTTTGGCATGATTTGTTTTTCTTTCTTGTGCATCAAGTGTTGGTCTTTTATTTTTATTTTTTTTCTTTAATTGTGTACTTTTGGGTTTCTTACTTTGTGGCTACCTGTGAGCAAACAAATCTCAAGGTTGTGTATGAATCTTAACTTCTGAATGTCTTATGGTCTATCATCATGGGCTGAAGGTCCTGTACTGAGTTGTAATGTCTTATGTTCATTTCTGAAAATGTAGCTCTTGATTATGGAGAAATAGAAGGATTTTAATTCCATATATTAATGGATTATATTCAGGTTTTCAGACTTGACTCAAACTCCATTTTAAGTTGACGCATCACTCAAGAAAGCAATGTTAAAGCAGTTTTATGCCATTGAATCCAGGACCATAAGACCATATAGGAGCAGAAGTAGGCTGTTCGGCCCATCGAGTCTGCTCTGCCAGTCAATCATGGACTGATTCAATTCTTCTGGTCATCCCCACTCCCCTGTCTTCTCCCCATACCCTTTGATGCCCTGGCTATTCAAGAACCTATCAATCTCTGCCTTAAATACACCCAATGACTTGGCCTCCGCAGCCACTCGTGGCAACAAATTCCACAGATTTAGCACCCTCTGACCCTCTGACTAAAGGACAAAAATGTTAGAGTTATAGAAGAGTACAGCACAGAAACAGGCCGTTCAGCCCACTTAGTCTGTGCTGAACCATTTAAACTGCCTGCCCCCCATTGACCTTCACCAGGACTGTAGCCCTCCATATACTTACCATTGTATTTGGTTTATAAAGAGACAGAATTGTGAAGGAGTTCCAGTTGAAAATTAATCGGTTTTTGTTTTGAAAATCAAAAAGGATTGGAGTTTTTGCCACAAATTATTTGACAACCATACATGTTCTGTCTAGTTTTGTCCCTGCTGACAATGAACAGGTAGCTGTATAAATGCTCCAAAAGCATATTGAAGAATTTCTTCTTTTTGTTCTCTCCACTGCTTTCTTTGGAAGACTGCCTTTGGAAAGTATAAATGAAAGGTCAAGTAAAAAGCACTCTGTTGCCCTGGAATGTGTGCAATAGCCTTAGATTATTTCCTATTACCAGATTATCAGTGTGACCATTGGCTCACAAAAGGTTTTCGGAGTGTGTTGCTTTGCAACCAGCTCAAACCGTGGGAGAGAAGTACTGCAATAGTTTGAAAGAAGAGTTAGCTGGAGTTGCTATGGTTACTCCTGTTGGAAGAAGTATTGTAAATCGAGGCAGTCTTGACTGAGGTGCCACAGTATGGGTCAAGGCTTTGTGCATGAATCTGTATGGTAATTGCTGCAGAGTTCTTGTCAGGATTCAACCAAAAAAAAACAGTTTTACTTGTAGGAAAAATTTGCTAAGTATCTGTAACGACTAACAGTTCTCAAAATTGTACTAAGTGTGATTGGTAAAGGAGTGGGGTTTGATTTGGGCATGTGATTTGGTTTTGAGAGAGAGAACAAAAATCTAATTAATTGATGATTCAACACTTCTGATTAAGTAAACAGCAGTCTATTTCCGTTTTTCAGTCTTTCTGAAAGGCAACAGTGCTAATTACTGAGTTTTATTTCTTTCCTCGTTTTCTCTTCCTGTCTTGTAGCTTGGAAAGGTGCCAGAACAATCAACTACCTCACCAAAGGTGCCATTTCTTCTGTCTGAGCTGGGCTGGTGAAGATCAGGAGGTCACCTAATAACTGACAGGGATGTCCCAACTTGTCCTTGGCCTGTCCTTCAAATACATTTTTGCCTTGTACTCTCCCAATTTTTGAAACATCGATTTCAGCTGTCATGTCTCCATGGAGGGGGAATGAGCATTTGACGTTTCGGACCGAGACCCTTCATCAGGAATCATAACAGACCTCAACCCGAAACATCTACTGTTTATTCCTCTCCATAGATGCTTCTAGTCTTGCTGAGTTCCTTCATCATTTTGTCTGTGTGTTGCTCAAGATTTCCAGCATCTGCAGAATCTCTTGTGTTGGTGTTAGTAATTTTTTATGTATTGCACTCTGCAGCTTCCACAAACCAACACATTTCCCAGCATGCATCAGTCATAGTAAAACTGATTCTGCATTCACAACAAATTCCAAATTATAAAAGTGAAAATTAATAGGAGGCATCCGTTAGTCTTGCGAGACCATGGATCTGCGCCTGGAAAGTCTTCACTCTCCAGGGCGCGGGCCTGGGCAAGGTTGTATGGAAGACCAGCAATTGCCCGTGCTGCAAGTCTCCCCTCTCCATGACACCAATGTTGTCCAAGGGAAGGGCATTAGCACCAGTGTCGTCACAGAGCAATGTGTGATTAAGTGCCTTGCTCAAGGACACAACACGACAACACGTTTCCTCGGCTGGGGCTCGAACTCATGACCTTCAGGTCGCTAGTCCAATGTCTTAACCACTTGGCCACGTGCCCACACAAATGAATATGCATCAATTAACTCCATTTCCTCACTGCTGCTGAGACCCAGGTTCAGAGTTCAAAGTTCTGTCCTGACCATGGGCACAGTCTCTGCGGAGCTTGTGCATTCTCCCCGTAACCAAGTGGTCGAGTCTGCCCTGGGTGCTTTGCTTCCCTCCCACAACCCTGAAATGTACAAATAAGCTGAGGGCTACTGTAAAACCACTTGGCAAATCTAAAGAGAATGGAGGGACACTGCAAGTGATCAAATTGCGGAGTTAAATAGGAAGCAAGGTAAGGTGAGGGGAAGAACATAAGAAATAGGAGCAGGAGGAGGCCATCCAGCCCATCGAGCCTGCCCCACCATTCAATAATATTATGGCTGATCTGTCTGTAAACTCAGCTCCATCTACCTGCCTTTCCCCCGTAACCCTTAATTCCCCTACTATGTAAAAATCTATCTAACTGTATCTTAAATATATTTAGTGAAGAAGCCTCAGCTGCTTCCCTGGTCATGAAGGGAATGATAGAATTGGACTGATGTGAGTCAGAATCAGTTTTGATATATCTGGCGTGAAATTTGTTATGCAGCAGTACATTGCAATAGATTAAAAACTAAGTTACAGTAAATGTATATTTTTAAGTTAAATTGAATAAGTAGTGCAAAAAGAGGGGAAAGTAGAGGTAGAGTTCATGGGTTCAATGTTCATTCAGAAATCGGATGGCAGAGGGGAAGAAGTTGTTCCTGAATTATTGTGTGTGTACCCACAGACTTCTGTACCTCCTTCCTGATGAGAACAGGGCATGTTCTGGGTGATAGGGGCCCTTAATGACGGAAATGAATCTTAGGGTAGTTGATGGTGACATATACATACTTTGATAATAAATTTACTTTGAAATTTGTTTCATCAGCAGTAAAACAATGCAGGCGTTCCCAATTATTTTTTTATTGCTATGGACCCCTACCATTAAATGAGGGGTCCGTTGACCCAGGATGGAAAACCCGTCCAGGAGCTGTGACATAATTAGGTTCTGATGAAATGTTGCTGACTTGCAACTTTAGACCATCAGAACATTTTGGTTGTTTTTGTCTCTCCATTTTGCTACCCAACCCGCTCTGTATTCTTGACATCTTTTTAGCATTTAATGTATGTTACTCTGCTTTTGCACTATTTATTCTGTCTTATTTTAGAGTTTTTTTTCAGAGCGGCTCAGGCAAAATGCTGAGGAACTCAGCAGGTCAGGCAGTATCTATGGAGAGGAATAAACGATCGATGTTTCAGGCCAGCACCCTTCATCGGGACTGGGAGAAGCCAGAATAAGAAGTATGGAGGGAGGGGAGGATGAATTGAGAAGTGAAGTCGCGAGGTAGTGTGTTCACACGCCAATCAGAGGGGAACAAGCTGCTCATAAAACGTATTTGGGTCCTCAGGCTCCTGGTCCTCCTCCCTGTTGGTAGTAATGAGAAGACGACATGTCTCGGATAGTGAGGGTCCTTAATGAAAGATGCCACATGATCGTGAGAAATGCGGGATGTGGCACAATGGCTCACTGATGGAGTCATCTTTCCACACTGTTAACTTTGGAAATAATTCTTCAAAACTTTTTGTGGGATTTCTGGATTTTCCTCAGTTGTGGCAAAAGATTTCTTTAAAAGAGTTGTTTACATTAAAAAGAATTACAGTGGATGTTCTTGGGTGGTATGGTATGTATGAATCAGGAGGGTGAGAGGGCAGTGGCTGCTTTTGCCAGGTTAGTAGGCGCAAGCTGAGACTGCCCCCGAAACGTTGTAGATGCAGCCACCTTCATCACAGGCACAAGCCTCCTCGCCATCGAGAACATCTTCAAAAGGCAGTGCCTCAAGGAGGAGGCATCCATCTTTAAAACCACTCACATCTAAGACATGCCCCCTTTTAATTACTGGCACTGGGGAGGAGGTACAGGAGGCTGAAGGCCCACACTCAATGTTCTAGGAGCAGACTCAATCAATATTTTGGGAACTTCTTTCCCTCCGCCATCGGATTTCTGAATGGTCCATGAATGCATCCTCGTTATATACAACTGAATGTCATTTGTTAAGGGTGAAAGGTAAAAAGTTTAAGGGGAACAAGAGGGGAAACTACTTCACTTAGAAGGTCATGAGAGTGTGGAATGAGCTGCCAGCGCACGTGGTGCAAACGAGCTGGATTTCACAGTTTAAGAGAAGTTTGGATAGGGGCATGGATAGTAGGGATATGGAGTGCTATAGTCCCAGTGCAAGTGAATGGGTGTAGGCAGTATAAATGGTTCAGCATGGACTAGATGTGCTGAAGGGCCCGTTTCTGTGCTGTACTTTTCTATGACTCTCTTCCTCTTCTACACTACATATTTTTATCTTGCATTGGACCATTGCACAAAACAAGGTTCATGGCATATGTCAGCAGTCATAAGCCTTACCCTGAATGACTGTCTGCTGGAGGAATTCTCCTTGTCAACGAGCTAGCTTAAGGTTCACATCTCCAGCAATATCTCCAAACAGTGGCTGACACCAAGTTAATGTACTGAAAAATGCCAAGTATTCCACTACTTTGTTAATGCAAGTGATGTGTTTTAAAAAGAAAGTGAGTTTTGTAGATGTGGAAGTGCTGTTTCCTCTGGCTGTGGAGTGCCCCGAACCAGAGGTCATAGCCTCTAGGTACGGGCAGCGTAGGGAAGATACTTCATTCAGTAGGCGGTGAGTTCTCCAGATGGTCCCAGAGACTTGGTGACTGAGTATATTCAGGGTGGTAGTACTTAGGTCTTCAGATATTGAGGGAAATCACAGGGTATTTCATTTGTACGGGAGAGTAGTGCCACTGTGAATGATCAGTTGTGACCTTACTGAATCAAGGAAGATGTTTAGGGAACATCAAGTGAGCACCTTTGCTCCATTTACCACAACAGGTAGGATTTCCCAGTGGCAATCCACTTTAATTCTACTACTCTACCCATTGAAATTCTGACATGTTGATCTATAGCTTCCTGCAATGCCACTCTCAGGCTGGAGGAGCGATACTTCCTATTCTGTCTCTGTAGCCTCCAACCTGATGCATGATTATTGATTTCTCTAACTTCTGGTAATTTCTCTCCCTTTCCAATCCCCATTCTTGCTTCACTCTAAACCCTTCCCTTCTATTCACCTTCCTTTAATGCCCTTCCTCCTTCCCTTTTCTCCAACGACCCACTCTCCTCTCTTTCTGGAATCCTCCTTCAGTCCTCGAATTCTTCCACCTATCACCTCCCAGCTTCTCACTTCATCTCCCCGCCATTTCCAGCACCCACCCACCTTCTCCCTCACCTGATTCCACCTATCACCCGACAGCTTGTGCTCCTTCCCCTCCTCCAGCCTTCCTATTCTGGCTTCTATCCCCTTCCTTTCCAGTCCTGATTAAGGGTCCCAGCTAGAAACATTGACTGCTTATGTCCCTCCAAGGATTACTGTGTGATTTGCTGAGTTTGTCCAGCATTTTGTGTGTTTCTGTATTCTCGTGCTCTTGTGTTGACTGTATTCTTGACCTGTTCCAAGAACACTTTGGGATGGACTTTGGTGGGCAAAAATACATCTGATTGTGACTTCTCTCAGCCTTCACTTAATCCTCCCATGGCCTGCTCATTCACTGATATGAGCTACTGTACCGGCCCATGAAAGTACAGTTCTAACACTAGCTTTGCTCTGCAGTCAAACATAAAATAGGATTGGAGCGGTTTGAGTATCTCGGAAACTGCTGATCTACTGGGATTTTCATGCACAAGTTTCTAGAACTTACAGAGATTGGTGTGAAAAACAAACAAAAAAAACAACATCCAGTGAGTGGGCCTTGCCAGTCAGAGAAGAATGGCCAGACTAGTTCAAGCTGACGGGAAGACGACAATACTCCAATATCCACACTTCACCACAGTGGTGTGCAGAAGATTATCTCTGAATGCACAACACGTCGAGCCTTGAATTGATTGGGCGACCAGCAGCAGCAGGCCGCAAACTTGCACTTGGTGGCCACTCTATTGGGTACAGGAGGGGCTGGGTGTATTCTGCCCATCAGCATTCACTCGGTAGCAGTTAAGAAGAGGAAACTTCCCTGCTGAGGTGATTGCAGCTTCCCTACCACAGTCTGAACTGTGATTAATGAACTTCACAGCAGTGAAGGAGGTACCTAATAAAATGGGCACTGAGTGTATAGTCTAATAACAGGGAAACAATCTCTTCTGCACATTGCAAAGATGCTTGAATGAATACTCCACAGACCTGTTTGTGCCGATTAGTATAACACAGAGAGTAAAAACTAAACATATATGGAAATAAAGCAGAAACGGCTCAGTGGGAAAACCCATGGTGTGGAATTATCCCCTATTAGGTACCTGACAAGAGGAAGGAAAGTACAGTCAGTTTGAATTTGTACCACAAGTCGTGTGTGGCTAATCTGGGAATCTGAGTTTGAATTCTAGCCACAATGACTTTTCATTTTCTCACTTTCTAAAGTGATTTAAATTGTAGACATGTCAATATTTAAGCTCTTGATAGCAAGAGATCTAAGCTAGACTAGGGAATCCCAGCCTTGGGCTCCACAGACCCCTTGCTTAATGGCATTGGTCCATGGCATAAAAAATGGTTGGGAACCCCTGAATTAGAAGATGGATTTCATCAGACTTTAAACTTCTTTGAAACATTGCTGTATTCATTCCTGAAAGCTCTTTGGCTACTGTTGCCCATTCCGGCACCTTGTTCACCATTTTTTAAAGGTACTGTCCCAGACAGCAACAAACACATAGTGATCTGGCCATCACCCCAGTCACATAACTTATGAAGCGCTAGTAGCGTTATACTGTTCACAGTTTAACCTGTGTCATAAGTGCATCTTATTGTTTGTCAGTTTATTTGTGATATTATTCATTTGTGTTGTGTGTGGGTTATATGTACTCTGGTGTGCACCCTGGTCTGGAGGAAAGTTGTTTTGTTAGGCGGTTATGCATGTGTATGGTTGAATGACAATAAACTGAACTTGAACTTGTGATTGATAGAGAAGAGAGTCAGACAGGAGTGTAGAGGGTATGAACTCTCACATTCAGATAGCGGGGTTTGTTGTCCACTTGCAGAGGCATCAGCAGCTGACCTTCAAGGAGAGAAGATCTTTGAACTATGATTTGTGTGAAGGCCCCCTCACTGACAGTGAAGTGTATGTTGTCCCTCTGTGAGTCGTGTATCTGGGTGATGTATGCGATGTTGCAGTAAGCAGCAAGTTGTGCGACATGGCAAAACTCTTCCGTGTACCCCCCTTGGGGAAAAGTGCTCCTGCGAGCAAGTTGAAAGTGGATTGACCTTGGCACTCCGGGCACAAGGTTAAGGTTAATGTCACTCGTCTCAGTGGGGGCCTTGCGACACCTAAGCTTGTGAATGCATCAGGCTGCAGGCAGGGTGTGGTATCTCTGGGGAATGTGCCTCTTCTGAGAAGGCTTCCCCTGTGCCTCCTACCCTAAGGTTGATGATGTACCCTGTGTTGCCGTAGCATACTGACAGCTGCCTCACCACAAGGCATCTGTTGAAGGAACATCTTAACTGCTCTTGACCGGATAAAGACCATAAAACATTGGAGCAGAATTAGGCCATTCGGCCCATCAGGTATACTCTGTCATTTTGTAACGTCTGATTTATTATCCATCTCAATCCCATTCTCCTACCTCCTCCCCATTATCTTTGATGTCCTTATAGATCAACAACCTATCATCCTCCTTTTTAAATATACCCAATTTCTTGGCCTCCACAGCTGCCTGTTAATTCCACAGATTCACCATCCCCTGGTTGAAGAAATTACTTCTCATTTCTGTTGTAAAGGGACATCCTTCTATTCGGAGTCTGTTCCTAGACACTGTCACTATTGGAAACATTCTCTCCACATCCACTCTATCTAGGTCTTTCAATATTTAACAGGTTTCAATTAGCTCCACCCCAATCTTCTGAATTCCAGTGATTACAGGCCCAGGGACATCAATTGCCCCTCATACATTAACCATTTCATCCCCAGAACCATTCTCATACAGAATTCGTTGCAGCACGTTCTGAGTACTCGGGAGGTGACTGAGCAGCCTGCAGTTATCTCTGAACGTTGAGACTCTCACACAGTATCCCTTTAAATCATGAACAAAAAACCAAGGTAGTAAAATGTGCTTTTAGTAAAGCAATATCTACTTATGAAAGATAATAGGTTCTTGATCCACATTATGTTGTTAATAATTAAAATCACCATTTTGTACATTGATCAGGTTTGCGTATGATGCTGAGTGAATGTGTACTAGGTCTTTGGAGTAGGCCTGGAAGTGACTGGGCAATTTCCTGAAGGATACTTCCTGACCTGGAACACGCTTTGCTAGTATGATCTAACTTGCTTTTATGTAGAAATAATTCGGACAATGTCTCCTCAATTGGTGACAAAACATTTGCGAGTAAGTTGCCTAGGTCAGAGAACAATTCAACTCAACCATGCTTTTATGTGCTACAATTGGAGAATAAACTTTGATAGTCCATTGGCTTGGGATTGATTAGGGACTTGCCACAGTGGGGAGGGGAGGCCATTCTACTCCTTGAGTCAGCTTCTCCAGTTTATAAAATCAGTGCTGATCTGACTGTATCTCAATCTTCATAGTCCTGCATCCAGGTAACCTTTCATCTCCTGGTCTTGTCTAGAATCTTTCTAGCTCTGCCTCAAAATATTCAAAGGTTCCCCTTCTACTGCACTCTAGAGAGTAAAACTAAACATCTGTAAGTCTGCAAATGGAAGCATCAAAGAGGCTGCGGGGGAGATTTACTCGGATGCTGGCTGGATTAGAGAGCATGTCTAATGACGATGCGGTAAGTGTGTGGAATGTGCTGCCAGAGGGAGATGCATCAGGGGCATTTAAGAACCTCTTAGATAGACATATGGATGATTTAAAAAAAAATGGAGGGTTATGTGGGAAGGAAGGGTTTAGATTGCTCTTGGAATAGGTCAAAAGGTCTGCACAATATTGTGGGCTGAAGGCCTAAGGGCCTGTACTGTGTTGTAATGTTATATATTCTATATAGTATCCTTTGAGAAAGTGTTTCGAAAACTTGTGACTCCTCAGAGAGAAAAATATTACTCGAGTATGCCTGCTAGAAAATGAACCTCAGGGTTGTATATGGTGACGCATATGTACTTTGTTCGAGGTAGATTCAATATCAATCATCTCAAGCTATCTTAAATGGACAACTAATTCTGAGTTCCACATTTCACCCACAAGGGGAAATACCTAGGGCTTTGTATTTCAATGGTACCCCTCTTGCTCTTCGAATTCCAGTGATTTTCAGTTTTTCCTGTTAAGGCAAGTTGTTCATTCAGGTACTGGTCTGGTAAAACTTCCTGTGAGCATGTTTAAAACATCTATATTCTTCCTTAAACAGTGATACCAAAACTGGATACCATATAGTACTCCAGATGTGGTTTTACCGATGTCCTATATAACTGCCTTTCCTTTTCTGTTGGATTTCATTGTGTGCAGTTCTGGTCACCTACTTACAGGAAAGATATCAATAAGATTGAAAGAGTGCAAAGAAAATCTACAAGGATGTTGCCAGGACTTGAGGGTCTGAATTAATAACGCTGAATAGATTAACCCTTTATTCCCTGGAGCATAGGAGAGTGAGCAGAGATGTGACATAGGTGTACAAAATTATGAGAGGTGTAGACAAAGTAAATGCAAGCAGACTTTGTCCACTGAGGTTGGATGAGACTAGAACTAGAGGTTGTGGGTTAAGGGTGAAAGGTGAAAAGTTTGAGGGGAAGAACTTAAGGTGGTGAGAGTGTGGAGCGAGTTGCTAGTAGAAACAGTGGATTGTGGGTCCAAGAGAAAGTTGGATAGGTATGCGAATGGGAGTGGTACGGAGGTCCAGGTGCAAGTTGCCGGGACTAGGCGGAAAAATAGTTTAGCTTGGACTAGATGGGACAAAGGGCTTGTTTCTGTGCTGTAGTGCTCAAAGACTGACAAAATGCTCTGTTCTTTGCTGTTCATAGTCTTAAAGCCTGGAAACAGGCTGTCTGGCCCAGTTTGTCCACGTGTTGCCCTGCGAGCTAGTCCCATCAGGTCATATTTGGCCACAGCCTTCCAGACCTCTCCTATCCATGTGGTGATCTTGATGGCTTTTAAATGTTTGCTTAAGTGCCTGCCTCAACCATTATTTGGTAGCTAATTCCAAATATGCACCACCCTTGGCAAATTTTTACAACCAATATTGGTCTCTTACCTTCCCTAATTATTTCCTATAGCTGAAAATAAGTGCTTTTTACAAGTCCTACACAAGGAACCCCAGATCCCTGTGCATCTCAGAGCTCTGTGATATCTTACCTTTTAGATAATTTTACAAGCATGGACTTTTTCTTTCTTCATACTTGTACTTTGGGGAAAAATACCTTGTACCGTTTGTTCTGTACCATTCATAACTTCCTCTGCGTCCTCATCAAAGTCAGCAATCGTAACTTCAAAGTTCAAGGCACATTTATTATCAAAGAATGTATAATTGATACGACTTTGAGATTTTTTTGCTTACAGGTAGCCACGAAGCAAGAAATCCAAAGGAACCTAATTAAAGAAAAAATAATAAACAACTTTGATGCCTTCATTCAAGTAATTCTATAAATTGTTAAAAGTTGTGTCTAAAACTTTGATTTCTGAGGCAATACTACTCATTAAATTTTGTTAACCAGAAAAAAAGACCTATTTATGCCTACACTCTATAGTCTGCCAGTCTTCTCTCCATGTAAATATGTGACCTCTCACACCATATTTTTTAAAAAAATTTTCCACAATAACCTTTAATGTGGCAGCCTATCAACTGTCTGCTGGAAATCTAAGTATAGAACATTCACTGGTTCCCCTTTATTCATTGTACAAAGAACTTCTCACAGAATTCTGATAAGTTGGTCAAACAGATTTCCCTTTTATGTGAAACCACATTGACTTTGCTTGACTACCTTGTATTTTCAAAGAGGGGAGCCACAACATCTTTAATGACAGCTTCTCACATTTTTTCTATGACAAAAATGTTAACTGAATGTTTCATAATTTCCTGTTCATTGAGTCCTAAAACCCTTCAGCCCCCAACTTGATCACTGTGTTGCCCTGCGAGCTAGTCCCATCTGGCTGTATTTGGCCATAGTCTTCCAAATCTCTTCTATCCATGTAGTGATCTAGATAGCTTTTAAATGCCTGCCTCAACCATTATTTGGCAGCTAATTCCAAATATGTACCACCCTTTGCAATATCAGTAAAGTTCTTTCTGATGTTCCTTTAATACAGAAGTTCCCAATCTGGGGTCCACGGACCCCTCAGTTAATGTTAGAGGTCCATGGCATTAAGAATGCTAGGAACCCCTGCATTAAAGTCTCTCGCTTCTGACTTTAAATCCATTCCCTCACATTTTGTGCAACCCTCTTTGAAAGGTTATATACTTTCATCTTGTCTATGCCGCTCATGATCTTGTGTGACTCATACCTGGGACACCTTCAAGGAGCGATGCCTCAGGAAAGGCGGCATCCATCATTAGGAGTACCCATCACCCGCGACATGTCTGACGTAAATTGGGAGACCGCTTCGCCAAGCACCTGCGCTCTGTCCACCGGAAAAAGCCGGATCTCCCAGTGGCCGCCCATTTCAATTCTACTTCCCATTCCCGTTCCAACATGTCAGTCCATGGCCGCCTTTCTCGCAATAACACCACACTCAGGTTGGTGGAACGACACCTAGTATTCCATCTGCGTAGCCTCCAACCTGATGGCATGAATATTGATTTCTCAAACTTCCGGTCATTGCTCCCCCCCCTCCTCCTTCCCCATTCCCCATTCCCATTTCACTTTCCCCCTCACCTTATCTCCTTCTGGTGCTCCTCCCCCGCTTCCCAGCTCTTTACTTCACCCCTCCCCCCCCCCTCAGGTTTCACCTATTGCATACTACCTTGTACTACTTCCTCCCCTCCCCCCCCACCTTCCTACTCTGACTTCTCATGCTTTTTTCCAGTAGTTTAATTCATTTGTGATCTCCCATTTTCCGTTATTAATCTCACAGGTTTTCTTTCCATGGAGGTAATGCCCACCTTTAATGCTATATTAAAAAAAAATCTTTTGATGCACTTAACTTTCATCCAAACTTCATCTTATGTTCTCGATATTTACTGCCTATTTATTTATTATTTCTTTTGATTTGCGCAGTTTGTTGTCTTTTGCACACCGGTTAAACACCCATCCTAGTGCAGTATTTCACTGATTCCATTATGATTATTCTATCAAGAGTTTATGGACAATGCCCGCAAGAATATGAATCTCAGGGTTGTATATGTGACATACATGTACTTGGATAATAAATTTATTTTGAACTTTGAACTTTATCAGTTTTGTATGTAACTCGCCTTGTCTTGACTAATTTAATCTTCCATGTTAATCTTCAGCCACTCTTTTTTTTTTTTGTACACATCTGTCCAATCCTGTGGTCTGCATTTAACTTTGTGCAATTTCTTTGCTTTTTCATTGAGTTTGATATAAATAGTTTTTCATAAATGATATTGCATTTATTTTTCTGTAAATGCCTGCAAGAAAATGAATTTCAGGAGCCTATATGGTAACGTAAAAGCACTTTGATAATAAATTTACCTTGACTTTAATCTAAATTAAGTCAACTGTGGATAGTGTTTCCTATAGTCGGGGATGCTAGGACAAGGGGGCATAGCCTCAGAGTACAAGGACGTCCCTTTGGAACAGGGATGAGGAGGAATTTCTTCAGCTAAAGGGTGGTGAATCTGTGGAATTCATTGCCAGGGACAGCTGTGGAGGCCAAGTCATTGGATATATTAAAAATGGAGGTTGATAGGTTTTTGATTAGTAAGGTTGTCAAAGGTGACAGAGAGAAGGCAAGAGAGCAGGATTGTTTGGGATAATAAATCAGCCATGATAGAATGGCAAAGCAGACTCAATGGGCTGAATGGCCTAATTCTGTTTCTGTGTCTTATGTTCTTACTGTCCCCTTGGCAAGAAGTTGGTTATGTTTGTTTATGAAAAAGGTTTTAATTCTAAATAGTTTATGCATGTTTCTGAGTCAAAGTTCAAAGTCAATTTTATTATCAATGTACATATATGTCACAATATCCATTCCTGAGATTCTTTTTCTTATGGGCATACTCAATAAATTTATCCCCTTTGCTTCAAGAGCCTCAAGGACATTGGAAAATCTTCTAAATTCTTTGACAGGCAGCTGACCCATAGCTTCAGAAGTTTCCAGAAGGGTTTTTTGTGGGCAGAACTCATGCAGCCCACCCAGTTACTATGTCAGAGACAGTATGGAAGTGTCTGGGAAAACTGTCTCAGTTTTCTGGATTTGGATCTGGCTCTTTCGGGGAGCGGAGACTTCAAGCAGTGGGCATATGTCAGTAAAGCTCCAGTATCTGAAACTTAAAAGTTTATTTTCCAACCCTTGGTCAGTTCTTCAGATGTGTCTTTGTGTTCTCTTTTTAGAACATGTGCTTTGAATTCACCAGTTTTCTGGCAAAATGCTGCCTTTAGCTAAAGTAGTTTATTCAAAAAAAAAATTCAGGCCAGCCTCAGCCTACGTATTTGGCTGTGAAGGACCCATTTTTGAATGGTCTGCTAAACCATTACAAGTCTAATGTCTGCCAGCTATCGAACTGGTAAGAGATTGACACAATAGTGGCATGTAATGCCCAGCCTGAAGGAGTCGTTATGTTCTTCCCAGGGGTAGATAAGATCCCAGTGCCTACTGGGTGACCTCCAGTGCAGGGATTATGGCCTGAGACAGAATCGTCTGAGCAGGGCTCGGAATAGAGCAGCGCACAAAATACCAGAGGAACTCAGCAGGTTAGGCAGCATCTACGGAAAGGAATGAACGTTTGATATTTTGGGCTGAGACCCTTCAAGATTGGAAAAGAAGCCAAAATAAGAAGATGTGGGGGTTGGGAAGGTAGTCTGTGTAAACAATTTCATCTGCTGCAACAGACGGTATTTCCTCGCGGCCACCCATTTGAATTCAACTTCAAATTTGGACATCGGACCATGCGGCCTCCTCGGCAGCCGCGGTGAGGCCACTCTCAGATTGGAGGAGCAATATCTCATATCCCATTTGGGTAGCCTCCAACATTAATTTCTCTAAATTCCAGTAATTTCTCCTGCCCTCCCTTCCTTTTCTCTCTTTTTCAGTTCCCCATTCTGGCTCCCCTCTTACCCCTTCTCTTCTCCTCACCTGCCCATTATCTCCCTCTGGAGAACCTCCATCCTTCCCTTTCTCCCGTGGTCTGCTGTCCTCTCAAATTTCTTCCGTAGGCCTTAACTTATTCCACCGATCACCTCCCAGCTTCTCGCTTCATCCCTCCTCCACACCAACCCATCTTTCCCCTCACCTGCTTTCACCCATCACCCTTCTAGCTTGTGTTCCTTCCCCTCCTCCTACCTTCATATTAGGCCATAAGACACAGGAGCAGAATTAGGCCATTCTGGCTTCTTTCCGGTCTTGATGAAGGATCTCAGCCTGAAATCCCTGTCCACAGATGCTGCTGAGCTCCCTCCTCTCCGCCCCCCCATCCCCCAAGCATTTTGTGTGTGTTCCTCTGAAACTGCAGTACCTGCAGAATCTCTAGTGTTTACGTGAAGGGAGAATGGAGCCAGGAAGGGAGACAGATCTCCTGAAGCTCCAGTGAAGAGATGCAGCTCTCCACAGTCCACTGCTCCAGATGCAGCACTTCATTGCCGATGTTCACACCAGAACCACCATTTTAATTCTTTTAATTCTCATGCCATCCAGCTGGCAATACCCCAACTTCTGCCATGTGCATTTCCCCACTTACGCCAACATGGTACCTAAACCAATCAGTGCCTTCATGCAGAAACATTTAATTTGTATCGTGGTCTTCGAGAAACACAGATGGCATTCCGTAGACCTGTATTTATGGAAAAAGTTATCACCACCTACTTAAGAGCATCAAGCTATGCAGATTCCAAGCAGTGAGATTGACAAGATAACGTTTGCTCTATTCAGCAAAATACCTTGCATCCTTTGCAGTATAACCACAGGCCTTGTTCTTCACTGGTTCATTGTACCACTACTAAGTCACACAACTATGGTAGAACTTTCCCTCTTAACCACCACCCCGCCCCCCCCCTCCCCAATCCATGCTTTGTAATTACTAAGTGAAGAGTTTCCAAATAATGCCTCAGTGGTGTGGTCTGCTCCTGTGAGTTGGGTAGATTCTAAAATATTGTTACTAAATACCCTTCCTTAGATAAATTTTTATGCTTTCAGCTTTTCTGACCCACAAAATTAGAGGTAGTTTCTCTTCCGGATGTGACTGAATTTTTTTCCCTCTCTTACATTTTAATCTCAATTTTCCCTCCATTAAAAGCAATGGACAGAAAATTATAAGGGTGTGTTATTTATTAGTCTGCAGGCTAAAATCAGAAGAATACCTCGATGTCTCTCTGCATTCCCTTTGAGTGGGATAATTTCTTTGTGCCTGCTCTGAAAGCTTCTGAGTTGGAGCCTCTTTTGATAGGAAGCTGCTATCAATGGTTTCGACTTAAGCAGAGCGACCTTTTAAAAATGTTCCAAATGTTTTGCTGTAGATAATCACTGAGAAACGTATCTGTGTTTTTCAGTGTTCTGCTTCAGAGGAACTGGCAGAGACGGAGACGTGGTTGAATTGCATAATCCACGTCTTTGTCAGACCACAAATGGTATTTTTAAATGGAAATACTGAAGATGAGAACTAGGAAATCAATATAACACAAAGGGGAGCGACAAGCTTCTCAAAAAGCATTTGTTTTCATAATTTCTGAAGTTTTACTCATGAAAATAATATTTTAGTCAAGTAATGCTCTTGTAGTCTAACTATATGTCCTGTATAAGCATATTGTGCCATTTATCTTCACATCTCCTCCACATAGCTTTAGCCATGTCCCTTCACAGCATCATAATGTACAAACACACAGAAAGGTGAAGCTCCTGGATAAGATACCAGTTGCTTGCACAGAAATGCACGCACAATGCTGGAGGAGCTCAGCAGGTCAGGCAGCGTCTATGAAGTCGCCCTTTCGGACTGGTGCGCTTTGACAGGACTGGAAATGAAGGGTGCAGGCAGCAATGCCTCACATCTCTCCTCTCAGGAAAACCCACCTGGGTGATCCAGACCCGAATACAGTGGGCCACTTTGGGACCAGTACATTTTGGCCCAAGTGGCTGCCCTAGTTGCCCAAAGCTTTGTGGAAATAGTTAAAAATGTATTGAAAAATGACTAACTACATTTTAAAACTGAATAATAATTATGTATTTAAGTGAAATACGGAATAAATTAGAGCGCTAACAATACTACTACTGTACTATAAAACTGAAGATCCTAATAGTTATTGATCGAGGAATTCATTAAGTGTAAGCTGCTGTGTTCTTTTGATTGACTGTAACTGAACAAAATCAGCGCAGCATACCAAGGTAGTATATGGTAACATATCCATAATTTAATAGTAAATTTAATCTGGACCATGAACCACCCTTGTCACTAACTGCTATTTCTTGTCTGGGTATGATTCCTTCCCCATTCATTCCTTCAGTACCTTTTTCTTTTAAAAAAAAAACATAAACCAAACCTTCTGTCACCACCCTGTCTCCAAATGTTTCTTCTCTGAAGTCCATGCATAATTGTAGCCTTCTAAACTTGTGTCTACTTTGCACTGAACTCTGAATCTCTCCTGCTGGGTATCTGCTTTAGGAACCATAGATCCCGAAATAAAAGCATAATGATATCTTTCAACTACTGCCTACTTATTCCTCCCTGTCACAGTTGCCATCCAGTGCACGTTGACCGCACTAGCCCCGTTTTTCTGACTGCTAGCAAATTTCAAAGTTCAAAGTAAATTTATTATCAAAGTATGTGTGTATAGTTACCGTATACTAACTTGAGATTCAGTTTCTTGCAAGCATTTACAGGAAAATTAAAAATACAGCAGAATTAATGAAAAACTACACAAAGACTGTTGAATAATCAATATGCAGAAGAAGCCAAATTGTGCAAATAAGGAAAAACAGGACCACTTCTGGCTGTTGACCTTGCAATACTTTGACCAGGCCTTTGATCACCTTTTCTAATGTTGCCTGTTGAGTAGTTCGTCTTCACCTGTTTAGATATCTCTGAAGTGCCTTGCTGTTTCTGCTTGCAAAGAGCACTGTATAAATTAGGTTGCTGATATTCTTTTGTTTGGAGACAGAATCTTTGATTGGCATTAAAGTGGTGGATATGGCCCAGGCCATCATGGGTAAAACCCTCTCCACTTTTGAGCTCACTACGTGGAGCATGTTCACAAGAAGTCAGCATCCATTTCCAAGGACCCATTCCACTTTCTCGCTGCTGCCATCAGGAAGAAGGTACAGGAGCCTCAGGACTTGCACCACCAGGTTCAGGAACAGTCATTACCCCACAATCATCAGGCTTTTGAACCAGAGGAGATAACTTCAATCAACTTGCCCCATTGCTGAACTGTTTCCACAACCTATGGACTCACTTTCAAGGGCTCCTTGTCTCATGTTCTTGATATTTATTGCTTATTTATTACTTTTTTAAAATATTTGCTCAGGTAGTTGTCTTTTGTATATTGGTTGCTTGTCCATCCCGTTGGGTGTGGTCTTTCATTGATTCTATTATAGTTATTGGATATATTCAGTATGCCCATGAGAAGATGAATCTCTGGTTTGTATATGTACTTTAATAAATTTTACTTTGAATTTCAGTTAACCTTTAATACAAGTATTAATTTGCCTCTTTCAAAAACAAAGAGGACGCTGTGTATGTTTGGAATGAAACCCATCACTGAAATAATGGAAGGGCCGATAGAAACAGACCTGAGGTCATAGAGAGGATTCGAGCATGAAAATAACACAAAGCGCTAAACTGAAAATTGTCTGGAGGCAAAGGAGCCAGAAAGCCCAAAGCAGGGTCCACACAATCATATAATCAGCTGATGTTGACTCTAACAACATAACCACTCACCTGACCAAGGAACTGGATGACAACCAGGCTTTAGGGAAAAATATATGGAGTTGAAATGAAGAATCCTTTTTCATATTTTCTTATTTTTTCCTTAGCCTATTTAGGAAGAATGCTCTTGACAAACAACAGTTATACAGATCTATTGAACTGAATCGGGCAATGAAGAAAACAGCTTCAAACATCTAACAAAAAATTGTCTGATGTTACAATTTTCAAGAAATAAAACTTAAGTAGCAAATATATTTGGTTATTCAACATTGAAACCTTGTACAAACCAGTTTATCTGTTGCAAAACAATTTGGTATTGTCACGTAGAAGCAGATTTGAGTTTGTAACTAGTAGTTTGAAAAATTATCATTGTCTGGAGGGTCAGAGGTTGAATTAGAAGCGGAAAATTTAGGGCATCTTGAGGCAAATTTCCTTTTGGTTTTATTTATCTATTTATTGAGAATGGTATCAGCCCTTTGAGTCACTCTGCCATTTAATCCCCTGATTTGACTCTAGCCTAATCACAGGACAATTTACAATTACCAATTAACCTACGAACCAGTACATCTTTAGACAGTGGGAGGGAACCAGAGCACCTGGAGGAAATCCACGTGGTCATGGGGAGAATGTACAAACTCCTTACAGGCAGTGGCGGGAGTTGAACCTGGGTCGCTGGTACTGTAAAGCGCTGTGCTAACCACTACGCTACCAGTCCGACCAAATCATATGAATGCATCTTTTTAAAACTATATTTAGTTCAGCTACATTTTATCTTTATATTTTTGCAAGATGCCTGAATGCTACTTTTTGGAAGTCACTGAGAAATAATGAACATTTGAAGTGTTAGAAAAAGAAGGTTGTTGGTTTATTTTGAAAATACTTTCCTGTTATTATGCCTGTGAAGCTTTAATCAGATTTTGACAGATAATATTGGGACTTTGAAGCAAATTCTCGTGTTAATCTTAATGATTAATATTTAATTTATAAAAACAATTGTAATGTTGACTAGATGCAGCAGTGGAGTAAAGTATATTGAAATTTATGAAACAGTTTAAGGAATCAACTAATGTGAGAAAGTGCCACTGTAATGAGTGGTGATCTCTTCTGTGGAACTTCACACAAACTCTGTCAGCTGTTTAGTTATACCAAGAAACTGTTCCAAAGAAAAAGAAATATGAGGGGTGATTGATAAGTTTGTGGCCTAAGGTAGAAGGAGTCAATTTTAGAAAACCCTAGTACATTTATTTTTCCTACATTTACACACTTAGTCCAGCGGTCTAACAAAAGCTGTATAACTCATCTCTTTGTACCTAAGGCCACAAACTTATCAATCACCCCTGCTATGGACCACCTGGAGGTCCAAGACGCTCTCGTTACATGCATATGCAGTTCAGCTCCTTGAGTTATAATGCAGAAAGTTTGAAGTTAAATCTCCTTAGGCCACGAACCTATCAATCACCCTGTTGTGGACTTCTACAAAGAAGGGATCCGTATGCTCCATGCCTGCTGGACTAAGTGTGTACATGTCGGAGGGGATTATGTTGAAAAATAAATGTGCTAGGTTTTTCTAAAATTGACTCCTACCTTAGGCCACGAGCTTATCAATCACCCCTTGTACAGCCAAGTCATTCCCAGGCTAATTTTGTGTTCTTCCCAGCAACCTGTAATTGGAAATCATAGTGGTCAGGAATCAAAACTAAATAAAAACAGAGTGCTGGAAATGATTGTCAGGGAAGGCAACATCAGTGGAGAGAAAATTCGTATTTCACATTCAGGAATTGTGTTAGAGTTTGTGCCAGCAGCTATAAAGTGGTGGAAGGGTGGTATGAGGTAGCTGGGGAGCTTTTGGAATATCAGCATGCAGAGAAGGTAGGAAGTTTGCGATGACTGAGCATGTTAAGCACAATACATGAACTTACTGTCTAATTAAAAGGATGTGATACAGCTTTGGAGCCCACACAGGAAAGATGAAAAACTCAAAACTGATTTGGTTCCTTCTGACATGGTTTCACAAGAGAAATGCTTTCTCTTCACTCTCCCCCTTCCCTCCTTATCCATTCCCCATTCTGGCTCCCCTCTTATCCCTTCTCTTCTCCTTACCTACGCATCACCTCTCTCTGGTTCCCCTCCTCCTCTTCTTTCTCCATGGTCCACTCTCCTTTCCTATCAGATTCATTCTTCAGCCCTTTTCCTTTTCCACCATCACCTCCCAGTTTCTCACTTCATCCTAAATCCCTCATGTAATCTCACCTATCTCCTTAGTGTGCACATCTCCCTCTCCTCCACCTTCTAATTCTAGCTCCTTCCCCCTTCCTTCCAGTCCTGAAGATGGGTCTAGGCCCGAAACATCAACTGTTTATTCACCTCCATAGTTGCTGCCTGACCTGCTGAGTTCCTCCAGCATTTTGTGTGTGAATGCTGGGTCTCCAGCATCTCTTGTGTTCATGGTTTCTTGTTTAAGGGTTTCGAGCAAGAATTGAGAAATGGATTCCTAGTGCAAATCTGAAAAAAAAAACAGGCTGAACAACTCGATGGCCTGCTGCTGATTCCCTTTGCATGTGCTTCCAAAATCTGTTGTGCATGTGGCAAATTTACTGTTTGCAATTGGAATGCAGAAGGTTGGAAAATGTTGCTTCACATTCTTTTCCTTCAACTCACAGTTTTTACTCATTGTAGACAAATCCTTCAAATTGGCAAAACAGAGTTAATGTCCAGAATGGATTGGGAAGAAGGAAAAAATGAGGTGGAACCATTTAAGCATCTCCCTCTTTATAAGAACAATCAAGACACTTGATTCTCCTCTGGTAAGACAGTGGTGTACTTGGATGCAGCTGCTTCTATGGGGCCAACCATTTTTTATGATCGTCAGACCCTGGCTGAGATTAAGAATTTAAAGTACTGCTGGACTACCCCATCAGCAAGTTGCTTGTTGGCAGAGGAACTGAATGAGCTGGACTTGGTGTGGATCGTGCTGCTGCTGTGTCACCTTGACCCCAAGAGTAATGCTGTTTCATTTGGCTGTGTCGATCTGTATTTATGTATGATTGAATGACCATTGAACCTGAACTTGATTCCTGACCATTATCAATTCCAGTTACTGGTTGCTAGGAAGACCATAAAATTAGCCTGGGAATGACTTGGCCATTTTGCTCCGAGCATTGCAAAGCAGCTTGTTTGTTTCACAGTCTATTAATGGTCAGATTTGGAATTTGCTTTCAGATACAAATCAGTGCCCTGTTACTCTGTGACGCAAGATGCTTAAGTTAACTGTGCTGTAAGTCTATGGGACTCGTGACGTTAGCTTACAGAGGGGCTGGCCAAGGTTAGGTTGTCACTTGTAGGGAAGCTTCTGACGTGTCTCGCGAAGCAGAGAGCAGCTGTCCACTTCTGGCATGCTCTTGATCTTCCTGTGAAGTTCCGGAGACACCCTCAGAGTTTGTATCATTTCAGTATATCACAGACTCTGTGCGACCCACGGTAAAAGGTAACTTGCTTCTGAGCCCAGATGCAGATTATACTGGGACAACAGCAGCAAATATTTAACATTTAATTCTAACATTTGAATGCATTCATTCGGTGGCTCTTCTGTCTATGCTGAGAAATTAGGTTTTGGAAATATTCTTCTTAACACATTCTCCCTCAGGATTTTTACATCTTTTGATTACAAATGTGAATGTGATGAATAAATTTACATTTATTCACTACATGAAAATGATTATTTTACACATTATTCTTACTGTTTTGTACAGTTTGTTCCTTAGTCATGGAATATTACATTACAAAAGCAAGCCCTTTGGACCATCTAGACCATGCCGAACCTTTAATCTGCCTAATCCCATCAACTACTCCCATCAATGTACCTATCCAAATTTCTCTTAAATGTTGGTATAGACTCTGCATCCACCAGTTATGCTGGCAGCTCATTCCACACTCCCACCACTCTGAGTGAAGAAATTTCCCCTCATGTTCCATTAAACTTCTCTCCTTTCACTCTTAACCCATGACCTCTAGTCTTACCCAACCTCAATGGAAAAAGCCAGTTTGCAGTTACCATATCTATACCTCCCATAATTTTCTTTCTTTTCTTTTTCAATCTTTTTATTAGTTTCATAAAATATAAACATAACATAATAATAGTACAAAGTTATTGGAAATACATTGTTATAATTAACATGAGTAATTATAGAACCAAATAGTACTTAATTAACAAAACTCCCATTCATATAGGCTACCAATGAATAATACAGAACAAAAAAAAATCTGAACAAAAATCATGAAAAAAGAAAAATAACACAAAACAAAAAGAAAACCATCCAAAAAAAAACTAATCTAAGCAGAATTAATCAACTAAACTAAAAAAAGACCTGGGCTGTTTTAACATCGTAAAAAATGGGAGAAAAGAAAACCTTAGTGTCGACGACTCCGTTCCTCTCAACCAACACTACAGAGAAGTAAAATAAGTTTGGAAATCATAATTTTCTATAACTGTATCAAATCTCCCCTCTATCTTCTACATTCTAGGAAATAAAGCCCTAACCTATTCAACCTTTCCCTATAACTCAGGTCTTCTAGTCCTGGCTAGATCCTTGTAAATTTTCTCTGTACTGTTTCAATTTTAAATCTCTTCTGTAGGTGGGTGACCAAAACTACACACAGTACTCAAAATTAGGCCTCACTAACATTTTGTGCAGTTTCAACATAACATTCCAACTCCTATACTCAATGCATTGATTTACAAATGTCAAAGTGCCAAAGGCTCTCTTTATGACCTTTTCTACTTGCGACAAAACTTTCAAGGAATTATGAATCTGTATTCCTAGATTCCTTTAAACTACTGCACTCCTCAGTGCCGTGCCGAACACTGTGTAAGACAGTGTTGTCCTCCTGGTTGGTCCTCCCAAAGTGCAACACCTCACACTTGCCTGTTTTATATTCTATCTGCCATTTTTCCATTTGGTCCAGATCCCCCTGTGAACTTTGTTATTCTTCCTCGGTCCACTACACCCCCAATATTGGTGTCATCCGCGGATTTGTTGATCCAGTTTACCACATTACTATCAAGATCGTTGATGTAGAAGATAAGCAACAGTGGAACCAGCACCGATCCCTGTGGAGCTCCACAGGCCTCCAGTCTGTCAACCATGTACTACCACTCTCCGGCTTTTCCAGCAAAGCCTATGTCTAATCCAATTTACTACCTCTTCTTGAATGCTGAGTGACTGAACCTCCTTGACCAACCTCCCATGTGGAACCTTGTCAAAAGCCTTGCTAAAGTTCATGTAGATAACACCCACTGCCCTGCCTTCATCAACTTTCCAGGTAACTTCTTCAGAGTTTGGTTAGACACAACCTACCATGTACAAATCCATGATAACTATCCCCAGTCAGTCCCTGTTTATCCAAATATTCATATATCTGGTCCCTTAGAATACCTTCCCATAACTTTCCCAATACCCAGGCTCACTGACCTAAACTTGCATGGCATTTTCTTAGAGCCTTTCTTAAACAACGGAGCTATCCTCCAATACTCTGGTACCTCACTCATGGCTAAAGATGTTTTAAATAACTCTTCTAGAGCCCCTGCAATTCCTGGACTAGTTTCCCAGTGGGTCTGAGGGAATATCTTCTGAGGCTTTGGGGATTTATCCACATGAATTTGCCTCAAGACAGCAAACAACACCTCTTCTGTCATCAACAGAAAAAAGCCCTTTCGTGTCAAAGTGAAAACAGATCTTTAAAAAAGTGATCTAAATTACTTACAAATATAAAATGCAAAGTAATTGTTTGCATGTGTATTCACCCCCTTCAAGTCAGTATTTAATAGATGCAACTTTGGCAGCAATTACAGTCTTGAGTCTGTGTGGATAGGTCTCATATCAGCTTTGCAGATCTGGACACTGCAATTTTTCCCCATTCTTCTTTACAAAACTGCTCAAGCTCTGTCAGATTGCATGAAGATTGTGAGTGAACAGCCCTCTTCAAGTCCAGCCAGAAATTTTCAATTGGATTGAGGACTTGACCACTCCAGGACATTAACTTTGTTGTTTTTAAGCCATTCCTGTGTAGCTTTAGCTTTATGCTTGGGGTCATTGTCTTGCTGGAAAACAAATCTCCCAAGTCGCAGTTCCATTGCAGACTGCGCTCGGTTTTCCAACAGACTTCCCTGAATTTAGATGCATTCATTTACCTTCTACCTTCACAAGCCTTCCAGGGCCTGCTGCAGTGAAGCATCCCCACAACATGATGCAGCCAGTGCCATGTTTAGTCCGATGGCCAAAGAGCTCAATCTTGATTTCATCAGACCATAGAATCTTCTACTGACTTCAGAGTCTCTCAAATGCATCTGGCACACACTATCTGAGATTTGATGTGAGTTTTTTTTTCACGGTGGCTTCCTCTTTGCCACTGTCCCATTAAGCTGTGACTGGTAAAGCACCTAGGCAACAGTTGTTGTATGCGCTGTCTCTCCCATCTCAGCCACTGAAGCTTGTAACGCCTGCAGAGTTGTCGTGGGTCTCTTGGTGGCCTCCCTCACTAGTTCTCTTCTTGCATGGTCACTCAGTTTTTGAAGACATCTTCTCTAGGTAGATTTACAACTGTGCTACATTCTTTCCTTTTCTTGGTGATTGACTTAACTGTACTCAAATGAATATTCAGTTACTTGGAAATTTTCTTGTATCTATCTCCTGACCTGTGCTTTTCAATAAACTTTTCGCAGAGTTGCTTGGAGTGTTTTTTTTTTTGTCTTCATGGTGTAGTTTTTGCCAGGATACTGACTCACCAGCAGTTGGGCCATCCAGATGCAGGTGTATTTTCACTACAGTCAATTGAAACACCTTGACTGCATACAGGTCTCCAAAAACAGATCTCCATTTAAGTAATTATGTGACTTCTAAAACCAATTAGCTAGACCAGTGATGATTGGGTGTGTCATATTAAAGGGGATGAATACCTGTATAATCAACTATTTTGTGTTTTATATTTGTAATTAATTTAGATCACATTGTAGAGATCTGTTTTCACTTTGACACGAACACATTTTTTTCTGTTCAGTGTCAAAAAAAGCAAAATTAAATCCACCATAAAGCAAGAAAACATGAAAACTTCCAAGGGGGGTGGTGAGTACTTTTTATAGACACTGTATATAGCTAGGGTGCCTGAGACTTTTGCACAGTGCCGTATTTATCAAGTGGAGTGGAGAGTGAGTTTTTAAACCTGGGGGGTGGGAACAGCAAAGGCGGAGCACTGAGGGAAGGGGTGTGGCACAGGTGGCAGAGAAGGAATGCCAAGGCAGAGGGTGGCATGGGTGCAGATGCACCCAGCCCTGTGACACAAGGCCAGGTCATTTGCTTCCAAACATTTGGTTTATTGATCATTACAGGATATCTTTCTGGTGCTTCCCACTTCCTTCCTCTTTTCCCAACCATGATTCCCCTCCCCCTGCCCCCTTCCCACTCTCAGTCATAGCCATAGTCATACTTTATTGATCCCAAGGGAAATTGGTCCGCAATAGAACCCCATATCAGAATCAGGTATATCATCAATCATGTGTCATGAAATTTTTTTTTTGCGGTAGCATGCAGTGCAATGCATAAAATTACTACTGTACTGTGCAAAAGTCTTGGGCACTGTATATATGTGTTGTACTCCACTATTACCTGACAGCACTGTACAAAAGACTTGGGGGTGTGTGCGTGTGTGTGTATACATGACTTTTGTGAAGTACTGTATGTGTCATGTAATTTGTTCTGTGGCAGAAGTACAGTGCAAGGAAAAGAATTATAAGAAATTATAATATTAAGTAAATAAATAGCATGAAATTTTAATATTGAGGTAGTGTTTATGGGTTTGTGGACCATTCATGAACCCTTAAATGGTGCCAGAGGGGAAGAAATGTTCCCTAAGCATTGAGTGTAGGTCCTCAGGCACTTGTAGCACCTTCCCGATGGTCATAATGAGAAGAGACTATGTCAGGGATGGAGGGTCCTTAATGATGGGCACATCCTCCTGAGGCACCACCATCTGAAGATCTCCTTGATGGTGGGGAAGTTTGTGCCTGGGATGGAGTGGCAGAGACTACATCCCCTTGCAGTCTCATTCATTTCTGCACATTAGAACAGGGGTCCCCAACCTTTTTAGCACCGCGGACCGGTTTAATATTGACAATATTCTTGCGGACCAGCCGACCGGTGGGGGGGGGGGGGGGGGGGCGTTGTTCAAGTAGGGTTAAACTCACCTCAGCATGTCTTTTACAGTTAGGGTTGCCAACTTTCTCACTCCCAAATAAGGGACAAAAGTAGCAGTCAAATCCCGGGACACTTTACCCCAGGGAAAACTACCATGACCATGAAGCCTTGCGTGGGCACCTGTGCACGCATGCGTGATGTGCGCATGAGCGTATGTGCCAATTTTCTTTTCCCCCCCCCCCACAAATCGGTTTTGCCTTCATCTTCCCAACTATACTGTACATACTTTATTTCTACTTTATATAGGCTGTGTATTTATCATATCATTCCTGCTTTTACAAAATGTTAGTGTTATTTATTTTCGGCTTTATGTGTTACTTGGTATGATTTGTTAGGTTATTTTTTGAGTCTGGGGACGCTCAAAAAATTTTTCCCATATAAATTAATGGTAATTGTTTCTTCGCTTCACGCCATTTCAGCACAAAAGGCTTCATAGGAACGCTCTACCTTAGCGGGGGAAATACGGGACAAACCAATTTAGCCCAATATACGGGATGTCCCGGCAAATATGGGACAGTTGGCAACCCTATGTTCAAGTTCAATGGTGCGTGAGAGGGAATGAGGAAAGGTGCAGCTAACTCATATGTTTACTTACGGCCTGGTAGCACGTGCTTTGTGGCCCGGTAGTTGGAGACCGCTGCATTAGAATATCCATATCAAGTGGTGATGTAACCTGTCAGAATGTTCTTCTCCATGCATCCATGGAAATCTCCTAGCCTTTGGCGACCTACCAAATCTCAAACACCTAATCAAAGTCAAAGTTAATTTATTGTCAATGCACATAAGTGTTGCTATACACTTCCTTGAGATTCATTTTCTTGCAGGCATTTACAGGAAAATGAAGAAATACAGTAGAATTTATGAAAAAACTATACAGTAAGACTGACAAACAACCGTTGTGCAAAAGGAGACAAGCTGTGCAAATTAAACAATAAATAATATTGGGAACATCAGTTGTAGAGTTCTTAAAAAGTTCGTTTGTAGATTGTGGAGTCATTTCATAGTTGTGGTGAGTGAAGTTATCCATGTCGGTTCAAGAGTCTGATGGTTGAAAAGTGATAACTGTTCCTGAACCTGGTGGTGTGGCACCTAAGGCCTGATTGTAATGGTGATGCTTTTGATTTTGATGGTTTATGCCCCAACAGCATCATAACTAAGGTAATTTTAATTAACTAATTTTACATCAGTAACTTTAAGTTGAGAGGTAACACCTGCTTTCCTCATCAAGGTTCTGAGGATTTCCAAATCACTGGGTGATTCATTGTTGCAGTAACTGCATTGACATTACAGATGTCCATTCCATGCATAGATGCATCACTCACATTCCATGTTCTCTCTCTGTGGTATGCACACTTGGAAGTGCCAATCGCACGTCTTGACTGCTTTCACGCTCGATTTCATTTGCACAGTGAACATAAACAGGCACAAGACTGATTTTCTAAACCATGTTGTTTAGCAAATGTAACTCAATAGTTCTTTGCCTTCCAATGGGATTTCTGATTGCTTGGGTAAGTAATTGCAATGCCTAGGTGTCAGTTAATTCCCTTGGATATGAGATTCAGCAATTAATTCCATTCTGGATTTCAATGTATATTCACCAGACCACACGCAAACACTGAACCCGCTGGATTATAAAAGGCAGTTGTGGATGAAGTTGGAGATGTGTATTTAATGATGCAGTATCTGAGAGTTTTCACTAGAAGGAAGAAAGTAAATGTATTCCAAGTTAAATTTTTAAAAAATGAAGTAATAAGAGAAAATGCTGAGGGGGAAATAACCCTACAGGTCAGGCAGCATCACCAGAAAGAGAAACAGCTCATGTTCCAAGTCAAAACCTTAAATATTAATAATTTTTCTTCCCATAAAAGCCTCTATACAGTACTCAGTTTGATGAATGCCAGAGTGCTGAAAAGATTTTTCAGCATTCTGTCTACCTGTGATTCCACTTTGAGAGAACTATGTGCTTTGCACTTCCAAGTCTGTCTGTTCTGTAATACTCCGTAGAGCCTGACCATTTACCGTGGAAGTCGGTCAGGCCCAGAGATGCTAAGACATCCAGCAGCAACTCTACTGTAATGTGGACATCTCCAAGGTGTTGAAGATGTATTTTGTCTTAATTTTTAGACAGCACTCGCTTGAAGTATAGGGGTTATGAAGATATATGGTATTGAAAGCGAGCAAAGGCCAGGTAATGAGGTAGGAAGGGAAAGAAATCATGGGACGTAAACAGAACATCTTGGGGCTACAAGAAGTCTTGATGGGCATCTGCTGAAAATGATTGCTTGCCAGCTGTAAATAAAATCAGAATCAGTATCAAATCAATCAGGTTATTATCTCTGACGTCTGTCATGAAGCTTGTGGCTTTATATCAGCAGTACATTGCAATACATAAAATACCCTATAAACTACGGTAAGGAATATATATTTTACACCCTCCTTACCTCCCCGTGGTTAGTTGAGTTACTGTTGCCTTCCTGTCAGCTTCAACCAATCTGGCCATTATGCTCTGACGCCTCTCTCATTAACATAATGTTTTCGCCCACAGAACTACCGCTTGATTATTTTTGTTTATCACATCATTCTCAGTAAACACTAGAGACTGTTGTGTGTGAAAATCTCAGGAAATCAGTTTCTGAGATACTCAAGCCACCCTGTCTGGCACCAACAAACATTCCACGGTCCAAGTCACTTCGATCACATTTCATTCCCATTCTGATGTTTGGTCTGAACAACAACTGAACTGCGACCATGTCTGCATGCTTTTATGCATTGAGTTGCTGCCACTGATTGGCTGATTAGATATTTGCATTTACAAGCAGGTGAACCTAATACAGTGGCCTCTGAGTGTACACATACTTTGATAATAATTTTACTTTGAACTGAATTTATTACTACTTTTCTATTTCTGCCCTGGTTACGGAAGCAAGGCAAAGCTGATAGAGGTTACAATTTATTCACTGATGATAGCGATTAATTTGGCAATCTATATCAATAAAATACACACACATACATTGGCTTGTAGAAGTCTTCAGCCTCCACCTCTTTGTTCACAATAAATGAGTATTCCAACCAGAGATTTTGATCAATTTAACTGAGAGTTTTAAATTTATGAATGACATGCTTATGAATCGTGGTAGAGCCCAAGGAAGAAAAACAGGGAAAATTGTAAAGCGTGGAAAAACTAAGCAATCAAAAACTGAATTGTCAGCCGTTCAAAAATATTCATCCCATTTTGCTCAGTACTTAGTTGAACCACCTCTCTCGGCTATCACAGCCAGTAATCTTTTTGGATAAGTGTCTGTTAGTTTTGCACAACGTGATGGAGCAAAGTTTGCCCACTCTTCTGTGCAAAACTGCTCAAGCTGTGCCAGGTTAGTTGGAGAGCGGTGATGGACAGCAATGGCGAGGTCTTGCAAGTGATGTTCAATTGCATTAAGGCCAGTGAAGGGCATGTTGTTTGAGGAAAAAGTGCACAGATCCCAAGAGGTAGTGATAGGTCTGTACAAACTACAGATCTGCACAGCTGAAGAATCAAATTGTGATCCCAGGAAGATACCAAGGATACCTGCCATTTGGCACCAACAAGAAAGAATAGAACACTTGGTGCTTCTCCATACCACTGGAGGCCAAGCTCCATGAGGGGAAGATGGTCCAAAGTCCAGAAAGAAGCACGTAAGAATGATTTTGCTACAAAGACCTAGACTAGCACAACAGTGGGTGGGGGAGGGAATTTTTGAGGAAGGACAAGCGAGCAAATGATAAAGGACTTTTTGTGAGATTCAACGGTGCTGGCGGGATGGGTGGACTTTTTTTTTTGTTTTCTAATCTTGAGTATTTCCACACTTCTGTCATGTTTTAGGATGTTTAGAAAGTCCCAAGTAGGCAACCAGTTTGTGTGATGGGTGTATTCTACCATTGTTAGCAGTAACAAGTACTTGTTTTGAAGTAATGGTTTGCAACTATGTAGCTGGTAACCACACCTTCACCTCGGGCTCGGGTTGGACACTACTGTTTTGAGAGCCATGAATCAGTTTGCTAGGTGGGGTGACTTTTAGAATTATGGATCACCTGCACTGACTCTGGGCCCGCTATTATAAGACTATTAAATGCCTCTCTAGTACAACAAGATGAGCTCGACTTCACAATCTACCTTGTTATGATATTTTCCTTTATCGTTCACCTGCACAGCTCTTTCTCTGCACCTGTTGGCTTTTATTCCACATTCTGTTACTGTTTTACCTTGTTCTACCTCAATGGGCACGAGGCCAAGTGGTTAAGGCATTGGACTAGCTACCTGAAGGTCGTGAGTTCGAGCCCCAGTCGAGGGAACATGTTGTGTCCTTGAGTAAGACACTTAATCACACATTGCTCTGCAGAGACACCTGTGCCAAGCTGTATGGGTCCTAATGCCCTTCCCTTGGACAACATTGGTGTCGTGGAGAGGGGAGACTTGCAGCATGGTCAACTGCTGGTCTTCTATACAACCTTGTCCAGGCCTGCGCCCTGGAGAGTGAAGACTTTCCAGGTGCAGGTCCATTGTCTTGCAAGACTAACAGATGCCTTTTCTTTTTACCTCAATGCATTGTGTAATTATTTGATCTGTTTGAACAGTGTGCAAAAAGCAGGCTTTTCACTCTATAAAGCAGGGGTTCTCTACCTACCATTGGCAGAGGGGTTGGTGCACCCCAGTATAAAGCTATAAGACATAGGAGCAGAATTAGGCCAATCAGTCCCTCGAGTTTGCTCCACCATTCCATCATAGCTAATTTATATTCCCTCTTGACCCCATTCTCCTGCTTTCTCCCTGTAACCTTTGACATCTTTACTAGTCTATAACATGTAAATCTCCACCTTAAGTATACCTAATAGTCTCCATAGCTGTCTGTGGCATTAAATTTCACCCACTCACCTCCAGCTGGCTAAAGAAATTCTTCCTTGTATTTGTTCTAAAGGTACATCAGTGTGTTCTAGGCTGTGCTCTCTGGTCCTAGAGTCTTCCCCTCCCCCCTAACTATGTATCTTTGTCCATGTGACTTTAATGTTCCAATCCCAGTTCTACTTATCTGATGTCAAAGTTCAAAGTAAAGTTATCGAAGTACATGTATGTCACTCTATACTACCCTGGGGTTCATTTTCTTCCAGGCACTTACAGGAAAAGAAAGAACCATAGAACATTACAGCACAGAAACAGGCCTTTTGGCCCTTCTTGGCTGTGCCAAACCACTTTTCTGCCTGGTCCCACTGACCTGCACCTGGACCATATCCCTCCATACACCTCCCATCCATGTACCTGTCCCAAGTTTTTCTTGAAAAAGTGTGTTTATGAAAAACTATACACAAAGACTGACAAACAATCAATGTGCAAATGAATAATTGTGCAAATAAAAAAGAAATAATAATGCTAAGAGCATGTGTTGTAGAGACTTTGAAAGTGAGTCTGCCGATTGTGGAACGTGCTACCACAGACGCATGGAGAAACACGCAGAGACCATTGGAACAGTAGCATTGTGGTTGGCACGATGCTGTTACAGCTCGGGGTGTCAGAGTTCAATTCTGGCATCCTCTGTAAGGAGTTTGTTCGTCCTCCCATTTGAATGCGACCTGTATTTTCCAGGTGCTCTGGTTTCCTCCTGTGGTCCAAAGGCATACCGGTTAGTAGGTTTATTGTCTTGTGATTAGGCCAGGGTTAAATCGGGGGTTGCTAGTGGCACTAGTAGACGCTGGAATTTCAAGCAACACATAAAAGTTGCTGGTGAACGCAGCAGGCCAGGCAGCATCTCTAGGAAGAGGTACAGTCGACGTTTCGGGCCGAGACCCTTCGTCAGGACTAACTGAAAGAAGAGCTAGTAAGAGATTTGAAAGTGGGAGGGGGAGGGGGAGATCCAAAATGATAGGAGAAGACAGGAGGGGGAGGGATGGAGCCAAGAGCTGGACAGTTGATTCTTCTTTCAGTTAGTCCTGACGAAGGGTCTCGGCCCGAAACGTCAACTGTACCTCTTCCTAGAGATGCTGCCTGGCCTGCTGCGTCCACGAGCAACTTTTATGTGTGAGGCCTATTTCTCGCTTTGTCTCTGAATAAATAAAAAAAAAAATAATTTATTGTAATTATGAAAAAGTAGCAGTGACATTCACTTCAGTAAACCCATTCAAATAACATGCACAGCTCTATTCCTCTCAGTAGCATTTAATTGTTTTAGAAATATATATTTTCAAGTCAAATTATATCTTAATACTTTTGTTCATTTCTCCCTTCTCCCTAAAACTTTAGGCTGGGGTTGAATAGGTGAGTTGCTGGGCTGTGCATCTCATTGGCCACAAGGGCCTGTTTTGTGCTGTGTCTCTAAGTACAATAACAAGAGAAATCCGTTTTCAACCCTTTGAGTCTGTTCTGCCTTTCTATAACTGATCAACCTCTTAATTTTCCCTCCACCCAGAACCCTAGAAAATTCTTCTGTTTAGAAATCCATTACCCGCCTATAGAGATGAAAACACAAAGTGCTAGAGGAACTCAAAGGTCAGGCAACATCTATGGAAACAAATACATATAGTTGATGAAAGGCCTCGGCCCGAAACAACAGGACTGGGAAGGAGGTGGGAAAGGTGCCAGAATAAAAAAAATGTGAGAGAAGGAGTATAGCTAGAAGGTGATGTGAATTTAGGAAGCTAGGGAGGAAGGAATCTGAGAGGAGAGTGGACCATAGGAAAAAGGGAAGGAAGAGGGGACCCAGCAGGAAGTGACAGGCAGGTGAGAAGACGTAAGAGGCCGGAGTGGGGAATAGAGAAGGGGGGGTCTAACCGTAAGGAAAAATTGGCACAAGTGTGTGGCTACGCAGTAACTGAAATGCTTCCGTGCACGTAACTTCTGTTGCCATGCAGCTGGAATTTTCTGTCATTTAAAGTGTCGAAGTTTTGTGGCCATTTTAAAAAAAAAAAATAAATTCCTGTTCAGAGCATTGGTTGGTCCACACAGTTGTAAAAAAAAATTAAAGGGAACATTGCTGCACAGTAAACCTACTAACCATACCTTGTACATTCTCATCCAAATGGCTGATATAGAATCGTTACAGGCAAATTTCGTGGCTGCATTATTTTACTGCGGGGCCTAGAATGATGCAACATTTTTCCCGATGATGCACGCGCAAGAATGGAGGTGGCAGGGCTGCATCCACCTGGGCACCTGCCCACTGGTACCAGTAGCATGGCCTCATGGGAAAGCTCAACACAGATGGCATAAATCAGAGAAAGGAAGGCCTCTCCCATTTGTGAAGACAAAGATGACAGCAATACCTAGAACTCCGGTCAGGATTCGAAATAGATTGATAGCTTGGGTCTTATCGAATCACAGAGCACTACAGGAAAGAATCAGGCCCTTTGCCCCTCTAGTCTAGGCTGAACCTATGCCTGGATCATAGTCAGAAGATTGCTGACATCCCACCTCTCCTGGAAGTTCCAGGAGACTTGTGCCTATTGATAGTGGCTCCCTAATGCCTGCAAATTATATACAATATACCGGAAATTGATTTTTTTTGACAGCGAGAGAGAGAGATGGCAGAATGTTCCTAAAAAAAAGAAAATATAAAACGTACGTCACCCCAGACTACACTAAAGTGTACCCCTGCCTAATAGAGGTAAATAATAATGACTGTTGCTCGCTGCACTGTTTGCAACAGTGACTTTTCTATTGCCTATGGTGGGTTAAGACTGTAAAAGACATGTTGAGGTGAGTTTAACAGGTGTCATTCGATCATTAGCGTAGCTAATGTTATTTTAATTAGCTGGCTAGCTGCTAAGGAGCTACTCTATTGCAGACATCCCACCTCTCCCAGAAGTTCCGGGAGTCTCTCGCAAATTGATGGTGCTACCTTCCTGAAATGAGTTTTTGCAGAGATTGGGAACATTACAGAAACCAGCAAAGAATAATACAATAGAAGGGGAAATAGATTATAAGAGTAAACCAGCATGAAATGTAAGAATGGACAGAGATTTTACAAATATAAACAAGGGAAGAGCTTAAACAAAGTAAATAAATGAGGCTGGAGCACTAATACTGGGAAATCAAACAAAACCATAGGGACATTGAAGGAATATTTTGCTTGTCTCCATGGTAAATGACCCTAGAGCATTCCAGTGACCATAAACAAATATATTTGGGAGGCAAAAGAGAGGATAAAAGTTAAAATTTAATATT
Source organism: Mobula birostris (assembly GCF_030028105.1). Taxonomy (NCBI): domain Eukaryota; kingdom Metazoa; phylum Chordata; class Chondrichthyes; order Myliobatiformes; family Myliobatidae; genus Mobula; species Mobula birostris. Next base: position 15,800,263 of record NC_092370.1, read on the forward strand.
GCAGGGCAAAAGACAGTAGGGAAACTAGGAGAACTATAGGCTGACTAAAGTCCTACACCTGAAGGCCTTGTACCTTGGGTCTTAAAATAAGTGGCTGCAGTGAAAGTGGATGGCCTGGCTGTGTGACCTTCAAAGGTCATCTTGATTCTGGAAAAGACCCATGGGCAGAAAAAAATGAAAAAGTAACACCTTTCCTGAAGAAAACAGATGCTAAAAGTAGGGAAGTCCTGTGTGTCAATTTCGGGACAATGTTTGATTTCAACTGGAGCCAGTAGGCGATTGTGTTCCTATATACCTGCTGTCCTTATCCAGTTTGGCATAAAGAGCAGCATGTTGCAGGGCGCTGTTGCAATGACCTGGTCAAGTAACTGTCACGATTCTGAAGATGATACTCACTGTGGTCACTGTGTAAGGAAATGAATTTTGAGTGTAGTCCTTGATTAGTCATGAACCCATGGTCTCATTTTCAAGGACTCTGCAACTCCTGCAGTCAGACATGCCTGCCTGTCTGTCTCTGTCTATCTAATCTTAATTTATCTAATCTATCTAGCTCACATTGGTTGTTCGTCAGTCTTTGTAGTCTTTCTTTGGTTCTATTGTATTTCTTTGTTCTACTGTGAATGCCTGCAGGAAAATGAATCTTAAGGTTGTATATGGTAACATAAGCAGTTTGAGAATAGACTTACTCTGAAAGTAGTTTCTCCCTACACTGTCCCACCTCTTACATGTTTCTGCCTTATAAGTTTCTCTCATTGCTATGTCTTGATCTCCCCAATTCCTCTTTTTCTGGAGAATTGCAAAATTTTGTCTGCTGCCACTGAGCGCTCCTTGGTTGTTTTTAAGAGGTGCTATACAAATGCATTTTGTAGTTGCCAGTTGAGAGAACAGGTTGGGTGCCTTTAGTTATGGGATTGAAGTCTGTGGGGCTTCCCCAACCTATTACATCCTGAGTAACACACACCAATGGTGGAGGAACTGAGCAATTCAGCCAGCATCTATGTAGAGTGGGGGGGTTTCTCAACCTGAGGTCCATGACCCCTCTGTTAATGATAAGGGTCTATGGGATAAAAATGTTGGGAACCTCTGATGTAGAGGAATATACAGGTAGCATTTTAGGGCGAGACCCTTCCTTTCCAGTCCTGATGTAGAGTTTTGGCTTGAAACATCAACTCTATTCCTTTCTGTAGGTGCTGTCTGATGTCCTAAGTTCCTCCAGCATTTTGTGTGTGTTACTCTGGATTTCCAGCATTTGTAGAATCTCTTGTGATCAGTACCAACCAGACCCTTAGTTCAATGCTTCTCCAAACTAATAGACGTAAATTTGGAAAAGCCCCAACAGCAAGCACTTGCCGTGGAGAGGTGCACAGAATATTTTGTGAGTGTGAATACTTCTCCAGGAAATGCCTCTCACACTCCTCCCATACAGACATATAGGGGTTTTATCAGGGCTGGTGAGACAACTGAGGTAGCTCAGCTGACACTTAAGATTGTGACTTATGGTCTATGAATCATTCATTTGGTGAGCTGTGTAATTGAGAAATCCGCCCTTACTTTCTGCTGTTCAAAAGGAAATGATGCCGACTGATATGGAGATTCTGTTTGTTGGTTTCCATAGCAGTCTTGTGTGAAACAGACTTTAAACATACTGTAGTTGGGAAGAAAAAAAATACATCCAGTTTAGATGCAATTCAGAAATAAAGTTTAAAAAAATGTTTCACAGTCTGAAGGAAGGCTTTCAATTGGCAAGTGCAAAGTTGGAGTGTTAAATTAATAACTGCACCGTGTTCTTTTACTCTGTGTATTTTCAGATTTGAATTTGAACTTCTGAGGAGAGGAGTATCTTTGTTTAATGATGAAGATCTAAAAGTATTATTTCTTCCTGGTTCAGCCGTGGTTCTTGCCTTTGTGGGTTTAAGTATGCTGAGATTCCAGTGCACGGCTGAGGGAGTGCCAGATCACTTGGGGCTCTGTCTTTCAATCAGACCAAACTAATTTATCTGCCTGTTTTTCTCCTGGATGTTAAAAATTCTATTGAACTTCCCTTGGAAGAGAGCAGGGGAGATGTCCCTGGTGTCTTGCCCGCTATTTATCCCTCACAGATTATCTGGTCGTTATCACGAGGAGCTGCTTTGTGTGAATTTGGCTGCTTTGAGCCTGTTGCCACTTCCATTTACTGGAAAGTCCTGGGGTCGTGCAGGACTCCTTTCCCTTTCGTTCTGAATCTGGGAAATAGAACAGATTGAAGAGTTGGAATTGGCTTGTTATTATCACAAGTAGGAAATGCAGTAAAAAGCCTGTCTTGCATATTGTTCATACAGATCGAATGATTGAGCATTGGGGTAGTACAAGCTAAAGCAGTAACAATGCAGAATAAGAGTACTGCAGCTATGTTTCGTTATACAGTACATGTGATAAATAAATTATACCTAGAAGTGCAGTAGAGTCACTGAGAATTACAGAACAGAATCAGGCCCTTCAGCCCAACTACTCTGTGCTGAACTATTATATACCCAGTCCCATTGACCTGCGCCTGGACCATACCTCTCCCATCTGTGCTCTTGTCCAAACTTCTCTTGAATGTTGAAATCAAACTCATAACCACCACTTCCACTGGCAGCTTATTCCACATTCTCACCACCCTCGGAGTGAAGAAGTTATATTCCCCTTAAACATTTCATCTCTCACCCTTAACCCATGACCTCTATTTCTAGGCTCCTCCAACCTCAGTGGAAAAAGCCTGCTTGCATTTACCTTATGTATACCCCTCAGAATTTTGTATACCTCTATCAAATCTCCCCTCAGTCTTCTACAGTCAATGGAATAAAGTCCTAGCCTATTCAATCTTTCCCTATAGATCCTCAAGACCTGGCAACGTCCTTGTAAGTTTTCTCTGTACTCTTTCAATCTTAATGATATCTTGCTTTGTCGGTAGGTGACCAGAACTGCACTGAATACTCCAAATTAGGCCTCACCAACATCTTGTACAATTTCAACATAACATCCCAACTGCTGTACTCAGTACTTTGATTTATCTCGTATAAAAACATCTGACAGCAAAGCAGCAAACTAATACCATGTCAATATATTCTAATAGGTTTGGGTGACATGCCTCTTTTTAAGAATCTTTTGTTTACTTTTGGTGTACCGTTGAAGCTGTGTTGGCAAGTTCATAAGATTATCTTTTTACAATCCTGTACCATTATTAAGTAGGAGGACTGTAGATCTTAAAATGTGTTCCTGGATTCTGTTTACTTTTTTTTGCTGTTTTCGGGCGGTTTAATCGAGGCGATCGACGGGGCGCTTCAGTGAAGCGTTGGCTAGCGATGCAGTGCCGAACTGAACAAAACCGATCGCTTCTGGCTTGATTGATATTCTGTGTGTTGTTCGCTCGCTTTTTGGGGTCTGTGCAATTTGGGTGTTTGAAGTTTTCTTAAGCGGGTCCCGTGGTGTTTCTTTGTTTCATGGCTGCGTATGGGAGGACGACTGTCAGTTGTACTTTGTATACATACTTTGAATCTTTAAAATAAAGTGGAAGTTAAAAGGGTTCTGATTTTTATTATAAAAATGACCATTCTCTGGAGCATAACTGCACTGATTTTTTTTGAATTGAATAAAGCTTGTTTTGATAAAGAGTTGGAGCACAAAAATAAGGTGCACCCTTAACTCACCTACACTTATGTTAGCATGATATAAGTTGGAGCAATTTTACTTGAGTACTGTAGATTTTCTGTTGAGATATTGTACTTAAGCGTGAAGATTAAGTATTGGCTTCAAGAGCAGGTGGATGGTAGGTGATGTGGAAATTGGAGCAGGCTATGCAGATGTTCTCTGATGCTGTTTCAAAGCATATATGGACCTTGCTCTACATGTCCATTGAATAGCTGTGAATAGACAACTTAAAAAAAGTATTTTAAACTGAGAAGTTAAAGTGTGTCTTCATGAATTCTCATTGCCTGTCAACCAATTAAGTATTCTGCAACTATTGAAATGAATATAGACTAGACATAAGATTACTTGAATGCACCAGAGGTTCACAACAGGCCAAAAGATGTATGACCAGATTTCTTATATTAGTTAAGTTGCTTTAATTCACCATAAGACAGAGGAGCAGAATTAGGCCATTCGGCCCGTTGAGCCAGCTCCAGCATTTGATCATGACTAAATTATTTTCCCCATCAACCCCATTCTCGTCTTCTCCCTGTAACCTTTGATGCCCTTACTAATCAAGAACCTATCAACCTCCATTTTGAATATGCCCAATAACTTGGCCTCCTCAGCCGTCTATGGTATTAGCATATTGGCGAGCACTTTCCCGTTCCTCTTCCACCATCATTTGGTTTCATAACCAACTGTAGGAGAACTTGATATAATGTCCCAAATGTAGCGTGTTGGACAAGAGTGACAGCCAAGGTTTTATACTTGTAGTTCTCGATGGAATTCTAACCCTCGTCTTCTAACTGGCACCACTGAGCCAACATTAACTCTAGCTGAAAGTGAAGTGGGTGGATGAAGTGGGTGGAGGGCAAGAAACAATGAGCACTTGTTGGAGGGCCACCAAGCCGAATGCTTCAAAAGCACATTGCCAGGGCCATGACTGGTTCCAATTTATATAAATGACTTGATTCGGAAACTCGATGCAAAGTGGTCAAGTTTCAGCTGATACCAGACAAAGAGCGCCGCTGCAGTCAGAAATGGTAGTTAATAACGAGAGAGAAAGAGAGTTGGACAGGATGAAGTGTAAAGTAGCCAAGTGCAAGTGTTACATATAGGAAAGATAAATAGATGACATACGTGCTCTACGATTCGTGTTGAAATGGTGAGTGATGAAGCTGAAAGATACCTTAGAGTTTCAGCCAAATATTGGCAGGCAAGGCAGGTTGATCCGTAAAGCCAACAGTATGTCAAAGTAGAATTTATTATCAACGTTTGTCTGTGTTAACATATACTACTTGAGATTCAGTTTTTTGTAGGCATTTACAGAGAATTAAAGAAATACATTAGAATTTATGAAAAACTATACGTAAAGGCAAATAACCAATGTGCAAAAGACGACATTTTGCAAATAAAAAGAACTGAGAGCATGAGTTGTAGAGTCCTTGAAAAAGAGTCTGTAGGTTGTAGAATCAGTTCAGAGCCAAGGTGATTGAAGATAACCACATCAACTGAGGAGCCTGATGGCGTAGGGTAACCACTCCTAAACCCAGCGGTATGGGATGAAATTAAGACAAAACACTGGAGAAACTCAGCAGGCCAGGCAACATCTATGGAAAACGGTAAACAGTCAACGTTTTGGGTTGAGACCCTTAATCAGGCCCTGAATGAGGGTCTCAGCCCAGAATGTCGACTATTGATTCTTTGCTATATTTGCTGCCTGGCCTGCCGAATTCCTCCGGCATTTTGTGTCTATTGCTTTTGCTTTCCAACATCTGCTGACTTTCTCATGGTGTGGGACCAAAGCTGCCTTTACCCTCCTGCCTGGTGGTTGTGCCGTGAAGAGGACATGGCCTGAACGATGGTTGCTGCTTTCTTGTGGGTCTGAATTATATAAATAGTAGATTTTTGAGTCAGATATGGAAGATTTCACCTTTTACAGCAGCGTTGTCAGTGTTCAGCCTCTGTACCATATTGTGTGTCAAGCAAATGAGAAACATTTGGTGTTGGAGACAGTGTAGAACTGAGCCATCATACGGATCCCCAGTGGCAAAGTTTTGTGTTGTGAGGTAAGTCGACAGAAACTCAAGGCTCATGCTCTAAAGAAAATGTGAACATCTGGACATTTATCATGAGAGATGGTGGTGAAATAAAAATACTGAGAAAACTTGCGTGCAAAAACAACATCCAATTAAACTCTGAAATGAGAACTTGGGGGTATGTGTTAAGCCCAATAACTGGTAATTTTAGGACCCATAGGAAAATCCTCTGTTGCACAGAACATGATTGACTTGTGAAATAACTTTGGTCGTGCAGTGGAGGCAGCAACCTGGGACAATATCGGAAGCAACTGGATTCAAGTAACGCATCAGCTGACCTGGAAATGTATTGTGTTCCATCATTGTTGCTTGGCATAAATACTGGAAAACCATTAAACCCCACACCTGAATCTATTTGATTTTATTAATTTTATTGTTATTATTCTATAATTTATTTATTAAGTATTCCCTCAATAAACTGAATCTCAAGGTTGTACACGGTGACATATAGGTACTTTAATAATAAATTTCCTTTGAACTTTGTACCTCAGCAATTGTGGGATACCGCCACCAGAAGAGTAAGTCACTTTATTAGGTAGATCTGCATAAGCCAAAATTTAGTCAGCTAATCGTCTGACAGAACCCCAGTGCATGTTAGCATGATCATGAGGTTCATTTGTTGTTTTGACCAAACTTCAGAATGAGGAAGAAATCTGATGTAAGTGTGTAAGTGACTTTGACTATGGAATGATTGTTGAAGCCAGACTATCTCAGAAAACGCTGAAATCCAGTGAGTAGCAGTTGTATGGGCAAAATCGCCTTGTTAATGAGAGAGGTCGGAGGAGAATGGCCAGACTAGTTCAAGGTGACAGTAACTCAAATAACCATGTGTTGCAACAGTAGTGTGCAGAACAGCATCTCTGAATGTACAACATATTGAGTCTTGAGGTGTGTGAGCTACAGCTACACCAGGTTCCACTCCTGTACCCAATAAAGTGGCCACCAAAAGTATGTCAGCTACTCGAGGGCAATTATGGATTACAAAAGTGCAGTTTTGCCGGCGAAGGCCACATACTACGATGAAGAAATAAATGATAGCATCTCTCTTGCTCAATGAATTACCTCATTTCGAATTATTACGATTTTGTAAATTAAAACAGATGTTTTAACTTAAGAGGCTGCTTCAGGTTCCTCATTATACAATGATGGTTTATGACCATGTACATAGGAGCAGAATTTGACCATCTGGCCCCTGGATTCTGCTCTGCCATTCAATCAGAACTAATTTATTATCGCACTCAACCCCATTCTCCCTGTAACCTTTGATTGCCTTTCTAATCAAGAACCGATTGACCTCCACTTTAAATATACCCAATGACTAGGCCTCCACAGCTGCTCATGGCATTGACATCTTGGTGAAGGCACAGTGAGAACTTTCCTGTTCATCCTGCGCCATCATTATTGATTTCATAATCGACCATAGGGGTGATGAGAACTAATCAAGAACATATCAACTGCTTTAAATACACCCACTAACTCGGCCTTCACAGCTGTCCGTGGCAATGAATTCCACAGATTCACTCTGGCTAAAGAAATTCCTCCTCACCTCAGTTCTAAATGGACGTTCCTCTATTCTGAGGCTGTGCCCTCTGGTCCTAGACTCCCTTACTATAGGAAACATCCTCTGCACGTCCAATCCATCTATTTAGCAGCCATATGACAACTGTTGTCTAATTTGTAGTACTGCTCCAGCAGATTGAATGGTTGTTGAGACCAGGGTTCTTTAACAGTAACCGTATACTGCAAGCTCAGTGAGGAAGATCTTGCAAATAAGTAACATTTCCCCCAACTTTTGAATTTTATTTCAAAATGGAAAAGAGGACTATATTGCGCAGGCTTGTTTAATTTATTGCCAAATTCTTGGCGTGGGGTGGGACGATGGGGCTGTAGGATTCGTTGGATGTGAATTACATTTTAAAGGCACTTCTTTACCCCTGAGATCCCTTTCAGTAAAGTCCTCCAAAGTGAAGGATATATGGTAATCTTGGATAAGATAACTGATTGGGGTGGCAGGGTAGTGTAGTGGTTGTCACGATGCTTTACTGCACCAGCGACCTGGGTTCAATTCTTGTGACTGCCTGTAAAGAGTTTGCACGTTCTTCCCGTGACTACATGGGTTTCCTCCCACAGTCCAAAGACGTACTGGTTGGTCGGTTACTTGGTCATTGTCCTGTGATTAGGCTGGGGTTAATTCAGGGATTGCTGGCTTCTGTGCTATATCTCAATAAATAAATAATAATAACGGAGTATTAGGAGAGAGTTTTGATGATAGAGGAATCAAATTCAGATTTATTAACACTGGTGTATTGTGAAATTTGTTGTTTTGCAGCAGTTTTCAATGCAATACATAAAGCATACCATAAACTATAATAAAAATATACAAAATTCATTGAGTATAGGAGTTGGGATTGTTACGTACCCCGTAACTGGGTTGCCAAACCAGCAGAAATGGATCACTCAGTTGGAGTCTGGATTACTAGAGCTAAGAAAGTTTTATTAAAGAAACAAGCAACACAGTAATCGAAAGGATAATAAATGCAACAGTTCAGCAATGATAAACACACATGTACATAGAATTAAGATAACAGCATCAATCAAGCTCTATCGTTGTCTAGGGGTAAATGACCAATTTCAAAGTGACACAAAAGTCCAGTTCGATTTAATAGTTCAGTTCGCAGTAATCGTTGCCATGGCGATGGACAACGTGGGGGGGGGGAGAGAATGAGAACGACTGATCATTCAGAAACGGCTTCCACTCACAGACCAGCGATGTTGCTCACAAGCAGCTTTCGGGCGGGTCCTTTGTGAGGTCACCTGAGGTCACCGACTGTGACCCCTCCTCCAGATGCGGTCGATCCTCTGCAGTGAACCTGGCACCCAAGCGAGGGTGGACACACACCGGGTTCCCGCTGATTGTACCTTTCCACCCTGTGCGTTTAAGGTCCGGTACTTCCCACCGACTCGTGAGAGGCGCACCGCTTCCAGGGTCTCGTTACCTTGGGTGTCATGTGTGTGTCCTGCCTTAGTGAACCTGTCCCTTTTTATCCCCCTGCTGGGGTATTGCCTGTCCATCACTTCAAACAGTTCAGGGTTCAAAGGGGGAGCCGCTCCAGACAGCTCTCTCTCCCGTCCCTTCATTACACATCTCCAGATGCTGCTTCATTGTTCCTTATCTCTCCCTCCCCTGAGGACAGGTGGCAGACCAACTGCTGATCTCACAGGACAGCTAACATCTATGTGTATTCTCGTCACACTTCCCCCCCCCTTTAAGGATTTTTACTGTGAGGTAAAAATTACAAACATGAATACATTATTTGATACACACAAATATACATCGTTATCAGCTATTTGGCTAATACAGAGAATTTGAAGTTGTCATCACCTTGACAGACAGTCATCACACTTTCTGTTCCTTTTATATGTGTTACTAATTATCCCTTAGACCAGGCTCCAATTTAGCAAACTTCATAGTGACCAAAAACACTGATGAATTGCGATCAATGTAACCTCTCATTTGGTTTTGTCCCGGACCACAATAACAAGGGTCGTCCCATTCTGACTCAGTTTTCTCTCGCAGGGGCTTAGTAAGAGGGGGAGGGGTAGCAACCGCAGAGTTATTGCAAAACTTCCTACAGTACCCCACCCTCTCCAAGAGCCTTCTGAGGGCCGTCTTGTCTGTCGGGGTTGGGAGGTCAGCGATAGCCTGCACTGTAGCTTACATCGCTGCCAGCTGCCCCTGTGTCACCACAATTCCTAGGTAAGTGACCCTCGTGTGGCCGAATTCATTTTCTTCAAGGTTCACTATCAAGCTGGCTTCAGACAGCTGTATCAAATTGCCAATACACACCTCTGTGTTCGTCAGCCCTTTAGTCACTGAATTACTCATTATATATGGCTGTGGTTTGCTAGGCTAGCCTATTGTAACAGACACCACCCAACGTCCCAGTTCTTTGCTTCGCCTCGGGACAATCAACCACACGGGTGCGAGTCGTTTAATTACTCCTAAAGAGTCGCTTTGTTCGGGGATTAAGGGAGAGACCTTATCAGTAGACCTGGCCAAAACAATACCCTTCTCCCATCTGATCGATCCCATACTAATCTTTTCAAAATGTTTTTTTTCTCTTATCAGGGGGCCCCTAGCTTCATTGACTTCCACGCTAACACCGACTAGCTTTGTTAGCATATCAAAAGCCAGTGACCTTCTCAGTTCACGTTGGTCATGATCAATAACATTCTTCCCCCTGGGCAGCCGGTAAACCTCTTTCATGATTCCACCAACTGTTTCCTCCAGCACCGCAAAATGTCCACCGGGGGGGTACCTCGTGGGCCATGTTAAAAACTTCATCCCCATAACTCTTTTGCACCACCCCCCACTCCTCATCTATGGGTACTGTACTTGATTTCCCTTTTTTCCTTAGCACTTCCTCCTCCACACAATAGCCTACTAGTTCCCTTGTTAAAGCTGTGACAGAGAGAGCCGTCTCCGCCAAAACCACCAGCCCCTCGTCTCGCTCCTGCGTCTGCACAAATTCTTTCCTAGCTACTGCTACGTTTGTCCCAGCTCCCTCACTACCTCTTGTCTCACTACACTCCTTCTTTTCATTTTTTAACCCTCTTCTCGTACAAGGTTGGCAGAACCGTTTCAGCTAAATTCACTACCGCAGTCCCGTGATGAACCTGTGAGTCCATGGGCGGGGCCTCAATGCTGGCAGGCTGACCTGTCAATCTCACGACTGGGAACACGATTCCCCCGGCGACGTCATTACCGAGCAAGACTTCCACGCCTTTCATCGGTAGTTAGGACCTCACCCCGATCGTGACTAGTCCAGAGACCAGGTTGCTTTGTAAGTGTACCTGGTGCAAAGGGACTGACTCTGTCCCTTCCCCAACACCTTTGACCTTTACCTCCCCAGTCTGGGTCTCTGAGCTAAACTCTAATACACTCTTCAGTATTAGTGACTGACACGCTCCCGTGTCTCTCCAGATCCGCACTGGAACTGGTTTTAACCCCTCCTTCACTGACACCAATCCGGCCGAGATAAACCTTTCGCGCCCTTCCTGAACTTTGGCAGACCTGTCCTTCCCTAGCAGTTCGCTTAACAGCTCGATACAGCCATTCAAAATCGCCGTTTTTCCTTTTCCCGTCTCCTTCTTTGGGGCAAAGCACCTGGACGCAAAGTGTCCGGCTTTCCCACAATTATAACAGACGACCCCAGGGGACTTCCTACCAGACTGCTCCCGGTCTACCTTATCCTTTTCACTAGTCCCCGGCTTACTTTCTGACTTTTCCGGAGGACTCTCCCCGCCGTCCTGACTACCCTTCTGGTAGCCTTTACTCGGGGCAAACTTCATTTTATGCGTCAATGCATACTCATCCGCTAACTTAGCAGTTGCGGCTAACGTGGCTGCCTCTTTCTCATCAAGGTAGGGTCTCATATCCTCAGGGACACAACCTTTAAACTGCTCAATCAGGATCAGCTGTAGCAGTCGGTCATAATCCCCCTCTACTCCCTTTGAGGCGCACCAACGCTCACAATATGTCTGCATCTCACGGGCAAACTCCAAATACGTGCGGTCCCACTGCTTCCTCGCATTCCGGAACCTCTGCCGGTATGCCTCCGGGACCAACTCATAAATCCTGAGGATGGCCTCTTTCACCAGCTCATACCTCTGGGCATCTTCCGCGGACAAAGTGGAGTAAGCTTCTTGGGCTTTCCCTTTCAGTACACTCTGAAGTAACACAGCCCACTTATCCCTCGGCCAGTCCTGACTTATAGCCACTTTTTCGAAATGGAGGAAGTACCGATCCACGTCGGTATCGTCAAATGGGGGAACCAGCCTTAACCTCCTGGGTCGCCCGGAACCTTCCACCTTGGTTCGGCACGAGCCCCTGCTCGGCCCTTATCTTTAACTTCTCCAGCTCAAATTCCCTTTCCCTCTGTTTCTCTCTCTCTTCTCGCTCCCATTGCCTCTCTTTCTCCTCTCTCTCCAACTGTCTCTCCCTCTCTCTCGCCTTTCTAACTCTTTCTCTTTCTCTTGCCTCTCTAAATCTCTCTCCTGCCTTTCTAACTCTCTCCTGCTCTTCTCGCTGTAACTGTCTGTCCCTCTCCTTCTCTTCTCGCTCCAACTGCCGTACCCGGAACTAGTGCTCGAGTCTCAGTTTTTCAAGCTGCACCTGTACCGCGTCTCCAGCAGGTTTTTCAATAGACACCACCCCCAGCTCGCCTTGGGGAAACACACCTTTAGATATATAGTGCTCTACGATAGCTCTGTGTATCTTCTCTCTCCACATTGTCGACTTCCCCTTAGCAAGATTCAACCGTTTGGCCACAGCTACCAATTCCGATTTCTTGGCATCCTCTAATGCCTCCAAGGTCGGCGCCTTTATAAATTCCTCAGCCTCCATTTCTGCTGTTTGTCTTTTCTTTCTTTCGGGAATTTTAACCCAATCAATTTATTTCGTCCCAAATTTAGCGTTCAAAATCCCGGATGAGCCCCCACTTATGTTACGTACCCCGTAACTGGGTTGCCAAACCAGCAGAAATGGATCACTCAGTTGGAGTCTGGATTACTGGAACTAAGAAAGTTTTATTAAAGAAACAAGCAACACAGTAATGGAAAGGATAATAAATGCAACAGTTCAGCAATGATAAACACACATGTGCACAGAATTAAGATAACAGCATCAATCAAGCTCTATCGTTGTCTAGGGGTAAATGACCAATTTCAAAGTGACACAAAAGTCCAGTTCGATTTAATAGTTCAGTTCGCAGTAATCGTTGCCATGGCGATGGACAACGTGGGGGGGGGGAGGGAGAGAGAGAATGAGAACGACTGATCGTTCAGAAACGGCTTCCACTCACAGACCGGTGATATTGCTCACAAGCAGCTTTCGGGCGGGTCCTTTGTGATGTCACCTGAGGTCACTGACTGTGACCCCTCCTCCAGATGCGGTCAATCCTCTGCAGTGAACCTGGCACCCAAGCGAGGGTGGACACACACCGGGTTCCCGCTGATTGTACCTTTCCACCCTGTGCGTTTAAGGTCCGGTACTTCCCACCGACTCGTGAGAGGCGCACTGCTTCCAGGGTCTCGTTACCTCAGGTGTCGTGTGTGTCCTGCCTTAGCGAACCTGTCCCTTTTTATCCCCCTGCTGGGGTATCGCCTGTCCATCACTTCAAACAGTTCAGGGTTCAAAGGGGGAGCCGCTCCAGACAGCTCTCTCTCCCGTCCCTTCATTACACATCTCCAGATGCTGCTTCATTGTTCCTTATCTCTCCTTCCCCTGAGGACAGGTGGCAGACCAACTGCTGATCTCACAGGACAGCTAACATCTATGTGTACTCTCGTCACAGGATGTAATGTTGAAATTGTGCGAGGCATTGGTGAGGCCAAATTTGGAGTATTGTGTGCAGTTCTGGTCACTGAATTATAGGAAAGATGTCAACAAAATAGAGAAAGTATAGAGATTTACTAAAATGTTACCTGAGTTTCATCACCTAAGTTACAGAGAAAGGTTGAACAAGTTGGGTCTTTATTCTTTTAAACGTAGAAGGTTGCGGTGGGGGGGGGGACTTGTTAGAGGTATTTAAAATTATGAGGGGGATAGATAGAGTTGACGTGGATGGGCTTTTTCCATTGAGAGTGGGGGAGATTCAAACAAGGGGACGAGTTGAGAGTTAAAGGGAAAAATTTAGGAGTAACATGAAGGGGAACTTCTCTACTCAGAGAGTGGTAGCTGTGTGGAACAAGCTTCCAGCAGAAGTGGTAGAGGCAGGTTTGATGTTATCATTTAAAGCTAAATTGGACAGCTATATGGACAGGAAAGGAATGGAGGGTTATGGGCTGAGTGCAGTTCAGTGGGACTAGGTGAGAGTAAGAGTTCCACATGGACTAGAAGGGCCGAGATGGCCTGTTTCCGTGCTGTAATCATTATATGGTTATAAAGAAGCAGTGCAAACAGAGAGCGAAAGTAGTTGCTGGATGGGTTGATCTCTGATTTGGGTAATTTACCTGCAAAAGTTTCATCACCGTGTGAGGAGATACCATCAGTGCGCTGTTGATTGTGGTGTGTCCTCCAAATGCATGGCCTTTATATATTTATTAATCAGCTGACTGGTTGCCATTTCGGAAACTTAGTGGTGATGTGGGGAGGAAATCTTGACACTGGTTGTGTGGCGAACTTTGTGTGTTGTGGTCTGGAATTTTGCTCGCATTAGCTCATAAATAGGATCGAGCTCCATGTGTTTGTTTACTGGATTGTTCATGGAGGTAGTGTTCATGTGTTAACTGTCCATTTGGAAATCTGATGGCGGAGGGGACGAAGCTGTTTCTAAAACATTGAGCCTATATCTTCAGGCTCCCATAACTCCCCTCTAATGAGAAGAGGACATGTCAGGGTTTGTGAACGTGCTTCATGGTGATTGCAGACTTCTTGAAGCATCGCCTTTTGAAGATGTCTGGTGGTGGGGAGGGTAGTGTCCACGATGGAGTGGGCTGAGTTTACATCTCTCTGCAGCTTGTTCCCCTCCTGTGCAGTGGTCCTTCCATTCTGGGCGGTGATGCAAGTAGTGAGAATACTCTCCACAGTACATCCTTAGAAATTTCCGAGAGAAGATCAGCACTGGCAAATCCTTGAGAAACTCAGATAATAACTTTTGGACTTCATCTTTGTGAACTATAGGCACACTTTTGAAGTTTTGTTTACTCTGTTGATCTTGAGTGAGCACAGTGTTGCAGTGAACCTCTGTGACTGTGGTAGGTATCAACAGGCTGTCGGCTACATTAAGCATTTTAGTTGCAAGCTATTCTTATCGTAAGAGCCCTGAAAATTTAATTTTCTGTTGCGTGAAGTATAAATAATGCAGTAAGCCATAATTAGCCTCTTGAAGTCCCAAAAAATACATGCATGACTTATTATTACCTCAATTTTCCAGAATATTTAGTAATAAAGTTTGTTCATGATACTTTAATTAAATGGCACAGTAGACAGAGCTTAGTGTAACACTTTACAATGCCAGTGATTCATATTCCACCACTGTAAGGAGTTCGTACTGCATGGGATTCCTTGGGGTGCCCTCGTTCCTAAAGATGAATGGGTTAAGGAGTTGTGGGCATGGTATGTTGGGACTGCAAGTGTGAGGTAAAGCGATGCATTTCATTCTGTGTTTTGATGTACATGTGACAAATAAAGCTAATCTTTCTTTGTACGTATACAGTACCATATTTATTTGATATATGTAGAGTTAATGCAGAAGAGACGCCACAATAACATACTAGCGGTTCCTCCCGCAGTCCAGAGTTGTGTGGTTAGTAGGATCTAGGTTCAAAGTATATTTATTATCGAAGTATGTATAAATTAGACAACCTTGAGATGTGTCTCCTTTTAGTCCGCGAAACAGGAAACCCGAAAGAACCCATTTAAGGAAAGGCCAATTGGTCATATTAAATTGTCTTGGGGTTAGGCTGGGTTTAATAGATGGGTTGCTGGGCCGCACGGCTCGTTGTGCAGAAGACACTATACCGCACTATATATCTAAGTAAAAGATAAATAGGACTGATTAAATGTGAATTGGCACTCCTCTGAGGGTTGGTGTCTCCAAATTCTTCATATAAGGAGTTACTTGGCCTGCTTGAAGGCACGGCTGTTGCTGATACTTGATGTTGGGACAGGTGATATTGATGTCACGAACATTGCAAGATCTTTGTGAGGCTGATAGGAAAATCCAAGTCATTCTGAATTATATTGGAGCAGATCTGACACAGTTCAAAGTTCAAAGTAAATTTATTGTCAAAGTACATAGATGTCACCATATACAATCCTGAGATTCAGTTACTTGCAGGCATTCACAATTAATACAAAGAAATACTATGGAATCAATGGGGAAAAAAACGACAAACGAACAACCGATGTGCATAAGACAGCACATTACGTAAATACAAAAAGGAACAAAAAAATCCAAAATAGATAAATAAATTATGAGAACGACAGGAGTTGCAGAGTCTTGAAAATGTGTTTATATGTTGTGGAATGACTTCGAACCTCAGTATTGGGATAAGTGAAGTTTTCTCCTCTGGTTCAAGAGCCCGAAAGTTGAAGGGTAATAACTGGTCCCGAACCTGGTGATTTTGGTCCAGAAGCTCCTGTACCACCTTCCTGATGGTATCAGTGAGAAGGAAGCATGGCCTGGTTGGTGGGGTTCTTGATGATGAATGCTGCTGTCTTGTGACAGTGCTCCTTGTAGTTGTGCTCAAGACTGGTGATGGCTTTATCTGTGATGGACTGGGCCGTGTCTACTACCTTTTGTAGGATTTTCCATTCAAGGGCAATGGTGTTTCCATACCAGGTCACGATGCAACCGGTCAGCATATTCTCCACTGTCCAAAGTTTTAGAATGACATTCAAAATCTTGGCAAACTTTTAAGAAAATAGAGATAAATCTTTGCCATGGCCCTAGCATGCTGGTCCCAAGACTGATTGTTCGAAATGATAACGCTGAGGAATTTAAAGTTAGTGACCCTTTCCACCTCTGATCCTCAGTTAGTATTTTCCACCATCTATGATCATTCTGGATATAATAACCGTTGGGCGACATTGTAGCGTAGTGGTCAGTATAGAGCTTTTATGGCACCAGCGATGCAGATTCAATTCCTGCTGCTATCTGTAAGGAGTTTGTACGTTCTCCTCGTGACCACATGTTTTTCTCTGGGTGCTCCAGTACCCTACCTCAGTCCAAAGAAATGCGTTTTAAAAGTTCAAAGTACATTTAATATCTAAGTATGTATGCATTATTCAACCTTTACAGGCAGCCACAAAGCAAAGAAATCCAAAAGAACCCATTAAACAAAAGAAGAATGTCAAACACCAAATATGCAGAGAGAGAGAAAAAAACAAATTGTGCAAACAATAAAAGTAAGTTGTAATTGGGCAGCACGGGTAATTAAGTAATACATAAAATATGATTTAACAAGGAGTCACAACTTGCTTTGCTAGTCCCGTGAAAAATAGGTGTACCGTTGAGTAGTTGTAATAATTGACATTCATTTGTGGAAAACCACATTGAAAATGATGTCAATCACATTTCAGTAGCAACTTGTACACACCAGAGATCCTGCAGATGCTGGAAATCCAGAGCAAGACACACATTGCTGGGGGAGCTCAGCAAGTTGGACAGCATCGATGGGAAGGAATGTTTGGGCCAAAATCCTTCATCGGTGGCAGCCAGTTGCTTAGATTATTACAGCTGTGACATTAGAAACATAAAAAAAACCTACAGCACAGTACAGGCCCTCCGGCCCACAGAGTTGATTCGAACATGTCCCTACCTTAGAAATTACTAGGCTTACCTATAGCCCTCTATTTCACTAAGCTCCACATACCTATCCAAAAGTCTCTTAAAAGACCCTATCACATCCGCTTCCACCACTGTTGCCGGTAGCCCATTCCATACACTCACCACTCTCTGAGTAAAAAACTTACCCCTGATATCTCCTCTGTACCTACTCCCCAGCACCTTAAACCTGTGTCCTCTTGTGGCAACCATTTCAGCCCTGGGAAAAGGCTTCTGACTATCCACATGATCAATGCCTCTCATCATCTTGTACACCTCCATCCTCTTTATACATTCTCTTTAGTTGATCTCACTGGACACGTTATTTTCAGTTAAACAACTTCCTCTGTTGACATCACACTCACTGTGTCGATCCCCGTGACTGCTTTGGTTTTCTCCTGGTGTTCTGCTTTCCTCCCACTGTTCAAAGACATACAGGTTGGTGGTGAATTGGTGATTGTAAATTGTCCCATGATTAGGCTACGGTTAACTCAGGGGACTACTGGGCAGCGTGGCTTGAAGTGCTAGAAGAGCCTATTCTGCGCTGTATCTTAATAAAATAAATAAATTTAATTGCAACTTATAAATCACTTATTTTAGCTTTGTTTTCCTCAGGAGCAGACCATGACATGAAATGTATTCCTGACACATTAATTGGAAGTGAATCTCAAGAGGCCTTATTTGATTTCTGTTGTAAAATTTTGGTTCTTTTTCTCCTCAGATCCAGGTGGGTGGGAACATTCTTGATGTAATGAATGTATTACACCAGAAATAAAGCTCCAACAAAGAATGAGATGGAGGCCAGCTCAGTTTACATGGCAATTAAATTCTGATAACAACTACTGTATGTTAGAGCTCGAGCACAGAACACTGCAGCACTGTAGTACAGCCAACATTTTGTCTTGCTCTAAGATCAATCTAACCCTTCCCTCCTACTTAGCCCTCTATTTTTCTGTCATCCATCTGACTACCTAAGAGTTTTTTAAATGCCCCTAATCTATCTGCCTGTACTGCCATCCCTGGCAGGATGTTCCAAGCACCCATCACTCCCTTGTGTAAACTTACAAGTTTATAATTGCATTATTGTACTGCTAGTTGGGGCAGTATGGAACCACAGTTAGCATAACGCTTTACGGTACCAGCGACTCGGGTTCAATTCCTGCCTCTGCCTGTAAGGAGTTTGTATGTTCTGTTCGTGGCCATCTGGGTTTCCCCCCACCGTTCAAAGACCTACCGGCTGATAGGGTAATTGGTCGTTGTAAATTGTCCCAAGATTAGGCTAGGATTAAATTGGTTGATTGCTGGACCTACTCTATGTTGTATGTCAATAAAATAAAAACAATTCCAATTTGTGCGAGGTAAGAAACCATTAAGTAAATGAGCAGAGTGTTATTTTTGATAATGAATCCATCACATTCTGTTTCTGGTCTGAAAACTCTCTGTCTTCATTAACTGTATACCAGGGTGATAATTTTCCTTTTGGTTTTTAATGATGTACTGTCAGTCGCCTTAGGAAATTATATGTGAAGCGCGAAAAGTATTTGCTGAGAGGAATAACTGAAAACACTTCTCGGTTTAGACTGGTCCTACAAATATCACTGGGTGTGGGTCGATGCGAAGCTGAGTATTTATTATGGCTGCCAATCTGATATGTTGAAGACTTTTCGTTCAAAGGAATATATAGACAAAATATATTAGTGACAGAAGAATTATCAGTTAATAATAAAGAAAAAAAAACAAAAATATATCAGACTATAGCTTGTAATAATTTTGGTTGTGACGACTTGCAATGAATTTTATTTAATTTTTAGAATGTGCTTGCACTTCATGAAAGTATTGTTTTGTTTATTTTCAAACAAGTGGCTAGACAAATTTGTGTATAAATATTTTGTTTAGCAGAGCAAGTCCACATAAGAAATTATATTGTGCATTAAAAAAAGATGTTTCCTCTAAGTCCTGCATATTAACCTGGTAAAGTTACCCCAATTTTCTTTGCAGCTCATTTCACGTCACCTCATGGCCCAGTAGTGTAGTGGTTAGTACAACGCTTTACACTGTAGGTGACCAGGCTTCAATTCCTGCCGTTGCCTGTAAAGAGTTCTTAGGCTATCCCCCATGTCTGCGTGAGTTTCCTTCGGATGCTCCAGTTTCTTCCCACAGTTCAAGGACTTGCCAGCTGGTAGGTTAATTGGTCCGTGATTAGGCTAGTCTTACATTTGGAGTTGCTGGCCAGCGTGACGAGAAGAGCTGGAAAAGCCTGTTCTGTGCTGTATTTCAATATATGAATTTAAGTTTGTTGCCCAAAGCTAACAACTATACTTGTGTATTGTGTATTCTGGCCCTTCAGGCTGTGCCCAGTAACCCCCAATTTGACCCTTGCCTAATCACGGGACAATTTATAGAGGAAATCGGAGGACTCGTGGAAAACCCACGCATTCCACAGGGAGGACATAGAAATTCTTTATGGCTGACATTGGAATTGAACTTTGAACTCCAATGCCCCGGGCTGTAATGGCTCGAGCTAACCCCTACACTACTGTGACGCCCCATGGTAACTTATACTCTTAAGTATTTCGGAAAAATGCTTTAAGATAAGTCATAAAGGTTGAAGTCCTCTGCATTGAATTATTGTAATTGTTCATTTGAAAGGAAAGACATGACTGAAATAAGCGCTCTTTCTTTTTAATTGAAATTATATAGAGCCCCTTTAGGAACAAGCATCATCATTTAGATTTTGATAGAGGCCTTTTTTTTTTGATTAATATAAAGAGCAGTTACAATTTTTAAATGTTTTGAATAAAGATAACCCAGGAATGTTGCTGCCAATTTTTGATCCAAATCTATAGTCAAAATTGATTTTAATTAAAAGAATATGGTGCAATGTGTGGGAGATTACAGTCGGAACAGTTGGAATTAACAGCTGAGCCTGCATAGAATAGAACCGATTGGCTGACAGTTTATCATGGTAATTCTTTTGGGGGGGGAAAGAATTAAGCCTTCAGAATGTTTGGCCTTTCGTATTTTGAGATCTATAAGGGTCCTTGGTGCATGGCTTTTCAAAATGGTTCAGCAAATAACTACAGTATCATGTTAAAGTTTATAGCTTGTGACATGCTTTCAAAATGTTTTTGAACTCAAGGAAGCATCTAAGCAGGAGGAATATTGCTTGAATGAAAAAAAAGTATTCCTCTAGACATGGAATCTGTATATGGAGTGAGAGAACTGTCAACAGTCCCGAACAAATGCACAATTAAGAGGTCATGTTTTACACAGCACTGACTTGAATACGTCAGATCTAAATCACGGTCATGGTGTCCACATGTACAGCAAGAACTCCGTTAAGCAGACAAAGTAGTTTAAACACTGGTTAATTTAAGTGCTGTGCTGATGTGTTGGGGATTTATCATTGTGGTAAAAGATTCCCTATTTAGCTGGAATTTGAGAGTTAATTTCTTTGAGAAATTGATTCTCTTAAGGTTACTCTTCGGTAGATATATTATGCCCACAAGAAAATGAATATCTGGTTGACATATATGTACTTTGATAAATTTACTTTGAACTTTGAAATGTTTGAATAGATTTGCATGCAGACTAAGGAAAATAAGAGAGCAGGAATGAAGTCAGCGATAACATTTTGAAAAATACTTTCTCTCTTCATTGAAAGATTCTTATAATAGTTTTTGTCCAAAAATGAATGTGAAAACTTTGTCAAATTTGCTATTTAAGTGGGGTATAAATCCTACATATGATAGTGTGGTAGGGGAATAAATAGTGAGGGCTAATAACCAGGAATTAGAAATAGGGATTGTGTTAATGTGATAACAGGGAACCGCAGACTAATGTAGAGACATGGAATGCAGTGGTGACGACACCCAAGTTTCAGGAACTTCACTGATTGTGTTACAGCGTGCACCCAATGTTGTAATAGAAAATTAGATTTGCTGTTAGACCTGTGAATAATCATTTTGTTCTGTAATCAGGATCCAGTCTGTTACTTAATTCCTGTCGCCACCATTCTGTTCCAAAAGTGTAGTTTTGCTGATGATCTTGTCACCTCAGAATGCCAAAGCTTTAGCACATTCATGCTCAGGTAGTTCAGCTTTGCCTTCCTGGTGCGCGCCAGTTTTTTTACTAAATCGCCCATTCTGTTGAACACCAACTCTGTGTGAACTTTCAGTCTGCCCCTACAGATAGGTTACTGAAATATATCACTGGAGAACTTTCTTCTGTGATTGTTGTTCAGCTTTCTAAATATAATTTTTTTGTACAATGCAGGTTGTGTTTAAAAGTCGAGAGCCTCTCTCCTGCTCCTTCTACATGCTATAATCCTTAAGAATATTATATACTGCATTGGACTATTTAAATGTTTATGTGACTAAATATAAATTGCCAGTCTTTCATGCTCTGTCATATAACACCCTGGCTCCATTCTGTCCCTTCTAGTTTTGTTTAAAATAACTTTTGAGACAGCTGCACTGAAACCACACTCGCATTATCAGCTTTAGTATGAATTGAAGCTGTTTTGACTTATTTTGCCTGCTCGTGTACAGTAATTAGCTTTGACTATTTTAGAAATTTGGATATAAAATTATTTAAAAGCACGCTGAAATTAGAATACTGCCAGGTTTGCTATCGAGCTTGCCTTCTTGGAAACCATTGCTTGATTTGAATACCGTGGTGCATTCACTTTGCAAAATTGAAGTCGGCACAATAATTTTATTTCAACATGTCTAAATTTGTTCTGTTGCTGAGAAGATTTGTTTATCTAACTTTGAGTTATGGATTTAAAAGATGGGCTTGAGTGCAGAAGTTGGAAGAAAGTGCTTCATTATAGCACTGGAACCTGTTACTTTAGATTTTTTTTTCCAAGAACATCTGTTTGCCTGAATTATAGAAGGCCATGACATGCTGCGGTAGGGGATAGAGGAATTAATAACAGTCTTGTCCCAGCACTGGACAGATGAGCAGAGGGTCATATTTTAATGAAGTAATTAACTGCAAATTCATTATGTAAATATTCATAGATTATTTGGGTCGCATATTACCAACCGACTCCAGGAAAAAGATATTTTGAAGTGGTAAAATGTTGCTATTCTTCAGGTTACCAAAGTTTCTGTATATGTTTGCTTTTTTTTAATTGAATTCTACGCCACACTAAATCTTTTAATTCTGAATATTATTTATAGCTAGAAATTCAGGTTGATCAGTGATCTATCACCATTTATTGAGTGTTGCTTTAAAAATTTATTTTCTAACGTGGTGTTGCGAGGTTGGTGACGTATTTAAAATTTCTTTCACTGTGTATGATTTGGAAATTGTTCTATTTTTTTCTCTCCTCAGTCATACAATCCCTATGTGTTTCCTTTCTTTCTCCATGTTTTAGATTAATTCTTTGCTGTTCCCGATTGCAATTACTATTCCACGATTCATTAATTCTGAGCCAACAAAGTTACCACTGGATTTGCTGACTACCTCTTCCTCACTAACACCGATTCAATGCTAATCAGAGAAAGAGATCAGATCGCAGGCTTCAGCCTTAAAATGCATCAGCATGATTTTGATAAGTTAAGTTGCTGTCTGCAAGAACAGAAACAAAGACAAGGAACTAGTGCTGTCCATCTGTAAAACATTCATTTTTAAACCAACTATTCAACCCCAGCTGCACATTGTACCTATCAACAACTGCTCACAGATTGATTCAAACTAGTTTTACGAATGATTGATTCTTAATGATTTATTATTACTTTCAAAATTCATACAGAAGAACATTTCATATTTAAAATATTTATAGAGGTAACAAATCTTTCTAAGGGCTTACTTTGTTGGTTGAAACGTGGAGGTTTGGCAGTTCCTAAAGACCAAAGCTCTAAAGCCTGGTGGATAAAGTATGTAAATTTTTATTAATAAATTTCATCTGAAACATGAAACTACTGTATAATCACCTGTCCTGCAAACTACTTCTATTGAGTGATGCCATTGATTTGGTATTTAATATTTTGTCATTAAGTGAGATCCTTGTATAAATTGGATCTAACTTGCACTTCGAAGTACTGTATAATAGATGAAAACTAATTTGATATGGTGTTTTATATTTGTCAGTTGATGCCATCCAAAAAGGGTGAGAGACACAGTATTTTGCAAATATCGTTATGTATTAAACTGTTGTGCTGCTCACAAATTGAATCTTAATTTTGAGATTCTCTCATGAAAATAGGATTTACCACAGAGGCAAAATATAGGCAGTGTCATCAATACAGAAGTTTATAAAGTTATGTTTCACACCAGCAGTGTACCAGTAAACTGATTCATACTGGAAAAAAAACTAAATTAGACTTGATGTTAAATTGTAGTTTTGCTCAATTTAAAGCAATTTAATTAGGACAGCATCGTAGTGCAGCAGTTAGTGCAATTGCTTTACTGCGCCAACGCTTGCCGATCGGGGTTCAATTACAGCCACTGTCAGTGAGGAGCGTGTCCGGTTTCCTCCCACAGTCCGAGGACTTGCAGTCAGGATTAGTGAGCTGTGTTGGTGCCGGAATTGTGGTGGCACTTGCGGGCTGCCCCTCACTAACACGAGGGAATCTGCAGATGCTGGAAATCCAAAGCAACGCACACAGAATGCTGGAGGAACTTAGCAGGTCAAGCAGAGTCAATGGAAAAGAGTAAGCAGTCGACGGTTCGGATCAAGACCCTCATTGATTTGATTTGACACAAATGACTCATTTCACTGTATGTTTCGATGTATTAGTAAAACTAATCTTTATCATTAATAAGCTGAGGAAGTTGATAGCAGCACTAATGAAGATAAAATAACGTGACTCGAGCATAATATTAAAAAAAAATCGTCAAAATCATACTTATAGAGACAAAGTCCTTTGGTGGAACTTTTATATTTCAGTTTTAACAGCTTAATGAGTCAATATTTGTAACACTTCCTGCAGAGATTTTAACTTTATTAAAATCTTTGTTGGCTGTTCACATTGGTGAACATAAACAGCAAGCTGTGAGAAGAAACTAGAAGCTCTGGGCTGCACTGTATAGCCAAACATCTGGTGGCTATAGTGTGTCAGATTGAAGCTACATCATTTCCTACAATCTCAACTGCAGACAGCATCACTTTGGAGTGGGAAGCTATTGCTCTTTTATTTAAAACAAAAATTCCCACTTCGTTATTTTTTTTATTTAGAGTTACAGTGCGGTAACAGGCCTTTCTGGCCCAGTGAGACCAATTATACCCATTTGACCAAAGAACCCACTCATCTGTACATCTTTGGAATGTGGGAGCACCCAGAGAAAACACACATGGTCACAGGGAGCGTCTGCAAACTACGTGTCAAGAAACAGATTTTTAAATTTTTGTAATCGATTATTAATATAGGATGGAAACTTAATCTCTTCCTCTACAGTTGTACAACAAGTACGAGTGGAGGTGTTCACACTGATTTTTTTTTTAAGGCTAGCTTTATTTGTCACGTACACCGAAAAGTGAAATGTGTCATTTCCGCCAAGTAGGTGCTGGGGACAGCCCGCAAATGTCGCCATGCATCCAGTGTTAACGTGGCACGTCCAGAACTCATAAACCCTAACCTGATCTCTTTGGAATGTGGGAGGATGCAGAGGAAACACATGGGGAAAATATACAAACTCCTTATAGACAGCAACGGGAATTGAACCCTGATTTTGCGGGCGAGCTGTAAAGTATAGTACTAACTGCTGTGTAACAGTACCACCCTGGAAAGTTATGGGGTTGGAAGTGAAAGTAGATACTTAGGCAGGATGTTAAGGAGTCATTTCTTGGACACTAATCGGTACATTAGAACATAGAATATAGAACAATACAGCACAGGAACAAGCCCCTCAGCCCACAATATTGTACCAAACCAGCCAAAAAGCAAATTAGAAAAACACCAACTAATCTCTCCTCCCATACAATGTCCATATTCCTCCATCTTCCTCACTATCTCAATGTCCCATAAAAACCTCTAATGTATTTGCCTCTACTACTACCAGGCAGGCATCCACCACTCTCTTGAGTTAAAAACTTACCCCTCACATCCCCTTTGAATGTACCCCCTCTCACCCCCTTCAACGCACGCCATGTGGTATTAGACATTTCAACCCTGGGAAATAGATGCTCTCTATCTACTGCACTCTATCTATGCTCCTCATAATCTTATAAACCCTTATCAGATCTCTCCTCAGCTTCTGCTGCTCCAGAGAAAACAACCTGACTTTGTCCAGCCTCTTGTGATAAACCAGGTAACATCCTGGTAAACCTCTTCTGCACCCTCTCCAAAACCTCAACATCATTCCTATCGTGGGGCAACCAGAGCATTATTTCAAATTCTTGCTAAATTTATTTGGTTATGTTATGAAACTGATTTGGAGGCGTACGTTTGTCTGCTATAGTTGCCTGGAATGAATCTCTGGTTGCCTGCGTTTGCTGTTTCACTTTGCCATGTTGGTGTGTTGTAGTCTTACTTCAAAATTTATCCTTTTTGAAGTCAACAGAGTAAGCTTCATTGACAAAGTACAATGCACTGTTGAACGCAGTGTTTGTTTAGTGCTGATGATCAGGGGACATGTCCGGTAACCAACAGTAGCTTTGATAAAATTGAAAACATCGTTTTTTATTTTTGGAGTAAATAAACTTTTAAAATGACAGGAAATTGTGGTTAATGCTAAATTTAAAACAAAATTGCACTGTGGACTCTTTTGGGCTTTGCGTATTGATGCCAGTGGTCTTTTGTGATTTCTCACAGTTCCAAACGCTGTCCCAGACAAGTATAGTTTAATTCCTGGCGAACAGTAATCCAAATTAGTTAAAAGAGCTGTTCTTTAATTTAATTCCTGTTTCAATCAAAGTTAATGTAACTGCCCACTTCTGTATCTGATAAAGCAAGCTGCATGTAGGCTTACCCCACGATGCAGTCAATTTCCCTGCTCCTCTTTTTATAATGCAAGTTTTTTTTTAGTCTAAAATTCTGTGTTTTTATAGTTGGTCTGTGTGGAGAGGTGAATAAAATACATTTACCCTTCAAGTATTAGTTCACAACCATCAGGCTCCTGAACCAGCGTGGATAACTTCACTCATCGCAATTCTGAACTGATTTCAAAACCTATAGACTCACTTTCAAGTACTCTACAACTCATGTTCTCATTGTTTATTTACAATGCTGTGCAAAAGTTTGAGATATATATAGTGCCTAAGAGCTTTTGCACAGTACTGTAGTAATTTTATGTATTGCACTGTACTGTTTCCTCAAAAAAGCTGGACACAATGATTGATGTAACCAATGTGCCAAAGAAGCAGAACTGCACAAATACAGAAAAAGAAACAAATGATGATAATAATAAATAAATAAATGTTTAATATAGAGAACATGAGTTGCAGGATTCTGGAAAGTGAGTCCCTAAAGAAATCAGTGGTGTGTTGGCTAGTTATGCCGAGGGAATTTATGAAGATTATGGTATAGTCTTCCTGTTTCCATTCCCCCAAGTAAGGAGAAATATTCATAGGTTGTGCATTGAAACTCCAGCAAAATATGTTACCACCCTTCTTAGTATTTTATTTAAAAGAGATTTCAGCACTGTAACAGGCCCTTCTGGCCAACGAGCCCACACTGCCCAGTTAATTTCTTTGTGGAATATGGGAGGATGTACAAACTCCTTCTGGCAGCGGCAGGAATTGAACCCTAGTTGCTGGTGTTGCTAACTGCTCTGCTACCGTACTGCTCCGATTTTCTTTTGGAAAACCATGTCATTCAGAGCGTCTTCAGCAACAGTTTAACACTTCCGATTTCGAAAGAGTATGAAATATTCTATTTATCGTTGCCTGAAGTAGGGTTCACAGTGCCCCTTCCGCACCGAGTCCCCACATCCTACCGGGGATGAATTTTGGAACAAATGAACTTGTGTGGCCACAGCTCAGCTCCTGATCATTTCCATCCAAAGCACTAAAAGAGATGGTTACACACAATGTGAAAGAATATTGGCAAAGCTATCAAATTGTCATTTCTCAAAAGAGTTTGCTCAGACCGACCGAATCCACTTCTGCTCAACATTTGACATTGTGTTGGATAAGTAAAGCATTTGTCATCAAACCCTTGACAAACTTCTATAGATGAGTGGTGGAAAGTGTGCTGTCTGGCTGCATTATGGCTTTGTATGAGAACTCTAATGCCTTTGAGTGGGAAATCCTACAAAAGGCCGTGGATTCGTCCCAGTACACCATGGGTAAAAACCCTCACAACCATTGAGCACATCTACGTGAAACGTTGCCGTGGAAAAGTAGTACCCACCATCAAAGAACCTCATCACCCAGGCAACGCTCTTTTTCTCACTGCTGCCATCAGGTAGAAGGTACAGGAGCCTCAGGACTCGCACCACCAGGTTCAAGAACTACCTCTCAACCAATGGGCTCTTTAACAAAAGAGGATAACTATACTCATTTATCTTGTTATTTCATGCTCGTTATTTATTGCTATTTATTTATTTCTACATTTGCATAGTTTGTTTACAGCTCCTGTTCTATAGGTTTGTTAAGTATGCCTGCAGAAAAAATGAAACGCAGAGTTGTATGCGGTGACGTGTATGTACTCTGATAATAAATTTTCCTTTGAACTTTGATAAATAAATATAAACTTGCTCTGAATTGAAACTATCCCCTTGACAAAGATTAAGGGCGACCCCTCCATCATGGGCACCAGCCTCCCCACCACTGAGGACATCTTCAAAAGACGATGCCTCAGAAAGGCAACTTCCATCACTAAGGACCCCCACCAGCTAGCACATGCCTTCTTTGCATTGCTACCGTCAGGGAGGAAGTACAGGAGCCTAAAGACACACACCCAACACTTTAGGAACTGCTTCTTCTCTTCCTCCTTCGGATTTCTAACAGTCCATGAAATCGTGAAAACTACCTCACTATTTAGCTCTCTTATTCAACTAATTTTTAAAAAGAAATTCTTATTGGAAGATTTTTTTAATGTATTGCACTGTTATGGTTGAGTTTATGGATCCCACAACCTGCCAGATGAGTGTCGCAGCAGTGGCCTCCACCTCTCATGGTTGTGGGCCAGTGCCTGGTTAGCTCCCTCCAGTCCACTCTGCAGTGTCGCCTGTCCATTTCTTCCTCTGTCTGCCAATTCTTCTTTTCCCCTGCGTCGTTCCCTGAAGAATGGACTTTGACAGTCCACTTGATCTTGTTATGTGGCCACACCATCTCAATTCCCTCTTCTTTACTGTGGACAGTAGATCTTCATAGTGTCTCATGTGCCAGGTGATGGTTCTTCGTACTTTGTCGGTTGAGACAAGCTCTGTATATGAGATGCTGAGGAGCCTTCTGAAGCATCTCATTTCTATTGCCTAGATCTTCTTTTGCAGCTCTCCCGTCAAAGTCCATGATTCGCATGTGTGCAAGAAGATGGCTGCTAACAATAACAAATTTCATAACATATATCAGTGATAATAAACTTGATTCTGACATATACTTTATACCTTTATACTTTATTGTCGCCAAACAATTGATACTAGAGCATGCAATCATCACAGCGATATTTGATTCTGCTCTTCCTGCTCCCTGGAGTACAAATCGATAGTAGATATTAAAAATTTAAATTATAAATCATAAATAGAAAAGGGTAAGTAAGGTGGTGCAAAAAAACTGAGAGGCAAGTCCGGATATTTGGAGGGTACGGCCCAGATCCGGGTCAGGATCCGTTCAGCAGTCTTACCACAGTTGGAAAGAAGCTGTTCCCAAATCTGGCTGTATGAGTCTTCAAGCTTCTGAGCCTTCTCGCAGAGGGAAGAGGGACGAAAAGTGTGTTGGCTGGGTGGGTCGTCTCCTTGATTATCCTGGCAACACTACTCCGACAGCGTGCGGTGTAAAGTGAGTCCACGGAGGGAAGATTGGTTTGTGTGATGTGCTGGGCTGTGTTCACGATCTTCTGCAGCTTCTTCCGGTCTTGAACAGGACAACTTTCATACCAGGTCGTGATGCACCCCAGAAGAATGCTTTCTATGGTGCATCTATAAAAATTAGTGAGGGTTTTAGGGGACAGGCCAAATTTCCTTAGTTTGCTCAGGAAGTAAAGGTGCTAGTGGGCCTTCTTAGCAGTAGACTCTGCTTGGTTGGACCAAGTCAGGTCATTTGTGATATTGACCCCGAGGAACTTAAAGCTTTTGACCTGTTCCACTTGCGCACCACCGATGTAAATGGGGTCATGCGGTACGCTACTCCTTCTGAAGTCAACAACCAATTCCTTCGTCTTGCTGACATTAGTGGTGTTCTCTTTACTGACACGAGGGAGCTCGAACTTTCACTGCGTTGACTTTTGCCTTGCATTTCTAATTCCCTCACACTTGTTCTGTTGTCTCCGCCTGGTTGAAACTCTATTGCTAACTTGAGAGCCATAAAATTACATTTTGTGCTGTTACTTTGTGTGTGGAATGGCCTGCCAGGGACGTTGGTAGAAGCAGATGCATTAGGGGTGTTTGAAACTTTTAAGCAGGCACACGGAAGATAGAAAAATGGAGAGCTATGTAGGACAGAAGGCAAGATTGATCTTGGTGTAGGTTAAAAACTCAGCACAGTATTATGGGCCAAAAGGCCTGTACAGTGCTGTAATATTCTATGTTCTGACCAAAATGAGTAGGAAATATTTTTTCTAACTAAATTATTTCCATGAATTTAAAATAGGGCAGCATGATAGCACAGTGTTCAGCACACCCCTATACAGTTTCGGTAACCCAGGTTCAATTCCCGTCACTGCCTGTAAGGAGTTTTTTCATTCTCCCCAATGGCTACGTGGGTTTCCTTTCTCAGTCCAAAGATGTTACCGGTTGGTGGGTTAATTGGTCATTGTGAATTGTCCTGTGATTAGGCTAGGGTAAATCTGGCTTTGCTGGGCAGCACGGCTTGAAAGACTGGAAGAGCCAACTCTGCGCTGTATCTCAATCAATAAATATCTTAAAAAGTAATAAAAATGTTAGGAATGCAAATTCGAACTGAGCGAGCAAAGGCAGGTACGAGCTGACTTGATAGAGGAGAACAAGATGATAAGATGTTTTAAGTGAATAGCCAGAGACTTTCTTTTCCAGGTGGTGGCTTATACGAAGGAGCATAATTTTAAGGTGAGTGGAGGAAAGAATAGGGGGATGTCAAAGGTATGTTTTGACGGATTGTGCAGCTAGCTTAGTGGTGTTGGGGACTTTTGAGAGATTCTTAGTCTGATAGATAGAAAAATGGAGGGCTATGCAGGAGGGAAGGGTTAGATTGATTTTGGAGTAGGTTAAAAGGTCGGTGCAACACGATGGGCCAAAGGACCATATTGTGCTATTATTTTAAATAATTCAAAATACTGTTTGTCTACTATTTTAAATGCTGCTGTATTTACTGCTAAATACAGCAGTATTTAATATGACCTCTAACTTGGGTTCCGAACCTGGTGTCCACAGGCCCCTGGTTTAATGATAGGGCTCCATGGCATTAAAATGGTTGGGAACCCTGCCCTTCCTTGAGACAGCGCAATACTGTACCGAGTCCAAAAGTCTCCTGGTTGAATTAGTACTGTACTAGCCATGCTCACTAAATACTGAAGTATTCCTCCTTCCTGGAAACATCTGTTTTGCATCAACCTGTAAAATGTGTGTTTATCTGATTAGTGTTCTTTTGCAGGAGGAAAGCAACTATTGCTCTTTGAGAGAAAAGAAACTTCTTCCAGATTTATAAACGTATGATTCTGCCGTTTTATTTCTTAAAGTCGGTGAATACTTTTGCACGTTTTAACTTTTATCTCATATTTTGTTTCAATAGTCTTGGGAATGTTTCAAATACATTGGATTTTGCAAGTCACTTTTTCCTGAAGTGTTTGACGTGTCAAATGCCAAATTAAGACTTTCAGTTTACCAGGAGCTGTCCAAATTACCTCAGCTGCATTAGATTTCTTTTTTTTTAAGTGACTCATTTTGAGAACCTTTTACCTCACTGGCATTCAAGTGTTTTCACCAAGCTGGTTTTTTAATCAAGATACAAAGCAGATAGTATTTTTGGACTCTGGTGATTGTATTACATTTGACATAACACTCTAGGGATAAGCTGCTAAGTTAAATATCAGTGTCATAAATTCCTTTAAGACTGGTAGAATTTTTAGTGTGTGTCCAGCAAATTATTATTGGAATATTTCTCGTGTACATACGTGAATGCCAATTGATTACTTTTATAAATGGTTGAATTCGGTCCATTCTTCCTCAGGCTAGTGTGCTTGAAGCTCTCACTGCCTGCTTTTAAGGGTCCCATTTAAGTAGAGGCTTTTCCTCAGCTGCCACACTCAGTTTATCACACAAGAGAAAATTACTATTCTGCAGGCCATGTTTCAGTTCTTGCTGTGGTAAATCAATTACACAACAGAATTAATTTATCTTCCTTTTTCTTCAAAACAAGAGACTCCCATTTCCTCTTCTGAAATGTAAAAAGTATTTTTTTTGTTTGCTGAAGAGATATCAGCAAAGTGATAACATCTGGCTTTAGCGGATCACTGCCAGCTGAAAGAATGGTTTCCTCTCTGTGGGCCTGACCAGTGCCTAATGTTGTGCAGATGTGCAGCCAGGCCTGACTGTAAAACTTACAAACATTGTCATAACATTGTTTGACTTCTCTAGTATTTCCTGTCTTCTGCTTAGCACTTTATTATTCACTGTGGCGAGCAGCCAGCAGAATGCTGGAGAGGGGAGGGTATTTGGCTGGAAAGTTAAAACAAGTCCAGAATTCAGATGGTTTCATTTGAGATGTGAACTTTGATAACTCTCAGATGGCGAAATGTAGCAGTTTAATTTTATAGAAGGATTTGAAAAGTAAATTCAAGTTGGAGGCGAACAAAAACAGCATCAACATGTTTCAAAACTTGGGCTACCGGCAGTAAAGCCCTCAAACAAAAAGGAGGTTTTAGTTAAAGCCAGTTGATTCAGAAGCTGGAAGGACTTTTTAAAAAAAAACGTGTATTCATTTCCTGAAATGTATGTAGTTCCTGGGCAGAGAATAAGCCTTTCTTTCTTCACGTCCATGCACACTGTCTCTGGTGCTTCAGGCTGTGATTAGGCAAGGCCACGCGGTACCACAAAGCGGAGGAAGTGAAAATCCACTCACCAAACAATGGATCTCCCCCCCCCGCCCCCAAAACATCTGAAATAATTGTGATTTTTTTCTTCCTGAATATTGGGTAAGAAACTGCAGTACATGTTTTATGGGGGCAGGGCACTACATGTGTTGCTTAGAATTACTTCAATCAGGAAGCAGTAACTCACGAGAGACTTCCCTTGATAATGCACCGATGCTAATTGACAGGGTAACTGCTTTTAGATGTCTGGATTTTGAGTCTTCAGATTCAGTGAATCAAGACATTCAAGTTCCTGTTTCGACTTCTTGTACTTACTGAGATGCTAGTAAATTCATATCATTTTTTTAAAAAGTCTGTTCTGCTTAGTTGACTTATTTGTGGACCAAAATTTAATAATTTTAAGATTGATCTTTGGGATTTGTTTTCTGTGGAAGTTATTTCTCTTACTTTATGTTTTATTATTTCGACCGGCAGAAATGCTGCTAGTTCTCCTTCAACAGTAATGCAGTGGTTTTACTCATGGACTGTTTTCTGGATACCAGCCAAGAGCTTGTGGTGTGAGCCTAGGTGGGTGGTGAAGTCAGATGGCTATTTCTCACTCCCCCTTTCCCTTTCACTCTTCTCTTCCGTTTTTATTGCTCCTTTTCCCTTACTCCCTCTTTCCCTTTCACTCTATCCTTTCCCTTTTTCTTCACTCCCTCTTTTGCTTTCTGTTTCCCCTTTCACTCTCCCCCTTTTCCCTTTCACTCTCCCCCTCTCCCCTTCCACTCTCTCCCCTTCCACTCTCTCCCCTTCCACTCTCCCCCTTTCCCTCTCCCCTTTCCCTCTCCCCTTTCCCTCTCCCCCTTTCCCTCTCCCCCTTTCCCTCTCCCCCTTTCCCTCTCCCCCTTTCCCTCTCCCCTTCCCTCTTCCCCTTCCCTCTTCCCCTTCCCTCTTCCCCTTCCCCTTATTCTCTTTCTTGCTCCCCTTTTCCTTTTTCCTCACCCATTCTTTCCCTTTCTCTCCTCTTCCCTTGTCTCTCTCCTTTTCCTTTCCCCCACTCCTTTTCCCTTTCACTCTCTCCTTTCCTCCAATCCCTTTCACTTCCACACTCTCTCTCTGTCTCTCTGTCTCCTTGTTTCCCTCTCCTCGCCCGCTCCCAGGAATGAGAAATGAGCAGGGACCATGACTGGGGCGTAATCAGAGCATGGGCCAGTAGTAGCAAGCAATCATTAGGAATGAGTAGTTGTGACTGTCTTGACATTACGGAACCTGCACAGCTGTCTGGGCATAGCCACATGCCAAATCTATTAACTCCTTGATATGTTTAACTAACAGCCCTTGGTAGTAAAACTCTCCCAGGTGTTCAAGTGCAAAAGCTCCCGATAGTAAATGCACATCCTAATATGTGGAAAAATAAGACTGTTCAGCAGCCGGGTTTCTGGCGCTTCTGTTTCGATATTCCTGTCGATGAGCCCAGGTGTATGGAGTCTGCACAGGAAGCATTTTCTGGAAGTGAAAAGTCCATACATTGCCCTGTAGAAAAGCAGGAAGGGCTATAGCTGAGAAAAAAGTATAAAAAAAAATCTGCAATTATCTCAAAGGTGGTTTGTCGTATGGCGGTTGGATAGTTTAGCAAATGAATGGTGAGGTTTGGAGAGCGATGGTCCAGGTGCAGGTCGATGGGAGTGGGCAGTTTATATGGCTCAGCATGGACTAGATGGGCCAAAGGGCCTGTTTCTGTGCTGAACTTTACAGCTCTAGGTCAGATGAAGTCCACTTAAATCTCATGAAAATGTGTAGGTTCTAATAGATTTTAGATTCCAACTAAGTAGATAACTGCTGAAAAGGGTGATGTGATGCAGAACAGAGAACTTCAGTTTTGCTCTGAGCAATAAATCAGTGGCCTTTTTAATCCTTCATAAATCAGAATCCGAATTACTGCCATATGTTGTGAAATTTGTTGTTTTGCGGCAAATTTCAAAGAATATTAACCTGACGGTATATTTTTAACCCAGCATGCGGGCTTTTCTGAAACAATCGAACTATGCCATGAGAGGCTCTGGGTAAAGATGCCTGATCAATGCTGGAAACAGGGACTGAGAAGATTCATTCTGTCACAGATTGCTTCTCTGTGTCAGATGCTACAGTTGTGTTGAATGCCCAACGTTTACTCACCAGGCAACCCCGCAGGATCACTCAATCTGATACATGTGCTGCGTGCATTATTGCAGCTTAATCCTCTTGCACAAATAGGTACTTGGTATTTGTCTTCCATGAGGACTGAACAGTAGTTATTGTTCTTCCTATCCATTGTCTTTACTTGCCTCTGCCTAGCATCACTTTATGAACTTGCAGTCAATCTATTTATGTTATCTATCTTGCATATTTACTATACTGAGCAAATATCTGAGATGTGTATATCTATCTATCTATCTTTCGTGCCTTGACTTTTGCACAGTATTGTTTTATGTATTGCTCCATACTGCTCAAAAAATCAAATTTTATGATATGTCTCTGTCTCTGTCTCTGTCTCTGTCTCTGTCTCTGTCTCTGTCTCTGTCTCTATCTCTATCTCTATCTCTAGTATGATGATGGTTCCTTTCAGTAAGTTAGTGGGGTGGTACCCCACTCCTCAAAAAGGAACAGCGTGTGCATGAGTGGATTTTAGGTGAGTAGGGAGTTGCACAGGTCCAGACCCACCCTCTCGACATCCGCTCCCAGATTCAGCAGCATGGTGGGGTCCAAGATGGCTGGGGCAAGTTCTGTTGCAGTGAATGGCCGGAACAAGCTTCAATGCAAGGGATGCCCTTTTCGCGCTTCATGGCGCGTGTTTGCTAGATGGCCGTTGACCCTACGAGAGGGTTCATACGCCCTTTGACGGGTCTTGTTTTTCATCCTGCAGGGTGTCTAGCCACCCTCCTCACCAGGCAAGCCTGGTGGGGGAGCTGGTTTAGTTGCCGACCACCCGACCAAGCGACAGGTAGTACTGGGTTACATGATACCAGTAACACTCAGACGAGTGACCTGACCAGAGTCATTTCATAGATTTGTGAAAGGAAAATCATGTCTGACGAATCTCATAGAATTTTTTGAGGATGTAACTAGTAGAGTGGATAGGGGAGAACTAGTGGATGTGGTATATTTGGATTTTTAAAAGGCTTTTGACAAGGTCCCACACAGGAAATTAGTGTGCAAACTTAAAGCACACGGTATTGGGGGTAAGGTATTGGTGTGGGTGGAGAATTGGTTAGCAGACAGGAAGCAAAGAGTGGGAATAAACGGGACCTTTTCAGAATGGCAGGCAGTGACTAGTGGGGTACCACAAGGCTCAGTGCTAGGACCCCAGTTGTTTACAATATATATTAATGACTTGGATGAGGGAATTAAATGCAGCATCTCCAAGTTTGTGGATGACACGAAGCTGGGCGGCAGTGTTAGCTGTGAGGAGGATGCTAAGAGGATGCAGGGTGACTTGGATAGGTTGGGTGAGTGGGCAAATTCATGGCAGATGCAATTTAATGTGGATAAATGTGAAGTTATCCACTTTGGTGGCAAAAATAGGAAAACAGATTATTATCTGAATGGTGGCCGATTAGGAAAAGGGGAGGTGCAACAAGACCTGGGTGTCATTATACACCAGTCATTGAAAGTAGGCATGCAGGTACAGCAGGCGGTGAAAAAGGCGAATGGTATGCTGGCATTTATAGTGAGAAGATTCAAGTACAGGAGCAGGGAGGTACTACTGCAGTTGTACAAGACCTTGGTGAGACCACACCTGGAGTATTGTGTGCAGTTTTGGTCCCCTAATCTGAGGAAAGATATCCTTGCCATAGAGGGAGTACAAAGAAGGTTCACCAGATTGAATCCTGGGATGGCAGGACTTTCATATGAAGAAAGACTGGATGAACTAGGCTTGTACTCGTTGGAATTTAGAAGATTGAGGGGGGATCTGATTGAAACGTATAAAATCCTAAAGGGATTGGACAGGCTAGATGCAGAAAGATTGTTCCTGATGTTGGGGAAGTCCAGAACGAGGGATCACAGTTTGAGGATAAAGGGGAAGCCTTTTAGGACTGAGATTAGGAAAAACTTCTTCACACAGAGAGTGGTGAATCTGTGGAATTCTCTGCCACAGGAAACAGTTGAGGCCAGTTGGCTATATTTAAGAGGGAGTTAGATATGGCCCTTGTGGCTACGGGGGTCAGGGGGTATGGAGGGAAGGCTGATGCAGGGTTCTGAGTTGGATGATCAGCCATGATCATAATAAATGGTGGTGCAGGCTCGAAGGGCCGAATGGCCTACTCCTGCACCTATTTTCTATGTTTCTGTGTATGTGAGTGATGATGAACCTGCTGCAGATGTGGGTTTCT
The DNA here is from genome assembly GCF_030028105.1 of Mobula birostris. Classification (NCBI taxonomy): domain Eukaryota; kingdom Metazoa; phylum Chordata; class Chondrichthyes; order Myliobatiformes; family Myliobatidae; genus Mobula; species Mobula birostris. The sequence goes on from NC_092370.1 coordinate 15,836,811, forward strand.
GTTGTGGACAGAGTGTGTGAAGGGGGCAGAGAGAGAGGGGAATCATGATTGGGAAAAGGGGGAAGGGAGAGGGGAGGGAGCAAGAAGCACCAAAGAGACATTCTGTAATGATCAATAAACCAATTGTTTGGAATAATATGACCTTGCCTGATGTCTCAAGGCTGGGTGTGTCTGTACCCATACCACCCACTGCCCTGGCAGTCTGCCACCTGTCCCACACCCATACCACAGCGCTCCACCCTCACCGTTCCCAACATGCTCTGTTCCTTCCCGATTTGCACTTGCTCTCCACTCCACATTGACAAATACAGTACAGTGCAAAAATCTTAGGCACCCTGGCTAAATACATGTGCCTAAAACTTTTACACAGTACTGTATATTTATAGTGTGCTTTAAGTTATTGTGTTCATTAACTTAGTGGGTTCTTTTTGTTCTCCATCGGTCTGGAGTAACAAATATTTCATTTCCCTTTAGACTTGTGTATTAGATATGACATAAAGATATTTGAAGAATAACCAGTACCATGCCCCTGCATTTTAACAGTGGCTCACACAGAAAAGGAAGATCCAGTCCTGATGGCGATGATCAATATGACTTTGATTAATCAAAAATAAAACTGCGGAATAACAAATTTCATGACATATCTACACTCATAGTCACTTAATTAGGTACCTCATGTACCACTGAATGTATCTTCGTGGCCCTCTGTTACTGTAACCCATCCATTTCAAGGTTTGATATGTTATGCATTTCGAAATGCTCTTCTGCACACTGCTGTTGTAACACATGGTTATTGGAGTTACTGTCACCTTCCTGTCAGCTTGAATCAGTTTGGCCATTCTTCTCTGACCTCTCACATTTTCGCCCACAGAACTACCACTCACTGGATGACTTTTGTTTCTTGCACCACTCTGTAAACTCCAGACATTGTCATATATGATAATCCCAGGAGATCAGCAGCTTCTGAGATGCTCAAACTACTTTGTCTGGCACCAACAGTCATTCCATGCTCAAAGTCACTTAGATCATATTTCTTCCGCATTCTGATGTTTGGTCTGAACAATAACTGAACCTTTTGACCGTGTCTGCGTGCTTTTATGCATTGAGTTGCTGCCACATGATTGGCTCATTACTTATCTTAATGAGCAGGTGTACCTAATAAAGTGGACACTGAGTGTCTATCAGTGATAATAAACCTGATTTTTGATTCATTTCATATTGGGATTCCACATTGATTTTTCCAGGATTTACTGGTGGAATTAAATGCTGCATATTCTTAATTCGGCAGTTTTCATTAAACTGTCTATCCACTGAAGTATTTTCGAAGGTTTGTCACTGTGCTGATATAGGACATGCATTGGCTATGTTCTACTGGCAGATCATCTGTTTCAGTACTGTTGACTAAGAGGTAAATATGGGCCAATTTATCAGGGCCTATCTTGACTGCTCCATTTCAGTACAGAGTTGAGGGATCTTTCATAGCCACCTGAGGGATTGACAGCCTTACTTTTTAAAAAAAACCGCGAACGGCACGAGCCCAGAGTGAAACATAATCATGACTATTTCCAGGTTCCTGGAAGTGCTCCAACCTGCCATCCATTTCTCATGCAGTACTTATTTTGGAGATTAGGACTGATTTGTTCCAGGAGCAGCTAACACTGGGGACTCCTAATTCACCCATGATTTTGTGATGCATAAGATAGAGGAGCAGAATTGGGCTGTTGGACCCATCAAGTCTGCTCTGCTATTTCATCATGACTGATCCATTTCCCTCTCAGCCCCAATCTCCTGTCTTCACCCTGTATCCCTTCATGCACTGACCAATCAAGAACCTGTCAACCTCTGCCTTAAATATAGCCAATGACTTGGCTTCCACAACCTCCTGTGGAAATGGATTCTCTGACTAAAGAAATTCCTCCTCATCTCTGTTCGAAAAAGATGCCCGTCTGAGGCTGTGTCCTCTAGTCTTAGTCTCCCCCACCATAGGGAACATCCTCATCACACCCATTCTATCAAGGCCTTTCAACATTCAATAGGTTTTGAATGGGATTACCCCCATTCTTCTGAATTCCAGTGTGTAGAGGCCCAGAGCTATTAACCGCTCCTCATATGACAAGCCTTTCAATCCCAGAATTGTTTTACGTGAACCTCCTTTGAACTCTTTCCAAAGTTAGCATGCCCTTTCTTGTATAAGGAGCCCAAAACTGCTTGCTATATTCCATGTGAGACCTCACCAGTGCTTTATAAAGCCGCACCATTACATCCTTGCTTTTATATTCTAGTCACTTCTAAATGAATGCTAACATCACATTTATTTTCCTCACCACCAACTCAACCTACTAATTAACCTTTAGGGAATCCTATACAAGGACTCCCACGTAGTTTGCATGGTGTGCACACCACTGACCATCTTCATTTCATGAGAATCCCATGAGACCCAAACCTCAAAAGCCTAATAGGGTCATGGAATACTATAGCATGGAAATAAGTCCTGTGCATGAAAGATGATCAGTTTTGAGTGTGCAAAAGTTATATTTTGAAGAAATAACTATAGCCTTTACATTGTTTTTGAAATAATTCTAATGAGTATTTGTTACAAGGATAGTTTGAATGAGTTAGGGTTTTCTCTTTGGAGCATAGGAGGGTGAGAGGTGACTGGTACAAGATGTTGAGAGGCATAGATTGAATGGGCAACCAGATACCAAGTTGGGTTGAGCAAGCTCAGATGTTTCCCTTTGGAGCGCAGGAGGATGAGATGTCCCTTGAAAGAGGGGTAGAAGGTAAAAGGCATATATCAAATGGATAGCTAGGGACCTTTTCCCCAGGGCAGAAATAGCTAATATGAAAGGGTATCATTTGAAGATGATTGGAGGAAGGTATAGGTGAGATGTCAAAGATAAGGATTTTACACAGTGATGAGAGTAAAATATGTTGCCAGGGGTGATGGTGGAAGCAGATACATCAGGGACATTTAAGAAACTCTTAGATAGGCATGTTGGTGATTTAAAAAAAATGGAGGGCTATGTAGAAGATGAGGATTAGGTTGATTTTTGAGTAGTTTATAAGGTTGGCACACTATTGTGGGCTGTAATGTTCAATAGTGTACCTTCTCATTTTTCCGCCTGGCTCTTCAGTTAATAGAAACTTAATGTATCAGTTTACGTAAGAGCAGTTTGAATAGATAAACTGATTTATAGGTGGCGTTTAGGTGGATTGATTGGGCATTGTGTTTAACCAATTTCATAGGCAATTAGATAGACAGGTGCCTAGAATGAAAGGATCATTACACTCCTGAACTTTGTTTACCCTCACAAATGTTGAAGGAAGCGATAACCGTACTCATTACTGAACAATCTTTACATTCCTGTTTACCTACTTGCATGATAGCTTGACGTAAGTCTGAGTTTTCTATCTGAATCATCCTGCAGTGTTTGTGAGTAGCCCCTAAGTAGCCCCTACTTTCACAACCTGACTGGGACAGATGAATTCTTTTGTTAGTTTTGTTCCTGCTCAGTAGGATGGACAGATCCTGAAAGAAAGTGATGAGTACTTGTGTCAATGGTTACAGGTGTTATTCAAAGTTCAAAATAAATTTATTATCCAAGTACATGCTATCACCATGTACAACCCTGCGATTGTTTTCGTTCGGGCAGACTCAGTAAATCCCAGAACCTTAGCACCATTTGGTACATAGTGCTTAGAAAAATAGAGGGCTATGGGTAAACCTAGGTAATTTCTTAAGTAAGGACATGTTCGGCACAGCTTTGTGGGCCAAAGGGCCTGTATTGTGCTGGAGATTTTCTATGTTTCTATAAAGAATCAATGAAAGATTGCATCCAACAGGACAGACAAACAACTAATGTGCAAGAGACAAAAGAGAAAATAAAAGCAATTAATATCAAGAAGATGAGATGACGAGACTTTGAAAGTGAATCTATAGGTTGTGGGAACATTTCAGTGATGGGGCAAGTGAAGTTCTTCACACTGGTTCAAGAGCCCGATGGCTGTGGGGTAGTAACTCTTCCTGCTCCTGGAGGTGTGAGTCCTGAGGCTTCTGTACCTTCCCAATGGCAGCAGCGAGAAAAGAGCGTGGCCTCTTTCCCAGCTCTGACCACCTTTTGTGTAGCTCAGTCAGTCACCGGACATTTTTGCCTGTGCAGCTAGCAAGCTGTCTGCCCTCCGCAACACGTGCTTTCTGATCTCCTCTCCCTTCACCGGTTGCTGATTCTTATGCTGTTCCTATCACCTCTATACACTCAGCCTGCTGTTAAGTGTTTTCTGATGCAGAGAGGACACCTTTAGCAGTGGTGCTGCTTCCTACTGCAATTCTACAGCTTTTAAACGCAGTGTTGCCACCTGTTACAAGTTTTTGGGTTTTCACCACATTTTCTCGCAGGGTCAGTGTGGAGGCTGATTGATCTTGTCTGTCTGTATTAGGTGAATGTGATCATATATAAAGGAAGTGAATGTGTCAGCAGTACACAGGTGTGGAACTAACTACATTCTAACCAATATTTTTGTTGATTCCATTGTCCCTGCCTTATACTGTTCTGAATAATTAAGAATGCCTGCAAGAAAATGAAGCTCAGAGTTGTGTATCATGACATACTGTGATTATAATAATAAGTTTGCTTTGAACATTGAGAAGACAAGACCACCTCTCTCTTATTCTTTGTTTTCTCGCCTTCTTATCTTCTTTGTTCTTGTAACACTTAATAAAACTATTGTAAGCAACAAGTTTTATGTCTCAATCGCAACTTCCGAAGAACCTTTGGATCACAAGATCTAACAAAATGAATGAAAAAAAAGATAGAAGAAACATATGAGGAACAGCATTTCTAATCAGAAGGTAAAAGAGTCATTGAACACTATAGCACCGAAGCAGGCTCTTCGGCCCATCCAGTCCATGCTGAACCATTTAAACTGCCTAGTCCCATTGGCCTGCAGCTGGGCCATAGCCCTCCATACCCCTACTGTCTATGTACCTATCCAAACTTCTCTTAGGCATTGAGACGAGCTCTCATGCACCACTTGAGCTGGTAGCTCGTTCTACACTCTCATGACCCTCTGAGTGAAGCAGTTTCCCCTCGTGTTCCCCTTATACTTTTCACCTTTTACCCTTAACCTATGACCTCTAGTTGTAGTCCCACCCAACCTCAGTGGAAAAGCCCTGCTTGCACTTACTCTGTCTATACCCGCCCCCCATAACTTTATATACCTCTTGTCAAGTCAAGTCACTTTTTAATGTCATTTCGACCATAACTGCTGGTACAGTACACAGTAAAAATGAGACAACATTTTTCAGGGCCATGATGCTATATGAAACAATACAAAAACTACACTGAACTATGTAAAACAACACAAAACTATACTAGACTACAGACCTACCCAGGACTGCATAAAGTGCACGAAACAGTGCAGACATTGCAATAAATAATAACAAGACAATAGGCACAGTAGAGGGCAGTAGGTTGGTGTCAGTCCAGGCTCTGGGTATTGAGGAGTCTGATGACTTGGGGGAAGAAACGCTTACATAGTCTGGTCGTGACAGCCCGAATACTTTGGTGCCTTTTGCCGGATGGCAGGAGGGAGAAGAGTTTGTATGAGGAGTGTGTGGTGTCCTTCGTAATGCTGTTTGCTTTACGGATGCAACTTGTGGTGTAAATGTCTGTAATGGCAGGAAGAGGGACCCCGATGATCTTAAGTCCTAACCTATTAAAACTTCCCTAATAACTCAGGCCCTTCATTCCAAGCAACATTCTTGTAAGTTTTCTCTGTACTCTTTCAACCTTATTTACATCTTTTCTGTAGGTAGGTGACCAAAGCTGCACATAATACTCCAAATTAGGCCTCATCAATGTCTTGTGCAACTTCAACATAACATCCCATCTTCTGTACTCAATACTTTGATTAATGAAGGCCAATGTGCCGAAAAATGTGTCACTTGTCTCTTGTATCCCCTGACCTTACAGAATCTCTCTGTTTATCCTAACCTAAGCCAAGTCTCACCTTAGCAATTTTATCAGATCTTCTTATAACATTCTTGGCTCCAAGAACAGCAGCAGCTTTTCAACACTGCCCTGGAACCTGAGTATCATAAAACCAGAAGGGAGAGGGCAGTTTTGTAAATGAGTGCCAAGTCTTTTTGCCACTGCTCCACTGCAAAGTCTCTTCGAGTTATACTTGCCCTAAGGAATTTTAAATCTTGTTTTCAGGAATTCAATGAGATCCTCTCTCACTGCTCTGCCCTCTCTCTGATCGCTGCTGCTCTCCGACTCTTTGATTCTGTGCTCCAGCTTTCCCTTCCACCTCCTTGTTAATCTTCTCATGGCTTCTTCCTGCTTTCTGACCAGTCCTGATGAAGGGTCTTGATCCGAAATAATAACAAAAACTAAGTAATTAATACTGAGAACATGAGTTGTAGAATCTTTAAAAGTGAGCCTTTAAGTTGTGGACTCAGTTTAGCTGAGATGAATGAAGTTATCTCCGCCAGTTCAGCGGCCTGATGGATGTAAGGTAATAACTGTTACAGAACCTGGTGGTGTGGAGAAGAGAGCATGGCCAGGATGGTGGAGGTCATTGATGATGAAGGCTGCTTTCTTCTGGCAGTGCTCCTTGTAGATGTGCTCAATAATGGGGAGGGCTTTGCCTGTGATGGACTGGGCTGTGTCGACCACTTTCTGTAGACTATTTGCAATGCCATATCACTGCAATACTGAACACGACCAATCTGTTTGACGTGTAGGATGCCATAAATCAGCTTGTTCAATTGACGTTAGCTTTAGCATTCTAAATAGACTCTGCTCAGTTGATATCACAGAGCATCATTTGACCTTTGAATCTGCTCACAGGGAAACGATGTGTGGAAACAATTTGCATTTTGCTTCGATGAATAAAGTGGAAAATGCCATCTGTGCAGTGCCAATGTTTTAACAAGAGCCTCTTTGCCAGTCAATGTGTTGTCACTCCATTTTGATGATTGGTAGACAGAGCAAGCTGCAATCTTTCCATTGTCATCTGAAAAATCTGCCCTTTTGATCCCAGTGTATGAAGAGGAGGAACAGATGTTGATTGACTCTTGTATGTCAAAGCAGAGTGTTGAATGTGATGTGGGGATGAGAGAGATTCTTTCAATAAACTACAGAAAAATGGGCGAAAAGAGGAAAGGATGAAGAAATATTTTGTTGTTTTGAAACTTGTGATCAAATACAAGGCTTCCTGGAAATAAATATTTAATAACACCTTTTTCCTGAGCTTAGAGTGTTTATTGTGCTTCAACAATTCGGCTTCTGAACTAGCGTGGATAACTTCAACCACCTCAACACTGAACTGATTCCATAACCTATGAACTCACTTTCAAGCTGTCTGCAACTCATGCTCTCAGTATTATTTATTATTTTTTTTTTTTCAGCTCAAGCTGGTAAAACTTGAGGTATAGGTATTGTCAAGCACACTTATTTCTCAATTGGTAGGAACTTTCAGACTATTCCAGTGGTGTTTAGTACTGTAGCTTTCTGGAGATTTACATAAATATTGTTGTGAAGGCCTGGTTATTTAATCGTGTTGTGTAGTGACTTTAGGATGATACCAGCTGTAGATATTACTATTTCTTCTTTTAATTCGGCATATTTCTAGTGTTTTTCATTTATTGATTTCTGTATGTTATGTGTGTTTGGAATGGCTATACTGTATCTATTATGTAAATTGCTCTTGCTTGGTTTATCCTGGAATATTATATCTGGTTGGTTCTTATGGATTGTCCTATCTGTAATAATGGATTGGTCGTCATATAATTTGTGGGACCCTGAAACTGGATCAGGCTTGCATTTATAGTAAGGTATGGTGTCTTGTATTTTAAAGCAAGATTTTGGTGAATGATATTTGCCACTTGATTGTGCCTATGTAAGTAATCAGATTGAGTTAAACTACTGCAGGTTCCAGTAAAATCTTGGATTGTTTCTGGTATCTCTTGACATTTTCTGCATTTATCATCTTGAATTTGCTAGTCTTTTATTATGTACTTCTTGATTAAATTTTTGTGTTAACCACCTGGTCCTGTATTGCAACACAACTTCTCTGTCTCTGGAAGAGATCTCCAACTCTGAGTCAGGGGTTTGGTACTTCTTTGTCCACATCTACTCTGCTCAGAATGTGGGGATGGCTTCCACGGAGGGCCATGCTCTTCCATTGCTTGACCTTTTCTTCTGTAGTGATAACATCTTCATTTTTATTGGTTGTGCTTTCATTTAAGATTATTGGTGGGTACTTCTTTTCAAAATTGCATATGCTCGTGTGGAGTGCAGAATCCTGTTTTTGCTGATGAAAGTATATTCTTAGCAGTTTTATCTTAAATTGTTTAATTTTTTTACATCTGTTATTCTTCTTCTTCCTCCTGTCCTAGGTAGTGTTAATCTCAGTGCAACCCAGTGTACATGGTGTTTTCTAAAATTTCTCATTTCAGTTCCTTCGTAAATTTTCCAGATCAGTTTCAGACCAAGATATTCCACCAAAAGAAAACATTAGTATGGGCATAGCAAAAGTGTTTATTGCCTTTGTTATATTTTTCGTATTGAGCTCTGTTTGGCAGATTTTCTTTAGCATTGAAATAAATTCTGTCGGAAGTTTTCCCTTTATCACACTATGATCTATTTTCTTTGCTTCTTGATATCTCAGATACATGCATCTATCATATTCATCCATCAGTTGTATTGTATCCTGCTGCTTTTTTATTTCCTGCTAGATCATTCACATTTTTCTTTGTTTAATGTTCATACTTATCTAGTCCAAAGTTCATGTTTCTATTTTTTTTGAACTTTAACTTGCAAAATATTCGGAAGAATCATTCTTTCTTTATTGGCTTTCTATAAAATGTATAGTAACCTTCTTAGCACATTGATAAAGCTATCTGACACCTGAAGTTATGAGGCAAGAGAAGCATTTGACCTTATTATTACTCATTGTCATCATTATTCTTTATAATTCGAACATTACTTTTAATTCTCAATTAAGTATTCGACCAGATGAATCTTCTCTGCGTCTGTCTGTCTCTGAAGCTTGTAACAAGCCCACTTATCACACAGGTAATGGTTTCCTGACATCAGCGTGATGAAGGAAGAAATGGCCCTGTGAAGCGATTTTCATTTTAACTCCTGAATGGCTGGTATAAATTCATTAAGATTTCAAAAGCCATTCAGTTCGACACTGGTATTGCCCTCGTCAGAGCTGTTAATTTAATCTCTCGTGCACATTTACCTTAAGTGGTTGGTTTATGCTGCCTTTCGGCTTTCAGAATGAGCTGGAATTTAAGTTTGCTTGTGAATTTGAATCGGAATTAAATCATTAGCCCCTGAAGGGATTTGGTGATCTTCAAGACTTGCAATGTATAAATACATTGCTGCATCATTTCTAGACTCTCGTTCTCTGAAACTTGCCCTCCTTTCCCTGTTTTACTTTGTCGGGTTAAATCCTGTTCATCCATACTTGGTGCTTCTTGTGTAACATTTGAAAGTAAAGCTATCAGAATCACTTTATTGCTGATATATGAAACGTTGATTGTGGTACAGTGCCAGGCATAAAACACAGGACAATACCATAACGGACAACACAATAAAAGCCAACGATTTAAAAGACAATAGTGCAAACAGCCTCGACTGAATAACAATTAGCAGAATGGTCACATGCAGAAGCATCAATAATCAAATTTAAATAAACGTGAACATGAGGACATTAATTATCATCAGAACAAGGAGAGCAGGAAAGACCATCTAACGGATGTTGTGCAGGGACATTTATGAGATTTACACCTGAGTGAGTTTTGTTGAGAAGCTGGATAGCTACAGGGAAGAAGCTTCGGAGATGACGTGTGGTTCTGGTGGTGATGGACTTGCAGCGTCTCCCTGGTGGCAATTTGATGAATAGTTGATGTTTGAGTGAGTGGAGTCAGCAGTGATTTTTCCAACTCTTTTCTTACTACTCCCATGCTTCCTCTATGGCCGTGAAAAGCAACGACTGTCCTACCCAGCTGCATCCCCCTTACCTGTAATCCCCTCATGGCTGTTGAGCAGTGGCCTCTCTGCGTTTCTCGCCTCCATCCATTCCGTACCACCACCTGGAATCTGATGTTGCTTGAACTTGGGGTGAGGGGCACCCACACTCTGTCAGCTGTAGCAAGTAGCATATTCGCAACACTGATTTTCAGTGCAGCTTAAAAGACACCATCAAAGGCCCTCAGCACTGTCCGGTGGCTAGTAGTCCATGACCTAAGCAGCCATAAGCCCGTTATGTAGGTAGTGCGACCACTCGAGTCGAGTGTGATGCTCTCTTAAGGAGTTGTTTATTGGTGCATCCTCATTGAGGCCAATTCGGTGCTGTATATACTGGTGCGTTGTTACCTCTGCCTGTGCATTGCTTTGTTTAATGTTGCGATGCTGCTGCACAGGGTCCTTGACAGATCAGCGTCTGAGTTCACTGGCATGACATACAAGATGATTTGGGGACCCTTCACAGCTGATTTCACTGCCGCTGTGATGAGTCGTCATCATCTTCCACCAGTTCCACTGCTGGGCTCTTGGTTGGATCACTTTGTCCGGAACCTTGAACCAACCAAAATCAAATCATTTAATTATCATTCAACCATACAGCCAAATGAAACAGTATTCCTCTGGGGCCATGATGCAAAACATACACAGCCCATACAACATAGACAGCGAAAACATAGTCACTCAAAAAAAAACACATATATAGTCTGAGCGACATGTTCTGCAAAACAGTGGCGCAGTTTCTGGCATATCAGCCTGTCGTTCTGCTGATTGAGTGCTGGAGGGCGGGGCTGGCCCCCAACCGAGCACAGATGCCACGCTACACCGCCTCCAGCATCTCCTCACCTGGATGGCAGCAGCAGGCAAGCCCATAGCTTGAAGCCTAGTACAAAGAGTTTAGCTCCAGACAGTATCGCTCTCGGGATCTCAGGAACTCGTATGCCTCTCCACTACGACAAAGTGATAGCCCATTATATTTCACTGTTGACTGATATAATGACATTCTCCGGTATCTGGCTAATGTATTTAGGCTTCCATTTCAGCTAGTGAACAAGCACCATCTTCCATTTGGTCCTCTTTTCAGAGTTTGAAATTTGGCCTTAATTGATTTATGGTTTTTGATTTGTGTTTATAGATGTATATGCCCACGGTTGTAACAGTAGACTCGAGGTTGCATTTTCACCTCCTTGCAATGCATACAAAGCAGTTTCTTCTGCTTGTTTTGGAATGAAACACACATTTTAGTGGAAGCCATTTGTGAATACATTTCAAGATGAACATCACATCTAACAACTGGAAAATGAAAACTGAAAGCACCAAGGACATGGGTAATTGAGAAGATCGACAGATCAATCAGCTGGAGTGGTCCTTGGAGTGCAAATAATGATGCTTGGACATGAATGGACTGGAATTCAATGGCTGCCATTCTGTGGTGGAATGAAGTGTGAGAATCGAGCGTGTACCAATTCAAACAATAGACATGAAATTCTGCAGATGCTCAATGTTTTGAGACACAAAATGTTTGAGGAACTCAGCAGGTCAGGCAGCATCTATGGAGGGAAATAAAACATAAACGTAGAACATAGAACGTTCCAATGCGTTACCGGCCCTTCAGCCCACAATGTTGTGTCGACCTTGTAACTGACTGTAAAATCAATCTAATAGTTCATTTTATTTATTATCAAACTATACAACTCTGAAATTCTTTCAAATCCATCCACAAAAAAATGGAACAAAACTGACCAGGCTCATGGACCACCAACCCCCGCCCCCCCCACAAAAAAAAAGCAAGAAAGGTTGGGCCAAAAACACAGAACATAAAAAAACTATAAGACTGGGGAAAAAAAGAGTTTGTAGTCCACGTCCACATCAAAAACACAGAAAACTAGCCTGATAGAGTTCTTTGAGGAGATGACCAGGAATATGGATGAGGGTAGTGCAGTGGATGTGATCTACATAGATTTTAGTAAGGCATTTGACAAGGTTCCACACGGTAGGCTTATTCGGAAAGTCAGAAGGCATCGCATCCAGGGAAGTTTGGCCAGGTGGATTCAGAATGGCTTGCCTGCAGAAAGCAGAGAGTCATGGTGGAGGGAGTACATTCGGATTGGAGGGTTGTGACTAGTCGTGTCCCACAAGGATCGGTTCTGGGACCTCTACTATTTGTAATTTTTATTAATGACCAGGATGTGGGGGTAGAAGGATGGGTTGGCAAGTTTGCAGACAACACAAAGGTTGGTGGTGTTGTGAATAGTGTAGAGGATTGTTGAAGATTGCAGAGAGACATTGATAGGATGCAGAAGTGGGCTGAGAAGTGGCAGATGGAGTTCAACCCGGAGAAGTGTGAGGTGGTACACTTTGGAAGGACAAACTCCAAGGCAGAGTACAAAGTAAATGGCAGGATACTTGGTAGTGTGGAGGAGCAGAGGGATCTGGGGGTACATGTCCACAGATCCCTGAAGGTTACCTCACAGGTAGATAGGGTAGCTAAGAAAGCTTATGCAGTGTTAACTTTCATAAGTCGAGGGATAGAGTTTTAAGAGTCGCGATGTAGTGATGCAGCTCTATAAAACTCTGGTTAGGCCACACTTGGAGTACTGTGTCCAGTTCTAGTCACCTCACTATAGGAAGGATGTAGAAGCATTGGAAAGAGTACAGAGATTTACCAGAATGCTGCCTGGTTTAGAGAGTATGCATTATGATCAGAGATTACGGGAGTTAGAGCTTTTACTCTCTGGAGAGGGGGAGGATGAGAGGAGACATGATAGAGGTATACAAGATATTAAGAGGAATAGATAGAGTGGATAGCCAGTGCCTCTTCCCCAGGGCACCGCTGCTCAATACAAGAGGTAAGGGGTGGGAAGCTCTTGGGGGATATTAGAGGAAGATTTTTTACTCAGAGAGTGGTTGGTGCGTGGAATGCACTGCCTGAGTCATTGGTGGAGGCAGATATACTAGTGAAATTTAACAGACTACTAGACAGGTATATGGCGGAATTTAAGGTGGGGGGGTTATATGAGAGGCAGGGTTTAAGGGTTGACACAACATTGTGGGCCAAAGGGCCTGTACTGTGCTGTACTGTTCTATGTTCTATGTTCTAAACCAAGAAGATAGCTGCCTCTAAGTCCATAGGTTGTGGAATCCATTCAGAGTTGTGGTGAGTGAATCACCAATATGAGAAATCTGCAGATGCTGGAAATCACACAAAATGCTGGAGGAACTCAGCAGGTCAGGCATTATCTTTGGAAAAGGGTAAACAGTCGACGATTCGTGACAAAATCCTTCCTCAGTCCTAAAGAAGAGTCTTGGCCTGAAATGTTGACTTTCCATAGATGCTGCTCACCTGCGGAGTTCCTCCAGCATTGTGCGCGCGTTGCTGTGGAGAGTGAAGTTCACCATGCTGGTTCAGGAGCCTGATGATTGAGGAATAGTTAACTGTTCCTGAACCTGGTGGTGTGGGACCTTCCCAATGGCAGCAGAGAGAAGAGAGCCTGGCCTGAGATGGTGGGTTTTCTTGACGATGGATGCTGTTTTCTTGTGGCAGTGCTCCTTGTAGATGTGCTCCATGCCAGAGAGGTCTTTGCCTGTGACGGACTGGGACGTATCCACTAACTTAATTGAGATTTTCCATTCCTGGCCATTGGTGTTTCCATACCAGGCCATGATGGAACCTTTCAGGATAATTGCCATTGTGCATTCTCATTTTAGGTGTTGCGCCATGATTAATTTTGCTCTGCTGATGGAATTAATTAAATTTGAACTGTGCTGCTTATATTAGTTGCTGCACCAGTAACAAGATAAACTGTGAAAAGGCAACCACCCCCACTAGCCTGTTCTGATCGCTATCTATGGACTGTCTCACAGTCTGTTGCTAAGGCCTGCCTATCCTAAAACAGCTATCAGAACTTGACCACTCATCCCATATGTCCAAGATTAAATACTGGCCCGAGGTTTGAGTTAATTCTCTGGGCCAGGCCAGCAGCACATTCCAGGTGTGCCTCACCAACAAGCAGTTTGACATAATTTCAAGAGGGCTCGAACACAACAGCAAGGATGCGATTCTGAGGCTTTATAAGGCATTGGTCAGACCCCACTTGGCGTATTAGCAGTTTTGGATCCCAAATTTAAGAAAGGATGGGCTGGCATTGGAGAAGGGCCAGATGAGGTTCAAGAGAATGATTCCAGGAATGAAAGGGTTAACATATGAGTAGTATTTAATGGCGCTGGGCCTGTACTCGCTGGAGTTTAGAAGAATGAGGGAGCATCTTATTGAAAACTTTTGAATATTGAAAGGACTAGCCAGAGTGGATGTGGAGAGGATTTTCCAATCGTGAGGGAGTCTAAGATCAGAGAGAGCACAACCGCAAAGTACAAGGACGTCCCTTTAGAACAGAGATGAGGAGGAATTTCTTTAGTCAGTTGATGATGAATTGGTGCAATTCATTACCACAGATGGCTATGGAGGCTAAGTCATTGGGTACGTTTAAAGCGGAGGTTGATAAGATCTTAATTAGTAAGGGTGTCAAAGGTTCTGGCGAAAAGGAATGAGAATAATTTAGCCATGATGGAATAGCAGAGCAGATTAATTGGCTGAATGGCCATATTCTGCTCCTGTTGTCTTGTGGTTTAAAACGGAACGAGCGTTGTTTTAATAGAAGTTGTTCATTTTTATCCTGGATGTCTGAAGCCCAAGAGTTGAGTAAAGAAGCTGTCAGTTTTCATAATATTATTTTGCCTCATTGAATGTAGGTTTTTTATTCAGTATTTGTTTTCAAAGTTAGACTGACTTTATCTGTACGCACAACAGGCTCACTGTAATTTAAATCATTAGGGAAAAATTTGGAACAAATTTTCCTCTCAGGTACATAGGTGGGGAGAATAATATGTCCCTATTAGGAAAGAATCTGACATCTGACAAAATATGAGACCTTGGGCATTATGTAAGGGGTCCAGTTACTATTGCAGTGTTTGTTAATAGTAGGTTCATACCACTAGGGGCCCTCGGTAAGCTGTGTAAATAGTTTCTTTCCCTCAGGGTCAGAAAACATATTGCCAACAGTTCGAGCTGTTTCACAGGTCATGTGGACTTTGTACAACTTTCTCAACCTCCAACATGCCACACAGAATATTTAATCCCACTGCAAATTAATACAGCAGTTTTATTCGTTGTTTGCTTTCAGCTTTTTTCGAGTGGATATGGAAACAGCCTTTCGGCCCACGATGTTATGCCGACATTTTAACTTAACTGCAAAATCAATCTAGCCCTTTCCTCCCACCTTGATGATGGGGAGACTGGTGTCCATGGTGATGCTGTCAACTTTAACCTTTGACTTGGGGTCAATTCCAATTCAGAACAAGTTTGTACTTGTTATGTAGTGCAATGTCAAATGCTGAGCGGAAATGGAATTGTCAGGTTTGAGCAAACTTGTTTCTTAAATGATGGCGACATTTGCATTTGGTAGTTTTGCCAATTTTCATTTACAATGTGTTTAACTATCTCTATTAATAGAAGAGATCAAAGCGTGGACTTCTTTCAAAATGGAGAGAAGGTAAAAAAAAATCTGAGGTACAAAGGGATGTGGGACTCCTCCTGCAGGATTCCTTGTAGGTTAATTTGCAGGTTGAGTGAGGGGTGTGGAAAACAAAAACGATGTTAGATTTCATTTTGAGAGGAATTGAATATAAAAGCAAGTGTGTAATATTGAGCCCTTATAAGGCACTGGTGAGGCCTCACTTGGAATGTTGTGAGCCATTTTGGGTTCCATTCCTAAGAAGTGAAGTGCTAACGTTAGAGAGGGTTCAAAGGAGGTTCACTAAAATGATTCCACAATTGAAAAGCTCATTATATAAGGGTTTGACGGTTCTGCACCTCTTACTGGAATTCAGATGAATGAGGGGTGACCTCATTGAAACCTATCGACCGTTGAAACGTCTCGATAGAGTAGATGCGGAGAGGATGTTTCTTATGGTGGGGGAGTCCAAAGACCAGAAGACAAAGCCTCAAAAGAGAGGGATGTCCTTTTAGAATGGAGATGAAGAACTTCTTTAGCCAGAGAATGGTGAATCTGTAGAATTCATCGCCATAGGTGGCTGTGGAGACCAAGTCATTGGGTTGATAGATTCTTGATTAGTCAGGGCATGAAGGAATCGGGGAGAAGGTAGGAGATTGGAAATGAGGGGGAAAATGTCATCAAATGGTGGAGCAGATTTGATAGGCCAAATGGTCTAATTCTAGTCCTGTATCTTATGGTCTTAATACTTAGGGTGAAATGATCAGGAGCCGGAACAGCGGCTGCACAGATTCGCATGTCCAGAAATCCATCCCTGGTCAGTAGCAGTGAGCTGTGCCTAGCAGCAGCAGGCTATTGGGCTAGGTCTCTGAAATTCGTTTGCGAGAAGCAAACAAAAATGAACTTAAGAAAAAGAGGACAATTTTTTTGATGTGATAACTTGGCACATTTAACATTCTCGGTAGGGGAGTTAAGACAGTTATGTTTATATTGGCTTGTATAACTTTTCTTTCCAAATGCAATACTAACCCAATTTTAGGTTTCCTTTTACTTGGGTATTCATCTCATGCACAGCTGTGAATATTGATATAATTGTCCATTTAACCAATTTCCCATTTCCCTCGTAACCACTTTAGTTTCACTTGCAAAGGCTTTTAATAACCCTCCACCCCCCACCCCAACCCCGCTGCCTTCTTTATAGCTGTTCCTTAAAGGGCTGAGTTGTGCTGTGGCCTGTGGTGTTGAATATAAATTGGTCTGAGTTTGCATGGACCAGCGTACATCCAAGATGTTCTGAGTGACAGATGCCGTCACTGGCCACCCATTCTGTCACTGGGTTCCATCTTCTTGAGAACGATTCCATGGATGAAAGGGTTAATGTATGAGAAGCATTTGACAGTTCTGGGCCTGTAGACACAGGAGTTTTGAAGTTTGAGGAGGGATCTCATATTGAAACCTATTGAAGGTTTGGATAGAATGGATGTGGAGGGAATGTTGCCTGCAGTGGGTGAGTCTAGGACAAGAGGACACAACATCAAAATACGAGGACATCTCATTAGAACAGAAATGAAGAAGAATTTCTTCAGCCAGAAGGTGGCGAATCTGTGGACTTCATTGCCACAGACAGCTGTGGCGGTCAAGTCATTGGGTATATTTGAAGTGGAGGTTGATAGGTTCTTGATTAGTCAGGGCATCAAAGGCAAGAGAATAGGGTTGATGGATAATAAATCAGCCATGATAGAATGGTGGGCCAAACCTGATGGGCAAAATGGCCCAAATCTGCTCCTAAGCCGTATGGTCTTGGCACAGGCAATACTTGCAAATGTTGTAGTACTCATGAACAGGTTGCTGTGGCCTTGATGGAGGCCAGCTGTGGCATAGCGCCTAAGTAGGTTGCCGCTCAGTGAGGAGGCCATTTCTCTCCTCCAATCCTGGGGTGGTATAGTACTCTAGCAGTTAGCGTAAGGCTATGACATTGCCAATGACCTAGATTGAGTTCCGCTGCTGTTTGTCAGGATTTTGTACCTTCTTCCAGTGACTGTGTGGGTTTCTGCTGGGTGCTCTTGTTTCCTTCCCACATTGCGGACATGCAAATTAATATGTTAATTAATAAATTAATTATTAGATGTTAATTGGTCACGTGGGTGTTTTGGTTGGCATGGGCTCAATGGACCAGAGGGGTCTATTACCATGCTGTATATCTACATAAATTAAATAAATAACCCCCTTTCTGACTCCATCTCCTTTTCCATGAAGGTATGCATGAGCGGCTGAGAGCTTGGACAGATCTGTATGGCAGCTTCCAATGCTTAAATGTATTGAAGTCACAACAGTGACGACTTAAAGCGAGGATGTCTCAGTTAGGCAATTTTTGTGGTGACATCTGATTTGGCATGAATGATAAAGCATTTATCTAGTCCAAGAACTTCTGTGAGGAAGAGCATAATTAATTATTATTATTAATGGACGCCAAGCAATCCAATAAGATATTTTGGTGGCAGCGGGGTGGGGGTGATAACTAATGTATTCCAACTATTGATAAAGTGAAAATCACTTCAGCCATTTCCTGTGGTAATGAATTGTATGGATCCTCTCTTTCACTGCTCGCCTAGGTGATCTCTGCTCTCTGACCATCTGCACCAATCACCTTCCAGCTTGTACTCCTTCCCCTCCCTTTCCCCAACTTCTTATTCTGGCTATCGTCTTCCTTTCTTTCCATTCCTCATGAAGGGTCTCGGCCTGAAACATCGACCGCTTATTTTCTTCCGCAGATGCTGTTGCCTGACCTGCTGTGATCCTCTAGCATTTCATGTGTGTTGTGTGTGGAGTGGAGGTAATTATCATGGGCCACCACCCCTCCACCATTCCAGGACATACTGTCTTCTCGCTTCTGCCTTCAGGAAGGAGGCACAGGAGCCTTGGGTCCCACAGCACCATGTTCAGGAACAGTATTACCCTACAACCATCAGGCTCATGTACTGGTGTGGATGACTTCACTCACCTCAACACTGAATTGATTTCACAGTTCAATTCTGAACAGGCATCAGAAGGGAGAAAAGAACACAGAGAGAATTCCTGCATCACCCCCATTCCCACTCTTCTGTTTTGTTACGTAGAATATGCAGAGTTGGGTATCGTAAACACAAGAGGTTTGGCAGATGCTGGA
The DNA here is from genome assembly GCF_030028105.1 of Mobula birostris. Lineage (NCBI taxonomy): Eukaryota > Metazoa > Chordata > Chondrichthyes > Myliobatiformes > Myliobatidae > Mobula > Mobula birostris. The sequence continues at coordinate 15,855,524 of NC_092370.1, forward strand.
AATGTTGTGCGACATACACACAAAATTACACACACAACTTGGCAAGTCAGGCTGTGTCTACAGTGAAGAATAAATGGTCAGTTTTGGGCCGAGGGCTGTTGTGCAGCTGAATAATGCTGCACCCCAGCTTCCCAATGGCTTTGAGTGTTATGGTTGATCGAAGTTACTTGTTGCATGTACAGATGGGATTTTTTAAAAATTAAGCCAAAACACATGCATTGTAAATACGCAAACACGAGGAAATCTGCAGATGCTGGAAATTCAAGCAACACACATCAAGGTTGCTGGTGAACGCAGCAGGCCAGGCAGCATCTGTAGGAAGAGGTACAGTCGATGTTTCGGGCCGAGACCCTTCGTCAGGACTAACTGAAAGAAGAGATAGTAAGAGATTTGAAAGTGGGAGGGTGAGGGGGAGATCCAAAATGATAGGAGAAGACAGGAGGGGGAGGGATGGAGCCAAGAGCTGGACAGCTGATTGGCAAAAGGGATATGAGAGGATCATGGGACAGGAGGCCCAGGGAGAAGGAAAAGCGGGAGGGGAGGAAAACCCAGAGGATGGGCAAGGGGTATAGTGAGAGGGACAGAGGGAGAAAAGGAAGAGAGAGAAAAAGTATGTGTGTATATAAATAAATAACAGATGGGGTACGAGGGGAAGGTGGGGCATTAGCAGCATTGTAATTATCTATTTTGCACAGACTGGAGCAGCACTGCAATCCTGTTTCCTTGAGTTCCTCCAGCATTTTGTGTGTATAGCTGAGTAACAAATCCCTGTTTGGGTGTGTGTCCAACTTGCATTGATACCTTGGTAATATTCCTTAACTTGTGTCAGGGAATAAATTTCTTTTTATTTTTATCTCTACTTCTTTTCTATGACAGATACTTTATTATTATTATTATTATCTCTGTTGTCTTTCCCCTTCCCAGAGTATCTACTCTTAACTATCACTTCCCCGTTTCTGCCTTGACACTTCCCCAATTCCAACTTCCTTTTGTGTCCACCTATACCTGTTCTTTGTCTTTATTGGTTTACTTCCCTTGTAGTTCCTAGGAGCAGGGGTTGTGGGATTGGCTTATAACCATACAGCTGGAAGCTAATCTATCTTGTGAGAGAGGAAACAATAGTTTATAATGACTGAGTGCTACTGGTGTCTTTAAAGGTGCCTGAATTCCCATTTTGCCAGCACAGACTTGAGATGTTCCCCACTCTTTGTCCACTTGGTCAAAATGAGTTATGTTACTGTGCAAATTGTGAATCGCATTTACCCCACTTTATTGTACCTTCAGATTGAAATTGGCATCTTCAAAGTTCACTGATCTTATAATAATGGGAGTTTGGTGATTTATAATGTTAAATTTATTTTTTTACTTATTGAGGTAACAGCGCGGAATAGGCCTTTCAAGCACTTTGAGCCACACTGCTCAGCGATTCCCCAATTTAATACAATCCTAATTACTGGAAAATTTACAATGACCAATTAACCTACCAACCAGTATATCTGTGGACTGCGGGAGGAAACCAGAACACCTGGAGAAAACTCTTGTGGTCTCAGGGAGACGGTACAAGCTCCTTACAGGCAGCTGGGTTGTTGTGCTAACCAGTGTGCTCCTAGGCAGTCAGAAAACAATTGATCTGTTTTGTCTCACAGGAGCAAGCATATCCATTGTAAGATATAAACACGGAAAAGTCCGCAGATGCTGAAAATCCAAGGCAACACACGCAAAATACTGGAGATATTCAGCAGGTTAGGGAGCATGAACGGAAAAGAATAACAGTCGAAGCTTCAGGCTGAGACCCTTCTTCACATCTGATCGTGCCACGTGGGTTTCCTCCAAGCGCTCCGGTTCTCCCCGCACCCCCCCCCCCCACAGTCCAAAGATGTACCAGTTGGTAGTCCTGAAGAAGTGTCTCAGCCCGAAACGTTGACTGTTTACGTTTTTCCATTCATGCCCCCTGACCTGCTGAGTTCCTCCAGCATTTTGTCTCTGTTGCTTAGTCAGATATTTTTGTTGTATTGCTAGGTTTTCATGTTTTTATCTGAGAGATTGACATCCATGAACTGGCTTTCCCTCTACAGCAGGTTACCAAACTACTTGTTAGACTCCACTGTGTAATATACCAGCCCAGATGATGGGCCAGCTCTTAGTGTTTATGGTCATGTAGCAGCAACCTTAACTTACTGGGGAAATACTGACCCATTACATCCTGAGCTCGTTCAGCATTAGTTCCTCATTGAGGACACTTGTAGTTCTGAGTACAGATAACTCAGGAATGAGAAGATGATTGCCTGCTGCCACGTTACTGTGTACGGTGCAATTAAACTTCTACAAAAAGTAAAGTTAGGAGAATTTGCTTGGAGTTAAAGATTTGGTATGTCACCAAAGACTCTTAGCGAACCATGGAGTGCATTCTGACTGGCTGCGCGGTGGGGCCACTGCGTGAGATCGGAAAACAATGCAGAGGCTTGTCAACGCAGCCATCTCCGCCATGGGCAAGAACCTCCCCAGCATCAAGGATATCTTCAAAAGGCGATGCCTCAGAAAGGCGGCTTCCTTCATTAAGGAGCCCTTTCATCCATGGCGTGCCCCCTTCTCTTTGCTGCCCTCAAGAAGAAGAACCAGCAGCCTGAATGTTTTAGGAACAGCTTCTTTGCCTCCTGAAGGTTTCTAACTAGACAATGGACCCACCCATGAACACTAGCTGATCCTTTTTGCACTGTTTATTCATTTTAATTATATATATTTCTTGCCGTAATTTAGTTTTTTATGTATTGCACTGTACTGTGGCGGGTTGGAGATGCATCTCTACCAAAGGAGATGTAAGGTGCTCCTTCCCTCCATTAGTCTGCAGGTCACCCTTTGTGCAAGATGTAGCATCTGTTTGACCCCCCCCCCCCCCCCCCGGATCAGGGTCACGTGAAGCCATGGGAGCAGGTGGTGGATGATCGTATGAGCAGCTGGTGCATATCACAAGTCCTGGTTGTGTCACGGCTGACGCCAGTAAGACAGTCTCTGAAAAGTATTAATAATGGCTGGGGTCACCCGTCTTGTAAAGACACTGCCCAGAAGAAGGCAATGGCAAACCACTTCTGTAGAAAGATTTGTCAAGAACAATCGTGGTCAAAGACCTGAATCATAGATACAGCATATGATAATAATGATGACTACGCTGCTGCCACAGTTCACGACATATGTCCGTGATATCAAACTTGATTCTGATTGTGAAAAAGTCTGAGGATTTTGGTCTCCATGTGTCAGATTGGCAGACACTGAGCACTCCAGGAGTGACATTCAGTCTGGCATTGGGAACTTGAGGTGAGTTGTCCAACTTTCTGTAATTTATCACATAGTTCTCCTTATATCAGACAGTTGGCAACACTGCCCCTGATCTCTGGCAGCCAGCCCTCCCCTCAACCTTTCTATTTTCAGATCTCCTCCCCCTCTGCCCTATCCTCTTCATAGCCTCTTTCCACTCTCACCCCCAGCAACTTGTATGACTTCAAATGTGAGCATGAAAATAAGAGATGTTGGTTCTTGTGTGCAATTGAATTTCCCAGTGATGGACTTGCAAACAAGATGGTTGATATGGCAGTTGACTCAATTTTTGCAAGTACTGACAAAGTCTGAGGTATGTATCTGGTCTCCTGAACTTGTTTCTGAAGCCACATGTTTGTAATTATGCAACCATGGGATATAATCAGTGCTACACCTAGAGAAGAACTAGTCTGTAAATTAATCCTGCAAGCCAAAGTGCTTGACTGGGATTCTTCTTTTAAAAGGTAGAGAAAGACTCTAAAATGTCCTCCTTGATTGAAATAACATTGAACAAATAAGGTTTTCATTCTGATCAACGCGCAGTTTTTATGACTAGCTTCTAGCGAGCAGAATTTGCAAGTCTAGCAAATTTCATATGGAAGCAAACATCTGTGGCTTCTTGTGTTCGAATCTATGAGGCCAAGAACTGTGCTAAACGTATCAATAAGCTGGTCAATCCTAAATATGAAGGTGCAGTCTTCGTGATGCTATTTCTTAACAAACTTTGCTCATCAGTGGTAGGTTCCATGTAGATGGAAACAAATAGAGTTATAGAAAAGTACAGCACAGAACCAGGCCCTTTGGTCCATCTTGTTCATGCTGAACTATTTAAACTGCCTACTGCCATCGACCTGCATTGGGACCGTAGACCTCCATACCTCGACCATCCATATACCTATCCAAACTTCTCTTCAAAGTTGAAATCGTGCTTGCATGCACCACTTGCACTGGCAACTGATTCCACACACTGTCAACCCTCTGAGTGAAGAAGTTTCCCTTAATGTTCCCCTTAAAATTCTCACCTTTTGCCCCTAACCTATGACCTCTAGTGGTAGTCCCACCCAACCTCAGTGGAAAAAGAGATGAAAATACATTTTCTATCTCAGGTCAGGTGAGAAGTTTTGCTTTAGATTTGTGATGCTGGACCTTAAGGCGTTGGAACAGAATTAGGCAATTCAGCCCATCGAATCTACTCCAAAATTCCATCGTGGCTGCTATATTATCCCTCACATCCCCATTCCTCTGGACGACAGTAATATACTGGGTGCCAGCGAAAAACAATGCTTCAAAATATTTTCTGTCATTAATTCAGTGTCAAAACAAAATGTAAGACAAGAAGTTGTATTTTTAGAACTGGATTGCTGGTCGTTCATGTTTTGCAACAGCTTTGGAACTCGCTGGGAAGTATGGCCTTCTCCATTTGGTACTGATATCATTACCACAATCTTGGGTGTTACTGAAACCAAATAAATGTCCAGTATTTCACAAGATAGGAAAAACAAGACGACTGCAAAGTTCCTTAAAACTCAAAAACAAACCTGATCAAATAGCTATCTATAAGGGCACTGTCTTTATCATAAATATTTGCATATTTTTCTGAGACAAAAATGCATGTTTCACCACAAATGTATTACACATGCGAAATAATGCATAAAAATGTGAATCGTGTCAAATGAAATGCAATCTCAGCAAAAGGGTCGAAGTCAGCTGCAGAGAGTTGTTAAATTAGCTAGCTCCATCATGGGCGCTAGTCTCCATAGTATCCAGGACATCTTCAAGGAACGATACCTCAAAAAATGTGGCAGCCATCATTAAGGACTCCCACCACCCAGGACAGGCCCTCTTCTCATTGCTACCAGCAGGAAGGAGGTGCAGAAGCCTGAAGGCGCACACTCAATGATTCAGGAACAGCTTCTTTCCCTTCTGCTATCCGATAACTGAATGGACATTGAACCCATAAACATTACCACATTATATTTTTTTTTGCACAATTTATTTAAGTGTATGTATATGTAAGTGTGTGTATATATAAAATATTAGCATGTATTGCATCACTCTGCTGCCGCAAACTTCTCGACATATGCCAGTGATATTAACGTAAACACGAGGAATTTTGCAGATGCTGGAAATTCAAGCAACACACATCAAATTTGCTGGTGAACGCAGCAGGCCAGGCAGCATCTCTAGGAAGAGGTACAATCAACATCCTGATGAAGGGTCTCGGCCCGAAATGTCGACTGTACCTCTTCCTAGAGATGCTGCTTGGCCTGCTGCGTTCACCAGCAAATTTGATGTGTGTTCCAGTGATATTAAACCTGATTCTGATCCTGGCCATGGGTTAAGGATGAATGGTGAAAAATGTAAGGGGAATATGAGGGGAAACTTCTTCCTTCAAAGGGTCGTGAGAATAAGGAATGAGCTGCCAGCATAAGTGCTGCATGCGAGCTCAATTTCAACTTTTAAGAAAAAGGCCTCTTTCTGTACTTCTCTGTGACTCCAAAAAGTTTGTTAAATGAGTGATCCTGAGAATGTAGCTCCATTCTCATCACACGGGAGCCTGTTTGGTCCAAAGTGATCTAAAATAGGGCTTTTAAATTTGTAGAATAAGTTGTTGTTACCAGGTAATCCAGGTGTATGTTTAATATTCCACAATTTGCATTTAGATTTGAGCAAAAGTAGGTTTTGAATTTAAAAAAAATACAAAGACAGACCAAGGAAGAAAACAGTGGAAATCTTTCATCACCTAACTTGATTCTTCAAAGTGAATTGCCACATTGCTGCCAAGTTACTGATGTACCAGCAAAACCCACGGACTGCAATGAGACGGTTAGTTCGTCTGTAAAGATGGTACAATTATCGCTTTAATGTCTGACAGGCTTTACAAGTCACTTCAAGTAATCTGGCACCAGCGAAGAGTTGCAGCTTAACCTTGTGGCTCAGTACTGGTTCAGTAGAACAGGGCTCATTTCACACACTTCTTTGCTGAGACACTCGACTCCTGCCAAACGCAGGAGTCAGAATGCAGTAACAAACATGGGAACCACAGCAGTGTGTTCCGGGCTATCTGTCTTCCCTGAATTGCAGCTCGCAGTTCCAGCCTACAGTGCTCTTAATGGATAGGGTGTAAATGTTGGGTCACACAGTGCTTGAAATCCTACTCCTGCTTCAGAATGGCATGGCCTAACAGGCCTCAATTCATATCCAAGACTGATGTAATACAATATATGTGCACACATGGGGCCTAGTAGCACTGTGGTTATTGGAGTAGCACCCAATAAAATTAGTCCAAATCCTGACAGCGAAGAGGAATCTTCTATTGATGCACAGTGGAGAGTGCCCTATGTGATTGCATTATGGCCTGGTATGGAAACACTAACACCCAAGAATGGACAAGTTTCTGGTACTGTAGGGGTTAGTGTGACGCTATTAGAGCACAGGGCGTTCCGAAGTTTACAGTTCAAGTCTGGCGCCTTTCTGTAAGGCGTCTCTGACGTAATTTCCATGGAAAGCATGGTCTTTCCCTGGGTGCTCTAGTTTTTCCCGCAGTCCAAAAGAGATTGGTAGGTTACCTCATGACCTTAAGAATCAAAGTCAAGGTGATGTTAAAGTAAATTTATTATCAAAGTATGTATATGTTACCCTATACTTGAGATGTATTTTCCTGTAGGCATTTACAGGAAAATAAAGTTCAAAGTATATTTATCAAATTATGTTTACTATATACAACCTTGAGATTCGTCTCCTTCCAGGCAGCCCCAATGCAAGAATCCCAAAAGAACCTATTTAAAAAAAAAATGACCAACAAACAACCAGCAATAAAAGTAAGGAAATAGCATTCAGAGCGAAAATGAGTCCTCAGACATGAAGCCCGGAGCAGGCCTTCAGCCTGAGCCTCAGTTCAGCACGTAGTGATGTAAACGCCACAAAGTATGGAGCAGCTGGAACAGGCCCTCAGCCTCAGCCTCAGCCTCAGCCTCAGCCTCCGCCTCAGTGCAGAGAAGGGCGGTGTAAACATCATGGAGCAGCGAGCAGAACCTGAACCCTCGCCTCAATACAATAGATTTTATGAAAAACGGTCCGTAAGCAGGCAATGCGCAAAAGAAGACTTGTAGACACTGGGCCTTCGCTTCCCCTGTAGACTTCCAGACCCAGGGCTTCAGGAAACAAATAAAAAGTAAATAATACTGAGAACACAAGTTGTAAAGAGTCCTTGAAAGTGAGTCTGTAGGTTGTGGTGAGTGAAGTTACCCAAGCTGGTTCAGGAGTCTGAAGGTTGTAGGGTAAACACCAGAGATTCTGCAGATGCAGGAAATCCGAGACAACAAACACAAAACTCGTCCAAGACTCCTATATCTCTTGTCCAATGGTAGTAGTAAGAGTATGCTGTGGATGGTGGGGGTCGTTGATGATGGATGCAGCTTTCTTGTGACAGTGCTCCTTGTCGATGTGCTCAATAGTGGGGAGGGCTTTGCCTGTGACGGACTGGGCTGCATCTACCACTTTCTGTAGACTTTTGCGTTCCTGGACATTGGTATTTCCACACCAGACCAGTGTCACAGGATACTCCCCACTGTGCATCAACAGAAATTTGTCCAAGTATTAGATGACATGCCAAATTTCTGCCAGCATAGCATGCCCACAGTGTTCAGCAGAACAACAACAATAAAAGTTCCCATGCGTGCGCGTGCGTGTACACACACACACACACACACACACACACACACACACACACACACACACACACACACACCACCACCCCCCGCCCCCCCGCCTTCAAGCCCAGGACGGGCCGCCTCTGGTCCTTGTGCCTCCACTGGACTCATGGATTTGTAGACATTGGGCCTTCAATTTCCCCTGTAGACATCCAGAGGCAGGGCTTTGAGAATCATATTAATATTGTCATTAAGGCCAAAGGGAGAAGTCAAACTGTGAATCTGGGTGCTTGTATTTTGTTCCCTCCAATTTTCCCTTGTCCTATATGAACATTTGAAAAAAAGAAGCAGCAGCTGAGATTGTACAACACTCTCTCCATTCAGAAAGATCAGTGTTGATTTGTACTTTGGCCTCAAATCTATTTTCCTGCCCACTTCCCATAAACCTTGTGCTTCCAGTATTCCAAACAGGGACTTTTGCTTGAATATACCACACTCTCTAGCGTGGAGAAACCCAACAATTCGGAAACTGCTCAGATAAGAAATTTTACCTCCCCTCCACTTTAACCATCTTCCCACTTGTGTTGGACGGTGGCCCATAAATCTAAACACTGAGGCGGCATTTCCATTGGTTTTTGCTGAGACCTGGAGGCTGCTTTGTGGAAGGTATTGAGTTTACACTCAAAGTTGTAACCACTTGGTGTGTCCTTGTGTTAATTGGCATCATTACATGATATTAATTAGTGAGAAATGCCTACTTTTAAGATGAATACACCATAGTAAGTTTTGTAATTTAGTAATTTATGTTGGGTAAGAATTAAAACAATTTCTCATAAATGCATGTATATAAAAGTGCCATTCCAAAGCAGTTCAACTATATGTAACTTTTCCAAAAATAAGATTTTTAAGATTAGCTTCATTTGTCACATGCACATTGAAACATATAGAAATACATTGTTTGCTTTAAATCAAATCAGTGAGAATTGTGCTGCGGGCAGCCCATACAACATAGCATGTTCACAGCTCACCAGTGCTAACTGTTTCTGGACTGTGGGAGGAAACTGGAGCCCCCAGAGGAAACCCACGTGGCCACAGGGCGAACATACAAACTCCTTACAGACAGTGACGGGAATTGAACCCTGATCTGTGATCACAGGCACTGTAAAGTGATGTGCTACCCATTAAAAAAAATATCTATCTAGATATGAGATAATTACATGTGAAAATATTCATTAAGTACCCTTTAATTAGGCTGGTAATACGGAAAGAAGGGAGTTGTCTTTCTAGTTAACGCACTATTGGTGTTATGAGCTGTGTCATGAATTTTGTTTGATTTTGGTTTTTGGTGTTTTGAATAGTGGAGTTGTAACATTGAAATCAAAGTCAGTAAATTTATTATCAAAGAATGTGCATGTTGCCATATACTACTTTGAGATGCATTTTCCTGTAGACACTTAGAGGAAAAGAGAAATATAATAGAATTTAAAAAGTACTATATATAAACTAAGACTGATATATATTGTGGAGTGCATTTTCACGGACTGCATCACTCTGTGGTATGGGGAGGGGGAGGGGGTACTGCACAGGATCAGAAAAAGCTGCCGGGAGTTGTAAACTCGATCAGTTCCATCATAGGCACTAGCCTTTCCAGCATCTTCAAAGAGCGATTTCTGAATGGACGTTGAGCTCTCACTATTTGTTTTTGCACTAATTTGGTTTAACTATTATATATATACACACACACACATACACACACACACACACACACACACACACACACACACACACACAATATACTCACAGCTTTTGTGAAACTATTTTTTCCAATTTCTTCTATTGCACTGTACTGCAGCTGCAAAGACAGCAAATTTCACGACATATGACAATGATGTTATTTCTGATTCACCACTCTTTATGTGTTAAAAAAAAAAGTACTAGTTGACCTTGTGGCACCGTTACGTTGGTAATTTTTAATGCGAGTGCTGAGCAGCTTTAAGAAAGAAGGAAAAGACAACAAGTGATGCAGATTTTTAAGGAACCTTCATTCTGAAAGCGTGAGAGAAGGGACACGTTCCACATCTAACAAGACCGATTTCTTCTCACCGCTTGTTGAAGGGATGCTCTATCCAAGCCACAAAAATGAAACAAAAACAGCTAATTGTTTTTAGAGCTGTCTTCTCTACACCTTGATTCTTTGGGAAAGAGTTCTGATTTTCACCTATTAGAAACTCAGTCACAGGAATGGCTCATTCAGTCCCTCAAGTGTTTTCCATGGATCAATTAGAACAGGATAGTGATGGACTAGAACGAGCAAATATCAGATCACTTATCCAATTAAGTTTGTTGCAATGCACTCCTTGCTTCAAGAAGTGATGATGTCCAACTTCCACAGTTTATGGAAAAAATAACTTTTCCTATTAAAAATCAGCTACGTAAATATTGATGTGAATTGACGAATGACCCCTTCTGGATGTTACATTTGATGATTTTGTAACAGTGTGGATAAGTAACCTATTGTACAATCAATTCTGCTCAGTTCAGGAAATCATTTTACTAAATGTTTTCCATCTTCTTGAGCAAGAAGCTGTTAGAATTGCCTGTTCAGCTTACCACAGGATGTGTGTTGGCCAACTTTGACATACACAGTTCGTAATATGCTCCAGAATATGCACATAGGAGTCAATGCCAGGTTCTCTGTGGGAAAGGGTGGAGAATTATGAATTTGGGATGAGTAACTATTTTTGTACTCTGCAGATAGGGTGCTTCAGTGGCACGTAAATGAAAGGTTTATGAGCGTGGCAGACTTTGTGACCCTGTGTGCCTTGCCAATAAACTTTTGCTTGCAACTTGCTGCAGAAAGTAGCTTTCAACTTTCTTCAGAAAATGGTGGATAGAGTCCAGTCCATCACAAGCAAAGCCTTCCCCACCGTTGAGCATACTTACAAGGAGCGCTGCCACAAGAAAGCAGCACCCATCATAAAGGACCACCCCCCCCCCAACCCCCAGCCATGCTAACTTCTTGCTTTGCTGTTAGTCAGCTCTTATAGAGACCTTAGGTCCCAGGACACCATGTTCAGGATCAGTTATTACCTTTGATCCATCCGGTACCTGAACCAGAGGGGATAATATCAATTGTCCCTGATTCCACAATCTGCAGACTCACTTTCAAGGACTCTTTTTCAATTGATGTTCTCAATGGTATTTTTATTTTCACAGTTTACATGTCAGTCAATTCAGAATCAAGTTTAATATCACTGTATATGTCATGAAATTTGTTGGTATGCAGCAGCAGTACTGCATTGCAATACATAACAAAATCTGTAAATGACTGTGTGTACATGTGTGTATATATTTAAAGTTTTAATAAAATCTGTAAATTACTGTGTGTGTGTGTGTGTGTGTGTGTTAAGTAGTGTAAAAGAGAATTAAAGTAGTGAGGTAGTGTTCAGAGGTTCAATGTCCTTTCAGAAATCGGATGGCAGAAGGGAAGAAGCTCTTCCTGAATTGTTGAGTGTGGGCTTCAGGTTCCTGTACTTCTTCACTGATGGTAGCAATGAAAAGAGGGCATGTCCTGGGTGATGTGGGTCCTTAATGATGGATGCCGCCTTTTAGAAACATAGAAAACCTACAGCACAATACAGGCCCTTCGGCCCACAATGCTGTGCCGAACATGTCCTTACCTTAGAAATTACCTAGGGTTACCCACCCTCTATTTTTCTAAGTGCCTTTCGAGGCATTGCTTCTCGAAGATGTCCCAGGCACGATGAAGATCAGTGCCCATGATGGAGCTGACTTGAGTTTACAACTTTCTGCAGCATGGACTGCACTGCCAGGGGTGGTGGCAGAGGCAGATACATCAGGGACATTTAACAAACTCTTAGATAGGCACATGGATGATCGGAAAAATGGAGAGTTATGTAGGAGGGGAGGATTAAATTAGGGTTGCCAACTTTCTTACTCCCAAATAAGGGACAAAAGTAGTAGTCAAATATGGGACACTTGTGTTTACCCCGAGAAAGACTACCATGACCATGAAGCCTTGTGCGGGCACATGCGTGACGTGCATATGTGTGACATGCACATATGTGTACATGCCGATTTTTTTTTTTCTTCTTCTTCTTCTACAAATCGGTTTTGGCTTAATCTTCCCGATTCTGATACACTGTACATACATTATTTCTACTTTATATAGGCTGTGCATTTGTCATATCATTCCTGCTTTTACTGTATGTTACTGTTATTTTAGGTTTTATGTGTTATTTGGTATGATTTGGTAGGTTATTTTTTGTCTGGGAACGCTCAAAAATTTTTTCCCATATAAATTAATGGTAATTGCTTCTGCGCTTTACACCATTTTGGCTTACGAACGGTTTCATAGGAACGCTTGACCTTAGAGGGGGAAATACGGGACAAGGCCGGTCCCATATGGGACAAACCAATTTAGCCCAATATATGGGATGTCCCGGCAAATACGGGACAGTTGGCAACCCTAGATTAGATTGATCATGGAGTAGATTTAACAAGTCAGCACAACATCATGGGCTGAAAGGCCTATATTGTACTGTTCTATGTTCTAAACTTGAGTAAAGTAGAAGTGAAAGGTTATAGCATATTACCCACAAGGTGGGGGTGCAGAAGGTACCTGTCAGGACTGGAGGAAGTCAACAGTGAGCTGAGGGCTCAGTTCCTGTGCCTGAACCAGTGTGGTGAGTGCAGCCCCACAACGGGGACAGGCTGAACTGGGTCCCACATCCCCTCTCCCACCACCACTTTCTGAGTGTGATGGAAGCTGAGTCTTCCCCTCACTATGATTGGCTGTGCAGCTCTCCCTTTAGTAATAACAGCTTGTCCATGGATTCCACAGGGGACATCATCTTCCCCTCTGCCATCAGATTTCCGAGCTGTCCCTGAACTCTGCTTATTTTTGCAAACACGAGGAAATCTGTGGATGCTGGAAATTCAAGCAATACACATCAAAGTTGCTGGTGAACGCAGCAGGCCAGGCAGCATGTCTTGGAAGAGGTACAGTCGACGTTTCAGGCTGACTGCCTTCCTCAGGACTAACTGAAGGAAGAGCTAGTAAGAGATTTGAAAAGGGGGGGGGGGGTATTTTGCTCTCTTTTTGCACTATTTATATTTAATATATTTTTGTTGTAAATTGGAGTAATTTTTATGTATTGTACTGCACTGCTGTGCAAAGCCATAAATTTCATAACATATGTCAGTGATAATAAACCTGATTGTGATTGGGGAAAAATAATTAATGCTTACTAACATCAGGAAGATAATAGAATCCGTCGTATAAGCAGATAACTTTGGAACACATTATATTAGATAACTTGTATGGCACGGATGGAAGAAGAGCCCGTTAACGTGCTGCATTACTCTGATTTTATGTTATGTGTGCAAGAATGCGTATGGTCTTATTGTGCAGCAGATGGTCAAGAGAGCAGTTAACTGTGCATTTTGTTATTTTCAACAATTTTGCTTGACTCTTTCGTCCAAGAACAGTTAGTGTTTTTGGTCTTAACTGGGCATGTGCTGGAAGAAATAAGCTACTGCTTTAAAGTCAGGTAACCAAGCTAATTTCCATATAAAGCTAAAAACACACGCACAGGAAAATCTTCAGGTGCTGGAAACTCAGTGACACACACACACACAATGCTGGAGGAACTCAGCAGGACAGGCAGCCTCTATGGAAATAAATAAACAGTGCATGTTTGAGGTTGAGACCCTTCTTCAGGCCACAGTTTTGCCTACTGAAATGAAAATCTTTCTTAAAGGCTATCTGAAAAAGAGATGAGGTGTTTCTCTTCTGGTGTTGAAGAGTAGCCTAACATTTTTCTTACCTCTTTCGTACATGAAAAATGTGTGAGCATCTGTGAGAAAATGGCATCAACTATGATACCATGCTGTCTTACACGACGCTTTTGTATTATCGAGCACAATGCCATTAGGAGATTGATTGTGTCTGTTGCTACTGTCGACTTCGTTTATCCAAAGCAGATGCTTTGTAAGAAGTTGATGCAGCAGGAAAGGAGGTTATACCAGAGCAGCCAGCGTGGCAGTATGCTTGCCCAATAATTCTCCCTGGGCAGACGACACCTCTTAATATTGGTGTATTTTATACTTCATCGCCAACTGATGCCTGTCAATAGGTGGTGTCTTTGTTAAAGCAGTGTTAAAGTCTGCTGTAACTTTTACTGAACCCAGTTTTGGACTGTCAAGTTCTACAGCTTGCTCCCGTAAATATTAACTTGGGATGATAACTCGGGAGCAGGTTCCTGTCACATTTTTTTCATTATGAGTCATCCTTCGCCCAAGTGTTACTGACTGCAACATGGAAGCAAATCCAGTCAGCCGAGTGCTGTCACCACCTCACTCTTGCATCTACGTTACATTCTTTAATTGATCTTAAAGAAGTAAATGGACAGAAATTATTTCTGCTTCTCGACCTAGATGTTTGTGTACTAATTGAACGGGGCGTTTGAGTTCTAAATTGGCTGAGATCTGATAACACCAACATGAAAGCAAATTTTAAGTCTGCATACGTCAAACCCTCTCTCACTGCTCCCCCTCTGTGATCTCTGCTGTTCTGGCATATTCCCCCTCATTTTTCAGTCCTGTCCGAAATGTTGACTGTTTATTAATTTCCATAAATGCTGTTTGACCTACTGAGTTCCTCTAGCATTTTCTGTGTGTTACATCTATTCTATATTGGCTATTGTATTTACTCAGTAAGCCACTGGAATTGTTCACTGTGAATTAATTTAATTTTCCTTTTCTGTACATAGGAGTAATGGTGCAGGTTGGCTGTTTGTTAAAATATTCAGTTAAATTTCTCATAAACACAGGAGATTCATCAGATGCTGGAAATGCAGAGTAACACACATACAATGCTGGAGGAGCTCACTAGGACAGGCTGCATCTATGGAGACGAATAAACAGTCAACATTTTTGACCAAGACCCTTCATCGGGGCTGAAAAGGAAGGGGGAAGAAGCCAGAAGCTGTTGTTGTTGCTGGGGGGACTAGAAGGAGTATAGGCTGGCAGGCGAGGGGGAAGGTATTGGTTGGGGGAGAGGGTGGGATGAAGTAAGAAGATGGGATGTGATAAGTGGAACAGTCTGAAGAAGGAGGATTCTAATAGGAGGGGACCATGGGTGAAAGGGAAGGAGGAGGGGTATCAAAGGGAAGTGATGGCAAATGAGAAGAGAAGTGTGATGGGGACCAGAATGGGGAAGAAAAAAAGAGAAATCACCAGAAGTTCGAGAAATTAATATTCATACAGTCAGGTTGAAGACTCCCCAGGCAAAATATGATTTGTTACTATTTTCTCCTTCTCTACCCAGATTTTGTATTAATTGACTGAGATCTAATAACTCAACACGGACTTGGAATCAAATTTTATACCTGCATACTTGTGTTCTATATTGGCCATTGTATTTACTCTCTAGGCCAATAGAATTGTTGACTATCTGACTTAATTTAGTTTTCTCTTTCTGTACATGGTGGTGTAGGCTTACCCTTGGTTAAAAAACCTAGTTAAAGCATCTCAGTTATCGTTATATTACCTCTCCTGTGCCATTTTTCAATTCCTCTTAATTTATTTTCACTGAAAATTTGCTTTCCATTTCCATCAAAATATTAAGTGGAAGTGGTTTAACTTATAGTATGTGCCTTGTGGCAGTTCTGTGTGCTGCTCATCTTAAATCCAGTGATGGCATTTTGTGGTTCATTATTTTTAAAATGCCTGACAATTCCATCACTTTGTTTATTTTATTACCTCAATAAGTTAATCTTAAATTGCACCATTATAGTATCGTGCTGCATTATTTTATTAATTAGCAGAATTCCTATAATTGGTTTTCTGTTAAAATCGGGTGAAAGGTAACAATTACTTTCCAGCGTGAGATTCAATTCCAGTTACCTCTGCTAATCTTTTTAGAGTCCAGTTCATCTCACATCAGTTTTAAAAAAAAACCTTGATCTAGTTCCAATATGAGAAAAAGTGGAGAAAATGTCCCTGTTATTGAAGATGTTAGCTGTCCTCCTGGAATTGATTTCTCTTTTGCTGTGTTCTTCCGATAAGCTGATATTAGTATTGTACATCTTTTGAACCATTCCAGTCAGGTGATATGAGTTTAACACTGACCAGTTGGGGACAAATGTGCATTGGCTGAAATACTGGATGTTTCTAGGGATCTAGATTTAGATCGGGCTCAGATTGCTGGTAACCCGCCTCTCTTACTTAATGCCCATTATGCCACGGGCGTTTACGGCAGCAATGAAGGTCCTCCTTCTCTCTGTCCTTGGCTATTTTTGGTCTTCGTTTAGGCTGCGTTCAGGGCTTCCTTCATTGTGTCGTAGCTTCCTCTCGGTTTTCATTACTGTTAGCCGTGCAAGTTTCGGGTGGAGACTCAGGAATACCGTCACACTCAGGTGTAGAAGGATCCTTTCCTTGCTGTTTTCCTAACTGTTCTGGTTGATCAGTCAGGGTTCTTGGCCCTGAGCTGAACCCCAGAACCAGGAACTACTCTTAGTGTGGCCTCTACCCTTTACCCAGTTTGGCTTGGGTGATCCTACCAAGCACTAAAGCACAAGGCCCCAGTTCCAGCCAGAATAGCTGTCTGGGTCACTGAGGCACACAAGCCTTCGAAACCAAGACAAGGTTGTGGTCCTCTGGGAGGGTCTTTCTCTGTGGTCAGCTCTAAAAGGCTGAATGTGAAGTGGTTTTGCACTGTCTTGAGCAACTAGCCTCAGAAGGGTACAGGAGTCTGTCATGACCTATCACCAGCAAGCTTCTACTCCTTCCCCTCCCCCCACCTTGTTATTCTGGCTTCTTCCCCCTTCCTTCCAAGTCCTGAAGAAGGGTTTCATCAAATAGATGCTGCCTGTCCTACTGAATTTCTCCAGCAATTTACATGTGTTGTTCTTCCATGGCCTTTTCTGTTTGATGACAGCCGTCTATCTGACATTATTGAAACTGCATCTTTACAAAACGTCTCAAAATTGTAACCGAGATATTCAACATGTAGAATTTCTGTTTTCCTTTGTATTTTTTTTCCCTGTGGGAATTTGACAGGAGCACTGTTAGTGCCAACTTATAGTTAGGCAAGTGGAGTCCATGGCCTCTTATTAAACACTCATCATGTGAAAGTTCTCACACAAGTTTGCACAAGTTTTAATTAACTCCATCCAGAAAGATGTCTTGTCAAGACAGCTGTCTGACACACAAATCCAGAAGTGGAATCAGGTTTTTTTTTATCACTGACGCATCATGAAATTTGTTGTTTTGTGGTAGCAATAAAGAGCTATATGAAAATTGCTTTTAAGTTATAAATGGTGAGGCCACTGTTGGCCAGGTTCGAACATGGATGTTGTGTCCTAGCTCTCTAGATACACAAGCCAGGGCAGTATAACATGGAGAGCAAGCTGTTGCACAGGTAGCAAGCTCCCTCTCTCCACGCATCTGATGAACCCAAAGGAACGGCAGAGATCGATACAGATTGGCGGCAGTGGCGTTACAGGAGTTGCCAGTCTGCGGTGAACTCAACGTAGGACTGCCAGAGGGACTCCAGCTCTGGATTTTTCCCTCAAGGTTTACTCCCGAAGCCATCCCCATGAGTGAGTACAGCCGCAAGGCAACGGAGGTTTGATCCTTAATAAGCTGGCAAGCTCCATCTGCTGTAGTTCTGAAGCCACCAGTAACCTGCCTTTGCTTTGTCTCCTGTCAGTAGAAACAGTTTCGCTAGGCTTAGTAACTAAGCCACACATGAAGGCCAGAGCTGGACTTGGTTGTCAGAGGTTTTCTGATTTATGCACCCTTAAAGGCATTCGTTAGTCTTGTGAGACTATGGATCTGCACCTGGAAAGTCTTCAGTCTCCAGGGCACAGGCCTGGGCAAGGTTGTATGGAAGACCAGCAGTTGCCCATGCTGCAAGTCTCCCCTCTCCATGACACCAATGTTGTCCAAGGGAAGGGCATTAGGGCCCATACAGCTTGGCACCAGTGTCGTCACAGAGCAATGTGTGATTAAGTGCCTTGCTCAAGGACACAACACGTTCCCTTGGCTGGGGCTCAAACTCACGACCTTCAGGTAGCTAGTCCAATGCCTTAACCACTTGGCCACGTGCCCACACTAATGCTCACCCTTAGGAGCATTTAATAGGTAGCGGGAGCTTGTCCCCATTACCACTCCCAGCTATAACAACCTTGCTTATAAGAAATATAAAAAATAGGTTGTGCAAAAAGAGAGCAAAATATTGAGTCGGAGTTCATGGACCATTCAGAAATCTGATGGCAGAGGGGAAGAAGCTGGTCCCAAAGCATTGAGTGTGTGTTTTCAGGTTCCTGTACCTCCTCCCTGGGGGTAGTAAAGTGAAGTTGGCATGTCCTGGATGATCAGGGTCCTTAATATGGCTGCTGCCTCCTTCAGACATTGCCTTGTACAGTATTGTCTTTTATCCGAATCACCATGGTTACCCTCACAAACTTCCTGAACAGTTATTACTTTTAGTCTGTTGGATATCTCTTGATTCTGCTTGACGACCGACTGTGGTAAATGGGGAATCCCAAGCTCTAATGTTCACAGATTCAAAGTACAGTATTATGCAGTGTACTAGCCTGAGATTCATCATCTCACAATGAAACAAAAAAAATCCTGGAACCCATTCACAGATAAACATCAAAACCCCTCCCCTCCAACACACAAAACAAAAAAAATCATGCAAACAGCAAAATAGTACAAGTGAAAAATGCAGAGTACAGAACACAAAATCAAAAGTGTCCAAGCATACTCAGTTCAGCTCAGTCAAGCGCTGTGTCGTTCATTATCTGCAGGCCGCTCTAATCAACATCGCCCAAAAAATGATCCCAAAAAGGAGCGGCCAGTGACACATCACAATGTGAACTACGGTGTCCAATCCCCAAACCATGTCAGTTAAACCTTGTCGACTAAACTTGTTCCGGTTGATGTTTATATATCTGTTGCTGTCCTTTTAGAGGCCCTGCCATGGAAGGGAAATTGAAAGGATGTCTGAGGGATGGATTTGCTCCACCTGTAATGTTTTGAGGCTGGCCAGCTGCAGTCACTCGTGGCAGTAATGCCTGCTCAGTAAACAGTTCTCCGACAATACTTCTTGATGCTATAAAACTCTTGGAGGTGGCTTGGCATTTGGGCCCTGCAGTCTCTGAGGAATAGGCAGGCAGGGAGAAGGCCGATTTCTCAGCTAGGTAACAATGCATTTTACAACCCACATTTCTACTGCAGGCAAATTGTGATTCAGTCTGACTTGATATGTACTTGTGAAAAAAAAAACATGAGTTTATTATTTTTGCTTCTAAAACAAATCTTGAATGAAAATCAAATGATTTCTATAATGGATGAGTAATATGCACGAGTGATCTAATTTCCATTCTGGGAACATGAAAACTGGCTGCAATGCCTCTTTCGAGAGCATTCCCTCTAATGCCTGGAAATAGCACGTAAGCGCGGTCTTGGGATCTTCTGAATTAGTGTATTTTATGAGTGAGACTCTGAATGTGCAGGATTGAAAGAGCCTGCACAGGATTGTAGACTTTGCCATCTCGATCACTGTGACAACTATTGAGGGCATCTCCAGAAGCTGAGGGCGTCCATCAGCCATCCAGGACATCCCCACTTCCCGTGACTGCCATCAGGGAAAGGGGTCCAGGGGTCTGAAGACCAGCAATCAATGTTTTGGGAGCATCTTCTTCCCCTTCACCAATGGATTTCTGAATGTTCCATGAACCTATGACCATTACTTCATTACTTTTTGGACTTTCAATTATTTATAACTTGTAGTAGTTTGTATGGGTTGCACTGTACTCCTGTCACAAAATAACAAAAGTCATGACATGCAGGATATCAACGATATAAATGATTCTGATGTACGTTTGTAAGATGGCTGTAACTTTTCATTTCCCAACTTTTTATCATCATGGTTGTCATATTCCCATCACTCATATATTCATACTTCATTGATCCTGGGGGAAATTGGTTTTCGTTACAGTTGCACCATAAATAATAAATAGTAATAGAACCATAAATAGTTAAATAGTAATATGTAAATCATGCCAGTAAATTATGAAATAAGTCCAGGACCAGCCTATTGGCTCAGGGTGTCTGACCCTCCAAGAGAGGAGTTGAAAAGTTTGATGGCCACAGGCAGGAATGACTTCCTATGACGCTTTGTGCTATATCTCGGTGGAATGAGTCTCTGGCTGAATGTACTCCTGTGCCCACCCAGTACATTATGTAGTGGATGGGAGACATTGACCAAGATGGCATGGTCAATGTTTAACAATTCATGTTTCTTTGTAGTTCTGTGTCATACTTTGCTCATTCCGGAGAGCTTCTCTATCTTATAAAGTTATACACAAATGTATAACCATTTCTGGAGTATTAATTAGATTAGATTGATTTATTAGTCCCATGTGCAGTGAGGCATACTGAGACATGTGTTAACAGTCTGCGCAGTCTGGGGATGTGCCAGGAGCTGCCCACGTGTGTTACCATGCTTCCGGTGCCAACACAGCATGCCCACAATGTTCGTCAGAGCAACATGCAGCTAGCGTACAACAAGACAGAAACAAAAATGAGCTAATCTCTTCCTAACCCCCATCCCTATTATGGATCGCTACTCTCTGTCCTTGGGGGGGGGGGGCGGGGGCAGCTCGGGGATCGCTAGAGTCCAATATCTGGATCTGCTGATCTCTGGCTGCCAAACCTATCCCCACAGATCTTCAGTCCTGGTCTCGGCAGTGGGGCTTCACTGGACCCCAGACTTTGACCTCGTGGATTGCCAGTCTTCACACTCAGCGCCTGTCAACACAGCCTCCGTCCTTGGGGATTGCTGGAGTCCAATATCCGGATCTGCTGACTGACCTTGTGCCTCCAGAGCTTACTGAGTGACCTCTGGATTCTGGACCTGCCCCTGACAGATTTTCGGCCCTGGTCTCAGAGGGTGGGGAGTAATCACGGGGCCAGCTGACCTCAGTCCTTGACCATGGGGATCTCTGGTCTTCATCCTCAACGTCTGCTGACCTAACCTCCATCCTTGGGGATCACTGGAGTTCGATAACTGGACCTACCAGCTCACGTCAGGCCTCCAGTCCTGCTCCGGGACTCACTGGCCTATCTTAATGCCTGTCACAACTCAGGCCAGTTGTGAGTGTATTATGTTTATCATGGACAACCTCCAGCATCCGTCCATGGAAAGTGACTGCAAAGCTGGGCTCTCCCTTTCACCATTGTGAGCCCAAAGAAATTGGATCTAGCCTTGGTCCCGCTGCTGATCTTAAATCAAATAATGAAGCATTAGTTAAACTTGGAACTGCCCTGCTCTCTAATCAGCATCGTATTGCACAGGGGTTTTCAAACTGGGGTACACGGGCTCCTCTGTTAATGGTGGGGGTCCACGGCGTGAAAAAGGCTGAGAGTCTCTGTTCCAGAGCATCATCCATTAAAATAATAGCAAAAGTTACAATATCCGCTTCGTACTCTCACTGTTGCCATTTCCTGAGACTTCCAAACTGGATGCATCACCTCATCTTTAAATTAATAAGGTGTTCCTCCTTGTGTAAACGCCCCTTGCAATTTATCTGAAATTAATTAAAGCTACAGTGATCTCCTGCTTTAAGACCTGTTATTTTTCGGTGCCTTTGTTCTCCTTAAGTCTAAGATCGAGTAAACAGCCAAGCATTTCCTCAGGGCGGGAATAGTTAATACGAGGGGGCATAGTTTTAAGGTGATTAGAGGAAAGAATAATGAGAATTACAGAGGTAGGTTGTGTTTTAAACATAGAGAGTGGTGAGTACATGGAATGTGCTGCCAGAGGTGACGGTAGAGGCAGATACATTAGGGCAGGGGTTCCCAACCTGATTGGGGGCCCATCGCTTAAAAATGGTTGGGAACCCCTGCATTAGGGACATTTAAGAGACTTTTAGAAACATAGAAACATAGAAAATAGGTGCAGGAGTAGGCCATTCGGCCCTTCGAGCCTGCACCGCCATTTATTATGATCATGGCTGATCATCCAACTCAGAACACCGCCCCAGCCTTCCCTCCATACCCCCTGACCCCCGTAGCCACAAGGGCCATATCTAACTCCCTCTTAAATATAGCCAATGAACTGGCCTCAACTGTTTCCTGTGGCAGAGAATTCCACAGATTCACCACTCTCTGTGTGAAGAAGTTTTTCCTAATCTCAGTCCTAAAAGGCTTCCCCTCTATCCTCAAACTGTGACCCCTCGTTCTGGACTTCCCCAACATCGGGAACAATCTTCCTGCATCTAGCCTGTCCAATCCCTTTAGGATCTTATACGTTTCAATCAGATCCCCCCTCGATCTTCTAAATTCCAACGAGTACAAGCCCAGTTCATCCATTCTTTCTTCATATGAAAGTCCTGCAATCCCAGGAATCAATCTGGTGAACCTTCTCTGTACTCCCTCTATGGCAAGGATGTCTTTCCTCAGACTAGGGGACCAAAACTGCACACAATACTCCAGGTGCGGTCTCACCAAGGCCTTGTACAACTGCAGTAGTACCTCCCTGCTCCTGTACTCAAATCCTCTCGCTATAAATGCCAGCATACCATTCGCCTTTTTCACCGCCTGCTGTACCTGCATGCCCACTTTCAATGACTGGTGTATAATGACACCCAGGTCTCGTTGCACCTCCCCTTTTCCTAATCGGCCACCATTCAGATAATAATCTGTTTTCCTATTTTTGCCACCAAAGTGGATAACTTCACATTTATCCACATTAAATTGCATCTGCCATGAATTTGCCCACTCACCCAACCTATCCAAGTCACCCTGCATCCTCTTAGCATCCTCCTCACAGCTAACACTGCCACCCAGCTTCGTGTCATCCGCAAACTTGGAGATGCTGCATTTAATTCCCTCATCCAAGTCATTAATATATATTGTAAACAACTGGGGTCCCAGCACTGAGCCTTGCTGTACCCCACTAGTCACCGCCTGCCATTCTGAAAAGGTCCCGTTTATTCCCACTCTTTGCTTCCTGTCTGCTAACCAATTCTCTATCCACATCAATACCTTACCCCCAATACCGTGTGCTTTAAGTTTGCACACTAATCTCCTGTGTGGGACCTTGTCAAAAGCCTTTTGAAAATCCAAATATACCACATCCACTGGTTCTCCCCTATCCACTCTACTAGTTACATCCTCAAAAAATTCTATGAGATTCGTCAGACATGATTTTCCTTTCACAAATCCATGCTGACTTTGTCCGATGATTTCACTGCTTTCCAAATGTGCTGTTATCACATCTTTGATAACTGACTCCAGCAGTTTCCCCACCACCGACGTTAGGCTAACTGGTCTATAATTCCCCGGTTTCTCTCTCCCTCCTTTTTTAAAAAGTGGAGTTACATTAGCCACCCTCCAATCCTCAGGAACTAGTCCAGAATCTAACGAGTTTTGAAAAATTATCACTAATGCATCCACTATTTCTTGGGCTACTTCCTTAAGCACCCTGGGATGCAGACCATCTGGCCCTGGGGATTTATCTGCCTTCAATCCCTTCAATTTACCTAACACCACTTCCCTACTAACATGTATTTCGCTCAATTCCTCCATCTCACTGGACCCTCTGTCCCCTACTATTTCTGGAAGATTATTTATGTCCTCCTTAGTGAAGACAGAACCAAAGTAATTATTCAATTGGTCTGCCATGTCCTTGCTCCCCATAATCAGCTCACCTGTTTCTGCCTGCAGGGGACCTACATTTGTCTTTACCAGTCTTTTCCTTTTCACATATCTATAAAAGCTTTTACAGTCCATTTTTATATTGCCTGCCAGTTTCCTCCCATAATCTTTTTTCCCCTTCCTAATTAAGCCCTTTGTCCTCCTCTGCTGAACTCTGAATTTCTCCCAGTCCTCAGGTGAGCCACTTTCTCTGGCTAATTTGTATGCTGCTTCTTTGGAATTGATACTATCCCTAATTGCTCTTGTCAGCCACGGGTGCACTACCTTCCTTGATTTATTCTTTTGCCAGACAGGGATGAACATTTGTTGCAGTTCATCCATGCAACCTTTAAATGCTTGCCATTGCATATCCACCGTCAATCCTTTAAGTGTCATTTGCCAATCTATCTTAGATAGGCACATGGTCGATGGAAATTGGAGGGCTATAAGACATGAAGATATAGGAGCAGAATTAGGCCATTCAGTCCATTGAGTCTACTCTGCTATCCCATCATGGCTGTTTTATTGTCCCTTCAACCCTATTGCCCTGCCTTATTCGGCAATATTGTTCACTCTCAAGGCCATAAGATATCGAGCAGAATTAGGCCATTCAGCCCATCAAGTCTGCCTTGCCATTTCATCATGGCTGATCCATTTCCCTCTCACCCCCAGTCTCCTGGCTTCTCCCCATAACCCTTCATGCCCCGAATAATCAAGAATCTATCAAGCTCCGCATTAACTATCCCAATGACTTGGCCTCCCTAGCTACCTGTGGCAATGGCATTGTTGAGGGAAGGGTTAGATTGATCTTGGAGTAGGTTAAAGGGTCAGCACAATGCCTGTACCATACTGTAATGGTCTGTGTTCTACACTGTGCTCAATGAAAATAGAACCTGGATCTGTCAGAGGACTATGTACTGGCTCTCCTTCCCTTTCCTTGCCACATTTAACTCATCGTTATTTCTGTGAACAAGTCATAATCTACTTTTTTGTCTGCTGGTCAGATGTACCAGCCATGTACTATCTTCAAAAGCAGTTCTCTGAAATCTCCTGTGGACTTCTGTTTTTGATTACTTTTGTTTTTTTTTAAAAAAACCTATTTTAAGGGAGGTCATAAACCATTTCCTGTTCAATGCTTGAGTTGACAGTGCCATGATCTGTCATCCCCTTCACTTCATTCCGCGGGCTTAGGAAAATGGAAAAGAGATTTTAAAAAAAGATCAGAGAGAGGAATAAAATGGAAACAATGCACCAAGGACCTTTCATGCTGATGAAAATGCTTAGGGACTAGAAAACATTAAATGTTACAATAGTGGCAGTCATTACTGTAGACCACTTTCTTAAACCCTTCCTTTCGTTTGTACTCAGTGGCCACTTTATTAGTAGGTACACCTGTACACCTCGTTAATGCAAATATCTGATCAGCCAATCATGTGGCAGCAGCACAATCCATAAAAGCGTGCAGACATGGTCAAGAGCAGCGGTTGCTATTCAGACTAAACATCAGAACGGGGAAGAAATACGAGGATGCGCTGGGGGTATCCCACACAAACACTGCCACTCTTCCAGCGCCATCATAGCCTGCCTGCAACTCACTACCCCGAACTCGCTCATCTTTGGAATGTCTTGGGATTTTCATGCACATAAACAGTCTCAAGAGTTTAAAGAAAATAGTGCAAAACAAAAACTAAACAAAAAAAATCCAGTGAGTGGCGGTTCTGTGGGCTTGTTAATGAGAGAGGTCAGAGGAGAACATCCAGGCTAGGTCAAGCTGACAGGAAGGTGACAGTAACTGAAATAACTGCACATTACGACATCTCTGAATGCATGGCACGTTGAAGCTTTAAGTGGATGGGCTAAAGCAGCAGAAGAACAGAGTCATATGCTGCACTGAACTAAGGATCTGTGGGCGGACTCTCTTTATGGACGAGTTCAGAATGCTATTTGCTTGTGTTATTGTTTGCATGATTTGTTTTTCTCTCTGCACATTGAGTGTTCGGCAGTCTTTTTTTTAATGGGTTCTTTTGGGTTTCTTTGTTCTGTGGTTGCCTGTAAGGAGGTGAGTCTCAAAGTTGTATAATTTATACATTCTTTGATGATAAATGTACTTTGAACTTTGGACACACACTCAGTGGTTAAGGAAGACAGTGGCCTCTAATGAAGTGGCCACTGAGTGTGTGTGTTATGAATTAGTTTAGATTATGAAGACACACAGTCCTCTTTTATTGTCATTTAGTAATGCATGCATTAAGAAATGATACAATATTTCCTCCGGTGTGATATCACAAAACACAGGACAGACCAAGACTGAAAAAACTGACAAAACCACATAATTATAACATATAGTTACAACAGTGCAACAATACCATAACTTGATGAAGAAGTCCATGAGCAGAGTAAAAGTTCAAAGTTTCTCAAATGTCCCACATCTCACGCAGACGGGAGAAGGAAGAAAAACTCTCCCTGCCATGCTGACCACAATCTGACTCTGAGTCATCGGAAAACTTCGAGTTCTGATCAGCTCTCCGACACTGAGTACTAAGCACCATCTCTGTCCGAACGATTCGACCTCCTTCTCGGTCGCCAAAAGCAGGCAAGGCTGGGGATTTTGAGGCCTACCCTCTGAAAGATTCACGACCACACAGTAACGACAGCATCGAACGGGCATTTCAGAAATTTCAACAGATGTTTCTCTGTGCTTTCATGTCCATTTGTACATTTAATTTGTACATTCTTTGATGATAAATGTACTTTGAACTTTGGACACACACTCAGTGGTTAAGGAAGACAGTGGCCTAATGAAGTGGCCACTGAGTGTGTGTGTGTTATGAATTAGTTTGCCTTAGTAATTTCTGTCTGTCCTTGCAGTCTTGTGCACTGTTAACACTGGAGTCTATTTTTGACACCATCAGCTTTCTTTTTAATCTCAAAAAGGCCTTTGAGAGGTTCAAATGAAAAATCAAAACCTTGCTCTGGCACTCCCTCTCTCTTGCTCTTACTTCATCTCCTCATCCGGGGCCAGACCTCGCTGCTGAGCTTAGCTCACTCTCGTCTTTGGCTTCCAAAGCATAGACTGTAGACACTATAATTTAGCTGTGGATTTAATGTTGATTCACCAACGATGAGCAGAAAGGAGAAATGCCTCGTAATTGCTTCAGGAAACAATGTGCAATTAACATCAGTTTGCAGGAAGGTCAGAATTCAGGTAAAGAATCATAAAAATGACAGGTCTTTAATTTCCAAACTGAATACTGAGGTGTGGTAATTAAGTGCATGGAATGGCAGGCAGTGGAATCAAGGACACTCCAGTCCAGTTAGGTAATGCTTTACCATGTCAGCTTGGGGATTGGGGTTCAATTCCCGCCACTGTCTGTACGGAGTGTGTACGTTCTCCCCCTGACCGTGTGGGTTTCCTCCGAGTGCTCCAGTTACCTCCCACATTCCAAAGATGTACAAGTTCGGGTTAATAAGTTGTGGGCATGATTCACTGGCACCAGAAGCATGGCGATACTTGAGGGCTGCCTCCAGCACACCCTTGGCACAAACATTGCACTTCACTCTATTTCAATGTCTTAATCTTTAAACCATTATTTTAATCAAAGATGCTCAGAAGATTGGACGGAACCAATCTTCCGTCCTTGGACTCGCTTTACACCACACGCTGTCGGAGCAGTGCTGCCAGGATAATCAAGGACACGACCCACCCAGCCAACACACTTTTTGCCCCTCTTCCCTTGGGGAGAAGGGTCAGGAGCTTGAAGACTCATGCGGCCAGATTTCTTTCCAACTGTGATAAGACTGCTGAACAGATCCTGACCCGGATCTGGGCCGTACCCTCCAAGTATCCGGACCTGCCTCTCGGTTTTTTTGCACTACCTTACTTTCCATTTTCTATTTTCTATTTATGATTTATAATTTAAATTTTTAATATTTACTATCGATTTGTACTCCAGGGAGCGCGAAGCGCAGAATCAAATATCGCTGTGATGATTGCATGCTCTAGTATCAATTGTTTGGCGACAATAAAGTATAAGTATAAAGTATTTGGACTGGATGATATTTCATTTCAGTATATGTGTAATTTCTTTTGAATATTGGCTTAACTAATGAAAGTTATGATCGCTGACAGCTGCTACCTTGAGTTTGAAAATAATGTTTTAGTAAATACCAATCCTCTTGGAATTGAATGTTTAATGGATAGATACTGAGAACTAGTAAATGAAATGTCATTGATATGAAATGTTAGCTCTTTATTGCCTTTCCTCATGGATGTTGACTGGCTTTCAGAGTACTCCTACCAAGTTACTGTTTTATTTCAGATTTCCAACATATGAGTTATTTTGCATTTGCATTGGAGATCTAGTTTGGAGTGATTGAAGCTGGGGTTTTGTCCAGCATTATGAAATACACGCAGTGATAGGACTTGCGATAATAAATTACAATGCTGCATTTCAATGGTTGTTATAATTAAAGGTCATTTTCTTCAGGAAAACCTGTCACTGCACAAGAGTGAAATACAAATATTATAGAAACTGACTCCGCCGTGCATGTTTGCATCTATCATGGTTGTGGTCAACAGTGGCGGCAAATTTCTATGAACCTTGCACTGATCGTTAACAGTTGAAGCCATTGTTCATTGTGTGCATATGGAATAATTAAATGCATGGATTCTAGGCTTGCGCCATTGGCCAGTTGCAGCCTTCATTAGTAAGAAATACAACAGCACATGCAAATGAATCAACTTTTCAGGATTCTAGGAGGACAGATGAAATTTTGATCTTTTGCTATTTAACCCTATTCCAGCTGTTGTGACTGATTGAAACTGAGCCACTCGGGAGCTGTAATGGGAAATGGTGGTTGTCCATCATGTCTGATGACGACAGGAGATTTTTTAAGGCGAGAAAGCCGTTGCACTGGGCAGCTTCGCGTTCTCGACCTCAGAACATTGGGTACAAACAACTGTCACAAACTGGGGTCTTCCTTGGTTGCAGTGGGTAACCATGGCCTCTTCTGTGCCTCGTCATGCCCCTCGCTGTCCACGCCATGGAGCATTGCAGTATCGCCTTCCTGGCTGCTGGAATTCAATGCAGATCTCAACCACCCAGTCCACCAGAGCTGACTTCGCATCCGAGAATAGGCGAGTCCCCGTCTCAGCAGGGGATGAGGCCACCAGCTAACCTTACCTGGTTTAGCCCACCTGTCGAAGCGGTGTACCGGGGTGTGGCCGCTGTCACGTGCAAACAGCCACTGTTGAGAGCTGTTTGCACAGGCAGGGAACCAAAGTTGAGTGAACTGGCCTGGAATGGACACGACAGGTCCCTTCACACCTCCCTGGACACCCCGTACATCCCGAATGGGAAATACAAAAGTCTTTATTCACAGAGTAAACCTACAGGAGAGAGAGCAAGCCCGGGAAAATCCAAGAGAATCTCAGTCTTCTGACAACGGTATTTTATTCTTCAATACAAGGATACCAGAAAAACGATTAACTACAGTTTTAATTCCTATAATCGCCTACTTTAACATTTAGAATAAAGTCAGGTAAATTTGCCAATTTGCATATTTATTTATTTATTGAGATACAGCGTGGAAAAGGCCCTTCCAGCCCTTTGAACTCCGCTGCCCGGCAACCCCCCCAATGTAACCTAGCCTAACGCAGGACAATTTATGATGACCAATTACCCTACCCAGTAAGGAGGAAACCGGATTAGCCAAAGAAACCCCAGGAGCTGCACGGGGAGGACGTACAGACTCCTTACAATGACATCAGATTTGAACTCTGAGCTCCAATGGCCCGTGCTGTAATTTGCATCATGCTAACTGCTACACTACCATGGTGCCGTATTTACAGTGTTAGCACTTCCCAGCTGACAGAAGCCCTTTGAATATTCAATGTAGTGTCTGTTCCAAAAACCAGACACACAAAATATCCTGACGAAGGGTCTCGGCCTGAAACGTCGACTGCACCTCTTCCTACAGATGCTGCCTGGCCTGCTGCGTTCACCAGCAACTTTGATGTGTGTTACACAAAATATACCCCGTTTATTGTAGAGTTGATGGGTGGCCCGTTTAGTACAATTGGCAAGAAGGTTAATTGACAAAAAAACATCTGTCTTGAACTGTGTATTAAGTGGCAGGGATACACTTTTAACAATATAAACTTGCATCTGTTGTGTTCCCCTATGTAGTTTTACTGGGGCAGAATCAGAAAGGCCGGCAATCTCTAGAGTGGACAGAATGCCCCACAGTAGAGACTGGTTTCTCTAGCCACTGAATATCAATTGGAAGTTATGTGCATGTTTTATGTCCTGAAGGCTGCTGCTCAGTTTAGTTGATCAGTAATTATGCTATCCACCTCTGTTCACCCTCCAAATAATGAAGCTTAACACCAGGTAAATGGTATTTGTCATGTCCTTCCTGATGTGGTTTGTTATCTTATTTCCAGTTGCCAGCTCTCACTGCTTGCTTGTAAGTTCACAGCTGTGGTTGATTACTTATTCTCATGTTAAGCAATTGGCTTTCGTTATCAGGTCAATGATCTTATATCATTTTAAAAACGCAAACACCAGAAATTCTGCAGATGCTGGAAATTCAAGCAACAAACATCAAAGTTGCTGGTGAACGCAGCAGGCCAGGCAGCATCTCTAGGAAGAGGTACAGTCGACATTTCAGGCCGAGACCTTTCGTCAGGACTAACTAAAGGAAGGGTTAGTAAGAGATTTGAGAGGGGGAGGGGGAGATCC
This sequence comes from Mobula birostris, assembly GCF_030028105.1. Lineage (NCBI taxonomy): Eukaryota > Metazoa > Chordata > Chondrichthyes > Myliobatiformes > Myliobatidae > Mobula > Mobula birostris. The sequence continues at coordinate 15,885,966 of NC_092370.1, forward strand.
AAAATGATAGGAGAAGACAGGAGGGGGAGGGATGGAGCCAAGAGCTGGACAGGTGATTGGCAAAGGGGATATGAGAGGATCATGGGACAGGAGGCCTAGGGAGAGAGACAAGAGGAGGGGGAACCCAGAAGATGGGCAAGGGGTATAGTCAGAGGGACAGAGGGAGAAAAAGGAGACTGAGAGAAAGAATATGTGTATAAAAATAAATAACAGATGGGGTACGAGGGGGAGGTGGGGCATTAGCGGAAGTTAGAGAAGTCAATGTTCATGCCATCAAGTTGGAGGCTACCCAGACGGAATATAAGGTGTTGTTCCTCCAACCTGAGTGTGGCTTCATCTTTACCGTAGAGGAGGCCGTGGATAGACATGTCAGAATGGGAGTGGGACGTGGAATTAAAATGTTTGGCCACTGGGAGGTCCTGCTGGGAGACACTTCACCTGTGAGTCAGCTGGGGTGATATACTGCGTCTGGTGCTCCCGATGTGGCCTTCTATATATTGGCGAGACCCGACGCAGACTGGGAGACCACTGTGCTGAACACCTACGCTCTGTCTGCCAGAGAAAGCAGGATTTCCCCCTCCCCCTCCCACTTTCATATCTCTTACTAACTCTTCCTTCAGTTAGTCCTGACAAAGGGTCTCGGCCTGAAATGTCGACTGCACCTCTTCCTAGAGATGCTGCCTGGCCTGCTGCGTTCACCAGCAACTTTGATGTGTGTTGCATCTTATATCATTTGTACATTTCATTTAGATGCTATTAGTTAGAAGCTCTTTGCTGGAAGTTGAGGGAGTTTTGATCAGTGTTTGAATCTACCTTTTGTGAGAACACCAAGAAGTAGTGTCTTTTTACTCAGCTCCTTGCATACTGTAATGTGTTGGTGAACAATAAAACCACATTCAAACTACAGCTATGTAGGGCTGGAGTTTATCTATCTGCCTAGCTTTAAGAAAGTGGGGGGAAAAACTCAAGCGAGGGCAGAATAGCATTGGTCCATAGCATAAAAGTGGTTGGGAACCCCAGTTCTAAATAGTAAAGTAGGTGGTTATGAGAACTGAAACTGTAGTTAATCATTTTTTGGTATTTATGTGTTGAAGTCTTAAATAACGTGTCAGAAGATGAGATTCTTTTGGATTCTCCTGGACGCTCTCTCTGGCACGGCAGCATGGTGGTTAGCACAACGCTTTACAGTACCAGTGACCTGGGTTCAATTCCCACTGCTACCTGTAAAGGAGTTTGCACATCCTCCCCTTGACTGCATGGGTTTCCTCCGGGTGCTCCGGTTTCTTCCCACGGTCCAAAGACGTATCATTTGGTAGGTTAATTGGTCATTGTAAGTGATCCCGTGATCAGGCTAGGATTAAATTGTGGGGTAGTTGGGCGACGTGGCTCAAAGGGCCAGAAGGGCCTATTCTGCACTGCATCTCAATAAATAATTAAATTTAAGATTCTGCCCTCCCACCCCAACTTTAACCCCTCGTACTTGACATGGGTGGGATATGTGAAGCTCTGAAGTGAGGTTCAAATATCAGCAACATAAGCCAGACCAACTCAAGGAAATACATATGCCACTTTAACAGTGAACAAGTCCCTTGCCCTGTGGAGAGCCAGGATCTCCTTGAAGTTAAAGGAGTCAATCACACCCACGGATGCTTTTTGATCTCATTCCTTGAGTTGGCACCCAGTGCCGGGCTCGCAAGTGAAGCCCTGTAGTGCAGGGGAAAGAGCACACAAAAATGTGGGCCTAAATGGAAAATTAATAATGTTAAGTGTGTTTGAGTCAGTGTCTCCACAAGGGATACTTGGACATCATCTGAACCAGGACTTGTCACCCTCACCATCTGGGGAGCAGTTCCCATATACAGCAGACTGAAGCCTCCAGTTGTACCTACCTGAACTCCCTGCCATCCCCACTTTTAGAACATAGAATAGTACAGCACAGGAGCAAGACCATTCAGCCTACAGTGTTGTGTAGAACCAGCTAAAAGGCAAAATCGAAAACGCCCCAGCACCAATCCCTCCTACCTACACAATGTCCATATTCCTCCAGCACATTCCAGGCATCCACCTTGAACCTAACCCCTCTCACCTTCAACGCATGGTGTGAGACACTTTAACAGATGCTCTCTGTTCTCTTACTCTTCCATTGTTTACCATGGATTCAAGCAGCAGTCGCTTAGGGCAGCCTGGTGCCTGCTTTGTCTATTTAACCCCATAAAAGCCCAAGCCATTGCTCGAGGTACAGCTTCCTCTTAAATATTTCACCTTTCACCCTGAACCTATGACCTGTAGCTCTGGTCTCACCCAAACTGAGGGGAAAGTAGCCTGCACACGTTCAGAATCAAGTTTAACATCACCAGCCAAAAAAATCGTTGTTTTGCAGCAGCATGTACATTACAATACATAATAATTGCAGTTAAAAGTAAATATTAAATAAGTTATGCAAAAGCTAAGGTATTGTGCATGGGTTCATTGTACATTCAGAAATTTGATGGCGGAGGGTTAAGAAGCTGTTCCTGAAATGTGTGTGTGTCATTAGGCTCCTGTACCACATCCTTGATGGTAACGGTGAGAAAGCAAGCACGTCCTGGGATCCTTACTAATGCATGCCGCCTTTTTGAGGCATCTCCTTTTGAAGGTGCCCTGGATGCTGGAGAGGCTAGTGCCTATGATGGAGCTGGCTGAGTTTACAACTTTCCGCAGTTTTTAATTCTTCAGACTGTTTAATTCAGCAACTTGGCTCTCAGAACCATTTGGGATTTAATTCTATCCTATGTGAGAAAAAAAACTTTGTTGAATTCGACTTAAAACAATTACTTTTTTTATACCTGCACTGCTCCAAGTGCATAACTCTCTGCGAGGGCTATGTTTATGCTATCAGAACTGATGAAAGATCACAGACATTCCAGACATGTGTTGTGATCTTGGCAATTAATGTATTTACAGCAACAATATGCCTGACAGGGGAAAAATATTAAATATGCTGTTGCAAGTTTTTTGTAAATTGTGAAATGTAAGCAAGAATTTGTTTCAGCAAGAAGCGAGCTGTAGTTTTGAGTTAAACATTGCACCTCATTGGATATTATCTGGTGTAATAAATGCCTCATAAACAAAGGACTTGTATTTTGATGGCAGGACTTACATATGATGAAAGACTGGATCGACTAGGCTTATACTCTCTGGAATTTAGAAGATTGAGGGGGGATCTGATTGAAACGTATAAAATTCTAAAGGGATTGGATAGGCTAGATGCAGGAAGATTGTTCCCAATGTTGGGGAAGACCAGAACGAGGGGTCACAGTTTGAGGATGAAGGGGAAGCCTTTTAGGACCGAGATGAGGAAAAACTTCTTCACACAGAGAGTGGTGAATCTGTGGAATTCTCTGCCACAGGAAACAGTTGAGGCCAGTTCATTGGCTATATTTAAGAGGTAATTAGATATGGCCCTTGTGGCTAAAGGGATCGGGGGTATGGAGAGAAGGCAGGTACAGGGTTCTGAGTTGGATGATCAGCCATGATCGTACTGAATGGTGGTGCAGGCTCGAAGGGCCGAATGGCCTACTCCTGCATCTATTTTCTATGTTTCTATGTATCTCCATTGTGGGCCGCCTTGTGTTTGATTCCATGTCTTCACATGGTTATAAATCTCACAGTTTAGGAGAGAGCATGTGAATAGTGAATGCAATGTCCCAGTCCAACTAGCTGACTAATTTTCAGTGCAAACGTTGCAAAGGTTCAAAGTATATTTATTCTCAAAGTATGTATACAACCCTGAGATTTGTCTTCCTCACAGACAGCCACGAATCAAGGAAAGCCATGGAACCCATTCAAAGAAAAACATCAACATCTTCCACGCTCAAAAAAAAATTATGCAGACAGCAACAAACAAAACACGAGCAAAAAGCACAGAATTGAAAGACTGCAGGCATATTCAGTTCAGCTCAGTGCTCATTATCTGCAGGTGCCCCGATTCAAAATCGTCTTTAAAAAAAAAAAGAGCAGCCAGCAAACATAAGTACATCGTAACGCGAACGACATAGTCTAATCTACAAACCGCATTGATTATACCTTGCCCAAGACCCAGAACTTGGGCACCATCCTCCAGTAGTATCAAGGAGGGAGAGAGAGAGAGACCATCCGAATGCAGGAACCTTCCTATAGGAGCAGTGAGTGGGGGAGGGGGGTGGAGAGAGAGGGGGAGAGGGAGAGTCACACACAGACACCTTCCTCTGCCAGCAGTAAATGAGAGGCTGGTAGGTGGTGCTGAGCACTCTCCAGTTACAGAGGCGGGTGTTGAGGCCCAATGAGGGCAGTTCACCCACCAGCCTCTGAGGGATGATCATGTTAAATGCGGAGCTGAAGTCAATGAACAACGTCTTGGTGTACCAGGCATCATTCTCCAGGCTTGACAGGATGAAGTGTAGGCCAAGGCTATAGAATCATCAGTGCACTGGTTTGAGCAGTAGGCCAGGTGGAAAGGGTCCACTGTGACTGGGAGGTGGGATTTTATGCGATCCATTACCAGCCACTCAAAGCACTTCAGGATTGTTGAAGTTGGTATCACTGGCCGGTGATTTAGGCCTAATCATTGAGGCCAGATACCATCATTATTGATGACAATGTAACTGTTGCTAGCAATTCTACGTTGAATGGGCCTGTCTTCATGTAAAGGCATTAAATGTGACAATTTGCTAATGTATAGCAAAATTAATAAATAAGTATTAACTGGCAGAAATTTTAAAAATGCTAAATACTGTGGCTGCTTAAAATCAGATGATCTATCATTCAATTGAAGCTTTAACAGTTTTATGGTCACACAGATGTTGCTTGATCTTAATGTTTCTTTCTGTGTATTAATTTCAGATTTCCAGTATTTACAGTATTTTACTTGGTTTACTTGATTTTCTCCATTACACATATTTTTTCAATCTGATAGCATTCATTCTTTTAATCTGTAAGCAGTGGTGCCTGTGCACAAAAGGGTCAAACGATTCTCAATCAGTTGATGCTATATTAATTGCTTACAGAAGTTTCTCACTTCTTGTGGATCCTTTTGCAGGAATGGGTTTTGTGAAAGATATGGGCTCTGGAATTGTTACTTTTAATTCTATAAGGAGTCTTTAATGTGTGCCATGATCATAAATCACTTTTATTGCAATGAATCTTTGTAATCAGTTAAATATGAATTCTCTTGCCTAGAAATTTGTCCCCAGTGGGTAATGCTGAATGTGCTGTGTAGTAGCGTCAGCATCTTCTACTTTGCCTCTGAAATCCATCTTACTGACTTTACTGGAATGAGTTTCAGAAGCAGAGAACAGTGACACTGATATATTCCATGTTTAACACAACCAACCTGGGATACATTTATAAACTCCCATGTCCACAGGATGTGGTTGCTCAATCTCTGTAATGATCCGACGGAGCTGTGAATGCACTGTTTACTGTATCACTGTGACCTAACTAATTGTAAACAGTACCACAGGAAATTTAGCATATTCCACTGTATTCCACACCCCCCATGCTGTAGTAGGTAGATGAACGGTAAATCCATTATGTTAGCATGATCAAATAAACTCCGTCAAGTTCCAGAGAGAAGATTATGCAACTTTGTGTGAGGTCGAGGATTTTCTCAGGATTACGCAAAATGAGAACTTTAGGCCCATCAGATGCATTCCCCTCCCTTAACTTTTCACATCCTGGAAGAGTAGTGATAGTTTCAAGGTACAATTCCTATCAAAGTATGCATGACGCATACAACTCTGAGGTTCGCCTTCTCCAGACAGCCACAAAACAAAGAAAACCATAGAGGCTGTTCAAAAAAAACCATCAACCCTCCCACATGCAAAAAAAAACAAATTGCCCAAATGGCAACAAGAACATCCATCCAACCAACCACAAATCCCTAATAGAAGAAATAGAAAGGTCCTTATTTATGTCCACAGCCCTTGAAATGTCACATACTTACAGTACGTGCTTGCCTCACTTAAAGTAAACCCAAGTTAGATTCATGTTTTGAACTCCCGCGTCTTCCTTCGAGCTAGTTTAGTGTTTCAAAGTTACGAAACATAACAGGCAGGATTATGCATTTAATCCAAAATAATCTAGATATTTTTTATCCACTGAATTATTGATTGTTTAAACTGTGCAATTTTCTCCTTGATCTCGGAAAGTCCTTTCAGAACTCTGATCACAGCAATCTACCTGGAGCAGTGAACAAAAAAAATTCTTATTTATTGTTTAAATTCTTTCATTTCTAAAAGCTATACTTCCAGTGCTTGATGGACTCTGAGATTTTTGACTATGAAATAAACAGGGATCAAATTAATCCAATTGCTGCTTGGAATTGTATCTTCTGTCTTCTCGTGTTGCTAAAGATCTCTAGCATCTGTACAATCTCTTGTGTTTATGATTAATTATTTGAATTCTTGATTTATGAAGTTGTGGAACTCTTTTCATGGTTGAATTATATGGAAAGGTTATGGCTATATCCCTTCATCCATATGGATGTTATAGGAACCATTTTTCAAAGTCTTGAATTCCTCTGGTATATTAGGTGATATGATGCTGATTTGCTGCCAGATTGCATACAATGGCGGCAATCCAAACAGTCACAGCATTCCCAATCACGTTGGCATTTCCAACAATGACGGCATTTCCAACAATGACTGCATTTTAAAGCTATTTCACTGGCTAGGAAATGCTGGGGGAGAAACCAGAGGTTATGAAGACGATCTCAAAACCAGAATTAACCACTAAACCGAACCCGTTATCTCCCCAAAGATGCTGGTCACCAGGTCAAAGGCTAGGGAGATGCATGGGGACTGCATCCAGGGAATTATCACAGATATCGAAGCTATCACAATTTTACTGTGTCCAGTAAGCTAGAATCATATTTTGAAGAACAGAAGGACGTGTATTTTAAAAGGATGTATGAAATTCGTCATGTATGAAAGGATTTTTGACTTGGGGAAGCTATATTGTTATGTTTAGCTCTCAGTGCAGGAACATGCTTCTGGCCAAAATTATTCTTTGGGACATTACTACATCTTTAAGTCTATGCTTGGAGTTATTTGCCACTGTTGCTTTTATGCTGCTTGAACAGAGTTGATGTGAATCTGGATCATGTACCAAATGCTGCTGTTTGATGTCTAGAAAATCAATATTAAGTGTGAAGCAACTCTCAGTTAACAGAGGAGACAGAGCAGATATGGCTTCTGAGTTTAAATCCTAATTTTTGTACCCAGATTATTTTTTGGAATGGTATGAAATCTATTGATGGAAATCTATTGATGGGAATCTAATGTGTGCAGTTTTAGTCACCTATGTACAGGAAGGATGTAAAACAAGGTTTAAGAGCACAGAAAAAAATTTACAAGGATGTTGCCTGGTCTGGAGGGCCTGAGTTATAAGGAAATATTGAATAAGTTAGGGCTTTATTCTTTGGAACGTAGAAGTATGAGGGGAGATTTGATAGGAGTATATAAAATTATGAGGGGTATAGATAGGGTAAATGCAAACAGACTTGTGAGAGTGTGGAATGAGCTGCCAGCACAAGTGGTGCATGCGAGCTTGATTTCAGCATTTGAGAGAAGTTTGAATTGGTACATGGATAGTAGGGGTGTGGAGGGCTATGGTCCCGGTGCAGATCAATAGGGGTAGGCAGTTTAAATGGTTTAGCATGTACTAGATGGGCTGAAGAGCCTGTTCCTGTGCTGTACTTCTCTATGACTGTCTAATTGGCAATCTGTTAAAACAGTCACCACAGTTGGTAGTTTCAGATTCAGATTTATTTATCAGATTACATGGAAAAACACAGTGAAATGCATCAATTGCATTATCAACCAACATACCTTATGATAAGTGAGGACACCCCACCAGTGTCGCCACACATTCTGGTGCCAACATGGCAGACCCACAATGCAACACCGAACACAAAAAAAAATGGAACATAACAATCAACAAAACAAGCCCCATATCTCCCTCCCAACCGTCCACGTACATGCACAGTCCTCAGACCCTGAGGACAGGCCTTCTTCAGCTTACCTTCCATGTTACCAAGACTATATATCCCCCTCTCCCCCTCTCCCCCTCTCCCCCTCTCCCCCTCTCCCCCTCTCCCCCTCTCCCCCTCTCCCCCTCTCCCCCTCTCCCCCTCTCCCCCTCTCCCCCTCCCCACACCCCCTACCCCCTCCATCTGCATTTCAGTACTTGTTGGAATAGATTATGATTACACATTTGTAAATGTTTTTATGAAGTTCTCCATGCTCCTTATTTCTAAGGAAATGTTTCCAAGGATATTTTGGTAAGGGACGCAGTGTTGTTTCACCCCTTGAATTCACATGCATTGAAAAGCCTTGACTACACTATTTAATGCAGGTCTGGCAGTTAATTTGGAATAACTTGGGACAGAATCTGTCAGTGTCCACACCCATTCCCACATCCGAGCCCATTTTTAGAAAGTGAAGTCTTCACTATGGTTAAAGAAGGACTGAGCCTTTTGTATGGATTGCTAGTATTGGCGTCTTGCCACCAGCAAACTGCCAAGTGAAACCAAAGGAAGGATGTTCGGTTGAAGTTTAATTAGGAATGACTTTGCTGCCACCTTACATGAAGAGGTTGAATGCACTGCCATTGGATGTTCCTGATTAGCTGCAACATTGCTCAGATTTACACGGTGGGGGAGGAGAACTTCGGGGCTTTGATGTTTCTATCATTCATTCAATGGGCTGTCTTGTTTCGTGGCCGTCTAGGAAGAGTAAGAATTTCAGGTTGTATACTGTATACATTCTCTGATATTAAAATTAACCTTTGAATCTGAGCTGTGTCATTTTAAGGTAGCTCTGACATTTACCATGTCCTCTGAGTTGCTTGCAAATCACCTCTGTTTCTTAGCTGATGTGTGATTTTTTTTTAAAAAATGGACTACTTTTCCAAATCTGGTGAAGCCACAAAAGGCAGAGCAGCTATGAATAAATGTTGTGTTTTAATTTCATTAATTCAAATGTAACATAAAGAACATGGCATCGAGACTGAATATGTACAGGGAGAACCTTTTTTGAATTATTCATATGTGTCTTCAGAAATGGTGAAGTGGATGTTTCACCTACAAACTGCTGAAGGAACTCAGCAGGCCGGGCAGTATCCATGGGAGGAATGAAGTGTTGACGTTTCGGGCCAAGACCCTTCATCAGTTCCTTATCTACTTAGTCATAGAATCACAGAAAAGTACAGCACAGAAGCAGGCCTTTCAGCCCATCTATTCCACGCCAAACAATTTAATCTGCCTACTTTCATCAATCTGCGCCGAGACCATAGCCCTACATACCCCTACCCTCCAAATACCTATCCATATCCAAACTACAAGTAAGCGTTGAAATCGAGCTTCCATGCACGGGTCATTCCACATTCTCGCGACCCTCTGAGTGAAGAAATTTCCCCTCATATTCCCTTTAAACTTTTCACTTTTCACCCATAAAGCATCATCTCTGCTGTAGTCCCACCCAAGCTCGTGGAAAAAGCCTGCGTGCATTTACCCTATATATATCCTTCATAAGTTTGTATACCTCTATCATATCTCACCTAAAGCAGTTCCTTATTTATGTATTGATATTATTTATTTATTTATTTTTGTATATGTACAGTTTGTCTTTTGCACACTGGTTGAATGTCTGAGGTGGTTTCATTACTTCTATTATGGTTATTCTGTCATTGAGTATGCCATCAAGAGAATGAATTACAAGGTTGTATATGATGATCTGAAGGTTCATTTTATTATCAAAGTATGTATGCAGAATACAACTCTGAGATTTGCCTTCTCCAGATAGCCATAAAATACAGAAATATATAGAAGTAGTTGAAAGAAAGCTATCAATATCCAGAATTGGCTTGCCCACAGAAGGCAAAGAGTGTCTGTAGATGGGTCATATTCTGCATGGGGGTCGATGACCAGTGGTGTGCCTTAGGGATCTGTTCTGGGACCGTTTCTCTTCGTGATTTTTATAAATGACCTGGATGAGGAGGTGGAGAGATGGGTTAGTAAATTTGCTGATGACACAAAGGTTGGGGGTGTTGTGGATAGTGTGGAGGGCTGTCAAAGGTTACAGCGGGACGTCGATAGGATGCAAAACTGGGCTGAGAAGTGGCAGATGACGTTCAACCCAGATAAGTGTGAGGTGGTTCATTTTGGTCAGTCAAATATGACGGCAGAATATAGTATTAATGGTAAGTCTCTTGGCAGTGTGGAGGATCAGAGGGATCTTGGGGTCCAAGTCCATAGGACACTCAAAGCTGCTGTGCAGGTTGACTGTGTGGTTAAGAAGGCATACAGTGCATTGGCCTTCATCAGCTGTAGGATTGAGTTTGAAAGCTGAGAGGTAATGTTACAGCTATATAGGACCTGGTCAGACCCCACTTGGAGAACTGTGCTCAATTCTGGTCACCTCACTACAGGAAGGATGTAGAAACTATAGAAAGGATACAGAGAAGATTTACAAGGGTGTAGCCTGGATTGGGCAGCATGCCCTATGAGAATAGGTTGAGTGAACTTGGCCTTTTCTTCTTGTAGTGACGGAGGATGAGAGGTGACCTGATAGAGGTGTATAAGATAATGAGAGGCATTGATAATGTGGATAGTCAGAGGCTTTTTCCCAGGGCTGAAATGGCTAACACGAGAGGGCACAATTTTAAGGTGCTTGAAAGTAGGTACAGAGGAGATGTCAGAGAGTGGTGAGTGTGAGGACTGGGCTGCTGGTGGTGGTGGCAGTGACGGAGGCGGATACAATAGGGTGTTAGACTCCTGGATAGGTACATGGAGCTTAGAAAAATAGAGGGCTATGGGCAACCCTAGTAATTGCTAAAGTAAGTACATGCTTGGCACAGCTTTGTGGGCCGTAGGGCCTATATTGTGCTGTAAGTTTTCTATGTCCCAATGCCCACTCACTGCCATTCACACTATTTCCATAAACTGCCCTGAAAATCAACAGATTAAACAATAGAAAGGAGTTGATGGAGAGAACCAAACACTGGTCAAACATCAAATGTTATCAAACATTTTCCATGTTTCTACTCCCCCCGCACGAAAAGAAAAAGAAGCAAACATTCCAAATCCCCACCCCCTTCCCCCTCCTCCCTTGCATAAAAACTGACAGCCGGCCTAAACCCTCAGCCTGCTATTAAATGGGAAGAGTAAAAGAATGAATGAAAACACGGAGAAAAAAAAAACTTAGAACTGAAAGAGACCAATATGAACTGCAGTCCAATCCATAAATATATGTACTTTGATAATAAATTTACTTTGAACTTTGAATTTCAGCAGGAGTTATTACTTCCAGGAGAGAAGGTAAAAGGGAGAAAAAGATTATTTAAGAAAATAATATTTCTTAAAAAAAAATAAGATTTCCTTCCAAGAGTATTAATAAATAAAATATAATCTTATGCAACAACATCTTTCTGTGTAAGTTACCTTTTCATTCTGTAGCTCTTTAATTTAAAAAATATAGTTGGTGTTCATTTATAATTTACTGAAAAAAATAGTTTTGAAATTTAAAAAATAGGCTAACCGAGACAAGTAGCATATGTCCACAAACTTTGATATGACCTAAAAGGAAATGAGTCTTTTAATCCACAAAAGAAATTATGCTCTGACTTCATCTGATGTTTACCAAATAGTAATTTTTCTTCAGAATTATTGTGGTTTAAGTTTAATAGGATGCTGCTATTTAAAGTAATGTTTTCCTCTTTTAAATATTATTGCAAAAAGTGATTAAATGAAGCCAGAAGGCATCAGGTCACTGTCAGGGCGTATTCTCGAGTTAGGATATATAGGAAATAGTAATTTCAACAAAACAATTGTTTAGATTTGAATGTGGATTGTAGATTAAATTTAAAATGCTCTAAACAATAATCTTCCTGGAGTTGTTGATTGGAATTGATTGCAAACCAAGCCATGCAGATTAGCATTCATTTTGGATCTCTGGAGTGTGGATGTGAAGAAGGATTTTTTTGAAAATTGTATGTAATTCAAAGGAAGCATTGTAGATGCATTGTAACTAAGAAATTGTCCAGCTGGTACCATTGATCTTTAGCATATAAAATATCATGTAATATTGGGTCAGGCAGCCCTCTTCTTCCAATGAATAGCTGCGTGTTTTTGCTAAATAAACACCCCTACATCCACCAGCTTTCAGGGTCTTTGTTCATGTCACAACAGTCACAAAAGCAAAGACGAACGTTGGGATGATGTTGACAGCAACCCTTCAAGTCTGAAGGGGAGGCCTGGAGGGTGTTACTGGGTGGCTTGGCAATGGCAAAATCAGGAGTATTCAAATTCAGATTCATTTATTTATCCTGTGTACTTTGAAACATACGGTGAAATGTATTGTTTGTGTTAAAAACCAACAAAAAGCGAAGGATGGGCTGAGGGAAGACTGGAAGTGCTCCACACATTCCAACACCAACATAACCTGCCCACAGTGTTTCACAGAAAAACACAAGCAATAGCAGCAAAGCAAGCCCCTTAACCGCCCTACCGCCCTCTCATTCACTCATACAGACAGGCCTCCAACCACAGGACAGGCTGCCTCTGGGCCTCCAGTCTCCAGTGTGCAGACTCGAAAAATCAGGCCTCCCACTTCTGGTCACATTGGCCCATGGTTGAGATTGTGGTACCTTTGAAGTCTGGAGGAGAACATTTGTAGTAATACAGCTTCCTAGCTGGAAAACAAAAAACACTTTTATGCACGTAATTGTTCGCTCACTATTGTTTATTGCCCATTGCGCCGCTGGTGTTTAAGTGAGTAATGAATCTCTCTCTGTCTTTGACCATCTTCTCTATTGTGCTCCATGTGTGGTTCAGGGTCCTCAGTCACACAATTTATTTTTTGACCAGTTAGGGTTGTTAGCCCTGAACTGAACTCCCAAACCTGGAGGACCAGTGGATCACTCTTAGTCTTCGCTCTACCCTATGACCTGTTCGGCATGGGTGGCCCTGTCAAGGTCCAAAGCACAAGGCCCTAATTCCAGCCAACATAGCTCTCCAGGTCAATGAGGCACGCAAGCCTCCAAACCCTATGATGACGTTGAGTCCTTTTAGAGGGTTCACTCTTATGTTAAGAGGAAAAAATGGTTGGTGTGCTGCTAAGAAGTGAGCTGGGAAATGGGACTAACTGGATCGAACAGCAGCTATGGGTTGAATGGCTTTCCTCTGTATTTAATTATTCCACAATTGTCTAACACTAAATGGGACAGGTTAGGTACTATCCTGTTGGTCAATGAGTAACGCTGAAGGGATGTAATCAACTAGATGTGCAAATTCCTGGTATCATAATCAATGCCTGGACAGTTTGCATGGGAGATTCATACTATGAGCAATGATGTAACATCACTTTTGCATCTCGGATGTCATGTCTGTGGCAAATTGTAGCAGTAGTCGTTATGGGAGAGATTTGATTGAGCTCAAGATGGGCACAGGAAAGATTCGCCAGGATGTTGCCTGGATTGCAGGCCTTAAATCATAAAGAGTGATTGGGTAGGCTGGGTTTGTTTTCCTCAGCCCAAACGTGCCTGAGAGGTAAGATGATGGAAGTGTATAAAGTTATGACAGGCATGGATTTTTTCCCATGATGGCGATGTCTAATACCTGTACTAGAGAACATGAGATTATCAAATACAGGAGCAGAATTAAGCCATTTATCCATCGTCTGCTTTGCCATTTCATCATGGCTGATCCATTCCCTCTCAGCCCCAATCTCCTGACTGCTTCCTGTAACCCTTCATGCCCTGATTAATCAAAAAATCTATCAAACTCAGTCTTAAATATACATAAAGACTTGGCCCTGCCTGTGGCATTAAAATTTCACAGATACACCACCCTCTGGCTAAAGAAATTCCTGCTCATCTCCATTCTGAGTGGATGTCCCTTTATTCTGAGGCTGTGTCTTCTGATCTAAGGCTCCATCATCACAGGAAACAACCTCTTAAGGACATGTGAGAGGGAGGGGAGTTTAAAGGGGATCTGAGGGGTAAAGTTTTCACACAAACAGCAATTGACATCTGAAATGAGCTGTTAGATGCAGGAACAGTAACACCATTTGAGAGGCATCTGGATAGGAACTTGAATGAACAGGACTGAGAGGGATATGGAATTAATGGAGGCAACTGCATACGGCATGGTAGCAAACTGGCTAGTGCATTGTTTTACAAGTACAAGCGCAAAGTAAATTTATCATCAAAGCACATAGATGTCACCATATACAACCCTGAGATTGGTTTTCTCGTGGGCTTTCACGGTAAATACAAAGGAACGTAATTGAGTCAGTGAAAGAGTGCACCCAACAGGATAGACGGACAACCATTGTACAAAAGACAATTAACTGTGCAAATACAAAAGAAGTAAAAAAGGAAATAATAAATAAATAAATAAATAATGCATTTCAAAAACGTGATGAGGAGTCCTTGAAAGTGAGTCCACAGGTTCTGGAAATAGTTCGAGTGAAGTTGTCCTCTCTGGTTCAAGAGCCTGATGGTTGAGGGGTACTACCAGACATCCCACCCTGCAAAAACTCATTTCAGGGAGTTAGCACCATCAATTTGCGGGAGACTTCTGGGAGAGGTGGGATGTCTGCAATAGAGTAGCTCCTTAGCAGCCGGCCAGCTTGTTTAAATAACGTTAGCTATGCTAATGAACGAGTGACACCTGTTAAACTCACCTCAACATGTCTTTTACAGTCTTAACCCACCATGGGCAATAGAAAAGTCACTGTTGCAAACAGTGCAGCGAGCAACACTGTCATTATTTTGACCCCTGTTAGGCAGGGGTACACTTGAGTGTAGTCTGGGATGACGTACGTTTTATATATTTTTTTGGAACACTCTGCCATGGCGCGCTCTCGCTCGCGCTCTCAAGCACTCTCGCTTGCTTTCTCTCTCACTCGCTCTCTCTCGCGCACTCTCTCTTGCTTTCTGTCTCGCTCGCGCGCTCTCGCTTTCTCGCTTGCTCGCGCTCTCTCTTTCTTTCTCTCGCTCGCTCTCAAAAAAATTGATTTCCGTGATATTGTATATAACTTGCGGGCATCAGGGAGCCACTATTAATATGCGGGAGACTCCCGGAACTTCCGGGAGAGGTGGGATGTCTGGGTACTACCTGTTCCTGAACTTGGGTCCTGAGGCTCATGTACCTTCTCCCCGATAGCAGCAGTGAGAAGAGAGCATGTCTTGGGGGGGGGGGGTGTCTATGATGACAGATGCTACTTCCCTGCAGCAGTTCTCCGTGTTGGTGTTCTCGATGGTGGGGAGGGCTTTACTCGTGATGGACTGGGCCGTACCCAGTACTTTTTTGTAGGATTTTCTGTTACAGTACCAGTGGTCCAGGTGCTCTGCTTTCCTCCGGCAGTCCAAAACCGAATGGGTTAGTAGGTTAATTGGTCAAATGGGTGTAATTGGGTGGTGCAGGTGCCAAGGGCTGGAATATAACTTTATTGTCATTGCTCAAGATAACGAGATTGTACAAGGGCCTGTTTACGTGCTGTATCTCTAAATCAATAAATAAGCTGTAAATGGGTTGTAGGGCTGTATGACTATGTACCATTTTTTTCAGGTCAGTTTTGCTATTTCACTATCCTTATGGTTTGTAGACGGATGAAATTGGAACATGTGTAATCCATCGTTACTAAACATTCCCGTGGATTACACATGTTCTAATTTCATGCCTTGTTAGAACATATGCATGCTTAATTGTATGGAACACATCTAATCACAAGTTGGTGGATGAAGCTAATACAATTGTATTGTAAATATTTTTGTTTCTATATAGTAGCACTGTTCTGGCATGCCTGTCTGTAATTGGTTGGGAACTTCCTTCAGTACCAGAACTGGCAATTGTAATTGGAAGCAGAGAAGTTATTGTATTTGTCAAAGAATATTTGGAGAAATCAGTTCTCTATAAGCTGAAATTGAATCCATAATCAGTAATATTTTTTAACTAATGTCAAGGAATTCTTTTCTTTTACTTTCCCTGAGTTGTCACTGTGATCCCGGAAATGGCAGTGTGGCCGCAGTAATTATAGATGTTTTCTCAGTGAATTTTGTTAGTGCTGGAAACAATCTCTGTAGCCCATGTGTTGCTGATTTCTCTGTCCATCACTCCCTTTATGGTTTAAACGAAGGACAAAAACATTGACTGTGAAATCCAGTGCTTGAACTCAAATATTTTAGTAGAGAAAGTTCCCCTTGTTATTGGTCTTCAATAATACAGTAGCGTAACACTTTACAGTGTCAGTGATTGTGTTTCAATTCCCAGTACTTTCTGTAAGGAACTTGCATGTCCCCCCACCCCCGTGACTACGTGGGGTTTCCACCAGGTGCTCCAATTTCCTCCCACATTTCAAAGGCATCTGGGTTAGAATTAGTAAGGTGTGGGAATGCTATGTTAGCACCAACACCTGCGAACTGCCTCCTCATGTTCAACTTAAAAATTTCACCCCTTATCCTTAATCCATGACCACCAGTGATAGTCTCAGCCAACCTCAGTGGAAAAAGCCTGCTTGCATTTACTCTATCTATACCCCTCATAATTTTAGATCATAAGACTTAGGAGCAAAATTATGCCATTTGGACTATCGGGTCTGCTCCGGTATTCAATAATGGCTGATCCTTTTTTCCTCCTCATCAGCCCCACTCCCAGCCTTCTCCCCATAAACTTTGATGGTGTGTCCAGTGAAGAACGTATTAATCTCTGCCTTA
Organism: Mobula birostris; assembly: GCF_030028105.1. Classification (NCBI taxonomy): domain Eukaryota; kingdom Metazoa; phylum Chordata; class Chondrichthyes; order Myliobatiformes; family Myliobatidae; genus Mobula; species Mobula birostris. The sequence continues at coordinate 15,902,700 of NC_092370.1, forward strand.
AATTCACCCAGTGACCTGGCCTCCACAGCTGCCTGTGGTAACAAATTCTACAAATTCAACAAATTCACCAACCTCTGGCTAAATACATTTCCCTGCATCTCTGTTTTAAATGGACACTCCTCTACCCTGAGGCTGTGCCCTCTTGTCCTAGATACCCCCACCATGGGAAACATTTTTTCCATATCTACTCTGTCTGGGCTTTTCAATGAGATTCCCCCTCATTCTTTTAAATTCCAGTGAGTATTCCAGAGCCATCAAACGTTCCTCATATGATAACCCTTTCATTCCTGGAATCATCCTTGTGGCCCTCCTCTGAACCCTCCCCAAAGCCAGCATTTCTTTTCTGAGACGAAGAGCCTAAAACTGTTCACAATACTCAAGGTGAGGCCTCACCAGTGCATTATAAAGCCTTAGCATCAGATCCTTGCTCTTGTATTCTAGACCTCTTGAAATGAATGCTAACATTGCATTTGCCTTGCTCACCACTGACTCAACCTGCAAGTTAACCTTCAGGGTGTTCTGCACAAGGACTGCCAAGTCCCTTTGCATCTCAGATTTTTGGATTTTCTCCCTGTCTGCACATTGATTTCTACTACCAAAGTGCATGACCATGCATTTCCCAACATTGTATAATTTTATATAACTCTATCAAATCTCCCTAAGTTCTAGAAATAAGGTCCTGACCTATTCAAGTTTTCCCTAAGGCTCAAGTCCCAGCAACATCCTTGTAAACTTTTCTGTGAACTCTTTTAATCTTAGTTACATCTTTCCTGTAGGCAGATGACCAAAACCGCACACAGTACTCCAAATTAGGCCCCACAATACAATTTCTACAGATGTATTCCAACTGGTTGCATCACTACCTGGTGTGGAGGCTCCATTGCACTGGATTATACAAGGCTGTAGAGGATTGTAAACTCAGCCAGCTACATCACAGGCACAAGCCTCCCTCACTACCATTGAGGACATCTCAAAGAGGCAGTGCCTCAATAAGGCAGAATCCTTCACCACCTGAGACATGCCCTCTTCTCGTTACTACCATCATTGAGGAGTGACAGGGTCCTAAAAACATACATTCAATGATTTAGGAATAGTTTCTTTCCCTCTATCATCATATTTCTAAACAGCCCATGAACTCCACCTCATTATTCACTTTTCACACTATATATTAATTTTTTTATTGTAACTTTTTGCAATTTTTCTGGAGACTCACCACGGAATAGGCCCTTCCGGCCCTTCAAGCTGCGCTGCACCGCCCCGCCCCGCCCCAGCAAGCCCCGAATTTAAGCCCAGTCCAATCACGGGATGATTTACAATGACCCAGTTAGCCAACTAACCAGTTTGTCTTTGGACTGTGGGATGAAACAGGAGCACCCGGAGAAAACCCACACAGTCACGGGGAGAACATACAAACTCTTCTATAGACGACGTCGGAATTGACCTCCGAGCTCCAAACCCTGCCCCGAGCTGTAATAGGGTCACAGCACTCTGCTGCTGCCCTACAGCGAGAAAGCACATTTCGTGACTCATGTCAGTGATAATGAATCTGATGCTAATTTTGATTTAAAAGTAAGATACAGCCCAAGAACAGACTGAACCTAATTTGAGGCCTAAGAACTTAAATGCACTGATCTTTGAGCGTGCCTGACCCAGATGTGTTGTTGGGTCCCATGGCACTACTTCAGATGGCTAGATTTCAAGTTTGAGCTTTAATGCATATATTTATAAATAAGTCTGGCTAGATCCAACCTGAGCCCAAAGATTTACAATTTTTTTGATACTTGGACCCAACACGTATAGACAGACAGACTTGGGTGAAGGAGCTCCTTCATTTATGAACTGTTAGATCGAAAGCGTAGGAGGAGCCAGACCTCTGAGCTGACCCAGTTTCTTGCAAGGCAAAGAGAAGCATACAAGAGAGCCTTGGGCATTGTACTCGGTGAGTGAAATAGCCTCTTTCTGTACCCGGGCATTCCTATGATAGGGAGCGCAAGCTGGGTCACAGCAATGTTTTGCCCGTAGCTGTTGTTCAGCAGCTTGCTTGGATCACAATAGAATGATCATATTTTGGTAAATGTCTCAAAATGCCCAGGTTGAAGTAAATTGCCCCATGAACACTATCTCTTTATTCTTCTTTTTGCAATATTTATATACTTAAGTAATTTTTGTCTTGCACTATTCTGATACCACCTAACAAATTCCACACATTATTTCAGTGACAATAGATCTGATTCTCATTCAAGTAGTTAAATTCTAGAGTCCTGACGAAGGATCTCGGCCTGAAACGTCGACTGTACCTCTTCCTAGAGATGCTGCCTGGCCTGCTGTGTAAACCAGCAACTTTGAGGTGTGTTAGTTAAATTCTAATATAGTTTTGCTGTTTTGGGGCCCTGTGTTGGTCAGGGTTGACCATGGATGTTCTGTTGTCGTAGACGCCCCCTCTCCATGAAACCACAGGAACGACAGTGAGTGATAACTCTGGCACCAGCGGCCTCGCAGGAGCTGCCAGTCAGCATTGAACTCAACATAGGACTGCCTTAGGGACTCCAGCTCTGGACTTTTTCCCTCAAAGTTTAATCCCGAAGCCTTCACCATGAGTTGGTATAACTGCAAAGCAACGGAGGTTTGAGATCTCTCCTAGATGAGCTGCCAACCACAGCTGAAAAGCCCTATCTGCCCAGAGCAGTTGGTTTTAAGGCACCAGTAAACCACTGTTGCCCCTTCTTCTGTCAGTAGAAACTGTTCTGCCAGGTTTAGTACTGAAGCCACGCATGAAGGCCAGGAGCTGGACTTGGTTGTCAGAGGCTATTTGACATGCATGCTATTTGGAGCTTTTCAGAGGTAATGGTAGCTAACCCCAGGCTAAAACAACCTTAAGAACAGATTTAGCTGTAGGTCACAATTTAACATATTTGTAACCTGTTGCTACTAAACACCCTCCCTGAATTATGACACCTGTGTGTACCAACGAGCTCCCAGAAATATTATTAAATTCACGTGAAAATCATTTTAGGCAGAAAAAAACTGCTTAACTGTAACATCCCCCAGGAGTCAGACCCATTGTCTCTGAGAAACACAAACTACCATTTTCACTGCAAGAGGCCACTTTAGAGATTTGTTTTGGAAATTGACACGGAATCGCTTCTATTGATACTCGTGCAATGAAAGTCAATTAAACAATGTAAGATTCACTCTTACTTCAAGCCCATCAAAACCAGTCACTAAGCGTTGGACATCCTGATTCGTCTGCACCATGGTAACGAGGCAGGTCAAGAGCAGTAAGTAGATGTTCATGTTAATTGGCTCTCATCAGTACCATTCATTACAATGCTGTATGTGCATGGTTAATATGATGAGTGATTTTTGTGAACATTGACTAATGGACAAAATCTAATTATGGACATCTGCAAATGTGAACCCTTTCATAGCATGGGTTTGGCCTGTTTGGAACCAGAGCATTTGCAAAATTCTGCCCTGAAACAATACAAATTTAACAAGATGCACTCTTACAACAAACCTTTTCTTTTGACCCTACATAGGTGCAGTGTTCATAGATTTATTTTGCTTTTAATGTACGTAGTACTCAACCTTGAGTAGTGGTTAGCATAATACTATTACAGCACGAGCAACTGAGGTTAAATTCCCTTCGCTGCCTATAAGGAGGTTTTCTATTCTCCTGTTACCACATTGACATTAAACATCTGGATTCTGAACGTTGGAGTTTGACAAAAAGAAATCTGACATCTGCTCATATCTTAAAGATATTGGATTAATATTTCAACATGCCAAACTCAACTCATAAAGCAGAGACGTGCACTTTAAGGAGAAAAATTAGAGGAGTGAACCATTCACAAACCACTCCAAGGTGAAAGGACTTGATGGCTGAAAAATGATACCCAATATTGTAGCCAGATGTTCTGCACCACTTACTACAATATGTCTTAATAATTTCTTCTGTGGGGGGGGAAGGCATTTAAATTAGGAAGTCATTGGAGCTCATGTAGTGAACGCTTAAAGAGTGAACGAGTCATTCCAACACCTTGGATGTGATGTTGGTGAGTCACACTTTACTGGTGTTACGACATGGTACAAGCTAGACTACAGCAGACACCGGATGCCACTTTGCTTCTTCCAGACATAAGTAACATTGGGAAAACAGCAGGGTTGGATTTAGCAGAATACCATTCCATTCCATTGCCCTGCCCTGCAGTAAGGAGAATGCGGTACCTTGAAACGATGTGCCTGGTGACGAATAAAATGGGCTTTTGCTGGGGAAAAGTAAAGACAATCGAAGCTTTCTTCTGCAGCAGCTGCAGCCAGCTAATGAAAGTGTAAAACGCAGAAACTGGCAGAGCAACATATGTATCAGCTTTTGCAGATGGCAATGTAGACAAGTCAGTAATTGAACAGGAAGTCGCAGACGTGAGGTATTTGATGGGGACAGCCTATTACCTCACCAGCCAGTTTAATTACTCTCGAGACCCTTGCTGCTGTGTGATTGGAAACGATGGCATTTTCCCTCCACTGCTGAACATTGTGTGGGATGGAAGTAACACAAAGCTGTTCTGTTGAATCGAAATCTGGTAGTTTTGTTCAAAAAAAAACTCAAGGGAAGTTTGGGTCCATACTGCCAAGACTGTTAGATTATCTTCACAAATCTAAAAAGGCTCTGTTTTCCCTTTTGACATTGTGAATAATATCACAATATTATTACCGTAAGCACTAAAAATTACTTCCTTTGAGTTGTTCCACAGCACTGGTGATTGTGAACAGCACTTCGCACAATGGAATAATTTAAATAGCTTCTGCATGACATAACCTGTTTGATGATCATTATACATTACAGACATCATGAAAGGTTAATTCCCCCCGATTCTAAATACGTTTCAGCAAGTAATCGCAAAACAGCTATTATTGTTGCTTGTGATATGCTAGTTTTGTTTTGGCTGCTTGCTCTCTATTGATTTTGTTGTAACTCAGAGAAAGGAGAGAGGAGAGTGGGAGAGCATGACCTTTCACATCACTGCCAAGGAAATGTGCTTTTTCTATTTGAGAGCGTGAGGAAATGTACTTTGTTGTGACCATCAGAATTAGAATTCTGATGATCACAGCAAAGGTTTAGTATCAGTGGCATATGTTGTGAAACTGGTTGTTTTGCAGTAGCAGTACAGTTATCATCATAACGTGCCGTGACATATGGCGAGGGCGACCGTGGCGTTATCCATGACCATGATTGCTCATGGCAAATTTTCCTGCAGAAGTGGTTTGCCATTGCTTTCTTCTGGGCAGTGTCTTTACAAAACGGGTGACCCCTGCCATTACCAATACTCTTCAGAGATTGCTTGGCATCAGTGGTCGCATAACCAGGATGTGATATGCACCGGCTGCTCATACGACCATCCACCACCTGTTCCCATGGCTTCACGTGACCCTGATCAGGGTGGGGTAGGCTATGCAGGTGCTACACCTTGTCCGAAGGAGACCTGTGGGGTAGCGGAGGGAAGGAGCACCTTACCCCTCCTTTGGTAGATACGTATCTCCACTCTGCAGTATAGTGCAACACATTTTTTTAAACTATAAATTACAACAAGAAATATATATATTGGATTCCTGCTAATTGGGCCATTGGGTAATTGGAGCAGCTGCTCATTTGGGACAACTCCTTAAAGTTTTTGAATAGCGTTAGTTGCATGTGTTTATGTTGAAAGGACAGTGATTTTTTTTTTTTAGCAGTGAGACGGATTCAAGCATTTTGGCTTGGAGATGCCAGAGATGGCCGGGAGTGAAAATGAAATGATTTTGCTAATTTAGTAAGTTAGACACCATGAAGAATTTGAAGGTAACATCTTGAATGTTACAATGAAAATGAAGATTTGGAGGATGCAATCATCAATAAGAAGGAAGGTAATCATTATCTGCACTAGGTGTCTGCACTGACTCTGTTCATAGCATGTAGTGGATGAAGTCCTCCATTGATAACTATTAGGAACTAATGCACAGGTTTATTGTACTGTAGTACTATTGGTATTTGTTCTGTATAATACCTAATTTGTTACTCAATTTCTCTTATTTATACCTTTTTAACAATTTCTATGAAACTTCGGCTGATTGGGGAATCCGCTTAATTGGGCTGAAATGTACAGGTCGTGATGTGTTCCAATGCGTTGTATAAGAAGTTAAGTGAGTGGTGCAAAGTGGGAGGAAAGGAAATAGTGAGGTAGTGTTCATGGGTTGGTTCATTATCCATTCAGAAATCTGATGACAGAGGAAAAAACTGTTCCTAAAACTTTGGTTCCACCAATTATTGGTTGGATTAAAAATTATCAAGCTGGAAACTAGAACCAGTGCTTTTCCTATTTAAGGATTAAAGCAAAATACACTGAGAATCCAGTTATATTGTACAATTAATGCTGGCAAAATCCTTGCCTTTTCATTGCTAGCTTGAGTAACTAATGGTGGACAAACCATCACAGTGATGGAGGGAGAGGCTGGAAGAATGAGGTGGGAATTGTGAGCTGCATTCTTGTTCTGAAAGGGGAATTGTGAGACCAACTTTTCAGCTGTTTATTGCTAACTGAAAATATTTCTTGAGTCATGTTAAATTATTGCAGTCATTTCTTGTTTTATGGCTGTGCAGTCTACCGTACTCATGGCTTTTGGCCACGTTCATTTTCCTTGTATCAGTGATTAATGGACATTGTTGAATGGTGGAGTGAACAAGCATCAGCAAATGCAAGATTTGTAATTAGTTTAGCTGACGAGTCCTTCAATGGCACTTGCATCTGGATGGAAAAATTACTCAATAGGGAACTGGCTGCTCACCAGATTTTCTCTATAATACATTGTGAATCGCTAGATGAATCAAGTGCTTTTTTTGTTCCAAGAAACTGCTTGAGTCTTGAAGACAGAAATATCCCTACAAAAGCCTTCCACTTTGAATACACCAGAATGCAATTATTAGAATTGTATTTTCTTTGGCTATTTTTGGTGGACATTCTGTTTGTTAAGAAAGTCATCTAAAATTTTTAAATTGTAAGGTTTATATTTTTGAGAGATTATTAACTAATATCTATTAAAGAAGTCTAAAAGATTGCAATTCTTAGCTATTCTTCTGAAGATTTGTATACATGTTTAAATAAAGAAAAAATCTGTTCCTGTTTTGTGAAGTCGGTTACATAACCCGAGGTCTAAACTGATCCAGCCCAGCTTCCACCAACGTGACTCTCACCATTCAGAATTCGCAGCACTGACGAACTACAAACGCAGTAGTATTGAACCTTTGTGATGTGGCTGCTTTGTACTTGTGCATTTTTAGTGCCTGTCTTAATCTACAACACTGTTTGGTTTCTGCTTAACTATGTTATAATGGACTTCCACTGAATTTCATATCTGTCTACCAATTCCACTCACAAAGAAAGAAGAAAGGTAAATAATGCTGGTATTTTAAAATATATATATATAAATAAATAAAAAGATTTGCCTAGGGAATGAAGCATATATACAGGAGGTGAACGGAGATGTGCTTTAGATTTCAGTGTTAATATTTATATTAACCTTGGATGCTGTCCAAGTTGCATGCCATCTTGGACAATGTCTCCCATCCACTACATAATGTACTGGTTGGGCACAGGAGTACATTCAGCCAGAGACTCATTCCACCGAGATGCAACACAGAGCGTCATAGGAAGTCATTCCTGCCTGTGGCCATCAAACTTTACAACTCCTCCCATGGAGGGTCAGACACCCTGAGCCAATAGGCTGGTCCCGGACTTACTTCCTGGCATAACTTACATATTACTATTTAATTATTTATGGTTTTATATTGATATATTTATACTCTATTCTTGGTTGGGGCGACTGTAATGAAAATCAGTTCCCCTCGGGATCAATAAAGTATGACTATGACTATTTGTTCTTCTAGCTAGTTTTGTTGTGGAAAATGTGATACAAAAGATTTATTATTTAGTGATACACTGCGGAACTAGTCCTTCCAGCTCAACAAGTTGCACCATCCAGCAACCTACCTATGTCAACCAAACCTAATCACGGGACCATTCACAATGTCCAATTAATCCACTAGTCGGTATGTCTTTGGACAGTTGGAGGTGCCACGCGGTCATAAGGAGAAATGTGCAAAATCCTTGCAGACGGCGTCAGAATTGAACTCTGAGCACCAATGCCTCAGCTATAAGTTAATAAAATATTTCTACTCTTTGTGCCAATCACAGTTGACATCATTGATGCAATAAAGTTCATCAGTCGCCATCACCAGGCAGACAATTCAATGCTATGGATAAGGTTAAGTTATAGAGGTGAAAAGATTTTAAGAGGCACATGCAGGGGCTTCTTCCCAGGGTGGAAATAGCTAATACGAAGGGACATAACTTTAAGGAATTGGCTGGAAAGTATAGGCGGGATGTCAGATGTAACTTTTTACACAGAGAGTGGAACCCCCTTCTGGAGTGGTGTGGGAGTCAGATACGTTAGGGACATTTACAAGACGCTTACATAGGGACATGGATGAAAGAAAAAGGGAGGACTCTGGAACGGAAGTCTTAGATTGATCTAGAAGTAGGTTAAAGGATTGGCACAATATCATCGGCCAAAGGGCCTGGCCTTCTGAGCTTCTCCAGTATTTTGTATGTATTGTTTTGTTTTCCAGCATCTGCAGATCTTCTCTTGTCGGTTAACACGAACCCATTTTTGATCAAAATTGTTGAATTACTTGAAGTTGCTGACTTCAATCTTCCCTTCCCGCAGACCTCAATACCGCTCAAACTGTGTGCCTCCTTTGTTTCTTGAATGGCAGAGAGTTAGTTTTGGGGCTTGCCCCTGTATTTATTTACTTAATTGATTAACGTTACAGCGTGGAACAGGCCCTTCCGGCGCAATGTGCCGCGTTGCCCAGCAACCCATCTGTGTATGATGATCAATAGGATTCAATCTTGATGAAACAGAAGGTCAAAGTTGAAAATGGATATTCAACCAATAGGGTTTGTGCTCATTCGTAGATGCCCACAGAACACGTCACTGAGTAAGCTTAAGTTGGATGAAACTCCAGGAATTATGTTAACAACATTCAGGAATTACTCCCTACTTGCTACTAACATTTGAAAGCTTCATTCAAGCTCCCAATTTCATCTGTAACCTTTATGTTTGAAGTGTAGGAGAGCTCTTGGAGCATTCAATTATTAGAGGTCTGACAGATAATTGAAATAATAGGAAATAAAGTATTTTCCTGCCATCTGTGTATATTCCCCTCGGCTGAAATCCCTTTTCTCCTATTTTGATGGAGGGCCATTAATTCAAAATTAGTTTCAAAACATGTAGTAAATTAATGCCATCATCTTGATAAGATTTCATATATTGCCCTAACAGTGACTTTACTTGTTTTCTATGCTTGATTTATTGCTGCTTTATTGTAATAGTTTTCAATTATTGTGATTATTTATCATTAAAACTGACTTTATCTGGAGTAATTTGTTTTCTTAAATATTTCTGCCTAGTTGGAGACAAAGTTTTTGTGTTGGTTTACACTAACCTTTCAGATCACATGATAAAGTTTTGACCTTTTGCCATTTCAGAGACGAAGAGGCTCGGGAGTCTTCTGTGCCAACTGCCTAACGACCAAGACATCTCTGTGGCGAAAGAATGCAAATGGTGGATATGTCTGCAATGCCTGCGGCCTGTATCAGAAACTGCATTCGGTAGGAAGGATCTTCCCTCTTTCTTGTTCACCAAAATGTTGTGAATATTGGCCAGAATGACAGGGTTCCTTTATAAGGGTGTCAAAGGTTATGGGGAGAAAGCAGAGGAATGGGGTTGAGAGGGATAATAAATTGGCCATGGTGGAATGTTGGACCGGCTTCACTGAACTAAATGGCCTAATTCTTCTCCTATGTCTTATGGACTTATGGTTCCGATCATTCAGATCCAGTGCTTCACTTGCAATTAATTTCTTTTAAAGTCAGATACAGCACTTAAAGCTGATAGAGTAGTGTCTGCTTGTATGTTTGAGTATGTCTGGTATGTTTTTGATATAGATAACCTCGTATGTGTGCTATCTTGCTGCCTTTAATTAATTAGAATGAAAAGATTGTTGGAACAGAGAAATGATAAATCACACCTTTGGACACAATATTTTATATTTTATGTTTATTTAGCAATACAGCGTGGAGTAAGCCTTCAAGCAGTGCCGCCCCAGCGACCCCTGATAACCCCGATTTAACCCTAACCCAGTCGGGGGATTGCTGGGCAGCACGGACGAAGGGCTGGAAAAGCCTATTTTTCTGTAGTTCAATAAATAAATAAATACAATTTATAATGACCAATTAACCTACCCAGTACATCTTTGGACTGTGGGAGGAAACCAGAGCACCCAGGGAAACCCCACGCATTCCGTGAGGAGGACGCAGAAACTCTGAATTGAACTCTGAACTCTGACACCTCAAACCATGGAACCGTGGCCCTGGTGCTGTTGGAGGCTATTACCTTTTAAACACATTTAATGATGTTTCCATCACAGTGTATCGTCACTACAACTTGTGGATGTGCAAAGAGTTGAGTTTCTCTGTGATGATTCAATCCTATAACCAACAAATGCCCAAAGAGTTTGTATGTAATGCGTTTGCATATGTCTGTTATGGCCAAGATCAGCGAGTTTGCTTTGCTTGCCCTCAGATTCAGATTCATTTACTTGCCGTATGTACATTGAAGCACACAGTGAAATGCTTCATTTGCATTAAAAAGCAGCACGGCCTTAAGGATGCGCTGGGGGCAGCCGGCAAGTGTCACTGCAGATTCCGGCACCAACATACCATGGCCACAATGTTCAGCAGAACAACACAAAACACAATAAATCAGAACACAACAAGCAACAACAGCAAAACAAACACCTCTCCTCACTCCCACTGGCCCCCACGCACATGCACGCAGATAGTCCTCCAACTCCAGGACAGGCTTCCAATGTCCAGTCGGCTTTCATCTTCCAGACTTCCAATCAATCTTCAGTATTGTGCGTGGATAGATACTAGGGATAGTAAACCCTAGAGGTCCAACTCTAGGTTTGCCAGCTCACCAGCCCTCAAGCCTCTGCTCACATGGATATTTGATCCTGAGAACCACCAACCTAGGACAGGCGAAAACCCACAGAAGCCATTTGCCTCAGGTCCATGTTGCTGGCCTTCGAGTACAGAACCAAGCCCTAGACTGCAGCCTGATCTCTTCATTCCCCCTCATCTCTGTCCCTCAATCCTAACTGACCCCTAACTCCTATCTCTGCTCCCAAAACCATCCCTACAAACCTGAAGAAGCTATTACTGAGCCACAACCTCACAGCTCAGCACCATCTTGACCAGAAACCCGCATGTCATCCTGTCATAGATTCGATGAAATTATATATATTTGTAGATATTATAAATGACACAGTCTGTTAGCAAACTCCTGTCCCAGCCTTGTTTTGCTTCCCTCTCTCAGAGGGATAGAAGCAGCCCTCAAGCCTGGTGATACATACTTACAGGCTTCTGTATCTTTTGCCTGATGGGAGCAGGGAGAGGAGAGAATGTCCAGTTTAGGCCGGGCCTTTGATTATGCTGGCTTCTTTAAGGAGGCAGTGAGAAGTATAGATGGTACAGAAAGGGGAGACTGGTTCCTGTGATGCACAGAGATATGTTCCATAGCTCTCTGCAGTTTCTTAGGGTCACATGCAGAGCAGTTGCCACACCGAGCTGTGATGCATCCTGACAGGCCAAATTTTGAATGATGAGTAGTGGATATTCAGTTTCTCCCCATTGCCATTGTCATAGGAGGCCGGGGGGGGGGCAGGGGTGGGTCTCCAATTATTTCAGTCTCTGTGCCTCCATGAGCCGAGTTGACACATTATCTCAGCTATTTTCCACCTTTTATGAGAAGTGTCCTGTTTACACTCAGTGACTACTTCATTGGGTACCTCCTATACCTAATAAAGTGTCCACTCACTGTATGCTCATGCGCTTCTTCTGTAGACCATCCACGTCAAGGTTCGACATGTTGTGCATTCAGAGATGCTCTTCTGCACACCAATGTTGTAAAATATGATTATTTGAATTACTATTGCCTTCCTGTCAGCTCTAATCAGTCCAGCCATTCTCTTCTGCCCTCTCTCATCAACAAGGCATTTTTGCCCCACGGAACTGCCACTCTCTAGATATTTTGTTTTCTTTTTCATACCATTCTCTGTAAACTCTAGAGACCGCTGTGTGTGAAAATCCCAGGAAATAAGCAGTTTCTGAGATACTCAAACCACCCTGTCTAGTACCAATAATCATTCCATCGTCAAAGTCACTTAGATCACATTTTGTTCCCATTTTGATATTTGGTCTGAACAACCACTGAATCTCTTGACCATGTCTGTGTGTTTTTATGCATCGAGTTGCTGCTACATGATTGGCTGATTAGATATTTGCATTAATGAGCAGGTGTACCAAATAGAGTGACAACTGAGTGTAGAATGTGCTGAATTTATTTCTCCTTAATTGGAAATATTGAGGCCTAATGGTGCAATTATATCACAATTGGTGCAACACACATCAAAGTTGCTGGTGAACGCAGCAGGCCAGGCAGCATCTCTAGGAAGAGGTACAGTCGACGTTTCAGGCGTCCTGACGAAGGGTCTCGGCCTGAAACGTCGACTGTACCTCTTCCTAGAGATTCTGCCTGGCCTGCTGCGTTCACCAGCAACTTTGATGTGTGTTGCTTGAATTTCCAGCACCTGCAGAATTCCTCTTGCTTGCATTTTTAAATATCACAATTGATGCCTATTTACAAATTTTATTTGGAAAATTTGAATGGGTACTTATATTGTAATATCTATTTCAAATTGTATAATATGAAATATTTTTGTTTTGTTTTCAGCCCACAAAGTTCTTTGAAAAATCAAACATTGGGGCGTTCCAAATCATTAAAGAAAATTGCTTCTAATTGACAGTACATATTTGTTTAGCTTTTTTTTCTTAATCAGTATTGTAAGCACAATAAGCAAACAGATGGAAACACTATTGGGATTTATATTTTCAGTGTGTTCTCTTTCACATTGTAGCAGGACCTTTTCAATTTCCTCATTAAGCTACTGGATAATGTCTGATAAATGAACAAAGTGCTTTATTAATGATACAAAGATCTGGGGCAACGTTTCTACTGTGTAGTGTTGGTGTGTGTATATAGACACACACACATCATACATAAGCACAGAAAAAAAACGCGTAGAACTGTTGACTGATTCCCCACTGACCCGTTCCATATGTACCCTGGTCTTGTTGTTAATTCATTTTGTGTTTTTTCCTTTCCTTTGGGTCATTTTTAGGAGTTGCAGATCTAGTTGCCATTACTATCAGTGGGAAGATGTATTCTGTTGGAAAGAGGAATGCAAAAACACTTCACTTCTCCTAATCTGCCCATCAACCTCCCTCTGCTGTCCTCCCTTTCCACCATGTTCCACTGTCCTGTCCTACCAGATTACCTCCTCTTCAGCCCTTCTCCTTTTCCATCTATCATCTCCCAGCTTCTTCATTCGACCTCCCCCACCCATTCATCTTCTCACTCACCTGTCACATGCCAGCTTGTACTCCATCCCTCCTCTACCTTCTTATTCAAAGACAAAAGTCAAAGTAAGTTTACTATCAAAGTACATATATGTCACCATATGCTACCTTGAGATTCATTTTCTTGCAGGTGTTTACGGGAAAGTAATGAAATACAATAGAATTTATGAAAACTATACATAAACCAAGACTGACAAACAACCGATGTGCAAAAGAAAGCAAATTATGCAAAAATAAATAAATTATTAAATAGTATTCTGGCTTCTTCCTCATTCCTTTGCAATCCTGATGAAGGGTCCAGCCCAAAATGTCGACTGTTTATCCCCCTCCATAGATGCTGCCCGACTTGCTGAGTTCCTCCAGCTTTTTGTGTGTGTTCCTCACGATTTCCAGCATCGGAGAATCTCGTGTGCTTACAGTGAAGCACTCCATGTTCCATAGCTATTCTTTGTGGCATTTGCTGCAGCATTTCCATTTCAGCAAAATGCTTGCACAGTGATCTCTATCCTTGTGTTTGATAAAATTCCCTCTTCTGTAATTCTTTAGTTAAACACAAGGACAAAGGTTACAGTATTATCTCATAAACAATCACTAAATGTTTAACGATTATGAAGAAAACACAATTAAAATTAGCCTGCTAATCCCTCAGAAACATCCTCAACTGATAGGAGTGGAACAATACCACACATTTGCTCTGCTCTACTCTACTGAGGAGGAGGAAGGAAGCACATTTCCATTTTGTGACAAATTGCTTACATCTGTTCCGGAAGCATTCCATTACACGTCGCTCAACCAAGGTAAAATTCCTTTCTATAAGCCATCTCTGAGGTAGCTTGAAATATTTTATTTTTTAAAGTTTTTATCTCATGATAACAGTGTGGAGCAGGCCCTACTGGCCCACCAAGCCATGCTGCCCAGCAACCCAACAGAGATAACTTCACTGAGCTTCACTGGTCCAATCATCAAATTGTTCCTACGGCCGATGGACTCTTTTGTTTTTTATTTGCCCGGTTTGTTGTTTTCTGCAGTGCAGTTGAACACCCCAGTTGGGCGGTCTTTCATTGATTGTGCAGTAGTTATTATTCTGTAGATTTATTGAGTATGCCCAAAAGTAAATGAATCTCAGGGGTGTATATAGTGACATATATGTACTTTGATAATAAGTTTGCTTTGAACTTTGAATTGAATCCCAGCCTAATCATGGGACAATTTACAGTGACCAGTTAACCTACTGACGGCACATCGTTGGACTGTGCGAGGAAACACATGCCCTTCGCTGGAACGACATACAAACGTTCCTACAGAGGGCACCGGAATTGAACTCCTGATACCCTGAGCTGTAACAGTGTTGCACTAGCCACTGCACCTCCATGGCACGTTAGGACAAGGAGCGCCAAAAATGTGGTGCAGAAAAGTTACATTTCAAGCAACGCACACAAAATGCTGGAGGAACTCAGCAGGCCAGGCAGCATCTATGGAAAAGAGTAAACAGTCGACGTTTCGGGTCGAGGCCCTTCATCAGGACATTTTACATTTCACATTCTTTGTTTGAGATCATAAGAGCGTAAGACATAGAAGAATTGGGCCATTCGGCCCATTGAGACATCTCCACTGTTCTATCATAGCTGATTAATTTCCTCAACGCCATTCTCCCGTCTTCTCCCTATAAGACATGCCCATGCAAAATTACAAGGCTTGAATCTCCTCAAATTCAAAGTAAATTTACTCTCCATGCGTATATGTCATCCTATATTACCTTGAGGTTCATTTTCTTGCAGCCATTTACAGAAAAAAATTAAGGAATACAATGGAACTTATGAAAAACAATACATAAAAGACTGAAAGACAATTAGTGCAAAAGAAGACAAATAGTGCAAATAAAACGAACTAAAATAATACATTCCTGGCAATCTGAGTTGTAAAGGATCCTTGAAAATGAGTCGTAGGTTTCAGAATCAGTTCAGAGTCGTGGTACATGAAGTTATGTACACCGGTTCGGGAGCCTGGTGGTTGATTGGTAATATCTGTTCTTGAGCATGGTGCTGTGGGACCTGAGGCTCCTATACCTCCTTCCTGATGGCAGCAGTGAGAAAGGAGCATTGCCTGGATGGTGAGGGTCCTCGACAGAGGATGTTGCTTTCTTGTGGCAGTTCCCCATGTAAAAATGCTCAGTGGTGGGGAGGGCTTTGCCTGTGATGGTCTGAACTCCTCAGGCAACATTGGTGCAAAGCCAAGAGAAAAGACCTCCGTTAACCTACCTGCCTACTCGTGCAGCTATAAGGGTCACTCTTGGGAACCCAGTCACATCACTCCTGGGTAGTCAAAAGACTCCTTCAGGTGCTCAACTGTAGTACTCAGGCAACTCAATTCTAATTTACTCAGTTAAAATATGTCTCAATTACTGCACCTTCAGAAATGTAGAATAAATTCCCTTTCTCCCCCCACCACACTTCAGTAAAGCAGGTAATTAAATTGTAGATTCGTAAAATCTAGTCTATTAGATTGGAGTTTTAGTTCTGACATTATATTCCTTATGTACTGTCACTAATCCATCCATTTACATGTCGACTTAACTGGCAGTGAGGCAGTTTTTATTTTAAACAGATGAGCAAGTATAAACCCTTAATCCAATCAGAGAAACCTGCACTTGCTGAAAACCTGAAATAAAGAAACAGGAGATGAGAGATGATGCGCACCTGTAATTTTCAGGCCGATGACCTCATCAACTGAAGCATTCACTCACTCTCTCTCAGGTTGTTGGCTGACCTACTGAACATCACCAGGAATTCCTCTTTCTTGGAAATCTTTAATATTTGATGTACAAAATAATAATGTTTGGGGAACAATTATGGATGTTTGATTCTCATGTTTTGGGTTTGAATATGCTTAGGTGCCTCCCTGAATTCAGTAATCATGACCAATTACCGTAAGACATTGGAGCAGATTTAGGCCATTTGGTCTGCCATTCAAACATGGCTGATTTATTTTCCCTCTCAACCCCATTCCCTTGTCTTCTCTCCCCATAACCGCTGAAGCCCTTACTAATTAAGTACCTATCAACCTCCACTTTAAATATACCCAGTGAATTGGTCTCCACAGTCGTCTGTAGCAATAAATTCCACAAATTCACCACCCGCTGCCTGAAGAAATTCCTCCTCATCTCTGTTCTAAAGAGAAATCCTTGTATTCGGAGGCTGTGCCCTCTGCTCCTAGACTCTCCCACTATTACAAGCATCATCTGTACATCCATTTTATCTAGGTCTTTCAATATTTGGTAGGTTTCAATGAGATCCCATGTACACCACCCCCTCCCCCCCCCGGCCCCAAATCTTTTCAATCTCCAGTGAGTACAGACCTAGAGCTATCAATAAACTCCAGTAAGTCCAGGCCTAAAGCCATCTGGGGCTTCTTAATAGTGCGCTGGATAGCTCTTGGGAATTTTTTTTTACGTTGTTGCCATGTCACCATGATTGTGAATTTGCTTCAGTTTCCCCCCACGTTCTAAAGATATCCGGTTAGCATTGGTGGGTTTGGAGCTCGCTATGTCGGTGCTGGAAGCATGGTGACACAAGTTCAGCACAATCCTAGCAACAAACATCAAAGTTGCTGGTGAACGCAGCAGGCCAGGCAGCATCTTCAGGAAGAGGTACAGTCGACGTTTCGGGCCGAGACCCTCCGTCAGGACTAACTGAAGGAAGAGCTAGTAAGAGATTTGAGAGGGGGAGGGGGAGATCCGAAATGATAGGAGAAGACAGGAGGGGGAGGGATGGAGCCAAGAGCTGGACAGGTGATTGGCAAAAGGGATATGAGAGGATCATGGGACAGGAGGCCCAGGGAGAAAGAAAAGGGGGGGGGGGACCCAGAGGATGGGCAAGGGGTATAGTGAGAGGGACAGAGGGAGGAAAAGGAGAGGAGAGAGAAAGAATATGTGTATATAAATAAATAACAGATGGAGTACGAGAGGGAGGTGGGGCATTAGCGGAAGTTTGAGAAGTCAATGTTCATGCCATCAGGTTGGAGGCTACCCAGACGGAATATAAGGTGTTGTTCCTCCAACCTGAGTGTGGCTTCATCTTTACAGTAGAGGAGGCCGTGGATAGACATATCAGAATGGGAATGGGATGTGGAATTAAAATGTGTGGCCACTGGGAGATCCTGCTTTCTCTGGTGGACAGAGCGTAGGTGTTCAGCGAAACAATCTCCCGGTGCGTTGGGTCTCGCCAATATATAGAAGGCCATATCGGGAGCACCGGATGCAGTATATCACCCCAGCCGACTCACAGGTGAAGTGTCGCCTCACGTGGAAGTCCTCACTGCTTTGATTAGACATAAATGAGGCATTTCACTACATGATTCAATGATCACATGACAAATGAATCCAATCTTTCTTTATAATCTTTTAAAAGCTTTTTATATGTTAACCTTTTTATTACCCTCTCACAGGTCACAATTTAAGAAAAAATAGCACTAGTTGTGAAAACATAAGGGTAAGATCTGTTTTTTTTCTGTTTTCTAGACTCCAAGGCCTTTAAATATTATAAAGCAAAGTAATGGGGAGCAGATCATTCGAAGGCGGACCAGAAAGCGGCTTAACCCTGAGGTGCTGCAGACGGAGCAGGTGAACAAGCAGCAGAGAGTAAGCAATGACGAGCAAGCAAGCGACAGCTCGGTCGAGCGGAAAGTAGAGGAGCACCCTTCCGACAGCCAGCAGCGAGAGCAGCAGCCATCCAACCTGAGCAAGCTTGACCTGTACGGTTCCGTGGGTAAGCCACACCAGGGCCAGCCTGCACTGGTGGTTGGCCAGGTGGTAGACCTTCACAGAAGAATGCAGCCTCTTCATATTCCAGTCAAGAGCCCTCAGGAAAGCAGTGTTGACCCAGGAAATTGTTTGCCGGTATCAGAAGGGAAGGGCGGTTCAGAACGTGGGAGTCCGATTGAAAAATACCTTAGACCTACCAAGCACCCAAATTACTCACCTCCAGGTAGCCCTATTGAAAAGTACCAGTATCCCCTGTTTGGCTTTCAATTTGTGCATAGTGATTTGCAAAATGAAGCTGATTGGCTGAGGTTCTGGAGTAAATATAAACTATCAGTTGCTGGGAACCAACACTACCATATGCCTGGACTATCAAATCCTTGCCAAAACTTTGTGCCTTATCCTGCCTTTAACCTGCCTCCAACTTTCTCGTCCCTTGGATCCGATAATGACATTCCTCTGGATCTGGCCACGAAGCATTCCAGATCAGGACCAGCTGCAAATGGCGCCGCGAAGGACAAGGTCAACGCACCGGTGACCGCCGCGGAGGAGAGTGAAGAAAATGCGGTAAAAACGCCGGACAAAGTTGACCGAGGCACTCAAGACGAATCACTGACAAAGTGCGTTCATTGCAGCATTCTCTTTATGGATGAGGTGATGTACGCTTTGCATATGAGCTGCCACGGGGAAGGTGGGCCTTTCCAGTGCAGCCTATGCCAGCATTTCTGTACGGACAAGTATGACTTCATGACGCACATTCAGAGGGGCCTGCATCGAAATGTGCAATCGGATAAAAAGTTGCAAACCTGAGGAATAGAACTTTTAGTACTGTAACACAACGAGTACATGTTGCATTTTAGAATTTGGGAGAACAATCAGAATATTATTTTTCTAAAAAAGAGTAAATGTTAAACATTTGAAAATGATGGTGCCTGACGCATTGTATAATTTTTTTCTATAAAGTATGCAACAAAAATATTGCATTATGCTTTAGAGTCAGAATACTGATTCTTTTCTAGCTGTTTACATGTGCAGATGTAGCAAAAGAAGAAATGAAGCACCTATTTCAATTTCATTAGAATTTTTTTTTCTCTTTCACATAGTAGCCCCGAATACCATCATGAAATAAATATGGTTGCTGCAAATGCAATGTATGGATGAAAAGTAGATGGACGTATTTTCATGCTTAAATAGGGGGAAAAAAAAGAGGGTAGCACTATGCATTCCACTTAATTAATATTAATGTACTTTGTGTTATCTATCAAGGCTCTTAATTCATATTGTTAAGCTTGAAAAGACTATATGCACATTTGTTAATTGCTTTTCAATATTATGTTTCAAGTGAAACACTTTGGAATTTGATGGTTCTTATCAAATAATGTTGGATTCGCTATCTTCTGTTGGTTTTGTTTATTTTTTTTTCCATTGCATCATACGTCAGTCTTATAATGAAATACAGTCTTGCTTCAGTACAGAGGCAGTGTTTCCAAGAGCTTACAAAGCATTAAACTAATTTTAGAAGTCTGGAAATAGATCATAGCTTTTACAATTTTCTTTAGCTTTTCAAATCTGACAATATTATTTGATTATGCCTCCCAGTAAATAAATGATCCAGATCTGAAGGAAGCAAAAGGAACCATTGCCTCTGACTTGAAAACAACCGGGACCTGTTCCCAACTTTCATCATGCATGTAATTTTGTGATGTTTTTTTTTAAAAATCACACCTACACATTCTTTCTGTATCTTCCATGAAAGCTATTTCAGACAGAAATGAGGTCATTTACATCTAAACTTGAATAATAAAGTTTTACCAAAAGTATTAAGTGAAGTTTTCTGATACAGTGACAATCTATTTTTGGGCCCTTTGTGAATTGTGTTTCTGAATTTGGATACACAAAATTTCTTTTGAATTCTATCAATAAATAGTAAACTCATATACACAGAAACGTAAGTATACGCAATTATTGAGGGAAAACCTGGGTCTGTTTTAGTAGTTGTAACTCTCTTAGACTGAAATGTGTGTTATAGATGAGCTTTTGATGCTCAGACTACAAGCTGCAACAAACACCCAGTTTCTCAGTACAACAGCAGTTAATACACTATTAATTTAACAAGCACTTTCTTAACCCTAAAGAACTGTAGTAGCTGTTGGTGCATGTTGGAAATCCACTGATGCCAGGAGGCCCAAATTTATTATTTTCCACCGTCAGTATTTTCCATTTGAAGCTGGTTATTCTTCAAAACCTGTAAGTGAAATTCAACACATCCTGATATATAACCACCAAAGGTTGTGCGGCAACAGATCAGCTGCTTTTCGAGAGTCTCATTAGTGCAATCACAGCTGAGCCGATTACAACAGAATCTACAATCGTCACCATTATCACTGCCTGGAGGAGAATGCTGTTGACAGATGCTGATAGTAAGCAGATGTTCCAGGGGTTAAACAGGCTCTTTGTCACAGAGTAGCTAAGCAACCAAGAAAACTGCTGCTCACAGGTTCCCAAGACTTCCCCTGACATGTTTGTCCATGAGATTTTTTTTTGGCAAATTGACTGTTTGATGCTGCAGTGTTTGTACAGTTAATAAGTATATTAAAAAGCAACAATTTTTACAATTGCTTCATAAGTTAAACATCACAAAGATGAAACCGTTTGAGCACCAAAGGACTTTATCGCCTATTTGTCTGTTCTGTAATGGCACAATTTGTATAAAATTTGCCTGTTTTCAGAGGAAATGGAAAACTAAAACAGAAACTTTGGGAAAGTTTTGTTCATCACCATAGATGCTGCCTGACCTGCTGAGTTCCTCCTGCATTTTGTGTGTGTTGCTCCAGAAATTTTGAGAGCGCTTTTGCATCTTTCATGCAGTAAGCAATATGCAAATAAGCTAAAGAATAGATTTTCAACACAAGAGATTCTACAGAAACTGAAAATCCATCGTGATGAAGAGTCTTGGCCTGGAACATTGTTTATTCCACTTCATAGATGCTGCTTGATCTGCTGAGTTCCTCCAGCATTTTGTGTGTGTGTTTTAAGATCAAATCTCATGAGCACAGTTGCAAATGACTGTGTTAAAAAAAGTGATTCATTTCCCTAATATACAGCCCTGAAAAAATTAGGTTTTACGAGATGGTGGAATCTTGGCAGATATCCTTTGTTAAATCATTTTGGAATGGTATTCAGTGGAATGAATGTAGCTGCAGTGAACGGGTCAGTTCTGAGCTTTGGTACTGTCTGTGAGGAGTTTACATGTGTCCTCTGTGACCTCAGTGGATTTTCCTCTAGGTCTGGCGTTCTCAACCTTTTTTGTGCTATGGAGCCTTAGTACTAACTGATGGGTGCATGGATTGCAGATTGGGAACTTCTACTCTAGGTTCTCCTGTGGACGTTGCAGCAAGACAAGGATTTAGGTAATGTGCAGGGATGGATAGTTTGTAGATTGTGTCCAATCAACCTAAGACAGGTCTCTGAAGAGCATAGCTTCCTTTTGCACAACAGAGGACTGGACTTATCTGGCATACAGAGACAAGATAAGGATGCTTATAAAGATAACACTTACTATTGGTCAGTTATTTTACTAATTGTGAAGTACTATTGGCCCTTAAGTTCCTTACTGCCCATCACACCGCTGGCGTTTAGGTCAGCAATGAAGGTCCTCCACCTCTGTCGGTGTTCAGTGCTTCCTTCGTCATGTTAGTGGCTTCCTTTTGGTTTTCACTGCGGTCAGGCATACCAGTCCCAGGTGGAGACTCAGCCCCATCGCACACAGATATAGAAGGATTCTTCATTGCTGTTCCTGTAACAATTTTGTTTGACCACTCAGGATTGTTAGCCCTGAGCTAAACCCCTGAACCTGGAGGTCTAGTGGACCACTCTTAGTCTGACCTCTACCCTTTGACCTGTTTGGCATGGGTGATCCTACCAAGAGACAAAGCACAAGGCCCTGACTCCAGCCAACATACAGTAGCTCTCTGGGTCATTGAGGCACACAAGCCTCCAAACTCTACGACAAGGTTGTGGTCCTCTGGAGCATTGGCCATTAACATGTTGGTTCTATTGGCTATTAATACCATACTATCAAAAGCAACACACACAAAGTGCTGGAGGAACTCAGCAGGTCAGACAGCATCTATGGAAATTAATAAATAGTCAATGTTTTGGACCGAGCTCCTCCTTCAAAACTGTAGTATAGAAGTGTGATTGGTCACACAAATAAAGAGTTTGAACATGCACAAGGTTACCAGTTGGTCAGTATCCATATCCAACTAGTCTATTATTTATAAAAATGGCATTTCTATGTTCAGACTTCAGTACAGTGTGGTGACAGGGGCCATGCTGTTCTTCTTGTGCACGAGTGAAATAAAGTGTGTTTGAGGAATGAGTGTGAGTTTTCAGAGTCCGGTTAATCCGCAATGACACTCCTGTTTCTTCCTGCATGACGACAACCTGCAGGTTGGTAAGTTAATTAGCCACTAAAAGTTGCCCTGGTGTGGTAGAATCTGGGGCATTTGCTGCAAATGTGGGGGTAAATGTGATGAAGGGTCGAAATCAACTCATTGGGTTAAAGGACATGTATACACACTCTATACCTCTGTCACTTTAATGCTATGGTCCTTGATAACTCTGCACATTCTTTTGGTTGAGCACCCATTGAGCTATAGGCATCTCCAGTCTCTGATAAACAAAGAAAACAGCGTGGGAGAGAACTGAGGTTGGTTGTGTCAGGCAGACTTGTAAAATTCCTCGTTCTTCATGTGTACCAAACACAGAATACAGCAATATATCCGACTTGTCTTCAGCTCTGGAAGATTAGGTTTAGATTCATAGAATACTACAGCACAGAAATGGGTGCTTTGGCCCACCTAATCCTTGCAGAACAATTATTGTGCCTAGTCCCATCGGCCTGCACCTGGACCATGGCTGTCTATGCCCCTTCCATCTCAAAAGTTATCGGAATTTCTCTTAAATGTTGAAATTGAACCCACATCCACCACTTCTGCTGGCAGTTCATTTCACACTCTCACCACCCTCTGAGTCGAGTTCCCCCTCATGTTCCCCTTAAACATTTCAACTTCACCCTTACCCCCCATGACCTCTAGTTCTAATCTCACCCAACCTCAGCGGGAAACGCCTGCTTGTGTAAACTCTATAACCTCCCCCCCCCCCATCATTTTGTATACCTCCATCAAAACTCCCTTTGTTCTCCTACGCTCCGTGAAATAAAGTCCTAACCTATTCAATCTTTCCCTGTAACTCACGTCCTCAAGCCTTGACAACATCCTTGTAAATTTTCTCTGCACCCTTTCAATCTTATTGATATCTTTCCTGAGGTTGATAACCAGAACTGCATTCATTACTTCAAAGGTCTTGTACAACTTCAACGTAACATCCCAACTTCCTGCACTTAATACTTTAATTTACTTCAGTTTGTTTGGATCATTTGTTCAGCTGACTTAGTGGGATATGCTTTTGGAAATGGACCTCAATGTACATGGAGCTTATAAACCAAGGATGAAATTCTACCTGAGTCTGTCAACCTAGAATAAAATTGTCCAAAAATATTTCAGTGTCTCTAAAGAGAAAAAGATACAAATAATGTCAAACATTATGTTTACAAAAAAAAAGTAACAACCTGGTAAGGAGAAACAGATTCAAATTAGTCCAAGGTTACTCTATGATTGATATCAGTGTTCCACACAGAATGACCAATGAATGGAACAGAATTCCAGGAGTATTAGAAGTGAAAAATCAGAATTTTAAAAGCAAATGGATGGAGTTTGAGATGAAAGAATTAAAATTGGCCATTTGGTGTTCTCATCTGAGAAACAGAGATGACTCTGTTTCTATTATAGTTTATCATTAGACATGAAGCAGTCACCCAGCAGATAAGTACTAATTAGAAGAGTGCCTCTAAGTTAATAGTCACATGCTGTCATAAAAATAATAAATGTTAAGATTTTGAACATCAGGGTTTGGTGTACTGATAACCAGCATTTCAAACTGAGTCAGCAGCGCTTATACATGTATCAGTAACCATGAAATTATTTCTGAAGTCTTCAATCAAAACAAAAATATACCAGGCTTCAAAGAGCTGACACTATCATTTGTATTCCTTATTTACCTGGGCGAGTGGCCTTTTCAAACTGTGATTAATAATTTCAAGAGCTCGTATCTTATCAAGTATTTTAACGCTGACCTTAAAGTCATTGGAAGATAATAGATGTACTTTTACAAATATATTGGAGTAGGTTATAAAATTGCAACAGAATAAAATAATGTGTTTTGCCCACTAAACATCATATGAAAAGAGGATTTAAACTCGGCCAAATAGATAGAAAAGGCAGGGTGTTGGGACCAGAGGTGAGGGTCAATCCAGTTCTGCCTGCTGCTCTGTGATATTTACCCTGCCCCTTGCTGCACTAAGGCTGAGATCGAGGCCTGCTTTGGCTGCTTTGAGTTTCGTGTCTGCAGACTCTGCGACATTTACTCTGCAATGTGCTGAACTGAGG
Source organism: Mobula birostris (assembly GCF_030028105.1). Taxonomy (NCBI): domain Eukaryota; kingdom Metazoa; phylum Chordata; class Chondrichthyes; order Myliobatiformes; family Myliobatidae; genus Mobula; species Mobula birostris. The sequence goes on from NC_092370.1 coordinate 15,927,542, forward strand.
CTGTGGGTGTGGTCTGCTCTGGGCTTTGTGTCTGAGGACTCGCTCTCATTCTAAATTCTGTTTGAGCAACACACATAAAAGTTGCTGGTGAACGCAGCAGGCCAGGCAGCATCTCTAGGAAGAGGTGCAGTCGACGTTTCAGGCCAAGACCCTTCGTCTAAATTCTGTTTGGTTACTTTTATTTTTTGCAGGATTTGTTTATTTTTGTTTCCCTCCTCCATCCCTTCCCATTCTCTCCCCCTCTCTCCCCTCCCATCCTCTCCCCACCCCCTCCCCTCCCCACCACTTTGGCTGTTAGTCAGCCTGCAAAGGGACAAATCTCAAGGTTCTATAAAGTATACAGACTTTAATCATGTACTTTGAACTTTGAATAGTCTCTCTTGATCCCAGTTGATCTTTGTTCTGAAACTCAAGATTATGTTCCCATGAGGCATATTGCTTTTAAATCAATGCCAAAAACCTGGTTTTGCCCTTAATACTGACAGTGATTACTTTATCTCATTGCTTATTTGTCATTAATTTCATGCAGACTTCAATTTATCGCCGTCTTTTTCTGCCTCTTGCCCAATGATCTGACAGCTCAATGGTGCTTCTCATTTTGTGTTTGTCCATTACTCTATTCCTTCACTTCCCAAAGAAACCTGGGATATGGCCCATCTAGTCCCGGGCCTTATCTATACTAATGTTTTTCAAGAGTTCCAGCATGTTCTCTTTCTTAATTTCAACATGATCAGCCATATCAGCTCGGTTTATGCTGTCATCACAGTTATTAAGGTCCCTCACAGTTGTGAATACTGATGCAAGGTATTCATTAAGGACCTCTTCTACTTCCTCTGACTCCAGGCATGTTTCTTCTACTACCTCTGATCAGGCCTACCCTCATACTGACTATCCTCCTGTTCTTCACAAACATATGGAACACCTTGGGATTTTTCATAATCCAATTCATTAAGGCCCTTTTAAAGCCCCTCTAGCTCTTCTAATTCCATTCTCCAGCTCTTCATGGCTGCCCTGTAACTCTCTGGAGCCCTGCCTGATCCTTGCTTCTTAAGTACACTTCTTTCTTCTCTTGACCAGGTGTCCCATGTCACGTTTTATATTCCCATGTGACATATTATTTTCAAATTTGTGCTAATAAGCTGTTTTTTTCCCCATAGCATTGACAGTGATTATCTTAAACTTGCTTATTGCAATTAGTTTCATGCAGACTGTCATTAATCATTGTGTTTTTGTGTCTTATACCCAATGACATGAATGTTCAATGAAGTGTTAGTCCATTAGCTCCAGGTCACAAGTTCCTTAAGCAGCATCAGATTTGGTCTTTAAGGATGCATGGATATCCTGGTGCATCGAGCACGTGCATTTCTCATTTCAAGTCCTCTTTGTTTGAATATAAGTAATGCAGCACCTCAACAAATCCTGCATTTTGAACTTACTTTTCAATTACAGGCCAATTCTTCATTAGTTCTTATAAACATGGTTTGGTTATTGTATTGTCAATGTTCAATTTCTTTTCCTGGTGTTAAAGTGGGGGGTGAAAAAAAACGATGTGCATCCATTTAGTGGTGGTGCAATCACTCAAGTCGAGTATGATCTTCTCCAAAGTGGTTGTCTATTGGTGGCTCCTCAGGTGACCTACAGTGCCAATTCCCAAGGTTGACTAGATGCCAGAGAATGACTGTGACAATTTCAAAACAGATATGCACACAAGAGATTCTGCAGATGGTGGAAATTCAGAGTAACACGCACAAAATGCTGGGAGAACTCAGCAGGTCAGGTTCATCAAAATAACAAAGAGTCAACGTCTTGGGCCAAGATTTTTCATGACAGTTTTTTTTTTGCCGTCTTGTGGTCCAGGGTCGATGTGGACATCCTGTTTCCATTTCTTGGAATTCCTGGAAGTAGACTTAGCATGAGAGTTTTGCATGTTATGATCTGAGATGGAAAATTCCATGATGGAGAGCTGTAAACCTATGGAGTTCTGTACCCAAACAAAAGAAAATCTGCAGATGCTGTAAATCCAAGCAACACGTGCAAAATGCTGGAGGAACTCAGCAGAACAGGCAGCATCTATGGAAAAGAGTACAGTCAACATTTGGGCTGAGACCCTTCATCAGGACTGGAGAAAAAAGATGAGCAGTCAGAGTAAAAAGGTGGGGGAGGGGAGGAAGACATACCAGGTGGTAGGTGAAACCGGGAAAGAGGGAGGGATGAAGTAAAGATTGGTGGAAGAGATAAGGAGCTGGAGAAGTGGGAATCTTATAGGAGAAGATAAAAGGCCATGGAAGAAAGGGAAGGGGGTGGAGCACCAGGGGAAAGTGATGGGCAGCTAAGGAGATAAGGTGAGAGAGGGAAATGAGAACGGGAATGGTGAAGTGGTGGAGGGGTCCATTACTGGAAGTTTGAGAAATTGATGTTCATGCCATCAGTTTGGAGGCTACCCAGATTGAATATAAGGTGTTGCTCTTCCAACCTGAGTGTGGCCTCATTGCGGCAGTAGAGGAGGCCATAGAATTCTGTCCCTCCATGTACCTCTTCACAGAAGGCGGTGAGTGCATGGAACACACTTCCAGGTGATGGTAGAGGCAGATACATTAGGAACATTTAAGAAACTCTTAGATAGGCTCATGGATGACAGAAAAGTAGAGGGCTATGTGGGGAGGATGGGTTAGATTAATTTTAGGTTAAAAAGATTGGCATAACACTGTGTTCTAAAAGATTGCAGATATGTGTCTATTGCCCATACTCAAGACTGAAGTCCACAGATTATTGGATTCTTCAGGGTATCAAGAGATACGGATTCCCAGCAATATGAACTTGAGTTCAATGATCAATGGCAATCCCACTGAATGATTTAACACGAATGAGATTGTTACATTTTGACTGCCGCTCCTATTGCTGTTGTCCTTGTATACTGAATGTGAGGCTGAATTTATGTTTCAGCTATCAGAAGTTGTTAATTGATTGTAAGACCTAGCTACTGAAATAGCAGGAGTAGAAGAAAGGGTTTAGAGGTTCCTGTACATGTAACTCTAGGTTCAAGTCCTACTGCAAGTTTGATTTGTTACGTGACAATTTTGTCCAGTATATTTGGATCAAGTTTATTATCACAGACATATGTCATGAAATTTATTTTTTTGTGGCTCCAGTACAGTGCAATAGATATAAAAGACACTTAACTTAGAGTTATAGAAAAGTACAGCACAGAAACAGGTCCTTTGGCCAAAGCATTTAAATTGCCTACTCTCATCGACCTGAACCTGGACCATAGCCTACCAAGCAGGTACCTATCCAAATTTCTCTTACGTGTTGAAATTGAGTTTGCATGCACCACTTGCGATGGAAGCTTGTTTCAAATTCTCACAGCCCTCTGAGTGAAGAAGATTCCCCTCGTTCCCCTTAAGCTTTTCATCTATCAACTCTTCATCTATGAGATCTATTTGTAGTACTATCCAACCTCAGTGGAAAAAGCTTGCTTGCATTTACCCTATAAATACCTTTCATAATTTTGTACACCTCTATCAAATCTCTGTCTTCTATGTTCCAAGGAATAAAGTCGTAACCAATTTAGTATTTCCTGATAGCTCAGGTCCTCCAGACCTGGCGGCATCCTTGTTTATAATAAGGAATATATAAAAACAGTAAGTAAGAGCAAAATAATGGTTCTTTATGAGTTCATAGACCATTCAAAAATCTGATGACAGAGGAGAAAAGTTGTTCTTAATACTTTGACTGAGTTTCTTCAGGATGCTGTACCACCTCAATTTTGCAAAAAGAGCATGCCCTGGATGGAGAAGATCCTTAATGATGGATGCCTCCTCCTTGAGGAAACCACTGTTGAAGATGCCCTTGACAGTGAGGAAGCTAGTGTCCTAGATGGAGCTTGGCTGAGTTTACAACCATCTGCAGCTTTTTCCGATCCTATGCATTGACGTACCCATATCAGATGGTGATACAACCAGGGCTCTCCTCAGAACATTTGTAGAAATTTGCTAGTCTTTAGTAACACAGCAAATCTCCCAAAACTCCAAATGAAATTTGGAAATAGATAGATAGACATACTTTATTGATCCCGAGGGAAATTGGGTTTCATTACAGTTGCACCAATCAAGAATAGAGTATAAATATAGCAATATAAAACCATAAATAATTAAATAATAATATGTAAATTATGCCAGATGGAAATAAGTCCAGAACCAGCCTATAGTCTCAGGGTGTCTGACCCTCCAAGGGAGGAGCTGTAAAGTTTGATGGCCACAGGCAGGAATGACTTCCTATGAGGCTCAGTGTTGCATCTCGGTGGAATGAGTCTCTGGCTGAATGTACTCCTGTGCCCAACCAGTACATTATGTAGTAGATGGGAGACATTGTCCAAGATGGCGTGCAAAATAAGCCCCGTCACCCATCATTGAGCACATCTACACAAGGCATTGTCACAGGAAAGCAGCATCCATCATCTGGGACACCCAAAACCCAGGACGTGCTCTCTTCTCATTGCTTCCATCAGGAAGAATGTATAGGAGCCTCAGGACTCACACCATCAAATTCAGGAAGTATCAGACTCTTAAACCAAAGGTGGTATCTTCACTCAACTTCACTTGCCCCATTATTAAAATGTTCCCACAACCTACGGACTCACTTTCAAGGACTCTTCGTTTTATGTTCTCAATATTTATTGCTCATTTATTTACTATTATTATTTCTTTCTTTTTGTATTTGCACAGTTTGTTGTCTTTTGAACACCCAGTCGGTCAAGTCTTTCATTGATCCTGCTATGGTTATTATTGTTTTATGGATTTATTGAGTATTGCCATAAGAAAATGAATCTTAGGGTTGTATATGGTGACATAAATGTATTTTGATAATAAATTTACTTTGAACTTTTGAACTTTGAATAATAAATGAATTCGCAGAAAGAACCACTGCCAAGAATTTTGTAAAAGCCTCTAGTGGCACATGAATTGCCTATCATTCAGGGTGTCGATGTTTGTCCTGATTGTGGATTGGCTTGTTGTGAGGTCTAAGGGGCCAAAGGCTATTGCAACAACCTTAACTAGGAAAGCCCTTGAGCTCACTGTTGGTGTGGAGTTTGCAAAGGTTAAAAACTAAAGTTGGCATTGGGATACTGTCCAAGGGATCTTGAGGGAGAATAGTGCAGTTGTTGAGAAATGCAACATGAATTAAAATGGGATAAGGCCATAAATCATCGAATCAGGATGAGGCCATTCAGCCCATTGAGTCAGCTCCACCATTCCATCATGTCTGATTTGTTAACCCCCTCAACCCTATTCTCCTGTCTTTTCCTCATGCCCTTTGGCATCCTTCCTAACTAAGCATCTATCAATCCCCATTTTAAATATAGGCAATGACCTGGCCTCCAAAGCCATCTGTGGCAGCGAATTCCACAGATTCATTACCCTCCGGCTAGAAAAAAAATCATCCTCTTCTCCATACTAAGTGGAAGTTACTCTATTTTGAAGTTGTGCCCAACACAACCCACCTCCCCCGTTACTGACTCCCACAATCCCCCAACCACCTTTCCCTCAAACTCATCCACTCACCTAACATAGTACCCCGTCCCCTATCACAGCACACCTACCAATGACCAGTCAACTTTATTTCACCCACTGATCACCCAGCAGCAGAACGCTTCACCAGCCACCTTCCAAAAGCCCCCTGACATTGAGAGTCACTCTACAGGGCAGATACCAGCCTGACTCTCAATCTGCCCCATCCTCAACCCTTGACAACCAATCAAAATCCCCCATCTCAACTACGTTCCCTCCCGTTCACAGAATTGTCGGTGACCACAGAATCCACCACAATCACTGCCATCAGTTTCTGCCACCGTTCATTGGTCAGACGGTAGCTGGAGTATTGTCAGCAGTGTTCGGCCCCTTATCTAAGAAAGGATGTGCTGGGATTGCAAGTGAAGTTTATAAAAATGCAGGAATGAAAGGGTTAACGTTTGAGGAGCATTTGATAGCTCTAGGCTTGTACTCACTGGAGTTTAGGAGAATGAGGGGGAATGAGAGTGTAGAATAAGCTGCCAGTAAAAGTGGTAGATGTGAGTTTGATTTTCACATTTTTGGATAGGTACATGAATAGTAGGGATAGGGGAGCTGTGGTCCTGGTGCAGGTCATTGGGAGTAGGCAGTTTAAATACTTTCAGCATGGATTAGACGGGCCAAAGAGCCTATAGCTGTGCTGTATTTCTCTACGGCTCTATCTCTTTGAAAAATATCAAGTACCTGTTGAGATGTTGAAGTGTTGGGATGGACAGTAGTTTCTAATGGAGCCTAGATCATGGTCTCTGGTGGACCTGGTATTGCGTGTATGGTTGGTGGTGGGGGGTGTTGAAGCTTTTTGCTGGAACAAGTGGGGGGAAGAGAGGGGGCTTTGGGGTTCTAATGTTTTTCTGTCATTCATTCTGCAGGCTTGTTTTCTCTGTTTTGTGGATATCTGCGAAGAATAAGGATTTCAGGGTTGTATCACGAGCAAGAGAAAATCTACAGATGCTGGAAATCTGAGCAACGCACACAAAATGCTGGAGGAACTCAGCAGGCCAGGCAGCATCTATGGAAAGAAAGTACAAAGGAAGTTTCGGCCCAAGACCCTTTGGCAGGACTGGAGAAAAAAGTCGAGGAGTAGATGTGAAAGATGGGGGAGGGGAGAGAGAAACGCCAGGCGATAGGTGAAAGTTGGAGGGGGAGAGATGAAGCAAAGAGGTAGGAAGTTGACTGGTGAAAGAGACAGAAGGCCATGGTAGAAAGATAAGAAGGGAGGGAGGGGCACCAAAGGGAGGCGATGGGCAGCAAAGCGATAACCTGAGAGAGGACAAGTGGATGGGAAATGGTGAAGGGGTGGGGGGAGGCTTTAGTGGAAGTATTTCAGGTTGTATACTGTATACATTCTCTGACATTAAATTGAACCATTGAAAGGAAGTGGTAAGAAACCAGAATAAGAAGGTGAAGAGGGGGAAAAAGTACAAGTTGGCAAGTGATAGTTGAAACCAGATGAGGGGGAAGGGCGAATGAAGAAAGAAACTGGGAGGTGATGGCTGGAAGAGGTAAAGCTCTGAAGAAGAAGGAATCTGATTGGAGGACAGTGGACCATGGGGAAAAAGGAAGAAGAGATTGTCTTTTCATGGCTAAGGAGGGGCATTTCCTCATTGTCAAGATGGAGATGAATAAATCCTCCTCTGAGCAACTGTAATGCTCAGCTTTTCGATGGTAGAATGCTGGGGAAATTGATTTCTGCTTTCCCCATATTACCAGTGAAAACTGTGCAGTTTAAAGAAAGTGACAGAAAGGAAACAAGATATAGTAGACCCTAACATGAGCAGTAAAGACCAATTAATGTCAAACAAGCATTTTCAAATATCAGGATTAAATTGGACATGTACTTAGCTGTCGGATCCTTATTGCTTTATCGTTTATGTGAGTCACTGATGAATTTTGACTCCTTCACACCTAATCAGAATGAAGACTTAATTGTTTGATCTCTCATCCCAATTTTCAGCTTTTTGTGTAAATTTATGCTTTATTATGGAAATGATTAGGAAACAAAAGTTATTCTGTTCAAGATGGAACAATCAAAAGATTAAAATCCTTACGAATGAAACAATATACTTAAAAATACAGTAGTTCTTAAGAACTTGGATAGCTTGTAAAGATGTGATTTTAAAACTGGTTCTGATCGAGACATTCTGTAAACAAAGGTAGAGGATATAAATATAATTTTTAAATGCTTTATTCAGGTTTTGTGTATTTTCTTCAAGATAAATAGCTCCTTTGAGGCTCGGTGTGGGCCCTAAAGTAATGAAAGGTCACACTGTTACGAAAGGATCATATATTCTGTGCAACCAAAGCAAAACAAATTTGTCAAAGCTTTGACTAAAAGCCACCCGCACCTAATTAGGGAGTGCAGATTAGTTCATTCCCAGACTATGACTAGTAGGCTAATTACTCCAATATTCAAGTGCCTAGACACGAGTACTTCAACTAAATCATATAAGCTTTGCTGTAAATCTGTTATGAATCTAGACATATACTATATTTTCTAAAAGATAAAATATATCACATTCGTATCAGTTGAGTCGGGGGTAGGGATGGAAAAAATTTAAGAAGCACTGTTTAACTGCACTTTTTCTAATAAAATATACCAATGTGCATTGAAAAATATTTTATTTTAATCACAACTCCAAAAATTGCTTTTGAGAACAATTCAGGCATATCAATATTTGGAATAAGCAGTCCTCTGTCATCTCCGTGACTTTTTTTTTGCATAGGGAAAAGAGCAAAGAGTTCTAGATGCATCCAGCTCCATCATGGGCACGACCCTCTCCACCATTGAGGATATCTTAAAAGGCGATAAAAGACCCTCGCCATCAATGACATGCTGAATTCTTATTACTACCATCAGGAAGGAGATGGTTGGTTGTTCGTCCATCGTTGACGTTGATGAGGACCTCGACACCATTATGATGGTGTCGAGACTAGCGCGTGATTTGGATTTAAGTGAGGGAGAGTTGCGCAGTGTCAGCCTCACTCTCTCTTCCCAATTCCCATCTGGGTCCAGTGGCAAGACAAGAGTCTAGACGGCTGGAGATGGGACTAGGCGCAGTGGATGACCAGGACGTCTTCTGTGTCTTGTCCTGCTCTACACGTTCCACGACGCTTGCAGAGACCGCCTTCTTGACCGTTGGACCTTCCATTGGTCTCGTCCGCTCAATCCGCCAGAATCTGTCTTCACATGCTGGGATAGACAACTCCCTATCTCACCGAGGATTTGAGACCAGTCGGCTACCCTCACCTGGTTTAGCCAGCTTGTCGAAGCCATTGCCCGGGGTGTAGCCGCTGTCGCATGCAAACAGCTACGGGGAGCCACAGGTGAGAGCTGAGTGCCAGGTGGGGACCAAAGGTGGACTAACCGCCCTGAAAAGGACACGACATGTTCCCCCACCAGAGGTGCTACCCCTCCCTGACACCCCCATACACCCCAGGAAGGAGATACAATAGGCTGAAGATGCACACTCAATGCTTCAGGAATAGCTTCTTCTCCTCCACCATCAGATTTCTAAATGGTCTATGAGTCTATGAACACTACATCACTAATTTGCTCTCTTTTTGCACTATGTAGTTTTAATTAATGGCTCCGTCTGTCTAAGTAGACAATGGATGCGCCCGGATTCGGACTCAATTGTCTGTCCAGGGCACAGACCTGGGTGATGAATATGGAGATCCTGGGCCGCCCAGACATCAGGATCCCCGTCTCGGGCTTGCGGACGTGGTCCAAATGAATGCAAAGCAGTACATTTGGCATCAGCTTGGCTGCAGGAGCTGCTGGGAGGTGACGCGATACGTCATCCAACCACCTTAGGGGCTCCACTCCGGATTTGTGTAGGGTTTACTCCTTAGCCTTCTCTTCTCCCGAAGATACCCACAAGGCAGTGGGATCCGTAACCCTGGATAGGGGCCCATAGCAGGTTCTGTCAGCTGGAGCCAGCTGAGCCCAGGACTCGTGTAAGGCGGAGTCATCAAGCCCTGTAGTGGTGACGTATGGAGCCACTACCCAGTATTTTTTATAATCTTTTTTGTAATTCATAGTTAGTGCACTGTACTGCTACAGCAAAACAACAATTTTCCCAACACATGTCAGTGATGATAAACCTGATTCTAATGATAAACCAAAAAGAGAAAAAATGCACTCAAAATGCTGCAGGCCATGCTCTCTTCTCACTGCTGCCATCAGGAAGAAGGCCACAAGAGTCACACCACCAGGTTGAGGAACAGTTATTACCTCTCAACTATCAGGCTTTTGAACCAAAGGGGATAACTTCACTCACTTCACTTGCCCAATTATTGAACTGTCCTTATAACTTAGGGACATGCTTTCAAGGACTCTTCATTTCATGTTCCTGAAGAGTATTGCTTACTTATTTATTAATTTGTTTGTTTGTTATTGTTTCTTTTTTTTCCTTTCTGGTTTTGCATAATTTGTTGTCTTTTGCATCCTGGTTGTCCACCTTATTTGTGCGGTCTTTCATTGATTCTATTATGGCTATTGGCTTCATTGAGAATGTCCCAAGAAATGAATCTCAGGGTTGCATGTGGTGACGTATATGTACTTCGATAATAAATTGACTCTGAACTTTGAAGAACTCAGCAGGTAAGGCAGCATCTATGAAAAGCACTAATTTGGAGAATTATAAGACCATAAGACCATAAGGTATAAGAGCAGAAGGAGGCCATTCAGCCCATCGAGTCTGCTCCACCATTCAATCATGGGCAGATCCAATTCTTCCAGTCATCCGCACTCCCCTGCTTTCACCCCATATGCTTTGATGCCCTGGCTAATCAAGAACCTATCTATCTCTGCCTTAAATACACCCAATGACTCCACAGCCGTTCGTGGCAACAAATTCCACAGATTTACCACCCTCTGACTGAAGTAATTTCTCTGCATCTCTGTTCTAAATGGACGTCTTTCAATCCTGAAGTCATGCCCTCTTGTCCTAGACTCCCCTACCATGGGAAATAACTTTGCCATATCTAATCTGTTCAGGCCTTTTAACCTTCAGAATGTTTCTATGAGATCCCCCCTCATTCTCCTGAGCTCCAGGGAATACAGCCCAAGAGCTGCCAGACGTTCCTCATATGGTAACCCTTTTATTCCTGGAATAATTCTCGTAAATTTTCTCTGAACCCTCTCCAATGTCAGTATATCCTTTCTAAAATAAGGAGCCCAAAATTGCACAAAATGCTCCAAGTGTGGTCTCACGAGTGCCTTATAGAGCCTCACCATCACACCCCTGCTATTCTATATCTCTAGGAACGAATGCCAACATTGCATTCGCCTTCCTCACAACCGACTCAACCTGGAGATTAACCTTTAGGGTATCTTGCACAAGGACTCCCAAGTCCCTTCACATCTCTGCATTTTGAATTCTCTCTCAATCTAAATAATAGTCTGCCTGTTTATTTCTTCCACCAAAGTGCATGACCATACACTTTCTAACATTGTATTTCATTTGCCACTTCTTTGACCATTCCCCTAAACTATCTAAGTCTCTCTGCAGGCTCTCTATTTCCTCAACACTACCCACTCCTCCACCTATCTTTGCTAAATCAGCAAATTTAGCCACAAATTCATTAATACATGTAGTCCAAATCATTGACATACATTGTAAAAAGCAGTGGTCCCAACACCGACCTCTGTGGAACGCCACTGGTAATGGGCAGCCAGCCAGAATAAGATCCCCTTATTCCCACTCTCTGTTTTCTGCTACACCCATGCTAGTAACTTTCCTGTATTTCCATGGCTCTTCTCTTACTGAGCAGCCTCATGTGTGGCACCTTGTCAGAGGCCTTCTGAAAATCCAAGTACACCATGTCTACTGCATCTCCTTTGTCTCTCTACTTGTAATTTCCTCAAAAATTGCAGTAGGTTTGTCAGGCAGGATCTTCCTTTCAGGAAATCATGCTGGCATTGGCCTATCTTGTCATGTGCCTCCAGGAACCTCCATAATCTCATCCCTAATAATCGATTCCAACAACTTCCCAACCACTGGTATCAGGTTAACAGGTCTATAGTTTCCTTTCTGCTGCCTCCCACCCTTCTTAAATAGTGGAGTAACATTTGTCATCCGCTACAATGCCAGAATCTATCGGTTCTTGAAAGACCATCGTTAATGTCTCTGCAATCTATCCAGCTACATCCTTCAGAACCCGAGAGTGCATTCCATCAGGTCCAGAAGATTTATCCACCCTCAGACCATTAAGCTTCCTGAGTACCTTCTCAGTCGTAATTTTCACTGCATAAATTTCACTTCCCTGACACTCTTGAATGTCCAGTATACTGCAGACATCTTCCATTGTGAAGACTGATGCGAAATACGCATTCAGTTCCTCTTCCATCTTTGCATCTCTCATTACAATATCTCTAGCGTCATTTTGTATTGGTTCTATATCTACCCTTGACTCTCTTTTACCCTTTAAATACTTAAAAAAGCTTTGAGTATCTCCTTTCATAATTCATCTTTCACTTCCTAATGTCCTTTTTACAAAGTAGTTTCCCTCTGTAAGATTTTAAAAGCTTCCCAATCCTCTATCTTCCCACTAGCTCTGGCTTCCTTGTATGCCCTCTCTTTTGCTATTACTTTGACTCTGACTTCTCTTGTCAGCCACAGTAGTGTCCTTCTTCCCTTCGAAAATTTCTTCTTATTTGGAATATATCTGTCTTGCACTTGCCTCATTTTTCGCAGAAACTCCAGCCGTTGCTGCTCTGCTGTCCTTCCTGCAAATGTCCCTTTCCAGTCAACTTCGGCCAGTTCCCCTCTCATGCTATTGTAATTTCCTTTATTTGACTGAAATACCGACACATTGGATATTATCTCAAGTTTCAATGTGAACTTGATTATATTATGATTGCTGTTCCCTAAGGGTTCATGAACCTTAAGCTCTCTTATCACCTCTGGATCATAGCACAACACCCAATCCAGCACAGCCGATCCCCTAGTGGGCTCAACAACAAGCTGTTCTAAAAAGCCATCCCTTAGACATTCTACAAATTCTCTCTCTTGAGGTCCAGTACTAACCTAGTTTTCCCAATCCACTTTCATGTTAATACCTCAAACGATTATCATGCCCTTCTGACATGCCTTTCTACTTCCTGCTGTAATTTGTAATCCACATCCCAGCTGCTGTTTGGAGGCCTGTATACAACTGCCATTAGGGTTCTTTTACCCTTGCCATTTCTTAACTCAACACATAGAGTCTCTACACCTTCCAATCCTGTGTCATTTCTTTCCATTGATTTAATTATACACAGAGCCATACCACCTTCTCTGCCTACTAACCTATCTTTCCAATATACCATGTATCCTTGGACATTCAGCTCCCAATTGCAGCCATCCTTTAGCCAAGTTTCAGGGATGGCCAAATCGTCATATTTGCCAATCTGTAGTTGAATTTTAAGATCGTTCATTTTATTCCTTATGCTGCACGCATTCAAATATAACACCTTCAGTCCAGTGTTTTTTGCTTTCTGTTTTAACTGCGCCACGTCTCTATTGCCCTGTAACTCATGCCACTGGCTTTGATTAAGCCTCATCTCCTGCTTGTTCTTTCTATAATCTCTGTTGCATGCTATCTTTGACATATTTCTGTTTTCCCCTTCCTCAACTCTATCACTCTGGTTCCCATCTCCCTGCCAAATTAGTTTAAACCCTCCCTAACAGCTAGGATATTGGACACCTTTGGGTTCAGGTGTAACCCGTCCTTTTTGTACAGGTCGTACCTCCCCCAGAAGAGGTCCCAATGATCCAGGAATCTGAAGCCCTGCCCCCTGCACCAGTCTCTCAGCCACACATTAATACGCTGATCATGCTAATCTTGTGCTCGGTAGCACGTGGCACAGGCAGCAGTCCTGAGATCACTACACCCTAGATGTCCTGCTCTTCAGCTTCCTACCTAACTCCCTGAATTCTTTCTTCAGGACCTCCTCCCTTTTTCTACTGACATCATTGCTACCAACGTGTACCAAGACTTAGATATAATCATATTACAATTACAGCATGGAAGCAGGCCACCTTGACCGCTCTGGTCCATGCCGGACACTTACTCTCACCTAGCCTCACCGACCTGCACTCAGCCCATAACCCTCCATTCCTTTCCTGTCCATATAGCTATCCAATTTAACTTTAAATTACAACATCGAACCTGCCTCAACCACTTCTGCTGGAAGCTCGTTCCACACAGCTACCACTCTCTGAGTAAAGAATTTCCCTCTCACGTTACCCCTAAACTTTTGCCCTTTAACTCTCAATTCATGTCCTCTTGTTTGAATCTCCCCCACTCTCAATGGAAAAAGCCTGTCCATGTCAACTCTATCTATCACCCTCATAATTTTAAATACCTCTATCAAATCCCCCCCAACCTTCTATGCTCCAAGTAATAAAGACCTAACTTGTTCAATCTTTCTCTGTAATTTAGGTGATGAAACCCAGGTAACATTCTAGTAAATCTTCTCTGTACTCTCTCTATTTTGTTGACATCTATCCTATAATTCGGTGACCAGAACTGTACACAATGCTCCAAATTTGGCCTTACCAATGCCTTGTACAATTTCAACATTACATCCCAACTCCTATACTCAATGGTCTGATTTATAAAGGCCAGCAAACCAAAAGCTTTCTTCACCACCCTATCCACATGAGATTCCGCCTTCAGGGAACTATGCACCATTATTCCTAGATCCCTCTGTTCTACAGCATTCTTCAATGCCCTACCATTTACCATGTATGTCCTATTTTGATTAGTCCTACCAAAATGTAGCACCTCAGATTTATCAGCATTAAACTCCATCTGCCATCTTTCAGCCCACTCTTCTAACTGGCCTAAATCTCTCTGCAAGCTTTGAAAACCTACTTCATTATCCACAACTCCACCTATCTTAGTGTCATCTGTATACTTACTAATCCAATTTACCACTCCATCATCCAGACAATTAATGTATATGACAAACAACATTGGACCCAATGCAGATTCCTGAGGAACACCACTAGTCACCGGCCTGCAATCTGAAGCACAGTTATCCACAACTATCTCTGGCATCTCCCATCCAGTCACTGCTGAATCCATTTTACTACTTTAATATTAATACCTAACGATTGAACCTTCCTAACTAACCTTCCGTGTGGAACCTTGTCAAAGGCTTTACTGAAGTCCATACAGACAACATCCACTGCTTTACCCTTGTCAACTTTCCTAGTAACCTCTTCAAAAAATTCAATAAGATTTGCCAAACATGATCTTCCACGCACAAATCCATGTTGACTGTTCCTAATCAGACCTTGTCTATCCAGATAATTATATATACCATCTCTAAGAATACTCTCCACCAATTTACCCACCACTGACGTCAAACTCACAGGCTGATAATTACTAGGTTTACTCTTAGAAACCTTTTAAACAGTGGAACAACATGAGCGATACACCAATCCTCTGGCACCATCCCCGTTTCTAATGACATTTGAAATATTTCTGTCAGAGCCCCTGGTATTTCCACACTAACTTCCCTCAAGGTCCTAGGGAATATCCTGTCATGACCCGGAGACTTATCCACTTGTATATTCCTTAAAACCACCAGTACTTTCTCTCCTTTAATCATCATAGTTTCCATAACTTCCCTACCTGTTTCCCTTACCTTACTCAATTCAATATCCTTCTCCTTAGTAAATACAGAAGAAAAGAAATTGTTTTGGCTGTTCACCCTCTCCCTTCAGAATACTCTACACCTGAACCAAGACATCCCGTACCCTGGCACCTGGGAGGCACCATGCGTGTATCTCTATCAGGTTGACAGAACCCCCTGTCTGTTCCCTTCACAATGGAATCCCCTATGACTACTGCATTCCTCATTTTCCTCATTCCCTTCTGTACCACAGAACCAGGCTCAGTGCTAGAGAGCCGATTGCAGTGGTCGTCCTCTGTCAGGTCATCCCCCTCAACCGCATCCAAAACAAGATAACGATCACTGAGGGAGATGGCCCCAGGGGTGTTCTCTACTATCTGGGCTCTTCCCTTTGCTTCCCTGACCGTCACCCACTTATCTAACTCCTGCAACCTCGGGGTGACTAACTCCCTGTAGCTCCTCTCTATCTCCTGTTCACTCTCGTTAATAAGCTGTAGGACATCGAGCCGCAGCTCCAGATCCCTAACATGGTCTCTCAGGAGCTGCATCGTGGTGCACCTGGCACAGATGTGACCACCTGGGAGGCTGGAAGATTCCTAGGATTCCCACATCCAACACCCAGAGCAAAATACTACCCTACCTATTCCTCAACAACAATGCAAAGGAAAACTAAAAACTGTCCACCTACCCACTTACCTTGCCAAAGCCCACTTTTGCTGAAAGCTGAATGAGCCAAAGCCTGTCGCTTCTACTCTCACCACTGGCCTACTGCCAACAATGGCCGCTCCGCTTAACCCTTCTGTACTTTTACTCAGTTTGTTGTGCTCAGTTGCCACTACTGATAGGCCCTGAACAATGGACTAACGCCCCTGAAGCTCTCATTTTAAATAACCGTCTCTGACCTGCGAGAAGCACTCCTTTGTTGAGCTCAGTTGCTGCCGCTGATAGGCCCCGCACAGTATTGTGTGCAGTTTTGGCCCCCGACCAACAGGAAAGGTGTAAATAAGGTTGAAAGAGTACAGAGGAGATTTGCAAGGATGTTGCCAGAACTGGAGAACATGAGTTATAAGGAAAGGTTGAATAGGTTAGGACTTTATTCCTAAGAACATAGAAGGTTGAGGGGAGATGTGATAGACATATACAAAATTATGAGGGGTATAGATGGGGTAAATGCAAGCAGGCTTTTTCCACTGACGTTGGGTGGGACTACAACCAGAGGTCATGAAAGATGAAAAGTTTAAGGTGAACATAAGAGAAAAGTTTTTCACTCAGGGAGACGTGAGATTGTGGAGTGAGCTGCCAGCACAAGTGGTGCCTGCAAGCTCAATATCAACGTTTAGGAGAAGCTTGGTTCAGTAAATCGATATTAGTGGTACGGAAGATTATGGTCCCAATGCTGGTCAATGAGAGTAGGTTGTTTAAATGGTTTGCATGGGCTAGATGGGCCAAATGGCCTGTTTCTGTGCTGTACTTTTCTATGACTCTATTACTAGTTATTCCACTGCCTTCCTGATATCCTGTTTACAGTAACCAAGCACTGGCTTAAAATCTCTTGATTGCTAAAGCCTGTTCAGTGATGATTTGGCAAGTCTTAGTTTGTTTTAAAATCTATCTTTGAAAACATACAACGGCTATTAAGCAATACTGAGCAAAATGCAAAAAATTCAATTCTGTATCCACACACACATACACATTGATTGACATCCTACACCCACTTTTGAGAAGCTAAAAATAACTGTTTATAACTACTGACTGACTGCATATTGCAGATGGAATAAGATAATTTAGCAAAATCTAATGCTAACTGTTGGGAACATTAACTAAAAGAGAAAAATAGAGAGAACCAAAACTCATTTCACAGAAATACAAATAAAAATCCCCAAATCCTAGTTCATACAATTAGTACTTGATTCATTCAGTCCTTTTTGTAAAGAGAATCAGGTCCTTCCACATTTTGGAAAGTGATAGCCAGTTTCATTTATATAACCACCAAAATATTACACAACCTCAGAATAAAGAAATGTCATTTAGATGTGGGCACGTAGCCAAGTGGTTAAGGCATTGGACTAGTGACCTGAGGGTCGTGAGTTCGAGCCCCAGCCGAGGAAACGTGTTGTGTCCTTGAGCAAGGCACTTAATCACACATTGCGCTGCGCCGACACTGGTGCCAAGCTGTATGGGTCCTAATGCCCTTCCCTTGGACAATATTGGTGTCATGGAGAGGGGAGACTTGCAGCATAGGCAACTGCCGGTCTTCCATACAACCTTGCCCAGGCCTGCGCCCTGGAGAGTGAAGACTTTCCAGGCGCAGATCCATGGTCTGGCAAGACTAACAGATGCCTTTATTTATATTTAGAACAGAGATGGGCAGGAATTTCTTTAGCCAAAGGGTGGTGAATCTGTGGAATTTGTTGCCACAGGCAGCTGTGGAGGCCAAGTCATTGGATATATTTAAGGCAGGGTTTGATAGAAACTTGATTAGTCAGGGCATGAAGGAATATGAGGAGAAGGCAGGAGACTGAGGCCGAGACGGAAATGGATCAGCCATGAGGAAATGTCGGAGCAGACTTGATGGGCCAAATAGCCTAATTCTGCTCCTGTGTCTTGAAACTCCACACAAAGAAGAATGATTGACATTCGGTCGCCACGTTTCAGTTGCCTTGGTTATTTTGCTTTGCATGGAGTTTGACTGGTTTAACAAAATGAATCCAGAAGAAAACATTAAGAAGCTAGAAAGAAATAGCTGGAAATTCAGTGGTAATGTGATAACCTTGCGTAGTTCTTTGTGCATGAAAGTGCTCTTTCTGCCAATGCTCCTCAAATTCAACAGGACCCGAATACCTCATTTTCTGCATTGGATGCACATATGATGATACCCTTCCTAACGCGACCTCCATAGATTCATGGCAACACACAGAAAATGCTGGAGGAACTCAGCAGGCCTGGCAGTATCTTTGAAAATGAATAAACAGTCGACGCTTCGGGCTGAGACCCTTCATCAGGACTGAAAAAGAAGGTGGAAGATGCCCAAATAAAATGTTGGGGGGAGGGGATGGAGGTTGGTTAGACAGTGAAGTCTGGTGGGTGTGAAAGGTAGAGGGCTGGAGAGGAAGGAATCTGAGAGGAGAGGAGGAGGGGACCCAGGA
Organism: Mobula birostris; assembly: GCF_030028105.1. NCBI lineage: Eukaryota > Metazoa > Chordata > Chondrichthyes > Myliobatiformes > Myliobatidae > Mobula > Mobula birostris. The sequence goes on from NC_092370.1 coordinate 15,945,883, forward strand.
GGAAATGATAGGCAGCTGAGAAGAGGTAAAAGGCCAGAATGGGGAGTGGAAGAGGAGGGGGAGGGATTTTTTTTTTAACAGGAAACGTCGACTGTTCATTCATTTCCTTAGATGCTGCCTGACCTGCTGAGTTCCTCCGGCATTTTGTGTGTGTTGCTCTGGATGCAGACTTTCTCATGTTAACTTTTTCATTAGGGACAAGTTATGTTAATCCAAAGCACACCCATCAATGATCTTGACTGGTTGCATCATGGTCTGGAACAGCAATTTGAATGCACACTATACAAAATAGTGGACTCTGCCCAATACACCACAGACATATTTTACCCAGAGAGTGATAAACCTGTGGAATTCTTTGCCATGGACAGCCATGGAGGCCAAAGTCACTGGCTATATTTATGGCAGCAGTTGATAAATTCTTGAATAGTCAAGGCATGAAGGGATACGAGAAGGCAGGAGATTGGAGCTATGCGGGAAATGGATCAGCCATGACGAAATGGCAGCCAGATTCAATAGGCCAGTTGCCTAATTCTGGTACCATATCTTCTGGTCCTCTGGCCTTGTCCCTCCCCACCATTGCTAGCATCTACAGGAGGTGATAGCTCAAAAACATCTACTGTCAAAGATCCCCACCACCATCTGGACCATGCCATCTTCTCACAACTACAGCAGCAAGGCAGAAATTACAGAAGCCTGAAGTCCCATACCAGCAGGTTCAAGAACAACTGCTTCAACCATTTGGTTCTTGAACCACCTGGCAAAATGCTAACCATAAGTTTAATAAAATGATGATCACTCTTTTTATTTTTGCACTAAAATGGACTTCTTTTGTTCCGATTGTTAAAATTGTGTATATATTATGTTTAATTTATCTTTGTTGTAAATGCTACCTATGTGATGCTTCTGCAAGTGTTTCATTGCACGCGGGCATACATGTCCATGTCAAAATACACTTATTGTCAAAGTATATATGCAGTATACAACCAACACACACAAAATGCTGGAGGAATTCAGCAGCAAACAACAGGAATTCTGCAGGTGCTGGAAATTCAAGCAACACACATCAAAGTTGCTGGTGAACGCAGCATCTGTAGGAAGAGGTGCAGTCGACGTTTCAGGCCGAGACCCTTCGTCAGGACTGCACCTCCTCCTACAGATGCTGCCTGGCCTGCTGTGTTCACCAGCAACTTTGATGTGTGCTGGAGGAATTCAGCAGGCCAGGTAGCATCTATGGAAGAAAAGTACAGTCGACATTTCGGGCTGCGACCCTTCTACCCTTTTGTGTGTGTTGCTTGGAGTTCCAACATTTGCAGATTTTCTCTTGTTTATGATGCAGTATACAACCTTGAGATTTGTCTTCCCATAGATGGCCATAAACAAAGAAAGTAAAAAAAAACATGGAACCTGTTCAAAGGAAAATGTCAGATTCCCAACGTGAAAAAAGAACAAATCATGCAAATGGCAAAAAAGTAAGTGAAGGACACAGAGTATAAGATGCCAAACCACAAATCATCCAACCAGTCCGGGTATATTCAGTTCAGTTCAATCCAGTGCTGTGCTGTCCATTATCTGCAGTCTGCCCCAAGCAAAAACAAAGTAGCAACAGAAAAGATCGACCAGAAACATCATAATGTGAACTAAGGAGTCCAATCTATAAACTGTGTCAATTAAACCTTGTCCGAGACCCAGGACTCTGTGGATGCTGTGTGATGTGTTTCCCGGTTACAAATCCGCAAAGCAAAATATCAGTCAGTACACCATATGCAATTAAATGATTGAACTTTATAGATCTTAATCTGAATAAAGGGTTAGTAAAGAAAATAAAAAAGTAAAAGGGCCCATTTTAAGGAAGAAATCTATTGCGCATCATTGGAGCTCACTGGTACAGTTATTCATCAACCATAGACTTCCTCCAAGCATAGCTGTCCCTCGGACCCTCGCTCCTCAGTCCACTCCGTCTGGTGGTCTTCCGACTCTCTCCATTCGTGTCCTCTCCCTCCATCGCTCCCCGGCGAAAGACTGCAAAACATCCGGCTTCCAGACACACAAGGAAGAACAACATTTCCTCATTGGCTAACCCCTGCATCCCAAAGCCCCGTTATCTCTAACCATAACCCAAACATTGCTGCTACAGAAAAACCATTTCCGTAGCAGTGGAACATTACATATGTAACTCTTGCTTTGGCTAGCGGCTTAATATAGGGGGTGATAGCCCCCAGCCTGGCCAAACTTAAGAAATCTCGTTTGGGTGGATGCTGCGTGATGAGTCCCCTGTTACAAATCAGTACCCTGAAATAACAAACAGTACACAATATGCAATTAAACGATGAAGCTTTATAATTCTTACTTTGGACTATGTGGTTAGTAAAGAAATGGATAAAAGAAAAAAAGGGCCCAATCTTATTAAACAGCCTGTTGCACAATGTTGGAACTCACTGATAATCCGATTGTCCACTATCGACCTCCTCCGATCGTCGCTGCCCTTCGGACCCTCACTCCAAGTCTACTCCATCCAGCCGTCCACCAACTCTTTCCATTCATGTCTTCTCTCCTCATCTCTCCCCGGCAAAAGACCGTGAACATCTCTCTTCCAGCTCATAAGAAAGAACAACAGCATACCAAACCCCGTTATCTCTAATCATAACCCAAACATTGCTGCTACAGAGAAACCATTACGTTATCAGTGAAACCTTGCAGCATGTTACACACAGAAGCCATTACATTAGCTTCAACAGTGAAACCTTACAGCGTGTTAAACTCTCCCCCCACCGAATTTAGTCGTGTCCTCATGACGTTGAGATAATTCGCCAACCCTTCCTGCAAAACACAAAGTCCAATCCATGTGCAAAAGGCAGTGACTTAGCTCCCCAACACAGTAGGGGTTACACTCTGTCACAATCTCCTCTACCAACTCGCAGGCACTGGCGAGTCTCTTCCTCAATCAATGGGGAGTTAGCAAAAGGCAGCATGTACCACAGAACCCGAGGAACGAGCGCAGAGCACTCACAGTGTGGGGACTTGGCTAAGTGGTAACCACCTCTATCTTTGCTGTCAACTTCCCCCTTTTCTCCTGTAGTTTCTCCCACAGGGACACTGGACATTGCCGTCACCAGGAACAGATGCACCAGGGGCATCCCCCTCGAGGTCTTCAGGAGCGTCCACTAAGAGGGTCTTGCCATCAGGCACTCTGGGGAATTTGAGGGGCCCCATCACTCTTGTTACCACCCCAGGCTGGACCATCAGTGGCTTCGACTGGGTGAACCACACAGTCGCTCGTTTAAATTCAGTATCGGCCCAATGCAGCCACGCATTTCCTCAAAAGCAGCTCTGTCTTTGAAGTCTCTGCCCCCAGCTATGGAAAACTCAACTTGTGACTCAGCCCACTCGACTACCTTCTCCTCCTCCCTGACAGTATGGACAGGCCATGACCCCGCCTCACCTGTGGCACACATGGCACCGATAGACGCTGGCAGTCCTACTGCCATTATGTCAGTGCTAGTCTGAACTAAAAAAAGGTCTGAGCCCGCCATTTTATCAAAACTCTTCGTTACAATTTCAACTTTGCCAATAGCTTTAACCACACTCAAAAATCGAATTAACAATTCACCCGGAGTACGAATATCCACCCCACTCAATACACATGCATTAGTAACCGGTAACTCCATGAGGCTCCACCCCAGCAGCATCTATACCAACACAGATTTAAACACACAGCCCACTGGTTCAATGCTCGGGGCAATCACGCAGCATCCCACGAAATTCATCCCGGATGAGCCCCCACAATTGTAACCCTCAGGCTCAGCCAGCATGTGTTTGTCTGGAGGAAAACAAGTCTTGGCCCCGCCAAACTGAGAAATCTCCTTTGTGTGGATGCTGCGTGATGTGTTGCCCAGTTACAAATCTGCACCGCAAAATATCCAACAGTACACTATATGCAATTAACTGATTGAACTTTATAAATCTTAATCTGGATAGAGGGTTAGTAAAGAAAATAAAAAGAAAAATGGCCCATTTTAAGGAAAAATGTCTATTGCACATCATTGGAGCTCACTGGTATGGTTATTCATCAACCATCGACTTCCTCCGAGCGTCACCGTCCCTCGGACCCTCGCTCCTCAGTCCACTCCACCAGGTGGTCTTCTGACTCTCTCCATTCGCGTTCTCTCTCTCCATCACTCCCCGATGAAAGACCGCGAAATACTGGCTTCCAGACACACAAGAAAGAACAGCATTTCCTCATTGGCTAACCCCTGCATGCCAAAGCCCCGTTATCTCTGGCTATAACCCAAACATTGCTGCTACAGAGAAACCATTACCTTAACAGTGGAACATTATATAGAAGCCATTACATTATCCTTAACAGTGAAACCTTACAGCTTGTTACACACAGATCAGTCCTCCTAAGTTTCTATGTAGCCACAAAGCAAGTTGTTATGAAGTGGAGCCTAATGTCTGTATTCCAAGAAACTATGCACACGATAGATATATTTAGAATGTAAAATATTGAGTTTGGAGAAAACATAACTGAAGTGATCTTTTTTTTCCGAGTATGTACCACTTGACCCGGTGTGGCATTGGCAACATTTACCACAGATTTTCACAAGAGCTTTTTGATAATGGGAACAAATGTTCCCAGGATTCTAATTTAGCAATATAAATCAATATTTAGTTTAGTGTAACGATGCAGCGCAATAACAGGACCTTCCGGGTCAACGAGCCTGCACCTCCTAATTACAGGGAGAAGGCTGGAGAATGGGATTGAGAGGGATAATAAATTAGCCATGATGGAATGATAGAGAAAACTCAATGAGCTGAATGGCCGAATTCTGCTCCTAAGTCTTATTTATGTATTCATTGAGATCTACCGCCCAACAATCCTAGCCTAATCACCAGACAACTAACAACCCACCAACCGATATATCTTTGGACTGTGGGAGGAAACCAGAACATCTGGAGGAAACCCATGCGGTCACAGGGAGAATGTATGAACTCCTTACAGGCAGCTTCGGGGATTGAACTTTGTCCCCGATGGAGTCATAGAGTCATAGAAAAGTGCAGCACCAAAACAGGCCCTTCAGCCTATCTAGTCCATGCTGAGCCATTTAGACCACCTACTCCCATCGAGCTGCACCAGCCCTCCATACCCCTACCATCACGTGCCCACCCAAACTTCTCTTAAGCTTTGAAGTCGAGCTTGCCTGCACCACTTGCGATTTGGAGTGCGGGAGGAAACCCACGTGGTCACAAAGAGAACGTAAAAACTCCTTAGAGGCAGCAGCGGGTATTGAATCAGGGTCCCTGGTACTATAAGCTACACTACTGTGATGCCCTGGTCTTACACCCCTGTGACCAACCTACAAACCTGTACCCATTTGGAACGTGGGTGTAATATGGATTCTGCTGACAAACAAAGCAGAAAATGCTAGAAATACTTAGAAGGTCAAGCTGCATCTGTAGAGAGAGAATTGGTGGTAACGTTTTAGGTTGTGAATTTTTCATCAGAATTATTTTTTTCCCAGTGGTCTGACCAATCCATAGCAATATAAAAGATTATCCGTTTCTCGTTCTGGAGAAGGTACTGATCTTGGAGGGTCTCTACCTTGTAAATCATATTAAAAGGCCCATTACCTGGGAGAACAGTTATATTTTCCCAAAGCTGTCAGGTGAAATGTGAATGATTGATTATTGCCTGTGGCAATATACACAGAGTGAATCACCAACATAGCGTGGTTAATTGAATAGAGAATTAATAGTAATATTATGCCTCTGGGTACACATATATTGTGGGCCTGTGAATAGACATTGTGCAACTTCTCCACAGATAATGCATGATACGTACTTAATTCTCACTGCATGTTCTATTTGGACAGCCACAGTATGAACAAGTGGATGCAATAAAGCTGGGTTTTAGCCCGGAACACAAGTTCCTTTCACTATACTTCCACCCCAAAGGCATGAGCAGCGAGTTGGTTTCTTGATAAAATAAGAAGTTTGCTTTAAGATCAGAGTGAATGAATGTTCCTTGCTGAGCTGGGGGTGTTGTGGTATTTACAAAGTGAATTTTGACAAAAGCAGGGCAATTGTAATCCGTTGCCATCTCTCCGGGTGGATTTTTACAATGGGCTTACTCAATTGAAATTTACCTGAGGCTTTGCGGAGCTCAAGAATGTCCAAGTGGGGGTTTAATTTCGTAAGACTCTTGCTGGTAGAGTTAGTGGTTGTTGTGGTTACATGGATCCCATCTCAGAGCTCTATAACTAGCAATGAATCTGGAGTATGTCCTGTCACTTTCCCACTTCCACACCTTGACATCTGGAATTTTTAACGTACGTTCATCTATGATTGCTGGAAATGTGGTGGAAATCTATTGGGAACCTGAAACTTGAGGAAGATTATGTTTGCTTCTGCTCTGGAATGCTGCATCAGCGATTCTGAAGATGAATCCTAAAGCACAGCGAGGAAGGCTATCAAAACTCGCAGCAGGATCTGGACCAGCTTGAAAAATGGCAGATGCAATTCAATGCATACAAGTGCGAGGCATTGCACTTTGGGAGGACAAACCAGGGCAGCACTTACACAGTGACTGGTAGGGCACTGAGGAGTGTGGTTGAACAGGGTGACCTGGAAATATAGATCCATAACTCCTTGAAGCTGTTGCCACAGGTAGAGAGGTCATAGAAACGTAGAAACGTAGAAAACCTACAGCACAATACAGCAAACACGAGGAAATCTGCAGATGCTGGAATTTCAAGCAACACACATAAAAAGTTGCTGGTGAACGCAGCAGGCCAGGCAGCATCTCTAGGAAGAGCTACAGTTGACGTTTCGGGCTGAGACTCTTCGTTAGTCCTGACTGCAAACTTTGCAGCAAAGTCATCAATTCCATCGTCTAAATCATTGACATATAACGTAAAACGAATTGGACCGGACACAGGTCCGTGTGGAGCACCAGTAATCACGAGCAGCCAACCAGAAAAGGATCCTGTTATTCCCACTCTTTGCCACCTGCCAATCAGCCACTGCTTTATTAATGGTAGCATATTGATGTAGTCATAAGGAAGGTAAGTCAGCGGCTATGCTTTATTAGGAGTTTGAAGCGATTTGGCATGTCAACAAATACACTCAAAAACTTCTATAGTTGTACTGTGGAGAGCATTCTGACAGGCTGCATCACTGTCTGGTATGGAGGGGCTACTGCACAGGACCGAAAGAAGCTGCAGAAGGTTATAAATCTAGTCAGCTCCATCTTGGGTACTCGCTTACAAAGTACCTAGGACATATTTAGGTAGCGGTGTCTCAGAAAGGCAGTGTCCCTTATTAAGGACCTCCAGCACCCAGGGCATGCCCTTTTCTCACTGTTAACATCAGGTAGGAGGTACAGAAGCCTGAAGGCACACACTCAGTGATTCAGGAACAGCTTCTTCCCCTCTGCCAACTGATTCCTAAATGCACTTTGAAGCTTTGGACACTGCCTCACTTTTTTAAATATATAGTATTTCTGTTTTTGCACAGTTTTCAATAATCTATTCAATATACGTAATTGATTTACTTGTTTATGTATTGTTTTATTTTATTTATTATTATTTTTTCTCTCTCTGCTAGATTATGTATTGCATTGAACTGCTGCTGCTAAGTTAACAAATTTCACGTCACATGCTGACGATAATAAACCTGATTCTGATTCTGATACCATGGTCTTGCAGCTTGTTAAGCAGCCTCATGAGTGGCATTTTGAGAAAGGCCTTCTGAAAATCCAAGTACGCAAAATCAACTGATTCTCCTTTTTCTATCCTGCTTGTTATTTCTTCAAAGAATTCCAACATATTTGCCAGGCAACATTTCCCTTGAGAAAACCATGCTAAATATTGCATATTTTATCATGTGCCTCCAAGTATCCAGAGGCCTCATCCTTAATAATCGATCTAATATCTTTCCAATCACTGAGGTTACACTAAGTGACCTATAATATCTTTTCTTTTGCCTCTCTCCCTTCTTGAAAAGTAGAGTGACATCTGCATTTTTCTAGTCTTTAGGAACCATTCCAGAATCTAGTGATTCTTGGAAGATCATTAATAATGCCTCCACTATCTCTTCAGCCTCCTCTTTCAGAACTCTGGGGTGTACACCATCTGGTCCAGGTGACTTATTTACCTTCAGACCTTTAAGTTTCCTAAGAACCTCCTCTAGTTTGGTAACCTCACACATGTCATGACTGCTGACACCTGGAACTTCCACCAAGCTGCTAAGTGTCTTCCACAGTGATGATCGATGCAAAGTATTTATTTATTTCATCTGTCATTTCTCCCATTACTAGCTTTCCAGCATCATTTTCTCATGGTTTGATATCCACTCTCACTTCTTTTTTTAACATTACATATCTGAAGAAACCTTTGGTATCTTCTTTAACATCTTTACCTTCTTGATGACTTTTTAGTTGCCTTCTGTTGGTTTTTAGAAGCTTTCTATTCCTCTAACTTTCCACTAATTTTTGCTCTATTTTATGCCCTTTCTTTGGCTTTTATGTTGGCTTTGACTTCTCTTGTTAACCATGGTTGTGTCATTTTTCCTTTACAATACTTCTTCCTCTTTGGGATGTATATATCCTGTGCCTTCTGAATTGCTTCCAGAAATTCCAGCCATTGCTGCTCTGTCTTCATCCCAATCAATTCTGGCCAACTCCTCTCTCAGGCTGGGGTGATACTCTGCGTCCGGTGGTGAGGCGACACTTCACCTGTGAGTCGGCTGGGGTGATATACTGTGTCCGGTGCTCCCGATATGGCCTACTATATATTGGCAAGACCCGACGCAGACTGGGAGATTGTTTTGCTGAACACCTATGCTCTGTCCGCCAGAGAAAGCAGGATCTCCCAGTGGCCACATATTTTAATTCCACATCCCATTCCCATTCTGATATGTCTATCCACGGCCTCCTCTACTGTAAAGATGAAGCCACACTCAGGTTGGAGGAACAACACCTTATATTCCGTCTGGGTAACTTCCAACCTGATGGCATGAACATTGACTTCTCTAACTTCTGCTAATGCCCCACCTCCCCCTCGTACCCCATCCGTTATTTATTTTTATACACACATTCTTTCTCTCTCTCTCCTTTTTCTCCCTCTGTCCCTCTGACTATACCCCTTGCCCATCCTCTGGGTTCCCCCCCCCTTTTCTTTCTCCCCGGGCCTCCTGTCCTATGACCCTCTCATATCCCTTTTGCCAATCACCTGTCCAGCTCTTGGCTCCATCCCTCCCCCTCCTGTCTTCTCCTATCATTTTGGATCTCCCCCTCCCACTCCCACTTTCAAATCTCTTACTAGCTCTTCCTTCAGTTAGTCCTGACGAAGGGTCTCGGCCTGAAACGTCGACTGTACCTCTTCCCAGAGATGCTGCCTGGCCTGCTGCGTTCACCAGCAACTTTGATGTGTGTTGCTCAGGCCTCTGTAATTCTGTTTACTCCACTGTCATACTGATACATCGGACTTTAGCTTCCCCTTCTCAAATTTCAGGGTGAATTCAATCATATTATGATCACTTGACCCTAATGATTCTTTGACCTTAAGCTCTCTAATCAATTCTGGTTCATTGCACAACACCCAATCCTGAATAACTGATCTCCTAGTTGGCTCAACCACGAGCTGCTCAGAAACGTAATCTCAGAGGCATTCTAGAAATCCCCTCTCCTGGAAACCAGCACCAACCTGATTTTCCCAATCTACCTTGCGGGAAGGTTTGCTAGTACTGCTCCAGGGGGTTTAAACTAGATTTGCAGGGGGAGGGGGACCAGAGTGTTAGAGCAGATAGTGAGGTGGAGGAGGATAAAGGTCATGAGAGAACTGCAAGTATAGAACACAGAGTAAAGCCAGATCTAACATATAAAGAGGCTTTGAGGAAAGGGAAGCAGAATAAACGGTGTAAAGACAGTACGGTAGAAGGGCTAAAGTGCGTGTACTTCAATGCAAGAAGCATCAGGAACAAAGGTGATGAACTGAGAGCCTGGATACATACATGGAATTATGATGTAGTGGCCATTACAGAGACTTGGCTGGCACCAGGGCAGGAATGGATTCTCAATATTCCTGAATTTCAGTGCTTTAAAAGGGATAGAGAGGGTGGAAAAAGGGGAGGAGGGGTGGCATTACTGGTCAGGGATACTATTACAGCTACAGAAAAGGTGGGAAATGTAGCAGGATCCTCTTTTGAGTCAGTATGGGTAGAAGTCAGGAACAGGAAAGGAGCAGTTACTCTATTGGGGGTATTCTATAGACCCCCTGGTCACAACAGAGATACCGAGGAGCAGATTGGGAGGCAGATTTTAGAGAGGTGCAAAAATAACAGTGTTGTTATCATGGGTGACTTTAACTTCCCTAATATTGATAAGCACCTAATTAGTTCCAATGGTTTAGATGGGGCAGAGTTTGATAAGTGTGTCCAGGACGGATTCCTGTCGCAGTATGTTGACAGGCCGACTAGGGGGAATGCCACAATAGATTTAGTACTAGATAACGAACAGGATCAGGTCACAGATCTCTCAGTGGGTGAGCACCTGGGGGACAGTGCACTGCTCCCTGGCCTTTAGCATTATCATGGAAAAGGATAGAATCAGAGAGGACAGGAAAATTTTTAACTGGGGAATGGCAAATTATGAGGCTATAAGACTAGAACTTGTGGGTGTGAATTGGGATGATGTTTTTGCAGAGAAAGGTACTATGGACATGTGGTCGATGTTTAGGGATCTCTTGCAGGATGTTAGGGATAAATTGGTCCCAGTGAGGAAGATAAAGAATAGTAGGGTGAAGGAACCATGTGTGACAAGTGAGGTGGAGAATCTAGTCAGGTGGAAGAAGGTATACATGAGGTTTAGGAAGCAAGGATCAGATGGGTCTATTGAGGAATATAGGGAAGCAAGAAAGAAGCTTAAGGGGCTGAGAAGAGCAAGAAGGGGGCATGAGAAGGCCTTGGCGAGTAGGGTAGAGGAAAATCCCAAGGCATTCTTCAACTATGTGAAGAACAAAAGGATGACAGGAGTGAAGATAGGACCGATTAGAGATAAAGATGGGAAGATGTGCCTGGAGGCTGTGGAAGTGAGTGAGGTCCTCAAAGAATACTTCTCTTTGGTATTCACCAATGAGAGGGAACTTGATGACGATGAGGACAATATGAGTGAGGTTGATGTTCTGGAGCATGTTGATATTAAGCGAGAGTAAGTGTTGGAGTTGTTAAAATACATTAGGACAGATAAGTCCCCGGGGCCTGATGGAATATTCCCCAGGCTGCTCCATGAGGCGATGGAAGAGATTGCTGAGCCCCTGGCTAGGGTCTTTATGTCCTCGTTGTCCACAGGAATGGTACCGGAGGATTGGAGGGAGGGGAATGTTGTCCCTTTGTTCAAAAAAGTTAGTAGGGATAGTCGGGGTAATTATAGACCAGTGAGCCTTACTTCTGTGGTGGGAAAGCAGTTGGAAAAGATTCTTAGAGATAGGATCTATGGGCATTTAGAGAATCATGGTCTGATCAGGGACAGTCAGCATGGCTTTGTGAAGGGCAGATCGTGTCTAACAAGCCTGATAGAGTTCTTTGAGGAGGTGACCAGGCCTATAGATGAGGGTAGTGCGGTGGATGTGATCTACATGGATTTTAGTAAGGCAATTGACAAGGTTCTACATGGTAGGCTTATTCAGAAAGTTAGAAGGCATGGGATCCAGGGAAATTTGGCCAAGTGGATTCAGAATTGGCTTGCCTTCAGAAAGCAGAGAGTCGTGGTGGAGGAAGTACATTCGGATTGGAGGGTTGTGACTAGTTGTGTCCCACAAGGATCGGTTCTGGGACCTCTACTTTTCGTGATTTTTATTAACGACCTGGATGTGGGGGTAGAAGGTGGGTTGGCAAGTTTGCAGACGACACAAAGGTTGGTGGTGTTGTGGATAGTGTAGAGGATTGTTGAGGATTGCAGAGAGACGTTGATAAGATGCAGAAGTGGGCTGAGAAGTGGCAGATGGAGTTCAACCCGGAGAAGTGTGAGGTGGTACACTTTGGAAGGACAAACTCCAAGGCAGAGTACAAAGTAAATGGCAGGATACTAGGAAGTGCGGAGGAGCAGAGGGTTCTGGGGGTACATGTCCACAGATCCCTGAAAGTTGCCTCACAGGTAGATAGGGTAGTTAAGAAAGCTTATGTGGTGTTAGCTTTCATAAGTCGAGGGATAGAGTTTAAGAGTTGCGAGGTAATGATACAGCTCTATAAAACTCTGGTTAGGCCACACTTGGAGGACTGTGTCCAGTTCTGGTCACCTCACTATAGGAAGGATGTGGAAGCATTGGAAAAGGTACAGTGGAGATTTATCAGGATGCTGCCTGGTTTAGAGAGTATGCATTATGATCAGAGATTAAGGGAGCTAGGGCTTTACTCTCTAGAGAGAAGGAGGATGAGAGGAGACATGATAGAGGTATACAAGATATTAAGAGGAATAGATGGAGTGGATAGCCAGCGCCTCTTCCCCAGGGCACCACTGCTCAATACAAGAGGACATGGCTTTAAGGTAAGGGGTGGGAAGTTCAAGGGGGATATTAGAGGAAACTTTTTTATTCAGAGAATGGTTGGTGTTAAACAGGAAATTAGAAATGCGTGCAATAAAGAAACAGCAGTTATAATGGGTGACTTCAATCTACATATAGATTGGGTGAACCAAATTGGTAAGGGTGCTGAGGAAGAGGATTTCTTGGAATGTATGTGGGATGGTTTTTTGAACCAACATGTCGAGGAACCAACTAGAGAGCAGGCTATTCTGGACTGGGTTTTGAGCAATGAGGAAGAGTTAATTAGCAATCTTATCGTGAGAGGCCCCTTGGGTAAGAGTGACCATAATATGGTGGAATTCTTCATTAAGATGGAGAGTGACATAGTTAATTCAGAAACAAAGGTTCTGAACTTAAAGAAGGGTAACTTTGAAGGTATGAGACGTGAATTAGCTAAGATAGACTGGCAAATGACACTTAAAGGGTTGACGGTGGATATGACGGTTGAGGGTTTTGGTCTCCTAATCTGAGGAAAGACATCCTTGCCATAGAGGGAGTACAAAGAAGGTTCACCAGATTGATTCCTGGGATGGCAGGACTTTCATTTGAAGAAAGACTGGATCGAGTAGGCTTATACTCGTTGGAATTTAGAAGATTGAGGGGGGATCTTATTGAAACATATAAAATCCTGAAGGGATTGGACAGGCTAGATGCAGGAAGATTGTTCCCGATGTTGGGGAAGTCCAGAACGAGGGATCGCAGTTTGAGGATAAAGGGGAAGCCTTTTAGGACTGAGATTAGGAAAAACTTCTTCACACAGAGAGTGGTGAATCTGTGGAATTCTCTGCCACAGGAAGCAGTTGAGGCCAGTTCATTGGCTATATTTAAGAGGGAGTTAGATATGGCCCTTGTGGTTGAAGGGATCAGGGGGTATGGAGGGAAGGCTGGTACAGGGTTCTGAGTTGGATGATCAGCCATGTGCAGGCTCGAAGGGCCGAATGGCCTACTCCTGCACCTATTTTCTATGTTTCTATGTTTCTATGCTGCGTGGAATGCATTGCCTGAGTTAGTGGTGGAGGCAGATACACTAGTGAAGTTTACGAGACTACTAGACAGGTATATGGAGGAACCTAAGGTGGGGGCTTATATGGGAGGCAGGGTTTGAGGGTCGGCACAACATTGTGGGCCAAAGTACCTGTACTGTGCTGTACTGTTCTATGTTCTATGTTCTACCTGCATGTTGAAATCCCCCTTGACTATTATAACATTGCCCTTCTGACATGCAGTTTCTATCTCCCATTGTAATTAGTAGACCATATCCTTACTACGGTTTGGGGGTCTGTACACAACTCCTATTTTTTCACTCTTGCAGTTTTTAGCTCTATCCACACCTTCTGACCCTATGTGACGTTTTTCTAAATATTTGATTTTTTTTTTACCAACAGAGCAACTTCCTGCCTGTCCTTTTGATACAATGTGTATCCTTGGACACTAAACTCACAGCTATAATCTTCTTTCAGCTATAATTCAGTGATTCCTACAACATCACACATACCAGTCTGCAACTGTACTGCAAGTTTATCTACCTATTCTGTATACTGACCACTTTCAATTACAATGCTTTCAGTCCTGTATTCACCCTTTTCGATTTTCTCCGTCTTTTATGTGGTAACTCATCCTGGTGACAGCAATTTTGCCCTATCAACAGCCTCTCCTCACTACATTGCTTCTGTTTGTAAACCAGCTACCTAATTTTCAGCACTATCATTCACCTTTCCTACAGTAGTTCTTGCTTTGAAATATATGCGGCTCAGGACACTAGGCACACCCTGCTCAACCTTTTGATTCCTAACTTTGTCTGAGGTCTTACCAACATTTGCCTCCACAACCTCTCCACTAACTGTTCTGGCACTCTGGTTCCCATCACCCACTAACTAAATAAATAATAAATTAATTGCAATCATGAAAAGCTAGCGGTGACTTTCACTTCAGTAAACCCATTCAAATAACAGGAATGGCTGTATTCCTCTCAGTAACATTCAGTTGTTTAAAAATATATATTTTCAGGTTGTTATATTTACACTTTTGTTCCATTCTCCCTTCTCTCTAAACTTTTATTTCCAATTCCGTGTCTTATGATGTTGTTGCTGATATATTGGTATAACCTTGTTATAGATACGGTATGTCACCAAATGTGTACCGTGAAGAGCATTCTAAGTTATTGCAACAGTGTCTGGTATGGAGGCACTATTACACAGCGTTCAAAAAAGCCTCAGCGGGTTCTAAACTCCCCATCATTGTGGACATTTTCAAAAGGTAATGACTCAAGAAGGTGCCATCCTTCATTAAGAAGGACACCCCCCCCCACCCCACTACCCAGAACATGCTCTTTTCTCATTCCTGCCATCAGTAAGTGGTTACAGGATACACACACTCAACGTGCTAGCAACAGCTTCTTCCCGTTCGCCATCAGAGCTTGGAATGGACAATGAACACATGGACACGACCTCATTATCTTTGCCCTCTTTATGCACTATTTACTTAATTTAGTAAATTCAAAAATATAAATTTGTTATTGTAATATAGTGTAGTGGTTAGCAGAACACTTTACAAGTACCAGCGATACGTGGTACTGTACCTGGGTTCAACTCCCGCCACTGTCTATAAGGAATTTATACTGTACATTTTCCCTGTGACTGTGTGGGTTTCCTCTGGGTGCTCCGGTTTCCTCCCACAGTCCGTTAGTCTTGCGAGACCATGGATCTACGCCTGGAAAGTCTTCACTCTCCAGGGCGCAGGCCTGGGCAAGGTTGTATGGAAGACCGGCAGCTGCCCATGCTGCAAGTCTCCCCTCTCCACGACACCAATGTTGTCCAAGGGAAGGGCATTAGGACCCATACAGCTTCCCACAGTCCAAAGACATACCATTTGGTGGGTTAAATGTTCATTGTAAATTGCCCTGTGATTAGGCTGGGTAGCATCGTTCAAGGAGCCTGAAAGATGTATTCCGCACCATATCTCAAGAAATAAATAAGTTCTGTGTTTCACTCTACTGCTGCCAGAAACAAAAAAAAAATTCATGACATATGTCAGAGATAATAAACCCGATTTCTTTGATTTAATGTCTTTTGCTCATTTTTTCCTGGCTCCAGCTCTGCATGTGCAGGTATCGAGTACACCGGGCTTTTTGGTCTCTGGCACTCAGTCCCTGGATAACGGGAAGACAGATGACTGACCAAATATCCACTTATTTATTATTCACTTACAGGATGTGGACATCGTGGACAAGTTCAGTATTTATTGCATATTCCCAACTGCTCTTGAGAAAGCCGTGGCCAGCCCGGCTTCTTGTCAATGAGTGGCTTGTTAGGTCATCTCCGAGGCAGCTATGAATCAATTACTGTCTGTTTGGAGTCGTCAAACCAGGGAAGTGTGGTAACTTTTCTTCCCCTAAGGAGATCAATAAACCAGATGGGCTCTATGGTAAAACCCTACTCATTCTAAAGGTTCATGCCAGATTTATTTCAAAAACTGAATTTGAATCTCTCACCTGCCAAGAGTTCATGTCCCGCCATGTCACCAGATCACTAAATGCTGGAGGAACTCAGCAGGCCAGGCTGCATAAGCCAGCATTTTGTGTGTATTACTTTGATTTCCAGCATCTACAGATTTTCTCCTTTTTGTCGTCAGATCACTAGTTAGGTCTCCTGAATAACCAGTGACAAAACAAAGGTCTATTATAAACAAAATGCCGGAGGACAGGCAGCATCTATGGATAAGAGGCAATAGTTTGTTGCTGTTTCAGGCCGAGACCCTTCATCAGGACTGGAAAGGGAGAGTAGAAGTCAGATTAAGAAGGTGGGGGTAGTGGAGAAAGAAGTATAAAGTGGCAGGTGATAGATGAAACCGGGAGAGGGGGAGGGGGTGAAGTAAAGAGCTGGGAGGTTGATTGGTGAAAGAGATGAAGGGCTAGAAGAGGGAATCTGATTGGAGAGAAGAGAAGACAATGGAAGAAAGGGAAGGCAGAGGAGCACCAGAGGGAGATGATGGCCAAGTAAGGAGGTAAGCTGAGAGAGAGAAATGGGAATAGGAAATGGTGAAGGAAATGAGGGGGGCAATTACCAGAAGTTTGAGAAATCGATGTTCATGCCCATAGGTTAGAGGCTATCCAGACAGAATATGAGGTGTAGTTCTTCTAACCTGGGACATGGACTGACAGGTCGGAATGGGGAATAGCAAGTAGCATTGCAATGCGTCGCCAGCTGGAAGTCCTGCTTTTCCTGTTCTAACCTGCAACAGGACATCAATCTGACTCACTATGATTTTGATTTTGCCAGGGAGAGAGAGAACCTGTGGTTTGTTGAATGTCGGATGAAATGCGAAGCCTTTGGAGTAACTTTGGTCTGTACCTTTGCTATTACTTAGCACACGCTTGCTCGGTGACGGTACCAATGCACCTTTTTTTTGCTAGTGGGTGGGGAGGATCATTGCTCGCTACCCTTATGCACGGGGGGGGGAACTGGGTGGGGGGGTGACTTTGGGGTTCTCATGTTTAACTGTCATTCATTCTTTGGAGCACTTCTCTGCTTTCGTGGATGTTTGCGAAGAAAAAGCATTTCAGGATTTACATTGTATACATTTCTCTGATATTAAATTCGACCTTTAAGCCTTTGAAAAGCGTAAGGTTGTAAATAACAGAAATAAAATGGTGGAGGAACTCGGCAGGTCAGAGAGCAGTAATGGAGGGAAATAAACAGTTGACATTTCAGGCCTTTCATTGGGATGTCTTCCTTGAGCAACACAGACAAAATGTCGGAGGAACTCAGCAAGTCAGGCAGCATCTACGGAAATGAATAAACAGCTGATATTTCGAGCCAAGACCCTTTGTCCAGACTGGAAAGGAAGGGAGAAGACACCATAATAAGAAATTGGGGACATGGGAAGGAGGCTGGCTGCAAGGTGAAAGGTGAAGCCAGGTGGGTGGCAAAGGTGAAGGGCTGGTAAAGAAGGAGACGGACCATAGGAGAAAGGGAAGGAGGAAAGGATCCAGGGGAAAGTGATATTTGACAAACCTGTGTTAGAAAACAACCAATGAGGAATGATCAACACCTGGACTGTGCACACTAGCTGTCTGGCAAAAAAAAGCAAAAAGCATATCTCTGAAGACATAATATCTGCTAATATCTCATATTTTTTTATAAACCTACTGACTCTCACAGCTAACTTGACATTACTTCTTCCCACCCTGTCACTTATAAAAGTGCTATTCTCTTTTCTCAGATCCTCCAACTCTATGGCATCTGTTCTCAGGAGGAGGTTTTCCATTCCAGAACATCGAAGATACCCCCTTTTCCTCTAATATCGAAGTTGCCCTCACCCATATCTTCTCCGTTTCCTGGACATCCACCCTTGCCCCCATAACAGGGATAGAGTTCCCTTATCCTTACCTACTACCCAACAAGCCTCCACAACCCAGCACGTTATTTTTCATAACATTTGGCATTTCCAACAGGATCCTGCCACTAAACATATCTTTCTCTCTTCATACACTCTGCTTTCCAAAGGGATCGCTCTCAACATGAATCCCTTGTCCACTCGTCCCACCCCACTGATCTCCCTCCTGACACTCATAGGAGCAGAATTAGGCCATTCGGCCCATTGTGTTTGCTCTGTCATTCCATCATGGCAGCTATATTATCCTTCTCAACCTCATTGTCCTGCCTTCTCTCCATAACTTTGGGAACTTTTACTAATCAAGAACCTATTAAATTCCACTTTAAGTATATCCAATAACTTGGCCTCCACTACCACCAGCGATAATACATTCCACAAATTCACCGCCCCCAGGCTAAAGAAATTCCTCCTCATCTCCATTTTAAAGGGATGGTCTTGTATTTCTGAGCCCGTGCCCCAAGGTCCTAGACTCTCCCACTATTGGAAACATCACTTACACATCCACCCTATCTTGGCCATTCAATATTCAGTAGGTTTAAGTTTGAAGTGGAAGTAGAGCAGATTTGAAAAAGAGATGATATTTTATGATGTCCATCTCAAGATATGACTTTAGATACACGGATAAATCAGCCACTAGTGTTGGTTCAGTGTTGACCATCCTTAGGTTTATGCTGCTACTTCCTTTGGAGTTTGTGGAGATTTGGCATGACACCTAAATCTTTGACAAACTTCTACAGATATGTAGTGGAGAGTATATTGACTGGCTGCATCACAGCCAGTTATGGAAACACCAATATCCTTGAATGAAAAAGCCTCAAGAAGTAGGGGATATGGCCCAGTCAATCATGTGTAGATGTGCTCCCCACCACTGAGCATATCTATGTGAAACACTGTCGAAAGAAAGGAACCTCGCCACCAGCTAGGTCATACTCGCTTCTTGCTGCTGCCACCAGGAAGAAGGTATAGCCTCAGGGCTCACACCACCAGATTCGGAATCCATGCTGTGTACATACATCTATTGCTGCTTCTGGACACATCTTCAGTGATGTTCCTGGAATCATCAGGTGTTTCGGGTCTTTCAACATCATACGACCTCCTCCAGGTGACCCAGCCGGGGCTGATCAGACCCCAGCTTGTGTCCAGATGGCTAGCTACTTATGACTCCATGGCTCCCCTCTTTTGAGCCAGAGCCATCTTGAGGCCCTCTCTGCCGCATCGGTGGTACTGCGGATGGCTTTCCTCTTCCTCTCTCTCTCGATGCCCAAAATGCTGAAGGCTCTAACTAAAGAATGGGCTATAAATCCCCTATAACCAGCCTCCACTGGGAGAAACCTCGCTCTCCATCCAGCCTGCTGACAGTTACTGACCAGTCCTGCGTACTTGGAGAGCTTCCTTTCAAAGGCCTCTTCCAAGCGATCTTCCCCTGGGACTGTCAGCTCCAGCAGCACCACTTGCTTAGTAGACTCAGACACTAGGACAATGTCTGGTCGCAGGGTGGTGGCTGCGATATGGTTGGGGAACTTCAGCTGCCCTTCGAGGTCCACCAACAGCTGCCAGTCCCTTGCAGAGGTCAGGATGCCTGCAGATGTTCTTTTGGCAGGTATTGGCTGCTCCCCAGCTCTGACAAAGGCAATGGTTTGCTTGGAGGGTCAGGACGGCTTCGTCCAGGCAACTACCTGCAATACTACCCTGCAACCATCAGGGTCTTGTACCAAAGGGAATTCCTTCACTCATCTTTATCTGCCCCATCATCAAAATGTTCCCACAACCGATTGGCTCACTCTCAAGGACTCTCCATTTCATATTCTCGATGTTTATTGCTTATTTATTTATTTATTATTATTATTATTTCTTTTTGTACATGCAGTTTGTTGTCTTATGCACACTGGTTGAGTGCCATAGCTGGTGTGGTCTTTCACTGGTTCTTTTGTTCTAGAGATTCATTGCACATGCATGGAAGAAAATAAGTCTCATTTTTGTATAGACCATAAGACCATAAGATCTAGGAGCAGAATTAGGCCATTTGGCTCATCAAGTCTGCTCTACCATTCAATCGTGGCTGTTTTTTTAAAAAAAAATTGTCCATTAATATACTTTGATAATAAATTTACTTTGAACTTTACTTAAGTGAACAACTGCAGCAAAGTGCCTAGTGGTGCTACAAGAATGAACACGCCTGATGATAGATTGAAGTGATGACTGACACAAATAGAAAACATATGTGATATTTAATGATTAAACATTAATTAAGGGTTAAATGTTGGCTAGATGAGACTAACTGATCTTTGATTATATGTTTTCAGCCGTCGCTTATTTTTTGTTTTATAAACACTTTTATCTCTCTAATTATGCAATGCCAAGTTGTGAATCATGTATAAAGACGTCATATCATTTACTCATGAAAACATTTTGTTGTTAAAACATGAAAGCAAGATGCTTGCATAAAAAACATGACATGACAATATGATAACATGGTATATATTTCTCTGTCAAAACAAGGACCAAAGGGTTTAATATGCTGGGATTATGTCACTGTACACTAGGCTGTCGCTGCCCCTTACACTGGTAAAGGCAGTAAAATGCTTTTGCCGTGTGTGCATCAAACAGGCCCTGGAGCCTTTCTTTCTGCTTTTGGATAAGCCAGTCTGGAGTGCAAGGCCATGTCTGCATCAAGTTGACCTCAAGTGCAGCACCGGCAAAGTGCTGGGTGAGGTTAATAGGGACAACATCTTGCTGAGCAGGTCTCAAGCCCTCCGTTCTCGATATCTAGGTAAGGGCCACCGATTTTAGAATTGCATTTTATCTAAGTTGCTGAAATAACTACAAGCAGATTTACTGAAATTTGAGATGTTCTTAAACAGAATGGAAAGTGGATGAACTCAAAGGATTCTTGACAGGAAATTGGCATGCTGCTGTCTGTCATGTGCCAAACGTTCAATCCAGTGATGTCAATTCTATTTAAACTCATACTTACATTCTTTGCACTTAATGCAACAATGATTTCATTATTTATGAAAAACTTTTGCGTTTCAGGTGACAAAGGCAGATTTTATAAACATAATGAGCCATGTTCGTGAAGCTGCTTGATTTTTCTTAAATTTAAGGTACTTTCTCACAGGCAACACACACAGAATGCTGGAGGAACTCAGCAGGTCAGGAGGCATCTATGGAAAAGAGCAAGCAGTTGACGTTTTGGGCCAAGTCCCTTCTTTGGAACACATGGTAGTTGAACAGTCACTTTGCAGTGCCAGCAGTTACCATTGGGGTTCGATCGGGGATGAATCTCAGGGCTGTATATGCTAACATTTTTGTTCTTTGATAATAAAAGTTACTTTGAACTTTGATTCCCACTGTTGTCTGTAAGAAGCTTGTATATCCTTCCCATGAACACACTGGTTTCCCTCAGGTTGTCCAGTGTCCTTCCTCATTCCAAAGTCACATGGGTTAGGGTTAGTAAAATGTAGGCATGCTATTCTGGCACCGAAAGTGTGGCTACTCTTGCAGGCAGCCCTCAGCACAAACTTTGCTGATTTGATTTAACTGAAATGACGCACCTCAGACCCGAGGAAATCTGCAGATGCTGGAAATTCAAGCAGCACACTTGTCGGCCTGAAACGTCGACTGTAAAGGGTCCCGGCTCGAAATGTCGACTGTATCTCTTCCTATAGATGCTGCTAGGCCTGCTGCGTTCACCAGCATTTTTTGTGTGTGACACACCTCACTCTGTTTTGCTGTTTTGATGCACACGTGGTAAATAGACCAAATCTTTTTAATTACATATCTAAAGGTTGTTAAAATTGTAGTTAAAATACACTATTAAACGGCTTAACCTGTAAAAAAGTGGCAGATGGAGTTCAACGCGGAGAAGTGTGAGGTGGTACACTTTGGAAGGACAAACTCCAAGGCAGAGTACAAAGTAAATGGCAGGATACTTGGTAGTGTGGAGGAGCAGAGGGATCTTGGGGTACATGTCTACAAATCCCTGAAAGTTGCCTCACAGGTGGATAGGGTAGTTAAGAAAGCTTATGGGGTGTTAGCTTTCATAAGTCGAGGGATAGAGTTTAAGAGTCGCGATGTAATGATGCAGCTCTATAGAACTCTGATTAGGCCACAATTGGAGTACTGTGTCTAGTTCTGGTCGTCTCACTATAGGAGGGATGTGGAAGCGTTGGAAAGGGTACAGAGGAGATTTACCAGGATGCTGCCTGGTTTAGACAGTGTGCATTATGATCAGAGATTAAGGGAGCTAGGGCTTCTCTCTTTGGAGAGAAGGAGGATGAGAGGAGACATGATAGAGGTGTACAAGATAATAATAGGAATAGATAGAGTGGATAGCCAGCACCTCTTCCCCAGGGCACCACTGCTCAATACAAGAAGACATGGCTTTAAGGTAAGGGGTGGGAAGTTCAAGGGGGATATTAGAGGAAGGTTTTTCACTCAGAGAGTGGTTGGTGTGTGGAATGCACTGCCTGAGTCAGTGGTGGAGGCAGATACACTAGTGAAGCTTAAGAGACTACTAGACAGGTATATGGAGGAATTTAAGGTGGGGGCTTATATGGGAGGCAGGGTTTGAGGGTCGGCACAACATTGTGGACCGAAGGGCCTGTACTGTGTTGTACTTTTCTATGTTCTATGTTCTATGTAAACAGGGCTTACTCTTGGAGGTTCCAAGGCAAATCCTGAAGTAGACAAATGATGGACAGAGATTTTGCTCCAAGAAGTAGTTTGACTCCTGCTGACATTTCTGTAGTTTGCCAACTCACAGAATTAATATCAGGACTGAAGGGCTAAGAAATTATGGTAAAGTTATAGAGAATCTTGACTGGAACAGGCTTGGCAAATTCTAGAAAACTGTGCAGTTCTGGCATCCATGACACATAAAGATTGGAGACGTGTAAAGGATTTAAGTGGATATCAGAACTCAAGTCATAACAATCAGTCAGACCTAATAGGATTGGGTTTTGGCCTGAAACAACAACTATACTCTTTTCCTAGATGCTGCTTGGCCTGCTGAGTTCCTCCAGCATTTTGTGTGTGTTGCTAGCATTGGAATATTCTTTGCCAGCAAATGCAAGACGGAATTGAAGTGAATTTTAAGAGGATTGATATCAGGAAGATGTGTTAAGAAAATATTGAATAGTTACGAATAAATTGATGTAGTTGTGGTATACACGGACTTTAGCAAGGCTTTCGGCGAGGTCCCGCATGGTAGGCACATAGGATCTGAGGTGTGTTGGCAGATTGGATAGATGATAGAAGACAGAAGATACACGTAGAGGTTTACTCTTCTGACTGGATGTCTGTAACCAATGATACCCCACAGAGTTCGGTGCCATGACGATTGTTTATCATATAAGTTAAGAACATGAATGAGAGTGTTGGTGGTCTGATTAATAAACTTATGTATGACACAAATTGGTGGAGTAGTAGGTAACAAAGAAGGTTGTCTAATGTTACAGAAGAACAGAAATCACCTGGGAAGTTGGACAGAACAGTGACAGATGAAATTTAATCCAGACAACTGTGAGATAATGCATTTTCGCATGTTAAATTCTGGCAGGACCAATACAGCAAATGGCATAGACTTTGGGAGCGGTGATATACTGAGCAAACTTGGGGTGCAAGTTCATAGCTCCCTGAAACTGGCGACAGAGGTGGACAGGGCAGTGAAGAAGGCACTTAGCCAATATAAGAGTTGGGATGTCATATTGTACAGTAACTGTATGAATTGGTTGTCAGGCTGCCATTGAATCCAGATGCTAATGCTACTATGGAAGTGTGCAGAAGAGATTCATCAGGATGTGGCCTTCAATAGAAGGGTTTAGATCAAAGAGATTGCATAGGCTGGGTTTGTTCTCACTGGAGTTACAGGAGGCTGATTCAGAAGTTGAAAGTACATTTATTATCGAAGTATGTATGCAGTATACAACACTGAGATTCGTCTTTTTGCGGGCAGCCATGAAACAAAGAAACACCATGGAACCCCTTCAAAGAAAACATCAAACACGCAATGTGCAAAAAAAAAGAACAAGTTGCACAAATGACAAAAATTGAGTGAAAAATATAAAACATCAAACACATTCCATCCCGATCAAAATCGCTCAAGGAATAAACCCGAAACCAGAAACACATCATAACATGAACTACAGAGTCCAGTCTGCAAACCGTATCAATGAAACCTTGCTCCAGACCCAAAACTCTGAGAGAGATCAGTCAAATGCATGCGGACAGGAATGAACACCCGTTGGTCTTGTCCTCGTTGATCTTCTTCTAGCCTGACACTTTAATCTGATGGGATTGGTGAAGACTGGAGTTGGTCGTGAGCTCACACCCTGTCTCCAGGCTCTTTGGCCTCCAGGCCGCACACACTGCTTGAAGCCTCACCGAACTCCTTTGGAAACAGCAAAGCATCAAATCACAATTTTGTAAACTGTTTTGTAAACTGTCTGAAGGACGTCACGGGTGCCATCCCCTTCTTCTCCTATGATGTACACATGAAGTATACGCAGTTATGAGGGCAAAAAGAAATAATAAGTCTCGCTTTACCTGGATAGGAACATCATGATGATGATGGTGAATATATGGAATGAGTCTAGAGGGGTGATAAAGGTAAGTACAATTATAGCATTTAAAAGGCATTTGGATAGGTACCTGGTTAGGGAATTCAAACAAGTGGCAGCACGGGGGTTTTAAATTGAAATATCCAAATGAAGAATCTGTATCCGCAATGGTAACCAGGAAACTCTTTGGTTGCTGTAAAAACTAATCTGGTTCACTCACGCTTTTCAGAGAGGGAAACCCGGTATGGATTCATGTCTAGAACCCTTAATTAGAACTGGGAAAGAAAGAGAAGCTGGTAAATTTTCAATAGGAGGGAAACTGTAGAACAGAAGGAATGTCTGTGATAGGATGGGTTGAAATGGCTTAAAAGGGGACAATTGCCTGCACATTAAACTATCAGGCCTCTGTAAACAATCATTAGTGGTAGGGTGGCAGGCTACCGTTATTGTGTACACGAGAAGAAAATTCAAAGATTAGCTTTATTTGTCACAGAGAGCAAAAAGTGTCACTTACATCAAGTCAACAAGGAATGTTCCTGGCAGCCTATAAATCTTCTGGCACCAACATAGCATGCCCACAACTCACTCATCCTAATCTACATCTTTGGAATGCTGGGTGGAAACTGGAGCACCCGGAGGAAACCCATGCTTTAGCAAAGAGAACATACACACTCCTTATAGAGAGCAGTGGAACAGAAACTCGATCTTACAGCTGGAGCTGTAACAGCGTTACGCTAACTGCTACACTGCTACACCACCCTATACAGGATACAAGGTACCGTATACAAGCAGAAAGGTAGAAAATGGAGAAAACTAAGTAGGTCAGGCAGCATTTGTAGGGAGTTGAGGGATCTTTTGTCAGATTTATGAAAGAGAAATGTGTCAGTAAGGATAACAGAAACCTGTGGGTGAATCCAAGGGATTTTCTCTAGTATGTAGAGCATGAAATCTAAAGTTAGAGATTGCAGTGCCAAGTTCTGAAGTTTTGCAATTTGCTCAGTTGGAACATGAAGTGTTTTTAGACCATAAAATCATAAAATATAGGAGCAGAAATAGGCCATTAGGTGCATTGAGTCTGTTCTGCCATTTCATTATGGCTGATCTATCTTTTTTTCTCAGCCCCAATCTCCTGCCTTCTCCCTGCATCCCTTCATGTCCTGACTGATCAAGAATCTATGAACCTCTATCTTAAATAGATGTAAAGCCTTGGCCTCCACAGCCGTCTGCAGCAATGACTTACATAGATTCACAACTTCGTTCCAGAGTTTGCATTGAGTCTCGTGGTAACAGTGCAGGAGGGCATACTTAGAGAGGTCAGAGTGGGAGTGGGTGGGGGACTAAAATGAAAAAAAATCCGGGTGATACCCGCAGACTGAGCTTAGGTGCTTCACAAGGTAGTCACATTGTGATCACTGGATACTGTTCACAAGATTGGAAGTCGAGTATTTCTTCACTTGGAAAGGCCGACCATTGAATGGGATGAAGGTAAGAATTGGAGTTGGTTTAGTATTGCCACATGTAGCGAGAAGCGGTCAAAAACTTACCTTCAAGGTTCTAGGTGGTTTTTTGTCATTCATCAGTGCACAGTGTAAAGGAGAACAAAATGATTATTACTCTGGATTCAGTGCAACATTTTAAAGCACAATAAGTATAAAGAACACAATAAAAATCACAATCTATAGAAATACATAAGATTAGCTTATATACAGTGTTGTACAAAAGTCATAGGCATATACATATATATAGCTAGGGAGCCTAAGACTTTTGCACAGTATGGTATCTGTCAATGTGGAACGAAGAATGACTTTGTAAATTTGGCGGGGAGGAAATGTTGTTGGGAACGGCGAGGGTGGAACCCTGCGGGAGGGATGTGGGACAGATGTCAGAGGAGGAGTGCCAGGGGCACGGTGGGGGGGGGACACACCCATCCCTGAGACACCAGGCAAGGTCATTTGATTCCAAACAATTGGTTTATTGATCATTACAGAACATCTGTCTGTGCTTCCTGCTCCCTCCCCTTTTTCTTCCCATTTTTCCAACCATGCCCCCTTTCCCTCTTCCTGCCTCCCCCCCACTCTCAGTCCACAATGGAGACCCAAATCAGAATCAGGTTTATCAACACTCACATATGTCAGGAGATTCGTTCTTTTTTATTTGCAGTAGCATCCGTTAGTCTTGTGAGACCATGGATCTGCGCCTGGAAAGACTTCACTCTCCAGGGCGCAGGCCTGGGCAAGGTTGTATGGAAGACCAGCAGTTGCCCATGCTGCAAGTCTCCCCTCTCCATGACACCAATGTTGTCCAAGGGAAGGGCATTAGGACCCATACAGCTTGGCACCAGTGTCGTCGCAGAGCAATGTGTGATTAAGTGCCTTGCTCAAGGACACAACGCGTTGGCTCGGCTGGGGCTCGAACTCACGACCTTCAGGTCGCTAGTCCAATGCCTTAACCACTTGGCCACATGCCCACTTGCGGTAGCACTACAATGCAATACCATAAAATTATTACAGTACTGTGCAAAAGTCTTAGGCACCCTAGCTCTATATGTGTCTATATATTAGGTGACTCTGACAGGAAATGATAATGTAATGGTGGTGGGTTGCTTTAATTGGTGGGGTTGTTGATTAGCTTGATGGATGCAGGAAATAATGGTTGATCCTAGCATGGGTATTGTGTAGCCTCCTCCCTGAAGGGAGTAGGACAAACAGTCCATAGGCAGAGCAGGTAGGATCCTTCATTATATTGCTGGTCTTTTTCCTGTCCCTTTCTGTATATACGTCCTTGATGACCGGTGGGTTGGTGTTGGTGATAGTATCTTGCGTTCTGTTCATATTCATCAAATCAGTACACAGTGCATTGAGGTGGGACAAGGTAAAACAATAACAGAATGCAGACTGAAGCTTACCAGCTACAAAGAAAGAGTGGTGAAGGTAAACAATAAGGTGTAAGATCATAATGAGGTAGACTGTGAGTTCAGGAGTCAAGCTTATCACATTCGGGAACCATGCATCAGTCTTATGACAGTGCTTTAGCCTGGCGGTACATGCTTTCAGGTTTTCGCATCTTCTACCTGATGAAAGAGGCACAAAGAGAATGTCTACGGTGTGTGGGATCTTTGGTTATGCTGGCTGCTTTACTGAGCGAGTGAGAAGTACAGACAGGGTCCTTACTGGGGAGAAAAAGCACACTCACAACACGCTGGAGGAGCTCAGCAGGTCGGGCAGCATCCGTGGAAAAGATTGGTCGACGTTACGGGCCGGAATCCTTCGTCAGGACCTTGCTGTTTTGTGTTATCCTTACTGGGGAGGCTGGTTTCCATGATATGCTGGGCTATGTCCACAACTCTCTGCGGTTTTTTACAGTATAGTGCGGAATAGTTGTCGTACCAAGTTGTTTGGCATCCAGATAGGATGTTTTCTCTAGCCCTTTAATAAAAAATGGTAAGTGTCAATGGGGATATACCAAACGTCTTTAAGCTCCTGAGTAAGTAGGGGTGCTCTTTCTTAGCCTTGGCCTTGGCAGGTACATGCTTGGACCAGGGCAGGCTAGTGGTGATGTTAACTCTGAAGACCAGTGTTCCACCTCCTTCACCTGCACAACAAGTGCCTTACGATGGGATGTGATACATGGAGAATGAAGAGTGGACAAGGGTGTCTGAATGGATTCCAGTTAATCGGGGCAGCTGCTTATTTGGGGCAGCTCTTAAAGAACAAAAAACTAATCAAGAAAATTTCTGGAATCCCTTTGTTTATTTGGGGCAGTGTGCCACTTAATTGGGGCAGGAGACCTTTGACAAACAGTTTCTAACTTGCGTCAGTTGCATGCACTTGTGTGACTGTTAGACACTTAGAATGAAGAGTTTTTAAGTAGTGTCAGTTATGTGTGTTTGTGTTCAGAAAGCAGTGATAGTTGACAAGAAATAAACAGTAAGACAATTCAGAACTCTTTTGCGTAGCACAGTTTCAAGCATTTAAGCTTGGAGATGCAAGAGCATAGAACATAGAAATCTCCAGCACATTACAGGCCCTTTGGCTCACAATGTTGTGCTGACCATTGTAACCTACTCTAGAAACTGCCTTGAATTTCCCTAGCGCATAGCCCTCTATTCTTTTAAGCTCCATGTACCTATCTAAGAGGCTCTTAAAAGACCCTATTGTATCCGCTTCCACTACTGCCACTGGCAGTGCATTCCACACACCCACCACTCTCTGTGTGAAAAACTTACCCCTGACATCTCCTCGGTACCTATTTCCAAGCACCTTAAAACTATGCCCCCTCATGTTAACCATTTCAGCCCTGGGAAAAAGCGTCTGGCTATCCACATGATCAATGCCGAGAGAAGAAACAAAGAAATGGCCGGGAGTGAAAATGAGATGATTTCACTATTTCAAAACCGTAGAATGACAAAGAATTTGAAGGCACAATTTAACAGAGATGGAGTACTTCTTGTCCTCACATACCACCCCACAAGCCTCCACATCCAACACATCATTCTCCACAAGTTTCTTCATCTTCATTAGGACCCTACCACTAAACATATCTTTACCTCTCCCCTGTTTTCCACTTTCTGTAGGAATTGCTTCCTCTGTGATTCCCTTGTCCGTTTGTCCCTCACCACTAATCTCCCACCTGGCACTTGTATCTGCAAGTGGTAAAAGTGTTACGCTTGCCCCTTCACCTCCTCCCTCATCACCAATCAGGGCCTCAAACTGTCCTTCCCGGTGTGGCAACGCTTCACCTGTAATTCTGTTAGGCATGTCTACTGTATCCGGTGTTCCTGACGTGGCCACTCTACATTGGTGAGACTCAATGTAGTTTGGAGGACATCTTTGTCAAGCTCCTCTGCTCCGTCCAGATAAAAGTGGCATTTCCCAGTTGTCAACAGTTTTAATTCCTATCTCCAATCCCGTTTTAAAATACTGGTCCACAGTCACCTCTCGTGCCGTGATAAGGTACCTCTCAGGTTGGAGGAACAACGCCTCATGTACCACCTAGGTAGCTGCTAAGCTGATGGTATGAACATTGGTTTTTCAAATATCAGGTAATTTCCCTCTTCCTTCTGCTTTAATTTCTCACCCTGGCCACTTACCTCTTATCCTCACCTGCCTGTCACCTCCCCCTGGTGCTCCAACTCCTTCCCTTTCTCCAATGGTCTCTTCCTCTCTTATCAGATTCCTTCTTCTCCAGCACTTTACCATTTCCACCAATCACCTCCTAGTTTCTTACTTCATTTCCCGACATTCCCACCCACCTGGCTTCACCTATCACCTCCTGGCTTGTCCTTCTTTCCTCTCCACATCTTCTTATTTTGACACTTTCGCTCCTCATTTCCAGTCACGATGAAGTGCTTTGGCCTGAAACATCGATCCTATTGATGCAGCCTGACCTGCTGAGGTCCTCCAGCATTTTGTGTGGGTTGTATAAGAAACATCCTCTCCGAGTCCACTCTATCAAAGCTTCTCTGGATTTGATAGGTTTCAATGAGATCCCCCCTCCCCCCGCCAATTCTCCCACTCTCCAGAGCCATCAAGTGCTCCTCATATGTTAACGCTTTCATTCCCAGAATTATTCTTGTAAATCATACATACCCTGGGGTGCACCTATATGACAGACTTGATTGGAGCACCATCACAGAGGCTGTGTACAAGAAGGGCCAGAGTTGCTTCTACTTCCTGGGGAAACCTGGAGTCCTTTGGCATATGCAGGCCTCTCCTTCACATGTTCTACCAGTCTGTTGTCACCAGACAAATCTTCTATGTGGTGGTGTGCTGGGGCAATGACATCAACACAGGTGATGCCACCATGTTCAATAAACTGATGAGAATGGCTGAGTTTGTTGTGCGATCAAACTGGACACACTGGAGGCTGTGGTAGAACAAAGGACCCTCCAGAAAATCCTGACAATTCTGGACGATGTTTCTCATCCTCTGCGTGCCACCTTGGCTGAACAGAGGAGCACTTTCAGTAATAGATGAAGACAACCGCATTGCTCCAAAGAGTGCTATATGAGGTCATTCTTACCCTTGGCCATAAGGCTTTATAATGAGTGATGACTTTCAGTGCCGTTAGACTGTTTAAGGTTATTTATTTATTTATTTATTTATTTTCCAGTATTGTATATCTCTGAACTAGTAATGCTACTGTGACACCGTAATTTCCTTTGGATCAATAATGTACTGTATCTATCTACCTAAACCTCTTCTGGACCCTCTCCCTCTCATGTCTTTTCTTAGATAAGGGGCCCCAAACAGCTCACAATAGTCTGAGTGTGGTCTGCTCATATGTTAACCCTTTCATTCACAGGATATTCCACTTGTGATAACTGAGTCCTGATGGAGGCTCTTTCTTGGCCCGAAACACTGACTGTTTATGCCCCTCCATAGATGCTGCCTGACCTGCTGAGTTCCTCCAGGATTTTGTGTGCCTTGCTCTTCACCGTTGTAGCTGGCCTATTTTCATTGTCTGTGCATAGAAACATAGAAACATAGAAAACCTACAGCACAATACAGGCCCTTCGGTCCACAAAGTTGTGCCGAACATGTCCCTACCTTAGAAATTACTAGGTTTACCCATAGCCCTCTATTTTTCTAAGCTCCATGTACCTATCCAAAGTCTCTTAAAAGACCCTATCGTATCCGCCTCTACCACCGTTGCCGGCAGCCCATTCCACACACTCACCACTCTCTGAGTAAAAAATCTTAACCCTGACATCTCCTCTGTACCTACTCCCCAGCACCTTAAACCTGTGCCCTCTTGTGGCAACCATTTCTGCCCTGGGAAAAATGTTGCGATAATGAGTAGCTGTATTGGCTGTCATTTGTGTGGCAATGTGCACTTAATTTGTCATAATGCGTTTACGACTAGAGTAGGATTTGAGTCTGAAGATGCTTTCTGTCAAAAGCATTTAACTGACTTGCTATGATAACTGACTTGACTCTCTGCACTGGTAGCAATTTGCATGTCAATGCACTGAATGTTAATCAGCACCTTTGTTTGTAAGTCTCTCTATTTGCTTTTTTTAAAACTCTTTTTAGCACAGAGATTGTATAATCGCAGTTGCTCACTGTCTGAGATGAGTCAATGCCATTTCAAAGTGGTGCTTGCCATAGCCTAATTTGAGAGTGTATATATCAGTCCTCTTTGTGGTGTTAGCGGTGGAAAGGGTGACCAGCTGTACATTGCAGGGTAACAAACAGAAAATGTTGGAGGAACTCAGCAAGTCAGGTGGCATTTCAGAGGCTCTCCGCTGCTCGGCGTCAGTTGTGTAGTGATGATGTCACTTCAACCGGTGATGAAATGTTTGCGACCTAACCTTCAGCGAACAGCTCTACAAACAAACAGTATGATATGGAGAGCAAGCTGTTGTCCATGTAGTGGGCGCCTCTCTCCATGCAGCTGACGAATGCAAAGGGACGGCAGAGACCAGTACAGTTTGGCACCAGTGGCGTCGCAGAAGTTGCCAAGCAGCTTTGAACTCCACGTAGGACTGCCTTAGGGACTCCAGCTCTGGATTTTTCCTGTGGGTTTACTCCTGAAGCCTTCCCCTTGAGTGGGTATAGCAGCAAGGCAGTGGAGGTCTGAGATCAGACTTTTCCTCCTCCTAGATGAGCTGCCAACCACAGCTGACATAGTCATAGTCATAGTCATAGTCATACTTTATTGATCCCGGGAGAAATTGGTTTTGGTTACAGTTGCACCATAATAATAAATAGTAACAGAACCATAAATAGTTAAATAGTAATATGTAAGTTATACCAGTAAATTATGAAATAAGTCCAGGACCAGCCTATTGACTCAGGGTGTCTGACCCTCCAAGGGAGGAGTTGTAAAGTTTGATGGCCACAGGCAGGAACGACTTCCTATGACGCTCTGTGTTGCATCTCGGTGGAATGAGTTTCTGGCTGAATGTACTCCTCTGCCCACCCAGTACATTATGTAGTGGATGGGAGACATTGACCAAGATGGCATGCAACTTGGACAGCATCCGCTTTTCAGACACCGCTGTGAGAAAGTCCAGTTCCCTCCCCACAACATCACTGGCAACATCACTATTGATTCATAACAGAATCAATAAAAGACCTCATCAACTTGGGATTTGAACCAATGTACAAAAGACAACAAACTGTGCAAATACAATAAGAAATAAATAATAAGAACAAATAAATATTGAGAAGATGAAATGAAGAGACCTTGACAGTGAGTTCATGGGATGTTGGAACATTTCAACGATGGGGTAAGTGAAGTTGAGTTATCCCCTTTGATTCAAGACCCTGATGGTTGAGGGGTAATAACTGTTCCTGAACCTGGTTGCGTGAGTCCTGAGGTTCCTGTGCCTTCTTCCTGATGCACTATTCATTTAGATCTTTTTGGCATATTCTAATTTTTAATGTTTTGGTCTGCCTCAATACAACAAATTTCACAAAATCTGTTCATGTTTATAAACCTGATTTTGATACCTCCTTATTCAGACTCTAGAGTCTTCTTTATTTCAAAGAACACATCATTTTGTCTTTACTTAATTTATTCATTTTTCAGAAGTTGGGCATTGCTGGCCAGACATGCATTTCATGTGAATCCTTAATTGTGGTTGAGGGGCTGTGATGAGCTGTCTGTGAGAAATAGTTCTGTCCTGTTGGTAAAGGAGAGCAGACAATGCCAATGGAGTTAAACCCAATAATAGTGACATATTTATGGATGTCATTATGTCATGGGAAAAGATGAGAAAATATTCAGGAAATAAAAGTGATGAATAAATTGCAGGGATGGTACAATGTGCCCCCCCCACCACCACCTCAGGGCCAAGA
This sequence comes from Mobula birostris, assembly GCF_030028105.1. Taxonomy (NCBI): domain Eukaryota; kingdom Metazoa; phylum Chordata; class Chondrichthyes; order Myliobatiformes; family Myliobatidae; genus Mobula; species Mobula birostris. The sequence goes on from NC_092370.1 coordinate 15,979,216, forward strand.
ATTGAAGGATTTGGAATGCAGGTAATCAACCAGGTTATTTGTTATTGCTGTACAGGGTGTTTGTGAGGTTCTGGAATGCTCTACCCTGCTTGGTTCCCCTAATATTATTATTGGAGTTTGTCCAAATGAGATTCAAAGTCCTAAAGTTCAAAGTAAATTTATTATCAAAGTACATATATATGACACCATATACAACCCTGAGATTTATTTTCTTGTTAGCATACTCAACAAATCTATAGAATAATAACTATAACTGAATCAATGAAAGACTACCCAACTTGGGCATTCAACCAGAGAGAGTAAGACAACAAACTGTGCAAACGTAAAAAGAAGAACAATAATATAAATAAATAAACAATGAATATTGAAAACATGAGATGGGTGACAAGTCCTGGAAAGTGAGGCCGTTGGTTGTGGGAACGTTTCAGTGATGGGGCAAGTGAAGTTGAGTGTAGTTATCCCCTTTTTGTTCAACAGCCTGATGGTTGAGGGACGGTAACTGTTCCTGAACTTGGTGATGTGAATCCTGAGGCTCATGTACCTTATTCCCGATGGCAGCAGCGAGAAGAGACCATGACCTGGGTGGTGGGGGTCCCTGATGATGGATGCTGCTTTCCTGTGACAGCTCAGTGTGTTCAATGGTTGGGAGGGGTTTATTCATGATAGACTGTGTCATCTCCATTAGTTTTTGTAGGACTTCCATTCAAAGGCATTTGCCAGAACAGTACGTACTGTGGGTATTACCATAGACTACATGAAGATTTATTTTCTTGCAGGTACATACAGGAAAAAAAGAATTACAATGGAATTTTACAAAAAAACTATATATATGTAAACAGATGATGACTGACAACCAACCAATGGAGATGGACTTTAATGATTTAACCCAATAATAGTGACATACTTATGGACGTCATTATATCTTGGGAAAAGATGAGAAAATATTATAACCATATAACCATATAACAATTACAGCATGGAAATAGGTCACCTCAGCCCTTCTAGTCTGTGCCGAATGCTTACTCTTACCTAGTCCCACTGACCTGCACTTAGCTCATAACCCTTCATTCCTTTCCTGTCCATATAGCTATCCAATTTAACTTTAAATGACAACAAATATTCAAGAAATAAAAGAGGGGATGGTACAATGAGCAGCCACAGAGCCAAGTGCCAAGACAACAAATTGTATTCTTTTGTACATTGATGTTTGTCAGGCAAATTAAAATACAGGTACTAGGAACTGAATTGTAAATAGTAATAATGTAGGTCACATCCGGAATTCTTCCGGGTCGCGGACGACTTCCTCCCACGCCGTTCTAACTTAGTTGGAATTCACGTACCAGGCAAATTACAGCAGTGGTTTGCCATTGCCTTCTGCCGGGTGAGTTTTTTCTTCAAAGAGATCACCAGCTCGTAACCCCGCACAGATGGAAAGCGTGCCGGGGGAAGCCGGCTGGATTTGAACTTCAGAACCTCTGCCCCGCAGTCCAGCACTGATGCTACTACGCCACCAGCTGAATTGTAAAGAATCCTTGAAATTAAGTCTGTAGGTTGTAGAATCATTTCAGAGTCATGTGAATGAAGTTATCCATGCCAGTTCAGGAACCTGATGGTTAAAGGGTAATTAATAACTGTTCCTGAATCTGGTGGTATGGGACTTATGACTTCAGTATCTCCTGTCTGATGTCAGTATTGAGCAGAGGGCAAGGCCTGGGCAGTGGGAGGCCTTTGATGAATGCTGTTATCTTATGCAGCGCTCTATGTGACTGTACTCAGTGGCGGGGAGGGCTTTGCTTGTGATGGACTGGGTTGTATCCACCACTTTCTGTAGCCTTTTCTGTTCCTGGGCATTGGTGTTTCCATACCAGACCATGATGCAACCAGTTATGAATCTCTGTACTCTGCATCTATAGAAGTTTGTCAAAGTTTCTGTGACATGCCAACTCTATGCAAACTTCCAAGAAACTAGAGGTGCTATTATGCCTCTTTTGAGATAGCATTTATGTGCTGGTCCCAGGAGAGATCATCTGATTTGTTGATGCCAAGGAATTTTCTGCGTATTTTTCATTATTTCCAGCATCTGCAGAATCTCTTGTGACATCACTTGTCTCTCCTCTTTACTCAGAATCCCACTGACGATGGAGAGAAAAATGAATGTTTGTACTTAAAAATATAAGTCTCAAGTTGCATCACATTCCAGTGAAGTGCGGTTAAAGTTTGCAGTGTAGGCAGACCCCAGGTGATGGCAGGATTCCACTCCTGAGAAATGTTCCTAATATAAACTTTTCATAAGCAGGAAAAGCTTGTGTTCAGCGGAAGAAGGAGCAGGTACATAGATCCCTAGTCAAGTACTAAAGACCTGTGGTAATCAACTGGGTGGTGTGCTTACTGAGATCTTTAACCTCTCGCTTTGGCAGTGTGTCATATCCACCCACTTCAAGCAAGCTTCACTTAAACTGGTGCCCAATAAGAGCATGTTGTCCTGCCTCATTGTGCACTTGCATTCCCGTCGATGAAGTGTTTTGAGAGGTTGGTGATGAAACCCATCAGCTCCTGCCTGAGAGGTGTCTAGGATCTGCTCCAGTTTACCTACCGGAGCAACAGATCCGCAGCAGATGCCATTTCATTGGCCCTTCTCTCAACCCTGTAACATCTGGACAGCAAAGAAGTATACATCAGGATGCTCTTTATCGACTGCAACTCAGCACTCAATACTATCAACTCCTCAGAACTAATTAATCAGCTCTAAGATCTCAATCCTTCCTTGTGCAACTGGAACCTGATTTCCACACTTGTAGACCTTATTCAGTTTGGACTGGCAACAACATCTCCTCCACAAGTGCACCACAAGGGAGTGTGCTCAGTCCCCTTCTCCGCTCATTTTACACTTAAGGCTGTGCAAAAACAACTCCAGAGCCATATTCAAGTTTGCTGACAACACCAGTGCTGTAGGCTGAATCAAAGATGGTGATGAATAAGCATAGAGGGGGATCTGGCTGACTGGCATCATGACACCAACCTCTTATCCAATGTCAGTAAGACCAAGGAGCTGATTATAAATTTCAGGAGAAGGAAACCAGAGATCCATGAGCCAGTTGTCATCAAGGGATCAGAGATGGAGAGGGTCAGCCATTTTAAATTCCTAGGTGTTATTATTTCAGAGGACCTACACTGTAAGTACAATTATGAAGAAAGCAAGGCAGCACCTCTACTTCCAGAGGAGTTTTCAGAGATTCAGCATGGCATCTAAGTTTTTGACAAAACTTCTATAGATGTGGTATGGAAAGTGTATTGACTGACCGGATCACACCTGGTATGGAAACACCAATGCTCTTGAACGAAGAATGCTACAAAAATTTGTGGATATGGCCTAGTCTATCATGGGTAAAGCCCTTCTAACCATTGGGAACCCCATATGCAACACTATCACAGGAAAGCACCATCCATCTTTACCCACCACCCAGGACATGCTCCCTTCTCACTGCTGTCATCAAGAAGAAGAAGGTACAAGAGCCTCAGGACTCACACCACCAAGTTCAGGAACAGTTACTACCCCTCAGCCGTCACAATCTTGAACCAAAGGAGATAACTTCACCCAATTTCACTTGCCCCATTATTGAAATGTTTCCACAACCTTTCAATAATGGATTACTTTCAAGGACTCTTCATCTCATGTTCTTGATGCTTGTTGCTTTTTTATTTCTTATTGTTGTTTCTTCTTTTTTGTGCTTGCAGTTTGGTGCCTTCTGCACTCCGGTTTAATGCCCAAGATGGACAGTTGTTCATTGATTCTGTTACAGTTATTTTTCTATAGCTTTGTTGAGCATTCCCTCAAGAAATGAATCTCTGGGTTGTATATGGTGACATATATGTACTTAGATAATACATTTACTTTGGACTTTGAACTTTGAACCTCCTACAGATACTACCAACAGTGAGGGGAGGGATTTACCTGTGATGTATTGCTCAGATGCTACTATTCTCTGCAGTTTATACACTCCTGCATATTTTAATTGCTGTTCCAGATCATGATGCAAATCAGGATACTTAGAATAGTGCATTTGTAGAAGTAGAGGCTCATGTTTCAGGTTGAGGTCCTATCATTAATCTGAAACAATGACTCTCCCTTTCCTTATAAATGCTCACTGACCTGCTGAGTATTTCTAGCATTACATAACCATGACACCATAAGCTGCAGGAGCAGAATTAGGCCATTAGACCCATCGAGTCTGCACCACCCTTTCATTATGGCTGATCCATTTTCCCTCTCAGCCCCAATCTCCTGCCTTCTCCCCGTATCCCTTTATGCCCTGACCAATCAAGAATCTATCAACCTCTGCCTTAAATATTGTTGCTGTTGTTTCTGTCCACGCCCTGTGGTGCATCGGGCAGGAACCTTGCCGTTTCTTTCGCAATTTTGTTTGCTTTTTATGAGGTTGGGTTGCTAGCTCAACACTCAACACAGCACAGATGGAAAGCATGCAAGGAGCCAGCCAGATTCGAACTCAGGACCACTCGCTGCAGTCTAGTGCGGATGCCACTACACCACCAGCCAGCTTGCTTTAAATATACCCTATGTTATCTATTATTATTTAAATTAACACCATCTGCAATTTCTGCTTTTCTTATCAAACGTAAAGCGTTTCAAATGTTGTGTTCAGCTTATTTATTCACCAGTACAGTAAGTATTTTTATAAAGAGCATGTAATGAAAATTTCATCCAGCAAAATGGTGCAGTGTTTTTCTGCTGTGGTAGGATGTAATAAATTGCCTTTTGGCAGTATAAGTATGGCCACACTTTGACATGTTATAATTGAGGGAACGCTGAGCCAATCTACTTTTCATTTTGAAAGTGTGGTATGAAGCAAGAAACTCCTTAGATCTCTCTTTTTCTTTGTTCCAAACTGTGGCCCTGCAGGCAATCTTTACATTTTATGCCTTTCCAAGTTCTGGGAATCTCAGCCCCCTCTTTAATTAGTTTGCCAAACATACACCCTTTCCAGATGTACTGTACTTAGAAATCTGGGCTGATAAGAATCATATTCACTCCAATGGATGTGGTTTATGGACCACAAATTAATTGATTCACAAATGTTGTTTAAGAGTAATGGCAATAAGCAACGCTTCTCATCTCAAATGCAGCAAATCTCGACGGGTGCATCTAAATAGACAGTTTCCCTTCTGGGAATACTAGCAAATACATCAGAACCTGACCCCAAATGTTGCATGGGTTTGTTACTTGTGGTGAACCAGGGAACTGTCTGCTCACAAGATTTATAAGACTTCATGCCAGATACAAAATGCAAAAATACTTATAAATCTAAATCCATAAAGCCGTAAACCAAGGAGCAGAAATCGGCTATTCAGTCCATTGAGTGTATCTCTGCCATTCCATAATAGCTGATTTTAAAAATCCCCCTTAACACTATTCTCCTGCCTACTGGCCATAAACTTTGACACTCTTACTAGTCACGTACCTATCGACCACTGCTTTAAATATACCCAATGGCTTCATCATCAGGGACCACCACCATCCAGGTCGAGCTCTCTTCTCACTGCTGCCATCAGGCAGAAGGTTCAGGAGCTTCAGGACCCACACCACCAGGACCTTCAATCATCAGGTTCTTGAACCAGAGGGGGATAACTTCACTTATCCTAAGATTGAACTGTTCCTACAAGCTATGGACTCACTTTCAAGGACTCTCCATCCCGTGTTCTCAATATTTATTGCTTATTTATTATTATTATTATTATTATTATTATTATATTTCTATTTTTTTCTTAGCTGAAGCTGGTAAAAGCTAAGGTATGGGCATAGCCAAGCACACTCATTTCTCAATTGTTAGGAACTTTCAGACTATTAATTGATTAGAGAGCTTCAGGTGAAATAAACTTTAAGGGAATGATCACAATATGATCGAATTCACTCTGAATTTTGAGAAGGAGTGGCTTAAGTCAGATATATCAGTATTATAGTGGAGAAAAGGGAATTACAGAGGCACGAGAGGGGAATTGCCCAGAATTGATTGGAAAAGAACACTGGCAGGGGTGGCAGCAGAATAGCAATAGCCGGAATTTCTGGAAATAATTCAGAATACGTAGGATATAAACATCCCAAAGAGGAAGAAATATTCTAAAGGAAAGATGACACAAACGTGGCTGAGAAGAGAAGTCAACTCCAATATACAAGTCAAAGAGAGAGCGTATAAGAAAGCAAAAATTAGAGGATTGGAAAGCTTTTAAAAACTAACAGAAGGCAACTGAAAAAGTAATTAAGGTAAAGATGGAATATGAGAGTAAGGTAGCCAATAATATTAAAGAGGATACCAAAGTTTCTTCAGATACATGAAGTGTGAAAGAAAGTCAAGAGTGTTTATTGGACTGCTGGAAAACATGCTGGTGAGGTGGTAATGGGGGACAATCAAATAGTGGATGAAATGAATAAGTATTTTTCATCAGTCTTCACTGTGGAAGACACTAGCAGTAGGTGGAAGTTCCAGGTGTCAGGAGTCAGATGTGTATGAATTTGCCATTACTAGGGAGAAAGTTCTTGGAAAACTGAAAGGTCTGAAAGTAGATAAGTCACCTGGACCAGATGGTATACACCCCAGAGTTCTGAAAGAGATGGATGAAGGGATAGTGGAGGCATGAGTAATGTTCTTTCAAGAAACACTAGATTCTGTAATGGTTCCAGATGACTGGGAAATTGCAAATGTCACCCTACTCTTCAAGAAGGGAGAGAGCAGAAGAAAGGAAACTACAGGCCTCATTGATTGGGAAGATGTTGGAGTCCATTATTAAGAACGAGGTTGCTGGGTACTTGGAGGCACATGATAAAACAGGCCATAGTTTTCATGGTTTCCTCATGGAAAATCTTGCCTGAAAAATCTTTTGTAATTCTTTGAAGAAGTAACAAGCAGGATAGACAAAGGAGAATCAGTTGATGTTGTGGACTTGGATTTTCAGAAGGCCTTTGGCAAGGTATCACACATGAGGCTGTATAACAAGCTATGAGAGCCTGAAAGATTTTAGCATGGATAAAGAAGTGGCTGATTGGCAGGAGTCAAAGGGAGGGAATAAAGGGAGCCTTTTCTGACTGGGTGCCGGTGACTAGTGGTGTTCCACAGGGGTCTGTGTTGGGACTGATTCTTTTTATTTCTTTTATCAATGATTTTGATGATGGAATTGATGGCTATGTTGCAAAGTTTGCAGACGATATGGAGATAGGTTGAGGGGTAGGTAGACTTGGGGAAGTAGAGAGGCTACAGAAGGACCTAGCCAGATTAGGAGAATGGACAAAGAAATGGTACATGGAATACAGTGTTGGGAAGTGCATGGTCATGCACTTTGGCAGAAGAAATGAAAGAATTGACTATTTTCTAAATGGACAGAAAATGCAAAAAACAGAATCGCTAAAGTACTTGGGTCCTTTGACCTATTTGCAGGTTGTGTCTGTGGTGAGGAAGGCAAGTGCAACGTTAGCATTCATTTCAAGGGGACTAGAATACAAGACCATAAGACCATAATACATAGGAGCAGAATTAGGCTACCTAGCCCATCAAGTCTGCTCTGCTATTCAATATTGGCTGATCCTTGTTTTTCTTCTCCTTAACCCCAGTTCCAAGCCTTCTCCCCGTAACCTTTGTTGCCATGTCCAGTCGAGAACCTATCAATCACTGCCTTAAATACACCTAACAACCAGACCTCCACAGCTGCATGTGACAACAAATTCCACAAATTCACCACCCTTTGGCTAAAGAAATTTCTCCGCATCTCTGTTTTGAAAGGGCGCCCCTCTATCCTGAGGCTGTGCCCTCTTGTCCTACTTTTCTGTAATGTTGAAACTTTATAAAGCACTGGTGAGACCTCACTTGGAGAATTGTGAGCAGGTTTGGGCTCCTTATCTTAGAAAGGATGTGCTGAAACTGGAGAGGGATCAAAGGAGGTTCAAGAAAATGGTTTCAGGATTGAATTGCTTGTCATATGAAGAGTGTCTAATGGCTCTGGACCTATATTCACTGGCATTCAGAAGAATGAAGGGTGACCTCATTGAAACCTATCGAATGTTGGAAGGTCTTGATAGAGTACATGCGGAGAGGATGTTTCCTTTGGTGAGAAAGTCTAAGACCAGAGGACACAGGCTCAAATACAGGGGCGTTCTTTTAGAATGGAGAAGAGAAGGAATTTCTTTAGGCAGAGGATGGTGACGCTATGGAATTCTTTGCCACAGGCAGCTGCTTATGTATATTTAAGGCAAAGGTTGAAAGAATCTAGATTGGTCAGGGCATGAAGGGATATGGAGAGAAGGCAGGAGATTGGGGCTGAGAGAAAAATTGGATCAATTGTGATAAAGTGGTGGAGCATATACAATGGCCAAAAGGCCTAATTCTGTTCCTAAATCTTATGGTTTTATGGTCTATTGTAGTGGTGTTTAGTATTGTGGCTTTCTGGAGATTCGCATAAATATTGTTGTGTGGGTCTAATTGCTTAATGCTATTGTGTAGATATTACTATTGGGACATTGTATACCCAGTTCATGTTCCATAGTCTTTCAATTATTGTCATTATTTCTTTTTGCATTTGCACGGTTTATTGTATTTTGCATACTGGTTGTCCACCCTGTTGCTGTGGCCCTTCATTGATTCAATTATGGTTGTTGGATTTATTGTGTATGCCTGCAAGAAAATGGACCTCAGGGTTATATTTGGTGACATAAATGTACTTAGATAATAAATTTACTTGATCTTAGCTTCCACAGCCATCCATGACAATGAATTCCACAGATTCACCACCCTACCTTTTACTGAAATAACTGGACAAGCACATTACAGTCACGTTACAGTTCTGTGGCTTTATTTTCGTGCAGATGTCATTAATTACAGCAATGCAAGAATATGAGACATTATTTTTTTCAGTTGGGGTAAGGCATTTTAGCCAACTCACCTGTATAATCAGAATCATAATCAAGTCTACTATCACCGGCAAGTGTTGCGAAATTTAACTTAGCGGCAGCAGTTCAATACATGATAAATACAGAGGGAAAAAAAGTAAACAAGTCAATTAGAGTAAGAGTATATATGTGTATTAAAATTAAATTAAAATAGTGCAAAAACAGAAATAATCCCCAAAAAAAGTGAGGTAGTGTTCAGTGGTACAATGTCCATTCAGAAATCTGATGGCAGAAGAGAAGAAGTTGTTCCTGATGGTAACAGTATGAAGAGGAATATCTTGGGTATTAGAGATCCTTAATGATGGACGCTCCTTGAAGTTGTCTTGGATACTGCAGAGGTTGGTACCCAGGAATGGAGTCACTGAGCGAACATGCAAACTCCATACAGAAAGCATCTGGGCTCAGAATTGATCCTGGTTCCATGGAACTGCAAAGCAGCAGCACTAACCTCCTCAGCACCATTCCACTCAAGAACGTTCTCAACTTCTCATCTGGTAGAGGGGAAGCAATACCATTTAGCCCTTCATCTGAGCTCACATTTCATGATTGAATCACACTGAAAATCAGGAGGATGGTAGATCAGCTTTCAAGAATGGACATTTACCTTGTTTTACACGCTGATTGTATTAGGCATCTATTTTATTGGTTATATACCTAAAAGTTAAGACTCGACCTGACACATCAACTTCCCGTTTCTCTCCATAGATGCTGCCTGACCCATTCTGCTCCTCCCACACAAGGTCTGTTTGTATTTATTTATCTATTAGAGATACAGGCCCACCGGCCCAATGAGACCACACCAACCAATTACAGCCATGTCACCAATTATCCGACAACAATTATAAATGCCATTTTATACAATTATGATAAAGGTAATCTTTCCTCCTCACGCTCCTTATTTTGTCTGCAGCCCACAATAGACATATAACATGTCTATTGTGTAATAATAAAACATCACTTGAGTCCCTTATCTCTACTCCAGTGTTAAGCTGGGCATGTCTGCACATCGCATTCTGTTGTTATCTATTCCAGAAGCTGCAGAGATGAGTGGACTTATTGCGACGCATCACGGGCACATCCCAACCCACCATTGAATACATAGAATACACAGAATAGTACAGCACATTACAGGCCCTTCGGCCCACAATGTTGTGCCGACCCTCAAACCCTGCCTCCCATATAATCCCCCCACCTTAAATTCCTCCATATACCTGTCTCGCAGTCTGTTAAATTTCACTAGTGTATCTGCCTCCACCACTGACTCAGGCAGTGCATTCCACGCACCAATCACTCTCTGAGTAAAAAACCTTCCTCTAATATCCCCTTTGAACTTCCCACCCCTTACCTTAAAGCCATGTTCTCTTGTATTGAGCAGTGTTGCCCTGGGGGAGAGGCGCTGGCTATCCACTCTATCTATTCCTCTTAATATCTTGTACAGCTCTATTATATCTCCTCTCATCCTCCTCCTCCTCTCCAAGGAGTAAAGCCCTAGCTCCCTTAATCTCTGAACATAATCCGTACTCTCTAAACCAGGCAGCATCCTGGTAAATCTCCTCTGTACCCTTTCCAAAGCTTCCACATCCTTCCTATAGTGAGGCGACCAGAACTGGACACAATACTCCAAGTGTGGCCTAACCAGAGTTTTATAGAGCTGCATCATTACATCGCGACTCTTAAACTCTATCCCTTGACTTATGAAAGCTAACGCACCATAAGCTTTCTTAACTACCCTATCCACCTGTGAGGCAACTTTCAGGGATCTGTAGACATGTACCCCCAGATCCCTCTGCTCCTCCACACTACCAAGTATCCTGCCATTTGGTAGCATCTACATGAGGCGTAGTCTCAAGAACCCCACCATCCGGGTCATACCACCTTCTCACATTTCCTACTGGACAGGTGGTACAGAGCCTGAAATCCTGCCCCAACAGATTCAAGAACAGTTCCTTCCTTTCAGCACTCAGTTCCTGGGTCAGCCTGCACAACCACAGTCACTGCAGTTGAACAAAACCATGAGCACTTCCATCACTTTGCACTAAAACGGATCGTGCTTATAATTGTTAATTGTGTTCTTTCTGGTACAATTTATGTTCATGATTTTCTTGCGAATGCTACTTGTCTGTTGCTCTGTCACCCGCGATGCTGCTATAAGTAAGTTTTTTGTTTCATCGGTGGGAACATGTAACAGTGCATGTGACAATAAACTCCAACTTAGGATAACCTTAGAACCACAAACAGTGCCCACTCATCCCATTCCTACACCATCATCTGCAGTCATCTCAAGGATCCATCCTTGCCCTCCCCTTTCTTTTTCACTTACCCATTTTCCTTGGCAACATCATCCAAAATCACATTCTTGCCTTTCAACTGTAACTGTCCTCTCTTGACACTTCTCCGTCCTCAAAATAAGACATAAGGCAGAGGATGTAGGAGCAAAATTATGCCATTAGTCTATTGAGTTTGCTGCACCATTCCATCATGGCTGATTATTATCCCTTTCAACCCCATTCCCCTGTAACCTCTGACACCTTGACTGGTCAAGAATCAATGAATCTCCAGTTTAAATACATCCAATGACTTGGTCTCCACAGCCACCTGTGGCAATGAATTCCACAGACTCACCACACTCCGGCTAAATAAATTCTTCTTTATCAATGCTCCAAATCGACATTCGTCTATTCTGAGGCTGTACCCTCTGATACTAGATTCCCCTGCTTTAGGAAACATCCTCTCCACATCCACTCTGTCTAGGTCTCTCAATATTCGATTAGCTTCAACGAGATCACCCCTCATTCATCTACACTCCAGTGTATACAGGGCCAGAGCCATCATCCAGTTAACCACTTCATTCCAGGAAACATTCTTGTGCTTCTCCTCAGGACCATCTCCAATACCAGCCCATCTTTTCTTAGATAAGGGGCGTAAAACTGCTCACAATACTCTAAGTGCATCTGACCAATGCTTTATAAAGCCTCAACATATTTTATTAGCCAGAAATATTAGTCTGTTAATTTGCTCTCCGGTACTGGATAGGTAGAAAGTTAGGATGAATGGATGACTCCTCCATAGAGATCGTTAAGAGCACCAAATTTCTTGGTGTTCACCTGGTGGAGAATCTCACCTGGTCCCTCAACACCAGCTCCATAGCAAAGAAAGCCCAGCAGTGTCTCTACTTTCTGTGAAGGCTGAAAAAAGTCCATTTCCCACCCCCCCATCCTCACCACATTCTACAGAGGATATTTTGAGAGCATCCTGAGCAGCTCAACATATTTTATTAGCCAGAAATGTTAGTCTGTTAATTTGCTCTCCAGTACTGGGTAGGTAGAAAGTTAGGATGAATGGACGACTCCATAGAGATCGTTAAGAGCACCAAATTTCTTGGTGTTCACCTGGCAGAGAATCTCACCTGGTCCCTCAACACCAGCTCCATAGCAAAGAAAGCCCAGCAGCATCTCTACTTTCTGTGAAGGCTGAGAAAACTCCATCTCCTACCTCCCCATCCTCACCACATTCTACAGAGGATGTTTCGAGAGCATCCTGAGCAGCTGCATCACGGCCTGGTTCAGAAATTGCACCGTCTCGGATCGCAAGACCCTGCAGCGGATAGTGAGGTCAGCTGAGAAGATCATCGGGGTCTTTCTTCCCGCCATCACAGACATTTACCCCACACGCTGCATCCGCAAAGCAAACAGCATTACGAAGGACCCCACACACCCCTCATATGAACTCTTCTCCCTCCTGCCATCTGGAAAAAGGCATTGAAGCATTCGGGCTCTCACGACCAGACTACGTAACAGTTTCTTCCCCCAAGTCATCAGACTCCTCAATACCCAGAGCCTGGCTTGAAACCAACCTACTGCCCTCTACTGTGCCTATTGTCTTGTTTATTATTTGTTATTATTTATTTTAGTGCCTGCACTGTTTGTGCACTTTATGCAGTCCCGGATAGGACTGTAGTCTAGTTTAGTTTTTGTATTTTTTCTTACGTAGTTCAGTGTAGTTTTTGTATTGTTTCATGTAGCACCATGGTCCTGGAAAACATTGTCTCATTTTTACTATGTTCTGTACCAGCAGTTATGGTCGAAATGACAATAAAAAGTGACTTGACTTGACTTGAATATTAGTGTTCAGACTATGTGTTGATATCTAACGGAGGGTACGTAGAGACATGGTAGTAAGCTGCAGCGTGTGTCCCAAAGTCTCCCACCCTGACAGGCTTGTGGAGGAATGTATACAAGGGCAGGTCCCAGCTGAGCGATCTGTGGAGAACTGTCAGCAGGCTGTGGAGTGCATAGCGGTGCATTCCGAATGCAGAACTTGCAGGGAATTGTCAAATGGCTGCGGTGCATTTATTTTTGCACTCTAACCTATTGGGACATCAATTAGCTGCAGTACAAGATAAGATAGTATTCAGATCAGCCCTATTTGTTATATGTACATTGAAACATACAGTGAGCTGTGTTATTTACAACAAACAAAGTCTGAGGATGTGCTCGAGGCAGCTCACAGCGCCGCCACACTTGCTGCGCCAGCATTGCATGCCCACAACTTACAAACCCTAATCCACACTTGTTTGGGATGCTGGAGGAAACTGGAGCACCTGCAGGAAGCCCTCATGGTCATGGTGAAAACTTACAAACTCTTACAGGCTGCAGCATTAACTGAAGCCTTAATCACTCGCACTGTAAAGCTTTGCGCTAACTGCTATGGCGCCACACTGTCCCATACAGGGGATGATGCTTTCCACACACTGACATTGATATTTCGCTGCTGGTGAGGGATCTGGAGGTCTGTCCTCTCACTGGTTTGAATAGTGAGAGCAGAGAGACAGCGGTCAGTCAGCACCAGCCAGCGGACATGGCCTTATTTGACTTCATGACACCTTTCAACTCCATCATCTTGGAGCAACTGTGAGACACCCCCTTCAAATTTAGGAGTCCACTGTAACTTATTCCCATCATGCTTTTGTTTCATAATGGCATGTAAGAAATAGAGCCAATCTCAGCGAAGATCAATGTCAAATGACACAGCATTATTGTCCCAACACTGTTTTCAGTGTTCCTCTCAGTAAAGGGGGTTGTGCCTCGTCTCCAAAAGACTTCCAATGGGAGTGAACTAGTCTTCAGAGCTAATGGAAAACAGTTCAACCTTGGCACATTACAGAACTATATTCACCTGAGCCTCAGTAGTCAAACTGCAGAACACAGTCTTGGTATCCCCTCTGTTTTCCACCTCCTTCTCTCTATTCCATGGTCTACTGCCTCTCCTTTCAGAGTCTTTCTTCAGCCCTTTGCCTCTTCCACCAACCCGTTAGTCTTGCGAGACCATGGATCTGCGCCTGGAAAGTCTTCACTCTCCAGGGCGCAGGCCTGGGCAAGGTTGTATGGAAGACCAGCAGATGCCCATGCTGCAAGTCTCCCCTCTCCACGATACCAATGTTGTCCAAGGGAAGGTCATTAGGACCCATACAGCTTGGCACCAGTGTTGTCGCAGAGCAATGTGTGATTAAGTGCCTTGCTCAAGGACGCAACACGTTGCCTCGGCTGGGGCTTGAACCCACGACCTTCAGGTAGCCAGTTCAATACCTTAACCACTTGGCCACGTGCCCACTTCCACCAATCATCTCCTAGCATTTCACCTTATTCCCACTTCACCCCTCCCCCCATCTACCTGCCTTCTCCCTCTCACCTGGATTCAGCACTCACCTACCTGCTTGTGCTTCTCCTCATCTCCACACCCTTTTATTCTGGCTTCTCTTATTCCAGTTCTGATGAAGGGTCTTAGCCTGAAATGTCAGCGGTTCACTTCCTTCCATAGATGCTGGCTGGCCTGCTGAGTTCCTTCAGCAACTTGAGCGTATTGTTCCAGATTTCCAGCATCTGTGGTCTTTCTTCTGGACTCAGACTTGCGTTCTAAGCCATCATCTACTAGTTTACTGAGGCAAACGATAAAATGGGCATTTCACTCAACATGAGCACGACAAGACCCTCCATCAACCTTCCCTTCTGCGCCATGCTTCTGTCAGACAATGAACTACTGCCTGCCCGTTAAATTGTATAAATTCGATTTATCTACATTTTCAGTATGTTGATCTGTGAAGCAAAACCTCAGTTTTGATATTCCCATATATCACTTCAAGATTTAAAATTCAAGTTTAATTTCATGTGCATCAGAGCATACAGTGAAGTACATGGATTGCGTTAACCCCAGTGCACCAACAGGGTGTGCTGAGAGTAATTACCAAGTGTCACCACACATTCTGGCACCAGCATAGCATGCCCACAATGCTCGGCAGAACAAATACAGAATACAGTCCTTTAACTCCGGAAGTGGACATGAAAACAGACCTGCAGACACCAGGCTTTGACCTCCCCAGTGGGCTCGCAGAGACTTGCAGGCTCACCTCTGCCCAACCTGCCTTGACTTCCAGACTTCTGGTTCAACCCATGGGCCTCGATTCTTGGCATCAGTACGCCAACCTGAACACTCAACCTAGGACTCTGGTCTCACCAATCTGTGAACCCAGGGAGTCATTGGAACTTGATTCTTCTGCCCACATGGAATTCCAACTCTGGAACCCACTGACAATTTGGTTACCTGGTGGAGGGGGGGTGGGGGCAGCTCGTTTACTCTCCATTGGTCTGCCATCTGTGTAGCTGGACTTTGAATGCACAGTGGAGACTTAGACCTGACCTCTAATCCTCTTACATTCCTGTCCCTAAACCCTAACCTGACGCCTAACTCCCCTCTGTGTCCTCAAAACCATCCCCACAAACCTAAAAATTAAACAATTAAAACACAACTAAATCTGATCTGTGATTCAACGGAGGTTGTAGCTTGGCATATTGGATAGTGCAAAGTCTCATGTCTTCATACCTTTATAATCTCCTTTTGAGATGTCTGAGCATCTATAATTCAGTTCTTTGTCCTCAAATTCAATTGTTCTGCTTTTAGTGGCAATCCTTCAACTGAAGAATCCTAATCTCTTCACCTTGTACCTCTCATTCATTTTCAGACAGTAGTTAAAAATTACCTTTTTGAACAAGATCTTCATCTTCTCTAACATTTTCTATGTGCTGCAGCTCAATATTAGCTTTTAGTGTCATAGAATCATAGACCACTACAGGTCCTCTGACCCATCTAGTGTGTCCATCCAGTTCTCCCTAGCCCCATCAACCTGCACCTAGACCATAGCCTTTCACACCCTTTCCATCCATATGTCTATCCAAATTTTTCTTAAGTGAAATCAAGCTCACATCAATTACTTCTGCTGGCAGCTCATTCCACACTCTCACTTTCCTCTGAGTGAAGAAGTTCCCCTTCATGTTCCCCTTAAACATATCACCTTTCACCCTTAACCCATGATCTCTAGTTCTAGTCTCACCCAACCTCAGTGGGAAAAATCTGCTTGCATTTATCTTATCTATAACCTCCTGATAATTATATATACCTCTATCACTTCTCCCCCCATTCTCCTACACTCCAGGGAATAAACTCCAAACCTGTTTAACCTTTCCCTATAACTCAGGTCTTCAAGCCCCAGCAACATCCTTGCAAATTTTTCTGTACTCTTTCCATCTCATTGATCTTAGATCTTTTCTTGGATAACACTGGACAACAAATTTTTTCCGAAGTGTTGTTTCCTCAGAATTTTTTTTTGTTTATGTTACACCACTTGAAGCTGAACGCAAATATAATTTCAGACTATTTTTACCATGTAAGAATTTGGAGAAACAAGTAATTAACTTTAATTGAACACAATGTGTTTAATTGCATAATGGTTCTGACTCTTTGCAATAGTTCAACTGAGCTAAAATGTTTTGTAGGTGATTTTCATTTGTACTCAGTGTCTGAGGCTTCTCACTTAAGTGTCCAACAATAATCAGGCAGCATTAATGGATTCCAGTTGCCCTGATACCATTTCTCCATGACCGCAACGTCCTGGTGAAATCTTTTACCATGGTCGTCACTGACAGCACCAAGATTTGCAGGGAAGAAGTCTAAGTGGGAAGGCAGAAAGTTAATCTTTAGTGACATGTTGCACTTCATGGTTTTGTATGCTTGAAGCATGTTGTCAATCAGCTGCACATAGTTTGGTGTTTTATAGTTGCCAAGAAAATTTTCAACACCATCCATATGATTTTCTCCAGTCCCACTAGAAGTTCTTTGAATTGCCTGTCACTGGTGACCTGTTTGATTTTTGGACGAACAAAAGTACCTCCGTTAATCTTGGCATCTGTTATTCTGTCTTGAATTATGAATTGAAATAACAAATATAGGCGATTAAAAAAATACTGTGCATGATAGGGAAATTTCATGGCGATTTTCATGATCTGCAGCCTAAAATCCATAAGATACATCCAAAAGTATTCAGGAAGCAAGATCTTTGTTGTGTAGGGTAATGTTTGCATGAAGTAATAATACGTACTTTATATCTGATAACTGCTGTTAAAATGTGTAGTTAAGTAAGCACGACCTTACAAACCTCTAGAACTTGACATTTTTTATCCACAAAAGTGTGGAGTGATTCTCATAACAGTATGGACAAAATAATTGCTTGTCTTCATTCTTGTAAAAGCTCAGTGTCGGCCGCTACATAGATTGCAGTTTTATTTTGGCTTAGAATGTCCTTTAGAATTTTTTTTAGCTCTCTCTGTGAAATGTAATTAAAATTGGCCTATCTGGTTTACCATGCTTTGACTGTGTCTCTGGCAACTGGCAGACGGCCCCCGAAAGCTTTGCGAGAATATTGACAGATGCCTCTGGAAATGTTCTGAAGCTACCGAGGTACCAAATGAAGCCAGCTGAAATGGAAACCTCAGAAAAGAGTGATGATAAAATTTGCATGCAGAACAGATTATTCTGACAGAATTTTGATATGCCAGACTCCCAAATTATTACCCGGTTATGAAAAACAAACTCGCCACCCCACTGCATCACCAATTCCTCACAAATTCAAACTAAAATTTAAGCACTCACTCTCATTACTTGAGGCTTATTATTGCTCTAATTATCACTGCCTCATAGTCAGCTTTTTGTCTTTTTCAGCCATACAGACCTTGCCACTGAAAGTATTTTTGTTGTGAATTTATAAATTCCAAGTTAACAACAGGAAATCTGCAGATGCTGGAAATTCAAGCAACACACATCAAAGTTGCTGGTGAACGCAGCAGGCCAGGCAGCATCTCTAGGAAGAGGTGCAGTCGACGTTTCGGGCCGAGACCCTTCGTCAGGACGGAGTTTGTCTTTCTTGGGTTCGGTAGTATGGTCTCTTTCATAGTGATCGTTATGCTTTAACTTCAGAGCCAAGCTCTTGTGGCCAATAGTGGCATTTCCAACCTTTTAAAGTAAACATATTGATAGAGTTTGATAGAAGTTGAGAAAGGCAAGCATAAATCTTCATGTTCTTGGTGATTGAAGTAAATGCACTCAATTATATTCTGTGTAAACACTTCAGTATATATAATCAAGTTCTTTTTTCTGATCTCAGTGAAGTTGTCCAATCCTTTTACGAAATCTGAAAATCTGACTTATAGGGAAAGGTTGAATTGGTTAGGACTTTATCCCTTGAAACATGTGGGATGATTTGATAGAGGCACACAAAATAATGAGGGGTAATGAGAGGATAATAGGCTAATACGGGTGGTGGGTTGGAGAAACGTTTCTACCAAAGGAGGTGTAAAGCGCCCCTTCCCTCCGCTAGCCTGCAGATCACCTTTGGGCAAGGTGTGGCACCTGCTTAGACGCACCCCTCCCCTCCCCAATCAGGGTCATGTGAAGCCATGGAAGCAGGTGGTGGATGGTCATATGAGCAGCTGGTGCATATCACAAGTCCTAGTTATGTGAAATGATGTCTGGCAGACAATTTCCCTTCCAAGAGGACCACAACCTTGTCATGGTTTGGAGGCTCGTGTGCCTCAATGACCTGGAGAGCTAGGTTGGCTGGAGTCAGGGCTTTGTGCATTGGCAGGGACACCCCTGCCAAAGAGGTCAAAGGTAAAGGCCAGACCAGACCAAGAGTGGTCCACTGGTCCTCTAGGTTGAGGGGTTCGGCTCAGGGCTAACAATCTTGATTGGTAAAACAAAACTGTTATGGAAACAGCAATGAAGAGTCCTTCTACATCTGAGTGAGATGGTATTCCTGAATCTCCACCTGGAACTTGTATGACTGACAGTAGTGTTATGTACCCCTAGGGGTCATATTTCTTTTTATGGACTATACCTTTAAAAAGAGACAGAGAGAGTTGTTCAACACAAGCACCTTGTTATTAAGAGAGAGAGAGAGAGGCGAAGACTGCTTTGAGATAGTGTTATGGTTTCTCTGCAGCATGTTTACACTTTTACAAGGACACTGCCAGCTTCTGTGTTCTTACAGAGAGAGAAGGGAGGAGCTACTTGATGGACAGCTGGTGTTCAGCATGGTGAGATAAATAGAAGGTCAGCTGATAGACTCACAGACATATCATTTTGTACACTGGATGAGCTTTGTTGTGCCCGCAGAAAGGTGGGTTTTTGGAGGGTCAATCAGGCGGATTGATCAGTGGCTCTTGCAGTGTGAAAAAGGTATGACCTGTGGGGATTTATTCGTGTGTCCAACCCTTGCCTGGGTTGATAATTCCACCACAGAAGAACAGTCCCCTTTATTGTGGTCACAGTCGATGATTTCTAAAGGATTTTGGAGGACAACGGGAAGAATCGACGGCATCAGCTCACCTGAAGAACAAAACTGCTCTCTCTATCCTCATCACTACTCAACTGAATACCACGAACTGAACTGAACTTTACTCATCACCATAAGACTGCATCTATTTACCCCGAGACTTAAAGAAGCTTGGTTTTCATATATTTCCACACTTATGTCTATATAATCATTGCTAACCTGTTTGATATATTTGAATTTATATAACTGTATTGCGTTGTTACTAATAGATGAGTATAAGTTAATAGCAATACCAGACTATAAGGTGTTTTCTATTTCTGCTGGTTCTTTAACCCGTCATGGGGTACGTGACAGTAGTGGAAACTGAGCTACTGACGCGCTGACGGAAGCACTGAGAACCACCAGAATGGAGGACCTTTCTTGCTGCCCTAAACACCAGCATTACAGGCAGTGAGCAAGACAAGCTCTGAAGATTACTGATAATGGCTGGGGTCACCCATTTTCTAAAGACACTGCAAGTGTGGAACGAGCTGCCTTCGGAAGAGGTTGTTGTGGGTTTGATTGCAATACTTAAAGAGAAGTTTGGATAAGTACATAGATGGGGAGGGTCTGGAGGGCTATGGTGAATGTTCATGTCAATGAGACTAGGAAACTGTTCGGCACAGACTAGATGGGCTGAAGGGCTTGTTTCAGTGCTGCTGTGCTCTATGACTCCAAATCAGCTTATTGGCATCTGACTCAGAATAAATTGGAAAAGCTGCAGAAAATAATAAAGTGCAAGAGCAGTGCAGGCGAATAATAAAGTGTAAGATCATAACGAGGTAGATTATGAGCTCAAGAGTCCAACTTATTCTACAGGAGTCACTCCTTCGCCAACCGTAATCTAACTTCATTCGCTGGTCTCTGATGCTGCTATGTTGTATTGTGCAATGTGTATTGTGTATTGTTCGATGTTAAAGGGTATCCAGTGACCAGTGTGCCCCAAAATTTCTCAAAAACGGCCCCTCGTCAGAGCTGTCCAGTTAGGAGCTGACCAATGGATCCATGCTCCTGTCTTACATTTTCTTGAGAAGGTTCCTAATAACTGCAAGAGTCTTGCCCGTTTCTAATTTAGGCTTTATTGTCTGCAATACCTTCTATACCTAAAAAAAAGAGGCCAACGAGTGTACGTACATAATTTTTCTGCTGCTGTGGCCCATCCACTTCAAGGCTTGACATGTTGTGCATTCAGAGATACTTTCTGAACATCACCATTATTTGAGTTACTGTCTCCTTCCCGTCTTGAACCAGTCTAATCATTCTCTGACCCGTCTCATGAACAAGGCATTTTCGCCCACAGAACGGTGCTCACTGCTTGCATTTTTTTTGTCTTTCACACCATTCCCTGTAAACTCTAGAGACTGTAGTGCATAAAAGGCCCAGGTGATCAGCAAGTTCTGAAATACTCAAACCATCCCAGCTGGCACCAATAATTATTTCACAGTCAGAGCCACTTAGATCAAATTCCTTCCCCATTCTGATACTTGGTCTGAAAAACAATTGAATCTTTTGTCCACGCCTGCATGCTTTTATGCATTGAGTTGCTATGATATGAAGTATCATAAGAAAGGCGGATGGGCTTAGGGCATGGATCAACACCTGGAATTATGATATCGTAGCCATTAGTGAGACTTGGTTGCAGTAAGGACAGGACTGGCAGCTCAGTATTCCGAGGTTTTGTTGTTTCAGATGTGACAGAACGGGAAGGATTAAAGGAGGAGGGGTGGTGATACTAGTCACGGAAAATGTCATGGCAGTGCTCAGTCAGGACAGACTGGAGAACTCAACTAGTGAGGTGTTATGGGTGGAACTGAGTAATAAGGAAGGTATGACCATGATAATGGGGCTCTACACATTGCACATTCAGACGGAGACGTAATATGAAGATTTTTACTCCTCATGAGGATGTAAGAATTAAAGTAAATTCAATTCAATTCAGTATTACATTCCACCCAACAGTTCGAGGGATTTAGAGGAACAAATTGTAGAGAGACCGCAGACTGTTGCAGAAACATAATGTTCTTGTGAGTGATTTTAACTTTCCACATATTGACTCCCATACTATCAAAGGACTAGATGGAATAGAGCTTGCCAAATGTGTTTCGGAAAGTTTGCATAATCAGCACATAGAAGTCTCAACAAGAGAGTGTGCAGTACTGAATCTACTATTAGGGAATGAGACAGGGCAGGTGACAAAAACTCGTGTAGGGAAACACTTTGCATCTGGTGTCCAAATGCCATTAGTTTTAAGGTGAATATGCAAAAAAGATAGGTCTGCTCTGTGGGTTGAGGTTCTAAATTGCAGAAAGACCAATTCTGATGGTATCAGAAATGACCTGACAAGTGTGGATTGGGACAGGCTTTCTGGCAAAGCTGTGCTTGGAAAATGAGAGGCCTTCAAAAATGAAATATCGAGAGTACAAAACCTGTATGAGCCTGTCAGAATAAAAGAAAAAGCTAATAAGTGCATGGAACCCTGGTTTTCAAGAGATATTGAGGCCCTGGTTCAGAGAAAATAAGAATATAAGAACTGCAAGAGGACACTTAAGAAAGACATCAGGAGGACTAAAAGAAAGCATGAATTTGCTCCAGCAGACAAGGGGGAGGAGAATCCAAAGGGATTTTACAGTTATGTTAAGAGCAAAAGGATTGCAAGGGAGAAATTTGGTCCTCTGGAATTTGAGAATGATATTCCATGTGTGGAGCCAAACCAGACTGGGGAAATATTAAATAAGTTTTTTGCATCTGTATTTACTCAGGGGATGGGCACAGAGTCTGTGGAAGTGAGGTAAAAAGGTATCAATTTCATCGATCTTGTACAGATTACAGAGGAGGAGGTGTTTGCTATTCTGAGGCAAATTAGGGTGGATAAATCCCCAATGCTCCCTTGGTCCCTACAGGAGGCAAGTGCAGAAATTGCCAGGGCCCAAGCAGAGATATTTAAATCATCCTTAGTGACAAGAGAGGTACCAGAGGATTGGAGGATAGCTAATGTTATTCTGCTGTTTAAAGAAGTCTCTAACCAGGAAATTATAGGCCGTTGAGTCTGACATCAGTTTTGGGAATGTTATTGGAAAGTATTCTGAGGGATCAGGTATATAAGTATTTGGATAGAGATGGACTGATTATGGATAGTCAGTGTGGCTTTGTGCATGGTAGGTCATGTCTAACCAATCTTAAGGAGTTTTTTGAGGAAGTTACCAGTTATGTGGATGAAGGCAAGGCAGTGGATGTTGCCTGCATGGACTTTAGCAAGGCACTTGTCAAGGTCCTGTGTAGAAGGTTGGTCAAGAAGGTTCAGTCGCTCGGCATTCATGAGATTAAACCTGATAAGAGTTCATGAAAATAACAATGTGATAGAACAGAACAGATGGAGGCAGACCATTCCCCATGGTTGCCGATAAAAACATAGGGGAATAGTCATTGTTGAAATCAAATTGGATTAAACATTGGCTTTGTAGGAAAAGCCAGTGGGTGGTAGTGGAGAGTTACCTCTCTGACTGGAGGCCTGTGACTGGTGGTTTTTCGCAGAGAGCCGTGTTGGGTCCATTGTTCTTTGTTATTTATATCAGCAGCCTGGAAGATAATATGGTTAACTGGTTCAGGAAATTTGCGCATGACAACAAATTTGGGTGTGCAGTGGACAGTAAGGAAGCCTACCATGGCTTGCAGGGGTATCTGCATCAACTGGATAAATGGGCTAAAAAATGGCAGATGGAATTCAATGCAGACAAGTGCGACATTTTGCACTTTGGTAGGACTAACCAGGCAGATCTGACACAGTGAACAGTAGTGCAATGAGAAGTGTTGTAGAACAAGTGGATCTGGGAATACAGGTCCATAATTTGTTGAAAGTGGCGTCACAGGTAGACAGGGTTGTAAAGAAAGCTTTTGGAACATTGACTTTTATAAATCAATACATTAAGTACAGGAGGTGGGATGTTTTGTTGCAGTTGTATACAACGTTGGTGAAGCCTAATTCAAGTATTGTATTCTGGTCACCTACCTGCAGGAAAGATGTATATAAGGTTGAGAAAGTACAGAGATAATTTACAAGAATGTTGCCGGGTCTGGAGGACCTGAGTTATAAGGAAAGACTGAATAGGTTAGGACTGTATTCCTTAGAACATAGAAGATAGAGAGGAAATTATGAGATGTATAGTTAGAGTGAACACAAGCAGGCTTTTTTCACTAATGTTGGATGGGACTACAACTAGAGGTCATGGGTTAAGGGGGAAAGGTAAAAAGTTTAAGAAGAACATGAGGGGAAACTTCTTCAGTCAGAGTGTTGTGAGAATGGGATGAGCTGGCAGCACAAGTGGTGTATTTGAGCTCAATTTCAATGGTTAAGGGAAGTTTGGATAGATACATGGATAATAGGGGCATGTTCCTGATGCAGGTCAATGGGAGTGGACAGTTTAAATGATTTTGGCATGGACTAGATGGGCTGAAGGGCCTCGTTCTCTGTTGTACTTCTCTATGACTCTACAATAACAGCCACCTTGCTGGCCTATTCATGAATGGTCACAAGGGTAATGAAGTGAGCAGTAGTGCTCAGAGTTAAGAACAATGACTGATGGCTTTTAATCATGTCATAAATCCACCACTTTCTTCTTCTTCTTAGGCATCCGTTAGTCTTGTGAGGCCATGGATTTGCGCCTTGGAAGGTTTCCAGGGCACAGGCCTGGGCAAGGTTGTATGGAAGACCGGCAGTTGCCCATGCTGCAAGTCTCCCCTCTCCATGCCACCGATGTTGTCCAAGGGAAGGGCATTAGGACCGATACAGCTTGGCACTGGTGTCATCACAGAGCAATGTGTGGTTAAGTGCCTCGCTCAAGGACACAACACGCTGCCTCAGCTGAGGCTCAAACTAGCGATCTTCAGATCACTAGACCGACGCCTTAACCACTTGGCCATGTGCCAACACCCACCACTTTCACTCATTCCACACTCTCACCATCCTCTGAGAGAAGAAGTTTCCCCTCAGGGTCCCTTTCAATATTTCACCTTTCACCCTTAAACGACGATCTCTAGTTCTAGTCTTACCCAACCTTGCATTTACCCTATCTATACCGCTCAGAACTTTGTATACCTCTATCAAATCAGCCCTCATTCTCTAACACTCTACGTTGTTTCTGTTTTACCTCCTGCACTGTATAATTTATTTTAATTTTTTATTTAAAGAATTATGGAACAACTTTTTTACCTTACCTAACCACAGAACAATTTACAATGATCAATTACCCTCCAAAAGGAAGAAGCAATTTCTATACATGTTTGATAGAGCCCAGTTCATCACGGGTACAGCCTTCCCCAGCATTAAGCACATCTACACAAAGTGCAGTCGCAGTTAGGCAGCATCTATCATCAGGAACCCAAACCACCCAGGACATGTTCTCTTCTCACTGCTACCATCAGGAAGAAGGTACAGAAGCCTCAGGTCCCACACCACCAGATTCAGGAGCAGTTATTACCTCAACCATCAGGCTGCTCTTCAACTAGAGATGATAACTTCACTTGCCCTATCACTGAACTGTTCACCCAACTGATGGACTCACTTTCAAGGACTCTTCATCTCACGTTCTCCAAACATTATTATTTTTTTCTTTTTTTGTCTTTTGCACTTTGGTTATTTGTCCATCCTGTTGTTTGTGACCTTTCATTGACTCTATTGTGTTTGTTGGATTTTTTGTGTATGACCTCAAGAAAATGAATCTCAGGATGACATGTATCCCTTTGATAATAAACTTACTTTGAACTCTGTACTAACTGGTACATCTTTGGAGAAACCAAAGCACTCGGAGGAAACCCACTGGGAAAACATACAAACACCTTACAGACAGCAGCAGGGACTGGACCCAGCTCGCGGGCTCTGTAATGGCGTTAAGCGAACCGCTATGCTCCCAAGCCGCCCCAGAACAGAACATAAAACGTGGAACAGTAGAGCAGAGTGTACACCCTTTGGCCCACAATGCTGTACCAACATCTTAACCTACCCTATCATCAATCTAATATAGTATTATATACTGAAAATAGAACATAGAACATTACAGCACCATTCGGGCCCTTTGGCCCATGATGTTGTACTGACTTAGAGATTAATCTTCTAAAATCTCCCCTTCTATATAGTCCTCCATTTCATATCATCCATGTGTTTATTTAAGAGTTTCTTAAGTGGTCCTAATGTGCCTGCCTTTACCCCCAACAATGACAGGGCATTCCATACACTCACCATTCTTGTGTAGATAACTTTACCTGTGACACTCCCCTTATACTTTCCTCAAATACCTTAAAATTTTGCTCCCCTTGTAGTCGCCATTTCCGTCCTGGGAAAAAGTCTCTGGCTATCCATTCGATCAATAGTGATTTGATCCGAGTAATCCATATGCAAGATAAGCCAATAACAATGCTGATATCAACACCTGGATGTGGTGATTATTGGGGATCGTTCAAAGAAATGTGCCCGAACAACCCAATTACACCAGGTGATCAATTAACCTATTAACCTGTACATCTTGGGAACTTGGGAAGGTTCAGGACTATCTGAAGGAAACACGTGCTGTCATGGGGAGAACATAGGGACTCCACACAGACAGTAACGGAACTGAACCTGGGTCACTGGCACTGTAACAGCGTTACACTAACTGCTACACTACCGTGCTGCTCCTTTGGAGACGTTATCATTTTGGCGGACTTACCCTGAGCCCAGTACGTAAGTGCGATTGCAAAGAAAACATGGCAGCATCTCTACTTTCTTTGGAGTTTGTGATGGTTCATCACGCCATCTAAAACTTTGACAAACCTCTGTTAGATGTGCAGTGGAGAGTATAGGGGCTGGTTGCATGACAGCCTGGTATGGAAACACCAATGCCCCTGAGTGGAAAATCCAACAAAATATAGTGGATACTGCCCAGTCCATCTTGGGTAAAACCCTCCCCACCATTGAGCATGTTTACACGGAGTGCTCTCACAGGAAACCAGCATCAAGAGCCCCACCACCCATCCAGAAGAAAGTCCATGAGACTCAGTACCCACACCAGCAGGTTCAGGAAGAGTTATTACCCCCAACTGTTAGGCTCTTGAACTAGTTGGGATAACTTCACTCAACTTCACTTGCTCTGACATTGAAATGTTCCCACAATCTAATGACTCACTTTCAAAGACTCTTCATCTCATGTTCTTGATATGTATTTATCATCATTATTTATTTCTTATTGTATTTGCAGTTTGCTGTCTTTTGCATACTAGTTGAAAACCCAAGTTGGTGTGATGTGTCATTGACTCTGTTATAGTTATTATTCTATAATGGATTTATTGAGTATTCCCACAAGAAAATGAATCTCAGGGTTGATAATAAATTTACTTTATACTTACTTGATTGATGAGATGAAGCTACTGTAATCTGGATTTTTATTGCAATTTATTTTCCATTGAAACTGAGCTGTGCATCACACAATAATGCAGCGCAATGCGATCCAATGTCAGGACATTCATTCCATTCTGAAACACCTCAGCAATCTTAACAGTTATTTACTTCAAACTGATGCCAAGTTTTAGCACAGCCAGTCTTGTAAACAGTAATATGATGAATGGGAATTGATTGTGTTAGTGGAAGGTTGGCTGACCAGGACACTAGTAGTCTCTGCTCAACAGTACTGCCACTGAGATGAGGAGGAATGTCTTGAGCCAGAAGTGGTGAATCTGTGGAATTCATTACCAGAGATGGCTGTTGAGGTTAAGTCACAGGTTATATTAAAAGTGCAGGTTGATAGGTTCTTGATTAGAGAGAGCATCACGTGTTATGGAGAGAAGGCAGGAGTGCGGAATAAATCCTTCCTGAGTGGTGAAGTGGAGATATGTGTCTACCAAAGGAAGGTGTAAAGCACTCCTTCCCTTGGCTAGCCTACAGGTCATCTTTGGGCAAGGTATAGAACCTATTTAGCCCCCTGATCAGGGACACGTTAAACCATGGAAGCAGGTGGTGGACGGTCATATGAGCAGCCGGTGCATATCACAATTCCTGGTTATGCAACCTCTGATGCCAGGCAGACAATCTCTGAAGAGTATTGATAATGGCTGGGGTCACTCATCTTGTAAAGACGCTGCCCAGTAGAAGGCAATGGCAAGCCACTACTGTAGGAAAAATTTCCAGGAACAATCATGGTCATGGATAGACAGTGATCGCCATGTCAAGCAAGGTGGCACATAATGATGGTGCTGAATAAATCCCCCCGCCCGTTGAGTCCATCCAATCTGCCTGCATTTGAACATCTCCCTCTAATCTCACGACTACCATCAGGTGGGAGGTGCAGGCTTCTTGGGTCCCATACTGCCAGGTTCAGGAAAATACGTTGCAAGATAGCCATTGGGTTCTTGGGCCAGCAAGGATAATTTCACTTGCCTCAGTGCTGAACTGATTCAACAGGCTGTAGACTCACATTCAGGACTCTGCAGCTCATGTTCTGTGTTATTTGTTTACTTTTTAAAAACTATTTGCACAGCGAGAGACATTGATCGTGTGGATAGTCAGAGGCTTTTTCCCAGGGCTGAAATGGTTGCCACAAGAGGACACAGGTTTAAGGTGCTGGGGAGTATGTACAGAGGAGATGTCAGGGGCAAGTCTTTTACTCAGAGAGTGGTGAGTGCATGGAATGGGCTGCCAGCAACGGTGGTGGAAGCGGATACGATATGGTCTTTTAAGAGACTTTTGGATAGGTACATGGAGCTTAGAAAAATAGAGGGCTATGGGTAAGCCTAGTAACTTCTAAGGTAGGGACATGTTCGGCACAACTTTGTGGGCCAAAGGGCCTGTATTGTGCTGTAGGTTTTCTATGTTTCTTTATTTCTAATTTGTCCTCTGCTTCACATTGGATGTTTGTTGGACTTTATTGCATGTGGATTTTTATGGATTCTATTGTCTTCCTTTATTTTGTGGGTGTTTGCAAGAAGATTAATTTCAAGATTATATTCGGCATCCATTCTTTGATAATGAATTTGAACCTTGAAATAGTGCAGCAGGCTTGATGGGCTGAATGGCCTAATTCTGCTCCTATATCTTATGTTCTTATGGTCTTTACTATCCACCCGTCAGGATGCACTAAAACACAGTACACTGGTCCCTGCTTTCCTGGCCTGGGTCTCATTCTTTCAGATCTCCCCTCCAGACATGTTTGGACTTTTTCTCTGTAAATCTCGTTGCGATCAGACTCATGTCTTCAAACAGTTCACTTGTTTCTCCTCCTACTGCCAACTGTTTGACTTCTCTTTGTTGCTTCTTAATTGTTGTATTTCATTTTCCTTCAATTATTAATTTATCGAGAGCTGGATCGGAGTTTAACTTTGAGCAGCCGCCTGGCCTCTTGTTGGTACACATCCTGTCGACTACTATAGCCAGCATGTTCTCCCAGACAGCAGAGTGCTGTAACAAAGCTGCCTATGGATTCTCTTTCTTCCTGTTCATTGATTCAATTTATGTTCCTCAAAAATCTGGTTTCCATCTACACAAAATACATGGCTATTCTGTCTAGTATTGCCGTATAATTTCCTGGGTCATTCTGAAACACTTTTAATGATCACCAAATGTTCTCCATTTCCTAGCTCACCAAAAAAACAGTGTTCTGCTTCATTTTCTCGTAAGCTCAAACCGATCCTAAATCTTTTAAATTGTCCTGTTTATCGTGGCCATACGTTAGGCTGATTAGAATCAGATTTTTGTTTTCTGGTGGGTGGGGAGTTGTGTTGCTTCCTTCTAGTTGAATTCTCCCATGAACGGAACAACCACTTGATGTCTCCTTTCTCTTTTGCCTACGATCAGACTACTGAACCAGTGTGGATAACTTCACTCACCTCAGCATTGAACTGATTACTGAATGTGACCTATGGACTCACTTTCAGGGACTCTACAACTCACTTTCTCAATATTATTTATGGATTTATCTATTTATTTATTTATTTTGTATTTGCAACAGTCTTTCTGTATAGTTTTTCATTGATGCTATTATATTTCTATAGTATTTCTTTGTTTTATGAATGAATAAATGAATGAATTGACTTTACTTCTTACATCCTTCACATACACGAGGAGCAACAATCTTTATGTTACATCTCCATCTAAATGTGCAATGTGCAATGATAGTAATTTATAATAAATAGAACAGTCAATGTAACATAGAAATACAATCAAATCAGCGTGAGTTCATCAGTCTGATAGCCTGGTGGAAGAAGCTGTCCCGGAGCCTGTTGGTCCTGGCTTTTATGCTGCGCCACCGTTTCCTGGATGGTAGCAGCTGGAATAGATTGTGATTGGGGTGACTCGGGTCCCCAGTGATCCTTCAGGCTCTTTTTACACACCTGTCTTTGTAGATGTCCTGAATCATGGGAAGTTCACAACTACGGATGTGCTGAGCTGTCCACATTACTCTCTGCAGAATCCTGTGATAAGGGAACTACAGTTCCCATACTAGGCAGTGATGCAGCCAGTCAGGATGCTCTCAATTGTGCCTGTGTAGAAAGTTCTTAGGATCTGGGAGCCCATACCAAACTTCCTCAACTGTCTGAGGTGAAAGAGGCGCTGTTAGAAACATAGAACATAGAAACATAGAAAACCTACAACACAATACAGGCCCTTCGGCCCACAAAGCTGTGCTGAACGTGTCCTTACCTGAGAAATTACCTAGGGTTACCCATAGCCCTCTATTTTTCTGAGCTCCATATACCTGTCCAGGCGTCTCTTAAAAGACCCAATCATATCTGCCACCACCACTGTTGCCGGCAGCCCGCTCCACGCACTCACCACTCTCTGCGTAAAAAACTTACCCCTGACGTCTCCTCTGTATCTATTTCCAAGCACCTTAAAACTGTGTCCTCTCATGCTAGCCATTTTTGCCCTGGGAAAAAGCCTCTGACTATCCACATGATCAATACCTCTCATCATCTTGAAGACCTCTATCAGGTCACCTCTCATCCTCCATTACTCCAAGGAGAAAAGGCTGAGTTCACTCAACCTATTCTCATAAGGCATGCTCTCCAATCCAGGCAACATCCTTGTAAATCTCCTCTCCACCCTTTCTATGATTTCCACATCCTTCCTGTAGCAAGACGACCAGAACTGAGCACAATACTCCAAGTGGAGTCTGACCAGGATCCTATTTAGCTGCAACATTACTTCTCAGTTCCTAAGCTCAATCCCACGATTGATGAAGGCCAATGCACCGTATGTTTTCTTAACTACAGAGTCAACCTGCGCAGCAGCCTTGAGTGTCCTATAGACTCGGACCCCAAGATCCCTCTGATCCTCTGTTGTGTCCTTTTCACCACACAGTTGGTGTGTACAGACCATGTGAGATCCTCGGTGATGTGGATGCCAAGGAACCTAAAGCTGTTTACCCTCTCAACCCCAGATCCATTGATGTCAATAGGATTTAGCCCGTTTCCATTCCTCCTGTAATCCACAACCAGCTCCTTTGTTTTTGCGACATTGAGATAATGTGATTGACTGCATGCAAGAGAATGAATCTCAGAATAGTATTTGGCGATATAGAGTGTACCTGGAGTATTGTGTGCAGTTTTGGTCCCCTAATCTGAGGAAAGGCATCCTTGCCATAGAGGGAGTACAAAGAAGGTTCACCAGATTGATTCCTGGGATGGCAGGACTTTCATATGAAGAAAGACTGGATGAACTGGGTTTGTACTCATTGGAATTTAGAAGATTGAGGGGGGATCTGATTGAAACGTATAAAATCCTAAAGGGATTGGACAGGCTAGATGCAGGAAGATTGTTCCCGATGTTGGGGAAGTCCAGAACGAGGGGTCACAGTTTGAGGATAAAGGGTAAGCCTTTTGGGACCGAGATTAGGAAAAACTTCTTCACACAGAGAGTGGTGAATCTGTGGAATTCTTTGCCACAGGAAACAGTTGAGGCCAGTTCATTGGCTATATTTAAGAGGGAGTTAGATATGGCCCTTGTGGCTACGGGGATCAGGGGGTATGGAGGGAGGGCTGGTGCAGGGTTCTGAGTTGGATGATCAGCCATGATCATAATAAATGGCGGTGCAGGCTCGAAGGGCTGAATGGCCTACTCCTGCACCTATTTTCTATGTTTCTGTATATATAGCATGATACTGTGTGTATGTACAGTACTGTGCAAAAGACTTCAGCACATATACACGGCTAGGTTGCCTAAGACTTTTGCACAGTACTGTAGTAATTTTATGTATTGCACTGTACTGCTGTCACAAAAAAAAATTTCATGACAAATGTGATAAACCTGATGTGTGTTTCCATTGTGGACTGAGAGTTGGAAGAGCACAGGGAGAAGGGAATCATGGTTGGGAAAAGGGAAGGGAGAGAGAAGGGAGCAGGAAGCACCAGCGAGACACTCTGTAATGATCAATAAACCGAGCAACACACCCAAAATGCGTGAGGAACTCAGCAGGCCAGGCAACAGCAGGGCCGAAACAGTGACTGTACTTTTTCCATAGATGCTGCCTGGCCTGCTGAGTTCCTCCAGCATTTTGTGTGTGTTGCTTGGATTTCCGGCATCTGCAGATTTTCTCTTGTTTGTGGTGATCAATAAACCAACTGCTTGGAATCAGATGACCTTGCCTGGTGTCTCAGGGCAGGTTGTGTCTCCACGTACCCCCACCCCGCTGCCAGATATCCAACACCCCTCCCCCGGTGCTCCACCCTCACCATTCCCAACATCCTTTGCTCCTGCTAGGTTTACAAACTCGCTTGACGGTCCACATTGACAAATACAGTACTCTGCAAAAGTTTTAGTTTCCTAGCTACGCACTTGGGACCTGGCGGTGGGTTCCTGCCTGAAAAGCCCCAGCGTCCCGAGGACAATTCTGGGTGGATGATCTGCGGAGTTCTTTCAGCCAGCAATAAATACAAACAGCAGTGTGTTTCACTTGGAGAGGTCTCCTCATACAGTCTCACCAAAGTAACATGTTTGCCCTTTCTCCTCACAAATCTGTCCTCATTTGGTGTGGGCTCACTGGTTATTTTCAGCAATTACTGTACATCCAATCTTTTCTTGACCTGCTGGCTTGTAGCACAAAATAACTTTAATCTTCTTGATAAAATGACAGCTGTGACAATGACAAATAATACATAAGCTGTACCTGATATGACCCCACCGCTTTCTCTGTTGATATATTTTGAATGTTATCTCTGTCATCGGCCATAAAAAGACTCTATACTCCCAACGAATGATGATTTGCTGTTTCAATAAAAAACCTGATTTCTGCGAAGCAATTGGTAGACGTGCAAATACCTCTCTTCAAATCTGCTGTTGCAATGTTTGTATTTTTGTTTGATTTCGAGATACAGCACAGTAACTGTCCCAAACAGCCTGTGCCACCCAATTGCACCCATGTGACCAATTAACCTACTAACCCAGAATGTGGGAGGAAACCCACGCGGTCACAGGGAGAAAGTACAAATGCCTTACAGAAAGCAGCGGGAATTGAACCCAGGTCACTGGCACTGTTACAGCATTACGCTAGCTGCTACACCACTGTGCCATCCCATGAAAGTTAAAGGAAATGCTATGACTAAAGTATTTTTCCAGCTAGCTCCTAAACCTTCCCTGTGAAGATATTTGATAAGATACTTACCGTATATCTTACAGTTACAAAGTAAGTTTTGTTATCCAAGTACATACAGTATATGTCACCACATACAACCCTAAGAGACTAAAAAGAGGAGAAGAGAAGCTGAGGCTTGCTGCTGAAGAAAAGCATACTCGTCGGAAAAACAGCACCAAGACAACACTGGAGGACAGCGCCTTCAAGTGCAGTCACTGTAGCCGAGACTGTCACTCCTGTGTGGGCCTCTACAGCCACAACAGACGCTGCTCTAACACAGACTGAAGCAAGACTTTCCGGGCTCAAATCCATGGTCTCGCGAGACTAACGGATGCCACCACAACCCTCAGATTCATTTTCATGCGGGCATACTCAACAGATGTATAGAATCGTAACTATAACAGGATCAATGATCAACCAGAGTACAGAAGCCAACAAACTGTGCAAATGCATATCAAATAAATAGCAATAAATAATGAGAATATGAGATGAAGAGTCCTTAAAGTGAGATCATTGGTTGTGGAAGCATCACAATGACAGGACAGCGAGTGTAGTTATCCCCTTTTATTCACAAGCCTGATGGTTGAGTGTTCTTGAGCCTGGTGACTTTCTAGTGAGCAATGAATCAGAATCAGGTTTATTCTCACTGACATACATTACGTTACGGAATTTGTTCTTTTCCAGCAGCTATACAGTGCATCTGTTAGTCTTGCGAGACCATGGATCTGCGCCTGGAAAGTCTTCACTCTCCAGGGCGTAGGCCTGGGCCAGGTTGTATGGAAGACCAGCAGTTGCCCATGCTGCAAGTCTCCCCTCTCCACGACACCAATGTTGTCCAAGGGAAGGACAATAGGACCCATACAGCTTGGCACCAGTGTCGTCGCGGAGCAATGTGTGATTAAGTGCCTTGCTCAAGGCGTTGCCTTGTCTGGGGCTCGAACTCATGACCTTCAGGTCGCTAGTCCAATGCCTTAACCACTTGGCCACGTGCCCACAATTATACAGTGAAATACATATAAAATAGAATTGCAGTAAGCATATAAAAATACTATATAATTTGTGCAGAAAGAAAGCAAAATAGTGAGGTACTGTTCATGGGATCGTAGCCCATTCAGAAATCTGCTCATGGAGGGGAAGAAACTATTCCTGAAATGTTGACATTTGTACCTCCTTCTTACAGTGGACTGAAAAGCTTGATCATGTAGATATTAAGAAAGAGGATATGCTGGAGCTTTTGGAAAGCATCAAGTTGGATAAGTCACCGGACCAGGCGAGATGTACCCCAGGCTACTGTGGGAAGCTAGGGAGGAGATTGCTGAGCCTCTGGCGATGATCTTTGCATCATCAATGGGGATGGGAGAGGTTCCGGAGGATTGGAAGGTTGTGAATGTTATTCCCTTATTCAAGAAAGCAAGTAGAGATAGCCCAGGAAATTATAGACCAGTGAGTCTTACTTCAGTGGTTGGTAAGTTGTTGGAGAAAGTCCTGAGAGGCAGGATTTATGAACACTTGGAGAGACATGATTATGAATAGACAGCCTGCCTTTGTCAACGGCAGGTCGTGCCTTACGAGCCTGATTGAATTTTTTGATGAATTGTAGAGCAGTAGATGTAGTGTATATGGATTTCAGTAAGGCATTTGATAAGGTACCCCATGCAAGGCTCATTGATAAAGTAAGTAGGCATGGCATCTAAGGGGACATCGCTTTGTGGATCCAGAACTGGCTTGCCCGCAGAAGGCAAACGGTGGTTGTAGATAGGTCATATTATGCATGGAGGTCGGTGACCAGTGGTGTGCCTCAGGGATCTGTTCTGGAACCCCTACTCTTTGTGATTTTTATAATTGACCTGGATGAGGAAGTGGAGGGATGGGTTAGTAAATTTGCTGATGGTACAAAGGTTGGGGGTGTTGTGGATAGTGTGGAGGGCTGTCAGAGGTTACGGCGGGACATTGATAGGATGCAAAACTGGGCTGATAGAGTTCAACTCAGATAAGTGTGAGGTGGTTCATTTTGGTAGGTCAAATATGATGGCAGAATATAGTATTAATGGTAAGATTCCTGGCAGTGTGGAGGATCAGAGACATCTTGGGGTCTGAGTCCATAGGACACTCAAAGCTGTTGCATAGGTTGACTCTGTGGTTAAGAAGGCATACGGTGCATTGGCTTTCATCAATCGTGGGATTGAGTTTAGGAGCTGGGAGGTCATGTTGCAGCTGTATAGGACCCTGGTCAGACCCAACTTGGAATACTGTGCTCAATTCTGGTCACCTCACTACAGGAAGGATATGGAAACCATAGAAAGGGTGCAGAGGAGATTTACAAGGCTGTTCCCTGGATTGGGGAGCATGCCTTATGAGAATAGATTGAGTGAACTTGGACTTTTCTCCTTGGAGTGATGGAGGATAAGAGGTGACCTGATAGAGGCATATAAGATTATGAGAGGCATTGATCATGTGGATAGTCAGAGGTTTTTTCCCAGGGCTGAAATGGCTAGCACGAGAGGGCACAGTTTTAAGGTGCTTGGAAGCAGGTAGAGACGAGATGTCAGGGGTAAGTTTTTTACGCAGAGAGTGGTGAGTGCGTGGAATGGGCTGCCGGCAACAGTGATCGAGGTGGATACGATATGGTCTTTTAAGAGACTCCTGGATAGGTACAAGGAGCTTAGAAAAATAAAGGACTATGGGTAACCCGAGGTAATTTCTAAGGTAAGAAGATGTTCAGCACAGCTTTGTGGGCTGAAGGACCTGTATTGTGCTGTAGGTTTTCTATGTTTCTATGTTTCTTGATGGTAGTCATGAGAAAAAAGCTATGTCTTGGATGGTGAAGATTGTGAAAGATGGATGCTACCTTTTTGAAGCATTGCCTTTTTCAGATAGCCTCGATGGTGGTGAGTTTATGCCTGTGATGGAGATGGCTGAGTACACAAAATGTCTGCAGCTTTTCCCAAACCTGTGTGGTGGCATAGAACCCTCCTCCCACCCCCCCATATCAGAGGGTGATGCAGCCAGTTAGAATACTCTCTGCAGAACATCTGTAGACATTTGGTTGCAGAACAAATCTCTGACTGAAAATCAGATAGCAAGATGGTGCCAGAGAGTGGCTACTCTTTCTGTGCTGCTCTGAAGGGAATCATCAGGTATTTCTTTTTAGGACTGCTATAGCTGAAGTATTAAATATCTGTGTGCTTCCCCACTTTTAATTATTGTCTACATTAAGTTGTTTTATTTTAAGACCACAGGAGCAGAACTGGCCCATCTAGCCAATCAAGTCTGCTCCACCATTTGATCGCAGCAAATCCATTTCCCGCTCAACTCCATTCTTCTGCTGTTCAAATATATAAACAAAATAGAGTCAAAGAAAAGTACAGCACAGAGCCATCTAGTCTGTGCTGAACCATCTAAATGTAGGGCAGTGGAGGTAAGTTAAATTATGTCATAGATAAAGTCATTAAGAAAGATTGATTTTTTTCACATACCATATTTCTTCACAATAATATGACCTTCCATAAATTCTCTGAGCCAGGTCCGTGTTATAGGCTGGTAAATTCCTTGGTGCCTCCTCCTATCCACCGCATTTCCACTGAGGTTGGGTGAGACTACAACTAGAAGTCATGGGTTAAGGCTGAAAGATGAAATGTTTAAGGGGAGCATGAGGGAAAACTTCTTCACTCAATGGATGGTGAGAGTGTGGAACAAGGTTCCAGTGCAAATGGAGGATGTGATTTGGATTTCAAAGTTTAAGCGAAGTTTGGATAGGTACAGGAAGGGGAGGGTTATGGAAGGTTATGGTCTGGGTGCAAATTAATGGGACCAGGCAGTTTAAATGGTTTGGCATGAACTAGATGAGCTGAAAGGCCCATTGCTGTAGTGTAGTTTCCTATGACTCTATGAGTGCAAAGTTCAAAGTTTAAGGTACATTTATTATGAATTGTTGTACATGGTATACAATCCTGAGGTTCGTCTTCCCACAGACAGCCATGAAACAAAGAAAGAAAAAAAACTGTTTAAAGGAAATGCATCAAACCTTCAACACGCAAAAAAAGGAATAAATCAGGCAAACGGCAAAAAAAGGAGCAAAAAACACAGAATATCAAATGATCCAACCAGTAACTTCACACACTTCATGCTCCCTGACACCTGAAACTCCCACTATACTGCTAGTGTCTTCCATAGTGAAGACTGATGGAAAATACTTATTCAGTTCAACCACTATTTTGTTGTCCCCCATTACTACCTCTCCAGCATTGTTTTTCAGTGATCCAATATCAATTCTCACGTCTCTTTTACACTTTATGTATCTGAAGAAAATGTTGGTATTTTCTTTAATATTATTGGCTTGCTTACTTTTGTATTCCATTTTTACCTTTTTAATGACCTTTGCTGTTGCCTTGTGTTGGTTTTTAAAAGTTTCACAATCCTCTAACTTCCCACTAATCTTTGCTCTATTAAATGCCCTCCCTGGCTTTTATGTTGGCTTTGACTTCTCTTGGTAGCCATGGTTGTGTCATCTTTCCTTTAGAATATTTCTCCCTCTTTGGGATGTATATATCCTGTGTCTTCCAAATTGCTTCAAGAAATTCCAGCCTTTGCTGTTTGCTGTCATCCCTGCCAGTGTTCCTTTTCATTCAATTCTGGCCAACTCTTCTCTCCTGCCTCTGCAATTCCCTTTACTTCAATATAATACTGATACATCTGTCTTTAGCTTTTTCTCAAATTTCAGTGTGAATTTGATTATATTATGACCCCTTGACCCTAATGATTCTTTTACTTTAAGCTCTCTTATCATTTCTGGTTCAATGCACAACACCCAATCCTGAATAGCTGAAATTCTAGTGGGCTAAACTATGAACTTAGCACCTAACTCCTTGAACTCCCTGTGCAGAGCCTTGTCACTGATCCTACCCATGTCATTGGTACCTACGTGGACCATGACTTCTGGTTGTTCACCTTCCCATTTAAGAATACTGAGGACTCAATTCCAAATATCCTGGACCCTGGCAACATACCATCTGGGAATTTCATTCTCCATGCAGAGCCTCCTTTCTGTCCCCTAATTAATGAGTCCTCTATTACCACAGCGTGCCACTTCTGCTCCTTTCCCACCTGGGTCACAGAGGAAGGCTCAGTGCCAGAGATCTGTGACATTTCTCTGTTGAGTCATCCCCCTGTACTGGAGTTCATCCAGTTCCAGCTCCAACTCATTAATGCGGTTTGTTAGAGGCTGTAGATGGATGCATTTTGTAAACACGAGGAATTCTGCAGATGCTGGAAATTCAAGCAACACACATCAAATTTGCTGGTGAACGCAGCAGGCCAGGCAGCATCCCTAGGAAGAGGTACAGTCGACGTTTTGGGCTGAGACCCTTCGTCAGGACTAACTGAAGGAAGAGCTAGTAAGAGATTTGAAAGTGGGAGGGGGAGGGGGAGATCCAAAATGATAGGAGAAGACACCTACGCTCTGTCTGCCAGAGAAAGCAGGATCTCCCAGTGGCCACACATTTTAATTCCACATCCCATTCCCATTCTGACATGTCTATCCACAGCCTCCTCTACTGTAAAGATGAAGCCACACTCAGGTTGGAGGAACAACACCTTATATTCTGTCTGGGTAGCCTCCAACCTGATGGCATGAACATTGACTTCTCTAACTTCCGCTCATGCCCCACCTCCCCCTTGTACCCCATCCGTTATTTATTTATATACACACATTCTTTCGCTCACTCTCCTTTTCCTCCATCTGTCCCTCTGACTACACCCCTTGCCCATCCTCTGGGCTTCCCCCCTCCCCCTTTTCCTTCTCCCTGGGCCTCCTGTCCCATGATCCTCTCATATTCCTTTTGTCAATAACTTCTCCAGCTCTTGGCTCCATCGCTCCCCCTCTTGTCTTCTCCTTTCATTTTGGATCTCCCCCTCCCCTTCCCACTTTCAAATCTCTTACTAGCTCTTCCTTCAGTTAGTCCTGATGAAAGGTCTCGGCCCGAAATGTTGATTGTACTTCTTCCTGGAGATGCTGCCTGGCCTGCTGTGTTCACCAGCAACTTTGATGTGTGTTGCTTGAATTTCCAGCATCTGCAGAATTCCTCATGTTTAGGGCCTAATCCTGCTCTTTTGTTGTGTCATCTTGCAGATTAACTTTATTCATCATTTCAGACATAGTCTCAGGGAGGTCTGTGAGACTGGATCCATTGCTTCCTTCGGTCATTTTGATCGGTGCCATACCCTCCAAGGACATAGAACATAGAACACTGAAGAGTACAGCACAGAAAAAGGCCATTCAGCCCACAATGTTGTGCCAAACCAGCTGAAAAGCAAATCAAAGACAATCAAACGCTAATCCCTACTTGCACCATGTCCATATCCTTCCATCTTCTTTAGATCTATATACCTGTCCAAACATCTCTGAAAAGCCTGTAATGTATTTGCCTCACCACTATACCAGGCTGCGCATTCCAGGCGTACACGACTCTCTCTGAGTAAAAAACTTACCCCTCACATCTGCCTTGAACCTACCCCCTCTTACCTTCAATGCATGCCCTCTTGTATTGCAAATTTCAACCCTGGGAAACAGATATCGAGAGTCCACTCTATCTGTGTCTCTCATAATCTTGTAAACCTTTATCAGAGCTCCCCTCAGCCTCCGGTGCTCCAGAGAAAACAACCCAAGTTTATCCTCTTTTCTGTACCCTCTCATAAGCCTTAACATCCTTCCTGTAGTGGAGAGACCAGAGCTGTATACAGTACTTGCTTTGGTGGTGTTAGAAATTGCAGTGGTATTAGAAATGATCTTTCAAAAATCAATGGACTGGCATGGTGCCAGAGGACGGGAAAATTGCAAATGTTACTCCACTCTTTAAGAAAGGAGGAAGACAGCAGAAAGGAAATTATAGACCAGTTAGCCAATCAGTGGTTGGGAAGATGTTAGTGAGTCAATTGTTAAGGATGAGGTGATGGAGTACTTGGTGACTCGGGACAAGATAGTACAAAGTATTCCTTCGGGGAAAATCCTGCCTGACAAATCTGTTGGAATTCTTTGAGGAGATTACAAGTAGGATAGATAAAGGGGATGCAGTGGATGTTGTATATTGGACTTTCAGAAGGCCTTTGACAAGGTGCCACACATGAGACTGCTTACCAAGTTAAGAGCTCATGGTATTTCAGGAAAGTTACTAACATGGTTAAAGCATTGACTGATAGGTAGGAGACAGTGAGTGGGAATAAAAGGATCCTTGTCTGGTTGGCTGCCAGTGACTGGCGGTGTTCTGCATTGGTCAGTGTTGGAACCGCTTCTTTTTATGTTGTATATAAATGATTTAGATGATGGATTAAATGGCTTTGGTGCCAAATTTGCAGCTGATACAAAGATTGGTGGAGGGGCAGGTAATGCTGAGGAAACAGATAGGATGCAGAAGAACTTAGACAGATGAAGAGAATGGGCAGGAAAGTGACAAATGAAATACAATGTTGAAAAATGCATGGTCATGCACTTTGGTAGTAGAAATATATGTGTGGACTATTTTCGATATGGGGAGAAAATCCAAAAATCTGAGATGCAAAGGGACTTGGGAGAACGCTCTAAAGGTTAACTTGCAGGTTGAGTCAGTGGTGAGGAAAACAAATGCCATGTTAGCCTTCATTTCCAGAGGTCTAGAATACAAGAGTAGGAATGTGATGCTAAGGCTTTATAATGCACTGGTGAGGCCTCACCTTGAGTATTGTGAACAGCTTTGGGCCCCTCATCTTAGAAAAGATGTTCTGGCATTGGAGAGGGTCCAGAGGAAGTTCACAAACATGATTCCAGTTATGAAAGTGTTATCATATAAGGAACATTTGATGTCTCTGGGTCTGTATTCACCGGAATTCAGAAGGATGAGGGGGGATCTCATTGAAACCTTTCAAATGTTTAAATGCCTAGACAGAGCAGATGTGGAAAGGATGTTTCCCATGGTGGAAGAGTCTAGGACAAGAGGGCACAGCCTCAGGATAGAGGGGCACTCTTTCAAAACAGAGATGTGGCAGAATTTCTTTAGCCAAAATGTGGTGCATTTGTGGAATTTGTTGCCACGTGCAGTTGTAGAGGCCAGGTCATTGGGCCTATTTAAGGCAGAGATTGATAGGTTATTGATTGAAAATGGCATCAAAGGTTATGGGGAGAAGGCTGTGAACTGGGGTTGAGGAGGAGAGAGAAAAAAAAGGATCAGCCATGATTAATTGGTGAAGTAGACTCGATGGACCGGATGGTCTAATTCTGCTCCTATGTCTTATGGTCTTATGGTCTTATACTCCAGATGTGGCCTAACCAGAGATTTATAAAGTTGCAACATAACCTCCTAACTTTTGGACTCAGTGTCTCAACTAATAAAATCAAGCATTCCATAAACTTTCTTGACCACCTTATCAACCTGTGTCGCCACTTTCAAGGAGCTATGAACTTAGATCCCGAGATCTCTTTGCTCAGCAACACTGTTAAGGATCTTATCTGTAACAGTGTACTGTCTCTTTGCATTTACCCTACCAAGGTGCAACACCTCACTTTTATCTGGGTTGAACTCCATCTGCCATTTCTCAGCCCATATCTGCAACTGATCTATTTTGTGCTGTATTCTTTGCCAGTCATTCACAACTCCACCAATCTTGGTATAATCTGCAAATTTACCAACCCACACACCTACATTTTCATCCAGGTCATTTATATACGCCACAAACAGCAGAGGTCCCAGCACAGATCCCTTTGAATTGCATTAATTACAGACCTCCTGCTCAAATAGGTCCCTTCAATCCCGACTCTCTGCCTTCTATGTGCACGCCAGTTCTGAATCCAAACAGCCAATTCACTGTGGATCCCATGCATCTTAATCTTCTGGATTAGTCTCCCATGAGGGACTTTGTCAAATACCTTATTAAAATCCATGTAGAAAATATCCACAGCCCAACCCTCATCTATCTGCCTCATCACCTGTCAAAAAACTTAATCGTTGGTAAGGCACAAAGTCATGCTGGCTCTCCATAATTAGGCTTCTTCTAATTTGGATGCCCATTGGTTTCCAGATGCTCATATATCCCATCCCGAAGAATTTTCTCCAACAATTTCCCTGCAACTGATGTGAGACTCGCTAGTTCCCAGGATTTTCCCTGTTTTCCTTCTTAAATTGAGGTCCAACGTTAGTCACTCACTAGTCTTCTGGGACTTCTGTGGATAGAGAGGACAGAAAGAAACCGGTCAAGGGCCCAGCGATCACGTCTCTTGCCTCCTTAAATAACCTGGAATAAATCCTATCATGTTAGAATCAGAATCAGAAACAAGAATTGCCATTTTGTGAAAGATACTAGAATTGATTGTGGTTTGGTGCCAAGCATAAAACTCAAGACAATACCATAACAGACAACACAGTAGCAACCAACAATTTACAGGACAATAGTGCAAAAAGCCATGAAAAATCAACAATAAG
Organism: Mobula birostris; assembly: GCF_030028105.1. Taxonomy (NCBI): domain Eukaryota; kingdom Metazoa; phylum Chordata; class Chondrichthyes; order Myliobatiformes; family Myliobatidae; genus Mobula; species Mobula birostris. Next base: position 16,021,900 of record NC_092370.1, read on the forward strand.
CAGTGTGGTCACATGCGCAAACATCAATAAGCAAACTTAAATAAATATGAACCTACGAAAAGACTCAATAATTATCGTCAGAAAAACAGAGTAGGAAAGACCATTCAAAAGATTACACCTGAGTGAGTTTTGTTGAGAATCTGGATAGCTACAGGAAAGAAGCTTTGGAGATGATGTGTAGTCCTGGTGTTGATGGACCTGTAGCATCTCCCCGGCAATTTGGTGATTAGCTGACTGCAAGGGTGGATGGTGTCAACAGTAATTTTTTTCAGCTCTTTTCTTCACTCTGGCGATGAACAGGTCTTTTAATGTCAGTAGTTGACAGCTAATGATCTTCCTCACTTGTTGACGTGACTTTGGAGAGGGAGGGGGCAGCAGGAGACCAAACAATGATAGACATGGCCACAACACTCTCAATGATAGCTGAGCAAAAGTTCATCAGGATACACCCTGAGTCATTAAGTTTCCTAAGCTTAATGTGCAAAATATTTTCTCCACTCTTAAGGCTGACCTCATATCCCTGTAATTTTGTTTTAGACGCAATTCTTTTCTTTTCCACTGTCCAGTTTCTGAGCGAGGCGTCATCAAAACCACTGAAGGGGTTTTACTTGGAAAGATTTCAAAGTGAAACCCTTGGGAGGATGTTCAGTTTCTCTCTTTCCCCTACAAAGTTTCTGACTACTCTGGGGCAGAGTCAAGGCATGCACTCAGGGGCAGCGTTCAAAGTTCAAAGTAAATTATAACCCTGAGATTCAGCAGGATCAGGTCCCATGATAGCTGGTCTCCTAATTGCCTTCTCTCTGTCAGGACTTCACTGAATTTGGAACATACCTGAGAGCGATCAGGTGTGTCTGGTTTGTGCAATATAAAGGGCTGAATCCTGAGTTGTGAAGCACTGAAGCATCAGATGACTGTAGGTTGTCTATTTATGATTCAAGCTTGTTACATGTCATATCCTGTACACCAGAGAAAGGATATTATAAATAATTGTTACTCTGGATGTGATGCAGCACAAGAAAGCCACACAAGATAAAGAACACAATAATAATAATTAAGAACACTCAATAACTATAAATGCAAAAGATAGCTTAAATACATAACTTGATTGTATGTCCGTAAAGTGAGGCTAGGATGTGACTAACTCATGGTGGAGTTATTAGGTGGAGACGTTGATCTAATTTCATAGTACGTTTATTATCAAATATATATTCAACCTTGATATTTGTCTTCTTACAGATAGCCACAAAAACAAAGAAACTTAACAGAACCCTTAAAAAAACTGTCAAACACCAACATGTGAAAATAAGAGAAAATTGTGCAAACAATAAAAAGTAAACAAATAGATTAGATTATGAGAACACTCAGTCCTCTTTTATTGTCATTTAGAAATGCATACATGCATTAAGAAATGATATAATGTTCCTCCAGAGTGTTATCACAGAAAAACAGGACAAACCAAAGACTAACACTGACAGAATAATTATAACATATAGTTACAGCAGTGCAAAACAATACCATAATTTGATAAAGATCAGACCATGGGCATGGTAAAAAAAAAGTCTCAAGTCCCAATCGACTCCCGACTATCAAATCCCTGACAGCAGGGGGCAAAAGGGAGAAACTCCCTGCCGTAAACTTCCAAGGCACCGACAACTGCTGATGTATCTTTTCCACGGATGCTGCCCGACCTGCTGAGTTCCTCCAGCATGTTGTGAGTGTTGCTTTGACCCCAGTATCTGCAGATTATTTTGTGTTGACAACTGCCGATGCCTTGGAAGCAGCCGACCACAGCCGACACCGAGTCCGTCCATCTTGAAAACTTCGAGCCTCCGACCAGCCCCTCCCATACACCGTCCCGAGTGCCATCCTCTGCTGAGAGCCTTCGACCTAACCCCGGCCGCTGAAACAAGCAAAGCCGAGGATTCGGGGCCTTCTGCTCCGGAGATTCCGGTTACCACGCAGTCGCAGCGGCAGCGAAGCGGGCATTTCAGGAGTTTCTCCAGATGTTCCTCCATACTCTCACATCTGTCTCCATCAAATCAGAATTGTGCACGGTACCTTACTTAACAGATTACAGATATCATTCATCAGACAGGCCACGAACGCTGCATCACGCTGCCATCTCCTCCTCCTCCTCCGTTCAGAAAAGTGAGTCCACAGCCACGAAGCCAGTTCATTGCTGCAGCCAGTCCAGGAGCCCATTAGATGCAGGACACAGCCTCAGTTCAGTTCAGAGATGAGTAAACCTCGCGGATCAGTGAGCTGAGCACCTGGCTGTCCCTCTCCTCTGGCCCCAACAACCCGACCTATCCACTTTGGCCCTGCGCTTAAACCAGCCAATCATTGGCTTGCTCCTTGCTCTCGGGCCTGGGCTGCACCACCTCAACTCGGCCCATACCCAACCTTTACAATCTGGCCTGGCCTTAAATTGGCCAAACATTGGCTCGTTCTTTACTGTTGGAACCAAGCCCTACCACCTCAATTTGACATGTACTTGCCACATTGCTGCAACCGTACTGCACTTTCACTAAATTCCCCAGAATCCCATCAAATACCAGGTCGTACAGGCAATTCTGTAACTCCTGTAATTCATAACTCCGAGTTATGGACTTCTGTAATTCCTAACTCCAAAAGGAAAGTTACAGGCTATTGATTGCAGTAATGTGTCCAGAAAATGTGTGATTAATAGAGTAGTTAGTTTTCTGCCAGTAAAGCATGACTGTGTGTCATCAATGCCACGTAGTCTTACTGCTTGGGGAAAGTAACTGGTTTTGAGTCTGGGTTGTCCTGGTGTGGATGCAATGTAGTCTCCTCCTTGATGGGAGTGGGACAAACAGTCCATGAGCAGGGTGTTACTATCCCTTTTCTGGTACCTTTCAGTATATTTATTTATTTATTTCGATACAATGCCAAATAGGCTCTTCTAGCCCTTTGAGCTGTGTCCCCAGCAATCCCCCGATTTAATCTGTGCCTAGCTGGTAGGTCTATGTACTGTGGGAGCACCCGGACAGAACCTGCGCAATTGCAGGGGCTACCTACAGGCAGTGTCGGGAATTGAACCCAAGTCACCTGTGTTGTAGAGCGTTGTGCTAACCACTGTGCTGCCATGCTGTGTGTTCTGGAGTGAGGTACTAGGATATAAAATCCAGGGTGCTAGGGCATAAGGAATTGGTCAGACCACTCTTGGAGTATTGTGAGCAGTTTTGGGTCGTAAGTAAGTGCTGGCATTGGAGAGAGTCCAGAGGAGGCTCATGAGAATAACCTCAGGAATGAAAGGGTTAATGAATGAGGAACACTTGATGGCTCTGGGCCTGCATTTACTGGGCAAGCACTTAGAAAGATGAAGGGGGGATCTTATTGAAACCTATCAAAGACTGAAAACTCTGGATAAAGAGCACATGGAGAGGATGTTCCTAACCATGTGGGAGTCCTGGACCAGAAGGCACAGACTCAGAATATAAGGGCATCCCTTCGGAAAAGGGATGAAGCGGAATTTCTTTAGGCAGAGGGCAGCAAATCGATGGAATTCATGTGGGTTTCCTCTGGGTCCTCTCACATCCTAAAGGCTTGCAGGTTAGTACATGGTGGCCATGCCATGTTGGTGCCAGGAACTTGGTGACACTTGCGGGCATCCTCCAACTGTGCAGGTTGCTGAGGTGAAAGTCACTGTATGTTTTGATGTTTCAATGTATTTGTGACAAAGTTAATCTTTATCTTTTATATTTTTGAAATCTTTTTAATAGAAGTGCATAAGGAACTAGAGGTTGGTGCAACTGTTACTCAGCTAGATTAATAGTCCAGAGAACTGAGCTCAACTTCCACTAAGGCAGCATTGGAATGTATATTAATTTAATAATGTGGAAAAACAATTAAACATGCAATTAGTTGTTAATGACGGCAAAACCACTGGGCTACTGTTAAAAAAAATCATCGGCTGATAATGTCCTTTGGTGAGGAAATCTTCCACCTTTTCCTGATTTTGTCTAAACACGATTCTTGACTCCTCAATATTGTGGCAGATATTTGCTTCCTGGGCAAAAAGGCCTTAAGTTTTGCCAAGCTCACTTTCTAAACACAGCAGCAGTCACTTGTAAGATTAAACAGATACAAGAAAACTTCCAACTATATGCACTATTTAGCCTCCAGTTGTAAATGGGAGCCAGTCATCAGTTCTCAAAATAATAATGTCAAGCATTAATCAGTTTGAAATTGAAAAAAAAGCACAGAAACAAGCTCTGTATATAGCAGATGCTCTGTCTGTAGAAAGTAACTGTACCTGCTCTAATGCCGTTCGAGAGTTGCTGTATAAGACAAGGGATATTTAACTTGGCTTGTTGCAGACAATGCAGACTAAGTTGCTTAGTTCAAGGAAGCTTGCAGATCAGATGGATAGTATCATGTAGCACTTCAAATACTGACGTATTTAAAGTTGGAAGGTTTATAAAAATTGAAAAAAACTTTCACGCTATGTCAATGATAATAAATCTGATATTAACTCTGCTGTGAGGAAATATGCAGAAACATATAGTGAAATATCTCCTTTGCACCAACAGCCAGAAAACACAATACTACTGACTATCACAATGCGAATGTACTAATGTAAGTTATACATCATTTGCCAATTTATGACACGTGATGCTTCCCCCCCCGTCCTTCTGTTAAAAGCACATTCTTGTATTTCCCACTGAAGAGTTGGTTTTCCAGTAACTACTCAGCATGCAAATGCAATTACAAGTGAAGCACGGCAGCACCTCTAATTCCTTAAGAAGTTTGCAAAGGTTTGGCAAGACATCTAAAACTTTGACAAACTTCTATAGATGTGTGGTGGAAAGTATATTGACTGGTTGCATCACAACCTGGCACGGAAATATCAATGACCATAAACGGAAAATCCTACAAAACATAGTGAGCACAGCCCAGTGCATCATGGGTAATCCCCTCCCCATCATTGAGCACATGTGCACAAAGTACTGTCACAGGTAAGCAGAATTCAACTTCAAGGTCATGCTCTCTTTTCTCTGCTGCCATGAGGAAGAAGGTACAGGAGCCTCAGGACCTGTACCACCAGCTTCAGGAACAGTTACAACCCCTCGACTATCAGGCTTTTGAACCAGAAGGGATAACTTCACTCACCCCATCACTGAACTGTTCCCACAACCTATGGATTCAATATCAAGGACTCTTCATCTCATGTTCTCAATATTTACCGCTTATTATTTATTATTTTTTTCTCTCTCTTTTGTATTCAAACAGCTTGTTGTCTTTTGCATATTGGTGGGATGTATTCTTTCATTGATTCTATTGTGTTTCTTGGATTTACTGTGTATGCCTGCAAAAAAATGAATCTCAGGATTATACCGTATTGTGACATATAAAAGTTTTTCTTTCCCACTTCACTCTTCTTCTATCCCACTGGCCTCTTACTTCTTCTCACCTGCATATCATTTCCCCCTGGGTCCCCTCTTCCCTCCCCTTCTCCTATGGAAAGTAGCCACTATTATCTATTTCCCACTGCCACACACTACAAAAAAACCACAGGGGGTTTTCGGTAGGGTAAATTTCTGTCATTACTTCATTCCATGAGCTGCTGAGCTTATGCTCCCCCTGTAAGATGCTCTTAAAGGCCATACCCCATATCGAGTGCTTGTCTAGTCAGAGGACATGACCTGGGTATTTCATGATACCAAGTGAGCTCTTTCTAACATGACCTACTGGAGCACTCGTTCCGCAACGCACCCATAGCCATTACTACTGATGCTTCGGACCATGCTGTGGGTGCTGTGCATGAACAGTTGATCGGAGGCGTGTGGCAGTCTCTCCCTTTCTTGAGCCGGCAGTTCTGTCCCCCAAAAAGGAAGTACCGTGAGCTTCTAGGACTCTATCTACCTGTCCGCCATTTTCATTTTCTTCTCGGGGGTTGCTATTTAACTGTATTCATTGACCACAAACCCCTTGTGCACTCAATGGCCAAAATATCAGATCCTTGGTTTGCATGGTAGCAACACCACCTGGCCTACATATCTGAGTTCACAATGGATATATAACACACCAAGGGGAAAAATACTGTCATGGCTGATTGCCTCTCACGGCCAGCCATTGAGGCCGTACGCATAGGGGTTGACTGTGCCAGCATGGCAGCTGGCCAAATTACTGGCCCAGAGGACCGGGCTTACTGAATAGCAGTCACAGGTCTGTGGTTGGCTGACATTAAGTTTGGGGAAGCTGGGGTTTCTCTCCTTTGTGATGTCTCAATAGGTTGCCCTCACCCCATCCTGCCCACAAACTGGAGAAGGACTTTTTAGCTCCATACATCGTCTCTCGCATCCCGGCCGAAAGGCCTCACAGAAACTGGTTGCATTAAAGTTTGTTTGGCACAGATTCAGTCAGATTCAGGAAAATTCAGTCGCTAGGTATACATGGAGAGGTGGTAAATTGGATTAGACATTGGTTCGATGGAAGAAGCCAGAGAGTGGTGGTAGAGAATTGCTTCTCTGAGTGGAGGCCTGTGACTAGTGGTGTGCCACAGGGATCAGTGCTGGGTCCATTGTTATTTGTCATCTATATCAATGATCTGGATGATAATGTGGTAAATTGGATCAGCAAGTTTGCTGATGATACAAAGATTGGAGGTGTAGTGGACAGTGAGGAAGGTTTTCAGAGCCTGCAGAGGAACTTGGACCAGCTGGAAAAATGGACTGAAAAATGGCAGATGGAGTTTAATACTGACAAGTGTGAGGTATTGCACGTTGGAATGACAAACCAACGTAGAACGTACAGGGTTAATGGTAAGCCACTGAGGAGTGTAGTGGAACAGAGGGATCTGGGAATACAGATACAAAATTCCCTAAAAGTGTCGTCACAGGTAGATAGGGTCGTAAAGAGAGCTTTTGGTACATTGGCCTTTATTAATCGAAGTATTGAGTATAAGAGCTGGAATGTTATGATGAGGTTGTATAAGGCATTGGTGAGGCGGAATCTGGAGTATTGTGTTCAGTTTTGGTCACCAAATTACAGGAAGGATATAAATAAGGTTGAAAGAGTGCAGAGAAGGTTTACAAGGATGTTGTCGGGACTTGAGAAACTCAGTTACAGAGAAAGGTTGAATAGGTTAGGACTTTATTCCCTGGAGCGTAGAAGAATGAGGGGAGATTTGATAGAGGTATATAAAATTATGATGGGTATAGATAGAGTGAATGCAAGCAGGCTTTTTCCACTGAGGCAAGGGGAGAAAAAAAACCAGAGGACATGGGTTAAGGGTGAGGGGGGAAAAGTTTAAAGGGAACATTAGGGGGAGCTTCTTCACACAGAGAGTGGTGGGAGTATGGAATGAGCTGCCAGATGAGGTGGTAAATGCGGGTTCTTTTTTAACATTTAAGAATAAATTGGACAGATACATGGATGGGAGGTGTATGGAGGGATATGGTCCGTGTACAGGTCAGTGGGACTAGGAAGAAAATGGTTCGGCACGGCCAAGAAAGGCCAAAGGGCCTGTTTCTGTGCTGTAGTTTCTATGGTTCTATGGTTCTATGATTCAGAAAGGACATGTGTGATTGGACTGCAGCTTGTGTGGAGTGCCAGTGGGCAAAAATGAACTGAAATGTTCAGGCATCGCTGGCACCTACTGAGGTCCCCGAGCGATGGTTTGACCACATCAATGTGGACTTTATTGGTCCTCTTCCCCCTCCCGTGGTTTCAAGCACCTTCGTACCATAGTGGACCGTACAGGTGGCCAGAGGTTGTCCATCTAGCATCGATAACCAGCTGTAGACATGGCTCGGGTGGTCATCAGCACCTGGATTGCTGAGTTTGGCGTCCCATCTGGTATTTCCTCTGCGGTTCCCAATTCACTTCAGACCTCTGAACTGCAGTGGTCTAGAGCCTTGGCATTAGACTACATCACCCGCAGTCCAATGGTCTATGTGAGCAGCTTCACCACTCCTCGAAGGCTGTTCTAAGGGCTTCCCGACCGATGAACATTGGCATGATACTCTCCCATGGGTCCTCCCGGGGCTCTGGACTGCTCCAAAAGAGGACCAGCAGTCACCTGCAGCTGAGTTGGTATATGGGCAGCCATTATGAGCGCCAGGTGGTTTCAGTCCTGACCCCACGATAGCTTGGCCGGCCTCTCAACGGTGTTCCACCCTCCTCAGTAAATTCAATTCCCTTTCACCGATTCCTACCTTCCACCATGGCGTAGGGCACTCCTGCGTTCCTGCTGACCTACACTCTGTCTCGTTTGTTTTCATCCGCCATGATGCACACCAACATCTGCTTAGGCCAACTGATGATGGCTTATTCTGCATTTTGGAATGGGGAGAAAAGACTTTGATTACAGATAAGAAGGGTAAACCTGAACTTAGTTTGGTAGATCGCTTTAAACTGGCCCGCCAAGATTTGGAGAAATCCGCTGCTATGCCCTGGCGTGTCAACACACTGCTGGACAAGCCCGAGGCACCTGCTGTTCCTACACCTGTAGAACACAGGACTGAGCCAGGCAGCTCATCTGAGTTCCAGACAGGCTCACAAAGCTGGTTTTAGGGAATTCTGGGGGTGTGGGGGGTGGCTGTGAAAGGTAATTGGGAGAAATGTACATAATTCACAATCGCTGACATTGAGTTGGTGTTTCGCTTTAAGAGATGATGATGTTGTTATGTGAGGATTTTGAGCACATTTCTGTGTTTTGAGTTTGAAATTCAATAAATGTGACCATCAGGTGCCGTGCCCAGTTTGAGATTTGACTGCCATGGCCCACACACTCCGGTTTCGGGTCAAGTGGTTCAAATCAATGGTATTCATTTCCAGTTCTCTGGCTGCTGTCTCCATCATCATTTGTCTTTGTCTTCCTCTTGCTTTCTTCCCTTCAATCTTTCCCATAATTACCGTGCATTCTAACTCCTCTTCCCTAATCACACGTCCAATGAAGTTACGTTGCCTTTTCATGACCTCATACATTATTTCTCTTTTTGTGCTTGCTCTGTTCACGACATCCTCGTTAGATAATCGTTTCGTCCATGATATTTTTTGCATCCTCCTCAAAAACCAAACTCTGCTGCTACAATTTGTTTCCTCATGTTACTAGATATTGTCCAAAATTCTGAGCCATATAACATAACTGGATAAACATAACATTTCAGTGCTCTGAGGTGGGTTGTCATGCCTAGTTTAGTATTGGTCAGTATACTCTTCATTCTTGTAAAGGTGTCTTTTGCCATCCCTATTCTTCTTTTGATGTCCATGTTGCACCTGCCATCTGATGTCACCCAGCTTCCTAAGTAGCAAAAGTTCTTATCAATTACTTACTAACCTATACATCTTTGAAATGCAAGATGAAACCGGAGTGCCCAGGAGCAACCCATGTGGTCTTGGTGAGAACTTGCCAACTCCTTTCAGACAGTGGCAGAGTTGAATGAGGATCGCTGGCGTTGTGATAGTGTTACACTAACCCCTACACAACCGGGTCACCCCACTGTTTATCATTTCTGCTCTTTTCTGCCTCTCTGTTAAACTCTGATTTTTTTTAAAGCACTGCCTAAAGGATCCCAGCCTCCCTGCTCATGGACTGTTTGGCCTTCTCCCATTAAGGAAGAGGCTATACAGTATCCACCACTTACCCCAAACCATCAGGCTGATCAATACCTCCAGCCATTAATCCACCCCACAACACCCATCACCACCATATCCACATCAGCAACTCCTTTCCATAGCCCCTCAGCAATCTTGCTTGCCCCCGTGCATTGACTTTACACTTACCCATGTTGGATTCTGGTGTTTAATCCAAAGTTATTTTAGAAGTCAGGAAAGAGGCACAGAACTCACTGCTTCATGATTGTTTTATGAAAAGTTGATAGAATGAAAGGAAGTTGAACAGCCAGTGATAGAGGTCCCCAGACCAAAGAGAAAGACAAAGGAACAAAGATGGCACCTACCATAGAACAGCTATTTTTATAAAACCACTAGACAACCGGGTGACCCGTTGGGGCACCCTTTGAGAGAAAGGTAGTGCAGTCTGATGTGATGTGCTTTGGGAATTAAAGAAGAAAAACTCAGTTTATTAAAGAAGAAAGCCACGTAGCAAGACAAATATAGCTCCTCCTCATTTAACGAAGGACATTTTTGATGACAACATTTCTGGTTGATCTGCCACCCTTTAAGAATACTCTAACGGTTTCATTTCTTTCTCCCTGGCTTAAAGCCACATACAGCTGACCATGTTGGAATATGGTTTCTCCAAATAAATCAACACATTCTCCATGGTTTGGTCTTGTGCCTTATGTCTAGTCATAACAAAGCGTGACTGTATCGGGAACTGGCTCCGCTGAAGAGGGACATCTTCCCCTTCTGATAAATAGAGAGTAATTCTTGGGATTATGACAGTCATTTTTGAACGCACCAATGTTTGTCTTTGCTATGATGAGATTGTCGTGCATCATTCGCGTTCCATTGCAAAACCTTGGTGGATCCAAGTTCCTCATTGAAATGATGGGAGATCGATCCCCTCTTCAATTCCAGTTTATGTGGTGGCAATCCAGGAGTTCGACAGAATCAAGGAATTCTGTTGGAAAATGAGTGGCGTTAGCTCCTTCACTTATGGCATTGAAGGAACAGGATTCTTTCATGATTCCAGGGAAGCATCTAATGCATGTGAAGTTTATTTTTCGCATCATTTTTTTGAGAGGAACCAAGATAGAATTCCTCGAGAACAGTTCTGCAGGATTGTAGAATATCGGGTAGATGAAATCAATGCATCCTTCCATAGTTTTTGCTGGCAGAATCATATCTTCAGGTAATTCGATTTCATCGTTTCCATTTTTCTCAATCTTGTCTTCTCCAACATCCAATAAGAACTCAGAATATCGTCCTTCTCCCTCACTCAATCGCATGTTTCTCTTCAATTGAAACTTGATGAAGCTTCTCCATAAGTAGGATTTTTTAATGTATGGATTCTCCACATCAGCATCATTTCCTCCTTTCACAACTACTAGAAGCTGACGGAAATCGCCACAGAAAATGGTTAAAATACTGCCAAAGGCCTCATTCTTGCCGCATACATCACGAAGAGTCCAGTCCACGGCTTCGAAGCTCTCCCTCTTAATCATGGGGCACTTATCCCAGAAAGTAAGCCTCGCATTTTGGAGTAAATTTGCAGTATTGTTGTTACAAAGGGCATCTTCATTGACTTTGAGGGGTATTTTGAATCTTGAATGCGCTGTCCTACCACCAGGCATCAATGTTGCTGCAATACTGGATGATGCTACAGCAATAGCAACACCTCCATTTCCCCTGACTTTAGCAAGGATCAAGTTGATGATAAATGTCTTGCCTGTTCCTCCTGGTGCATCAATGAAAATCACTGAAGAGAGATTCCTTTCCAAGCAGTTGCACACATATTCATATACTTCTCTTTGCTCATTATTCAATAGAGTACTCTTTGCCACATATTCTCGAGTTGATCTTTTCTTTTCTCCTCTGTCTCTTCCTCTCTCCTCCTTTTCTGCCTGTTTTTGTCATTCTGGAGATGCGCAGCCCTTTCCTCCTTCGTCTCTTCATCTCTTCTACCATTTGTTCTTTCTCTCTGATCCTGGAGTCGTGCGGTCCTGGCCTGATCCGATTCTTGTTCTCTCCTCCTTCTGTGCCTATTGTTGTCATTTTGGAGACATGCATGCCCCTCCTCCTCTGTCTCTCCTTCTCTCATCTTTTTTGTCCTGACTCTTTGATCCTGGAGTCATGCGGCCCTGGTCTCATCCGATTGTTGTTCTCTCCCTCTCCTTGCCACTTCCCGACGACGTTTGGCGTTATCTCTTGACCATAATGTCCCCCTTCTCTTTCCACGTGGCATAATTAGGCTGTCCATATTTTTTTACCCTAATGCTTGATAGAAGATACGAAGCAGTAACACCAAAGCCTCCAGGATGCTGATTTTTCTTGATGATGTGGTTGGCGCTCTCCTAAATGGACGTGACAGCTCTGCCCTTTTGCTGCGGTTGGTGTCGCTGTTGTGAGCATCGTGAGGTGCTGCTGAGGCTGGCTGTGCGCATGCATCGTGGTGTCGCGTCGCAGTTTCCATGAAAGGTGGAATCGGCTCTGTGAGCATCGTGAGACGCTGCTGAGGTTGGCCGTGCGCATGCGTCGTGGTGTCGCGTCGCAGTTTCCATGAAAGGTGGAATCGGCTTCATGAGCATCGTGAGACGCTGCTGAGGCTGGCCGCGTGCATGCTTCCTGGTGTCATGTCACGGTTTCCATTAAAGCTGGAATCGGCTCGGGTTGTGGAAAGCAGGGCCTGGTGATTGACGAGTGAGCAATTTTATACGAATATATAACCCTGAACTTTGCATGCATTCTGTAAATTAGCACATTTTAAGTCGATTTAGTCAAAAAGAAGTGCCGCTGTAGTGTACTGTTTGGACTAATTGGAGGTCACAAACAGACAAACAGAGCAGGAGAATTTTAGTAGTATATAGATATGACCATAAGATAGGCCATCTGAGCCATCAAGTCTGCTCCACCACAACTACCCTTGGCAAAGAATTCCACAGATTCACCATTCTCTGGCTGAAATAATCCTTCCTCATCTCCATTCTAAGAGGGCTCCCCTCTATCCTGAGGCACTGCCCTCTGGTCTTAGACACTCCTACCGTAGGAAACATACTCTCCACAATCAGCTCTATTAAGGTCTTTCACTATACGGCAGGTTTCAAATAGATCAGCCCTCATTCTTTTGAATTCCAGTGAATAACGGCACAGAGACATCAGACACTCTTCATATGACAAACCGTCCAAACTTGGAATCGGTTTTGCGAACCTCCTTTGAAACTTCTCCAGTTTCAACATATCCTTTCTTAGATAACTGCTCACAATACTCCAAGTGAGGCCTCACCAGTGCTTTATAAAGTCTTAACATTACATTCCTGCTTTTATATTCTAGTCCTCTTGAAATGAATGCTTCCTCAGTACAGATTCAACCAGAAAATTAACCTTTAGGGAATCCTGCACAAGGACTCCCAAGTCCCTTTACATCTCAGCTTCTTGTATTTTATATCCATTTAGGAAATAGTCTATCCTTTCATTTCTTCTACCAAAGTACAAGGCCATACACTTCCCGACACTGTACTCCATCTGCCATTTCTTTGCCCATTCTCCTAATCTGTCGAAGTCCTTCAGTAGCCTCTCTACTTTCTCAAAACTACCTGCCCCTCCACCTATCACAGTGATATACCACAGACTCCACAAATTCCATTCAAATTTATAAATAAGAATTAACCAGTTAGAAAACTATTATTTGAACGCGGCAGTACCAAGTTAAATAATGAAAAGTACTTATTTAAGTAATGTAGAAGCAGCTTCGAGAGCTTTCCAGAATTATACTTTGTGTAGCCATTATAAGCATATTAAACTGTGATACCCATATAAGAACTGAGGAGGAGCTTAAGAGGACAATGACAGCTCAATTTCTATCTTTAATATCTCTGTTTTTCCCTTTCAGGGTTCTTTTGAAGACCCTGACCTGGAGTTACATGCTGACTTTAGTTCACAGGAATGGAACCCTCTCTTGGGGTCTGATGACTGGCTGCTATTCGATATGCCAAGGACGTGGCCTAGAAGGCTAACGTGCTTTCGGGTTTCCGGCATTTCATGGCCCTGGAGGAACGGAACTTGAGGTCGGTGCCTCCACAGGAAACTGATGTGCTGTGGGAGTACGCGGAAGATTGAAAGCAGTGAGCTGGCTGCTGGCTGTGTGCCCAGAAACTCGAGAACTTTGGGCACAGAGCTTGGAAAAAGTGACACAACAGACTTCTAACATCGTAAATCAATGAGTTGTTTGTTATGTCTCCCCTCTTGCTGTGAAATAGGGGCACCTCTTTTTCCCTTATTAGGGAGAGAGAGAGAGAGCCTGTGGTATGTCAAATTACCAGGTGAACGAGTAGTCTTTGGGGTACTGCAAGTCTGTGTTTTTATTGATGCTTTGCTGCACGCTTGAGTGCTTGGTGGGGGGGGGCGCCATTGCTTTTTTTACTGGTGGGGATGGGATTGTTGCTTTGCTGATGTTTATACATGGGTGAAGGGAGTTGGGGGAGCTTCGGGGTTCTAACGTTTAACTGTCATTCCTTCTTTGGGGCGCTCCTCTGTTTTCGTGGATGGTTGCGAAGAAAAAGAATTTCAGGATGTATATTGTATACATTTCTCTGACATTAAATGTACCTTTGAAATTACTTGAAATACCAGCAGATAATTAATTTCTAAACTGCCAAGAAAATAACAATTTAACTGACAAATCTAAGAATTAAATAGTGTGATCCAAAACTCTCCACACTTCTAATTTCTGAGGAGACTGAAGAGAGCTGGACTATGCACATCTATACTCACATCATTCTACAGATGTGCAGGAAAGAGCATCCTAACAAGGTGCATCACCAAGTACAGAAATTGCACTGTGGCAGTCAGGAAGGATCTACAATGAGTAGTCAAAGCTTGCTTACCCTCCTTCAAGGACATACAGTGACTATTAAAAGTATTCACCCACCTTAGAAGTTTTTATGTTTTATTGTTTTGCAACATTGAATCACAATGGATTTAAACTGGCTTTTTTTGACACTGATCAAAAGGAAAGACTCTTTTGTGTCAAGTGAAAACAAATTTCTACAAGTTGGTCTAAATTTATTACGATTCTTAAACACAAAATAATCGATTTCATAATTATTCACCTCCTTCAAGTCAGTATTTAGTAGATGAACCTTTGGCAGCAATTACAGCCTCGAGTCTGTGTGGATAGGTCTCTATTTAAGACAAACTTGTATAAATCTTAGCATAGTAGAATTAAGGGTTATGGGGAAAAGGTAGGTTGGCAGAGATGAGTCCATGGCCAGATCAGCCATGATCTTATTGAATAGCAGAGCAGGCTGGACAAGTCAGATGGCCAACTCCTGCTCCAATTTCTTATGTTCTTATGTTCTTATTGGCTTTGCATACCTGGACACTGCAATTTTTCCCCATTCATCTTGACAAAACTGCTTGAGCTCTGTCAGATTGCACAGGGATCGTGAGTGAACAGCCCTTTTCAAGTCCAGCTACATATTTGCAATTAGATTGAGGTCTGCACTCTGACCTGGCCACTCCAGGACATTAACTTGGTTGCTTTAAGCCATTCCTGTGTAGCTTTGGCTTTATGCTTGGGGTCATTGTGTTTTGGAAAGGAAATCTTCTCCCAAGTCGCAGTTCTCTTACAGACTGCATCAGGTCTTCCTCCTGGATTTCCCTGTATTTTGCTGCATTCATTTTACCCTCTCCCGTCATAGGCCTTCCAGGGCTTGCTTTAGGGAAGCATCCCCACAGCATGATACAGCCACCACCATGTTTCACAATGTTTTTGATGATGTGCAGTGTTTGGTTTATGCCAAATATAGCATTTAGTCTATTGGCCAAAAAGCTCAATTTTGGTTTCATCAGACCATTGAACCTTCTTCCAGCTGAGATGTCATATATGTGAGTTTTTTTCAACAGTGGCTTTCTCTTTGCCATTCTCCCATAAAGCTGCAACTGGTGAAGCACCTGGGCAACGGTCTCTCCCATCTCAGCCACTGAAGCTGGTAACTCCTCCAGAGTTGTCGTAGGTCTCATAGTGACCTCCCTCATTCGTCTTCTTCTTCCACGGTCACTCAGTTTTTGAGGATGGCCTGCTCTAGGCAGATTTATAGCTATTCCATACCCTTTTCATTTCTTAATGATTGACTTAACTGTATTCCAAGGGATATTCAGTGACTTGGAAATTTCCTTGTATCCATCTCATGACTGGTGCTTTTCAATAACTTTTTTGCGGAGTTGCTTGGAGTGTCCTTTTGTCTTCACGGTGTAGATTTTGCCAGGATACTGACTCACCAGCAACTGGACCTTCCAGACATGGGTGTATTTTTGCTACAATAAGTTGAAGCACCTTGACTACATATTGTCTCCAAAAACAGATCTCCATTTAACTAATTATGTGGCTTCTAAAACCATTTGGCTGCACCAGTGATGATTTGGAGTGTCATATTACAGGGGGTGAATACTTTGTAATCAATTATTTTGTGTTTTATATTTGTAATTAATTTATATCACTCTGTAGAGATTCGTTTTCACTTTGACACAAGAGAGTCTTTTTTCTGTTGATCATCATCAAAAACAGCCAAATTGGATGTGGGGGTAGAGGGGTGGGTTGGCAAGTTTGCAGATGACACAAAGGTTGGTGATGTTGTAGATAGTGTAGAGGATTGTCAAAGATTGCAGAGAGACATTGATCGGATGCAGAAGTGGGCTGAAAAGTGGCAGATGGAGTTCAACCCGGAGAAGTGTGAGGTGGTACACTCTGGAAGGACAAACTCCAAGGCAGAGTACAAAGTAAATGGCAGGATACTTGGTAGTGTGGAGGAGCAGAGGGATCTGGGGGTACATGTCTACAGATCCCTGAAAGTTGCCTCACAGGTGGATAGGGTAGTTAAGAAAGCTTATGGGGTGTTAGCTTTCATAAGTCGAGGGATAGAGTTTAAGAGTCACGGGGTAATGATGCAGCTCTATAAAACTCTGGTTAGGCCACACTTGGAGTACTGTGTCCAGTTCTGGTCGCCTCACTATAGGAAGGATGTGGAAGCATTGGGAAGGGTACAGAGGAGATTTACCAGGATGCTGCCTGGTTTAGAGAGTATGCATGATGATCAGAGATTAACGGAGCTAGGGCTTTACTCTTTGGAGAGTAGGAGGATGAGAGGAAACATGATAGAGGTGTACAAGATAATAAGAGGAATAGATAGAGTGGATAGCCAGCGCCTCTTCCCCAGGGCACCACTGCTCAATACAAGAGGACATGGCTTTAAGGTAAGGGGTGGGAAGTTCAAGGGGGATATTAGAGGAAGGTTTTTCACTCAGAGAGTGGTTGGTGTGTGGAATGCACTGCCTGAGTCAGTGGTGGAGGCAGATACACTAGTGAAGTTTAAGTGACTACTAGACAGGTATATGGAGGAATTTAAGGTGGGGGGTTATATGCGAGGCAGGGTTTGAGGGTCGGCACAACAATGTGGGCCGAAGGGCCTGTAATGTGCTGTACTATTCTATGTTCTATGTTCTATAAAATTAAATACACTGTGATTCAATGCTGTAAAACATGAAAACTTCCAAGTGTGTGTGGGGCGGGGTGAATAATTTTTATACGCACTGTATATAGAGAAAGTATATCATAACTGTCACTGTTAGGCTCCCCTTTCACTGTGCAATGGATGATATCTCTCAGTCCCTTGTAAGGGAAAGAGAGAGCCTGTGGCAAGTCGAACTGCTGGGTAAACAATAGTTTATATTGACTGCAAATCATGGCCTGTCTCTGGGTGCTTTTCTATTACTTGGTGGGTGTTGTTTGCTGAAGTGGGTGGATGGAGAGTGGATATGCTGATGCTTTGCTGCCCCTTGCGTGGGGAGGAGGGTGAGGTGGCTTTGGGTTCAAACATTTTTCTGTCATTCGCGCTTTTGGGGTTCTCCTGCTTTCGTGGATGTCTGTGAAGACTAAGTATTTCAGGTTGTATACGCTATACATCATCTGAAACAACTGGAACGTTTGAAAGGTGTTGGAAAGGTCCAGAATCATCATGAAGGAACCTGCCCACTGCAGTTTTGGACTGTTTGTCCAACTACCATCAGGGAGGAGGCTACGAAACATCCACACCAGGACTACATGATCCAAAAACAGTTACTTTCCCCAAGCAGTAAGGCCAATTGACACGTCTACCCATTAACAACTCCCAACCCTCAACCACTTTATCATATCTGTGAGCCACGATGTAGTATAGACGCTCCTGCACCGAGCATCACTTTATAATCAATCTATGTATATAAGGTATCATACGTCTGTTGTTTGGGCAATATATACGCTGGCCCAGATTGGAGGCGAGAGCTGATTTCGCTTGGTCTCAACGATATTCACTCCTTTCTCCATGGTGCCAGAGCCTGTCATTGCAATGGTTCCCAGGTCCTGATGCGAGTTACAATCCGTTGTCTGGACAATTTAAATGCCAGTCCAGATAGACTAGAAAGAGAAGGTGTCGGGATTAGAGGCAAGAGACGATTTTGCTTCTCTCTGTGGTCCTGAGGATATGAAAACTGCCCGGCTGCTGTGCTCTACTCCTGCTAAAATGATGAACTGATACTGATGATTTGGACCCACCCCAGGCTTCTCCAGGGTTCCATTACCACATAAGACACAGGAGAAGAATTCGGCCATTTAGCCTGTCGAGTCTGCTCCACCATTCAATCATGGCTGATCCTTCTCAGCCCCACTCTCCAGCTTTCTCCCCATAACCTTTGATGCTGTATCCAATCAAGAACCTATTAAGTTTGCCTTAAATGTACCCAACGACCTGGCCTCCACACCTCCTCTGTACCTACTTCCAAACACCATAAAACTGTGCCCTCTCGTGCTAGCCACTTTAGCCCTGGGAAAAAGCCTCTGACTATCCACACGATCAATGCCTCTCATCACCTTATACACCTCCATCATGTCACCTCTCATCCTCCGTCGCTCCAAGGAGAAAAGGCCAAGTTGACTCAACCTATTCTTATAAGGCATGCTCCCCAATCCAGGCAACATCCTTGTAAATCTCCTCTGCACCCTTTCTATGGCTTCCATATCCTTCCTGTAGTGAGGCAACCAGAACTGAGCACAGTACTCCAAGTGGGGTCTGACCAGGGTCCTATATAGCTGCAACATTACCTCTCAGCTCTTAAACTCAATCCCATGGTTGATGAAGGCCAATGCACCGTATGCTTTCTTTACCACAGAGTCAACCTGTGCAGCAGATTTGAGTGTCCTGTAGACTCAGACCCCAAGATCCCTCTGATCCTCCACACTGGCAAGAATCTTACCATTAATACTACATTCTGTCATCATATTTGACTTACCAAAATGAACCACCTCACGCTTATCTGTGTTGAACTCCATCTGCCACTTCTCAGCCCTGTTTTGCATCCTATCGATGTCCTACTGTAACCTCTGACAGCCCTCCACACTATCCACAACATCTCCAACCTTCCAGTCCCCATTGATGGTGCAAAGATCATCACCAGAGGCTCAGCAATCTCCTCCCTCGCCTCCCACTGTAGCCTGGGGTCCATCTCATCTGGTACTGATGATTTATCCAACTTGATGCTTTCCAAAAGCTCCAGCACATCCTTTTTCTAAATGTCTATATGCTCAAGCTTTTCAGTCCGCTGCAAGTCATCACTACAATCACCAAGATCCTTTACTGTAGTGAACACTGAAGTAAAGTATTCATTAAGTACCTCTGCTATCTCCTCCACTTCCCTGCACAGTTTTCTACCATCACACTTGAATGGTCCTATTCTCACACGTCTTTTCCTCTTGCTGTTCACATACTTGTAGAATACCTTGGGGTTTTCCTTAATCCTGTCTGCCAAGTCCTTCTCATGGCCCCTTTTGGCTCTCCTAATTTCTTTCTTGAGCTCTTTCCTGCTAGCTTTATAATCTTCTAGCTCTCTATCATTACCTAGCTTTCTGAACCTTTCGTAGGCTCTTCTTTTCTTCTTGACCAGATTTGCAACAGCCTTTGTACACCACGGTTATTGTGCCCTACCATCCTTTCCCTGTCTCATTGGAACGTCCCTATGCAGAGCTCCACGCAAATATCCCCTGAATGTTTGCCACATCTCTTCCGTACATGTCCCTGAAAAATTTGTTTCCAATCTATGCCTCCAAGTTCCTGCCTGATAGCCTCATATTTCCCCTTACTTCAATTAAACGCTTTAAGGGTTGTCTTTCGGCAAGTGTGAGCATTATTTCTAGATTGGAGGGGGAATCAGAGAAAGGTGTCTCAAATCGGACAAAGATGTTGGAAACAAAATGGAGGTCAAGCAGCAGAAACAGCAGCATTGTGGAGAATGAATATGGGGAGAACAGCTGTCAGATTTACATTCTTATTTTTAATGTGTCCTATTTTTAACATTATAATAGTACGTCTGTCCTTGACATTTGTGTAAAATTGTTACTATATTTTCGTGCCAAAATGAATGAGTAATAAATGAAAAAGAAACTCTGTGAGGGCTAAGGCTCGTAGCCTCAGAAGAATAGCCCAGGGATTATAATGCATGAGTAACACACATCCGTTTAGTGTACAAAGGGAATAGGCCAATTTAATACTTCCTGCTCATTTCCACACAGCGGTGTCCACGCAATGCGGAGCATGTTGCAAACTCTTCAGCGGGGAGTCCAGCATACCATTGTTCACCACTGCTGAATACAGAAGAGCCCAGTGGCTACAGGGAAAGCTGGCAAGGCTCTGCAAGTGCAATGACTTTGGAAACTATGACAAGAGAACAGTATTGGGCCCTCTGCTTTCTCACAAACCACTAGTGGTCATGGTGGAGACAGTGGGAAATATGTGAAACCTCCTGTGTAGGCATACAGGAGGCATTCCAGACACAACCTCAGGAAGTGGTGGGAACAGATAGCTCTGGAAGATAATGCCAGTAGTGTGGCTCCTAGTTCCTGGACAGGATATCTTAAGAAGTTCATTGACTTTACAGATGTTCAAGATATCTATATAGCTGATTCTCCTCCTCATGGTATACCTTCCCGTAAATCTCAAGGTAGCGTGAGGTAACGTATATGTACATTGGTAATAAATTTACTTTAAAATTTGAACTTTGAAAACCACAACACTTCATGCTTTAAAAGGGACATATGGCCTAAATGCGTATCTCATACCTCCTCTGCATAAAAGCAAGGATAAAATGCTGAAAATTTATCAGGCCACATTTGGAGTATTGTATGCTGTTGTGGACCCCATATCTAAGAAAGGATGTAACACACACACAAAATGCTGGTGAACGCAGCAGGCTAGGCAGCCTCTTCCTACAAATGCTGCCTGGCCTGCTGCGCTCACCAGCATTTTGTGTGTGTGTTGCTTGAATTTCCAGCATCTGCAGATTTCCTCATGTCTGCGTACGAAAGGAGTGTAGTGAATCCAGACGTGGTTCATGAAAATGATCATGGAAATGAACCGGTGAATACATGAGTGGATTTAATGGCTCTCTGCCTACACATGCTGGAGTTTAGAGAATGGGGATCTTATTGAAACCTACTGAAATTGAAAGGCCTAGAAAGAGTGGGCAAGTAGAGCCTAGGACCAGAATGCACAAACTCAGAATAGATAATTCAATCACCAGTTCAGAAACTGGAGTTCAAATTCTGCACAAAATAACATATAACTTACAAAATAAAAATAAATTAAAATTACATAATTACAAGTACCAAAAAACATACTGAATAAAACAAATTCCTTCCAACTAGTCAATAAGCATCAAGGCATTGACCTCAGTCCCTCCTTGTGCAATTGGATCTTCGATTTCCTCACTTGTCACTTCGATTTGGCAACATCTCCTCCACAATCTCCATCAGCACTGGTGCACCTCAAGGCTGTGTGCTTAGCCCCCTGCTGTACTTGCGTACCTATGTACAACTCCAAATCCATACTTCAATATGCTGACTTTGGCCAAGTCGAAGGTGGTGCTGAGTTAGCATATAGGAACTCACCTTCAGGACTCACAACCAGGTTCATGAATTACCCCTCAACCACCAGGCTCTTGGACTAGTGGGGATAACTTTACTCAACTTGGCTCACCCCCTCTCTGAGATGTTCTCACAACCTATTATTATTCCTTTTTGTATTTGTACAATTAGTTGTCTTTTGCATATTGATTGTTTGCCTGTCCTGTTGAGGAGCGGCTGTCTTTCATGGATTCTATGATGGTTCTGATACTTATTGTTTTTGCCTACAAGGAAATGAATCTCAGCATTGTATATGGTGACATATATGTACTTTGATAATAAATTTATTTTGAACTTTGAAAATCATTGGCTTCCACCATTAATACACATATGGGTGGTAGAGTGGTAAGTGGTAATTCACATATTAGAGTGTCACAGTGGTAAGTGATGTGGGCTTCATCCTCATCTCTGGTGTTTTGTGTAAAGTCTGTATGTTTTCATTGTGATTGCACTCATTTCACCCCTGGCTATTCCAGTTGCCTTCTACATCCTAAAGATGTACCGGTTGGCTTCAGTAAATTTCCCCAAATGTCGATGGCACGAAAATCACAGGAGAGTTTTAAAATTTTTTTATAGAGAGATACTGCAGAGTAACTGGTCCTTCCCACCCGATAATCCTATGCTGTCCAATTACACCCATGTGAACAATTAACCTGAATGTCTTTTGAGTGTGGGTGGAAATCGGAGCACCCGGGGGAAACCCACGCAGTCACAACGAGACCGGGCAAACTCCTCAGAGACAGCGGCAAACTGAACCTGGTTCACGGGTGCTGTAATAGCATTTGTGCTCACTACTACACTACTAGGTTACTACTATGTTAATAAGAGAGAGTTAGTTATGTTGACAACATGAGGAAATGGGGGAGATGGGAATGTTCTGAGAGTGGAAGTGGAGTTTATTGTCATATGCTCAAGTGTGCTAAGTGCAATGAAAAGGTGAAATGCAACAACACAGGCAAAGAGCATTATATATGTAGCATTCACAATAAAAATATCAATTAGGGTACTGCAGAAAAATCTTAGGCACTTGTATACGGTATAGCTAGGGTGCCTAAGATGTTAGCACAGTACTGCATTTGTGAATGTAGCCTAGCTAGTTTCACTCATCACCGTCAAGTCAGCCTCTTTCCCCTCGCCCCACCACTTAGTTCAGGCATCCCTCCTCCCCCCCGCCCCCTCACCTTTCTTCTCAGTCCTGATGAAGGATCTCGGCCCAAAATGTTGACTGTTTACTTTTTTCCAAGATGCTGCCTGGCCTGCTGATCTCCTCCAGCATTTTGTGTGTGTTACTAAGGATAAGTATGCACCTGTAGGAAAACATTAAATTGGAAAAGGGCAAATTATGACAGCATAAGGCAGCAGCTCAGGAGAGTTAATTGGGAAGAGCTTTTTTTTGGCAAGTCCACATTTGACATGCAGCCGATGTTTAAAGGCCAACTGCATAGAGTACAGGACATGTCCAGTATGTTCAGTAACAAGGAAAGGCAAGGTTAGGGGACCTTGCTTGTTGGAGTTTTTTTTGCACTATTTATTTTGTAATTTATGATCATGTTAAATGTTTGCACCACGCTGCTGCTGTAAATCAACAAATTTCATATCATAGGCAGTGGTAATAGCCTGTGTAGATTCTGAGAGTGATAGTGAGCTTAGTTAAGAAGGAAAAGCAAGAGTGTGTAATGTTTAAGAAGCTAAAATCAAGCAGAGCCTTTGAGGAGCTTTGACTAATAACCAAGCTGGACCTCAGAAGGAGAGGATTTCATTCAGGTTCACTGTCTGAGCAGAATAGCTAGTAGCGGGTCGCTAGAGCGAAGAAGAGCTTTGACCAGTGAGCAATCGGTGTTTGGGATTGATTGGCAAGGGCAAATTAAAGGAAGGTGGAGCAAGCACAGTGACCATTGTCTGAATTTGATGTTGGCAAGATTCTGATTGAGAAGTTGCAGAGCCTGGGCCTCTTTACCTCGCTCTACAATTGGAACCTTGACTTTCTAACTGGAAGACCACAATCTGTGGGGATTGGTGATAATATCTCCTCCTTGCTGATGGTCAACACTGGCACACCTCAGGGGTGTGTGCTTACCCCACTGCTCTACTCTTTGTATACCCATGACCATGTGGCATAGCTCAAATACCATCTATAAATTTGCTGATGATAGAATCTCAGGTGGTGACGAGAGGGCGTACAGGAGTGAGATGTGCCAGCTAGAGGAGTGGTGCCACAGTAACGACCTGGCACTCAATGTCAGTAAGATGAAAGAACTGATTGTGGACTTCAGAAAGGGTAAGATGAAGGAACACATACCAAACCTCATAGAGGGATCAGCAATGGAGAGCGTGAGCAGCTTCAAGTTCCTGGGTGTCAAGATCTCTGAGGATCTAACCTGGACCCAATATATCGATGTAGTTATAAAGAAGGCAAGGCAGCAGCTATACTTCATTAGGAGCTTGAAGAGATTTGGTATGTCAACAAATACACTCAAAAACTTCTCTAGTTGTACTGTGGAGAGCATTCTGACAGGCTGCATCACTGTCTGGTATGGAGGGGGCTACTGCACAGGACCGAAAGAAGCTGCGGAGGGTTGTAAATTTAGTTGGCTGCATCTCGGGTACCAGCCTACAAAATTCCCAGGATATCTTCAAGGAGCAGTATCTCAGAAAGGCAGTGCCCCTTATTAAGGACCTCCAGCACCCAGGGCATGCCCTCTTCTCACTGTTACCATCAGATAGGAGGTACAGAAGCCGGAAGGCACACACTCAGCGATTCGGGGACAGCTTCTTCCCCTCTGCATCCAATTCCTAAATGGACATTGAACCCTCGGACACTATCTCACTTTTTTAATACATGGTATTTTTGTTTTTTGCGCAATTTAAAATCTATTCAATTTACATATACTGTAATTGATCTATCTATCTATCTATTTATTCATTTATTTATCTATCTATCTATCTTCTATTTTATGTATTACTTTGAACTGCTGCTGCTAAGTTAAAAAATTTCACATCACATGCCGGATCAAAAAGTTGAGCATGACGTGACTAGAATCCTGAGCTGCATATATTTCAAAGAAGCATTGTAGGAAAGGCTGACGATAGTGCAGAAGATGAGGTAGCTGGCTTACCAACGAGGCAACGTGTAGTGAGGAGAGGCTGCTGGCAGGGCAGAATTGCAGTCAACAGGGTGAGTTGCAACGTAAAAGGAGGACAAAATTGAAAAGGGTGAATGCAGGACTGAAGGAGTTATACTTGTATGTGTGCCAAAAACAGAACAAGGTAGATGAACTTATCGCAGGGTTGCAGATAGGCAGGTCTGATACTGTAGACATCACTGAATCATGGATGAAAGGAGATTACAGCTGGGAACTTAGTGTTCAAGGATACACATTGTGTTGAAAGGACAGGCAGGAGGGCAGAGGGGACAGCGTTGATTTGTTGGTAAAAAATATTCCAAAGAGGAAGAAGTACTTTAAAGACAAGATGACACAATTGTGGCTAACAAGAGGGAAGGAGAAGATGGCGGCACGACGCAGCGTGGGCCGCCACTCTGAAGTGATATTGTATTTGTTAACTAGGGGCCGTGCAGAATCCTGATTTGATGGAGACGGACGTGAGAAGCACGGAGGAACATCTGGAGAAACTTCTGAAATGCCTGCTTTGCGGTCGCTGCTACTGTGCGATCGAGAATTTCCGGAGGGGAAGGCCCCAAATCCTCGGCTTTGCCTATTGCCTGTTGCCGAGGCCAGGGTCAAAGAGCTCAGCAGAGATGGTGCTCGGTGCTTGGTTTCGGAGGGCTGGTCGGAGGATCGAAGTTTTCGGACGGACTCAAGAGTCGGCTGTGGTTGGGTGCTTCCAGGGTGCTGCATCGGCAATTTTGCAGCACTGGAGTTTCATGGCAGGAAGAGAGTTTCTCTTCCTTCTGCCATCTGCGTGACATGATTGGACTTTCGAGAGACTTTGAGACTTTTTTTTACCGTGCCCATAGACTGTTCTTTATCAAATTACGGTATTGCTTTGCACTGTTGTAACTATATGTTATAATTATGTGTTTTTTGTCAGTTTTTTAAGTCTTGGTTTGTCTTGTGTTTCTGTGATATCTTTCTGGAGGAACATTGTATTATTTCTTAATGCATGCATTACTAAATGACAATAAAAGAGGACTGTGTGTCCTCATAATCTAATAATCTAATCTAATTCAAAGCCAACATAAAAGCCAAAGAGAGGGCATAAAATAAAGCAAAAATTAGTGGGAAGTTAGAGGATTAGGAAGTTTTTAAAAACCAACAGAAGGCAACTAGAAATCAAGTAGGTAAAGTTGGAATACAAAAGTAAGCTAGTCAACAATATTAAAGAGAATACCAAAAGTTTCTTCAGATACGTGAAGTGTACAAAAGGGATGAGAGTGTGTATTAGACCGCTGGAAAATGATGCTGGATAGGTAGTAATGGGGGACAAGGAAATGGTGGAGAAAGTGCATAAGTATTTTGCATCAGTCTTCAGTGTGGAAGTCACTTAGCAGTATGGTGGAAGCTCCAGGTGTCAGGGATCATGAAGTGAGTGAAGTTATCATTACCAGAGAGAAGTTTCTTGGGAAATTGAAAGGTCTGAAGTTAGATAAGTCACTTGGACCAGATGGTGTACACCCTAGGGTTTTGAAAGAGGTAGCTGAAGAGATTGTGGAGGCATTAGCAATGATCTTTCAAGAATCACTGCATTCTGGAATGGTTCCAGAAGACTTGGAAATTGTGAATGTTATTCCACTCTTCAAGAAGGGAGACAGGCAGAAGAAAGGAAGCATAAATGGGGAACAGATGTTCTCAGGGAAATGTACGGCAGAAGTGTGGCAAATATTCAGGAGATATTTGCATGGTGTTCTGCATAAGTACGTTCCAATGAGACAGGGAAAGTATGGTAGGGTACAGGAACCGTGGTGTACAAAGGCTGTTGAAAATCTAGTCAGGAAGAAAAGAAAAACTTATGAAAGGTTCAAAAAACTAGGTTATGATAGAGATCTAGAAGATTACCAGGCTAGCAGGAAGGAGCTTAAGAATTAAATTAGGAGAGCCAGAAGGGGCCATGAGAAGGCCTTGGCGAGCAGGATTAAGGAAAACCCCAAGGCATTCTACAAGTGTGTGAAGAGCAAGAGGATAGGACCAATCAAGTGCGACAATGGAAAAGTCTGTATGGAACCGGAGGAGATAGCAGGGGTAATGAAATTAATACTTTGCTTCAGTATTCACTATGGAAAAGGATCTTGGCAATTGTAGGGATGACTTACAGCAGATTGAAAAGCTTGAGCATATGGATATTAGGAAAGAAGATGTGCTGGAGTTTTTGGAAAGCATCAAGTTGGATAAGATGAGATGTACCCCAGGCTACTGTGGGAGGTGAGGGAGGAGATTGCTGAACCTCTGGCAGTGATCTTTGCATCACCAATGGGGACGGGAGAGGTTCCGGAGGATTGGAGGGTTGCAGGTGTTTTTTTCCTTATTCAAGAAAGGGAGTAGAGATAGCCCAGGAAATTATAGACCAGTGAGTCTTACTTCAGTGGTTGGTAAGTTGATGGAAAGATCCTGAGAGGCAGGATTTATGAACATTTGGAGAGGCATAATGTGATTAGGAATAGTCAGCACGGCTTTGTCAAAGGCAGCTTGTGCATTATGAGCCCGATTGAATATTTTGAGGATGCGATTAAACACAATGATGAAGGTAGAATAGTCGATGGATTTCAGCAAGGCATTTGATGAGGCTTTTTGAGAAAGTAAGGAGGCATGGGATCCAAGGGGGCATTGCTTTGTTGATCCAGAATTGGCTTGCTCACAGAATGCAAAGAGTTGTTGTAGACGGGTTATATTCTGCATGGAGGTGTGCGTCAGGGATCTGTACTGGGAGCTCTTCTCTTCATGATTTTTATAAATGACCTGGGTGAGGAAGTAGAGGGATGGGTTAGTAAATTTGCTGATGACACAAAGGTTGGGGCTGTTGTGGATAGTGTGGGGGGCTGTCAGAGGTTACAGTGGGACATTGATAGGATGCAAAACTGGGTTGAGAAGTGGCAGATGGTGTTCAACCCAGATAAGTGTGAGGTGTTTCATTTTGGTAGGTCAAATATGATGGCAGAATATAGTATTAATGGTAAGACTCTTGGCAGCGTGTAGGATCAAGGGATCTTGTGGTCCGAGTCCATAGGACACTGAAATCAGCTGCGCAGGTTGACTCTGTGGTTAAGAAGGCATACGGTGCATTGGCCTTCATCAACTGTAGGGTTGAGTTTAAGAGCTAAGAGGTAATGTTACAGCTATATAGGACCCTGGTCAGACCCCACTTGGAGTACTGTGCTCAGTTCTGGTCACCTCACTACAGGAAAGATGTGGAAACTATAGAAAGAGTGCAAAGCAGATTTACAAGGATGTTGCCTGGATTGGCGAGCATGCCTTATGAGAATAGGTTGAGTGAACTCAGCCTTTTCTTCTTGGAGTGATAGAGGATGAGTGGTGACCTGACAGAGGTGTATAAGATGATGAGAGGCATTGATTGTGTGGATAGTCAGAGGTTTTTTCTCAAGGCTGAAATGGCTAACACGAGAGGAAACGGTTTTAAGGTGCTTGGAAGTAGGTACCGAGGAGATGTCGGGTAAGTTCTTTATGTAGAGAGTGGTGAGTACGTGGAATGGGCTGCTGGCGACGGTGGTGGAGGCGGATACGAGAGGGTCTTTTAAGAGACTCCTGGATAGGTACATGGAGCTTAGAAAACTAAAGGGCTATGGGTAACCTTAGGTAATTTCTAAGTAAGTACAAATAAACAAATGGAAGCAAACATATACAAAAATATACAAGTATACAGAGGCTTTCTCCACGACACACTTTGTCATCAACCTTTCAACATAACTTTTCAATATAACCAACCATCAAATCCAATCTCCACACCTCTCAGCAAAGGCGAACTGTGGGTTTAAATCTGCCTGCATAGGGTGTAAATCGCCTGCTCCCACTAACCAGGAATTATTTTAGGAGGCCCCAAATTGTCCCTCAGATCTTTTGGGGCTGTTCTGCTGTCTACAAACCGATGTCACTGTGTGAGTGAAAATAAATGGAACTGTTTGGTATGTCTGTTTCTAGAATCCTTATATTTATGAGTTATAAACCAGTAGAGCATGTTAACTGAAGGGATTGTTTTGATTACCCAAGCTAGCGATTATTTTACTGCTGTGGTGTGTAAGTTGTGAACTCCCAAGACCTGCAGAATGAGAGGGCAAGGTGTGTGAACTACTGAAGAAACTAGATCAGGGACAGAATAAGGAGAATGACTAACCAGGCAAAAGGGCAAGGTTAGTGGGAGAATTAGCATTGCCAACCTGTTCAGTCACACTGATGAAGGAGCACACAATTTCAAATCATCCATGTTTAAAAGGTGTGTTAAGATAAAGCTCCTTTCCTTGTTTCTGATTTGATTCCCAATTTTCGTCCGACTCAGTAAATTAGAGAGTGGGTTTAAAGCTAGACAGAACCATTGTGGACTTAGAGAGTCACCTTAGAAAATGCCAGTTTGGTTGTTAATAGATAGGGTGATTACAGCACACCACTGCTTCATCAGATGTTACAGGAATTTCACAAGCATTGGGTGTAGTTTATACATATTAACTTCTATTAACCGTGAGTGTGGAACAGAATCAATTGCCTTTTGGTAGTCAATATAGCAACATGAAAGATTTCTGCTTTACTGCCAGGCTTGTTTTAGAATTACAGAATCTATTATCAGTTGTTCCTTACATCCTTTCATCCCTTACAGCTTCCTTTCTGCTCTTCAGTAAATATATTGTGGTTATCTAATTGAGTGGTGATTAGTTGCAAGAATCATGATGTTACAATTTTATATATAGTTTGTAAGTCACATTTTGATGTGTGATTTGTAATATGTTTTATATTCTGTCAAAAATTCAGGCACTTTTTCAGGAATTTTAAGAAAATTGTTGATATGCATTAATAGGTACCGATGGAGGCGAGTAAATTTTTATACCAATAATTATGAATATTATCACTTCCAGTACTTTTCCAGTTTTCCAGTTCCTCTTTCAGCATATCCATTGTAGCTTCTTCAACTCTGTGTGTGCATCCTTTTTCATCCCTAATTTTGCTTGTTTCTTGAGTGTTGCTTCACCCTGAGGGTAGCAGACACCAACAGAATGAACAAACTCATTCGTAAGGTCATTGATGTTGTGGGGATGGAACTGGACTCTCTCACGGTGGTGTCTGAAAAGAGGATGCTGTCCAAGTTGCATGCCATCTTGGACAATGTCTCCCATCCACTACATAATGTACTGGGTGGGCACAGGAGTACATTCAGCCAGAGACTCATTCCACTGAGATGCAACACAGAGCGTCATAGGAAGTCATTCCTGCCTGTGGCCATCAAACTTTACAACTCCTCCTTTGGAGGGTCAGACACCCTGAGCCAATAGGCTGGTCCTGGACTTACTTCCTGGCATAATTTACATA
The DNA here is from genome assembly GCF_030028105.1 of Mobula birostris. Taxonomy (NCBI): domain Eukaryota; kingdom Metazoa; phylum Chordata; class Chondrichthyes; order Myliobatiformes; family Myliobatidae; genus Mobula; species Mobula birostris. The sequence continues at coordinate 16,051,963 of NC_092370.1, forward strand.
TTACTATTTAACTATTTATGGTTTTATTACTATTTAATTATTTATGGAGCAACTGTAACGAAAACCAATTTCCCCCGAGATCAATAAAGTATGACTATGACTATGACTATGACTATTGACCAGATATTAGAGCAAAAGTTCATTATCTCTGTGTTTGTTGGTAGCTCTGTGCTGGGGTTGGTGACATTTTGGTATGTCGAATTTAGTTTCAATGTCCTGTATAAACCTTTCTCATAGTGTCCGAACTGACAAATATTGCACGTTTTGATGATGGATTTAGTTTTGGTATGTAAGGTCTTTTTGTTGAGTCAATGCCCTTATATTTTGCTAGCGTGTTGTTAGATATTAGGATAATTTTGTCCATAAGCTTAGCTTCATCATCAGCTTTCTGTGGAGGTTCTACATCTGTGTTGTTGCTGTTGTCGTCTGATTGTGAAGCAGCTGAAATAATTGTATTTTCATCAGTGTTTTGGTGGGTTTCAACATCATTATTTTCTTGTGTAGTATGGTCGTGGTCTTTAGGTTGGTTTCTTCCTATTTCTTATGCAACTTCATGTTTTATTTGGTTTAACATGTCTATGGGGATTAAGTTATTCTTTTCCTAATACGCACATTATAAACATTTTTACTTCTAATTTAGAATTTAGAATTAAAAAATTATTTAAATCTTACATTCATCCCACAACGCGAGGGAGTAAAAATCTTTGCGTTATGACTCCGTTGCAATGTACAGACATGTGAATTTAAAAGTCTAATGGCTTGTGGAAAGACGCTGACTCATAGCCTGTTGGTCCTGGCTTTAATGCTACAGTAGTGTGTGCCAGATGGAAGCAGCGGAAACAGTTTATGGCTGGGGTGACTGGTGTCCCCGGTGATCTTCCAGGCCTTTGTTCTGCACCTGCTGCTGTAAATGTCCTCAATGGAGGGAAGTTCACGTCCACAGATAGATGTGTTGGGCTGTCCGTATCACTCTCTGCAGTGCCCAGTAATCAAGGCTGGTGCAGTTCCCATACCAGGCAGTGATACAGCCAGTCAGGAGGTTCTCAATGGTGCCCCTTGAGACCTTGAGGATTTGAGGGCTCATGCCAGACTTCTTCAGTCGCCTGAGGTGGAAGAGAAGCTGTTGTGCTTTTTTTGCCACAAAGCCAGCGTGTCCAGTCCAGCTGGGATCATCAGTGATGTGTATACTGAGGAACTTGAAGGTACTCACCCTCTCAACTGCGGACCCATTGATGCTGATTGGGCCGAATCTGTCTCCGTTCCTCCTGTAATCCACAATCAGCTCTTTCGTTTTTTGGACATTGTGGGAGAAGTTGTTATCCTGGCACCACAGTGTTAGGGTGCCAACCTCTCTTCTGTAGGCTGTTTTATTACCAGTAGAAGTAAGGCCAATCAAAGTTGTGTCATCTGCAAATTTGATCAACAGATTGGAGCTGTGCATGGCAGTACAGTCATAGTCATAGTCATACTTTATTGATCCCGGGGGAAATAAAGGGAGTAGAGAAAGGGACTCAGAACACAATTCCAGGGGGCACCTGTGTTGAGGGTCAGAGGGACAGAGGTGAGGGAGCCCATCCTTACCACTGTTGGCGATCCAATACGAAGTCTAGAATTCAGCTGCACAAGCTGGGGTGCAGGCCGTGTTCTCTAAGCTTCCTGTCAAGTCTGGAGGGGATTATGGTGTTAAAAGCTGGACTGTAGTCCAGGTACAGCATTCTAACGTATACATCCCTCTTCTCCAGGTGAACGAGGACGGTGTATGGTGCTGTGGCTATGGCGTCATCGGTAGCCCGGTTCCGTCAGTAGCAGAATTGTAGCGGGTCCAGTGTTGGTGGTAACTCATGAATGACTACTTCATGCCTGTTATTATTATTATTATAGTGAATACATATCTCGCAAACCCTTCAGTGGTTGCATAGACACCTGCAGAGCAGACTATCTGTTGGATGGAAGTGACCAACAACTCTGATGGAGGCAGATGCCAAGTTTTTAAGCTCACCAGTGGGAGGTGGTGCTTTAGCACTGCTGGCCCACAACCTCAAGGGAGTTTTGATCATAAGCGGGCCGAAACTCCTGAAGACAGGTGGCAGATCAACTGATGATCCCACTGGTGATAGCACAGGACAGTTAACATCTTAGTCCACGTGTAATTTTTAACTCTTTATTAGTAGTAGTTTCCAGGCACAGACCATGGATCTGCGCCTGGAAAGTCTTGCTTCAGTCTGTGTTAGAGCAGCGTCTGTTGTGGCTGTAGAGGCCCACATGGGAGTGACAGTCTCGGCTGCAGTGACTGCACTTGAAGGCACTGTCCTCTAGTGTTGTCTTGGTGCTGTTTTTCCAACGAGTGTGCTTTTCTTTAGCAGCAAGCCTCAGCTTCTCTTCTCCTCTTTTTAGACCGCTGCGTAGTTCCAGCCTCCAGTGAGAGCGATCGCTTGCGATGTCCTCCCACCTATCGAAGTTCATGTTCAGTGACTTCATGTCTGTCTTGCAGACATCTTTGAAATGAAGGTGGGGCCGCCCTTGTGCTCTCTTGCCGGAGGCCAGTTCCCCATACAGCAGGTCTTTCGGGATCCTCCCGTCTGACATGCGGTGTATGTGGCCCAGTCAGCGGAGACGGCGTTGTTGGAGCAGGGTGAAGAGGCTGAGTATCTGGGTGCGGGCCAGGACCTCATTGTTGGTGACTCGGTCAGTCCATGTGATGTCCAGGATGCGTCTCAGGCTGCGAAGGTGGAAGGTGTTGAGATGCCGCTCTTGTCTGTAGTAGAGGCTCCAGGTCTCGCTGCCGTAAAGCAGTGTGCTGAGGACACAGGCCCAGTAGACTGCAACCTTGGTGTGCATCGTCAGTTTTCTGTTCTCCCAGACTCTCTTTGTCAGCCTGGCAAATGTTGAGGCTGCTCGTCCGATTCGTCTGTTGATCTCGGGGTCTAGGGAGAGGCTGTCCGTGATGGTGGAGCCAAGGTATGTAAACTCATGAACTACCTCCAGCTCGTAGTTGTTGATGGTAATGGCAGGGGGGTGCTCAACGCCTTGGACCAACACATTGGTCTTCTTCAGGCTGATGGTCAAGCTGAGGTCCTGACAAGCTCTTGAGAAGCTGTCCATGAGGCGTTGCAGTTGCTCTTCAGAGTGTGTTGCCAGTGCCGCATCGTCTGCAAACAACATGTCCCTGATGAGTACCTCACGAACCTTGGTTTTTGTCCTCAGCCAGGACAGACAGAACAGCTTCCCGTCCGACCTGGTGTGGAGGTAGACATCATCAGTTGATGTTCCAAAGGCGTGCTTCAGCATGACTGCGAAGAAGATGCCAAACAGGGTGGGGACAAGCACACAGCCCTGCTTCACACCGCTGCGGATGTTGAAGTCCTCCGAAGAAGAGCTGTCGAACTGAACAACGCCCTTCATGTCTGTGTGGAATGACTGAATTATCCTGAGGAGCCTCGGGGGACAACAAATCCTGCCGAGGATTTTGAACAGGCCGTCTCTGCTCACAAGATCGAAGGTCAATGAAAACGACGTAGAGTGGTTGTCTTTGCTCTCTGCATTTCTCTTGTAGCTGTTGAAGGGAGAAGATCATGTCGACTGTGGAGCGTTCTGACCTGAAACCGCACTGAGACTCGGGATATACCCTTTCGGCTATTTTCTGCAGTCTGTTCAGGACCACGCGGGCGAAGACCTTCCCAACGATGCTCAGCAAGGAGATTCCCCTGTAGTTGTTACAGTTGCTTCTGTCCCCCTTGTTCTTATATATGATGATAATGTTGCAGTCTGTCATGTCTTACAGCACTGCTCCCTCTATCCAGCACTGGCACATTAGTTCATGCAGATGGTTTAGCAGGACACCCTTTGCGCATTTGATGGCCTCTGGTGGAATGCCATCCAATCCTGGTGCCTTCCCAGTGGGCAGGCTGTCGATGGCTTTACTCAGCTCTTCGGCAGTCGGCAATGCATCCAGTTCCTCCATGACAGGCAGGCATTCCACGGCCTCTAGCGTGCTGTCCGAGATGCTGTTTTCTCTGGAGAAGAGTTCAGAGTAATGCTCCACCCATCTCTCCATCAGCTTGCCTTTCTCATTGATGGTCTCGCCTGTTATGGTTTTCAATGGTGCTCTCTTGCTCTGGGTTGGCCCGATGGCTTTCTTGATCCCCTCGTACACTCCACGGATGTTGCCTATGTCAGATGATGACTGAATGCTTTCGCATAGTTGTAGCCAGTAGTCATTTGCACAGTGTCTGGCCGTTTCCTGGGCCTTGCTTCTTGCCGTCCTTAGCGCTTGCAGTGTTGCCTGGGTGGGGTGGCATTTGTGCTCGAGTAGTTCAACACGCTTCACCTCGATGATGGGTGAGCTTACTTGAGCTCGCTTCAAACCAGTCCTGTGTCTTGCCCCGTTTCTTCCCGAGGGCCTTGAGTGCAGTGCTATGGATGGAGTCCCTGAGAGAGTCCCATCTCTGCTGAGCATCTCCTTCTGGTGGGTCTGCAAGGAGAGCATCCTCCAGTGACTTGATGAACTCTGCAGCTTTGTCTGGGTGTTATGTCTTACTGGCATCGATGCGCTGCTTGCCTGGAGGCTTGGCGCAGTATCTTCTTTGGCCGAAGTCTGATCTTGCAGCAAACCAGAGAGTGATCCGTGTCACAGTTGGCACTCTGAAAGGAGCGAGTCATGAGCACGTTTCTCAGGTGATGGCGTCTTGTGATTATCAGGTCTAACTGGTGCCAGTGTTTGGAGTGGGGATGCTGCCAAGACACCTTGTGCTGAGCTTTGGTCTGGAAGTAGGTGTTGGTGACACACGATTCGTGGAGCATGCAAAGCTCGAGCAGTCGTTGCCCGTTGTCATTCATGCTGCCAATCCCATACCGCCCCAGGCAGCTTGGCCAGGAGTTGTGGTTGGCGCCCACTCTGGCATTGAAGTCGCCAAGTAGCAGCAACTGCTCCTGACTTGAGATTTCTTGTATCATCATTGAGTACTTGTCCTTTGTGTCTTGTGTAGAGGGTTGGGGCATAGACGCTGACAAGGTTGACAGGCCCGTCAGATGTGTGGAGTCGAAGTGAGAAAATCCGCTCTGTCCCTTTCTCGTTAGGCTCTACCATCTTCAGCAGCGAGTTCTTCATGGCAAAGCCGACACCATGCTCTCTGGTCTCGTCTGAGCCCTTCCCCTGCCAGAAGAAGGTATAGTCTCTTTCACGTAGCGTTCCCGATTCTGCGAAACGTGTCTCTTGGAGCTTTGCGATGTCCACTTGGAGTCTCAACAGTTCATTGTTAATCACTGCTGTCTTGGGTGTGTCGTTGATCTCCCGAAGGTCATCTGATATACCAGTTGTCATGGTCCACATATTCCAGCATCCTAGTCTGAGTGCTGGCTTCTTTCCTTGTCTTCTAGTTGTGCTTGGTGCAGCGTTTACAGTCCGCAGTTCGGGCTACTTGTATCCCTAAGCTCCACGCACCCAGTGGAGCGGGCGGACTGTGGCGGGACAGCACCGAATTGGCTGGGGGCTGCCCAGCTTGAGGTGGGCGGCAGCTGTCCAGTGAGACGTGATGGTCCCTCCCTCCGTCGAAAGCAACCCCAAGCGCCTTGCTCTACGCCAATTGAGCGCAGGCTTATAACCGATAGACTGCTGCTTTCCGTGTTGTACCGCCGCGATGAGGCGATGCTGGAGTGTCCTCTCCAGCGTGCAGGCCTGGGCGAGGTTGTATGGAAGACTGATGTGGGACTCTACAGCCACAACAGACGCTGCTCAAACACAGTCTGAAGCAAGACTTTCCAGGCGCAGATCCATGGTCTCGCGAGACTAACGGATGCCTTCTAGTTTCTTTTTATATTTGCATGTTTGTCTTCTTTTGCATGTTGGTTACTTGTTAGTCTTGGTGTGTCGTTTTCCATTGATTCTATTGTTCCTCATTGTTGTGCTGTGAATGCCTCCAAGAAAATGAAATCTCAGGGTAGTATTTGGTGACATGTAAGACTTTGATAATAAATTTACTTAGAATTTTGAATTTTCAGAATCAGAATCAGGTTTAATATTGCTGGCAGATGTGAAATTTGTTGAAATTCTGTCCTGTTTGATACAAGTGTAAATACTGTGCTGAACAGACGAGGAAGAATAATCATTTGGAATAGCTTGTCCCATGACTGAGTCCAACGTAAAACGATAAGAATTTATGCGTAGTATAATACAGTAATGGAGACAAGAATGTCATTTCCTGTTGATTTAGCTACTTGCTCTTTGTCAAGAAATTCTAATGAAAATTGTGAACTGCATTTACAAATGTCCAAGCAGAGTTTACAGGAAACTGCCAGTGGGCAGTTGTGGTGAATTTCCCGAAAGCTTGAGGTTATGCGGAAGTGGCAAATGCACCAGTGATGTAATTTTCTATCACATCTCCTCCTTGTGTAATATAATATACAAATCTGTATTCTGTGCCCTTTCTGATCCTTGGCAGTGGCAAATTTTGGAACAAATTATGAATTCATTCATCAGTCTCAGAATGATGTCCAAAAAAAAACCCAGAGTACTTTTCTTTGTAAAGGAACTCTGGAGTGTGTGGTTTTGAGAATACTGCCAATTGTACTCAATGATTTAAACACTGCAGAAGTGTTTATTTGCAGCGCCTCCAATCATGTTGCATGTATCAGCATTCCTAACCCCTTGCATTTGATCAGACCAACAAGACCATAACACCATAACACATTAGAGCAGAATTTGGCATTTGGCCCATCGAGCCTGCTCCACCATTCCACCGTGAATCATTTATTTTCCCTCTCAACCCCATTTTCCTGCCTTCTCCCTGAGACTTTTGAGGCCCTGAACAATCATGAACATATCAACCTCCTCTTTAAATATACTCAATAACTTGGATGTCACAGCCTTCTTTCTTGTGACAATGAATTCAACACATACACCACCTTCTGGCTAAAGAAATTCATCCTCATCTCTGTTCTAAGTAGACGTCCCTCAATTCTGAGGCTGTGCCCTCTGGTCCTAGACTCTGGAAACATCCTCTCCACATCCATTGTAGACCTTCCAATATTCAATACGTTTCAATGTGATCTCCCTTCATTCTTCTAAACTCCAGTGAGTACAGGCATAGATCCATTAAACACTTCTCATACCTTAACACTTTCATTCCTGAAATCACTCTCATGCTCTTTTCTCACTGTTACCATCAGGTAGGAGGTACAGTAGCCTGAAGGCACATACTGAGCGATTCAGGAACGGCTTCTTCCCCTCTGCCATCAAATTCCTAAATGGACATCGAATCTTTGGACACTAGCTCACTTTTTAAAATACACAGTATTTCTGTTTTTGCACTTTTTAAAAATCTATTCAATATACATAATTGATTTACTTGTTTATTTATTATTATTATCATTATTATTTTCTCTGCTAGATTACGTACTGCATTGAACTGCTATGCTAAGTTAACAAATTTCATGTCACATGCTGGTGATGATAAACCTGATTCTGATTCCGAAACTTCTCTGGACCATCTCCAATGCCTGTACATACTTTCTAAGATAAGTGGCCCAAAACTGCTCACAAAGTTTCGAGTACGTTATGAATAATGCCTTATAAAGCCTCAGTATTACATCTACTCCTCTCGAAATGGATACTAACGCTGCATTTGCCTTCCTCATCACTGACTCATCCTGCAAGTTAATCTTTAGAGAATTTTGCATGAGGACTCCCAAGTCCTTTTGCATCCCCGATTTTTGAACTTTCTCCCCATTTAGAAAATAGTTTATGCTTTTACTCCTTCTACCAAAGTGCATGACCATACACTTCCTCATACTATATTCCATCTGGCACTTCTTTGCCCATTCCCCCAATCTGTTCAAGTCCTTCTGCAGACTCTCTGCTTCCTCAACACTACTTGACCGTTTATCTATCTTTGTATCATCTGCAAACTCGGCCACAAAGCATTAATTCCATCATCCAGATTGCTGAAATATAATGTGGATAGATGTGGTCCCAATACCACGCCCTGCGTAACTCAAATATTTTCAGAATAGGCCCACAAGAAAGCAGCTTGAAGCTGAACTTAAGAGGGCATCAGCTATTCTGGATTGGATGTGATGTAATGAACTGGATCTCATTAGGGAGGTAAAGGTGAAGAAACACTTATGAAGCAGTGATAGTAATATGATGGAATTCACCCTGCTATTTCAGAGGGAGAAGCTAAAGTACCAGTATTACAGTGGAGTAAAGGCATGAGAGGAACTGCCCAAAGTTGATTGGAAAAGAACACTGGCAGGGACGATGTCAAAGTAGCAATGTAGAGGGAGGAATGAGGACAAGAAAATAGTGGATGAACTGAATAGTATTTTGCTTCATTCTTCACTGTGGAAGACACTAGCAGCACGTCAGAATTTCGAGAGTGTCAGCGGCAGAAGTGCGGGCAGTTACTCTTACTAGGGAGAAGGTGGCTGAGAAGCTGAAAGGTCTGACACCCCAGGATGCTGAAAGAAGTAGCTGAAGAGATTGTGGACTCATTAGTAAAGATCTTTCAAGAATCAATAGATTCTGGCATGGTTCTGAAATTGCAATTGTCACTCCATTCTTCAAGAAGGGAGGGAGGCAGAAGAAAAGAAATTATAGGCCAGTTAGACTGGTTGAGATGATGTTGGAGTCAATTGTTAAGGATGGGGTTTCAGGGTATATGAAAACACATGATAATATACTGTAGGCCAAAGTCAGCATGGTTTCCTCAAGGGAAAATCTTGCCTGACAAATCTGCTGGAATTCTTTGAGGCAAGGTAGAGTGAAGTTAAGATAGCGCTGAGCAGTGACTCCTTTGCTTGTATCTTCAGAAACAGCTCTATTTCCATCTTTAATATCTTTATTTTCCCCTTTCAGGGTTCTTTTGAAGACCCTGACCTGGAGTTACACACTGACTTTGGTTCTTTGCGAGAATGGGACCCGTTCTCAGGGTTTCAGGACTGGCTGTTGTTCAGCACACCAAACGTTCGGCCTGGGAGTCTGGCTCGGATTTGGAAGCCTAAGATCTTGGGGCTCTGGAGACGGGCGAATGAGGGTTGGTGTCACGGCAGGGGACCCGTGTGTCATCAGGGAGTTGGAAAATCTACTGCTGTGGGCCCGAAGACCCGGGATCTTTGTGATCTTCAGGCACAGAGCTCGAGAAAAGCGACGTATCAGATTTTTAACATCGTAAACCAGCGAGTTGTTTGTTATGTCTCCCCACTCGCTGGGAAAATGGAGACACCTCCTTTTCCCTTATTAGGGAGAGAGAGAGCCTGTGGGATGTCAAATACCGGGTGAAGCGCTAAGTCTCTGGGGTCACTGCAAGTCTGTGTCTTTGCTATTGCTTTGCTAACGCTTGAGTGCTCAGTGGCGATGCCAATGTTTTCTGTTTTTGCCAGTGGGGGGAGGGAGGACTGTTGTTCACTGCTGCTTATGTGTGGGAGGGAGGGGAGCTGGGGGGAGCTTTGGGGTTTTTACGTTTAACTGTTGTTCATTCTTTGGGGCACTCCTCTGTTTTTATGGATGTATATTGTATACATTTCTCTGACATTACATTGGACCTTTGAACCTTTGACAAAAACAAGCGAGATAAAGGAGAATCAGTGGATGCTGTGTAAGTGGATTTTCAGAAGCTCTTTGACACAGTGCCATACACGGGGCACTTAGCAAGTTAAGGGTCCATGGCACTACAGGAAAGATTCTAGCATGGATGAAGCAGTGGCTGATTGGCAGGAGGTGAAGAGTGGAAATAAAGAGAGCCTTTTCAAACTGGCTGCCGGTGACTAGTGGTTTTCCACAGGAGACAGTGTTGGGACTGGTTCGTTTTATGTTGTATTTCAGTGATTTGGTTGATGGAATTGATGGTTTCGTGATGAAGATTGCGGATGATATGAACATAGGTGGAAAGGCTGGTAGTGTTGAGGAAGCAGGGAGGCTGTAGAAGGACTTAGGCTGATTAGGAGAATGGGCAAAGAAGTAGCAGATAGAGTACAGTGTCAGGAAGTGTACGATCATGCACTTTGGTAGAGGGAATAAAATTGGAGACTGTTTTCTAAATGGGAAGAAAATTCAAAATTTTGATGTGCAAAAGGACTTGGAAGTCCATGTGCAGGATGCCCTAAAGGTTAATTTGCAGTCTGAGGCTGTGGTGAGGAAGGTAAATGCAATGTTAGCATTCATTTTGAAAGTACTAGAATATCATAACAACCATGTAATGCTGAGGCTTTATAAGGCACTATTTAGGCCTTACTTGGAGTATTGTGTGCTGTTTAGGGCCTTTCAGCTAAGAAATTATATGCTAATACTGGAGTGTGTTCAAAGGAGATTCATGAAAATGATTCTAGGAATAAAAGAATTATCATATCAGGGGCATTTGATGGTTCTGGGCCTGTAGAATTTAGAAGAGCAACAGGGGATCTTGTTGAAACCTATCAAATATTTAAAGGCCTAGACAGAGTGGATGTGGAGAAGATGTTTGCTATAGTGGGGGAGTCTACGACCAGAGAACACAACCTCAGAACAGAGGGATGTCCATTTAGAACGGAGGTGAAGAGGAACTTCTTTAGCCAAAGGATGGTGGATCTGTAGAATTCATTGCCACAGACGGCTTTGGAGGCCAGGTCATTGGGTATATTTAGAACAGAGGTTGATACGTTGCTGATCAGTCAGGCCATGAAAGGCTACAGGGAGAATGGTGTTGAGAGGGCAATGGATCCTCCATCATCAAATGGTGGAGTAGATTCTTTGTGCCAAAAGGCCTAATTCTGATACTATGTCTTCCCCTTTTTTTCCTTAGCCATGTGTATTTATTTGTTAGTATATCATTGAAATACTTACTTTATACTTTATTGTCACCAAATAATTGATATTAGAACTTACAATCATCACAGTGATATTTGATTCTGTGCTTCCCGCTCCCTGGATTACAAATCGATAGTAAATATTAAAAATTTAAATTATAAATCATAAATAGAAAATAGAAAAATGGAAAGTAAGGTAGTGCAAAAAAAAACGAGAGGCAGGTCCGGATATTTGGAAGATACGGCCCAGATCCGGGTCAGGATCCATTCAGCAGTCTTATCACAGTTGGAAAGAAGCTGTTCCCAAATCTGGCCGTACGACTCTTCAAGCTGCTGAACCTTCTCCCGGAGGGAAGAGGGACGGAAAGTGTGTTGGCTGGGTGGGTCGTGTCCTTGATTATCCTGGCAGCACTGCTCCGACAGCGTGCGGTGTAAAGCGAGTCCAAGGACGGGAGATTGATTTGTGTGATGTGCTGCGCCGTGTTCACGATCTTCTGCAGCTTCTTTTTTACCTATGCCATTGGTAGAAACGGAATCAGGTTTAATATTACTGACATCTGTCCTGAAATTTGTTGTTTTGTGACAGCACAGCAGTGCATAAGTTTAAAAAAATCCTATAAATTACAATAAAGTATATAGTATGACCTTCGGGAAGGGGGGTCCGGTCGGCAGCCCGCCCCAGCATTCCTAATGACTAGTGTTGTTTATTGTTCTTGTGTTAAAGCGCCTTTGTGGGATTATGGTGGGAAGTTCCAGTTCATTTATTGTTACATTTTAGCTGGGATTATATAGTTATTCGCTTGTGTGTTTGTGGGTCAACCTGACCGTAACCGAGGTGTGTGATAATCACATGTGACTGAGTGGGTTCTCTCCCTGGGACATAGCGCCTGGTCTGTTTTTATGTTTAACATCACAAAAATGGCTGTCGAGTTAAACAAGTTGTTCTCATCTGTCAATAATGGACCAAATGCTCACCCCAATATTAAAATAATGAAATGCATAGTGCAAAAAAAAGAGCAAAAATAGTGAAGTAGTGTTCACAGCTTGCTTCATTATCCATTCAGAATATGATGTTGGAGGGAAAGAAGCTCTTCCTAAAATGTTGAGTGTTTGTCTTCAGACTCCGTTATCTCATTCCTGATGGCAGTAATAAAACAAGAGCATGTCTTGGGTGTTAGGGGTCCTTAATGATGATTGCCACCTTTTTTGAGGTATTGCCTTTTGGAGATGTTTCACTGCTGGTGAATCTAGTGCCCACGATGGAGGTGCTGAGCTTCCAACCCTCTGCAGTTTTTTCTGATCCTGTGCAGTGGCCCCTCCATATAAAACAGTGATGCTCTCCACAGTACATCTGCAGAAACTTGCTCCACTGTTTGGTGACCTACCAAAGGCTCAATCAATACAAAAATATAAAATTGATTTAATTTGCTCATGATTGTGTTAACAGGTTCGTGAAAATGTGCGGCTTTTACGGAAATGAACAACTATTAGGCAGTTTTTAAAAAAGTTCACTGGCATGTACTGTGATACACATTCAATTGTTCCTCAACTCTGCTAACTCAGATATTCAAAAGTTCTAATGATTATTCATTTTCAAAATATAATTTCAGGAAAAATAGCTTAGTGTGCAGTACTTTGGCTCATGACAATTTATCTGCTGAGACAAACTGTTATGAGCCAAATATCTGATATCTTCCTGCTAATTCTATGAAAATAACAGTAAAGTATCTGAAAGGAGAGAAGAAAACACATGAAAGGTTCTTCAGATAACTGTACCCAGCTTCCATGTGCTTTTGGAGCATTTCCAGCTTCATCAATGGAAATAGCATATGGTAACTTGTTGGGGTCATCTTCTTCTTGTTTAATGCTGATAAAACAAGAGGCTGTTGTGCAATGAAAGATTTGCCACTTTACAAGGCACTGAAGTAACACAAAGTCGATTAGAGTCTGCAATTGAGGGCAGAATTATTAAGTGTTGATTGGATTTCAATTCTGGCAAGTTCTCAAAGTTCTACAAACTAATTTGAGTCTAAGCCACAAGAACCCCAGTTTAAAATGTAATTAAGGGAGGCTCTAATTGTAAATGCAGGATGAAAACAACAGTCAATTGAAATGTCTGAAATAATGTTTTGGCAGATATAATGCACCACAGGACTGCAAATGTTGTGTCATGTACAGTCACCAGATGAGGTAAATCATCAGTATTTCAATTCCGTTCTCAAGATAGTTTTATAATATAAAGAAAATCTACAGGAATTTATCTATTGGAAGGGTGCACAGAAGTGTAGTGGCTAACAATGCTAATACAGCACCAATGTTATCGGTCAAGGTTTGACTCCCTGTAAGGATAAACACCAGAAAGTTTGCGGATGCTGGGAATCCATAAAAACACACACTGCTTTCCTTTCTCCCATGGTCCACTCTCCTCTCTGTTCAGATTCCTTCTTCTCCAGCCCTTGACCTTTCCTATCAACCTGGCTTCACACATCACCTTCCAGCACATCACACAAACCAATCTTCCGTCCTTGGACTCACTTTACACTGCACGCTGTCGGAGCAGTGCTGCCAGGATAATCAAGGACGCGACCCACCCAGCCAACACACTTTTCATCCCTCTTCCCTCCGGGAGAAGGCTCAGGAGCTTGAAGACTCGTACGGCCAGATTTGGGAACAGCTTCTTTCCAACTATGATAAGACTGCTGCACGGATCCTGACCCGGATCTGGGCCGTACCCTCCGAATATCCAGACCTGTCTCTCGGTTTTTTTTTGCACTACCTTACTTTCCATTTTCTATTTTCTATTTATGATTTATAATTTAAATTTTTAATATTTACTATCGATTTGTACTCCAGGGAGCGGGAAGTGCAGAATCAAATATCACTGTGATGATTGTATGCTCTAGTATCAATTGTTTGGTGACAATAAAGTATAAAGTATAAAGTATAAAGTAGCTAGCCTCCTTCCCCTCCCCCCAGCTCTTTATTTTGGCATCTCCCTCTTTCCTTCTCAGTAATGGCCCTGAATGTCGACTGCTTATTCATTTCCATTGATGCTGTCTGACCCGCCGAGTTCCTCCTGTATTTTGTGTGTGTTGCTGTCTGTCAGGAGTTTGTATGTTCATCCTGTGACCCCATGGGTTTCCTCTGGGTGTGCTGGTTTCCTCTCCCATTCCAAAGATTAGCATTAGTGAGTTGTACTTGAGGGCTGCCTAATACAATCCTTGCAGATTTAATTTGAAAATCTGGTTCCACTGAACTGAAGCGGAATTAAATATAAAGGTTTCATCAAATTGAAACCTTTTTCGTAACACAGGCTTGGTGCACTTACCATTTTAAAGATAACTGCAATGCTTAACGCATAACAGAAAACATTTTTTACTTCATTGTAACTCAGCTATTTCTGATTTGCTCTCCTTCCCTTTTAAATAGTTCTGTGATTAGACAGGATTTAATTGGGGGATTGCTGGGCAGCATGGCTCAAAGGGCCGGAAGGGCCTATTTCATGCTGTATCTATGTAACCATATAACAATTACAGCACAGAAATAGGTCATGTCGGCCCTTCTAGTCTGTGCCGAGCGCCTACTCTCACCTACTCCCACCGACCTGCACTCAGCCCATAACCCTCCATTCCCTTCCTGTCCATATGTCTATCCAATCTAACTTTAAACGACAACATTGAACCTGCCTCAACCACTTCTGCTGGAAGCTCGTTCCACACAGCCACAACTCTCTGAGTAAAGAAGTTCCCCCTCATGTTACCCCTAAACTTTTGCCCTTTAACTCTCAATTCATGTCCTTTTGTTTGAATCTCCCCCACTCTCAATGGAAAAAGCCTATCCATGTCAACTCTATCTATCCCCCTCATAATTTTAAATACCTCTATCAAGTCCCCTCTCAACCTTCTACGCTCCAAAGAATAAAGACCTAAAGATCTATATTCTATGTTCTAACTTGTTCAACCTTACTCTGTAACTTAGGAGATGAAACCCAGGCAACATTTTAGTAAACCTCCTCTGTACTCTCTCAATTTTATTGACATCTTTCCTATAATTTGGAAATAAATAAATAAGATGAATATGAGATTGGTTTGTTAATGACCTGGATTTCGCACCCATAAGCTAAGGGATTGAGTCCTGATGAAGGGTCTTGGCTTGAAACGTTGACTGTACCCCTTTTCCATAGATGCTGCCTGGCCTGCTGAGTTCCTCTGGCATTTTGTGTGTGTTGCTGGGATTTCTAGCATCTGCAGATTTTCTCTTGTTTGTAAGGGATGAGATTCACATTTCAGCTCATTGACAAGTAGCACAAATCTGTTGTGGACTCTTCAGTACAGATTTACTCTAAACCAGGGTCTGATAAGCAGCAGATGTTCAGTTTATCTATAAACAGCAGGAAGGAAAGATTAAACTTAGGTCATTGACAGAAAGTGAAATTAAGGTTGGCAAAATACTTTGTTAAAAAAAAGATAAAAGACATAAAAAATACGAGCAACACAAAAAGTGCTCAGGGAACTCCACAGGTCAGCCTGCACTTTTGGAGGGAGTTGGGCAGTTGACATTTCAGGTTGAGAAGGGTCTCAAGCTGAAACGTTGACTCTCAGTTTCCTTTCATAGATGCTGCCTGACTCGCTGCGTTCCTCCAGTGCTTTTACTCCAGATTCCAGCATCTGCAGTCTTTTATGTCTCTAAAAATGACATACATGTTTCAAATTTCCCACATAAGATTTTTCTAAATGTTGCATTCTAGCCATCTAGAGATGCAAGCCAGGGCCGTACAATGGAACAGGTTACCCCCCTCCACGTACTTGATGAATCCAAAGGTACAGCAGAGACCAGAAGAGTTTGGCACTAGCTGCATCACAACAGTTCGACTGTTGTAGAGACTCCAGCCCTGGATTTTTCCCTCATGGTTTACTCTTGAAACCTTTCCCATGAGTGGGTTTAGCTGCAAGGCAATGGAGGCTTGAGATCAGAGTTTTCCTTCTCCTAGATGAGCTGGCAACCACGGCTGACTGGCCCCATCTGCCTGAAGCGACTGGTTTTAAGGCACCGGTAACCCGCCTTTGCCCCTTCTCCGGTCAGTCAAAACGATTCCGCCGGGCTTAGCAGCCAAGCTACACCTGGAGGCCAGGAGCTGGACTTGGTTGCCAGAGGCTATTTGAGTCGCGTGCTGTTGGGAGCATTTAATACGCAGTGGGAGCTACCCCTGGCTATAACAACCTTACGGCACCAATCATAAACCAGCAGCAGTTTTAGCTATCTGTAGTGTGGAACTAATGAGCAAGTAGCTCAAGCCAGTGTAGTGGTAATATCTCAATGTTGCTTTTGTTAGTGAGGACAGCCACAGTGCAGAGAACAGCAAAACTAAATCTGAATTCCCATCCATCACCAACATTCCAAAAGTTAAAGTCTAATTTCATTCATCACAATGCAGGACCTCTAAGAATCCTACCCATTAACATGGCCTCAGAATCTTGATTATTCTTTGGAGAAGGAAACTTGTTCATAGCTGCTTTGTTCTGGTCTGCATATGGTTTGATTTCAATATCATCTTTTCAATTACGTTCTTTGATTATTCATACAGAAAGGAAAGCTAGGCACTCCAAATATGGGATGAAAGAAATTACCAAGGTTAACTTGGGTTGCCCTTTGAAGCTTTGAGAATTTTTATCCTTTCTTTTTATTTGCGAACTTTGTGACGTTAAAATTCAACCAAATTTTATTTATGTTTTAGATGGACCAGATTTGTAGTTGAAAATATCTAGATGCACCAATCAAGAAACACTAATTGTAAGTGGAGACATTTTGTTTGAATTTAAGTCTTATGGACTTATTATTGGGGAGAAGATCGGAGAATAGGGTTGAGAGAGACAATAAATCAACCCTGATGGAATGGTGGAGCAGACTGAATGGGCTGATTTACGAGAATGATTCTGAGAATGAAAGGCTTATCGTATGAGGAGCAATTGATGGCTCTGGGCCTTTACTCACTGGAGTTTTGAAGAATGAAGGGGGATCCCATTGATATTTATCAAATGTTGAAAGGCCTAGTTAGAGTGGATGTGGAGAGGATGTTTCCTATGGTGGTGGAATATTGGACCAGAGGACACAACCTCAGAATAGAGGGACATCCACTTGGAGTGGAGATGAGGAGGAAGTTCCTTAACCAGAGGGCGGTGAATCTGTGGAATTTTTGGCCACATGTGGTTCTGGAGGCCAGGTCACTGGGTATATTTAAGGCAGAGGATTATAGGTTCTTGATATGTCAGGGCATGAAAAATTGCGGAGAGAAGGCAGAAGAATGGAACTGAGAGTGAAATGGATCAACCATGATGAAATGGTTGAGCAGACTTGATGGGCCCAATGGCCCAATTCTGCTACTATATCTTCTGATCTTATGGTTTTAATACCTAACATTCTATGGTAATATCATTGCAAGGGCAAATACAGTGCTTCATCTTTTACTCATGTAACAGTCTGAAAAGTATTTAGATGTTGCTGTTAATCCTAAGAACATCTTAGTATAAATGGTTAGAATATTGTGAGGTCTTACATTGTTTCTACAGAAAATACCAAAATATATTTATTCATATTTGTGAGGATCAGAACATTAATTTGTTGTTTGCTATGTTCTATCTACTTTTGAAAAGTAGCACATAAGATAAATACTTATTTTGTGAAGCAACAAAGACCATTATATACTAGTGGTAATGCGATCACTCGAGGCACGTCATCCTAGGGTTTGTCTATTGGTGGGTCCTCAGGTAGCTGTAGAGGCTGCACTGCGATCCACACGTATTCTGGTGCAGTATGGATATGAGTAAGTGGTGGCTGTGGTTAGTGGTTAGGTCTTTTGGTTGTTCAGTCTCTAGTTACACAGCTGCTGTTTGTTCTCTGTAGCACAGCGGAGGCTGCCCTCCTATAGCGCAGCACCCTCTTGTACAGATTTCCTGCATGTGCATCTATTGAGAGCAATGTGACTCCAGTTTTTAGATGTAATGTTGAATTTATGCAGGCTGATTTTGATGTTAACTGAAGCATTTTTTTTCCACACCAAGCTCACTGATCTTTCTTCTACTGGGAGTAAAGGATCTGCTTGGGGAGACATGAGGTAGGCATCTGGATGACATGACCTATCCATTGGAGTTGGGGTTGCTTCATTGTGGTGGAGACGCTGTTCATGCTGGCCTCCTGCTGTACACTGGTGTTAATGCATCTGGCCTTTCAGCTAATCCTCAAATCTTTGATGGTATTGTTCCACGGATTTCAGGTGTCTCCTGCAGGCAGTCGATGATTCAGCTCCATACAGTAATTGAGGAAGGGCAACTGCTCAATAGACCAAAAGGTGTATTTGTACCTGCAGGTCACCATATTCAAAGACTCTAATCCTTAATGTTGCATAGGCTCCGTTAGCACTACTCAGGCAGTGTCTGACCTCTGAGTCAAATATATACAAACTTATGAGGAGTAAAAATAGGGCAAATGCAAGCAGGCTTTTTCCACTGAGGTCGGGTGGGACTAGAACCAGAGGTCATGGATTAAGGGTAAAAGGTGAGAAGCTTAAGGGGAATATGAGGGGGAAATTCTTCACTCAGAGGGTTGTGAGGGTGTGGAATGAGCTGCCGGCACAAGTGGTCCATGCGAGTTTGATTTCAACATCTCAGTTCTAAATGGATATCCTTCAATCCTGAAGTCATGTCCTCTTGTCATAGGTTCCCCTACCACAGGAAATAACTTTGTCATATCTAACCTGTTCAAGCCTTTTAACATTCAGAATGTTTCTATGAGATCCCCAGCGAATACAGCCCAAGAGCTGCCAGACGTTCCTCATATGGTAACCCTTTCATTCCTGGAATCACTCGTGTGAATCTTTTCTGAACCCTCTCCAATGTCAGTATATCCTTTCTAAAATAAGGAGCCCAAAACTGCACACAATACTCCAAGTGAGGTCTCACAAGTGCCTTATAGAGCCTCAACATTGCATCCCTGCTCTTATATTCCATACCTCTAGAAATGAATGGCAACATTGCATTTGCCTTCTTTACCACCGATTCATCCTGGAGGTTAACCTTTAGGGTATCTTGCACAAGGACTCCCAAGTCCCTTTGCATCTCTGCATTTTGAATTCTCTCCCCATCTAAATAATAGTCTGCCCATTTATTTCTTCCAACAAAGTGCATAACCATACACTTTCCAACATTGTATTTCATTTGCCACTTCTTTGCCCATTCCCCTAAACTATCTAAGTCTCTCTGCAGGCTCTGTTCCCTCAACACTACCCGCTCCTCCAGCTACCTTTGTATCATCAGCAAAGTTAGCCACAAATCCATTAATACTGTGGTCCAAATCATTGACATACATTGTATAAAGCAGCGGTCCCAGCACTGACCCCTGTTGGGTGCCACTGGTAACTGGCTGCCAGCCAGAATAGGATCCCTTTATTCCCACTCTCTGTTCTGATGACCAGCCAGTGCTCCACCCATGCTAGTAACTTCCCTGTAATTCCATGGACTCTTATCTTGCTAAACAGCCTCATGCGTGGCACCTTGTCAAAGGCCTTCTGAAAATCCAAGTACACCACGTCTACTGCATCTCCTTCATCTATCTGCTTGTAATTTCCTCAAAGAATTGCAGTAGGTTTGTCAGGCAGGATTTTCCTTTCAGGAAACCGTGCTGGCTTTGGTCTATTTTGTCATGTGCCTCCAGGTACTCCGTAATCTCATTTCTAACAATCGATTGCAACAAATTCCCAACCACTGATGTCAGGCTAACAGGTCTATAGTTTCCTTTCTGCTGCCTCCCACCCTTCTTAAATAGCAGAGTAACATTTGCACTTTTCCTGTCATCTGGTACAATTCCAGAATCTATTGATTCTTGAAAGATCATTGTTAATGTCTCCGCAATCTCTCCAGCTACTTCCTTTAGAACCCAAGGGTGCATTCCATCAGGTCCAGGAGATTTATACACCCTCAGACCATTAAGCTTCCTGAGCACCTTCTCAGTCATAATTTTCACTGCACAAACTTCATTTCCCTGACACTCTTGAATGTCCGGTATACTGCAGACGTCTTGCACTGTGAAGACTGGTGCAAAATACGCATTCAGTTCCTCTGTCATCTCTGCATCTCTCGTTACAATCTCCAGCATCATTTTGTATTGGTCCTATATCTACCCTCAACTCTCTTTTACCCTTTAAATACTTAACAAAAGCTTTTAGTGTCTTCTTTGATATTAGTCACCGGCTTCCTTTCATAATTCATCTTTTCCTTTCTAATGACCTTCTTAGTTTTGTTTTGCAATATTGATGATAAATAGGGTGTGTGCAATGATACGGCCCTGTTTGGTCTCTGTTCTCACAGTGAAGAGTTCTGATTCAGCACCACAATTTTGAGTACATGCTAACATATAGTGACCTCGATATTTGTGAGCACTTGTCAGGACAGCTGTGTTTTGATAGTATATATCAGAGAGCTTGGCGGTCTACTGTATCAAACTGTAGATTCGATGGTGAGAACTTCTTAATCATAATAGCTCTGCTCAACCAGGGGTTGCTAACCGAGTTATATACTATTTTTGCACTAAGCAACTGGTTTTCACTGGACATGAAGACACAACTGTGTCCCATCCAGTGTTAGCTCTCAGATTTATTTGATGTGTTTACAGAAGACAGAGTGGACAAGCAAGTTAGGATTCCGATAACACGCATCAAAGTTGCTGGTGAACGCAGCAGGTCAGGCAGCATCTCTAGGAAGAGGTACAGTCGACGTTTCAGGCTGAGACCCTTCGAGTCCTGATGAAGGGTCTCGGCCTGAAACATCGACTGTACCTCTTCCTAGAGATGCTGCCTGGTCTGCTGCGTTCACCAGCAACTTTGATGTGTGTTGCTTGAATTTCCAGCATCTGCAGAATTCCTCGTGTTTGCATTAGGATTCTGATATTTGATAAGGGTTCAAACAATCTGAGCTAATGAACCTGATAGCAAAGTAACCCAACATTACGGTTATTGAAATTGGAATGTGTCTGGTATTGTCACATGTACTGAGGTACAGCAGAAAGCTTGCCATTCACATCAAGTCATTACATGGTGCATTGAGGTGATCGGTTGTCAGTTGTAGCCAATGATGACAGATCAAACCTGTATGGGAAGATTTCAAAGTGGAAAAAACTATTGCACTGGGGCAGTTCTCCTCTCTCAACCTCGGAAGTCTGGGTCCAGTGGTACGAGTAGTCTTCACACACTGGGGTCTTTCTTGCTAGTAGTGGACGACCATGACTACTTCTGCACTGTGTCATGTCCTTCATTCTCCACAAAGCGTTTCATAGCCACCATTCTGGCTGTTGGATCTCACTGTTGATCTCATCCACCCAGTCCACCGAAGTTGACTCACATGCTAGGCCAGGCATGTCCCTACCTCACTGGAGTATGAGGCCCACCAGCGACCCTCACCTGGTTTAGACTGCCTGTCGAAGTACTGTGCCAGGAGGAAGCTGCTGTCGCATGCAAACAACTACTTGGAGCCACAGCAGAGAGCAGAGTGTCTGGGGGACACCAAAGGTGAGGGAGCACAGCAAGTCTCTTCACAGAGGTGCTACCTCTCCCTGGACACCCCACACACCCTGAGCCAGGGTAGTACAAGGTAAAGGATAAAACAATAACAGAATGCAGAATAAAGATTACAGAGAAGTGCAGTGCAATAACAGTCCAATACCATAAGGTGCAAGATCATAATGAGATAGATACTGAAGCAAAGAATCCATCTTGTCATATTAATAAACATTCAGTAATCTTATAACAGACGGCTAGAAATTGTCCTTGAAACTGGTGTACATGTTTTCAGGCTTTTGTACCTTAAGACCATAAGACATGGGAGCAGAATTAGGCCATTCAGTTTTCTCTGCTATTCCATCATGGCTGATCTACTATTCCCTCCAACTCCATTCTCCTGCCTTCATCCATAACCTTTAACAACCTGACTAATCAAGCACTCTCTGCTTTAAATTAACCCAATGGATAAGCCTCCACAGCCGTCTGTGGCAATGAATCCCACAGATACACCACTCTCTGGCTGAAGAAATTCCTGAAGAGGAAAGGAGGAGAAGATGGCGGCGCAACGCAGTATGCGCGGCCGTTCCGAAATGTTATCATATTTGTTAAGTAAGGGACGTGCACAATTCTGATTTGATGGAGACAGATGTGAGAAGCACGGAGGAACGTTTGGAGAAAGTTCTGAAATGCCTGCTTCGCTGCCTGCCTTCTCTGTGCAATCGAGAATCTCCGGAAGGGAAGGCCCCAAATCCTCGGCTTTGCCTGTTGCCGGGGCCAGGGTCGAAGCGCTTGACAGAGATGGTGCTCAGTGCTCAGTGTCGGAGGCTCTAAGTTTTCTGACAGACTCAAGAGTTGGCTGTGGTCGGGTGCTTCCAGGGTGCTGCATCGGCAAGTTTGCAGCGCTGGAAGCTCATGGCAGGAAGAGAGTTTCTCTTCCTTCTATCATCTGTGTGAGATGATGGGACATTCGAGAGACTTTGAGACTTTTTTCTACCATGCCCATGGTCTGTTCTTCATCAAATTACGGTATTGCTTTGCATTGTTGTAACTATATGTTATAATTATGTGGTTTTTGTCAGTTTTTTTACTCTTGGTTGTCTTGTGTTTCTTGATATCATTCTGGAGGAACGTTGTATCATTTCTTAATGCATGCATTACTAAATGACAATAAATAGGACCGCGTGTCCTCATAATCTCATCTAATCCTCCTCATATTCTGCCTGATGGGAGAGGGGAGAAAAGAGTTGTGTGGGTATTTTGACACCCAATAACTTCGTATTTCATAGCAAGCTAGAAAAGCAAAAACATTTCACCCGTTGGTTTTGAATATCATAAGCACGAGAGATTCTGCAGATGCTGGAAATCCAGAGGAACGTACGTTAAATGCTGGAGGAACTCAGCAGGTCAGGGGAGGAATAAACAGTCGATGTTTCAGGTTGAGACCCTTTATCAGGACTAGAAAGGAGGGGGGAAGCAGCCAGAATGAGAAGGTGGGGGGGAGGGGAAGGAACATAAGGTGGCAGGTGATAGGTGAAAGAAGGTGAGGGGGCAGATAGGTGGGTGGGGGAGGGGAGATGAAGTGGGAAGCTGAGAGGTGATAGGTGGAAAAGATAAAGAAAGGACTAAAGAAGAAGGAATCTGATAGGAGAGGAGAGTGGACCATGGGAGAAAGGGAAGGAGGAGGGACACCAGATAGAGGTAACACACATCAAAGTGGCTGGTGAACGCAGCAGGCCAGGCAGCATCTCTAGGAGGAGGTACAGTCAACGTTTCAGGCCGAGACCCTTCATCAGGACTAACTGAAGGAAGAGTTAGTAAGAGATTTGAAAGTGGGAGGGGGAGGGGGAGATCCAAAATGATAGGAGAAGACAGGAGGGGGAGGGATGGAGCCAAGAGCTGGACAGGTGATTGGCAAAGGGGATATAAGAGGATCATGGGACAGGAGGTCCGGGGCAAAAGACAAGGGGGGAGGAACCCAGCGGATGGGCAAGGGGTATAGTCAGAAGGACAGAGGGAGAAAAAGGAGAGTGAGAGAAAGAATGTGTGTATAAAAATAAATAACAGATGGGGTACGAGGGGAGGTGGGGGTGATGGGTGGGTGAGAAGAAGAGAGGGGATCAGAGGGGAGCCTGAATAGTGAATTGAAAAAGAGAGAATGGGGAAGGGAAAAAAATTACAAGAAGTTACAGAAATCAATGTTTATGCCATTAAGTTGGAGGCTAGAGGCCAGAGAAACATCACAAGTTTACATGGAAGTGTTTATTTCACATCAGTATAACTTTTTTTAGAAGTACATTTGAGCTCTGAATCTAAACAGTAACTGTAGTGTCAGCAGCTGACAGAGTTTCTGTCCCCTTACGATTTACCTACTGGTCTAGAATTCCAGTCAGCAGGAATCATCCTGTCACAGAGGATGAAAGGAGATTTGAATTCATCTGCTGCTAATTCACCAGAGGGACAAGTACCTTGTGGCAGGTACCAACAGTCATCTGGGCCACCTATGACAGAATGGGATCATGTTGATGAGGAGGGAGGGAGGATGTTACAAGTTCTAACCACTAAACAGTTGGTAAAAGTTTTTACAGCTCTCCGGCTCAGCCAACCAAAACTCTGTCAAATTCTCTGAATGCTCAGATTATTTATTTTCTGTCTCACTGTGGCCAGACAAAAACCATATCCTAATGGCTTTGGAAAGAAGATGATACGAAGCATTCCTGGTTACCTCATTATCGGAAGGATGTGGAAGATTTAAAGAGGGAGCAAAAGAAAGTTACTTGGATGCTGCCTGGATTAGAGAGCATGTTTTATGAGAAAAGGTAGAGCAAGCTAGTGCTTTTCTCTTTGGAGTGAAGCATCATAAGGGGTGACTTGATGGAGGTGTATAAGATAATACGAAGCATAGGTCAAGTGGGCAGATACAGGCCTTTTCCCAGTGTGCAAATGGCTAATATCAGTGTGTGTAAGTTTAAAGTGATTGGAGGGAAGTATAGGCGGGACGTCAGAGGTAAGTTTTTTACACAGAGAATGGTGAGTGCATGGAATGCCCTGCCAGGGGTGGTGGTAATGTTAGATATATTAGAAGCATTCATGAAACTCTTAGATCAGCACATGGATGAAACAAAAGTGGAGGGATATGTTGGAGAGAATGGTTAGATCCATCTTAGAATAGGTTAAAATGTTGGCACAACATTGTGGGCCAGAAGGTCTGTACTGTGCCACAGTGGTCTATGTTCTATGTTCTTATGATTGATTGGGGTGGTAGGGAAAGGCCAATAAGTGGGAATTTCCTGAGCCTGTCTCTGCAAGAACCAGCAAAGATGTTGCCCACACCTCCAGATAACCGAATAATATGTATGTCTTTGGAATGTGGGAAGAGACCAGAGCACCCAGTTGAAAACCACATGTTCATAGGGAAGCAAACAACAGGAATTCTGTAGATGCTGGAAATTCAAGCAACACACATCAAAGTTGCTGGTGAACGCAGCAGGCCAGGCAACATCTCTAGGAAGAGGTACAGTCGACGTTTCAGGCTGAGACCCTTCGTCAGGACCAAGGGTCTCGGCCTGAAACGTCGACTGTACCTCTTTCTAGAGATGCTGCCTGGCCTGCTGCGTTCACCAGCAACTTTGATGTGTGTTGTTCATAGGGAGGATATTCAAACTTCTTGCAGACAGCAGCAGAAATAAACTCGGGTCCTGGTGCACTAATACTGTTATGCTAACCGCTACACTGCTGTATCACCCCAGTGAAGTTCAACGATATGTAAAACCTATTTGGACTTATTAAAGCAACTGAAAGAAATTATTTTAAACACTATGACCATCTTTAAAAATAATATTGCTGAAGACGATTAATCACTTAGAAATATTTAAACAAATGCGTACAATTAAATGGATGGTGGGGTGGAGACATGTCTCTACCAAAGGAGGTGTAACATGCTCCTTCCCTCCGCTAACCTGCAGGTCAGCCTTGCACAAGGTGTAGCACCTGCTCAGCCCCCTGATCAGGGTCACGTGAAGCCACGGGAGCAGGTGGTGGACGGTTTGTATGAGCAGCTGAGTTGGTGCATATCGGTCGTCCTGGTTATGCCACCACTGACCCCAGGCAGACAATCTCGGAAGAGTATTGATAATGGAAGAGTATTGGACTGAGGAGAAGATGGCGGCGTGACGCAGCGCGCGCGGCCGTTCCGAATGAATATTGATATGTGTAACTAGAAGGCCATGCACAATCCGGATTTGATGGAGACAGCCATGAAAAAGTGCAGAGGAGCATCTGGTGAAATTTCTGAAATGCCTGCTTCGCTGCCGCTGCTACTGTGAGATCGAGAATCTCTGGAGACGAAGGCCCCAAATCCTCGGCTTTGGGTATCGACTGTTGCCAGGGCCGGGGTCGAAACGCTTGGCAGAGATGGTGCTCAGTGCTCGGTGTCGGAGAGCTGGTCGGAGGTTCGGAGTTTTTCGGACGGACTCGGAGTCGGACTGTGGTCGGATGCTTCCAGGATGCTGCATCGGCAAGTTGGCGGCGCTGGAGGTTTACCATCTGCATGAGATGATGGGACTTTCGAGTGACTCTGAGACTTTTACCGTGCCATGGTCTGTTCTTTATCAAATTACGGTATTGCTTTGCACTGTTGTAACTATATGTTATAATTACGTGGTTTTTGTTAGTTTTTAAGTTGGTTTGTCATGTGCTTTCATGATATCATTCTGGAAAAACATTTTTATCATTTCTTAATGCATGCATTACTAAATGACAATAAAAAGGGACTGCATGTCCTCATAATCATAATCATAATGGCTGGAGTCATCCAGCTTGTAAAGACACTGCCCAGAAGAAAGCAATGGCAAACCACTTCTGTGGAAAAATTTGCCAAGAAACAATCATGACCATGGAAACCATGCTCACCCATGTCATATGACATGGCACATAATGATGATTTAAACTTATCAAAGCAACTGCAAAAATAATTTTATCACTATTATTGTCTTTAAAAATAATATTTCTGAAAGTAAATAATCACTAAACAATAAATATGAGCTTCTGCAGATGTTGGATATCCAGAGCCTGACCTGACAAGACTCGATGGGCTGAATGGCCCATTCTGTGCCTTTGTCATATCCTCTTATGGTCAAATGCTAACTGTGAGTGCCTGACCAGAATTTCTTCCCTTCTGCGTTTATTCAGCATTCCATAAGTGACTTATGGAGTGAATTATAGTTTATTAATAACACATTCTGTCGAAAAATTATGGTAAACCATCACTGCAAACAATGAAAAGGCAAGCAAAGATGAGGGTGAGCTAGTGAAGTGGAGCTGTAGTGATACTTCGGCTGTTTGGGCTTCGTGCCTGAGGGCTCCACGATGTTTACTCCACCATGTGCTGAACTGAGACTGCAGGCCTACTGAGGCTGTGAGGCTGCTCCGGGCTTTGTGCCTGAAGACTCACTTTCATTCTAAATGCTATTTGCTTGCTTCATTGTTTGCACGATTTGTTTTCCTCTCTCTGTACATTGGGTGTTTGATGGTCTTTTTTTACTGGGTCCTTTTGGGTTTCTTATTTTGCGGCTGCCTGTAAGGAAACAAATCTCAAGACTGTATAATGTATACATATTTTGATAGAAACATAGAAAACATACAGCACAATACAGGCTCTTTGGCCCACAAAGCTGTGCTGAACATGCCCTTACCTTAGAAATTACCTGGGGTTACCCATAGCCCTCTATTTTTCTAAGCTCCATGTACCTATCCAGGAGTCTCTTAAAAGACCCTATAGTTTCCGCCTCCACCATTGTCTCCGACAGCCCATTCCACGCACTCACCACCCTCTGCGTAAAAAAACTTACCCCTGACATCACCTCTGTACCTGCTTCCAAGCACCTTAAAACTGTATCTTCTCGTGCTAGCCATTTCAGCCCTGGGAAAAAAGCCTCTGACTATCCACGTGATTGATGCCTTTGATAATAAATACCTTGTGAATTTTGTATTTTTGAATTTTGAAATGCTTGCAGTCAGTCAAATAAACTTGGGGTATGTGATTTTAGTGTAATGAGCTTCAAAAGGTAAAATTTAAACCTAGAGTTACACAGGTAGTTCACTGAATCATCTGTGTGACACAGGAGATCAGAGCCTTTATCTGTATCTGCACTGATTGAAAGGATTTGTTATCAAGTCAGATGCAGACTTCTGAAGGCTCTAGAAATCTTTCAATGTAAACTTTCAATGTAACTCAAAGATTCAAAGTGCATTTATTATTAAAGTATGTTTGTAATATACACCCCTGAGATTTGTCTTCCCATAGACAGCCATGAAACAAAGTGCATGTCTGTACGCTTCTTGACTCTGTTTTCTATCTGCCACTTCTTTGCCCATTCAACTAATCTATTTATGTCCTTCTGTAACCTCCTACTTCCTCAAAACTATCTGCCCCTCCACCTATCTTCATATCCTCTGCAAACTTCACAACAAAGCCATCAATTCCATCATCTAAATCATTGAAGTATGATGTAAAGGAATCGATCCCAGCACAGACCCCTGTGGAACACCACTAGTCACCAGCAGCCAACCAGAAAAGGCTCCCTTTATTCCCACTCTTTGCCTCCTGCCAATCAGCCACTGCTTTATCCGGACCAGAATCTTTCCTGTAATACCATGGGCTTATAGTTTGTTAAGCAACTTCATGTGTAGCACCTTATCAAAGACCTTCTGAAAATCCAAGTGCACAACGTCAACTGATTCTCCGTTGTCTAACCTGTTTGTTATTTCTTCAAAGAATTAGAATTAGAAAAGTACAGAACAGAATCAGGCCATTCAGCACACAATATTGTTCTGAATCAGCTGAAAAGCAAATCAAAAACTCCTAAACACTAATCCTACCTACCTCACATCCATATCCCTCCACCCTCCTTATGTCCAAATGCCTATCCAAATGTCTCTTAAAAACCTCTCCTGTATTTGCCTCTACCATCATACCTAATCTGGTTTACTCACAGATTAGAAAGTTAAGACTAGAAATATGACTGGATTGTTATAAATGTGGAAGCAATTTTGGGCAAGAATTGAGAGTGCTGATGTAATTGTTTCCCATGACAATTATTTTTTCTAATAGTATTTTGGAGTGTTTTACATTTACCAAAAGAGGTCCTGATTCAACATCACATGCGAAAAGTAGTGTCTTGAGAATGCGGTCCTCTCACTGCCTGAGGTGTCAGACTAAATTATATCCTCAAGTTCTGGAATTGAGCTTGAACTAATGACCTTCTGACTGGGGGACTGACTCACCACTACTGAACCAGGTTAACCTAAATTACACACGCTCAATTCAATTTTGAAGATAGATTTTGTTTTGTTGGCCTCCCCTTCAAATTGTCCTGCTTCCATACAGCAAGGTCTCGCCCTCAGCTTGTGAGCAACACCACAGGAGATACATTAATGTCTAATTAAAAAAAGATTTATGTTTCCATATGCTGGAGTGAAACTTTGCTATTGAAAAATCTTATCAACCCATGCTCATTTTGGCTTATGTGTTGTTATCTTTTTAGTTTTTTTCACTAAAACTATTTAATACAGGCAAATATAAACTAAGGCCTCACGTTTGATGATGGGTCATGGATTTAGAACTTAGAACATACAACATTACAGCAGAGTACGGGCCCTTCAGCCCAGAATGTTGAGCCAACCTTTTAAATTGTTCTAAGATCAATCTACCCTTCTCATCCACATAACCCTCCATTTTTCTCTCATCCATCTGCTTATCTTAAGGTTTCTTAAATGCCCCTAATGTATCTGTCTCTACCACCATCCTTGGCAGGGCAGTTTTAGCACCCACCACCCTCTGTGTAAAAAAAAACTTAAATCTGACATCCCCCCCCCCCCATACTTTCCTCCAGTCACCTTAAAATTACACCCCCTTGTGTTGGCCATTTACACACTGAGAAAAAGTCTCTGGCTATTCAATCATACTATGCCTCATCATCTTGCACATCTCTATCAATCCTCATCTTTCCTTGCGAAGACCACAATCTGTGTGGCTTGGAAATGACTTCTCCACCTTGCTGATAATTAACACTGGCACTCCACAGGGGTGTGTGCTTACCCACCTGCTCTACTCTTTCTGTACCCATGAATGTGTGGCTAGGCATAGGTCAAATGCCATCTATAAATTTTTGATGATATAACCATTGTCGGCAGAATTTCATATGGTGATGAAGGGCACACAGGAGCAAGATATACCAGTTAGTTGAGTAGTGTTGCAGCAAGAACCTCGCACTCAATGTCAGCAAGGCAAAAGAGCTGATTGTG
This sequence comes from Mobula birostris, assembly GCF_030028105.1. NCBI lineage: Eukaryota > Metazoa > Chordata > Chondrichthyes > Myliobatiformes > Myliobatidae > Mobula > Mobula birostris. The sequence continues at coordinate 16,081,586 of NC_092370.1, forward strand.
GACTTCAGGAAGGGGAAGCTGAGGGAACACAAACCAGTCCTCACCAAGGGATCAGATGTGGAGAGAGTGATCAATTTTTCACATTCCTGGGTGTCAGTACCTCTAAGGATCCAACCTGGATGCAACACGTTGATGCAGTTATAATTGAACTGAATTGACTTTATTTCTTACATCCTTCACATACATGAGAAGGAGGTATCCTTACATTACGTATCCTCCTAAATGTGCCACGTGCAATCATAGTAATTTACAGTAATTTATAATAAATAGAACATTTAATGTAACATAGAAATACACTCAAGTCAGTGTGAGTTCATCAGTCTGATGGCCTGGTGAAAGAAACCTGTCGGTCCTGGCTTTTATGCTGTAGTACTGTTTCCTGGATGGTAGCAGCTAGAATAGATTGTGATTGGGGTGACTCGGGTCCCCAATGATCCTTTGGGCCTTTTTTCGCACCTGTCTTTGTAAATGTCCAGAATCATGGGAAGTTCACAACTACAGATGCGCTGGGCTGTCCGCACCACTCTGCAGAGTCCTGCGATTAAGGGAGGTACAGTTCCCATACCAGGCAGTGATGCAGCCAGTCAGGATGCTCTCAGTTGTGCCCCTGTAGAAAGTTCTTAGGATTTGAGGGCCCATACCAAACTTCCTCAACTGTCTGAGAAGAAAGAGGCACTGTTGTGCCTTTTTCACCGCACAGCTGGTGTGTACAGACCACGTGAGGTCCTCGGTGATGTGGATGCCAAGGAAGTTAAAGCTGTTTACCCTCTCAACCCTAGATCCATTGATGTCAATAGGGGTTAGCCCATCTCCATTTCTCCTGTAATCCACAACCAGCTCCTTTGTTTTTGCGACAGTGAGGGACAGGTTGTTTTCTTGACTTCTTCCCTGTAGGCCACCTTGTTATTGTTTGAGATTAGTCCAATCAATGTAACGTCTTTGGCAAATTTAATTAGCAGGTTAGCAAATTAGCAAATTTAAAGAAGGCAAGACAGTGGCTATATCTCATTAGGAGTTTGAGGAGATTTGGTTTGTCAACTAAAACACTCGAAAACTTCTACAAATGTACCATAGAGAAAATTCTGACTGGCTGCATCACCATCTGGCGTGGGGTGGAGGGGAGATCCGACACACGTTTGAAATAGTTGCAGACTTGTAAAATTAGTAGGTCCATCATGACTACCAGCCTCCATGGTATCCAAGGAATCCTCGAGTGGTGCCTCAGGAAGGTGGCATCCATCATTAAGTATTCCCACTACCCAGGACATGCCCTCTTTACACTGTTACCATCAAGAAGGAGGTACATAAGCCTGAAGGCACACACTCACCTCAATATTAAGCAAATGCTTTGAGAGGCTGGTCAAGGACTACACCTGCAGCGTTACCATCCAAACTGGATTCCCTACATTTTGCCTACCGACACAACTGATTGACGGATGACGCAATAGCCACAGCCCTACATACCATCCTTATACATCAGGAGAAGAAGGATGCTTATGTGAGAATACAGTTCTTGGACTACAGTTCAGCATTCAACACCATAATTCCCTCCAGGCTTGACAAGAAGCTCAGGGACCTTGACCTTCACCCTGCCTTGTATAGCTGGATCCTGAACTTCCTGTTGGATCACTGTCAGGAGGTAAGAGAGGGCTGCCTCACTCACCTCTGCTCCTCTGACTCTCAACACAGGTGCCCCTCCAAGCTGTGTCCTAAGGCCCCCTCCTTTACTCTCTGTACACCCATGACTGTGTCGTCACCCACAGCTCCAATCTGCTAATTATATTTACATTGATTGACCTAATCTCGAATCAGAATCAGGTTTATGATTACCAGCATCTGATGTGAAAATTGTTAACCTAGCAGCAGCAATTCAATGCAATACATAATATAGAAGAAAAAAAAGATAATAAATAAGTAAATCAATTACAGTATACATATGTTGAATAGAATTAAAAATTGTGCAAAAAAACAGAAATACTATATATTAAAAAAAAGTGAGGTAGTGTCCAAAGGTTCAATGTCCATTTAGGAATCGGACGGCAGAGGGGATGAAGCTGTTCCTGAATCGCTGAGTGTGTGCCTTCAGACTTCTGTATCTCCTACCTGATGGTGAGATGGGTGCTGGAGGTCCTTAATAATGGACGCTGCCTTTCTGAGACACTGCTCCTTAAAGGTGTCCTGGGTACTTTGTAGGCTTCTACCCAAGATGGAGCTAACTAAATTTACAACCCTCTGCAGCCTCTTTTAGTCCTGTGCTGTAGCCACACCACCGTGCCCCCCCCCCCCCGTACCAGACAGTGTTGTAGCCTGTCAGAATGCTTTCCATGGTTTATCTATAGAAGTTTTTGAGTGTATCTGTTGACATACCAAATCTCTTCAAACTCCTAATGTTGTCGCTGTCTTGCCTTCTTTATAACTGTATCGATATGTTGGGACCAGGTTAGATCCTCAGAGATCTTGACACCCAGGAACTTGAAACTGTTCACTCTCTCCACTTCTGATCCCTCTATGAGGATTGGTATGTGCTCCATTGTCTTACCCTTTCGAAGCCAAAATCAGCTCTTTCGTCTTACTGATGTTGAGTGCCAGGTTGTTGCTGTGGCACCAATCCACTAGTTGGCATATACGGCCTCTCATCACCACCTGAGATTCTACCAACAATGGTTGTATCATCAGCAAATTTATAGATGGTATTTGAGCTATGCCTATCCATGCATTTATGTGTAGATAGAGAGTTGAATAGTGGGCTAAGCACACACCCCTGAGGTACACCAGTGTTGATTGTCAGCGAGGAGGAGATGTTATCACCAATTCACACAGACTGTGGTCTTCTGGTTAGGAAGTCGAGGACCCAATTCCAGGGGGAGGTACAGAGGCCCAGGTTCTGCAACTTCTCGATCAGGACTGTGACAATGATGGTATTAAATGCTGAGCTATAGTCGATGAACAGCATCCTGACGTAGGTGCTTGTGTTGTCCAGGTGGTCTAAAGCCATGTGGAGAGCCATCAAGATTGTGTCTGCCGTTGATCTATTGTGGTGACAGGCAAATTGCAATGGGTCCAGGTCCTTGCTGAGGCAGGAGTTCAGTCTAGTCATAACCAATCACTCAAAGCATTTCATCACTGTCGATGTGAGTGCTACTGGGTGATAGTCATTAAGGCAGCTCACATTATTCTTCTTAGGCACTGTTATAACTGTTGCCTTTTTGAAGCAAGTGGGAACTTCTGCCCATAGCAGTGAGAGGTTGAAAATGTCCTTGAATACTCCCACTAGTTGGTTGGCACAGGTTTTCACAGCCTCACCAGTACTCCATCGGGACCTTCTGTCTTGCCAAGGTTCACCCTCTTTAAAGACAGTCTAACATCGGCCTCTGAGACAGAGATCAGACGGTCATCAGGTACAGCAGGGATCTTCACTGCTGAGGTTGTGTTATCCCTTTCAAAGCAGGTATAAAAGGTGTTGAGTTCATCTGGTAGTGAAGCATCGCTGCCATTCATGCTATTGGGTTTCTCTTTGTAGGAAGTAATGTCTTGCAGACCCTGACAGAGTTGCTGTGCATCCGATGTCGCCTCCAACCTTGTTTGAAATTGTCTCTTTGCCCTTGAAATAGCCCTCCGCAAATCATATCTGATTTTTTGGTACAGGCCTGGTCGCCAGACTTGAGTGCCACAAATCTAGCCTTCAGCAGATGACGTACCTCCTGGTTCATCCATGTCTTTTGATTTGGGAATGCACAGTGACTATTTGTAGGCACATACTCACCGACACAGGTTTTAATGAAGTCGGTAACAACTGCAGTATACTCATCCAGGTTCGGAGATGAATTCCTGAATAGTCCAGTCTACTGATTCAAAGCAGTCCTGTAGACACTCCTGTGTTTTCCTTGTCCATACCTTCTTGGTCCTCACTACTGGTGCTGCAGTCTTCAGTCTCTGCCTATACTCAGGGAGTAGAAGTACAGTCAGGTGATCAGACTTCCCGAAGTGAGGGTGTAGAATAGCATGGTAAGCATCCTTGATGGTGGTGTAGCAATGGTTGTTTCCTCTGGTATTACAAGTGATCTGTTGATGATAATTGCTTAGTGATTTTTTCAGACTGGCCTGGTTAAAATCTCCCAAAACAATGGTGAAGGTGGAGGCAGCCTATAGAGAAAAAGTCATCACCCTGACACAGTGGTGTCAAGTGAATAACCTCTCCCACAATGTCTCAAAAACAAAGGAGCTGGTTGTGGACTACAGGAGGAATGGAGACAGGCTGGCACCTATTGACATCAGTGGATCTGGGGTTGAGTGGGTGAATAGCTTTAAGTTCCTCGGCATACACATCACCGAGGATCTCACGTGGTCTGTACATACTGGCTGTGTGGTGAAAAAAGCACAATGCGCCTCTTTCACCTCAGATGGTTGAAGAAGTTTGGTATGGGCCCCAGATCCGAAGCACTTTCTTTTGGGGCACAGCTGAGAGCATCCGACTGGCTGCATCACTGCCTGGTATGGGAACTGTACCTCCCTCAATCGCAGGACTCTGCAGAGAGTGATGCGGACAGCCCAGTGCATCTGTAGATGTGAACTTCCCATTATTCAGGACATTTACAAGGACAGGTGTGTAAAAAGGGCCCAAAGGATCATTGGGGACCCGAGTCACCTCAACCACAAACTGTTCAGCTGCTACCATCTGGGAAACGGTACCACAGCATAAAAGCCTGGACCAACAGGCTCCGGGACAGCTTCTTCCACCCGGCCATCAGACTGACACAACTGTATTTCCACATTATATTGATTACACTGTTGTACATAATATTTATTATAAACTACTATAAATTGCATTTTGCACATTTATACGGAGACGTAACGTACAGATTTTTACTCCTCATGTATATGAAGGATGTAAGTAATAAAGTTAATTCAATTCAGGAAAAGCTTCTTCCCTTCTGTCATCCAATTTCTAAACGGACTTTGAACTCTTGAGCACTACCTCACTATTTCTCTATTTCTATTTTTTTGTACTATTTATTTTAATTTAACTATTTAATAGATAGATATATATTTAATGCAACTCAGTTTTTTTTCTCTATACTTATCATGTATTTCATTGTACTGTTGTAATATTTTTTGACATATGCTGGACGTACTAAACCTGTTTCTGATTCTGAAAAGCCCTAGCTTGTTTAACCTATTCTCAGAAAACATGTTCTATAATACGGGCAGCCTCCAGGTAACCTTCCTCTGAGCCCTCTTCCACATCCTTCCAATAATGAGGCAACCAGAAACGAAGACACAATTCTAAGTGCGGTCTAACCAGTGTTGGAAAGAGCTGCAACATTACCTCGTGATTCTTGAACTCAATTCCCCCAGCAAATGGAGGCCGACACACCATACACCTTCTTAACAACCTATTAACTTGCACTATATACACAATTTTCCGACTGTGGTCTAACCATGGCTTTATCGAGCTGCAACTCTGTTGGGAAGGTTAGTAGAATTTAAAACACATTTGGAAGTGTATTAACAGATGTTTTGCCAGCTCTGTGAGAGAGGTTATGCCAAGAAAGTAATTTGCTTGTACTTGGCTATATTTCTCCCACACCCCCCTGGCTTTATGGCTCCCCACGGTGTCTCCTCAGGATCCGCCTCATTGTAGCGCCACTTGAAAGAACCTGCAGCGTAGCGCATTGACTGCTAGCAGGCAGTTTACAGCCAGCTTCATCGGTACAATGATGGAGAACAAGTGAAGAAGGAAAAGCTGGAAGGTAGCCAATTTAGAAAACATGATGATCAGAGTCACTGAACAACTTCAAAATATGTAAACTATTAGTAGAATTACAGGCTAATTGATAGATTAAAGTAAAGCTGAGTTATTAGTTTAGTAAGTATAAATGCATGATGACATACGCTCAGTGGCCACTATATTTGGTACCTCCTGCACCTAATAAAGGGGCCGCTGATTGCATGTTCATTGTCTACTGCTGCTGTAACCCATCCACTTTGAGGTTTGATGTGTGGTGCATTCAGAGATGCTCTTCTGCACAGCACTGTTGTAATGCATGGTCATCTGAGTTACTACCACCTTCCTGTCAGCTGGAACCAATCTGACCTCCCTCATTAACAAGGCCTTTTCGCCCACAGAACTGCGATCACTTTTTTTTGTTTTTTTGCACCAATCTTTGTGATCTCTAGAGTTGGAGTTCCCAACCTTTGGTTAATGATAGGTCTCTGTGGCATAAAAAAAAGTTGGGAGTCCTTGCTCTAGAGAATGTTTTGAGTAAAAATTCCAGGTGATCAGCAGTTTCTGACATACTCAAACTACCCTGTCTGGCACCAACAATTAATCAACAGTCAAAGTCACTTAGATCACACTTCTTCCCCATTCTGATGCATGGTCTGAACAACAGAACCTCTTGACCATCTCTGCATGCATTTATGCATTGAGTTGCTGCCACATGATTGGTTGATCAGATATTTGCATTAATGAGCAGATATACAGGTATACCTAATAAAGTGGCCACTGAGCATAGGTGACTTTCTGGACCAGTCATATTTTAAGTTTGAAGCATGACTGTAATTGGATCTTATGACTTTAAACTGAAACAGCCAGCTGTTCCACCACCCCACCTCGTTGTGACAGGAATGATATCTCTCTCTCTCTCTCGAGACACTGTGAGACTGTGAGACTGTGTGAGATGTCAAAATGTTGGGATGGACAGTAGTTTTCTTTGGACCCTGGATTGTGGTCTCTGGGGGCTTTGTTACCGCTTGCATGGTTCTAATGTTTTTCTGTCATTCATTCTTTGTTTTGTGGACTTCTGCAAAGGGTAAATTGAATCACTGAATCATTGAAAACCATTAAAATTACATCACTCCTGTTTTATTTTTGAAAATGCATATAGTTAACTTTTCATGCTTGTCTAGTGAACTAACATTATCAAATACTGCACTTTCCACTCTCAATAGAATATGATTTCAGGTGATGAGAAATGCCAATAGTACAATTATGTTTGCTATCTGGAAAGATTTACTGCTGCACAAAAAACATAAGAAATAAGAGGCAAGTCAGCTCCTCGGGTCTTCTCAGAACCAGAATCAGGATTATTATCACTGACAGAGTTTATGTATGTTACAAAATTTGTTGTTTTGTGGCAGCAGTACAGTCCAATACAAAAAATACTGTGACTTACAATAAGAAATATAAAAAAGTGCAAAAAGAAATTCAAGTGTTCAAAGGTTCAAAGTTTCTTTTCATTGTCAAAGTATACATGTACAATACAACTCTGAAATTTGCCTTCTCCAGAGAGCCATGAAAATACAGAAAAACCTTGGGGCTGATGAGAGAAAAGACATCAATTTCCTCCCTCCCCCGGCACGAAACAGAAAAGAAATAAAACTTGCAGACCCCAAAATCCCCCACCTCCTCCCCTGCAGGAAAATAATAACTGCAATGATAGCATCAAATCCCCAACCCTCCCCCACAGTAAAAGAAAAGTGACAATACCAATCCCCGAACCCCTCACTTGCAGAAAAAAAACAGAGCAAAATGTGAGGTAATGTTCATGTGCTCACGGTCCATTCAGAAATCTAATGGCAGAGGGGAAGAAGCTAATCTCTGCCATTCAGTTAGGCTCTGCCTTAATGCATGATATTGACTACGTGCAGTATTAGGGCAGCACAGTAGCATAGTGGTTAGCACAACGCTCTGCAGTACCCGCCCGTTGTCTGTAAGGAGTTTTTATAATCTCCCTGCAACTGTGTGGGTTTCCTCCGAGTGCTCTAGTTTCCTCTCACAGTCCAAAGGCATACCTGTTGATAGGTTAACTGGTCATTGTAAATTGTCCCATGATTGTCCCAGATTTAAATTGGAGGTTTCTGGGTGGTGCAGCTCGAAGGGTCAGAAGGGCCCTTTTGGCATTGCATCTCAACAAACAAATAAATCAATAATCCTGAATTCTTGTCTACCTGTGACAAATTAATCAATGGCTTTAAAGAGGGCGTCTATTTTGTAGGCCTAATGCTTTTAGCAGCAACATTCTCTTTTTAAATTTGGCTGCAGTTGAGCTTTCCTTTCTCATTCTTTTGCCATCACTGTTCTGATAAAGTTATTATTATTGGCAAATTTTCATATCAGAATAACACTTCAAGAGTTGGCATTGGGCTAGCTTCTAATGAAACCTATTTTAGTGCACAGTCTAACAAGCTTCTGAAAGAAGCATTGACCTGGAAATTCTAGTGCACCCAAATAGATACTCTAATTGGATCTGTAAACTAGAAACTTGACCCATTTTGGTCAAGGGTATCCACTCCCCACCACTCCTCACCGCTTCCAGCCTCTGCACCAATGTAACGTCTCTCTGTATCTGAATTAGAAGACACTTTTTGTTTAAGGGAGTCTTTCTCCAGGAAGTGCCCTGTGGAGCATCAGCAGTGATATCAAGCAACTCACACAAAATGCTGGAGGAAGTAAGCTGCTCAGGCAGTATCTATGGAAATGAAGAAGCAGTTGACGTTTTGGGCTGAGAGCTTTCTTCAGGACAGCAGTATTATAAGGCTCTTTGAAAATGGCTGCATTTGTAATTCCATAAGACCATAAGACATAGGAGCAGAATTGGACTGTTCAGCCTATTGAATCTTCTCTGCCATTCCATCATGGCTGACTTATGCGACACACATCAAAGTTGCTGGTGAATGCAGCAGGCCAGGCAGCATCTCTAGGAAGAGGTACAGTCGATGTTTCGGGCCGAGACCCTTCGTCAGGACTAACTGAAAGAAGAGCTAGTAAGAGATTTGAAAGTGGGAGGGGGAGGGGGAGATCTGAAATGATAGGAGAAGACAGGAGGGGGAGGGATGGAGCCAAGAGCTGGACAGGTGATTGGCAAAAGGGATATGAGAGGATCATGGGACAGGAGGCCCAGGGAGAAGGAAATTCATTTGGTATTCATTTCTAGAGGAATAGAGTATAGGAGCAGGGATGTGATGTTGAGGCTCTATAAGGCGCTGGTGAGACCTCACTTGGAGTACTGTGGGCAGTTTTGGTCTCCTTATTTAAGAAAGGATGTGCTGACGTTGGAGAAGGTACAGAGAAGATTCATTAGAATGATTCCGGGAATGAGAGGGTTAACATATGAGGAACGTTTGTCCGCTCTTGGACTGTATTCTCTGGAGTTTAGAAGAATGAGGGGAGACCTCATAGAAACATTTCGAATGTTGAAAGGCATGGACAGAGTGGATGTGGCAAAGTTGTTTCCCATGTTGGGGGAGTCTAGTATGAGAGGGCATGACTTAAGGATTGAAGGGCGCCCATTCAGAACAGAAATGTGAAGAAAATTTTTTAGTCAGAGGGTGGTGAATCTATGGAATTTGTTGCCACGTGCAGCAGTGGAGGCCAAGTCATTGGGTGTATTTAAGGCAGAGATTGATAGGTATCTGAGTAGCCAGGGCATCAAAGGTTATGGTGAGAAGGCGTGGGAGTGGGACTAAATGGGAGAATGGATCAGCTCATGATAAAATGGCAGAGCAGACTCGATGGGCCGAATGGCTGACTTCTGCTCCTTTGTCTTATGGTCTTGTGGTCTAAGGAAAAGGGGGAGGGGGGGAAAAACCCAGAGGATGGGCAAGGGGTATAGTCAGAGGGACAGAGGGAGAAAAAGGAGAGTGAGAGAAAGAATGTGTGTATATAAATAAATAACGGATGGGGTACGAGAGGGACGTGGGGCATTAGCAGAAGTTTGAGGTCAATGTTCATGCCACCAGGTTGGAGGCTAACCAGACGGAATATAAGGTGTTGTTCCTCCAACCTGAGTGTGGCTTCGTCTTTACAGTAGAGGAGGCCGTGGATAGACATATCAGAATGGGAATGGGATATGGAATTAAAATGTGTGGCCACTGGGAGATCCTACTTTCTCTGGATTTATTATCCCTTTCAACCCCATTCTCTTGCTTTTTCTCTGTAATCTTTGACACCCTAATTATTCAAGAAACTATAAACCTCCGCTTCAAATATACACAGTAAGTTGGCCTCCACAGTGGTCTGTGGCAATGAATTCCACAGATTCACCACCTTCAGGCTAAAGAACAAAATTTCTCCTCATCTCTGTTTTAAACGGACGTCCTCCTATTCTGCTGGCTGCACCCTCTGGTCCTAGGTTCTCCCACTATTGGAAACAACCTATCTATTTCCACTCTATCTAGGCCTTTCGGATTTACTTGAAAAAGGAGAACCAAACCTCAACTGTGTAGCTATGGGAATAGGAACTGATGTATGGTAGAATATCTGAGTAAAATTGTTTGAACTGAAATTGGTTGGTATTTCTTTTTTGGATCTTTCTGAGGAAATGATCTAATGAAGGTTGCACCACCCAAAACACTTTTGCCAAAATAAGAATTATTTTTACTGAAGTTGTCTTCCAAAGAGGGGCAGGGGACTTAGCCACTCGTCATCTACCTAGAGCTCAGTCCGTATAATTGCAGGCATTTTTCCCACAGCTGCCTTTTATACATGTATCCCGAGTTTGCAGCTGTTTCACATTAAAGCAGTATTCTATGCAATTCGGTTACTTATCCGATTCTTCGTGTGGAGTACAAATTCTGAAGGTGACCCGGTGCCACTTGAAGCTGGCTGCGCATGAATGCGATTCCACTCTGAAAGGCAGAAGCAGATTGCTGAGTCCACCGACTCTTTCTGCCTTGAGGTAAAGCACAGTACACCCCCTGGACTGTTGCAATTTAACACTGTCTGGGCAGAGAGCAGTGTGAATACTGATAGCATATTCCCTCTGCATCAGCCTGATTCAAAAAGAAAGTGATCCCCATATGCAAATTTGAAAACAGAATCATCTTGTTAATTAAATAGTTAATTATCTGTCATTTACTACCTGGGATGCATGCATCAGATGTAGCATTTAATAACGGATTAAAAGGAAAAGCATATTCTCATTAAATAAAGAGATTTGGCTGAATAGTGGTATCTGCTCTGAATCATCTCATTGCCTCCTGGATTTTCACTTTCTTGTTTATTTGGTCAAAGAGATAGAGGAAATTTACACATTTACACGTTATGCTATTAATTGTTCATTTGTTTGTTATGTGCCATGTTGTATGCTGTGGGCAATCATGGTGCAAACCAACCCTTCTGTACCGATCCATCTTCCCTGGAAACGAGCCCAATGATGTTAATTGTTTGTTACGTTAATTGTTTAGTTCATTATGTGGGTGATCCATGGCCTTTCACTTGCCAGACCAGACAAGAAAGTAGCAAATGAAAGACAATGATGGAAAATGCATGGTCATGCACTTTGGTAGTAGAAATAAATGTGCAGACTATTTTCTAAAACGGGGAGACTCATAAATATCAGACTATTTTCTAAAATCTGAGAAGCAAGGGATCTTGGGAGTCCTTGTGCAGAACCCTAAAGGTTGTAGGTAAAGTCAGTGGTGAGGAAGGCAAATGCCATGTTAGCATTCATTTCAAGAAGTCTAGAATACAAGAGCAGGGTTGTGAGCTGAGGCTTTATAAAATACTGGTGAGGCCTCACCTTGAGTATTGTGAACAGTTTTGGGCTCCTCATCGAAGAAAAGATGTGCTAGCATTGGAGAGGGTTCAGAGGCAGTTCACAAGGATGATTCTGGGAATGAAAGGGTTATCATATGAGGAACATTTGATGGCTCTGGGTGTCTGTACTCACTGGAATTTAGAACAGTGATCCCCAACCTCCGGGCCGCGGACCGATACCGGGCCGCGATGCATGCAGTGGTAGGTGGGACGCAGCCAGCACATCGTTAAGAAAAAAGCCGAAATAAACAATCTAATTAATTAGGTGCTGCTCGGCACGTAAATGTCGGCCCAGATCAGAGGTGATTGCCGATTTCACTACGCAATCAGCAATCGCCTCTGATCTGGGCCGACATTTACATGCCGGGCAGCACCTAATTAACCAGCTTGTTTATTTCGGCTTTTTTCTTAAAGGTGTGCTGGGTGCACCCCTGCATGCTTCGCGGCCCAGTATCGGTCCGTGGCCCGGAGGCTGGGGACCACTGATTTAGAAGGATGAGTGGGGATTTCATTGAAACCTTTTGAATGTCGAAAGGCCTAGACAGAGTAGATGTGGAAAAGATGTTTCCTATGGTGGAGGAGTCTAGGACAGGAGGACACAGCCTCAAGACAGAAGGGCATCCATTTAAAACAGAGATGCAGAGAAATTTCTTTAGCCAGAGAGTGGTGAACTTGTGGAATTTTTTCCCACATGCAGCTGTGGAAGCCAGGTTGTTGGGTGTACTTAAGGCAGAACTTGATAGGTTCTTGTTTGGACATGGCATCAAAGTTACAGAGAGAAGGGTGGGAAATGGAGTTGAGGAAGAGAAAAAAGAATCAGCCTTGATTGAGTACTCGATCCTCAAGGACGAGGTTATGAAATACCTCCACGTGCATGACAAGATAGGCACAAGCCAGCATGGTTTCATGAAGGGAAGATCCTGTGTAACCAACCTATTGGAATTTTTTGAGGTAATCTCAAATAAGATTAATAAAGGAGAGGCTGTGGATGTTGTGTATTTGGATTTTCAAAAGACCTTTGATAAGGTGCCGCATAAGAGGCTGCTTAATAAAATGAGAGCCCATGGAATTACAGGAAAGATATTGGAATGGGTGGAGCATTGGCTGATAGGCAGAAAGCAAAGTGTGGGAATAAAGGGATCCTATTCTGATTGGTTGCTGGTTACTAGTGGTGTTCCGCAGGGGTCGGTGTTGGGGCCACTTCTTTTTACAATGTATATCGATGATTTAAATTATGGATTAATTGGTTTTGTGGCTAAGTTTGCAGATGACACCAAGATAGGTGGAGGAGCAGGAAGTGTTGAAGAAATGGAAAGGTTGCAGAGAGACTTGGTCAGTTTAGGAGAGTGGGCAAAGAAATGGCAAATGAGATACAATGCTGAGAAATGTACGGTTGTACCTTTTGGAAGAAGAAATAATCGGGCAGATTATCATTTAGATGGGGAGAAAATTCAAAAATCGGAAGTGGAAAGGGACTTGAGGGTCCTCGTGCAGGATACCCTAAAGGTTAACCACCAAGTTGGATCAGTGGTAAGGAAAGCGAATGCTATGTTGGCATTCATTTCAAGAGGAATAGTGTATAAGAGTAAGGAGGCTCTATGGGACATTAGTGAGACCTCATTTGGAATACTGTGTGCAGTTTTGGGCCCCCTATCTTAGAAAGGATGTACTGATGTTGGAGAGAGCTCAGAGAAGATTTAGGAGGATGATTTCTGGAATGCAGGGGCTAACATATGAGGAGTGTTTGTCGGCTCTTGGACTGTATTCATTAGAGTATAGAAGAATGAGAGGGGATCTCATAGAAACATTTCGAATGTTGAAAGGGTTGAACAGAGTAGATTTTCCCTTGGTAGGTGAGTCCAGGACAAGAGACCACAGTCTTAGAATTAGAGGGTACCCATTTAAAACGGAGATGAGGAGAAATTTTTTAGCCAGAGGATCATGGATTTATGGAATTCGTTGCCACGTACAGCTGTGGAGGCCCAATTATTGAGGGTGTTTAAGGAGGAGATTGATAGGTATCTAATTAGTCAGGGTATCAAGGGATATGGGGAAAAAGCCGGAAATTGGAACTAGATGGGAGAATATTTTATCTCATGGTGGAGTGACGGAGCAGACTTGAAGGGCCAAATGGCCTGTTTCTGCTCCTTTGTCTTGTGATCTTTGTCTTGTGAGTAGCGGATCGTTCTTGATGGGCCAGATGGCCTAATACTCCTCCTATGTCTTATGGTCTCATGGTCTTTCCACAACCATGATTGTTCTTGGCAATTTTTTCTCCAGAAGTGGGTGACCCCAGCCATTATCAATACTCCTCAGAGGTTGTCTGCCTGACATCAGTGGTTGCATAGCCAGGACTTGTGATATGCACCAGTTGCTCATAGGACCTGCTCCACCACCTGTTCCCATGGCTTCATGTGACCCTGATCGGGGGTGGTGCGGTGTGAAGCAGGTGCTGCACCTTGCCCAAGGGTGACCAGCAGGCTAACAGAAGGAAGGAGTGCCTCACATTTCCTTTAGGAAAGAGGTATCTCCACTCTGCCATCCAGAGCAAATCTCCTCAGTCATTTTAAAAATTCTAATCTTTATTTACTTTAGACGAGGAACACTGATCGAGTTGAAGTGTTTAAAAGACACAAAGATTCAATGGGGTTGGATGTTCAAGGAAGGAAGCCAGCAGAACCAGAGGCTCCATTCCACCCCATTAATCACTAAGCATATATAATTAAATGGTTGAATCCAATACTGCCCGACCTTAGAGCAAAGAAGATGGAGCAGTACAGCACAGTACAAGCACTTTGGCCCACGATGCTGTGTCAGACTATTAACCTACTATAAGATCAATGTAACCTTTCCTCCCACATAACCCTCCATTTTTCTATCATCCATGCGCCTATCTAAGAGTTTCCGGAATGTATCTACTTCTACCATCACCCCGGCAGGCGATCCATGCACCTACCTCTCTCTTTGTGAAAAACTTACCTTTGATGTCCCCAGTATACTTTCCTCCAATCACCTTAAAATTATATCCCCCTTCTTAGCCATATCCACGCTGGGGAAAAAAAAATTCAGGCTATCCACTCTGTATATGTCTCTTATCATTCTGTACAACACTACCAAGCCAAATCTTATCCTCCTTAACCCTCACGTTCTGAGTGTTTTCAATACCTTCTGAGAGTGAGCAAAATCGGCTCTCGCCTCCGATCTGTGCCAGCATTTAAATCGTCTAAATAGTGGGTCGTACCTCGCACTAGAGCCCTGCTGCTACGAAGGGCTTGGGGCCTAGACCATGCCACCCAATGACTTGCTCTGGGCCCAGATTTCACTGCCCAGCTATAATCTAACACAATTCTCCTCTGTAACGGTGTTTTTAGTGATGTTTTTAGTCAAACTTCCTGCCTTTTTAACGATCAGTGAGCAGTCGCACATGTTTGTAGCGCTATCTTAACCAGAAACGGACCAAAATACTTAAGCAATATTTGAATAATCTTGTATATATATTGGTTGATTAAGCTTTCCTTTTTATTGAAATGATTCATTACGGTTATATGTATAAATATGTGAATGGAAAAAGTCATCACCATACCACATGATACGTCCATGCTGCAAATCGAAATTACTCCTGCATTCGCGGTCTTCCATGTATTCTTTTGAATTAGTTTAATGTTTTGCAGTCACAAAACATAACAGTTATGGTTGATTCTTTTTGTTTTATTTGGATTGGAGTCAGACAGGATCTAATTAACATCACAGCAGCTCTATCCAGCACAGGCAAATGTCCATCCTCAGTGTCTGATTTTGAGAATGACTGGAAGCTCCTAACCAGAAACCATGACTTTTTTTGTATTGCAACCATGGCTAGAGTTCAAAGCAAGTTAATTGGCTGTAAAGTGCAATGGATATATTGAATAAAAGCCAAAAAAAAAATTCTGGAGACACTCAGCATATCAGGAAGAAAGAGAGAGAAACAACGTTAAAATGTTAGTAATAATTAACTCCCAGCAATTCTTATTTTATGTCCATAAGGCCAAAAGACCATAAGATATAGGAGCAGACTAGACCATTCAGCTCATCGAGTCAGTTCCACCATTTCACCACGGCAGATCATGGATTCTATTCAACCCCATACGCCTGCCCTCTCGCCATATCGCTTGATACTCCGATCAATCAGGAACCTATCAACTTCCACTTTAAATATACCCATGGACTTGGCCTCCGCCACAATCTGTGCAAGAGCATTACACAGGTTCACCTCTCTTTGGTTAAGAAAATTCCTCCTTACTTCTGTTCTAAAAGGTTGCCTCTCAATTTTGAGGCTGTGCCCTCTAGATCTGAATACCCCCACCAGAGGACGCATCCTCTCCATATCCACCTTACCTAGTCCTTTCAACATTCGATAGGTTTCAATGAGATCCTCACGTATTCTTCAAAATTCTAGTTAGTACATGCCCAAAGCTGACAAACACTCAATAGACAATAGGTAATAGAGAATATGTTAACCCCTTTGTTCCCGGAACCATCCTTATGAACCTCCTCTGGACTCATTCCAATGACAATGCATCCTTTCTGAGATGAGGGGTCCAAAACTGTTGACAATACTCCAAGTGCAGCTGACTAGTGTCTTACAAAGGCTCAGCATTATTCCCTTGGTTTTACATTCTATTCGTCTTGAAATAAATGCCAAAATTTCATTTGCCTTCTAATTCACTCAACCTGTGAATTAACCTCTGGGAATCTTGCATGAGGATTCCTAAGAACCTCTGTACCTCTGATATTTGAATTTTCTCCCCATTTAGATAATGGTCAGCTCTATTGTTCCTTTTACCAAAATATATTATCATACATTTCCCAACAATATATTCCATCTTCCACTTTTTTGCCCATTCTTCCAACTAGTCTAAATCCTGCTACAATCGCAATCCTTCCTCAGCAGTGCCTACCCCTCCACCTATCTTCATATCATCCACAAACTTTGCCACAAAGCCATTGATTCCATTATCTAAATCATTGATAAACAATGTGAAAAGTATTCGTCCCAATACTGACCCCTGAGGAACACCACTAGTCACTGGCAGCCAACCAGAAAAGGCCCCTTTTATTCCCATTCGTAGCCTCCTGCCTGTCAGCCATTTGTCTATCCATGCCAGATGTCAGTTTTCCAGGATTTGCAGTTTTATTTTGCAGTGATGAAATAGTTCTATGCCAATTGTCCCTCCATCATTTCTTCAACAATAAGCTGGATAGAAACTCTTAATAAGACACAGTGGCATAGCTGTTAGCATAATGCTACTACAGTATCAGTGACTCAGGATCATTTCCCGCTGCTACCTGTAAGGTGTTTGCATGATATGCCTGTGGCCACATGGGTTTCCTCTGGGTGCTCTGGTTTCCTCCCGCATTCCAAAGATGTACTGTATGGGTTAGGATTAGAAAGTTGTGCACAAGCTATGATGGTGTTAGATACATGGTAATACTTGTGGGTTGCCCCCAGTACATCCTCGGACTGCATCTGTCATTGATGTCTCAATGTACATGTGACAAATAGTCAGGTCATGGGGGAATTCAGGATGAAGGTAGATTGTGAAAATCATGTTGGTGCTGGATTACAGGAAGGGGAATTTATAGAGTGCCTATGAGATAGCTTTTTAGAGCAATTCCTGGTTGAGTCCACTGTAGGATCAGCTATTTTGGATTGGGTGTTATGCAATGATCCCAAATTGATTAGAGAACTTAAGGTAAAAGAACCCTTAGGGCTAGTGATCATAATACGATCGTACAAGAGAAAATCTGCAGAAGCTGGAAATCCAAAAAATACACATAAAATGCTGGAAGAACTTAGCAGGCCAGGCAGCATCTATGGAAAATAGTAAACAGTCAACATTTTGGGCCAAGGCCATTAGCTTTAATATGATCAAATTGAATTGAAGTGACTTTATTACTTACATTCTTCATATACATGAGGAGTAAAAATCTTCACGTTGCGTCTCTGCCTAAATGTGCAATGTGTTATTATAATAATTTATAATAAATACTATGTACAACAGGATAGTCAATATAACATAGAAATACAGTTGCATCAGCATGAATTAAGCAGTCTAATGGCCTGGTGGAAGAAGCTGTCCTAGAGCCTGTTGGTTCTGGCTTTTATGCCGCTGCACCGTTTCCCAGATGGTCGCAGCTGGAACAGTTTGTGGTTGGGGTGATTCAGGTTTCCAATGATACTTCGGGCCCTTTGTAAACTAACGGCAACTTCTTTACTTGCATCTTCAGAAACAGCTCCATTTCTATCTTTAATCTAGCCTAGAGTTACGTGCTGACTTCAGTTCGTTGCAGGAGTGAGACCCGTTCTTGGGGCCTCACGACTGGCTGTTATTCGATATACCAAGGTCGTGGCCTAGAACATTAGCTCACCTTCAGAGTTTTGGGATTTTGTGGCTCTGGAGGTAGGCGGACTTGAGGTTGGTGCCTCTGCAGGAAATCGGTATGTTGTGGGAGATGGAAGATCTCTGGCTGTGTTCCCGGAGACCCATGTTCTTTGAGCACAGAGCTCAGAAAAGTGACACAACGGACTTTTAACATCGTAAATCAGCGAGTTGTTTGCTATGTCTCCCCTCTCGCTGTGAAACGGAGACATTTCTTTTTCCCTTATTAGGGAGAGAGAGAGAGAGAGAGAGAGAGAGCCTGTGGTGTGGCAAATTACCAAGTGAATGAGTAGTCTTGGGGGTACTACAAGTCTGTGTCTTTATTGATGCTTTGCTGCACGCTTGAGTGCTTGGTGGAGGGTGCTGATGCTTTTTATACTGGGGGGATCATTGCTTTGCTGCTGCTTATGCATGGGAGAGAACTGGGGGGGAGCTTTGGGCTTAGAAACATAGAAAACCTACAGCACAATACAGGCTTTTGGCCCACAAAGTTGTGCTGAACATGTCCCTACCTTAGAAATTACTGGGGTTACCCATAGCCCTCTATTTTTCTAAGCTCCATGTACCTATCCAAAAGTTTCTTAAAAGACCGTATCGTATCCGACTCCACCACCGTTGCCGGCAGCCCATTCCACGCACTCACCACTCTCTGAGTAAAAAAAAATTACCCCTGTACCTACTGCCAAGCACCTTAAACCTGTGCCCTCTTGTGGCAGCCATTTCAGCCCTGGGAAAAAGCCTCTGACTATCCACACAATCAATGCCTCTCATCATCTTATACACCTCTATCAGGTCACCTCTCATCTTCCGTCGCTCCGAGGAGAAAAGGCTGAGTTCACTCAGCCTGTTTTCATAAGGCATGTTACCCAATCCAGGCCCCACCTTTGTATTTATCTGGGTTTCTAACATTTAACTGTCATTCATTCTTTGGGTCCTCTGTTTTCGTGGATGGCTGCAAAGAAGAAGAATTTCAGGATGCATATTGTATACATTTCTCTGACATTAAATGTACCTTTGAAACCTTAAATGTCCTGAGTAGTGGGAAGTTCACATCTACAGATGCGCTGGGCTGTCCTCACGACTTTCTGCGGAGTCCTGTGATTGAGGGAAGTACAGTTCCCATACCTGGCAGTGATGCAACCAGTCAGGATGCTCTCAATTGTGCCCCTGTAGAAAGTTCTTAGAATTTGGGGCGCCATACCAAACTTCTTCAACCACACAGCTGGTAGGTACGGACCACATGAGATCCTTAGTGATGCTTATACCAAGGAACTTAAAGCTGTTCACCTTCTCAACCCCATATCCATTAATGTCAGTAGGGTTAGTCTGTCTCCATTCCTCCTGTAGTCCACAACCAGCTCCTTTGTTTTTGTGACATTTGAGGGAGAGATTGTTTTCTTGACACCACTGTGTCAGGGTGATGACTTCCTCTTTGTAGGCTGCTCATTATTCACCCTAAAATTTGAGGGGAAGCCAAAGTCAGATATCTCAATTTTACAATGGAGTAAAGCAGTGGTCCTCAACCTCCAGGCCGCAGACCGATACATTGCCGCGAAGAATGCAGAATGCACCCGGCACGTAATCAGTTAGCTTGTTTATTTCGGCTTTTTACTTAAAGATGTGCTGGGTGCTTTCTGACTACCGCTGCACCACTGTATTCTTTATGGCAAAGTATCAGTCCACGGCCCGGAGGTTGGGGACCACTGGAAAAAAGGGAATTACAGAGGCATGAGAGAGGATTTGACCAGAATTGATTGGAAAGCAACACAGGCAGGGATAACGGCAGAGCAGCAATGGCTGTAATTTCCAGAAGCAATTCAGAGGAACAGGATACATACATCCCAAAGAAGAAGAAATACTCTATAGGAAAGATGACACACCATGTCTAACAAGAGATGTCAAAGCCAACATAAAAGCCAAAGAGAGGGCATGTAATGAGCAAAACTTAGTTAGAGGATTGGGAAGCTTTTAAAATCAACAGAGCTCAACTCAAAAGTCATTAAGAAGGTAAAGATGGAATGGGAAAGTAAGCTTAACAATAATATTAAAGAGGATACCAAACGTTTCTTCAGATATATAAAGTATAGAAGAGAGGTGAGAGTGGATATCAGACCACTGGAAAATGATGATGGAGAGGTAGTAATAGTAATACTGAATTAGTATTTTCACTGTGGAAGACACGGACAGTATAGTGGAATTTCCAGGTGTTGGGGAGCGTGAAGTGTGTGAAGTTATCATAACTAGACAGAAGGTTCTTGGGAAACTGAAAGGACTGAAGGTAGATAAATCACCTGCACCAGATGGTGTCCACTTCACTTTTCTGAAAGAGGTGGCTGAAGAGATCATGGAGGCATTAGTAATGATCTTTCAAGCTTCACAAGATTCTGGAACGGTTCCGGAAGACTAGAAAATTGCAAATGTCACTCCACTCTTTAAGAGGGGAGAGAGGCAGAAGAAAGGAAACTGTAGAACAGTTAGACTGACTTCAGTGGCTGGGAAAACATTGGAGTTGATTATTAAGACCATAAGGCCATACAACTATAAGTCATAATTGCAGAATTAGACCATTTGGCCTAATGAGTCTGTTCCCTCATTCAATCATGGCTGATCCTTTTTCCCCCCTCCTCAGCCCCAATCATGACCTTCTCTCCGTAACCTTTGATACCGTGTCCAATCAAGAACCTGTGACGCTCTGCCTTAGATACACCCAACAACCTCCACAGCTGCTTGTGGTAATATATTTCACAAATTCTCCACCCTCAGTCTAAAGAAATTTCACTGCATCTCTGTTTTAAATGGATGCCCTTCTATCCTGAGGCTGTGTCCTCTTGTCCTAGACTCCCCCACCATGGGAAACATCCTTTCCACATCTACTCTGTCTAGGCCTTTCAATAGCCGAAAGGTTTCAATGAGATCCCCCTTCCCCCATCCTTCTAAACTCCAGTGAGTACAAATCCAGGCCATCAAACACTCCTTCTATGATATTTCATTCCCAGAATCATCCTTGTGAGCCTCCTCTGAACCCTCTCCATTGCCAGCGCATCTTTTCTTACATGAGGAGCCCAAAACTGTTCACAATACTCAAGTTGAGACTTCACCAGTGCCTTATAACGCCTCAGCATCACATCCTTGCTCTTGTGTTCTAGAATTTTGAAATGAATGCTAACATTGCATTTGCCATCCTCACCTGCAAGTTAACCTTTAGGGTGTTCTGCACAAGGACTCCTAAGTCCCTTTGCATCTCAGATTTTGGGATTTTCTCCCCATTTGGAAAATAGTCTGCACATTTATTTCTACTACCAAAGTGCATGACCATACATTTTCTGAAACTATATTTCATTTGCCACTTTCTTGCCCATTTGTCTAACCTGTCAAAGTCCTTCTGCAGCCTTCCTGTTTCCCCTGCACTACCTGGCTGTCTACTAATTTTCTTATCCTCTGCAAACTTGGCAACAAAGCCATCTATTCCAACACCTAGATCATTGATACACAGCATAAAAAGAATCAGTCCCAACATTGACCACTGCTGAACCCCTCTAGTCACTGGCAGCCAACCAGAGAAGAATGAGGTGTCAGGGTACTTGGAGGCACATGATAAAATAGGCCATAGTCAGCATGGTTTCCTCAAGGGAACATCTTGCCTGGCAAATCTGTTAGAATTTTTTGAAGCAACAGGCATGATAGACAAAGGACAATCAGTTGGCATTGACGCATGAGGTTGCTGAACAACCTTTGAGCCCATGGTATCACAGGAAAGATTCTAGCATGGGTAAAGCAGTGGCTGATTGGCAGGAGGCAAAGAGTGGGAATGAAGGGGACCTGTTCTGATTGGCTGCAGGTGACTATTGGTGTCCCACAGGGGTCGGAGTTGGGACCAATTCTTTTCATGTTACACGTCAATCATTTGGATGATGCAATTGATGGCTTTGTTGCAAAGTTTGCAGACCATATGTAGATAGGTGTAGGGGCAGGTTGTTTTGCGGAATTAGTCAGGCTACAGAAGGACTTAGACAAATTAGGAGAATGGGCATAGAAATGGCAAATGGAATATAGTGTCAGGAAGTGTGTGGACATACACATTAGTAGGAGAAATAAAAGGGTTGACTATTTTCTCAATGGAGAGTAAATACAAAAATCAGAGGTGCAAAAGGATTTGGGAGTACTTCTGCAAGATTCCCTAATTGTTAATTTGCAGGTTGAGTCTGTGGTGATGAAGATAAATAGAATGTTAGCATTCATTTCAAGAGTATTAGAATATAAAAGCAAGGATGTAATGTTGAAGTTTTATGAAGCACTGGTGAAACCTCACTTGGAGTACTGTGAACAGTTTTGGGCCCTTTATGTGTTGAAAGGATGGGTTGAAACTGGAGAGGCTTCAAAGGAGCTCACGAAAATAATTCCAGGATTGAATGGCTTGTGATAAGAAGAGCAGTTGATGGCTCTGAGTCTGTATTCACTGGAATTCAGAAGAATGAGGTGTGACTTCATTGAAGCCTATCGAATAGTGAAAGGCCTTGATCGAGTGGAAGTGGAGAAGATGTTTCCTATGGTGAGAGAGTCTAAGACCAGAGGACACAGCCTCAGAATGGAGGGGCATCCTTTTAGAACAGAGATAAGGAGGTATTTCTTTAGACAGGGAGTGACAAAATTATGGAATTCTTTGTCACAGGCAGCTGTGGAGGTCAAATCTTTGTGTCTATTCAAGGCAGAGTTTGACAGATTCTTGACTGGTCAGGGCATGAAGGGATACGGGGAAATGGCAGGAGATTGGAGCTGAGAGGAAAATTGGATCAGCCATGATGAAATATATTAGCAGATGCAATGGCTATTTGGCCTAGTTCATCTCCTATATTTTATGGTCTTATTACCAATGTACCTTCTGTAAAAATGCTGGGGAAGGCTTCTGGAACACTTAACCGTGTCATTAGGTCATGACTTGAACCATGGTTGATTTTTCAGAATCAAAATCAGATTCATATTTATTATCACTGTCTTATATGACATGAAAGTTGTTGTTTTGTGGCTGCAGTACATTTTCTGATTGGCCCATGAATCCATGAACATTACCTCCTTATTCTTTTTTTGCACTATACTGCTCATGGATTCATGGACCATTCAGAATCCTGGAGAGGGGCAAGGAGCTGCCCCTGAATCATTGAGTGTGGGTCTTTAGGCTTTTGTAAAGGAAGGCATGTTCTGGATTGTGAGACTCCTTAATAATGGTTACCACCTTCTCGACGGACCGTCTCTTGAAGATGTTCTCAATATTGGGAAGGGTTGTGTCCATGAGAACCAAAGAGCTGATTATTGACTACCGGGGGATGAAGGTCCATGAGCCAGTCTTCATCAGGGGATCAGAGGTGGAGAGGGTCAGTAAATTTAAATTCTTCAGTGTTATACTTTCAAACGATCTGTCCTGGGTGCAGCACTTATGTGCCATTATAGAGATGGTGTGACAACGCATCTAAGAGGGTTGCAAAGATTCAGCATGTCACCTAAAACTTTGACAAACTCCTGTAGATGCACAGTGGATAGTATGTTGACTGCTTACTCTGCAGCCTGGTATGGAAACACCAATGCACTTGAATGGAAAAACCCACAAAAAGTAGTGGATACAGCGCAGTCCCTCCCGAATATTAAGCACATCTAAAATGAGCACTGTGGCAGGAAAGCAGCATCTATCATTAAGGATTCCCACCATCTGGGCTGTGTGTTCTTCTTGCCTCTGTCATCGAGAAGGAGGTACAGTAGCCTTAGGTCCCACACCACCAGGTTCAGGAACAGTTATTACCCCTCAACTATCAGGCTCCGGAACTAGTGTGGATAACTTCATTCAGCTGAATTTACATCTCTTTCTGCGATGGAGGGAATTAAAATTGTGCCTTCAGATCATTTGTCCAGTCCTCTGGATTACTGATAACCATGCCACTGTTCCTGCATCACAAGGTATGATCAGACTTAGGACGCAGGTGTAGAAATGACCTGACCTTTATCAGTTTCATCTGCAGTCTCAGGAGAGCAGATGAGGGAGACGTCTCCATTCCTTTTGAACAAAGTGTAGCTGAGAAATTAATTGTCTGTTTCCAAAGGGGTGTTATCCATGTGCAAGGCAAAATGAGGTCTAAAAGCAATTGTACCAATTGCAGAGGCAGATATCAGGAACTTGGACACGAGGGAAATGTGATGAATTTGTAAATAAAACAAATTCTGTTTGACGTAAGAAGTACGTATTTGCTTTGGAAACAATTGCTTCCCCTCATTTGGAATTCCAACACTCAGGAGAAACTTGGATAGGTTCATGGATGGGAGAAGTGTGGAGGGCTATGTCCCATGTGCAGGTTGATGGGACTTGGCACAGACTGGATGGGCCGCGTGGCCTGTTTCTGTATTATAGTCCTCTATGATTCTACGACTTTGCCATCAGGTTTCTGAACAGTCCATGAACATCCTTTGGCACTATTTACCTGTTTTTTTTATTGTAACGTTAGTGTTTTTAGTGTGTTGGCGCATGGCCAAGTGGTTAAGGCATTTGTCTGGTGATTTGAAGGTTGTTAGTTCGAGCCTTGGCTGAGGCAGCGTGTGTGTCCTTGAGCAAGGCACGTAACCACACATTGCTCTGCGACAACACCGGTGCCAAGCTGTATGGGTCCTAATGCCCTTCCCTTGGACAACATTGGTGTCATGGAGAGGGGAGACTTGCAGCATGGGCAACTGCTGGTTTTCCATACAACGTTGCCCAGGCCTGCACCCTGGAAACCTTCCAAGGCGCAAATCCATGGTCTCATGAGACTAACGGATGCCTATAATATAAAGTGTTTTTTTATGCCTTGCACTGTACTGCTGCCACAAAACAACACATTTCTCGACATACATCAGTGAGAATCAGCTTCATTCAGATTGTTATTCTTGCTGAGTTTGCATGTAGATTTCATTAGGTGATAATAATAGGATCAGTATGAATCAATCCCCTTGGTTATCAGGACAGACATATGTTTGTGGATGGAAAGTGTTGTTAAGATGGCATGTGCTGTGTAGACCTTCATGGGATTGGGTTCAAGAGCCACGAGGTAATGTTGCAGCTCTTTAAAACCCTGTTTAGACCACATTTGAAGTATTGTATTCAGTTCTGGTCGCCTTATTGTAAACAATAACCTACCAGGGGAGGTGGCAGAGGCAAATAAACTTGGGGGTCGGGTTAAATGGATCTTGAAGCAGGTTAAAAGGTCAGCACAACATCATGGGCTGAAGGGCCTGTACTGTGCCAAGATGTTCTATGTTCTAAGATCCTTTTATGGGTTCTGAAGCAGATGTGATTTTAAAGAGTTCAGTGCTTGGCTGGTTGTAATAACTGCCTGTATCTTTAGGTTCAATTTGGACATAGCCCGGTTCTCATAGATGAGCTGAGGATAAACCATTTTGCATCCATGCTTAGTATTCAGAAGGTTTATAACAGTGTAATTCAGCACATATGTGTCACTTTGAGAGAGAAGTTTCATTCTGCCTGGAGTGAGTGGAATACGATTCAGCAGTCGGCAATGTAAATGTGTTACCTTCCCCCAAATCTGCCCTCACACAAGCAAGGCACAGGATGGGGTGTAGAGCCTATTCTCCATGCTGACACTTCTGCATGCTTACCTTCTTTTGCTTTAACCCTGAAAAAGCAATGGTTGTGGTCCCCATAATCCATCTGTTCTTCTACACATTTATGAATCATACCATTAACATTCTGCCTTCAAATTTAACCTTCCAAAGGGAATCATTTCACACTTCTATGGGTTGAACTCCATCTGCCACTTCTCAGCCAAGCAGTATGTTCTGTCACTGTTCTGTTGCAACTTGTGACAATGCAAAACACTCCCCACAACTCCACCAACTTTCATGTCATCTGCAAACTTACTAACCCACCCATCCCTTTCTCATCCTAATCATTCATAAAAATCACAGAGTGCAGGTGTCCCAGAACAGATCCCTGGGGAACACCATTGGTTACCAATCTCCAGACAGAATCTCCATCTCCAGCCACCCTCTGTCTTCTGTTAGCAACCCAATTCTGAATCTGTAGAGCAAGGTTTCTCTGGAGCTCATGTTTCCTAACTTTGTGAATGTGTCTGAAATGGGGATCCTTTAGCCTTACTAAAATCCATATACACCACATACACTGCTCTGTCTTCGTCAATGTGCTCTGTCACATCTGGAAAATACTCAGGTTCAAAAAATAATCAGGCTCAAATGTCTGATCAAGTAGTGTAGGGTCCAACTGCCTATTGACTCGTTGATCTTCACCCTATCCCCCCGTCATTTATAAAAATCACAAAGAGGTGGAGTCTTAGAACAGATGCCTGTGGAATACCATTGGCCACTAACCCATCCACTATTCCCATCACCTGATTTCACCCATCACCTGCCAGCTTGTACTCCTTCCCCTCTCCCCACCTTCTTATTCTGGCTTCTTCCCCCTTCTTTTCTAGTCCTGATGGGGGGTCTTTGCCCAAAAGGTTGACTGTTTATTCCCCTCCCTAAATGTTGCCTGACTTGCTGAGTTCCTCCAGCATTTTGTGTGTGTTGCTCAGATTTCCAGCATCTGCAGGATCTCCTGAGTTCTTGTCTTTATTTATTGCTTAGAAGGCAATGGAAGTTGGGGAATTCAGTAAAGGTAATAGTGATGCCTTGAAACATATCCACATTACAGATGATATACTACTCTCTACATATCCATATTACATTAGCAATCTTAAAGCACATAAAGATAGGTAAATGACAACCATTGAACACATCTACATGAAATGTTGCTGTATAAAAGCAGCATCTATCATCAAAGATCCTCACCACCCAGGCCATGCTCTTTCCTCACCGCTGCCATCAGGTAGAAGTTAAAGGTACCTCAGGACCCACACCACCAGGTTCAGGAACAGAAGCTACCTTTCAGCCAGCAGGCTCTTGAAAAAAAGGAGTTAACTGCACTCATTCTATTTCTGGTGTTCCCACAACCACTGGTGTCACTTTAAAGATTCTTTATATTGTTATTTTATGATCTCGTTATTTATTTATATTTGCATATGCACAGTTTGTTCATCGATCCTGTTTAGAGTTACTATTCTATAGATTTGCTTGGTATGCCTGCCTGAAAAAGAATCTCAGCGTAGTATGTGGTGACATGTACAGTATAGCTCAGTATTTAATACCATTAATCCCACAATCCTGATTGAGAAGTTGCAGAACCTGGGCCTCTGTACCTCCCTCTATAATTGAATCCTCGATTTCCTAACTGGAAGACTACAATCTGTGCAGATTGGTGATAATGTCTCCTCCTCACTGACGATCAACACTGGTGCACCTCAGGAGTGTGTGCTTAGCCCACTGCTCTACTCTCTATATACACATGACAGTGTGGCTAGGCATAGCTCAGATACCATCTATGAATTGGCTCATGATACAACTATTGTTGGTAGAATCTCAGGTGGTGATAAGAGGGCATACAGGAGTGAGATATGCCAACTAGTGGAGTGGTGTCGCAGCAACAACCTGGCACTCAATGTCAGTAAGATGAAAGAGCTGATTGTGGACTTCAGGAAGGGTAAGACGAAGGAACACATACCAATCCTCATAGAGGGATCAGAAGTGGAGGGAGTGAGCAGTTTCAAGTTCCTGGGTGTCAAGATCTCTGAGGATCTAACCTGGTCCCAACATATTAATGCAGTTATAAAGAAGGCAAGACAGTGGCTATACTTCATTAGGAGTTTGAAGAGATTTAGTATGTCAACAAATACACAAATAAATTTCTATAGATGTACCGTGGAAAGCATTCTGACAGGCTGCATCACCGTCTAGTATGGGGGGCTGGTGGGTGCTACTGCACAGGACTGAAAGAAGCTGCAGAGGGTTGTAAATTCAGTAAGCTCCATCTTGGGTACTGGCCTACAAAGTACTCAGGAGATCTTTAAGGAGCAGTGTCTCAGAAAGGCAGCATCCATTATTAAGGACCTCCAGTACCCATCTCACCATCAGATAGGAGGTACAGAAGATTGAAGGCACACGCTCAGTGATTCAGGAACAGCTTCTTCCCCTCTGCCATCCGATTCCTAAATAGACATTGAAACCTTGGACACTATCTCACTTTTTAAATATATATTACTTGTTTTTTTTTGCGAGATTTTTAATCTTTCAATATACATACTGTAATTTATGTATATTATGTATTTCTTTGAACTGCTGCTGCTAAATTAACAAATTTCATGACACATGCCGGTGATAATAAACCTGATTCTGATTCTGATACGCTCTGACAATATATTTTACTTTGAATTTGAACTTTGAAAATCCCTGGAACCTGACCTAATGTATCTTAGGACATTGTGAGAAGTCAGACGAAATTGTGGGGTCCCTGACAGAGGTAATTGTATATTTGTTAGTTACATGTGAGGTACCTGGAAGGCAGCTAATGTTATATCTTTATTTAAATAGGATTGCAACCACATGTCAGGGAAATCCTGCCTGTGAGTCTAACATCAGTTGTGGAAAAGTTACTGGGGGAGTTTCTCAGAGACAGGATCCATCTGTGTTTGTCTGAAATGTCAACTGTTTATTCCCCTCCATAGATGCTGCCTGATCCTCCAACCCGTTGTTGGTGCTTCTCTGGAAAAGCAAGGACTGATTTGAGATTGTCAGCAAAGACTTATGCTTGGGAAATCATGTCTCATGAAATTGGTTGAGTTTTTCAAAGAGATCACCAACAGAATTGACAAGAGCAGGGTGGTAGACATTGTTTACATGTACTTTAGCAAGGCCTTTGACAAGATTTTGCATGCTAGGCTGGTGTGGTGGGTCAGATGATGTGTTCTAGCATGAGTTAGGTATTTGGTTACAGCACTGATTTAGGGTCATAGAATCAGAGAAGTACAGCACAGAAACAGGTCCTTTGGCACATCTTGTCTGTTTACTCATTTCCATAGATCACTATGAGGCCATAAGATATAGGAGCAAAATTAGGCCTTTTGGCCCTTCGCATCTGCTCTGCCATTTCATCATGGCTGATCCAATTTTCATTTCAGCCCCAATCTCCTACCTTCTCAGCCCATTTCTGCATCCTATCAATGTTTCTCTGCAATCTTCGACAATCCTCTACACTATCTACAACACCACCAACCTTGAAGAATGCCTTGGAGTTTTCCTTTACTGAAGCCTTCTCATGCCACCTTCTTGCTCTTCTCAGCCCCTTCTTAAGCTCCTTTCTTGCTTCCCTATATTCCTCAGTAGACCCATCTGATCCTTGCTTCCTAAACCTCATGTATGCTGCCTTCTTCCACCTGACTAGATTTTCACCTCACTTGTCACCCATGGTTCCTTCACCCTACCATTCTTTATCTTCCTCACCAGGACAAATTTATCCCTAGCATCCTGCAAGAGATCCCTAAACATCAATCATTTCCCTGCAAAAACATCATCCCAATTCACATCTGCAAGTTCTAGCCTTATAACCTCCTCATTTGCTTCCCCAATTAAAAATTTTCCTGTCCCCTCTGATTCTATCCTTTTCCATGATAATGCTGAAGGCCAGGGAGCGGTGGTGACTGTCCCCCTGATGCTCACCCACTGAGAGATCTGTGACCTGACCCGGTTTGTTACCTAATACTAGATCTAGTATGGCATTCCCCTTAGTCGGTCTGTCAACATGCTGTGACACCTTTTATTCTGTTGCTCTTTCCTCAAAGCCCCTCTATGTGTTAGATCTGGCTTTACTCCATGCACTTCTTTCACTGCTCTATCACTCTGGGTCCCATCCCCCTTGCAAATTAGTTTAAACCCTCCCGAACCGTGCTAGCAAACCTACCTGCAAGGACATTGCTCCCCCTCGAGTTCAGGTGCAACCCATCCAATCTATACAGGTCCCACCTTCCCCAGAAGAGATCCCAATGACCCAAAAGTCTAAAACCCTGCTCCCTGCACCAACTCCTCAGCCTCGCATTCAACTGCCATCTCCTCCAATTCTTACCATCACTATTACATAGAAACATAGAAAATAGGTGCAGGAGTAGGCTATTCAGCCCTTCGAGCCTGCACCACCATTTATTATGATCATGGCTGATCATCCAACTCAGAACCCCGCCCCAGCCTTCCCTCCATACCCCCTGATCCCCGTAGCCACAAGGGCCATATCTAACTCCCTCTTAAATATAGCCAATGTACTGGCCTCAACTGCTTCCTGTGGCAGAGAATTCCACAGATTCACCACTCTCTGTGTGAAGAAGTTTTTCCTAATCTCGGTCCTAAAAGGCTTCCCCTTTATCCTTAAACTGTGACCCCTTGTTCTGGACTTCCCCAACATCGGGAACAATCTTCCTGCATCTAGCCTGTCCAATCCCTTTAGGATTTTATACGTTTCAACCAGATCCCCCCTCAATCTTCTAAATTCCAACGAGTACTGGAAGCAATGCTGAGAACGCCACCCTTAAGGTCCTGTTCTTCAGCCTTCTGTCTAATTCCTGAAACTCACACTTCAGGACCTCATCCCTCTTCCTGCCTATGTCGTTGATACGAACATGTATCACGACTTCTGGTTGCTTTCCCTCTCGTACCAGGATGTCACGCAGCTGGTCAGAGACATCCCGGACCCTGGCACACAGGAGGCAACAAACCATGCGGGTGTCCTTCTCACGTCCAGAAAATCTCCTGTCTGCTCCCCTGACTATAGAGTCTCCAATGACGACAGCTCTCCTCTTCTCCGTCCCACCCTTCTGCACCACAGGGTCAGACTCAGTGCTGGAGGCCCTGCCACCGTGGCTCACACCTGGTCGGTCGTCCCCGCCAACGGTATCCAGGATGGTAAACTTATTATTCAGGCGAATGGTTACAGGGGTGCTCTGCACTACCTGTCTGCTCACCTTCGCTTTCCCCCTTCTGACTGTCACCCAACGACCTGCTTCCGACAGCCTAGGTGTGACTACCTCCCTGTAGCTCTCATCTATGACTGCCTCATTCTCCCTCATGAGTCGAAGGTCATCCAGCTGCTGCTCCAGATTGCTGACACGGTCTTCCAGATCGCCCAGCCGCATGTACTTCTGGCAGATATGACTCTGCGAGAGAGGGGAGTTCCCCCAAGACTGCCACATCTCACATGAGAGGCACATCACCGTCTCAGGAGGCATTGTAAAAACCAACTGGGAACAAGCTCATCCTCCACCTCTCCTCATCAAAGCCTCTCGAGTCTGGGTTAATATAATTAACAAAATTAAAGCATTGCTGAAAGAGGGCACTGTGTAAAAGGAAGAAAAGGAATTAAGTCAAGGAAACTCTTCATGCAACCTTGAGAAAATATGGGACTGTTTTACAAATACCTACAATGCAAAGAGCACTACAAGCAAAGTGTATCATCCAGGGGTTCCCAACTGGGGGCCGATGGACCCCTTGCTTGATGGTGTTGGTCCATGTCATAAAAGGGTTAGAAACCCCCGCAGGAAAACGGAAGTGACAGGACACCCAGATGTAATTGAGATTCAGATTTGGATTTATTTATCACATTTTAAAACTCGGCCTTTTCTCCTTGGAGCGACGGAGGATGAGAGGTGACCTAAGATGATGAGAGGCATTGATCATGTGGATAGTCAGAGGCTTTTTCCCCAGGGCTGAAATGGCTAGCATGAGATGGCATAGTTTCAAGGTGCTTGGAAGTAGGTACAGAGGAGATGTCAGGGGTACGTGTTTTTTTTTTTATGCAGAGAGTGGTGAGTGCGTGGAATGGGCTGCCGGCAGCGGTGGTGAAGACGGAAACGATAGGGTCTTTTAAGAGACTCCTGGATAGATACATGGAGCTTAGAAAAATAAAGGGCTATGGGTAGGCCTAGGTAGTTCTAAGGTAAGGACATGTTCGGCACAGCTTTGTGGGCCAAAGGGCCTGTATCGTGCTGTAGGTTTTCTATGTTTCTAAGTACATGGAGACATATATTGAAACGAGTCATTTGTGTTAACAACCAAGGGTGTGCTGGTGTAGCCCTTAGGTGTCACCCGCATTCTGGTGCAGCCCTTAGGTGTCACCCGCATTCTGGTGCAGCCCTTAGGTGTCACCCGCATTCTGGTGCCAACATAGAATACTTACAACACCACATACACAAAGGCCTCCGCCCTAGGACAGGCCACCTCCAGCTCTCCATTCCTTCACTCCCTTACATTCGCAGACATCGGGCCTCCAAACTTGAGTTCCTGGCTTGGACTCACAGATTCGACTTGCGGGCCTAAATCTGGACTTGCCGACTTCGGTTTTCAACCTTTCGGGACTTCTACATCCAGATTAGCCAATTTCTGGACTTTGACCTTTGGCTTTGCCCTCTGGACTTTGCTGTTATATTATATTGATCAAATGTTAATATTATTCTCTGAAATGATATATTGCACTGAAGCAAGGAACTTCATTATTGGCTAAGTAGTCATTAAAGGATATATAATAACATAAAATTAGTCAATTACATTACAATCATCATTATCAGGTGCCGTGCCCAGTTTGAGCTTTGACTGCCATGGCCCACACACTCCTGTTTCCAGTCAAGTGGATCAATTCATTGGTATTCATTTCCAGTTCTCTGGCTGCTGTCTCCATCATCATTTGTTTTTGTCTTCCTCTTGCTTTCTTCCCTTTAATCTTTCCCATAATTACCGTGCATTCTAATTCCTCTTTCCTAATCACATGTCCAAAGAAGTTACATTGGCTTTTCATGATCTCATACATTTCTCTTTTTGTGCTTGCTCTGTTCATGACATCCTTGTTAGATATTTGTTTCGTCCATGATATTTTGCATCCTCCTAAAAAAACACATCTCTGCTGTTACAATTCGTTTCCTCATGTTACTAGATATTGTCCAACATTCTGAGCCATATAACATAACTGGATAAACGTAACATTTCAGTACTCTGAGGCGGGTTGTCATGCCTAGTTTAGTATTGGTCAGTATACTCTTCATTCTCGTAAAGGTCTCTTTTGCCATCCCTATTCTTCTTTTGATGTCCATGTCACACCTGCCATCTGATGTCACCCAGCTTCCTAAGTAGCAAAAGTTCTGTACTTGTTTTATGTCTCCTCCGTTTATTCTCAGCCTGCAGATAGGATTCTCCTTCTTTTTGGATATAACCATACGTTGTCTTTTTGCAATTGATAGATAGACCCATTTTTGCACTTTCTTCAACAATTATATCAATTAAGTTTTGTAGTTCTTACTCCGTACTTGCAATTAACACAGTGTCATCTGCGTATCTGAAATTTTTGATATTTTCACCGCCAACTTTGTTTCCCAAGATGTCTCTTAATTTTGTAATATTGTTTCACTGCACACATTAAATAAATCAGGGAGAAAACACACCCTCGTCTAACGTCTGTCTTGATTTTCGTAAACTGACTCATTTCTCCATCTACAGGTATTCTCACAGCGGCAGTTTGTTCCCAGTACAGATTTCTGATTAGGCGGAGGTCTTTCGAATCTAGATCTAGAGTTTTCTGTAATATTTCAAATAACTTATTGTGCTTCAGTTTATCAAATACTTTTGTGTAGTCGATAAAACAAACAAACAAATCTTTTTGCACTTGAGTAGCTCATTCTGATAGTATCCTTAGCATCAATATTACGTTTGTTGTACCTTTGTCTTTCACAAAACCACATTGTTCTTTACCTATTTCAGTTTGCATATTTCCTGGTGATTGTAGATGGTTCGTATTCTGCATCGAGGTTGGTGACCAGTGATGTTCCGCAGGGACCCCTCTTCTTTGTGGTTTTTATAAGTGACCTGTATAAAGAAGTAGAAAGGTGGGTTAGTAAGTTTGCTGATGACACAAAGGTTGGGGGTGTTGTGAATAGTTTGGAGGGTTGTCAAAAGTTACAGTGGGACTTTGATGGGATGCAGAACTGGGCTGAGATGTGGCAGATGGACTTCAACCCTGATAAGTGTGAAGTGGTTCATTTTGGTAGGTCCAATTTGAAGACAGAATACAATTGTCATGAGGGAGTGTTGATGGCGGACCCAAATACAAAACACAGACACTGGAAGTACTAGGAACAGGACAAGGTTTATCAAGAAAGCAAAGGAAGTCAGGAAGAAACCATGCTGGACATTGACACAGGCCCTGGATGAGATTAGGATTCAGGGCCTGGGCTTGGACTTGGACTAGAAACATGGGACCTGGACAGGGAACTAGGAACCAGAGCCTGGACTAGGAACACGGAACTCCGGAACCAGAGCCTGGACAAGGACCTGGAACCCAGATCTTGGTTGGGACTCGGAACCGGAAACCGGGGTCTAGGCTAGGACTTGGGACTAGGATCTTGGCAAGGACAGGACATGGCTACTGGGCTGGGCGAGGCACCCGAACTAGATGAGGACACGATGCTCAGATGTGGACAGGGCTGGAATACAGCGCCTGAACTTGGTCTTGGAACACAGGAACACAGAGCCTTGGATGTGGACTGGACGAGGTACTCCAGGGCAGGATGAAGCTCTTGGACTATGTTTGGCTCGGCTCTTGGACTCGGCTTGGTTAGGCTCTTGGGTACAGAGCTGGGACTGCTCCTTGGAGCACAGGGCCAGGACCCTTTCTAGAACACAGGCCCGGGATGCTTTCGCAGGGCTGGGACCCTTTCTTGGACGCAGGGCTGGGACCCTTTCTTGGACACAGGGCCACGATGACTGCCGAGGTAAACTGCCAAGGATTCAGATGGGAACAATCCAGCACAGGACAAGGAATCTCCAGCACTGGGCTGGGTGAGGCACATGGACAGGACGAGAACACAAAGCCTTGATTTGGACAGGACCGGAACACAGTGCCTGGAACTTGGAGCACAGGAACACAGGACACAGAGTCAGGACCCCTCCTTGGGAACAGGACCTAGGGCCGGAACTCTTCTTTGACACAGACTCTAAACACAGGGACACAAAGAGACAGTTCCAAACTCAACAATAATAGTTCCTCATCTTGGCATGGCAAGGCTCCAGTCTCACTTCAGCACTTGAACTAGTCGGCGATACAGGTGAGGACGTAGGCAAGGTTGCAGGTAAAGTAGCAGGCGAAGGTAACAGACGAAGATTACAGACAAAGATTACAGATGAAGGTTAGTGGCGAAGTAACTGTTGAGATAAACTACCAAACTAACTGTCAGGGATTCAGGTGGGGAGGGGAAGGGAACAGTCCAGCAGGGAATCCTTGGTTTGAGAGGTATTTATGTGCCAGCCCAAAATGAGAATCAGGTGCCTCAATTAAGGTGCCCAATAGAACAAGGGAAAACAGGAAAACCCAGAATAAGGAATTGATGGACTGGACTGTGAATCGGAATGCGGACTTCACGGACCGGACCATGACAATAATATTAGTGGTAAAACTCTTGGCAGTGTGGAGGATCTGAGAGACCTTGGGGTCTGTGTCCATAGGACATTCAAAACTGCTACGCAGGTTGACAGTGTTGTTAAGAAGGCGTATGGTGTGTTGGCATTTATCAACCATGGGACTGAGTTCAAGAGCCATCAGGTAATGTTACAGCTATACAAGACCTTAGTCAGACCCCACTTAGAAGTCTGTATTCAGTTCTGGTCACCTCACTACAGGAAGGATATAGATACTATAGAGAGAGTGCAGAGGTGATTTACAAGGATGTTGCCTGGATTAGAGAGCGTAATTTATGAGAATAGGTTGAATGAACTTGGCCTTTTCTCCTTGGAGTGACGGAGGATGAGAGGTGACCTGATGTAGGTGTATAAGATGATGAGGGGCTTTGATCATGTGGATAGCCAGAGGCTTTTTCCCAGGGCTGAAATGGCTAACCTGAAGGGGCATAGTTTTAAGGTGCTTGAAAATAGGTACCAAGGGGATGTCAGGGGTAGGTTTTTCCCACACAGAGTGGTGGGTGTGTGGAATGAACTGCCAGTGGCAGTGGTGGAATCAGATACAATAGGGTCTTTTAAGAGACTCTTAGATAGGTACATGGAGCTTAGAAAAATGGAGGGCTGTGCACTAGAGAAATTCTAGGCAGTTTCTGGAGTAGGTTACATGGTCGGCACAACATTGTGGGCCGAAGGGCCTGTAATGTGCTGTAGATTTCTATGTTCTATGTCCTATATATGAAGGAGAATGAACATTTGATGTTTTGGGCTGAGGCCCATCATCAGGACTGAAAAACATGGGGCAGAAGCTAGAGTCATAAGGCGATGGCTGGGAACGGACCCAAGTGCAAGACACAGACACTGAAGTACTAGGGACAGGACTAAGAAACAGGGCAATGGCAAGGACATGGACAGGAAAACGGGGAACCCGGAACAGGACTGGACAAGAGAGCTAGGAGCCTGGGCTTGGACTCTGAGCCAGAGACTGGACAAGGACCCAGTACCTGGGTCTTGTCTTTGGCTCAGACCCCAGAACTAGGCAAGGATGAGGCTTGGCAGGCAGGCAGGACAAAACTGGAATCTTCAGGCTTGAGGCTAGAGACTAGAAACTTGGCTTGGCTTGGCTAGGCAAGAGGCCAGAGGCTGCAGTCTTCAGGCTAGAGGCTAGGCAGGAGGCTGCAGTCTTCAGGCTAGAGGCTAGGCAAGAGACGAGACGAGGCGGGAGGCTAGAGGCTGGAGACCTGAGGCGAGGTGAGACTGTGGGCTGGAGGCAGGAGGCTTGAGGCGGGGCTTGGCAGGCTCCTCCTGGCAGGGCACGGATCACCACCCGACAGAGGCATGGAGCAGGAAGGGACAGAACCAACTGCAGGTAACAGCAAGACGGCCTGGCTTACCCGACAGAGGCAAGGGACAGCAAGGGACAGAACCAACCGCAGGTAACGGCAAGACAGCCTGGCTTACCTGATGGAGGCAAGAGACAGGAAGGGACAGAACCAACCCCAGGTAATGGCAAGACAGCCTGGCTTACCTGGGCAGAGGCAAGGGACAGGAAGGGAGCTAGGTACAGGGTGGCTCCAGGACAAGACTACAGGTGAGACGAGGCGAGAGTTAGCGGCAAGACAAGGCAAGGCAAGGCAAGGCTTCTGGCAAAGCAAGACGAGACAAGAACTTCAGGTGAGGCGAGAGTTACCAGCAAGACAAGGCAGGGCTTCAGGCGAGGAAACAGAAGCCAGAGCAAGGGATACAAGGAGTAAGGACAAGAACAATCCAGCAGCCACGCCCTGGTCTCTGGAGGTATTTATGCAGCCAGCCCCAACGAGCATCAGCTGCCTCAATTAGCTCAACAAGAACAGAAACAGGGTAGATAGGAAAACCTGGAGCAAGGGTCAATGGACCGGACCATGACCCGCAATACAGACTTCATGGACCGGACCGTGACAGCTAGATTTTGATGCGGAGGTTGATTGGCTTTCGGTTAGGTTAAAACATCACGCGGAGAGTTGGGAGATAGGGGTTGCGAAGGATAATGAATGAGCCATGATAAAATGACGGGTTTAATGGGTTCTATTGGGTTTCTTTGTTTTGTGGCTGCCTGTATGGAGACCAGTCTCAAGGTTGTATATAATTTGAACTTTGAACTTTGATGCAACAGGCAATTGTATGTGCACCTACACTGGCAAATATAGCACAAAAGTGCAAGATATTTTGTGTCTCCTATTGCCAAAGATGCCAATTTATCTGATCAGCTCACAATCAAAAGAGAATCTGCAGATGCTGGAGATCCAAGCAACACACACAAAATGCTGGATGAAGGAAGCAGGACAGGCAGCATCTATGGAAAAGAGTACAGTTGCCGCTTCAGATCAAGACCCTTCATCGTCTAATTTTAGGTACAACATATACAGCAGCTGATCAAGTAATACACACAAAATACTGGAGTAACTCAGCATTTTGTGTGTGTTATTTGATCAGCTACTGTATATATTGCACCTAAAATTATTGTCGGCATGATTGCAGCGATGATTGTAGTGAATGGAGAATAACAGGGTTTGAGATAGGTAGTAAATATCTTTATTCAGTGAGCCATAAAACAGTGAGGAAGGTAGCCTGCCACAAACACAAATTAGTGGAAGAGCCCAACAGGTCAGGCAGCACCTGCCCCTAGCAAACTCTTGCGTGTGTTGGTGGTTAACACAAATGACACAATTCATTGTCTGTTTTGACTTACAGCTGATAAATAAGCTCAAATCTTGAAACTGTTTGGGCTGAGACCTTTCATCATGAAATTTGTATTTTTGCAGCAGCAGGACAATGCTCGATGCAAAATTTCTAAAAATTAGATACAAATATTCATAGAAAAGTATAGCACAAAAACAGGCCCTTCGGCCCATCTGGTCCATGCCGAATCATTTAAACTGCTTACTCCCATCGACCTGCTCTGGACCGTAGCCCTCTATAGCCTACCATCTATGTAGCTACTCAAACGTTGGAATCGAGCTCGTATGCACCACTTGCGCTGGCAGCTCCTTCCACCCACTCAATGACCCTCTGAGTGTAGAAGTTTCCCCTCATGTTCCCCTTAAAATTTTCACCTTTCACCCTTGACCCCTGATCCCTGATCCCTGGTTGTAGTCCCACCCAACCTCAGTGGAAAAAGCCTGCTTGCATTTACCCTATCTATACCCCTCATAATTTTGTATACCTTTATCAAATCTCCTCTCAATCTTCTATGTTCCAAGGAATAAAGTCATAATCTATTCAATCTTTTCTTATAACTCAGGTAGTCCATAGAAAACCTACAGCACAATACAGGCCTTTCAGCCCACAAAGTTGTACCAAACATGTCCCTACCTTAGAAATTACTAGACTTACTCATAGCCCTCTATTTTTCTAAGCTCCATGTACCTATCTAAAAGTCTCTTAAAAGAACCTATCGTATCCGCCTCCACCACCACTGTCGCCGGCAGCCCATTCCATGCACTCACCACTCTCTGAGTAGAAAACTTACCCCTGACATCTCCTCTGTACCTACTCCCAAGCACCTTAAACCAATGTCCTCTAGTGGCAACCATTTCAGCCCTGGGAAAAAGCCTCTGACTATCCACACGATCAATGCTTCTCATCATCTTATACACCTCTGTCAGGTCACCTCTCATCCTCCGTCACTCCAAGGAGAAAAGGCTGAGTTCACTCAACCTGTTTTTATAAGGCATGCTTCCCAATCCAGGAAAAATCCTTGTAAATCTCCTCTGCACCCTTTCTATGGCTTCCACATCCTTCCTGTAGTGAGGCGACCAGAACTGAGCACAGTACTCCAAGTGAGGTCTGACCAGGGTCTATATAGTTGCAACATTACCCCTTGGCTCCTAAATTCAATTCCATGATTGATGAAGGCCAATACACCGTATGCCTTCTTAACCACAGAGTCAACTTGCGCAGCTACTTTGAGCGTCCTATGGACTTAAACCCCAAGATCCCTCCGATCTTCCACAATGCCAGGAGTTTTACCCTTAGTACTATATTCTGCCATCGTATTTGACCTACCAAAATGAACCACTTCACACTTATCTAGGTTGAACTCCACCTGCCACTTCTCAGCCCAGTTTTGCATCCTATCAATGTCCCGCTGTAACTTCTGACAGCCGGCTACACTATCCACAACACCTCCAACCTTTGTGTCATCAGCAAACTTACTAACCCATCACTCCACTTCCTCATCCAGGTCATTTATAAAAGTCACGAAGATTAAGGGTCCCAGATCAGATCCTTGAGGCACACCACTGATCACCGACCTCCATGCAGAATATGACTCGTCTACAACCACTCTTTGTCTTCTGTGGGCAAGCCAGTTCTGGATCTACAAAGCAATGTCCCCTTGGATTCCATGCCTCCTTACTTTCTCAATAAGCCTTTTATGGGGTACCTTATCAAATGCCTTTCTGAAATCCATATACACTACATCTACTGCTCTTCCTTCATCAATGTGTTTAGTCACATCCTCAAAAAATTCTATCAGGCTCGTAAGGCATGACCTGCCCTTGACAAAGCCATGCTGACTGTTCCTAATTATGTTATACCTCTCCAAATATTCATAAATCCTGCCTCTCAGGATCTTCTCCATCAACTTACCAACCACTGAAGTAAGACTCACTGGTCTATAATTTCCTGGGCTACCTCTACTCACTATCTTGAATAAAGGAACAACATCCACAACCCTCCAATGCTCCGGAACCTCTCCCGTCCCCATTGATGATGAAAAGATCATCACCAGAGGCTCAGCAATCTCCTCCCTCTCCTCCCACAGTAGCCTGGGGTACATCTCTTCTGGTCCCGGCTGCTTATCCAACCTGATGCTTTCCAAAAGCTCCAGCACATCTTCTTTCTTAATATCTACATGCTCAAGCTTTTCAGTCTGCTGCAAGTCATCACTACAATCACCAAGATCCTTTTCCATAGTGAATACTGAAGTAAAGTACTCATTAAGTACCTCTGTTATTTCCTCTGGTTCCATACACACTTTCCCACTGTCACACTTGATTAGTCCTATTCTTTCACGTCTTATCCTCTTGCTCTTCACTTACTTGTAGAATGCCTTGGGGTTTTCCTTAATCCTGCCCACCAAGGTCTTCTCATGGCCCCTTCTGGCTCTCATAATTTCCTTCTTAAGCTCCTTCCTGTTAGCCTTATAATCTTCTAGATCTCTAACATTACCTAGCTCTCTGAACCTTTTGTAAGCTTTTCTTTTCTTTTTGACTAGATTAATTACAGCCTACGTACATCATGGTTCCTGTACCCTACCATAAATTCCCTGTCTCATTGGAACGTACCTATGCAGAACTCCACACAAATATTCCCTGAACATTTGCCACATTTCTTCTGTACTTTTCCCTGAGAACATCTGGTCTCAACTTAAGCTTCCAATTTCCTGCCTGATAGCCTCATAATTCTGCTTACTCCAATTAAACACTTTTTAAACTTGTCTGTTCCTATCTCTCTCCAATGCTATATTAAAGGAGATAGATTGATGATCACTATCTCCTAAGTGCTCTCCCACTGAGTGATCTGACACCTGACCAGGTTCATTTCCCAATACCAAATCAAGTACAGCCTCTCCTCTTGTAGGATAACCTACATATTGTGTCAATTTTCCTTGTAAATTTTCTGTGAACTCTTTAAACCTTATTTACGTCTTTCCTGTAGGTACCTTATTTACATCTTTCTTGTAAGTACCTCGACACCTTGTGGGTACTTCTAAACCTAGTTAGTAATTATAGGTGAAGTATGTTCTTCAGTGTGTATCACCAATATCCTGAATATTTTCTGCTTTGTGAATTACCTGCTCCATTCATCTGTCAGTCCTCTTTGACTGTCACAACACAGAGCAAGGCTGATAGAAGATCTCAGTATGGGAATTGTGGAAGGCTAAGAGAATTAATAATGCATGATTGTTGCCATCATTTGAATTCCTGCTCTGTCTACATTATTGTATTGTTAACAATGCATGAGTAACACTTTTCTGTGTCACCACTCCTAAACGAATGTCAAAACCAGTAGTTAATAGAAGAAATGCATGATTGGGGTTCATTTCTCCAAAGTTAATGAATTGAAAAACCTTTGATGTAATTCAGAAACTCTGTATTTTGTGAGAAAATGGTGGACAAAAATTAATTTCATTGAATCCATAAAAGCTTCAAAGATGGCATTTTATGAAGGGCAAGGCAATCTCCTAACAGCATGTAAAATATTAGGTTCATTGTAGTTGTCAGTCCGCGATAAGCTTGAACAATTCTCTTTGAAAATGAATTTATCTGCCTGTCACTTATTGTCAACAAGCAAACTGTCATATGTTTAATAGTTGTGCCTCAAGGTTGCATTTTACAGTCTGAAGTCAAGTTTCGCCACACATTGAGTTTTCCATATAGGCTCTTTCATAACTTATTGAATATAAACATGATGTCAGTCTGATATATTACAGGAAACAATGAATTAAATCATGCATTATATATTATTTATGTTTTTAATCTTGTTTTGAATAAGGGCATAAAAGCAGAAGAAATAGGGGCAGGTGTAGGCCTTGAGCCTTTGAGCCTGTCCTACCATTCATAACACCATAAGACATAGGATCAGAATTAGGCCATTCAGCCCTTTGAGTCTTCTTCACCATGTAAAGCTGAGGCTTTTCAAGGCACTGGTGAGGTGTCAATTGGAGTACTGTTAGCAGTTTTGGGTCCCTGATCTAAGGAAGGGTGTGCTGAATTTGGAGAGGGTTCAAAGCAGGTTCACAAAAGCGATTCTGGTAATAAAAGGGTTATTGTACGAGGAGTATTTGAAGGCTCTGGGCCTAAACTCACTAAAATTTAGAAGAACGAGGGGGGAATCTCACTGAAACCTATTGAATGATGGAAGGCCTAGATAGAGTGGATGTGAAAAGGATATTTCCTATAGCGGGGGAGTCTAGTACCAATGGGCACATCCTCAGAATAGAGGGATGTCCAATTAGAATGGAGATGTGGAGAAATTTCTTTAGCCAAAGGGTGGTGAATCTTGGAATTCATTGCCGCAGATGGCTATGTAGGCCAAGTCACTGGGTGTATTTGAGGTGGAGGTTGATATGTTCTTGATTAGTCAGGGTGTGAAAGTTTATGGGGAGAATGCCCTTGAATCAATGCACTTGAATGGAAAATCCTACAAAAAGTAGTGGATACAGTCTAGTCCAACATGAGTAAAGTCCTCCCCATCATTGAGATCATCTACACAGACTGTTGTCGCAAGAAAGGAGCATTCATCATCAGGGAACCCCACCAAACAGGGCATCCTCTCTTCTTGCTATTGCTATCAGGAAGAAGGTACAGGAGCCTCTGTACTCACACCACCAAGTTCAGGAACAGTTATTACCCATCAACTATCAGGCTCTTGAACCAAAGGGGATAACTTCACTCAGCTCTCAACTTCGCTCGCCCATCACTGAATTGTTCCTGTAGATTCACTTTCAAGGTCTCTTCATCTCATGTTCTCAATATTTATTGCTTATTTCTTTATTATTATTATTTCTTTATATTCTTTTTGTATTTGCACAGTTTGCTGTCTTTCGCATACTGGTTGTCCGCTCTATTTATGCGGTCTTTCATTGATTCTATTGTGGTTATTGGATTTAGTGAGTATACCTGAAGAAAACAAATCTCACAGTTGTAAATGGTGACATATATGCACGTTGATAATAAGTTTAGTTTGGATTTTGAGAATGTGATTGAGAGGGAAAATGGATCATCCGTGATGAAATGACCTACTTCTTCTCCTATCACTTATGGTCTTATGGAAAGTTTACTTATTCAGTATATAGAAGTCCCAACAAGAGACAGTATGATACTTGTTCTCCTATTAGGGAATGAGACATGGCAGGTGACATAAGTTTATCTAGGGAACCACTTTGTATCTAGTGATCATAATGCCATTAGCTTCAAGGCAATGATGGAAAAGGATAGGCCTGGTATTCGGGCTGAGATTCTAAATCAGAGAAAGGGCAATTTTGATGGTATCAGAAAGGTTCCAGAAAGTGTGGATTGGGACCAGTTGTTTTCTGGCAAAGGTGTACCTGGTAAATGTAAGGCTTTCAAAAATGAAATTTTGAGAGCACAGAGTTTGTATGTTCCTTTTGAATAAAAGACAAGGATAACAGGTTGAGGGAAACTTGGTTTCTGAGAGATATTAAGGTGCTGATTAAAAAAAAAAGAATTTGCATAGCAGGTATAGGTGGCAGAAACAAATGAAATACTTGAAGAGTATTAGAAATGCAAGAGAAATCAGAAAGGCTCAAAGAAGACATGAAGTTGTTCCAGCAGACAAGGTGAAGGAGAATCCTAATGGCTTCTACAGATATATTATGAGCAAAAGGATAGCAAGGGACAAAATTGGTCCTCTAGAAGATAAGAGCGGTAATCTATACATGGTATCAAAAGAGATGGGAGAGGTCTTAAATGGATTTTTTGCAATGATACTTACTCAAAAGGCAGACACAGAGTCTTTTGATGTGAGGCATTGCAGGAGCAAGGTCATGGACCTTATATAATTACAGCTAAGGAGGTGCTTGCTATATTGAGGCAATTTAGGGTGGATAAATCCCAAAGGCCTGACAATGTATTTCCACAGACCTTGTGGGAGACCAGTGCAGAAATTGCAGGGGCCCTAGCAAAGATATTTAAAGCATCCTTAGCCATGGATAGTTAAAGTTGTTTTGTTCTTTAAGAAAGGGGAGAGGAACATCGACTCAGACCATGAGAGGCCTGCATCGGGTATTCTCATGCCTTACAAGGCGCATATTGGCAGTCTGTGTGGGGCACCACTCCTTGCACAAACCAGAGCAATGTGTGATTAAGTGCCTTGCTCAAGGGCACGAACACACTACCACAGCTGAGGCTCGAACTAGCGACCTTGAGATAACTAGACGAACGCCTTAACCACTTGGCCACATGCCCAACACAAAGAAAGGCTCTAAGAGTAAGCCAGGCAATCATAGGTCAGTGAGCCTAACACCAGTAGTAGGAAAGTTATTGGAAGGTATTCTAAGAGACCAGATATATCAGTATTTGGATAGACAGGGACTGATCGGGGGTAGTCAACAAGGCTTTGCGCATGGTAAGTTGATTTTAACCAATTTTATTGAGGTTTTTGAGGAGGTTACCAGGGAAGTGGATGAAGGACAAGGCTGTGGATGTTGTCTACATGAACTTTAGCAAGGCCTTTGTCAAGGTGCTGCATAGGAGGTTGGTCAAGAAGATTCAGTCGCTTGGCATTCAAGATGAGGTTGTAAATTGAATTAGACATTGGCTTTGTGGGAAAAGCCAGAATTTAATGCAGAGAAGTGTGAGGTGTTGCACTCTTGGAGGACCAACCAGGGTAGGTCTTACGCAGTGAATGGTAGGGCACTGAGTATTGCGGTAGAACAAAGGGATATGGGAATAAAGGTCCATAATTCATTGAA
Source organism: Mobula birostris (assembly GCF_030028105.1). NCBI lineage: Eukaryota > Metazoa > Chordata > Chondrichthyes > Myliobatiformes > Myliobatidae > Mobula > Mobula birostris. The sequence goes on from NC_092370.1 coordinate 16,126,371, forward strand.
AGTGGTGTCACAGATAGATAGGGTTGCAAAGAAAATTGTTGACATATTGCCCTTCATAGATCAATGTATAGAGGGCAAGAGTTGGGGGGTGTTATGCTGAAATTGTATTAGACATTTATGAGGCTTAATTTGGGGCATTGTGTGCAGATTTGGTCACCTACCTACAGAAAAGTTGTCAATAAAATTGAAAGAGTGCACAAAAAATTTGCAAGGATGTTGCCTGGACTTGAGAATGTGAGTTATAGGGAAAGGTTGAATGGGTTAGGATTTTCTTCCCTAGAACATAGAAGATTGAGGGGAGATTTGACAGAGGTATGCAGAATTATGAAGGTTACAGATAGGGTAAATGCAAGCAGGCTTTTTCCACTGCCGTTGGGTGAGACTAGAACTTGAGGTCATGGGTTAAGGGTGAAAATGAAATGTTCAAGGGGAACATGAGGGGAAACTTCTTCACTCAGGGGATTGTGAGAGTGTGGAACGAGCTGCCAGCGCAAGTGGAAGATGCAGGGCCAATTTCAATGTTTAAGAGAAATTTGTATAGGTACAATGATGGGAGGGAGGGCTATAGTCTGATTGCAGGTCTTTGAGAGTAGTCATAGAATTGATGGGCTGAAGGGCCTGTTTCCTTGCTGTAGTGTTCTATGACTCTATGAAGCTAAGTCAAATCCCATCATTGCTTTCATTACTTCAGCACAGGGTTGGCCAGTTGAAGAAAAATGCATTTAGCACAGAACATAGGAAGAGTCGAGCACAGTACAGTGTATTCTGGTGGTGCAAAGTAAAACAACAACAGAATATTTTATATATTATTTATTAACTATGATAAAGTGTTACAGTTACAGAAAGAACATAAGTAGACAATAACGTCATAAGGAGGTAAATTGTGAGGTATCTGCTGGAGGTAGGCAGGAATGGAACTTCTGCCACTGGTATGTCTCCAATTTGAACCCATTGAAATTTTTCATGTACAGTTGGTGTTGTGCATTGGGAAGTTGTATTTCAGAGTTGGGGAAATGGGATTTTAGCTCTATTCAAGCAGCTTGAAAGAGCATGCCAGTGTTTACAAAGACACAAGAAAAGACAATTTAGTCTCAGTTGACCTCCTCATGATAGTGGGTGCATTAGCACAATTCAGTGGTGAATGGCAGTCTCACTCGTATGGAACATACTGGGCAGTGGAGACATGGCAAAACTTTGCAGTAAGTGTAGTTTGGAGCAAAGTCGTTTTGTAGCCGACGCACAGGGAACTTTACTAGCATCACGTTATCGAGGTTCACTTCCACTAGTAAGCTACCAAGCTAAAAAAGCTCAAATATGAACATTTCACAGATTAACCACCCTCTGGCTAAAGAAATACCTCCTCACTTCTGTCCTAAAGGAACATCTGTATATTCTGAGGCTATACTCTCTGGTCCTAGACTCCCTCTCTATAAGAAGCATCCTCTCCATGTCCACACTGTCTAGACCTTACAATATTCATTAGATTTCAATGAGATCCCTCCTCATTCTTCTGAACTCCAGTGAGTACAGGCCCAAAACCATCAAATGCTAAATACCTGGAGAACTGATGTTGCATATAGAAACCTCTTCCTGCATTAAACAGAGCCTTCAGAAGAGGGAATCAAGGGGATATTGTACTCAAAATTCTCCTGGCTTTTGTAATTATCAGAATATTTAACTTCCATGGCGCCTTGCCTTAATAATCATGCCCTGCACTTAGTAATTTCAACACCAAACCATCGTGGTGTCGCGTGCTTTAAAAATTATGGTGCTTTTCCTTTCTATTCAATTCACAGGAGACTCATAACTCATCTCTCATCTTAATTCAGTTTGTCCTTTTGAGTTATCTTTGTTATGTTTGAGTCATTTCTTCAATAACCTTTCCCCTTGCATAAATGTAACCCAATTCAGTTTAAAATTACACCAGATAAATTATTCAGTTTTCAAAGGACAGGCCCATAACTAATACTTCGAGGTCCTATCAAGAAGACATTCATTTCATTTTATTTAACGGACAGACGGTTGTTCTTATAAAGTTTAGCCAAAAAGTGATTCACAGAGGTTCAATTTATAAATAGGGAGCAGCTGTACCTTTTGGTAAAATATACAGGATCATATTTTTTAAATAAAATGTTTGTGGTGATGTAGTTGTAAAATGTATTTATGCTACAATCTGCTGGGCTACAGCAGATTGACAGGATGTGGGTCTGAGCCCAGAACTCTGCACAAGCGAGTCCACAAACCTGATTAAGTCATCTGAAGGAAACACTTCTTGGAGGAGGGAAAACTTTTCAGCCGAGGGGAAAGATAACAGACAATAAATCTACCAAGGGTCACTCATATACACCTCCTAATAACAACCTGAAAGCTGGGATCCAAAAAGGAAGGAAAGAACAATTAATAATCAAAGAAAAAAATGGACATATTTAAAATTCACTTTCTTTATTGGATCCTATTTTTCCTCTTTGTGGGTGCAAGAATGTTGAAAAATCTCATAATGAATATTTCACTAACCACCACTTCTACGTTCTTTTTTTTTCTTTTAAAATGGTCCCATCTTAAAGCACACAACTAGTAAAATATATGCTTCTGTAGTGTCTCTAACAATGTAAATGGACCCAAAGCATTTTATCTATGTAGGCTTTGGTAGGTCCGGGTCGACCAAGGATGTTGTGTCCTCGCTGTCTAGATAGCCAGGACAGTACAATATGGAGAGCAAGCTTCCCTGTCAGTAGAAATAGTTCTGCCGGGCTTAGCAGCTGAGCCACACATGAAGGCAGACATCCCACCTCTCCCGGAAGTTCCGGGAGTCTCCTGCATATTAATAGTGGCTCCCTGATGCCCGCAAATTATATACAATATCACGGAAATCAATTTTTTTGAGAACGAGCGAGCGAGAGAAAGCAAGAGAGAGCGCGAGAGTGACCACGAGCGAGAGCACGCACACGAGAGAGAGCGAGAGCAAGCAAGCGAAAGAGAGCGAACGAGAGAGAGCGAGCGAGAGAGAAAGCAAGCGAGAGCGTGTGAGCAACCACGAGAGAGAGAGCGAGAGCGCTTGAGAGAGCGTGAGCGAGCACGAGAGAGAGAGAACGTGAGTGAGAGCACACCATGGCAGAGTGTTCCAAAAAAAAATATAAAACATATGTCACCCCAGACTACACTAAAGTGTACCCCTGCCTAACAGGGGTCAAAATAATGACAGTGTTGCTCGCTGCACTGTTTGCAACAGTGACTTTTCTATTGCCCATGGTGGGTTAAGACTGTAAAAGACATGTTGAGGTGAGTTTAACAGGTGTCATTCGTTCATTAGCATAGCTAACGTTATTTAAACTAGCTGGCTAGCTGCTAGGGAGCTACTCTATTGCAGACATCCCACCTCTCCCGGAAGTCTCCCGCAAATTGATAGTGCTATCTCCCTGAAATGAGTTTTTGCAGGGTGGGATGTCTGTGAAGGCCAGGAGCTGGATTTGTTTGTCAGCGGCTATTTGAGGCACATGCTATTGAGAGAATTTAATTAATAGATGGTGGGAACTTGTCCCGCTATAACCTCCAGCTATATCAACCTTAAGGAATCCGATTGCGCTGACTGTGACTACCCTCTGTTAGGCCACACCCACCCCCGGATAGTATCCAAAGTGATATGTCTGTTGTTGAGGGGGATGGTCGCAGGGGTACCCTGCACTGGCTCCTTAACTCCTTTCCTCTTGCTCCCTGTCACCCAGTTTCCCGTGTCCTGCACCTTGGTTGTACCTACCTCTCTATATGTCATATCTATCGCCCCTCAGCCTGGGTGGGGGAAGGAAGGTCTCAAAGCTCTACGCTTCTTTTTGGATTCCAGACCTAATCAGTTCCCCTCTACCACCACTCTGCTCCGTCTAGCGGAATTAGTCCTTACTCTTAATAATTTCTCCTTTGGCTCCTCCCACTTCCTCCAAACTAAAGGTGTAGCTATGGGCAGCCGTATGGGTCCTAGCTATGCCTGCCTTTTTGTTGGGTTTGTGGAACAATCTATGTTCCGTGCCTATTCTGGTATCTGTCCCCCACTTCTCCTTCGCTACATCGACGACTGCATTGGCGCTGCTTCCTGCACGCATGCAGAACTCGTTGACTTTATTAACTTTGCCTCCAACTTTCACCCTGCCCTCAAGTTTACCTGGTCCATTTCCGACACCTCCCTCCCCTTTCTAGATCTTTCTGTCTCTGTCTCTGGAGACAGCTTATCCACTGATGTCTACTATAAGCCTACTGACTCTCACAGCTATCTGGACTATTCCTCTTCTCACCCTGTCTCTTGCAAAAACGCCATCCCCTTCTCGCAATTCCTCCGTCTCCGCCGCATCTGCTCTCAGGATGAGCCTTTTCATTCTAGGATGAGGGAGATGTCTTCCTTTTTTAAAGAAAGGGGCTTCCCTTCCTCCACTATCAACTCTGCTCTTAAACGCATCTCCCCCATTTCACGTACATCTGCTCTCACTCCACCCTCCCGCCACCCCACTAGGAATAGGGTTCCCCTTGTCCTCACCTACCACCCCACCAGCCTCCGGGTCCAACATATTATTCTCCGTAACTTCCCCCACCTCCAACGGGATCCCACCACTAAGCACATCTTTCCCTCCCCCCCTCTCTCTGCATTCCGCAGGGATCGCTCCCTACACAACTCCCTTGTCCATTCGTCCCCCCCATCCCTCCCCACTGATCTCCCTCCTGGCACTTATCCTTGTAAGCGGAACAAGTGCTACACATGCCCTTACACTTCCTCCCTTACCACCATTCAGGGCCCCAAACAGTCCTTCCAGGTGAGGCAACACTTCACCTGTGAGTCGGCTGGGGTGATATACTGCGTCCGGTGCTCCCGATGTGGCCTTTTATATATTGGCGAGACCCGACGCAGACTGGGAGACCGCTTTGCTGAACATCTACGCTCTGTCCGCCAGAGAAAGCAGGATCTCCCAGTGGCCACACATTTTAATTCCACATCCCATTCCCATTCTGACATGTCTATCCACGGCCTCCTCTACTGTAAAGATGAAGCCACACTCAGGTTGGAGGAACAACACCTTATATTCCGTCTGGGTAGCCTCCAACCTGATGGCATGAACATCGACTTCTCTAACTTCCGCTAATGCCCCACCTCCCCCTCGTACCCCATCTGTTACTCATTTTTATGCACACATTCTTTCTCTCACTCTCCTTTTTCTCCCTCTGTCCCTCTGAATATACCTCTTGCCCACCCTCTGGGTCACCCCCCCCCCCCCGTCTTTCTTCCCGGGCCTCCTGTCCCATGATCCTCTCGTATCCTCTTTTGCCTATCACCTGTCCAGCTCTTGGCTCTATCCCTCCCCCTCCTGTCTTCTCCTATCATTTTGGATCTCCCCCTCCCCCTCCAACTTTCAAATCCCTTACTCACTCTTCCTTCAGTTAGTCCTGACGAAGGGTCTCGGCCTGAAACGTCGACTGCACCTCTTCCTACAGATGCTGCCTGGCCTGCTGCGTTCACCAGCAACTTTGATGTGTGTCACTTCTTGCTGTGGTAGTTGTCAGGGACACTGGAGGTCTCCCTGCCTTCCCACATCCCGCAAGCAGAGCATTCCACTGTCCTGCCTGGCGTCTCTACTATCCTATCTGAGCAGATATAAAGAAAGGAAGGAAAAAAAAAAAACTTGAGCTTTTCTTTTCTCTTTAGGCCTCTGACTTCCAGACATGTCAACCCAGGACTTTATTTATCGGACCTCAGACTTCCAGACACACGAACCCTGGATTTTGTCCACCGGGCTTCAACTTCCAGACACCCCAACACTAGGACTTTGCCCTTCAGACTTTAGTATCAGTCCCAAGACTTGCCGATGACAGGACCCCAAACTGTAGACCTCAGATTCCGTACTCTGACTCAAGTCCAAGTTCATGTTTAATTGTCATTCAACCATACTCAGGAATGCGGCCAATCAAAATGGCTTTCCTTCGGGGCCAAGGTGCAAGACGCAGTATCAACGGTCACACACAGCTCAGAAGAAGAAGAATAGCCCTTAACTCGGCGGTGGAGTTATCGGGGCACCGTCTTTTTGACGGTGTTCCCGTAGCAAGCTATTCCTGTTTTTACGAGGCCGAGTTGCCAGCTCAACGCTCAACCCAACTTGGATTCGAATTTGGGAAACTTCACTCTGGAGTCTGGCACTGAGATTATTGTGCTGCCAAGCGGGATGCACACAACTCATAGCACATATCAAATAGATATTTACTGTATCAGAAAACATACAGTTACAAATAATATAATATAAAATTAATAATATAGCCTAAATGGGCTTGCCGGCCATTTTGTAGGTGGTAACGCTAGATCCACTGGTCACCAAGGGAGTGGATGTTTCGGGTGTTTTGACCTCTATGGCTGTGTGGTGAAGAGTATATTGACAGGTTGCATCACAGACTGGTATGGAAACACCAATGCCCTTGAAAGGAAAATCCTTCAAAAATTAGCGGATATGGCCTGGACCATCATGGGTAAAGCCTTCCCTACCATTGAGCGCATCTACATGGAACACTGTCATAGGGAGGCAGCATCCATCATCTGGGACTCCACCACCCAGGATATGATCTCTTCTCACTGCTGCCATCAGGAAAAAGATGCAGGAGTCTCATATGTATGGTTATATGGTTAGATGGACTCACACTGCCAGTTTCAGAAACAGTGATTACCCCTCAATCGTCAGGCTCTTGCACCAGTGGGGATAACTTTGCTTAACTTCACTTGCCCCATCGCTGCAATGTTCCCACAACCCACGGATTCACTTTCAAGGACTCTTCATCTCATATTCTTGATATTTCTTGCTTATATATTTATTATTTTTTTTTAACTTTTCTTGGTATTTGCATAGTTTGTCATCTTTTGCACACTGGTGTTTTGTCCAAGCAATGCAAACAAAATTCTGGAGGCCAGGTAGCATCTGTGAAAAGAGTACAGGCGGCGTTTCGGGATGAGACCCTTCAGCTGTCAATGACATGGGTGGGATGAGTGACAAAGTTCTGCATAGGGAGTTCAGGGAGTTAGATGCTAAGTTAAAGGGCAGGAGCTCCAGGGATGTGATCTCAGGATTGCTAGTCATTCTGCGTGCTAGTGAGGCTAGAATTAGCCAGTTTAATTTGTGGCTAAGGAGTTAGTGTAGGAGGGAGGGCATAAGATTTTTGGATCATTGGACTCTCTTCCGGGGAAGGTGGGACATGTGCAGAAGGAACGGTTTGCACCTGAGCTGAAGGGGGACGAATATCCTAGCAAGAACGGAAGGAGTTGTATCTGAATGCATGCAGTATACAGAATAAGGCTGATGAACGTGCAGCACAGTTGCAGATTGGCAGGTATGATGTTTTAGGATAATTAGGATGTGGACTTCTCAGTGAGTCCTACTGTTTTTGGCTCATCCCTAATTATTTTTATAAAGGTGGTGATCAGTCTTCTTGGGGGGAACGTCGACTCAGACCATGAGAGGACTGCGTCGGGCATTTTCAAGGCACAGATTGGAAGTCTGTGTGGGGCGCTACTCCTCGCACAGTCTAGACCAATGTGTGATCATGTGCCTTGCTCAAGGACACAAACACGCTGCCACAGCTGAGGCTCGAACTAGTGACCTTCAAATCACTAGACGAACACCTTAACCACTTGGCCACGTGCCCAACACCATAGTCTTCTTGAATCAGTAGTATCTTTTTGATTCATATTTTTCCACCATACTCTTGGTCGGAGTTCCAGAATTCAGAGTCGGATACAGTGAAGGAGTTCAGGTTTATATTTCCAAGGCAAGTGATGTGCATTTTGGGTGGGTACTCTTTGGGAGGAGAGTTGGAGGGGGATTCTGTCAGTGGTGATGTTCTCCTCAGTTGGTGGTACTCCTATGCCTAGTGTCCTTGACTTGGTGGTGGAGGTCGTGGACTAGGGCAATCCTGTCAGAGCAGCCTAGGAGTAATGCATTTTTCATAAGACTATAAAGCTATAAGACATAGGAGCAGAATTTGGCCTATTGAGTCTGCTCCAGCATTTTATCCTTCTCAATTACATTCTCCTGCCTTCTCTCCATAATCTTTGACGCCCTTACTAATAAAGATCCTGTCAACATCCACTTTAAATATACCCAATGACTTGGCCTCCACAGCTGACTGTGTCAATGAAATACACAGATTCACCACTGTCTGGCTGCAGAAACTTCTCATCATTTCTGTTCAAAAGGGATGTCCTTGAATTCTGAGGCTGTGCTCGTGGTCCTAGTCCTAGACTCACCCACTGTTGGAACTGTCTTCTCCGTATCCACTCTATCGGGCTTCTCTGAACATTTATGTCTGAGTTCTCGAAATCTTACTAAATACAGACATGGACTGCTTCATTTGCCGAGGAGTTGCAAATGGACTTGACTATCATGCAGTCATCAATAACAATTCCTATTTCTGATCTCACGATGGAAGGGCAGTCAGTATGAAGCTGCTGAAGAAGGCTGAGCCTAGGGTACATCCTCAAGGAATTTCAACAGTGATGGCCACAAGATGGATTGATTGACCTAATCATTGCAGCTACTTTCTTATGTCCAATTTAGTTGTCCCATTTAATTCTCATTTACTTCCGTTTATAAGGGCTCTTGAGGTCCATTCAGTCAAATTCTACTTGACCCTGAGGTCGTCATGGATATTAGCTCTTCAGTGTTTGTTTTGATGTAGGCTGTAATGAGATTTGGTGCTGAGTTGTCCTGGTGAGACTCCAAATTGAAGAATAAATCTCTGTGGCTTCATATCCCTTCAACAAAAACTTCCATCATTTTGGTGGAAAGTGTCAGTAGACCTACTAGTAATTAAACACATAGATCTGATTTGTCCTGTCTTTCTGAACTGGATAGACTTGGGCAATTTTTTGCAATATTTGAAAGATGGAAGTGATATAACTGCACCAGAATTGCTGTGATGCAGGCTTAGTGAGTTTCAGGAGCACAATTCTTCAGTACTGCAGGACTTTCTGGTGGCTACCTATTTCAATTTGACTTCCCACTCCCATTCTGACATGTTGATCCATGAACTGTCGACTGCCACAATGAGACCAAACTCAGGCTGGAGTAGCAGCATTGTTTGTGAAGCCTCTAACCTGATGGCATGAACATCACTTTTTCTAACTTCCTGTAATTCCTATCCCTCCCTCCTTCTGTCTTTATTTTGTCCCTCATTCTGATTACCCTCTCTTCTCCTCACTCTCCCATCACCTTCCTTTTGTTCCCATCCTCCCTCCCTTGGTGCACTGTCCTTTCCTATTAGATTCCTTCTTCTTCAGCCCTTTACTTCTTCCACCTATCCCATTCCAGCTTCTTACTTCATCCCCCTCTCCCACCCACACATCTTCCCCCTCACCTGGCCTCACCCCATCACCTGCTAGCTTGTACTCCTTCCCCACCCTCCATCTTCCTATTCTTGTTTCTGCACCCTTCCTTTCCAATCCCGATGAAGGATCTTGGCCCAAAACATTGACTGTTCATTCCTCTCCATAGGTGCTGCCTGACATCCTGTGTTTCTCCAGCATTTTGGGTGCATTGCTCAATGTTTCCAGTATCTGCAGAATCTCTTGTGTTTTCAGTCTCTGGTTCCATAGTTTTTCTAGCTCCAGCTGTTTCAACTGTTTCTTAATATTACATGGAGCCTGTCAAGTTGGGTGAATGCTGGCTTCTGTGATGCTGAGATTCAGAAGGCTGCGATGGGTCATCTATCTGGTCCCCATGGCTGAGCATGGTTGCAAATGCTTCAGTCATGTCTCTGGCATTCACTGGGTTTGCTGTTGATATTGACTCACAGGGAAGTATGATTTGCCTCAAGCAAAGGAATAACCTGGGAACTAAAACTGATCTGCAGAATATGGAATCATGGAGTCACAGTGCACTATTGCAAAGAAACAGGCCTTTCTTCACCCCATCTTGTCCATGTTGAACTGCTACACTACCTAGTCCCATCAACCAGCATCTGGGCTATAGCCCTCCCTACCCCTCCCATCCATGTGTTCATCCAAAATTCTCTTAAATGTTGCAATTGAGCCCGCAGTCACCATTTCCACTGACAGCTCATTCTACACTTGCAACTCCCTCTGCGTGAAGAAGATTTCCCTCAGTTTCCCCTTAATATTTAATCTTTCTCCCTAACTAATGACTTATATTTCTGGTCTTACCTGACCTCAGTGGCAAAAGCCTAGTTGCATTTATCCTATGTAAACATTCATAATTTTTGTATACCTCTATCAAGTTTTCTCTCTTCCTCCTACACTCCAGGAAATAAAGTCCTAACCTCTTCAACTTTTCCCCATAACACAGTTGCTCAAATATTAACAACATCCTCGTAACTTTTGTTTGACATTTTTCTTGTAGGCAGGTGGCCACAACTGCACGCCACGCTCCAAATTTGGCATCAGAAACACCTTATACAACTTCAACATTACATCTCGACTCCTGTACTCAATTCTCTGCTTTACGAAGGCCAATGTGCCACAAGATTTCTTTACCAACCTATGTACCTGTGACACCACTTTGAAGGAATTATGGATTTGCAGTCCCAGATCCCTCTGTTCTAGCATGCTCCTCAGTGCCCTGCCATTCACTGTAGATCCTACCCTGGAGTGTACTCTCAAAGAGCAACACCTCACACTTGACTGTATTAAATTCAATCTGCCGCTTTCCAGCCCATTTTGCATGCTGCAAGCATTGATAGTCTTCCTCATTGCCCACTAAGCCCCGTCTTGGGGTCATCTGTAAATCTGCTGATTGTTGTGAATGGAAATATTAATGGAAAAGTCAGGATTTACATTGAGGGAGAGAGAAGCAGTGTCAAACATTTGGTGGAAAATAACTAGAAAGGGCAGCTCTGTAATTTTTGAGACTTGGTTAGTCATACGACTGCATCCATGGTGACATAATTAAACATTAGGAGTGTATTCCAGCTTATTCATTGTTATTTTATCTCAGAATAGCTGTGGTTTTCAAATTTATGATATGCATTATATCCAGTAACATAAGTGGTTTGGCATGGAAATCAGGACTCGATCTCCAGCACTGCGCCAAAATGTTGTAAAAATTTGACTGTGAGCCGGTGCATCAACTCCTGACAAGGACAGAATGAGTCATAAGCCAAAGGCCCTTCTTTAAAATAAATTGTCCTTTTCAGATTTTAGGCTTTTGCATGAATGTTAGGTAGCTGAACAGTGACTATTTAAACACTCATGTTCTAGCCATTGTTGTCTACTAGCAGCTTCCTGCCAGATTTATCCTACTGTAAGCTGTTCCACTATTCAGCAACTCAAAATACATAATAGAGATAAAATTTGACTGGAATATAAACTTGTCCACTTCTAGCTTTTTTTTTGGCCACGTGGAACTCCTTGGATGTGGGGCAAGGGTGGTACATAACCGCACTGGTGCTACAGTAAAAAGCATCAATTTGATGAATAAGTAATAATAATAGATTGAATATAGACTCAACTATTTGATTTCTTTTCTGAGGTTTCTTTACATGTAAATACAGAACAGCTTGTCTTTGCAGAAGAACTGCGAAATTGTAAAAGTGGCTCTATGAATTTTGCATGATCCCTTATAATTAAAGGGTTATCTTTCCACCAAGGAGGTCTTCCCATTTAAAACTGTTTGATGTGATCGCCAAATGAGTCAACCATCCTTAATGAATTTAAAACACAGTAAGCGTTTAACTGAGGTTAGTGTTTTAGGTGAAATAACTCTTCAAAGACTGAATTTCACATGAAAATCTCCAGAGTGAGGATTTAATTATATAATTTGTGACAGATTCCATCCAAGTTGTCAATAAAGTTACTTGAGATATGGATTAAACACCACAAGGTGTAAATCCATCCGATATTGAGACAGTTTGTAGTCACACTAGGTCACTGCTGAGTACTTGTTGATATTAATGGGTGTAGAAGAGAAAATAGAAGAGAAAACAAACAATAAAAAACTTCACAGCTTATTTTTCTTTCTCCATTGTCAGACAGCTGGATTGGAAGTTATCGGCAAAGATGAGTTCCAGATTTTCTGGCATTGTCCACAGAGGCATAAAAACAAATCAACTTAAGAAGTTTGTCATTGTACCACAGCTGCATGGAAATACGTATCTTTTTCTCCCATAATTTCAAGATTCAGTCTTACTTGCAGTCTCATTCTATTTTAACTTTATGGTTATTGTCTTTTGCTTGTACTTAGTATTAACACCTATAAGTTATTATCAGCATTATCATCAGCATGAGCAAAAAAAAAGATCAGCCATGAGAGAGTGAGCAGTTTCAAGTTTCTGGGTGTTAAGATCTCTGAGGATGTAACCTGGTTCCAACAGTAGTTATAAAGAAAGCAAGACAGCGGCTATACTTTATTAGGAGTTTGAAGAGATTTGGTATGTCAACAAATACACTCAAAAACTTCTATAGTTGTACCATAGAGAGCATTCTGACAGGCTGCATCACTGTCTGGTATGGAGGGGCTACTGCACAGGACTGAAAGAAGCTGCAGAAGGTTGTAAATCTTGTCAGCTCCATCTTGGGTAATAGCCTACAAAATACCCAGGACATCTTCAGGGAGCGGTGTCTCAGAAAGGCAGCATCCATTATTAAGGACCTCCAGCACCCAGGGCATGCCCTTTTCTCACTGTTACCATCAAGTAGGAGGTACAGAAACCTGAAGGCTCACACTCAGTGATTCAGGAACAGCTTCTTCCCCTCTGCCATCTGATTCCTAAATGGACATTGAATCTTTGGACTCTACCTCGCTTTTTAAAAAAATATACTGTATTTCTGTTTTTACACATTTAAAAAAATCTATTCAATATACGTAATTGATTTATTTGTTTATTTATTATTATTATTTTTATTTTTATTATTTTTTAGATTTAGAAACTCAGTGACTCAATGCAAAACATATCCAGGTGCAGACTGTAATAGTGACCATAACCCAGTAGTATGTCATGTAAAAGTAAAACTTAAGAAACTAAAGCAAAAACCTGAACGATCCCTTGACTACTTGCAAAGAATTAAAGAAGAAAACTTAAGACAAAAATTTACAAATGAAGTAAGGAATGGATTTCAAAGTCCAGAAATAGAATCTGTTGAAGATGATAGCAATCATGTAGAAATGAAGTTTAACTCTCTAAAGGATGCCTTGGTAGAATCAGCAAAGTCAGTAATTCCTAAAAAAGAAAAAAGCACAAAGAATAAATGGATGACAGATGAAATCAAAAATCTAATGGAAGAAAGGAGATGGAAGAAAGAAAATCCTACAGAATATAAGTCCTTAGATAAAAGAGTTAAAAGCTTATGTCAAAAAGCCAAAGAGGAATGGTTAAACCAGGAATGTGAGCAAATAGAAAGAATCCCTATTACTGATCCAAAAAGGTTACATCAACAAATCAAGAATATCACTGGTAAAAAGCTCCTCTGTTCTTCAGGTGGATGTTTGAAAGCAAAGGATGGTAGCATTATCATGGAAAAAGATGAGATTATGAACAGATGGACTGAGAATATTTAGGAATTGTTTGAAGACGATCGAGGCGAGAAACCAGAAATTAAGAAAAACATTGAAGGTCCAAGTATTTCAAAACCTGAAATTCGTAATGCAATAAATAAGTTGAAGAAAGGAAAGGCAGCAGGTCCTGATGAATTAGTAATAGAACAAATTATCGCCCTTGAAGATTATGAATTGAAAAACTTACTGATTTAATCAATGACATTTATGAGACTGGAATAATACCAGAAGAGATGAAAAAATCAGTATTTATCACTCTTCATAGAACCAAAGAACCATAGAAGCTACAGCACAGAAACAGGCCCTTTGGCCCTTCTTGGCTGTGCTGAACCATTTTCTGCCTAGTCCCACTGACCTGCACACTGACCATATCCCTCCATACACCTCCCATCCATGTATCTGTCTAATTTATTCTTAAATCTTAAAAAAGAACCTGCATTTACCACCTCGTCTGGCAGCTCATTCCATACTCCCACCACTCTCTGTGTGAAGAAGCCCCCCCTAATGTTCCCTTTAAACTTTTCCCCCCTCACCCTTAACCCATGTCCTCTGGTTTTTTTCTCCCCTTGCCACAGTGGAAAAAGCCTGCTTGCATTCACTCTATCTATACCCATCATAATTTTATATACCGCTATCAAATCTCCCCTCATTCTTCTACGCTCCAGGGAATAAAGTCCTAACCTATTCAACCTTTCTCTGTAACTGAGCTTCTCAAGTCCCGGCAACATCCTTGTAAACCTTCTCTGCACTCTTTCAACCTTATTTATATCCTTCCTGTAATTTGGTGACCAAAACTGAACACAATACTCCAGATTCGGCCTCACCAATGCCTTATACAACCTCATCATAACATTCTTAAGAAAGCTGAAGCAATAGAATGTGAATTACATAGGACCATAAGTTTAATGAGTCATATCACCAAGAGACTTCTAAGAAGTTTCATGACAAGAGCTAAAAGTAAGATACAAGCTGAAATAGCCAAAGAACACTGTGGTTTTATGAAAGACAAAGGTACAAGAAACGTAATATTGATGGTAAGGATACTATCAGAACGAACTATTCAAGTGCAAAAAGATTTGTTTGTTTGTTTTATCGACTACATAAAAGCATTTGATAAAGTGAAGCACAATAAGTTATTTGAAATATTACAGTAAACTCTGGATCTAGATTCGAAAGACCTCTGCCTAATCAGAAATCTGTACTGGGAACAAACTGCCGCTGTAAGAATAGATGGAGAAGTGAGTCAGTTTACGAAAAACAAGAGAGGTGTTAGACAAGGGTGTGTTTTCTCCCCTGATTTGTTTAATGTGTACAGTGAAACAATATTACAAACAATAAGAGATATCTTGGGAATCAAAGTTGGCAGTGAAAACACCAACAATTTCAGAAATGCAGATGACACTGTGTTAATTGCAAGTACGGAGGAAGAACTACAAAACTTAATTGATATAATTGTTGAAGAAGGTGCAAAAATGGGTCTATCTATCAATTGCAAAAAGACAGAATGTATGGTGATATCCAAAAAGAAGGAGAATTCTATATGCAGGCTTTCAATAAATGGGGAAAACATAAAACAAGTACAGAACTTTTGCTGCTTGGGAAGCTGGGTGACATCAGATGGCAGGTGCGACATGAACTTCAAAAGAAGAATAGGGATGGCAAGAGACATCCTTCATAGTCGTAGTCATACTTTATTGATCCTGAAGGAAATTGGGTTTTGTTACAGTTGCACCAACCAAGAATAGAGTATAAATATAGCAATATAAAACCATAAATAATTAAATAATATGTAGATCATGCCAGATGGAAATAAGTCCAGGACCAGCCTATTGGCTCAGGGTGTCTGACCCTCCAAGGGAGGAGTTGTAAAGTTTGATGGCCACAGGCAGGAATGGCTTCCTATGATGCTCTGTGTTGCATCTCGGTGGAATGAGTCTCTGGCTGAATGTACTCCTGTGCCCAACCAGTACATTATGTAGTGGATGGGAGACATTGTCCAAAATGGCATGCAACTTAGACAGCATCCTCTTTTCAGACACCACCGCGAGAGAGTCCAGTTCCATCCCCACACCATCACTGGCCTTACGAATGAGTTTGTTGATTCTGTTGGTGTCTGCTACCCTCAGCCTGCTGCCCCAGCACACAACAGCAAACATGATAGCACTGGCCACCACAGTCTTGTAGAACATCCTCAGCATCGTCCGACAGATGTTAAAGGACCTCAGTTTCCTCAGGAAATAGAGACGGCTTTGACCCTTCTTGTAGACAGCCTCAGTGTTCTTTGACCAGTCCAGTTTATTGTCAATTCGTATTCCCAGGTATTTGTAATCCTCCACCATGTCCACACTGACCCCCTGGATGGAAACAGGAGTCACCGGAGCCTTAGCCCTCCTCAGGTCTACCACCAGCTCCTTAGTCTTCTTCACATTAAGCTGCAGATAATTCTGCTCACACCATGTGACAAAGTTTCCTACCGTAGCCCTGTACTCAGCCTCATCTCCCTTGTTGATGCGTCCAACTATGGCAGAGTCATCAGAAAACTTCTGAAGATGGCAAGATTCTGTGCAGTAGTTGAAGTCCGAGGTGTAAATGGTGAAGAGAAAGGGAGACAAGACAGTCCCCTGTGGAGCCCCAGTGCTGCTGATCACTCTGTCTGACACACAGTGTTGCAAGCACACATATTGTGGTCTGCCAGTCAGGTAATCAATAATCCACGACACCAGGAAAGCATCCACCTGCATCGCTGTCAGCTTCTCCCCCCGCAGAGCAGGGCGGATGGTGTTGTACGCACTGGAGAAGTCAAAAAACATGACCCTCACAGTGCTCGCTGGCTTGTCCAGGTGGGCATAGATGCGGTTCAGCAGGTAGACGATGGCATCCTCAACTCCTAGTCGGGGCTGGTAGGCGAACTGGAGGGGATCTAAGTGTGGCCTGACCATAGGCTGGAGCAGCTCCAGAACAAGTCTCTCCAGGGTCTTCATGATGTGGGAGGTCAATGCCACTGGTCTGTAGTCATTGAGGCCGCTGGGGCGTGGCATCTTCAGCACAGGGACGAGGCAGGACGTCCTCCACAGCACAGGAACCCTCTGGAGACTCAGGCTCAGGTTGAAGACATGGTGAAGTACTCTACATAGCTGAGGGGCACAGGCTTTGAGCACCCTAGTACTGACACCATCCAGTCCTGCAGCCTTGCTTGGGTTGAGACGTTTCAGCTGTCTTCTCACCTGTTCAGCTGTGAAGCCCACCGTGGTGGTTTCGTGTGGGGAAGGGGTATCGTCATGAGAGCAGGATGGGGGACTGTGAAGAGGGGTAGGAGGAGAGAGTGGAATATGTGCTGGTTGGGGGCCGACAACAGATGAATCATGTGGGGGATGGGCAGGGGCCACAATGTCAAATCTGTTAAAGAACAGGTTAAGTTCGTTGGCCCTGTCCACACTGCCTTCAGCTCCTCTGTTGCTAGTTTGCTGGAACCCAATGATGGTCCTCATCCCACTCCAGACCTCTCTCATATGGTTCTGCTGGAGTTTCCACTCAAGCTTCCTCCTGTACCTGTCTTTAGCCTCCCTGATCCTGGCTTTCAGGTCCCTCTGTATTGTCCTCAGCTCCTCCCTATTTCCATCTCTAAACACCCTCTTTTTAGTGTTCAGGATGTCCTTAATGTCCTTTGTTACCCATGGCTTGTTATTTGAATAACAAAGGACAGTTCTTGCCAGAACATTGCAGTCCACACAGAAGTTGATGTAACCAGTGATGCACTCTGTGAGCCCATCAATATCCTCTCCATGTGGCTCACAGAGTGCCTGCCAGTCTGTCACCTCAAAACACTTTATGAGAATGAAGCATATACTGACCAGTACTAAACTAGGCATGACAACCCGCCTCAGAGTACTGAAATGTTACGTTTATCCAGTTATGTTATATGGCTCAGAATGTTGGACAATATCTAGTAACATGAGGAAACGAATTGTAGCAGCAGACATGTGGTTTTTGAGGAGGATGCAAAGAATATCATGGACGAAACGAATATCTAACGAGGATGTCATGAACAGAGAAAACGCGAAAAGAGAAATAACATATGAGATCATGAGAAGGCAACGTAACTTCATTGGACATGTGATTAGGAAAGAGAAGTTAGAATGCATGGTAATTATGAAAAAGATTGAAGGAAACAAAGCAAGAGGAAGACAAAGACAAATGATGATGAAGACAGCAGCCAGAGAACTGGAAATGAATACCAATGAATTGATCCACTTGACCCGAAACAGGAGTATGTGGGCCATGGCAGTCAAAGCTCAAACTGGGCATGGCACCTGATGATGATGATGATGATTTTTTTCTCTTTGCTAGATTATGTATTGCAGTTGTCCCCAACCACCGGGCCGCGGACCGGTACCGGGCTGCAGAGCATGTGCTACCGGGCCGTGAGGAAACGATATGAGTCAGCTGCACCTTTCCTCATTCCCTGTCACGCACTGTTGAACTTGAACATAGGGTTGCCAACTGTCCCGTATTTGCCAGGACATCCCGTATATTGGGCTAAATTGTTTTGTCCCGTATTTCCTCCACTAAGATAGAGCGTTCCTATGAAACCTTTCATGCCGAAATAGCATGAAGCGAAGAAGCAATTACCATTAATTTATATGGGAAAAATTTTGAGCGTTCCCTGACCCAAAAAATAACCTCACAAATCATACCACATAACACATAAAACCAAAAATAAATGACACTAACATATAGTAAAAGCAGGAATGATATGATAAATACACAGCCTATATAAAGTAGAAGTAATGTATGTGCAGTAGTCAGGAAGATGAAGGCAAAACCAATTTGTGGGAAAAAAATCGGCACGTACGTGCATGCGCACATCACATGCACACGTCACGCATGGGCACACACAGGTGTCCACGCAAGTCTTCATGGTCATGGTAGCATTCCCTGGGGTAAAGTGTCCCGGGATTTGACTGCTACTTTTGTCCTTTATTTGAGAGTGAGAAAGTTGGCAACCCTAACTGTAAAAGACATGTTGAGGTGAGTTTAACGTTTAACCCTACTTGAACACACTCCCCCCCCTCCCCACCCTGGTCGGCCGGTTCGCAAGAATATTGTCAATATTAAACCAGTCCGCGGTGCAAAAAAGGTTGGGGACCCCTGATGTATTGCACTGAAGTACTGGTAAGTTAACAAATTTCACGTCACGTACCAGTGATAATAAACCTGATTCTGATTCTGATGTTATCGACCAAGCACTCCGATGGTCCAATCAGAGGCAGGAGCAGGCCACAGCAACAAGGTTTCTTGCAGATCAGTGACGCTTGTTTAAAAGTACAGAGGGACTAGCAGGGTGGCCATTGTTGGGAGTAGGTCAGTGAGAGTAGGAATGTCAGCCTTTGGCTCAAAGGAGGCTTCTGCTCGAAAGAGGCATTGGCCCTGGGTAAGCTTCTTGAAGCATCTTCAATAATGCCAAAAGACCTGAGGTTGGGTAAAATACTGAAAGGTTTTTATTCGCTGTACAATACGACCTCCATGGTGAGTGTCTGCCCCTGGACTGAGGAGGAGGGGCAAGGTGAAACACCTTTATACAGGATTATGTGGGAGGAGTCACAGGGGCAGTCAGCAGAGGGGCATGTCCAGACAGTTAACCCAGTTACAGCATATATATATATGGATTACCACACTTCTGTTAAGGTTCCCTTTTTTTTCTCTCTTACTGTGCCAAATGTAGTAAATGACTGTTGTGTGTTCTTCATGCCAGATGTTGGAGTCCTGGGAGACCAAGAGTCTTCCAAAGAACTACATCTGTTTGAAGTACATCTGGCTGCAGCTCCTTGACGACCATGTTAGGGACCTAGAACAGCAGCTGGATGACCTTTGGCCTGTATAGGAGAGTGAGGTGATAATTGATCGGAGTTACAGGGAAGTAGTCACACTGAAGTTGCAGGGGTGAGCAGCTGGGTGACTGTCAGGAGAAATGGAAATGTGAATAGGCCATTCCCCTCCATAATAAGTATGCCATTTTGGATATTATTGTGCGGGATGACCTCCCAGGGGATTGCCACAGAGACCGGGTTACTGGTACTGAGCATGGGTCTGTGGTGCAGAAGGGAAAGAGGGAGAAGAGGGAAGCGATAGTGATAGGGGACTCAATAGTCAGAGGAGCAGACTGGAGGTTCTGTGGATAACAGGACATCCAAATGGTATGTTGCCTCCCAGGTGCCAGGGTCAGGGACGTTTCAGATCCCGTCCACTTTTTGGAGAGGGAAGGAGAGCAGCCAGATGTCTCAATACATATTGGTACCAATGACATAGGAAAGAAAAGCAAAAAGTTCCTGAAAAGAGAAGTTAGAGAACTTGGTGGAAAGCTGAGAAGCAGGGTGTCCTGGATAGTAATTTCTGGATTGTTGTCTGTGTCATGCGCTGGTGAGAGTAGAAACAGAGTGATTCGGCAGATAAATGCATGGCTGAAAAGTTGGTGCAGGGGGCAGGGCTTCAGGTTCTTGGATCACTGAGATCTCTTCTGGGGGAGGTATGACCTGTTTAAAAGTGATGGGTTGCATTCGGAACCAATATTATCTCAAGAGAGTGAGTTTGTTGAGTCCCTGCAAGATGGCTTTTAAGAGCAGTTTGTTATTAAGCCTACTACGGGATCAGCTATACTGGATTGGATGTTATGTAATGAACTGGAGATGATTAGGGAGTTTGAAGTAAAAGAACCCTGAGGAGGTAGTGATCACAATGCGATTGAATTCAACTTGAAATCTGATAGGGAGAAAGTAAAGTCTGATGTAGCAGTGTTTCAGTGGAGTAAAGGAAATTATAATGATATGAGAGAGGAATTAGTTGGAGTAAATTGGAAGGAGATGCTGGCAGGGATGACAGCAGAGCATCAATGGCGTGAGATACTGGGAGAAATGAGGAAGGTGCAGGATAGGTGTATTCCAACAACAGAGAAATACTCAAATGGCAAAATAGTACAACTGTGCCTGACAAGGGAAGTCAAGGCTAATGCAAAAGCAAAAGAGAGGGCATACAACAAAGCAAAAATTAGTGGGAAGACAGAGAATTTGGAAGCTTATAAATCCAACAGAGAGCAATCGAAAGAATCATTAGGAGTGAAATGATGAGAAATGAAAGCAAGCTAGCACACAATGTCAAAGTGGATAGAAAAAGCTATTTCAAGATTGTAAAATAAAAGAGAGATGAAAGTGGATACAGGACCACTAGAAAATGAAGCCAGAGAAATAATAAAGGGGGACATGGAGATGGCAGATGAACTAATGGAGCATTTTGCATCAGGCTTCACTGTGGAAGACACTAGCCATGTGCCAGATGTTGAAGGGTGTGAGGGAAGAGAAGTGAGTGTAGTTAGAAGGGAGAAGGTGCTCAAAAAGCTGAAAGACCTTAAGGTACATAAGTCACCCAGACCGGATGAATTGCACCCTAGGGTTCTGAAAGAGGTAGCGGTAGAGATTCTGGAGGCATTAGTAATGATCTTTCAAAAATCATTGGACTCTGGCATGGTGCCAGAGGTCTGGAAAATTACAAATGTCAATCCACTCTTTAACAAAGGAGGAAGGCAGCAGAGAGGACATTTTAGACCAGATAGCCTGATCTTAGGGATAGAGCAGATGTTGGAGTCAATAGTTAAGGATGAGGTTCTGGAGTACTTGGTGACATAGGACAAGATCAGACAAAGTCAGCATGGTTTCCTGAAGAGAAATCTTGCCTGATGAACCTTTCAGAATTCTTTGAGGAGACTACAAGTAGAATAGATAAAGGGGATGCAGCGGATGTTGTATATGTGGACTTTCGGAAGGCCTTTGACAAGGTGTCACATATAAGGCTGCACAAGAGCCCATGGTTTTACAAGAACGTTATTGGCATGATTAGAGCATTGGCTGACTGAGGATGGGAGGCAGCAAGTGGGAATAAAAGATCCTTTTCTGGCTGGCTGCCAGTGAGTAGTGATGTTTGGCAGGGGTTGGTGTAGGGACTGCTTCTTTTTATGCTGTATATCCATGATATAGATGATGGAATCGATAACTTTGTTGTCAAGTTTGCAGTTGATACAAAGATTGGTGGAGGGGCAGGTAGTGTTGAGGAAACAAGTAGGCTGCAGAAGGACAGACGGATTAGGAAAATGGGCAGAAGAGTGGCAAATGAAATTCAATGTTGGAAGATGCATGATCATGCACTTTGGTAGTAGAAGTAAACGTGCAGACTACTTTCTAAATAGGGAGAAAATTCAGAAATCTGAGATGCAAAGGGACTTGGGAGTCCTTGTGCAGAACACCTTGTAGGTTAATGTGCAGGTAGAATCGATGGTGAGGAAGGCAAATGCAATGTTAGCATTCATTTCAAGAGGTTTAGAATACAAGGGCAGGGATGTGATGCTGAGGCTTTTAAGGTACTGGTGAGGCCTCACCTTGAGTATGTGAACAGCTCCTCATCTAAGAAAAGATATGCAGGCATTGGAGAGGTTTCAGATGAAGTTCACAAGGATGATTCTGGGAATTAAAAGGCTACCATACGAGGGACGTTTGGAATTCAGAAGGATAAGGGGGAATCTCATTGAAACCTTTTGAATGTTGAAAGGCCTAGACAGAGTAGATGTGGAATGGGTGGTTCCCCTATTGGGGGAGTCAAGGGCACAGCTCAGGGTAGAAGGGTGTCCATTTAAAACAGAGATGTTGAGAAACTTCTTTAGCCAGAGGGTGGTGAATTTGTGGAATTTATTGCCACAGGCAGCTGTGGAGGCCAGGTCATTGGGTGTATTTAAGGCAGAGCTTGATGGTTTCTTGATTGGGCATGGCATCAAAGGTTACGAGGGGAAGGCTGGGGAGTGGGGTAAAATAATCAGCCATGATTGAATGGCGGACCAAACTTGATAGGCCAAATGGCCTAATTTTGCTCCTATGTCTTATGGTCTTATTGACTTATGGTCTAAGCATATACAGAAATCATTGATCCCATCCAGTAACTGCAAATGTTTATGGACTTTTGCTTGGCGTAGAAGTCATTTAATGATAGATTCACTTGACAAAAATGTTCCCAAGGAACTCAAGGATGTTGGGTCAGAAAATGTTGTGAGCCAACTGGCCAGACCACAGAGAGCTACCATCTCACTCCAGTAAGCATGGCAGGGTCTTCCACGACTGTGCATTGCTGCATGGAAGACATCACGTTGCTTGATATCAAATGCATTTGATTTCTCTCTTTGTCCCTAGACTCACCATTGTGTCCAAAGGCTTTCAATACTGGACTGAGGGACCTGATTCTTTTCCTATTAGCCTCCTCAGTTGAATTTTGTTTTATGAAGGGTCTCTGGCTTATCATTCATTCTGTCTTTGACAGGAGTTGACACACTGTCTTCTAAGAATTATTACAATATTTTGGCCTGGATATCGGATTTTGAGCCTGATTTTCGTGCCAAGCCGCATACAGTATGTTACTGGATATAATGCACATCATAAACTTGAAAACCACAGCTACTCTGAGATAAAATAACAATGAATAAACTGAAGTGCACTCTTAATGCTCTAATTATGATTTCATGAGCAGATGAAAACTGTAAATAAGGTTGAAAGACCACAGAGAAAATTTACAAGGATATTGCCGGGAGGTGGAGGACCTGAGTTATAAGGAAAGATTGAATACGTTAGGACTTTATTCCTTGGAACATTAAAGATTGAGGTGAGATTTGACAGAGGTATGCAAAATTATGAGAGGTATAGTTAGGGTAAATGTAAGCAGGTTTTTTCCACTGTGGTTGGGTGGGACTATAACTAGAGGTCATGGGTTAAGGGTGAAAGGTTTAAGGGCAACATATGGGGAAAATTCTTCACTCCGAAAGTCATGAGAGTGTGGAATGATCTGCCAGTGCAAGCAGTGCATGTGAGCTTGATTTCAAAGTTTATGAGAAGTTTGGATAGGTACATGGATGGTAGGGGTATGGAGGGCTATGTTCCCAGTGAAGGTTGAAGGGACTATTCATTTTAAATGGTTCGGCAAGGATTAGATGGTCCAAAGAGCCTGTTTCTGTTCTGTACTTTTCTATGACACTATGAATCTGAATGGGGCTATTAACTTTGATTAAAAGGTATGTCAAGTGTATTTTTAACATCGTGGCCTCTCTCCCAGATGAGCTCAAATCGCTTTTATGCTCGGTTTGATGTCCTGTCCAAGACCGGAAGAAGCTGCAGAAGATCATGAACACGGCGCAGCACATCACACAAACCAATCTTCCATCCTTGGAATCACTTTATACTGCACGCTGTCGGAGCAGTGCTGCCAGGATAATCAAGGACATGACCCACCCAGCCAACACACTTCTCGTCCCTCTTCCCTCCGGGAGAAGGCTCAAGAGCTTGAAGATCTATACGGCCAGATTTGGGAACAGCTTCTTTCCAACTGTGATAAGACTGCTGAACGGATCCTGACCCGGATCTGGGCCGTACCCTCCAAATATCCGGACCTGCCTCTTGGTTTTTTTTCACTACCTTACTTTCCATTTTCTATTTTCTAGTTATGATTTATAATTTAAATTTTTAATATTTACTATTGATTTGTACTCCAGGGAGGGGGAAGCACAGAATCAAATATCACTGTGATTATTGTATGTTCTAGTATCAACTGTTTGGTGACAATAACGTATAAAGTAATCTAAGTAATCTAACTCTGAGCCTCCGAGGAAAGCCACCGCTACAACCTGCAACCTGGTCATCTCTGAGGCTGAGGTCCGCAGATGTTTCCAACGAGTGGACAGTCGCAAGGCTGTGGGACTGGACGGCATCCCAGGGCGAGTACCCAGGATGTGCACAGCTCAACTGGCACGTGTGTTTACTGACATTTTTAATCTCTCCCACTCTCAGTGTAGAGTGCCCTCCTGCTTCAAATTATCTACCATTGTCCCTGTACCAAAAAAGACCAAGGTAAAATGTCTGAACAACTGGCGTCCTGTCGCACTCACCTCAATAATAAGCAAACGCTTTGCGAGGCTGGTCAAGGACTACATCTGCAGCTTGCTACCACCCACACTGGACCCTCTACAATTCACCTACCAACACAACCGATCGACGGATGATGCAATAGCTACAGCTCTACATACCATCCTTACACATCTGGAGAAGAAAGATGCTTATGTGAGAATGCTGTTCTTGGACTACAGTTCAGCACTCAACACCATAGTTCCATTCAGGCTCGACAAGAAGCTCAGAGACCTCAGCCTTGACCCTGCCTTGTGCAGCTGGATACTGGACTTCCTGTCAGATTGCCAATAGGTTTTAAGAGTGGGCTCCCTCACCTCCACCCCCTCTGACTCTCAATACAGGAGCCCCTCAGGGCTGTGAAATGAGTCCTCTCCTTTATTCCCTGTATAACCATGACTGAGTCACCACCCACAGCTCTAATCTGCTAATTAAATTTGCCAATGACACTACATTGATTGGCCTTATCTCAGACAATAATGAGGTGGCCTACAGAGAAGAAGTCATCTCTCTGACACAGTGTTATCAAGAAAACAACCTCTCTCTCAATGTTGCCAAAGCAAAGGAGCTGGTTGTGGATTACTGGAGGAATGGAGAGGGGCTAACCCCTATTGACATCAATGGATCTGGGGTTGAGAGGGGAAACACCTTTAAGTTCCTCGGCATCCATTCACATGGACCTCACGTGGTCAGTAAACACCAGCTGTGCCGTGAAGGAGGCACAACAGTGCCTCTTTCACCTCAGACATTTGAGGAAGTTTGGTATGGGCCCTCAAATCCTAAGAACATTCCACAGGAGCACAGTTGAGAGCATCCTGACTAGCTGCATCACTCCCTGGTATGGGAACTGCACCTCCCTTAATCGCAGGACACTGCACAGAGTGGTGCGGACAGCCCAGCACATCTGTAGTTGTGAACTTCCCATGATTCAGGACATTTACAACAACAGGTGTGAAAAAAGGGCCCAAAGGATCATTGGGAACCGGAGTCACCGCAACCACAATCTATTCCAGCTGCTACCATCTGGGAAGCGGTACCGCAGCATAAAAGCCAGGACCAGCAGGCTCCGGGACAGCTTCTTCCACCAGGACATCAGACTGATGAACTCGCGCTGATTTGAGTGTACTCTATATTACATTGACTGTTCTACTTATTATAAGTTATTATAAATTACTATGATTGCACATTGTACATTTAGATGGAGATGTAACATGAAAATTTTTACTTCTCATGTATGGATATAAGAAATAACGACAATTCAATAATAAAATAATCAATGTTTCAATTAATTGGCGTAAGCTGTATGTCTGTAATTTTACATACCTACATGTATACCATTTTATATATTTTTTTCTTTTTTCAGTTATTTTCAAATGTCCCAGAGCCATTTAAATATATGGTGACTTGGATAGGTTAGGTGAGTGAGTGGGCAAATTCATGGCAGATGCAATTTAATGTGGATAAATGTGAGGTTATCCACTTTGGTGGCAAGAACAGGAAAACAGATTATTATCTGAATGGTGGCCGAATAGGAAAAAGGGGAGGTGCAACGAGACCTGGGTGTCATTATACACCAGTCATTGAAAGTGGGCATGCAGGTACAGCAGGCAGTGAAAAAGGCGAATTGTATGCTGGCATTCATAGCAAGAGGATTCGAGTACAGGAGCAGGGAGGTACTACTGCAGTTGTACAAGGCCTTGGTGAGACCACACCTGGAGTATTGTGTGCAGTTTTGGTCCCCTAATCTGAGGAAAGACATTCTTGCCATAGAGGGAGTACAAAGAAGGTTCACTAGATTGATTCCTGGGATGGCAGGACTTTCATATGATGAAAGCCTGGATCGACTAGGCTTATACTCATTGGAATTTAGAAGATTGAGGGGGGATCTTATTGAAATGTATAAAATCCTAAAGGGATTGGAGAGGCTAGATGCAAGAAGATTGTTCCCGATGTTGGGGAAGTCCAGAACGAGGGGTCACAGTTTGAGGATAAAGGGGAAGCCTTTTAGGACCGAGATTAGGAAAAACTTCTTCGCACAGAGAGTGGTGAATCTGTGGAATTCTCTGCCACAGGAAACAGTTGAGGCCAGTTCATTGGCTATATTTAAGAGGGAGTTAGATATGGCCCTTGTGGCTAAAGGGATCCGGGGGTATGGAGGGAAGGCAGGTACAGGGTTCTGAGTTGGATGATCAGCCATGATCATACTGAATGGCAGTGCAGGCTCGAATGGCCGAATGGCCTACTCCTGCACCTATTTTCTATGTTTTCTATGTAAAAATGTCTTTGACAGTACAAGCTGCCAGCCAACTATTGGAGCAATCAATTGAGTGAGGCTTTCACCAAACACTTAGGGTGGTCCCAGGTCGAGTGTAAGATGTGGTAAGGTATCAGAGCAACATTGCCCAGGTGTACAATGACTGTTTGATTTGATTGAAATATATCTTGTAAGACCACATGTCCATAAGACATAGGATCATTCATAAATTCATCTTGGTCCACCGATTGTGCTCCGTCATTCATCATGGCTGACAACTCAACCCCATTCCCCTGCCTTCACCCCATAACTTTGACGCCCTTACTAATCCAGAACCAACCAACTTCTGCTTTAAATATACTGTACCCCATCACTTGGCCACTGCAATTTCAGATTCACCTCCTTCTGGCTAATGAAATTGCTCCTTGTCTTTAATCTAAAGGGACATCCTTCTAGGCTTTAAACAAATTCAGTCAGTTGCCAATTATTTAGGATTCCCACTTGAATGGTGAATCAATCTTAAGTAGTAGTGTTTTTTGAAGAATAAAAGAATCTATAAAATAATAGGGAATAGGAGGAGTGTGCTTTTGTGATTGCATTCTTGATTCAAGATTCAGATTTATTTGTCACACATATATGGAAATATGCAGTGAAATGTGTCATTTGCTTTAACAAGCAGCACACCCAAAGATGAGCTGGGAGAAGACCACAGGTTTCACCAGATATTCCAGCACCATCATAGCATGCCCACAATTCCTGGTAGAATAGCACAGAACACTACAATCAGCAAAACAACAACAACAGAACAAGCCCCATTCAATCACAGAAAAGCAGCCCCATTCCTCCCTCCAGCACACATTCCTCCAACCTCAGGATTGGCCGTCTTCCTCTGACTCCAGACGCCAGTAGACTCAACTCGTAGTCAATGGGCCTTCAACTTCCCCAGCGCACTCACAGAGATTTACAGTCTCGCAGATATAGGGGTCTTGACCTCCCCAGTGCACGCGCAGATATTGGTACATGTTGGTACCAATGACATAGGTAGAAAAAGGGAGGAGGTCCTGAAGAGAGAATTCGGGGAGTTGAGTAGGAAGCTGAAAAGCAGGACCACCAGGGTGGTAATCTCAGGATTGCTGCCTGTGCCACGTGCTAACAAGCACAAGCATAGCATGATCAGGCATAGCAACGCATGGCTGACAGTCTGGTGTAGGGGGCAGGGCTTCAGGTTCCTGGATCACTGGGGTCTCTTCTGGGGGAGGTACGACCTGTACAAAAGGCACTGGTTATACCTGAACCCAAAGAGGTCCAATATCCTAGTAGACAGGTTTAATAGTGCTGTTCAGGAGGGTTTAAACTAATTTGGCGGGGGGATGGGAACCAGAGTGATAGGGCTGAGGAAGGGGAGAACAGAAATAAATCAAAGGTAGCGTGCAACAGAAATGATAGAAAGGACAGTCAGGAGATGAGGCTCAATCACAGCCAGTGGCATGAGTTACAGGGCAATAGAGGCATGGTGCAGTTAAAACAGAAAGCAACAGATACTGGACTGAAAGTGTTATATTTGAATGCACGCAGCATAAGAAATAAAATGGATGATCTTGAAATTCAGCTACAGTTGGCAAGTATGACATTGTGGCCATCTCTGAAACTTGGCTAAAGGATGGCTACCATTGGGAGCTGAACATCCAAGGATATATGGTGTATTGAAAAGATAGGTTAGTAGGCAGAGGGGATGATGTGGCCCTGTGTATAAGAAATAATATTAAATTATTAGAAGGAGATGACATAGGATCGGAAGGTGTAGAGTCTCTATGGGTTGAGTTAAGAAATGGCAAGGGTAAAAGGACCCTAATGGCAGTTGTATACAGGCCTCCAAATAGCAGCCAGGATGTGGATTACAAATTACAGCAGGAGATAGAAAAGGCGTGTCAGAAGGGCAATGCCATGATAATCATTGTGGATTTTAACATGAAAGTGGATTGGGAAAACTAGGTCAGTACTGGAGCTCAAGAGAGAGAATTTGTAGAATGTCTAAGGGATGGATTTTTGGAACAGCTTGTTGTTGAGCCCACTAGGGAATAAGCTGTGCTGGACTGGGTGTTGTGTAATGATCTGGAGGTGATAAGAGAGCTTAAAGTTAATGAACCCTTAGGGAACAGTGAACACAATATGATCCAAACAACAGGAATTCTGCAGATGCTGGAAATTCAAGCAACACACATCAAAGTTGCTGGTGAACGCAGCAGGCCAGGCAGCATCTGTAGGAAGAGGTACAGTCGACGTTTCAGGCCGAGACCCTTCGTCAGGACTAACTGAAGGAAGAGTGAGTAAGGGATTTGAAAGTTGGAGTGGGAGGGGGAGATCCAAAATGATAGGAGAAGACAGGAGGGGGAGGGATAGAGCCAAGAGCTGGACAGGTGATTGGCAAAAGGGGATACGAGAGGATCATGGGACAGGAGGAAGAAAGACAATATGATCCAGTTCACTTTGAAATTTGAGGAGGAGAAACTAAATTTCAATGTGTTGTTATTTCACTGGAATAAAGGAAAATACAAAGGCATGAGTGGGGAACTGGCCAAAGTTGACTGGAGAGGGACACTAGCAAGAAGGACAGCAGAGCAGCAATGCTGGAGTTTCTGTGAAAAAGTGAAGGAAGTGCAAGACAGATATATTCCAAATAAGAAATTTTTCAATTGAAGGAGGACACTACCGTGGCTGACAAGTGAAGTCAGAGCCAAAGTAAAAGCAAAAGAAAGGGCATATAAGGAAGCCAAAATGAATGGGAAGATAGAGGATTGGGGAGCTTTTAAAAACTTGCAGAAGGAAACTAAGAAGGTTATTAGGAAGGAAAAGATGAATTGTGAAAGGAAGCTGGCGACTAATATCAAAGAAGATACTAAAAGCTTTTTTAAGTATATAAAGGGTAAAAGAGAGTTGAGGATAGACATAGGACTGATAGAAAATGATGCTGAAGATATTGTAATGAGAGGCGCAGAGATGACAGAGGAACTGAATGCATGTTTTGTATCAGTCTTCACATCTGAGGTAGACCAGAAGGTCAGTAAGAGTGTCAGGGAAGTAAGCATGTGCAGTGAAAATTATGACTAAGGTGCTCAGGAAGCTTAATGGTCTGAGGGTGGACAAATCTCCTGGACCTGATGGAATGCACCCTCGGGCTCTGAAGGAAGTAGCTGGAGAGATTGTGGAGGCGTTAACAATGATCTTTCCAGAATCGATAGATTCTGGCATTGTACCGGGTGACTGGAAAATTGCGAATGTTACTCCGCTATTCAAAAAGGGTGGGAGGCAGCAGAAAGGAAACTGTAAACCTGTTAACCTGACATCAGTGGTTGGGAAGTTGTTGGAATCGACTGTTAGAGATGAGATCACCGAGTACCTTAAGGCACATGACAAGATAGGCCAAAGCCAGCATGGTTTCGTAGAAACATAGAAAAACTGAAAGGAAAATCCTGCCTGACTAACCTACTGCAATTTTTTTGAGGAAATTACAAGCAAGGTAGACAAAGGAGATGCTGTAGATGTGGTGTGCTTGGATTGTCAGAAGGCCTTTAACAAGGTGCTGCACATGAGGCTACTTAGCAAGATAAGAGCCCATGGAACTACAGGGAAGTTACTAGCATGGGTGGAACATTGGCTGATTGGTAGAAAATAGAGAGTGGGAATAAAGATGTGAGAGAATAGGACCAATCAAGTTTGACAGTGGAAAAGTGTGTATGGAACA
Organism: Mobula birostris; assembly: GCF_030028105.1. Lineage (NCBI taxonomy): Eukaryota > Metazoa > Chordata > Chondrichthyes > Myliobatiformes > Myliobatidae > Mobula > Mobula birostris. The sequence goes on from NC_092370.1 coordinate 16,156,872, forward strand.
GGAGGAGATACCAGAGCGGCTTAATGAATACTTTGCTTCAGTATTCACTACAGAAAAGGATCTTGGCGATTGTAGGGATGACTTACAGCAGACTGAAAAGCTTGAGCATGTAAATATCAAGAAAGAGGATGTGCTGGAGCTCTTAGAAAGCATCAAGTTAGTTAAATCACCAGGACTGGAGGAGATATACCCAAGGTTACTGTGGGAGGTGAGGGAGGAGATTGCTGAGCCTCTGGCAATGATCTTTGCATCATCAATGGGGACAGGAGAGGTTCTGGAGGATTGGAGGGTAACAAATGTTGTCCCCTTATTCAAGAAAGGGAGTAAAGATAGCCCAGGAAATTATAGACCAGTGAGTCTTACTTCAGTGGTTGGTTAGCTTATGGGGAATATCCTATGAACATTCGGAGAGGCATAATATGATTAGGGATAGTCAGCATGGCTTTGTCAAAGACAGGTTGTGCCTTACTATGCTGATGGAATTTTTTGAGGATGTGACTAAACACATTGATGAAGGCAGAGCAGAAGATGTAGTGTATATGGATTTCAGAAAGGCATTTGATAAGGTACCCTCTGCAAGGCTTATTGAGAAAGTAAGGAGGCATGGGATCCTAGGGAATCTTGCATTGTGGATCCAGAATTGGCTTGCCCACAGAAGACAAAAAGTGGTTGTAGATGGGTCATATTCTGCATGGAGGTAGGTGACCAGTGGTGTGCCTCAGGGATCTGTTCTGGAACCCCTATTCCTGTACAGGGCCCTGGTGAGACCCCACCTGGAGTATTATGTGCAGTTTTGGTCTCCAAATTTGAGGAGGGACATTCTTGCTATTGAGGAAGTGCAGTGTAAGTTCACAAGGTTAATTCCCGGGATGGCGGGACTGTCCTATGTTGAAAGATTGGAGCAACTGGGCTTGTATACACTGGAATTTAGAAGGATGAGAGGGGATCTGATTGAAACATATAAGATTATTAAGGGACTGGACACGCTGGAGGCAGGAAGCATGTTCCCGCTGATGGGTGAGTCCAGAACCAGAGGACACAGTTTAAGAATAAGGGGTAGGCCATTTAGAACGGAGTTGAGGAAAAACTTTTTCACCCAGAGAGTGGCGGATATATGGAATGCTCTTCCCCAGAAGGCTGTGGATGCTTTCAAGAAAGAGATGGATAGAGGTCTTAAAGATAGCGGAATCAAAGGTTATGGGGATAAGGCAGGAACTGGATACTGATTGTGGATGATCAGCCATGATCACAGTGAATGGCAGTGCTGGCTCAAAGGGCCGAATGGCCTATTCCTGCACCTATTGTCTATTGTCTATTGTTTATTGTCTATTTTTATAAATTAACTGGATGAGGAAGTGGAAGGATGGGTTAGTAAGTTTGCTGATGACACAAAGGTTGGAGGTGTTGTGGATAGTGTGGAGGGCTATCGGAGGTTACAGTGGGACATCGATAGGATGCAAAACTGGACTGAGAAGTGGCAGATGGAGTTCAACCCAGGTAAGTGTGAGGTGGTTCATTTTGGTAGGTCAAATATGATGACAGAATATAGTATTAATGGTAAGATTCTTGGCAGTGTGGAGGATCAGAGGGATCTGGGTGTCCGTGTCCATAGGACACTCAAAGCTGCTGAGCAGGTTGACTCTGTGGTTAAGAAGGCATACAGCGCATTGGCCTTCATCAACCATGGGACTGAGTTCAGGAGCTGAGAGGTAATGTTACATCTGTATAGAACCCTCAGACCCCACTTGGAGTACTGTGCTCAGTTCTGGTTACCTCACTACAGGAGGGATGTGGAAACTATAGAAAGGGTGCAGAGGAGATTTACAAGGATGTTGCCTGGATTGGGGAGCATGCCTTATGAGAATAGGTTGAATGAACTCGGCCGTTTCTCCATGGAGCGTTGGAGGATGAGAGGTGACCTGATAGAGGTATATAAGGTGATGAGAGGCACTGATCATGTGGATAGTCAGAGGCTCTTTCCCAGGGCTGAAATGGTTAACATGAGAGGGCACAGTTTTAAGGTGCTTGGAAGTAGGATCAGCCCATGATTGAGTGGCAGAGCAGTCTCGATAGGCTGAATGGCCTGCTTCTGCTCCTATATCTTATGGTCTTACGTTCTTATGATATTGGGCCTTCGACATCTCAGTGCTCTCGCAGAGATTTGCAGACTCGGAGTTCTGGCTATTGGGCTCTGGCTTCCAATTGACCTTCAATCCTCAACTGTTGAGGGTAAATTTGTATGAACAGATTTTTTGAACATTTGTATTTCTTAGAATAGAGAAATTCAGGCTGGTCATGCAACACAAACCCCCAGAAACAGCTCTATTTCTATCTTTGGTATCTCTTTCTCTCCTTTTCAAGGTTCTTTTGAAGACCCTGACTTGGAGTTACACGCCGATTTCAGTTCTTTGTGGAAATGGGGCCCGCTCATGACTGGCCTCTTGTTGATATGCCAAGGATGCGGTCTGAAAGACTCGTGTGCCTTCAAGGTGCTGGCTGCTGGCTGCTGGCTGTGTGCCCAGAGACCCAGGTTCTTTGGGCACAGAGCTCAGAAAAAGCGATGCAACAGAATTTTAACACCATAAATCAATGAGTTGCTTTGTTATGTCTCCCCCTCACTGTGAAATGGGGACAGTTCTTCTTCCCTTATTAGGGAGAGAGAGAGAGAGAGAGAGAGAGAGAGAGAAAGAGAGGGAGAGAGAGAGAGAGAGAGAGGGCGCGAGAGAGCCTGTGGTATGTTGAATTACCGGGCGAAAAAGTCATTTTTGGGGTACTGCAAGTCTGTGTCTTTATTGATGCATTGCTGCACGCTTGAGTGCTCGGTAGGGGTGTTTCGATGCTTTTTTGCTGGTGGGGTGGGGGGTTGTTACTTAGCTTCTGCTTATGCATGGGACTGGGGAGCTGAGCGTGGCTCTGGGGTTCTAACATCTAACTGTCATTCATTCTTTGGAGCACTCTCTGTTTTCGTGGATGTTTGTGAAGAAGAAGAATTTCAGAATGTATACAGTATTGTTCACATTTTTGACATTAAATTGTACCTATTGAAACCTATTGAAAAAAATGAGGAGGATTACTGATCTTATTTCAACCGTAAAGAATTCTGCAAACTTCTAAACTTCTTTTTCTCAAAACAGCATTCAAGTCTTCTTAGTCTATTTGATGTCTCTGGTTTTAAACAATGAACAATGGAAGAGTTATTTCTGGGTTAGACCTGGATTAACAGTATAAAGTTCAAATCTCATGCAACAGCTGGGTCATTTAAATCCAGTGAACTAAATAAACTGGAAATGAAAAGCAATTCACTTCCGTCATTAATGATGACAAGGAAATTACTGGATTATTGTAAACACAAGAGATTCTGCAGATGCTGGAAATTCACAGTAACACACACAGAGTGGTGGAAAGATTCATCATGTCAGGTGGCATCTATCGAGACGAATAAACATTCAATGTCCTTAAGAAGCTTCTTGGTCCAAAATGTTGACCGTTTATTCCGCTTCATTAATGCTGCCTGACCTGCTGATTTTCTCCAGCATTTTGTGCGTGTCATTTTGATTTTCTGGTTATAGAATGTCTTCAGGGAAGGAAATCTGTTCTCTTTACCCAGTCTAGCCTATATGTGACTCTGGACCCTTGTCAATGAAATTGATTCCAGAGTCTGTCTGGCAGAGATGCTAAAACAGATACAATCAGTGGCCACACTTTACTAGGTATCTCCTATACCTAATAAAGTAGCCCTGTAAGTGTGTGTTAGTGGTCTCCTGTTGCTGTAGCCCATCCACTTCAAGGTTCGATGTGTTGTGTGTACATACATCCTCTTCTGCACACCACTGTTGTAACGTGTGGTTATTTGAGTTGCTATCACCTTCCTGTCAGCTTGAAACAGTCTGGCCAATCTTCTCTGACTTCTCTCATTAACAAGGCATTTTTCCTACAGAACTGACAATCATTGGATTTTTTTTTGTTTTTGCACCGTTCTCTGTAAACTCTTGAGACTGTTGTGCATAAAAACCCCGGGAGATCAGCAGTTTCTGAGATACTCAAACCACCTCATCTGGCACTCATGATCAAAGTCACTTAGAGCACATTTCTTCCCCTTTCCGATAATTCCCCATGCTGCCACATTATTGAATGGATAGATAGTTGCATTAACAAGCCGGTTTACGAGTGTACCTAATGAAGTGGCCACTGAGCGTCTATCTAGGTAGAAGGAAATAGTTCTTAAGAATCTTCACTTCTGTCTTCAGTCGCCATGAATTTTTATAGGACTAGGTCAAATATGGGCAACGAAATCTCCTCCTACACAGTACCTACTACCCTGTCTCAGCTGCAGATTTAGTGCAACTCGGAATGGAACAACACTCAAAAAAGCCACAAAGTGCAGTTTCCTCCCCTATTTCTTTCAGCACCTGGAAGGCACCCCTCTACACATGCAGCTAGCTGAGCCTCCTTCCTGGACACAAAGGATTCTACAGATGCTGGAAATCCTGAGCAACACGTGCAAAATGCTCTAGGAACACAGTAAGAATGTAGCATCTGTGAAGGGAAATGTGCATTTTGGGCCAAAGCCCTTCAGCAGGACTGGAAGGGAGAGGGGAAGAAGGTGTACTATCTACTTCTTCTGACTTTTACCTCTTCCAACTATCTCCTCCCAGCTTCTTACTTCATCCACACCCACCAACCACCTGCCTTCCCCCCTCAGCTGGTCTTACCTATGGCCTTCCAGTTTGTACTCCCCCTCCTCCCCTCACCTTCTTATCCTGACCCCTGTCCCTTTCTACAGAGTCATGATGAAGGGTTTTGGCCCAAAATACCGACTGTTTATTTGCCTCCATCAATGTTGCCTGATCTGCATAGGTAGGTAATCAAAATTGTACACAATACTCCAAAGTAGGCCTTGCCAAAGTCTTATACAACTTCAACAGACCATCCCAACTCCCAATCTTTGATCTATGAAGGCCAAATTGCCAAAAGATTTCTTTATGATCCTATCTACCTGTGATGCACCTTCAATAAAATTAGGGACCTGTATTCCCAGAACCCTTTCCTCTACTGTACTCTTCAGTGTCCTACCATTCACTGTGTAAGACCTACCTTGGCTGGTTCTCCCAAAGAGCAACACCTCACATTTGTCTGCGTGAAATTCCATCTCCTGTTTTTCAGCCTATATTTTCAGCTGGTTCAGGGCCTGCTGAAAGCTCTGATAGTCTTCCTCGCTGTCCACTACACCCCCAATCTTGGTATCATCCTCACATTTGATGATCCAGTTGACCACCTTGTCACCCAGATAGAGACAAACAACAACAGACCCAATACCGATCCCTGTGACACTCCTCTAGCCACAGGCCTCCAGTCAGAGAGGCAATCATCTTCCACCATTGTCTGGCTTCTTCAGCAAAGCCAATGTCTAATCCAAATTACTACCTTATCTTGAACTCCAGTGACTGAACCTTCTTGGCCAAACTTCCACTGCTTTGCCTTCGTCAACTTTCCCGGTAATTCTTCAAAAATTCAATAAATTGGTTAGACATGATCTACCTCACACAATGCTATGATGACAGTCCCTAATCAGTCCCTGTCTATCCAAATACTCATATATCCAATCTCTTAGAATACCTTCCAATAACTTTCCAACTACTGGTGTCAGGCTCTCCAGTTTATAATTTTCTGGTTTATTCTTAGAGCCTTTCTTAAACAGTGGAACAGCATTAGCCATCTTGCAACCTTCTGGTACCTCACCTGCCAGCACAGTCCATAAGACCATAAGGCATAGGAGCAGAATTAGGCCATTCAGCCCATTGGGTCTGCTCTGCATTCTGTCATGGCTGATCCTGGATCCCACTCAACACATACACCTGCCTTCTCACCATATGACATTCACTGCTTTTCCTTTGTCCACCTTGTTTGTTATTTTCTTGAAGAGCTCTAACAGATTTGCCAGGCAAGATTTCCCTTCACAGACACCATGCTGACCTTGACTTATTTTATCATTAGTCTCCAAGTATCTCGAAACATCATACTTAACAATAGACTTCAACACTTTCCTAACCACATGAGGTTAGGCTAACTGGCCTACAATTTCCTTTTGTTTGCCTTCCTCCCTTCTTGAAGAGTGGAGTGATATTTGCAATCTTCCAATCCTCCAGGACCATGCCAGCATCATGTGATTCTTGAAAGATCATGACCAATGCATCTGTTATCTCTTCAGCAACCTCTCTCAGGACTCTGGGATGTAGTCCATCTGGCCCAGGTGACTTATCCACCTTAAGACCTTTGAGGTTGCCTAGCACTTTTTTCTTTGTAATAGCAATGACACTCACTCCTCCTCACAGACCTCTGGCACACTGCAAATGTCTTCCACAGTGAAGATAGATGCAAAGTATCAGTTACGTTCATCTGCCATTTCTTTGCCCCTCATTACTACCTCACCAGCATTATTTTCCAGTGGTCCAATATAAACTTTCACCTCACTCTTACTCTTTAATATAACTGAAAATAAACTTTTGATATCCTGCTTTATATTATTGGCTAGTCTGCCCTCATATTTCATCTTTTCCCTTCTTATAGCTTTTTTAGTTGCCTATTGTTGGATTTTAAAATCTTCCCAATCATCCAACTTCCCACTCACTTTTGCTACCTATATGCCCTTTCCTTGGCTTTTATGTAGTCCTTAACTTCCTTTGTTAGCCACGGTTGCCTACCCCTGCTATTTGAGAACTTCTTCCTCTATGGGACATATCTATCTTGTTCCTTGTGATCTATTCCCAGACACTTCAGTTATCTCTGGTCTTTCATCATTCCCACCAGTATTTTCCTCCAATCCACCTGGGCAAGCTCCTCTCTCATGTCTCTGTAATTCCCTTCATTCCACTGCAATACTGATACATGTGACCCCTGCTTCTCTCTTTTAATTTGCAGTCTGACTTCAGTCATATTATAATCACTGCCTCCTAAGGGTTCCTTTACACTAAGCTCCCTAATAAGATCTTTGATTATAACACAGTACCCAATGTAAGATAGCCTTTCCCCGAGTAGGCACAAGCACCAGCTGCTCTAAAAATGCCATCTTGTAGACATTCAACAAATTCCCTCTCTTGCAATCTGAATCCAACCTGATTTTCTCAATCCCCTTGCATATTGAAGTCCCCTATTACAATTGTGTCATTACCCTTATCACATGCCTTTTCCAGCTCCCTTTGCAATCTCAGCCCCACATCTTGGCTACTATTTGGATGCCAATATATGATTTCCATGATGGTATTTTCACCCTTTCAGTTTCTTAACTCCACCCATAAAGATTCAACATTCTCTGACCCTGTTGCTAATGATGATTTAAATATCTCTGCTAGAGCCACTTCAGTTTCTGAACTTTCTCCCACAGGGTTCGAGGAAACACCTTGTCAGGCCCTGGGGATTTGTGCTCCCTAATTTACCTCAAGACAGCAAGCCTAGCTCCATAACCTATCTGCTGCTTTGCCTCACTTCGATGGACTGTGTTCTTCTTCTGAGTCTGTAATATAGCCCCATTAACGTAGTTGTAGCCCCCTGGTAAGCCTCAGCTCACTTTCGTCTAGGGGGAGCAGTCTTCGGCCCTGCCAAACTGGGTAATCAATTTTGTGTGGATGCTGTGTGATGTACCCCACACCGCCAAATACCAGACAATACACCATATACGATTAAATGATTACACTTTATAGATCTTACTGGAACGATGTAATTAATAGAGATAAAATATAAAAGGAAAAGTAAAAGGCGCCAAACTTATCAAAGTTCAACCACTTCGTGCACAGCAGTTGGAGCTCAATTAACGGAGTCTTCTTTCCACCCTTCAATCCCCTCTGACCTCCTCGACCCGCCACCTAGGACCAAACACGGCGGTTGACCAGACACTCCACACGAGTCTGTCTTCGTCTCCTCTCCTCGCCGAAGACCCTGGGCCTTGGACTCCCACTCAGGGTCCATTCCATCAGCCAGCTTACAGCATCACGTCTCCTCTCTCTGTCCCCATAGTGCCTTCTCCCCCAAAGCCCACGAAAACAATATCTATCCCAATTGGTTAGCAAGTGAATACAGTTCTCTTATCAGTAATTATAACCCAAACAAGCATCGAGAGAGAAGCACTTTCTCAGCAATTAACATAACAAAGAAGCCATTTTATTCTAACATACCAAAAAAGCCATTTTTATTAGCCTTAGCAGTAACATAAAAGAAGAAACCCCTTACGTAGTCATGCCTTGCTTATTTCTCAGTTGCACCCATAACACTTCACTAAATGAGTTCTCCAGTCTGTCCTGACTGAACACTGCCGTGACATTTTCCCTGACTAATAGCGCCATCCCTCTCCCTTTAATCCCTCCCTCTGTTGAGTCTAAAACCCCAGAATATTGCCAGTTCTGCCCCTCTTGCAACGAAGTCTCACTAAAGGCTACAAGAACATAATATTGTAGCTATGGTGACATGTCAGCATAGTGGTTAGCACAAGCATTTATAGTGACCTGGGTTCAATTCCTGCCACTGCCTGCAAGGAGCTTGTACGTTCTCCTTGTGACTGTGTGGGTTTCCTCCTGATGCTCCAGATTCCTCCCAGAGTCCAAAGACATACTGGTTGGTAGGTTAATTGGTCATTGTAAATTGTCCTGCGATTAGGCTAGGGTTAAAATGGGGATTGCTGGGTGGTGTGGCTCGAAGTGCCAGAATGGTCTATTCCATGCTGTATCTCCATAAATAAGTGAAATAAATAAATTTCATGTGCTGATCCATGCCCTGAGATAATCTGCCTTTCCTACAATACTTCTTGCATTGTAACATACGCAGTTTAGAACACAAGTCATACCATGCTCAACCATTTAATTCCTGACTTTGTCTGAGGTCTTAACGACATCTGTCTCCACAACCTCTCCACTAACTGTTCTGGTACTCTGGTTCCCATCCCGCCTCCAACTCTAGTTTAATCCCCACCCCATGTAGTACTAGTAAGCACTCCCACTAGGATATTAGTCCCTCCTCCAATTCAGGTGCAAACTGTCTCTTCTATGCAGGTTCCTCCTTGCCTGGAAGAGAGCCCAGTGATCTAATTTAAGCAGTGACAAACTAGCAAGGAATCACTAGTAATTCTGAGAACCATAAATGATCTTCTGCTGCAGCTTTTCTCCACAGCCACTCCCGTTCATGCAACAAGTCTGTGCCATGCCACCGATCTCAACACTGGAGTTTAACATCAGAGCGCAGCTCGCCAGTAGAACTTGGCCAATAGGCTGAGGACTCATACTGGAACGGAAATACAACTCAGTCTCTGCCAGCTGATGTAAGTTTCCCAGAAGTTATGCACCAGTATGCTAACTAATCAGTTAGGTGAACATCAACAAAGGTCCGGCAACGTAACAATGGAATCTAGTATCCTGGGCTTCCAGGAACCTTCAAGTTAAGGATGAGAAGACAAAAGAAATTGAAGTAGTTTTCAATATTTACAACTATTTGCATACCTGCTTTGTTGGTATAATTCAGAAACAGAATCTAAAGCAAGTTTATTATCACTGACTTATGCAGATTGTGAAATTTATTGTTTTGTGGCAGCCGTGCAGTGCAAGGAATAAAAATGACGAAATAAATTGTTAAAAAACAGTGCAAGAGAGGAATAACAAGATATTGTTCATGGCTACATGGACTGTTCAGAAATCTGATTACAGAGGGGAAGAAACATTGTATGCATCTTCCTCCACTCTGATTGGTAATGTAGCCTGGGGAAAGATACACTCACAGGACAACAAATACTTTCTTGGGTCTTTATCAGTTTTAGAAGTTTTGTTGCAGAAAAAGGGTTTTAAAAGAAAAATGACAAAATAAATGGAAAAAAAAATCCTGCTATAATAATCTCAGCCTTACTACGGACCATACTCTTGTTATATATGCAGTATGCAAATAACAAACAAAATATACAAAACCAATAGGGTAGTGGCGATTCTAAAAAAAATACAATGTTAGAATCCCACCAGCCCTGTACCTTATACACAACATCAAAAATATGAATAAATACATCTCATCTTAACTAAGAGATATACTCACATTTGGCACACATGTGCTTAACTTCCAAACACATATAGGCTAGACCTTGAAATGAGAAACAGAGATTAACACATTCACGTTACTCTGTTACATTCACATCCAGTTATGAAACAATAAAGAAAGACAAATAAACTTTTAAAATATATTACCTTGTAGTTGAATTACTAAAAAGGTTGACCTAGTTGCCGATCTAAAAGCTCACTTTAACAATAAAAGAAGGATATTCAATGGTCACCTGGTTACAGTAGCTATGTACCTGATAGTGAGAGTTCTTAATGAGACAATGAATTTGAATGAAAAAAGGGACAGGTTCAGACTGAAGTGCCTCTTGGTGCAATTACAAGGATATGGGAGTTGACACATGCCAGTAGTACACTCCAGTAGTCCACATGGCCGTGTCAGGGTTACCTGGACATTTCACATAGTTCACCATCCAACGCAACCGAGAAATCACCTCTGCATTTGACTCCACAGCCAACACTACCAAGACCAATCAATGCTGTAACCAACAAAGCCTTCTATTCACATCTTGACCTTGCCTGGTGTAAATTCATGTCCTTGCATTCTGTGCTGTGACAAACTCTGCAATCCAGACACAATAGGGACCACAGGAGAAGTGAAAGCCCACCAGGTCAAGCCCCATTTGACCCTCATCCCACACATACCCTGTCTACACTTCTCAGAAAGCAATGAGCAGAAGAAGACTTTACTGTACTTTATACAGGGTGACAAGAGGCCAAAATGGGAATATTGTTCATTCTGTTTGAGTTGGCATTCTTAGTGGACTGACTAGCCGGGGGGGGGGGGGGGGGGGAGTTAGGTAATACTGCTTACTTGATTCTCAATCTTACGACCCTCTGAGTGAAGAAGTTTCCCCTCATGTTCCCTTAAACTTTTCACCTTTCACCCTTAACTCATGACCTCTAATAGTCTAAAAGTTACCAACATCATACAAGCAAAACTGTTCTTTTCATCTGTACAGAACTTTGGCAACAGGGCTCTTCTGATATAAACATTTCTGAGTTAATATGGAACTTCATTTTCATAGTTCAGCAAAAAATTCTTCTGATATCTGTTTTAGCCACAATCTCTTAAAACCATCTGTTCCCAAACATACAGTCCTTATCCAGTTTTGTAAGACTTTAACCATTTTGCTTCTGTATGGTAAGCAATTAGTTTCTGAAACATTATTTTCAGTTTCAAAGATTTTTAATACTTTACATAGACTTTTGTGCAGCATGAAGATCCATAGGTAAAGGTCTGAGAGAATAAAATAAGAACAGAAAATTCTAGAAACATTCAGCAGTTCAGGCAGCATCTGTGGAAAGATAAAAAGAGTTACTGTTTCATATGGAAGACAGTTCATGTTCAAATTTAATTGACATTCAACCGTACTTGTATTCCCATGAATACAGCCAAACGAAACAGTGTTCCTCCAAAGTACAAAACACAGTACCAACAGTCATATACAGCATAAGGCACATATAACACATATATGAGTTCCAGTTTAAGATAATGCTGGTGAAGCTCATAAAAGAAACAAAACAAAGAAGACAACACTTTATTAATCAGACTTTTTCTGGTAAATGATCACTGCAAGAATAGCCAGTAACTTCCCAGTCCGAACTGGGCTCTTGAAACACTTGCATGATCTGCATTTTTGCAGTGTGAACTGAAGTCTTGGAGGAACAAGACAGTTTTGGCACATCCGGGCTGGAGAACAGGGAATGAGCCGATGGAGCGGACTTGGAGATAATTCGATGCAGCAGGTCCGAGGCGAGGTAGAGCCCCCTGAAAGCGAGGAAAGCCCCAAGGTTTGATTGATTTAAGTGCCAAGCTGAATTGGAAAGATCAGGTATAGTGGATATTGAGACAGCAGAGCCTGAGTGCATATCAAAGAGACATAGCTCAGGGCCAAGCGCAAGGAATGACTGGAGGTTTGAACAATTTAAGTATTGGGCTAGATTGAAATAGTCAGGGTGTCATGGCCGAAGATGATGGATAGGCCAGTCCAACTTGCAGCTGTACTGCACTGAACTGTGGCTTCACGGGCGTCAATCCATTGTGCGGGGCCTTTCAGCGGTGGCAAATGAGCTCGATGAACTAAGTAAAAGTACAGAAGGAATAAGTGGAGCGACCATTGTTGGGAGTAGGCCAGATACGAGAGTAGAAGTGACAGGCTTTTGCACATTCCGGCTTCAGCGAGGTAAGTGGGTAAGTGGACTTGGTTTTTGGTTTTTCTTTGAGGAAAAGCGAGCATGTTGGTAGGGTTAGTATTTTGCTCTGGGTGTTGGGTGTGGGAGCCCTGGGGATCTTTCAGGATGGCCACATCTGCACCAGGTTCAACGAGATGCATCTTGTGAGAGACCATGCTAGGGATCTGGAGCTGCGGCTCGATGACCTACAGCTTATTAGGGAGAGTAAACAGGAGACAGAGAGGAGCTACAGGGAGTCAGTCACCCCGAGGCTGCAAGAGTTCGATAAGTGGGTGATGGTCAGGGAAGCGAGGGAAAGAGCTCAGATAGTAGAGAGCACCCCTGTGGCCATCCCCCTCAGTAATCGTTATCTTGTTTTGGATGCAGTTGAGGGGGATGACCTGACAGAGGATGACCACGGCGATCGGGTCTCTGGCACTGATCCTGCTTCCATGGTGCAGAAGGGAAAGAAGAAAATAAGGAATGCGGTAATCATAGGGGATTCCATAGTGAGGGGAACAGACAGGAGGTTCTGTCAGCCTGATAGAGATACCTGCATGGTCTGTTGCCTCTCAGGTGCCAGGGTACGGGATGTCTCGGACCAGGTGCAGAGTATTCTGAAGGGAGAGGGTGAACAGCCAGAAGTCTTGGTACACGTTGGTACCAATGACATAGGTAGAAAAAGGGAGGAGGTCCTGAAGAGACAATTCAGGGAGTTAGGTAGGAAGCTGAAAAGTAGGACCTCTAGGGTAGTAATCTTAGGATTGCTGCCTGTGCCACGTGCTAGCGAGTGCAAGAATAGTACGATCAGGCATATTAATGTGTGGCTGAGAGACTGGTGTAAGGGGCAGGGCTTTAGATTCCTGGATTATACTTTATGCTTTATACTTTATTGTCGCCAAACAATTGATACTAGAGCGTACAATCATCACAGCGATATTTGATTCTGTGCTTTGCGCTCCCTGGAGTACAAATCGACAGTAAATATTAAAAATTTAAATTATAAATCATAAATAGAAAATAGAAAAATGGAAAGTAAGGTAGTGCAAAAAAAACCGAGAGGCAGGTCCGGATATTTGGAGGGTACGGCCCAGATCCGGGTCAGGATCCGTTCAGCAGTCTTATCACAGTTGGAAAGAAGCTGTTCCCAAATCTGGCCGTACGAGTCTTCAAGCTCCTGAGCCTTCTCCCAGAGGGAAGAGGGATGAAAAGTGTGTTGGCTGGGTGGGTCATGTCCTTGATTATCCTGGCAGCACTGCTCCGACAGCGTGCGGTGTAAAGTGAGTCCAAGTGCGGAAGATTGGTTTGTGTAATGTGCTGGGCTGTGTTCACGATCTTATAGACAATAGACAATAGACAATAGGTGCAAGAGTAGGCCATTCAGCCCTTTGAGCCAGCACTACCATTCACTGTGGTCATGGCTGATCATCCACAATCAGTACCCTTTTCCTGCCTTCTCCCCATATCCCTTTCACTCCGCTATCTTTAAGAGCCCTATCTAACTCTTTCTTGAAAGAATCCAGAGAATTAGCCTCCACTGCCTTCTGAGGCAGAGCATTCCACAGAACCACAGCCCTCTGTGTGAAAAAGTTTTTCCTCAACTCCTTTCTACCGCTTATTCTTAAACTGTGGCCTCTGGTACTGGACTCCCCCAACATCGGGAAATGTGTTTCCTGCCTCTAACATATCCAATCCCTTAATAATCTTACATGTTTCAATCAGATCCCCTGTCATCCTTGTAAATTCCAGTGTTTTCAAGCCCATTCGCTCCAATCTTTCAATATATGACAGCCCGCCATCCCGGGAATTAACCTCGTGAACCTAGGCTGCACTCGCTCAATAGCTAGAATGTCCTTCCTCAAATTTGGAGACCAAAACTGTACACAATACTCCAGGTGTGGTCTCACCAGGGCCCTGTACAACTGCAGAAGGACCTCTTTGCTCCTATACTCAACTCCCCTTGTTATGAAGGACAACATGCCACTAGCTTTCTTCAGTGCCTGCTGTACCTGCATGCTTACTTTCAGTGACTGATGAACAAGGACACCTAGATCTCGTTGTACTTCCCCTTTTCCTAACTTGACACCTTTCAGATAGTAATCTGCCTTCCTGTTCTTGCCACCAAAGTGGATAACCTCACATTTATCCACATTAAACTGCATCTGCCACGCATCTGCTCACTCACCCAACCTGTCCAAATCACCCTGTATTCTCATAACGATTACCAATTACCAATTAACCAATAATTAATTATTACCAATTACCAATCTTCTGCAGCTTCTTCCAGTCTTGGACAGGATAACTTCCATACCAGGTTGTGATGCACCCTAGAAAAAAGCTTTCTACGGTGCATCTATAAAAATTAGTGAGGGTTTTAGGGGACAGGTCAAATTTGTTCAACTTTCTCAGGAAGTAAAGGCGCTGGTGTGCCTTCCTGGCAGTGGACTCCACTTGGTTGGACCAAGTCAGGTCATTTGTGATATTCACCCCAAGGAACTTAAAGCTTTTGACCTGTTCCACGTGCGCACCACCAATGTAAATGGGGTCGTGCGGTCTGCTACTCCTTCTGAAGTCATTGGGGCCTCTTCTAAGGGAAGTACAACCTGTATTAAAAGGATGGGTTACACCTGAACACAAAGAGGTCCAATATTCTAGCGGGCAGATTTAATAGAGCTTTTAGGGAGGGTACAAACTAATTTGGCAGGGGGATGGGAACTGGAGTGATAGGGCTGAGGAAGGGGAAAAGAGAAATAAATCAAAGTTAGCATGCAACAGAAATTATAGAAAGAACAGGCAGGAGATGAGGCTTAATCAAAACCGTGAGTTACAGGGCAATAGAGGCGTGGTGTAGTTAAAACAGAAAGCAACAAATACTGGACTGAGAGCGTTGTATTTGAAAGTATGTAGAAGAAGGAATGAAATGGACGCTATTGAAATTCAGCTACAGATTGGCACATATGACGTTGTGGCCATCTCGGAAACTTGGCTAAAGGATGGCGGCCATTGGGAGCTGAACATCCAAGGATATATGGTATATCAGAAAGATAGGTTAGTACGCAGAGGGGGTGGTGTGGCTCTCTGTATAAGAAGTAATATTAAATCATTCAAAAGAGATGACATAGCTGTAGAGTCTCTATGGGTTGAATTATGAAATAGCAAGTGAAAAACGACCCCAATGGCAGTTGTATACAGGCCTCCAAACAGCAGCCGGGATGTGGATTACAAATTACAGCAGGAGGTAGAAACGACGTGTCAGAAGGGCAATGTCATGATAATCATTGGGGATTTTAACATGAAAGTGGATTGGGAAAACTAGGCCAGTACTGGACCTCAAGAGAGAGAATTTGTAGAATGTCTAAGGGATGGATTTTTGGATCAGCTTGTTGTTGAGCCCACTAGGGAATAAGCTGTGCTGGACTGGGTGTTGTGTAATGATCTGGAGGTGATAAGAGAGTTTATGGTTAATGAACCCTTAGGGAAGAGTGAACACAATATGATCCAGTTTACTTTGAAATTTGAGGAGGAGAAACTAAATTCCAATGTGTTGTTATTTCACTGGAATAAAGGAAATTACAAAGGCATGAGTGAGGAACTGGCCGAAGTTGACTGGAGAGGGACACTAGCAAGAAGGACAGCAGAGCAGCAATGCTGGAGTTTCTGTGAAAAAATGAGGGAAGTACAAGACAGATATATTCCAAATAAGAAATTTTTCAATTGAAGGAGGACACTACCGTGGCTGACAAGTGAAGTCAGAGCCAGAGTAAAAGCAAAAGAGAGGGCATATAAGGAAGCCAAAGCGAGTGGGAAGATAGAGGATTGGGGAGCTTTTAAAAACTTGCAGAAGGAAACTATGAAGGTCATTCAGAAGGAAAAGGTGAATTATAAGAGGAAGCTGGTGACTAACATCAAAGAAGATACTAAAAGCTTTTTTAAGTACATAAAGGGTAAAAGAGAGTCAAGAGTAGATATAGAACCAATACAAAAAGACGCTGGAGATATTGTAATGAGAAATGCAGAGATGGCAGAGGAACTGAATACGTATTTTGCCTCAGTCTTCACAGTGGAAGATGTCTGCAGTATACCGGACATTCAAGAGTGTCAGGGAAGTGAAGTTTGTGTAGCAAAAATTACGACTGAGAAAGTGCTCAGGAAGCTTAATGGTCTGAGGGTGGATAAATCTCCTGGACCTGATGGAATGCACCCTTGGGTTCTGATGGAAGTAGCTGGAGAGATTGTGGGGGAATTAACGATGTTCTGTCAAGAATCGAGAGATTCCGACATTGTACCAGGTGAATGGAAAATTGCAAATGTTACTCCACTATTTAAAAAGGGTGGGAGGCAGCAGAAAGGAATCTATAGACCTGTTAGCCTGACATCAGTAGTTAGGAAGTTGTTGGAGTCAATTGGTAGGGATGAGATTACGGAGTACCTGGAGACACATGACAAGACTGGCCAAAGCCAGCATGGTTTCCTGAAAGGAAACACCTACCTGACAAACCTACTGTAATTCTTTGAGAAAATTACAAGCAGGATTGACAAGGGAGATGCAGTAGATGTGGTGTACTTGGATTTTCGGAAGGCCTTTGACAAGGTGCTGCACATGAGGCTGCTTGGCAAGATAAGAGCCCCTGGAATTACAGGGATGTTACTACTGTGAGTGGAGCTTTGGCTGGTCGGCAGAAAACAGAGAGTGGGAATAAAGGGATCCTATTCTGGCTGGCTGCCAGCTACCAGTGGAGTTCCACAGGAGTGTTGGGACCACTGCTTTTTAAGGTGTATGTCAATGATTTAGACTATGGGATTAATGGATTTGTGGCTAAATTTGCAGAGGATACAAAGATAGGTGGAAGAGAGGGTAGTGTTGAGGAAACAGAGAGCCTGCAGAGAGACTTAGATAGTTTAGGAGAATAGGGAAAGAAGTAGCAAATTAAACACAATGTTGGAAAATGCATGGTCATGCACCTTGGTGGAAGAAATAAACAGGCAGACTATTATTTAGATGGGGAGAGAATTCAAAATGTAGAGATGCAAAGGGACTTGGGAGTCCTAAAGGTTAACCACCAGGCTGAGTCTGTTGTGAAGAGGACAAATGCAATGTTTGCATTCATTTTGAGAGGTATAGAATATAGATCAGGGATGTGATATTGAGGATCTATAAGATAGCATGTAAACATACAGTCACAGTGAAATGTGTGACTGAGTGACATATCTGGTAAATTGATGGTGCATGGGTGTAACCAGCAAGAACAAGCAGTTCTCAGTAGTCCACAAACAGATCCGTGCACACAAACGTGCAATCCAGCTTGTCTTCCCTTGAGCAAGCAACGAAGGGCAGCACTGATGGAAGGGGCCTGCCCCCTAACCAGCATAGACACCCTGCTGCACTGCCTCTGACATCTTCTCTCCTGGGCTGCTGCAACAGGCTAGCCTGCGGCTTGAGGCCTAGTCCGCGCTATAACTGAGGCCACGCAGCTCCCTCGCTGCCTGTCTCACCAATAGCAAGTGAAATGGATTTGCAGTATTTTACGTTGCCAATGTCCAATACGGTCCTGTGATCACAAGAGAATTGTCCAAGGCGATCACTCGCTGTTAGACTGCACACTGTCTTTTCACACTGACTCCAAATCTTTTCTGCAGCAGGCAGTAACATAGTCTGCAGAAGTCCTGCTCGCTGACAGGGTAGACCTGCAGTACTTTAAGCTCTTATTGTCCAGCATTGTCTTACAATTGCAAAAGAGACATTTTAAAAAAGACAAAGACGCTTTAGGTTGGTCCTGGAGAAGCAACTGCACCAAACACGCGACCATCTTACCAGCATTTTACTGAAAATGTTTCCAGAATTTTCCATTTTAATTTTAGGTCAGCAAATGCATTATTTTAAAATCTGTTTCAGAGTTATTGCTCAATAATCTTAGGTTGAGTTACAACTGCAATTAATGGGAATTTCCAAGAATCAAAAGGTTGAAGGGACTTTATTCCCTGGAGCATAGAAGAATGAGGGGAGATTTGATAGAAGTATATAACATTATGATGAGTATAGATAGAGTGAATGCAAGCAGGCTTTTTCCACTGAGGCTAGGGGAGAAAAAAAAACAGAAGACATGGGTTAAGGGTGAAGGGGGAAATGTTTAAAGGGTATGTAGCAGTACCAACTAGAGAGGATGCAATATTAGATGTCTACAGGTGAGGTGCTGGAGGATTGGAGAGTGGTTCATGTTGTTCCCTTGTTTAAAAAAGGCTCAAAAAGTAATCCGGGAAATTATAGGCCAGTAAATTTGACATTGGCAATAGGTAAATTATTGGAAGAATTACTAAGAGATAGGATCTACAAGTATTTGGATAGACAGGGTCATATTAGGGAGAGTCAACATGGCTTTGTGCTTAGTAGGTTATGTTTAACAAATCTATTAGAGTTTTTCGAGGAGGTTGCCAGGAAAGTGGATGAAGGGAAGGCAGTGGATGTTGTCTATATGGACTTCAGTAAGGCCTTTGACAAGATCCCGCATGGGAGGTTAGTTAGGAAGATTCAGTCGCAAAGTGTACATGGTGAGGTAGTAAATTGGATTAGGCATTGGCTCGATGGAAGAAGCCAGAGAGTGGTAGTGGAGGGTTGCTTCTCTGAGTGGAGGCCTGTGACTAGTGGTGTGCCACAGGGATCAGTGCTGGGTCCATTGTTATTTGTCATCTATATCAATGATCTGGATGATGATGTGGTAAATTGGATCAGCAAATTTTCTGATGATACCAAAAATGGAGGTGTAGTGGACAGTGAAGAAGGTTTTCAAAGCTTGCAGAGGGATTTGGACCAGCTGGAAAAATGGACTGAAAAATGGCAGATGGAGTTTAATACAGACAAGTGTGAGGTATTGCACTTTGGAAGGACAAATCAAGGTAGGACATAAAAAGTAAATAGTAGGGCACTGAAGAGTGCAGTAGAACAGAGGGATCTGTGAACACAGATACAAAATTCCCTAAAAGTAGTGTCACAGGTAGATTGGGTCGTAAAGAGAGATTTTGGTACATTGGTCTTTATAAATCAAAGTATTGAGTACAGGAGTTGGGATGCTATGGTGAGGTTGTATAAGATCATAAGACCGTAAAACAGAGGAGCAGCAGTTGGCCATTCAGCCCATCGAGTCTGCTCTGCCATTTTATCATGAGCTGATCCATTGTCCCATTTAGTTCCACTCCCCTGCCTTCTCACCATAACCTTTGATGCCCTGGCTACGCAGATACCTATCAATTTCTTCCTTAAATACACCCAATGACTTGGCCTCCACTGCCGCCCATGGCAACAAATTCCATAGATTCACCACACTCTGGCTAAAAACAAAAATTCTTCGCGTTTCTGTTCTGAAAGGGCGCCCTTCAATCCTTAAGTCATGCCCTCTCATACTAGACTCCCCCATCATGGGAAACAACTTTGCCACATCCATTCTGTCCATGCCTTTCAACATTCAAAATATTTCTATGAGGTGTCCCCTCATTCTTCTAAACTCCAAGGGATACAGTCCAAGAGCGGACAAACGTTCCTCATATGTTAACCCTCTCATTCCCGGAATCATTCTAGTGAATCTTCTCTGAACCCTCTCCAATGTCAGCACATCCTTTCTTAAATAAGGAGCCCAAAACTGCCCACAGTACTCCAAGTGAGGTTTTACCAGTGCCTTATAGAGCCTCAACATCACATCCCTGCTCCTATACTCTATTCCTCTAGAAATGAATGCCAACATTGCATTCGCCTTCTTCACCAGCGACTCAACCTGGAGTTTAACCTTAAGGATATCCTGCACGAGGACTCCCAAGTCCCGTTGCATCTCAGAACTTTGAAATCTCTCCCCATTTGAATAATAGTCTGACATTTTATTTCTTCTGCCAAAGTGCATAACCGTACACTTTCCAACATTGTATTTCATTTGCCGCTTCGTTGTCCATTCTCCCAATCTATCCAAGTCTCTCTGCAGACTCTCTGTTTCCTCAGCACTACTGGCCGCTCCACCTATCTTTGTATCATCAGCAAACTTAGTCACAAAGTTATCCAATCCATAATCCAAATTGTTGATATACAATGTAAAAAGAAGCGGCCCCAACACGGACCCCTGTGGAACACCACTGGTAACCGGCAGCCAACCAGAATAGGATCCCTTTATTCCCACTCTCTGTCTCCTGCCAATCAGCCAACGCTCTATCCACGCATGTAACTTTCCCGTAATTCCATGGGCTCTTATCTTGTTAAGCAGCCTCATGAGTGGCACCTTGTCAAGGGCCTTCTGAAAATCCAAATATACAACATCCACTGCATCTCCCTTGTCTAACGTACTTGGAATTTCCTCAAAAAATTGTAATAGATTTGTCAGGCAAGATTTTCCTTTAAGGAATCCATGCTGAGTTCTGCCTATCTTGTCATATGCCTCCAGGTACTCTGTGACCTCATGCTTGACAATCGACTCCAACAACTTCCCAACCACTATTGTCAAGCTAACAGGTCTATAATTTCCTTTTTGCTTCCTTGCCCCCTTCTTAAATAGCGGAGTGATATTTGCAATCTTTCAGTCCTCCTGAACCATGCCAGAATCTATTGACTTTTGAAAGATCATCGCTAATGCCTCCACAATCTCCACAGCTACTTCCTTCAGAACACGAGGGTGCATTCCATCTGGTCCGGGAGATTTATCTACCCTTAGACTATTCAGCTTCCTGAGTACTTTCTCTGTCGTAATTGTGACTGCGCACACTCCTCTTCCCTGCCACCCTTGAGTGTCCGGTATACTGCTGATATCTTCCTCAGTGAAGACTGATGCAAAATACTCGTTCAGTTCCTCCGCCATCTCCTTATCTCTCGTTACAATTTCTCCAGCGTCATTTTCTATCGGTCCTATATCTACTCTCACCTGTCTTTTACTCTTTATATACTTGAAAAAGCTTTTAGTATCCTCTTTGATATTATTTGCTATCTTCTTTTCATAGTTCATCTTTTCTCTCTTAGTGACCTTAGTTGCCTTTTGTAAGCTTTTAAAAACTTCCCAGTCCTCTGTCTTCCCACTAATTTTTGCTTCCTTGTATGTATCTCTTTTGCTTTAACTTTGGCTTTGACTTCTCTTGTCAGCCACGGTTGCATCCATTTTCCATTCGAAAATTCCTTCTTTTTTGGAATATATCTGTCTTGCCCCTTCCTCACTTCTCGCATAAACTCCAGCCACTGCTGCTCTGCCGTCCTTCCCGCCAGTGTCCCTTTCCAGTCACCTCTGGCCAGTTCCTCTCTCATGTCATTGTAATTTCCTTTACTCAACTGAAATACCGACACATCGGATTTCGGCTTCTCTTTCTCAAACCTCACAGTGAACTCAATCATGTTCTGATCACTGTCCCCCAAGGGTTCCTTCACCTCAATCTCTCTAATCACCTCTGGTTCATTACGAAATACCCAATCCAACACAGCCGATCCCCTAGTGGGCTCAACAACAAGCTGTTCTAAAAAACCATCTTGCAGACATTCTGCAAATTCTCTCTCTTGAGATCCAGTGCTGACCTGATTTTCCCAATCCATTCACATGTTAAAATCCTCCACAATTATCATAACACTACCCTTCTGACAAGCATTTTCTATCTCCTTTTGTAATTTGCAATCCGCATCACTACAGCTGTTAGGAGGCCTGTATATAACTGCCATCAGGGTCTTTTTACCCCTGCGATTTCTCAGCCCAACCTATAAAGATTCTGCACCTTCTGATTCTATATCACCTCTTTCTAAAGATTTAATATCATTTCTTACCAATGAAGCCACGCCACTCCCTCTGCCTACCTTCCTGTCCTTCCGATACACCGTGTATCCTTGGACATTCAGCTCCCAGAGACATGCATCCTTTAGCCAGGTCTCAGTGATGGCCACAATATCATACCTGCCAATCTGTAGCTGTACGACAAGATCATCCACCTTATTCCTTATAGTCGTAGTCATAGTCATACTTTATTGATCCCGGGGGAAATTGGTTTTCGTTACAGTTGCACCATAAATAATAAATAGTAATAGAACCATAAATAGTTAAATAGTAATATGTAATTAATGCCAGTAAATTATGAAATAAGTCCAGGACCAGCCTATCAGCACAGGGTGTCTGACCCTCCAAGGGAGGAGTTGTAAAGTTTGATGGCCACAAGGCAGGAATGACTTCCTATGACGCTCTGTGCTGCATCTCGGTGGAATGAGTCTCTGGTTGAATGTACTCCTGTGCCCGCCCAGTACGTTATATAGTGGATGGGAGACATTGACCAAGATGGCATGCAACTTAGACAGCATCCTCTTTTCAGACACCACCGTGAGAGAGTCCAGTTCCATCCTCACAACATCACTGGCCTTATGAATATGCTGCATGCATTTAAGTATAACACCTTAAGACAGAAACAGGTGAATTGATTATGGGGAGCAAGGACATGGCAGACCAATTGAATAATTACTTTGGTTCTGTCTTCACTAAGGAGGACATAAATAATCTTCCGGAAATAGTAGGGGACAGATGGTCCAGTGAGATGGAGGAACTGAGGGAAATACATGTTAGTAGGGAAGTGGTGTTAGGTAGATTGAAGGGATTAAAGGTGGATAAATCCCCAGGGCCAGATGGTCTGCATCCCAGAGTGCTTAAGGAAGTAGCCCAAGAAATAGTAGATGCGTTAGTGATAATTTTTCAAAACTCTTTAGATTCTGGACTAGTTCCTGAGGATTGGAGGGTGGCTAATGTAACCCCACTTTTTAAAAAAGGAGGGAGAGAGAAACCAGGGAATTATAGACCGGTTAGCCTAACATTGGTGGTGGGGAAACTGCTAGAGTCAGTTATCAAAGATGTGATAACAGCACATTTGGAAAGCGGTGAAATCATCGGACAAAGTCAGCATGGATTTGTGAAAGGAAAATCATGTCTGACGAATCTCAGAATTTTTTGAGGAAGTAACTAGTAGAGTGGATAGGGGAGAACCAGTGGATGTGGTATATTTGGATTTTCAGAAGGCTTTTGACAAGGTCCCACACAGGAGACTAGTGTGCAAACTTAAAGCACACAGTATTGGGGGTATGATATTGATGTGGATAGAGAATTGGTTGGCAGACAGGAAGCAAAGAGTGGGAATAAACGGGACCTTTTCAGAATGGCAGGCAGTGACTAGTGGGGTACCGCAAGGCTCAGTGCTGGGACCCCAGTTATTTACAATATATATTAATGACTTGGATGAGGGAATTAAATGCAGCATCTCCAAGTTTGCGGATGTCACGAAGCTGGGCGGCAGTGTTAGCTGTGAGGAGGATGCTAAGAGGATGCAGGGTGACTTGGATAGCTTAGGTGAGTGGGCAAATTCATGGCAGATGCAATTTAATGTGGATAAATGTGAAGTTATCCACTTTGGTGGCAAAAATAGGAAAACAGATTATTATCTGAATGGTGGCCGATTAGGAAAAGGGGAGGTGCAACGAAACCTGGGTGTCATTATAACCCAGTCATTGAAAGTGGGCATGCAGGTACAGCAGGTGGTGAAAAAGGTGAATGGTATGCTGGCGTTTATAGCAAGAGGATTCGAGTACAGGAGCAGGGAGGTACTACTGCAGTTGTACAAGGCCTTGGTGAGACCACACCTGGAGTATTGCGTGCAGTTTTGGTCCCCTAATCTGAGGAAAGACATCCTTGCCATAGAGGGAGTACAAAGACGGTTCACCAGATTGATTCCTGGGATGGCAGAACTTTCATATGATGAAAGACTGGATGAACTAGGCTTATACTCCTTGGAATTTAGAAGATTGAGGGGGTATCTGATTGAAACATATAAAATCCTAAAGGGATTGGACAGGCGAGATGCAGGAAGATTGTTCCCGATGTTGGGGAAGTCCAGAACGAGGGGTCACAGTTTGAGGATAAAGGGGAAGCCTTTTAGGACCGAGATTAGGAAAAACTTCTTCACACAGAGAGTGGTGAATCTGTGGAATTCCCTGCCACAGGAAACAGTTGAGGCCAGTTCATTGGCTATATTTAAGAGGGAGTTAGATATGGCCCTTGTGGCTAAAGGGATCAGAGGGTATGGAGGGAAGGCTGGTGCAGGATTCTGAGTTGGATGATCAGCCATGATCATACTGAATGGCTGTGCAGACTCGAAGGGCTGAATGGCCTACTCCTGCACCCATTTTCTATGTTTCTATGTTTCTACGACTAGTATTTGGTACTTTTCGCTTTGATTTCACTGCAACTTTATTGCACTGCAACTCATCCCAATGGCTGCAAATTTGCCCTGTCACCTGCCTGTCTTTCCTGACATCTTTACTGCTCACTATCTTAGATTTATTTCCGTTTTCCCTTTCTTTCACTCTATCATTCCATTTCCCATCCCCCTGCCAAATTAGTTTAAACCCTCCCTAACAGCTCTATTAAACCTTTCCGCCAGGATACCAGTCTGAAGCACCTTCAATTACTCCAAAAGACTGAGGTTTGGTAAAATACTGAAAGGCTTTTATTCGCTGTACAATATGACCTCCACAGTGAGTGTCTGCCCCCGGACTGAGGGGGAGGGGCAAGGCGAACACCTTTATACAGGACTCTGTGGGAGGAGCCACAGGGGCAGTCAGCAGAGGGGTGTGTCCAGACAGGTAACCGAGTTACAACATATATACATGGTTTACCACATTCACCCCTCCTTTTTTTAGAAAGAGTCCTGCGGGGTGAAGTGACTGACAATATTTACAAGAAGTATATTTACAGGTCAAGTCTATCAGGCGGTCGAGTCCATCGCTGTGATCTACGTAGCACCGGCGATGGCGGTTGTGCTGGCTCCGGCCTGACTTCAGGTGCCAGCACGTTAGGCGTCGGTAATCCCTCATGCGTGTGCGTCGCGCCCGGTATGGGAGTGTTGTGTGGTGTCTGTATAGGGTTTGGGGTGCACGGTGTCTCGTAGGTACATACATTGGTGGGTACGGGGTCAATAGTCACCACGGAGTGTTCAGGGTAGGGGCCCGGCTCCTGCGGGCGCCAGGTCGCGGATGGAGACCGTGTCCTCCCGCCCATCAGGTAAAACCACATAGGCATACTGGGGGTTCGCATGAAGTAAGTGAACCCTCTCGACCATCGGGGAGTATTTATTGCTCCTCGCATGTTTCTGGAGCAGCACTGACCCCGGGGACATCAGCCAAGATGGTAGGGTGGTTCCAGTGGTCGATTTACTGGGAAAAGAAAAGAGCCCCTCATGAGGGTGGCATTGGTGGCCGTGCATAACAGGGAGCGGATGGAGTGGAGTGCCTCGGGAAGGACCTCCTGCCAGGGGGAGACCGGCAGTCCCTTTGACCTGAGGGCTAAGAGTGTGGCTTTCCACACCGTGCCATTCTCCTTCTCTACCTGTCCATTCCCCCGGAGATTATAGCTCGTGGTCCTACTGGTTGCAATTCCCCTAGCCAGTAGATATTGGCGCAGCTCGTCACTCATAAACGAGGACCCTCTGTCACTGTGGATATAGCATGGGTATCCGAACAGAGTGAAGAGCTTGCGCAGGGCTTTTATAACTGACGTGGTAGTGGTGTCGGGGCAGGGGATGGCGAAGGGGAACCACGAGTACTCGTCAATTACGTTAAGAAAGTACACGTTGCGGTTGGTGGAGGGAAGGGGGCCCTTAAAGTCAACACGCAGTCGCTCAAAGGGGCGGGTGGCCTTGATGAGTGGTGCCTTTTTGGGTCGGTAGAAGTGCGGTTTGCACTCTGCGCAGACTTGGCAGTCCCTGGTCATCATCCTGATCTCCTCAAGGGAGTAAGGCAGGTTCCAGGCTTTCACGAAGTGGAAAAGCCGGGTGACTCCCGGGTGGCAAAGGTCTACATGTAGGGCGTACAGCCGGTCGATCTGCGCGCTGGCGCATGTTCCCTGGGATAGGGCATCGGAGGGCTCGTTGAGCTTCCCAGGCCTGTACATGATGTCATAGTTGTAGGTGGAGAGTTTGATTCTCCACCTCAGAATTTTATCATTTTTGATTTTACTCCGCTGCTGATTATTAAACATGAACGCAACTGAGCGCTGGTCAGTTAGCAGGGTGAACCTTTTGCCGGCAAGATAGTGCCTCCAGTGCCTTATAGCTTCCACTGTGGCCTGGGCCTCTTTCTCTACCGCAGAGTGCCGAATTTCAGGGCCTTGAAGGGTACGGGAGAAGAACGCCACTGGTCTTCCTGCCTGGTTGAGGGTAGCAGCCAGCGCAAAGTCGGAGGCGTCACTCTCTACTTGGAAGGGAATGGCCTCATCCACCGCATGCATTGCTGCTTTGGCAATGTCCCCTTTTATGCAGTTGAAGGCCGCGTGGGCCTCGGCAGAGAGGGGGAATGTGGTGGACTTGACCAGGGGGCGGGCCTTGTCTGCATAGTTAGAGACCCATTGGGCGTAATATGAAAAGAAGCCCAGGCACCTTTTGAGGGCTCTGAGGGTATTGGGAAGAGGGAGTTCCAACAGGGGGCGCATACGGTCGGTGTCAGGACCAATGACTCCATTCTCCACGACACACCCAAGGATAGCAAGTCGGGTGGTCCCAAATACACACTTGTCCTTGTTATAGGTGAGGTTGAAAGATTTGGCTGCTTGGAGAAATTTTTGGAGGTTGTTGTCGTGATCCTGCTGGTCGTGACCGCAGATGGTGATGTTATCCAGATATGGGAACATGGCCTTCAGTTGGCACTGGTCCACCATCCGGTCCATTGCCCTCTGGAAGACAGATACACCATTCGTGACACCAAAGGGGACGCGTAGGAATTGATAAAGCCTGCCGTCCGCCTCGAAGGCAGTGTAAGGGCAGTCCTCCCGGCGGATGGGGAGCTGATGGTAAGCGGATTTTAGGTCTATGGTCGAGTACACCTTGTACTGTGCTATCTGATTGACCATATCCGCGATGCGGCATAGAGGGTACGCGTCGAGCTGTGTGAACCTATTGATGGTCTGGCTATAGTCCATGACCATCCTATTCTTCTCCCCGTTCCGAACAACCACCACCTGCGCCCTCCAAGGACTTGTGCTTGCCTCAATGACCCCCTCCCTGAGCAGCCGCTGCACCTCCGACTTAATGAAAGCTCTGTCCCCCGCGCTGTACCTCCTGCTTTTAGTTGCCACAGGTTTACAGTCGGGGGTCAGGTTGGCGAACAGCGGTGGGGGAGGGATCCTGAGGGTGGAGAGGCCGCAAGTGGTGTCGGTAGTGTGGCAGTTGGCATGATGTTGGGTGGGATGCGCGGGTCGGTGTGTGTGTGTGGTCAGTAGCGGGGTACGTGACATATCTCTACAAAACAGGGGATTTATGACAGTAATTGGTGGGAGGGGCCCATCATACTTCATTGTCACGCTTTTCAGGTGGCTCTGGAAGTCCAACCCCAACAGCACAGGGGCACACAGTTGAGGCAAGACCAGTAACGTAAAGTCCCGATATTCTGTGCCGTGCACCACTAGCGCCGCTACACAACCCCCCGGATGTCTGTTGTATGCGATCTGGAGGCCATGGTGACCCTCCGACTTACCGGCCGTATCATGAGTCCACAATGCTGCACCGTGGCCAGGTGAATAAAACTCTCCGTGCTGCCTGTGTCAAACAGGCAGCTTGTCCTGTGCCCCTCCACCAGGATGTCCATCATTGACCTTGCGAGCTGGTGGGGAGCGCTTTGGTCGAGGGTCACGGAAGCCAGGGTGGGGTCGCTGTCTTGGTCCGGCGTGGTGGGGTGCCCCGTGAGCACCCATTGGTCGTAGGCAGTAGGAGGTGGCGCCAACCAAGATGGCCGCCCCCATGTCTCGCACGTGGTGGTGGCGTGCAGGGAAGATGGCGGCCCCCATGTCTCGCACGTGGTGGCAGTGTGCAGGGAAGATGGCGACCCCCATGTCTCGCACGTGGTGGCAGTGTGCAGGGAAGATGGCGGCCGCCATGTCTCGCACGTGGTGGCAGTGTGCAGGGAAGATGGCGGCCCCCATGTCTCGCACGTGGTGGCAGTGTGCAGGGAAGATGGCGACCCCCACGTCTCGCACGCGGCGCTGCTCGATCCTGCTCGCGGTTTTGACTTACAGACCTTGGCGAAATGGCCCTGCTTTCCGCAGCTGGAGCAGGTAGCTGGTCGGGCCGGGCAGCGTTTCCGGGGGTGCTTCTCCGGTCCGCAGAAGTAGCACTTCGCGGACTCACGACTGGCGGCAGCCGAGGTCGATTCGCCGGCAGGTTGCGGGGTCTGCGGCACCCACGAGGCCATTGGGGGATCACGTGCCTGGAGAGCCTCGGAGTTATGCAGAGCGGCCTCCAACGTATCAGCCAGCTCCATCGCCGAACTTAGGGTAAGATTGGCTTTTCCCAGCAGCCGCTGGCGCACGTACACTGACCTGGTCCCCGTGACGAAGGCGTCTCTCACTAGGAGTTCCGCATGCTGCGCCGCCGTCAGCTCCTGGCAATTGCAGGCCCGTACGAGTGTCTGTAGAGCCTGGACGAACTCAGCACTCGATTCCCCGGGGCGTTGTTGCCGTGTCGCTAAACGGTGCCGAGCATAGACGCTGTTTATCGGCCACAGGTATTGTATTTTGAGTGCGTTCATCGCGCCGTCGTAGTTCGGCTGGTCTCTGATCAGCGAATAGACCCGTGGACTGACCCTGGAGAGTAGAACTCTGCGCTTCGCTACGGGGTCGGTCGCTTCAATCTCCTCTAGATACGCTCCGAAGCAGGCCAGCCAGAGTTCGAAAGCGTTTCCAGCGTCAGGCATTTGCGGATGGAGGTCTAATTTTTCTGGTTTCAGGACCTGTTCCATGTTTTAAAATGTACAGCGAATAAAATTGAAGCACCTTCAATTACTCCAAAAGACTGAGGTTTGGTAAAATACTGAAAGGCTTTTATTCGCTGTACAATACGACCTCCACAGTGAGTGTCTGCCCCCGGACTGAGGGGGAGGGGCAAGACTAACACCTTTATACAGGACTCTGTGGGAGGAGCCACAGGGGCAGTCAGCAGAGGGGCGTGTCCAGACAGGTAACCGAGTTACAACATATATACATGGTTTACCACAGAGCCATATCGAAATACTGAACGAATGCCACCCCTTTCCAGTGTCAGTTACAACGGTCGTCCTCTTTCCCAGACAAGGTTGAAGATAAGTAAGGAGCATAAACATTGCTTCGTAGCTGAAAGTATTGGACTATCTCAATTTCTTTTGTCTTCTCATCTTTAATTCGAATATTCCAGGAAGCCCAGGACGACAGTAAGTTCATTGTTATGTTGCCAAGCCGCTGCTGATATTCCTCTCTGATTTATTAGCTTCCTGGTGTATAACTTCTGGGAACTTTACATCAGTTGACAGAGGTTGAGCCATATTTCCCTTCCAGTATCAGTCCTCAACCAGAGAGCCGTGCTCTGATGTCGAACTCCAATGTTGAGATAAATGACATAGCACGAACTTGTTGCTTTCTTCAGCTGTCCACTTACTATCCAGAGACATTTCAACTTCTCTGCATTTGTTAACTATTCTGCAAACATCATAGTTGTTAAATTGAATTCAATAACTTTTGAATCTCAGGGTTACTCAGAAATATTCAGTCTTGATGGTTGTGACAGCCAATAGGGTGTGTGGCTTTTCCAGCTGTCAAAAAATAGCACTATATTAACTGCAAGGACACAATGACTGCCTACTTTGTCACCTGTACATCCAAACATCAAAACATACAGTGAAATGCATCAGTTTGCATCAGCGATCAACACCATCCTAGCATTGTGCTGGTGGCAGACCGAAAAATGTCACCTCTCTTCCAGTGCGAATTTAACATGACTGCAACTCAAAAAACCTTAAATGTACATCTTTGGACTGTGGGAAGAAACCAGAGCACCCGGAGGAAACCCACACAGTCATGGGGAGAACGTACAAACACTTTACAGACTGCGGCAGGAATCGAATCCCAATCGGTGATTGCTGGTAAAGCAATTGTGTTAACCGCCACACTATTGTGCCGCCTTAAATTTGTGCAAGGTCTAGATTTTTATCTTGCCATTTAAGTCACCAACAATTTGATGTCACGCAACACACATCAAAGTTGCTGGTGAATGCAGCAGGCCAGGCAGCATCTCTAGGAAGAGGTACAGTCGATGTTTCAGGCCGAGACCCTTCGTCAGGACTAGATGAAGGATCTCGGCCTGAAATGTCGACTGCACCTCTTCCTAGAGATGCTGCCTGGCCTGCTGCATTCACCAGCAACTTTGATGTGTGTTGCTTGAATTTCCAGCATCTGCAGAATTCCTGTTGTTAACAATTTGATGTCAGTGGATCTGTAAAAATCTTTGCCAGTACTGTTCCCACATGACTTTGTGCTGAAGGGGTGGCTCCCTGCTAGTAGTAAATTCTGACTCATTGAGTTTACCAACCTGCCTCTCCCAGTGTGGGTTGTGTGCGTGTCGTCTAAGATGCTGGGAGGAATTATGGAAGTGAACTAATAAGATCCAGTCTGCCAACGCCTTTGCTAAATAATTGACATCTTCAAAGGTTCAAAATCACTTATTATCAAAGAATGTATAAATTATACAAGCTTGAGATTTGTTTGCTTACAGGTAACCAGAAAGTAAGAAACCCGAAAGAACCGAATTAAAGAAAAAAAAATAAACGACCAACTCCCAATGTGCAAGAGTAAGATAAAAAATTACAAATCATGCAAGCAATTGATGCGAACAACAACATTCCAAACCAGAATTTGAGTCCTCATATCGGAACCCCAGAACAGCCCAGGGTAGGCCCAAAGCCTCGCTTATCAGTTGATTATATCAGTGGGTACGGAGCTCAGCACCATGAAGAGAGAAGTGACCGTCGCGGAGAGGGAGCAAAGTCAGCTCACAGCTCAAATGCCAGCACCCTGTCTATTCAGGCTATCTGGGCTGGCACTTAAATTGACCAAACAATGGAACAGTGAAAAGATACCCCGGAGAGAGGAGAGAACGCTGTAGAGAGCGAGGAAATCCGGGTCCTGATTTCACCGTCCAGACCGAAGCTGCTCTCAAGCCCTTCAAATCAGCTCGGTGCCCAGAGCGATCCAACTTCACATCCAGGCCGGTTGTAGGAGCATCGAATCTCCTCAGCCCTGAGTTCTCCCCTTGGTGCCCAGAGCAATCCAACTTCGCACCGGGGTCAGTTGTACAGGCACCGGAAGTCCACTGCCCCGACTTCTCTCCGAATGGCTCGCTCCATCTGCATCGATTCTGCAACATGCCATTCCGGCTCCTCCCTCGAACTCGCCTCACCATCACTCACCCCCTCACCGTGCACGATTATGATATAACGCAATTTACCTCAGAAAAGGTGCTTTTAGTGATGTTTTTAAGTCAAATTTCTTGCCTTTTTAACTGTCACACGTGTTCGGAAACACCATCTTAACCGGAGTCTTGGCTTTCAACATGCCATAAATTACATTACTGTGCAATTTAACCGTTTTCATAGAGTGTTAGCATAAAACCCTGGTTAGACCACTCTTGGAATATTGTGCTGAATTCTGACCATCTCATTATCAGAAGGATGTGGAAGATTTAGAGAATGTGCAGAGGAGGTTTACTAGAATGATGCCTGGGTTGGAGAGCATGTCTTATGAGAATAGGTTGACCGAGCTAGGGATTTTCTCTTTGAAGAAAGATGAGGGGTGATTTGATAATGGTTTATAAGATGATAAGAGGCAAAGACAGAGTGGACAGCCAGAGACTTTTTCCAGAGCCAAAATGGCTAATACAGAGGGGCATGATTTTAAAGTGATTGTAGGAAAGTACGGGGTGGGGGGAGGAGAGATATCAGCAGTAAGTCCTTTACACAAAGAGTGGTCGATGCGTAGAACACCCTGCCGAGGTTGTGGTAGAGCCAGGTGCCTTCGGGGCATTTAAGAAACTCTCATATAGGCACATGGATGATGGAAAAATGAGGGCTATGTGGGTGAGATGGGTTAGATTGATCTGAGGGTAGCTTAAAAGGTTGGTACAACATCATGTTCTGAAGGGCCTTACTGAGATATAATGTTGTATGTTTTGTGTACAGTAAACTCAAGTCACAGCTGTAGCACTCAGACATGAAAGGATATTTAACGTTCTCTGGCAATGAAATTTGTGGGGAAGTTGATATGAAGTAGTTTAACTCACAAATGCCAAATGCTGCATTCTCAGCAGTATAAATATGGTCAATTCTAGGGAATGCTGTCTTCTCAGAACTTCACTGAACTTGTGACAAGGCTTCAACTTGTAGTTTAGCCTAATGTCAGACTTCTCATCATTGTTAACAACTTCTCATAAAGGCTCTTGTGTTTTCACAGCTCTTACAGAATCTGTGGAGAAGGATCAGAAGAGTTTCGAGTTTCAAGTTATGAGCAGCTTAGAATGCACCTTCTTTGGTGTTAGGGGAACTTCGTCTCAATAAAATGGGAAAAGAATAGGTTAATTGACCTAATCAAATGGGATAAGGACAGGTTAGTATGGCACTATAGCATAGCAGTTAGTGTAATCCCACTGTCTGTGAGAAGTTTGTATGTTCTCCTCATTACCATGTGGGTTTCTTCCAACATCCCAAAGATGTACGGGTTAGTAGGTTAGTTTGTGATATTGGTGTAATTGAGTGGCATTGGCTCACTGGGTCAGAAGGGCCTATTATGTGCTATACCCCTAAATACAAATAGCATTAAAGAAAAATACAGCCTCGTGTTGTAGCTGTTTACCTTTACCCCTGTTGTTGTGCCTATGCAACTATATATCGATTAAATAAAAGCACACATGCAGGAGGTGGTTTTAACTGATGTATTCACATTGCAGCGAGAGAGAGAGAGAGAAAGAATAATGTGCATGCGTAGACAACAGATCATACGTAGTGCTAAGGGGAGTCATTGCTCTGAAAGAAATAGATCCATACATTACAGCTCCTCGTCATTTAGATTAATACAACATAAAACTGTGTATGTACAAAACATTCAATTTCCCTTTCACAAACCATATTCAAATAAACATGCTTTCACAATAACAGTCCATAACTAACTTTTATGTTGTAAAGATTCAGTCTTTTGGGTGGTGCTCTATATCTTTCAGGACAGTGCCTCTGGACCTGTGGAATGGCATTAGGTTTGGTAGGTGTCTTGTCTAAGACCATGTTCTTGGTTTCCTGTATCACGTTGCTGTCAGTGACATGATCATCACTGGGAGATAAATCCGGTGGCTGTAATGTGTCCAACTTGATGGATGCAATCGACTCAGGTGTGTTTTTCGGTTGAGCCTCCAATATCTGATCCACATGATGTCTCCATGTTTGATCTCCAACATCCACGGTGTACATCAGGGTCTAGGTCTTGTAGCTATCCTACCGGGTGTCCACTTGTCTTCCCGGTAATCATGCGTTAAGACTTCCTGCCCAATCTCGAAGCACCTTGCTGATTCACATGGCAACTGATTGAGCTGTTTATTCTGCACTTCCCTCCACAGATCTGGTTTCAGGAGGTCCATGTGAGATCACAGATTCCTGCTCATGAACAGCATTTCAGGTGCTTGATTTGTCATTGCATGAATAGAGTTCCGATACACAAAAAGGAACTTGTCCACCTTGTGATGATGTCAAGAAATGTGCTCCTTGTCCATAAGTTTAACGGACTTCTTGAAGGTTTCGATAAACCTTTCAGCTAACCCATTCATTGCTGGTTGGTGAGGAGCTGTCTGAAATGTTTGATGCCATTTTTTCTTCAGGAAGAGTCAGAGTTCTTCTGAAGTGTATTGTGGTCTGTTGTCACTTACAATTTGTTCAGGTAAACCATTTCTGCTGAAGAGAATCATTGATATGGAAATAATCTTTTCCGATATGGTTGACTTCATTGGTATGAACCCCGCCCACTTTGGATGAACATCCACAGCAATCAAAAACAAGGAATCCATGAATGGCTCAGCAAAGTCAATATTTACTCTTTACTGTGGTGCTGACAGCCACTCCCATGGGTGTAACTGTGACTGTGGTAGTGCATTTTGAACTTTTTGCATCCCGAACAGCTTTTGGCCAAGACTTCGATTGGTTTATGCATTCCTGGCCAGCACACGTAGCTCCGGGCGAGACTCTTCATCTTGACTGTACCCAGATGTCTTTCATGCAGATTCTCTAACACTCTGGTGCACAGTTCACAGGGAACCACAGCACGAGAACCCCACATCAGAGTGCCTTGACATACGACGGTTGGTCTCATCTCATTGAGAACTCTGGAAACTCACGGTTACCATGAGTTGGCCATCCTTGCATGGTGATTTCATAGACTTTTCTTTGTATTTCTGGATTTGTTACCAACAACTGGTCCACCAATGCTGTGTGGAACAATTCTGCTGGGTCACCGTATGAGGACTTTTTGGTTGCCAACAGTGGAAGATGCACCAAGACACCAGCATTGCTGGTTTGGTACCTTTGAACTCTATGTCAGAAGAGTGGGCTCCTAGGAGCTGGGTAGCAGTCATCACTGGAATTCCCTTCCTGGAATTGAAAATGGACATAAGGAGCTGGTGATCTGTCACTAGCGTAAACTTCTGCCCATAGAGGTACTGGTGGACCTTCTTTATTCCCCGTGCTAGACTAGGGGCTGCTCAATCAATCTGTGCATAGTTGCTTCTGTGCTTGTCAATAATTTTGAAGCAAACGCAATTGGGTGTTCAGATCCACCTTTCATAATGTGTGTCAAAACAGCTTCAATTCCGTAAATGGACATCTTTCTGTCCATTCCCGCTTTGCTCCTGTCTGTAACAGTGCGTTCAATAGATGCAGCACTGTAGCAATGTTTGGGCAAAACCAGTGGTAGTAATTTACAAGGCCCAAGTATGACCTAAGTTGTGACATTTTTTGGGCTTGGGTGCCTGTAGCACTGCTTCAATCTTCTCTTGTGATTTATGTAAGTCACGTTTGTCAATGACATGTCCACAATATGAGATTTCATTCTTGAAAAAACTCATATCTCTCTTTGCATGCAGACATACTCACTCCGCTGGTAAGAACTTTCCCAAGGTCCTGGAAATGCCCTTCATCATTCTTGCCAGTCATGATGATGCCATCAGGTTAACATTGTGTTCCTGGGATACCTTGGAGCACTTGGTCCATTGCTGTCTGCCAAATTGCTGGAGCTGATGCGATGCCAAAGCTGAGATGATTATAATGGAACAATCCAGTGTGACTGTTGATTGTCAGGAACTTCCTGCTTGACTCCTCAATCTCCATTTGCAGATAGGCTGGTGACAAGTCAATCTTTGAAAACCTCTCCCCACCTGTCAAAGATGCAAAAGTGTCTTCGATTCATGGCAGTGGATGCTGAATAGTACACAGCACTGGGTTGATGCTCACTTTGAAATCCCCACAATAAGGAAATGTCTCCAGCCTTCCCTTCCTTGACCACTGGTACAATGGGTGTGGTCCAATCGCTCTACTCCACCTTTGAGAGAATTCTAGGTGTCTCGAAGCTCTTGAAGTTTAGCATCTACTTTAACCCAGCGTATAATGTACTGGATGCACATTTGTGGAATCTTGGAGTTCGCTACTGCATCCAGTTCAATTCTGGCATTCAGGCCTTTGACTTTACTTGCACCCTTTCCAAACACCTTCTCATTAGGAGCACTAAGCAGCTGTGACAGTCTCTGGTTAGTGCTGCCATTTCGGCACCAGAAAGTCACACACACACAAGAAACGAGGCATTGGAGAGGGTCCAGAGGAGGTTCATGAGAATGATCCTAGGAATGAAAGGGTTAACGTACAAGGAGAGTTGGGTGGCTCTAGGCCTGTACTCACTGGAGTACAGAAGAATGAGGGGGCTATCACTGAAACCTATCAAACATTGAGAGGGCTAGATAGAGTGCACATGAGAGGATGTTTCCTATAGTGAGGGAGTCTAGGACCAAAGGGCACAGCCTCAGAATACAAAGCTGTTCCTTTAGAACAGAGATGAGGAGGAATTTTTTTAGCCAGAGAGTGGTGAACCTGTGGAATTCATTGCCGCAGACTGCTGTGGAGGCCAAGTCATTTGGTACATTTCCAGCAGAGGATGATTGATTCTTGATTCATAAGGGCGTCAAAAGAGAAGAGAGGAGAACAGAGTTAAAGAGAGATAATAAATCAGCTATAATAGAATGACAGAACAGACTTGATTGGCCAAATGGCCTAAGTCTGATCTATGTCTTATGGTCTTATGGTTTGTTCATCATCATTGTGGATCTCCACTTCAGCTTATCCCATGTTATGAAATAATTCACGTCGCCTAATTTGAAGTCATGACTTTATGAAATATATAATTAGCTTGTAATAGAGATTAAATTAAAAAATCAAGGAGGAGGTACAGAAGACAGCTTTTTTCACTCCGCTGTCAGATTTCTGAATGGTTCATGAACCCATGAATACTACGTCACTATTTTTGCTCTCATTTTGCACTACTTTTTTATTTCTTTCAATATGTATTTCTTATTGTAAGATAAGAAATATTCAAAAATTCAAGGTACATTTTTTATCAAAGTAAGTATGCAGTATACAACCATGAGATTCGTCTTTACCACAGACAGCTGGGAAACAAAGAAAACCACAGAACCATTAAACCCCCAATGCGCAAAACAAAGCACAAATCGCGTAAATGGCAAGAGAGAAAGACCCAAAATGGAAAACACACAATACAAAGCACCAAATCACAAAGACATCGCAAGAGTCCAGGTGTATTCAGTTCAGCCCAGTTCAGTTCAATCCAGCGCTGCATCTCCCGCTATCTGCAGGCTGCAGTACTCGTCCACCCAGATCAAAATCACACAAAGCAGCAGCAAAAACAAAATAAGTGTCCAGAAACACATCATAACATGGATGACTGAGTCCATTCCACAAACTGCGTCGATTAAACCTTGCTTATGGACATCAACATAATCCTCTGACAGCAACGAGAGAGGGGGAGAGAGCATTTTATGTTATGGATTGCACTGTATTCCCTCCACAAGACAACAACTTTCACAACATTTGTCAGAGATAAATAAACCTGATTCTGTTTCCTTGCAGTTGATAGAACCGAATATGCAGAATGAAACAATAAACATGCCAGCACACAGAGACCATTGGCTCACCCCCCTTGAATCCTCACTATCAAAGCATGACATTAATGACTGACTATCATTACCAAAATGAATAGGTATGAAGGTGGGAGATGTCAGAGATGTCAGAGGTAGGCTTTTTACTCAGAGAGCGGTGGGTGCGTGGGACATGTTGACAGGGGTAGTGGTAGGGGCAGATGCATTGGGGAGGTTACAGAGTTTTTAAGACACAGGAGATTCTGCAGATGATAGGAATCCAGAGTAACACACACAACATGCTGGAGGAACTCAACAAGTCAGGCAGCATCTTATGGAAAGAACTAAGGAATCGATCTGTCAGGCTAAGACCCTTCATCGGTCCAAAATGTTGTCTCCTATGCCCTTCCATAGATGCTGCTGTCTGACTTATTGAGTTCCGTCAGAATTTTTTTCAGAGACTCTTAGATAGGCACACGGATGATAGGAAAATTTAGAAGACTGAGAGGGGATCTTATTGCAACATATAAGATTATTAAGGGATTGGACACGCTGGAGGCAGGAAGCATGTTCCCGCTGATCGATGAGTCCAGAACCAGAGGCCACAGTTTAAGAATAAGGGGTAGGCTATCTAGAACAGAGTTGAGGAAAAACTTTTTCACCCAGAGAGTGGTGGATGTATAGAATGCTCTGTCCCACAAGGCTATGGAGGCCAAGTCTCTGGATGCTTTCAAGAAAGAGATGGATAGAGCTCTTAAAGATAGCGGAATCAAAGGTTATGGGGATAAGGCAGGAACTGGATACTGATTGTTAATGATCAGCCATGATCACAGTGAATGGCGGTGCTGGCTCGAAGGGCCGAATGGCCTACTCCTACACCTATTGTCTGTTGTCTATTGTCTAAAATGGTGGGCTTCGTGGGAGAGTAGGGTCAGATCAAGGGTTCCCAATGGTATTACTTAATGGTATTGTCCATGGCATAAAAAAGGTAGGGAATCCCTGGGTTAGATCAACATTAGAGAAGATTATAAGATCGGCACTACATCATAGGCTGAAGATCCTGCATTCTACTGCAGTGTTCTATGCTCAAAGATTCAAAGTACATTTATTATCAAAGAATGTATAAATTATACAACATTGAGATTTGTCTGCTTACAGGCAGCCACAAAGCAAGAAACTCAAAGGAACCCAGTTAAAAAAAAAGGCAAACACCCAATGTGCAGAGAAAGAGAAAAAAACACAAATCATGCAAACAACAGAAATGAGCAACAGCATTCCGAACCAAACTAAATCCGTAGATCAGAATCCCCGGGGCAACCGGAGCAGGCCTACGTCTCGGTCTGAGATTATCATATTAGCAGGGCAAAGCGCCACAAAGCTCACAGACATAAAGCACAGTAGCCAGG
The DNA here is from genome assembly GCF_030028105.1 of Mobula birostris. Lineage (NCBI taxonomy): Eukaryota > Metazoa > Chordata > Chondrichthyes > Myliobatiformes > Myliobatidae > Mobula > Mobula birostris. The sequence goes on from NC_092370.1 coordinate 16,195,543, forward strand.
GTAATCTCACCACCTCAGCATCGCAGAGAGTGGAGTAAACATCATGGGAGAGCAAACGAAATTGGCCTGACTCGCGCCTCTAGTCCAGACTCCCTGCCTTTCCAGTCTATCTGGATGGCGCTTAAATTGTTCAAACAGCAGATCGTGTCTCGCATTAGGAGCTGGGCCCCACCACACTGAAATGCTTCGGGCCTAGACCACACCACCCAGTGATTTGCCCGGGGCCTGGATTCCACCATCCAGCCCGTAACCATTCTTGACCTCTCCAAATTGGCTTGGTGCTTAGAGCAATCCAACCTCACACCCAGGTTAGCTGGACGGGCCTCAACTCCTCCTCTTTAAATTGCTCACTCCAACCCCACCTGCATCGAGATTGCAACACACCAGCATGGCTCATCCCTCGAAGTCGCTTCACCCTCGCTCGCCTCTTCAACATTTCCAGTGATAGTTTACCACAATTTACTTCAGAAAAGGAGTTTTAATAATGTTTTTCTTTGAATTCCTATGCTGTATTAGAAATGGATTGACCAGGCTTCTGTGTAATGACGCACAACCTTTCTAATAATGCAAGACACTTGCAAGCATAGGATTTGGTAAACACGCTTATCTGTCAGCTTTAATTATTTTTGTTCAACAATAATATGGTGTAATCACTATCTAAGTCTGGATACAGAACATGTGGTGTCTCTTTATTAGTTCGTTAGGTTGGTGGGTCCTCACTACTTTAAGAGTTTGTGTTGCATGCTAATATCTTATCAGATTGTTGCACCATGCTTGCTGTTCATTTTGTATTTACTTGATGCTCTTAGTCACATTAATTTTATGTAAGATTAAAAGTTCAAAGTTAAAAGTAAATTTCTTATCAAAATCCATATGTCACCACAAACCACCCTGAGAATGTATGTGATAGGATGTATATAGAACATATAGAACTTAGAAATCTACAGCACGTTACAGGCCCTTCAGCCCACAATCTTGTGCCAACCATGTAACCTACTCTAGAAACTGCCTGGAATTTCCCTAGCGCATAGCCCACTATTTTTCTAGGCTCCATGTACCTGAGGGATATGAGGGATATGTATTTAAATATATGTCACCACATAATTTCCTGAGATTAATTGTCTTGTGGGCATTAATTGTCTTGTGGGCATCCATAATAGAATAATAACCATAACAGAATCAGTGAAATCTGGGATATGATTAAAGAAAAAATGACTGGAGTGCAATCATTTAGTGAAAGGGTATTTATTAGATGCATCAAAAATCAAACCTACTTAAATTAAAGAAAATACAGTGTATTGGCCTTCATAGTCATAGTCATAGTCATACTTTATTGATCCCGAAGGAAATTGCTTTCGTTATATTTGCACCATAAATAATTAAATAGTAATATGTAAATCATGCCAGGAAATAAGTCCAGGACCAGCCTATTGGCTCAGGGTGTCCGACCCTCCAAGGGAGGAGTTGTAAAGTTTGATGGCCACAGGCAGGAATGACTTCCTATGACGCTCTGTGCTGCATCTCGGTGGAATGAGTCTCTGGCTGAACGTACTCCTGTGCCCAACCAGTACATTATGTAGTGGTTGGGAGACATTGACCAAGATGGCATGCAACTTGGACAGCATCCTCTTTTCAGACACCACCGTGAGAGAGTCCAGTTCCATCCCCACAACATCACTGGCCTTACGAATGAGTTTGTTGATCCTGTTGGTGTCTGCTACCCTCAGCCTGCTGTCCCAGCACACAACAGCAAACATGATCGCACTAGCCACCACAGACTCATCAATCATGAGATTGAGTTTAGGAGCAGAGAGGTACTGTTGCAGCTATATAGAACCCAGGTCAGACCCCACTTGGAGTACTGTGCTCAGTTCTGGTCACCTCACTACAGGAAGGATGTGGAAAACATAGAAAGGGCGCAGAGGAGATTTACAGCGATGTTGCCTGGGTTGGGGAGCATGCTATCTCTCCACCTGACTGAACATGAGGAGACCCGTTTGTTAAGTAGGACATACCATCTTTAATTGCCAACCAAGTTAATTTAAGACAACACTTGAATTAGAATATGATTCACTGCACAATGTAGTTACAATCATATTACAAAATAAACAGAAATATCGACCTTAAGTAGATTATAGTTCAATAATTCTATTTAATATCAGAGAAATGTATATAATATACATCCTGAAACTCTTTTTCTTTACAAACATCCACAAAAACAGAAGAGTTCTCCAAAGAATGAATGGCAGTTAAAACGTGAGAACCCCAAAGCCCCCCTTAATCCCCCCTCCCACGCACAAACAGCAGCAAAGCCTTGGCCACTCCCCACCCCCACCCACTTTTGCAAATAAGCGTCAGCACCCACCTCCACCCACCAAACAAGCAGTAGCAAGGCCCCCAAGAAAGACCAAGATTTATCGTACACCTAAAAATAATTGTTTACCTGACAATTCAACACGCCGCAGGCTCTCTCTCTCTCCCTAATATTTGGGAAAAAGAGGTGTCCCTTTTCACAGCGAGAGGGGAGTCATAACAAGATAACTCACTGATTTATGGTGTTGAACGTCTGTCGCGCTGCAACAATCTCTCACCCACCAGTGAGAGAGAGAGAGAGAGAGAGAGAGAGAGAGAGAGAGAACAACTCGCCAAGTTCACAGCCTCTGACAGCCGATCCACTGCTCCTGATGTTCTGTTCTCTCCCCTGACACTTCAGTTGGCAGCACTGGCTTAGAATCAGCCTGTCCACAGGGCCGTGAGACTTCGTAACCCCAAATGTGCGCTCATCTTCCAGACTGCATCCTTGGGATATTCAAAAGTGTGCAGTCATGAGCCACTGGGAGCGGGTCCCACCACTGCAAAAAACCAAAGTTTTAGTGTAACTCAAGGTCAGGTTCTTCAGCAGAACCCCATCCACCCGGAAAGGGAAAAGGAGTGTCATGGTCTGGTCCGTGAAGTCTGCATTCTGGTTCACGGTCCAGTCCGTGAACTCAGGACTCCAGGTCTTCCCTTGTTTGAGTTAATCATAGGCACCTGATTCCCATCTTTGGGCTTGCAATATAAGTAGCCTTGGGATTGAGTGTGGGTGGCTGGTTTGTCTTGTCAGTCCCCCTTGGCGCAACCTGCTGATGGAAGGCTAGAGAAACCATTTGTGATCTCTAGGCCTGGTTGGAGGACCACTGCTTCATGGAGCCTTGTTGCCACTTGTTGGAGTAGTCTTTGTGGTATGGATTTGGCTGTTTCCTGGCCCAGCTGAGTGGCTGCCGCCACTCTGAGCTAGATAGGGAGCTGGTTGTTTCTGTAGCCAGCTGAGGTTGCTGGCTGAACTGAGACTTGGAGCTTCCCTGGAGTAGAGATGGAACTGTCTGTCATTCTTTGGTGTTTGTTTCTTCTTGTCCTTGCCTCTGTGGGGTAAGCCAGGCTGTTTTGCTGTTGCCCTGTGGGGGGGGTGGGGGGGTCCTGTCTTCTCTTGTCTTGTCCTCGACTCTGTTGGGTAAGTCTGGCTGTTCTGCCATTACCTGATGGAGAGACTTCTCCCACCTTGGTGTGGAGATGAAGTTGAGTCTTAGCTTGTCAAAGGATGAGTCCTGGCTCTATGTTGATGTTCGGTTCCCTGTCTGAGCTCCAAGAACCCAAGCCTCGAGGATCCCGCAGCCACGCTCAAGACCCAAGAGCCCAAGCCTCGAGGATCCCGCAGCCACGCTCAAGACCCAAGAACCCAAGCCTCGAGGATCCCGCAGCCACGCTCAAGACCCAAGAACCCAAGCCTCAAGGATCCCGCAGCCACGCTCAAGACCCAAGAACCCAAGCCTCAAGAGCTAAGACCCCAGCCTGTCTCCAAGCTCAGTCCTCTAGACCCCAGCCACATCCTGTCCTGAAGCCATGTCATGTCCTTGCCTGGTTCCGGGGTCCGAGCCCGAGGCAAGACCCAGGTTCTGGGTCCTTGTCCAGTCTCGGGCTCGGAGTCCAAGCCTTGTCTCCTAGTCCATGGTTCCTAGTCCTGGTCCTGCTTTCCCTAGCCCAAGTCTGCATTCTTGTCCCTGCTCCTTGCCTTAATCCTGTCATGTCCCTACTCTAGTCAAGTCTTGTTCCTTGTACTTCAGTGTCTGTCTTGCATTTGGGTCTGTTCCCAGCACCCGTTGTGATAAGGAGAGACATCAAAGGTAGAAATTGAGCTGTTTTTGTAGGTGAACACGAAGGAGTTGCAATTTAGTGCCAGCATGACCCTGCCTCTGTCTATGATATCCAAACAACATACACATTTACACATCCTCATTACTAGTGAAGTGGAATGTTCCACTGTGTGTGGCACAATAAAGCCAATCCACGTGCATTATCTTGGTTTAAAACCTATTTGAGAATATACCAGCGAAGACACTGAAGCTCACATACTTAGTCCGTATGTGTGTGTGTAAGGAGTGCGTTTACCGAGTGCTCTCCATCACAAAAAGCAATAATAATAAATAAATAGACTTTAAGTATTGAGAACATGAGATGAGGAGTCTTTGAAAGTGAGGACATAGAATAGAATAGAAATATTTACAATGCTCTACACTCCCAACAGACTGTCCAAGTAACAGAAAAGAAGACAGGTGAGTTTGCAAGTTTGCAAACACCTGGTGGAACAAGTATTCCTTGCAACTAGTATAAAATGAGCACAAACACACCACTGACTTAACAAGTGAGTGTTACTTCAACACGTTTCGAAGATTAGTGCAGCAAACAACTGAAGAGAGAAGACAGTTCAAACCCTTCAATAGTAGAATTTTCTAAAAAAAAATAAGAGCTTACATTTTAATGAAAAGAGCACTGAAAAATGTGGAAGAATTTCAGCAGCTTATGGTGGAGATGTGGAAAAAAATCTATGGGGCAGCAACAGTGGCCTCTGCCATATTCTTTTTCCTTTGGGAGCTTGTCATGTGGCAGTTTTGGGGAGAAACAGCTGCCATGGGAACCTAAGGGGTGGGAACCCTGCAGGGGATATGATTGCAAAAGGCAGGAGGCCTGTAATTGATGTCAGAGAAGCCAAGAAGCTGTTTCCCACCAAGTTAAATCAGCCTGCTTTTGTATTTGTAATAAAATTGGACACCTGGAAACAATTTGTAGAAGCAAGTAGAATATGACTGACATGAAGAACTATAGGCCATGACTTGCTTGGAGGCAAGGAAATGTGTGCGCAGTGTTACAGCCAGAAAGGTGCTCTGTGCAACACTGCAGCCAGTGATGATAACGAAGAACACAATTGCATGTAAGGCCTCTATTGACGAGTTAACTTTGGAAGTAACAGAATTAAGATCGGGTTTATTATCATTGACACATCATGAACTTTGATCCTTTGCAGCAGCAGCACAGTATACAATACATAAAAGATTACTACAAGTGAGGGTGCCACAGTAGAATGGCGGTTAGCGCGATGTTGTGTATATGGATTTCAGTAAGGTATATGATAAGATTCCCCAGGCAAGGTTCATTCAGAGGGTAAGGAGGCATGGGATCCTTGCTTTGTGGATCCAGAATTGGCTTGCCCACAGATGGCAAAGGATGGTTATAGATGGTTGGTATTCTGCATGGAGGTCGGTGACCAGTGGTGTGCCTCAGGGATCTGTTCTGGAACCCTTCCTCTTTGTGATTTTTATAAATGACCTGGATGAGGAAGTAGAAGGGTGGGTTAGTAAGTTTGCTGATGACACAAAGGTTGGGGGTGTTTTGGATAGTCTGGAGGGTTGTCAGATATTACAGTGGGACATCAATAGAATGCAGAACTGGGCTGAGAAGTGACAGATGGAGTTCAACCCAGATAAGCCTGAAGTGGTTCATTTTGATAGCTCAAACTTGAAGACAGAATATAGTATTAATGGCAGTGTGGAGGATCAAAGAGATCTTGAGGTCTATGTCAATAAGACAGTCAAAGCCGCTGTGCAGGTTGACAGTGTTGTTAAGAGGGCAAATGGTGTGTTGGCACTTATCGATTGTGGGATTGAGTTCAGGAGCTGTGAGGTAACGTTACACCTATATAAGACCTTGGTCAGACCCCACTTGGAGTACTGTGTTCAGTTCTGGTCATCTCACTACAGGAAGGATGTGGATACTATAGGAAAAGTGGAGAATATTTTTACAAGGATGTTGTCTGGATTGCAGAGCGTGCCTTATGAGAATAGGTTGAGTGAATTTGGCCTTTTCTCCTTGGAGTGACGTAGGATGAGAGGTGACCGGAGGATGAGAGGTGTATAAGATGATGAGAGGCATTGATCATGTGGATAGCCAGAGGCTTTTTCCCCAGGGCTGAAATGGCGAACACGAGGGGGCATAGTTTTAAGGTGCCTGGAAGTAAGTACAGGGGGGATGTCAGGGGTAAATTTTTCACACAGTAAGTGGTGGCTGCATGAAATGCTCTGCCAGCAATGGTGGTGGAGGTGGATACTATAAGGTCTATTAAGAGACTCGTAGATAGGTACATGGAGCTTAGAAAAATAGAATGCTATGTGGTAATGTACAGCATTGTGGGCAAAGGGTCTGTAATGTGCTGTAGATTTCTATGTTCTATGTCCTAAGTAAGTTTGTGCGTGGTAACGTGTTACTTGTGTACCATGTCTAAATGCAATTTGGTATTAGTTCTTGGAAGGGAACCGAATACATATGTTGATCCTTTTAAGCATGCAGGCCTACAACTAATTGATGTTGTCATACCAGGATATGCAAGCCTCCAGCATAAATGTATTACTGCTTTGTATGGAATTGTTCACTTGTTTCCTTTTAAAAGAGAAAGAGCATGGTGCGTACCTGTTAGTTGTCACGGCTGGCAGAATTGGGGGTACTTGACAGATCAGTCAGCATCTGTGGAGAGAGGAATGGAACCAACTTTTTGATAAAGGGCCGCTGACCTGAAACTTCTATTCTTCCCACAGAGGGAAGTGTTGCCCTCTTCTCATTGCTACCACAGGGAGGAGGTACAAAAACCTGAAGGCACACACCTAGCGATTGAGAAACAGCTTCTTCCCTTCTGCCATCTGATTTCTGAATGGACATTGAACCCATGAACGCTACCCACCTACTTTCTTTTGCACTAATTATTTAATTTAACTTAAAAAATATATATGTATACACTTAGTATAATTTACACTTTTTATTTGAGTGTATTGTAAAGTGCTGCTGCCACGTAACAACAAATTTCATGACATATGTTGATAAAGCCTCATTCTGATTCTCTGGAATGTTCCACTCCAGAGGTTTCTCGGGGCTGGGTCATTAGATGTATTTAAACAAGAAACAGATAGAGTCTTCGGCAATTGGGTACTTGAGGGCTACGGGAACTGACACAGAAGAGGATTTGAAGCCTGGGGCAGATTAACTCTGAATTATATGAAGTGGCATGGTAGACCTGAGAGACAGAGGGAGATTATTCAGATAGACTAAATAATTGAATCAAATCAGCTCATTCCATTCCTGCACATTCCTTTTTTGGTGTTTTTGTTCCTGTTTCCACAAATGTTGCCAGATCTGTAGAGTACCCTTGCATTTTCTAATTTTATTACATACTTTGCAATATCTGAGTCTTGTGCTTTTCAATTCTTAAGAGTGTTCTTAAGAGTGGTGGGTTACTATTACTTTATGAGTTTATGCTTACATATTGTTACGTTGTCACACCACATGTTGTGTTCCTCTTAAGACCAACTGCCAGACGAGAAGGTGTGCAGATGCTGGTAATCCAAAGCAACTCACACAAAATGCCAGAGGAACTCAGCAGGTCAGGCAGCATCTATGGAAATGAATAAGCTATTGACATTTTCACTGAGACCCTTCTTCAGGACTGAGAAGGAAGTGGGAAGATGACAGAATAAATCAGTGGGAGGAGGGGAAGGAAGCTAGCTGGAAGGTGATAGGTGAAGCCATATTGGTGGGAAAGGTCAAGGGCTGGAGAAGAAGGAATCTGTTAGGTGAGGAGAGAGGACCATAGGAGAAAGGGAAGGAGGAGGTGATAGGCAGGGGAGAAGAGGCAAAAGGAGAAAGTGGGGAAAAGAGGAAGGGTGGGGAATTTGTTTACTGGAAGGAAAAATCAATATTCATGACATCAAGTTGGAGGCTACCCAGATGGATTATCAGTTGTTGCTCCTCCCTTGCTAAAGAAATTCCTCCTCGTCCCCGTTCTAAAAGGGCACCTCTCTATTCGAAGGCTGGGTCCTCTGGTCTCAGACTCTCCCACCATTGAAAGCATCCTCTCCACATCCACTATCTCGAGGCCTTTTAACATTTGAGGCCTCAATTAGGTCACCTCTCCTTTTAGGTGAATGACCCAGTAGGGTGTCAATAACCAAGGTGTGGTTGAGTGACGGAAACAAAACTGTGGTTGTCAATATGTATTCTGCCTTGCTATCATTTCATCCTCCTTTTTATCATCATTACTTTTGTCTTACATCATTCTTGTCTACCACAGAACACAACCTTTAAATACGTTTATAGTCTTCCTTATATTACTTGTTGACACAAGTGATGTAATTCCTGGTATATTCAATGTACAATGCAACAAATAGAGCTAATCTTTAAAACCTTTAAAGAGAGGATAGAAATCAGGCATCTTTCTGGAAACTCTTTGAAGTGGGTACTTCAAGGTGGCCATACTTCAGCTGAACACCTGGACCAGTGGGAAAAGGTGAAGAACAGAAAGAGGAAAACCAAGCTTAAAGTTGACCAAAGCAGATGCTGAAACATCATGATTTCTATTTGCCTCATCGATCCATTGTGAGGAAGAAGATACATCTGTTGTGGATTTCATCTCTGTTTTGAGTTTTTCTAATGTGATAATTACAAGAACCATCTTTATGTAATGAACCAATAGAAAATGCAGTCTTTCTGAAGCCTTTGGGACATCTGTATTTCTAGAATTTTCTGATTTGATTTCAAACTTCTACACATGCATTCTTTTGGAAAGCACTGAACACTTCACGGTGAACTGAGTGCTGTTTCAGCACAGAAGGCAATGCATTCCCAACATGGGATTGTCCAGCGCAATGGGGAAGTGGGGAACACACTAGTGGTCAGATATGCACACATCTCTTTCTCCCCATTTTATCTGGGGAGGTCTAATAGTTGCTAAGTTGAAGAGATGACCCTTCAGCTTCACACCAGCTAGAACAGGCATCTGTAATTGACCCATTCATTTGAACAACATTGCCAAACTTCATTGAAATGTTTAGGCAGTTGTGTTTCGTACATTTTTAAATGTTACATAATTACTTTAGACCTTGGCTTATGTACATCAAAAGCGTAGCCAGGTGGCTACACATTGAGGAAATGGAAGTCATCCAAAGAACGAGGGATAGATCTGTATGGAAAACCATGGTCACCAACGTCTGCATCGGATATGGTACCTAGACAGACAGACATAAGACCATATGACATAGAAGCCAAAGCAGGCCATTCGCTCTGCTCCAATATTCGACCGTGGCTGATTTATTTTCTCTTTCAAAGATGTGTTGACATTGGACAGGGCTCAAATGAGGCTCATGAAAATGATTCTGGGATTGAAAGGCTTATCATATGAACAGCGTTTGATGGCTCTGGGGTTCAAAATCCATTCAAAACCGTTCAATTCTTCTGCAGGCTAGACTCTATGAATTGCAGAGCAAATTTTAATTCCTCTCTGCCAACTGTGCAGTTACATGCAGAATGTGACTGTGGCACATTCTTCAGATGATGGGTCATTTTTCAGTTTAATGAAAATTCTGTAAGTAAGAAGAAAACAACATAAATTGCAGAAGCTTGAAATCTGAAACAAAAACAGAAATTGCTGGTTGCTGTCTTCAGACTAGTCAGCACTTATGAAGTGGACTCGCAAGTTAAAGGTTTGATAGATTTTGAGATCATATCAATAACAATCACAAGGACCTCCTTTGTTTGGAGGTGACCAGGGGTATTGTGTCCCAGCTGATATGTGGTAGGCTAACCAGTGAAGTACAGAATGGAGAGCACACTTTCACCCACATTGCAAACTTCCCCTTCTTCACACAGCCGATGAATCCAAAGGAACGGCAGAGACTGACACAGTTTGGCACCAGAGGCATTACAGGAGTTGACTGTCAGCATTGAATTCAACATAGGACTGCTTTAGGGACTCCAGTTCTGGATTTTTCCCCAGGGTTTACTCCCGAAGCCTCCCCTATAAGTAGGTATAGCTGCAAAGCAACAGAAGTTTATGATCAGAGTTTTCCTTCTCCTTGAAGCTGATGAGGCACCCGCAACTTACTTTTGCTCCTTCTCCTGTCTGGAGAAACGGTTCCGCTGGGCTTAGTAGCTAAGCCAAACGTGAAGGACAATAACAATCAATTATAAAGGAACATTATTAGAATATATAAATGATACAACCTACATGGGATGCAGAGTAAGGTCTTTGTTCACTTCTCTGCCCAGTCCCTGTGCTTTGGTTCCCTTGCTGCTCCAGAATATCCTCATTGCCTGAGAATCTACAACTATCAGAATCAGATTTAATACCTTCAGCATATGTTGTGAAATTTATGGACTTTGCAGTGGTACAATGCAATACATGGTAACAGAGAAAAACTGTGAATTACAACATGAATATTGATATATTAAATGTTTAAATTAAGTAAGTACTGCAAAAAAGACTAGTGTTCATGGGTTCAATGCCCATTCAGAAGTTGGATGGCAGAGGGGAGGAAGCTGTTCCTGAATCGTTGAGTGTATGCCTTCAGGCTTCTGTACCTCCTTCCTGATGGTAGCAATGCGAAGGAGGCATGTTCTGGGTGATGGGGGTCCTTAATGATGGACGCCACCTTTTTGAGGCATCATCCTGGAAGATGTCCTGGGTAAAATGGAGGCTAGTACCCATGGCAGAGCTGACTAATTTTATAACTTTCTGCAGCTTATTTCGATCCTGTGCAGTAGCGCCTCTCCACAGTACAGCTGTAGAAATTAAATTTACAAGTGTAAATCTGAGATACAGAATTTCAATGCAGAATCAGAACCAAAATCTGGTTTATTAACACTGACGTACATTGAGAAATATGTGGTTTTGTGGCAGCAATACAGCGCAATAAAGAAAGAACAACTATAAGTTATAATAAGAAATATATACAAAATAAGTAATGCGAGAAAAATAGTAAGGTAGTGTTCAGGAGTTCATGGTCTATCCTAATGGCAGAAGGGAAGACGCCTTTCCTTAAACTGTATCTCCTTCCTGATGGTAGCAATGAGAAGAGAGCAAGCTTTGGATGGTAAGTGTCCTTCATTATGGATGTCACCTTCTTGAAGAATTGTCTATTGAAGATCTCCTTGGTGGTGGGGTGGGTTATGCCCATGATGGAGCTGATTGAGCCTCGAACCCTCTGCAGCTTTTTCAATCCTGTCCATTGGTGGCCCCATACCTACGATGATGAAACCAGTCAGAATTCTCTCCATGTTACACTTCAATCACCAGAGTAGAGAAATTTCTGCCTAGAGTTTGAAATTCATTTTCCTATTGGGTAATAAACACGTGCAGTGAGAATAATTGCGAAACATGTAAAGAAATACATGATAAATATCATATAGCACTTAGAAGAACAGCTCACATACAAAAACAGAACGCTGTTAACATGCTTAACTTTTATGTTAAACACTTTCCCACTTTGCAACTGACCCCTTAAGGACATGTAGTAGACTGTACTCACTGTACTCCCTGAAATTCAAAAGAATGAGAGGGGATTTCATTGAAACCTATCAATTGTTGAAAAGCCTCGAAGGAATGGAGGTGGAGAGGATGTTTCCTATGGTGGGTGAGTCTAGGACCAGAGCACACAGCCTTAGAATAGAGGTATGTCCACTCAGAACGGAGATGAGCCGGAATATCTTTAGCCAGAGAGTGGTGAATCTGTGGAATCTGCTGCCACAGGCATTTGTGGAGGCCAAGTCATTGGGTATATTTAAGGCAGAGGTTGATAGTTTCTTGATTAGTCAGGGCATGAAGGGTTGCGGGGAGAAGGCAGGAGATTGGGACTGAGAGGGAAAATGGATCAGCTCTGATGTAGTGGTAGTGCCGACTCGATGGTGTGAATGGCCTAGTTCTGCTCCAATATCTTATGGTCTTATGGTCTGACTGAGGCTGCTGCCCTCCCTTATGGTAGGCCCTGAGCCCCTTGAATTCCTTTTTAAAAAATTTTGCACCAATTTAATCACCAAACTTTATATATACGCAACAAAAGTGAAGTCGAGGAAAGGAGGAGGGGAGAAAACAACAAGAAAGAAAAGGTGTGATAGGCTTCAGCTCAGGAGAGACTGAATGGTAAAGGTTTGGGAGGGCTGTTGCTGTTTTTAGTCTATGTCATCTCAACTGTCTAATCTCCATACCATAACTTAGGGGGTGACACGGTAGTGTAATGGTTAGTACAATACCTTACCATACCAGAGACCCAGGTTCAATTTCCACCACTGTCTGGAAGGAGCTTATATGTTCTACCTGTGACTGCGTGGGTTTCCTCCGGATGATCCTGTTTCCTCCCACAGTTCAAAGACACATCAGTTGGTATGTTAATTGGTCATTGTAGTTTTTCCTCTGTGAGTCTAAGGACAAATCAGGGGCTTGCTGGGCGTTGTGGCTTGAATGAGTGGAAGGGCCTATTCCGTGCTGTATCTCAATAAATAAATTCTTTAAAAAATCATCATTTCATTCAGTGTCTCCTGGTCAACACCCTATCACATAGCAGACCTTTAAAAAAAACATTAAGAAGATTGACGAGACCCGACGCAGACTGGGAGACCGCTTTGCTGGACATCTACGCTCTGTCCGCCAGAGAAAGCAGGATCTCCCAGTGGCCACACATTTTAATTCCACATCCCATTCCCATTCTGGTATGTCTATCCACGGCCTCCTCTACTGTAAAGATGAAGCCACACTCAGGTTGGAGGAACAACACCTTATATTCCGTCTGGGTAGCCTCCAACCTGATGGCATGAACATCGACTTCTCTAACTTCCGCTAATGCCCCACCTCCCCCTCATACCCTATCCGTTATTTATTTTTATACACACATTCTTTCTCTCACTCTCCTTTTTCTCCCTCTGTCCCTCTGACTATACCCATTACCCATGCTCTGGGTTCCCCTCCCCCCACTTGTCTTTCTCCCCAGACCTCCTGTCCCATGATCCTCTCATATCCCCTTTGCCAATCACCTGTCCAGCTCTTGGCTCCATCCCTCCCCCTCCTGTCTTCTCCTATCATTTCGGATCTCCCCCTCCCCCTCCTGTCTTCTCCTATCATTTCGGATCTCCCCCTCCCCCTCCCACTTTCAAATCTCTTACTAACTCTTTCTTCAGTTAGTCCTGATGAAGGGTCTCAGCCTGAAAAGTCGACTGCACCTCTTCCTAGAGATGCTGCCTGGCCTGCTGCATTCACCAGCAACTTTGATGTGTGTCGCATTAAGAAGATTAGCTTTATTTGTCACATGTACATTGGAAACCGTGGATCCAAGTCTATGGAATTCTTTCAGGTATATATGGAAAAGGACAAATTATGTTCCTACTATTTAAGCAATTCTACCATTGCAAATTTTTGCAGCTTACTAGAGTAATGTTCCTTTAATCTTAAGCAGCGAGTAAAAAACTATTGCATTTTTTCTCTGTAAATTTCTGTATCATTAATATTAAAAAACACACATAAGCACTTTGTCTTGTGCTATTTGAAGCTGCTAATTTATTTTTGCCACAAAAATGTAGCAATTACAAACTTTCCTAAGGGTCTGTTTGGAACATTTGAACAATATAATGCTTAACAAATAGGTTTGTGTGCATATTAGACTGAGCGGCAGTACTATAACAAGTCATTAATGTTTCATCAGAACACATCAGTAATGTTTGAATACTTGTTTTATATTGTAAACTCTTATCAAATAAATATTGGCTTTAAGTTTATAGGGTAATAATGCCTTTTCAACTGTTACATAATACTGATGAAATAATGAGTTGAATTTATTGTAATATGCTAAGACATAATGAAGATGATTAGTCTGATAGTCAAGCTTAATAATTGGATCAGTTGGTGTTTTTATTTAGTTTGTGACAGATATACTTTGTTGTGTTAAATCCATGTCAAATTATGCAAAGCAACATTAATATCGTGAAAAGTTATGGTTATGGCCTCAAATATAATTTTCTGCTTGCAGTAAATTGACAAGAAAAAGAACTGATATTAGAATCTATGATCCCCTAATTCTGATAGTGATGGAATCATTAATTATCAAAACACAACAAGGCATAAAATTGCAAGTAAGCGAAACAGTTTTCCCTGTTCTGCTCTCTCACAAAGCAGAGAAAAACTGGGAACTGCTCTCAGAACAGTTTGCATGTCTAAGAAGTGGGAAGACATTGCATTCAATAGATACACCTGGAGGAAATCTGTTCAAGAAGTTGCTGCTCTACATGAGAATGACCTCTGCTGTGCCACAGAGAACATACAGCAGCTGTGAAAGGGCAGACTTTCAGGTATATATGGAAAGAGACAAATTATTTATTCTTTACCACTTACCCTTGCCCACTCTGCACGAGAATATGGCTGTTCCCTGCTGCCACCTGAGGACCCAACTTCAAAATATTAAACTAATTCAAAGGAAGCATGTGGGAGTCCAAAAGTACAAGTGTAATTTGAGCAACACACATCAAAGTTGCTGGTGAATGCAGCAGGCCAGGCAGCATCTCTAGGAAGAGGTACAGTCGACGTTTCAGGCCGAGACCCTTCGTCAGGACTAACTGAAGGAAGAGCTAGTAAGAGATTTGAAAGTGGGAGGGGGAGGGGGAGGGGCAGATCCGAAATGATAGGAGAAGACAGGAGGGGGAGGGATGGAGCCAAGAGCTGGACAGGTGATTGGCAAAAGGGATATGAGAGGATCATGGGACAGGAGGTCCCGGAAGAAAGACAAGGGGGAGAGGGGGGAACCCAGAGGATGGGCAAGGGTATAGTGAGAGGGACAGAGGGAGAGAAAGGAGAGAGAGAAAAAGAATGTGTGTATATAAATAAACAACGGATGTGGTACGAGGGGAAGGTGGGGCATTAGCGGAAGTTTGAGAAGTCAATGTTCACGCTATCAGGTTGGAGGCTACCCAGATGGAACATAAGGTGTTGTTCCTCCAACTTGAGTGTGGCTTCACCTTTACATTAGAGGAGGCCGTGGATAGATGTATTAGAATGGTATAATCAGAATAGTGTAATTTGAGTTTGCTTTAAGCAAAGAGCGCAAGTATCACGTGATAGTGTGATTCTGTATGCAACTAATGTATTTTTACATTTAACCAGTAATTAATTAGTTAAACAAACAAGAATACTTTGTCAAACAATATATATACAAGATTACTCAAATATTATTGAAATATTGAAGAAACAACACCACTAACAGACACAAACAACAGGAATTCTGCAGATGCTGGAAATTCAAGCAACACACATCAAAGTTGCTAGTGAATGCAGCAGGCCAGGCAGCATCTGTAGGAAAAGGTGCAGTCGACGTTTCAGGTCGAGACCCTTCGTCAGGACTCCTAACAGACAACTCCTTAAAGTCTGTAGATCCCTCGTTTAATGGTTCATGCCCTTAGGAAAACATTATAGAACGTAGAACATAGAATAGTACAGCACATTACAGGCCCTTCAGCCCACAATGTTGTGCCGACCCTCAACTCAACACGAATTATCATACTCTCTCTCAAGAATTCTGAGATGTTCACCATGCACAAACCACTCAGCAACAATCTAGATTACAGAGAGTTCTAGTTCATTGCACAAACTTATGTGCTACTGGACCATGGGGACCAAGGCCTTTCTGAATCAGATTTACATCATTTCTAAAGTATATTCGTTTATTTTTCTATTGTTTGGTGTTGTGAGGCACTCGGAATTAAGAATCTTAAATTCCAGCTTTTTATTTCTAGCTGAATTCACAAGCAAGATACAGTACAAATTTTAAATAAAAGCACCTGCTAAGCAGGCCGGATGCAAGGCAAAGCAAGCCTGCTGCAAGTAGCAGAGTAAGAGCACAGCATTCACACTTGCAGAAGTGAAGGTGAGGGAGACTCAAATCTTCTCATGATGGAGTGGAAACCTGACGAGAGTGTGGCAGATAAACATAGGATAGAATATAGAACACCACAGGCCCTTCGACCTATGATGTTGTGCCGACCTTTTAACCTACTCTTAGATCAATTGTGTTCTGGCGTATTAAATTTTGTATAAGTACTAGATGGAAGTCGGAACAATTCCAAGTGATACTTTAACTCTGAGCTCACAGTATGTAAGGCGTTTGTACAAGTTAAACATTGTAGGTTGCTTAAATGTTTGCTAATAGTGGCTTGGTTCTTTCTGGCCTTCGGCACAGTGTCATCAGGGTGTCTGTCGATGAACACGTGTCATTTGAATGAAAGAAGCCATGCTAAGATCCCCATAGTTTTGTATGTCTTTGTTTGAACCATAGAACCATTGAAACTACAGCACAGAAACAGGCCCTTTGGCCCTTCTTGGCTGTGCCGAACCATTTTCTGCCTAGTCCCACTGACCTGCACACGGACCATATCCCTCCATACACCTCCCATCCAGTATCTGTCCAATTTATTCTTAAATGTTAAAAAAGAACCCACATTTACCACCTCGTCTGGCAGCTCATTCCATACTCCCACCACTCTCTGTGTGAAGAAGCCCCCCCTAATGTTCCCTTTAAACTTTGCCCCCTCACCCTTAACCCATGTCCTCTGGTTTTTTTCTCTCCTTGCCTCAGTGGAAAAAGCCTGCTTGCATTCACTCTATCTATACCCATCATAATTTTATATACGTCTATCAAATCTCCCCTCATTCTTCTATGCTCCAGGGAATAAAGTCCTAACCTGTTCAACCTTTCCCTGTAACTGAGTTTCTCAAGTCCCAGCGACATCCTTGTAAACCTTCTCTGCACTCTTTCAACCTTATTTATATTTGGATCTTTTGTGTCTGATCAAGCCAGCCCATTACATCATTCTAACCCCCCCACACACACAGCCTTGCACTCAATGTCAATAAGAGCAAGGAATTGATTGTGGACTTTAGGAAGGGGAGGTTGAGGGAACACACACCAGTCCTCATCGATTGAAACAGATGTGGAAAAGGTGAGCAGTTTCAAGTTCCTGGGTGTCAAAATCTCCGTGGATCTAACCTTTCTATCCCACACAATCCTCCATTTTTCTTTCATCCTCCTGCCTACCTAAAAGTCTTTTAAATGCCCCTAATGTACTCTATCTATACTACATGAACTAATGTACCACCTCTGACAGTGCGCTCCACACACCCAGAATCAGAACCAGAACCAGGTTTAATATCACCGACAGATCTGTTGTTTTGCAGCAACAGTACATTGCAATGCATAGTAATAAAACGCTACATTACTGTAAGAAGTATATATAAAAATAAGTTAAAAAAGCAATGTAAAAAGAGCGGAAGAAAATACAGAGGAAGTGTTCACGGGTTCATTGTCCATTCAGGAATCGGATGGCGGAGGGGAAGGAGCTAATCCTGAAACGTTAAGTGTGAGGCTCCTGTACTTCCTTCTTGATTGTAGCAATGAGAAGAGGGCATATCCTGGGTGATCCCTAATAAGTGCCACTTTTTTGAAGCGCCGCCTTTTGAAGATGTCCTCGGTGCTGGGAAGCTAGTGTCTATGATAAAACTAGCCACTTCCTGCAACTTTTTCCAATCCTGTGCAGTGGCCCCTCCACGCCAGGCGGTGATGCCACCAGTTAGAATGCTCTCCATGGTACACCTGTATACTCTGCGAGTGTATTTGGTGACACAGCAATTCTCCTCAAACTCGTAATGAATTATAGCTGCTGTTAAGCCTTCTTTGTAATTGCATCAATATGTTGGGCCCAGGATAGATCCTCAGAGATGTTGAAACCCAGGAACTTCAAAGGGCTCACCCTTTCCACATCTGATTCCATCGATGAGGACTGGAGTGTGTTCCCTCAACTTCCCCTTCCTAAAGTCTACAATTAATTCCTTTGTCTTATTGACATTGAATGTAAGGCTTTTGTTGCAATATCACTCAACCAGCTGATCTATCTCACTCCTGTATGCTTCCCTGTCGCCATTTGAAACTCTGCCAACAATATTTGTGTCATTGGCAAATTCATGGATGACGTTTGAGCTGTGCCTAGCCACATGATTGTGGGTGTAGAGAGAGCAGGGCAGTGGGGCAAGTGCACATCCTTGAGGTACACTAGTGTTGATTGTTAGCGAGGAGACGATATTATTTTTGATCTGCACACGCTAGTGGTCTCCCAGTGTGCAAGGCAAGTTCCAGGTGCAGAGGGAGGTAGAGACAGTTTGGAGATTTTTAAAATTAGAAATGAGGGCATAATCGTGTTGAACACTGAGCTACAGTCAATAAACAGCAGCCTGATGTAAGTATTACTGTTGTCCAGGTGATTCAAAGCTGAGTGGAGAGCCAATGAGATTACATGCGGTGTAAGTCTTTTGTGGTGATAGGTAAAATGCAACAGGTTCAGGTCTTTGCTTAGACAAGAGTTGATTCTAGTCATAAATTCACCACAGTAGATGTGAGTGCCACTAGGTGATAATCATTGAGGCAGCTCACCCTGCTCTTCTTATAACCATATAACAATTACAGCTCAGAAACAGGCCATCTCGGCCCTTCTAATCCATGCCAAACTCTTACTCTCACCCAGTCCCACTGACCTGCACTCAGCCCATAACCCTTCATTCCTTTCCTGTCTACATATCTATCCAATTTACTTTAAATGACAACATCGAACCTGCCTCAACCACTTCTGCTGGAAGCTCGTTCCACACAGCCACCACTCTCTGAGTAAAGAAGCTCCCCCTCATGTTACCCCTAAACTTTTGCCCTTTAACTCTCAACTCATGTACTCTTGTTTGAATCTCCCCCACTCTCAATGGAAAAAGCCTATCCATGTCAACTCTATCAATCCCCCTCGTAATTTTAAACACCTCTATCAAGTCTTCCCTCAACCTTCTACGCTCCAAAGAATAAAGACCCAACTTGTTCAACCTTTCTCTGTAACTTAGGAGATGAAACCCAGGCAACATTTTAATAAATCTCCTCTGTACTCTCTCAATTTTATTGACATCTTTCCTATAATTCGGTGACTAGAACTGTACAGTTCTTGGGCACTAGTATGATTGTTACCCTTTTGAAGAAGATGGGAACCTCCATCTGTAGCAGTGAGAGATTGAAAGTGTCCTTGAACACTCCCATCAGTTGGTTGGCACAGGTTTCAGTGCCCCTACCCAGTACACCATCAGGGCCTGGCGCCATGCAAAGGTTCACCCTCTTGAAAGATGATCTGACATCAGTCTCTAAGATGGAGATCACCAGATGCTGCAGGGATTTGCATAAATGTAGTTTTTTCCCTCCCTTTCAAAGCTGTATAAAAGATGTAAATCACACCTGGACATGAATATCACTGTCATTCAAGATGTTAGGTTTTCTTTTTAAAGGTAGTAATGGCTAGCTGATATGCATCTGATTTCATATCTAACCTCAATCAGAATTGCTTTTTTTTCCACTCTTAAAATAGACTTCTGTAAGTTATATCTGGACTTCTCGTTTTGTTCTGGAACTAAACCTATCACTCTCTGTGTGTAAAAAAAAACTTGTCTCTGACATTCCCCCTGTACTTTCCTCAAATTCCCTCATATTAGCCAGTTCTCCCCTGGGTAAAAGTCTCTGACTGTCCACTCGATCTGTGGATTTGAGGGTTGAATAATAAATCCGTCATGATGGAATGACATTGCAGACTTGATAGGCCAAATGGCCTAATTCTTCTCCTATGGCCTTTAGGCTCTTATTATCTTGTGCACCTTTATCAAGACACCACTGACCCTCTTTCTCTCCAAAGTGTAATGCCCTAGATGGAGGAGCAATATCCCAGTGAACAGGGGGAAGCTGTAAAGGGCAATGATTCATTTAGTAAATTATTTAGGACTTTAAAAATGTCAAAGATATTATAGTTTATTGTATTTCCTGGGTCTTATAACAATGTTACTGTTACAATTCCCTCACATTAATTCAAAATATAATGGATTTTGATTTTTTTTCCTTAAGTTTATTTCTGCTAATTCATCTTTGCCCTAATCTAAAGAGCAGGCTCCAGTCTTTACCTAATATTCTGTACAACGTTTAAAACAGGAGTAAATAAAAATATGCTTTGCCTTTTCCAGCTGCCTTGTCTGTGAGAGTTACTTTGTGTACTTGTCCCTGATAGTAGTAATGAGAAGCAGGCATGCCTTGAATGAGATTTGACAGCTTTAACTGAACAAAATTTCCTTCTGTATGTGTAAATCTATGTCCACTACTGTCATTCTCATTATAGTTGTAATAGTGTACACAGTATTGTACAGCAATTGTTTGCGTTGAGTATGATGTTCTCCTAGGGACACCTCTCATGTCAGGCATTCCAAAACTTAACATTACCCACATTAATACAAAATTAACATGAGTCCATGTTATCCCAGTCCATTAAAGGAAAAACCCGCTCCACCATTGAGCACATCTATAAGAAGCACTGTCAAAAGGAAGAAGCATGTGTCATAACGACCCCCACCGTCCACACGATATTCCTTCTCACCACTGCCATTGGCAAGGAGATACAGGAGCCTCAAGTCCCACACCATCAGATACTAGCATGGGTACAGCATTGACTAACTGGCAGGAGGCAAAGAGTAAGGATAAGGGAAGCCTTTTCTGGTTCACTGCTGGTGTCTAGCAGAGTACCACAGATGTCTGTGTCGAGACTGCTTCTTTTTATGTTATATGTCAATGATTCGGATGGCAGAATTGATGGCTGGTGGTCAAGTTTGCAGATGATACGAAGATAGGTGGAGAGGTAGGTCATGTTGAGGAAGCAGAGAGGCTCCAGAAGGACTCAGACAGATTTGGAGAATGGACAAAGAAGTGGCAGATGGAATATAGTGTCAGGAAGTGTATGGTCATTCACTTTGGTAGAAGGAGTAAAAGTGTAGACTATTTCCTGAATGGATTGAATACTTGAAAATCTGAGGAACAAAGGGATTTGGGAGTCCTCATGCAGGATTCCCGATGGGTTAATTTGCAGGTTGAGTTGGTGGTGAGGAAGGAAAATGAAATTTAGCATTTCATGTCACATGCCGGTGATAATAAACCTGATTCTGATTCTGATTTCAAGAGGACTAGAATATATAAGCAAAGATGTAATGTTGAGCCTTTATAAGACACTGGTGAGGCCTCACTTGTAGTATTGTGAACAGTTTTGGGCCCCTTATCAAAGAAAGGATGTGCTGACGTTGGAAAGGATTCAAAGAAGGTTCATGAAAATGATTCCAGGCTTGAAAAATGATTCCAGGAATTTGACAAGGTTCCACACGATAGGCTTATTCAGAAAGTTAGAAGGCATGGGATCCAGGGAAGTTTGGCCAGGTGGATTCAGAATTGGCTTGCCTGCAGAAGGCAAAGGGTGGTGGTGGAGGGAGTACATTCAGGTTGGAGGATTGTTACTAGTGGTGTCCCACAAGGATCTGTTCTGGGACCTCTACTTTTGGTGATTTTTATTAACGACCTGGATGTGGGGGTAGAAGGGTGGGTTGGCAAGTTTGCAGACGACACAAAGGTTGGTGGTGTTGTAGATAGTGTAGAGGATTGTCAAAGATTGCAGAGAGACATTGATAGGATGCAGAAGTGGGCTGAGAAGTGGCAGATGGAGTTCAACCCAGAGAAGTGTGAGGTGGTGCACTTTGGAAGGACAAACTCCAAGGCAGAGTACAAAGTAAATGGCAGGATACTTGGTAGTGTGGAGGAGCAGAGGGATCTCGGGGTACATGTCCACAGATCCCTGAAAATTGCCTCACAGGTGGATAGGGTAGTTAAGAAAGCTTATGGGGTGTTAGCTTTCATAAGTCGAGGGGTAGAGTTTAAGAATCGCGATGTAATGATGCAGCTCTATAAAACTCTGGTTAGGCCACACTTGGAGTATTGTGTCCAGTTCTGGTCACCTCACTATAAGAAGGATGTGGAAGCATTGGAAAGGGTACAGAGGAGATTTACCAGGATGCTGCCTGGTTTAGAAAGTATGCATTATGATCAGAGATTAAGGGAGCTAGGGCTTTACTCTTTGGAGAGAAGGAGGATGAGAGGAGACATGATAGAGGTGTACAAGATAATAAGAGGAATAGATAGAGTGGATAGCCAGCGCCTCTTCCCCAGGGCACCACTGCTCAATACAAGAGGACATGGCTTTAAGGTAAGGGGTGGGAAGTTCAGGGGGGATATTAGAGGGAGGTTTTTTACTCAGAGAGTGGTTGGTGCGTGGAATGCACTGCCTGAGTCAGTGGTGGAGGCAGATACATTAGTGAAGTTTAAGAGACTACTAGACAGGTATATGGAGGAATCTAAGGTGGGGGCTTATATGGGAGGCAGGGTTTGAGGGTTGGCACAACATTGTGGGCTGAAGGGCCTGTACTGTGCTGTACTATTCTATGTTCTATGTTCTATGAAAGACTTATCATTGAAAGAGCTTAATGGCTCTGGGACTCTACCCAATGGAATTCAGAAAAATGAGGGGGAGGGAGAGGATCTCATTGAATCTTATTGAATGTTGCAAGTCCTTGTTAGAGTGGATGCGGCGATAATGTTTCCTGTGGTAGGGGAGGCTAAGACCAGAGGACGCAGCCTCAGAATAGAGGGACATCCATTTAGAACAGATATGAGAAGGAATGTCTTTAGCTAGAGAGTGGTGAATCTGTGGAATTCATTGCCACAGGTGACTGTGGAGACCAAGTCACTGGCTATATCTAAGGTAGAGGTTGATAGATTCTTGATTAGTCAGGGCATGAAGGGATACGGGAGAATGCAGGGAATTGGAGCTCAAAGGGAAGTGGATCAGCCATGATGAAATGGCAGAGCAGAATCGATGGGCCTAATTCTGCTCCTATACCTTATGCTCTTATCGTCTTAAAACGCTCAACCCTCAGGCTCCTGATCTAAAGTGGTTAAATTCACTCTTCTCAGTACTGAACTAATTCCACAACCCACGGACTTACTTTTAAGTACTCTACTACTCATATTCTCAATATTATTCATTACCTATTTATTTATTACTTTTCTGTACTTGCACAATTGGTCTTCGGTTGCTTGTCCATCTTTGTTTGTATGTAGTCTTTCATTGATTCCTTTGTGCTACTATGAAAGCTTGCAAGGAAGTGAATCTCCAGGTAGTACATGGAGATATGGACGTACTTTAATAATGAATTTTACCTTGAACCAGTGTACAAAAGACAACAAGCTGTGCAAATATGAAAGAAATAATAGCAATAAATGTGGGGTGGGGGGTGGGGAGCTTCGACTCAGACTATGAGAGGCCTCCGTCGGGCATTTTCATGCCTTACAAGGCGCAATTTGGAAGTCTGTGTGGGGCGCCACTCCTCACAATAAATAAACAATAAATATTGAGAACGTGAGAAGAAGGATCCTTAAAAGTGAGTTTGTAAGTTGTGGGAACATTTCAGTGATGAGACAATTGAATTTGAGTAAGGTTGTCCCCTCTGGTTCAAGAGGCTGATGGTTGAGGGGTAATAACTGTTCCTGAACCTGGTGGTGTGAATCTTGAAGCTCCAGTAACTTCTTCCTGATGGTGGCAGCAGTTTAATTTGGTATTGTGTTTTGTGCAGACATCATGACCTAAGGGCCTTTTCCCGTTCTGAATTATTCTTGCTGCTTCCCTCTTCCTTTCCAATCCTGAAGAAGTGTCTCAGCCTGAAACATCATCTGTTTATTCCCCTACCCACCCCCCTCACCCCCCGTAATTGCTGCTTGACCTGCTGAATTCTTCCTGTATTTTGTTTGTGTTACTCTGGATTTCCATCATCTGCAGCATCTCTTGTGTCTATTATTACCTGTGCTGCATTGTATATTTTTCTGTAATCTTTACAGTCATCATTAACCACTATTTTACATTTCCAAAGTGTCTAAGGCACACTTGTTGCCTCGTCTTATTTTTCTCTTGCTTTTATATTTGCGTCATTTGTTGTCCTCTGCACACTGCCTGTCTGTCCCGTTGGTGTGGTCTTTCACTGACTCTGTTCTAGTCATTTATTTACTGTGTATGTCCAGAAGAAAATGAATCCCAGGATTGTACATGGTGACATATATGTACCTTGACAATAAACCTATGCTGTGTACTTCCGACTAGGAGCTCCAAGAGGGGCCAGCCTTTTCACAGTGTAAGCACACTTTAAAACACAGAGGAAAGGAGAGACACATATTGCATTGTATATGGTTATGTATCCATTCTCCTTCACCAAATCATCTTAATAGAGATTCAGCAGAACACTTGCATATCAGCATCTTATCACCTCCCTAATGTCCAATTATTGGCTAAGTGGTTAAGGCGTTCGTCTAGTGATCTGAAGGTCGCTAGTTCGAGCCTTGGCTGAGGCAGTGTCTGCTTGAGCAAGGCACTTGACCACACATTGCTCTGTGACGACACCGATGCCAAGCTGTATGGGTCCTAATGCCCTTCCCTTGGATAACATTGGTGGCTTGGAGAGGGGAGACTTGCAGCATGGGCAACTGCTGGTCTTCCATACAACCTTGCCGAGGCCTGCGCGCTGGAAACCTTCCAAGGCGCAAATCCATGGTCTCACGAGACTAACAGATGCCTATATGTGAATGACCATGGTTCAAGTAGTACTGCCAATCTGGTGTTGTCCCATTGTCAAGTCTCCAGTCCTGGTTGTAAACATCTGCTTCGCAGAGGACTATTACCTTGTCATGGTGGAGAGGTTTGTGACTTCCTGAGAACAATGTCATTTGAAATTTAGCCATCTGGTGTTAGCTCCTGGTAGGATCATCCTTGGTGGTACGGTCAATGGGGAGGTTCCAGACAAAGAGTGATCCAACTGAGACCTCAACGACAGAGTTGGCACAACAGCAGTGAAGGTGGAAGGTGGCCACAGCAGTGAAGATCCACAGTCATTTTGCATTCCGTGCCACTGGTTCCTGACCTGATCTGTCAAGGACCGTGTGATGGCTTCTTGTGCATCAGCTTACCAACCTTAAACGGGCATTCTCCATTCAGGGGATCCAGCCAAACATCCTGAATATGTGGATTACAGGGTGGACTCTGCAGCCTCCTTAGAACACACCAGCAGACAACCCCTTTGGAGAGCATCAAACTCAACTTGAATAATCACACTACTACTACCAAATGTCTCTAATAAGCTTGTTATATACATTGACCTGTGTTAACCCGTGTTATTCAACTTCTAATAACTATCCGAGAAATATATTTAATGAGGTAACTTCTGCTGAGTTCTATTCATTTGGGCTATCCAAGCATTTAGTTGGGATGCACACTTTCCCTATTCTGGGCATGTGCACTTTTCCTGTTATGGACATGCACACGAGGCTGGTTGGGTAAGAAAATGGCAGCCTAGTGTACTAAGCATGAACAGAAAAAGTAAAGTTGTTAAAATGAAAGAAAATCTTGTCTTGGTTGTTTGAATGTTATATGCTTCTACTGCTTCTCTGGGCAGAGAACTTGATTGATAAGTTAAAATTGAAGGAAGTAGTTGAAAAAATTGCCAAGGAAAGGTAAAATAGAAACATTAAAAAAAAAGTTCAACAATCACATGAAAGCAAGGTAATTAACCCATTCCCTTCAGTCTTCCCTTTTGAATTGGTGGTGTCTAGATTCCTGTTCCAGCACAGGCCAAAGGGCAGGATCTGAGAGACAATCTCATCAGCTGGGGATTCTCAGCTCCAGCACTAGGTTCCTGCTTAACGGGACAAATGTTATTCAGAACCGCCAGCATTAGTCAGACTGACCAGATGGAATGAGTTACATGGAGTGTTGGCCAGGTTGCTGACCCTTTTGGAAAGGTACCACTAAAGGCATTTGTTTCTAATGTATTAATACCTGCACCATAGGACTTTCATATTTAAACTTGTAAACTTCATATTTAAACTTTGTTTCTCTGCACTGATAATGTAAAGTTAAGCCAATAAATGTCTTAAGGGTTAGCAGTCTACAGTACAGAGCAAAAGTCTTAGACATGTAAAAATATTCTGCAAAATGAAGATGGTTTCAAAAATAATGGAATGAAAAATTTCTAAATATCAAACAATGTACTATAAAGAGCAGTCAACAGTAAAAAAAACCTACTAAATCAAAGGTAAATACCACTCTTTACCTTTAAATCTGTGTCAATTGACTTAGGCACATTGTCTAGTCATCTACAGGCATGGGTTGAAAATTAGCTGGCGTATAAGAAACAGATCACAACTAAATGCATTTTTCACAGGAGGTCGGTGTGACACAAGTTGGATATCACAGGAATTGGTGCTTTGACTCAGCACTTCACAATACATGCCAATGTTTTTTGATGAAAGAACTGAATGTAATATTTCTAAATCTGAAGCCAAAAAAAATCCGGTGAGCAGCAGCTCTGTGGGTGAACATGCTTTGTTAATGGGAGAAGTCACAGGAGAATGGCCAGACTGGTTCAAGATGATGGGAAGGTGACAGTAACTCAAATAACCACATGTTTCAACAGTGGTGTGTAGAAGAGCATCTCTGAACACACAACACGTCAATCTTTGAAGTATATGGGCTACAGCAGCAGAAGACTATGAACATACACTCTATGGCCACTTCATTAGATACAGGAGATACCTAATTAAGTGGCCACTGTGTGTATACTTACCATGGTTCAAAGGTTTTCCAGATTCCACTGATGACAGTACTGCGGCATGAAGTGAGATCACAATGACGAAGTCTGTATTCATTGGAGTTTAGAAAAATTGGAGGGGGTGTGATTTTAAATATCCAAATTTTGACAGGACCAGACATACTATTTAAGGGAAGGAAGCTTCACTTGGCTAGCAGGGATTAAGATAAGCCTTATTTGTCACATGTACATGGAAGCATACAGTAAAATGCATCATTTGCAATAAATCAAACCAGCAAGGATTGTGCTGGGCAGCCTGAAGTGTTGCCATGCTTCCAGCACCAACATAGCATGCCCCGTACTCACTAACCTTAACCGTGTGGCTTTGGAATATGGGAGGAAACCTGAGCACTCAGAGGAAACATGCACAGTCAAGTGAGAACACACAAATTGCTTACAGACGGCGAGGGGGAATTAAGCTCCGATGTTGCAGCAACAGCACTGTTACTAGAAGCAAGGGACACAGTGCCAGGATATGGGGTAGTTAATCCGTGATTGGGAAAAGAAATTTCTTCACTTAGAGAATGGTGGAATTGTGAAATGTCTATCAGAGAGCTGTGGAAGCCATGCAGCTGAATATATTTAAGAAAGTGGTAGATTTACATCAAGACACAATAGACATGAAGAGGTATGGACAGAATGGGAATATGATATGAGTAGGAAGGTAGTCAGAGGGGGTAGTGTGGCTCCGCTGGCGAAGAATGCCATCAAATCAGTAGAAAGATGTGACGTAGGATCGGAAGATGTTGAATACTTGTGGGTTGAGTTAAGAAACTGCAAGGGTAAAAGAACCTTGATGGCAGTTATATAAAGGACTCCCAACAGTAGCTGGTATGTGGACCAGAGATTACAATATGAAATAGAAAAGGCATATCAATGTGAGATAGAAAAGGGCAAATGTTATGATAGTCATGGAAGATTATGTCAGGATATAACACTTCTGTTTATTGACTACAGAGGAAGAAGAAGAAAGCCCTTAACTCTGGGTGGAGTCATCAGGATACCGTCATGACAGCGTTTTTTTAGCAGGCTTTCTTATTTTTATGAGGCCAAGTTGCTAGCTTGATGCTCAACCCAGCATGGATGGAAAGTATGCAAGGGAGCCGGCTGGATTCGAACTCGGGAGCCTTCGCTCCGAAGTCCGGTGCTGATGCCACTACACCACCAGCTGGCCGGTTTATTGACTATAGCTCAGCATTAATTACCATCATTCCACAATCCTGATTGAGAAGTTGCAGATCGTATTGGGGAGAATTTAAACTAGGATTGCTGGGGGGTGGGAACCAAACTGAAGAGACGGAGGAAGAGGAGGTTGGCTCACAAATAGAGAAAGCTTGGAGACAATGCGAGAGGGAGGATAGACAGGTGATAGAGAAGGGATGCGCTCAGACCGATGGTTTGAGATGTGTCTATTTTAATACAAGGAGTATTATGAACAAAGTGGATGAGCTTAGACTGTGGATCAGTACTTGGGGGTATGATGTTGTAGCCCTTACAGAGACTTGGATGGCTCAGAGCCAGGAATGGTTACCTCGAGTACCAGGATTTAGATGTTTCAGAAAGGACAGGGACGGAGGCAAAAGAGGTGGGGGTGTGGCACTGCTGATCAGAGATAGTGTCATGGCTGCAGAAAAGGAGGACAACATGGAGGGATTGTCTACGGAGTCTCTATGGGTGAAAGTTAGGAACAGGAAAAACTCAATAACTCTACTGGGTGCTTTTTATAGACCACCCAATAGTAACAGGGACATGATTGGGGAGCATGTGTAATGAGAATAGGCTGAGTGAACTTGGCTTTTGCTCCTTGGAGTGGCGGAGGATGAGATGTGACTTGATAGAGGTGTATAAGGTGATGAGAGGCATTGATCGTGTGGATGGTCAGAGGCTTTTTCCCAGGGCTGAAATGGCTTTCACAAGGGGACACAGTTTTAAGGTGTTTGGAAGTAGGTACGGACGAGATGACAGGGTAAAGTTTTTTTTACACGGAGAGTGGTGAGTGCGTGGAATGGGCTGCCGGCGACAGTGGTGGACATGGATACAATAGGGTCTTTTAAGAAGCTCCTGGATAGGTACATGGAGCTTAGAAAAATAGAGGGCTATGGGTAACCCTAGGTAATTTCTAAAGTAAGTATATGTTCGGTACAACATTGTGGGCTGAAGGGCCTGTATTGTGCTGTAGGTTTTCTATGTTTCTATGAATGGTGGAGCAGACGATGGGTTAAATGATCTAATTCTATACCTATGTCTTATAGTCTTATGGTAGCATGTCAAAGGATCAGAAATGACAGTATTGAGAACTAGACTAAGCCTGAAGGGACAAATGGCCTGGTCCAACTCCTATTCATTTATGTTTCTAAATTTTTAAACCCACAAAGCTAATGTGCCCTTTTTCTGTCCTCAGACGAAAGCTGATGTAACTTACTGAAATATTGGGGCAGCTGAACATTGATCTGTGTGGCACAGTAGTGTATCAGTTATGCACGGTTTTGCAGCATAACCGGTTTCAAATCCCACCATTGCTTCTATGGAATTTGTATACTCTCCGCGTGACTGCATGGGTTTACTCTGCGTGATCTGATTCTCTCCCACACTCCAAAATAGGATGGTTAGGTTTAGTGTGCTGTGGACACACCTGTTGGTGCTTGAAGCACATCAACACTTGTGGGCTGCCGAGCAGAATGCTTGCTGATTTGGTGTGACACTAGTGATACATTTCACTATATGCTTTGATATTTTGGTATATCTGTGACAAAAGAAGCTAACTGAATGTTCTGTTCTTATTACCACCATCAGAGACGACCCTGAAGACACCCACCCAACATTTCAGGGACAGCTGATTGGTTAGTCAGGGCATGAAAAGTTACGGGGAGAAGGCAGGGGAATAGAGTTGAGAGGAAAAATGTTCAGCCATGATGGCATAGTGCAGCATACTTGATGCACCAAATGGACTGGAAATAGGAAGAACATTTGTTGTAATTTAGTAAATACATATCACGGGAAGGTGCCGCCTCTGTTCTTTCATTTTGCTGTAAGAAAAATATGGACTAAAAAAATCAAATCAAGTTTAATTATCATTCAACCAGACATGAATACAGCCAAAAGAAATAGCGTCCCTCTGGGTCCAAGGTGAAAACCACGCACAGCACATTCAAAACAATGAGAAAAGGAACATAGTCATGCAAGAAAACACCTAGCTAGTCCAAGACCTGCACGACAGGAACCTATACACTCAGTGGCCACTTTATTAGGTACACGCGTACACTTGGTCGTTAGTGCAAATATCTAATCAGTTAATCATGTAGCAGCAACTCAATACATAAAAGCACACAGACATGGTTAAGAAGTTCAGTGGCTGTTCAGACCAAACAGTAGAATTGAGAAGAAATGTGATCTAAGTGACTTTGACAATGTTTGTGCTGTGCAGGTTGGTTTGAGTATCTCAGAAACTGCTCATCTCCTAGGATTTTTGAAAACATCAGTCTCTAGACTTTACAGAGTATGGTGTAGAAAACAAATACATCCAGCGTGTGATAGTTCTGTGGGCAAAAATGCCTTGTTAATGAGAGCGGTCAAAGGACAATGGCCAGACTGGTTGAAGCTGACAGGAAGCCAACAAGAACTCAAACAACCGTTAGACATTAGACACTAGACACTAGAATACTACAGCGCAGTACAGGCCCTTCGGCCCTCGATGTTGTGCCGACCCATATATTCCTCTAAAAAAACATACTAAACCCACACTACCCCGTAACCCTCTGTTTTTCTTTCATCCATGTGCCTGTCCAAGAGGTTCTTAAATACCTCTAATGTTTTAACCTTCACCACCATCCCTGGCAACCCAGGCACCCACAACCCCCTGTATAAAAAAACTTACCCCTGATGTCTCCCTTAACTTTGTACATATGCCCTCTGGTGTTTGCTATTCATGTCCTGGGAAACAAGTACTGGCTATCCACCCTACCTATGTCTCCCATAATCTTGTAGACATCTATCAAGTCCCCTCTCACCCTTCTACGCTCCAAAGAGAAAAGTCCCAGCTCTGCTAACCTTGCCTCATAAGACTTGTTTTCCAATCCAGGCAACATCCTGGCAAATCTCCTCTGCGCAACATCCTGGTAAATCTCCTCTGCACAACATCCTGGTAAATCTTCTCTGCGCAACTTCCTGGTAAATCTCCTCTGCGCAACATCTTGGTAAATCTCCATGTGTTACAACAGTGGTGTGCTGAAGAGCATCTCTGAATGCACAACACACTGAATTTCAAGTGGATGGGCTACATCAGCAGAAGACCACAAACTGTGAGGTAATTCAAGGTTCAAAGTTCAAAGGAAATTTATTATCAAATTACGTACAGTACTGTGCAAGAGTCATTGGCACATAAATATAGCTAGGGTGCCTGAGACTTTTGCACAGTACTGTGGTAATTTTATACATTGCACTCTACTCCTGTACCTAATAAAGTGGCCACTGAATGTATTTGGCTGTCTAAATCTCAAATCAAAATGTAAAACTAAAGAAAAGATTCCTAAAAATAAACAGGTTCAGAGGAAATGGAACCATGGAGAAAGCTTTCATTCTTGGAATAATTCAAGACTGAAATCAGCTGAGGTTTTACCTAGGCTGGCTCATTTCTCTGACTTCAAACTATGTCTTGCAGAATTATTTTGTCGAACAAAATTAAACACGTGCTTGGGTACATTGATCTTTTTTTTTCTCTGAGGGAAGGGAAAAGTATTTGCAATTTGTGCCCAACAAGACTGCTGGAAATCAATCCCTTTGAGGTTTAATAAAACCTGACCTGTGGTAACTACTTGAAGATGACAAATTAGATTTCTCAAGCTTTTAAAGATAAGCTCCCTCCGTCTTTCTTCAGTGAAGCAATTCCGTTATAACCATTTAGGAAACACAGCAAGAGCTCTTTTATCCCATAAAATATTAACCTGCTTAAACTTGTACAAAATTCTGAATGTGAAATTCCTTACAGTTTATTACAATTAATTATATTGAGAGAAAAGTGGATGTTTTTGCTTAGTTATGCTAAAAAGGAATTCTGTAACAATTGCATGGATTTGATGTTGCTATCCTACCATTGAATTTGTACCTGATCTCATCTTCTCCCACTGCACATGGAACACCTTTAAAGCCCAGTCCATTATCTCTTGCTGCCGTTGTGCTTCTCCTTGCAAGAAGGCGTGAGGTAATTCAAAATTCAAAGTTCAAAGTAAACTTATTATCAAAGTACTTACAGTACTGTGCAAAAGTATTAAGCACTTATATTAGGCCCCAGACTTTTGCGTTGTACTGTAGTAATTTTATGCATTGCACTGTACAGCTGCCACAAAAAAAAATCAAATTTCATGACATGTGTGAGTGATGATAAACCTGATTCTGATATGGGTCTCTATTGTGGACTGAGAGTGGGAAATCATGGTTGGGAAAAGGGGAAGGGAGAGGGGAGGGAACATGAAGCACCAGAGAGAAATTCTGTAATGATCTATAAACCAGTTGTTTGGAATCAAATAACCTTGCCTGGTGTCTCAGGGTGTTTACACCTGTGCCACCCCAACCCGGTACTGCCTCTCTGCCACCTGTTCCACACCCTTCCTGCGGCACTCTACCCTTGCCATTCCCAACATCCTTTACAAACTGGCTTTCCACATACAAAGGGCTTTACTCTTTGGAGAGAAGAAGGATGAGAGGAGACATGATAGAGGTGTACAAGATAATAAGAGGAATAAATAGAGTGGATAGCCAGCGTCTCTTCCCCAGGGCACCACTGCTCAATACAAGAGGACATGGCTTTAAGATAAGGGGTGGGAAGTTTAAAGGGGATATTAGAGGAAGGTTTTTAACCAGAGAGTGGTTGGTGCGTGGAATGCACTGCCTGAGTCAGTGGTGGAGGCAGATACACTAGTGAAGCTTAAGAGACTACTAGACAGGTATATGGAGGAATTTAAGGTGGGGGCTTATATGGGAGGCAGGGTTTGAGGGTCGGCACAACATTGTGGGCCGAAGAGCCTGTACTGTGCTGTACTATTCTATGTTCTATGTTCTATATATATGCCTAAGACTTTTGCACAATACCATATGAGTCATCATATACCACCACCCTGACATGAACAATGAAATACAATAGAATCAATGTAAAACTAAACACAAAGACTGACAAACAATCAATATGCAAAGGAAGACAAACCGTGCAAATACAGAATAATAATAATAATATATCTTTAAGTGAGAATATGAGTTGCAGAGCCCTTGAGAGTAAGTCCATAGGTTGCAGAAACAGTTCAGTGTTGAGGTGTGTGAAGTTATACATGCTGGTTCAGGAACCTGATGGTTGAATGGAAAAACTGTTCTTGAACATGGTAGTGCAGGACTCCTGTATCTCCTGCCCAATGGTAACAGTGAGAAGAAAGCATGGCCTGGATGGTGGGGTCCTTGTTGATGGATGCTGCATTCATAGAACGTAACATATAGAACGTACAACACAGGAGCGGGTTCTTCAGACCACAATGTTGTGACGAAGCAGCTGAAAAGTAACTAAAACAAATCCCAGAAACTAATCCCTCCTACCTACACAATATCCATATCCCTCCATCTTCTTCACATCCATGTCCTTATCCACATGTCTCTTAAAAGCCTCGAATGTATTTGCCTCTACCACCATACCAGACAGCACATTCGAGGCAGCCACGACTCCCTGAGTAAAAAGTTTACCTCTGACACCCCCATTGGTCCTACTCCCCCTCAACTGCAATGCACACCCTCTGCTATTGGACTTTTCTACCCTGGAAGAAAGACACTCCCTGTCTACTCTATCTCTGCCTCTCTTAATCTTATAAATCTTTATCAGACCTTCCCTTAGCCTCTGCTGCTCCAAAAATCAACCTGAGTTTGTCCGGCCCATCTTGATAGCACATATCTTCCAAGTGAGACAGCATCCTGGCAAACCTCTTTTGCACCCTCTCCAAAGACTCAACATCCCTCCTATAGTGGGGCGACCAGAAGTGTATGCAAAGCTTCACATGTGGCCTAACCAGAGTTTTATAAAGTTGCAACATAGCCTCCTGACTTTTGAACTCAATGCCTCGACTAATAAAAACAAGCATTCCATAAGCATTCTTGTGCACCCTGTGTAGCCACTTTCAAGGAGCTATGAACTTGGATCCCAACATCTCGCTGCCCAGCAACACTGCTAAGGGTCTTGCCTAAACAGTGTACTGTCTCATTGTATTTGTCCTACCAAGGTGCAACTCTTCACATTTATCTGGGTTGAACTCCATCTGCCATTTCTCTGTCCATATCTGCAACTGATCTATATTGTGCTGTATTCTTTGCCAGTCTTCTACAGTATTCACAACTCCACCAATCTTGGTTTCATCCGCAAATTTACTATCCCACCAATCTATATTTTCATCCAGGTTATTTATGTACATCACAAACAGCAGAGGCCCCAGCACAGATCCCAGTGGAATTCCACTAACTACAGACTCCAGCTCAAATAAATCCCTGCAACCACTACTCTCTGTTTTCTATGTGTAAGCCAGTTCTGAATGCAACCAGCCAATTCACTGCAGATCCCACGCGTCTTAATCTTCTGGATTAGCCTCCCATGAGGGACTTTACCAGACGCCTTATTAAAACCCATGTAGGCGACATCCACTGCGCTACCCTCCTCAGTCTCTCTCGTCACCTTGTCAAACAGTCAATCAAGTTGGTAAGACACGACCTGCCCCTCACAAAACCAAGCTTTCTCCCCCTAATTAGGCCATGGGTTTCCAAATACTCATAACATCCTATCCCTAAGAATTTTATCGAGCGATTTCTCTTCAACTGATGTGAGACTCACTGGTCTGTAGTTTCCAGGATTCTCCCTTGCTCCCATCTTAAACAGGTCCAACATTAGCCACTCGCCAATAATCCAGGACCTCGCCTGCAACTAGAGTTGACACGAAAATAGGGGTCAAGGCCCAGCAATCTTGTCTCTTGTCTCCATCAATAAACTGGGTAAATCCCATCAGGCCCTGCGGATTTAGCCACCTTAATACTCATCTAGAGATCCAACACTTCCTCCTCCTTGACCTCTAAATGCCCTGACATATACATACACTCAGCACTGATCTCCGGGTCCTCCACGCCCTTTTCCTTGGTAAATGCTGAAGTTAAGGAGTTGTGGTCACTGTTCCCTAACTACTCAGCCACTGAAAGGTCAGTCACCTTGTCAGGCTCATTACCCAACACCAGGTCCAGTATAGCGCCACCTCTTGTTGGACCATTGACATATTAATTTAAAAAATCCTCCTGGATACACTTAAAAAATTCTTCCCAATCTAAACCCTTTGCACTAGGAAGATCCCAGTTTATACCAGTGAAGTTGAAATCTTTCTTGTGGAAGTGTTCTTTGTAAATGCTTTTCCTGTGATGGACTGGGCTGTATCCACTACTTTCTGTCGGCTTTTCAGTTCTGAGGCATTGACGTTCCCACAACAGGGAGTGGTGCAACCAGTCAGGAGACTCTCCACTGTGAATTTGTAGACGTTTCTTAGGGTTTTGGATGACATGCCGACTCTGCACAAACTTCTGAGAAGGCAGAGACACTGCTATGCATTCTTTGTAATGGAAGTTACATGCTGGTCCTAGGAGACACTCTCTGTAATGAATTTATAGGAATTTAACGATACTGACCCTGTCCACCTCCAATCCTCCAATGAAGATCTCTGGTATCTTCCTCCTGTCGTCAATCAGCTCTTTGGTTTTGTTGCTGTTGTGCGCCTACTCAACCCGCTACCGTTCACACTGCTGACGCACAACTGTTCTGCTAGATCCAGCTCTAAACACATCGCTAAGTTCGCTGGCTACACAAAGTTGTTTGGCCTCATCCGTAAAATGGTGAGTTGGCATACAGAGCAGCTTATGAACTGGTGCACAGCATCTGCTAGATGGGCCAAATGGCCTGTTTCTAAGCTGCAGAGTTCTATGACTTTATGATTCTGCTTGGATTTCAAAACCTGAAATTTGCAGCACAAATTCAAGGAATGAGGAAGGCTTGGAATTCCTTAGTTATGAGGCTGATGAATGAAAACAAAAAGCATCAGTTTGCAGCACTTAAAAATCTTTTTTCACCCCATAAAACAAAGGTTGGCCTGCTCCTTTCTGTACAGCCTGGCAGAGTTTCAGAAAAAAATCACCGCAGACATAATGCATAAAGGAAATTGCTGTCTCTGCTATTCCATAAATAAATGTTCCAAAAGTATGGACACTGAAGCAAGGTACAAACGACATAAAACAAAACAGGTAGACATCTTATAAAAGCTATTGCCTATTCCCTGGATGAAAGAGGCAGCAAACAATAATATTATAATTAACATAATGTTAAACTCTTTCATATTGGTGTTCTGTTCTAATGCTGATGGTGAGATCTTCTGTAAAACGGGGAGAAAAATGCAGACAAGGTGACTGTTTTGTCAGACACATCTATTCACCCCTCAAGAGTGATGTTAGGTTCTATTCACTTGTCACTTCAATCCTTTGTCCTACTTGCACTATGACCCTGCTGTTCTTACCTTCTCTTCTATTCTAATAAAACTTTGATTAACCTCTTATTGCAAAGAGAGACATTAGAATTTTCAGGACCCAACAATGTCAGGTATTCACTTCTGGCAATTTTACATCTGGTTTACTTCACATTCTTTTGATAAATTCAGATATCCCAGAAAGGCTTAGATAGAGAGGATTCATGCCACCAGTGGGGTGTCTAGGACAAGAGGGCGTAGCCTCAGTCTAGAGGGAAGTCCCTTTAGAACAGAGATGAGGAGAAATTTCTTTAACCAGAGAGTGGCAAATCTGTGGAATTCATTCCGTGGAGGCCAAGTATTGAATCTATTTAAAGTGGAGGTAGATAGGTTCTTGATTTGGAAGGTTATCAAAGATTATGGGCAGAAGGCAGGAGAAAAGGGTTGAGAGGGAAAATAAATCAGCCATGATTAAATAGTGGAGCTGACTTGATGAACTGAAGGGCCTACTTCTGCTCCTATGTTTTGTGATTTTATAATTTTTCTGAAATTCTGAAACTTTAAGACCATTATTCCCGGCACAATTTCCTTTCTCTTTTCACCATCACTCCCTTTTCTAAACTTAATTGCTTCTGCTTTCCACCTTAATACAGACCCCATCCACTTTCATCCCCATCCACCACCTCTGGATATTCAACCCCAAACGTTAACTCCACTTCTCTTTCTGTAGCTGCTGCTAGTATTTTTACTGAGTACTGAGTATTTTTAGACATTTCTGTTCTGATTGCAGATTTCCTGCAACCAAAATAACTTTATTACTTTCTTAATCGACTTTTTCAATTTTCTTTAATGTACTTTCTTTAATTCCTCTTCTAAAATGCCAGGCTGACTTCAAGTAGAAAGGTGATTCTACTTTTGAAGTTTGAGTGAGAATAAATACAGTCGCAATCAAGATCCCTTGCAAAATCTCGCTATTTCCATCTTTTATTGTGCTTGATGACTTCAGGTAAACATTCTAAATTCTTAGCCATGCTTCCATATTCAACCAGGCAACCTTTCCAAAATGGAAATAAAATTCCTATGTATATAACTCACTCCTCTGCCAGCTTTTTAAAACTCAATTGATTAACTTATTTTCCCCCTTCCATTCCCACCGTGGTTCACCTCTCTCCTCTCCTCTTCTCCTCACCTGCTCCTCACCTTCCTCAGCTGCCACTCCTCCGTTTTCTCACATAATGCACAGTTCGCTTCCTTCTTCTTCAGCCCTTCATCTCTTCTACCTATATATTTTTCCAAGTTGTTGGCACCAGTATAAATTAGCAAGTATTTTGCATTTTTAATGCTACTTACGGAATTTCCGTTCTCCAGTAAGATTAGCTTACTGAATTAGCAATGTGATTTTCAGAGCTTTAATTAATAAAGGTGATGGTTTATTTCTGAAATGATGTGTTACATTTCTCTGATTTTCCCAGATGAATGCAAACTACTATATTTATAAAATAACTATTTGATTAGAGATAGGAATATTCCAACTGTTTTGTAAATTAATGTAACATTGGGACTGTATAAAGCATTGGTGGAGCCTCACTCAGTATATTGTGAGCAGCTTTGAGCCCCTTATCATAGAAAGGATGTGCTGACATTGGAGAGGACTGAAAGGAGGTTCACAAAAATGATTCTGGGATTGAAAGGCTTTTCATATGAGGAACTTTTGATGGATCTGGGCCTCTACTCACTGGAATTCAGAAGAATGAGTGGGAATCTCATTGGAACCTATCAAATGGTGAAAGGCCTCGATAGAGTGGATGTGGAGAGGATGTTTCCTATGGTGGGAGAGTCTCAGACCAGAGGACACAGCTTCAGAATAGACGGATGTCCATTTAGAATAGAGATGAGGAGGAATTTCTTTAGCCAGAGAGCGGTGAATCTGTGGAATTCGTTCCCACAGGTAGCTGTGGAGGCCAAGTCACTGGGTCTATTTAAGACCATAAGACACAGGAGTAGAATTAGGCCATTTGGCCTGTTGAGTCTGCTCCACCATTCAATCGTGATTGATCCATTTTCTCCCTCCTCAACCCCATTCCCTAGCCTTCTCCCTATAACCTTTCAAGGACCTATCAACCTCTGCCTTAAGTACACCCAACAACCTGGCCTCCACAGCTGCACTTGGCAACAACTTCTTCAAATTCACCACCCTTTGGCTAAAGAAACTTCTCCACATCTCTGTTTTAAATGGACGCACCTCTATACTGAGGTTGTGCCCTCTTGTCCTAGAGGCAGAGGTTGTAGATTCTTGATTAGTCAGGGCATGAAGGGATACAGGGAGAAGGCAGGAGATGGGAGCTGAGAGAGAAAATGGATCAGCCATGATGAAATTGCGGAGCAGACTCGATGGGCCAAATGGCCTAATTCTGCTCCTATATCTTATGGTTTTATGGTCTACGTTTTGTTCATATTCAAAATACCTCAAAATGCGGAGATAACATGACTAGTTTGTTGCTATTCAGAACGAATAATCGGATAGTTTTATTCCCTAAGCACTTGAAAATAACATCCAAATTTGTAACAATTCCTACTCTGTGAAAGTCTCTGAACTTCACCATTTACTGAATACTATGAGAGATGAGATTAAGAGATTAGCTTTGTCACATGCTCATCAAATAAATAGTGAGCCCGAAAAAGTCTGCAGATGTTGGAAATCCAAAGCAACACACACTAAATGCTGGAGAAGCTCGGCAAGTCAGGCATCATCCATGGAAATGAATAAACAGTCGACATTTCGAGCCAAAACCCTTCTTCTGGACTGGAAAGGAAGGTGGGGATATGGGAAGGAGGCTTGCTGGAAGGTGATAGGTGAAGCCAGGTGGGTGGGAAAGGTCAAGGGCTGGAGAGGAAGGAATCTGATAGGAGAGTGAGAAGGAGGAGGGGACCTGGGCAAAATGATAGACAGGTGAGAAGAGGTAAAAGGCCAGAGTGGGGATTAGAGGAAGAGGGAAAGGGGAAAATGGATATTGAAAAGTATCATTTGAGTTAACGACCAACATAGTCCGAAGATGAGCTGGGTGCAGCCCGCAAGTGTTGCCATGTGTCCGGTACCAACATAATTTACTAACCGGTATGTGTTTGGAATATGGGATGAAACCAGAGCACCCGGAGGAAATCCACACAGTCATAGGTAGAACATACAAACTCCTGACAGAAGGTGGCAGGAACTGAACTCTGATAGCTGATGCTGTAAAACGTTACACTAAATACTATGCCTCCATATCCACCAGTGCTGTAGCACCTTGGACAAAGAAATGAAAGAATATCAATAACATTTATGGCTGCAAGCACAAGAGTATGAAGAAATGTGGACAGTTTTTACTACAAGGTAATCCAATCACTTTGCTTTGCACAAGTGAGGCAATGTCTTATAAGCAACAATATAAGTTCAATATATTTGATGGATATGGGATACAAAATTAATTGATGCTGTGGTATTCTTTAAGAAGTGAAGACATTGCACATATTGAATGCTATTAAATGATTTATGAGTCTTGAGGATTAGTCTGATATATCTCTCTTCCCTGGGTTAATCCTTTGGGAGATGCACTTTTTTAACCACTTTACAACTCTGTCACCAGAAGTGAGTAACTTCATACTTTAGGCAGTTATCAGCAACACTGAAGTGGTTGTTCTGTGTGTGCTGTCACTGTATGGTTTCCAAAGTCATAAAAAGAACTTTCCAAAATATTCAAGCTTTCAGTCATCTGTTATATTTCAAACTGCCTTCACATGGGTTATATGGAGTTGAGTAGGGGTTGCTGGTTTTGGAAAATTGTATGTCAGACTTTTGTGTGATAATATTTGTGATGAAAGGAAATATTTCCCTCAGGGATTAAATAAATTCACATTCGATTGGATTAGAAGTTCTTAGTTTGGGGAGGACTTCGACTTACTTGACAGGATATTATTAAGGCATCTGTTAGTCTTGCGAGACCATGGATTTGCGCCTGGAAAGTCTTCACTCTCCAGGGCACAGGCCTGGGCAAGGTTGTATGGAAGACCAACAGTTGCCCGTGCTGCAAGTCTCCCCTCTCCACAACACCAATATTATCCAAGGGAAGGGCATTAGGACCAATACAGCTTGGCACCGGTGTCTCTGCAGAGCAATGTGTGATTAAGTGCCTT
Organism: Mobula birostris; assembly: GCF_030028105.1. NCBI lineage: Eukaryota > Metazoa > Chordata > Chondrichthyes > Myliobatiformes > Myliobatidae > Mobula > Mobula birostris. The sequence goes on from NC_092370.1 coordinate 16,235,968, forward strand.
GCTTAAGGATACAACACGTTCCCTTGGCTGGGGCTCGAACTCATGACCTTCAGGTAGCTAGTCCAATGCATTAACCACTTGGCCATGTGGCCACACACATTGACAGGATAACCCGTCTATCATCCTTGTAACCCTAAAGTTTGCATCCCTGTAAGTTTTCTATGCACCCTTTCAAACTTAATGATATTATTCCGGTAGATAGGTGACCGTAACTGTACATAATACTCCAAATTGGGCCTCACCAATGTCTTATACTACTTCAGCATACCACCCTAACTCCTGTACTCAATACTTTGATTTATAAAGACCCAGGTGCCAAAAGCCCACGTTACGACCCTATCTACATGTGACACCACTTTCTAGGAATAATCTCCATACCTGAAACCTTAGTTAATGCTGGCAGAGGCTTTTAGATTAACAGGAGTGAATAACTGCACACTGTGTACCATTAGTTAAAGGGATGGAAGTGATGTGTGTGGGTGCTGAGGTGCCAATCTAATGGGCTGTGTACTCTGGAATGTGCTGAAGTTCTTGAGTGCTGTTAGACTTGAACTCATCCAGAAAAGCAGCATTTCATCCCAGTTTGTGCCTTGCATGTGGTTGGACGGGTTTGAGTTGTCTTCAGCTATGCCACTTGCATTTTGTGTGTGCTGAGTACAGAACTGCAACTGAAGGCAAAAGGAAGGCTTAGCATTCAGTATGGCCAGTGCACAGAGTAAGAAGTGAGGATGCAGAATGTTGTGAATCACGCACGCAATGCATGAAGTCTGAACATCAGCCCTTTATATCGCACAGTTTCATTGAGAAACAGGGTTAGAAAAACTGGTATTAAATAATGACTACTGCCTGTTAAGCCCACAAAACTGAAAATCATAGCGGAAGACCAAAGGTGGTTATTACATTATTGTTGAAATCACTATTGTGAATTTCACACCAGAACCTTGTCCAGAAATGATGAAATCTTGACAATCAGCGGTTGAGTTAAGGCGGCATACTTCTTCTAAGGGCATACTTAGAAAATCTATACAATTTTCTAAAGGGCTAAAGGGATCAGGGGGTATGGAGGGAAGGCTGGTACAGGGTTCTGAGTTGGATGATCAGCCATGATCATACTGAATGGCGGTTCAGGCGCGAAGGGCCGAATGGCCTACTCCTGCACCTATTTTCTATGTAACAGTAACTGTAAACAAACTCTGCAAATGCTGATGGAAATAAATAGCAATAAATAACGAGTATGAAATAACAAGATAAGAGAGTCCTTAAATGAGTGTAGTTATCCCCTTTGTTCAAGGGCCTTATGGTTGAGGGGGTAGTAACTGTTCTTGAACTTGGTGGTGTGAGTCCTGAGGCTCTTGTACCTTTTCCTGATGGCAGCAGCGAGTAAAGAGCTTGGGTACTGCTTTCCAATGACAGTATTTCATTTAGGTATGCTTAATGGTTGGGAGGGTTTTATCCATGATGTACTGGGAGTAATCCTCTACCCTTTGATACCTTTTGACCACTACAAGATGATAAGGGGCGTAGATTAACTGGATAACTGGAGACATTTTTCCGAGGGCAGAAACGGCCAATTAAAGGGGTGATGAATAACTTTAAGGGAGTTTAGGGAATTGGAGGGAAGTATGGGGGAGGATGTTAGAGGTAGGTTTCTTTGTTTACAGAGAGAGTGGTGAGAGTGTGGAACAGGAATGAGGAAGAACTTTAAATTACATAGGTGTTTAAAATTTATTTCTTTATTTGGAGAAACTGCGTGGAACAGACCTTCCAGTCCTTCAAGCCACTCCACCCTGCATCCCCCAACAACCCTTGACTTAACCCTAGCCTAATCACAGGACAATCTGCAATGACTAATTTACTTACTAACCTGTATGTCTTTGGATAGTCTTTGGACTTTTCAAAGACGTTCAGTTAGGGTTAGTAAGTTGTGGGCATGTGATGTTGGCGCCAGAAGTGTGAGGACACTTGTGAGGTGCCCCTAGCACGTATTCGTACTGGTTTGGTCATTGACAGAAGTGACGCATTTCACTGCATGTTTCAATGTTTCGAAGTGCATGTGACAATTAAAGCTGACCTTTCTTCTCTTAAGACACAAGGAAAATGATCAATGGTCGATGGTCACAATCTTGATCAAATCCTGATCAAATCTTTTTTCAATTCCATGGAATTCCATGGATTCCATGGAATAGCAATCAATTCCAACTGATATAAGTGCAAGTATCAAAATGTGCTTTGATAGATACTTTTCCTTCAAAACTATTCCTAGGCTGGAGTCTGCAATCCAGCAAATGTGCAGTCTCACTGGTGGTGTGCATGGAATGTTCAAGCTTTCAATGGTCAAGAACTGGCAGTGTGCACGAGCATCTGGAAGTTCTTAATGCAAACATGGACTCTGGGCCACGCAAGAAGTCTACAAGTTCACACATAATATAGACACTGAGGTCTGAAACTAAAAATAAACTTTTTAAATGCAAGATAAATATTTATTTAATTGCTATTTTAACATTTGTTCCTATGTACAAGCTTAAGAAGAACTGAAGCGATCCCAAGAACATATATGTTAGATATTTGGATATTGAATCCCTGGTGACTGACTCAAATCTTTTTGAACTGGGTTTTAGAATTCGCTTTCCTCTTTGATCAAATTCCAACTATTGGGATTTGTTTAACTCTTCATTCCAGTTGTGCCTCATCCAGCTCCCTGTGACAGAGAATCATGTCAAATAACATTGGCCTGGAAAATATCATGATTGAAACTATATGAATGAGGCAAGATCATAGGTCATGGTGTTCCCATATTGTTGCTGCCTTTGTCCCTTCTAGTGAGCGAGGAAACAGAATCAGAATCAGAACCAGGTTTATTAGTACTGACATATGTTGTGAAATTTGTTGCTTTACAGTGACAGTACAGTTCGCTCATTATGTGCCCTGTCTGTGATATGGGCAGTGTGGGCACGTGGCCAAGTGGTTAAGGCATTGGACTAGCAACCTGAAGGTCGTGAGTTCGAGCCCCAGCCGAGGGAACGTGTTGTGTCCTTGAGCAGGCACTTAATCACACATTGCTCTGTGACGACACTGGTGCCATGCTGTATGGGTCCTAATGCCCTTCCCTTCGACAACATTGGTGTCGTGGAGAGGGGAGATTTGCAGCATGGGCGGCTGCTGGTCTTCCATACAACCTTGCCCAGTCCTGCGCCCTGGAGAGTGAAGACTTTCCAGGCGCAGATCCATGGTCTCACAAGGCTGACGGATGCCTGCACTATGATATGGTCTTCCTGAAGAAGTGGTTTGCCATTGCCGCCTTCTGAGCAGTGTCTTTACAAGATGGGTAACCCCAGCCATTATTGTTTCTCCTGAGACTGTCTGCCTGGCGCCAACGGCTGCATAACCAGGATTTGTGAAATGCACGAGCTGCTCCTATGACCATCCACCGCCTGCTCCCATGGCTTCACATGACCATGATTGGGGAACTAAGCAAGGCTGCACCTTGCCCAGGGTGACCTGCAGGCTAGTGGAGGGAAGGAGCACCTTACACCTTCTTTGGTAGAGACATATCACCTTCCTGCCACCCAACAATATAGTGCAATACATAACAAATGACTGTAAGTTACAAAAAGCAATATAAAAATTAAATATGTAGTGGAAAAGGAGAACAAAGTGGTAAGGTAGTGTTCATGGGCTGATGGACCATTCATAAATCTGTTGGTGGAGGGGAAGAAGCTGCTCCTGGTTCTACAGGTATCTATACGTCTTCCCTGATGGTACTAATAAGAAGGGGACATGACCTGGATTGATGGGGTCCTTAAATGGCAGGGGTAGTCAACCATGGCTGACAAGGGAAGTTAAGGACTGCACAAAAACCAAGGAAAGGGCATATAAGGTAGCAAAAATGAGTGGGAGGTCAGATGATGCTGCTGAAATAGTAATGAGGGACAAAGAAATGGCAGATGAACTTAATGGGTACTTTGCATCTGTCTTCACTATGGATGACACTAGCAGTGTGCCAGAGGTCTGTGAGTTTCAGGAAGCAGGGGTGAGTGCCATTGCTGTTACAAAGAAAAAAGTGCCAGGCAAACTCAAAGGTCTTAAGGTGGATAAGCCACCTGGGCCAGATGGACTACGTCCCAGAGTCCTGAGAGAGGTTGCTGAAGAGATAATGGATGCATTGGTTATGATCTTTCAAGAATTAGTTGATTCTGTCATGGTCCCGGAGGGCTGGAAGTTTGCAAATGTCACTCTACTCTTTACGAAGGGAGGAAGGCAAAAGAAATGAAATCATAGGCCAGTTAGCCTAACCTCAGTGGTTGGGAAAGTGTTGGAGTCTATTATTAAGGGTGAGGTATCACGGTACTTGGAGACTAATGATAAAATAATTCAAGGTCAGCATGATTTCTGTGAAGGGAAATCTTGCCTTACAAATCTGTTAGAATTCTTTGAGGAACAAGCAGGGTGGACAAAGGAGAGGTAGTGGATGTCATTTACTTGGATTTTTAGAAGGCATTTGATAAGGTGCCGCACATGGGGCTGCTTAATAAGATAAAATTTTGTTAGGCAGCACTGCAGGAAAGATACTGGCATGGATAGAGGAATGGCTGACAGCCAGGAAGCAGTGAGTGGGAATAAAGAGAGACTTTTCTGGTTGGCTGCGGTGACTAGTGGTATTCCTCAGGGGTCAGTATTGGGACCATTACTTTTCACATTGTTTATCAATGATTTAGATAATGGGATTCTTAGCTTTGTGGCAGAGTTTTCAGATGATACGAAGATGGGCGAAGGGAAGGGTAGTGTTGAGGAAGCAACGCGATTGCAAAAAGATTTGGACAAATTGGAAGAATGGGCAAAAAGTGGCAGATGGAACACAGTGTTGGGAAATGTATGATAATACATTTTGGTAAAAGGAACAATACTGTGGACTATTATCTAAATGGGGAGAAAATTTACACATCAGAGGTACAGAGATTCTTTGTGCAAGACTCCCAGAAGGTTAATTTACAGGTTGAGTCTGTCATAAAGAAGGCACAAGCAATGTTGGCATTTATTCCAAGGGGAATAGAATTTAAAAGCAAGGAGATAACGCTGAGGCCTTATAAGTCACTGTTTGGCTGTACTTGGAGTATTATCAACATTTTTGCACCCCATATCTCGGAAAGGAAGTGCTGTCATTGGAGAGAGTCCAGAGGAGGTTCACGAGGATATTCCAAGAGTGGAGGGGTTCACATATAAGGAATGTTTGGCAGCTTTGTGTCTGTACTTACTGGAATTTAGGAGAATATGTGGGGGTCTCATTGAAACCTACTGAATATTGAAAGAACTAGATAAGGTGGATGTGGAGAGGATATTTCCTGTGGTTGGGGTATCCAGAACTAGAGGGCACAGCTTCAAAGTTGAAAAGCTACCTTTTAGAACAGAGGTAAGGTGGAATCTTTTTGGCCAGAGAGTAGTGAATCTGCGGAATGCTCTGCCTCAGACAGCTGCGGAAGCCAAGACCGTGGGTATATTTAAAGTGAAAATTGATAGTTTTAGCTTAATAATCAGCTCCTTCATCTTGCTGATACTGAAGAGAGAACAGACTTGATTGAAACATGCAAAATCCAGAGTTTGAAGAGGTGTGGTATGTCACCAAAGACTCTAGTAAATTTCTACAGATGTACTGTGGAGAGCATTTTGACTGATTGCATCAGCATCTGGTGCGGAAGCATCACGGCACAGGATTGAAAAATGCTGCGGAGGGTTGTAGACACAGCTGGCTGCATCATGGGTAATGCCTTCCCACATCAGGAACATCTTAAAAAAACAGTGGCTTATAGAGGTGGCGTCCTCCTGATATTGGCTTATTTTTTCATTAGTTTCCAAGTACCCTGAAACCTCATCCTTAATGATGAACTCCATCACTTTCCCAACCACTGAGGTTAGGCTGCAGGCCTATAATTTCCTTTCTTTCAGCCATGATGGGATGGCAGAGCAGCTGCAATGGGTTAAATGACCTAATGCAGCAGTTATGTGTGACGGTTTATGGTAATTCCTCTTTATAGAGTTATGGGAAAGTACAGCACAGAAACAGGCCTGATGTCCTGAGCCAGATCTGAACCAAGGATTGAAAGGTGAAAGCACACCATTCTGCCCCAAGCTTTTAACTGCATAATAGACAGTATTTTAAAGTATTTCAATAAACAGCTTGACCTGCTTTGTGTGTGTCACTCTGGAAATTCGTTATTTATTGAGATCCAGTGCACGATAGACCATTCCAGCCCTTCGAGCTGTGCTGCCCAGCAACCCCAACTTAACACTAGCCTAATCACAGGACAATTTACAATGACCAATCAACCTATGAACCAGTACGTCCTTGGACTGTGGGAGGAAACCAGAGCACCTGGAGGAAACCCACGTGTTCACAGGGAGAACGCACAAGCTCCTTACAGACAGTGGCAGGAATTGAACCCGGGTCGCTGGTACTGTAAAGCAGCGGTCCCCAACCACCGGACCGCAAAGCATGTGCTACTGGGCTGCGAGGAAATGATATGATTTGGTGATATGAGTCAGCTGCACCTTTCCTCATTCACTGGTGAACTTGAATGCGTGCATGCGCACTGGTGCCTGCGCAAGGCTTCATGTTATGGTAGTCTTTCTCTAGGTAAACACAACGTACTTGACTGCTACTGTTGTCCGCTGGCAACCCTACCACCCCCTCCCCCCCCACCGCCCGGTCGGCTGATCCTCAAGAATATTGTCAATAATAAACCGGTCCACCGTGCAAAAAAGTTTGGGGACCCCTGCCGTAAAGTGTTGTTCTGACCACTACGCTGCCCTGTGCTTGGAAATGATTTCAAACTCTTTCTCCGACAGATTAATTGATTTAAAATAAAGAAGAAAAAATATATACCCACATTAATTATCTTCTAAATGATTTGTAAACATCCCATCCAAAAATAATTACACTTTTGGAGATTAAAATCAGTTTGTGAAGGAAAACATCATCTAACTTGCAACAAGTCAGTCCATGGCCTCCTCTACTACCACAATGAGGCCACTCTCACATTGGAGGAGCAACACTTTATATTCCATTTGGGTAGCTTCCAACCTGATGGCATGAACATCAATTTCTCGAACTTCCGGAAATCGTCTCCCCTCCTCTCCTTCACCAACCACCATTCTTGTTTCCCTCTCACATCTCATCTCCTTACCTGCCCATCACCTCCCTATGGTGCTCTTCCCACTTCCCTTTCTTCCATGATCTTCTGTCCTCTCCTTTCAGATTCCCCCTTCTCCAGCCCTTTATCTCTTCCTCCAATCAACTTCCAATCTCTTTACTTAATCCCTCCCCCTCCCAGTTTCACCTATCACCTGCCACCTTGAACTTCTTCCTCCCCTCCACCAACCTTACTCTGACTTCTCCCCCCTTCCTTTTCAGTCCTGATGAACGGTCTCGGCCCGAAACATCGACTATTTATTCCCATCCATAGATGCCGCCTGACCTGCTGAGCTCCTCCAGCACATTGTGTGTATTGCTCTAATTTCCAGCATTGGTAGTACCTCTTGTGCACATCATCTAACTCTCCCTACAGTGGTCTGGTTGGTGCATTAATGTGGATGAATAGATTACCTTCTACGAGAGCTGCTCTATTACAGAGCTTTGAGCAAATAGTGAATCTATTGTGACCAGAACCAAAATTAAAATCAGGGGGCATCCTTGCTTGCCAGACTTCTGCATCAATCAGGGTACGCTAGGATTATTGCAATCATTTCTAAGAAACAAGCACAAAAATGTCGTACGTCTGTTGTAATGTGATTAGCAATGGCTTTCAAGCAATAATTATTTAGATGATACAAATGTCATTAATACAGGCTGGAACACATTTGGAAGAAAGGTTATTCGATGTACATAGCCTAACCCTGAAGTGCTTAATCATAGATATTGCTAACCAGTTTCAGTATTGTACCATGCAACACTTCAGACAATGCCATTTCAATGATGCAAAGAAATGGTATAATCTTTCAGATGAGATATGACATGTAGTCCATTTTCGTTCTTTAATCAAATTTAAGGAAAATATTATTGGCATCACATAATTTATCATAGTCTTAGTTAACTTCTAGAATATTCCAGAAAGTTATAAAGTATACAGATCTTTCATTAATCATCTGATAATACCATCTGAAACAATTGTCTAGTGTATTACCTTGATATGTATGTAAATAAATCAGGAGGTATTTTTGTTTCTCTTTTTAAATTATGTGCATATAATATGAATGATCAGATACATTTGATTTTCCTAAGAGACTTTCATGATTACAAGCTAATTGACATCTTCAGTTCCCATAGAGTGTGGATGAATTATTCCTATTTTCTCAAAATCCTCCATATATTATTTAATCCAAGTTCAACCATCTACAAATACACATGCTTTCCACCAGCTGGATAAGTCAAGAATACACGAGTCCCTCGATTTCTTTGTCATTCATCATAACACAAAGGGAAAAAATGCATGGTCTTCAGTTTAAGACAATGGACAAATAAAAGTTCAAAGTACATATATATCAGAGGTGCTTAAGACTTTTGCACAGTACTGAAGTAATTTTCTGAATTGCATTGTATTGCTGCCACAGAAAAAAAAGAATGTCATGATGTATGTGAGTAATGATAAACCTGATTGTAGAATGGATCTCCACTGTGGACTGAGAGTGGAAAGGAGGCAGGCAGAGGGGGATCATAATTGGGAAAAGGAAAGGGAGAGGGAAGGGAATGAGAGGTACCAGAGGGACAGTCTGCAATGATTAATAAAATGCACGTGCATGTAACGGGAGCCATATAACTCATCTCCTTCTACCTTAGGCCACGAACGTATCAATCACCCCTGCTGTGGGCACTTTCTGGAGGTCCAAGATCCGTATGCTCCACGACCGCTGGACTAAGTGTGTAAATGTAGGAGGGGACTATGTTGAAAAATAAATGTGCTAGGTTTTCTAAAATTGACTCCTTCTACCTTATGCCACAAACCTATCAATCACCCCTCATGTGTGTGTATATATATAAAATAGTTCAGTTAAATAAGTAGTGCAAAATAGTGCAAAAATAGAAATAGCAAAGTAGTGAGGTAGTGTTCATAGGTTTAATGTGTATTCGGATGGCAGAGGGGAAGAAGATGTTCCTGAATCATTGTGTAACTCTTGCTTCGGCTAGTGGCTTAATACAGGGGATGATATCCCCCATTCCGGCCAAACCTAAGAAATCTTGTTTGGGTGGATGCTGTGTGATGTGTCCCCTGTTACAAATCGGTACCACGAAATAACAAACAGAACACAATAAGCAATTAGGTGATTGAGATTTATAATTCTTAATTTGACTACATGGTTAGTAAAGAAAACAAAATAGAAAAAGGGCCTATTCTCATGAAACAAGTCTAACGTGCAAGGTTGGAGCTCACTGATAAGCCATTTGTCCACCATCGACCTCCTCCGATCGCCACTGACCTTCGGACCCTCGCTCCAAGTCCACTCCGTCTGGTGGTCTACTAACTCTCTCCATTCGCGACTTCTGTCCTCATCTATCCCCAGCAGAAGTCCCGTGAATTCCGGGCTCCCAGACACACAAGAAAGAACAACATCCTGCTCATTGGAGAGCATGCCCCGTTATCTCTAGTCATAACCCAAACATTGCTTCTACAGAGAAACCATTACCTCAGCAGTGGAAAATTAGCAGTGAAACCTTACAGCGTGTTACACTTGAGTGTGTGCCTTCAGGCTTCTGTATCTCCTTCCTGATAGTAACAATGAGATCAAGGCCTGGGTTGGATGGTGGGGGTCTTTAATGATGGACGCCACCTTTTTAAGGCTTCGCTCCTTGAAGCTGTCCTGGATACTATGGAGGTTAGTGCCCATGATGGAGCTGACAAAGTTTACAACTCTCTGCAGCTTACTTCAATCCTGTGCAGTAGCCCCACCATTCCCCACACCAGACGGTGACGCAGCCTGATAGAATGCTCTCCATCGTACCTCTGTAGAAATTTGTGAGTGTCTTTGAAATATAAGGAATTGACCAAAAACAGACAAGCCTCAGAAATTATAACCCCCTTAGCATTCTTAGAGAAATATACTCCAGACATTCTTGTACATACGGACATTGGGAGGGTGGGAATGAAGAAAAATGAGCATGCTGCCACAAAGATGAACTCTCGTAACACGCTGACATTATATAACATGTGCATTTCTCTCATTCTTATTCATGTATAAAACAGACAGACAAATATCACACATACAGTCTATTGCCAGTCAGCTGTATTTCTTGGAAATTGAATTATAAGTTTTACTCCTCACCTGCCCAGGAGAACAACCTCCCAGTACCACTAATGATGAACACCCGAAGGGTAGCCCAGCAGATTTTACCTGTCCAAAGGCTTCAGGGCCAGGAAGAGGAAGGCAGTGCTAAAGTGAGCAGATGCAAGGAGAGTACAGAGAACCTTCAGGAATCTATTGGCTGTCATCGGCGACTCTCATGCAAACACAAAACTACTTATGAGGGGCCTCGACCTGAAATATCAACTCTTTATTCCTTTCCATAGATCCTGTCTGACCTGCTGAGTTCCTCCAGCTTTTGGTACTTGTTACACAAATAGTTTGATCCTGTTCCCGTTGTCCTCCAGTGAGAAGGTAGAGCAAACTGTGCTGACTGGTCCATCTGCTTGATTCTGAGAACTCTAGCAGATTGGTTGGTTTAGTAAATTGCCCCAATTCTTCAACTGGTGGCCTAAATCAGATGAGGGTAGCTGGTGGGACTGGTGAGATAGGGATGTTCCGGTCCTTGCACGCAAAGGTGGCTTCAGTGAGCTGAGCGGGTGAGATCTGCAGGGAGATCAAACAGCCAAGAAAATGCAATGGTCCGTGGAGAGCGAAGGGCATGACGAGGCACAAAAGACGTCATGGTCATCCACTGCAACCAAGAAAGACCTCAGGTTGTGAAGCTTGTTCTTACCACAGGATCTGGACTTCTGAGACCAAGAGAGTGGGACTGCCCCAGTGCAGCGGCTTTTCCACTTTAAAAACTTTCCCAGACAGGTGTCCAGTCATAGTCAGACACGATAGACAATCACCACAGTCAGAAGGCAGCAATACCAACAGTCCTCTAAATTAACACTTAGAGCATCTTACCTTCACTGCAAAAAGGGGAACACAGTTATGCATGCAAGTTTCTTTGCTGACTTCAAGGTTTTTGTTTTCAGTTATTGCCTAGGTAGGCAGATGTACTTGAAGATGTTGCAATGATAAGAGCATTTAGACTTGCACCAGTGTCTACTTATCTCTCTGACATGCCTTTCTTTACCTTGTATTACTTCAATTCCTTGAGTTATTGGATTTGGAGAGCTTTTAAATCAATCCCTGATATTGATTTTAATGAGTTAGCAATTGCCATGACTGGCAAGTTACACTCTCTCTTTCCCAGAGCTCCTGTGAAAGGTGGTCTGGAAGAATATTTTACCATGTTTTCTCTTTTTAAATGTTTCCTTTAGTGCTGAAGTCTTACAAGCACTTTTATTGAGGTCTGATTGTAATGTTATTGCAGTCCATGATGTCTACTTGCTGCTGCCAACAGGAAGGAGGTACAGGAGCCTGAGATCCCATAACACCAGGTATAAAGAACAGTTATTACCCTTCAACCATCAGGCTGGTGACCCACCATGGGTAATTTCAATCACCTCGACTCTGAACGGATTCCTTAGCCTATAGACCGACTTTCAGGGATTCTACAGCTCACGTTTGCAGTATTATTTATACACTTTATTTTTGCACAGTTGGTGTTCTTTTGAACATTGATAATTTGTCAGTCTTTGTGTGTAGTTTTTCGTTGATTCTATTGTATTCCTCTGTTCGACGGCAAATGCCTGCAAGAAAACACATCTCCAGGTAGTATATAGTGATATACACCTACTTTGATAATAAATTCACTTTGCCTCTGAATATTGAACCGTGGGAAATCTATCCAGATAAATAAAGTTTTAAAAAAGCCCTGTAAATAACTCTGTGCAGAAGCAAGTATCGTAATTCACAGTAATTGTCAATAAACCCTTGACTTAGATCTGTGAGGGTGGATCAGTCATACTTGTAGCTGAAGATGAGTCATGACCTGAAACGAAAACTCTGCTTCTCCCATTGTGATCTGTTGATTCATTCGTTACGTGTCATGCCATATGACGTGGGCGTTCATGGTCTTTCCATAACCGTGATTGCTCTAGGCAAATTTTTCTGCACAAGTAATTTACCATTGCCTTCTTCTGAGCAGTGGCTTCACAGGCTGGGTGACCCCAGCCATTATCAATACTCTTCAGAGATTAGAATCAGAATCAGAATGGGGTTTATTATGGCCGGCATGTGTCGTGAAATTTGTTAACTTAGCAGCAGCAGTTCAATGCAAAACATAATATAGAAGAAGAAGAAGAAGAAGAAATAAGTAAATCCAGTACTGAAATAAGTAATTACAGTATATGTATATTGAATAGATTAAAAACCTTGCAAAAAAACAGAAATGCTATATATAAAAAAGTGAAGTAGTGCTCACGCATTTAATGTTCATTTAGGAATCAGATGGTAGAGGGGAAGAAGCTGTTCCTGAATTGCTGAGTGTGTGCCTTCAGGCTTCTGTATCTCCTATCTGATGGTAACAGTGAGAAAAGGGCATGCCCTGGGTGCTGGAGGTCCTTAATAATGGATGCTGCCTTTCTGAAACACCGCTCCTTGAAGATGTCCTGGGTACTTTGTAGGCTAGTATCCAAGATGGAGCCGACTAAATTTACAACCCTCTGCAGCGCCTTTCAGTCCTGTGCAGTAGCCGCCCCCCCGCCATCCTAGACAGTGATGCAGCCTGTCAGAATGCTCTCCACAGTACAACTATAGAAGTTTTTGAATGTATTTGTTGACATACCAAATCACTTCAAACTCCTAATGAAATATAGTTGCTGTCTTGCCTTCTTTATAACTGCATTGATATGTTGGGACCAGGTTAGGTCCTCAGAGATCTTGACACCCGGGAACTTGAAACTGCCTGGCATCGGTGATCACATAACCAGGCCTTGTGATATGCACCAACTGCTCAGTCAACCATCTACCACCTGCTCCCGTGGCTTCACGTGACCCTGATCGGGTGGGGAGGGTGCTAAGCACATGCTACACCTTGAGCAAGAGTGACCTGCAGGCTGGTGGAGGGAAGGAGAACATTACAACTCCTTTGGTAGAGAAGTATTCCCACCCCGTCACCTGACCATTGTGAATGCCTGCAAGAATATTAGTCTGTGGGTAGCATATGTTGAAATACACACACCTTGATAATAAACATACTTGAACTTTGATTTTGGAGATACTTTTACGAAATAAACTATTAGCTCTAATTTTAAAAAATGGAGGAAATCTTAATTGTCTTTCTTCTCAAAAAAAGAAAGTTCTGCAACACTAAGAATTGCAGAACTACTTTTCCTTCTTTGAAACTATAACAGATTCCCATAAACAATTTGTGGGTATGCCAGATAGCTTTCCTTCAATTATATAATGAGTGCCTAGGGCTTGTCAAAAACGACAACATCTTCACATCTGCCGGACGATGCTGAGGATGTTCTCCGAGTCTGTGGTGGCCAGTGCTATCATGTTTGCTGTTGTGTGCTGGGGCAGCAGGCTGAGGGTAGCAGACACCAACAGCATCAACAAACTCATTCGTAAGGCCAGTGATGTTGTGGGGATGGAACTGGACTCTCTGACGGTGGTGTCTGAAAAGAGGATGCTGTCCAAGTTGCTTGCCATCTTGGACAATGTCTCCCATCCACTACATAATGTACTGGGTGGGCACAGGAGTACATTCAGCCAGAGACTCATTCCACCGAGATGCAACACAGAGCGTCATAGGAAGTCATTCCTGCCTGTGGCCATCAAACTTTACAACTCCTCCCTTGGAGGGTCAGACACCCTGAGCCAATAGTCTGGTCCTGGACTTATTTCCTGGCATAATTTACATATTACTATTTAATTATTTATGGTTTTATTACTATTTAATTATTTATGATGCAACTGTAACGAAAATCAATTTCCCCCGGGATCAATAAAGTATGACTATGACTATGACTATGACTATGACTATGACTATGACTATGACATTACGAGAGCCCAAATAAATACACACCAATGTAACAATGGTCTGATTATCAACAAGTAGATGAGCTACTATGAGACACGTGCTTGCCAGTGAGGAGGATTTGAAGATGCTGTTGCCTGTTGTCCCCCTCAAGTGACCGGCAAGAATGTGACTGAGGAGAAGCAATGGGAACTGACAGGAGGAAGGAAATGACAATTGGGAGTGGTAACAGTTAAGAGAGAGGCTGCAGTGAACTCACAGAAGGGGCTCTGGTGATGATTGGTCCAAAGATAGTAGAGAGGATCATGGGAGGGGTAGAACATTACAGCACAGAACAGGCCCTTCAGCCTATGATGTCATGCTGATATTTTAACCTACTCTCAGATCAACGTAATGCTTCATAGCTCTCCATGTTTCCATCATTCATGTACCTATGTGAGGGTCTTTTACATGTCCCTAATATATCTGCCACTACCATTATCCTGGCAGCACATTCTATGTGCTCACCACTCTCTGTAAAAATAAATACTGCCCTGGGAAAAGTCTCTGACTATCCACTCTATCTATGCCTCTTATCATCGTGTACACCTCTATCTAGTGACCTCTCATCTCATTTGCTCCAATGGGAACAGCCCAAGCCTGTTCAACCTGTCTTCATGAGACATGCTCTCTATTCCAGGCAGCATCCTGGAAAATCTCCTCTCCACACTCTCTAAAACATTCACATTCTTCCCATAATTTTTCTTGGCAAATTTTACTACAGAAGTGGTTTGCTATTGCCTTTATCTGGGTGGTGTCTTTACAAGATGAGCAACCGCAGCCATTATCGATAATCTTTAGAGATCATCTGTCTTGCGTTAGTGGTCCCATAAGATGGTTCTGGTAAAATGGCAATGCATTTGGATGCAGTGGCCTTTTGGGGGCCAACCAAAGGTGTTCTTTTCTTTGTTAAATGTGTTTTTTAAGATTGTGAGACTATACTGGACTCCAAGGACTATGGGCACATCAGGTCTACTGCATCATTGACCTGCTCATTATTCAGAGTAGTCAACCCTGAGTAGTGGTTGGAACGGGCTGGTGGGTCGGAGAAGGAGAAACAGGCTGGTGGGTCAGAGAAGGGGAAGGAACTGGTCAGGATATTGCAGGAACCCGGCGGGATATCGGAGGAACCCTCTGGGATGTCAGAGTAGCCGGTTTGGGTTCAGAGGACCTGACCCGGCTGCAGACCGCATTGCTGACTGCTACTCAGAAGCATCAGAGTTGGTGCAGTATAACTGTGGAAGATGGTCTCGGACATTTCATTTGCAATCGCAAGACTCTGTTGGGCAGTGATAATGTAAGTTGCCATGGGCCTGTTATCCCTGTCTGATGGCTGGACAGGTGACGTGGAGCTATGTAGCCGCAGATGTAGTGAGGACTGGGCCTTAATGCCTCAGGCTTTCCTACTGTGGCAGACTAGGTGAGAGACGCAGTAGCGCGACAGCGTGGTGTCCACACTCGGCTGGTGCCTGGCCTCTCCTGTTGGTGCTGCCCTCCAGTGTTTGAGCGATAGAATGACAGGCTGGAATGCGTGTGTCTGCACACTACCAGGACACTATCCCATCAATTGCCAGACATTGTCGCTCAGAGTTTTGGACTTTATATATGTTTTTATTTCGCATGCATGTATGCTTCTTTGCTCACTATTGTGGATTATGTACTCGCCTTTTGAATACTTTCTATTTTCAAGCTTCCTTGCTATCTTTGAATGTCTTGCATTTTGGCCCCACAGGAATGCTGTCTCATTCATCTGTAGTTATATATGGTTTGAATGATAATTAAACTTGATTTGATTTGATAACCAGAACTTGTGCTATGTACCCGTTGCTCATACGGCCATCCACCACCTGCTTTCAAGGCTTCACGTGACCCTGATCAGGGGGCTAAGCAGGTGACACCTTGCCCAAGGGTGACCTGCAGGCTAGTGGAGGGAGGGACTGCATTCCACCTCATTAAGTAGAGACCAATCTTCATCCCACCACTCCACGATTGTGAGTGCCTGCAAGAAAATTAATCTGAGGGTAGTATATGGTGATCTATACTTTTTTTGACAATAAATTTACTTTGAAATGTAAACTTTGATTTTGAAAATACTTTTAAGAAATAAACTGATGGCTCTGATTTAAAAAAATGTAGAATCAAAGAACTAGAAAAAAAAATAGAAGGAATCCTAATTGTCCTGCTTCTCAAACATAGAAAATTCTGGAACACTAAGAATTGCACAACCAGTCCCCCTTCTGAGAAACGATAACTGATTCCCATAAACAATTTGTGAATATGCCAGGTAGCTTTCCTTGAATAATGCCTGGGGCTGGTAAAAAACCAAGAGGTCATTATGAGAGCCCAAATAAATACACACTAATGTAACAATCGGTCTGATTATCAACAAGTAGGGGAGCTACTATGAGACACATGCTTGCCAGTGAAGAGGATTTGAAGAAGCTGTTGCCTGAAGTGACTGGGGAGAGTGTAACTGAGAAGAGCAATGAGGACTGAGAGGGGGCCGAAAGTGGCAACTGGGAGTAGTAACAGTTAAGGGAGGGGCAGCAGTGAACTTACAGGAGGGGCTCTGGTGATGATTGGTTCAAAGACAGTAGAGAGGGTTATGAGAGGGGTTAAACATAGAATGTTACAACACAGTACAGGCCCTTCGGCCCATGTTGTTGTGCTGACCATCTAACCTTCTCCAAAATCAATGTACCCCTTCCCTCCTCATAGCCTTCCATTTCTCCTTCATCCCTGTGTCTCTTAAATGTCTCTAATGTAACTGCCTCTACTAAGCACTTAGGACTCTGTGTAAAAAAAAAATCTACCTCTGACATCCCCCCACAGTTTCTTCCAATCACCATAAATTCTGTCCTTCATGGTATCCATTTCTGCCCCAGGAAAATTTCTCCTGCCTCTTATCATCATGTACACCTCTGTCAAGTGACCTCTCATCCTCCTTTACTCCAAAGAGAAAAACCCCAGCTTATTCACCCTATCTTCATGAGACATGCTCTCTATTCCAGGTAACATCCCGGGAAATCTCCTCTCCACCCTCTCTAAAACTTCCACATCCTTCCTATAATGAGGCAACCAGAACTAAACACAATACTCTAGTTATGGTGAAGCCCGATGCAGATTGGGGGACTGCTTCGTCGAGCACCTCCGCTCCGTCCGCCAAAACAGACAGGATCTCCCAGTAGCCACCCACTTCAACTCTGCTTCCCACTCCCATTCAGATATGTCCATACATGGCCTCCTCTACTGCCATGATGAGGCTAAACTCAGGTTGGAGGAGCAATACCTCATATACCGTCTAGGTAGTCTCCAGCCCCTTGGTATGAACATAGAATTCTCCAACTTCCAGTAATTCCCTCCCCCTCCCTTCGCCTATCCCTATGTCACTCTTCCCCCTCCCCGTGCTACCTACCACCTCCCTCATGGTTCTGCCTCCTTCTACTACCCATTGTGTTTTCCCCTATTCTTTCTTCACCTTTCCTGCCTATCACCTCCCTGCTTCCCCTCCCCCACCCCTTTATCTTTCCCCTTACTGGTTTTTCACCTGGAACCTACCAGCCTTCTCCTTCCCACCCTCCCCCCACCTTCTTTATAAGGCCTCTGCCCCCTCCCCCTACAGTCCTGACGAAGGGTTCCGGCCCGAAACGTCGACTCATCATTTCCACGGATGCTGCCCAACCTGCTGAGTTCCTCCAGTGTGCTGTGAGTGTTGTTTTGACCCCAGCATCTGCAGATTATTTTGTGTTTACTCTAGTTATGGTCTAACCAGGGTAGAGGTGTAAATCGGGAGGGTGGCAGTGAAGAGGTCTGGAAACTGGTATCAACAGGGGTCTGAGATGCCTGTTATTATTTGCCATTGAGATGGGAGAAGAAGTGGCGTCACTGGGGCTTGGGAAAGGGTACATCGTCATTGATAGAAAGGAGAAGAGGACTGAGGTGGAGCTCGGATGGATGCTCTTGCTAGAGGTCAGAGGAGTGCAAGTACTATGGGACGTGATGCTGAGGTTGTATAAGACGTTGGTGAGGCCTAATTTGGAGTATTGTGTCCAATTCTGGTCACCTATCTGCTGAAAAGACATCATTAAGTTTGAGTGAGGACACAGAAAATTTCTGGGATGTTGTCGGGACTTGAGGACCTGAGTAATAAGGAAAGGTTGAATAGATTAGGAGCTCATTCTTTGCCATGTCAGAGAATGAAGGGAGATTTGTTAGGTTAGAGTTGTACAAAACTGTGAGGCAAATAGGTAGAGTAAATGCAAGCAGGCTTTTTCTGCAGAGGCTGAGTGAGACTTGGTTTTTGCAAATAAAACAAAGCGAAGCGTTTTAAGTTTTACAAAACCCATAACACATTTTATTGAGCTCCAAAACCTACACACAAAAATGCGCTAAAACACTTCACGTAAAAACGTCATCACGCCAGACCAGCTTCCTAAAGTGAAACCCCAACTCCATGTCAGTGAATTATGTATATTTCTCCCAGTTCTGTTACCCTACACAGCACCCCCCCAAAAAAAATTTACAAAAAATGGCATTGTGAGCATTTCACTTCCTTCCCTTCATGTTCTGGAATACCATATTGTATTTTTTATTTTGAGATGGAGCACAATAAGTGGTCCTTCCGGCTCATTGAGCCTGTCCCACTCGATTACATCCATGTGAGGGGTTAACCCACTACCCCTTTGGAATGTGGAAGGAACCGGCAGTGCCTGGGAGAAACCTACATTGTTACGGGGAGAACAAATAAACTGCTTACAGACAACAGCAGAATTAAACCTGGGTTGCTCGTTTAATAGTGTGCTGCTAACCACTGCACTGCTGTGCGCCCCGCTATGCCACTGGCTTCTATGTCAACTGGTAAATGTGCTCTTCTTCGATGGTCATCACTTTGTCGTTGTGGAGAGGCTTGTGAGCTCCTGGGATCCCAAGAGTGATGCCATCTGGAATTTTGCCATTTGACCCTTGGCTCCTGGTAGGGGTCACCCATGGTGGTCAGGTCAAAGTGGAGGCTACAGAAAAAGAGAGATCCAGCGAAGACCTCAGTGATGGAGCTGGAAAAAGATGATGAAATATCACAACGGCAGAGAAGGCAGAGGAAGGCACTCAGTCGTCTTGCACTCCATGCCAATGGACCCTGACCCTGATCTGTCAAGGGGATGGCTGCCCAAGCATCAACCTCTCCATGTAAACAAAGTAATGCACAGGTATTCTCCGTCCAAGGAAACCGCCTGGTTATGTGCACCCAGATGTTGCACTGAAGCTACAAGAGGACCCACTAATAGAGAACCCCTTTGAAGAACATCAGACTCAACTTGAGTGACTGCAATACTACTATTAATGTGCTGTTGAGATTGGAAAATATTTTTAGCAAGCTATATATTTTACATATTTCAAGAAGTATATATTTAAGGATAAATGCATTTTAATTAAAAGGCTAGTCCTCTTGAAAATAAAAACTCAAGCTTCCATTGAAGTTTGAATCATTTTATGAAGTCTCTCATGGGCTTCACAGACAAACCTTTGTACCACTGATTCCTTCAACGGATTGTGTGCCTACCTTTAATCTACACTACCACAATCAAACGGTAATTTGCATTCAAGTCAAATGTAAAAGGCAATGTTCAGCACAAATCTGATCCTAACCAAAGAGGATCTTTATTATGTATATGGTTTATTATTGTGAGGTGACCGTGAACCATCAGCAGATATGAATCAAATGGGGAAGCAGTTTGACCATCTTACTCAGCACCATGCTTCAGACTAGGTTTCCTGCTGATATTTTCTGGTAGAACAATTGAGCTAGAAGCACAACCAACAATAAAAAGGGAAGTTTTTATCAAGAAACTATAAGCAGCTTGTTGGTACACAGGTCAAATAATGAAGTAGGCCAAAGTACTAAAACACAGATATTTCACAGTGATAGACAGGGTTCCAAGTCAATAAGTCTGAAACCTCTCTGGCTGGACTTCACATGCCCAGAAGAAGACAATGGCAAATAACTTCTACACAAAATTTTGCCAAGAACATGGAATCAACCTCCACGTCATGGAAAGACTATGATCACACATGTCATATGACACAACAAATAATGAACAAATGAACTGGTTGGACAGATGTCAAATATATGCCTATTTACCATGAGAAAAACATTATCTTATCAAAGCTTTCTTCATGACTCATTGTTCACTAATCCATATTATACTGTTAAGAAGAGGATTAGCTCTGTCACATGTACCTGTACATCAAAACATTGAAGCATACAGTGAAATGCGATGTTTGCATCAATGACCGACACAGTCCGAGGCTGTATTGGAGGCAGTAAATGAGACAGGGCAGGGGAGGAATTGGTGGACATTACCGACAGAGCAGATATGTGCTGGTAAAATCAGCTCAACCCAAAGCCTAACAACAAATCTGAATCTAAATTCCTTCTCTTCTTTTCTACAGGATGACAAAGATATATCTCCTCAGAGGTTAACCATACCCTTTGAGCACTTTACAAGAGAGGGAATGGATTCAGATACAGATTCATTTATCACATGTACTTGGAAACGTACAGTGAAATGCAACTTTTGTGTGTACATAGAAACATAGAAAACCTACAGCACAATACAGGCTCTTTGGCCCACAAAGCTGTGCTGAACATGTCCTTACCTTAGAAATTACCTAGGATTACCCGTAGCCCTCTATTTTTCTAAGCTCCATGTACCTATCCAGGAGTCTCTTAAAAGACCCTATCCTATCCATCTCCACCATTGTCGCCAGCAACCCACTCCACGCACTCACTACTCCCTGCGTAAAAAACTTACCCCTTACATCTCTGGACCTACTTCCAAGCACCTTAAAAATGTGTTCTCTCGTGCTAGCTATTTCAGCTCTGGAAAAAAGCCTCTGACTATCCACACGATCAGTGCCTCTCATCACCTTATACATCTCTATCAGGTCACCTCTCATCCTCCGTCGCTCCAAGGAGAAAAGGCTGAGTTCACTCAACCTGTTTTCATAAGGCATGCTTCCCAATCCAGGCAACATCCTTGCAAATCTCCTCTGCACCCTTTCTATGGTTTCCACATCCTTCCTGTAGTGAGACAACTGGAACTGAGTACAATACTCCAAGTGGAGTCTGACCAGGGTCCTATATGGCTGCAACATTACCTCTCGGCTCCTAAACTCAATTCCACGATTAATGAAGGCCAATGTAACATAGGCCGTCTTAACCACAGAGTCAACATACACAGCAGCTTTGAGTGTCCTATGGACTTGGACCCCAGATCCCTCTGATCCTCCACACTGCAAACAGTCTTACCATTAATACTATATTCTGCCATCATACTTGACCTACCAAAATGAGCCACCTCACACTTATCTGGGTTGCACTCCATCTGCCAATTCTCAGCCCAGTTTTGCATCCTATCAATGTCCTGCTGAAACCACTGACAGCCCTCCACACTATCCATAACACCCCCAACTCAACCTGGGTCTCATTATACACCAGTCATTGAAAGTGGGCATGCAGGTACAGCAGGCGGTGAAAAAGGCGAATGGTATGCTGGCATTTATAGCGAGAGGATTCGAGTACAGGAGCAGGGAGGTACTACTGCAGTTGTACAAGGCCTTGGTGAGACCACACCTGGAGTATTGTGTGCAGTTTTGGTCCCCTAATCTGAGGAAAGACATTCTTGCCATAGAGGGAGTACAAAGAAGGTTCACCAGATTGATTCCCGGGATGGCAGGACTTTCATATGATGAAAGACTGGATCGACTAGGCTTGTACTCATTGGAATTTAGAAGATTGAGGGGGGATCTGATTGAAACGTATAAAATCCTAAAGGGATTGGACAGGCTAGATGCAGGAAGATTGTTCCCGATGTTGGGCAAGTCCAGAACAAGGGGGTCACAGTTTAAGGATAAAGGGGAAGCCTTTTAGGACCGAGATGAGGAAAAATTTCTTCACACAGAGAGTGGTGAATCTGTGGAATTCTCTGCCACAGGAAACAGTTGAGGCCAGTTCATTGGCTATATTTAAGAGGAAGTTAGATATGGCCCTTGTGGCTAAAGGGATCAAGGGGTATGGAGGGAAGGCTGGTGCAGGATTCTGAGTTGGATGATCAGTCATGATCATACTGAATGGTGATGCAGGCTCGAAGGGCCGAATGGCCTACTCCTGCACCTATTTTCTATGTTTCTATGTTTCTAACCTTTGTGTCATTAGCAAATTTACTGACCCACCCCTCCACTTCCGCATCCAGATCATTTATAAAAATCACGAAGAGTAGGGGTCTCAGAACAAATCCCTGAGGCACACCACTGGTCACCAACCTCCATGCAGAATATGACCCGTCTACAACCACTCTTTGCCTTCTGTGGGCAAGCCTGTTCTGGATCCACAAAGTAATATCCCCTTGGATCACATGTCTCCTTACTTTCTCAATAAGCCTGGCATGGGGTACCTTATCAAAAGCCTTGCTGAAATCTATATATACTATACCTTGTTCTACCTCCATCAATGTGTTTAGACACATCCTCAAAAAATTTAATCAGGCTCATAAGGCATGACCTGCCTTTGACAAAGCCACGTTGACTATTCCTAATCATATTATGCCTCTCTACATGTTCATAAATCCTGCCTGTCAACATCTTTTCCATTAACTTACCAACCACTGAAATAAGACTTACTGGTCTATAATGTTCTGGGCTATCTCTACTCCCTTTCTTGAATAAGGGAACAACATCCGCAACCCTCTAATCCTCCGGAACCGCTCCCGATACAAAGATCATCGCCAGAGGCTCAGCATTCTGCTCTCTTGCCTCCCACAGCTGTCTGGGGTACATCTCGTTTGGTCTCAGTGATTTATCCAACTTGATGCTTTCCAAAAGCACCTGCACATCATCTTTCTTAACATCTACATGCTCAAGCTTTTCAGTCCACTGTAAGTCATCCCTACAATCGCCAAGATCTTTTTCTGTAGTGAATACTGAAGCAAAGTACTCATTAAGTACCTCTGCTATCTCCTCTGGTTCCATACAGACTTTTCCACTGTCATATTTGTTTGGTCCTATTCTCTCACATCGTATCCTCTTGCTCTTCACATACTTCTTGTAGAATGCCTTGCCGCCTTCTCATGGCCCCCTCTGGCTCTCCTAATTTCATTCTTAAGCTCTTTCCTGCTAGCCTTATAATCTTTTAGATCTCTATCATTACCTAGTTTTTTGAATCTTTCGTAAGCTTTTCTTTTCTTCTTGACCAGATTTACAATAGACTTTGTACAGCACTGTTCCTGTACTCTACAATCCTTTCCCTGTCTCATTGGAACATACCTATGTTGAACTCCATGCAAATATCCCCGGAACATTTACCACATTTCTTCCATACATTTCCCGAGAACATCTATTCCCAATTTATACTTCCAAGTTCCTGCCTGATAGCCTCATATTTCCCCTTACTCCAATTAAACGTTTTCCTAACTTGCTTGTTCCTATTGCTCTCCAATGCTATGGTAAAGGAGATAGAACTGTGATCACTATCTCCAAAATGCTCTCCCACTGAGAGATCTGACACCTGACCAGGTTCATTTCCTAATACAAGATCAAGTACAGCCTCTCCTTTTGTAGTCTTATCTACATATTGTGTCAAGAAACCTTCGAAAACACACCTAACTAACTTCACCCCATCTAAGCCCCTTGCTCAAGGGAGATGCCAATCAATATTTGGGAAATTAAGATCTTCCACTATGACAACTCTGTTATTATTACACCTTTCCAGGATCTGTTTCCCTATCTGCTCCTCGCTGTCCTTGTTACTATTGGGTGGTCTATAAAAAACACCCAGTTGAGTTTTTGACCCCTTCCTGTTCCTAACTTCCACCCACAGAGACTCCGTAGACAATTCCCCCATGACTTCTTTCTTTTCTGCAGCTATGACACTACCTCTGATTAACAGTGCCACACCTCCACCCCTTTTGCCTCCCTCCCTGTCCTTTCAGAAACATCTAAAGCCTGGAGCTTGAAGTAACCATTCCTGTCCCTGAGCCATCCAATTCTCTGTAACGGCCACAACATCTTAGCTCCAAGTACTGATCCATGCTTTGAGATCATCCACTTTGTTCATAATGCTCCTTGCATTAAAATAGACACATGTCAAACCATCGGTTTCTCTGTTTGTGAGCCAACCACCTGTTCCTCTGTCTCTTCAGTTCGATTTCCACCCCTCAGAAATTCTAGTTTAAACTCTCCCCAATAGCCTTAGCAAAGCTCCCCACCAGGATATTGGTCTCTCTGGGATTGAAGTGCAACCCGTCCTGTTTGTACAGTTCACACCTGCCCCAGTAGAGATCCCAATGATCCAGAAATCTGAATCCCTGCCCCCTGCTCCAATCCCTCAGCCACACATCTACCCTCCACCTCATTCTATTCCTATACTCACTGTCACGTGGCTATGTCATTGGTACCAATATGTACCACAACCTCTGGCTTTTAACAATCAACAGAACCTAAGGATGTGCTGGAGGCTGCCCGCAAGTGTAGCCACACATTCTGGCACCAACTCAGCAAGCCAACAATGTTTGGCAGAACAACATAGAAAACAACAAACAGAACGCAACAACCAACAAAACCATGACAGGAAAATAAGTCCCTTTCCTCTCTTCCTCTCTGTCATGGTCCCGATCGTGAACTCCCTATCTTGCTCCTAACTCCCTTTGATTATGCCTCGGTTCCGACCATTAATTTCCCAATTGCTTCTTATTCGCTTTGATGACAACACACCTGGTTTCTATCAAGAACTGCAGTATAAGAACCCCAGCATCACAACCACCAGTCGCCAGATCGTTGGTCTTTTTCCTGTGAGTAACTATGTTTCCCGACTGCTTAGAACCATTTGTTCTAAGTTTAGCTCCAGTTCCAAGGTTTACCTATGAGACTCCGTCTCTCTGAGTCAAGGCTCCATATCACGGCTCCGTGTCAAGATCCCTCCTGCTTGCTGTTCGGCGGTTATGCCCGAGTAAACATCCAAACTCAATCTCCGTGCCCGTGTCCTGCATTTGGGTTTGCTTCCTTCACTCTTCGTAACACTCTCATGCCCAGATACACAGTCATCCAATTCCAGGACAAGAGTCCAGTCTCCAGTCTGAAGACCCCAGACTTTGCCTATTGGTGGCCTTGCTCCTAAAAGCTGTTTTCAACCGTTTCACTTGAGACATGAGACATAACATAAAATCACAGAAGCTGGTCCATGCTCCGTACACTGGGTCAAGATTTAGTGATTAGGCTTTTAAGTTGAAACTTAATCAAAATTTGAAGTAAATTTATTATCAAAGTATGCACACGTTATCATATGGTATGTGTCCTTGAAATCCATTTTCTTACAGGCATTTACAGGAAACTTAAAAAATACAATAGAGTTTCTGAAAAAAACTATATGTAAGAAAGACTGGCAAGTATTCAAAGCATAAATGAAAATATATCCTGCCAATAATAAAAAAAATACTGAGAACCTGAGTTGTAGAGTCCTTGAAAGTGAGTTTATAGGTTGTAGAATCAGTTCAGTGTTGAGGTGAGTGCAGTTATCTACACTGGTTCAGGAGCCTCATGATTGAGGGGTAAGAACTGTTCCTGAATCTGGTGGTGTGGGACTTAAGGCTCCTGTAGCTCCTGCCCAATGGTAGCAGCAAGAAGAGAGTGTGCAACACACACAAAATGCTGGTGGAACGCAGCAGGCCAGGCAGCATCCAAATGAAGAGGTACAGTCGACGTTTCGGGCCGAGAACCTTCATCAGGAGTAACTGAAAAAAGAGATAGTAAGAGATTTGAAAGTGAGAGGGGAAGGGGGAGATCCACAATGACAGGAGAAGACAGTAGGGGGAGGGATGGAGCTAAGAGCTGGAAAGTTGATTGGCAAAAGGGATACGAGGCTGGAGAAGGGAGAGGATCGTGGGACGGAAAGCCTAGGTAGAAAGAAAGGGGGGAGAAGCCCAGAGATTCGGCAAGGAGTTATAGTGAGAAGGACAGACAGAGAAAAAAGAGAGAGAGAAAAAAAAGGGAAAAAAATAAAAAATATAATAATAATAAATAAGGGATGGGGTACGAGGGGGAGGTGGGGCATTAGCAGAAGTTAGAGAAGTCGATGTTCATGCCATCAGGTTGGAGGCTACCCAGATGGAATATAAGGTGTTGTTCCTCCAACCTGAGTGTGGCTTCATCTTAACAGTAGAGGAGGCCGTGGATAGACATGTCAGAATGGGAATGGGATGTGGAATTAAAACATGTGGACACTGGGAGATCCTGCTTTCTCTGGCGGACAGAGCGTAGGTGTTCAGTGAAACGGTCTCCCAGCCTGCGTCGGGTCTCGTCAATATATAGAAGGCCACATCGGGAGCACCGGACACAGTATATCACCCCAGCCGACTCACAGGTGAAGTGTTGCCTCACCTGGAAGGGACTGTGTGGGGCCCTGAATGGTGGTGAGGGAGAAAGTACAAGGGCATGTGTGGCACTTGTTCTGCTTACAAAGTTAAGTGCTGGGAGGGAGATCGGTGGGAAGGGATGGGGGGGACGAATGGACAAGGGAGTCACGTAGGGAGCGATCCCTGCGGAAAACAGAAAGAGGGTGGGAGGGGAAGATGTGCTTAGTGGTGGGATCCCATTGGAGATGGCGGAAGTTATGGAGAATTATATGTTGGATCTGGAAGCTGGTGGGGTGGTAGGTGAGGACAAGGGGAATCCTATTGATGCTTGAATTTCAAGCATCTGCAGACTTCCTCGTGTTTGAGAAGAGAGTGTAAATTGGATGATGGAACCTGTCTCTCTTAAAATAATCGTGAGTAAACCATAGTTATTTCTGCCTGAAATAAGCCCAGTATCTAGCAACTTTGAAAGTGTTGTTAATGTAAGTAAGTAATCACTAACATTCTTGACTAATATTGACTCAACATCATTTTGGTTCCAGGACATAAATGCATTTCTGAAGGCACTCTGTCTAATTTGCATTTCTGAGTTTTGAAAAAGCTCTGCATCCTTAGAATTGTTGCTTTCCAAGACTCACGGGCATGCGGATTGTGCCAACACAGATGAAAAGTTTTAAAAACATTGCAGATATATTTTCCACTAGCTGAAGTGAGAGCTCGTAGTCTCTTTGGCAGCATTTCTGATCTTTCAAGTTTGTCAAGGCTATAAATTATTTCATTAACGGGGCTGTAATAACATGATTACCAGCTCTGAATGCTTATGGCAAGATTAATTTGCATTGATTGTGCAAATCCAAGAATTCCATGACAAACAATTAATTTCTCTACTGAGGCCCACATCAGGGTTATAATTTGTCTCTGTATCAAAGCCAGAGGCAGAATATGAAGAGCAAAACCTCACGCTCTGTTTCTTCCTCACCGTTCAAATGTTGCATTTTTTGCAGACTTTAAATACGTGTGTGGCTAACTTTTCGTTATTTATCAAGCAACTTCTGGTCTATTGCAGGTAACATTAGCCATTGTCGATTTTCCGTACTGATTTTGTGACCCTGCCCCTGCTCCTGCTCATTCTGGCAGCAAAGTCCCTTCACAAATTCAAAATTGAGTGATGCCAGCTATTGCAACTTTGCTTCAAGATCCGCATCTGCTCTTTAATCACCCCTCAGAAGAAGGTATGTAAACTGTATATGGGTGACAAACAAGTTGCTCAAATAGTACCATGGTTCATAAGGCAGCCCAAACATTAAATGTTAAAAGGACCCTAGTACTTATTGACTTTGCACGTAACATTGTTGGCTTTCTTCCTTCACAAGATCCATCACTTAAGTTAAAATTACAGCACTGCACAGGCCCTTCATTCCACTTCTTAACTACACTAGATTCAAAGTACATTTATTATCAAAATATGTATGCACTCAACAACCCTGACATTCGTTCTCTCACAGACAGCCACCAAACACAGAAAACCATAAAACCCATTCAAAGAAAGGCACCGAACTACCCCCACAAGGCCAAAACAACAAACCGGGGATATGGCAAAAAAGCAAGTGAAAAACACAGAGCAGAAAACTCAAAATTGGAAGAGTCTAGGCACAATCAGTTTGGCTTAACTCATTTCAATATAGTGCATTGTCATTCATTATCTGTAGCCTGCTCCGATCAAAATTGCCCAAAATAGCAACAAAAGGAGGAATGACTAGAAACTAGAAACACAGTGTAACGTGAACTACAGAGTTCAATCTACAGACTGTGTCAATTAAACCTTGCCCAAGACCTGGGACTCCAGCATAGTCTTCCTGGAGTATCAAGCAAGAGGGAAAGAGTGATTGAGTGTGAGTGTATGAGTCTGAGAATGAATGAGAGAGTGAGAGTGAGAGAGAGAGAGAGAGAGAGAGAGAGAGAGAGGGGGGGGGGGAATGAATGAGAATGAATCACACACAGAGACCTTCCCTGGCATTTGTAGATCATTCTAATCCTTTCCTTCCACACATTCCTCCATTTTTCTATCATCCATTGTGCCAAATTGTCCTTTAAATCTCTGCAAATTCCTGGAATATGTCAAGCACCTATCCACTGTCTTATAACAATGAGCAATTAACTTAAGGTGGATCAATCAATCATAAGTGTGTTTATTTTACTTGCAGCAACTTACAGGAGTGTATTATAGACCACCAAATGGGGAGAGAGAATTGGAGGAGCAAATTTGTAAGGAGATAGCGGATATTTGTAGTAAGCACAAGGTTGTGATTGTGGGAGATTATAATTTTCCACGCATAGACTGGGAAGCCCATACTGTAAAAGGGCTGGATGGTTTGGAGTTTGTAAAATGTGTGCAGGATAGCTTTTTGCAGCAATACATAGAGATACCAACCAGAGAAGGGGCAGTGTTGGATCTCCTGTTAGGGAATGAGATAGGTCAGGTGACGGAGGTTTGTGTTGGGGAGCACTTCGGGTCCAGTGATCACAATGCTATTAGTTTCAATATAATTATGGAGAACGATAGGTCTGGACCCAGGGTTGAGAGTTTTGATTGGAGAAAGGTTAACTTTGAGGAGATGCGAAAGGACTTAGAAGGAGTGGATTGGGACAATTTGTTTTATGGGAAGGATGTAATAGAGAAATGGAGGTCATTTAAAGGTGAAATTTTGAGGGTACAGAATCCTTATGTTCCTGTTAGGTTGAAAGGAAAGGTTAAGAGTTTGAGAGAGCCATGGTTTTCAAGGGATATTGGAAACTTGGTTCGGAAAAAGACAGATATCTACAAAAAATATAGGCAGCTTGGAGTTAATGAGGTACTCGAGGAATATAAAGAATGTAAAAAGAAACTTAAGAAAGAAATTAGAAAAGCTAAAAGTAGATACGAGGTTGCTTTGGCAAGTAAGGTGAAAATAAATCCAAAGAGTTTCTACAGTTATATTAATAGCAAAAGGATAGTGAGGGATAAAATTGGTCCCTTAGAGAATCAAAGTGGACAGCTATGTGTGGAGCCAAAAGAGATGGGGGGCGATTTTAAACAACTTCTTTTCTTTGGTATTCACTAAGGAGAAGGATATTGAATTGTGTAAGGTAAGGGAAACAGGGAGGGAAGTTATGGAAACTATGATGATTAAAGAAGAGGAAGTACAGGCAATCTTAAGGAATATAAAAATGGATAAGTCTCCAGGTCCTGACAGGATATTCCGTAGGACCTTGAGGGAAGTTAGTGTGGATATAGCAGGGGCTCTGACAGTAATATTTCA
Organism: Mobula birostris; assembly: GCF_030028105.1. Lineage (NCBI taxonomy): Eukaryota > Metazoa > Chordata > Chondrichthyes > Myliobatiformes > Myliobatidae > Mobula > Mobula birostris. Next base: position 16,265,811 of record NC_092370.1, read on the forward strand.
AATGTCATTAGAAACGGAGATGGTGTCAGAGCATTGGCATAATACTCATGTTGTTCCATTGTTTAAAAAGGGTTCTAAGAGTAAACCTAGCAATTATCGGCCTATGAGTTTGACGTCAGTGGTGGGTAAATTGATGGAAAGTATTCTTAAAGATGGTATATATAAGTATCTGTATAGACAGGGTCTGATTAGGAACAGTCAACATGGATTTGTGCGTGGAAAGTCATGCTTGACAAATCTTCTTGAATTTTTCAAAGAGGTTACTAGGAAATTTGACGAGGGTAAATTGGTGGATATTGTCTATATGGACTTCAATAAGGCCTTTGACAAGGTTCCACAGGGAAGGTTAGTTAGGAAGGTTCAATCGTTAGGTATTAATATTGAAGTAGTAAAATGGATTCAGCAGTGGCTGGATGGGAGATGCCAGAGAGTAGTGGTGGATAACTGTTTGTCAGATTGGAGGCCACTGACTAGTGGTGTGCCTCAGGGATCTGTACTGGGTCCAATGTTGTTTGTCATATATATTAATGATCTAGATGTTGGGGTGGTTAATTAGATGAGTAAGTATGCAGATGGTATTAAGATAGGTGGAGTTGTGGATAACGAAGTAGTTTTTCAAAGCTTGCAAAGAGATTTAGGCCAGTTAGAAGAGTGGACTGAAAGATGGCAGATGGAGTTTAATGCTGATAAATGTGAGGTGCTACATTTTGGTAAGACTAATCAAAATGGTAAATGGTAGGGCATTGAAGAGTGCAGTAGAACAGAGGGATCTAGGAATAATGGTGCATAGTTCCCTGAAGGTGGAATCCAATGTGGATAGGGTGGTGAAGAAAGCTTTTGGTATGCTGGCCTTTATAAATCAGAGCATTACGTATAGGAGTTAGGATATAATGTTAAAATTGATAAGGCCAAATTTGGAGTATTGTGTACAGTTCTGGTCACCGAATTATAGGAAAGATGTCATCAAAATAGAGGGAGTACAGAGAAGATTTACTAGAATGTTACCTGGGTCTCATCACCTAAGTTACAGAGAAAGGTTGAACAAGCTGGCTCTTTATTCTTTGGAACGTAGAAAGCTGAAGGGGGGACTTGATAGAGGTATTTAAAATTATGAGAGGGATAGATAGAGTTGACATGGATAGGTTTTTTCCATTGAGAGTAGGGGAGATTCAAACAAAAGGACATGAGTTGAGAGTTAAAAGTCAAAAGTTTAGGGGTAACATGAAGGGGAACTTCTTTACTCAGAGTGTGGTAGCTGTGTGGAATGAGCTTCCAGCAGAAGTGGTTGAGGCAGGTTCGATATTGTCATTTAAAGTTAAATTGGATAGCTATATGGACAGGAAAGGAATAGAGGGTTATGGGCTGAGTGCAGGTCGGTGGGACTAGGTGAGAGTAAGCGTTCAGCATGGACTAGAAGGGCCGAGATGGCCCGTTTCTGTGCTGTAATTGTTACAGGGTTATAAGGGAACACCATCACTGTGGTAGTTTTGAAAGAACAAACAGCATAGTAACTCCTTTATACACGTGTTATTTATCCGTGCCAATTTAAGGTCAGGGTGTAGTGTGCTTAATCAACGTACTTTGAATTCTTCCAGGAATTGAATCCATTTGCTTTTCATCAGTTTTTCATATACTAAAGTTTCATCAGCAGAATGTGGCATGAACACTATTAGCAAAGCACTCTGGTGCAAAACAGGTTCCATTTTGTTACTACAAATAAAGTACATTTCCACAAATATTTTTCCTTTTTCCAGAACTTTTATGGAGGTTGCCATTCAATATTATGAAACACAATCTTCAAAATAATTGAAGATTCTTCAACTCCAGTATTCAATATTTATGCAAATTCCTATTTTCTTTCTGTCACTAAGCCAACTTGATTTGTTGGAGGGAATCTTTCTTCCTTTGAGCAGCTCTCAGTGAAATATTAGATTAGATTAGATTCAACTTTATTGTCATTGTGCTGAGTACAGATACAGATCCAATGAAATGCAGTTAGCATCCAACCAGAAATGCAAAGAATAGTGTTATTTACAAAATAACTGTGAATAAAAAGTAAGTGCTACAGCACACAAATATAGAAGTACTGAGACAGTACAATATGGGAGCAATACTGCTTAGCACTGTGATGTAAGGTTCAGTAGGCTCACAGCCTCAGGGTAGAAGCTCTTCCTGAGCCTGCTGGTACGGGAGCGGAGGCTCCTGTAGCACCTACCAGATGGGAGGAGAGTAAAAAGTCTATGGTTAGGGTGAGATGCATCCTTGATAATGATTTTCGCCCTGCCCAGGCAGCGTTTATGGTAGATGTTCCCAATTGTGGGCAATTGGGTGCCGATAATCCACTGGGCAGTTTTCTCCACACGCTGGAGTGCTTTGTGGTCCAATACGGTACAATTGCCATACCACACTGAGAGTGTGGTGAGTATGTTCTGAATTGTACAGCGGTAAAAGTCCGTCAGTATCCTGGGACAGAGGTGAGCTTTCTTGACGCTCCACAGGAAATAAAGGCGCTGTTGTGCCTTTTTGATCAGGATGGAGGAGTTCAGGGACCAGGTGAGATCCTCGGAAATGTGGACACCAAGGAATTTGAAGCTTGATACACGCTCCACTACAGCTCCGCTGATGTGGGTGGGGGTATGAGTGTGGCTCCTAGCATGCCTGAAGTCCACAATGATCTCCTTGATCTTCTGGGTGTTAAGGGACAGGTTGTTGTCAGCACACCATGCAGCCAGGTGCTGGACCTCGTCCCTGTAGGCCGTCTCGTCATCCGCTCTGATCAGGCCAACCACCGTGATGTCGTCTGCGAACTTGATTATGGAGTTAGAACCATGTACAGGAACGCAGTCACAGGTGAAATAAGGTACAGAAGAGGGCTCAGCACACAGCCTTGAGGCACGTTGGTGTTCAGGGTGAGAGTGGAGGAGGAGAGGTTGTCTAACTTAACTGATTGGGGTCTGTTAGCCTAATATAATATAACTTATCAAATACCCACTTTTTTCGATATCTACAGATTAGAGATTTTTAAAGATCTAAACTACATATATTTCCTGCCAGCCCGGATAAGAACATAATGGATGTAATTTTTAATTTGAAACCTTTTGATAATGGCTCAATATCTTATAATTATGGTCTGTTACTGGGACTGAGAATGGCTCCTTTAGATAAAATTAAAAAAGATTGGGAAAAGGATTTACAGACCTCATTATCTGATGAGACCTGGAGGGCTATTTTCAAAATGGTTAATTCTTCATCATTATCTGCTCGTCATCCCCTCCTACAATTTAAAGTGGTACATATTACAAGATATGACAAGATAGGCAGAACTCAGCATGGTTTCCTTAAAGGAAAATCCTGCCTGACAAACCTATTACAATTTTTTGAGGAAATTACAAGTAGGCTAGACAAGGGAGATGCAGTGGATGTTGTATACTTGGATTTTCAGAAAGCCTTTGACGAGGTGCCATACATGAGGCTACTTAACAAGATAAGAGCCCATGGAATTATGGGAAAGTTACATACGTGGATAGGGTGTTGGCTGATTGGCAGGAAACAGAATGGGAATAAAGGGATCCTATTCTGGTTGGCTGCCGGTTACCAGTGGTGTTCCACAGGGGTCCGTGTTGGGGCCGCTTCTTTTTATGTTGTACATCAACGATTTGGATTATGGAATAGATGGCTTTGTGGCTAAGTTTGCTGATGATACAAAGGTAGTGCTGAGGAAACAGAGAGTCTGCAGAGAGACTTGGATAGATTGGAAGAATGGGCAAAGAAGTGGCAAATGAAATACAGTGTTGGAAAGTGTATGGTTATGCACTTTGGCAGAAGAAATAAACGGGCAGAGTATTATTTAAATGAGGAGAGAATTCAAAGTTCTGAGATGCAACGGGACTTGGGAGTCCTCGTACAGGATACCCTTAAGGTTAACCTCCAGGTTGAGTTGGTGGTGAAGAAAGCGAATGCAATGTTATGTCATGTTTAAGTTTAGAGAAGAGTCGTTGTTCGATTTCTGATTCTAATCAAGATTTTCAACTGCTATGGGGACCCTTTCTGAACTATTTTGAAAATCTTTGAATTGTTATTGCTTTTAAAATATAGATCTGGGCTATTATTATAAAACACTAGATAGTAGTGGGTGTAGATTTTTTTATAATATAATTAACCATATTATTGTATTTCATAATTCAATTTATTATATTTGATTGATCATAAATACAGAATACCGTGATTGTATCAGTGTGATTTATATATAGTGCATTTTGTGCTACCTTATTTTGATTTATAATAGGTATCCTTATGAATTCTGTATTTGTGTATATGAAATTTAATAAAAATATTGGAAAAAGAAAGAAAGAAAATTCAGGGAGTAGATTTAGGATGGAGATGAGGAGGAACTGCTTTTCCCAGAGAGTGGTGAATCTGAGGAATTCTTTGCTTGATGAAGAAGTGGAGGCTACCTCAGTAAATATACTTAAGACAAGGTTGGATAGATTTTTGCATAGTAAGGGAATTAGGGGTTATGAGGAAAAGACAGCTAACTAGAGATGAGTCCATGGCCAGATCAGCCATGATCTTATTGAATGGCAGAGCAGGCTTGATGGGCCAGATGGTCTACTCCTGCTCCTATTTCTTATGTTCTTATTCTTCAATGCTGTTTCTGTAAAAGTTTTGTTTTACCAGTCTGGATTGTTTAGCCCTGAGCTGAACCCCCAAACCTAGAAGACAGTGGACCACTCTTAGACTGGCCTCTACCTTTTGGTCCTGTTTGGTATGGGTGACCCTACCAGGTTCAAAGCATAAAGCTCTGACTCCAGCCAAAATAGCTCTCTGGGTCATAGCCTCCAAATATTATGACAGTGTTATGGCCCTGTTGAAAAACTTTTGTATAATATCTGCTTATAAAGATATTTATTTAATTTGCTTATCTATATTCTTCACAAAAATTTGCATGGAACAGAGAGGTGTGGTGAGATTGTAGGAATGGAGCAAAATGGTTTGCAATAGACAGAAATCATCCAATTTAACAGTTAAGTCAAAGTAACAAATGAAGGGAAATTAGAGTCCCTGCAGATGAGCTAAAGTAATTTGAAAGTTTGTACTGATTCATAGAATACCTTATTATATCAGATAATCACAGAAATCTTCTGTAATAAAGAGAGCTTACTCACTGTACACGTTGCTATTACATTTATAAATTCAATTTTAGACCTTTGCCTGTTCTTAAAGATCAATTCACTAGCTAGAATAGGATCTGCAGCAGATAATCCAGAGATGTATAAAAAAGTTCAGGCAGAATTTTACCCAAAATTGTCATTCAGCTCCTGAGTTATTATTCTGTTTGTTCCATGAGTCATTCTTGTGATACGTCTTCATTTTTTCATTCTCATTTGTAAGATAAGTGAGTCTTTAAGTTTGACCTTTCCATCTGCTTCATTCTTCTCACTTGTAAGACATTAGAAGTTAATTGGTACTTGCAGTATGAGAGGGAGGTGGGGAATGGAAATCTTGAAAGGAGAAACAAGGACTTATTAATATTATTCTTTGTTTTTAATTGGAATGTAGAACATTACAGCTCAGTACAGGTCCTCCAGTCCATGATGTTTTGCCAACCTCTTAACCTGTTCTAAGATCAATCTAACAATTCCCTCCTACATAGCCCTCCATTTTTATATCATAAGACCATAAGATATCGGAGCAGAATTAGGTTATTAGGCCCATCGAGTCTACTCTGCCATTTCATTATGGTTGATCCATTTTCCCTCTCAGATCCACCCTCTTCTAGTCTTCTCCCTGGATCCCTTCATGCCCTGATTTCATCCATGTATCTTTGCAGGGATCTCTTAAGTGCTCCTAATGTATCTGTCCCTACCATCAGCTCTGGCAGCACACGTTCCATGCACTCACCACTCTCTGTGTAAAACAAAATACCTCTGACATCCCCCTCATACTTTCCTTTAAACATCTTAAAAATATGCCTCCTTTTGGTTCCATTTCTGGACTGAAGTGTCGCGGGAGAACATGGAACATCTGGAGCAGCAGGTTAGCTGCTGGGGGTTGTGTGTCCAGACAGCTGCGCCTTTTTCGTGCGGAAAAAGCAACGCAACAAACTTCTAACATCTTAAGTCAGTGTGTTGTTAGTTATGTCTCCCCTCTCGCTGTGAAATGGGAATACCTCTTATCCGTTTTTAGGGAGAGAGAGACAGCCTGTGGTTTGTTGAATTATCAGGCAAACATGTAGTTTTTGGAGTACTGCAAGTCTGTGTTTTTATTGATGCTTTGCTGCACACTTGAGTGCTCGGGGGTGGGGGGTGGCAATGCTTTTTTGCTGGTGGGGGTGTGGGGGTCATTGCTTTACTGCTGCTTGTGCATGGGAGGGGGGAGCTGGGGGGCTTTGGCGTTCTAACATTTAACTGTCATTCATTCTTTGGGGCACTCTTCTGTTTTTGCAGATGTCTGTGCAGAAAAATGAATTTCAGGATGTATATCATATACATTTCTCTGACATTAAATGTACCTATTGAAACCTATTCTTTCATGCCCAGGTTTCATTCTCAGCCAGCCACAAGATAAAGCATCTACAGTGAGGTGTAGAAGGAAGAAAGCAAACATAACCTCGTGTAAACAATGCAGGCACAATCCTTCCCCTTCTTGTCCCTGTCAGCACTGCAGAGGACCAATTTATTGCAGGATACCCACAATCTCCAACATTACCAACTTCTCATCTCATGGGATTTCCATATGTACTGCAAGAGCTGAAACACCTGCCCTTTTAGCTCTGCTCTGTGGAACTCCTTCCACACTAGAAGCCAAATAAGACCATAAGATCAGCAGGCAAGAATATTAGGCAGAATTAGGCATTTCAGGCCATCAAATCTGCTCCTCCATTCCAGCATGGCTGATTTATGATCCCTCTCAACCCATTCTCCTGCCTTCTCCACATCACCTTTGATGCTCTTACTAATCAAGAACCTATCAACCCCCACTTTAAATATACTCAGTGGTTTGGCCTCTGCAGCCGCTTGTGCTAATGAAGTCCACAGATTCATCGCCCTCTGGCTGAAGAAATTCCTCCTCATTTCTGTTCTAAAGGGAAGACTTCAAATCTGCGGCTGTGCCTTTGATGATAGACTGCCCTAACAGTGGTGTGCTGCAGAGATATGTTGTGGTTTTCTTGTTATTTGTGTTACGTATCCCGTAACTGGGTTGCCAAACCAGCAGAAATGGACCACTTAGTTGGAGTCTGGATTACTGGAACTAAGAAAGTTTTATTAAAGAATTAAGCAACACAGTACTCTAATAGTAAGGATATAAATGCAACAGGTTAGCAATGAATAAACACACGCACACGGAACTAGGATAATAGGATCAATCAAGCTCTATTGCAGTCTAGGGGTAAAATGATCAGTCACAAGTGACACAGAGTTCAGTTTAGTTCAGTTCGTAGTAATCGCCATCGCGCCGTTGGGGAGAGAGAGAGAGAGAGAGAACGAATGAATATGCAAATGGGATTCCAAACAGACCTTCGATATTCCTCGCAGTTAACTTTCGGGCGAGCCCTTTGTAATGTCTTCTGAGGTCACCGACTGTGACCCCTCCGTTCCAGATACGATCGTTCTTCTGCGGTGAACCCGGCACCCAGGCAAGGGCGGACACACACACCAGGTTCCCGCCCGACCGTATCTTTCCACCCTGTGCGTCTATGGCTGGTCCCGCGATCAGACCTCCAAAACTCCACCAACTTGTGGGGGCACACCGCTTCCAGGGTCTTGTTACCTCGTGGTGTCGCGTCTCTGTTGCCTTAGCGAACCTGTCCCTTTTTATCCCCCTGCTGGGGTATCGCCTGTTCATCAAACTTCAAACAGTTCAAAGCAACCGGTCTCTGACAATACTCGGAACTGTGTCTCCTTTTGGTAATCTCTCTCGTCTCTCTCTTATTAGCATTTTGAATGTTCCCCCATTGTCCTCTTATCGGCATCAATCTTTGGATAATTTGGTCTGTCGTCACACCCCTATCCTTCAAAGGATTTTTACCGGGGTAAAAATATAGTCATGAATACACTATCAGATACACACAAATATACATGTTTATCAGCTATTTGGCTAATACAGAGACTTTTAAGTTGTCAACACCAGACAGACAGTCAGCAATCACATCTTCTGTTCCTTTTATATGTGTTATTTTAATAATCCTCTAAAACCAGGCTCCAACTTAGCGAACTTCATAGTGGCCGAAAACACTACTGAATTGTGATCAGTGTAACTTCTCAGTGGTTTTCGTCCCGGACACAGATAACAAGGGTCGTCCCATACCAACTTAGCATTCTTTGGCAAGGGCTTAGTAAGAGGGTGGGTACTATCTGCAAAGTTGTTTTTTTTTCTGCAAAACTTCCGATAGTACCCCACCATCTCCAAGAACTTTCTCCGGGCTGTCTTGTCTGTCGGTGTGGGGACTTCAGCGATAGCCCGCACCTTAGCTTGCATCGGAGCCAGCTGTCCCTGTCCTACCACAAATCCCAGATAAGTGACCTTCGCGCGGCCGAACTTACTTCCGCGAGGTTCACTGTCAGGCTGGCTTCGGACAGCCATTTAAACAGCTCCTCTACCGCCATAATGTGCTCCTCCCACATGTCACTCCAGACCACTACATCGTCAATATACACTTCTGTGTTCTTTAGCCCGTTTATCACTGAATTAATCATTCTATAGGGATGTTGCTCACTAGACTGACCTGATGTGGCAACAACTCCATGTCCCAGCTCTTTTCATTGCCTTGGGACATCTGGACCTATGTGGGTGTGCCGTTTAATTAACTCTCTTAGCGGGTCGCTTTGTTCGGGGATTAAGGGAGAGAACTCATCAGCAAAGTTGGTCAACACAATAGAGTTCTCCCATCTGGTCAGCACCACACTTACCTTTTCAAAATGGATTTTCCCCTTATCAGGTGGCACCCTAGCCTCATTACATAGAAAATAGATGCAGGAGTAGGCCATTCGGCCTTTCGAGCCTGCACCGCCATTTATTATGATCATGGCTGATCATCCAACTCAGAACCCCGCCCCAGCCTTCCCTCCATACCCCCTGACCCCCGTAGCCACAAGGGCCATATCTAACTCCCTCTTAAATATAGCCAATGAACTGGCCTCAACTGTTTCCTGTGGCAGAGAATTCCACAGATTCACCACTCTCTGTGTGAGGAAGTTTTTCCTAATCTCGGTCCTAAAAGGCTTCCCCTCTATCCTCAAACTGTGGCCCCTCGTTCTGGACTTCCCCAACATCGGGAACAATCTTCCTGCATCTAGCCTGTCCAATCCCTTTAGGATCTTATACGTTTCAATCAGATCCCCCCTCAATCTTCTAAATTCCAACGAGTACAAGCCCAGTTCATCCAGTCTTTCTTCATATGAAAGTCCTGCCATCCCAGGAATCAATCTGGTGAACTTTCTTTGTACTCCCTCTATGGCAAGGATGTCTTTCCTCAGATTAGGGGACCAAAACTGCACACAATACTCCAGGTGTGGTCTCACCAAGGCCTTGTACAACTGCAGTAGTACCTCCCTGCTCCTGTACTCGAATCCTCTCGCTATAAATGCCAGCATACCATTTGCCTTTTTCACCGCCTGCTGTACCTGCATGCCCACTTTCAATGACTGGTGTATAATGACACCCAGGTCTCGTTGCACCTCCCCTTTTCCTAATCGGCCACCATTCAGATAATAATCTGTTTTCCTATTTTTGCCACCAAAGTGGATAACTTCACATTTATCCACATTAAATTGCATCTGCCATGAATTTGCCCACTCACCCAACCTATCCAAGTCACCCTGCATCCTCTTAGCATCCTCCTCACAGCTAACACTGCCATCCAGCTTCGTGTCATCCGCAAACTTGGAGATGCTGCATTTAATTCCCTCATCCAAGTCATTAATATATATTGTAAACAACTGAGGTCCCAGCACTGAGCCTTGCGGTACCCCGTTAGTCACCGTCTGCCATTCTGAAAAGGTCCCGTTTATTCCCACTCTTTGCTTCCTGTCTGCTAACCAACTCTCCACCCACACCAATACCTTACCCGCAATACCGTGCGCTTTAAGTTTGCACACTAATTTCCTGTGTGGGACCTTGTCAAAAGCCTTCTGAAAATCCAAATATACCACATCCACTGGTTCTCCCCTATCCACTCTACTAGTTACATCCTCAAAAAATTCTATGAGATTCGTCAGACATGATTTTCCTTTCACAAATCCATGCTGACTTTGTCCGATCATTTCACCGCTTTCCAAATGTGCTGTTATCACATCCTTGATAACTGACTCCAGCAGTTTCCCCACCACCGACGTTAGGCTAACCAGTCTATAATTCCCCGGTTTCTCTCTCCCTCCTTTTTTAAAAAGTGGAGTTACATTAGCCACCCTCCAATCCTCAGGAATTAGTCCAGAATCTAACGAGTTTTGAAAAATTATCACTAATGCATCCACTATTTCTTGGGCTACTTCCTTAAGCACTCTGGGATGCAGACCATCTGGCCCTGGGGATTTATCTGCCTTCAATCCCTTCAATTTACCTAACACCACTTCCCTACTAACATGTATTTCGCTCAGTTCCTCCATCTCACTGGACCCTCTGTCCCCTACTATTTCTGGAAGATTATTTATGTCCTCCTTAGTGAAGACAGAACCAAAGTAATTATTCAATTGGTCTGCCATGTCCTTGCTCCCCATAACCAATTCACCTGTTTCTGTCTGCAGGGGACCTACATTTGTCTTTACCAGTCTTTTCCTTTTCACATATCTATAAAAGCTTTTACAGTCCGTTTTTATGTTTCCTGCCAGTTTTCTCTCATAATCTTTTTTCCCCTTCCTAATTAAGCCCTTTGTCCTCCTCTGCTGAACTCTGAATTTCTCCCAGTCCTCAGGTGATCCACTTTCTCTGGCTAATTTGTATGCTTCTTCTTTGGAATTGATACTCTCCCTAATTTCTCTTGTCAGCCACGGGTGCACTACCTTCCTTGATTTATTCTTTTGTCAAACTGGGATGAACAATTGTTGTAGTTCATCCATGAAACCTTTAAATGCTTGCCATTGCATATCCACCGTCAATCCTTTAAGTGTCATTTGCCAGTCTACCTTAGCTAATTCACGTCTCATACCTTCAAAGTTACCCCTCTTTAAGTTCAGAACCTTTGTTTCTGAATTAACTATGTCACTCTCCATCTTAATGAAGAATTCCACCATATTATGGTCACTCTTACCCAAGGGGCCTCTCACGACAAGATCGCTAATTAACTCTTCCTCATTGCTCAAAACCCAGTCCAGAATAACCTGCTCTCTAGTTGGTTCCTCGACATGTTGGTTCAAAAAACCATCCTGCATACATTCCAAGAAATCCTCTTCCTCAGCACCTTTACCAATTTGGTTCACCCAATCTACATGTAGATTGAAGTCACCCATTATAACTGCTGTTCCTTTATTGCTCACATTTCTAATTTCCTGTTTAATACCATCTCTGACCTCGCTACTACTGTTAGGTGGCCTGTACACAACTCCCACCAGCGTCTTCTGCCCCTTAGTGTTACGCAGCTCTACCCATATCGATTCCACATCTTCCCGGCTTATGTCCTTCCTTTCTATTGCGTTAATCTCTTCTTTAACCAGCAACGCCACCCCACCTCCCCTTCCTTCATGTCTATCCCTCCTGAATATTGAATATCCCTGAACGTTGAGCTCCCATCCCTGGTCACCCTGGAGCCATGTCTCTGTGATCCCAACTATATCATAATCATTAATAACAATCTGCACTTTCAATTCATCCACCTTATTACGAATGCTCCTTGCATTGACACACAAAGCCTTCAGGCGCTCTTTTACAACTCTCTTAGTCCTTTTACAATTATGCTGAAAAGTGGCCCTCTTTAATGCTTGCCCTGGATTTGTCGGCCTGCCACTTTTACTTTTCTCCATAGTACTTTTTGTTTCTACCCTCACTTTACACCCCTCTGTCTCTCTGCACTGGTTCCCATCCCCCTGTAGTGAACTAACCTCCTCACGCCTAGCCTCTTTAATTTGATTCCCACCCCCCAACCATTCTAGTTTAAAGTCACCTCAGTAGCCCCCGCTAATCTCCCTGCCAGGATATTGGTCCCCCTAGGATTCAGGTGCAACCCGTCCTTTTTGTACAGGTCACGCCTGCACCAAAAGAGGTCCCAATGATCCAAAAACTTGAATCCCTGCCCCCTGCTCCAATCCCTCAGCCACGCATTTATCCTCCACCTCATCGCATTCCTACTCTCACTGTCGCGTGGCACAGGCAGTAATCCCGAGATTACTACCTTTGCGGTCCTTTTTCTCAACTCCCTTCCTAGCTCCCTATATTCTCCTTTCAGGACCTCATCCCTTTTCCTACCTATGTCATGATATCACCAGCTAGATCTGTTTTCTGATCGTGGTGAACTTTTAACATGTTAATAGTCTCTAACTGTGTTAACTCACGTCTACAATAGTCAATAATATCCTTCCTCCTGTGAAGCCAGTGAAACTCTTTCATGATTCCGCCGACTGTTTTCCTCCCCCCAAAATGCCCACCGAGGGGTATCTTGTTGGCCAGGTTAAGAATCTCATCCCCATAAATTTTTGGCACCATCCCCCATTCCTCATCTGCGGGCAAGGTACCTGGTGTCCCTTTCTTCCTTAGCACTCCCTCCTCCACGCAATAGCCTACTGGCTCCCTTTTTAATTCTGCTTCAGAGAGAGCTGTCTCTGCCGAAACCATCAGCTCCTCGTCTCGCTCCTGTGTCTGTACAGAGTCCTTCCTTGCTAATGCTAAGTCAGCCTCAGCTCCCTCACTTCCTCCTGTTTCACTACACTCCTTCTTTTCACTTTCTACCTTCCCCTGATACAAGGCTGACTTAGCATTAGCAAGGAAGAAACATCTCAGCTAAATTTACTTCGGCAGCCTTTCTGGACACACACCAAGTCACTGCGCAAATGGGATGAACCTGTGAGTCCATGGGCGGGGCCTCAATGCTGGCAGGCTGACTTGTCAATCTCACTGCTGGCAGGCTGACTTGTCAATCTCACTGCTGGGTACACCTCCCCGCCGGCGGGGTCATTACCGAGTGAGACTTCCACACCTTTCATCGGTAGTTCGGGCCTCACCCCGATCGTGACTGGTCCAGAGACCAAGTCGCTTTTTAGGTGCATCTGGCGCAGAGGTACTGTCTCAGTCCCTTTCTCAATGCCTTTTATGACCCTGACTTTCCCAGTCTCGGTCTCTGAAAAAAAGTCTAACACACTCTTTAATATCAAAGGCTGACATGCTCCCGTGTCTTTCCAGATCCGTACTGGAACTGGGTTTAACCTCTCCTTCACCGACGCCAATCTGGCCGAGATAAACCTCTCACGCTCTTCCTGAACTTTGGCAGACCTCTTCTCTCCTAGCGGTTTGCTTACCAGCTCAATACAGCCAGTCGGAACCGCCGCCTTTCCCTTTCCCGTCTCCTTCTTTGGGGCAAAGCACCTGGATGCAAAGTGTCCGGCTTTCCCACAATTATAACATACGACCCCAGGAGACTTTCTACCAAACTGCTCCCGGTCTACCTTATCCTTCTCACTAGTCCCCGGCTTACTTTCTGACTTTTCTGGCGGACTCTCCCCGCCGTCCTGACTACCCTTCTGGTAGCCTTTACTCGGGGCAAACTTCATTTTATGTGTCAACGCGTACTCATCCGCTAACTTAGCAGTTGCGGCTAAAGTGTCTGCCTCTTTCTCATCTAGGTAGGGTCTCATACCCTCAGGGACACAACCTTTAAACTGCTCAATCAGGATCAGCTGTAGCAGTCTGTCATAATCCCCATTTACCCCCTTCGAGGCGCACCAACGCTCACAATATGTCTGCATCTCACGGGCAAACTCTAAATACGTGCGGTCCCACTGCTTCCTCGCATTCCGGAACCTCTGCCGGTATGCCTCCGGGACCAACTCATAAATCCTGAGGATGGCCTCTTTCACCACCTCATACCTCTGGGCATCTTCTGCGGACAAAGCTGAGTAAGCTTGTTGGGCTTTTCCTTTAAGTACACTCTGAAGCAAAACAGCCCACTTATCCCTCGGCCAGTCCTGACTTGCAGCAACTTTTTCGAAATGGAGAAAGTACTGATCCACATCCGTATCATCAAATGGGGGAACCAGCCTAACCTCCTGGGTCGCCCTGAACCCTCCACCTTGGTTCGGCATGGGCCCCTGCTCTGCCCTTATCTTTAACTTCTCCAGCTCGAATCCCTTTCCCTCTGTTTCTCTTCTCGCTCCAACTGCCTCTCTTCTCGCTCTAACTGTCTCTCTCTCTCTTGCCGTTGTCGTTCTAACTGTTTCTCTTCATGTTCTAGCTGCCGTACCCGGAACTCGTGCTCGAGTCTCAATTTTTCAAGCTGCACCTGTACTGTGTCTCCACCAGGTTCTCCAATAGATATCGGCTCCAGCTCCCCTTGGGGAAACACACCTTTAGATACATAGTGCTCTACGATAGCTCTGTGTATCTCCTCTCTCCTCATTGTCAACTTCCCCTTAACAAGATTCAACCGTTTGGCCACAGCTGCCAATTTCGCTTTCCTGGCATCCTCTAATGCCTCCGAGGTCAGTGCCTTTAGGAATTCCTCAATCTCCATTTCTGCTGTTTGCCTTTACTTTCTTTTGGGAATTTTAACCCAATCAATTTACTCCGTCCCAAATTTAGCGTTCAAAATCGCGGACGAGAACCCCACTTATGTTACGTACCCCGTAACTGGGTTGCCAAACCAGCTGAAATGGACCACTTAGTTGGAGTCTGGATTACTGGAACTAAGAAAGTTTTATTAAAGAAATAAGCAACACAGTACTCTAATAGTAAGGATATAAATGCAACAGGTTAGCAATGAATAAACACACGCACACGGAACTAGGATAATAGGATCAATCAAGCTCTACCGCAGTCTAGGGGTAAAATGATCAGTCACAAGTGACACAGAGTTTGCAGTAATCGCCGTCGCGCCATTGGGGAGAGAGAGAGAGAATGAGTGAATATGCAAATCGGATTCCAAACAGACCTTCGATATTCCTCGCAGTTAACTTTCGGGCGAGCCCTTTGTAATGTCTTCTGAGGTCACCGACTGTGACCCCTCCGTTCCAGATACGATCGTTCTTCTGCGGTGAACCCGGCACCCAGGCAAGGGCGGACACACACACCAGGTTCCCACCCGACTGTATCTTTCCACCTTGTGCGTCTATGGCTGGTCCCGCGACCAGACCTCCAAAACTCTCACTAACTTGTGGGGGCACACCGCTTCCAGGGTCTCGTTACCTCGTGGTGTCGTGCCTCTGTTGCCTTAGCGAACCTGTCCCTTTTTATCCTCCTGCTGCGGTATCGCCTGTCCATCAAACTTCAAACAGTTCAAAGCAATTGGTCTCTGACAATACTCGGAACTGTGTCTCCTTTCAGTAATCTCTCTCGTCTCTCTCTTATTAGCATTTTGAATATTCCCCCATTGTCCTCTTATCCGCATCAATCTTCTGATAATTTGGTCTGTCGTCACATTTGCCATCTATAACAACGAATTGAATGATAATGTTGTAAACTGGATTTGCAGATGATACCAAGACTGGGGGTGTAGTGGACAGCGAAGAAGACTATCAAAGCTTGCAGAGGGATCTGGACCAGCTGGAAAAAAAAATGGGATGGAAAATGGCATTTGGAAGTTAATGCAGACTGGTGTGAGGTATTGCACTTTGTGAGGACAAACCAGGGTAGGATTTACACAATGACCAGTAGGGTACTGCGGGGTGCAGTAGTTCAGAGGAATCTGAAAATACAGATCCATAATTCCTTGGAAATATCGTCACAGGTAAATAGGGTTGGAATTGGGATGTTGTGTTGAAGCTGTTTACAGTAAAACATTGGTGAGGCCTAATTTGGAGTATTGTGACCAGTTCTGGTCAACTACCTACAGGAAAGATATCAATGAGATTGAAAGGGGTTGGAGAAAATTTACAAGAGTATGGAATAACTAGTTTTAAATTATATCAATCTTGGCTTTAAACGAGTTGAAAGGATAATTCTAATTTAGGTTAATGATTTAAAGGAGATGATGATGATAGCCCATTGTACACCCTCTCTGATGTTCCTTTTTAAAAAAGAGCATACTTATGAGGGTAGGTTGAGTAAGTTTGGGCATTCAGCAGGGTGTTAAGAAGTTTAACAGCCTCGGTGGAGTAGCTGGTTAACTGTTCTGGTGCTTCTGCTGTGGTACATTCTGCCTGATGACTGGAGGTCAAAGAGATGATGTGAAGGATGGGAGGGGACTTTGACAATGCTGAAGGCACTGGTTATGCAGTGTTTCTGATCTATAACCCCAACTGATGATCACTGGTGCTGTAAATCGTTGCACTAACTGCTATGCTACCATGCTGCCCCGGCATAATAAAAAAAATAAAATAATATTTTATGTATTACTCTGTACTGCTGCCACATAACAACAAATTTTATGACTTATGTCATTAATAATAAACCTGATTCTGATTCTGATTCTGACAAAATCCAGGCATGGGATATTCGGTGCTGTTTGTGCTAATTAAGTTGATTGATGCCAGCTCCAGAAAAGTGCATTACTTTCCCCATCAGACTTCTGGTGGTGTCACCAGAAGCCTAGGACAAATATGATGTGGCTACGCCAGTCACTCTCACCTTCAAATAGCATTGCCCACTGCACAGCAGCTTTCACTTACCAGCACCTTCATCTGCCACAAAAGTAGACCATCAATTTTAATTTTACTTCCCATTCCCATTCCAACTCCAACATAAGACCATAAGACATAGGAGCAGAATTAGGCCATTCAGCGCATCGAATCTGCCCTGGCATTCCATCATGACTGATCTGGATCCCACTCAACCCCGTCCACCTGCCTTCTCACCATAACCTTTGATGCTCCGACCAATCAGGAGACAACCAACTTCCGCCTTAAATATACCCATGGACTTGGCCTCCACTGTAGTCTGTGGCATAGCGTTTCACAGATTCACTAGCCTCTGGCTAAAAAAAAATTCCTCCTTACCTGTATTCTAAAAGGTCGCCCCTCAATTTTGAGGCTGTGCCCTCTAATTCTGCATACCCCCACTATAGGAAACATCCTCTCCATATCCCCCAATTAGTCCTTTCAACATTTGGTAGGTTTCAGTGAGATCCCCCAGCATTCTTCTAAATTCCAATGAGTATGGTTCAAAGCCGCCAAGCACTCCGTATATGTTAGCCCTTTCATTCTCGGAATCATACTTGTGAACCTCCTCTGGACTCTCTCCAATGCCAATGTCAGTCATGTAAATATGTTAGTCCATAGCCTCCTCTACTGTCACAATGAGGCCACTCTCCAGCTGAAGGAGCAGCACCTCATATTCCCTTTGGATAGTTTCATACCTGATGACATGAACATCAATTTCACTAACTTCTGCTAATTTCTCCTCCCTCCCCCTTGACTCTTTTTCCATTCCCCATTCTGCCTCTGGTTTTACCTCTTCTCTTCTTCTCACCTGCCTAACTCCTCCCTTTGGTAAACCTTCTTCTTCCCTATCTTCCATGATCCACTCTCCTCTCCTATCAGATTCCTTCTCCTTCAAGCCTTTACCTTTTCCACCTATCACCTCCTAGCTTCTCACTTCAGAATCAAAATTAGAATCAGGCTTATTATCACTGGCATACAGTGGCGTGCAAAGGCTTGTGCTCCCCTGGTCAAAATTTCTGTTACTGTGAATAGCTAAGTGAGTAAAAGATTAACTGATTTCCAAAAGGCATAAAGTTAAAGATGACACATTTCTTTAATATTTTAAGCAAGAAAACTTTTTTATTTCCATCTTTTACAGTTTCAAAATAGCAAAAAAGGAAAAGGGCCCAAATGGCAGTGCTTAGTAACAGCCCCTTTGGCAAGTATCACAGCGTGTAAACACTTTTTGTAGCTTGCTAAGAGTCTTCCAATTCTTGTTTGGGGGATTTTCACCCATTCTTCCTTGCAAAAGGCTTCTAGTTCTGTGAGATTCTTGGGACGTCTTGCATGCACTGCTCTTTTGAGGTCTATCCGCGGATTCTCAATGATGTTTAGGTCAGAGGACCGTCAGGGCCATGGCAAAACCTTCAGCTTGCACCTCTTGAGGTAGTCCATTGTGGAATTTGAGGTGTGTTTAGATTCATTATCCTCATGTAGAAGCCATCTGCTTTTCATCTTCGGCTTTTTTACAGACGATGTGATGTTTACTTCCAGAATATGCTAGTATTTAATTGAATTCATTCTTCCCTCTACCAGTAAATGTTCTCCATGCCACAGGCTGCAACAGAAGCCCAAAGCATGATTGATCCACCCCTGTGCTTAACAGTTGGAGAGGGGTTCTTTTCATGAATTTCTGCACTCTTTTTTCTCCAAACATACCTTTGCTCATTGCAGCCAAAAAGTTCTATTCAAAAGGTTCAAAGGAATATCTAAACAAGCCTGATGCATTTTGGAAACAAGTCCTGTGGAGTGATGAAGTTAAAATAGAACTTTTTGCATACTTTTGCATACCACTGTATGTCATGAGAATCCTTCAACACCCTCCCCTAAACATATACCACATTCGTCACCTGGTTTCATGTATCACTTGCCAGATTGCAGAGTAATAGAGTCATAGAATACTACAGCTCAGGCCATTCAGCCTATCTAGTCAATGCCGTACTATTGTTCTGCCTAGTCCCATTGACTTGCACCCAGACCATAGCCCTCCATTATCCTCCCATCCTGTAATTATCCAAATTTCCATTAAATGGGAGCGGTGGAGCTTAGGATGATGGAGCCTAACGGCGACTACTTTGCTTCCACCTTTGGAAACAGCTCTATTTCTATCTTTAATATTTCCTTTCTCCCTTTCAAGTTTATTTTGAAGACCCTGACCTGGAGTTACACGCTGACTTTGGTTCTTTGCAGAAATGGGACCCATTTTCAGGGCCGCACGACTGGGCACTTTTCAATATGCCAAGGACTGGAATACCAGCACGTCTTCAGGGTGCCGGATTTTTGTGGCTCTGGAGACGGGCTTATCCAAGGCTGGGGTTGCCCACCACCGACTGATTTGTCGTAGGAGTTCACCGAAGATCCCAAGTAGCAAACTGAGTACACAGCTTTCTACTGGCTGTGTGCCCAGAGACCCGAATTCTTTGGGCTCGGAGAAAGCAACACAACAGACTTTTAACACCATAAATCAACAAGTTGTTTTGTTTGTCTCCCCTCTCTCTGTGAAACGGGGACACCACTTTTTCCTTTATTATGGAGAGAGAGACAGCTGTGGTATGTCAAATACCAGGTGAGTGAGTAGTCTTTGGGGTACTGCAAGTCTGCGTCTTTATTGACGCTTTGCTGCATGCTTGAGTGTTTGGTGGGGGGGGGCGTCGATGCTTTTTGTTGGTGGGGGCGGGGGTCATTATTTTGCTGTTGCTTATGTGGGGGAGGGGGGAGTTGGGGGAGCTTTGGGCTTCTAACATTTAACTGTCATTCATTCTTTGGGGCACTCCTCTGTTTTTGTGGAGGTTTGCGAAGAAAAAGAATTTCAGGATGTATATTGTATACGTTTCTCTGACATTAAATATACTTATTGAACCTATTGAATTGAAATGCTGAAATTGAATTCACATCCATCACTTCCACTGGCATCTTGTTCCACACTCTCACCACTCACAGAGTGAACAAGCATTTCACCTTTCACCCTTCACCCATGCCCTCTAGCTGTAGTCTCACCTGGCCCCCTTCCATCCCTCCCACCTTCTTATTCTGTCTTTCTTCCCCTTCCTTTCCAGTCCTGATGAAGGATCTTGACCCATAATGTCAACTGTTTATTCCTCCCCATAGACATTGCATGATCTGGTGAGTCTCCCCAGCAATTTATGTGCGTTGCTCATTTAATAGAAAGTGTGGGTCATGGCTTCCTAAACTCCTTATATAACACTATCATAATAAAAGTTTACCCCCAGAAGTAGGCTCAACCACCAATCAAGTTCTTCACTACGTTCAACTTGTGTAATCTGAAATTTTCCTGTTGTCAGGCTCTCACCCATAAAATCCAGCCTATCAACCATGTGCTTATCTAAGAGTTAAATGCCCCTAATGTATCTGCCTCTACCTCTGTTCCTGGCAGTGCATTCCACACACCTACCCCACTTTGTAAAAAATTACCTCTGATATCCCCCCTATACTTCATTCTAATCGCTTTAAATTATGACCCACTGTATTAGCCATTAGTGCCCTAGGAAAAAGTCCCTGCTATCCACTCTGTCTACACTTCCTTTCATCTTGTACACCTCTATCAAGTCACCACTCATCCTCCTTTGCCCCAAAGAGAGAAACCCAAACTACTCAACCTATCTTCATAAGACGTGTGAAAATCATTAAAGTCGGATTCTGTTGAGAAAGTCTGCTGATGCTGGAAATCAAAGCTACACACACAAAATGCTGGAGGATCTCAGCAGGTCAGGCAGCATCTATGGAAAAGAGTAAACAGTTGATGTTTCGGTCCTGATGAACAGTCTCGGTCCAAAACTTTGACTGTTTACTCTTTTCCATAGATGCTGCCTGGCCTGCTGAGATCCTCCAGCATCTGTGTGTGTTGCTTGAAAATTGGATTCTATTTCTTACCTGAAGCTGTACAATTTTTCAAAGAATTTCACGTCGGATTCTCATCTGCCTTCTCAAATCAATTACTCTGTCATATTCTTTTTATATCTCCAGACGTTACCACAGACAATTCCATCCTAATTCCATTGGCATGTCTTTTATTTAAGACCTATCTGTATCATTGAATTCCCTTATTGACCAAACTGATTTCTTGTCAGATGCAGTTCATTCCTGCGTGCAATAGGATTACCTTTCCCCTTTTCATCAATTAAGCAACTCCACAAAATCTGACATAATTTCATTGTCTGTTCTATTATCAAAATTCACCCTTGTGACGGCCTCTCTCTCTTTCCTGACCTTTTCTTAGCAGGTTATTTGTCTTCGTACATTTTGACTAGTAAATTGTTTCCAGATAAGTCTTCATATACTCTGTTCCCTCTTGACGCTGATTCCACTCCAGAAAGAATAATATTCTTCCAATAATATTCCTTTAATTTTCTCTTCTGTCATAAATTTCATATTCCCAAAGAACTTCATTTCCTGCTTTGATCCCTCATTTTCAGAATCAGGTTTATTATCACTGACATATTTTATTTTATTTAAACATTAAGCACGGAAACAGGCCCTTACAGCCCGGCGAGCTAATGCTCCTCAAGTACACCCACGTGGCAATTAACCTACTAACCTCTAATTTTAATTCAAAATTTTTCAAAATATATCCAGTGGCCATGTTATTGGGTACCTCCTGTATCTATTACAGTGGCCACCGAGTGTACGTTCATTGCCGTGTTTGTGGTTCAACATATTTTTTCTTTTTGCAATACTTATCTTTTTTTTAATATTTCTTACTCTATGTTTTTTTATTATGCATTGCAATGTACTGTTGCAGCATAATAACCAATTTCATGACATATGCCAGTGACATTAAACCTGACTGATGCCTCGGAGACCGGGTTACTGGTACTGAGCATGGGTCCGTGGTGCAGAGGGGAAAGAGGGAGAAGAGGGGAGCGGTAGTGATAGGGGACTCAATAGTGAGGGGAACAGACGGGAGATTCTGTGAACGTGAATGGGACACCCGACTGGTATATTACCTCCCAGCTGCCAGTATCAGGGCCGTCTTGGGTCGCAGCATTCTGGAGGGAGAGGGAGAGCAGCCAGATGTTTTGGTACATATTGGTACCAATGGATAGGCAAAGAGGTTGTGAAAAAAGAATTTAGAAACTTGGTAGAAAGCCGAGAAGCAGGACTTCCAGGGTAGTAATTTCTGGATTGTTGTCTGTGCTACGTGCTAATGAGGGTAGAATCAGGATGATTTGGCAGATAAATACGTGGCTGAGAAGTTGGTGCAGTGGGGAGGGCATCAGGTTCTTGAATCTTTGGGATCTCTTCTGATGGAGGTATGGTCTGTTCAAAAGTATAGGTTACACCTGTGTCCGAGTCCGAGGGTTTAAACTGATTTGGCATTGGGGGGGGGGGGCGCATGGAGGTGGAGGTGGGAACCGGAGTGAAGGGACTCAGGATAGGATGGATGGTAAAAAAGCAAAGATAGCGTGCAATCAGACTGTTAAGAAGGGCAGGCAAATGATAGGACAAAATTGTAGCTATCAGGGTGAGTATCAGTGCATTAGGATTGCAGAATCAAGAAGGGTAGCAAATACAGTACTCAATGTGTGATATCTCAATGCACAGGGCACACTATAAGAAATAAAGTGGACGTTCTTGTTGCACACTTTCAGATTGTCAGGTATGATGTTATGGCCATCACTGTATCAGACTGAAGGATGGTTTTAGTTGGGAGCTGAATGTCCAAGTACAAGTTGTATCAAAGGGATAGGAAGGTAGATAGAAACATAGAAACATAGAAAATAGGTGCAGGAATAGGCTATTCGGCCCTTCGAGCCTGCACTGCCATTTATTATGATCATGGCTGATCATCCAACTCAGAACCCCACCCCAGCCTTCCCTCCATACCCCCTGATCCCCGTAGCCACAAGGACCATATCTAACTCCCTCTTAAATATAGCCAATGAACTGGCCTCAACTGTTTCCTGTGGCAGAGAATTCCACAGATTCATCACTCTCTGTGTGAAGAAGTTTTTCCTAATCTCGGTCCTAAAAGGCTTCCACTTTATCCTCAAACTGTGACCCCTTGTTCTGGACTTCCCCAACATCGGGAACAATCTTCCTGCATCTAGCCTGTCCAATCCCTTTAGGATTTTATATGTTTCGATCAGATCCCCCCTCAATCTTCTAAATTCCAACGAGTACAAGCCCAGTTCATCCAGTCTTTCTTCATATGAAAGTCCTGCCATCCCAGGAATCAATCTGGTGAACCTTCTTTGTACTCCCTCTATGGCAAAGATGTCTTTCCTCAGATTAGGGGACCAAAACTGCACACAATACTCCAGGTGTGGTCTCACCAAGGCCTTGTACAACTGCAGTAGCACCTCCCTGCTCCTGTACTCAAATCCTCTCGCTATAAATGCCAGCATACCATTCGCCTTTTTCACCGCCTGCTGTACCTGCATGCCCACTTTCAATGGCTGGTGTATAATGACACCCAGGTCTCGTTGCACCTCCCCTTTTCCTAATCGGCCACCATTCAGATAATAATCTGTTTTCCTATTTTTGCCACCAAAGTGGATAACTTCACATTTATCCACATTAAATTGCATCTGCCATGAATTTGCCCACTCACCCAACCTATCCAAGTCACTCTGCATCCTCTTAGCATCCTCCTCACAACTAACACTGCCACCCAGCTTTGTGTCATCCGCAAACTTGGAGATGCTGCATTTAATTCCCTCATCCAAGTCATTAATATATATTGTAAACAACTGAGGTCCCAGCACTGAGCCTTGCGGTACCCCACTAGTCACCGCCTGCCATTCTGAAAAGGTCCCGTTTATTCCCACTCTTTGCTTCCTGTCTGCTAACCAATCCTCCATCCACATCAATAACTTACCCCCAATACCGTGTGCTTTAAGTTTGCACACTAATCTCCTGTGTGGGACCTTGTCAAAAGCCTTTTGAAAATCCAAATATACCACATCCACTGGTTCTCCCCTATCCACTCTACTAATTACATCCTCAAAAAATTCTATGAGATTCGTCAGACATGATTTTCCTTTCACAAATCCATGCTGACTTTGTCCGATCATTTCACCGCTTTCCAAATGTGCTGTTATCACATCTTTGATAACTGACTCCAGCAGTTTCCCCACCACTGACGTTAGGCTAACCGGTCTATAATTCCCCGGTTTCTCTCTCCCTCCTTTTTTAAAAAGTGGGGTTACATTAGCCACCCTCCAATCCTCAGGAACTAGTCCAGAATCTAACGAGTTTTGAAAAATTATCACTAATGCATCCATTATTTCTTGGGCTACTTCCTTAAGCACCCTGGGATGCAGACCATCTGGCCCTGGGGATTTATCTGCCTTTAATCCCTTCAATTTACCTAACACCACTTCCCTACTAACATGTATTTCGCTCAGTTCCTCCATCTCACTGATAGAGAGGGGGTGATGTGGCTCTGCTGGTAAAGAATGGCATCAAATCAGGAGAAAGATGTGACAAAGGATCGGAAGATGTTGAATACTTGTGGGTTGAGTTGAGAAACTGCAAGGATAAAAGGACCCTGATGGCAGTTATATACGGGCCTCCCAACAGCAGCTGGGATGTGGACCAGAGATCACAAATAGAAAAGGTATATCAAAAGGGCAAGTGTTATGATAGTCATGGGAGATTTCAACATGCAGGTCATTTGGGAAAATCAGGTTGCCTCCAAAGGTGCCAGTATCAGGGACGTCTTGGGTCGCAGCATTTTGGAGGAGGAGGGAGAGCAGCCAAATGTTTTGGTACATATTGGTACCAATGACATAGGATGGATAAGCAAAGAGGTTGTGGAAAGAGAATTTAGGAACTAGGTAGAAAGCTGAAAAGCAGGACTTCCAGGGTAGTCCTGGACTACCTGTTGTATGCCTATGAGATGGCTTTTTAGAGCAGTTTGTCACTGAGCCTACTAACAGAAAGGCTATACTCAATTGGGTGTTATGCAAGGAATCAGAGGTGATAAGTGAGCTTAAGGTAAAAGAACCCTGAGGAGACAGTGATCACAATATGATTGAGTTCAACTTGAAATTTGATAAGGAGAAGGTGAAGTCTTACACAGCAGTATTTCAGTGGAGTAGAGGAAATTACAGTGATATGAGAGAAGAGTTGGCCAAAGTAAATTGGAAGAAGATGCTGGCAGGGATGACAGCAGAGCAGCCATGGGGAAAATGAGGAAGGAGCAGGATAGATGTGTTCCAAAAAACAAAGAAATACTCAAATGGCAAAATAATACAACTGTGACAGACAAGGGAAGTCAAAGCTAATGTAAAAGCAAAAGGAAGGGCATACAACAAAGCAAAAATTAGTGGGAAGATAGAGGATTGGGAAGTTTTTAAAAACATGCAGAGAGCAACGAAAAGAATCATTAGGAGGGAAAATTTGAAATGTGTGTAATATGAAAGCAAGCTAGCAAACAACGTCAAAGTGGATAGTAAAAGCCCTTTCAAGTATGCAAAAATAAATAAAAGAGAGATGAGAGTGGATATAGGACCTCTAGAAAATGAGGCCAGAGAAGTAATAACAGGGGACAAGGAAATGGCAGATGAATTAAATGAGTATTTTGCATCAGTCTTCACTGTGGTAGACGTAAGCAGTGTGCCAGATGTTGAAAGGTGCGAGGGAAAAGAAGTGAGTGCAGTTACTATTATAAGGAAGAAGGTGCCCAAGAAGCTGAAAGACCTAAAGCTGCATAAGTCATTTGGGGCAGATGAACTGCACCCTAGGGTTCTGAAAGAGGTGGCGGTGGAGGTTGTGGAGGCATTAGTAATGATTTTAAATATCACTGGGCTCTGCATGGCACACCACTCTTTAAGAGAGGAGGAAGGCAGCAGAAGATAAATTATAGACCAGTTAGCCTGATCTCAGTGTTTGGGAAGATGTTGGAGTCAATTGTTAAGAATGAGGTTGTGGAGTACTTGGTGACACAGGACAAGATAGGACAAAGTCAGCATGGTTTCCTTCAGGGAAATCTTGCCTGATGAAATTGTTGGAATTCTTTGAGGAGATTACAAGTACAATAGATAAAGGGGATGTAGTAGATGTTGTATATTTGGACTGTCAGAAGACTTTTGACAAGGTGCCACACATGCGTCTACTTACCAAGTTACAAGCCCATGGTATTACAGGAAAGTTACTGGTATGTTTAGAGCATTGACTGATTGGTAGAAGGCAGTGAGTGGGAATAAAAGGATCCTTTTCTGGTTGGCTACCTATGACTAGTGGTGTTCTGCAAAGGTTGGTGTTAGGACTGCTTCTTTTTATGCTGTATAGCAATGATTTAGATAATGGAATGGATGATACAAAAATCTGAGATGCAATGGGACTTAAGAGTTATTGTGCAGGACACCCTAAAGGTTAACTTGCAAGGTAAAGTCAGTGGTGATGAAGGCAAATGCAATGTTAGCACTCATTTCGTCTAGAACACAAAACCAAGGATGTGATGCTGAGGGTTTATAAGACAGTGGTGAGGCCTTACTTTGAGTATTGTGAAGATTTGAACTCCTCATCAAAGAAAAGATGTGCTGGCATGGGAAATGTTCAGAGGAGTTTCACAGGGATGATTCTGGGGGTGAAAGAATGTTTGATAGTTCTGGGTCTGTAGTCACTGGAATTTAGAAGGATGAGGGGAGATCTCATTGAAACTTTTCAAATGTTGAAAGGCCTAGACAGTGAAGATGTGGAAAGCATGTTTCCGATGGTGGACAAGAGGGCACAGCCTCAGGATAGAGGAGGTATCCAGTTAAGTGAGAGATGTGGAAAAATTTCTTTAGTCAGAGGGTGGTGAATTTGTGTAACTTATTACCATAGGCAGCTGTGGAGGCCGGATCTTTGAGTGTATTTAAGGCAGAGATTAATAGTTCTTGATTGGCCACGGCATCAAATGTTACAAGGAGAATGTCAGGGAGATGGGGATGAGGGATAAAAGGATCAGCCATGGTTGAATGGCAGAGCAGACTTGATGGGACAAATGGCCTAATTCTACTCCTATGTCTTATAGTCTTGTAATTTTGATTCTGATAATAGAAATATACCTGGTTAAATGTAACACACACAAAAAATGCTGGTGAACGCAGCAGGCCAGGCAGCATCTATAGGAAGAGGTACAGTCGACATTTTGCGCCAGGACCCTTCGTCAGGACTAACTGAAAGAAGGGATAGTAAGAAATTTGAAAGTGGGAGGGGGAGGGGGAGATTCAAAATGATAGCAGAAGACAGGAGGGGTAAGGATGAAGCTAAGAGCTGGAAAATTGATTGGCAAAAAGGATACCAGACTGGAGAAGGGAGTGGATCATGGGACGGGAAACCTGGGGAGAGAGAGAAGGGGTGGGGGGAGCCCAGAGGGTGGACAGCAGGTAAGGAGTTATAGTGAGAGGGACAGAGGGAGAAAAAAGAGAGAGAGAGAAAAGGGGGGGGGGGGGGAATAAAATAAATAAATAAATAAGGGATGGGGTGTGAAGGAGAGGTGGGGCATTAATGGAAGTTAGAGAAGCCAATGTTCATGCCATCAGGTTGGAAGCTACCTAGACGGAATATAAGGTGTTGTTCCTCTAACCTGAGTGTGGCTTCATCTTTATAGTAGAGGAGGCCGTGGATAGACATATCAGAATGGGAATGTGACATGGAATTAAAATGTGTGGCCACTGGGAGATCCTGCTTTCTCTGGCAGACAGAGCGTAGGTGTTTAGCGAAATGGTCTCCCAGCCTTCGTCGGGTCTCGCCAATATAAAGAAGGCCGCACCGGGAGCACCGGACGCAGTATATCACCCCAGTCAACTCACAGGTGAAGTGTCGCCTCACCTGGAAGGACTGTGTGGGGCCCTGAATGGTGGTGAGGGAGGAGGTGTAAGGGTATGTGTAGCACTTGTTCCGCTTACAAGGATAAGTGTCGAGAGGGAGATCGGTGGGAAGGGATGGGGGGGACGAATGGACAAGGGAGTCGCGTAGGGAGTGATTTCTGCAGAAAACAGAAAGGAGGGGAGGGAAAGATGTTCTTGGTGGTGGGATCCCTTTGGAGGTGGCGGAAGTTACGGAGAATTATACGTTGGACCCCGAGTCTGGTGGGGTGGTAGATAAGGACAAGAGGAACTCTATTCCTAGTGAGGTGACGGGAGGATGGGATGAGAGCAGATGTGCGTGAAATGGGAGAGATGTGTTTGAGAGCAGACGTGATGGTGCAGGAAGGGAAGCCTTTTTCTTTAAAAAAGGAAGACATCTCCTTCGTCCTGGAATGAAATGCCTTATCCTGAGCAAATCACTAGATGAACACCTTAACCACTTGGCCACGTGCAACACCCAAACTTATACAGTCAGAGAAATTGCTCAAATGGTCATTTCACTTTTTAAAATTAATGTATAAAAGCAGTATTTCTGTAGTTAAAAACAGCTATGAGTTGCACGTTCTCCAAAGGCAAAGTTTAAAGTTGCGGATGGGGAAATCTCAGTCCTGTTCAATGTCACCTTCAATTCAACAATAGGAGGTGCAGCTTAGAAGGATGATGGCACCTAATAGCGACTCCTTTGCTTACACCTTTGGAAACAGCTCGATTTCTACCTTTGATATCTCTTTTTTACCCTTTCAAGGTTCTTTTGAAGACCCTGACCTGGAGTTACACGCTGACTTCAGTTCTTTGCGGAAATGGGACCCACTCTCAGGGCCTCACGACTGGCCACTTTTCAATATGTTGAAGACATGGCCTGGAATACTAGCGCGTCTTCAAGGTGCCGGACTTTCATGGCTCTGGAGGCAGGCGGATTTGAGGTCGGTGTCACTGCAGAGAACTGGTGTGTCGTGGGAGCACACGGACAATCGAAAGCAGTGAACTAGCTGTGTGCCCAGAGACCTGAGATCTTTGGACACAGAGATTGTAACAAGCAATGCAACAGACTTCTAACACCATAAATTGATGAGTTGCTTTGTTATGTCTCCCCTCTCGCTGTGAAATGGGGATGTTTCTTTTTCCCTTATTAGGGAGAGAGAGAGCCTGTGGTATGTCAAATTACCGGGTGAATGAGTATTTTTTGGGTTGCTGCAAGTCTGTGTCTTTATTGATGCTTTGCTGCTCGCTTGCATGCTCGGTGGAGGGTGCTGTTGCTTTTTTGCTGGTGGGGTGGCGGTGTCGTTGCTTTGCTGCTGCTTATGCATGGGAGGAGGGAGTTGGGGGAGCTGTGGGGTTCTAGTATTTAACTGTCATTCATTCTTTGGGGCGGTCCTCTGTTTTTGTGGATGTCTGCGAAGAAAAAGAATTTCAGGATGTATATTGTATACATTTTCCTGACATTAAATGTACCAATTGAAACCTATTGAATTCAAGTTGTTCTATACCAGAATGTTGTGAAATTTGTTAACTTACGGAAACAAATTCCTCTAAGACACAAAATGTTTTATCATTACAACAAAAATAAAAATAAATACATGGATAATTACATCCGTAGAGTACACTTATTGCAGAGCCTTCAGCATTGTCAAGGACCCTGTGTTCAAAAATCTGATGGCAGAGGGGAATAAACTGTTCCTAAAATGTTGAGTGAGTGTCTTCAACTGATGATTGTAACCTTTCCATGAAAAATGTATAACCTTCAGGCATATTACATCGTGCCAATCCATTCACCTTTCTGTTGGCTTCTCCTTGTTGCACCCAGCTCTTCCCTTACATCACCTTTTGGGTCAGGTAAAATGATTACCATGGAATATCCTCCCTGAAGCCATCAGCATTTCAATATCCCCTGTTCCACAAAAAAAATCTCCTTGATGATCTGTAATTTTCTTCTTTGGTTTTGTGACTTTTTTAATGTCAGATGGCTTTGGATTGATTTTATATTAAGGATGCCGTAGTATTCATACAGTTACAGAATCCTGCAGAACAGAAACAGGAACAGGCCCTTTAGCCCATGGAGTCAGCACCAAATTTACGCATCTATCTGTACATATTCTTCACTCATCCCAGTTCATTCTCCCCATATTCCCTTCAGCTGTCCCCAGACCATAAGACATAGGAGCAAAATTATTCTGAGGGTCCTTTAGTCCTAGTCTGTCCCACTATTGGACTCTCTCCACGTCCACTCTATCCAGGCCTTTCAATATTTGATAAGGTTCATTGAGCTCCCCCGTCTAAACTCCAGCAAGAACATTCACCAGAACACCAAATGCTCTTCATGTGTTAACACTTTTGTTCCCAGAAGCATTCTGATTAACCTCCTCTGGACTCTCTCAAATGGCCACTTTATTCCCACTCTTCTCTAAGATACGGGGCCCAAAACTGGTCACGATACTTCAAGTGCGGTCTGACTATTGACTTATAAAGCCTCAGCATTACTGCCTTTCATTTATATTCTAGTCTCTAGAAATGAATGCCAACATTGCATTTGCTTTCCTTACCACTGTCTCAACTTGCAAGTTAACTTTTAGGGAATCCTGCACAAGGACTCCCAAATCCCTTTGTACTTCTGATTTCTGAATTTTCTCCCCATCCACGCCTTTACCCTTTCTCTCAAGGTGCATGATCATACACTTCCCTGCACTTTATTCCATCTGCCACTTCTTTGACCATTCTCCTAATCTGTCTAAGTCCTCTGCAAACTCCCTGCTTCCTCAACAATATCTGCCTCTCCCCCTGTCATTGCATCACCCACAAACTTGGCCACAAATCTATCAGGTCAGTTATCCAACTCATGTGAAAAGAAGCGGGTCCATCACTGACCCCTGCAGAACACCGCTAGTTACCAGCAACCAATCAGAAAATGCCCAAGTTATTCTGACTCTTTCCCTCCTTCCAGTCCGCCAATCTTCTAGCCATGTTGGTATCTTTCTTATAATACTATGGGCTCTCAGAAAAATGCCACTCCCTCGGGATAATATAGAGTGGTCAGATAAATTACCACTCATCTTTGGGATGTGGGAGGAAACTGGAGCATCTGGCAGTCACATAGGGGGTGTGCAAACTCCAAACAGACAGCACAGGAGGTCTAACCTGACTAAGGGTCACTTGAGATACGAGCAGCTTCATTCTAAAGTAACAACACTACTTTCACTGGTTTATCTCCGCACTGGTTTTGTTAACAACTTTCTTACCCGTGCACCTCATGCAAACAAGCGGTTCATGATTGATTCCTGGGATGGCAGGACTTTCATATGATGAAGGACTGGATCGACTAGGCTTATACTCATTGGAATTTAGAAGATTGAGGGGGAATCTTATTGAAACATATAAAATCCTAAAGGGATTGGACAGGCTAGATGCAGGAAGATTGTTCCCGATGTTGGGGAAGTCCAGAACAAAGGGTCACAGTTTGAGGATAAAGGGGAAGCCTTTTAGGACCGAGATTAGGAAAAACTTCTTCACACGGAGAGTGGTGAATCTGTGGAATTCTCTGCCACAGGAAACAGTTGAGGCCAGTTCATTGGCTATATTTAAGAGGGAGTTAGATATGGCCCTTGTGGCTAAAGAGATTAAGGGGTATGGGGGGAAGGCTGGTACAGGGTTCTGAGTTGGATGATCAGCCATGATCATACTGAATGGTGGTGCAGGCTCGAAGGGCCGAATGGCCTACTCCTGCACCTATTTTCTATGTTTCTATGATGACTGGCGTACAAGGAGGAAATACAGTTAACACGGTGATTGCTGATTACCTATTCGAGAGTTGTCTATGTGTGAGAGTGGGTAGGTGGGGGGAAAGTAAGGGGCTTGTTTTGTTGCTGTTGTTTTTGCTTGTGCTCTGCAAACTTGGCTGGCATGTTATGTTGGTGTCAGAATGGTGCGGCGACACTTGTGGGCTGTCTCCAGCAGATCCTTTGGTTTTTGCTGTTAACACCAACGACACATTTCACCGTATCTTTTGATGTATGTGTGATAAAGTAAATGAATCTGAAACTGAGTCTGAGCCTGACTTTAACTCCTGGCTTCACCAATGGTTTTTACAACGGAGGTATTGACAGACTGTTTATAGTACAGTGGACACAGGCTACAAATAGTTGCCAACTCTTATATGTTTATTAAGTTAACTACACTGTAAATATAAAACTGAATCCATGCTTGCTACAATCTACACTAGAGCTCCTCCACAAGGGAAAGCTTTCAAGGGGACATAAGAGAAAGATGTGCTGACATTGGAGAAGGTTCAAAGGAGGTTTATGAAAATGATTGAATGACTTGTCATACGAGGAGCGTTTGATGGCTTTGGGCCTCTACTCCCTGGAATGCCGAAGAATGAGGGGTGACCTCATTGATAACTATCGAATGTTGAAGGGCTGTATAGAGTGGAGGTGGGGAGGATATTTCCAATGGTGAGGAAGTCTAAGACCAGAGAACACAACCTCAGAATATAGGGGCAACCTTTTAGAACTGAGATGAGGAGGAATTTCTTCAGCCAGATAGCGGTGAATCTGTGGAACTCATCGCCACAGGTAGCTGTGGAGGCCATGTCATTAGGTATAATTGAAGCAGCGTCTGATAGATTCTTGATTAGTCAGAGCTTGAAAGGATACAGGGAGAAGGCAGGAGATTGGGGCTGAGAGGGAAAACGAAATGATGAAATGGTGGAACAGACTCAACAGGCCAAATGGCCTAATTCTGTTCCTATATCTAATGGCCTTA
Organism: Mobula birostris; assembly: GCF_030028105.1. NCBI lineage: Eukaryota > Metazoa > Chordata > Chondrichthyes > Myliobatiformes > Myliobatidae > Mobula > Mobula birostris. The sequence goes on from NC_092370.1 coordinate 16,298,161, forward strand.
AAAATATCCCGAGGTAAGAGGAAAAGTAAACTTTGTTGAAGAAAATTCAGGCAAAGCTCAATAAACAGTCCGTTACAAGCCCAAAGGCAATTCAGGAAAGATCAAGGAAATTGCTGATCAACATAATAAAACAGACAAATTATCTTGAACATAATGTTGTAGAATCTAGCCAACAGGCTCCTTTGCCATCTGTGGTGAACAGAATCTTTCACAGCCCATAGCCAGCAATAAATGAAGATACTGAATCAAATGATAAAAAAAATGTCCAAATAGCACTTCACAGCATGTAAAATAAATTAGAGTTTATCCCTATTACTAAAACCTAATTTTCTGGAAAAAAATTTGTTCCTGTGACAATGGCTATCACTGTTTCTTACCACCTTATGACAAGATCAGCTTGATAGCTTTAAGTATTTGCCATTCAAATGTAGCCTGAGCTACCCTGACAACCAAATGCTCGAGACTGCCTGGAGAATTGGTGAACTATACCCGATCAAGTGATTGCAATCTTTAATTCCTGAGGTGTATTGAATTTCCTGATCTCAATCATGGCATCAGAGAAATAAATGTATATGCAATCTCCGTTGCTTTTAATGACTTTTGCAGACAACTGGCTCTCGGTTTCTGCACCTTAGAGGGGGGAAATATCTACTTTCTACCCCGTCTTGAGGCTGGCGGATTTTGCATGTGCACCCCCCAGTTCCATATTCAGAATCAGAATCAGGTTTATTATAAATGACACGTGCTGTGAAATTTGCTGTTCTGCTGCAGCAATAAATAAACCGTACTGGAAATTACAACAAGAAATATACATAAAAAAATTCTAAACATGAGAAAGTCTGCAGATGCTGGAAATCCAAAGCACACACACACACACACAAAATGCTGGAGGAACTCAGCTGGTCAGACAGCATATATGGGCATGAATAAAGTCAACATTTCTTAAATCATTCGTGCAAACAGAGAGCAAAAATTGTGAGGTCGTGCTCACGGGTTCATTTTCCATTCAGAAATCTGCTGGTAGATGGGAATAAGCTGTTCCTGAAACACTGAGTGTGTGTATCCAGGCTGCTGTACCTCCTTCCTGATGGTAGGAATGAGAAGAGGGCACGTCATGGATGATGGGGGTCCTTTTTTGAGGCATTGCCTTTTGAAAATGCCTTTGATGCTGGGGAGGCCAGTGCCCACGATGGAGGTGACTGAGTTTACAATTCTCCGCAGCTTTTTACAATCCTGTGCAGTAACACACATAAATAATCTGTTTTCAATTCTACTTATATCCCTTGTTGTCTCAACAAGCCGGATTATGTCTCTATTGATCCTTCCTTGTCGAAACACAAGCTCAGATTATGGCTTTCTCGTAGTAACTCGGTGATCAATAGCCAGACAAACATTACATGATCCCATTGAATAATTGCTTATAGCGTTATAGATCAAAACAGAATGGATACGGGCTCTTCTGCCCAATGAGCCCATGCTGACCACAATATCCACCTGCTAGACCCAATTCTCTGTGTTCAGCCCATATCTCTCCAAGTCCTGCCTTTCCATATACCAATCCAAATGGTTCTTAAATGATACTATTGCTGCATATACTCATCACACTGCATGAAAAAAAAACTCTCAGGTTCCTTTTAAATCTTTCTCCTCTCACCCTAATTCTATGTTCCTTGTTTTGGGCTTTCCTACTTGAGGTAAAGAATGTTACCATAGTAACAGCAATACACACAAAATGCTAGAGGGTCTCAGAAGGTCAGGCACCATCTATGGAAATGAATAGACACTCGATGTTTTGGGCCAGGTCCCTTGTTCAGGACTGAGAAGGCAGGGGGAAGATTTCAGAATAAAAGGTGGGGGGGAGGGGAAAGAGCCTAGCTGGAAGGTGAAGGTGAATCCAGGTGGGAGGGAAAGGTCAAGGGCTGGAGAAGATGGAATCTAATAGGAGAAGAGAGTGGACCATAGGAGAAAGGGTCTGGGACCCAGAGGGAAGTAATAGGCAGGTGAAAAGAGGTAAAAGGTCAAAGTGGTTGTGGTGATATGACATGTAAGAATGAGTTTGGAGAGAGTTCTGAGCATGTGCAGGAATGACAGAAAGATCGAGAAACATGGTATTGTAAAAACGTTGTGGTTGTTGTTAAATAAAAGTTCTACTTCTTTCAGAAGATGGTTCTTTATTGGTAACCCACGGTATGTATGAATATAAAGAACACAACAGTGGTGAGTAGAGGAAGCATGTGGGGGACTTTGTTTACTGAAAGAAGAAATCGAAATTCACACCATCAGTTTGGAGGCTATCCAGACGGAGTATGAGGTGTGGCTCCTCCATTCTGAGGGTGGCCTCCTCTTGGCACGCAAGGAGGCCATGGATCAACTTCTCGCAATGGGGATGGGGAATCCGAATTAAAATGTTTGGTTACTGGGAATTTCTGCTTGTGGACATGTGCACAATATTAACATTCCTTTCTTTAGGTAGGAGAGCCCAAAACGAGTCTGCTCATAATTATCACTGCCTCTCATCATTTTAAGCATTTAAAATGATTCACCCTCATTTTCCAACATTCTAAGGACCTACCCTGGCCAACCTCTCCCTGTATCTTAGGCTCTCTAGTACTGGCAACATCCTCCTAAATCTTTTCTGCAATTTTTCCAGTTTAACTATGTCTTTCTTATAACAGGTGGCCAAAACTGTACTTGGTACTCCATGTGCGGCTCTGCCAATGGTTTCATAGGGTTAGAGAGTCATGGAATAATACAGCACCGATAAAGGTCCTTTTGTCCATCTAGTCCATGCTAAACCATTATTCTACCTATTCCCATTGACCCACATCTGGACTGTGGCCCTCCATACCCCTCCCATCCATATACCTATCCAAACTTCTCTTACATGTTGAAATCAAACTTCCACTGGCAGCTCGTACCACACTCCCACCACCCTCTGAATGAACTTCTCCCTCATGTTCCTCTTAAACATTTCATCTTTCACCCTTAACCCATTATCTCTGGCTCTAGTCCCATGCAACTTCAGTGGAAAAAGCCTGCTTGTTTTCGCCCTATCTATACCCCTCATATGTCTATCAAATCTCCCCTCAATCTTCTACGTCCCAAGGAATGTCCTAAACTATTCCGCCTTTCCTTATAACTCAGGTTCTCAATTCCTGGATACACCCTTGTAAATTTTCTCCGTACCCTTCAACCTTGTTTACACCATTCATTGTATATTTAATGAAAACTCCAGATAAAGATTGTGAACATCCTTTCAAAGTTAAGCCAATAAATGTTTTCTTTAATTCATTCATAGGAAATGTATTACCGATCACCAGGGAAGATGTAACGGCAGCTTCTCAATTCTTTGTAACAATTTGGAAGATCCCTTCAGAGAGAAAATAGAGGTCATATGTATTGGTGTATGTTTAATGTTACCTGCAGACCAGAGTTGATAACAATAATTTGTTCCATTCCACAATAAACCAGATAACCTTTTACAACTATCCAACATTATAATCGTCACCATTAGTAAGCCAAGATCTGCACTCCAGATTGGCTTTATTGACTGAATTGAAATTTTTCAGCTATTAGTCTTGGATTTTGAAACTGGAATCATTAATGTAGGCCTTTGAAGCCTTAGTCTCATCACTTGACCCTTTGAGCCAGTTAAATCATTCAACTGTAGTTAACCGGGTATATCACCTAATGTGTTGTGCAACCTAGCCAAATGCTGTCATGGTTAGTTTATTGTTTAATGATTAAGAAAAGCTAAAACTAAAAGAGCACATAAATAATTAAAACACAAGCATAGCAACCCTAATATAATCAAAACACCCACATACCATGAACACACAACTATTAAATATCCTTAAAAATTTTAACATTCTAATAATGCCTCTAAGGGCTCACACTGCACCAGAATACGTCGATCCTGGATTGGCCTCAACAGCCTAACAAAATCTAGAACATAACAGCTACCTCAAGCATCTTCATTTTTTGTATTTAAGATTTCTGTTAAATAACAGTCAATTGAAAGAAACTAAAAGAAATTACATGGCAGATTCCTTTTCAAACTAGAACATAACATTTACCATATACTGTATAATATCTCCAATTTACATAGTTAAAATGATCCATTTCAGTTTACAAGAAGACCTTGATTCCATAGTATTCAATTATGTCAATAATAATAATAATAATATCTTTATTTTCAAGTCAAATCAAGTCGTCGCTTTTTATTGTCATTTCGACCATAAACTGCTGGTAGCTGTGCACATACATCTACTGATGCCTCTGGACACATCTTCAGTGATGTTCCTGGAATCATCGGGTGTTTCGGGTCTTTCAACATCATACAACCTCCTCCAGGTGACTCAGCCGGGGCTGATCAGACCCCAGCTTGAGTCCAGATGGCTAGCTACTTATGACTCCATGGCTCCCCTCTTTTGAGCCAGAGCCATCTTGAGGCCCTCTCTGCCGCATCGGTGGTACTGCGGATGGCTCTCCTCTTCCTCTCTCCCTCGATGCCCAAAATGCTGAAGGCTCTAACTAAAGAACGGGCTGCAAATCCCCTACAACCAACCTCCACTGGGAATTTGGTTAACATGTTCATCAAACTGCTTCCATAGTGAAGTCATGTTACCTGCAGGCCATTTGATCCGCTTCCTGTTAGACTTCATGTTAGAGGGATTAGTTTGCAACACTTGGAGGTTCTGGGCACTATGGGGTGACTCCGGGCCTGGCCCCTCCTTTGTCTCACCAGGTTGGACATCTACACGTTGTGCTGCTCCTGCTCCCACCAAACACTTCATCCTCGCTTGGTGGATCTTCAAGCCACGATCGTACAGTACACAGTAAAAATGAAACAATATCTTCAAATTGTGGTCACTATTAAACTATATGACATAGGAACAGAATTAGGCCATTTGTCCCATCGTTCCATTCCATCATGGCTGGTTTATTTTTCCTCGCCATCTCATTCGCCGGCCTTCTCTCTGTAATCTTTGATGCCCTGACTAATCAAGAACATATCAATCTCTGCTTTAAATATTCCCAGTGACTTGGTCTCCACACCATCCCATCCCTTGCAATGAATTCCACAGATTCACCACCCTCTAGCTAAAGAAGTTCCTGCTGATCTCTGTTCTAAATGAATGTCACTCTATTCTGAGACTCACCCTCTATAGGAAACATCTTCTCCACATCCACTCTGTATGACTGTTAAATTTTTGATAGGTTTCAATAAGATCCCCTCTCATTCTTCTAAACTCCAGCAAGTACAGGCCCAATGTCATCAAATGCTCCTCATACATTAACCCTTTCATTTCTAGAATCTTTCTCATAAACCTCCTCTGGACCCTCTCCAATGTCAGCACATAGGGGATTGGCTGTACTGGATTGGGTATTGTGTAATGAACCGGAGGTGATTGGAGAGATTGGCGTGAAGGAACCCTTAGGAGGCAGCGATCATAACATGATTGAGTTCACTGTGAAATTAGAAAAAGAGAAGCCAAAATCTGATGTGTCGGTATTTCAGTGGAGTAAAGGAAATTACAGTGGCATGAGAGAGGAACTGGCCAAAGTTGACTGGAAAGAGATACTGGTGGGAAAGACAGCAGAGCAGCAGTGGCTGGAGTTTATGCGAGAAATGAGGAATGTGCAAGACAGGTATATTCTAAAAAAGAAGAAATTTTCCAGTGGAAAAAGGATGCAACTGTGGTTGACAAGAGAAGTCAAAGCCAAAGTTAAAGCAAAAGAGAGGGCATACAAGGAAGCAAAAATTAGTGAGAAGAGAGAGGATTGGGAAGTTTTTAAAACCTTGCAAAAGGAAACCAAGAAGGTCATTAAGAGAGAAAAGATTAACTATGAAAGGAAGCTAGCAAATAATATCAAAGAGGATACTAAAAGCTTTTTCAAGTATATAAAGAGTAAAAGACAGGTGAGAGTATATATAGGAACGATAGAAAATGATGCTGGAGAAATTGTAATGGGAGATGAGGAGATGGCAGAGGAACTGAACAAGTATTTTGCATCAGTCTTCACTGAGGAAGACAGCAGTATACCGGACACTCAAGGGTGGCAGGGAAGAGAAGTGTGCGCAGTCACAATTACGACAGAGAAAGTACTCAGGAAGCTGAATAGGCTAAAGGTAGATAAATCTCCTGGACCAGATGGAATGCACCCTCATGTTCTGAAGGAAGTAGCTGTGGAGATTGCAGAGGCATTAGCAATGATCTTTCAAAAGTCGATAGATTCTGGTATGGTTCCAGAGGACTGGAAGATTGCAAATGTCATTCCGCTATTTAAGAAGGGGGCAAGGTAGCAAAAAGGAAATCATAGACCTGTTAGCTTGACATCCGTGGTTGGGAAGTTGTTGGAGTCGATTGTCAAGGATGAGGTTACAGAGTACCTGGAGGCATATGACAAGATAGGCAGAACTCAGCATGGATTCCTTAAAGGAAAATCCTGCCTGACAAACCTATTACAATTTTTTGAGGAAATTACCAGTAGGCTAGACAAGGGAGATGCAGTGGATGTTGTATATCTGGATTTTCAGAAGACCTTTGACAAGGTGCCACACATGAGGCTACTTAACAAGATAAGAGCCCATGGAATTACGGGAAAGTTACATACGTGGATAGAGTGTTGACTGATTGGCAGGAAACAGAGAGTGGGAATAAAGGGATCTTATTCTGGTTGGCTGCCGGTTACCAGTGGTGTTCCACAGGGATCAGTGTTGGGGCCGCTTCTTTTTACATTGTACATCAACGATTTAGATTATGGAATAGATGGCTTTGTGGCTAAGTTTGCTGACGATACGAAGATAGGTGGAGGGACCGGTAGTGTTGAGGAAACGGAGAGTCTGCAGAGAGACTTGGATAGATTGGAAGAATGGGCAGATAAGTGGCAAATGAAGTACAATGTTGGAAAGTGTATGGTTATGCACTAAGGCAGACTGGAATAAATGGGCAGACTATTATTTAAATGGGGAAAGAATTCAAAGTTCTGAGATGCAATGGGACTTGGGAGTCCTCGTACAGGATACCCTTAAAGTTAACCTCCAGGTTGAGTCAGTAGTGAAGAAGGCGAATGCAATGTTGGCATTCATTTCTAGAGGAATAGAGTATAGGAGCAGGGATGTGATGTTGAGGCTCTATAAGGTGCTAGTGAGACCTCACTTGGAGTACTGTGGGCAGTTTGGTCTCCTTATTTAAGAAAGGATGTGCTGACATTAGAGAGGGTACAGAGAAGATTCACGAGAATGATTCCGGGAATGAGAGGGTTAACATATGAGGAACGTTTGTCCGCTCTTGGACTGTATTCCTTGGAGTTTAGAAGAATGAGGGGAGACCTCATAGAAACATTTCGAATGTTAAAAGGCATGGACAGAGTGGATGTGGCAAAGTTGTTTCCCATGATGGGGGAGTCTAGTACGAGAGGGCATGACTTAAGGATTGAAGGGCGCCCTTTCAGAACAGAAATGCGAAGAAATTTTTTTAGTCAGAGGGTGGTGAATCTATGGAATTTGTTGCCACGGGCAGCAGTGGAGGCCAAGTCATTGGGTGTATTTAAGGCAGAGATTGATAGGTATCTGAGTAGCCAGGGCATCAAAGATTATGGTGAGAAGGCAGGGGAGTAGGACTAAATAGGAGAAAATGGATCAGCTCATGATAAAATGGCGGAGCAGACTCAATGGGCCAAATGGCCTACTTCTGCTCCTTTGTCTTATGGTCTTATGGTCTTATCTTCTCTTAGTTAAGGGACCCAAATCTGTCCACAGTATCCAAGTGCAGTCTGACCAACGCCTTATAAAGCCTTAGCATTACATCCTTGCTTTTGTATTCTAGTCCTCTTAAAATGAATGCTAACATTACATTTCCTTTCCTCACTGCCAATCTTTAAGAAATCCTGCGCGAGGACTCTCAAGTCTGTTTGTTCTATTTATAGTTTAGCATTTGTTGTTATCATTTAGAGCAAAGTCTTTTGATTGCTCGTACTTATTTTGATCACCAAAGTTCTGGTTAAAATTTTATGCAATACAGTGGATTCCAGTTAATTGGGCCATCAGTTAATCGGAGGCAGCCACTTATTTAGGACAATTCTTAAAGAACAAAAACAAATTGAGAAAAGAGCCAGGAATCCCTTTGTTTACTTTGGACACTATGCCACTTAACTGGGGCAGGAGATGGTCATTCGTGTGTGCACTGGTATGTCCGTTAGACACTACACCGTGCTTAGAGTGAACAATTGCATCAGGTCCACATGAATGTGTTATGTCATCCATTTGTGCCAACAAATGTTGATTCAAAAAGCAGTAATTTTAAATGATTTTGGCTTTTTATAATTTTGTTTAAAAATTGAGACCGTTGCCATGAAAAGGTTTGACACTAGCCAAAAAATTACCCTAATGGGTCAAATTAAGAACCACCCACCTAACACCGTTCATTGCCAGCTGGCAGAGATAACTGGAGTGCCAAAATCTCCAATTGCAAGCTTGATAGATCAGCAAGATAAACTGCGAGAAGAATGAGCATTACACAAGGGTCAACAGGGAACATTCCAAAAACAACAGCGTGTAGGTAAGGATTCAGATGTTGAAGAGATCCTCAATCAGTGACTTTCCATTGTAACTGGAGGAGGTGTGCTTGTCAGTGGACCAATGTTAAAAAAACAGGGCAGAGGAGCTAGCTATGAATCTGGATCACAAAGATTCTAAAGCAATAGGAGGTTGGTGGCCTCAGTGGAAATGTAGGTACCATATTAAATTCAAGAAGGAACATGGTAAGAAAGGTAGTGCTGATGCTGTAAGAACAGAAACATGGCAATCTGCAAAACTCCCTGACTTGCTTCGGAAATTTTGCGTAGATGATATCCACAATGCGCATGAAACAGAACAATTTTTATTGTGCCACGCCAGAGTATTCCCTTGGCTACAAATATGCAACACTATCAGGTTCACAGAAAGCAATTGACTGCATAACTGTGTGGTGTTGTTCAAATATTTCAGGAAATGATTACAAGAAATTGCTGGTTATTGGGAAAACAGTTAAACCTTCATGCTTTAAGGGGTTAAGAATGGATAGTTTACTAAGTGAGTACTATGCCAGCAAACACTTGATGAATTACCTGGTCAGTAACCATTACAAACTAATACAGAGTTTTATAGCACTGTAGTAATATTGGTAGTGTTCTAATTTGCTCTGTATCTCATTTAAGTACATAATTTGTTACTCAGTTAAATGGTAGTTTGTACTTCTTATACCTTTTTAACTATTTCGATGAAACTTTGGCCAATTGGGGCAGCCGCTTAATTGGTAAATATACTGGTCCCTATGTGCCCCAATTATCTGGAATCCACTGTATTTTGAAGTAAAAATTTAATTGAGTATATGCAGTGGTGTAATTCAGAAGAGTAAAAGGATTCAGGAGGTAGGAAGTAGACCTTGCTCAGTATAAGAACATAAAACTTCTAAGCAGGAATAGGCAATCTGACTTTTTGAGTCTGATATACCGTTCATAAGACCATAAGATATTAGAGAAGAATTAGGCCACTTGACCCATCATGGCTCAACTTTCACCTCAATGCCATTTTCCTGAATACACCCTTATTACTTCACACCCAGAAACTTACTGGTTACAATGACTGAGCACTTCATGACCTCCTGACAAGAGAAAAAAAAATCTTCTTAAGACAAGCAACACACACAAAATAATGGAGGAGTTTGTGATTCCAAGGCTGTTAACTCTGATTCTTGAACCCTTAGCCAGTGGAAATGTTCGCTCTGCTTCAGCCTTGCTCAATTGTGGAAGAACTTTGCAAGGTTTAGTGAGATCCAAGTCTACTCCTGCCTGGACCAAACCTTTCATCCATGGACCTGTCCAATGACTTTTTGCTGCACCATTTGTACAGCAGGTATATCCTTTGTTAAGTAAAGAGACAAAAAACTGGGCATCACATCACAGATGTTGCCTCACTAAGGCTTTATGCAGTTGCAGTAATATTTCATTAATCCTGTATTAATATCATGTCATAATAAAATCTTACATACAAATTGTTTTCCAAATTCCATGTTGCACCTGAAGCTGACTTTCAGTGAATTGTGCACACTCATAGCCAGCCTCCTTTGAGCATCAACTCTACGAATCCCTCACCCTAATTTCATTATTCATGTCATCTCTTTTGTTACAACTGCTGATTGGCGGCCTCTCAATTAAAGTCAAAGCACATGTGTTGTCGAAGTACGTAAGTATTTGCATGTTACCATGTACAACCTTGAGAGTAATTTTCTTGCAGGCATTTATGAGAAAATAAAGAAATGCAACAAAATTTATGAAAAAAAAACACATTAACAAAGGCTGACAAGCCACTAGTATGCAAAAGAAGGCAAATTGTGCAAATAAAAATAAATATTACTGAGAATATTTTATTTATTTATATTTTTATTGAGATACAGCATGGAATAGGTCCTTTCGGCTGACTAAGCCAGTGGTCCCTAACCACCGGGCTGAAAGATGTGCGACCGGGCCGTGAGGAAACAATATGATTTGGCGATATGAAACGATATGAGTCAGCTGCACCTTTCCTCATTCCCTGTCACGCACTGTTGAACTTGAACACTGCACCCTTCCCCCAGCAAGAATATCGTCAATATTAAACCGGTCCGCAGAGCGTAAAAGGTTGGGGACTCCTGCATTAAGTCATGCTGCCCAGCAATCCCCCGCTTTAACCCTAGCCTAAGCATGGGACAATCCTACAATGGCAAAGTAACCAGTACTGTGGTCATCCAGTACTGTGAGAGGAAATAGGAGCACCTGGAAAACCCGTGTGGTCACAGGGAGAATATCTAAACTCCTTACAGTCAGCAGCAGGAAATGAAACCACGTCGCCTGTACTGTGACACATTGTAATAACCACTACATTACAGTGTCACCCATGAGTTGTAGAGTCCTTGAAAGTGAGTCCCTGAAAGTTAAATAAATCTCACCAATGTTATCTACCCTTCATTACCTCTTAGTTTGGACCAAATAGATTCCAATTGAACAGCATGAATTGGTCTCCCTCTTTTCAGGAAGGTCTTGAGTTGAAGTGCCCAGTCGTATGTTTTCTCCAAGTTTCACATGGCTTGTGATATTGATGCTATTTTGATTCCAACTCCAGTACTGCCTGTAGGTTAGTAGAGATGAACTTTGCCTCGGTGGGAGGGGGTGTGGGGGGCACGATTACCACCCATTATGTGCTGTGTCATGATGTAGACGATCGTGGTCTCATGACCATGATTGTTCTTGGCAATTTTTTCTACAGAAATGGTTTGGCATTGGCCACTGTCTTTACAGGCCAGTTGACCCCGACCACTATCAATACTCTTCAGAGATTACCTGCCTGACGTCAGTGTTGCATAACCGAGACTTGTGATTTGCACCAGCTGCTCATACGACCATCCACCACCTGCTCCCCGGCTTCACATGACTCTTCCCGGGATGCTGTGCAGGTACTACATATGGCCAAGGTTGACCTGCAGTCGAGCAGAGGGAAGGAGCACCTTACACCTCCTTTGGTAGCAATGCATCTCCCTCCCGTCACCTAAAGATAATAAGTTTATCTTTGAAGATTCTAATCAAAGAAAATTGTATGTTTCATGATTTTCCTTTGTATAAATCTATGCCATCTTTGCCAAAGAATACTAGTTGAAATTGAAATATAAATTCTGAACTGATTCCTCAACCTATGGACACACTCTCAAGGACTCTACAAGTTACATTCTTAATATTTATAACTTATTTAATTGTTATTATTTTAATTTTTTTTCTTTTCTGTATTTGTTCTATTTGTTGTCTTTGGCATATTGGTTGTGTGCAGTTATTCACTGGCTCTATTTTGTTTATTTATATTTACTGTGTACTCATATCTTGATTATCACATTCAATGGAAATGACGGGCCCAACTTCATCGTACTTTCATCGCAGCTTGCATTTTTCTGCTATCCCAGTAGGCCTCAAACTATTGCTACACATACAAAATTCTGGAGGAACTCAGCAGGCCAGGCAGCATCTATGGAAAAGAGTATAGTTGAAGTCTTAGCCCGAAATGTCGACTGTATTCTTCCATAGATGCTGCCTGGCCTGCTGAGTTCCTCCAGCATTTTGTGTATGTTGCTTGGAATTCCAGCATTTTCAGATTTTCTCTTGTTTCCTTGGATCGTTTACCTTTATGTCTAATGGTTTCTCTTTGGACAAGCTCTGGGTTTCCACTTTGTATTACAGCTGTCTCATTTAGGATCATGGGGATTGTTAAACTCTTTTTGTAGTTATAACTGTTATTCGATTTGGGTAGTGGAATTAGCACAGGGTTGTCAAAGTCTTGCATTGTAGTTGTTGTCATTAGGGGTTGTTGCTTTGTCTGGACTCCAGGGCTGTCTGATTGATCCTGAATTCCTACATGCACCAGGGTGTATTTCAGGGGGGGCATGTCAACCCCTCTTTGCTTGGTGAGTTCTTCTGTGTATCGTGAGTGCTTCAGGATTCCGGATAGTTTACGTCAATTATTGTTAGTTTTGCTGGTAATTTCTGGAATAAATTGTTTGCTTTGTTTGAATTGCTGAAGACTCTGGGACTTCTGCACCTGAGTTTGCTAGTGACCCTGGTCCCAGGTTAAGTCACTTATTTCAAAAGACAAGAACATAAAAGCAAGGATGTAATGCTGAGGCTTTATAAGGCACTGGTAAGGTCTCACTTGGTGTACTGTGAGCAATTTTGGGCCGTTACTTAAGAAAGGATGTGCTGACATTGGAGAGGTTTCAGGGGAGGTTCAAGACAATGATTTGGGTTATTATATGAGGAGCGTTTGATTTCTCTAGGCCTGTACTCTTTGGAATTTAGATGAATGAGGAGGAATATCATTGAAACCTATTGAATCTTGGAAGACCTAGATGGAATAGACATGGGGAGGATGTTCCTATAGTGGGGGAGTTTAGGAACTCAGAACTGAGGGACGTCCATTTAGAAAGGAGATGAGGAGAAATTTCTTCAGCCAGAGGGCATTGAAACTGTGGAATTCATTGCCACAGGTGGCTGTGGAGGCCAGGTCATTGAACATACTTAGGATGTTGGTTGATAGATTCTTGATTATTCAATGAGTCAAAGGTTATGGAGAGAAAGCAGAATAGAATTGAGAGTGATAATAAATCCAGCATCTGCAGATTTTCTCTTGTCTGTGATCAAATGATTGCTTTTCATTCCAAAGTAGTTTGAGCTCCAAGTAGTTGGAGCTGCATCCAGAAATCCTGGTCCGCCTGGTTCAGAGAGCTCGAGGCTCGGAGCCCACCTGGCCAGTGATAGAGAAGGAAGATGGCTGCTGCTGTCAGGACTACTTCCTGCAGTCCCAGAATCAACTCCCACAACCACTATGGAGGTGGTCCCAGAACCTGAGATTGCTTCACAGCCACAAGTCTCACCTGCCAAGCATCCCCCTTGTCACAAGCATGAGAAATCCGCAGATGCTGCAAATCCAAAGCAAAACACCGGAGGAACTCAGCAGGTCAGGCAGCATCTATGGAGAAGAGTAAACAGCCGACATGTTGTGGTCGAGACCCCTCCTCAGACCCATGCTATTACAGAGTATACTGTTTATATAGCTGAGATGCACTCGCTATTGATTTGGAGTTTATAGTTAAGCAAGGCGGAATGTGGTGTATTTAATACCTCAGTAATATTTGAGTAATTTTATATATATATATAGTTTGATTAAGCATTTTTGTTCATTTCAATATTCATTATAGGGTATATGTATGAATGTGTGAATTACATACATCGTCACGCTATCACATGGTACGTGTGCGCCTTGCCTAAAGCAAACACAAAGTTAGACTCAGTTTTAGGACTCCGAGTCTTCCTTTGAATTCATTTAATGTTTTAAAGTTACAAAGTTACAAGATGGCTTGTAGACATCAGGAAGTTTGCTGCCACTGTTGGCATAGAGGTCAGTAGGGCTCTCACTGGGTTGCACACATATACAGGATATGACACTGTAAGCGCTTTTGCAGGCAAAGGGAAGACAAGTGCCTTAAAACTTCTGACCAGCAACATGGAAAGTCAGGACACGTTCGTAGAGTTGGGTCAGGAATGGGATCTCTCCCCAGAACTGATGGACAAACTGGAGGCATTTACATGTCTCCTGTATGCCCCAAAAGCATCGAGCACCAAGGTCAACGAGCTCAGGTATCACCTTTTCTGTGTCAAAAAAGGTAAAGTCGAAAGTCATCAACTCCCACCATGCAAGGACTGCTTAACAAAACATGCACAGCGAGCCAACTACCAGGCTGGTATATGGAGAAGGACCCACAAGTACCCTGTTGGCAGAGGATGGAAGATGAAGAGAGAAGAGGAAACTGAACAGTTGGTGGTGCACTGGATGGAAGGCCAGCCGGCACCCGATGCCGTCCTGGATCTACTGGCCTGTAACTGTCCAAAAAAATGTTCACTCCCAAGATGTATGTGTGTTGCAAATGGCCTCAGGTGTACTGACATGTGTAGACTGGCAAACTGTGAGAACCAGGCATCCACCTCAGAGAGTGTAGAAAGTTCAGATGAAGATGTGGAAGACTTGGAAGACTTGGAGAATTATTATGATTATTAATAGGTTATGAAAGTATGGAAAGCAAAGTATGGAAAGCAGACTTTGATTAAATATATTCGTTTTACAATCAAATGGGGCCTAGGTTATGGCCTTGTGGAATCCCGCATTTGAATTATTTTACTGTAATTCTACATGATATGACAAAAGCTTAAGATTGTTTTGATTTGATACAACAATATGGAAAATATCATGGCATTGATAAAACTTCAGAAATCTCTCCAAATGAGGTTTTTAACTTTTTGGGGGGTGGGGTAGCATTTTCTGCTGTACTGATGTTAATATGGAATATATACAAAAAGTGATTACTTATTTAAATTCCTGAATAAATTCTCTGTAAATCCATGTGATTACATGTGTCCTAGGGTTTTTATTGACTTTTCCAAAATAAACAACAGACAAATATTTTTCTAAAAATGAAATGATTCACTCTACTGAAATTGGACACTGTACTGCGAGTGCCACCAATGACATAGTTTTCAATGTAGAATTTTATAACAACATTTGATGAAAAGTGCTTGAATGCAGCTATCATTGTGACAAATTTCAATGTTGAGGGATGACTGATGACAAAATATCACTAGGTTGAATATATATGTTGTACTTTATATTGGCCACTTTTCAGAAATGCTGATTTTAGGGTAGTGTTATAAAATGCATGATAGCTCACATAAAACTACCACTGGTGCAATGCTGTCACATATTTCCTAACTCTGGAGCTGTATACCTTGCCAAAAATCACTATGAGCATTATTCCCCTCAGATGGTACCGACCAACCCTACTGGCTGACGGAACTAACACATCCGTCATCAGAGGACCCCACCCCCCTCCCCACACACACACACCATCAAAGCCATTCCCTCTTCTCTCTACTCTCATGAGATACAGAAACTTTAGGTCTCAAGAATTCAAGAATTGTTACTGCAGGACAACTATCAGACTCCTGAACTGACATGGAATGACTTCAGTTATCATACATTGAACTGAATCTATGACCTGTAGACTGATCTTCAGGGCGCTCGACACTTGTTGGCTGCCCCCAACACACCTTAGCATCTGTTGAACAGTACAGTATAGTACAGGTTCAGGCCATTTGGCCCACAATATGGACTGAACCAGCTAAAAAGCAAATCAAAAACTTCCAGATACTAATCCCTCCTACCTGCATCAAGTCTATATCCCTCCATCTTCTTTATACCCATGTGCTTATCCAAACATCTCTCAAAAGCTACAAATGTATTTGCCTCTACCACCAGGCAGCGCATTCCAGGCACCCCCGACTCTCTGAGTAAAGAACTTACCTCTCACACCCCCTTTGAACCTATTCCCCCTCACTTTTAACGCGTGCCCTCTGGTATTTTATGTGTCAGCCCCGGGAAACAGACACTCTGTTCACTCTATCTATGCCTCTCACAATCTGTCTTCTTTTGCACATTGGTTGTTTGTCAGTCGTTACCTATTTTTGTAGTTTTTCATAAATTCTAATATGTTTCTTTTCTTTAATGCCTGCAAGCAAATGAATCTCAAGTCAAGTAAATGGTACAAAAGATGTACTTTGATAATAAATTTACTTCGAATAGACACAGAGTATTATTGAAAAATCCTTTTATTGAAGGTAATAAACTCCTAAGTAAATATATTGGAAAAATGTTCTATCAAAATCCAAACAGACTGGTGAGAAGTATGGTACCACATAAACTACACCATCTTCGGTGTGCAGAAACACATAGCATTTAATTTGCTCGCAATAAACTATTGCAGTAACAAATTATACTTACTTCCCATTATGCCACTAGTGTTTTGGGTAGCAATGAAGGTCCTCCATCTCTGTCTGCCCTTGTCCATCTTCTCTATTGTACCTCAGGTGTGGTTCAGGGCTGAGCTGTCTTTGGTCTCCAGCATTTCTGCCGCCCCTCAGGGTCTGATGAAGTGCCGTCCTGATGATGGAGTTAACCTCTCTTCACATCACGTGCCCATTCCTTCTCCAGCATTTTCTCATGATGATTGTGGCCATGTCCTTTTGATAACACTGGCATCAAATAAAGATTAACCAATTAATATGTCAATAATGGTGAAGGAATAAACATTACCTGGAATGTTTAATCCTCAGATAGCTAGGTTGATATTCCCCTGAACAGCTGGACACGGACTTGCTTAAATTTTGGACAATATCAACAATAGAGAGGAATATAATTTGCATGCCCCTTTTATACTCACCTGATATCTCTAAGTTTATTAGCACAACAATGAAATTAACAATTATTTATTTACTTGGAGAGACAACATGGTAACAGGGCCTTCCTGCTCAATGACATCCTCGTGACCAATTAACCTGCTAACCCATATATGGAATGTAGCAGGAAACCGGAACACCTAGAAGAAGCCCATGTGGTCACTGGGAGAACGTAAACCTCCTTACAGGTACTAGCAGAATTGAACCCCTGTTGTTTGCTCAGTAATAGCATTACTCTAACCGCTAAGCTACCATACTGCCCAGTCCTCAAGTGTGGTTTAAACCTGTGGCCTACACAATTCCAAGATTACATTGCTGAACTAGGCTGAAAAAGTAACAAACTTTCAGTTGTCTTTTGTACGCTGCTGTTCAAGGAGCTGCACACTTATGACTATGTGGCTAAGCACAGCTCCAGTGTCATATTAAATTAGCTGATGACAACACTGTCATAGGCCAAATAAAACATGTTGAAGAATCAGAATATAGGAGGGAGATTGAAAATCTGGCTGAGTGCTACCACAACAACAACATCTTACTTAATGTCAGCAAAACCAAGGAGCTGATTATTGGCTTCAGGAGGAGGAAACCAGTGGTCCATGAGCCACACACAAAAAAATTGCTGGTGAACACAGCAGGCCAGGAAGCATCTCTAGGAAGAGGTACAGTCAACGTTTCGGGCTGAGACCCTCCATCCGGACTAAGTGAAGGAAGAGCTAGTAAGAGATTTGAAAGTGGGAGGGGGAGCGGGAGATCCGAAATGATAGGAGAAGACAGGAGGGGGAGGGATGGAGCCAAGAGCTGGACAGGTGATTGGCAAAAGGGATATGAGAGGATCACGGGACAGGAGACCCAGGGAGAAGGAAAAGGGGGGGGGGGAAACCCAGAGGATGGGCAAGGGGTATAGTCAGAGGGACAGAGGGAGAAAAAGGAGAGAGAGAGAGAAAGAATGTGTGTATATAAATAAATAACGGATGGGGTACGAGGGTGAGGTGGGGCATTAGCAGAAGTTAGAGAAGTCAATGTTCATGCCATCAGGTTGGAGGCTACCCAGACGGAATATAAGGTGTTGTTCCTCCAAACTGAGTGTGGCTTCATCTTTACAGTAGAGGAGGCCGTGGACAGACATATCAGAATGGGAATGGGATGTGGAATTAAAATGTGTGGCCACTAGGAGATCCTGCTTTCTCTGGCAGACAGAGCGTAGGTGTTCAGCAAAATGATCTCCCAGTCTGCGTCGGGTCTCACCAATATATAGAAGGCCACATCGGGCGCACCGGATGCAGTATATCACCCCAGCCGACTCACAGGTGAAGTGTCGCCTCACCTGGAAGGACTGTCTGGGGCCCTGAATGGTGGTAAGGGAGGAAGTGTAAGGGCATGTGTGGCACTTGTTCCACTTACAAGGATAAGTGCCAGGAGGGAGATCAGTGGGGAGGGATGGGGGGGACGAATGGCATATATGTACTTTGATAATAAATGTACTTTGAACTTTGACTTCACTGATGAAAATCTGGAAATCAAAACTCAGATGAGGAAAGAGTTTACTTGTAAATAAATATTGTATTGGCGATCCCTGGACAATAACACTGTTGAAGTTTTAACACTGATTGGAATACAGAGCTGAAGTCGTAGAGTAATACAGCATGGAAATAGGCCGTTCGGCCCAACTGGTTTCTGCTGACCACAGCAACCTCCTTGCTAGTCCCAGTTGCCCGCATTCAGCCCATAACAATTCTAGTCCCATCCCCTCCATGTACCCAGCCATATTTTACTTAAATACTGCAATTGTACCCACCTTGACCACTTCCTTTGGCATCTTATTCCAGGTACTCCCTACTGTCTGTGTAAAGAAGTTACCCCTCAGGTCTCTTTTAAATCTCTCTCCTCTTATCTTGTACCTGTGCCTTCTAGTTTTGAATTCCCCAACCCTTGGGAAAAGACTAAGACCGTCCATCTTAACTATATCCCTCAGGACTTTATTAACTCCTATGAGGTCAGTCCTCATTCCCCGGCACTTCATTGAATGAAGATCCAGTGTAGCTAACCTCTCCCTAAAACTGAGGCCTTCCAGTCAAGGCTGCAGTCAGCCTAAGCTGCTCAATTACACCATGTGCCCAATTAACCTACTAACCTGTACGTCTTTGGACTGTGGGAGGAATCCAGAGCACCTGGAGGAAACCTGTGTGGTCACAGGGAGAACGTACACCCTCCTTACAGCAGCAACAGGAATTAAACCCGGTTTGCTGGCACTGTGATAATGTTATGTTAGCTGCTATGCTACTGTGTATGGGCAAGTGGTTAAGACATTGGACTAGCGACCTGAAGGTCGTGAGTTCAAGCCCCAACCGAGGCAACGTGTTGTGTCCTTGAACAAGGCACTTAATCACACATTGCTCTGCGACGACACTGGTGCCAAGCTGTATGGGTCCTAATGCCCTTCCCTTGGACAACATTGGTGTCATGGCGAGGAGAGACTTGCAGCATGGGCAACTGCTGGTCTTCCATACAACCTTGCCCAGGCCTGCGCCCTGGAGAGTGAAGACTTTCCAGGTGCAGATCCATGTTCTCGCAAGACTAACAGATGCCTTTATGCTACTGTGCTGCCCCGAAGAAGTCTGATCCATCTTAAGAGAGCAGGAGGGAACAGGGACAGAACAACATAAGTGCAAGAGATTCTGCAAATGCTGGAAACCTAGAGCAGCATGCATAACATGTTGGAAGAATTCGGCAAGTCAGTCTGTATCTGTGGAGGGGAGGAAACATACAATGCTTTTGGACAAGACTTGATGAAGGGTCCTTATGGGCCTGATGAATGGCCTTGGCCCAAACCATCGACTATCTTGGCCCTAAATGCTGCCTGACTTACTGAGTTCTTCCAGCATTTTGTATGTGTTGTAGGGGCAGTTCTAGTTCATCCTGCACTGGCCAGGCTGGAGAACATTGTTATGGACATTATAACGAGGTGGCATCTCTAGTTTGAACTAGAATCCACAATCTTCCAACAAGTCCCCACATTAAACCTCTGGATCATTCATTGCCACGTATCTCATGTTTTTGGCTCAAAATGATCCTGATCTCAGGTGCCTTCACTCTCCCTGGAACCTGATGGCTGTAAAGGTTTATTTGTCACAGGTACATTGAAAAGTCAGAACATACAGTGAAACGTGTTGACATTGTCAAGCCAAATCAGTGAGGTTTACAGAATGCTGGGCAGCCTGCAAGTGTCGCCGAGCTTCAGGCACCGACATAGCATGCCCAAAACTATAACGCCATCCCTAATCATAGGTCTTTGGAATGTGTGAGGAAACCAAAGCACCCAGAGGAAACCCAGGATCAGAATCCATATAATATATATGTTAAATTAACTAGGTAGTGCAAAAAGAGACAAAAATGGCGAGGTGGTGTTCATTGGTGTATTCACATAACTTAACTGATATTAGAGGGGAGGAAGCTGTTCCTAAAACACTGGGTGTGCATTTTCAGGCTCCTATACCTCCCCCTTGATTTTAGCAATGAGAACAGGGCATGTCTTGGGTGATGGGTGTCTATGTTTTGAGACATCACCTTTTGAAGATGTTCTCCATGTTGGGGAGGCTATTGCCCATAATGGAGTTGGCTGAGTTTGCAACTTTCTGCAGCTTTTTCTGATCCTGTGCAGTGGCTCCTCCAGAGCAAACAATGTTGCAACTAGTTAGAATGTTCTCCGGGGTACATCTGTAGAAATTTGCTAAAGCCTTTGATGACATATAATTTCCTAATGAAGTATAGCTGCTGTTGTGTCTTCTTTGTAATTAGATCCAATATGCTGGGTCCAGGTTAGAACTTCAGAGATGTTGACACCCAGGAACTTGAAACTGCTTGCTCTTTCCACTGCTGATCCCTCGGTGAGGACTGGTGTGTGTTCCAGTGCCTTCCTCTTCCTGAAGTCACATTCATGAGCATAAAGGTCCTACAGTGGCAGGAATTGAGCCTTTATCAGTGATTACTGACACTGTAATTGTATTATTCTAACTGCTATGCGACAGTGCCTCATTCTGCTCTGTGATTTTTTTTTTGCAGCATGGCATGACCTAGTATTATTGCCAACTAATATAGTATTATTTTCACCATGGATGTCCGGTCCCTATATACTTCCATCCCCCATCAGGAAGGTCTCAAAGCTCTCCGCTTCTTTTTGGATTCCAGACCTAACCAGTTCCCCTCTACCACCACTCTGCTCCGTCGAGCAGAATTAGTCCTTACTCTTAATAATTTCTCCTTTGGCTCCTCCCACTTCCTCCAAACTAAAGGTGTAGCTATGGGCACCCGTATGGGTCCTAGCTATGCCTGCCGATTTGTTGGCTTTGTGGAACAATCTATGTTCCATGATTATTCTGGTATCTGTCCCCCACTTTTCCTTCACTACATCGACGACTGCGTTGGCGCTGCTTCCTGCCCGCGTGCTGAGCTCGTTGACTTTATTAACTTTGCCTCCAATTTTCACCTTGCCCTCAAGTTTACCTGGTCCATTTCTGATACCACCCTCCCCTTTCTAGATCTTTCTGTCTCTGTCTCTGGAGACAGCTTATCCACTGATGTCTACTATAAGCCTACTGACTCTCACAGCTATCTGGACTATTCCTCTTCTCACCCTGTCTCTTGCAAAAATGCCATCCCCTTCTCGCAATTCCTCCATCTCCGCCGCATCAGGATGAGGCTTTTCATTCCAGGATGAGGGAGATGTCCTCCTTTTTTAAAGAAAGGGACTTCCCTTCCTCCACTATCAACTCTTCTCTCAAACGCATCTCCCCCATTTCACGCACATCTGCTCTCACTCCATCCTCCCACCACCCTACTAGGAATAGGGTTCCCCTGGTCCTCACCTCCGGGTCCAACATATTATTCTCCGTAACTTCCACCACCTCCAACGGGATCCCACCACTAAGCACATCTTTCCCTCCCCCTCTCTCTCTGCTTTCTGCAAGGATCGCTCCCTACGCGACTCCCTTGTCCATTCGTCTCCCCCATACCTCGCCACTGATCTCCCTCCTGGCACTTATCCTTGTAAGCGGAACAAGTGCTACACATCCTCTTACATTTCCTCCCTTACCACCATTCAGGGCCCCAGACAGTCCTTCCAGGTGAGGCGACACTTCACCTGTGAGTCGACTGGGGTGATATACTGCGTCCGGTGCTCCCGATGTGGCCTTTTATATATTGGCAAGACCCGACGCAGACCGGGAGACCGCTTTGCTGATCACCTACGCTCTGTCCGCCAGAGAAAGCAGGATCTCCCAGTGGCCACACATTTTAATTCCACATCCCATTCCCATTCTGACATGTCTATCCACGGCCTCGTCTACTGTAAAGATGAAACCACACTCAGGTTGGAGGAACAACACCTTATATTCCGCCTGGGTAGCCTCCAACCTGATGGCATGAACATCGACTTTTCCAACTTCCGCTAATGCCCCACCTCCCCCTCGTACCTCATCCATTATTTATTTATATACACACATTCTTTCTCTCACTCTCCTTTTTCTCCCTCTGTCCCTCTGACTATACCCTTTGCCCATCCTCTGGTTCACCCCTCCCCCACCTTGTCTTTCTTCCCGGACCTCCTGTCCCATGATCCTCTCATATCCCTTTTGCCAATCACCCGTCCAGCTCTTGGCTCCATCCCTCCCCCTCCTGTCTTCTCCTATCATTTTGGATCTCCCCCTCCCCCTCCAACTTTCAAATCTCTTACTAGCTCTTCCTTCAGTTAGTCCTGACGAAGGGTCTTGGCCTGAAACGTCGACTGTACCTCTTCCCAGAGATGATGCCTGGCCTGCTGCGTTCACCAGCAACTTTGATGTGTGTTGCTTGAATTTCCAGTATCTGCAGAATTCCTGTTGTTTATTGCCAACTATCACCTTAACATGCATATGAATACATCTGCTTTGTCATGGTACACATTTCCAGCAATCATGGAAGTACAAACCATAAAAATCATCAGTAATGTAGGAATATATTTTGTCCAACGTCTTCAGACCATTTCAGGAGGAATTATACCACTTTGTATTTTTTGGCCCTTGGCATTGTAGCCTCCAACTTTTTGAGTGCTCATTCAAGAAAATATTAAATTAGTAAAGACTTAATGAATGCCCTGCCCCTCTATCAGTGATCTACTCGCTGGTGTTTATCCTCCCATGATGCAATACCTAATACATGGTGATTTCCATGTGCTACTCATCTATCCACCTTACCAGCTCATTAACATATTCCTTCAATCGACAGCTTCCTTTCTCACATTTAATATTATCAGTTTTTGGTCATCTGCAGATTTCTTAAACTTGGTTTAGATTAGATTAGATTAGAAATGCATAAGAAATGATACAATGTTCCTCCAGAGTGATATCACAGAAAAACAGGACAAACCAAAGACTAACACTGACAAGACCACATAATTATAACATATAGTTACAGCAGTGCAAAGCAATACCATAATTTGATAAAGAGCAGACCATGGGCACGGTAAAAAAAAGTCTCAAAGTCCTGATCGACTCCCGATAGTCCTTGATAGCAGGCAGCAAAAGGGAGAAACTCCCTGCCATAAACCTCCAGTCACCGACAACTGCCGAGGCATTGGAAACACCCGACCACAGCCGATTCTGAGTCTGTCCATCCGAGAACTTTGAGCCTCCGACCAGCCCCTCCGATACAGCCTCCCTAGCGCCATCTTCTGCCGAGCGCCTTCGACCGAGCCCCAGCAGCCGAAACAAGCAAAGCCGAGGACTCGGGGCCTTCCCCTCCGGAGAGTCCAGACCACACAGCAGCAGCAGCAGCGAAGCGGGCATTTCAGCAGTTTCTCCAGATGTTCCTCCGTACACTTATCTCCATCAAATCAGAATTGTGCACGGTCCCCTACTTGACATATAACAGATATCATTCACCAGAGTGGCTGCACAGGCTGGGTCGCGCCGCCATCTTCTCCTCCTCCTCAGACATTTTTACATTTATTTCATTTTTATTTCCCATGAGACTTTAGGGAACTGCTGCTGAACCATCTAGTATACCGCCACAGGCAATTTTCCACTCCCCACATCCCTTTGCTTCCTGCAACCGGATTGGTTTTAGAGTAAATTTTTATGAAATTTATTTGCCAGTTACATTTACATGTATTAGAAATTCATGTAAGTGTCTTTGGCAAATAAACTTCATGAAAGTTAAGAAATTTGTTGTGATGTGTTGGCATGACATGCAACAAAAACAACATTCTACAATTATAAAGAATGAAGAATTACATAAAAAATAAAGCTGGAGGTTGAAACACAGATATGGAATAAAATGTGCATAAATACAGAAATACCGGCGTGTATAAACGTGAAAGGTGAAAACTTTAAGGGGAACATGAGGGGAAACTTCTTCACTCAGAGGGTTGTGATAGCTTGGAATGAGCTGCCAGCAAAAGTGGTAGATGCGAGCTCGATTTCAATGTTTAAGAGGTTTAGATACTGTAGCTGCATAGATTGGAAGGGTATGGAGGGATATGGTCCGGTGCAGAAAGATGTGTGTAGGCAGTTTAAAGGGTTTCAGTGTGGACCAGATGGGCCGAATGGCCTGTTGTTCTGCTGTACTTTTCTATGGCTCTATAAACACAAGAGATTTGGCAGATGATGGAAATCACTGAGTAACACACACAATATCCTGCAGAAACTCAGCAGGTCAGGCAGCATCTATGGAGAGGAATAATGGGTTGACGTTTCGGGCTGAGACTCTTCTTCAGAATTCCAGCAGGTAAATGTGCTACTTTCCAGAGGATTCCTGACCAGTCTTCCCACAGGAAACATCGTGAAATTTCTTGTTAAAATCTATGTTAACTATGACAAACAGAGATCTTATTCGTACTTATTGCTCCCATAAAAAAAATCTCATTTGCTAAATACAACCTTCTCTTTTTAATCTATGTCAGCATTCTTTGATTAGTCTGTGCCTCTGAATCATAATTGCTACCCTCCCCCAGAACTATTTCCAATAATTATGATCAAAGTTAGCTTGATTAGACTATAATTACTCAGTCTATTTATTTCTTCCTTTTAAAATGACAGTACCACATTACCGGCATTCTTATGCTTTGGCATCGTGTCCCTTGCCAGTGGAATTGGAAGATCACTGTTGGAGTCTCCTGTGGTTCTTGTAGGCAGTTTTATTTGTTCAAGGCCTGGCATTTAATCTTCTTTCAAAGACACTAAATATCTTCAGTAACATGCACAAAAATGCTGGAGGAACTCTTCAGATCAGGCAGCATCTATGAAAAGGAATAAAGAGCCTACATTTTGAGCTGAGACCCTTCATCAGGACTGGAAAGGAAGGGGGAAGAAAACAGAATAAGAAGGTTGGGGAGGATATGGGCAAGCCAGGTGTGGGGAAGGAGAGTCCTTTTTCCACAGCCCTTTACATTTTCCACCTATCACCTCCCAGTTTCTGACTTGATCTCCCTTCCCCCACTCTGCAAATACAAAATGAGGAAATAATAATAATAAATAAATAAGCAACAAACATTGAAAACATGAGGTGGAGAGTCCTTGAAAGTAAGTCTATATATTATGGGAACTTTTCAATGTTGGGGCAAGCTGAGTGAAGTCTTCCCCTTTTGTTCAAGAGCCTGATAACTGAGGAGTCGTAACTATTCCTGAACCTGGTGGTGTGGGTCCTGAGGCTTCTGTACCTTCTTCCTGATGGCAGCAGCGAGAAGAGAGCAGGTCCTGGGTGTTGAAGACCCTTGATGATGGATGCTACTTTTTTTTTGCGACAGCATTTCATGTACTGTACATGTGCTGAATGGTTGGGAGAGCTTTATCCTACTTTTTTGTAGGATTTTCTGTTCAAGAGCATTGGTGTTTCCATATCAGGCTGTGATGCAGCCAGTCCATATATTCTCCACTACACATCTATAGAAACTATACAGATCTATAGCTTGGTCTCACATAGACCCTTTGGCAAGATTAAGCCACAATGCAGTACCATAGCACATCTACTTTCTGACATTCTGTACCTGTCTTTCCCTTGTTCTCTTCTACAAACGCTGCTTGTCCTGTGCTCTCTTTCATGATGGAGTTTTGCTCCTCATCTTCTGTCAACCACAGAAAGTCCAGTCTGACATTCTTAAAACTATTAGCAATGAATACAAAGCACAGAATATGATGCCTGTAGCTCCAGTCATTTCTTCAGGCTATTTTTATAAATAGTGCAACTCCAGTCTAAATACTCAAAAATGTGGACGACATCCATCCGAGTCATTTAAAGTATTCAGAACTTAATCAGAGATCCAATTAAATAGTGCTTCCACAGCCAGATGGCTGAATAAAGGTAAAGATAAAGATTCACTTTATTTGGTACATGTACAGCGAAACATTGAAGCAAACAGTGAAATGCATCATTTGCAATGTGCTAAGGGCAGTCCACAAGTGTTACTATGATTCCTTTGCCAACGTACCATGCCCCACAACTCACTAACTCTAATCTATATATCTTTCTAAAGTGAAAGGGAACCAGAGCACTCGGAGGAAACCCACATGGTCACAGATCGAACATAGAAACTCCTTACAGTCCGTGAGCCAGGACCCTAAATTTGGGCCACCGGTACCATCTAGGGAGAATAAATCTTATAGTGATTTTTGGCAAGGTATACACCCCTAGCGCTAGAAAATATGTGATAACATTGCAGTGGTGGTAGCTTTCTGTGAGGGGGACTGGGAGTTGCACCTCCATGCTATAAGAACCATGATCCCATGGTGCTTTGCATATGATAAGATGAATTATGTCCCCTTACTTTGCTCAGATGATGAACCTCCCAGAGAAGAATACTTCTGTGTATGAGGCCTTCAAGACAGGCCAATTCTCAGTGCAGCTGTCAAGTAACAACCCCTTTGGGCAGATCCCTGTGGACCAGGCCATTGAAGCCACAGTGAACAAAGACACACAGACTCCTGGAGGTACATCACGGTTCAGCCTGAATGTTGGAACTATCAAGTGTTACTACTAACAGCTGAGCACCGCAGTGCATTCCTGGGACAGTTAAGGGAGATGGTGCAAGGCAACAAATCAGAGCTTTGTCATGCGGAGCCACAGCGGCCAAGAATGCAGAAAGATGAGGAAGCAGTTTCAGCAGAGGTTAGCCTCATACATGAATGGGTCAATCCATTTGCAGAGAAGCAGGACCTCCTTAGCATCTCTACAGCAAAGGCAGCCCCCAAGGACATTGCCTCCGACCTGATGAAGGCATAAGAGATTGGTGAGCAATGCTATGCAACCTTCAAGTATGAGAGACTAGAGGGAGACCCACCAGCAAAGAAATTCCATGACCCAGTGAAAACAAACAAGCTGAAAACATTCAGTGATATGTGTAAGAAGAGAGAAGTGAAATCAAATGGGAGGGCGATCATCTTGAAAGCAGACAGGTCTTTGTTTGGACACATCATATTGATGGCACAAGGGCGCAGTCTACGTATGGAGAATAGCCTTTCTCATCCCATTGGACCATTGGCCTGGGCCCCTGTCCACACCAGAAGGATTGCTGAGAAAGACAAATAAAGCTACTTTAGCCACAACCTTTCAGAAGAATGTAGCAGTAGAAGAGCAACTCCCAGGAAACTCTACTACAATGGTTGATGGAATGAACTTGGTCCAAAGAGTGAAAGGTGATCAAGTTACTTTCAGAGATGTTGCCACAACAATTCTGGGTATGGCTCTGAGGGAAGGCAGTCTGAGTAGCAGAATAGATGTTGTGTTCGACACATACAAGGAGAACTCTATCAAAAATAGTGAAAGATCTCTACGGGGTGAAGAGACTGGTCGTGAGTTGCAAGGTATCACAGGCACACAGATGGTGAGGCAGTGGAGGAGCCTCCTGATCAAAGTCAGTAACAAAAATAGTCTCATTAGCTTCATAGTCCATGAATGGAGGAAGGTGAAGTACAGAGCAAAGCTACAGGAGAAGATTCTGTATGCAACTGTGAATGACAAATGTTACAGAATCACATCTCAAGACAGTGAGGAGGTGTCAGCTCTTCAGTGCCAACAAGAAGAAGCAGATGGCCACCTATTTCTGCATGCTGCCCATGCCACAAGAGAGGGATACCAATCTGTAGTGATCTGCTCAGAAGACACAGATGTCTTTATCAAGTCATTAGCATTTTGTGACAAGATTGAGGCCCCATTGTTCCAGAAGTGTGGCACTAGAACCCGTACAAGGCTTGTAGACATTAGAAAGTTTGCAGCAACTGTTGGCACAGAGGTTTGTAGGGCTCTCATTGGGTTGCACACATATACAGGATGTGACACTGTAAGCACTTTTGCAGGCAAAGGGAAGGCAAGTGCCCTAAAACTTCGGACCAGCAACAGGGAAACTCAGGACACATTCTTAGAGTTGGGTCAGGAATGGGACCTCTCCTCAGAACTGATGGACAAACTAGAGGCATTTACACGTCTCCTGTATGCCCCAAAAGATTCAACCACCAAGGTCAATGAGCTCAGGTATCACCTTTTCTGTGTCAAAAAAGGTTAAATCGAAAGTCATCAACTCCCACCATGCAAGGACTGCTTAAAAAAACATGCACAGCGAGCCAACTACCAGGATGGTATATGGAGAAGATGTTTGGAGAAGGACCCACAAGTGCCAAGCCCTGTTGGCAGAGGATGGAAGATGGAGAGAAGAGAAAGCTGAACAGTTGGTGGTGCACTGGATGGAAGGCCAGCCAGCACCCGATGCCGTCTTGGACCTACTGGCCTGTAACTGTCTAAAAAAATGTTCACTCCCAAGATGTATGTGTGTTGCAAATGGCCTCAGGTGTACTGACATGTGTAGACTGGCAGACTGTGAGAACCAAGCAACCACCTCAGAGAGTGTGGAAAGTTCAGACGAAGATGTGGAAGACTTGGAAAATTATTATGATTATTAATAGTTTATGAAAGTATGGAAAACAAAGTATGGAAAGCTGTCTTTGATTATATATATTCATTTTACAACCAAATGAGGCCTAGGTTATGGCCATATGGAACCCCACATTTGAATTATTGTACTGTAATTCTGTGTGCTATGACAAAAGCTTAAGATTGTTTTGATTTGATACAACAAGGTGGAAAATATCATGACATTGATAAAACTCCAGAAATCTCTCCAAATGAGGCTCTTCACCTTTTGGGGGTGGGGGGTAACATTTTCTGCTGTACTGATGTTAATATGGAATATATACAAAAAGAGATTACTTATTTGAATTCCTGAATAAATTCTCTACAAATCCATGCGATTACATGTGTCCTAGGGTTTTTATTGACTTTTCCAAAATAAACAACAGACAAATATTTTTCTAAAAATGAAATGATTCACTCTACTGAAATTGGGCACTGTACTGCGAGTGCCACCAATGACATAGTTTTCAATGTAGAATTTTATAACAACATTTGATGAAAAGTGCTTGAACTCAGCTATCATTGTGACAAATTTCAATTTTGAGGGATCACTGATGACAAAATACCACTAGGTTGAATATATATATGTTGTACTTTATATTGGCCAGTTTTCAGAAATGCTGATTTTAAGGTAGTGTTATAAAATGCATGATAGCACACATAAAGCTACCACCGGTGCAATGCTGTCACATATTTCCTAACTCTAGGGATGAATACCTTGCCAAAAATCACTATGAGCATTATTCCCCTCAGATGATACCGGCCAACCCTACTGACTCGCGAACTATTACTGACGGTGGGCGAAAATTGAGCACTGATCAGTGAATTGCTGTCCCTGTAAAGTGATTGTGCTATCCATTATGATATTCTCCACAATGATTTCCTGGTGGAGTTCAGAGTTAATAGACCAAAAGCAAGAAACACTTGAAGCTAAACAGATGAACTTTTAATAGTCATATCACTTAAGTTACACGTAAATGCTGGATGACTGGGCTGGTAAAAGACAAATTAATACATTATGTCTATATCATCTAGCATCTGGAAGTAAAAATCAGATATAATCTGTTGCTTGCTTGAGACAGAATTTGCCAAGGCATTTTTGCAGAGAGCAGTGAGTGTAAATCAATCTGTCAATCATCATTTCAAATTAGTGAGAGGTGGCAAAAAACAAAGCTAGCCGAGTGCAAGGTAATATGCCAAAACTAGTCAAACTTTCCTGAAAATGTAATGATATAGAAATTCAGTTATGGATTACTTCTGAGAAAGTGATTGGAAGTGCCCTTTGGGCAGAGGGTGCTGAATCTGTGGAATTCTTTGCCACAGGCAGCTGTGGAGGCTGTCTTTATGTATATTTAAGGCAGAGGTTGATAGATTTCTGATTGGTCAAGGCATAAAGGGATACAGGGGAGAGGTGTGTGGGGGGTGAGGCAGGAGATTGGGGTGAGAGAAAAATTGGATCAGACATGATGAAATGGCGGAGCAGACCCGATGGGCCAAATAGCCTAATTCTGCTCCTCTATCTCATGGTCTTATAGAGATTGCACAGAATTCAAAATGGCAATACAGGGTGTGCAAATGAAGGGTATTGGCCTGAAACGTTGACTGTTTATTCCCATCCATAGACGCTGCCTGACCTGCTGAGGTCCTCCAGCACACTGTGTGTATTGCAATACAGATTCCTCCGTGAAATTCCTGTTCTGGCGTCCAGAATAAACCCACAAAGTTAACGCAAAATCACTCAAGATGTCCCTGGTGACACACGGCAATGCTTTGCATGCTACTTTCCATACCTCTATTGTGTTTCTTGCATTTATTGTGAATGCCCACAAGAAAGGAAATCTCAGGGTTGCATATGTGGCATATATATACTTTGAAATATATTTACCTTGAACCTTTTTAAACACAGCAATAGGTCAAAACACAAGAGACAGCAGACCCTGGAATCAGGTGCTAAAAAACAAACAGCTTGTTGAACAACTTTGCTCCGTTTACCAGCATAGGCAGGATTTCTCAGTGACAACATTTTTCAATTCGATTTCCCATTCCCATTCTGACATATCAGTCTCTGGTCCCCTCTGCAGCCGCAATGAGTCCACTCTCAAGTTGGAGGAGCAACATCTCATATAGCATCTGGGTGCCTTCAACCTGATGTCATGAGCATCGATTTCTCTCATTGTCAGTATTTTCTCTCTCCCTTCCCCTTATCTATCTTCCATTCCCCATTCTTGCTGCCCTCTGACCTCTTCCTTTCTCCTCACCTGCCTATCACCTCCCTCTCCCTTCCATAGTCTACTATCCTCTCCTATCGGATTCCTTCTTCTTTAGCTGGTTACCTTTTCCACCTATCACCTCCCAGCTTCTCACTTTGTTCTTCGCTCTCCACCCATCCCCAATCACCTGCCAGATAGCACTCCTTCCCCTCCCCTAGCTTTTTTATTCCAGCTTCTTTCCCTTTCCTTACCAGTCCTGATGAAAGATCTTTATCTGAAATATTGACAGTTTGTTTCCCTCCATAGATGCTGCATGACCTGTTGAGTTCTTCCTACATTATGTGTGTTGCTCTGGATTTCCAGCACTTGCAGAAGCTCTTGTGCTCGAACAAGTCCACTGGTCCGGCAGCAACTGTTGAGAAAAATAGGCAGCGGACGTTTCAAGCCAAAAACAATGACCTTTGTCTGGATTCAAAGTTCACAACGACTGACCTGCAGAGTTTCTCCAGCACTCTGTGTGTAGCCCTCAAAGGCAGCCTCTTCAAGCTGTGGGAAAATCATCTGTGGATTCGCGCCAGGTTTCTAGCACAGCCGCACGTCGTGGTGAGGAAAGCGCAGACCGGAGCCAGGTTGCTTACACAGCAGCGACGTCTATAATGCGCCACTTTGCATAATGCAAAGTCAGCTGTGGCCGACTGGCCGGATGAGATCTACAGTGAGATCCAACGGCCAGGAAGGTGGTACTGTAACTCTCCGTGGAGAGCGAAGGGCATTACAAGGCACAGAAGCCACTATGGTCACCCATTGCAAACAAGGAAGACCCCAGTTTGCGTCAAGAGAATGGAACTGCCACTGCACAGGTTTCCTGTCATTGTCAGACACGAAGGACAACCACAAAAAAATGTATAATATTATGGTGACACTTTTATTAGTGTTGATTCCATTAACACTTCTATCCCTGTGAATGCATTCTAAGTGCTAATCAAGACACCACTGTACATACATGAATGTATATGGTGAATCCATGTGAGGAAGATTAACTTCAGCAGATTAACTGATCCCACAGGACAAATTAGTCTTCCAAAGTTTATGGTCTTATTTTTACTGCTGAACCTGCAGAAACCACTTGAATCTGACAACAGATATAATTTTTATGGCTATCCACAGTTTATTTATGTCTTTATGTTTGATTCCAATTGATCTGTACAAATGGCCTGTAAAGCAGTTTTAAATTTATGACCATCCCTAAATACAAACCCAAAATGTAATATCCTAATTTCTCATTAGATCTTTACAATGTAATTGACCTCTTGAATAAAATAAAAGTCTCGACAGATTCCAAACCAGCTCTGTGAAGGAAAGAAGCTGCACGGTTGCGTAGTGCTTAGCGTAACACTCCAACGTACCAACGACCCAGGTTCAATTCCTGCTGCTGACTGTAAAGAGTTTGTTCGTTCTCCCTGTGACAGCATGGGTTTCCTTAGGGGACTCCAGTTTCCTCCCATAGTTCAACACTGTACCAGTTGGTAGGTTATTTGGTCATTATAAATTGTCCCGTGATTAGGCTAGAGTTAAATTGGGCATTAATTAGTCGTTATAAATTGTCCTGTGTTTAGGTTAGAGTTAAATTGGGGGTTGCTGAACCACATGGATCTAAGGGCTGGAAGAGCCTGTTACATGATATATACTTTATATTTATACTTTATACTTTATTGTCTCCAAACAATTGGTACTAGAATGTACAATCATCACAGCGATATTTGATTCTGCGCTTCCCGCTCCCTGGATTACAAATATTAAATATTAAAAATAGTTAAAATTAGTAAATATTAAAAATTTAAATTATAAATCATAAATAGAAAATAGAAAAATAGGAAGTAAGGTAGTGCAAAAAAACCGAGAGGCAAGTCGGGATATTTGGAGGGTATGGCCCAGATCCGGGTCAGGATCCGTTCAGCAGTCTTATCACAGTTGGAAAGAAGCTATTCCCAAATCTGGCTGTACGAGTCTTCAAGCTCCTGAGCCTTCTTCCAGAGAGAAGAGGGATGAAGAGTGTGTTGGCTGGGTGGGTCGTGTTCTTGATTATCCTGGCAGCACTGCTCCGACAGCATGCGGTGTAAAGTGAGTCCATGGACGGAAGATTGGTTTGTGTGATGTGCTGCACCGTGTTCATGATCTTCTGCAGCTTCTTTCGATCTTGGACAGGACAACTTCCATACCAGGTTGTGATGCACCCTAGAAGAATGCTTTGAGGGTTGTGAGGGTTTTAGGGGACAGGCCAAATTTCTTTAGTTTTCTCAGGAAGTAAAGGCGCTAGTGGGCCTTCTTGGCAGCGAACTCTGCTTGGTTGGACCAACAATATATCACAATAAATAAATAAATTTCCTGCTGCTATGCAGAGAGAGGCAAATCTATAAGGACAGGCTTCAACGAGCTGCCCCAGCTGTGTTGGTTGTTTACACAAATGACGCATTTCACTGTGTGTTTCAATGTACACGGGATATTGAATCTTGAATCTTGACAGGTGCATTGTTTTAGGCTAAGCTACTGTAAATCATTCTTTTCAGTTAGACACCTGTCCTTTTAAGGTGCAATGAGGATTTATGAGGTAGATTCTTTTACGCAGCGAACTGTGGGTGCCTGAAATGCGTTGCCAGGGGAGATGGTAGAAGCAGATGTTGCAACATATTTAAGAACCATTTCGGCAGACACATGAACCAAGACACACAAACGAATTCATTCTATTTGGATACTCAATGGCTTGGTAGAGCAACTACTCTGCATGTGACTACAAGAAACAGCAGAGAATTGGGACACAGCTCAGGATATCACAGAAACCGGCCACCCCTCTGTGGACTCTGTCTACGCTTCTCGCAGACTCTGTAGATCAAAGACCCCACCTACCACGGACATTCTCCTTTTCCCCCTCTCCCAAGGTACAAAAGTCTGAAAGCACATATCACCAGCCTGAAGGACAGCTTCTATCCCACTGTTATCAGACAGTCGAATGGGCCTCTAATGCAACAAGATGGATTCTTGACCTCACAATCTACCTTGTTATGATCTTTCACTTTATTGTTTACCTGCATTGCATTTCCTCTGCAACACATAAAATGTTGGAGGAACTCAGCAGGGCAAGCAGCATCTATAGTAAAGAGTAAACCGTTGACATTTCCGGCAAACACCCTTTATCAGTCCAGCATTTGTGTTGCTTTGGATTTCCAGCATCATCTGACTTTCTCGTGTTTGTGATACCGATTTTCCTCTGTACCTTTTACACTGCGTAATGATTTGATCTGTCTGAATAGTATGCAAGACAAGCTTTTCACTGTATTGGAATCAGGTTTAATATCACGGCATTATGTTGTGAAATTTGTTGTTTTGTGGTAGCAGTACATTGCAATACATAATAATAAAATCTGTAGAAGGAGATGAGTTATACAGCTCTCGTTACATGCACATGCAGTTCAACTCTTTGAGTGATTATGCAGAAAGTTTGAAGTTAATAACTCATCAGTTAATAACTCATCCGGGGTGATTGATAAGTTTGTGGCCTAAGGTAGAAGGAGATGAGTTATTAACTTCAAACTTTCTGCATAATCAATAATCATTCAAACAGTTGAACTGCATGTGCATGTAACGAGAGCCGTATAACGCATCTCCTTCTACCTTAGGCCACGATCTTATCAATCACCCCTGCTGTGGACACTCTCTGGAGGTCCAAGATCTGCATGCTCCATGACTGCTGGACTAAGTGTGTAAATGTAGGAGGGGACTATGTTGAAAAATAAATGTACTGGGTTTTCTAAAATTGACTCCTTCTACCTCAGGCCACAAACTTATCAATCATCCCTCATATATT
The DNA here is from genome assembly GCF_030028105.1 of Mobula birostris. Lineage (NCBI taxonomy): Eukaryota > Metazoa > Chordata > Chondrichthyes > Myliobatiformes > Myliobatidae > Mobula > Mobula birostris. The sequence continues at coordinate 16,333,012 of NC_092370.1, forward strand.
AAAAAAGTTAAATTAAATAAGTAGTGTAACTACAGAAACAAAGAAATAGTGAGGTAGTGTTCTTGGGTTCAATGTCCATTTAGAAATCGGATGGCAGAGGGGAAGAAGCTGTTCCTGAATCATTGTGTGTGTGACTTCAGCCTCCTGTACCTCCTCCCTGAAGGTAGCAATGGGAAGTGGGCATGTCCTGCTACATGTGACCATAAAGAGAGATATAGAGATTAGCTTCATTTGTCACAGATACTTCGAAACATTGAAACATACGATGAAACACATAGATTGTTTCAATGACCAACACAATCTGAGGATTGTGCTGGGGGCAGCCTGCAAATGTTGCCTTGTTTTCTGGCACCAGCATAGCACACCCACAACTCCTGTACATTAATTCTGAATGTGGGAGGAAACCAGAGCATCTGGAGGAAACCCATGCATCAGTGAGAGAATGTACAAACCCCTTACAGACAGTGGCTGGAATTGAACCCCAATCAGTGATTACTGACACTGTAGGGCAATTGCGCCAACTGTTATGCTATCAGGCTGATAATAAAAGATTTTCAATTCCATCAAGTGAGGATTGAGATCACACACAGACAGAAGTGATTTATTTAAACTGACCTCATGGTTGGTACAGATATGCTGGGTCAAAGGGTCTCTTCCTGTGTTGTTTTGTTTTGTTTTCTACGTTCTTGTAGAGAGTATTTCGAGTCGTAGAAAAATACAGCACAGAAATAGGTCCTTTCATCCATCTAGTCCGTGCCAAACCATTTAAGCTGCCTACTCCCATTGACGCAAACCTGTACCATAGCCCTTCACACACCGACCATCCATGTATCTAACCAAATTTCTCCTAAACTTTGAAGTCTGTGGTGGCCAGTGCTATCATGTTTGCGCTCGTGTGCTGGGGCAGCAGGCTGAGGATAGCAGACACCAACAGAATCAACAAACTCATTCGTAAGGCTAGCAATGTTGTGGGGATGGAACAGGACTCATCACAGTGGTGTCTGAAAAGAGGATGCTGTCCAAGTTGCATGCCATCTTGGTCAATGTCTCCCATCCACTACATAATGTACTGGTTGGGCACAGGAGTACATTCAGCCAGAGACTCATTCCACCGAGATGCAGCACAGAGCGTCATAGGAAGTCATTCCTGACTGTGGCCATCAAACTTTACAACTCCTCCCTTGGAGGGTCAGACACCCTGAGCCAATAGGCTGGTCGTAGACTTATTTCCTGGCATAATTTACATATTACTATTTAATTATTTATGGTTTTATTACTATTTAATTATTTATAGTGCAACTGTAACGAAAACCAGTTTCCCTCGGGATCAATGAAGTATGACTATGACTATGACTAAATCGAGCTCACATGCACTACTTCTGCTGGCAGCTCATTCCATTCTTTCACAACCCTCTGAGTGAAGAAGTTTCCCCTTAAATTTTTCACCATTCACCCTTAACCCATCACCTCTAATTGTAGTCTCACACAACCACAGTGGAAAAGGCCTCCTTGCATTTACCCTATCTATACCCTTTATAATATTCTATACTTTGATCAAATCTCCTCTGAATCCCAAGGAGTAAAGTCCTAACACAGTCAATCTTTTGCTCAGATATTCATTACCAGATGCTTTAGAAGTCAGAAAATGTCACTAAGATATACTGGTTTCCTTTCCTTTAAAAACAATTAAATTGACCTGTATTCACACCATGATGTGATATCTGAAGTCTGAAGAACTCAAAGATAGATTTTGTTTTAAAGGTTGCAAAGGCATTTAGAATTCTGTTCCGGCACGGCAATCCTAAAGACCTCAACTGAGTCAACTTTGAATTTGAAAATGATTCAGTTTACTTCTGGTCAAGGAGATGGGAAGCACCTGATGCAGTGTCCTGGCTATACCTGCTTGGAATCTTTACTTGGTCCCTGGTGGTAATGGAGCATTCATTTAATTTCACCTTTTCTTAAGATCGTCTCAAATAATCATGGCACAGACAGTCACAAGGAAATATATATTGCGCTGAAATTTTTATACTAGGTCTATCTCAGCTTTATTTACGTTAACTAGTTTTAGCACTTGGTACATAGAGTGGTAGAGTCACAAATCTACAGCATGAAGACAAGCCCCTTAGCCAATTTAGTCTATAATGAACTATTATTCTGCCTAGTCCTATTGACCTCCATACCTCTCCCATCCATGTACTTACCCAACTTCTCTTAAATGCTGAAATCAAACCTGCATCTATCTCTTGTGCAGGCAGCTCATTTGACACTCAGACAAAACCCAGAGGGGGGGAAGTGAAGTAATTCCCAGCTCAGGATCTCCTTAAATATTTCACCTTTCACCTTTAACATACGACCTCGTGTTCTAGTCTCTCCCAACCTCAGTGGGAAAAAAACCTGCTTGCATTTACCCTATCTATACCCCTCATAATGTTGTATAGCTCTATTATCATCCCCTCATTCTCGTACATTCCAAGGACTAAACTCCCAACCTATTCAAACTTTCTTGATAACTCAGGTCCTCAAGTTCCAGCAACATCCTTGTAAAATTTAGAAACCATAGAAACCATAGAAACCATAGAAAAACTACAGCACAGGAACAGGCCTTTTGGCCCTTCTTGGCTGTGCTGAACCATTTTCTGCCTAGTCCCACTGACCTGCACACGGATCATATCCCACCATACACCTCCCATCCATGTATCTGTCCAATTTATTCTTAAATGTTAAAAAAGAACCCGCAGTTACCACCTCGTCTGGCAGCTCATTCCACACTCCCACCACTCTCTGTGTGAAGAAGCCCCCCTAATGTTCCCTTTAAACTTTTCCCCCCCTCACCCTTAACCCATGTCCTCTGGTTTTTTCCTCCCCTTGCTTCAGTGGAAAAAGCCTGCTTGCATTCACTCTATCTATACCCATCATAATTTTATTTAAATAATTACATAATTTAATTTTATATACCTCTATCAAATCTCCCCTCATTCTTCTTAGTACTCTGTCAATGTTGTTGATATCTTGCCTGGTGGTAGATGACCTGACATCTGTAAGAAATAAAGGCTGGATTTTAAGTTGCAGGCAAATTAGTGGTGGTGATAGGAAACACTATTCTTTGTAAGATTTTAACATGCAATGCAATTTTCTCCAGGTATCCCCACTAAATATTTGGGGTGAGTATATAGATAACTTGTCTGTTCCAAACAACTCCATTCTGATTTGAGTAACAGCATCCCTCCAATCAGAATCAGAATCAGGTTTATCATCTCTGACATAGGTAATAAAAAATGTTGTTTCAAAGGTTTCAAAGGTACATTTAATGTCAGAGAAATGTACACAATATACATCCTGAAGTGCTTTTTCTTTGCAACCATCGGCAGCAGTACATTGAAAGATGTAAAAATTACTAAAGCTCAAAGTTCAAAGTAAATGTTATTATCGAAGTACATATATGTCTCCGTGTACAACCCTAAGATTCAATTTCCTGAGGGCACACTCAACAAATCACTTGAGCAGTAACTATAATGGAACCAATGAATGACCGTCCAACTAGAGTGTTCAACTGGAGTGCAGAAGACGACAAAATGTGCAAATGTAAAAAGAAGAAACAATAATATAAATAAGTAATAAATATCGATATGAAGAGTGGTTGAAGGTGAGTCCATTATTTGTAGGAACATTTCACTGATGAGACAAGTGAAGTTATCCCCCTTGGTTCAAAAACCTGACGGCTGAGGGAAAGTAACTGTCCCTAAACCTGGTGGTGCAAGTCCTGAGGCTCTTGCACCTTCTTCCCGATGACAGCAGTGAGAAGAGAGAAGGTCCTGGGCGGTGGGGATCCCCGATGATGGGTGCCGCTTTCCTGCGACATGTGAGTTGCGAAAGATAAATAGTGCAAAAGATGAGTAACAATAGTGCAGAAAGAGAGCCAAATAATGATGTGGTGTTCATGGGCTCAAGGACTGTTTAGAAATCTGATTGTGGAGAGGAGGAAGCTCTTCCTAAAACACTGAGTGTGTGCCTTCAGGTTCCTGAACCCTCGTCCTGATGATAGGACTGTGAAGTGAGCATGTCCTTGATCAGGGGGTCCCAACCTTTTTCGCCCATGGACTCCTGCAATTAACCGAAGGGTCTGTGGGCCCTTGGTTGAGAACCCTTGTCTTGGACGGAGAGGGTCTCTAATGATGAGGCACTAACTCTTGAAGCTATTCTCAAGGGTGGTGAGGGTTGTGTCTTACACTTTCCTATCACTTCTCTAACCCACACGAGGAGTCAGTCCTCAGATCAATCCACTTTGCTAATTCCCCCCAATCCCTCTCTGTCTATGTACTTTGTGACACGTGCCTCTGGCCATACGCCTGATGGAGTATATCTCTTTCTTATCTGCTTTCCATCCGTCCACAGTTTCACTGGTCTCACTCAGGTTTTGTATTTTGCAGCGTGCAGAAGGGGGCACAGAATGTCCAAGAAACAGAGAGCACAAGTAAGTGGCTGCATATATGATTATAAAGGCACCTCTCAGAACTACATGTCTCATATGGTGCAACTTCTGATACACTATAACCACTGCTGTTTGTAGTGACCATAAGATCATGAGACAGAGGATCAAAATTGGGACATTCAGCACATCAGGTCTGCTCGACTATTCAATCATGGCTGATTTATTGTCCCTGGCAATCCCATTCTCCAACCTTCTTCCTGCAGCCTTTGACATATCAGAAGATTTATACAAGGAGCAGCACGTAAGTGCCATTTCAAAGACAGCGCCTTAGCTTTCTTAGAAGTTTGTGCAGTAATGACCTGTCATCTAAAGCTTTGACAAGCTTCTGTGGATGTACAGTGGAGTGTGTCATGATTGGTTGCGTCACAGCCTGGTTTGGAAACACCAGTGCCCAAGAATGGAGAAGTGTACAAAAGGTCGTGAATACAGCCCGGTCCATCACAGGCAAAACCCACCCCGCCATTGAGCACACCCGCCAGAAGGACCACAAGAAAGCAGCATCCATCATCATAGACCCCCACCCCAAAGACTACAATGATCCAGGCCATACTCTCTTTTTGCTGTTGTTATATATAGTGCATTGTAATATTGTTATGTTTTGCAAAGTTCTGCTGCCACAAAACATCAAAATTCATGACATATGCCAATGATATTAAACCTAATTCTGATTCTGATATAATCAAAGCCATTATTTACTAAGAGCACAATGATTAAGTATAACTATTGATTCTCTATAGTCCAGATTATTAAAGGTCAAGATATGCATCAGAAACACCCCAGCCAATTTTTGGAGCAAAATGGTATTTGGTACTTAAGCAGGAGAGACATTTACCTTCCCATGTTTATGGGGAAGTTAAATGTTCAGTTTACATTGGCCACAGATGGGTTCAATAATTGATTGTGGTTATAGTGCAGAGCATTGCACAAGTAACCATGGGATTGATCGGACTGATTCACTTAGTCTGAAGGACTGTGTGTTTGAGAGAATCACAGCACTTCAGACTGTGAATCAATCCAATCAGTCCCAGCACTGGGAGAATCACAGCTCTGGACAAGGAATTGACCGGGGAGCCATTCATGCTCAGGGTCGAATGGCCCATCCCAGAACTGCATCTGAAAAAGGCAACACTTTGAATGAACCAAGTAGCCTTTCTGAACAGAGACAGCACCTCTAACATAAGAGCCATGGAGAAAGATGAATCTACGGCACCTCTCTCATGATCTGAAGAGGTGAGAAAAAAGATATCCAAAGCAATAGGATGGTCGGAAATTCCCTGTACAATGGCAGACGTTCTATTCAAGGCATGAGGAGTTATGTCAGAAGCACTTTTGTTATCTCGCCTTCCTGAACTATCCTTTAACCATTACATGTAGTTGCACAGTGGACAATTTTCAACAGGCCTTTGACAAGGTGCCACACATAGGGCTGCTTAACAAACTCCAAGCCCATAGAACTGCAGGAAAGATTCTAGCATGGATAAAGCAGTGGCTGATTGGCAGGAGGTAAAGGGAGCCTTCCCTGACTGACTGTCGGTGGCCAGTGGAGTTCCACAGGGGTCTGTGTTGGGACCGATTCTTTATATGTTCCATGTCAATGTTTTGGGTGATGGAATTAATGGCTTTGTTGAAAAGTTTGTAAATGATATGAAGATAGATGGAGGAGCAGGTAGTTTTCAGGAGTTAGAGAGGTCAAAGAAGGACTTAGATTAGGAGAATGGGCAAAGAAATGACAGACAGAATGTAGTGTCAGGAAGAGTACAAAAAAAGTGTGAGGTGCAAAGGGACTTGGGAGTCCTTGTGCAGGATTCCCTAAAGGTTAATTTGCAGAGCGAGCCTGTGGTGAGGAAAGCAAATGCAATGTTATCGTTCATTTCAAGAGGACTGGAATATAAAAGCAAGGATGTAATGTTGAAATTTTATAAATTATAAATAAATAAAGCGCTGCTGACGCCTCACTTGGAGTACTCAGAGCAGTTTTGGGCCCCTTATCTTCAAAAGGATGTGTAGAAACTGGAGAAGGTTCAAAGGAGGTTCACAAAAATCATTCTGGAATTGAATGGCTTGTCATATGAAGAGCATTTGATGGTTCTGGGCCTGTATTCTCTAGAATTCAGAAGACTGAGGGATGACCTCACTGAAACCTATCAAATGGTGAAAGGCCTTGATAGAATGGAGGTGAAGAGGATATTTCCAAGGGTGGGAGAGTCTAAGACCAGAGGACACAGCCTCAGAATAGAGAGGCATCCTTTTAGAATGGAGATGAGCCAGAGAGTGGTGAATCTGTGGAATTTGTCACAGGCAGTTGTGGAGGTCACACCTTTATGTATATTTAAGGCAGAAGTTGATGGTTTCCTGATTGGTCAGGGCATGAAGGGATGTGGGGAAAGGCAGGAGATTGGGGCTGAGAAGAAAATTGGATGAGCTGTGAAGAAATGATGGAGCAGACTCAATGGGCCAAATGGCCTAATGCTGCTCCTATATATTATGGTCTTATATAGAACAAAGTCAACAAGGTACATGGTAGTGGTGGTATATGATATTGACTTCATGGACTACCTGGGACGTTCACAGAGCAGATCACCACCTCTTAGGGAACTTGAAAGTTAAAAAAAACTTCAGTTGATGGAAAACTAAAATACATGCAAATTCAAAGAACATTTATTATCAAATTACATGTATATTATACAACATTGTTATTTGTCTCCTAACAGGCAGCCACAAAACTAAGAAACCCAAACAACCCATAAAAAATTGAAGACCGTTGAACTCCCAATGTACAGACAGAGAAAAAAATACAATCATATCCATAAAAAAAAGAACCCATTAAAAAAAAGACTGTTAAACACTCAAGGTGCAAAGAGAAAAAACACATCCATCTACATGCATACGGTAACCAAAAGCAAATAGCGTTCTGAACTGAATTCCGCAAAGAGAGTCCCATAGTTCAGTGCAATGCTGAGTAAACATTGTGGAACAGTGATCTGAACCCTAACCAGTTCAATCTGGCCCGACACCTAATTTGATACCCAAACATCAGGTTCCAGCACCTCGATATGCTGTGGTGCCTGGACCCCACTGCCTCGATTTGACCTGTAACCAACCTTTTTGATTCAGCCCTGTGCTTAAGTCTCTGCCCAAACATCGAGTTTAGTTGAGTTGGTATGCTCAGGTGCATGGATCTCACCAGCTCAATTCAGCCTTTGTCGCGGCGCTTAAAACGATGGAACCTCGGGTCTTCCTTGCTCTCGGCAAAAGGGCCACGTCAAATGTTGAGAAGAGCAGAAAGTGCTGAAAATAAAACTCAGCAGATTAGGCATCTGTGGAAAGAGAAACACTTCATATTTCCTATTTAAAGTCCTTCATCCTTTTATCAGAACATCATAGATCTGGAGTGGATTCTGAAGCCCTACCATAAAGTGACTAGCTCCGCAGGTGTTCCCTGCAAAATCTGACAAGCCAAAAACCTCCCTCCATTCCCATCACATTTAGTGTTTGTGACCCTAACTCTTCCTGTAAAATCCTCTACAGAACACACTGATGACTTGAAAAAGATGTTTAATGTCACAGATTCACAGCATAGACATCTCTTTTAAAATGCAGCAGCACTGGCATTGAGACAAAGCAATTCAATGCATAGGAATTATTGAGAAATTCAGGAGGGAACTAAAAGAAATATTTGGCAAGCATGGGGAATGAAAGATGTGACAGAAAAAGTTATTTACATTTTTAGACCTTTGGGTCTGATGAATGACAGTAATCATTTGGTCACTATTGTGTACTCTGAAACTATTAGATTTCTACAGTGTGTTCCATCCTCAGTCATATCATTTGCATTGTGTTGTTTTCAGTTCTGAAACATGAATGCCTAGTAAATGCTTTGCTTCCAAATAGAAGCTGTGGGATTAAGTTGCACCTGTTGGTGCTGCAGTGCGTGACTTAAGATTCAATTGTGATCCTTGTTCGGATCTCTAAACATGTTTTGAGTGCATCATGCTGTCTCTAAGTGGTTAATGAGCATGCCTCAATAATTATTGGCACAGTTTAGAGGGCCTGGCAGCTCACAACTGCACTAATTCATGCCGTTCTGCAGCCTTTAAAGGGAAATCTCCAGTGAGCCGCTAAAATACTGGAATTGCATTGTATTGAATATTGAAAGGCCTAGATAAAGTGGACATGGTGAGGATGTTTCCAACAGTGGGGGAGTCTAGAACCAGAGAGTGTAGCCTCAGAATAGAGGGGCATCCCTTTAAAAAACAGATGGGCACTAGCCTCCGTATTATCTAGGACATCTTCAAGGAGAAATCTTCATAAAGGAACACACACAACACACTAGAGGAACTCAGCAGGTCGGGCAGCATCCATGGAAATGAACAGTCAATGTTTCAGGCTGAGACCCTTCATCAGGACTCAAAAAAGAGGCATCCATTGTTAAGGACCTCCATGCCCTCTTCTCATTGCTACCATCATGAAGGAAGTATAGAAGTTTGAAGGTACACACTAAACAATTCAGGAACAGCTTCCTCCCTCCTGCCATTCACTTTCTGAATGGAGACTGAACCCATGAACACTACCTCACCACTTTTCTTGCATTACTTATTTAGTTTAACTATTATATATATATTTACTGTAATCCTTTACCTAGAGGGTAATTTCTTTACCTAGAGGGTTGAGAGTCTGTGGAAGCCAAATCATTTGGGTATATTTAAACCAGAGGTTGATAGGTTCTTTATTCCTGATAATTGTCAAATACTGTTTTTTTTTGTTGAATGACAAACACACCACAGCAAATTCCTCATACATATAAATAAAGTTGATCATTGATCCTTGAAAATGAAAATAAAAATGTCAGGCATTATCTCCAAACTTCTATCAGAATACTGCGTAGTGTGGTGGATGGGGATTTGATTGCAATATTTAAGAGAAATTTGGATAAGTGCATGAATTGAAAGGTATGAAAGGCTAAGGTCCAAGTGCAGGTTGATGGGATTAATCAGAATAAGAGTTCAGCACGGACTAATTAGATGGGCTGAAGGGCCCATTTCTGTACTGTTACCAGGACTGGAAAGCTTAGGATACGAGAAGAGGTTGAATAGGCTGGGACTATTTTCCCTGAAGTGAAAGAAGCTGAGAGGAGGCATGAGAGGGGCACATAAAATTATGAGAGGCTTAGATAGACCATAATAAGACCATGAGATATAGGAGCAGAATTAGGTCATTTGACCCATCAAATCTGCTCTGCCATTTCATCAGGGTTGATCCATTTCCCCACTCAACCCAAATCTCCTGCCTTCTGCCCATATCCTTTCATATACCCAATGGCTTAGTCTCCACTGCTGCCTCTGGCAACAAATTCCAAAGATTCATCACTTCCTGGCTGAAGAAATTCTTCCTTATCTCTGTTCTAAGAGGACACCCCTCTATTCTGATGCTGTCCCTCACCACAGGAAACATCCTCTTCACATTCACTCTATCGAGGCCTTTCAACATTCGATAGGTTTCATTGAGGCCCCCCCCCCGCCATTCTTCTGAATTCCAGTGAGTCAAGACTCAGAGCCATCAAATGCTCCTCATATGACAAACCTTTCAATCTCGGAATCATTTTTGTGGAGCTCCTTTGAACTCTCTCCTATGTCAGCACAGCCTTTCTGAGACAAGGCGCCCCAAACTGCCCGCAATACTCCAAGTGAGGCAAGATAGGATAGATAGCCTGTATCTAACTAGTGAAAGGACTTGAGAGAGTGGACATGGAGAGGATGCTTCCAATAGTGTGAAAGTTGAGCACCAGAGGGCACAGCCGCAGAATAGAAGGATGTCCCCTTAGAGCAGAGATGAGGAGGAATTTCTGTAGCCAGACGGTGGTGATTCTGTGGAATTCAATGTCACAGGCGGCAGTGGAGGCCAATTCATTGGGTATATTTAAAGCAGAGGTTGATAGGTTCTTTATTAGTAAGGACATTTAAGGTTATGGGGAGAAAGCAGGTGAATGAAGTTGAGAGGGAAAATAAATCACCGATGAAGGAATAGCATAACAGAATCGATAGACTGAATGGCCTAATTCTGCTCCAATATCTTATGGTCTAGTCAGAAGGTGATCAGACAACGTTGCAGTATTTTTGATTTGGTAACCAACGAGAAAGGTCCAGTGGAGAAGCGAATGCGCCATCTTGACTGGGGTTGATCCTTGACATTTGACTATTTCTGCACCTTTTTTGTGTCCCCCATTACTCTAGCATCATTTTCCTTGGTCCTATATATACTCTTGCTAATCTTTTACTCTTTGTATATCTGAAAAAACATATAGTGTCCACTTTTATATTATTGGATAGTTTACCTTCATATTTCATCTTATTCCCCCCCCCACGGCTTTTCTAATTGCCTTCTGTTGGTTTTTAAAAGCTTCCCAATGCTGTAACTTCCCACTAATTTTCGCTCAATTATACGCTGTCTCTTTAGCTTTTATGTCAGCGTTGACTTTCCTTGTCAGCCACAATTGCATCATCCTGTCTGTAGAATACTTCTTCTTTGGGATGTATCTATTCTGCACCTTCTGAATTGCTCCAAGAATCTCCAGCCATTGCCGCTCCACCGTCATTCCTGCTCGTGTCCCCTTCCAATCAACTTCCTTCTTTCTCATTTCTCTTTAATTCCCGTTATTCCACTCTAATACTGATGCTTCTCCCTCTCAAGCTGCAGCATACTTGATCACTGCCTCCGAATGGTCTCATTACCTTAAGTTCTCTAATCAAGTCCCAGTTCATTCCATAACACTCAGAACAGAATCCAAACAGCTGGTCCCTGGTGGGATTAACCACAAACTGCTCCAAAAAGCTATCTTGAGGGCATTCTACAAATTTTCTCTCTTAGGATCCAAAATCAGCAGCCACTTGGTTTTCCCAATCTATCTGTATATTGAAATCCCTCGTGACTATTGTAACAATGCCCTCTCGATATGCATTTTCTATCTCCCATCGTAATTTGTAGCCTGCATCCTGGCTACTGTTCAGAGGACTGTGTATAACTCCCATTCTCAGACTCTTTTTACCTTTACAGTTCTCTACCTCTACCCACAAGGATTCTACATCTTTTGCTCCTATATCCACATCTTTCAAAGTATTTGATTTCATATTTTACTAACAGAGCCATGACTACCTCTCTGTCCTTTCAATACAATATGTATCCTTGGATGTTAAGCTCCCAATTATAATCTTCTTTCAGCCACGATTCAGTGATGTCTGCACTGTCATACCTGCCAATCTAAAGAACTAGCATCTACCTTGTTCCGTATACTGTGTGCATTCAAATTTCACACCTCCAGTCCTGTATTCATCACCCTTTTCGATTTTGTCCCCATGTTACACTGCAACTCATCCCATTGACTGCAATTTTGCCCTATCATCTGCCTGTCCTTCCTGACAATCTCACTACACACTGACTCTGTTTGTAAATGAACTGGCCCATCCTTAGCCCTATCTATCACTCACATCACCCTGCCAAATTAGTTTAAACCATCCCCAGCAGTTCTGGCCAAGCTGCCCACAAGGATATTTGTCCTTCTTGGGTTCAGGTGTAACCTGTCCCTTTTTAACACGTCATACCTTCCCCAGAAGAAATGCCAATGATCCAGAAATCTGAAACCCTGTGCCCTGCACCAGTTCCTCAACCACGCATTCATCTGCGAAATCATTCTATTCTTACCCTCACTGGCATGTGGCCCAGGCAGCAATCCAGATATTAATCTTTGGAGATTTCAGCTTTCTACCTAGCTCCTTAAATTGTCTCTTCATGGCCTACTCCTTGTTTCTAACTATGTTATTGGTGCCAGTATGTTCCAAGACTTCTGGCTGCTCACCCACCCTCTTGAGAATGGAATGGACCTCATCGGAGGTGTCTCTGACTCTGGCATTTGGAGTCAACGTACCATCCAGGTGTCTGTAATGTGTCCACAGAATCTCATCTGTGTGCCTCTAATTATGGAACACCCTATCACTACTGCAGCCCTCTTCTACCCCTTCCCTTTCTGAGTCACAGTACGAGACTCAGTGCCAGAGACACGGTCACTGTGACTTCCCGCTGGTAGGTCGTCCCCTAATAGAATCCAAAGCAGTATACTCATTATTAAGGGGAACAACCACAGGAGCACTCTGCATTGGCTGCCCATTTCCTTTCCCTCTCCTGACAGTTACCGACATACCTGCCTCCAGGCAGGTCACCACCTCCCTGTAGGCCCTACCTATTACCTGCTCAGTTTCCTATGAGCTGAAGGTCATCGAGCTGCAGCTCCATTTCCTTAACACATGCTTTGAGGAGCTGCAGCTTGGTGCACCTTGTGCAGGTGTGGTTATTCCTGAGGCTGAAATTATCACAAAGAAACATAGCCTCTGTAGCCATTTCCACTCTGACACTGACTCACTCACACAACGGTTGCTCTGCATGGCCCTGTTTTACTTTTATTTCCCCTTGTTAATGAATTGCGATTCGAGTGGGCCACCAGAAAAAGATGAAAGCCTGCAAATGCTCCTTTTTAAATATCTCACATGGACCTATGAGTTGCCTCCTCTCTCTTAAATTATTTTTATCATAAGACCAGTTTTCTGCCACTCATAAATAGTTTTTTTTCTCTTTGTTATAATTGTCTCCTTCTAATTTTATAATGTTGTGAGTGGGGAAATAAGTCCCCATTCACTCCAAGTACATACTAAACATTTCTTATGCCTCTTAATCTTCCAACATATCCAGTGCAATGACTGGGTGCTGCATTCCATCGACATTTTGGGACCTATACCTAAGAAAGGCTGGGCTGGGATTGGAAAGGTGCCAGAGGAGATTAAAGAGAATGATCCTGGGAATGAGAGGGTTAACATATGAGGAGTGTTTGATGGCTCTGGGCCTGTGCTCTCTGGAGTTTAAAAGAATGAGGGGGAATCTGACTGAATCCTATCAAGTATTGAAAAGTATAGACAGAGTCAGTGTGGAGATGGTGTTTCCAAAAGTGTGAGAGTCTAGGACCAGAGGGAACAGCCTCTAAATAAAAGGGTGTTCCTTTAGAACAGAGGTGAGAAATACCTTTAGCCAGAAGCCAGAAGTTGGTAAATCTGTGGAATTCGTTGCCATAGACGGTTGGGAGGCCAAGTCATTGAGTATATTTAAAGTGAAGGTTGATAGGTTTTTGATTAGTAAAGGTGTCAAAGGTTATGGGGAGGAGGCAAGAGAATGGACAATGAATTAGCCATTATCGCAAGGCGGAGTAGCCTTGATTGGCCGAATGGCCTAATTCTGTTCCTGTCTTATGGTCTTATTGCGGTTTTCCAAAACACAAATGCTCACCATCTATGCATGCAACTTTGAAATGCAAGTAGAAAAATAATAAATTTTGTGTTTATGTATTTAATTCCATTCGAGCAGGAATTCCCAACCTGGGGTCCATGGACCTCTTGGTTAATGGTGAGGTTCCATGGCATAAAAATAGATTCGGAACCCCTGCATTGGAGCAATAATTTTTTCTGTATTTGAAATTTTTATGTTCATTGGGGAAATAGAAATTTGCCCTTACAGAATTCACAAATTGCTACCTAAAAATTAGAGATTCAGACCAAAATTGTCTCTCATGAAACAATTTTTTTTAGTCAGAGGGTGGTGAATCTATGGAATTTGTTGCCACGGGCAGCAGTGGAGGCCAAGTCATTGGGTGTATTTAATGCAGAGATTGATAGGTATCTGAGTAGCCAGGGCATCAAAGGTTATGGTGAGAAGGCAGGGGAGTGAGACTAAATGGGAGAATGGATCAGCTCATGATAAGATAGCGGAGCAGACTCGATGGGCCAAATGGCTGACTTCTGCTCCTTTGTCTTATGATCTTATGGTCTTATGTGAAAAAAGTAAATAGGTAATACAATATTTGTAGATTCCAACACACTTTTCTTGACACATGCACAGAAGCTGCATTTTTGCATTATGGAAGTGCGATACAGATGGTTTCAAGGAACACAGCTCACCTCCAACTACCCCTCCCTACACCCCCCCCACCGTATGAATATACAGGATGTACTCACTATGTATGCAAGGAAAGCGTGTACTGTTTTGTAGTTCTTGTATAAACTTTGTATGAATACAGTCCATTTATGAAGTAAACGAAAAACTGTATCTCATAATTAATTACCTCTCTTAACCTTACACAGCCTTACGTGTAACAAACAGAAAGACAGATCTCTACCAATACTACTTAAGGTGATTACCAAGTCAAGATTTGTTTGATCCCTGTTGCTATGATCCTGCAAGACTTTGGTGCCTTCCAGAGTTAAGTTAAATTCACAGAAGTCTGCAGAGTGTGACATGCCGGCGGCTGAAGGACATTAAATTAATTGCTAAGCTTCTGCACCATCCAGGGGCCCTCAGACGTGAATGTACGCGTGTGCAATCACCTGGGATCAAAGTCAAAGTCAATAATAGCACGACAGCAAGATTGAGCAAAGGGTAGAACATTGAGGTACAGCCACTAGAAAGGGAAGGAGGGATACGGAAAGGCTTTCAGCAAGAGCCAATTTTAGACTTAGAATCAGAATCAAGTCAAGTTTTTACTATATGCATGTAAACCATCAACTGAGTTGTTTCTCCAGACCAGGGCGTAAAGCACATATAACATGCAATAACTTAGGAAGGTAAGAATTAAATCTACAAATAAATTACACATAAATAATCAAAGTGAAGTGCATAAAACAAATATTACAGGGTACAGAAAAAATTAGCTGGTAACACTTCAAACGCAATGCGGCTGAGAGTTCAGAAGCCTAACGGACTGAGGGAAGAAGCTGTTTCCCATCCTGACTGTTCCTGTCTTTATGCATCAGAGTCTTCTGCCTGATGGCAGAAAGTCAAAGAGAATGCTGGATGAGTGGATAGGACCCTTACTAATACTCGGGGCCCCGTGGACCAGTGCTCCTGATAAATGTCCCCAATGGATGGTAAGGAGACCCCTATAATACTCTCGGCCATTCTCACGGTCTGTTGTAGGGACTTTGGTCTGTGGCTCTGCTGCTCCCTTATCAGATGGAGATGTAGCTGTAAGCGTGCTTTCAGTGGTGCTCCTGTAACACTCACATATTTGTTGTTACTGACATATAGAACATAGAACATTACAGCACAATACAGGCCTTTTGGCTTAGGATGTTGTACCAACATTTTAAACCCACTTTAAGATCAATCTGGCTACAGAGCCCTACGGTTTACTATCATTCATATGCCTGTCTAAGAGTTTTTAAATTTCCCTGATATATGTGCATCAAACGTTACCCCCGGCAGCACATTCCCCCTGTAAGATTTAGACCACTCCACTCTCTTAGACCAGTCTCTGTGTAAAGTAAAAAAAAATTAGTTTGAAATCTTTATTCTTCAAGAATTATAGTTTTGCAGATGTTATTTTACAGACCTAGCTTTATTTAAAAAAATAAGGGAATCAAATGTTTGATTTTGATATATGAACTTAAAACATATGGTTCATATATTGAGTTAACAAGATTTATGAGCTTCCAAGCAAAATTTTCAACAGCATGTGAGGAGATTGTCATTTCTTTATGGGAAGTTGTGATTGGAGAGAACATTACCATGAGATGGCAGTGTACACTGAATGCTCGGGGAGAGAAAGAAAAACATTTCTTGCAATTTTACCACTTTTCAGAACAAAAAAGATTACATTTATTTTCCCAAAGAAATAATGGATTTGAATGTAGTAGCCAGTATGAAGAACACTTCTAAATATTTAAAATGTAATAATGTTAGCACTTAAAGGAATATGCATCATAGACTCTCTATTGTGTAATGTCTAAGGAATTCAAATTCAACCAATATGAATGAAAGATTGAACATATTGTGTAAGTTTCATTATACTGTTTCTTTTACCTATATTGCACTTCAGACAAGCTTTTAAGATCTTTCTGATTCACTTTTTTATATCTTCCAGAGTGAGTCACAGCTTTTGACGACAATATATAGCTGATTTGATCTTGGTGGCAAACTAAATTAACACCATTTGTTCTACTCGGCTCCAGACTTAAGATTAACCATCCCACATATTTCCTTCAAAGATGTACTTTAATATATAAACTTCAAAGGAAATCAATATGTTATGGAGCACAATTTGGTCCTGAACACAATAAATTAATTTCGGTAAAGGATAATTGAGTATCTTTATATGCTTTGCAAATACCACAGGAAGACTTTCTATGATAAAGGAAATTACAGTGTGTAGTTTCAATTATTTACTTGAAATCAAACCCAGATGCGCTATTGCTAGAAAACTTGACCAAATCAAAGTTTCATTAGATTACGCGGTGCAATGTGTGTTGGGAACTGTAAATATTAAAGTGAAAATTTAGCCAAAAAAAATCAATACAAGAACCTGTGGAGTGGTATTATCTTCTGAAACAGATCTGCTCCACTTTACTGCTCTGCTGAGTGGTCTCATTTGAGCTGTATTTTCAAACCACTAAGTGCTCCAAGGGATGAATACCTATTTGAATGTATGGCTGGCTGTACATAATGAAGAGCTTCCTGTCAAAATAGTGCACAAGGATTGGGAAACAATGAACATGATTACGCTGCTGTTTATTCAATTTTACTGGTTTTCGTTTTGCAGATTACACACAATACAGAATCTTCAAACTCATGTTTATTGCCAATCAACTGCATACAATGAAACAACATTCCTCCAGACCAAAGTGCACAACACAATCTGTATAACTCACGCACAACGTACACACACAAAGTAATATTACCACAAGTAAATTAACAAATATTAAAACATGTTCCAGAAGGTTGACATTTAGCGAAAGGTGTACTTACGACACAACTCAAAAAGTAGGCAATATAACGCTAATGGTGCTTCATAAATGTTGTGACCTGGGTGGTGGCAGGGAGGTCAGTAGTCTTAAGGCCAGGGGGAAGAAGCTGTTTCCCATCCTAACAGTCCTTATCCTAATGCTATGATACCTCCTGACTGATTGTAGGTGGTCAAAAAGATTGTGGAATGGATGGGCTCTTAACATAAATGACAGAATAGCACATCTTTACTTTACTTTATTGTCACCAAACAATTGATACTAGAGTGTACAATCATCACAGCGATATTTAATTCTGCGCTCATGCTCCCTAGAGTACAAATCAATAATAAATATAAAAAATTTAAATTATAAATCATAAATAAAAAATAGAAAGTTGCATGCCATCTTGGACAATGTCTCCCATCCACCACAAAATGTACTGGTTGGGCACAGGAGTACATTCAGCCAGAGACTCATTCCACCGAGATGCAACACAGAGCATCATAGAAAGTCATTCCGGCCTGTGGCCATCAAACTTTACAACTCCTCCCTTGGAGGGTCAGACATCCAGAGCCAATAGGCTGGTCTGGACTTATTTCCTGGCATAATTTACATATTACTATTTAACTATTTATGGTTTTATTACTATTTAATTATTTATGGTGCAACTGTAATGAAAACCAATTTCCCCCGGGATCAATAAAGTATGACTATGACTATGATTATGACTATGACTATGACTATGATTATGACTATGACTATGACTATGAAAAGGGAAAATAAGGTAGTGCAAAAAAACTGAGTGGCAGGTCCAGATATTTGGAGGGTACGGCGCAGATCCGGGTCAGGATCCGTTCAGCAGTCTTATCACAGTTGGAAAGAAGCTGTTCCCAAATCTGGCCATATGAGTCTTCAAGCTCCTGAGCCTTCTCCCGGAGGGAAGAGGGACAAAAAGTGTATTGGTTGGGTGGGTCGTGTCCTTGATTATCCTGGCAGCACTGCTCCGACAGCATGCGGTGTAAAGTGAGTCCAAGGACGGAAGATTAGTTTGTGTGATGTGCTGCGCTGTGTTCACGATCTTCTGCAGCTTTTTCCGGTCTTGGACAGGACAGCTTCCATACCAGGTTGTGATGCACCCTAGAAGAATGCTTTCTACGGTGCATCTATAAAAATTAGTGAGGGTTTTAGGTGACAGGCCAAATTTCTTTAGCTTTCTCAGGAAGTGAAGGCGCTGGTGGGCCTTCTTGGCAGTGGACTCTGCTTGGTTGGACCAAGTCAGGTCGCTTGTGATATTGACCCCGAGGAACTTAAAGCTTTTGACCTGTTCCACTTGCGCACCACCGATGTAAATGGGGTCGTGCAGTCCGCGACTCCTTCTGAAGTCAACAACCAATTCCTTTGTCTTGCTGACGTTGAGGGATAGGCTATTGTCTTCGCACCATGCCGCCAGGTTCTTAATTTCCTCTCTGTACTCAAACTCATCATTATCTTAAACTAGTGTTGGAATTAGTACTGCATCTGTGTCTCATCCTCTCCTTCCATGCAAAGGTGGTACAGTAGCATAGCAGGAGGTGTTCTGCTGTACAGCAGCTGAGACCCAAATTCAGTTTCACTGCTGTCAGTGAGGAGTTTGTATGTGCTCCCCATGACTGTGTGGGATTCCTCTGGATGCTCCGGTTTCCTCCCACATTCCAAAGAAGTATGGGTTAAAGTTGGTAAGATGTGGGCGTGCTTTGTTGGCACCAGAAGCGTGGCAACACTTGCAAGCTGCCCTCAACACATCTTTGGAATGTGTTGATCGTTAATGCAAATGAAGCATTTCACTATATGGTTTGATGTTTTGATGTGCATGTGGCAAATAAAGCTAATCTCTTTAACCCCTCTTTAACAATCCCTTTAAAATCTCTTTACCTAAATTTATCACTATATCTCACTATTTCCTTTGTATTCCTTCTGCTTGTTCTGCCTCTAATATATGATATTTGTTTTAACTACCCTGAGTGAGTTTCACCTTCGACATTGACTCCAGTTGTAGTCAGTTGCTGAGTTAGTCAACAGTTATGTTGTATAGCATATGAATTTACTGAATTAGAGGAAGATTGTTCAGAATATCTGCTTCCTGATCAGCAACAAAAGGATATGTAGTTGTCGATCACAAGAGATTCTGCAGATGCTGGAAATACAGAGTGATGCATACAATTTAGTGGAGGAAATCAGCAGATCAGAGAGCATTTATGGAGGGTAATGAACAGCTGACATTTTGGGCCAAAATCCTTTATCAGGATCAGGACTACAAGGAAAAGGAGAAGAAGCCAAGTGGGGGAGAAGGATAACAAGCTGGCAAGTAATAGGGGTGTGTGTGTGTGTGTGTGTGTGTGTGTGTGTGTGTGTGTGTGTGTGTGTGTGTGTGTGTGTGTGTGTGTGTGTGTGTGTATGTATGTGTGTGTATGTGCAAACAACAGGAATTCTGCAGATGCTGGAAATTCAAGCAACACACATCAAAGTTGCTGGTGAACGCAGCAGGCCAGGCAGCATCTCTAGGAAGAGGTGCAGTTGACGTTTCAGGCCGAGACCCTTCGTCAGGACTGCAACTCTTCCTAGAGATGCTGCCTGGCCTGCGTTCACCAGCAACTTTGATGTGTGTTGTGTGTATGTGTGTGTGTGTGTGTGTGTGTGTGTGTGTGTGTGTGTGTGTAGGTTGTATTATCGTTCCATACTTTGATAATACATGAACTTTGAACTTTGAACCTTGAACACGCAAAGGTCTACAGATGCTGGAAATCTGAGGCAACACACACAAAATGCTGAAGGAACTCAGCAGATCCGGTATGATTTATGCAAGTTAATAAGGAGTTGACCTTTCAGGCCGAGAGCCTTCATCAGGGCTTGAAGGAAAGGGTGAAAATGCTAAAATAAGGAGGTAAGAGGAGGGGAAGGAGAGACTTAAAACCTTATTCTGGCTTCTCCAATATCTTGGAGATAGAAGAGCATACAGATGTTGAAATCTAGAGCCATAAACAAAATGCTGGAGAAATTCAATGAGCCAGGCTGCATCTATGGATTTTCCTCCATAAATATTACCTGTGCTGCTGAGATCATCCAATGATTGCAACACACATCAAAGTTGCTGGTGAATGCAGCAGGCCAGGCATCATCTCTAGGAGGAGGTACAGTTGACGTTTTAGGCCGAGACCCTTCATCAGGACTGGCCTGATGAAGTCCTGATCATAATTGGTAAGTTCCCATTACAGATGAAGGGTCTTGGCCTGAAGCATCATCCGTTTATTCCTCTCCATAGATGGCTGCCTGGCCTGCGGACTTCCTTCAGCATTTTGTGTGTGTTGTTCTGCAGAATCTCTTGCGTTTGCCATTACTGGAGATTAACTCTAAACCTTAGCTTTTCTGTTCAATTTTTTCAGGTTCAGGTTTCATAGAAACAAATAATTTTTTTCATCATCTTCAATCCATTTAAATCCATCCTATAACATGGATCATTTACATCATTGCAATGTAGCGCCACAGTAGCGTTGTGTTTTTACAACTGAGGACACATGACTATGGAGTTGATTTCTGATATCTTCTGTAAGGAGACTCTGTACGTCCTTCCTGTGAAATGTGTGGGTTTTCTCCAGGTGCTCCGGTTTCTTCCCACAATCCAAAGATGTACCGGGTAAGTTCATTGTAATTTGTCCCCTGATTAGGTTAGGGTTCAATTGAGGTGTAGTGGGTGCTGGGGCTGCATAGCTCAAAGAGCAGAAGGGCTTAATGCATGAATAAATAAATAGATAGATAAATAAATAAATAGTTACATAAATAAATAGATAGATAGATAGATAAATAAATAAATAAATAACAAACCAACCATCCAACAAATCATCCATACAAAAGTTGAGTACATGTTTAACGTTATTTTGTTTTTCTCATTCTCCCCTTCAGAGTGAACTCGAGCGCAAAGATTCTTTCTTCATACTAATCATTATTTTTATTGACCTGTGCGTTTACTCCTTAAGCAAATGAAGACATGTTTCCCAAAAAGCCTCTAGTCTCCTAATCCTCCCACCAGAGTATACCACTCCACTCTCAATAATCTGCTTTGGAGTTTATAAACCAATTCCATGCCCATTCTGAAATTTTGGTATTGTCTTCCTGCAGTTATCCTCTCCATTGTTACATTTCTGCAGGTTGATGTATTCTGTTATATGCCATGAAAAGTATAAATTGGTTATTAATTGTCCATTTAAGAAACCTCTTGCTTCCCTCCATTGAAAGCCATTATAAACCTCATTTATGTTGCCAACAGATTTTGAAATTGCGCTGTCATTTTCCAAGTTGTATTTAATTAATTGAGTGTTGGGGTGGAGACAAGTGGCTACCAGAGGAGGAGTAAGGCACTCCTTCCCTCTGCAAATCACCTTTGGGCAAGGTGTAGCACCTGTTTAGACACCCCATCAGGGTCAGTTGAAGCCATGTGAGCAGGTGGTGGATGGTTGTATGAACAGCTAGTGCTGTTGGTAATTCCTGGTAATGCAACCACTGACTCCAGGCAGACAACCTCTGAAGAGGCTGGGGTCACCCATCTTGTAAAGACCCTGCCCAATGGCAAACCACTTCTGCAGAAAAATTTGCCAAGAACAATCATGTCATGGTCCGGTCCGTGAAGTCCGCATTCTGGTTCATGGCCCGTTCCATCGATCATTGCTCCAGGTTTTCCTGTCTACCCTGTTTCTGTTCCTGTTGAGCACTAATTGAGGCAGCTGATTCTCGTTGGGTCTGGCTGCATAAATACCTCTAGAGACCAGGGCGTGGCTGCTGGATTGTTCTTGTCCTTACTCCTTGTATCCCTTCCCCTGCCTTCTGTTTCCTTGCCTGAAGCCTTGCCTTGTCTTGCCGGTAACCCTTGCCTCGCCTTGCCTGAAGTCTTGTCTTGGAGTGACCCTGTACCTAGCTCCCTTCCTGCCCCTTGCCTCCGTCGGGTGTAGATCCACGCCCTGCCCAGGAGTACCGTGCCCTGCTCAGGAGTTCCGCGCCCTGCCCAGGAGGAGCTTCAAAATCTCAAGCCTCGAGCCTCGCCCCAAGCCAAGCTTCAAGACCCCAAGCCTCAAGCCTCTAGCCTCAAGCCGTGCCACAGGTCTCTAGCCTCAAGCCTCGCCCCGGGTCTCCAGCCTCGTCCTGCCTGACAGCCAAGTCACGTCCTTGCCTAGTTCTGGGGTCCGAGTCAGAGGCAGGACTCAGGTACTGGGTCCTTGTCCAGTTTCTGGCTCGGAGTCCAAGCCCGGGCTCCTAGCTCTCTTGTCCAGTCCTGTTCCGGGTTCCCAGTTTTCGTGTCCGTGTCCTAGCCCTCAGCCTGTATCCTAGTCCTGTCCCTAGTACTTCAGTGTCTGTGTCTTGCACTTGGGTACATCCCCAGCACCCATCCTATGACAAATCATGGTCAAAACCATGATTGTCCATGTCATAGAACACGGCACACAATGGTGAAGATGATGATTTAATTGGTAAACAGCAGAAAGGCCAAGATGGCGTAGGGAAAGACCAAGTTCGCAGTGATTCATTCCAAGCTGCTCTCTGCAGATCCACTCATTATTTCTACTCTTTTTGTACTACTCCTTTAAATCTAAATACTCTGTCTCTAATAATTACTAATTAGTATTGATGTGCACTGCATTTTTAGTTAGATTTTACACTTTATTCTGCACTGTTATTGTTTTGCCTTCTGCTAGCTCAGTGCTCTGTATAATGAATTGGTCTGTATGAACAGTATGAAGGACAAGCTTCTCAATGTATCCTGGTACATGTGTCATTAATAAACCAAACCTGATCATCGCAGAATCCCATTCTCATCTATTCTTTTCAAATCAGAGTAACCCCTAAAAAGGGCTGGAGCTCAGGAGACAATGGCGCCTAACAGTGACTCCTATGATTGTATCTTTAGAAACAGCTCTATTTCTATCTTTAATATCTCTGTTTTTCCCTTTCAGGGTTCTTTTGAAGACCCTGACCTGGAGTTACATGCTGACGTCGGTTCTTTGCTGGAATGGAACCCACTCTCAGGAGTCTCACGACTGGCCGCTATTCGATATACCAAGGGTGCGGCCCAGAAAATCAGCACGCCTTCGGAGTTTCAGTACTTTATGGCTCTGGAGGCAGGCAGACTCAAGGTCAGTGCCTCTGCAGGAAATCAGTGTGTCGTGGGAAGCGTAAGATCGAAAGCAGCAAGCTGGCTGCTGGCTATGTGCCCAGAGACCCAAGCTCTTTGGGCACAGAGCTTGGAAAAGTGATGTAATGGAGTTTTAACATCATAAATCAGCAAGCTATTTTATGTCTGCTCTCCGGCTATGAAACAGAGACACCTCTTTTTCCCTTATTAGGGAGAGAGAGAGCCTGTGGTATGTCGAATACTGGGAAAGTGAGTAGTCTTTGGGGTACTTTGGTGTCTTCATTGATGCTTTGCTGCACGCTTGAGTGCTCAGCTGATGGCTTTTTTCTGGCGTGGGAGGGGAGTCGTCGCTTTGCTGCTGCTTATGCGTCTGAAGGGGGAGCCGGGGGGGGGGGGCGCGGTCTTTGAGCTTCCAACAATTATCTGTCATTCATTATTTGGGGCACTCCTCTGTTTTTGTGGATGATTGCGAAGAAAAAAGAATTTCAGAATGTATATTGTATTCATTTCTCTGACATTAAATGTACCTTTGAAATCCTAACCCTTCCATTTGGAAGCAGAAGAGCTATCCATTCTGCTACTTACCTCCTGAATCCATCTAGACCAGGGATTCCTAACATTTCTTATGCAATAGACCCCTACCATTAACTGAGGGGTCCATGGACCCTATGTTGGGAAACCCTGATCTAGACCAAGGGAATTTATCCTTTCAATATTTGGTATGTTTGTTAATTAATTTATTCCTTTATACTTATTCCTATATTGTCATCTTCTCCACATTAGTCTGCTTGCAGGATACCAAACCAAGATAATTATTTTATATTCTGCTATTATTATCTGTGAGTTTATCATTAGTGTTAAGTAGCTTGATTCACTTCTCTTGTTATTTATGTGTCAGCAGTTCACTTCACTGTTGTGTTTTCATACACCTTTATAATTTAGTTCTGTAGATTTACTTTACTTTCCTAATTGTTTTTTGACTTATTTTCTAATTGCCTTGCCTGAATCTTGTCAGCCTCTCGTTATTGTTTGCATACTTGGCTTGCGCATCTTTCTTTGCTTTCAATATTGACTTCTTCATTCACCCACTGTGTCGTAACTGGTTTGTTTGTTCTTGCCTTTCTTAAGTGGGTTATATTTCTCTGGAACTCTGCTGATCAATGTTTAAACTTTTCCAACTATTGTTCTATTTCTTTGTCAATATTTATTTTCAGTTTACTGATCTCCCCTGAAGCACAAGAGATTCTGCAGATGCTGAAAATTCACAACAACACACACGCAATGCTGAAGAAAGTCAGCGCCTGTGAGGAGGAATGACCAGTTGATATTCCTCATGAGGAGTCTCAGCCTGAAGCATCAACTCTTTATTTTTATCCATAGGTGGTGCCTGACCTGCTGAGTTCCTCCAGCTTTTCTGTGTGTTCTCCTTAAAGTTAGCTTTTCCTCTTACATATTCCTACATTCGTTGCCTCTTTGTGTTTTTCACAATTATTAATATCTATTTCCAAGATGTTCTACTATTCCCCCCTTTTTTCTTCTCTTTCTTCCATGACCATCTGTCTCTTTCACCAATCAACTTACTAGCTCTTTGATTCATTCCTCCCCCTCCAAGTTTCACCTATCACCTGGTGTTTCTCTCTCCTATCTCCTCACTTTTCAAATCTACACCTCAGCTTTTTTTCTCCAGTCCCTGCCAAAGGGTTTTGGCCTGAAACTTCAACTGTGTGTTTTTTTTCCATTGATGCTGCTGGGCTTGCTGAGATCCTCCAGCATTTTGTGTATGTTGCTTGGATTTCCAGCATCTGCAGATTTTCTTTTGTTTGTGATATTCTATCTTTGTTTTCAAGACCATAAGATATAGGAGCAGAATTAGGGCATTTGACCCATTGGGTTTGCTCTGCCATTTCATCATGATTGATCAATTTTACCTGTCAGCCCCAATCTCCTGCCTTCTCCCTGTATCCTTTCATGCTCTGACTAATCAAGAATCTATCACCCTCTTCCTTAAGCATACCCAATGAATTGACCTCCACAGCCACCTGTGGAAACAAATTCCACAGATTCACCACTCTGTGGCTAAAGAAATTCCTTCTGGTCTTAGACTCCTTGACCACTGGAAACATCTTTTCCAAATCTACTCTATTAAGGTATTTCAACATTTGATAGTTTTCAATGAGATCTCCCATCATTCTTCTGAATTCTAGTGAGGATTGGCCCAGAGACTTTCAGTCCCGGAATCATTTGTGTGTGAACCTCCTTTGAAACTTGTCCAAAGTCAGCACATCCTTTCTCAGAAAAGAGGACAAAAACTGCTCACAATACTCCAAATGAGGCCTCACTGGTGCCTTATAAAGCCTTAACATTACGTTCTTGCTTTTATATACTAATCCTCTTGAAATGAATGCTAACATTGCACTTGCCTTCCTCACCACAGACTCAACCTACAAATAAACCTTAAGCGAATCTTGAGGAGTACTTCCAAGTCCCTTTAAGCCTCGGTTTTTAAAAAAAAATTACTCTCTGTTTAGAAAATAGTCTATGCTTTTATTTCTTCTACCAAAGTGCATGACCATACACTTCCCAATACTGTATTCCATCTTCCACCTCTTTGCCCATTCTCCTAATCTATCTAAGTCCTTCTGTAGCCTCTCTACTTCCTCAAAACTACCTGCCCCTCCACCTATCTTCATTTTTATTTATGTTCTAGTACTTTTTTCACTGCTGGGCCCTATGTTTCTTGTTATCCTTTCCAGTCTAACTAGAGCATCATTGATGTAAAAGTCATAGTCATACTTTATTGATCCCGAGGGAAATAAACCTTCATCAGTTCCCTATCTTCTATTCCAAGACTGAAGATTCAAGTACATTTATTATCAAAGAGTATATAAATTATACAACCTTGAGATTTGCTCACGGGTAGCCACAAAGCAGGAAAGCCAAAAAACCCCAATTAAAGAAAAAAATAAAAATAAAAGACCAACACCCAATGAACAAAAGAAAGAAAAAAATACAAATCATGCAAACAATTGAAGGAAACAACAACATTCTGAACCATAACTGAGTCCTCAGATCCAAACTATCCAAACTCCAGAGCAGCCCAGAGTAGGCCCAAAGCCTCACTAATCAGTTCATCATATTGCGGGGACAGAGCATAGCAGCTGGGGCAGTCTTCATCACCTCAGGTGCCATGGAGATTTTTTGCTATTCTCACCTATGCTAGTTTTTCAGGGAGCTGGAGGTAACTTGTGGTCTGATTATTTTTCTATATCATTTACTACTTTGAACTATTTGCTTAAATATTTCGATTATTTCTGCCACATGGTGAGACTAGAACTAGAGGTCATGGGTTAGAGGTAAAAGGAGAAATTTTGCAGGGGAGCCTCTTGACTCAGGGGATGGTGAGAGTGTGGAATGAGTTGCCAGTGGAAGTGAAGGATATGGGTTTGATCACAACACTTGAGATAAATTTGGATAGATACATGGATGGATTTGGAGGGCTATGGTTCAGGTACAAGTCAATGGGATTAGGTAGATATATATATATATATATATATATATATACACACACACACTTTGATTATAAAATTGACTTTGAATTTTGAACTGTTAATCACTATGTTGATTGATTGCAATTTTAAGATAACCTTCAAGTTCCTTTCTTTAAAATTCATTTACTAACTTCTAATATTTTTGTTCTGCCTTTGATCACAACCTGGACCATGACAACTGGATCCTCTACCTTTCTTTTAAAATTTCCTTTACTTTGACTTAGAGCCATGCTCTTACAATTTATTGGGCAGGATCCACATCCTTTTGAATTCGTGGTTGCAGTTAAAATTGCTATCTCCCTTTCCATTTTGCAGATTTTGAATAATGATGAGGAACTTACAGCAAGTCAAGTGTTAAAATGGTGTGCTGACACTGTCGGCTGGTGGGGTGGAGATACGTCTCTACCAAAGGAGATGCCAGGGCTCCTTCCCACTGCTAGCCTGCAGGTCACCCTAGGGCAAGGTGTAGCATGTGCTTAGCCCCCTAACTGGGAAGCCATGGGAGGAGGTTGTGGATTGTCGTATTAACAGCTGGCACATATCGCAAGTCCTGGTTATGTGACCACTGATGCCAGGCAGATAATATCTGAAGAGCATTGATTATGGCTGGGGGCGCCTGTCTTGTAAAAACACTGATGAGAAGGCAATGATGAGCCACCTCTGTGGTAAAATTTGCCAAGAGCAATTATGGTTATGGAAAGACCATGACTGCCCAAGTCATACGACATGGCACATAATGAACGAATGATTAGTGTGATTGGTGACTGATTATGCAAATAACGAATCCGAGCATCCACAAGGTTACCAACTGGTCAATATCTGTATCAAACTGGTTAACTTCTGTACAAAATAGTGTTTCTTTATTCTATCTTTGGGACACTTTGGTGACAGGGGCCATGCTGTTCTTCTTGTGCACAAGTAAATAAAGTATGATCGAGGAATGAGAGCAAGCTTTCAGAATCTAGTTAATAGATGATGACACTTTACCTTTTTTTTAGTAAGTAAAGTGGGCATTTGGTATGGATCTGCTTACTTTTACTGTTGTTCTTAGCACAATGAGAAATGACATTTTCTGGTATGGGCCAAGGCTGAGGTAATGTCCCTGCTGCTGATCAGTTGATCCTCAGTGTGCATTGGGGGCCAGGGATGTTCCAGGAATAACATCATTTCTGTTCACATATGTCAGACATTGCCTGGTGCTGTTTAACACTGTGGCTTCGTACAGTTTAGAAAACAATGATGCTTTGTTTTATTCCCCTTCTGCTGGTCAGGAGGAATTTGGCTGCTCAGCAACAGAGACGGCTGCTGGATAAACGCCCTGACAGCACCTCAGTCAATGCAGTCCAAATGCCCTGCGGCAGTATGGAAAGATGCAGCCCCCCAACCACTCAGTCCGCCTGTCTCGCTTTGATCACGGAGCCCGCAATTACAAATGTTTAAATCAATGCTCTTAAATCTTTGTATTGTCACGACACTTTATAGTATTTCTGCATTTATCCACATTTTATATTATTTAAACATTTTAATGGTACTTATATACTTAGGCAAATTTTATTCCATATCTATACTTTAACCTCGCACTCTGACCATCACACCACGACAAATTCTTAATGTATGTAAAATATATGGCAAATAAATTTGATCCTTGACTCTTGATCCTTTATGCCATCATACATCTCTCCACTAGTCAGAAGTCACTTGGAAAATTTAAGTCAATTTGACCTACTTACTTAAGCCCATCACTGGCAGCAGCTCACAGGAGTCCTTTGTCTTTCAAATTGCGCCCAGGTGTAGCCCATCTTTGGATATTCTTCCTTTCAGAATCAGAATCAGGTTTATTATCACTGGCAAGTGATGTGAAATTTGTTAACTTAGCAGCAGCAGTTCAATGCAATACATAATATAGAAGAGAGAAAAAAATAAGTAAATCAATTACGTATATTGAATAGATTAAAAAACATGCAAAAACAGAAATAATGTACATTTAAAAAAGTGAGGTAGTGTCCAAGGGTTCAATGTCCATTTGGGAATCAGATGGCAGAGGGGAAGAAGCTGTTCCTGAATCACTGAGTGTGTGCTTTCAGGCTTCTGTACCTCCTACCTGATGGTAACAGTGAGAAAAGATATGCCCTGGGTGTTGGGGGTCCTTAATAATGTACGATGCCTTTTTGAGACACTGCTCCCTGAAGATGTCCTGGGTATTTTGTAGGCTAGTACCCAAGATGGAGCTGACTAGATTTCCAACCCTCTGCAGCTTCTTTCTGTCCTGTGCAGTAGCCCCTCTGTACCAGACAGTGATGCAGCCTGTCAGAATGCTCTCCACAGTACATCTATAGAAGTTTATGAATATATTTGTTGACATGCCAAATCTCTTCAAACTCCTCATGAAGTAGAGCTGCTGCATTGCCTTTTTTATACCTACAATGATATGTTGGGAGCAGGTTAGATCCTCAGAGATCTTGACACCCAGGAACTTGAAACTGCTCACTCTCTCCACTTCTGATCTCTCTATGAGGATTGGTATGTGTTCCTTTGTCTTACCCTTCCTGAAGTCCACAATCAGCTCTTTTGTCTTACCGATGTTGAGTGCCAGGTTGTTGCTGTGGCACAATTCCACTAGTTGGCATATCTCACTCCTGTACGCCCTCTTGTCACCACCTGAGATTCTACAAACAACAGTTATATCATCCAAACAATGGTTATATCATTGGCAAATTTATATATTGTATTTGAACTATGCCTAACCACACAGTTATGGATATATAGAGAGTAGAGCAGTGGGCTAAGCACACGCCCCTGAGGTGCGCCACTGTTAATCGTCAGCGAGGAGGATATGATATCACCAATCTGCACAGATTGTGGTCTTCCGGTTAGGAAGTCGAGGATCCAGTTGCAGAAGGAGGTACAGAGGCCCAGGTTCTGCAACTTCTCAATCAGGATTGTGGGAATGATGGTATTAAATGCTGTGCTATAGTCAATGAACAGCATCCTGATGTGGGTGCTTGTGTTGTCCAGGTGGTCTAAAGCCATGTGGAGAGCCATTGAGATTGTGTCTGCCGTTGACCTATTGTGGCGATAGGCAAATTGCAATGGGTCCAGGTCCTTGTTGAGGCAGGAGCTCAGTCTGGTCATGACCAACCTCTCAAAGCATTTCATCACTGTTGATGTGAGTGCACCGGGTGGTAGTCATTAAGGCAGTTCACATTATTCTTCTTAAGCACTGGTATAATTGTCGCCTTTTTGAAGCAAGTGGGACCTTCTGCCCATAGCAATGAGGGGTTGAAAATGTCCTTGAATACTCCTGCTAGTTGGTTGGCACAGGTTTTCAGAGTCTTACCAGGTACTCCATTGGGACCTTCTGCTTTGCGAGGGTTCACCCTCTTTAAAGACAGCCTAACATCGGCCTCTGAGATGGAGATCACAGGGTTAACAGGTGCAGCAGTGATCTTCACAGCTGTAGTTGTGTTCTCCCTTTCAAAGCGGGCATAGAAGGTTTTGAGTTCATTTGCTACTGATTAATCACTGCCATTTGGGCTATTGGGTTTCACTTTGTAGGAAGCAATGTCTTGCAAACCCCACCAGAGTTGCCATGCATCTGATGTTGCCTCCAACCTTGTTTGAAATTGTCCCTTCGCCCTTGAAATAGCCCTCTGCAATTCATACCTGGGTTTCTGGTACAGGCCTGGGTCACTAGACTTGAATGCCACAGATCTAGACTTCAGCAGATGACATACTTCATCCACGGCTGTTGGTTCAGGAATGTACAGTAACTCTTTGTAAGTCAGTGCTGCCTGGCTTGCTGAGTTCCTTCAGCATTTTGGGTGTGTTCAGATTTCCAGCATCTGCAGATTTTCTCTTGTTTCCCTGACCATGAATTATCCTTGCTTTAGTTTTCTCATGTGACCAATCAACCTTCTAACCATTACATCTTTGGAATGTGGGAGGAAATTGGAGCAGTCAGAGGAAACCCACATGGTTGTAATTTACGAACTCCTTACAGAGAGTACTGGGAAGTGAATCTGGGTCACTGGCACTGTACTAGCTTTGCACTATCCATGCCATCCTCAAAATGTATTGTCTGTGAACACAACCCAACCCAATGTGATCTGAACGCACAGCTTTCTAATCTAGTATCAGATGCATTGTTGTTGCACCATGGTGGCTGATTTGCAATACATCCTGATTGGAGTTAAATAGCTCTTTGAAAATCAACCCAAGAGTTCTATTTAAATTCAGGATTTTCTCATAAGTCCATAAGATCACAAAATAGAGGAGCAGAATTCGGTCATTTGACCCATCGAATCTGCTCTGCCATTTCATCATGGCTGATCCAGTTTTCCCTCTCAGCTCCAATCTCCTGCCTTCTCCCCATATCCCTTCAGGCCCTGACCAGTCAAGAATCTATCATTCTCTGCCTGATTTATACCCAATGGCTTGGCCTCCACAGCCACCTGTTGCAATGAATCCCTTAGATTTAGTACCCTCTGGCAAAAGAAATTCCTCCTCATCTACATTCTAAGAGGACAGCCTCGATTCTGAGGCTGTGTCCTGTGGTTCGAGACTCTCCCAATAATGGAAATGTTCTCTCCACATCCACATCCACTCTACCATGCCTTTCAATATTTGATAGTTTCAATGAGATACCCATCATTCTTCTAAGCTCCCTTTTATACCTGGAATCATTTTCCTGAACCTCCTCTGGTCATTCTCCAATGCCAGCATATCTTTTCTTAAATAAGATGTCCAAAACTTTTCACAATATTCTGTGTGGTCTGATCAATGTTTATAAAGCCTCAGAATTACATCCTTGCATTGCATTTGCCTTCCTTAACACCAACTCAACCTGCAAGTTAATTTTTAGGGAATGCCACACAAGGACTCCCAAGTTCCCTTTGCGTCTTTGATTTTTGAATTTTCTACCTATTTAAAATATAGTCTATGTATTTATTTCTTCTACTAAAGTGTATGACCATACACTTCCCAACACTGTATTCCATTTGACACTTCTTCTAATCTGTATAAGTCCTTCTGCAGCCTTTCTACTTCCTTAAAACTGCTTGTCCCTGTGCCAATCCTTGTATCATCTGAAAACTTGACCACGAAGCCATCAATTCCATCATCCTAGTCATTGACATATAATGTAAAAAGAAGCAATCCAAATACAGACAAAATTGCCAAGGAACAATTTGGCCAAAACATTCATTGGACCTTTATCATATGGCTGAGACTTCAGGGTTTCCGTGAAGTGACACTAATGATGAGGCGAAATGTAGTTCCCAGTCTTTGCTTTTTGCTACAATCCAGCTCACCTCCAGTGTCTCCTAAGTTATGATACTCACCCAAATTTATAAATTAAGTTTCATGTATAACAGTGCTGAATTTTTCAAGTAATACAGCAATCTATGATGTGGCAATTTGATGTACAAATGAGTCAGAAAACATCTAGTGACATAACATTATCTGGCTTCTCTTTTTGCCTAGAATATCCCTGATGTAACCTCATATGTGAGAAGCAGGTGATCATAATTATCACTGCATCCAATGAAACAGTTTTGTTCACGGTGTTCAAACTGAGTTTAGATCAGTTAGAACTATTCCTCTAATCTATAGGTTGCTATGATTATTTTCTCTGTCCAGAGACTCAAATAATATTTACCTGTAAACTATTTGAATGTTGGCTCGCATACAACATACATCTCATAGTTATTTGTGGTGTTTTAATAACTATGCATTCAAATCATTTTTGACCAATCTCAGTTATGCTTCCTGCAGTGAATTTAAGCTCCATTGTTACTGAATTTGCACAAATATTTTGTGAGAAATATAATTTCTTATCTGGAATAATATCCATGTTAATCCATGTGCAAGCTTTCTATAATTGTGAGATTCCAATTGGAATGGATTCCCAAAAGTAATACAACACTCAAGTTCAAGTTTATTGTCATTCAGTCATGTAATATACATCATTCTGTATGTATTTGTTTGGAACTCCATGTTTTCCCAACAAATGCAAATGTACACGTTGGAAATCTTGGAAAGTATTTGCTGATTTTATTGTTCCTGCACATGTCGGACAAGTTTTCATTGATATCAGGTCAATTACCTATCAGAGAACTTGCCTGATTCTTCCTTCTGTGACCAGATTGGGTAGGTTCTAGAATGAGAAATCCACTCCATGAGATTATCACTCAGAATGTGAAGTTAAATTCCAGTAAGATTCAGCAAAACCATTAGCAGTAGCTTAGCGGTTAGTGTTCAAAGTACATTTATTATTAATGTGTGTGTATATTATACAATCTTGAGATTCGTCTTTATACAGGCAGCCACAAAACAAGGAAATCCAAAACAACCCATTAAAAAAGACTGCCAAACACCAATTGTGCAGTGACAGAAAAAAAGAAATCATGCAAACAATAAAAGTAAGCAACACACATCAAAGTTGCTGGTGAACGCAGCAGGCCAGGCAGCACCAGAAAAGCAAATAAAATTCAGAACAAAAGTTAATTCATAGACATAGAGCCCAGGGCAGGCCACAGTCTCAGCTTTAGTGCTATTTAAATGTCAGCAACTGGAGTTCAATTCCTTTGCCATTTGAAAGAAGTTTGCATGTTCTCCCCATGACTATAGGAAATAAGAAATAGGAGCAGGAATAGGCCATCTGGTCTGTCAACCCTGCTCCATCATTCAATAAGATCATGGCTGATCTGGTCATGGACTCATCTCCACCTACCTGCCTTTTCCCATAACCCTTAATTCAACTACTATGCAAAAATCTATCCAATCTTGACCAAGTGTATTTCCTCTGGGTGTTCTAGTTTCTTCCCACATACCAAAGACTTATGGGTTAGTAATTTACTTGATCACATCATATCAAACTTTGAACATGGGTGTAATTGGGTGGTGTGGGCTATTTGGACCAGAAGTGCATGTTACCATGCTCCATCTGTAAATAAATAAAATACCTAAATAAATATCTAATCACCAGTTAATTATGCGTACCAGCTATTTTCCATTCAATTGGAGTTGATCCAATTTAAATATCAAATTGTATTAGAGAAAACTAAAGTAAATTAATCACACAAATAGAATTGTTGAAAGATGGAAAAGAAATGGGTGATTATACATTTTGCACAAATACATTTTTCTTGACGGCAAAGTCAGAAGCAATTTTTCACCAGATTTTATGAAATATACCCTTTCTTGATGTATGCTTTTTTAATTCAGTATAATCTTCAGACAGTTCATTAGATGTGCAAATTTGGAAAGACATAAGCATAAATTTTATCCTTTAAAATGAAAGTGTCTTTTCTTGAATCTTTGGAAACCAATCTAATTTGAGAAAATGTTCACATAAACTTGCACGCCAAAAAAATGGATAAGGTATGGTTCTTGAGTCAAAATAAAAGATAGACAGGAATCCTCATGGAAATCCACAAACCACAGAGTATTAAGATTTAATGTTATAGATACTAAGCATCTTGTTTCCTATTTTATTTTGCTCATTTTTTATTGGAAATCTAAAAGAAAATGCTATGATTTATGTTGATTGAATGCACACAGGCAATAATATTTTATCTTACACATCGGCTGTGACGAAGAACTATAGACAAGTTGGGTAAAACATTGCCTTTGTCATTGCTGGAATCAAGATTTTGC
This sequence comes from Mobula birostris, assembly GCF_030028105.1. Classification (NCBI taxonomy): domain Eukaryota; kingdom Metazoa; phylum Chordata; class Chondrichthyes; order Myliobatiformes; family Myliobatidae; genus Mobula; species Mobula birostris. The sequence continues at coordinate 16,367,677 of NC_092370.1, forward strand.
GTAATATCATAGAAGTTAATCAAAATAAGGTATTCTGTTATATAATTTTAAAGGGGCACTTTATTTTAATATAATCGCTATTTTGCATCTATTTAAACACTTTGAAATATTTCATTATTAAATTTAATTTTTGGCAGACATTTTGACACAAGCTACATATTAGTTTCAAAAATACCTTGCAAACAGAATTGCATTCAGTTTTCTCATTTTTCACTCATTTTCTGTTTTTATTGAATTAGAGATCAGTTTCTTGCTCATTACAATTATAGCAACACATTGAATTATATTTTTAAAAGCAAATTCTACATTCTTAATGACAACTACAATTCAATAAGGAGATTCTTTTTGATTTTTGATGAGCTCAAAATTTTGATCATGCAAATCAACTCTGCATATATAATTGTTTAAAGTACTTGATTTACACTGAGTGTGGGTTTATGGTCTGCTACTGAAGGCCATACACTTCAAGGTTCAACTTGTGCATTCAGAAATAATCTTCTGCACACCACTGTTGCAACGTGTGGTTACTTAAGTTGCTGTCACATGATTTGCTGTTTAGACAGTTACATTTATGACTAGGTATAACCAATAAATTGGCTGCTGAGTGTATCTCCTTGAGCTCAATGGTTTGACTATACAAAGGACCCCATTGCAAAGCGTAGTATTGTGTCCCAGCTCCAAGTGTATTGTATCATTGTATCATTTCTTAATGCATGTATACATTTCTAAATGACAATAAAAGAGGACTGAGTGTTCTCATAATCTAATCTAATCTAAGTGTGCCCATGGTCAGAACAAACATAATGTGTTTCTTATTATAAGTGTTTGAATAATATACAGAAAACATTGAATATATACATTCAAGTGGCATAATACTATAAGACAGCCAATATATATCCACTCTGCATACATAAAAGCTTAATGTACTTGCTTTATATCATTCCCTCTGCTTTTTCTGGTGATGGTATGTCCATTTATTTAAACTGGCTTCTTCTTTTGTTTATAGGAAAGAATTCCAGACATGAATCAGATAATCATATGTTGAGATCCAAATACTCATCACATTGAAAGGAAAATGTCTGGAGGCCTCTAAGCTAAAGGAGGAGGAGTTAGGTCCAATTCAAAGTATTAAACAAGCTTTATACTTGATACTTCCCATAAAGATTTTAATTAGTCTGTAGAATGGTTCACACTGTCTAGCTGTGAAAATCTGCACGGCTTTGCTGGATGATGGCTCAGTATTCATTCTCAATAAGAATATCAGTGTGGCATTGGAATTAAACACCATGTCACTTCTTCTTCTTACTATTGCCCATAATGCTGCTGGCATTTAGGGCAGCAATGAAGTTCCTCCATCTCTGTCTGTGCTGGGCCACTCAAATGTAGAAGGATTCTTCATTGCTGTTTCCGTAACAGTTTTTTTTTTTACCAGTCAGGGCAGTTAGCCCTGAGCTGAACCCCCAAACCGAGAGGATTGGGGGACCACTCTTAGTCTGGCCTCCACCCCTTTGACCTGTATGGCATGGGTGACCCTACCAAGGGCCAAATGTTAAAGCCATAACGCCAGCTGACATAGATTTCTGGGTCATAGAGGCACGCAAGCCTCCAAACCATGACAAGGATGTGGTCCTCTTTGAGAACAATGTCAGCTGGTGATAGAAAATCTGCCCATTCATCAATTGAAAGTCAAAGTCAAATTAAAATTTATTGTCAAAGAACATATACTACTTTAGTAAACACAAAATAATCTGCAGATGCTGGGGTCAAAGCAACACTCACAACACGCTGGAGGAACTCAGCAGGTCTGGCAGCATCCGTGGAAATGATCAGTCAATGTTTCGGACCAGAACCCTTCGTCAGGACTGTAGGGGGAAGGGGCAGAGGCCCTATGAAGAAGGTGGGGGGGGGAGGGTGGGAAGGAGAAGGCTGGTAGGGTCCAGGTGAAAAACCAGTAAGGGGAAAGATAAAGAGGTAGGGGAAGGGAATCAGAGAGGTGATAGGCAGGAAAGGTGAAGAAAGAATAGGGGAAAACACAATGGGTAGTAGAAGGAGGCGGAACCTTGAGGGAGGTGATAGGCAGCTGGGGGAGGGGGCAGAGTGACATAGGGACAGGGGAAGGGAGGGGGAGGGAATTACTGGAAGTTGGAGAATTCTATGTTCATACCAAGGGGCTGGAGACTACCCAGATGGTATATGAGGTGTTGCTCTTCTAACCTGAGTTTAGCCTCATCATGGCAGTAGAGGAGGCCATGTATGGACATATCTGAATGGGAGTGGGAAGCAGAGTTGAAGTGGGTGGCTACTGGGAGATCCTATCTGTTTTGGCGGAGCGGAGTGGGGACCGCTTAGTGGGGATCTATAAGCAAAGACAGATGAACAACCAATGTGCAAATGAAGACAGATTATGCAAAGGAAAAACTATAATGAGAACACGAGTTGTAGAATCCTTGAATGTGAGTCTGTAGGTTGTGGGATCAGTTCAGAGCATTGGTGATTGAAGTTATCCATGCTGGATCAGGAGCCTGATGTTTGTAGGGTAATAAATGTTCCTGAATCTGGTGGTTTAGTTCCTAAAGCATCTGTACCTCCTTCCTGATGGTAGTAATGAGAAGGGGGCATGATTTGCTCTCTTCTCCTTTAAACTTTGTGCTCTGTTTGTTCATGTTGGTTTACCACATTGCTATTGATTTTTTTTCCATGGCTTTGATAAACAGACGACCAATAAAGCTGGAAAAAAATGGATTTAGAAGTGTAGCTAGAGACCATAAAGGAGGCATTGGTTTCCCTGGTGTACAAAGCTAAGTCTCTGAAGTTTTTTGTGGTTACATGCTGAGTTGTTGCCATATTAATCCATGGTGCATCAGAAATGGATGCTTTTTGATACCACAAGCTACAGACTCACTTCCAAGGACTTTATAAATCATGTTCTCAGTATTATTTTTTTACTTGCAGCATTTGCAATCTTAAAAGTGTATCAATAAAAAAATTCTGTTGGTCAAAGGGTGCGTGCCAAATTTCTTTAGCATCCTTTGGATATAGTGGTGCTGGTGATCTTTCCAGCCTACGGACCGGGGCAGGGTGCTGGTGATGTTCACACCTAGAAGCCTGAAAGTCTCAACCACCTCAACCTCACCACTGTTCATGTGATTAGGGGCATAATCACTGACCCCCCCCCCACCCCCCCAACTTGCTTTCCTGAAATCAATAACTAGCTCTTTTGTTGATATTGAGGGAAAGGTCGTTGTCATGGTACCACGTTTCTGCACTCTCTATCTCCTTCATCATTACTTTGTGATACAGTCCATTATGGTGGTGTCGGCAGTGGAGTTGTTGAGGGAATTAGAGCAGAATCTGTCCACGCAGACCTGGGTGCACCGGGAGTAGAGTTAGCGGGCTGAAGATGCAGCCCTGTGGTGCACAAGTGTTGTGGATTATCATGGCGGAGGTGTTGCTGCCTATCATTACAGGTTGTGGTCTGTTGATCAGGATGTCATTGTAGAGGGAGGTATTGTGTCCCAGGTCCATGTGTGCCCATGATAGTACTTCTGACAGAACAAAAATAATGTGTTTATTATTCCAAGCATTTGACTGAGACATTGAAAATATACATTCAAATGGCATAAGACAAAAAGACATAGGAGCAGAATTAGGCCATTCGATCCATTGAGTCTGCTCCACTATTCCATTATGGCTGATTTATTATCCCTCTCAACCCCATTCTTTTGCCTTCTCCCTGTAACCTTTGACACTCTTACTAATCAAGAATCTATAGACCCCGGCTTTAAATACAGTGAATAACTTGGCCTCCACAGCCATCTATGGCAATGAATTCTACAGATTAATCTCATTTCTGTTCCAAATGAATGTCCTACCGTTCGGATTCTGTGCATGCTGCAGGTCACCAACATTTGCCGACCCATTAACAAATAGGATCTCTCCACTTCTCTCTCAGTTGCTTCTGGTTAATGAAGAAGGGATTTGTTCATATTTTCCAGTCTTTGAAGACTTCACAAGAGGCTGTAGCACTCCAGACTTTGAGCAAAGCAGAAGGTAAGTTCCTTCCTTTAATTATTACTATTCTGTTCAGTATTTTTAAAGATATTACTTAGAGACCCTGATTATCGAGAGCATCCAGAGTGAGACAGCCTACATGAGTGTTACCTCACCCAATTATCCCTCCGCGCACTGCTATTATTTGTGTCGGCTGAATCATCACCTGAGCCCATAACCTCTGCCACTAAGACAAGACGGGTAGGAGACCCTGCAGGAACGCCACCAACTGCAGGATCCCTTTCGGCAGGAAGACTATCCATTCTTGGAAGCACATGCTCAGTTCCTCTTCATCACTCATTTTAAAACCTGGGATTTGTTCTTCAAATCATACTTTCACCAAATAAAAAAAGGTAGCTGTAACTCAAGTTATAATCCACCGCTATCTTTCCAATGACAACTGATAAAGATGTTGGACTTGCTGGTGGCCCTATGTCTCAGAAGAATGCGAGTAAAGCTTGCAATTTTTGGTTAACTTTTTAAAAAATTGAATACTTCTTTTAAAAAATATCTCTTTATGAAGAATACGCTAAAAATAATTCTCCCCTAGAAATCAGAGGGCAAGCATTGTCGACACCTCCCTGTTCAGAACATCACCAGTAAACCTAAAGAAACAAGTACCTCTTCTCCTAGATATGTATCCTTTGTTCAAGTTCAAGTTCGTTTTAAGTTTATTGTCCTCTATCTGTAGATGTATGTAACCAAATGAAAGAGCGTTCCTCCAGACCATGGTGCACCAACAAACATATACCTCACACAGCATATAAAACAAAATATTATCATGGACAAGTTAATAAATATAACTCAACATGCATGTGAAGTGTGCAACACAGACAAGATAGTAAACAGCTTACTGTCCTCGTGATGAGACCTCAGTGAAGGCAGGGAATTCATTTCCTCACAGCCTGAGGGAAGAAGCTGTTATCCAGTCTTGCAGTCCTAGTCCCAGTGCTCCTGTACCTCCTTCCTGATGGTAATGGGTCAAAGAGACTAAGATGAGTGGGATGGATCCTCAGAAATGCTTGCTTCATCTACAATGCTCCCAGTAAATTGAAGGATGATCTCATTGAAACCTGTGGAATGGTGAAAGGCCATGATAGAGTGGATATGGAGAGGATGGTTCCTATGGAACCTATGAAAGTCCTATGAAAGTCTAAGAAGAGAGAACAGCCTCAGAATAGAGGGGCATCCTTCTAGAATTTCTTTAGCCAGAGAATGGTGAATCTATGGAATTCTTTGTCACAGGCAGCTGTGGAGGCCAAGTCTTTATGTATAGTTAAGGCAGAGGTTGCTGGATTTTTGATTGGTTAGGGCATGAAAGTATACGGATAAGAAGGCAGGAGACTGGGGCTGAGAGGAAAATTGGATCAACCATAATGTATTGGCTGAGCAGATGCGATGGGTCAAATGGCCTAATTCTGCTCCTGTATCTTATGGTCTCAATGTCACAAATAAGGAGAGGGGGACCTCTGGTAATCTTCTCGGCAGTTTTCAAACCTCAGAACAGCTCACATTACTGTGAGATCTGTTGCAGTCAATTATCTCGCGATTGCAACGTATTTCTCCTGAAAGATGAGGTCATTTCAGTAGTGGCATGGGTCTTCTCAGGTTTCATAGTTGGAAAAAAATAACAAACAGTGAATTGTGTATTTGATTTGAATTGAATTGACTTCATTTCTTACACCCTTCACATATATGTGGAATAAAAATCTTTACGTTACATCTCTGTCTGAATGTGCAATGTGCAAATTGTAGTAATTTGTAGTAAATAAAATGTACAGTAAGATATACAACAGAACAGTCAATATTACTTAGAAATACAATTCTGTCAGTGTGAGTTAATCAGTCTGATGGCTTGGTGGAAGAAACTGTCCTGGAGCCTACCGGTCCTGGCTTTAACGCTGCGGTACCATTTCTCCGATGGTAGCAGCTGGAATAGTTTGTGGTTGGGGTGACTCAGGTCCCCAATAACCCTTCAGACCTTTTTTTATGCACCTGTCGCTGTAAATGTCCTGGATAGTGGGAAGTTCATATTCACAGATGTCCTGGGCTGTCCGCACCACTCTTTGCAGTGTCCTTCGATTGAGGAAAGCACAGTTCCCGTATCAGGCAGAGATACAGCCAGTCAGGATGCTTTCAATTGTGCCCCTGTAGTAAGTCCTTAGGATTTGGGGACTCATGCCAAACTTCTTCAACCGTCTGAGGTGAAAGAGGCACTGTTGTGCTTTTCTCATCACACAGCCAGTATGTACAGATCATGTGAAGACCTGGGTAATGTGTATACTGAGGAACTTGATGCTATTCACCCTCTCAACCCCAAACCCATTGATGTCAATAGGGGTGAGCCTGTCTCCGTTCCTCCCGTAGACCACAACCGCAACATTGAGGGAGAGGCTGTTTTCTTGATGCCACTGTGTAAGGGTGATGACTTCTTCGCTGTCGGCTGCCTCATTACTATTTGAGATAAGGCCAATCAATGTATTATCATCTGCAAATTTAATTAGCAGATTGGAGCTGTGGGTAGTGACACAGTCACGGGTGTACAGAGAGTAATGGAGGGGCATTTATATAGCACATTTAATTATTTAGGCCAGAGCAGTCATATTTGTCACAATTTAACTTTAATTAATATCTTTTTGAGACCAAATCTTTAATGATCAAATATTCACTATGGAAAGACCAGTATTTACTAGGTCTGAAGTCTAGTGCTGGTGCCACTACACCACCAGCCGGGCAATTTTGTATTGGCATTTGAAGGCATATGCCAAAAGACCCGACCCCAATGCCATGCATCTTCCTGGAGGCTAAACATTTTAATTCTGATTCCTGTTCCCAATGACATTTCGAGCTATGGCCTCTTCTTGTGCCATGATGAGGCCACCCTCAGGGTTTAGGGGCAGCACCTTATATTCCTTCTGGGTAACCTGATGGTATGAAGCAACACACATCAAAGTTGCTGGTGAACGCAGCAGGCCAGGCAGCATCTCTAGGAAGAGGTACAGTCGACGTTTCAGGCCGAGACCCTTCGTCAGGACTAACTGAAGGAAGGGTATCGGCCCGAAACATCGACTGTACCCCTTCCTAGAGATGCTGCCTGGCCTGTTGCGTTCACCAGCAACTTTGATGTGTGTTGCTTGAATCTCCAGCATCTGCAGAATTCCTGTTGTTTGTGCTGATGGTATGAATATTGATTTCTCTTTCCAGTAAAACAATTTCTCCCTTCTTCTTATAATTCCCACTCTGGCCTCTTATCTCTTCTCACCTGCCTATCACCTCCCCCTAGGTCCCCTCCTCCTTCACTTTCTCCTACAGTTCACTCTCCTCTCCTATCAGATTCCTTCCTCTCCAGCCCTTCACCTTTTCCATTCACCTAGCTTCACACACCACCTTCCAGCTATCCTCCTTCCCCTTCTCTAATCTTTTTATTCTGGCATCTTCCCCCTTCCTTTCCAGTCCCGAAGAAGGGTCTCAGCCCAAAACATCGACTACTTTCATAGATGCCATAGATTAATTTGCCTGACCTGCTGAGTTTCTCCAGCTTCATCTTATAAGATGTGTTTTTTTTTTCCATTTTGATAAAATGTCATCAGTCAAAAATACTTAATGTTGCGTACCCTCTCCAAATACTGACTGAACTGTAGAGCACTTCCTACAGATTTCGTCGTCCATATTTGGGTGGTGGGGTGGAGATACATCTCCATCAAAGGAAGTGTAAAATATTCCTTCCCCCCACTAGCCTACAGGTCACCCTTGGGCAAGGTGTAGCACCTGTTTAGCCCTCCCCCCCCCCCCCCCCACCAACTAGGGTCACATGAAGTCATGGGAGCAGGTGTGGATGGCCATATGAGCAGCTAGTGCATATCTTAAATCCTGGTTATGTGACCGCTAACACCAGGTAGAGTATCGGTAATGGCTGGAGTCACCCGTCTTGTAAGGACACTGCCCAGAAGAAGGCAAGGGCAAACCACTTCTGTAGAAAAAAAGTTGCCAAGAACAATAATGGTCATGGAAAGACCATGATCGCCTGCATCATTTGATTCAGCACATAATGGACCAACAAATTTTTGTATTATTGTTCTTTTTGTTGTATGCTATTTTCTCCCATCCACATAATATTGGTACTTTATACCACATAATATTGAAAATTTAAAGAAAAATAACATATTGTTCTAAGAAATAAGACTAATCCATATTTGAATGTGAAGACATGCTGTATTCCACTTTTTAGAGGAAGTATAGAAATAATTCTTATCAGAATTCAAGCTGTAGTTTCCATTGTATTCCATGAATGTGTAATATATTGCTCTTTCTAATGTTCTAACAAATGCAACAAGAACAAGTAAATTGTTAAATTAAAACACGGATTCCCAACCTACCGTTCACGGATCCCTCAGTTAATGGTAGGAGTCCAAGGCATAAAAAGCAGTTGTGAACCTTTGAATTAAAATATTATTGGTGACACGTTGAATGGTGACGTAATGCTAATCATTATAAGTTGACTACAGATATAGAAGCAACATATTCTTAATGTCCCACTTACAGTCTTATTGTCAGTGTGAGCCAACAGCCTTGCTGTAAAGATTAGCATTTGTCAAAATATCAAAGCATTGAATATGACTTATTTGCATCAATGACAGTTTGAGGATTGTGTTGTAGGCAGCCTGCAACACTTGTGGTGTAACCTATTATTGCTTATCTTATGAGTGGAAAGAATAACTTGGTAAATTGGTATATCTTCATTTTTTTCTGCTCCTTTGAGTGCAGACATAAAACATTTCCATATCGCGGAGTATCACTAATTCAAATTACAAGTGCTTCTGACGTCAGTTATGGTTCAAGACACACAAGCATCAGAAATTAGTGTATACTAATCAGGTCATTAGTCGTACATCTGAGAGCGAAGCAGTGGGGATTTATTCCCTGCTGTAATGCCAGAGGTTTACGTGCTAATGAGCTGAGATGCCTTGAGTTGCGCTGCCTGGATGGTTTACACTGCAGCAAGATTCTATTTAATATAATGCTGAGTATTGCTTAATCATTCTTCAGCCTCAGTTTATTAATTAGAATTGCCAGTAAAGCATTATAGAAACAACACACCACGTGAATAACTGCAATTAACAATATCGCCAAACAGTAACCAGTGGGCAAGAATAAAGAAGTTGCTGGCCAGATTTATGAAAACTACTTAACGGACTTAAATCACTGTTGGCTCAGTTTTGGGCCTTTGCTGTACACTTAGAAGGACAAATGTACAACCACGTTCGAAGGTCAGCGATATGGACATCATCGGATATTGGGCCCAAGGACAGGTGAGGACAAGGGGCCAAATGTCGGCAAGTTCTGATTTCGAAGGTCTGTGGGGGCAGGAGGACCAGGGGCTGGAGATTCCCTGAACACATGAATCCTTGAGACCGGAGCTGGTGTTGAGTGTCCCACCATTGGCGAATACTGAGCTCGGGGCCTATATTTTGGATCCTCATCCATCGTCCTCGTCAATTCCTGGGTCGATGTCAAGGATCAAAACCCAGGGTTCAGTTGGAAGTCCAGATGAAAGCCTGAAGATCAATCGGAAGTCCAGAAGTCAAATCTTAATGGCTAGAGCCACAAGTCTGCGAATCTCTGTGAAGGGGAAGTTGAAGGCCCAATGTCTGTGAACCCATGAGTCTGTTGGAGGCCGGAGGCTGAGAAAGGATGGCCTCTCTTGGGGATGGAGGTGCATATGTATGTGGGTGGGTGGGAGAAAGAAATGGGGCTTTTTTTGCTTTGTCGCTTGGTATGTTCTGTTTTGTTGTGTTCTGTATTATTCTGCCAAGCATGGTGAGCATGCCATGTTGGTGCCAGAATATGTGGCAAGCTGCCCCCAGCATATCTTTAGATGTATGGTTGTTAGTGCAAATGACGCATTTCACTGTTTGTTTCAATGAACGTATGATAAATATTTCTGAAACCGAATCTGAATCTGATCTTAGATTCACATTGGTAACATTCCTGAGGCACTTCTTAAACATAACAACAGGAGTCATTCTTTTGTAAAATCTCTTAGAACTTTACTGAAAAATAATGGGGACAGAATTGCTGGATCTTACCAGGAGAAAGGGGTTTAATTTTTATTTTTAATTTAGAGATACATCATGGTTACAGGGCTTTCTGGCCCAGAGCCCATTCAATCCAATTACACCCATGTGACCAATTAAACTATTAACACATACATCTTTGGGACATGGGAGAAAACTGGAGCACCTGGGGGAAACCCAGGCAGTCACAGAGAGAACGTACTCACTCCTTACAGACAGCAGCGGGAATTGAACCCTGGTCACTGGCACTGTAGAGCGAAGCACAAACCACTAGGTTTCTGTGCTGCCCCATTGTAGTTTTCTGGTACATGGTTGCCCTTGATCTGGAAAATGAAAAGAATTCAATGCAGACAAAACTGCTGGAGGTGATAGGATGGAAAAGTGGTCATCCTGAATTCTTGTTCCTCCAGCATCCTGCATCCAAGAAAATGGTTTGCAACAACATTGTGGGCTGAAGGGCCTGTTCTAAGTTCTAAAAAAGAATTAGAATCAGAATCAGAATTAGGTTTAATATTAGATTAGATTAGATTATGAGGACACGCAGTCCTCTTTTATTGTCATTTAGTAATGCATGCATTAAGAAATGATATGATATCACAGAAACACAAGACAGACCAAGGCTGAAAAAACTGACAAAAACCACATAATATAGTTACAACAGTGCAAGCAATACTGTAATTTGATAGAAGAACAGACCATGGGCATGGTAAAAAGTCTTGAGGTCTCTTGAAAGCCCCATCATCTCACACAGACGGTTGAATGGAGAAACTCTTCCTGCCATGAGCTTCCAGCACCCCAAACTTGCCGATGCAGCACCCTGGAAGCACCCGACCACAGTCTGACTCCGAGTCCGTCCGAAAACTTCGAGCCTCCGACCAGCCCTCCGACACTGAGCACCGAGCACCATCTCTGCCGAGCGCTTCGACCCCGGCAATCGGCAAAGCCGAGGATTTGGGGCCTTCCCTCCGGAGATTCTCGATCACACAGTGGCAGTGGCAGCGAGGTGGGCATTTCAGAAGTTTCTCCAAATGTTCCTCTGTGCTTCTCACATCTGTCTCCATCAAATCAGGATTGTTTCTGCAGTTTTTTTCGATCCTGAGCTTTTCTTGGCCCTTCCATTCCAGATGGTGACGCAACCACTTAGAATCCTCTGAACGGTGCATCTGTAGAAATCTGCAAGTGTCTTTGGTGACAGCAAACTGTCACGCCTTCTTTGTAATTGCATCAATATGTCGGGCCAAGGACAGATCTTCAGAGATGTTGACACCTAAGAACTTGAAACTGCTCACCTTTTCCACGTCTAATCCCTCGACAAGAACTGGTGTGTGTTCCTTCGATTTACGTTTGTGAAGTCCACAATCAATTCCCTTGAGAACGTCTTACATCAAGGTGATCACAATAGTTTATGGCCTCACAAAAGGAAGATGTGCATATTCATTTTCTGTGGTGGTGAAAGTCACACAACATTACTTTAAAGATAATGGAGATTTTCAGACTTACACAGGTGGAAGACGTGGTGGTGTAGTGGTTAACATAACATTTGGAGCATCAATGATCAGTGATCAGGGTTCAATTCCCATCGCTACCTGCAAGGAGTTTGTACATTCTCCCTGTGACCATGTGGGTTTCCTATGGAATTTCCAATTTCCTATCATAGAAACATAGAAAATAGGTGCAGGAGTAGGCCATTCGGCACTTCGAGCCTGCACCGCCACTCAGTATGATCATGGCTGATCATCCAACTCAGAACCCTGCACCAGCCTTCCCTCCATACCCCCGATCCCTTTAGCCACTAGGGCCATATCTAACTCCCTCTTAAATATAGCCAATAAACTGGTCTCAACTATTTCCTGTGGCGGAGAATTCCACAGATTCACCACTCTCTGTGTGAAGAAGTTTTTCCTAATTTCTGTCCTAAAAGGCTTCCCCTTTATCTTCAAACTGTGACCCCTCGGTCTGGACTTCCCCAACATCGGAAACAATCTTCCTGCATCTAGCCTGTCCAATCCCTTTAGGATTTTATACGTTTCAATAAGATCCCCCCTCAATCTTCTAAATTCTAACGAGTATAAGCCTGGTCGATCCAGTCTTTCATCATATGAAAGTCCTGCCATCCCAGGAATCAATCTGGTGAACCTTCTTTGTACTCTCTCTATGGCAAGAATGTCTTTCCTCAGATTAGGGGACCAAAACTGCACACTATACTCCAGGTGTGGTCTCACCAAGGCCTTGTACAACTGCAGTAGTACCTCCCTGCTCCTGTACTCGAATCCTCTTGCTATGAATGCCAGCATACCATTCGCCTTTTTCACCGCCTGCTGTACCTGCATGCCCACTTTCAATGACTGGTGTAGAATGACACCCAGGTCTCATTGCACCTCCCCTTTTCCTAATCGGCCACCATTCAGATAATAATCTGTTTTCCTGTTTTTGCCACCAAAGTGGATAACCTCACATTTATCCACATTAAATTGCATCTGCCATGAATTTGCCCACTCACCTAACCTATCCAAATCACCCTGCATCCTCTTAGCATCCTCCTCACAGCTAACACTGCCGCCCAGCTTCGTGTCATCCGCAAACTTGGAGATGCTGCATTTAATTCCCTCATCCAAGTCATTAATATATATTGTAAACAACTGGGGTCCCAGCACTGAGCCTTGCGGTACCCCACTAGTCACTGCCTGCCATTCTGAAAAGGTCCCGTTTATTCCCACTCTTTGCTTCCTGTCTGCCAACCAATTCTCTATCCACATCAATACCTTACCCCCAATACTGTGTGCTTTAAGTTTGTACACTAATCTCCTGTGTGGGACCTTGTCAAAAGCATTTGAAAATTCAAATATACCACATCCACTGGTTCTCCCCTATCTACTCTACTAGTTACATCCTCAAAAAATTCTATGAGATTCGTCAGACATGATTTTCCTTTCACAAATCCATGCTGACTTTGTCCGATGATTTCACTGCTTTCCAAATGTGCTGTTCTCACATCTTTGATAACTGACTCTAGCATTTTCCCCACCACCGATGTTAGGCTAACCAGTCTATAATTCCCCAGTTTCTCTCTCCCTCCTTTTTTAAAAAGTGGGGTTACATTAGCCGGCCTCCAATCCTCAGGAACTAGTCCAGAATCTAAAGAATTTTGAAAAATTATCACTTATGCATCCACTATTTCTTGGGCTACTTCCTTAAGCACTCTGGGATGCAGACCATCTGGCCCTGGGGATTTATCTGCCTTTAATCCCTTCAATTTACCTAACACCACTTCCCTACTAACATGTATTTCCCTCAGTTCCTCCATCTCACTGGACCCTCTGTCCCCTACTATTTCCGCAAGTTTATTTATGTCCTCCTTAGTGAAGACAGAACCAAAGTAGTTATTCAATTGGTCTGCCATGTCCTTGCTCCCCATAATCAATTCACCTGTTTCTGACTGTAGGGGACCTACATTTGTCTTAGCCAATCTTTTCCTTTCACATATCTATAAAAGCTTTTACAGTCAATTTTCCAAAGGCATACGGGTTAGGGTTAATAAGTTGTGGGCATGCTATGTTGGTGCCGGAAGTTTCGCCCAGCACATCCTCTGTCTCAGCTGACTCAAATGACGCTCTTCACTGTACATTTGATATGTCAATGTACATGTGACAAATAAAGTTAGTCTTTGAAATCTAAGGGAGATTTTCAGGCTTACACAGGTATTGGCATGGTCATGTAGCAGTTAGAGTAATACTTTGTGGCATCAACTGTAAGTTTGGTGTTCAGTTCCACTGCTGTCTGTAAGGAGTTTTTACGTTTCCCCCGTGACCATGTGGGTTTCCTTCTGGTGCTCCAGTTTCCTCCCACCAATCAGTAGGTTATTTGGTCCTTGTAAATTGCCCTGTGATGAGGCTAGGATTAAACTTGGGGCTGCTGGGCAGCATGGCTTGAGGGGCCAGTAAGCCCTATTCAACACTGTATCTCAATACATAAGTAAATGTGCAAGAGCAAAGAGACGTGTGTTTATCCGTGCATAAGTTGGCCGATAAATCCTTGAAGGTGGCCGGACATACTAAGAAAGAGTGGTTGATGAAGTAAGTGCATTGCTGTGTTTCATAACTGAACCAGTGGAAAATATCGATCAGAACACAGCTGGATATTGTGCACCACCGTACTGGAGAGATACACCTCCATCTTACTTCACTCCCAAGCAACAACATCACATTTTCAACTGCATTAGGATCTTATGGTGCTCTTTGCATAATTACATTATATTGGTAGAATTATAACAAGGACACTCTTCACTGAATGACACATGAAAAGTGCTGTAGGAACTCAGCAGGTCAGACTGTATCTATGGAGGGAATGAACAGTTGACATTTAGGGCTGAGACCCTACGCCAGGACTGGAAAGGAAGGGGGAAGAACCCAGAAGAAGAAGGTAGGGGGGAGGGGAAGGAGAAAAGCTGGCAGGTGATAGGTGAGACCAGATGAGGTGGAAGCTGGGGGGGTGGGGGAGGGGTATGAGGTAAGAAGCTAGAGGTGATAGGTGGAAGAGGGAAAAGGGCAGAAGAAGAGGAAATCTGATAGGGGAAGATGGTGGACCCTCAGACAAAAGGACAGAAGAGAGACACCAGAGGGAGATGATGGGCTGATGAGGAGAAGAGAAGGGATGAGAGGAGAACCTGAATCGGGAATGGAAAAACAGAGAGGTGGGGGGGGGATGGTGGAGAAGTCTTGAATAATGATGACTGGTTCAACAATGTATCTGGGTTGCTCTACTCAGTACATTCCCTCTACATCTATGTACCCTGCATCCTCAAACCCTGTAACCAAATGTTGTGTACACCATCAATCTCTACGAGGTTTGCATGATATTGGCCAGAGCATAGTTCTAGTCTCACTCATCCTCTGCTCGCATTAACCCTATCTATACCCCTCAGGATTTTAGTGTATCCTCTATCAAATCTCCCCTCATTCTCCTGCACTCCAGGGATTTAACCTTTCACAGATCCTGAAGTCACGTAATATTTTTCTATATTCTTTCAATCTTATTGATATCTTTCCTGCTCACAATAATCCAAGTTTGGCCCCACCAACGTCTTATACAACTTCAGTATAACACTCCAACTCCTGTACTCAATACTTGTATTTATGAAGGCCAATGTGTCCGAAACTGTCATCACCATCTTATCTCCTTGTGACACCAAAGTATCCAAAAGAGTTTCTTATTTCCGTCTGTAACACACTGTAAGGTTTCACTGCTAATATAATGGCCCCTCTGCAATGTTTCACTGCTAATGTAATGGTTTCTCTGTAGCAGCAATGTTCGGGTTATGATTAGAGATAACAGGGCTTTGGAATGTATGTTATCCAATGGGAAAAATGTTGTTCTTTCTTGTAAGTCTGGAAGAGAGATTTTCACAGTCTTTTGTCAGCGAGAGAAGAAGAAAGAAGATGCTTGTAGAGAGAACTGGTAGACCAGCTGATGGAGTGGACTGGGAGCGAGGGTCCGAAGTTCGGCGACGCTCAGAGAAGGTTGCTGGTTGATGCATAGTCATAGCAGTGAGCTCCAACGTGCACTTTTGACTTTTTCCTTAAAATGGGCCCTTTTACTTTTTATTTTCTTTACTAACCCTCTATCCAGATTAAGATTTATAAAGTTCAATCATTTAATTACATAAGGTGTACTGTCGGATAATTTACAGTGCGGATTTGTAACCGGGCAACACATCACGCAGCATCCACACAAACGAGATTTCTCAGTTTGGTGGGGCCAGAAGTTGTTTTCCCCTAGACGAACACGTCCTGGCCGAGCCTGAGGGTTACACATATATACTGTAGATCATCCAGCTAGAGGAGGTTCAGACTGGATCTGGTTTTGGGAAATGAATTTGGCCAGGTAACTGACTTTTCAGTGGAAGAACATTTAGGAAGCAGTGATCAAAATTCCAGGGTTATCATGCTCTGCAAATGGTTAGGTGGCAGGACAGGGTGTGATGAGATCACTAAGGATGAAAGTGAAGGTGGTTTGGGATATTGTAGATAACTCTAAATCTGTGGAGGAAGATGGAAAGGCTACATAACCAGTTATGATGCCTCTTAGAGGTACAAGAGATTACAGATGCTAGAATCTGGAACAAAAAGCAAACTGTTGGAGGGACCCATCAGGTTAGACAGCATCAGCAGAGTGAAATGGACAGCTGATCCTTATTTTTCAAAGGATTCAAAGGTAAATTTAATGTCAGAGAAATGTATACAATATACATTCTGAAATGCTTTTTCTTCGCAACCATCCAGGAAACCCAAGAAGTGCCCCCAAAGAATGAATGACAGTAAAATGTTAGAACCCCAAAGTACCCCCCAGCTCCCCTCCCGCCCACAAGTAAACGGCAGCAAGCAACGATTCCCCCCTCCCCCCACCGGCAAAAGAAAGCATCAGCACCCAACACTCACTCAAGTGTGAGCAAAGCAACAGCAAAGACACAGACTTGCAGTTACCCCAAAGACTACTTGTTCACCCCGTATTCGACATACCACAGGCTCTCTTTCTCCCAGAGGTGTCTCCGTTTCACAGCGAGAGAGGAGGCACAACAAACAACTCGCTGGTTCACGATGCGTCACTTTTTCCGAGCTCTGTGCCCAAAGATCTCGGGTCTCTGGGCACACAGCCTTAGATCTTCCATCTCCCATGACATACTGGTCTTCTGCCCAGATACCGACCTCTGATCCCCTTGTCTCCAGAGCCACAGAATCTTGGACCTCTGAAGGCGAGTGAAGCTCTTAGGCCGAGCTCCTGGCATGCCGAATAACGGCCATTTATGAAACCCCAAGAGTGGGTCCCATTCCCACAAAGAGCCGTAGTCAGTGTGTAATTCCAGGTCAGAGTCTTCAAAAGAACCCTGAAAGAGAGATGGAAATAGAACTGTTTCCAAAGATGCAAGCAAAGGAGTTGCTGCTGGGCGTCATTAATCCCTTAATTTCTGCTGTCCCTTAGCATTACCGTGGTCTCTGACAGCAAAATCTTCTACTTAAGGAAACTAATGTAATTGACTCATGGTTCCTCTCCCTAGTCAGGTTTGGCCACAACCTGTGAAGTGCATTAAAAGCAAGCGACATAGGAGCAGATTTAGGCCATTTGGCCCATCAAGTATTCTCTGTCATTCTATAATGGCTGTTTTATTATACCCCTCAACGTTACTATCCTGCCTTCTCCCTGTAACCTTTGATGCCCTGACCAATCAAGAACTGATCAACCTCCACTTTAAATATACCCAATGATTTGACCGTCACAGCCATCTGTGGCAATGAATTCCACAGATTCACCACACTCTGGCTAAAGAAATTCCTCCTCATCTCTGTTCTAAAAGGGATGTCTTCTGAGAGTGAGCCCTCTCACTACGGTCTCCCTTTATAGGAAGCAACCTCTCCACAACCACTCTATGTAAGTCTTTCAATACTTTCTTATCTTTGAAGGGAACATATAGAAAGTTTGAGCGATTGTATTGTCCATTCTGCTTCTGTGTGATTATCCTGCTTGCTTACAGGGCTCTGAGCTTTCTCTGAGGTGTGAATACTGCCTACAAAGTGTGTTGTGGAATGTAGTGTTTGAATATTGATGTACAGTTTGTGGCTAGTGATGAAGGTACTTACAGCAGGACGGGATCTCACTGACCACTTATCCCATTCCTTACTCTTTTGGTGCATGTGCTGATGGTGGTATTCTAGGTTAAGGGCTCCTTGTTGATATCTTCCCATCTCTTTCACATCATCTTTACAGTACAGGAGGCCGTGGATAGACATATCAAAATGGGAATGGGACGTGGAATTAAAATGTGTGGCCACTGGGAGATCCTGCTTTCTCTGGCGGACAGAGCGTAGGTGTTCAGCGAAAAGATCTCCCAGTCTGTGTCGGGTCTCGCCAATATATAGAAGGCCATTTGCCATCTGCCATTTGTCCCTCCTCCAGTGGTGCTCCTGTACAACTTGTCTCATGGTCCTGGTGGTTGTTTTGTCAGGCAGTGCACTCCAAATGTTCAGTAGAAGTGCATGTTTCTGTGTGTGTGTGTGTGTGTGTGTGTGTGTGTGTGTGTGTGTGTGTGTGTGTGTGTGCGCAGGTTTCTGCTTGTGTGTACGTGTTTGTATTTGTGTGAAGTGCTCGCATATTCAAGCATGGATGGCACAACGCTTTACAGTACCAGCGACCCAGGTTCAATTCCCACCACTGCCTGTAGAGAGACTGTGAGTTCTCCCCCGTGACCGCATGGATTTCTTCCGCATGCTCCAATTTCCTCCCACAGTGCAAAGACATACTGGCTGATAGGTGAATTAGTCATTATAAATTGTCCTGTGATTAAATTGGGGGGATTGCTGAGCCGTGCAGCTCAAGGGCGGACTCCAAGCTGCATGTCAATTAAAAAAAATCCAATAATGTGGATGTGTGTGCTTCAGTTTGTGTGTGTGTGTGTGTGTGTGAAAGATGGCTACAAATATTTCTTCAGAGAGCATGATTCCTCTGGCTTCTCACTGCTGAACACACAGCTTCTGCTTTGCCTGTGCCAGGCACTAAATCACGGTAATTACTAATTAACCCCAGATGTATAGACTGATACCAGGCATTTAAACCTATCAGTCTCATTAGTATCTTAGTGCTTGATAGAAAACAAAGAGAAGGAATAAATGGAGTCTTCTTCAGTTTGCAGGATGTAAAGATGAAGATAAAGATAAAGATAAGCTTTAATTGGAACATGCAGTGAAGTGCGTTGTTTACATCAATAACCAACACAGTACAAACAGTATTGGGGCAGCCTACGAGTGCCACCATGCTTCTGGTGCAAACATAGCATGCCCACCACTTACTACCCCTATCTAGTACATCTTCAGAATGTAGGAGGAAACCAGAGCACACAGAGGAAACCCACACGGCCACGGGGAAAATGTACAAACATCGCTCACACTGTAAAGCATTACACTAACCATTATGCTTCGGATGTGACACATGGGATGGCTGCAGCCATTTTTCTTCTTGGATCCCAGCTACTCAAAATTATATCAGCCATTTGGCAGGTTGTCAAGCATAACATCTCTAAGTTTACTGAGGATACAAAGTGTAAAAGGGTTAGGAGAATTGATGCAAACAGATTCCAGGAAGATATCATCATCGTAATCATAATAATTTGTTATGACTGTTCATGACAAATTGTTCTACAGAAGTGGTTTGCCACTGCCTTCTTCTGGGCAGTGTCTTTACGAGACAGGTGATCCCAGCCATTATCAATGCTCTTCAGAGACGGTCTTCCCTGTGTCAGAAGTCACATAACCAGGACTTGTAATATGCACCAGCTGCTCATACGACCATCAACCACCTGCTCCCATGGCTTCACATGACCCAGATGGGCGGGCGGGGGTTGCACGGCTAAACACATGTGCTGCTCCTTGCCCAACGGGTGACTTGCAGGCTAATGGAAGGAAGGAGTGCCTCACACCTCCTTTGGTAGAGAAATCTCCATCCCCCATCCTTCAGGAAGATAAGGACAAACTGAGTAACCAGAAATAACATTACAGATGGAGTATAATGGGATAAATGTCAGCCAATTCAGTAGAAAAACAGAAAAACTAAGTGCTTTTGTAATGATGAGGGAATGGCTGGCCAAATTCATGACTGCCTTGTACACAAGTTGCTAGTATATGGACTCAATAGGCAATTAATAAGGCATGTAATTTTTGGGATTTACAGCAAAATGAAGCAAGTACCAACTCTCGGTACAAATGGATTGTGAATAATTCTGGTTTCCTTATCTAAAACAGGATTAAATGCAGGAACATCAGAAAGATTTACCAGACTGGTTCCAGGGATGGCTGGTCTGTAAAATGAGGAAATAGCACTGAAGTTGAACAAAGTTCGAAGAGCATTTATTATCGAAGTATGTATACTATATACAACCTTGAGATTCGTCTCCTTACGGGCAGCCATGAAACGAAGAAACCCAATAAAACTGATTTTAAAAAAGACCATCGAGCACCCAATGTGCAGAAAGAAATAAAACAAATTGTGCAAACAATAAAACAGCAAAGAACATTCAGAGCTGAAGTTCACAAAAGTGAGTCTACAGACACAAAGCCAGCTGCCAGCCAATTCAGGAGCCCATTTATTTCAAGCCACAGTCTCAGTAGAGAACATGTTTAGGAAAATGAAAGGTGGCTTACTGATGCATATCAAATCCTTTTTTCAAGTCAAGTCAAGACAAGTCGCCTTTTATTGCCTTTTCAACCATAAACTGCTGGTACAGTACACAGTAAAACGAAACAACGTTCCTCCAGGACTATGGTGCTACCTTAAGACAAAGGAGCAGAAGTCGGTCATTCGGCCCATCGAGTCTGCTCCGCCATTTTATCATGAGCTGATCCATTCTCCCATTTAGTCCCACTCCCCCGCCTTCTCACCATAACCTTTGATGCCCTGGCTACTCAGATACCTATCAATCTCTGTCTTAAATACACCCAATGACTTGGCTTCCACTGCCGCCCGAGGCAACAAATTCCATAGATTCACCACCCTCTGGCTAAAAAATTTCTTCGCAATGAAACAACATGAAACAACACAAAACTACACTAGATTAAGTGAGACAACACAAAAACTACACTGGACTACAGACCTACACAGGTCTACATTTGGGCTCAATGGGGTTTTAAGTTCAAAGTTCAAATTATATTTATTATTGAAGTATGCATAGTATATATCACCATATTCTATGTTGAGATTCATTTTCTTGCAGATATTTTCAGGGAAAAAAGAAATACAGCAGAATTTAATATTTACCTTGACTGAGGAGTCTTGAATCAGAGATAAGGGGGAGGCGATTTGAGACTGAAATGAGAAGAAATGTTTCATGCCGAGGGAAGTGAATCCTTGGAATTTTCCATCAATGAGGGTTGTGGAGGCTCTATCAATGATTTCATTTAAACTGTGTTTAATTGATTTCTGGATATTTAAAAAAAATGGATGGATATGAGGATAAGGCTGGACAGTGGCGTGGAGGTAGGAGATCTAATATGATGTTTACAGTATGAATAACTAAGCAACCTCAATGAGAAGAGTGGACTTTTCCAGTTGCTACTTATTTTTTTTTGTCCTTCCCCAAAATAACCCCAAATCCTTTGATACACCAACAAAAGTGTGCTCTGAAGGTGGCCAGATTTCCAGAATTCGCCCAGCATTCCGAGATACAGGTTTATGTTTAGCAAGAGCCTACATCCCTTCAAGAAAAAATACAAACAGTTATTATGGACCTGAGATTGCAGCTTTTCTGGCAATGACCACAGAGATCTGTGTAAATGTGTGATTTTCAGGTATGATGGTATATACACCTGTGCTAGGCAGCTGAGAAGTTCATTTAACAAAGGATATGCTGACACTGGAGATGTTCTGAGAATGAGAGACTAATTGTATGAGGAGTAATAGATGGCTCTGGGTCTTTAATCACTGGAATTCAGGAGGGTGTGGTGGGGGGGGGGGCGATCTCATTAAAATAGAGAGTGTTGAAAGGCCTTGATAGAATGGATATGGAGAGGATGCTTCCTATGATGGGGGAGTCCAGGACCAGAGGGCACAGCCTCACAATAGAAGGATGTCCATTAAGAATGGAGATGAGGGGGAACTTCTTTAGCCAGAGAGTGGTGAATCTGTGGAACTCATTGCCACAGGCAGCTGTGGAGGCCTGGTCTTTAGGGATATTTTTGGTGGCGGTTGTTAGCTTCTTTATTAGTCAAGGTGCAAAAGGTTGTGTGAAGAAGGCAGGAGAATGGAGTTGAGAGAGAAGTGGAGCAGGTTTGATGGGCTAAATGGTCTAATTCTGCTCCTATGTCTTATGGTCCTCTGATCCTTAGAGAAGATTGCTGCGGCAAGAGCAAGCCCCTGTCATCATGAGGAGAACATGTAAACCACACGGGCAGCAAATCAGGTCGGACCAAGGTAAGGTTATGGGAGCTGTGAGTTATCAGCACTGCCATACCATTGTGCCTTCCGAGGTAGTCCTCAAGCAGAAATGTGTGCTTGGATTATCAGGAACAGCATTCTGACAGGCTGTATCACTGTTCTGTGGGGGGCGGGGGGGGGGGTGGCTACTGCACAGGACCAAAAGAAGCTGCAGAAGGTTGGAAATCTAGTCAGCTCCATCTTGGGTACTAGCCTACAAAGTACCCAGGACATCTTCAGGGAGCAGTGTCTCAGAAAGGCAGTGTCCAATGTTAAGGACCTCCAGCACCCAGGGCATGCCCTTTTCTCACTGTTACCATCAGGTAGGAGATACAGAAGCCTAAAGGCACACACTCAGCGATTCAGGAACAGCTTCTTCCCCTCTGCTATCCGATTCCTAGATGGACGTTGAACCTTTGGACACTACTTCACTTCTTTAATATATATTATTTCTGCTGTTTGCACAATTATTAATCTATTCAATATACATATACTGTAATTGATTTACTTACTTATTAATTATTATTATTATCTCATTTTGGTTTTTTTCTTCCGTATTATGTACTGCATTGAACTGCTGCTGCTAAGTTAACAAATTTCATGTCACATGCCGGTGATAATAAACCTGATTCTGATTCTGATTCTGAGGAACAATTATCACTGACACTCCAGCTGTTGGCATTGGAAATCTTGTTAGATGTGATCAGGTGCGAGAACCTTCCAGTTTAAGATAAGATCACTTTTACTTATCACGTGCACAGCACATCAAACCATCGAGACTTACAATAAAATGCATTGTGTGTGTCAACGACCAGCACGGTCCAGATATATGCTGGGGGCAGCCCACAAGTGTCTGCCATGCTTCCTGCACCAACATAGCATGCTCGCAATTTAATAACTTTAACTAACCTGTAGATCTTTGGAATGTGGGAGGAAACTATACTACCCAGAGAAATGCACACAGTCAGGGGTAGGGTGTCAAATCTTAGAACAGAGATGAGCAGGAATTTATTTAACCAGAGGGTGGTGAATCTGTGGAAATCTCCTACAGGTACCTGTGCAGGCCAAGTCATTAGATATATTTAAAGCAGAGGTTGATAGGTTCTTGGTTTAGCAAGGGTGTTAAGGATTATGTGGAGGATGGGTTGAGAGGGATAATAAATCAGCCATGATGGAATAGCAGATCAGACTTGACGGGCCAAATGGCCTGTTTCTTCTCCTGTTGTGTTATGGTCTTAATGTACAAACTCCTTACAGATGGCAAGAGTTGAACTCCAGTTGCTGGCACTGTAATGCATTGATGCTAGACACTACATTTTCTTTACACCAAGTATGGCATTGAAAATTGAAGGAAAGATGAGAATGTATCTAAATACAACAAAGCTACAGGAGAGCAAGAAAGTCATCCAGGGTTGTGGAACATACAGTGACTGAAAAGGTCCTCAGTGGATTAAGAATCAAGCAATACTTTGTTCTGTGAAGCAGTACAAAATGTTACAGGATTATTTCAGTCCTAAACTGTCAGAAATTGTGGAGAGTTACAAATATTGAGCCCAGAAATCAGAAATCAGTTGAGACCATGAGTCTCATTGAATAACCCATTTCCACACAACAAATCTGGCATCTTCTTGGACCACATGCTGTGTGACAAATGGCTTAATCAATGTGTGAATTCAACTGAGATTACTAAACACACAGATCTCAGATTTGATATTGCATACAAAATTGTGACATTAATAGATGTGACCTCAAGAAATATTAAGTAATTTGGTTCAATGCAAGGAAAAAACATGATTGCAGTGTGTAAGAACAGATTGTCCTTGGAAATGTGAGTTCCAAAGCATTCGGATGAGGCTGATATGAATATAGATGAAGTTATCCACACAAATATGTTGAATCAAAGTATTAAAATCTATTAAACTACAGTAACAAGAGGGCAAAGATTAAAACATTGAACATAGATCATTACAGCACAGTACAAGCCTTCCTGCCTATGATTTTGAGCTGACTTTTAATCTGCTCTATAAATTATCTAACTTTTTCTCCTACAGAATCTTCCATTTTTCTACCAGCCGTGTGCCTATATTTGTTAGTTCATTATGTGCCATGCCGTATGCCGTGTTGTTCTTGGCAAATCTTTCTACAGAAATGGCTTGCAATTGATGTTTTCTGGGCAGTGTCTTTACAAGATAGGTGACCCCAGCCATTATCAATACTTCAGTGACTGTCTGTTTGGTGTCAATGGTCCCATAATCAGGACTTGTGACATGCACCAGCTGCTCATACGACCATCTACCACCTGCTCACATGGCTTCCCATGTCCCTGATATCAGGGTCGGGGTGGGATGCTAATCCGGTGCTACACCTTGCCTACAGTGACCTGCAAGTTAATAGAGGGAAGGAGCACCTTACACCTCCTTTGGTAGGGACATATCTTTGCCCCGCCACCCCGTGCCTACTGTATGTAAGTTTCTTAAATGCCCCTAATATATCTGCCTCTACCACGACCCCTGGCAGGGCATTCCAAGTGCCCACTATTCTCTGTGTGTAGAACTTATGTCTGACGTCCCGTCTACACTTTCCTCCAATCATCTTAAAATTTGCACTCTGGGCAAACATCTCTGGCTGTCCAGTCGAACTACGTCTCTTATCTTCTTGTACAATTTTTTTCAGAATTGAAATTTTGTTATTAGATTAGATTAGGTTATGAGGACGCTCAGTCCTCGTTTATTGTCATTTAGAAATACATGCATTAAAAAATGATACAATGTTCCTCCAGAAAGATATCACAGAAACACAGGACAAACCAAGGCTAAAACTGACAAAACCATATAATTATAACATATAGTTACAACAGTGCAAAGCAATACCTTAATTTGATAAGGAGCAGACCATGGGCACAGTAAAAAAAAAGTCTCAAGTCCCGATAGCCCCATCATCTCACACAGACGGTAGAAGGAAGAAGCTCTCCCTGTCATGAGTTCCAAGCGCCGCAAACTTGCTGATGCATTGGAAGCACCCGACCGCAGCCGACTCTGAGTCCGTCCGAAAACTTCGAGCCTCCAACCAGCCCTCCGACACTGAGAACCGAGCATCATCTCTGCCAAGCGCTTCAACCACGTCCCGGCCGCCAAGCAACAACAAAGCCGAGGACTCGGGGCCTTCCCCTCCGGAGATTCTGGATCACACAGTGGCAGCAGCAGCGAAACAGGCATTTCAGATGTTTCACAGATGTTCCTCCGTGCTCTCACGTCTGTCTCCATCAAATCAGGATTGTGCACAGCACCCTACTTGACAGATAACAGACATCACCACCGGAGTGGCCGCTGCAGGCTGCGTCGCGCCGCCATCTTCTCCTCCTATCTATGCTGCAAGATCCTACAAATAGATAGTCTAGCCAGCTTCATAGCTATTGGGCACGATGGAGAATTAGTCATATATAAAATTTATGTTACTCATAGAAATGACCACCACGGTAGTGTAGCTGTTATTGTGATGCCATAAAAGCTAGGAGCATTCCAGAGTTTGGAGATCAATTCCAGTGCCATTTAGTAAGGAGTCTCAATACACCTTCCTCATGGAATGAGTGGGATTCCTCCTACAGTTGGGGTGGCACAGCATCCACACTGGAGTTCGTTTGGCAGAAGACATGCTGTATTATGTTGGACTGCAGACTGCTGCAACATTCATGGTCTCAGGGACTACAACTAGGATGATATTCTTTTTGTAACTGTAGTTACTACTAACTTACTTGTGCTTCTTATCTTATATGTGCTTCCTATCAAATATGTGCTATATGTTATTTGTGCGGTGTATGGCTGTTTTGGACCTTGGCCCTGGAAAAGCACTGTTTTGTTTGGCTGTATTCATGACAATTCAACCATACAAGAATAACCATGAGTTCAGCCAAATAAAACAGCGTAGATACGTAATGGCTACAGCCCAGTCCATCACAGATTAAGTCCTTCCCACCATTGAGCTAGTCCAGATCCCATTACAAGCCATGATAGTCTTCCTCGTTGACCACTACACCCCCAATTTTGGTATCATATGCAAATTTGCTGGTCCAGTTAAGCACATTATCATCCAGAATGTTGATATAGATAACAAAGAACAACAGACCCAGCACCAATCCCTGTGGCATAACACTAATCACAGGCCTCCAGTCAGTGAGGCAACCTTCTACTACCACTCTCTGGCTTCTCCCACAAGCCAATTTACTACCTCAACTGGAATGCCAGGCGAGTGAACCTTCTTGACCAACCTCTCATGTAAAACCTTGCCAAATGCATTGCTAAAGTCCAGGTAGACAACATCCACTGCTTTGCCTTCATCAACTTTCCTGGTACCTTCTTCAAAAAACTCAATAAGACTGGTTGTACATGAGCTACCATCCACAAAACCTGCTGAATATCCTTAATCAATCCATATCTAACCAAATAATCATACATCCAGTCCCTTAGAATACTTCCCAATAACTTTCCCACAACTGATTATACTGTCGATAATCCTCACCACCAGCATATTATTCCGTAGATTCTTCGATGTGTTATGAATAATATAAGTATTTGATAAAGTCCTTGCAGCTTCAATGGCATTAAAATAGAGACTAAATATGGCTATACTCAGTTCAATAGTTACAGCTCTGTGCAAAAGGCTTGGGCACAGATACAGAGCTAGGGTGCCTCAGACTTTTCCACAGTACTGTAGTAATCTCATGTATTGTACTGTACTGCTGCCACAAAAAAAATACAAATTTCATGACATATATGAGTGGTGATAAACCTGATTCTGCTATGGGTCTCTGTTGTGGACTGAGAGTGGGAAGGGGGCAGGGAGGGGGGAAACCTGCTTGGGAAAAGGGAAAGGGAGATGGGAGGGAGCGGGAAGCACCGGAGAGACGTTATGTAATGATCAATAAACCAATTGTTTGGAATCACATGATGTTGGCTGGTGTCTCAGGGCTGAGTGTGTTTGCACCTGAGCAGACCCCTGCCCCTGGCACTTCTCTGGTACCTGTCCCACACCCCTGGCACTCCACCCTCACCATTCCCAACATCCTTTGCTCCCGCCAGATTGACAGACTCATTCTCCATTCCACATGGACAAATACAACACTGTGGAAAAGTCTTAGGCACCCTGGTAATATATATGTACCTACACTTGTGGAACTATACTTTATACACTAGACTCCAGAGGAAGGAGTCTAGTGTATAAATATAATAGTTATGTTATAGTCCAGGAAAGGTGAACTGGTGGTGGTGGGGTGGGGGGAGGGGAATGGAAATGGCTCTTTTTGAGACTGTACATATTCTGAAGAACAAAGATATTAAAATTTCCCACCTAAATTGAATGATGTTCTTTCCTAAGGTAACAGTGTTTTGTCTAGTTCCCATAATGTACTTCAAACAAACTATTTTTCTCTATAAATGCCAATTTTAAGTCCAAGATCAGTAATAACAAAATTTTGATGTTTTATAACTCCAAAAACTAATTGAAGGAAAAACACGGGAGCCTGGAATAACACATTTAATGAAGCACACACTTATATGATGTGGTGATGTAATAATGTATGCCATTCATGTACTTTTACATATAATCCATAATGAATTATGTAATCAATGAAGAATGCTTAAATAAACAATATATTTACAATATTACTCAAACATAATTGAAATATTAAATACACAACAAAGAAGCTTACATTTCTTTCTGTCTCTTGAGTTCTCCAACTCTTACATGATGGTTATTTTGAGGAAGGATTCATAATCTCTTCATATTATTGACTCATAACTTGAAATAGACCAAGGTGAAACAAATTGGGTTATTTGAACAAAAAAGAGTATTATTGAAGAACTGATGCTAATTTTCTTGTTACCTGAAGGACTAGCCTTTGCTACTGGTCCTATTTTCATTCATTTATTTATTGAGGTAGAGTGCAGCACAGGCCCTTCGGCCTTTCAAGCGGTGCTGCACAGCAACCCACGATTTAACCCTACCTTAATCACGGGACAATTTACAATGGCCAAATAGCCTATTAGCTGGTACGTCTTTGGACTGTGGTGTGGGAGGCAGCCGGAGCACCTGGAGGAAACCTGCATTGTCACGGGGAGAACATACAAGCTCCTTGCAGGCGGGGGCAGCAATTGAACCGAGGTCGCTGGGAATGTCAACTGTTGTGTTAACTGCTACGCTACTATGCCACCCGTGAGTGCTTGATGAAAAAACATAGCACTAAGCAAACACTTATCTCATCATATCATATGGTTGAGTGAACTCAGCCTTTTTCCCTTGGAGCGACGGAGGATGAGAGGTGACCTGATAGAGGTGTATAAGATGATGAGAGGCACTGATCGTGTGGATAGTCAGAGGCTTTTTCCAAGGGCTGAAATGGCTAGCACGAGAGGCACAGTTTTAAGGTGCTCGGAAGTAGGTACAGAGGAGATATCAGGGCTAAGGTTTTTAAGCAGAGAGTGGTGAGTGCCTGGAATGGGCTGCTGGCGATGGTGGTGGAGGCGGATACGATACGGTCTTTTAAAAGACTCCTGGACCAGTACATGGAGCTCAGAAAAATAGAGGGCTATGGGTAACCCTAGGTAATTTCTAAAGTAAGTATATGCTTGGCACAGCTTTGTGGGCCGAAAGGCTTGTATTATGTTGTAGGTTTTCTCTGTTTCTTCTATCATTCAGCATCAAATGTTGTGGCTAAGAGAGTCATAGACTTATACAGTATGGAAACGGGCCATTTGGCCCAACCAGTCAATGCCAACCACAGCATCTTCCCAGCTAGTTCCTGTTCAACCCATAACCCTCCAAACACTCACTCTCCAGGTATCTTTTAAAATGCCTCTAAAATACTGCAGTACTACCCTACTCGAGGTTACTAGAAATTGTCAAAGGAGCACAAAGGAAACATTTTTTTCAAAAGGGCTCAAGTTTAACAATGACGCGTACATTTTCAAAAATAAAAAACATTACATTTCACAATAGGTTATACTCCGACTGAGTTAAAAATTCATGTGAGATTGAGAATATTATTGAGCTTAATTCATTCAGACTTCAAGTGCATAACGGAAGAGAAACAGTTGTGATGAAAGAAAATTATGACTCATATCCTGGAGAAAAGTACAGTTATTCAGGCATGACAATATAAGTTTTTTATGTTAACATTAAGTTCAAAGTTCAAAGTAATTTTATTATCAAAGGTGTGTACAGTAATGCACCATATACTACCCTGTGATTCATTTTCTTGCAGGCAAATAAATACAATAAGATCTCATACAGACAGGCTGACAAACAATCAATGTGCAAAATACAAACTGTTCAAATACAAAAATAAATAAATAATATTGAAAACGAGAGTTGTAGATTCATTGACAGCAAGTCAATAAGTTGTGGAATCAGTTTAGTGTTGAGGTTAATGAAGTTATCCATGCTGGTTCAGGAGCTTGATGGTTAAAGGATAATAACTATTCCTGAACCTTGTGGTGTAAGACTTAAGGCTGCTGCACGTCCTCCTCAATGGCAGCAATGAGAAGAGAGCATGGCCTGGATGGTTAGTGTCCTTGATTATCAATGCTGATTTCTTGTTGCAGTGCTTGCTGTAGATGTGCACAGTTGTGGGAAGGGCTATTCTTGTGATGGACTGGGCTATATTGACCACTTTTTGTAGACTTTTATGTTCTATAGTTCAATAGTTCCATTTAATATCAGAGAAATGTATGCAATGTATATCCTGAAATATTTGTTCCTCGCAGATATACATGAAAACAAAAGTGTGCCCCAAAGAGTGAGTGATGGTAAAAATGCTAGAACTCAAACCCCCACTCCTGCACGAGCATCAATGACCCTCACCCACCCGCGTCTGCAAAAAAAGTATCAGCACCCTCCACCCACCAAGCAAGCAACAGCAAAGCCCCCAATAAAAACCATGGTCTGTAGTACAATAAAAACTAATCTTTTACCCAACAATTCAATATCCACAGGCTCTCTCTCTCTCTCTAATCAAGGGAAAGAGAAATGTTACCCTTTCATAGCGAGAGGGGAGACATAACAAAACAATTTGCTGATTTGTGAGGGTAATGTCCTTCGTGCTGCTTCCCCCCCACCCCCCCCCACGAGTTCTTCTACCCGAGAATCGGCAACAAACTCTCCCCATCAACGAGCGAGAGTGAGCAGGTCTTGCACTTGGAAATGCAATGATTGAGTTTAATCCAGGAAAGTGCATATTGCTGCATTTTGCATAGTCAAATGTAAGAGTGAAGAATTCAGTAAATGGAAAGACCTGTTGGGACAGGTTAACGAGGATGTTGGCTGGATTAGAGAGTATTAGCTATTAGAAAAGGTTGAACAAACATAGTTTGCTCTCTCTGGAGCTTCAGAGTGAGGAGTGATCTGACACTTTGAGGGAATGTTGAAAGGAGATTTACTCTCTTTTTTTACTCAGAAGTGTGTAGATGCATGGAATGCATTGTTAGGAGAAGCGATAGAAACACATACAATGGCAACATTTTAAAGGATTTTAGACAAATACATGAATAGGCGGGGAATGGAGGGATATAGTCCACGTGCAACTACATTTGAAGTTTACATTGACATGATGGTTAGTACCTACTTCTGTGAACTAAAGAGACTTATACAGTGTGTAGGGGCCATGTATCTGTTCTCTTTCTGCTTTGTATTCTGTGTTGCACATTTACTATGTTCAATATGGTGTGACGGGATCCTGAAGTACCCCTATGAACTGTTGTTTTGAAAAGAGAGAGAGTTATTTAACACCCTCTTGTTTGTAAAGAGAGAGAGAGAGAGAGAGAGAGAGAGACGGACGAAGACTAATGGTTGGACTGTCACTTTAAGGCACTGGAAGTAACTTTGGATTTCTACTGAGTTGGAGTTGGAGACAGCACCGAGCAGCTGGTAAGTTGCAATGGTGACCGAAGGCGTTACTAAATGGACAATTGATGTTATGATTTTTGGCAGGTTGTTGATACTTCTTCAAGGACTTTTTGCCTGCTTGCATTTCTTCACAGAGAGAGAAAGGAGGAGTTTATTTGAATGACAGTTGATGCTCAGCAGGGGAAGATAAAATAGGAGGTCAGAAGATACAGACCTCAGACAGATGTTCTGGACACTGAATGAGCATTGTTGTGCCTGCAGGAAAAGTGGGTTTTGGAGGATCGATCAGGCGGATTGATCCGTCGCTCTTGCAGTGGAAAGAAGGAAAAGGGGTTGACTGGTGGGGAGTTGTCCATGTGTCTACCCTCGCCTGGGGATAGCTCCACCACAGAAAACCGGTCCCCTTTGTTAAAGTCACAGTCAGTGACTTTTAAAGAATTTCGAAGGACAACAAGAAGGTCAACGGCTCAGCTCACCTGAAGACTCAAATCTCTCCCTCTCTCTCTCTCAATCACTACTCAACTCAATACCACGAACTGAACTGAACTTTACTCATCATCGTAAGACTGTATCTTTTTACCCCTAGACTTAAAGAAGTTTGGTTTTTCATACATATATTTCCACACTTGCTGATATACTTACTTATATATATAATTATTGCTAACCAGTTTGATTTATCTACATTTATATTACTGTATTGCATAGTTACTAATAAATATTATTAGTTTATAGCAATACTGGACTCCAAAGTGTTTTCCATCTCTGCTGATTCTTTATTCCTGTCACGGGGCTCGTGACAATGGTAACTAGTCACATGAGTGGGGGCTTGGTAAAAGTGAAGGAAATAAGTTATATGTTCTCTTCTCCTCCTCTCCTTCATCATTCCCTGTTCTTGTTTCTTCCTCATATCTCTCTTCTCATCTCCTCCTTTTCTTTCTTCCATGGTCTTCTGCCTTCTCCTATCAGATTCCCCCTTCTCCAGCCCTTTATTTCTATCACCAGTCAACTTCTCAGCTCTTTACTTCACACCCTCCCCCTTTCCCTGTTTCACCAATCACCTACATCACCTACCAACTTATGCATCTTCCTCCCCTTCCCCCACCTTCCGACTGATGTCCTCTTCCTTTCCAGTCCCGGTGGAGGGTCTCGGCCTGAAACATCGACTGTTTTATTCTTTTTCATAGATGCCATCTGCCCTGCAGAGTTCTTCCAACATTTTGTGTGTGTTGGTCATGACTAGACTGAACTCCTGCCTCAGCAAGGACCTGGACTCACTGCAATTTGCCTATTGCCACAATAGGTCAACAGCAGACACAATCTCAATGGCTCTTCACATGGTCTCAGACCACCTAGACAATACAAGCACCTACGTCAGGATGCTGTTCATCGACTATAGATTAGCATTTATCATCATCATTCCACAATCCTGATTGATAAGTTACAGAATCTGGGCCTCTGTACCTCCTTCTGCAATTAAATCATCGACTTCCTAACCGGAAGACCACAATCTGTGCGGATTAGTGATAATATCTCCTCCTCGCTGACGATCAACACTAGTGCACCTCAGGGTTGTGTGCTTAGCCTACTGCTCTACTCTCTATATACTCATGACTGTTTGGCTCGGCATAGCTCAAATGCCATCTGTAAATTTGCTGATGATAAATTTGCTATTGTCAGTAAAATCTCACATGGAGACAGGAGTGTGTACAGGAGTGAGATATACCAACTAATGGAGTGGTGATGCAGCAACAAACTTGCACTCAATATCAATAAGATAAAAGAGCTGATTGCGGACTTCAGGAAAGATAAGATGAAGGAACACATACCAATCCTCAAAGAGGGATCAGAAGTGGAGAGAGTGAGCAGTTTCAAGTTCCTGATCTCTGAGGAACTAACCTGGTCTCAACATATCGATGCAACTATAAAGAATGCAAGACAGCGACTATATTTCATTAGGAACTTGAAGAGATTTGGTATGTCAACAAAAATACTCAAAAACTTCTATAAATGCACAGTGGAGAGCATTCTGACAGGCTGCATCACTGTCTGATGTGGGGAGGGGGTCTACTGCACAGGACTGAAAGAAGCTGCAGGTGGTTATAAATCTAGTCAGCTCTATCTTGTGTATTAGCCTACAAAGTACCCAGGACACCTTCAAGGAGTGGTGTTTTAGATAGGCACCATCCATTTTTATGGACCCCCAGCACCCAGAGCATGCCCTTTTCTCACTGTTACCATCAGGTAGGAGGTACAGAAGCCTGAAGGCACACACTCAGTGATTCAGGAACAGCTTCTTCCCATCTGCCATTGATTCCTAAGTGGACTTGGGAGTCCTTGTGCAAGATACCCTAAAGGTTAACCTGCAGGTTGAGTCGGTTATGAAGAAGGCAAATGCAATGTGGCATTCATTTCTAGAGGAATAGAATATAAGAGCTGGGATGTGATGTTGAGGCTCTATAAGGCACTTGTGAGACCACACTTGGAGTATTGTGTGCAGTTTTGGGCTCATTATTTTATAAAGGATATACAGACATTGGAGAGTGTTCAGAGAAGATTCACGAGAATGATTCCAGGAATGAGAGGGTTACTGCATGAGGAATGTCTGGCAGCTATTGGGCTGTATTCCCTGGAGTTCAGGAGAATGAGGGGGGATCTCACAGAAACATTCCAAATGTTAAAAGGCCTGAACAGATTAGATGTGGCAAAGTTATTTCCCATGGTAGGCGATTCTAGGACAAGAGGGCACGACCTCAGGATTGAAGGACATCCTTTTAGAACTGAGATGCGAAGAAATTACTTTAGTCAGAGGATGGTAAATCTGTGGAATTTGTTATCACGAAGGCTGTGGAGGCCAAGTCATTGAGTGTATTTAAGGGAGAGATAGATAAGTTCTTCATTAGCCAGGGCATCAAAGGACATGGGGTAAAAGCAGGGGAGTGGGGATGACTGGATGAAGTCGATCAGCCCATGATTGAATGGCAGATCAGACTCGATGGACTCAATACTTCTGCTCCTAAATCTTATGGCCTTATGGACATTGAACCCGTGAACACTGCTTCACTTATTTAATATATATTGTTTCTGTTTTTGCACTGTTTTAATCTATTCAATATACATATCATGTACTTGATTGATTGATTGATTTTTTTCCACTCTATTATAAATTACATTGAACTGCTGCTGCTAAGTTTAACACATTTCATGACACATACCAGTGACAATCAACCTGATTCTAAAATTAGGACATAGAAAAAGCGTGGTGACACAGCACACAGCAGAGTAGCAATTACTGTAATGCATTATAGTGCCACCAATTGGAAGACTGGGGCTCCGCTCCAGCCACTATCTGCAAGGATTTTCCATGTTCTCCACATGAGTGCTTGGATTTACTCCGGGCGCTCCCATTTCCTCCCACATTTCAAAAAGATGTATGGGTTAGGGTAAGTACATTGCCAGCATGCTATGTTAGCTATATGGCGACACTAGTGTTCATAGAAACATAGAAACATAGAAAATAGGTGCAGGAGTAGGCCATTCTGCCCTTCAAGCCTGCACCGCCATTTATTATGATCATGGCTGATCATCCAACTCAGAACCCTGTACCAGCCTTCCCTCCATACCCCCTGATCCCTTTAGCCACAAGGGCCATATCTAACTCCCTCTTAAATATAGCCAATGAACTGGTCTCAACTGTTTCCTGTGGCAGATAATTCCACAGATTCACCACTCTCTGTGTGAAGAAGTTTTTCCTCATCTTGGTCCTAAAAGGCTTCCCCTTTATCCTCAAACTGTGACCCCTCGTTCTGGACTTCCCCAACATCAGGAACAATCTTCCTGCATCTAGCCTGTCCAATCCCTTTAGGATTTTATATGTTTCAATAAGATCCCCCCTCAATCTTCTAAATTCCAACGAGTATAAGCCTAGTCGATCCAGTCTTTCATCATATGAAAGTCCTGCAATCCCAGGAATCAATCTGGTGAAACTTCTTTGTACTCCATCTATGGCAAGGATGTCTTTCCTCAGATTAGGGGACCAAAACTGCACACACTACTCCAGGTGTGGTCTCACCAAGGCCTTGTACAACTGCAGTAGTACCTCCCTGCTCCTGTACTCGAATCTTCTTGCTATGAATGCCAGCATACCATTCCCCTTTTTCACCGCCTGCTGTACCTGCATGCCCACTTTCAATGACTGGTGTATAATGACACCCAGGTCTCATTGCACCTCCCCTTTTCCTAATCGGCCACCATTCAGATAATAAACTGTTTTCCTGTAATTGCCACCAAAGTGGATAACCTCACATTTATCCACGTTAAATTGCATCTGCCATGAATTTGCCCACTCACCTAACCTATCCAAGTCACCCTGCATCCTCTTAGCGTCCTCCTCACAAGTAACTCTGCCGCCCAGCTTTGTGTCATCCTCAAACTTGGAGATGCTGCATTTAATTCCCTCATCTAAGTCATTAATATATATTGTAAACGACTGGGGTCCCAGCACTGAGCCTTGCGGTACCCCACTAGTCACTGCCTGCCATTCTGAAAAGGTCCCGTTTATTCCCACTCTTTGCTTCCTGTCTGCTAACCAACTCTCCATCCACATCAATACCTTACTCCCAATACCGTGGGCTTTAAGTTTGCACACTAATCTCCTGTGTGGGACCTTGTCAAAAGCCCTTTGAAAATCCAAATATACCACATCCACTGGTTCTCCCCTATCCACTCTACTAGTTACATCCTCAAAAAATACTATGAGATTTGTCAGACATGATTTTCCTTTCACAAATCCATGCTGACTTTGTCCGATGATTTCACCACTTTCCAAATGTGCTGTTATCATATCGTTGATAACTGATTCTAGCATTTTCCCCACCACCGATGTTAGACTAACCAGTCTATAATTCCCTGGTTTCTCTCTCCCTCCATTTTTAAAGAGTGGGATTACATTAGCCACCCTCCAATCCTCAGGAACTAGTCCAGAATCTAACGAGTTTTGAAAAATTATCACTAAGGCATCCACTATTTCTTGGGCTACTTCCTTAAGCACTCTGGGATGCAGACCATCTGGCCCTGGGGATTTACCTGCCTTTAATCCCTTCAATTTACTTAACACCACTTCCCTACTAACATGTATTTCCCTCAGTTCCTCCATCTCACAGGACCCTCTGTTCCCTACTATTTCTGGAAGATTATTTATGTCCTCCTTAGTGAAGACAGAACCAAAGTAATTATTCAATTGGTCTACCATGTCCTTGCTCCCCATAATCAATTCACCTGTTTCTGTCTGTAGGGGACCTACATTTGTCTTAACCAATCTTTTTCTTTTCACATATCTATAAAAGTTTTTACAGTCAGTTTTTATGTTCCCTGCCAGTTTTCTCTCATAATCTTTTTCCCCCTTCCTAATTAAGCCCTTTGTCCTCCTCTGCTGGACTCTGAATTTCTCCCAGTCCTCAGGTGAGCCACTTTTTCTGGCTAATTTGTGTGCTTCTTCTTTGGAATTGATACTATCCCTAATTTCCCTTGTCAGCCACGGGTGCACTACCTTCCTTGATTTATTCTTTTGCCAAACGGGGATGAACAATTGTTGGAGTTCATCCATGCGATCTTTAAATGCTTACCATTGCATATCCACCGTCAACCCTTGAAGTGTCATTTGCCAGTCTATCTTAGCTAATTCACGTCTCATACCTTCAAAGTTACCCTTCTTTAAGTTCAGAACCTTTGTTTCTGAATTAACTATGTCACTCTCCATCTTAATGAAGAATTCCACCATATTATGGTCACTCTTACCCAAGGGGCCTCTCATGACAAGATTGCTAATTAACCCTTCCTCATTGCTCAATACCCAGTCTAGAATAGCCTGTTCTCTAGTTGGTTCCTCAACATGTTGGTTCAAAAAATCATCCCGCATATATTCCAAGAAATCCTCTTCCTCAGCACATTTACCAATTTGGTTCACCCAATCTATATGTAGATTGAAGTCACCCGTTATAACTGCTGTTCCTTTATTGCACACATTTCTAATTTCCTGTTTAATACCATCCCCAACCTCACTACTACTGTTAGGTGGCCTGTATACAACTCCCACTAGCGTTTTCTGCCCCTTAGTATTATGCAGCTCTACCCATATCGATTCCACATCCTCCCGGCTAATGTCCTTCCTTTCTATTGCGTTAATCTCCTCTCTAACCAGCAATGCTACCCCACCTCCTTTTCTTTCATGTCTATCCCTGCTGAATATTGAATATCCCTGAATGTTGAGCTCCCATCCTTGGTCATCCTGGAGCTATGTCTCTGTGATCCCAACTATATCATATTCATTAATAACAATCTGTACTTTTAATTCATCCACCTTGTTACGAATGCTTCTTCCATTGACACACAAAGCCTTCAGGCTGTCTTTTACAACACTCAGCCCTTATACAAATGTGTTGAAAAGTGTCCCTTTTTGATTTTTGCCCTGGATTTTCCGGCCTGCCACTTTTACTTTTCACACTACTTTTTGCTTCTACACTCATTTTACACCCCTCTGTCTCTCTGCACTTGTTCCCATCCCCCTGTCTCTCTTAGTCTCTTTAATTTGATTCCCACCCCACCCCCCAACCATTCTAGTTTAAAGTCACCTTAGTAGCCCTCGCAAATCTCCCCGCCAGGATATTGGTCCCCCTAGGATTCAAGTCTATTTGCAACACATTGGAAATGATGTTACAAATGCCACATTTCTCTGTTTGTTTTGATGTTTAGATGTACAAGTGACAAATAAAGCAAGCAGAGAAAAAATTAGTAAGAAGTTAGAAGTTAGGGAAGCTTTTAAAAACCAACAGAAGGCAACTAGAAAAGTAATTAAGAAAGCAAAGATGGAATACGAAAGTAAGCTAGCCAATAATATTTAAGAGAATATCAAAAGTTTCTTCAGATAACTAAAGTGTAAAAGGGAGGTGAGTGTGAATATTGGATTGCTAAAAAGTAATACTGGAGAGGTAGTAATGGGAAACAAGAAATGGTGGAAGAACTGAATAAGTATTTTGCATCAGTTTTCACTGTAGAAGACACTAGCAGTATTGTGGAAGCTCTAGCTGTCTGGGCATGAAGTGTGTGAAGTTACCATAACTAGAGAGAAGGTTTTTGGGAAACTGAAAGGTCTGAAGGTGGATAAATCACCTGGACCAGATGGTGTAACATGCCAGAGTTCTGAAACAGGTGGCAGAAGAGATCGTGGAGGTGTTTGTAATGATCCTTCATGAATCACTAGATTCTGGAATGGTTCTGGAAGACTGCAAATTTGCAGAATTCATTCCACTCTTCAAGAAGGGAGAGAGGTGGAAGAAAAGAAACTGTAGACCAGCTAGTCTGACCTCAGTGGTTGGGAAGATGTTGGAGCTGATTATTAAGGATGAGGTGTCAGGGTGCTTGGAGCCACATGATAAAATAGACCACAGTCAGCATGGTTTCTTCAAGGGAAAATCTTTCCTGACAAATCTGTTGGAATTCTTTGAAGAAATAGCAAGCAGGATAGACAAAGGTGAATTGGTTAAAGTAATGGATTTGGATTTTCAGAAGGCCTTTGACAAGAGGGCATGCATGAGGCTGCTTAACAAGCTACAAGCCTGTCGTATTACAGGAAAGGTTCTAGCATGGATAAAACAGTGGCTGATCGGCAGGAAGCAAATAATGGGAATAAAGGGAGCTTTATCTGACTGACTGCCAGTGACTAGTGGTGTTCCACAAGGGTCTGTGTTAGAACTGATTCTTTTTATGTTACTTGTCAATGATTTGGATAATGGAATTGATAGCTTTGTTTCAAAGTCTGCAGACAATATGAAGATAGGTGGAGGAGCTGGTAGTTTAAGGAAGAATAGAGGCTACAGAAGCTTAGACAGATTAGGAGAATGGGCAAAGAAATGGCAGATGGAATACAATGTCAGGAAATTATGGTCATGCACTTGGTAGAAGAAATGAAAGGGTTGACTATTTTCTAAATGGAGAGAAAATACAAAAACCTAAGCTGCAAAGGGTCTTGTGCAGGATTCCCACAAGGTTAATTTGCAGATTGAGTCTGTGGTGAGGAAGGCAGATGCAATATTAACATTCGTTTCGAGAGGACTAGAATATAAATGCAAGGATGTAATGTTGAAACTTTATAAAGCATTGATGAAGCCTCACTTGGAGTATTGTGAGTGGGTTTAGATCCCTTATCTTGACTGGTCAGGGAATGAATGGATATGGGGATAAGGCAGAAGATTGGGGCTGAGTGGAAAATTGGATCACCCATAATGAAATGGTGGTACAGAATCGATGGGCCAAATGACTTAATTCTGCTCCTATATCTTATGGTCTTATAAAAATTATCTTTTTTTAAGTTCATTTAAAAAGTTAAAGGAGATATAGAAAATCTGCAGCGAGTTTAAATCTGGTAATATTTTAAATCACTTGTTCTTTTAAAAAGCTGAATTCCATGCAGTGTAGATTAACACATATTAACCTTGCCCATGTGCAGATGTTCTAGCAGCTCTCTGTATCACCAAATTCTGCTAATTTCTTGCAGGGACCAAATGCTCATGTTTGTACTTTACAGCCACCAAATGCACTTCCTTCTGGCAGCTCTCCAGAAACAGCAGCCAGCAGCCCTGCAGCCCTGGGGAGCTGTTACAAATGTACAAAAAGTAAAAAATGATGATTTTCTTGGCCTTGCTCCCTTTTCTTCCTCCTTCTGCAGAGTCCCAGATTGAAGAACTGCCAACTGCTTCAAGGTACCTCACCCTTTGGTGACAGGCTAGAGAATACTGTGGGAGATGAAGGATTTGCTGAGGTCTTGTGTTTTACTCTGTTTTTGAATATAGGATTTCATTATGCCCCAAATGTGCATGACAGGAGGTTATTATTTTACGTAAGAAATAGGAGCATGAGTTGGCCATCTGGCCGGTCCAACCTGCTCCACCATTCAATAAAATCATGACTAATCAGGCTGTGGACTCAACTCCACCTACCTGCCTTCACCCAAAAACGCTTAATTCCCCTGCAATGTAAACATCGAACTATGCTTTAAATATATATGTATAAGTTTAAATGGCTTGGCACAAACTAGATTTACAGGATGTTTCCGGGCTTGAAAGACCTGAGTTATGAGGAAAGATTGAATAGGTTAGGACTTTATTCCTTGGAACATAGAAGATTGAGGGGAGATTTGATAGAGGTATACCAGATTATAGAACATAGACCACAGAACATAGAATAGTACAGCACAGTACAGGCCCTTCAGCCCACAATATTGTGCTGACCCTCAAACCCTACCTCCTGTATAACTCCGCAACTTAAATTCCTCCATATACCTGTCTAGTAGTCTCTTAAACTTCACTAGTGTATCTGTCTCCACCACTGACTCAGGTAGTGCATTCCACGCACCAACTACTCTCTGAGTAAAAAAACTTCCTCTAATACTCCCCTTGAACTTCCCACCCCTTAGTCATGTCCTCTTGTATTGAGCAGTGGTGCCCTGGGGAAGAGACGCTGGCTATCCGCTCTATCTATTCCTCTTATTATCTTGTACACCTCTATCATGTCTCCTCTCATCCTCCTTCTCTCCAAAGAGTAAAGCCCTAGCTCCCTTAATCTCTGATCATAATCCATATTCTCTAAACCAGGTAGCATCCTGGTAAATCTCCTCTGTACCCTTTCCAATGCTCCCACATCCTTCCTATAGTGAGGCGACCAGAACTGGACACAGTAATCCAAGTGTGGCCTCATCAGAGTTTTATAGAGCTGCATCATTTCCTCATGACTCTTAAACACAATCGCTCGACTTATGAAAGCTAACACCCCGTAAATTTTTCTTAACTACCCTATCTACCCGGGAGGCAACTTTCAGGGATCTATAGACATGTACCCCCATATCCCTCTGCTCCTCCACACAACCAAGTATCCTGCCATTTACTTTGTACTCTATCTTGGAGTTTGTCCTTCCAAAGTGTACCTCCTTACACTTCTCTGGGTTGAACTCCATCTGCCACTTGTCAGCCCACTTCTGCATTCTATCAATGTCTCTCTGCAATCTTTAACAATCCTCTACACTATCCACGACACCACCAACCTTTGTGTCATCTGCAAACTTGCCAGCCCACCCTTCTACTCCCACATCCAAGTCGTTAATAAAAATCACAGAAAGCAGAGGTCCCAGAACCGATCCTTGTGGGACACCACTAGTCATATCCCTCCAATCTGAATGTACTCCCTCCACCACAACCCTCTGCTTTCTGCAGGCAAGCCAATTCTGAATCCACCTAACCAAACTTCCCTGAATCCCATGCCTTCTGACTTTCTGAATAAGCCTACCATGTGGAACCTTGTCAAATGCCTTACTAAAATCCATATGGATCACATCCACTGCACTATCCTCATCTATATGCCTGATTAACCTCCTCAAAGAACTCTATCAGGCTTGTTGGACACAATGTTCCCTTCACAAAGCCATGCTGACTGTCCCTGATCAGACCATGATCCTCTAAATGCCCGTAGATCAATAGACAATAGACAATAGGTGCAGGAGTAGGCCATTTGGCCCTTTGAGCCAGCATCGCCATTCACTGTGATCATGGCAGATCATCCACAATCAGTACCCTTTTCCTGCCTTCTCCACATATCCCTTGACTCTGCTATCATTAAGAGGTCTATCTAACTCTTTCTTGAAAGCATCCAGAGAATTGGCCTCCACTGCCTCCTGAGGCAGAGCATTCCATAGATCCACAGCTCTCTGGGTGACAAGGTTTTTCCTCAACTCCTTTCTAAATGGCCTACCCCTTATTCTCAAATTGTGTCCTCTGGTTGTGGACTCCCCCAACATCGGGAACATGTTTCCTGCCTCTAGCGTGTCCAATCCCTTAATAATCTGATGTGTTTCAATCAGATCCCCTCTCATCCTTCTAAGTTCTATTTTATACAAGCCCTGTCACTCCAATCTTCCATCATATGACAGTCCCGCCATCCTGGGAGTTAACCTTGTGAACCTCCGCTGCACTCTCTCAATAGCAAGAATATCTTTCCTCAAATTTGGAGACCAAAACTGTACACAATACTTCAGGTGGGGTCTCACTAGGGCCTTCTACAACTGCAGAAGGACCTCTTTGCTCCTATACTCAACTCCCCTAGTTATGAAGGCCAACATGCCATAAGCTTTCTTCACTGCCTGCTGTGCCTGCATGCTTACTTTCAGTTACTGATGAACAAGGATGCCAAGATCTCGTTGTACTTCCCCTTTTCCTAACTTGACACCATTCAAATAGTAATCTACCTTCCTGTTCTTGCCACCAAAGTGGATAACCTCACAAATATTGTATCATTTCTTAATGCATGCATTATTAAATGACAATAAAAGAGGACTGCGTGTCTTCATAATCTATTTATCCACATTAAACTGCATCTGCCATGCATCTGCCCACTCACCCAACCTGTCCAAGTCATCCTGCATTATCTCAACATCCTCCGCACATTTCACACTACCACCCAGCTTTGTGTCATCTGCAAATTTGCAGATGATACAAAGATTGGAGGTGTAGTGGACAGTGAGGAAGGTTTTCAGAGTCTGCAGAGGGACTTGGACCAGCTGGAAAAATGGGCTGAAAAATGGCAGATGGAGTTTAGTACAGACAAGTGTGAGGTATTGCACTTTGGAAGGACAAACCAAGGTAGAACATAGAGGGTAAATGGTAAGGCACTGAGGAGTGCAGTAGAACAGAGGGATCTGGGAATACAGATACAAAATTCCCTAAAAGTGGCGTCACAGGTAGATAGGGTCGTAAAGAGAGCTTTTGGTACATTGGCCTTTATTAATCAAAGTATTGAGTATAAGAGCTGGAATGTTATAATGAGGTTGTATAAGGCATTGGTGAGGCTGAATCTGGAGTATTGTGTTCAGTTTTGGTCACCAAATTACAGGAAGGATATTAATAAGGTTGAAAGAGTGCAGAGAAGGTTTACAAGGATGTTGCCAAGACTTGAGAAACTCAATTACAGAGAAAGGTTGAATAGGTTAGGACTTTATTACCTGGAGCGTAGAAGGATGAGGGGAGATTTGATAGAGGTATATAAAATTATGATGGGCATAGACAGAGTGAATGCAAGCAGGCTTTTTCCACTGAGGCAAGGGGAGAAAAAAACCAGAGGACATGGGTTAAGGGTGAAGGGGGAAAAGTTTAAAGGGAACATTAGTGGGGGCTTCTTCACACAGAGAGTGGTGGGAGTATGGAATGAGCTGCCAGACGAGGTGGTAACATTTTAACATTTAAGAATAAATTGGACAGATACATGGATGGGAGGTATATGGAGGGACATGGTCCGTGTGCAGGTCAGTGGGACTAGGCAGAAAATGGTTCGGCACAGCCAAGAAGGGCCAAAAGGCCTGTTTCTGTGCTGTAGTTTTACTATGGTTTCTATGTTACTTTTAATCCCTTCATCTAAATCATTAACGTATATTGTAAATAGCTGCGGTCCCAGCACCGAGCCTTGCGGTACCCCACTAGTCACTGCCTGCCATTCTGAAAAGGATCCGTTAATCCCTACTCTTTGTTTCCTGTCTGCCAGCCAATTTTCTACCCATGTCAGTCCCCTACCCCCAATACCATGTGCTATAATTTTGCCCACTAACCTCCTATGTGGGACCTTATCAAAGGCTTTCTGAATATCCAGGTACACTACATCCACTGGCTTTTCCTTGTCCATTTTCATAGTTACATCCTCAAAAAATTCCAGAAGATTAGTCAAGCATGATTTCCCCTTCGTAAGTCCATGCTGACTCAGACCGATCCTGTTACTGCCATCCAAATGTGCCGCTATTTCATCCTTTATAATTGACTCCAGCATCTTCCCCACCACTGATATCAGGCTAACTGGCTAACTGGTCTATAATTCCCTGTCTTCCCTGTTTTCTCTCTCCCTCCTTTCTTAAAAAGTGGGATAACATTAGCTACCCTCCTGTCCTCAGGAACTGATCTTGAACCTATAGAACATTGGAAAATAATTACCATTTTCCACTGAGGTTGGGTGGGACTACAACTAGAAGTCATTGGTTAAGGGTGAAATGTGAAAATTTTAAGAGGAACATGAGGAGAAACTTCTTCACTCAAAGGGTCATGAGGGTGTGGAATGAGCTTCCAGCACAAGTGATGCAAGTGAGCTCATATTCAATATTTAAGAGGAGTTTGGATGGGTATATAAGCGGCAGGGGAATGGACGGTTATGATCCCAGTGCAAGTGATGAATATAATTAGTTTAGATGGTTTGGTACAGGCTGGATTGGCCAAAGGGCCTGGTTCGGTGCTATACTTTTCTATGACTCTATGCACTCAATAGCCACTTTATTAGGTATAACTGTACACCTGTTCGTCAATACAAATATCTAATCAACTAATCATGTGG
Organism: Mobula birostris; assembly: GCF_030028105.1. Taxonomy (NCBI): domain Eukaryota; kingdom Metazoa; phylum Chordata; class Chondrichthyes; order Myliobatiformes; family Myliobatidae; genus Mobula; species Mobula birostris. The sequence continues at coordinate 16,412,058 of NC_092370.1, forward strand.
CAGCAACCTAATGCATAAAAGCATACAGACATGGTCAAGAGGTTCAGATGTTGTTCAACCCAAACATCAGAATGGGGAGGAAATGTGATCTAAGTGTCTTTGACTGTGGAATGGTTGTTGGTTCCAGACAGGATGGTTTGAGTAACTCAGTCACGGTTGATCTCCAGTAATTGCACAATGATCTCTAGAGATTACAGAGAATGTTGTGAAAAAAAACAAAAACATCTAGAGCTGCAATCCTATGGGTAAAACTGTCTTGTTAATAAGAAAAGTCAGCGGAGACTGGACAAATTGATTCAAGTTGACAAGATGATGACAGTAACTCATAATCACATACTACAACAGTTAGAACAGAAGAGCATCTGTGAATGCACAACATGTCGAAACTTGAAGTGGATGGGCTGCAGCAGCAGAAGATCACAAACATACAGGATATACCTAATAAAGTGGCCACTGAGCGTATTTAATAAGGTAGTCTATCCCATTTCCCTGGGCAGTGAACTTCACAGACTCACTTTCTCTGGGGAAAAGAAACTCTCCTCTTCTCTGTCCTAAATCTATTGCCCGAAATCTTGAGCCTATGTCGGCTGGACTCACTTACCAGTAGAAGCAACTTTCCTGCCTTTATCTTGTCTACCCCTTTGATAATTTGGTATCCTTAGATACCCTCTCATTCTATATAATTTTGTATCTATAAGATACCCTCCCATTCCTCTGAATTCCAGAGATATTGTCACAGACGACTGAATCTCTCACCTTAGGATAACACCCTTATCTCCTGAATCAACATGTGAACCTTCACTGCACCACCTCCCAAGCGTGTTTGTCTTTCCTTAAGTAAGTAACGAGATTCCAGGATGGTAGGTTGCCTCCTGGGTGATAGGGTCTGGGATATCTTGGATCGAGTCCTCAGCATTCTTAAGATGAAGAGTGAACAGCCAGATGTTGTGATCCATGTTAGGCATCAATGACATGGGTGGGACGAGTGACAAAGTTCTGCATAGGGAGTTCAGGAAGTTAAGTGGTACATTGAAGGGCAGGAGCTCCAGGGTTGTGATTTCAGGATTGCTACCTATACGACGTGCTAGTGAGGTCAGAAATAGGAATATCATACAGTTTAATGCGTAGCTAAGGAGTTGGTGTAGGAGGGAGGGCATAAGATTTTTGGATGATCGGGCTCTTTTCCCGGAAGGTGGACCTCGTACAGAAGGGACTGCTTGCACCTGAACTGGAGGGGGTCTATCATCCTCGAGGGAGGGTTTGTTAATGCAGTATGGTGGGATTTAAACTAGAGTTGCAGGGGGATGAGAACCAGAGTATTAGAATTGTTAGTGGAAAGGTTGTGGAGACAGGTGTTATTAAGACCTCAGACAAAGTTAGGAAACAAAAGTTGAGCATGGTGCGACTAATGTCCTGAGCTGCAAATATTTCAGTGCAAGAAGTATCATAGAAAAGATAGATGATCGTGCTGAAGATGAGGTAGCTGGTTTACAAACAGAGGAAATGTGTAGTGAGAAGAGGCTGTTGATAGGGCAAAATTGCAATCAACAGGATGAGTTGCAACATAAAAGGTGGACAAAATTGAAAAGGGTGAAGACAGGACCGAAGGAGTTACAGTATATTTGAATGCACGCAGTATATAGAACAAGGGAGATGAACTTGTAGCGCAATTGGAGATTGGCATGTATGATGTTGTAGGCATCACTGAATCATGGCTGAAAGAAGATTACAGCTGGTAGCTTAATGTCCAAGGATAGTCAGGTTCTTGCTGGATTCTAGGAGAGGGAATTTCTAGAGTGCCTACAAGTTGGGTTTTTAGAATAGCTCATGGTTGATCCTACTAGGGGATCAGTTATTCTGGATTGGTGTTGAGCAATGAATTGGAATTCATCAGAGATCCTAAGGTAGAAGAACACATAGGGGAAGTGATTTCTTCTTGAGGGGAGGAGAAGATGGTGGCGCGATGCAGCGCGCTTGGCCGCTATGAAATGATATCGTATTTGTTAAGTAGGGGCCGTGCACAATTCTGATTTGATGGAGACAGACGTGAGAAGCATGGAGGAACATCTGAAGAAAGTTCTGAAATGCCTGCTTCGCTGCCGCTGCTACTGTGCGATCGAGAATCTTTGGAGGGGAAGGCCCCAAATCCTCAGTTTTACCTATTGCCTGTTGCTGGGGCCGGGGTCGAAGTGCTCGGCAGAGATGGTGCTCGGTGCTCAGTGTTGGAGGGCCGGTTGGAGGCTCGAGGTTTTCGGACGGACTGAGAGTCGGACTGTGGTCGGGTGCTTCCAGGATGCTGCATCGGCAAGTTTGTGGCGCTGGAAGCTCATGGCAGGAAGAGTTTTCTTCCTTCTACCATTTGCGTGAGATGTTGTGACTTTCAAGAGACTTTGAGGCTTTTTTTTACCGTGCCCATGGTCTGTTCTTCTATCAAATTACGGTATTGCTTTGCACTGTTGTAACTATATGTTATAATTATGTGGTTTTTGTCAGTTTTTCAGTCTTGTCTGTCTTGTGTTTCTGTGATATCACACTGGAGGAACGTTAATGCATGCATTACTAAATGATAATAAAAGAAGACTGCGTGTCCTCATAATCTAATCTAATTACACACCTTCTGTGCTTAACAAGGAGGCCACTGGGTGTATGTTCATGGTCTTCTGTTGCTGTAGGCCAGTCACTTCAAGGTTTGGTTTGGTTTTTGTGTGGGGAGGTGGGATTTGGGGGCTGATGATCATGCTGCCGTACTTTTCTTTCTTGGTTTCATGACTATCTGCAAAAGAAGAATTTCAGAGTTCTATACTTTGATAATAAATGAGCCTTGGAATATTCTGAGTATAAGTCTAACACGAGGAATTCTGCAGATGCTGGAAATTCAAGCAACACACATCAAAGTTGCTGGTGAATGCAGCAGGCCACAGTCCCCTCCCCCACCCTTTTCCTTCTCCTTGGGCCTCCTGTCCCATGATCCTCTCATGTCCCTTTTGCCAATGACCTGTCCAGCTCTTGGCTCCATCCCTCCCCCTCCTGTCTTCTCCTATCATTTTGGATCTCCCCTCCCCCTCCCACTTTCAAATCTCTTACTAGCTCTTCCTTCAGTTAGTCCTGACGAAGGGTCTTGGCCTGAAACATCGACTCTACCTCTTCCTAGAGATGCTGCCTGGCCTGCTGAGTATAAGTCTAACCAGTTTAGTAGAGCTGCAACATTATCTCACGGCTCTTGAGCTCAATCTCCAACTAAAGAAGGCCAACACACTATGCACCTTCTTAACCACCCAATCAATTTGCGGGCCAGCTTTGAGGAATCTACGGATGTTGACCCTCAAGATTCCTCTATTCCCCCACATGGCTAAGAGTCCTGCCATTAACCCTGTATTCTCCTTTCAAGTTTACCTATTTATAACAGAGACTAGGTTTTGAACAACCCTTTTTCTGGGAGCCTATTATCAATATTGCTCTCCCAACCTCTCTCACCAGCCATCAAAGCCTCACCCACTCACAAAGTGACTGCTACGTTATAATCCAGTCATACTAATTCCCCCCCCCCAAACACCCTCCATCTGAACTAAACATATATTCATCAACATAATTTTCCAGTACGTTGCCCAGCATTCTTCCCATAATTACTCTGGTCCTCATCCCCATTTTGGAGCTGGCTCAGATGCAGCTTAGATTTAAAGATTCCCTGGAGCGTAGAAGAATGAGGGGAGATTTGATAGAGGTATATAAAATTATGATGGGTATAGATAGAGTGAATGCAAGCAGGCTTTTTCCACTGAGGCAAGGGGAGAAAAAAAAAAGAGGACATGGGTTAAGGGTGAGGGGGGAAAAGTTTAAAGGGAATATTAGGGGGGGCTTCTTCACACAGAGCGTCGTGGGAGTATGGAATGAGCTGCCAGACGAGATGGTAAATGCAGGTTCTTTTTTAACATTTAAGAATAAATTGGACAGATACATGGATGGGAGGTGTATAGAGGGATATGGTCCGTGTGCAGGACAGTGAGACTAGGCAGAAAGTGGTTCGGCACGGCCAAGAAGGCCCAAAAGGCCTGTTTCTGTGCTGTGGTTTTTCTATGGTTTCTATGGTTTCTATCTACCATATGCCAATAAGGGTAAAGGAAATTCTAGACAAAATAAAACACTGACAGAACTCAGCAGATCAGGCAGCATCAATGGAGAGGAATAAATAGACAATCTTTTGGGCTGAGATACGTCCAGCCGAGATCCTTGGCCAGAAATATCAACTGTTTATTCCTCTCCATAGCTGCTGCCTGACTTGTTGAATTCCTTCACCATTTTGTGTGTGTTACTCTGAATTTCCAGCATCATCAGGATCTCTTGTGTTTACTGCTCTGGACAACGATGTTAAAGTCTGCCCATTAAATATTTTGTTATCTTCATTCCAGAGATACTTTCAGGTGATCAGATGTTACTTACGAGAACTACTTGCGTCACTGTTAGACAAAATACAATTATGAACAAGAGGAGTGACAAAGGCTTCAAAAAGATTTTGCACTTTGGGGAATAAACCTTGAGTATAGCAGAATCTCACAGTAATAATCTTGAACGAAATAATTTTATTTCTCAGGTTTGCACAGGGAAGGACAAAGATATAAAAATTGAGCTTTTTCATCATAAATTATTAAAATTGATGAGTTCAATTCTTAATAATTTCTGATGAGAAAAATGATATTTTATTGTTAATATGTCATCTTTTTCTCTCACTTTTACTAAAAAGTGATAGATAAATGAGCAACCACTATTACAGCTCAGAACTTTGGGGGTTGGAAGTTCAATTTTGGCATCCTCTGCAAAGAGTTTCTATGTCCTCCTATTTTCCACCCACAGTCCAAAGACATACTTTATTCTGGCACATCCCTAGAACAAGGAATAAATCAAATGAACAACGAATGAGAAACAAAGACTGTTATAGAGGATCATTATCTTTCAATGCTCTCTTAATACCAGAAACTCAGCCTTTGATTTCTCAAAACCTAATGTATTAAAAAAAAACTTGGCCAGATTGAAAAGGTCAGGTACAGGCTAAATCGAGCTGGCGGGGCCTAGACCTGAGAGCAAGGAATGAGCCGATGTTTGGCTGATTTAAGCACTGGGCCAGATTGAAAAGGTAAGGGTTTCAGGGCCATAGATGAGTGAAGGGCTGGTATTATTGCTCCACCATGTTGACTCATCTCCACACTGAACTGAGGCTGTGGCCTGGATCAGCTGTGATGACGAACTGCCTTCACGGCCGAGGCGATGAACTAGCTTTGTGGATTCACTTTTGTGAACTTTAGTTCTGAGTGTTATTTCTGTACATTCTATTGTTTGCATTATCTGGTTTCTTTTTGCACTTTGGATGTTTGACAGTGTTTTTTAATGAGTTCTATCGGGTTTCTTTGCTTTTGTGGCTGCTTATAAAGAGATGAATTTCAAGGTCATACATTTTATCCATACTTTGATAAAAATGTTTTTTTGAAATTTGAACGACTTTGAACTTGATCCTTCGCTGGTTTTTCTGGTTTCACCACTGAATGCACTTGTGCAATAGTCAAGTCCTGGCTTCACTTTCTAAGAGCCAATTATAGATTGAATAACTAATATTAATAGGCTGACTGCATTGGTCAGACATTTGTAATTTTAGATCTTTGTTATTCCCTGTGCAAACCTGTAAGATATTGATTACTTTGTTCAAGTTTATTACAGTGAGTCCCTGCGATAGAAAGAATTTATTCCCCAAAGAGCAAAATCCTTATTTCAACCTTTGTCACTCATCTATTCATAACTGAAGTATGTCTGACAGTGACGCAAGTGGTCAGTATAAGCAACAAGTGGTGATTTTGCCGAGATGCCCTTCTGCAATATTGCTTCACTATAAAAGATAACACCATAACAATAAAGATTCCATAATCTCAGCATCCATCTCCCTGGCCTTAATGATGGAAGCCCCTCATAAAATAAAAATTCAGATTATTAGTTAAATGCTGAAGGATTTCAGCATGCTGTTGGCAGGGGGACCTGGGAGTGCTTGTGCATGAATTGAAAAAGGTTTGTTTGCTGATGCACCGGGTTATCAAGAAGACAAATGGAATGTTGGCCTTCATTGCTAGAGGGATTGAATTTAAGAACAAGGAGGTTATGCTACATCTCTCCAAGGTACAGGTGAAGTCACACCTGGAGAACTGCATGCAGTTCTGGTCTCATTACCTCGAGACCATAAGACCATATGATATAGGAACAGAATTAGGCCACTTGGCCCATTAAGTCTCCTCTGTAATAACATTATGGCTAATCCAATTTTCCTCACAGCCCCAATTTCCTACTTTCTCCCCGTATCCCCTCCTGACCAAACAAGAATCTATCAATCTTGGCCTTAAACATACATAAAGATGGCCTCCACAGCTGCTTGTGGTAAAGAATTGAACTGCTTCACCACTCTCTGACTGAAGAAATTCCATTCATTTTCATTTTAAAAGGATGGTCCTCTATTTTGAGGCTGTGTCTTCTGGTCTTAGATTCTTTCACCATAGGAAGCATCCACTCCACATCAATTATATTAAGGCCTTTTACCATTTGATAAGTTTCTATGAGGTCACCCCTCATTCTTCTGAATTCCAGTGAATACAGTTCCAGAGCCCTCAAACACTCTTCATATGACAAGCTATTCAATCCTAGAATCATTTTCATGAACCTTCTTTGAAACCTCTCCAGTTTCTGCACACCCTTTCTAAGATAAGGGGCCCAAAACTGCTCACAATATTCCAAGCAGTGGTTCATGAAGTCTCAGCATTGTATCCTTGCTTTTATACTCCAGTCCTCTTGAAATGAATGCTAACATTGCATTTGCTTCCTCAGCGCACTCAACCCGCAAATTAACATTTAAGGAATCCTACATAAGGACTCCCAAGTCCCTTTGTTTCTTGTATTGTCTCTCCATTTAGAAAATAGTCAACCCTTTCATTTCTCCTATCAAAGGTCATGACCATGCATTTCCCAACACTATATTCCGTCTGCCATTTCTTTGCCTATTCTCCTATCTGCCTGTCCTTCTGTAGTCTCTCTGCTTCCAGAAAACTACCTGCCTTCCACCTATCTTCATATAACCTTCAAACTTTGCAAGAAAGCCATCAGTTCCATCATCCAAATCATTGACAAATAACGTAACAAGAATCAGTTCCAACACAGACCCCTGTGAAACACTGCTAATCACTGGCAGCCAACCAGAAAAGGCTCCCTTTATTCCCACTATTTGCCACCTGCCAATCAGCCACTGCTTTATCCATGCTAGAATCTTTCATGTAATACCATAGGCTCATAGCTTGTTAAGCAGCCTCATGTGTTGCACCTTGTCAAAGTCCTTCTGAAAATCCAAGTACACAGCATCAACTGACTTTCCTTTGTCTATCCTTGTTATTTCTTCAACGAATTCCAACAGATTTGTCCAACAAGATTTTCCCTTGAGGAAACCATGCTGACTATGGTTTATTTTGTCATGTGCCTCCAAGTACCCTGAGACCTCATCCTTAATAATTGTGTCCAACATCATGCCTACCACTGAAGTCAGACTAACTGGCCTATAGTTTCCTTTCTTCTGTCTTTCTTTCTTCTTGAAGGGTGGAGGGACATTTGCAATTTCTCTGTCCAGAACCATTCCAGAATCTCGTGTTTCTTGAAAGGTTTTTACTAATGCTTCTACAAACTCTTCAGCTACCTCTTTCAGAACTCTGGTCCAAGTGACTTATCCATCTTCAGACTTTCAGTTTCCCAGGATCCTACTCTCTAATTATGGTAACTTCTCTATCTACATGATCCTGACACCTGCAACTTCCACCATGCTGCTAGTATTATCCACAGCAAAATAATTATTCAGTTTGTCTGTCATTTCTTGTACCCCGTTATTAGCTCTCTAGTATTATTTTCCAGTGGTCCGATGTTCACACTCACCTCTCTTTTACACTTTATGTATCTGAAGAAACTTTAGGTATCCTCTTTATTATTACATCCAGCTTACTTTTGAATTCCATCTTTACCTTCTTAGGGATGTTTTTAGTTCCCCTCTGTTGGTTTTTAAAAGCTTCCCAATCCTCTAACTTCCCACTAATTTTATATTATTTGCCCTCTCTTTGGCTTTTATGTTGACTTTGATTTCTCTTGTTAACTGTGGTTGAGTTATCTTGCCCTAAGAATACTTCTTCCTCTTTCAGATGTATATAAATTGTGCCTTCCAAAATGCTTCCAGAAATTCCAGCCATTGCTGCTCTTCCATCATCCCTGCCAATGTTCTTTTACAACGTATTCTGGCCAACTGATCTCTCATGCCTCCGTAATTCCTTATATTCCACTGCAAAACTGAGATATCTGACTTGAACTTCTCCTTCTCAAATTTCTGGGTGAATTTGATCATATTATTAGATTATTAGATTAGATTAGATTATGAGGACAAGCAGTCCTCTTTTATTGTCATAAAAACCAAACAGCAGTCAAGGAGTTATTGTGAGAGGGACAGAGAGAAAAGAGAGAGAGAGAGAGACAGAGAGAGAGAGAAGGAAAAAATAATAAATAAGTAAATAAATAAGGGATGTAGTAAGAAGAGGAGGAGGGGCACTATCTTAACCCATCCCATATATATATATATTTATATTCATATTATTTATTTATTTATTATTTTCCCTTTTTTTTCTCTCTCTCTATTCCTCTCACAATAACTCCTTGCCTGCTCTCCATCTTCCTCTGGTGCTCCCCTCCACCTTTCCTTCTCCCTAGGCTTCCCGTCCCATGATCCTCTCCCTTCTCCAGCCTTGTATCCCTTTTGCCAATCAACTTTCCAGCTCTTGGCTCTATCCCTCCCCCTCCTGTCTCCTCCTGTCATTTTGAATCTCCCCTCCACCTCCCACTTTCAAATCTCTTACTATCACTTCTTTCAGTTAGTCCTGACGAAGGGTCTCAGCCCGAAACCTCGACTGTGCTTCTTCCTATGGATGCTGCTTGGTCTGCTGCATTCCACCAGCATTTTGTGTGTGTTGCTACAAAAAAAACCCATAAGTCTGGAAAAAGTCCACATCCAAAATTCAGAAAACCTTGGCAATATTCTTCCTCTCCATGGCACAGTGATCTCACTTGTGATAACACGGCAGACACCCCTCTCTGTTGCAGGTTAATCTCGCCAGTGATAAAAAGGCAGTTTCCCCTTTGCGTAGTAGATTGATAAAAAGTCAGGCAGCCAGCATTTCAATCTCCCTCATTGCTTTAATTGGTGAAATGGATTTGAACATTGGTTCGCAACTGTCTCGCCATGATGTTTCTGCACTCTGCCTCTGCCTCCCAGAATCCTCTTGGAGACTATAGAGCACCAAAATGACCAAATTATCTCCAAGCTGCAAACCACAGGCTGCAACAGTTCCAGAGCCACATTCAAGGCAAGGCAAGGCAAGGCAAGATTACTTGTAGAGCACTTTTCAAACACAAGGCAGTTCAAAGTGCAAGATATAAAATTCAAACATCAAGTTTCGGACAATATAAAGAGAATAAAATCACACATAAAAATAAAGAGGTAAAAGTTACAGCGTAGGAGATTCTAATTAAAAGCTCCAGTGAAAAGGAAAGTTTTAAGCCTCGATTTAAAGGAGCTTAAAGTTGGGGCAGACTTCAGATCCTCTGGAAGGTATATGGAGCACAATATATATATGGAGATATATGGAGCACAATAACTAAAAGCTGCTTCAGCATGTTTCATTTTGAGCCTGGGGACGGTAAACAGATCCCTCCCAGACGACCTGAGAGCTCGGCAAGGTTCACAATGCAGCAAGAGATTGGAGATGTATTTTGGCCCTAGACCATTCAGTGATTTATAAACCAGCAATAATATTTTAAAGTCAATCCTCTGGTGGACAGGAAGCCAGTGTAGTGATCTGAAAACTGCAGTGATGTGTTCTATTTTCCTGGTCTTACTGAGGACTCTAGCAGCAGTGTTCTGAGTGAGCTGTCGCTGTCTGAGGGATTTTTGACACAGAGATCTGTAAAAACACCATTACAGTAGCCAAGCCTACTAAAAATAAATGCATGGATAAGTTTTCTAGAATTTGCTGAGACGTAAGCCCTTTAACTCTCGCTATATTTTCAAGATGGTAGTAGGCTAACTTTGTAATAGTTTTAATGTGGCAGTTAAAATTTAAGTTGGCGTTCATCACACCACCAAGGTTTCTGGCTTGTTTTGTGGTCTGTAACAACAAGAATCCTAAGTGAGCACTGACTTCTAAGCATTCATTTTTGGCACCAAAAACAATTATCGCAGTTTTCTCTTTGTTTAACTGGCGGAAATTTTGGCTTATCCAATCGGTGATATGTTCAATACAGTTTTTTAGTGATTGTATGAGACCATAGTCACTTGATATCACCGTTATATAAATCTGAATGTTACTTGCATAATTATGCTATGTTGTTGCTTACCATGATTTGAGCTAGAGGGAGCATGTATATGTTAAACAGAAGAGGCTCTAGTATGAACCCTTGAGTCATTCTGCATGTCATTTTTGTTTGGTCAGATATGTAGCTACCAATTGATACAAAATAGCTCCTGTCCTGTAAATTTTAGGACTGTACCGGAAATTCCCACCCAGTTTTCCAGTCTGTCCTGCAACATGCCACGGTCAACCGTGTCAAAAGCAGCACTAAGATCCAGTAGAACCAAAACTGAAATTTTACCGTCATCATGGTTTAAGCGGATGTCATTTAAAACCTAGACCGCAGCAGTCTTGGTGCTCAGTTCAAGATAAAAAACAAATGTAAAAGACATAAAAGAAGCATAATATACGGTTTCACGATCTATCCAGGAGATATCGACTGAAGGAGCATTGTACACAGGCGCCATCTTGAATTTTGCATTCAGTTCTGGTTGCTTTATTATAGGAAGATGTGGAAGCTTTAAGGAGTGTACTGCCTGGATTAGAAAACACGTCTCATAAGCATCGGTTGAGTGAGCTAAGACTTTTCCCTTTGGAGCAAAGGAGGATAACAGGTGACTGGATAAAGGTGTATAAGATGATAAGAAGCATAGATCAAGCAGACAGCCGGAGACTTTCTTCCGGGGTGTAAATGGCTAATGCAAGGGGGCATCATTTTAAGGTGATTGGAAGAAAATTCTGGGAGAGATATGTGTCAGCGATAAGTTTTTACAGAGTGTGGTGAGTGCTTGGAACACTCTTCTGGGGGTGTTGGTAGAAGCAGATATACTAGGAACACTTAAGCGACTCTTAGACAGGAATATTGGGGGGGGTAGTTTGAAAGAGAAATAGTGGGAGGAATGGGTTGGATTGATCCTGGAGTAGGAGAAAGGGTTGGCACATCATAGTGGGCTGAAGGTCCTGTACTGTGTTGTATTGTTTTCTGTTCTATGCTCGATACCAGCAGGCAATGGGGAGAAGTGGGAAAAGTGCCGAAAAATATGATAGGCTCCATATCTGCACGTACAAAGGACAAAATCTTTTTTCAGGTAAAAGCATTGGATGCCAACTGTTTGCTATTTACTGTAGGGCCAGTAATACATTTCTTTTCTTTGATGAGTGTGCTTTTCTTACAGGTCACACTAGAGAGTTAAGAGATGATTTAAAGTTCATACAACACCACATAACCAAATATGTAGGTAACCATATGAGAGAAATATTCATAACCTGTGCTGTAACTCTGCAAAACAAAGGTTGAATTATTTATGGGGTGAGACAATCGCTCAAACAGGGAACATCTTTTGGGCATTAATGCCAAAGAATTATTAATTACCAAGAGAGATTTCTGCTTTAGGAACTTGGTCAACCTATTACAGAACCAGATAATTATGCTAAAAATATGACTTGGATGAAAAACTATGCATAAAACTTTAGTGAATTATCTTCATTCAAGTCTCAAACTAAACATATTGTGTATAAGGCACCACTTCTTCAATCATGCTAACTAATTATATGAATGTTGGTTGTAATTTTTCTTTCTACATCATTGGAGGAGATGAATAGGGTAATATAAAGCTCCTGGACAGTCAACTGCATCAGATTATTCTTGATATTGACTGAGATACAGCATGGAATAGGCCCTTTCAGCCCTTTGAGGCACCCCACTCAGCAATTCTCCGATTTAACCCTAGCCTAATTACAAGGCAACTTACAATGACCAATTAACCTACCAACCAGTATGCCTTTGGACTGTGGAGGGAAACCAGATGGTCATCCAGAGAACGTACAAACTCCTTACAGGCAGTAGTGGGAATTGAATCTGGGCCACCTGTACTGTAAAACAGTCTGCTAACCATAAAACATTCTGCTGACCACTACACTACCGTGCTGCCTGGACCAACGACTTTTTAAGATTTTAGTGCAAGTACGATGATGATGAACAGTCTCTTAATATTGTAATTACAAACATTTCAGATGCAACAAACAATTTAATTCTTAATTTATGTTTTGTAAATTTTGACTAATCATTAATTTTAAATTTTGACCAGCTTTGAAATTTAAATTTCTCTCTGCTCAAACCTACTTTCAAATTTCATTCCTCCTAAGGTCTGTTTAAGATCTATTTTAATCTCCAAACCTGGAAGCATAAGAATAAATAGTGAGTGGAAAACAGGGTTAGAAGCTGTATTTTCATGTACTCATATCCCAGAATGTGAGAGAATACACAACTTAATTGAGCAGGTTACTATTTCAATGCTATTTGCAATGATTTGTCTGGCATACCAACAACTCAACAAGATAAATCACTGAAAGTTTGAGCAAACCAGCACCAGATAAATAATTTATTTTGTTATTGCCATCCTTGGATCTAAAATTTCAAGATTGAAGATCAGATACAGCAGAGCCAACACATAAGCATAAAACATACTAAAACAATCCTTTAAAACACAAGGTACAAGTATGCATAATGAACCTGCTGAGTTCTTTCAGCATTTTGTGTGTGTGTTACAATGTACAAGTAACTGTTGAGTGTGACTTTATCTACATAAGGTTAGCTTGTATACATAGACTGATTCTATGTACATAAAGTAATTGTGCCTACATAAAGCAATTTATATAGAAAATGGTTTGTTAAAAGTGTATTATGAGAATCAAACAAAACTCTGTTGCTATCATTACTCTTAAGCATCTTCATGGCCTTTGAAATATGTACAGATTTCACCTGCATTCTTAGCAGCTCATTTATTTTCCTTTGAAGTCATAGTCTGCTGTTCCTTCCCACGCCTTCAGGCGCATTTGATGGCAACCTTGCTGTTTCCTTATCATTTGTCTGATTTCAAGGTCGAGCTGCCAGCTCGACACTCAAGCCAGCAAGGAGCCAGCCGGATTTGAAATCCAGAGCAGGTGCCACTACACCACTGGCACAGACCATGGTCTGTAGTTAAGCTGGCTTTACAGGGTGGAATTATTGAACCATAATTCGTTTTAATCTTACATGGTCTTCCATCTAGCTTTAATTTTGTCTGTGGTTGTCTTATTCTTTTCTCTATTCGTGGTCATGACTGCTCTTGGCACATTTTTCTACAGAAGTGGTTTGCCATTGCCTTCTACTGGGCAGTGACTTTACAAGACGGGTGAACCCAGTCATTATCAACACTCTTCAGAGATTGTCTTTAAAAAAGACAAAAAGTGAAATAGCTTTGTGGTCTATCCAGAAGATGTTGACTATGAGAGCATTGAATGCAGGTGCCATCTTGACTGTTGCTTCCTAAAAAGGCCCACACCCAGTGCCCTTGTTGGCAGGTTTGAAAAATATAAGCCAGTATAGGTGGGAGTGGAACCAGAGAACAGTTTCAGAAAGAAGTGAGACTAAGTCGAAATGGAAGGTAAGAGTTGGATCTCTGTTTAATATCTGATTCTCAGGGTTCTTCTGAGAGTTAGGAAGTGCAAACAAAGTTAATTCTAAGATTTCAGTTTACTTTAGAGTACAAACAAACATACAAATAATAAGCAAACTAAATAAACAGCTAAGAAACAATGTGAGGAGGTGTATGGACACAAAGACAAAGAATAAAGAAGCCAAGATGGCGCCTTTGAAAAATCCATCACTTTTATAAATAAGATAAGACATTGCTTAGATAGGAATAAACTAGCTAATAGGCTACATAACGAAAACAATTACATCACATAAGTAATATGCGAATACTTAGACAATAAAAGATGAGAAAGGTGATAAACTGTTAGCTTAGATGCTATACAACTTTCTGCCAGTAAACGAGGATGAGCCACCACATACTGTGAAAATTACATGTTTGTTAAAAAGTACTAATCTTATAAAAAAGTATTATTTTGAAAAACAGTGGTTTCCAACATAGGCAATAGGAGCCAAGTTTGTAAAACCAGAAACTTTGGATGATTTCACCACTGGAAGTCACTTCATCCACCATGTCTATAACAGCGTCCTATCAGAGAAAATTTTACTAATTCCAACTCTTGACAATTTCTCTATCGCATGGAAAATAGAACATTACAATACAGGGCAGACCCTTCCACCATAATGTTGTGCCGACCTTTTAATCCTCCCCTTCCACATACACCAACTCTTTATTTTTATATCATCCACATACCTAGCTAAGAGCTCGTAAATGTCCCGAATGTATCTGCCTCTACCACCACCCCTGGCAATGGGTTCCAGACACCCACCATTCTCTGTGTGAAAAATCTACCTTTGACATCTCCCTCCCCTATTCCAGGGAGAGGGAAGCGCTATTATCCAAAACATTTTTTCCTCTATGCTTGCTTTCTTAATACAGCGACCAGCGTGGGCAAGGTGCTCACTCGGGGCACAGAGGTGGTATATGTACAGCACCACATATCCCAGACAGCAGCATTCATACCACCCTGTGGATTAAGTTTAATACTGGACCAAAGTTTAAAGTTCAAAGTAAATTTTACTAGCAAAGTACCTAATTGTCACAATATACAAGTCTGAGATCTATTTTGTTGTAGGGATACTCGGCAAGTTTATAGAATAGTAACTATTACAGAATCAATGAAAGATCAGCTAGAGTGCAGAAGACAACAAACTGTGCAAATGCAAATATAAATAAATAGAAATAAATAACAAGAAAATGAGTCTTTAAAGTAAGATCATTGGTTGTGTGAATATCCCAGTGGATGGGCAAGTGAGTTTAGTTGTACTCTTTTGTTCAAGAGCCTAATGATTGTGAGGTAGTAGCTGTTCTTGAATCTGGCGGTGTGAGTCCTGAGATTCTTGTACCTTTTACCTGATGACAGCAGCAAGAGGAAAGCATGACCTGGACGGCGGGGGTCCTTGATGACGGATGCTGCTCTCCTGTGACAGCAATCCATGTAGGTGTGCTAAATGGCTGGAAAGGCTTTACTGATGGTGGTCTGGGCTGTATCCGCTACATTCTGTGGGACTCATTTTCATCGACAGGGGAAGCAGGAATTCGAGCGAACCCAGAGAAGTTACAGAGTTAAGGTGAGGAAATGCACAAGGAACCCTAACCTCCTAGCCTGCAGACTCCCATCATCCTGTCCTGTGCTGAATTCAAATGCCATCATCCCTGAGCTTTTTAGCCATCTTTGGGATCCTACTCTTTCAACACTGTCAACTAGAGTTCCTTTTCCTTAACTCTTGATTATCTGGTATGGAAACACCAATGCCCAAGAACGAAAAATCCTACGGAAAGAGGTGGATACAGCCCAGTCCATCACACGCAAAGTCCTCCTCATTATGGAGCACATTTACGAGTTGTGTTGGCAGAAGAAAGCAGCCTCCACCATCCAGACCATGCTCTCTTCTCAGTGCTGCCATCAGGAAGACGGCACAAGAGCCGTAGGTCCCACACCAGCTGTTTCAGGAACAGTTATTACATTTCAACCATCAGGCTCCTGAACCACAGTGTATAACTTCACTCACCTCGATGCTGAACTGATTACACAACCTATGAAGACATTTTTAAGGAATCTACAACTTATGTTCTCAATATTATGTATTATTTACTGATTTATTTATTATTCTTTCTTTTTCCCTTTACACTCTTTGTCTTAATTTACACATTGGCTGTCTTGTCCATCTTTGTGTGTAGCTTTGCATTGCTTACGTTGTATCTCCTGTGTATCTACTGTGAATGTCCACAAGGAAATTCATCTCAGGGCAGTATATGAAGTATATATATGTACTTTGATAATAAATTTATTTTGAACTTTAAACTTTGAACAGCAAACACTATACGGTGCCGGAGTGGTGAACATCAAGAGAGCCACCCCCAGTCTTCTGAACCATGTATAAGTGTCCACAAACATCAAAAGCAGATAATTTGACCAATGTGCTGTTTGTGGGGCTGTGCAGGTTGGCTGCTCCATCTCCTAATTTACAGTCGGGATGACCTTCAAACTATTTGAATGCTTTTAGTGCACTTGAGATGAACAAAAGAAAACTGGAAATGTGTTTTATAAGCTAAAGTTAAGGCTTTCTCTTGTTTGTACCAGCAGTGCATTACTAACTTTTTAGTTTCAGAAAATAAGTGGAAATAAAATAAGTCTAATGATTAATGTCTTATTTATCATTGGAAGCTTCAGCTGTATCAACAGCTGATGGACGTTATAGTTGGACGCATGTAATTAGAGAAAATTTCACAGTTTAACAGAGAAAGATTTGGCCTGGGGTTCCATATTCGAAAATATCCAGATGGTGATGTCTGGACTAGAGCCAATTTATTCAAGGGTACAAAAAGAAACTGTGCCACACTATCTAAAGCTTACAGAATCTATGTTAGTCACCATGTAAAAAATATGCATTTCATTTAAGAAAAGACCCTCAGCTGAGCTGATAATTTAATTCAATACTTTGTTTCCACCCTGGAGGCCAAACTTTTATGGAGTGATTTAGATGAGAAATTGTTTCATATAATGGTCGAGATTATGTGTTTATCCTGGAGGAGAAATTGACATCTTAATAAGAACTTTGCTGCCAAAGTAAAGATTCCACATGTGGAGCTCAAAAGGAATTACAAATTTGCTTGTGTGAAATGGTCAACAGCAGCATGAGCAATTCGCAGCTGGGTAGGTTCTGGCTGGAATCACAACCCCCAAGAATAAGTGGGAACAATCGTTTGCGGGGAAAGTCCAGGTGGTCGTTCATTCATGAAATGCTTGTAATTCATTGGGTGTGAAGCTTTTGTGGCAGTGGAAGGACTGTTACTGCCCTCTAATTCTGAATAATTTTTATTTCTCTTGAAGCCACAAACATTAACAGGACTATATTCCGCTCATATGCAACTCAATACTAATAGTTCAGCATTAGAATCAGATTTATTTTCACTGACATACAGCATATTGTGAAATTTGTTGCTTTATGGCAGCAGCACAGTATAATATATAAAAATTACAGTAAGCTGCAACAAGAAATAAAAAAAAGTAGAGCAAAAAATGAGGTAGCATTTATAGGAGCCATGTATGTGTTCTCTATCTGCTTTATATTCTGTGTTGTGTGCTTATTATGTTTATTATGGTAACTAGTGACTGGGAGCATGGGAAAAGTGAAGGGAATAAGTTACGTATTCTTGCTTATTTCATGGCAGTTTCTGGCTTGGGACCAGCGGAGGTCATATCTTTGCCGACCACTTAATATCTTCTCAAGGTTTTATGTTTGCTAATTGCTAATAAAGGATGAAAATAAGGAATTTGACTCTTTAGAAGAATCACTTCATTGGAGCTGAGGGTGCATCATGCAAGTTTAACAACCGCGTGGTGGTTGCCAGCTGGTAGCGATTGTTTAGATCTTGGTTTCGTTTTAGCTGCTACAGCGTTCATGGGTTCATGGACCGGTTCTGAAATTTGATGATAATTGGCAAGAAGTTGTTCCTAAAACTTTGAATATTTGTCTTTAGGCTCCTATATCCTGATGGTAGCAATGAGAAGAGGGCATGTCCGAGGTGGCGAGGATCCTTAATGATGACTCTATTCACTACTTTTGTATGTTTTTCCATTAATTTGTATTTGCGTTTCCATACCAGGACATGATGCAACCAGCCAGGATACTCCACACTATGCATCTATAGAAGTTTGTCAAAGTTTTACTGTAGATGATACGCCAAATCTGCGCAAACATCTGAGAAAGTAGAGGCACTGCTGTGCCTTCTTTGAAATAGCAGTTATGTGCTGGTCCAAAGACAGATCCACTAATACGATATCACCCAGGAATTTAAAGTTACTGTCCCTGTCCATCTCTGATCCCCTGATGAGGTCTGACTCTTGGGCCTCCGGTTTCCTCCTCCTGTAGTTCATAAGCTCTTCAGTTTTGCTGATATTAAGTGAGAGCTGTTGCTGAGGTACCACTCAGCCAGAATTTCAATCTCCCTCCTATACGGTAAAGCCTTCTCAACCATTGAGCACATCTGCATGAAGTTTTGTCACAGGAAAGCAGCATCTATTATCAGGGACCCCCATCACTGAGCTGCTGCCATTGGGAAGAAGTTACAGGAGGTTCAGGTCTTGCACCACGAGGTTCAGGAACAGATATCACCCCTCAACCATCAGGCTTTTGAACCAAAGAGAATAACTTCACTCTACTTCATTTGTCCAATCACTGAAATATTTCCACAACCTACGGACTCACTTTCAAGGTCTCTTTATCTAATGTTATCAATATTTATTGTTCATTTATTTATTATTATTATTTATTTCTTTTTGTATTTGTAATTTTCTGTCCTTTACATACTGGTTGAATGCTCAAGTTGAGACAGAATTTCATTGATTCTATTGTGGTTATTATTCTATTGTAGATTCATTGAGTACGCTCACAAGAAAATGAATCTCAGGGTTTTATATGGTGACATTTATGTATACTGCGATAATAAATTTACTTTGAACTGATGGCTTAACGGCGTCTTCCCCCAAGCCATCAGACTCCTCAATACCCAGAGCCTGGACTGACACCAACCTACTGCCCTCTACTGTGCCTATTGTCTTGTTTATTATTTATTGTAATGCCTGCACTGTTTCATGCACTTTATGCAGTCCTGGGTAGGTCTGTAGTCTAGTGTAGTTTTTGTGTTGTTTTACGTAGTTCAGTGTAGTTTTTGTATCATTTCATGTTGCACCATGGTCCTGAAAAACGTTGTTTCGTTTTTACTGTGTACTGTACCAGCAGTTATGGTTGAAATGACAATAAAAGTAACTTGACTTGACTTGACTTGACTTACTGTGGCGTCCCCTTGTGCATATAGCCACTCCAGTTCAGATTCTAGTCAACAGTATCTTGATTTAGTGATGGCGATGCCACTGAATGTAGGGGTCTCACTGCTGGATTTTGTCCTGTTGGATATCTACAGTGTCTGGCACTTGTGTGGTAAGAATGTTACTTGCCACCGCTCATCTCCGGCCTGGATATTCTCCTGATCTTGCTGGATTTGGATGTAGATTGCTTTATGATCGGAGGAGTCAGAAACAGAGTTGAGCGTTGTGCTATCACTGGTGAGCATCACTACTTCTGAGCCTGCAGATGAAAGAAGATCACTGACGAAACGGCTGGAGGTAGCACTTAGGATGGTACCCCGAGGAACACGAAGATTCAAGAAGATTCAAAGTACATTTATTGTCAAAGTGTGGACTACCATAAAACAAAGAAACACAGGGAACCTATTCAAAAAAAATCAAACATCCAACACGCAAGAAAAAGAACAAATCGCGCAAACAACAAAAATAAATGAATAACACACAAGAACTCCTGCAGAGATGTCCTGTTGCTGAGGTAATTGACCTTCAGTCACCACAAATATCTTCCTTTGTTACTGACAAGTGGCGGGGTTCCTCCCTGTTTCCCAATGACACCAGTTTAGGCAAGGCTTCTTGATGTCATACTCAACCAAATGCTGCCTTGATGTCAAAAGTAATTCCACTCAAATCATTGTGAGTTCAGCACGCTTGTCCATATGGGGCAGCATGGTAATATGTAGTGGTTAGCATAACGCTGACTACCTCAGCTTCCTCCAGTTTCCTCTCATGATCCCAAGATGTACGGGTAAGGGTCGGGGAGTTGTGGGCATGTTTTTTTGGTGCCAGAAGCATGGCAGCACATGGCAAATGAATCATTTCACTGAATGATTCAATATTCCAATGTACATGTGACAAATAAAGCTTATTTTTAATTTTAAAATAAAGGTTATCTCACTGTTTAGAACCTGAGACCATGAGATCGAGGAGTAGAATTAGGCTATTTGGCCCATCAATTCCATTCTGCTATTTCATCATGGCTGATCCAATTTTCTTCTCAGTCCCAATCTCCTGCCTTCTCCCTTTCATGTCCTGACCAGTCAAAAATCTCTGCCTTATTCAATTTCCCCCAGGATCAATAAAGTATGACTATGACTATGACTTAAATATACATAATTTATATTATTGTATATTTTTATATTTGTACTTAAGGCAGAGATTCATAGGTGTCCGAGTAGCCAGGGCATCAAAGGTTATGGTGAGAAGGCGGGGGAGCGGGACTAAATGGGAGAATGGATCAGCTCAAGATAAAAATTGCGGAGCAGACTCGATGGGCTGATTGGCCAACTTCTGCTCCTTTGTCTTATGGTCTTATGGTCTAAAGCCTTGGCCTCCTCAACTGCCTGTGGCAAAGAATTCCACAGATTTACCACTCTCTGGCTAAAGAAATTCCTCATTATCTGCGTTCTAAAAGGACACCTCTCTATTCTGAGGCTGTGTCCTCTGGTCTTAGACTCCCCCACCACAAGAAGCAACCTCTCCGTATACATTCTTTCAAGAACCTTTCCGCATTCGACAGGTGGCTGTAATGAGATCAGGAGCTGCATTATTTTGGCAAAACCCAAAATTAACTTCTGTGAATAAGTTTTCCTTAGCAAATGCCACTTGTTCATACCATCCCTTCCCTTACTTTTCAGAGGATAGGGTCATAAAGAGAGCTTTTGACACATTGGTCTTCATAAATCAACATATTGAGGACAGGAGTTGGGATGTTATGTTGAAGTTGTCCAAGACATCTGAGAGGCTAATTTGGAGTATTATGTGCATTTCTGGTCACCTATTTACATAGTTCAGTGTAGTTTTTATATTGTTTCATGTAGCACCATGGTCCTGAAAAACGTTGCCTTGTTTTTACTGTGTACTGTATCAGCAGTTATGGTCGATATGACAATAAAAGGTGACTTGACTTGACTTGAACTGTCACAAAGGATTACGCACTACCTTTGATTCAGCCAACAACAGAAACAGTGGTGTAATCAGCAAACTTAAATATAGCATTGGATCTGTAGTTAGTCCTACCATCATAAGTATAAAGCAAGCAGATCAGGGGTCTAAGCACACAGCCTTTTGGTGAAACTATACTTATAGTGATTGTGGAGGATTGTTGTGATAGTGATTGTTGTTGCTATTCCGAACTGACTGGGGTCTGCAAGTGAGGAAATTGAGGATCCATTTGCAGAAGGCCTATGACTTGAAGCTTATTGGTTAGTTTTGAAGAGATGATAGTGTTGAATGCAGAGCTGTGTTCAGTAATGAGAATCCTAATGTATGCAACTTTACTATCCAGATATTCCAAGGGCTGAGTGAAGAGCCAATGAAATAGCATCTGCTGTTGATCTGTTGCTATGGTAGGCAAATTGGTTCCAAGTCACTTCTCAGGCAGGAGCTGAGATGTTTCATGACCAACCTCTCAAAGCATTTCATCACATTGGATGGAAATGCTCCTAGATATTATTCATTGAAGCAAGTAGTCATTCACTTTCAGACAATAGTCAGTCACCAGTACAGATGGTATTCAATGCTGAGTTGTCATTGATAAAGAGCGCCCTGGTTTATGCACCTTTATTGTCCAAATGTTCCATGGTTGAGTGAATAGCCAGTGAGATGTCATCTGCTGTGGACTTGCTGCTCTGGTAGGAGCAGATGGATCTAAGTCACTTCCCAGGCAGGAGATCACCATCCACTTTAAAACAATATTCGTTCACCTGAGACAATGGATACAACCTTGGGTTCAACATCTCACTTGAAAGGCTACAGCCTTCACAGTTCGTCCTGCTCATTCCCAATCAACCTTCATCTCACCGATCACATCCCCATCCCATCCACCTTCTCTAGCGTCCTTCTGCACTGAAGGGTCATTTGGGCGCCTGATTTCAGGTATCTGGATTGGGATTTCAGCTCATGGTCTTCTAACTCAGAGGTGAGTCAACCTCTAGATCAGAAGCTTCCAACCTGGGGTGCATGGACCCATCGCTTAATAGTATTGATCCATGGCAAAAAAGAAAGACTGGGAACACCTGCTCTAGATAATTGCAATTATTCACAAAGTTAGCACTATTTTAATTGCTGAAATCCTGGCTATATTATAATGGGGCAAAATTTAAGTTATTCTGATGAAAATAAAACACTAAATTCTTGACTTAACTCTTTTCTAGCTGCTATGATAGACAGAAAAAGGCCTTCTTTATGTCCCCACATGAATTCACATTCATGAATACTAAGGCAGTGATGTTCTCTTCTGTCACAAAGAGGAATCCCAGTGGAGGTTTGAGTCATCTCTGAAAGCTGTGCTCACCTGCCAGTCAAGAGCATTGCATTGATTCGTGCTGGTGACATTACGGCTGCCCTAAGCAAAGCACAAGCACAATTTGTACTTATTGGGCCTGGTGGAATCCTGGTCCAGATTATTAAAATCTGAATCACATTGAACCAAATTAAGTTCCATAGTAATTTAATTTTGTATTGATTCCATCTATGCTGTCACCAGTATAAACTTTCTCTAATGAATTTATAGAAAAGCTAAATGATTTGTTTTCAGAATATATTTGAACAATGTGTGGAGCTTTTATTACAATGGGTTTAAAATAAAAATAAAAACACCAGATGATTAGAAAGGCAATCAAGCCTATCGTGTCCAGTGTAGTGACATGTATAAGCAATTCAGTTAGTTTGACTCAACTCTCCTCTCAATAGAGCCTTACCAACATCAGGGACATGTCCAAAACTGGTGGAAAGCCAGAGGTGGGAAAAATATTACATTTATATCAACACACACAGAATGCTGGAGGAACTCAGCAGGCTAGGCAACATCTATGGAAAAGAGTAAACAGTCGACATTTCAGGCCGAGACCCTTCATCTCTTCATTTATAGACACATACAGTGTAGTATAGTATGGCACAGTAGTGTAGTGGTTAGCACAATGCTTTACAGTACAGGTGACCCGTGTTCAATTCCCGCAGCTGCCTGTAAGGAGTTTGGACGTACTCCCCGTGACCCCGTGGGTTTCCTCCAGGTGCTCTAGTTTCCTTCCATAGTCCAAGGATGTACTGGTTGGTAACTTAATTGATCGTTGTAAACGGTCTCATTATTAGGGTAGAATTAAATTGGGGGATTGCCAGGCGGCATGGCTTGAAGGGCTGGAAGGGCTGATTCCACACTGTATCTTGATAAAGTAAAAAAAAGTACCTGCACAGCTCAGAAACAGGCCATTCAGCCCAACTCATCCATGCTGACCAAGCTAGTCCCACTTACCAGCATTTGACCCATAAATTTCCAAACTGTTCCTGTCCAATTGTTTTTTATGAATTGTTATTATGTTTATGTTTGTCTTAACCAATTCCTTTGGAAGCACATTCCACATGGATACCACCTTTTATTTAAATAAAGTTCTGCCCTCCCTCACCAATTTCTTACTAAATCATTCTCCTCTCATCTTAAACTTAGGCCCTATGGTTCTTGATTTCCCAGCTCTGGGAAAAAGACTGGCTGTATTCACAACATCTATGTCCCTCATGATTTTTGTACATCGCTGAAAAATCACCACTCATGCTCCCATGTTCAAAGTAATTAAGTCCTAGCCTGTTCAATCTCTCCCTTTACTTCAATACCCCAGACCCCATAAAATCCTTGTAAATCATTTCTGTGCTACAAAGTCCAAGCTTGTTCAACCTCTCCCGATAATTCAATAACCAGGTCCTGATAATATTTTTGTAAATCATTCCTGTTCTCTTTCCATTTCAATAACACCTTCCCTATAGCAGGGTGACTAAAACTGAGTGCAATAAACTATCAGAATTTATGATGGGAGGTGTGCCAGTTTGCGTTTATAGATTTCCACAATTCAAAGCAGTTGAAAGCCAAATAAATGTAGTTAATGTAGTCATGCAGGAAACAAGCTAGCCAATTGTGCCTGGGAACAGCACGACATCCCCACTGTAAGGAGTTTGTATGTTCTCCTAGGTGACCATTTATTTCAAGTGCTCCGGTTTCTATACGGGTCAGTAGGCTAATTGGTCACATGGTTGTGATGTGGTGGTGCAGACTCATTGGGCCAGAAGGGTCTTCACTGCTGTATCTAAATAAAATAAGACAATCTTTTTCCCAAATTACAAAGTGACGATGACAAGGTGATCTTTTACTTGTGGGAGGAGAAGATAGCTGCGCGCCGCGTGTGCGCAGCTCTCCGGTGAAAAATGATGTCGTATCTGTTAAGTAGGGGCTGTGGGCAATTCTGATTTGATGGAGAATGGACGTGAAATCACAGAGGAACACCTGGAGAAATTTCTGAAAATCCTGTCCGCTGCTGTCGTTACTGTGTGGTCGGGAATCTTTCGGAGGGTAGGCCTCAAAATCTCCGGCCTTGCCTGCTTTTGGTGACCGAGAAGGAGGTCGAATCGCTCGGACAGAGATAACGCTCAGTACTCGGTGTCGGAGAGCTGATCAGAACTCGAAGTTTTCGGATGACTCAGAGTCGGATTGTGGTCGGCATGGCTGGGAGAGTTTTTCTTCCTTCTCCCGTCTGTGTGAGATGTGGGACATTTCAGAAACTTTGAACTTTACTGTGCTCACGGGCTTTCTTCATCAAGTTATGGTATTGTTGCACTGTTGTAACTATATGTATAATTATGTGGTTTTGTCAGTTTTTTCAGTCTTGGTTTGTCCTGTTTTTGTGATATCACACCGGAGGAAATAATGTATCATTTCTTAATGCATGCATTACTAAATGACAATAAATGGGGACTACGTGTCTTCATAATCTAAATGTTAAACAGCTACCGTTAATTGTGCACAAAGTGCTGGAGGAACTCAGCAGGACGGGCAACATCAATGGAGAAGATAAACAGTTGACATTTCATCTCAAGAGTTTTCCTCAGGACATAGATACTGAGTTCCTCCAGCATTTTGTGTGTGTTACTTTAGATTTCCAGCTTCTGCAGAAAATCTTGCATTACAGTTAATTGTTGTCAGAAACATTATTGCTGTCACTACTGACCAGAAACTCAACAGCTCAAGCCATGTGAATACCACGACTATCGAATGTTCATTTCAGCACCCTGGAGCAAGTGACACTTCTGGTGACACAAATCCTTTCCACCGTCTACAAAGCAACAGTCAGGAACAGGATAGAATATTCACCACTTGTCTGGATGATTGAGGGTAGCAATCCTGAAAAGGTTGGACAGTATTTGTTATGAGTGTGATCAAGGTTGCCAGAGAGGCACTGAAGTTGATGATATAGAAGTTTTTATTCATCACAACAAGCAGGCATCCTACTAGAGACACTCTAATAGAGGCTCACATCCCAAAAATCCATCATATTTTTATACCCTTAAGATTAACTGATACAATGCAATTTCAGTAGTTACAATGACATCATTTCCTTCAATATTTTGGGGCAACAATGCTTCCTTTGAATTACATATCTACAGTAACAGATGGCCTGAATGTTCAGATACCTTTGTCACAAAGTAACTCTGGGTATTAAATGCTTCCAGAATTTGTTTGTTGGAGGAAGTCCTCTTTCTTTTGAGCAAATGTCAACTAAATATAGGTTACCCAAAACTCACTTTTTTCATTATTTACAAATTAGAGACTTTCTGCGTTCTTAATTATATAATTTCCTTTAAGTTTTGATAAAGACTTATTAGGTGTAATTTTTAATCTGAAACCTTTTTATAATGGTTCAATATCCAATATTTATGGTATGTTGCTAGGAATGAGCAATGTTCCTATAGAAAAACTTAAAAATCTTTGAGAACAAGATTTATAGACTTCAATTTCTGAGGAAACTTGGAATGAAATGTTTAAACTGGTGAACACTTCATCGTTATGTGCCCATCATTCCCTCTTACAATTTAAAATGGTTCTTAGGGCTCACATGTCTAAAACTAAGCCATCTCGTTTTTATTCGGATATATCTCCTTTCTGTGATAGACGTTATAATGGAGAAGCTTCATTTATTCACATGTTTTGGCCACGTCCGAGCCTTGAAAGATATTGGAAGGAAGTATTTCAAATTTTCTCGGTACTTTTCAAGATAAATTTTAAGCCTAACCCTTTGACCACATTATTTGGGATTGCTGGAGGAAAAAACTTTATTTTGGAGACAACCGATCTGCATATTTTGGCTTTTATTTCTCTTATAGCTAGGAGGGCGCTTTTGCTTGAGTGGAAGGATGCTGCTCCATCTACTCATGCTCAATGGTTACGCGATGTTATGTCATGCTTAAATTTAGAGAAGATTCGTTGTTCAGTTTTTGAATCTAGCCAAGACTTTTATACATTGTCAGGACCATTTTTGAGTTATTTTCAAAACCTTTGAATTGTTGTAAAAGTACAGATGGTGGCTAATAATACATTATGCTATATGATAAGAAGTTTCCCCCCTTTTTTTTGCTATTCCTAACAGCTCTGACTTTGGTAGTGGGTTTAGATTTTTTTCTGTGTAACAAAATTATTATATTTCAATATTACGATTTAATCTAGTTTTTATGAATACAGGGTTCTGTGATTGCAACTGTATTTTTAATATAATGTATTTGGTACTATCTTATTTTTTTCTTTTGAGTTATAATATATATCTTCTTGTACTCTGTATTCCTTTATGCAATAACTAATAAAAATATTGAAAGAGTCATAAAGTAGTTCACACAAATAGTCTAAGAGCTTTTGGGGGCAGAAATCCCAGATATCCAAAATTCATGTTGTCGCTGAGTACACCACTATCATAAGTACACAAAACTAAACCTGTGACCATGTTTGATGTGCTAAGTCACAACATCAGTCTGGTCTGCCAGCTTGAACTCAGTCATAGTGGTGCAAATAATTTAGTCATGTTGTCTAATTTGATGCAGGCTGATTAACACAACCCCATTGTCCTTACATTTGCATATGCAATTTCTAAGTCTGTGGAGAAGCCTGTGGTTTTAAGTCCAATTTACTGCTTGCAACTTACAAAAAAAAACACTGAAGGCTCATTGCAAGCTTCCTGAACTTAGTTTTATTTATATTAAGAACTGAAGCCTGTTTCTTGTTTGAATTAATGATTGCTATATTCACAGAACTCCAGAATACTCACTAGCATCATCCAGGACATAATACCAACTTGATTGGCACAAATCCACAACTAGCCTAATTATTAAATGTCTTCCATCACCTATGCACAGTAGTCACGGAATAGACAACTTACACACTGTGTTCACCTGATTAAGTTTGACACCACCTACAAACCCACAACATCTATCACTCAGAAGTGTAAGGGCAACAGTTACATGGAATACTTCAGCTGAAGGTCCTCTTGCAAGTTACACATCATCTTGAAACCCAGTTTGACAATTGACACAGCATCTTGACATATGGATCAATTTAAGTCCGTGAACTCTATCCAAAAACACTGTGAAAGCCTCTTAACCAAAAGGACCTTAGAGATTCAAGGAGCTGATTCACTGTCAAGCTTTCTGGCAGATTTGGAGATGGGTAACAGATATAGTCTTTACCAGTAACACACAGAGAGAGCCGCAAAACACTCCAGGCCCTTTGGTCTATCTGATCCATGCTGAACTATTATTCTGCCTAATCGTTCAAAATGCATCTGGATCAAAGCCCTCATAACCCTTCTCAAACATGTAGTTAGCCAAACTTCTCTTAATTGTTGAAACTGAACCCGCATGCACCACTTGCGTTGGCAGCTCGTTCCACACTCTCAACAACCTCTGAGTGAAGAGGTGCCCCCTCATGTTCCCCTTTAGCATTTCACCTTTCACCCTTAACCTATGACACATGAGCCTGAAAAATGAATAAAAGCAACACTAGCATTATCAATAAAGATTTTCACTGTTTCTAAATGCCTTATGATGCGGAAACCATTTAAATTTAAAGAAATAAAATAAAGGTTTTAAGAAACTTATTTATTTAAAAGCACTTTTACATCATATAAATTATTAAAAGTTTGAATATTTAATTAAAGACAGGTAATTAAACATAATCACTCAGATTCACATAACTTTTTTTAATAAAGTCACAAATTTACTGACATCTCGTCCAAAAGATATGCGTCTGACAATACAGAACATCCTTGGTACTGCATTGCAGTGCCAGCCAAAACCATTGCACTCAAATCTTCAGAAAGAGCCTTTCATTCTGAATGTTCTGGTCTTCTGCCAGCTGAGCCACAGTTTGACTCCATTGTTTTTTTTTTAAACTTTTCAAGTTGAGTAAAATGGAAAATGAGATGGAAAGATTTTTATCAAAACATATGTCTGAATCGACTCAACCATTCAAAACACACTCATATATTTGTTTCAGCACTGGTTCTCTCTAGCCCAGTCTCATTATTTCCATCACCATTACAGGAAAATCATCATCAACTGCCAGTAAAGCAGTAAGGCAGTATATACATCTCTCTACTTGATGTCAGCATTTTCATAATAAGGCAATTTGATGAAATGACTACTGCCTGTTCATGCTTAATACTCCCTGTCATTTATGTATTGGGTGTGTAATTCCTGAAACCACTAAGAAAGATACTCAAGATGGCAGCAAACTGTGACCTCTATTGAGGTTGTGGTTCCAATTTAGTTGCTTTTTACTGTTTCTTTGGGTTTGTGGGGATATTTTTGGGGACAGAGAGGAGAGTGAGGGGTAAGGTTAGAGTTTCTTAGGAATGTGGGGAATTAGAGGACAAGCTGGAGTCACCTCTGCACTTTTAAAGGACAGTGAAGTGTCATGGGACATTCGCCGACCAGGACGGGAGGTCTGGCCGGCACACCACCATAGACAATGGCTCGTGGCTCTCCCAGGGTCAGTGAGTTGTCGGCTGGTTCCAAAGTCAAAATCCTATGCGAGCACAAGGGGTGAGGTCTGATAGTCCTCTGGGTTTGCAAATCAGTCAGAATGAAGTTTGAGGCCTAGTGTTCGGTGGTCAGCGGGTCCTTTGGTAATTGACAGGGACTGAGTCCCAAGGGATGAATTGGAAGTCTGAAAGTCGAGGCCCTTTGACCCAAGCCCCAGGTCTGCACATCCCTGCAGGTCTTCTGGGGAAGTAGAAGGCCCAACGACTGCCTGTCCGCATTTGAACCTGAGTCTGAGTCCAAGTCCGGTGGAGGGTGGAGGCTGAAGAATATGGACTCTCTTGGAGTTAGAGTGTCATGTGAATATTTGGGAGGGAGGAACAAGGTCTTGTTTTGCTGTTATTGTTTTGTTGCTTGTTGTGTTCTGTGTTGTTTTGTCGAGCATTGTGGGCATTGTGGGCAGAATGCATGGCGACACTTGTGGGTTGCATTTGTTATTTTTTTTTGATGGAGATACCGTGTGGAATAGGCTCTTCCAGCCCTTCAGACTGCACTCGATTTAACCCTAACCTACTCATGGGATAATTTACAATGACCAATTAACCTACCAACCTGTACGTCTTTGGAATGTGGGAGGAAACCGGAGCACCTAGAGGGAAGCCACATGTTTATGGGGAGAACATACAAACCCCTTACTGACAGCAGCAGCGATCGAACCTGAGTCGCCTGCACTGTAAAGTGTTGTGCTAAACAGTACACTACCTTACCGGTTCTTTGCTAATGCAAACAATGCACTTCACTGTATGTTTTGTGGTGAGTAACTGATATGAACAACCTGCCTAACAGGGAATAGTAGAACTTTACAATCATGATTCTGATTGCCAAAGACAGCAACCGAAGACAGGACGGAGCTCAGGTCTCGGGCTTCGTGAGGCAGCACCTCTGTTAGGTGAGTCACTGTGTACATGGATGTCTGCACTGAGACTTAATTTCTGCCTTTAGGTTTGTTGCTTTCCATAATCTCCGAGGGATCAGGCTTAAAACGATTTGAAATTTCTATCACTTTATCAAGTGAAATATCCTTTGTTTTTCACATTGTTATCTGGTCTGTTAAAGTAACATACACGTAAGAACCTGTGCCTACCTGTAGGATTGTTTTCCTTTACTTTCATGTTGCTTCACCTTTAGTTGGAAACTAAAAAAAGTAAAAAACCAAAAAGAAACTGAAAAACAATGATGTTTTATATCAATGAAATTGCACCCGGAAAAACCATCTTTATGCATCTAATATAAAACATGAGGTTGTTTTAAAGGGTTCCAAGGCATGGTCTGATTGAGCTTTAAAGATTAAAGGTTTAAAGACTAACTTTATTTGCCACATGTACATCAAAACATCGAAATGTGGTGAAATCTGTCTTTTTGCATCGAGAATGTGACGAGGGCAGCTTGCAAGTATCAGTACACTTCCAGTGCCAACATAGCATACCCACAACTTACTAAACCATCTGTCTTTGGAATATGGGGGCGAGATGGGATCATGCAGAGGAAACCTATGGGAGAATGTACAAACTCCTTACAGTCAGCGGCTGGAAATTGAACTCCGATCTTACAGCTGGCACTAACCGCTACGCCACCTGCATTTGCTGCCATGTTCTTATTTTCCTATTTTACTGCTGCAAGACATTTTAGCCAAATATTGCAAGGCCTCGATAGAATGGATTTGGAGAGGGTGTTTTCTAAACTCTAAGACCAGAGGACACAGCCTCAGAATAGAGGGATGTCCATTTAGAACGGAGATGAGGAGGAATTTCTTTAGCCAAGGAGAGGTGAATCTGTGAAATTCCTTGCCATACTTGGCCGTGGAGGCCCAGTCATTGGTTATATTTACGGCAGAGGATACGGGAAGAAGGCAGGAATTTGGGGCTGAGAGGGAAAATGGACCAGCCATGGTGAAATGGTAGAGCTGAACTGATGGGCCAAATAGCCTAATTCTGCTTCTGTATCTTATGGTCTCGTGGTCTAAGACTTCAGTCAAAAGTTCTGTACATTCATCATTAATCCTCCCTTGCTCAAGTATATAATCAAGCTGCATCTCTTTCAGTCTGCTCTTGTATAACTGTGACTCATCCTATCACTTCAAATCGCTCGATTACTTTGGTAAGTTTGCTATCTTGGGATACTCCCATTTACATTTATTTTCCTGTCTTCGTTGCTGATGGAAAATGATTCATTATTCCTCTTAACCCCATTTTCCTGCCTCTCCCTGTAATCTTAGACGCTCTTACTAATCAAGAGCCTATCAATCTCCATTTAAATAGAGGTGGATTCTGGTTAATTGGGATATGTTGTGATGTGAACAAAGTCACTGGAGAGACACTGAAGATAATGGATATAAAAGAGTTTTATTCAGCAAAAACAAACAAGAGGGCATAGTCTTGAAACACTCTTGGAAGAAGAGGCCTGCTCAACCCAATATTACAAGACATTTTGCATGCTAAAGTTCAAATCGAGGCAAGAAGACTGCAACTAGCAGGGCACTGTCTACGCCACCCTGAGCTACCTGCCAGCCTAGTCACCATATGGGAGCCCAAGCACGGGAGGATGAACCCTGGGCGCCCTCCCAAGACTATGGTCAACACGCTCCTAGAAGACAGCGGTGCAGCTAATGTAGATGAACTGAACACACTGATGAGGGAGAGGGAGAAGTGGAGAGTCTGTCATTGTGCCCGACGCCAGCCCCCTAGGCCGGAGTCAACGTTGTAGTAGTAGTAGTAGTAGTAGTAAAGTTCAAAGGTAACAGCAGGACAATTCAACCTACAATCCACGTTCAAGTCCGAAGATCGGTTGCTGTTGAAAATAATATTTGCTATATACCATAACTCCATAATGCACCTTAACACCAAATTGCATTCCTGCAAGTAGAGCTTCCATATCCTGAATGCAATTTGGAACTGAGTAAACCCAAGAATATACATTCTCTGGTTCAATATCTAGTGATATAATATTTCATGACTACAAAATTGTAAGTGCCTGCCGAACATGCACTGTAGCTGGCAAGGCCTGTTTGGTTTGGTATTTGCCAAACCAAGCCTATTCTTGGCTCCTTTCAGAGAAGGAGACTTTCCTCATCACCACAGCAATTGCATCATTCTCAGGTCCTGACACTTCCAGCAGAAAGTAACAGTTCCCAAGGAGAGTTCATTGCCAAATTCTACGGAACATCCTGTGAGAACGAAAATGAAAACAAAAATGCAGATGCTAGGACTATGTCAAACAAAAACAGAAAATTATGGAAATGCTCACCAGGTTGTGCCGCATCTGTGGAAATAGAAACCAGGTTTCAGGCTGAAGGCCCATTGCCTGAACAGGGAACATTGATAAATGTGTTAGCGTTGCAGGAAGAATGGACAGAACAAAAGGGGGTATCTCTGACAGGATAAAGCCAGATTTCCAAGGTGCTCCCAATGTTTATGAAGCCTCTTCTTAATCGATTACTCAGTGATATTGGGGGTCGTGTGGCAGAATTAACATTGGGAAATCTTGGAGTGACAAAGTGCATAATATAGCTATTGTTGAAATCTGATTCCAAGAGGGGATGAGGACTGTTGGGAGAATCTGTGAATGCCCACAAGAAAATGAACCTCTAGGTTGTATATGGTGACCTATATGTACTTTGATAATAAAGTTATTTTGAATATGAAGTTTAACTTTGATCTTGGGTGTTGGGTCATGGAATTTGCATTGTGACATTTTAAAGCAGGAAAATGCACATCAGAGCAATTGCTGAAATCTGATATTAAAAGAGGATGAGAAATGAGAAAATCCCATGACTCAGAGGGAGAAAGTCAGCCCTCATTATATTTTACAGAACTGTGCAAAAGTCCTAGATACACATATATAGCAGGGGTGTCTAAGACCTTTGCACAGTACTGTAGTAATTTTATGTATTGCTCTGTACTGCTGCCACAAAAATAAACAAATTTCATGACATATGTGAGTGATGATAAACTTGATTCTAATATGTGTTTCTTTTGTGGACTGAGACTGGGGAAGAGGACGGGGAATTGAGAATCATAGTTGGGAAAAGAGTAAGGAACGGGAAGCACCAGAGGGACATTCTATAATGATCAATAAACCAATTGTTTGGAATCAAATGACCTTGCCTGGCGTCTCAGGCTGGGTGTGTCTGCACCTGCACCACACTCTTCCCCCCATCCCCACCCTGGCACTCCTTCTCTGCCTCCT
Organism: Mobula birostris; assembly: GCF_030028105.1. Taxonomy (NCBI): domain Eukaryota; kingdom Metazoa; phylum Chordata; class Chondrichthyes; order Myliobatiformes; family Myliobatidae; genus Mobula; species Mobula birostris. The sequence goes on from NC_092370.1 coordinate 16,445,333, forward strand.
GTCCCACACCCCTCCTGTGGCATTCCATCCCCATCATTCCCAACACCCTTTGCTCCCGCCAGATTTACAAACTTGCTCTCCACTCCTCGGTGACAAATACAGTACCATGCAAAAGTCTTAGTCACTCTAGCTATATATATATGCCTAAGACTTTTGCACACTATAGTATATTTGGATTATGCATAAATAAAACCGTACCTAACTAACAAAGTTGAAAATGAAAAACTTCAGTTCCCCTATTTAAAAGAAAGATTATAAGAGAAAAAAATAGTTGGTGCTTGATACTTTTCTTAAGGACATTAGGCTATTTGGTTGTTTCAGCTCAGGTTTACCCAAGAACAGGATGCTGTGAACCAGCCCCTGAATGTCTGAAACAAAAAAATCAGGGAACATCTGAGCATGATGTTTAGATTTGAATTGGACTCCAGCAGATATAGGAGGGGCCAGGCATAAAATGGTGCTTGGCAAGAATGGTGCAACCTTAATCTAATAGCAGGACTCAGGCAATTAGAATCTGGACTGCAGTTTACCTGCTGTTGTCCGATCTTCATCCTAAAGCCACCCACAGATATTGTTGCAATCGTATTGTAAAATTTGATCACCAAACAGCTGCGATAACCCTTATTATAGTGAAATGCATTTTCTAGTGAATTCTATTTTGATAAAAGGAATGATGGTGATTTCCACTTACCCATCGACTGATTCACGTAATTACATTACTGAACAAATGGCCTGTAGTTGGAGTCAGGAAACTGAAATATGTGTAATTTTAAGAAGGCATTATGACATCGCAAGCAGCATCCCCACATTTTATTTCTCCAATTCCTCAATCTTTCACACATTATTATAATGCTGCTGAATGCTCAAAATATAATAAAATAGCAATAACATCTTCATCAGGAATGTCTTTTGCAAGAAATAGCTCCTGAGGTTGATTGAAGATGTAGATTTGTAACTTTACCATCTAATCAGCCCAGGAGACTTTTATTGCCTCATCCAGTAAAGATAAATGGAAGAAAATGCATAAGCATATGTCCATTGGATCAAAAATTTAACACCTACTATATTATATCATCACTCCCACCTAATAATACATCTATTGCCTCTGTTTTATATAACTATGGAGCTTTATGTGCATAAACTTTACAGCAGAATTTGTTAAGTTGCTTAAAATGCCACCCTCAGCTTGGTAAACTGCAGAGAACATATAAACATCTTGAAGACGTTAAACGACTGAAAAGTATTGATCGGAGGAGTGCTACTTTTCCTGCTGTTGGATGAGAGGGAAAATAAGTCAAGGCACGTAAACTGAGATGGGACTTCAGACAAAACAGTGAACTTTTCCCATCTTATCTGCTTGCTTATAGACAGCTTATTTTTGTTCTACCTTTTTATGTTTTGCATGATTTGTCTTCTTCTGCACTTTGGCTGTTTGTCAATTTTAGTTTATATATAGTGTTTTTCTTAAATTCTATTGTTTTCTTATGTTAGTTGGTTGTATCCAACAACAAAAGGAGATTTGCGGTGGAGAGTGCCTAAGGTGCAAAAGCCATTGCACTGGGGTGTTCCATTCTATCAACCTCCCAGTAGTCATCACAACTGGGCTCTTCCTTGGTTGCTGTGGATGACCATGACTTCTTCTGTGCCTCATCATGCCCTTCGCTCTCCATGAAGTGCTGGAGAACCGTTTTACCAGCTGGTGGACCTCTCTCGCCCAGCCCGCAGGAGTTGACTTTACATGTGCGGACATGCATGCCCCTATCTCACTAGGGTAAGAGGTCCGCAGGCTACCCTCACCTGGTTTCACCTGCCTGTGGAAGCAGTGTACTGAGGTGTGGCCACTGTTGCATGCAAACAGCTATTTGGTTGATTGTCAGGTAGGGCCCAAAGGTGACTGAGCTGCCCTAGAATGGAACCATCAAGCCCCTTCGTCAGAGGTGCTACCTCTCTCTGGATGCCCCATACACCCCATTTTCCTATAATAATTACAAGAAAATGCATCTCAAGGTTATCTATACTGATACGAACTCAGAGGCCACCTTCTGTACATAATAAAATGGCCACTGAGTGTATGTCCGTGGTCTTCCGCTGCTGTACCCCGTCCACTTCAGTGATCAATGTTTTGTGCATTCAGAGATGCTCTTCTGTACACCACTGTTGTAATACATGGTTATTTGAGTTATTGTCGCCTTCCTGTCAACTTGAACTAGTCTGCCATTCTCCTTTGACCTCTCTCATTAACAAGGTATTTTTGCAAATAGAATTGCCACTCACCAGGTTTTTTTTAAATTTTATCCACCATTCTCAGTAAACTCTAGAGACTATTGCATGGGAAAATCCCAGGATTTGAGCAGTTTCTGCGATACTCAAAATACCCTGTCTGTCATCAGCGGTCATTCCACGGTGAAAATCACTTAGATCGTGATTCTTCTCCATTCTGATGGTTGGAATGAACAACTGATTCCCGACCATGTCTGCATTCTTTTGTGCATTGAATTGCTGTCAGATGGTTGGCTAATTAGATATTTACATTAACAAGCAGGTATTTGGGTGTACCTAATAAAGTGGTTACTGAATTTATACATACTTTGTTAAGAAATTGAATTGAACTTGAAGGTCATTGTTGCCTCAGCACTACCAATATTGATGATGTCTGCTCCAGAACAAAACGATCATGCAATAAATTCTGCAAACAACCTTTGAAATCCTTATTTAATAAATAAGGACCCTAAGGCTTACTTGTGAAATTTGAATACAGACTTTGTCTCCTTCACAGATATGTAGTAAATATCATTTTGGACAGGCACCAGCATAGTTATTTTTTGGTGCAATGTTGGAGGGCTGGCAAGAGAAGACAGAACTTTCATAAAACTAAGGATTTGCTTATTGAGAAGTGGTGTATGCGGTTCGGTCCAGAAGAGTGTGAGGTGTTTCATTTTGGAAAGTTGAACTTGAGAACAGAATAGAGAGTTCATAGCCTTATTACAGGAAGGACGTGGATTCTTTAGAGAGGATGCAGAGGAAATTTACCCAGATGCTGCTTGGCCTAGAGGTCTCGAATGGAGATGATAAGGAAGTTCTTTAACCAGAGTGATGAATCTGTGGAATTCATTGTCACAGGCAGCTGTGGAGGCCAAGTCATTGGATCTACTTAACTAATTGATTCTTGATTAGTCAGGGCATGAAGGGTTATGGAGAGAAGGTAGGAGATTGGGGCTGAGAAGGAAATTGGTCAGCCATGATGAAATGGTGGAGCAGACTCAATGGGCCAAATGGTCTAATTCTGCTCCTGTATCTTATGGTCTTATTACGGTACAAACTATGCAATTCACTGGTTCAATGAGCTAAGGCTTTTCTCTTTAGAGTGAAAGAGGCTGAGAGGTGACTTGACAGAGATGTACAAGGTGAAAAGAGGCATAGATAGAGTGAACATCAAGGGCAAAAATGGCTAATATGAAGAGGTATAATTTCAGGGTGTTTGGAGAATAGTATAGGGAGGATGTTAAAGGTAGATTTTTACAGAGGGAGTGGTGGGTGTATAGAATGCACTTCCAAGGGTGGTGGTAGAGGCAAATACATTAAGGACAATTACGAGACTCTTAGACACGTGGGTGAAGGAAAAGTGGATGACTATGTGGCAAAGAAGGGTTAGGTTGATCTTAGAGAATATTAAAACGTAGGCACAATATCATGAACCAAAGGACCTGTACTGTGCTGTAATATTCTATGTTCTAAGGATCATCCATATAACTTTTAAAGAGAAATTATTAGATTTATTTGTTACATGTAAACTGAAGCATCAAAACACACAGTGATTTGCATAGTTTGTGTGAATGACCAATACAGTCTGAGTATTGTGCTTGAGGTAGCCCTCAACTGTCATCGTGTTTCTGGTGCCAAGCCAACAGCCAACTAACCTTTAACCCATGTGTCCTTAAAATGTGGGAGGAAACCAGAGCTCTTGGAGGAAACCCGAACTGTCGGTGGAAACCCATATGGTCACAGTGAGAATGTACAAACTCTTTACAGACAGCCGTGGGAAATGAACACTGATCACTGATCGCTGGTGCGATAAAGCATTATGCTAACCTGCCATCCGAGGCAAGCATATTGTTTTAAGTGTAGCAACTAATTTTCTATAGCAATGATGAAAAGTCATTGTCTTGAATGTTCAACTATGCTTCAATGTCTGATCTGAGTCAACTTAGCATTATCCTATTCTGGTTGGCTGCCGGTTACCAGTGGTATTCCACAGGGATCAGTGTTGGGGCCGCTTCTTTTTACATTGTACATCAACGATTTGGATTATGGAATAGATGGTTTTGTGGCTAAGTTTGCTGCCGATACGAAGATAAGTGGAGGGGCCGGTAGTGCTGAGGAAATGGAGAGTCTGCAGAGAGACTTGGATAGATTGGAAGAATGGGCAGAGAAGTGGCAAATGAAGTACAATGTTGGAAAGTGTATGGTTATGCACTTTGGCAGCAAAAATAAACAGGCAGACTATTACTTAAATGGGGAAAGAATTCAAAGTTCTGAGATGCAACGGGACTTGGGAGTCCTCGTACAGGATTCCCTTAAAGTTAACCTCCAGGTTGAGTCAGTAGTGAAGAAGGCGAATGCAATGTTGGCATTCATTTCTAGAGGAATAGAGCATAGGAGCAGGGATGTGATGTCGAGGCTCTATAAGGCGCTGGTGAGACCTCACTTGGAGTACTGTGGGCAGTTTTGGTCTCCTTATTTAAGAAAGGATGTGCTGACGTTGGAGAGAGTAGAGAGAAGATGCACTAGAATGTTTCCGGGAATGAGAGGGTTAACATATGAGGAACGTTTGTCCGCTCTTGGACCGTATTCCTTGGAGTTTAGAAGAATGAGGGGAGACCTCATAGAAACATTTCGAATGTTAAAAGGCATGGACAGAGTGGATGTGGCAAAGTTGTTTCCCGTGATGGGGGAGTCTAGTACAAGAGGGCATGACTTCAGGATTGAAGGGCGCCCTTTCAGAACAGAAATACGAAAACATTTTTTTAGTCAGAGGGTGGTGAATCTATGGAATTTGTTGCCACGGGCAGTAGTGGAGGCCAAGTCATTGGGTGTATTTAAGGCAGAGATTGATAGGTATCTGAGTAGCCAGGGCATCAAAGGTTATGATGAGAAGGTGGGGCAGTGGGACTAAATAGGATAAAATGAATCAGCTCATGATAAAATGGCAGAATAGACTCCATGGGCCGAATGGCCTACTTCTGCTCCTTTGTCTTATGGTCTTACGTTTTGCTTTCCCAGATTTCCAGCATCTCAGCAACTGTGGTATTTTGCTTTTTAGATGAAGAACTGATTTGGCATCTCAGAAGCTAAGATGCTGTAGGCCAACAGCAACTGGTTTCTGCACGTTCTCGCTAACTCTGCATTCTGCCCTTAACACCAAACCAGGAATGAACAGGGGTAAAATGAAGACTGAAGATGAAGTGATAGCAGGTCTACCTGAACAGGTGGTGTTTTTCTGGTGAAGCTACGCAGCATCTACATCAGAACCATCAAACTCAACAAAAACATTACTTCAGGCTGACAAACACGTCCACCCATTTCCTGTCAAAGTCACCTTATATACAGATACTCCTGTACCTGGAGCCACTTTATGTACAGACAATCAGTATATGTATATAAGCTGTATATAAGCAGTGGAGAGGAGGTTCCCCAGGTTGATTCCAGAGGTGAGATGGTTAGACTATGAGGAGAGATTGAGTCATCTGGGACTGTACTCGCTGGAATTCAGAAGAATGAGAGGAGATTTCATAGAAACATATAAAATTATGAAAGGGATAGATAAGATAGAGTCAGAAACATTGTTTCCACTGGTAGGTGAGACTAGAACTAGGGGACATAGCCTCAAGATTCAGGGGAGTAAATTTAGTATGGAAATGAGGAGGAATTGCTTTTCCCAAAGAGAAACTGTGGTGAAACTGTGGAGTTCTCTGCCCACTGAAGCAGTGGAAGCTACCTCAGTAAATATATTTGAAACAAGGTTGGATAGATTTTTGCATAGTAGGGGACTTAAGATCTATGGGGAAATGGCAGGTAGCTAGAGATAAATCCATGGCCGGATCAGCCATGAACTTATTGAATGGCGGAGCAGGCTCGACAAGCCAGATGGCCTACTTCTGCTCCTATTTCTTATGTTCTTATGTTTATTATGGTGTTTATTGTGCTCTTTCTGCTTATTTTGTTTTTTTTAAGTTGCATTGGAGCTGGAGTAACAATCATTTAGTTGTACTTTACACTTGTATATTGAAGAAGGACAATAAAAAATCTTGAATCTTAAAGAGTACATTCATGTTAACAGTATGATTGATTGATTATTTGTCCGTCCCAATGATGACAGTTGAAAAAGACTATAGAACCATAAGATTTTAAGACCTGGGAGCCAGATTAGGCCATTTGGCCTATCAGGTCTTCTCCGCCATTTGATCATGGTTGATTTTTTTTATCCCTCTCAACCCTATTCTACTACCTTCTCCCCATAACTTCTGACTCCCCCCTACTAATCAAGAACCTATCAACCTCTGCTTTAAACATATCTAATGACTTCTCAGCCACCTGTGGCAAGGAATTCCACAGATTTGCCACCCTCTGGCTGAAGAAATTCCTTCTCATCATCTCTGTTCTAAAGGGAAATTCTTGTTCTAAAGGGAAAGTTGTGCAGGAGAGATTTTAATGTGGAAAAGCCATGGCACTGGGGTAGCTTCACTCTCTTGACCTCAGAAGTCTGGGTCCAGCAGTATGAGTTGTTGTCAACTCCAGGGTCTTCCTCAGTTGTTCTGGATGATCTTGGCTACTTTCATGTCTGGTCATACACTTCAGTTTCTATGAAGCGTTTCAGAACCACCTTCCTGTCTGTTGGATTTCAGTGTTGATCTCAGAGCTTACTGACAGTTTGCCAGAGCTGACTTTACATGCAAGGACAGTCATGTCCCTATCCCGTCAGGGTATGATGCCCACTGGCTACCCTCACCTTGTTTAGCCCACTTGTCAAAGTGGTGGATGGGAGTGTGGCCGCTGTCGCATGCAACAGCTACTTGAAGCCACAGGTGAGAGCTGTATGTCTGGTGGGGACCAGAAGTGAGTGAGTTGCCCCAGAATGAACACAATAAACCCCCTCACCAAAGTTGCTACCCCTCCCTGAACACCCCATATACCTCAGTATAGAGAGCATGCAAAGCTCAAGAGATAAAGGTAACACAAAGACAGAGCTCCAGAGATCCCATTGATCCTTATCGATGTCTGTGTGGAGTTCATGTGTGGCTCAGCTACTAAGCTCAGCGGAACCATCTCTACTGACAGGAGAAGGGGCAAAGGTGGGTTGCTAGCACCAGCCACCGGGCTGATGGGGCTCCTCAGCCTTGGTTGGCAGCTCTTCTTGGAGAAGGAAAGCTTTGGTCTCAAACCTCTGCTGCCTGGTGGCTATACCCAGTCATGGGGAAGGCTTCAAGAGTAAACCCTGAGGGAAAAGTCTGGAGCTGGAATCCCTAAGGAAGTCCTATATTGAGCTCAATGCTGACTGGCAACTCTTGCGATGCTGCTGGTACCGAACTGTATCACCAGCTGTGTGGAGAGGGGGAGCTTGCTACATGGCCAACAGCTTGTTCTCCATATCATCGTTTCCAGGCTTTTGTATCTAGGCAGTTAGGACGCAATATCCATGGTCAACTTTGACTGCCGGAGGCCCTCACCTCACTATAATACAAAATATAAATTTAAAAAATAGTACAAAAACATCAGGTAGAGTTCATGGGTTCATAGAATGTTCAGAAATCTGATGGCGAAGGGGAAGAAGCTGTTCCGAAACATTGTATGCGTGTCTTCAGGTTCCTGTACCTCCTCTCTGATAGAAGAGGGCATGTCCCGGAAGGGAAGAGCACTTAATGATGGATGCCATCTGCTTAAGGCACCACCTTTGAAGATCAAAGTTCAAAGTTCAAAGCTCATGAGCTATCAAAGTATGTTCCCATATACAACCTTGAGATTTAAGGTCCTCAGTGATGTCCGTGATGAAGCTGACTGGGCCTACAACACTCTGATCCTGTGCAGTGGCCTCTCCATGCCAGAGAGTGATGCAAGGCGTCAGAATGCTCTCCACGGTACTTCTGCAGAAATTTGCTAGAGTCTTTTGTGACATATCAAATCTTATCTACACCATTTATTTACCTACACAACTTAAAGCATAGAACTCTACAGCACAGTAGAAGCCTTTCAGCACATGATGTTGTGCTGATCTTTCAACCTACTGTAAGATCAATCAAATTCCTCCCTCCTACATCCATGTGCCTATCAAAGAGTTTCCTCAATGCCCCTAATGAATCTAATACCATCCCTGGCATACACCCACCACTCTCTGTGTAAAGAACTTATCTCTGATCCTGCCTATACTTTCTCTCAAACACATCAAAGATATGCCCCTTTGTATTGGTCATTTCTGCTCTGGGAAAAGGTCTCTGGCTATCCATTCAATTTATGCCTCTCATTATCTTGCTAACATTTTTCAAGTCACCTCTCATCCTCCTTCATTCCAAAGAGAAAAGCCCTGACTCGCTCAACCTATCTTTATAAGGCGTGCAGAAATTCGTTTGTATAATATCTTAGGTTACTGCCTGTTATGCCACTGGTTTTAATGTCCTCCATCTTTCTCGGTCCTGGGCCATATACTATCACACATAAATATAGACAGATTCTTCATTGCTGTTTCCATAACATATTTTTTTGGTTGTCAGCCCCGAGCTGAACCCCACCCCCTGCCAAAACTGGAGAACTGGAGGACCACTTTTAGTCTGGCCTCTACCTTTAGACCTGTTTGACATGGGTGACCCTACCAAGAGCCAAAACATAAAGCCCTAACTCCAGCCAACATTGCTCTCTAGATCATTGAGGATACAAGCCTCCAAATCCTACGACATAGTTCTGGTCCTCTTGGAGGATAATATATTACCTTCATTATAAATTCAGTTGAAATATTTTTGTAATGATAATGATTGGCAAAGATTCCGTATCCACTGTCTTTGTGGATAAGATAAGGGCAGCAGATAAATGGAACTACCGTAATTTGCAAATTCCCTCCAAAGCGAGTCACCATAATGAGATGGAAACATTTTACTGTCCTTCTTTCTCCACTGAGTCAAAGTCCATTCACTAATATCTAGGAGTGTGGGAGTCTAGCACCAGAGGGCACAGCCTCATAATGCAAGGATGTCCCTTTAGGACAGAATGATGATGAAGAATTTCGTCAGCCAGAGGCCGGTGAATCTGTGGAATTCATTGCCATGGATGAACAAGAAGTCATAGGTTGATAGGTTCTTGATTAGTAAGGGTGTCAAAAATTACAGGGAGAAGGCAGTTGAATGAGGTTGAGAGGGATAATAAATCAGCCATGATTGAATGGCAGAGTGGACTCACTGGTCCAATTGGTCTATTTTTGCTCCTATGTCTTATTGTCTTATATGGCACATATCCAGTACTTAGACAGCAGTGATTGAAGAAAACAATTCATCCCCACTCTCTCCCAAAGCAGTTAGGGTTAGAAAATAAGTGTTAGCTCAATGAATGTTGCCTCCATCTCATGAACAACCAGTTAAAAAAAAACAATTACGGATGGTCTGGTTAGGGACTGAGAAACAGTTTGTAAATCACTTATAAAATCTTCAGACAACACTCCCAGGTGATTGATTCATCTGGGTCTTCTGGAGTGCCCCTGGCACTGATACAGCGATTACTATCAATTGTTGAAACTCAGTAGAGCTTTGTCCCCACTTGGTAGTCCCACGCATGTTGTATAGTAGAGGCAGTGCATTTCACTCTCTCTTTGAAATTTATTCCACTGCCTTCCGATGCAGAGCACATTACACAAACTTAACTGTATAACATGCTCACTGATATACTCCAGGGATGAAATTCCCAAAGTACAATAATTTTTTTATTACTGATTTAGTAAGAAATGTTGAATTTAACAGAAAGGTCATGCCACCATGGAATCCTTTGTAAAACTATGTGCAAAAATGCATCTTTAAAATAGAAATAAGCAACATGAGCCCATGAGATCTGCATGAGCCCAACTTCAATACTCTAGGAGATAGCATTCACAATATACAAAACAAGTATACAAAGAAAATACTTCCTGTCTGCAGTCAATGAAATTTAACAGATATCTAATGCAATTTAGAATGTAGAACACTGAAAATAAAATGTTATGGTACAGTCCAGGTACAATGTTGTAACCAACTCTAAGATCAATCTAACTCTTTCCTCTTACATATCCCTTTGTTTTTCTCTATTCGATGTGCCTATCAAAGAGTTTCTTAAATGCCCTAATGTACCTGTATCTACCACCACCCCTGGCAGGGCATTCCACACACTCACCAACATCTGTGTAAAGAACATACTTCTGACATTCTTCCTGCACTTTCCTCCAATCACATTACAATTATGTCCCATTGTATTAGCAAATTAGTATTCACAATATGAAAATAGTATAGAAAGAAATTACTTTCTGACTGCAAAGAATGAAACTTTTTGACCAGGAACCTGATGCAAGAAGATGAATCTCAAGGTTGAATATAGTATACGTACTTTGATGCATCATACTCTTTTTATGAGAGCAGGAAAAATATTTATAATAGATTCATAATGGACTATTACAGAAGCAATTGTACAGACAAAGCTTTCTATAGTGTTTTAAAGTTCAAAGTTTCAAATTCAACTTTATTATCAAAGTATGTGTACCATATACAACCTTGAGATTTATCTTCTTGCAGACTCCCACAACACAAAGAAGCACAATAGAATTCATGAGAAACCTCTCTGTAGGGTCCACATCTGCAGACTCAGCTCATTGCTGATGTGAGTGAAGCCAGTCCTGGAGCCCAGTGGCTGCAGGGCAACAACTACTCCCAAAATTGGCAGCGTGGGACCCACAACTCCTGCACCTCCTACTCGATGGTAGTAGTGAGAAGAGAGGGAGATGGGTCAAATGCAAGCAGATGGCACTGAACACCAGTTTGTTTCCTTCTCTCGGACCTCACACCATCACCAACTTCATCTGCTCAGGGGATCTCCCATCCACTGCTACCAACCTTATAGTTCCCACACCCCGCACTTCCCGTTTCTACCTCCTACCCAAGATCCATAAACCTGTCTGTCCAGGTAGACGCATTATCTCAGCTTGCTCCTGCCCCACCGAACTCATTTCTGCATACCTTGACACAGTTTTATCCCCCCTTGTTCAATCCCTTCCTACCTATGTTCATGACACTTCTCACGCTCTGAAATTTTTCGATGATTTTAAGTTCCCTGGCCCCCACCGCTTTATTTTCACCATGGATGTCCAGTCCCTATATACTTCCATCCCCCATCAGGGAGGTCTCAGCTGCTCTCCGCTTCTTTTTGGATTCCAGACCTAACCAGTTCCCCTCTACCACCACTCTGCTCCGTCTAGTGGAATTAGTCCTTACTCTTAATAATTTCTCCTTTGGCTCCTCCCACTTCCTCCAAACTAAAGGTGTAGCCACGGGCACACGTATGGGTCCCAGCTATGCCTGCCTTTTTGTTGGCTTTGTGGAACAATCGATGTTCCAAACCTATTCTGGTATTTGTCCCCCACTTTTTCTTCGCTACATCGATGACTGCATTGGCGCTGCTTCCTGCACGCATGCTGAGCTCGTTGACTTCATTAACTTTGCCTCCAACTTTCACCCTGCCCTCAAGTTTACCTGGTCCATTTCCGACACCTCCCTCCCCTTTCTGGATCTTTCTGTCTCTATCTCTGGAGACAGCTTATCTACTGATGTCTCCTATAAGAGCCTACGGACTCTCACAGCTACCTGGACTATTCCTCTTCTCACCCTGTCTCTTGCAAAAATGCCATCCCCTTCTCGCAATTCCTCCGTCTCCGCTGCATCTGCTCTCAGGATGAGGCTTTTCATACCAGGACAAAGGAGATGTCCTCCTTTTTTAAAGAAAGGGGCTTCTCTTCCTCCCCCATCAACTCTGCTCTCAAACGCATCTCTCCTATTTCACGCACATCTGCTCTCACCCCATCCTCCTGCCACTCCACTAGGAATAGGGTTCCCCTTGTCCTCATCTACCACCCCACCAGTCTCCAGGTCCAACATATAATTCTCTGCAACTTCCGCCACCTCCAATGGGATCCCACCACTAAGCACATTTTTCCCTCCCCCCCCCTCTGCTTTCCACAGGGATCACTCCCTACGCAACTCCCTTGTCCATTCGTTTCCCCCCCCTATCCCTTCCCACCGATCTCTCTCCCGGCACTTATCCTTGTAAGCGTAACAAGTGCTACACATGCCCTTACACATCCTCCCTTACCACCATTCAGGGCCCCAGACAGTCCTTCCAGGTGAGGCGACACTTCACCTGTGAGTCGGCTGGGGTGATATACTGCGTCCAGTGCTCCCGATGTGGCCTTCTATATATTGGCGAGACCCGACGCAGACTGGGAGACCATTTTGCTGAACAACTACGCTCTGTCCACCAGAGAAAGCAGGATATCCCAGTGGCCACACATTTTAATTCCATGTCCCATTCCCATTCTGATATGTCTATCCATGGCCTCCTCTACTGTAAAGATGAAGCCACACTCAAGTTGGGGGAACAACACCTTATATTCCATCTGGGTAGCCTCCAACCTGATGGCATGAACATTGACTTCTCTAACTTCCGCTAATGCCCCGCCTCCCCCTCATACCCCATCCATTATTTATTTATTTATTTATTTATTTCTCTCTCTCTCTCTCTCTCTCTCTCTCTCTCTCTCTCTCTCTCTCCTTTTTCTCCCTCTGTCCCTCTCACTATACTCCCTGCCCATCTTCTGGGCTTGCCCCTCCCCCTTTTCTTTCTCCCTGGGCCTCCTGTCCCATGATCCTCTCATATCCCCTTTGCCAATCACCTGTCCAGCTCTTGGCTCCATCCCTCCCCCTCCTGTCTTCTCCTATCATTTTGGATCTCCCCCTCCCCCTCCTGTCTTCTCCTATCATTTCGAATCTCCCCCTCCCCCTCCAACTTTCAAATTCCTTACTAGCTCTTCTTTCAGTTAGTCCTGACGAAGGGTCTCAGTCCAAAATGTTGACTGTACCTCTTCCCATAGATGCTGTCTGGCCTGCTGCGTTCACCAGCAATTTTTATGTGTGTTGCTCGATACTTTAACACGGCTCGGCGCTTTATTATGGCCTGAAGTTCGTCTCAGCAGTTGCCGGCCATCATGCTCAAGGTGCTATTCCTAAATTCCCAAGACTCAAGTTTGCCAAATTCTTCAGGAGGTTGCAAAATCACTAATTCATTTAGATGGTTCCAATGTAGTTTTCTTAAAGGGAAATTACAGGCTGCGGATTGCAGAATCAGAATCAAAATCAGGTTTCTTATCACCAGCATGTGACGCAAAATTTGTTCACTTAGCAACAGCAGTTCAATGCAATACATAATCTAGCAGAGATAAAAAATAATACATAAACAAGTAACACACATCAAAGTTGCTGGTGAATGCAGCAGGCCGGGCAGCATCTCTAGGAAAAGGTACAGTCGACGTTTCAGGCCAAGACCCTTCGTCACGACTAACTGAAGGAAGAGTTAGTAAGGGATTTGAAAGTGGGAGGGGGAGGGGGAGATCCGAAATGATAGGAGAAGACAGGAGGGGGAGGGATGGAGCCAAGAGCTGGACAGGTGATAGGCAAAAGGGATATGAGAGGATCATGGGACAGGAGGTCCGGGAAGAAGGAAAAGGGCCGGGGGGGAAGGCCCAGAGGATGGACAAGGGGTATAGTCAGAGGGACAGAGGGAGAAAAAGGAGAGTGAGAGAAAGAATGTGTGTATATAAATAACGGATGGGGTACCTCTTTCCCAATGGCAGCAGCGAGAAGAGAGGATGGCCTGGGGGATGGTGGGTGTCCTTGATCATGGATGCTGTTTTTGTGTGGCAGCGTTCCTTATAGATTTCAATTATCCCCTGAACCACGAAGATTTATTGATATTAGAAACTTAAGACAATTGTTTTTGTTTTTTGAATCCTAAATGTAAACTTGACCAGTAATACTTTTTGCCTTGCTGTTATGAGATTATGTAATAGGAGACCAGACAAGCAATGCAGACTATATTGCCCATTTGAGTGTTCTTTGCGATCAAATCATTCTGATTTCAGTGTTTGTTTTACTGTTCCAATGATCATCATCAGTATATCATCAGGGACATTTATCTGCCATTAACACTGGCCAGAATAATATATGCAATGGGACTTATTTACCATGCAAGGCTTTGAATGAAGTGCAGGGCAGATGTAGAAATTTCAAACATATGGTGCAGTAAGTAATTCTATATTCTGGCACAATATGATACACTTTTCTCTGTGGGTAGATGCCTATTATGGTGCTATACATGGCTTGACCGAATATTGTTACATATCCTAGGGATTATGGTGTTATGGTCATAAAACAAAATCTTTAGCCTGTCTTCATTTTGCGTTGTATGTATGCAGTGAAGAGATACAGAAGGGAAAGTGAGTTGGGCAAAATGAGAGTATGTTCATTTGAACTTTTCAATGAGTACTTTTTCTTCTCGCAGGAGCTATCCTTTTGTGAAAAAGGATGAGTTAAAATTGGAAATAGGCAAGTTACATATCAATACGTCACAACCAAACTCATCCGGCGAATGAAAGCAAGGAGGGGTAGAAGCACAACGGGCTCAATGGCCTGAGATGTGTGTTATTTGTCACTATAAGAATTTCCAGTTGCTTGGTTCTTCATTGCATCCTTTTGCAACAACCCACAAAACTGACGAGCACATTGATTACTTGTCTGTCTTTGTTTGTCGTTAGTTTTTCATTGATCTATTCCGTTTCTTTATTTCTACTGTGAATGCAGGCAAAACTCTCAGGGTAGTGTAGTGTACAGTGACATATATGTACTTCGATTAAAGTTTTACATTAAGCTTTGAATTTTGGCTCTATCATGGGTGCTAGCCTCCCTACTATTGAGGGAGATGCCTCCAGAAGGTGGAATCCAACATTAAGGACCCTTACTATCCAGGGCATGCCCTCTTATTATCCTTACCGTATGGGAGGAGGTACAAGATCCTGAAGAGAGAGAGAGAGAGACACACACACATACACAGTTTAAGGAACAACTTCTTCCACCCTGCCTACAGATTTCTGAACAGGCCTTGAACCCATGAGCACTACCTCGTTTTTTGCACTACTTATTATCTATTATTTCTTTCTCACTGTAACAAACGGTACTTTTTAAGTATTGCACTGCATTGCTACAGGAAAAATTTCATGACATACGTCAGTGATGCAACTTTTAAACGACCACCGCCCGGTAGTACTGACACCAGTCATCATGAAGTGCTTTGAACAGCTGATAATGACACATAATGCTCCATTCCTGCAGCACTGGACACTCAAGAATCTGCTTACCGATAGAGATGCTCTACGACAGATGCTATAGTGTCTGTCATGCACCTGGCCCTGACACACCTAGAAAACAAGGCTGTTTTCTAGATTTTAGTCCGGCATACAACACTATTGTCCCACAGACCTTGGTGATTAAGTTCCTATTCCTGGGTCTAAATACACCACTGGGTGTTGGACTTCTTAACCAACAGACCTCAGATAGTTTGAATGCACAAGCACCCCTCCCTCCCGAGCATCCTCAGCACGGGTGACCCCTAGGGCTGTGTGCTCCCATTGCAGTACTCTTTGCTCACACACAGCTGCACGGCCAAACACACAAGCAATCCCATTGTCAAATTCGCTGATGACATGATAGTGGAGGGGCTCATCTCCAACAATGATGGGACAGCCTACAGAGAGGAGGTGAAAGAGCTCAGGGTCTGGTGCCAGGTAAATAACCTCTCCCTCAGCATCAACAAGAGAAAGGAAATAGTTATTGACATCAAGAGAACCCACACCACTCACACCCCTCTTTGCATCAGCGACAGAGCAGTGGAAACTGTGAGTACTTTCAAACCCCTGGGAGTGCACATCTCACACAACCTCTCATGGTCCCAGAACACATGACACCACAATCAGGAAAGCTCACCGACGACTCTACTTTCTGAGGAGGTTACACAGAGCTGGACAATGTACGTCACCGAGAGCTGGGCTAAGAGTCCGGTGCAGATTGATGGAAGTAGGCAGTTTAAGTGGTTTGGGCATTGACTAGGTGGGCCTAAAGGCCAGTTTTGGTGCTGTATTCTCAATGACTCCATCGATATTCACGTCATTCTACAGATGGCACTGTAGTGAGCACCCTAACATGCATCATTGCATGGTCTGCGACAGACAGGAAGGCTCTGCAACAGGCAGCCAAACCTGCCCAGCACATCACCAGGGGATACCATCCTACCCACCATCAAGGACATAGAGTATATACAGAAAAGTGCAGGAAAAGGGCCAATAACATCATGAAGGATCCTCCCCCTCCCTGCTCATGGACTGTTTGTCCCATACCCATGAGGGAGGAGGCCACATAGCATCCACGCCAGGACCATCAGACTCAAAAAAAGTTACTTACCCAAGCAATAAGGCAGATTAACACCTCCACCCACTAATCCATCCCTCCACACACCCCAAACACCACTACTTTATCATTTCCTGTCAGAGTCACCTTATGTACAGACACACAGATATTCCTGTGCCCAGTGTCACTTTATGTACATACAATCAATCAATGTATATATAAACTATCTTATGTATTTATATTTATTATGTTTTTATTACTATTGTGTTCTTTTTCTTGTGTTTTCCTTGTGCTGCATGGGAGCTTAACAAACAAAGATACACATTGTATCAAAGGACAGGTAGGTAAGCAGAGGGACATTTTTAATTCTACCCACAAGAATTCAGCATCTTCTAATCCTATGTCACCCCTTTCCAAGGATTTAATTTCAATTTTTTACCAACAGAGCCACCCTACCCCTCTCCCATCATGCCAGTCCTTTTGATACAATATGTATCCTTGGATGTTAAGCTCCCAGCTATAATCTTCTTTCAGTCACGACCCAGTGATGCCCACAGTGTCATACCTGCCAATCTCTACTGCTACAAGATCATCTACCTTATTCTGTATACTGCATACATTCAATTATAACACCTTCAGTGCAACACACACAAAATCGAAGAGTACTCTTTTCCTAAATGTTGCCTGGCCTTCTGAGTTCCTCCAGCATTTTGAGTGTGTTGCTTGGGTTTCCAGCATCTGCAGATTTTCACTTGCTTGTGATAACACCTTCAGCCCTGTATTCATCACACTTCCTAATCTTTGTCCCTATGATACACTGCTGCTCATCCCACTGAATGCAATTTTGCCCTATCATCTGCCTGTCCTTCCTGATAGTCACACTACACACTGTCTCTGCTTGTAAACAAACTGCTCCATCCTCAACCCTATCACTCTGGTTCCCATCCCCATGCCAATTTAGCTTAAACCTTCCCCAACAGCTGTAGCAAACCTACCCTCATGGATATTGGTCCCCCTCGGAATCAGGTGTTCCTTTTTGTACAGGTCATACCTTCTCCAGAAGAGATCCCAATGATCCAGAAATTTGAAGCCCTGCTCCCTGCACCAGTTCCTCAGCCAAATCATCTTATTCTTACCCTCGTTGGTGTGTGGCACAGGCAGCAATCCAGATATTACTAACCTGGAGTTCCTGTTTTTAAGCTTTCTACATGACTCCCTAAGTTCTCTCTTCAGGATCTCTTCCCTTTTTCTACCTATTTCACTATGTACCAGGGCACCTGGCTGCTCACACATCCTCTTTAGAATGTTCAAAGCATCCATGACTCTGGCCCTGGGAAGCAACAGACCATCCAGGTGCTTCTTTCACATCCACAGAACCTCACGTCTACTCCTCTGTCTGTGGAATCCCCTATCACTGCTACAGTTCTCTTCTGCTGCCATCTCTTCTGAGTCACAGCACTAGACTCTCTGCCAGAGATCCAGTTACGGTACCTCCCCTTCAGTAGGTCATCCCCCGATTAGTATCCAAAGTGGTATAGTTATTATTAAGGGGAATGGCCATGGGTGTACTCTGCACTAGCTGTCCATTTCCTTTGTTTCTCCTGACAGTCACCCTGGCACCTGCCTTCAGCAACCTAGGGGTGACTACCTCTCTGTAGCTCCAATCTTTCACCTCCTCTGTCTCCCATCCAGCTGCAGCTCCAGTTCCTTAGCACATTATTTGAGGAGCTGCAGCTTGATGCACCTGGTATGGATGTGGTTATCTGGAATGCTGTAGATCTCCCAGGATTTGCACATCTCACACGAAGAACACATTATAACCCCTGGAGCCATTCTCACTGCACTAACTGATGGAGAATGTAGAAGAAGACACTGACCAGAATCTTACCTCACCCAAGCCTGTTGAGTCAAAGTCTTCCCACTCTAATACTGCTCCTCTCACACTGTGGCCACTCCGCTTGTCCTTCCCTAATTTTTATTTATCCTTGGTAGTGAATCGCGATTTAATTGGGCCACCAGAAGAAGCCAGAAGCCCATGAATGCTTCTTTTAAAATTTCTTTCTCAGATCTGTGTGTAGCCTCCTCTCTTGAATTAATTGGGCTACTGGAATAAGCTGAAAGCCCACAAACGTTCCTCATCTCATCCAGTGCAATATGAAGTGTCACACTGCTGCAAAAGAACTCATTGATATCCAGTATTATTTACTCACTGACTCTTGTCCATTCTTTATATTTAATAGCAATTATGTGAAGTAACAACCAAACTGGATAGAACTGTTCCCCTTGCACATGCAGGAAAGAGTTGCAATATTTATGGAGGGTTAGGCAGATAATACTATCTGCAGTATTTCTGCAGACACACTTTTGCAGATGGTGTCTAGATTAGATGGGTAGTCCTGGCAATAACGGTGTGCTCATTGCTTTTGTCTGATGGTCTGACAACTGCACACAATACGGTTGCTCAGTTGGTGACTGCCAAACCCAAGTGCAGCAGAAGAAATTCTGCTGCTCCTTCCAGCAGAGGTCTTAACTGGTGGACATTGCGATTTTCTGATTATTATATATGGACAGAATCCATCATCAAAGATCTCCACCATCCAGGGACATATTCTCTTCTTGCTGCCGGTATTGGGAAAGCCCAAGGTCTCACACCACCAGCTTCAGGAACAGATGTTACCCTTCAACCATCAGGCTCCTGAACGAGTGCGCATAATTTCACTCACTTCAACTTTGAATGGCTTCCACAACCTACAGGTTCATTTTCAAGGATTCCACACCCATGATCTCAGTATCATTCATTTATTTACAGCACTGCACAAAAGTCTTTGGCACCCTAGATTTCTTATATGGTTATAGATGGTATGGTCTCAACACAGCCTTGATTTCAACATCATTGAAGTGATCTGGATTACCTGGAAGGGCAGAAGCAAGTGAGACCGCCAAAGCCTGCAGAAGAACTGTGGCAAGTTCTCCAAGATGCTTGGAACTACCTACCAGCCAAATTTCTAATAAAACTACTTGACAGTGCACCAAAGAGAATTGATGCGGATTTAAATGTAAAGGGGGGAGGGGTCACATCAAATATTGATTTGATTTAGTCTTTTACTGTTTACTGCTCCTTATAGTCCCTTTTTTGATATTTAGAAACATATTTAATTATCTTTGAAAGCACCTTTGCTTTACAAAATTTTCTCTACATGTCCAGGACTTTTGATTAATACCTATTTACTTATTTATTTTTATTTGCACTGTTTGTCTTTTTTTGCACATTGTTTGTCAGTCTTTGTGTTTAGTTTTCATTGATATATTGTATTCTTCAGTTCACCTGCAACAAAATTAATCTGAAGGTAAGTATAAAATGATATCTACGTACACTGATTATAAATGGTCTTTGACTTTGTGAATTCTGAACAGTGGGAAATCTATCCAGATAAATATTATTATAAAAAACACATGTAAACAACTCTGAGCAGAAGCAAGTATCATAATTCATAGTAATTGCCGATAAAGAGGAAAACCTTGACTTAGTTTAATGGTGCAAAACCTGTGAGGTTAGATCAGTCAATTGAAGATGAGTTATTGACCTGACACAAGATTTCTGCCTCTCCCATTCTCAGATTTTGTCTGATGTTCTGAGTACTTCCAGATCATATGCCAGACCATATGATTATAAGAACATATGACAAGTTCTTCTTTGAGGAGATTACAAGTAGGATAAAGGGGATGCAGTGGATGTTGTATATTTAAACTTTCAGAAGGCCTTGACAAGGTGCCATACATGAGGCTGCTTACAAAGTTATGAGCCCATGGTATTACAGGAAAGTCACTAACCTGGTTAGAGCATTGGCTGATTGGCAGGAGGCAGTGAATGGGAATAAAAGGATCCTCTTCTGGTTGGCTGCCAGTGACTACTGATGTTCCACAGCGGTCGGTATTGGGACCACTTCTTTTTACACTGTATATAAATGATTTAGATGATGGAATAGATGGCTTTGTTGCCAATTTTGCAGTTGATACGAAGATTGGTGGAGGGGCAAGTAGTGTTCAGGAAACAAGTAGGATGCAGAAGGACTTGGACAGATTCGGAGAATGGGCAAGAAAGTGGCAAATGAAATACAATGTTAGAAAATGCATGGTCATGCTCTTTAGTAATAGAAATAAATGTGCAGACTATTTTCTAAACAGGGAGAAAATCCAGGAATCTGAGATGCAGAGGGACTTGGGTATCCATGTGTAGAACACCCTGAAGGTTAACTTACAGGTTGAATTGGTGGTGAGGAAGGCAAATTCATTTCAAGAGGTCTAGAATACAAGAGCAAGGGTGTGATGCTGAGGCTTTATAAAGCACTGGTGAGGCCTCACCTTGAGTATTGTGAACAGTTTTGGACCCCACATCTTAGAAAATATGTGCTGGCATTGGAGAGGGTCCAGAGGAGGTTCACAAGGATGATTCTAGGAATGAAAGTGTTATCATACAAGAAACGTTTGATGGCTCTGAGTCTGTACTCGCAGGAATTCAGAAGGACGAGGTGGGATCTCATTGAAACCTTTCGAATATTGAAATATCTAGACAGAGTAGATATGAAAAGGATGTTTCCCATGGTGGGAGAGTCTAGGACAAGAGAGCACAGCCTCAGGATAGAGGGGCGCCCTTTCAAAAAGAGATGCGGAGAAATTTCTTTAGCCAAAGGGTGGTGAATTTGTGGAATTTGTTGCCACATGCAGCTGTGGAGGCCAGATTGTTGGATGTACTTAAGGCAGAGATTGATAGGTTCTTGATTGGACGTGGCATCAAAGGTCATGGGGAGAAGGCTGGGAACTGGGTTTGAGGAGGAGATGAAAAAAAGGATCAGCCATGATTGAATGACGGAGCAGACTCGATGGGCCAGATGGCCTAATTCTGCTCCTAATGTTTTATAGTCTTATGGTCATGGAATTAGAATTAGGCCATTCAACCCATCAAGTCTGCTCCATCATTCTATCAGGACAGATTTATTCTCCCTCTCAACCGCATTCCTCTGCCTTCTCCCCATAACCTTTGACACCCTTTTGAATCAAGAACAGATCAACCTCCACTTTAAATGTACCCAATGACTTGGCCTCCACAGCTGACTGTGGCAATGTTTTCAGCATATTTGCCACCCTACGGCTAAAGATAATACTCCTCACCTCTGTGTTCTAAAGGGCATCCTTCTATTCAGAGGCTGTACCCTCAGGTCCCAGACTCTCCCACTATTGAAAATATCCTCTGCATGTCCAGTCTTTCTTGGCCATTCAATTCTTAGTAGGTTTCTTTGAGATTCCAACCCCCACCCCCCACCCCCCATTCTGCTTCTATTTTCTCTTTGTACCTTCCTGTTGATGTTTATCATTTTAAATCTTTTTATTAACATATAATCTTCTACAGCTATAAAATACAGAAATTCAACAAATTAGTATATATATAATTAATAAAGCTGAAAAAAACATATATGCTAATGAAAAAAGATTTATAAAACGAAAAGAAGGAAAAAAGAGAACCCTAGCTAACTAAAAAAAAACCCCACTAACTATAAAACAAAAAAAGAAAAAAGAAAAAAACCATTAGGAACCGACCCCTGGAGCAATACGGCTTACAATCATTTGTATATATAAAAGAAGAAAAAGAAAACAATAACCGCCAAATCACAATTATATAACATAAAATGGGAAGGAAACCATGTAAATTGATTCAAATTAAATGATAATATTTAGCAAAAGAGCCCCACCTTCTCTCAAAATCAAATCGGGGATCAAAAGTTCTACTTCTAATTTTTTCCAAACTAAGACATAACATTCCTGTTGATGTTTATGCCATAGACAAGAAAGTTAAAAGAAGAAAAAGGTGGCAATTTGGATAGTGTTGCCTATGGAACATAACTTGTGCAAGTCAAAATGACTTTAATGTGGGTGTGGGATGCCTCTTAAATGAACTTGTTTGAGCCAGTACACCCTGCTGGAAGTAAGTACAAGCATGTGGATGCATTGCCTGCAGTCTCCAGCTCACTGAGTTCAAAATTTACTCAACCATTTCTCAGAGATAAATGAAAGGAATGCATTTTGTTCTGACCACATTGGTCCTTCTTTAAAAATTTTATGACTCTGCAATGTAAAATGGTATAAAACTTTTTTTTAGCTGTTGTAAGATTATTCCATGTTTTAGAATTTACAGCTGAAAGAATCCATTATTCGTTAAATCTTCTTGATATACTTTTCAATCCTAGGAGAACAGATTATCCAGCTCAGGCATTCATTATTTATAATGAAACTATGTGGTTTGATCAAGGAAACTTTCAGTCAAAAAGAGCAAAAATCCTCACCGGCATTCTTTCTTCCTTTTCCTGATGCAGCTGAGGGTTAGTTACAAGTTGCCTATCTTTTTGGACTGGAACGTTTCTGTGGAAGTTTGTGGTTTTTTGTACTCTATCCTATGGGACATCTGCATTGATGCTTCATACAGGCCCCTGCACTGATTAGTTTTGCTGCACCATATTTTACTATCACTCACAGAATAAATTGCCCTCATCAAAACATAAACCCTTCCCAATGATACCTTTATGGCCTTTTGCGGAGGTATTTCACTCAAAGCATTGCAGTTTCCCAGTGGAATTAATTATATTGTTTATAAGACTCTAAAATCAATGTAGATGTTCATGATACAGTGGGAAGTGTTATTACTACTGTTTCAGCAGTAGGGAACCATTAAAACAGCTGGAGCAATGAAACACAAGAAGCGAACAATAAAACTAATTGTTTGCTCTTGTCTTGTAACATATTTCTTAAGCTCTTTCAGCAGCTCTGTGCACAGCACAGTGTGGAACTGAGCAATAGTGTTGTAAGTTCAACTTCTGTTCTCTTGCAGAATTAAGTTACCTCAACCGTATGGTTCCGAATTGGCTTCCTATCCCTCACAGAGCTGGAGGATAAGATCGGACAGAATCTCTCTGTTAATCACTGTACTAGAACAGTATGAAATGCAACAGGAAAATACAGTATCCAGTTGCTTCCTCCACCCTCAGAAGCAAAGACAAAATAACCTTGCCTCAAAGGAAAATAGTACAACAGCTATTGTAAAGCTTTGCCAAAAAGGTGGACTTTTATGGGCCATCTCAAAAGAGTTCAGTGTTGTACTTATACTTTATACTTGATTGTCACCAAACAATTGATACTAGATCGTACAATCATCACAGCAATATTTGATTCTGCGCTTCGTGCTCCCTGGAGTACAAATCAATAGTAAATATTAAAAATTTAAATCATAAATCATAGATAGAAAATAGAAAAGGGAAAGTAAGGTAGTGCAAAAAAAAAGAGGTTTAAGAGGGTAATTCCAGAAAGCATAGTTGAGTAGTTAAACTTGGAGACATATAAAACACGCCTTAAGTAATGAACGTGAATAAAACTGAAGTGAACTTGGTTCCATTCAGAGTGGCACAACGAGATAATTGCCTTTGTTAAACTGCAGAAACTCAGCATGGACTAGGTGGGCTGAAGGGCCTGTTCTATGCTGTACTCCTCTATGACTCTATCCTCATTGAGGTACTGTACCTGATGGGGTAGTAGGGAGCAGTGAGGCTGCCATCATAAAATTACAATCAATATCTTGGGAAAATGGCGGCAGGGTGAGCATACATCTCCACCTAAAGAGAAACAAAGTGCTCCTTTCTCTATTAGCTTGCAGCTCACCCTTGGGAAAGGTGTAGCGTCTGCTCAGCCCCCTGATCAGGGCCGCGTGAACCCATGGGAGCAGGTGGTAGACAGTATGAGCTGCTGGTGCATGTCACAGGTCCTGGTTATGTGACCACTGACGCCAACACAGACTATCTCTGAAGAGTATTGATAATGGCTGGGGTCACCCGTCCTGTAAAGACACTGCCCAGAAGAGGGCAATAGAAAACTACTTCTGTAGAAAAATTTGCCAAGAACAATCATGATCATGGAAAGACCATGATCCCCAATGTCATACAACATAGCATATAACAAACAAATGAACCTTGGGAAAGGAGACAAAACTGTTGAAATTAAGGATTAATACCACATTAGCGTGATGAATTTACATTGGTTCGAGCTGACTCCTGGTGAAGGGTCTCGTCCCGTAATGTCAACTGGTTATTCCTTTCCATAGATGCCTGACCTGCTGAGTTCCTCTAGCATTTGGTGTGTGTTACTCTAGAATGACAACACGTTCTTTATGAGGTCAAATTCTTTAGTTAATGATTAGCTTTATTTGTCACATGGACATCAGAACATCGAAATATACAGTGAAATATGTTTGCATCAAATCAAACGAGCAAAGATTTTTTGAGCCACTTGCAAGTGTCACTACGCTTCTGGTGCCAACATAACATGCCCACAACTCACTAAACCCAACCTCTACTTCTTTGGAATACAGGAGGAAACCAGAGTACCTGGAGGAAACTCACAGGGTCACAGGAGAACATACAATTTCTTTATAGACAGTGGCAGGAAGCGAAGCTTGCTCTTACAGCTGGTGTTGTAAATAGTGCTAACCGCTACGTTACCATGTTGCCAAATTTTTCATTGACTTCATTCCTCCTACACACCCAACGTTCCTTGAGAAACCTCATTACCTGCAGCTTTGGCTTTTTGTAGATCTCTCATTTCCTTCTTGACCACCAACAGGTGTCTCAAGCCCCATTCTCAAGCATCGCCACTTCTCCTTATAGCTATCAGATATTCATCAAAACTTTTCATTTTTCCACCTGTTCTGCTCTTTCCTTTCTACACATTCCACCCAAGTTTTGCTCTGCTATCCCTACAGGGTGTGGACTTCATGTCAAATTTAGTATTCTTTGGGAGTACCTTGAGATGGCATTATGTGAGTGCATGTTAATACTCATACCTTGGGGACGAACTTATAGAGGTTTACAAGATCATGAAGGTCACATCTAGGTTCAATTGCCACAAGGTTTAGATTCCCAGTGTAGATCCCCTTTTATATTTCTTATTGTAAATCATTGTAGTTTTTTATGTATTTCACTGTACTGCTGTGACAAAACAACAGATTTCTCTTGCAAATTTCTACAGATGTACCGTGGAGAGCATTCTAACTCGTTGCTTCATCATCTGGTATGGAAGGACGGCTGCTGCACAGGATCAAAGTAAGTTGCAGAGAGTTGTAAACTTAGTGGGCACTAGCCTCTGTAGCATTCAGGACATCTTCAAGGAGCAATGCCTCGAAAAGGTGGCATCCATCATTAAGGACCCCTGTCACCTAGGTAATGCCCTTTTCCCTTTGCTACCATTAGGGAGGAGGTACGCACTCAACAATTCAGAACAGCTTCTTCCCCTCTGCCATCTAATTTCTGAATGGACATTGAACCCGTGAACACTACCTCACTACATTAAAAAACATATATTTTTGTGCTACTTTTTTAATTAAACTATTTTATAAACATAATCTAATTCATGTTTTTTCTCTATTATTATGTACTTCATTATACTACTGCTGCAAAGACAACAAATTTCACAACATATGCAGGTGATATTAAACATGATTCTGATCCAACCTTGTGACACTTAAAAAACGCTTCCGTTTTTATGCCAAAATGGATGACTGAATATATCCAACTTTCCATGATCGCACTATTCTCTGAACCCGCCTCTATCATCCTAAAACTTCTCCACATCTTCCACACAGCCCATACTGGAACTTAGTATTATATCCACAGCAAGCCTGGACATACCACCCTTAGTCATAATCCTTGTACAGATTTTGAAAATCTGGGGGCCCAGCACTGATCTCTCCAACATCCCAGTCAACATAACATAAAACATAGAACAGTGCAACACAGTACAGGCCCTTCATCCCACAATGTTGTTCTGAGCCTTAAACCCTGCCTCCCATATAACCCCCCACCTTAAGTTCCTCCATATACCTGTCTAGTAGTCTCTTAAATTTCACTAGTGTATCTGCCTCCACCACTGACTCAGGCAGTACATTCCACGCACCAACCACTCTATGACTGAAAAACCTTCCTCTAATATCCCCCTTGAACTTTCCACCACTTACCTTAAAGCCATGTCCTCTTGTATTGAGCAGTGGTACCCTGGGGAAGAGGTGCTGGCTGTCCACTCTATCTATTCCTCTTATTATCTTGTACACCTCTATCATGTTTCCTCTCATCCTCCTTCTCTCCAGAGAGTAAAGCCCTAGCTCCCTGACATTTTCTGACATGACTTTTTGTCTGGTCCCTGCAGAAACATCCTGTTAAAGGTTATACCATCAAACTGGTTGAAAAACAGACTAAATTTGCACAGGTAGCAAACCAGCAGTAAAAAGACCAAAACTTTTCTGAACATCTTGCAAAAGATGAAATTTGAAAATGGGCAAATCTTTGCATTGAGATTGAAATGGAAATATTATTAGTAAATTTTATGGAATAGTATAAAATTATATTTCATTATTTTAAAATTCAAGCAATTTTAAACTAATTGTTCTTAGAGAATTAGACCACATATAAAAATTTAGTTTTTCAAAACTGCAGAAGTTGTTTAGAAGTAATTATGTTGAAGTTTAAAAGGGAATCTACTGATTATTGTGGCAAACACTGCAGCAGTGCACCCTGTGGAGGAGTAGAGAATTACTAATCAAATTAATCTAACTGAGCATGTGTGGAATGCCTTTGGTGAATGCTGATATGTATTCCAGCACCATGCAACTCAAAGTATTCATAAAAACTGCAAGAACTCAGAGGGTAAAGTAGCTTCTGTGGAGACAAAAGGTGTAAATTTTGGGGTAGTGGAGGTATAATTTGTCCATCAGTGCTGATCACCCCATCCTTGACCAAGTTGTTCCACTGTAATCACGATCTGTTATGAGTCAACATGACGCTTTCAGATCAGGTCATGCATAGCACATACCTCCGCCACACTGCTCTGGTGTGTTTCTGGGGTACAGGGGCTAACGACCCTCGGGCCTGTTCTATGTACTTGCTTTTTATCGCTGAGCAGCAGTGAACCATCTGATTGGCCTATCAGTGTCCTCTTTGGGAACTAGTTGACTTGATCGGCATTTCAGATCTGGCTATAGTTCAGGATTGCATTTAATAATTAAAAAAATCAATATTTCAAGTTGAGGCCCTGCTTTGGGTCTGATGTTTCAATCCTGATCAGACCTTTGCCTCCACAATTGTTGCCTGATCCTCTGAAATCACCATTTTTTCCCAGTATCTACAATCTTTTTTGTCTTCTAATTATTCCCACTCTCTGTTGACACTCCATGTCTGTCGTCTAGTTGCACCTACAACTACTGTGATGAAGTGTTTTGAGAGGTTGGTGATGAAAGATATCAACTCCTGTGTGAGAGGCAACCTGGATCTGCAACAGCATCTTCTACAACTTCTGCTATCTCCAAAGGGATCCTATCACCAAACATATCTTTGGTACTCTCCATGCACCTGCCCTCCACTTTCTGCAAGGGTCGCCCTGCAGCGATGAATCCCTTGTCCTTTCATCCATCTCTACTAATCTCCATCCAGGCATTTATCCCTGCAACCAGCCAAAGGGCTACACCTCCTCCATGACCTCCAACAGTCCTTCCAGATGAGACAACGCTTCATCTACGAATCTGCTGGGGGATTGTCGATTGTGTCCGGTGCTCCCGATGCAGCTTCTTCTACATTGGTGAGACCTGTTGTAAATTAGGGGACCACTCTGTTGCGCACCTCTGCTCCATCCATCGAAAGTGGAACTTTCCGGTGGCCAAACATTTTAATTCCGATTCTCATTTCCGTTGACAAGATGAGACCACCCTCAGATGGTGGAGAAACACCTTATATTCTGTCTGTGTAGCTGCCAACTTGATGACATGAATTTCAATTTCTCCTTCCAGTAAAAAAAATCCCTACCCCACCCCTTCTTTTATTCTCCATTCTGGCCTCTTAACTCTTCTTTCTTGTCGAACACCTCACCCTGAGTCCTTTCCTCCTTCCCTTTTTCCTTTGGACCACTGTCTTCTCCAATCAAATTTCTTCCACTCCAGCCCATTATCTTTTCTACCCATCTGGATTTATCTA
The DNA here is from genome assembly GCF_030028105.1 of Mobula birostris. Classification (NCBI taxonomy): domain Eukaryota; kingdom Metazoa; phylum Chordata; class Chondrichthyes; order Myliobatiformes; family Myliobatidae; genus Mobula; species Mobula birostris. Next base: position 16,473,897 of record NC_092370.1, read on the forward strand.
TCAGCTTTGAGCTATCCTCCTTCCCCCCCCCTCAATTTTTAACTCTGACATTGTCCCTTCCTTTGCAGTCATGAAGGAGGGTTTCAGCCCGAGTTGTCCAACCGTTCATTCAGTTCCATAGATACTGCCTGACATGCTGAGTTCCTCCAGTATTTTCTGTGTGTTAACATGGACCCCTCCAATTTGCCTACCAAAGCAACAGGTCTACAGCAGATGCCATCTCATTTTCTCTCCACTCAATACTGGAACATCTCTCAGCAAAGATACATACATCAATAGACATCCGATAGTCTCGTGGGACCATGGATTTGTGCCTTGGAAAGTTTGCTCTTTATCAACTACAGCTCACCATTCAAAACCATCATCCCTTCAAAACTAATCTTTAAGGTTCAAGACCTTGGCTTCAATACATCCTTGTGTAATTCCATCCTCGACTTCCTCACTTACAGACCCCAATCAGTTCAGACTGACAACAACATTTCCTGCACAATCTCCACCAGCACACGACACCACAAGTTTGTGGCTTAGCTCCCAGCTCGCTTTACAATTTTGGTTGTGTGGCTAAGTACAGGTCCAATGCTATATTTTATTTTGCTGATGACACCTCTGTTGTAGGTTGAATCTGCATATTGGAGGGAGATTGAAAATCAGGCTGAGTAGTGCCATAACAATAACTTCTTAAGGCTGATATATACTTGCGCGTACGAGCGATGCCATAGCGAGCATGCGTAGTTGTGTCTGTGTCGCTCTGCAATTCACCCCCAAAACGCTAGCTGGCGGTGGGGTTTCTATGCCACTGTGTTGAGTTTCTTCATGAGAGACAGGGACGAGGAAATGCATTTCAAATATTTTCGGATGTCGGCAGGTAGATTTGACAATTTGGTTCATCGTCTCCAACCATTTATTTCGCGTCAGTGTACAGACATGGCAGAGTAAAGCAACCGGAAATGCGTATGAGGAATTGCGATGCTACCAAGTGGACCAATCACAGTTGCTGCGGTCTGCGTCACTGCGATGCATGAGTTACATTTTTGGGGAGGTGCACGTCACCCTACGGCGTAGGGTTCGGTGTAGGGTATGCGGTACCTACGGCGTACATTTGATGCACAAGTATAAATCAGCCTTAACTCAATGTCAACAAGACCAAGAAGCTGATTATTGACTCCAGGAGGAAGAAACTAGAGGTCCATGAGCCAGTCCTCATCAGAGGATCAGAGGTGGGGAGGATCGACAATTTTAAATTCCTCAATGTTATTATTACGGAAGACTTGTCCTGGTCCCAGCACATGTGCAATTAGATGTGTAGTGAGGAGTATATTGACTGGCTGCATCACTTCCTGGTATGGAAACACTAATTCCTGTGAACAGAAAATCCTTCAAAATTTAGTGGATACAGCCCAGCCCATCAGCGGTAAAGCCCTCCCCACCATTGAGCACATCTACACAAAATGTTGCCATCAGGAAGAAGGTACTGGAGCCTCAGGACTCATACCACCAGGTTTAGGAAAAATTATTACTCCTCAACCATCAGGCTCTTGAACTTTGCTCAACTTCACTTGCCCCATCATTGAAATGTTTCCACAACCTACGGTAACGACCCTTCATCTCAGGTTCCTGATCTTTATTGCTTCTTTCTTTCTTTATTTATTTATTTATTTATGTATTTATTGGCACAGTTTGTTGTCTTGTGTACACTGGTTTAATATACTTCGGTGTGGTCTTTCATTGATTCTATTACAGTTATTATTCTATTATGGATTTATTAAGTGTGCTCACATGAAAATAAATCTCAAAGTTGTATATGGTGACTGGAGGGGAGGAGAAGATGGCGGCGCGACGCAGTGCGCGTGCCCACTCTGAAATGATATCGTATTTGTTAAGTAGGTGCCGTGCACAATCCTGATTTGATGGAGACAGACGTGAGAAGCACAGAGGAACATTTGGAGAAACTTCTGAAATGCCTGCTTCACTGCCGCTGCTACTGTGCCATCGAGAATCTCCGGAGGGAAGGCCCCAAATCCTCAGCTTTTCCTATCGCCTGTTGCTGGGGCCAGGGTCGAAGCGCTCGGCCGAGATGGTGCTTTGTGCTCGGTGTCGGAGGGCTGGTCAGAGGCTCGAAGTTTTCGGACGGACTCAGAGCCAGCTGTGGTCGGGTGCTTCCAGGGTGCTGCATTGGCAAGTTTGCAGCGCTGGAGGTTCATGGCAGGGAGAGTTTCTCCCTTCTACCATCTGTGTGAGATGATGGGACTTTCGAGAGACTTTGAGACTCTTTTTCACCGCGCCCATGGTCTGTTCTTTATCAAATTACAGTATTGTTTTGCACTGATGTAACTATATGCTATAATTATGTGGTTTTTGTCAGTTTTTTTAGTCTTGGTTTGTCTTGTGTTTTGTGATATCACACCGGAAGAACATTGTATCATTTCTTAATGCATGCATTACTAAATGACAATAAAAGAGGACTGCGTGTCTTCATAATCTAATCTAATATATACTTTGATAATAAATTTTACTTTGAACTTTGATCTCTTTGTCTTCTAATTTTTCCTACTCTCTGTTTCCTTTCTGTTTATTAGTCCTCAGTCTAGGCCAGTAAATGAATCCTAATATATTGCTTTCAGCCAGGAACTAGCATTTATAGATAATGGCATCGTAGTGGGCTGGGTTACAAACAACAACAAGACAGAAAACAGGAAGGAGGTACAAAGCCTAGTGCCATGGTACCAAGCCCAGCACCATGTCGTCAAAGTCAGCAAAGCAAATGAGATGTTTGATGGGATCAGGAGATGGGGTAGGGTACACCTCTTTATATTAATAGTGCTGAGGTGCAAATGATTGAAATGTTCAAATTCCTAGCTACAATATAAACGGCAGTGTCATTGATACTGACATTAAAAAAACTGATGCCTCAACTTCAGAAAGCTAAGTAGATTTGGCCTGTTTCTCAGTGACCCTCATTTCTTATTATAGATACTCATCCAATCTCATCACAGCTCACCAGACCATCAGACTTATCAATACATATTGATCTGATTGGATAGCTGACTGTACATGCATGTATACAAAACAATTATGTATACAATCTTGGTTTCGGGGCAATATCCTCCCACATTTCCCTGCCAATGGAGCAGATTAACACCCAAAGGAACACTCAGCTGGCCAGGCATCTGCTCCGCCTAAGACTGCAGGAAATTGGAGAGAGCTGTGAATGCACCACAGTCCATCATGCAAGCAATTCTTCCCACTGTTAATAAACACAAGAGATTCAGCAGATGCCCTAAATCTTGAGTAACACACACAGAGTGCTTGAGGAACTCAGCAGGTCAGGCAGCATCAATCGAGGGAAATGAACAGATGATGTTTCGAGCAAGACCACTCAGCCCTGATTAACTCTCGGGCTGAGAATCTTCATCAGTACAAGGAAAGAAGAGGGCATCCTGATGAAGGACCTCAGCCCAAAACGTGGATTGTTTCGTTTTCCTCCATAGATGTTGCCTGACCAGCTGAGTGCTACTTCGGGTGTTAATCTCCTTCATTGACAGGGAAGTGTGGGAGGATATTGTCCTGACACTAAGATTGTATACATAATTGTTTTGTATACATGTATGTACAGTCAGATACAATGTACAGTCAGATATGCAAAGAGATCAATGTGTATTGATAAATCTGATGGCCTGGTGAAAGAAGCTATCTCGGAACTTGTTGGTCCAGGCCTTAATGCTGTGGTACCATTTGCCAGGTGGAAGCAGCTGAAACAGTTTGAGTTTGGGGTGACTGGAGTCCCTGATGATCCTTCGGGTCCTTTTTACGCACCTGCTGCTGTAAATGTCCTGAATAGAGGAAAGTTCACATCCACAGATGTGCTGGGCTGTCCGCACCACTCCCTGCAGTGTCCTGTGATTGACGGTAGTACACTTCCCGCACCAGCCGATGACAGAGTGAGACAGGATACTCTTGATGGAACCCCTATACAAAGTCATGAGGATTTAGGAACTCATGCCAAACTCCTTCAGCCATCTGAGGTGAAAGAGGTCTGTTGTGCTTTTAACACCACACAGCTGGTATGTACAGTCCAGGTGAGATCCTCAGTGATGTGTACACTGAGGAACTTGAAACTACTCACCCTCTCATCCACAGTCCCATTAATGTCAATAGGGGATGGGCTGTCTCCATTCCTCGTGTAATCCACAATCAGGTCCTTCATTTTTTTTTACATTGAGGGAGAGGTTGTTTTCTTGGCACCACTTGTCACGGCGCTGATTTCTCCTCTGCAGGCTGTCTCATCGTTGTTAGAAATAAGTCATGTCAACGCCATCTGCAAATTTGATCAGCACATTGGTGCTGTGTGTAACAACACAGTCGTGGGTGTATAGGGAATAGAGGAAGGGTCTCCAGACACAGCCCTGTGGGATTCCTGTGTTGAGGGTCAGAGGGTCAGACGTGAGGGTGCCCATCCTTACCACCTGCCTGCCATCCGACAGGAAGTCCAGGATCCAGCTGCACAAGGTGATGTGCGGGCCGAGGTCTCTGATCTTCTTGCTGATATAAAGGTAGGTGGAGGGGCAGGCAGTTTTGAGGAATTAGAGAGGCTACAGAAGGACAGTCAGATGAGGAGAATCGGTAATGAAATGGCAGATGGAATACAGTGTCAGCAAGTGTATGGTCATGCACTTCGGTAGAAGAAATCAAAGGGTTGACTATTTTCTAAATGGTGAGAAAATTCAAAAATCTGAGGCGCAAGGGGACTTGGGAGTCCTTGTGCAGGGTTCCCTAAAGTTTAATCTGCAGGTTGAGTCTGTGGTGAGGAAGGCAAATGCAATGTTCACATTCATTTCAAGAGGATTAGAATATAATGCAGAGAGATTTAGGCCAGTTAGAAGAGTGGGCTGAAAGATGGCAAATGGAGTTTAATGCTGATAAGTGTGAGGTGCTACATTTTGGTAGGACTAATCAAAATAGGACATACATGGTAAATGATAGGTCATTGAAGAATGCAGTAGAACAGAGGGATCTAGGAATAATGGTGCATAGTTCCCTGAAGGTGGAAACTCATGTGGATAGGGTGGTGAAGAAAGCTTTTGATATGGTGGCCTTTATTAATCAGAGCATTGAGTATAGGAGTTGGGATGTAATGCTGAAATTGTATAAGGCATTGGTGAGGCCAAATTTGGAGTATTGTGTACAGTTCTGGTCACCGAATTATAGGAAAGATGTCAATAAAATTGAGAGAGTACAGAGGAGATTTACTAAAATGTTGCCTGTGTTTCATCTCCTAAGTTACAGAGAAAGGTTGAACAAGTTAGGTCTTTATTCTTTGGAGCGTAGAAGGTTGAGGGGGGACTTGATAGAGGTATTTAAAATTATGAGGGGGATAGATAGAGTTGACATGGATAGGCTTTTTTCCATTGAGAGTGGGGGAGATTCAAACAAGAGGATATAAGTTGAGAGTTAAAGGGCAAAAATTTAGGGGTAACATGAGGGGGAACTTCTTTACTCAGAGAGTGGTAGCTGTGTGGAACAAGCTTCCAGCAGAAGTGGTTGAGGCAGGTTCGATGTTGTCGTTTAAAGTTAAATTGGACAGCTATATGGACAGGAAAGGAATGGAGGGTTATGGGCTGAGTGCAGGTCGGTGGGACTAGGTGAGAGTAAGAGTTCGGCATGGTCTAGAAGGGCTGAGATGGCCTGTTTCCATGCTGTAATTGTTATATGGTTATAAAAGCAAGGTTGTAATGTTGAGATTTTATGAAGCACTGGTGAGGCCTCACTTGGAGTATTGTGAGCAGATTTGGGCCCCTTATCTTAGAAATAATGTACTAAAACTGGAGAGTGTTCAAAGGAGTTTCATGAAAATGATTCCAGGATTAAATAGCTTGACATATGAAGAGCATCTGATGGTCTGGGTCTGTATTCAATAGAATTCAGAAGAATGATGGGCGATCTCATTGAAGCCTATCGATCGGTGAAAGGGCTTGAAAGAGTGGATGTAGAGAGGATATTTCTTATGGTGGGAGACTCTGACACCAGAGGACACAGCTTCAGAATAGAATGAAGATGTGGAGGAATTTCTTTAGCCAAACGGTGGTGAATCTGTTGACCAAGCAACACACATCAAAGTTGCTGGTGAACGCAGCAGGCCAGGCAGCATCTCTAGGAAGAGGTACAGTCGACGTTTCGGGCCGCGACCCTTCGTCAGGACTAACTGAAGAAAGAGCTAGTAAGAGATTTGAAAGTGGAAGAGGGAGGGGGAGATCCAAAATGATAGGAGAAGACAGGGATGGATAGCAAGTCTGAGTCAAAATGTGGTCGAAAAGTTGAAGAGCCGAAGAAATTACAGATGTTGGATCTCCCCCTCCCCCTCCCCCTTTCAAATCTCTTACTAGCTCTTCCTTCAGTTAGTCCTGATGAGGGGTCTCGGCCCGAAACATCAACTGTACCTCTTCCTATAGATGCTGCCTGGCCTGCTGCGTTCACCAGCAACTTTGATGTGTGTTGCTTGAATTTCCAGCATCTGCAGAATTCCTCGTGTTTGCGTGAATCTGTGGAATTCTTTGCCACAGGCAGCTGAGGAGGCCAGATCTTTATGTATATTTAAGGCAGAGGTTGATAGATTCCTGATTGGTCAGGGCTTGATGGGATATAGGAAGAAGCCTGGAGATTGGGGCTGAGAGGAAATTGGATCAGCCATAATGAGACTCAGAGCAGACTCGATGGGCTCAACGGTCAGAGTGGTTATGTTTACGCAACAACCACTCTGCTCATATATCTTATGATCAACAGTTTTGTACAGTCTGTGAATCAAAAGTTTCACAACAGGTTGGTAACAGAGAGTGGATGTACCAGCTGAACATTGATGTTAATGAATGGTGAAGCATGCTCCAGGTACGCAAGGCCTTTCTCTGGCAGTATTCCTTGTTGTCAAACCATCAACAGCGACCCCATTATGGGCCATCAGGAGCTGTTCCATTCGCCCGGGGGCATGAGATGGGCTGGGGGGGGTGGATGCTGTGGGATGGTAGGCATCACAAACAGCTTTTAGAGGCCAGAGAGCAGTGGATTGAGACATTGTGATCAAATTTGAGAACAGATGGCAGAGAATTAACTGCTGCAGTTACGCCTGCTTACTGTGGGGCACAGGAAACAGCCTGTGAAATTAGTGGCCTGCTGCAGAGTTTGCAGAGGCATCGACAATTGTATGTGTTAATCTCAGGGTCAGAAAGAGGCTTTACAAAGTCAGGCTGTGAGCTTCAGAACAGAACAAAGAAGCTTTCTTTTCCTTCCACCACTTTCCCTGTTCATTGTGCACTCCCTTCGCAGTCCACACCATCACCGTGCACTCTGTTTCTCTTGCTCTGGTTCGGCACTGTGTCACTTCCATCAACGACAGAGGAAATTTACAAGGATGTTGCCTGAACTTGAGGACATACTTTATACTTTATTGTCGCCAAACAATTGATACTAGAACATACAATCACCACAGCGATAATTGATTCTGTGCTTCCCACTCCCTGGATTACAAATCGATAGTAAATATTAAAAATTTAAGTTATAAATCATAAATAGAAAATAGAAAAATGGAAAGTAAGGTAGTGCAAAAAAACCGAGAGGCTATAACATAAGTTATAGAGGTAGGCTGAATAGGTTAGGAGTTTATTCACTGGAGGGCAGGAAAATGAGTGGAGACTTGATCGAGGTATACAAAATGATGAGGGTATAGATAGGGTTCCACACTCAGAGGATGGTGAGAGTGCGGAATGACCTGCAGCGAAAGTGGTGGATGTGGACTCAACTTCAACACTTAAGAGGAGTACATGGATGGCAGGGATGTGAATGGCTGTGGTCCAGACGCTATTTGATAGGACTAGGCAGTATAATAGTTCGACACAGAGTAGATGGGCTGAAGAGCCTGTTTCTGTTTATAACCCTGACCCTACCTGTTGTATAATTGTCCCCTGCACCCCATTCCTTGCTGCAGGTTACCCCTTGGATTTCTTATCTGTGGTGGCAGATGGAATTTGATCCCAGATAAATGGCAGGATTCTCAGCAGTGTGGAGAAACAGAGGGATCATGTTCCTAGATCCCTCAAAGTGGCCAAGCAAGTTGTTAGGGTTGCTAAGAAGGTGTGTGGTGCGTTGGGGATTGATTTCAAGAACAATGATATAATGATGCAGCTCTATAAAACCTAGTTAGAACACACTTGGAATATAAAGAGTATATAAAGAGTAAAAGACAGGCGAGAGTAGATATAGGACCGATAGAAAATGATGCTGGAGAAATTGTAATGGAGGATAAGGAGATGGCGGAGGAACTGAACAAGTATTTTTCATCAGTCTTCACTGAGGAAGACGTCAGCACTATACTGGACACACAAGGGTGTCAGAAGTGTGCGCAATCACAATTACGACAGAGAAAGTACTCAGGAAGCTGAATAGTCTAAAGGCAGATAAATCTCCCGGACCAGATGGAATGCGCCCTCGTGTTCTGAAGGAAGTAGCTGTGGATATTGCGGAGGCATTAGCAATGATCTTTCAGAAGTCTATAGATTCCGGCACCTGGTTCCGGAGGACTGGAAGATTGTAAATGTCACTCCGCTATTTAAGGAGGGGGCAAGGAAGCAAAAAAGGAAATTATAGGCCTGTTAGCTTGACATCGGTGGTTGGGAAGTTGTTGGAGTCGATTGTCAAGGATTAGGTTACAGAGTACCTGGAGGCATATGACAGGATAGGCAGAACTCAGCATGGTTTCTTTAAAGGAAAATCCTGCCTGACAAACCTATTACAATTTTTTGAAGAAATTACAAGTAGGCTAGACAAGGGAGATGCAGTGGATGTTGTATATTTGGATTTTCAAAGGCCTTTGACAAGGTGCCACACATGAGGCTGCTTAAGAAAATAAGAGCCCATGGAATTACAGGAAAGATACATACATGGATAGAGCGTTGGCTGATTGGCAGGAAACAGAGAGTGGGAATAAAGGAATCCTATTCTGGTTGGCTGCCGGTTACCAGTGGTGTTCCACAGGGGTCCGTGTTGGGGCCGCTTCTTTTTACGTTGTACATCAATGATTTGGATTATGGAATAGATGGCTTTGTGGCTAAGTTTGCTGATGATACAAAGATAGGTAGAGGGGCCAGTAGTGCTGAGGAAACAGAGAGTCTCTAGAGAGACTTGGATAGATTGGGAGAATGGACAAAGAAGTGGCAAATGAAATACAATGTTGGAAAGTGTATGGTTATGCACATTGGTAGAAGAAATAAACAGGCAGACTATTATTTAAATGGGGAGAGAATTCAAAATTCTGAGATGCAACGGGACTTGGGAGTCCTAGTACAGGATACCCTTAAGGTTAACCTCCAGGTTGAGTCGGTGGTGAAGAAGGTGAATGCAATGTTGGCATTCATTTCTAGAGGAATAGAGTATAGGAGCAGGGATGTGATGTTGAGTCTCTATAAGGCCTCACTTGGAGTACTGTGGGCAGTTTTGGTCTCCTTATTTAAGAAAGGATGTGCTGACATTGGAGAGGGTTCAGAGAAGATTCACTAGAATGATTCCGGGAATGAGAGGGTTAACATATGAGGAACGTTTGTCCGCTCTTGGACTGTATTCCTTGGAGCTTAGAAGAATGAGGGAGGACCTCATAGAAACATTTCTAATGTTGAAAGGCATGGACAGAGTGGATGTGGCAAAATTGTTTCCCATGGTGGGGGAGTCTAGTACGAGAGGGCATGACTTAAGGATTGAAGGGCGCCCATTCAGAACAGAGGTGCAAAGAATTTTTTTTAGCCAGAGGGTGGTGAATCAATGGAATTTGTTGCCACAGGTGGTAGTGGAGGCCAAGTCATTGGGTGTTTTTAAGGCAGAGATTGATAGGTATCTGAGTAGCCAGGGCATCAAAGGTTATGGTGAGAAGGCGGGGAAGTGGGACTAAATGGGAGAATGGATCAGCTCATGATAAAATGGCAGAGCAGACTCAATGGGTCGAATGGCCGACTTCTGCTCCTTTGTCTTATGCTCTTATGGAATATTGTGTTCAGTTCTGGTTACCTTATGGTGAAGCCTCAGTCGATCAGGGTCGCCCATGGATGTTGTGTCCTAGTTATCAAGATACATGAGCCTGGGCAGTACAATATGGAGAGCAAGCTGTTGCCCATGTAGCAAGCTCTCCCTCTCCATGTATCTGATGAACCCAAAGGAATGGCAGAATGCAGGAGTTGTCAGTCAACAAAGGACTGCCGTAGGCAATCCAACTCCAGATTTTCCCTTGGTGTTTACTCCTGAAGCCTAGCCCATGACTGGGTATAGATGCAAGGCGGAGGAAGTTTGTGATCAGAGTTTTCCTTCTCCCAGAGGAGCTGCTGACCAGGATTGACGATCCCCATCTTGGTAGCTGAGCCACGTGGCCAGGAGCTGGGACTTGTTAGTGAGAGGCTATTTGAGGCGCACACCATTGGGAGCATTTAATAGGTAGTGGGAGCTTATCCCAACTACCACTCCCAGCTATAACAACCTAAAGTTAGAAACCATAGAAAAACTACAGCACAGAAACAGGCCTTTTGGCCCTTCTTGGCTGTGCTGAACCATTTCCTGCCTAGTCCCACTGATCTGCACACGGACCATATCCCTCCATACACCTCCCATCTATGTATCTGTCCAATTTATTCTTAAATGTTAAAAAAGAACCCGCATTTTCCACCTCGTCTGGCAGCTCATTCCATACTCCCACCACTCTCTGTGTGAAGAAGCTGAAGCACTTTCAATAACTCCAAAAGACTGAGGTTTGGTAAAATACTGAAAGGCTTTTATTTGCTGTACAATACGACCTCCACGACCTCCATGGTGAGTGTCTGCCCCGGACTGAGGGGGAGGGGCAAGGCGAACACCTTTATTCAGGAATCTGTGGGAGGAGCCACAGGGGCAGTCAACAGAGGGGCATGTCCAGAAAGTTAACCCAGTTACAACATATATATATGGTTTACCACAGAAGCCCCCCCCTAATGTTCCCTTTAAACTTTTCCCCCCTCACCCTTAACCCATGTCCTCTGGTTTTTTTCTCCCCTTGCTCAGTGGAAAAAGCCTGCTTGCATTCACTCTATCTATACCCATCATAATTTTATATACCTCTATCAAATCTCCCCTCATTCTTCTACGCTCCAGAGAATAAAGTCCTAACCTATTCAACCTTTCTCTGTAACTGAGTTTCTCATGTCCCGGCAACATCCTTGTAAACCTTCTCTGCACTCTTTCAACCTTATTTATATCCTTCCTGTAATTTGGTGACCAAAACTGAACATAATACTCCAGATTCGGCCTCACCAATGCCTTATACAACCTCATCATAACATTACCTCATTATAGGAAGGATATGGAAGTTCTAGAGAGGGTGGAGAGGAGGTTTAATAAGATTTTGCCTGGACTGGAGAGCATGACTTCTGAGGACAGGCTGAGCAAGATGGGATTTTTCTCTTCAGAGCAAAGGAGGATGAGAGATGACTTAATGGTGATGTACAAGATGATAAGAGGCATAGCTCGAGTGGACAGCCAGAGGCATTTTCCCAGGGTGGAAATATATAATATAAGGTGTCATAACTTTAAGGTGACTAAGGAATATCAGAGGTAAGTTCCTTACCTAGAGAATGGTAGGTACATGGAGTGCTCTGCTGGAGATGGCGATTGAGGTTGATATACTAGGGACAGTTAAGAGACTCTGCGACGGGGCACGGATGATAGAAAAAATAGACAGCTATGTAGATGGGAAGGGTTAGATTGACCTTACAGCAGATTAAAATGTCAAAGGCGAAAGTTCAAAAAGCTCAAAGTCAATTTATTATCAAAGTACATATACGTCACTATATACAACTCTGATATTCATTTATCTTGTGGACATTAACAATAAATATGAGTCATAATAAAATCAATGAAAGACTGCACCCAACAGGACAGATAAACAACCGATGTGCACATGAAAACTAACTGTGCAAGTACAAAAGGAGAGAAAATAATAATAAATAAAAAGACAATAAATATTGAGAACATGATTTGATGAGTCTTTGAAAGTAGGTTGTGGGAATAATGCAATGATGAGACGCGTGAAGTTGAGTGAAGTTATCCTCTCTGGTTCAAGAACCTGATGCTTGAGGGATAATAACTGTTCCTGAATCTGGTGGCGTGGGTCTAGAAGCTCCTGTACCTTCTTTCTGATGAGTGAGTGGAGAGAATGACTTGGGTGGTGGAGAATCCTTGCTGATGGATGTTGCTTTCCTGCAACAATGTTTATGTAGATGTGCTCAGTAGTGGGGATGGCTTTACCCCTGATGGACTGGGCCGTATTCATTACTTTTTGTAGGATTTTCCATTCAAGTGTGTTGGTGTTTCTGTGATGCAAGAAAAGAGAGGGGGCTGCTGTACTTTCTTCGTAATGGCACTGACATACTGGCCAGATCCTCTGAAATGATAACACTGAGGAATTTAAAGTTGCTGACCCTCTGCACCTGTGATCCCTTGATGAAGATGCCTGGTTTCCTCCTCCTGAAGTCGATAATCAGCTTCTTGGTCTTGCTATGATTGAATGAGAGCTCATTGGTGTGGCACCATTCACTCAGATTTCCAACCTCCCTCCTATATGCTGATTCATCACATTTGATAGGGCCAACAACAGCAAATTTGTATATGGTATTGTAGCTGTGCTTAGCCTCACAATTGCAAATCTGAAGAAGGTAGAACAGGAGGCTAGGCACACAGCAGGGGTCGGCGTAACACTGTGGTCTGAACAGCCTGTACTGTACTGTTCTACGTTTGATGTTCTACAATCTGAGGTTACCGTATCTTCAGATTCAGATTCATTTTATTTATCACACATACATCAAAACATAGTGGCAACTGTGTCATTTGCATTAACAACCAAGGTTGAGCTGGAGGCAGCCCACAAGTGTCAGCACACGTTCCAGCACTAACGTAGCATGTCCACAATATTCCACAGAAGACCACATACACCACATACCACATACAAAAACAAAATGAAAGAAAATAACAACAGCAAAACAAGCCCCCTTCCCATCCCTCCCATCCATTCACATACCCAGGAGGCTTCCAACCGCAGAACAGGCCACCTCCAGGCCTATAGCCCTTGTCCCCAGATTCTTAAGCTCACAGATATCAGACTTCCAATGTTGGTCTTCACCCAGGACACCAATTATGGGTTTGACCATCAGGCCTTGATCCCGATCCGAATAATGCAGGCCCTCATGATTCCTTCAGGTATTTACTTCAGAACTCTATTGGGTTATTGAATACTGGACAGGCATAGTATAGTAAACAAAATGAATCTTAGAAGTGTTGATGTGCATAGGAACACTGGGGTGCAAGTTTATAGGTCATTAAAAATGGCAATTCAGGGGCCTAGGGGAGTGAAGTAAGCATTTAGCATGCTTGCCCTCATGGGCAGTGTAATTATGTGTAAGATTTGGAGCATCACATTGCAGCTGTTCAAAACGGTTTTTATGTCACCCTTTGAATATTATATCGTCACCACTTAGTGAAGGATGTGGTAGCACCAGAAAGAATGCAGAAGAGATTCACCAAGATGTTGCCTAGAGTGAAGGGCTTTTGTCATAAGGATAGATTGGTCAGACTGGGATTGTTCTCATTGGAAATACAGAGCTTAAAAGAGGCAAGTAACAATCTCTGTAAGTTTCATTTTCTAGGAGTCAGGATCTGTTCTTCTTCTTCTTGATGGCGACTGGCAGACTAACATAAGATGCATTACTGCCACCTACTGAGGTGAAGTGTGGAGTACAGAGACAGGAAGTGTACCCATGGCACGGTAACATAGTGGTTAGCACAACGCTTTACAGAACCAACGGCCGGGTTCAAGTTCAATTCCCGCCACTGCCTGTAAGAAGTTTTCTCCCGTGACAATGTGGGTTTCCCCCGGGTGCTCCACATACCAAAAGTGTACCAATTGGTAGGTTCATTGGTCATTGTAAATTGTCCCATGATGGATGAGGCTAGGATTAAATTGGGGGATTGCTGGGTGGTTTGGCTCGAAAGGCCAGAAGGGCCTATTCCACACTGTATGTCAATGAATAAATAAGTAAATTCCACCCTCCCAAAAACAGTCTCAAGTAATATCAAAAAGTTCAGTTTTTTCAGAAAGTGAAATACACACTTATATACATTACAATAACAGTGATGCCCATGTTAAACTGTGTCTGTCCCAAAGATCTCAATTTGGCAATTAGATGTTTGCTTTCCACCTCATAGGAACTGTGTTCATGCAATATATGCTGTGCCATTTCTTGGCAAGATTCTCGACAAATGCCCATATCATGCATATTAATTCTGAATAAAGGATTATTCAACCTTTGTATATCTAAGACCTGATTTATACTCCTGCGTCAAATCGACATCGTAACCTACGCAAGTGGCCTACACGCGTTGTGAGCATTTATACTTGTGCATTGGTGTGTCTGCATCGCTCTGCAATTCAGGCACGTCGCGCATGCGCACACACCTGCCTGCGTAAGGCTTCATGATCATGGTAGTCTTTCTTGGGGTAAACAAGTTTAAAGTGAGCGTCTTTTTTCATAAAAGCGAAATGTCCCCTCCATAATTTCGGAGGTCTGTAAAGCTTTATGGAAAGCATTGCAGCCAGAGTTCCTTCCCTGCCCTTCAGTCACCCAATGGGAAGCTATTACAGCGTAGGAGGAAATGCGATGCTACCAGGTGGAACAATCACAGCTGTTGCATTCTGCATTGCCATGACGTGTAGTTACATTTTGGGAGAGGTGCCCTTTCCAAGGCTAAAATAATAGCACCATTAGGAGTTGAAGCAAGAACAGGAGAGTTTAAAAGAGGCAAGTCTCATTGATTTGCTAATTAGATAATTATTATCATCAATAAAAAGATGGTCAGATCAAGCAGAGTTGCCACTTTGGAGTAGCCATCGTAAGAGTGGGGAGCTGAGGCTGTGGTGAGGAGGAACAGGTAAGTAACTGTTTAATTTCTTGTTCATTCCCAGCAGTTAATTGAGATGAGTCCTGTTGCACTCATCTCAATAATAAGCAAATGCTTTGAGAGGCTGGTCAGGGACTACATCTGCAGCATGATACCACCCACACAATTTGCCTACCAGCACAACAGATTGACAGATGACGCAATAGCCACAGCTCTACACACTGTCCTTACACATCTGGAAAAGAAGGATGGTTATATGAGAATGTTGTTCTTGTTCAGCATTCAACACCATAATTCCCTCCAGGCATGAGAAGAAGCTCAGAGACCTCAGCCTTCACCCAGCCTTGTGCAGCTGGATCCTGGATTTCCTGTCAGATTGCCGGCAGGTGGTAAGAGTGGGCTCCTTCACCTCTGACCCTCAACACAGGTGCCCCTCAGGGCTGTGTCCTAAGCCTGCTCCTTTATTCTCTGTTATTGTTGTTCGTCCATCGTTGGCGTCGATGAGGATCTCGACACCATAATGATGGTGTCGAGACTAGCGCATGATTTAGATTTAAGTGAGGGAGAGTTGCGCAGCGTCAGCCTCACTCTCTCTTCCCAATTCCCATCTGGATCCAGTGGCAAGACAGAGTCTAGACGGCTGGAGATGGGACTAGACGCAGTGGATGACCAGAACGTCTTCTGTGTCTTGTCCTGTTCTACACGTTCCACGACGCTTGCAGAGACCGCCTTCTTGACCGTTGGACCTATCATTGGTCTCATCCGCTCAATCCGCCGGAGTCTGTCTTCACATGCTGGGATAGACAACTCCCTATCTCACTGAGGGTTTGAGACCCGTCGGCTACCCTCACCTGGTTTAGCCGGCTTGTCGAAGCTGTTGCCCGGGGTGTGGCCGCTGTCGCATGCAAACAGCTACGGGGAGCCACAGGTGAGAGCTGAGTGCCAGGTGGGGACCAAAGGTGGACTAACCACCCTGAAAAGGACGCCCCCACCAGAGGTGCTACCCCTCCCTGACACCCCATACACCCCATATTCTCTGTATACCTATGACTATATCGCTACCCACAGCTCCAATTTACTAATTAAACTTGCTGATGATACTACATCAATTGGCCTAATCTCAAATAATAAAGAGTCAGCCTATAGAGAAGAAGTCATCACCCTGACACAGTGGTGTCCAGAAAACAACCTCTTCCTCAATGTTGCAAAAACAAAGGAGCTGGTTGTGGACTACAGGAGGAATGGAGGCAGGCCTATTGACATCAATGGATCTCGGGTTGAGAGGGTGAACAGCTTTAAGTTTCTTGACATACACATCACTGAGGATCTCATATAGTCTGTACATACTGGCTGTGTGGTGAAAAAAGCACAACAGTGCCTCTTTCACCTCAGACGGTTGAAGAAGTTTGGTATGAGTTCCCACATCCTAACGACTTTCTACAGGGGCACAATTGAGAGCATCCTGACTGGCTGCATCACTGTCTGGTATGGGAACTGTACTTCCCTGAATTGCAGGACTCTGCAGAGAGTGGTGCAGACTGCCCAGTAGATGTGAATTTCTCACTATTCAGGACATTTACAAAGACTTGTGTGTAAGTAAAAAAAAGAAGCCCAAAGGATCACCCCAGCCACTAACTGCTCCAGCTGGTATAATCCAGGAAACAGGACCAACAGGCTCCAGAACAGCTTCTTCCACCAGGCCACCAGACTGATTAACTCATGCAGATATAACTGTATTTCTATGTTATATTGCCTGTCCTGTTGTACATACTATTTATTACAAATTACTATAAATTGCACATTTAGATGAAGACTTAATGTAACGATTTTTACTCTTCATGTATGTGAAGGATGTAAGTAATAAAGTCAATTCATTTCAATTTCCTCCTGACGGTAACAATGAGAAGAGAGCATGAGGGAGTTCTTGTTGATGGACACTGCATTCCTGCAACGCGACATCGTCCATGCAGATGTGCGCAGTGGTGGAGAGAGCCTTACCTGCGACGAACTGGGCGGTACCTACTGCTTTTTGTAGGATTTACCATTCAAGTAGGTAGCTACAGTTGAAGCCAGAAGTTTACGTACACCTTAGCCAAATACATTTAAACTCAGTTTTTCACAATCCTTGATATTTAATCCTAGAAAACATTCCCTGTCTTAGGTCAGTTAGGATCACTACTTTATTTTAAGAATGTGAAATGTCAGAATAATAGTAGAGGGAATGATTTATTTCAGCTTTTATTTCTTTCATCACTTTCCCAGTGGGCCAGAAGGTTACATACACTTTGTTAGTATTTGGTAGCATTGCCTTTAAATTGTTTAACTTGGGTAGCCTTCCACAAGCTTCTCACAATAAGTTGCTGGAATTTTGTTCCATTCCTCCAGACAGAACTGGTGTAACTGAGTCGGGTTTGTAGACCTCCTTGCTCGCACACACTTTTTCAGTTCTGCCCACAAATTTTCTATCAGATTGAGGTCAGAAAACGATGTCAAGTCTGGTTCATCCTTGCGAGCAATTTCCAAACGCCTGTAGGTACCACGTTCATCTATACAAACAATAGTACGAAGTATAAACACCATGGGACCACATAGCTGTCATACCACTCAGGACAAGAGATGAATTCTGTCTCCTAGAGATGAACGTACTTTGGCAAGAAATCAATCCCAGAACAACAGCAAAGGACCTTGTGAAGATACTGGAGGAAACAGGTAGACAAGTATCTATATCCACAGTAAAATGAGTCCTATATCAACATAACCTGAAAGGCTGCTCAGCAAGGAAGAAGCCACTGCTCCAAAACTGCCATAAAAAAAAAAGCCAGACTACAGTTTGCAAGTGCACATGGGGACAAAGATCTTACTTTTTGGAGAAATGTCCTCTGGTCTGATGAAACAAAAATTGAACTGTTTGGCCATAATCATCATCGTTATGTTTGGAGGAAAAAGGGTGAGGCTTGCAAGCCGAAGAACAGCATGCCAACCGTGAAGCATGGGGGTGGCAGCATCATGTTGTGGAGGTGGTTTGCTGCAGAAGAGACTGGTGCACTACACAAAGTAGATGGCATCTTGAGGAAGGAAAATTATGTGGATATATTGAAGCAACATCTCAAGACATCAGCCAGGAAATTAAAGCTCCATCGCAAATGGGTCTTCCAAATGGACAATGACCCAAAGAATACCTCCAAAGTTGTGGCAAAATTGCTTAAGGACAACAAAGTCAAGGTATTGGAGTGTCCATCACAAAGCCCTGACCTCAATCCAATAGAAATTGTGTGGGCAGAACTGAAAAAGCGTGTGCGAGCAAGGAGGCCTACAAACCTGACTCAGTTACACCAGTTCTGTCTGGAGGAATGGAACAAAATTCCAGCAAGTTACTGTGAGAAGCTTGTGGAAGGCTATCCAAAATGTTTGACCCAAGATAAACAATTTAAAGGCAATGCTACCAAATACTACCAATGTGTATGTAAACTTCTGACCCACTGGGAAAGTGATGAAAGAAATAAAAGCTGAAATAAATCATTCTCTCTACTATTATTCTGACATTTCACATTCTTAAAATAAAGTAGTGATCCTAACTGACCTAAGACAGGGAATGTTTTCTGGGATTAAATGTCAGGGATTGTGAAAAACTGAGTTTAAATGTATTTGGCTAAGCTGTAGGTAAACTTCTGACTTCAACTGTCTGTAAGAAGGTAAGAAGCAGGACCTTGAGATCTTTGAATTATTCCAAGTGTCCTGTGCTGGTGAAGTCAGAAATAAAAAAAAAATAGGCCAGATGAATGTGTGGCTATGGTGCTGGTCTGGGAGTGAGGGGTGGGGGAAGAGTAGAGAGCCAGGTTTTTGGATCATTGGAATCTATTCTGGAGCAGGGGTGACCTGTACAGGAGTGACAAGTTGCACTTGAACCAGAAAAGGTGCAATATGCGTGCAGGGAAATTTGCTAGTGCTATATGTGAGGGTTTAAATGATACTTGCAGGGAGTGGAGGTTGTAGTAATGGGATTCTGAGAAGGAGCAAAATATGACACAAAGTTGTGGCCGACACAAGAAAGTTTAGTAATCAGCATAGCCAGCGAACAGCAAAAGGAGACAAAACGATGCTCAGTTAAACTACGTTCATTTTAGTGCGCGAGGCATCACAAGCATGTTCGAAGAAGTCACAGCATGGATTGAAAACGAGATCCTAGAGATGCTGGAAATCATGAGCAAAACACAAAATGCTGGAGGAACTAAACAAGTGAAGGAGCAACAATAGATGGGGAATAAAACAAGTTTGATCAGAGAGATTAAGGTAAAGAAACCATTAGGAGTGAGTAATCACAATATGATAGAATTCACCCTATAGTTTGAGAGGGGGAAGATAAAGTCAGATGCATCAGAATTACAGTGGAGTAAGGGGAATTACAGAGGCATGAGAGATGAGCTGGCCAGAGTTGATTAGAAAGAGATGACAGCAGAACAGCAATGGCTGGAGTTTCAGGGGGCATTTCGGAAAGTGGGTAGATACAAAGTTCAAAGTAAAATTTATAATCAAATTACGTACATGTCATCACATACGACCATGAGATTCTTTTTCCTGTGGGCATAATCAGCAAATCTATAGGATAGTAACTATAACAGGATCAATGAAAAGTCAAGTAGAACGTATAAGACAAATAACTGTGCAAATACAAATATAAATAATAAATAACAAGATAGTGTCCTTGAGGTGAGATTATTTGTTGTGCGAACCTCTCAATAGATGACTGTAGTTAACCATTTTTGTTCAAGAGCCTGATGGCTGAGGGGTAGCAAGAGTTCTTGAATCTGTAGGTGCCAGCCCTGAGGCTCTTGTATCTTCTACCTGATGGCGGCAGCAGAGAGAAGACAGCATGGCCTGGGTGGTAATTTTTGATGATGAATGCTACTTTCCTACCACAGTTTTTCCTGTGGATGTCCTCAAAGGATGGGAGAGATTTACCCATGATGTACTTGGCTGAATCCATTACTTTGTGTAGGGTTTTCTGTTCAGTGGCATTGGTGTTCCCATACCAGGCCATAATGCAGCCAGTCAGCACAGTTTCCACTACACACCTACAGAAGTTAGTCAGTTTTTGATGCTGTGCCGAAGCTCCACAGACTCTAAGGAATTAGAGGTGCTGTCACGCTTGCTTTGCAATTACATTTACATGCTGGGTCCAGGACGGGTCCTCTGAGAAAGCAACACACAGGAATTTAAACTTGCTCACCATCTCCACCTCTGATGTACTGATGAGGACTGACTCATGGACCTCTGGTTTCCCTCTCCTGAAGTCTACAAGCACTTCCTTGGTCTTGCTGACATTGACTAAGGAGTTGTTGTTATGACACCTCACAACCAAATTTTCAGTCTCCTTCCTGTACGCTGCTTCATCACCTCCTTTGATATGACATGCAACAGTGGTGTTATCAGCAAACTTATGGTGTTGGAACTGTGCTTAGCCACACAGTCATAGGTGTAAAGTGAGTAGAGCAGGGGGCTAAGCATACAACCCTGTGGTGCAGCTGTGCTGATGGAGACCATGGAGTAGATTTTTTTTTTGCCAATCCAAACTGACTGGGGTCTGCAGGGGAGGAAATCCAGGATCCAATTGCACAAGAAGATATTGAGGCCCAGGTCTTGGAGTTAACTGATTATCCCAAAAATGAAAAAGTATTTGAAATGGAGAATGAGGTAACGAAGGGAAGTAAAAGCAAAAGAGAAGGCATATTATATGGCAAAAAATAATGGTAAGGTAAAGGATTGGGAAGTTTTTAATAATCAAAATGGCAACTTAAAAAGCAATAAGGATAAAAAATTAAATGTGAAATTAATCTAGCAAATAATATAAAAGAGGATACCTAATGATTTTTTCAAATAGATGAAGATTAAGAGAGGTAAGACGCTGACAGATGATACTGGAGAGGTAGTAAAGGAGGACAAAGTAATGGCAGATGAACTTAATAGGTATTTTGCACTAGTCTTCACTGTGGAAGAAACTAGCAGTATGCCAGAAATTCTAGTGTCAGGTAACAGAAGTTAGTGTAGTTGCTATTATTAAGGAGAGGGTGCTTGGGAAGCTGAAAGATCTGAAGGTAGATAAGTCACCTGGATCAGTTGGACTACACCCTAGACTTCTGAAAGTGGTAGCCAAAAGACTGTGGAATTCAAGAATCACTATTTTCTGGAATGGTTCCAGAGGACTGGAAAATTTCAAGTGTGACTCCACTTTTTAAAAAGGGAGGGAACATAAAGGAAATTATAGGCAGCTTAGCCTGATCTTTGTGGTTGGAAAGGCATTGGAGTCTATTATGAAGGATCAAGTTTTGGGGTACTTAGAGGCAAGTGATAAAATAGGTCATTGTCAGCATTGTTCCCTCAAGGGAAAATCTTGCTTGACAAATCTGTTACAAATCTTTGAGGAAATAACAAGCAAGATAGACAAAGGAGAGTTGTTTACATGGATTTTATGAAAGTCTTTGACAAAGTGCTACACATGAGGCTGTTTAACAAGATACGAGCCCATGGTATTACAGGAAAGATACTAACATGGATAGAGATTGGCTGACTGGCAGGAGGCAAAGCGTGGGAATAAAGGTGGCCCATTCTGATTGGTTGCCAGTGATTAGTGTTGGTTACTCTTCCACTGAGTGAACACTGGAGGGCAGCACCGAGTGAACAGAGGGTAGCACTGATGGGAGGTGCCAGCTCCCAAACCACTATAGGTTCCAGCACACACAACAGATACCCCTGCTCTCTCTGACACTGGGTGGCTGCAACAGACCTTGCCTCAATGAAGGCAATACTACCATTGGCCTTACCAATGAAGCAGTGGACCTGACTTGCACTATTCTGTTACCAATGTCCAACAGATTCTTGTGATCACAATGAAAACATTCAAGACATTCACTCGCTGTTTGTTGGATCATGCACTGTCTTGGCACAATGGTATGCAACAAGTCCAGGTGATAACAATCAACAGTATGAAATAAGTCCAGCTCTCACTATCAAGCAATTTACCTATGGAATAGTCCTGCAGTACTCGAAGTTCTTGGTATCCAGCAGTGACTTGCAATCATGAAAAAAAGACATAGAATATGAATAATTACATCTTTGATTGGACCCAGAGAGGCGACTGTGTCTGAGCACACTGCCATCTTACCATTATACTGTGTCAGTGATATGGCTAACAGAATTGATGGCTTTGTGGCAAAGTTTGCAGATGATACCAAGATAGATGGAGGAGAAGATGGTGCTGAGGAAGCAGGAAGTCTGTAGGGGGACTTAAATTGTGAGAATGGGCAAATAGATGGAAGAAAGTGTAGGAAAGTGCACGGTCATGCACTTTGGTAGAAGGAATAAAAGCGTAGATTATTTTCTAAAGGGAGAGAAAATTCAAAAATCAGAGATGCAAAAGGACTTGAGAGTCCTGGTGCAGGATTCCCAAAAGGTTAACTTGCAGGTTCAGGAGGACTAGAATATAAGAGCAAGGATGTGATACTGAGGCTTTATAAAGTATTGCCCAGAGTGTGCTTGGAGTATTGTGAACAGTTTTGAGCACTTGTCTAAGCAAAGATGTGCTGGCATTGGAGACGGTCCGGGGAGGTTTACAAGAATAATTCTGGGAATTAAAGGGTTAATTTAGGAGTGTCTAATGGCCTTGAGCCTGTACTCATTAAAATTTAAAAGAACGAGAGGGTTCTCATTGAAACCTATCGAATTTTGAAAGGTCTAATATAGTGGAAGTGGAGAAGATGTTTCCAATAGTGGAGGAGTCTAGGATCAAAGGGCACAGCTTCAGAATAGACAGACATCCATTTAGAACAGAGGAAAGGAAGAATTTCTTCAACTAGAGTGTGGTGAAACTGAAAAATTCATTGCCACACACAGCAGTGGGGACCAAATTATTGAGTATATTTAAAGCAGAGATTGATAGTTTCTTGATTAGTCAGGACCTCAAAGATCATGGAGAGGAAGCAAGAGAATGTTGAGAAGGGTAATAAATCAGTCATAATGGAATGGTGGAGCAGACTCGATGGGCCAAATGGCCTATTTCTGCTCCTGTGTATTATGGTCTTTTTAAAATCCAAACAGTTAATGATACAAGGCAAGACCCTTCATTAGATCTTATCATTGTCTTTCAATATTTGGTGGCTTTCAATGAGATCCCTCATCATTCTTCTAAATTACAGCTAGTATAGGGCCAAAGCCATCAAATAATTCTCAAACATTAACCCTTTCTTTCCTGCAATTATTTTCATTAACCTTCTCTGAAGCCTCTCCTATGCTAGTACATCCTTTCTAAGATAAGAGACCTAAATCTGCTCACAATACTGCAAATGTGGCCTGATACTCTCTCTGGTGGAGTGTGGCTTAGACTGAGTAGATATGGAGGGAATGTATCCTTTACTAGGTGAATCTAGGACACAGTTTCAGAATAGAATAACATCCCTTTAGAACAGATGAGAATGGATT
The DNA here is from genome assembly GCF_030028105.1 of Mobula birostris. NCBI lineage: Eukaryota > Metazoa > Chordata > Chondrichthyes > Myliobatiformes > Myliobatidae > Mobula > Mobula birostris. Next base: position 16,497,318 of record NC_092370.1, read on the forward strand.
TCTTTAGCCAGAGGGTAGTGAATCTGTGGAATTCATTGCCACAGATGGCAGTGGAGGCTAAGCCATTGGGTATATTTAAAGTGGAGGTTGACAGGTTCTTCATCAGTAAGGGTGTTAAAGGTTATGGGGATAAAGCAGGAGAACAGGGTTGAGAGCGATATTAAGTCAGCCATCATGGAATCACTGAGGAGACCCAATGGGCCAAATGGTCTAATTCAGCTATGTTTTATGATCTTATGGTACCCTGAGATGTGGTTCAGAAGTGGATAAATTAATCTGAAATGCAGAGCAGCCATCGTCATCTGAACAGATGGTAGAATTATCAGAGTCAGAATCAGGTTCAATATCGCCATCATATGTTATGAAATCTGTTGCTTTGCTGTGGCAGTGCATAGCATTACACAGTAATGAGGCCCCTGTTGGTCAGGGTCGACCATGGATAATGTGTCCGAGCTGTCTAGTACACAAGCCTGGGCAGTACAATATGGAGAGCAAGCTGTTACCCATGTAGCAAACTCTCTCCACGCATCTGATGAACCCAAAGGAACAGCAGAGACTGATACAGTTTGGTACCAGCAGCATCGCAGGAATTGCTAATCAGTGCTGAACTCAACGTAGGACTGCCTTAAGGACTCCAGCTCCAGACTTTTCCCTTGAAGTATACTCCTGAAACCTTCCCCAACAGAGTGAAAACCTGCAAGGCAGCGGTATTTTGAGATCAGAGTTTTTCTTCTCCTAGATAAGCTGCCAACCATGGCTGACAAGCCCCATCTGCCCGAAGCAACGGGTTTTAAGACACCAGTAACCCGCCTTTGCTCCTTCTCCTGTCAGTGGAAACGGTTCCGTTGGGCATCATAGCTAAGCCACACATGAAAGCCAGGAGCTGGGCTTGGTTGTTAGAGGTTATGTGAGGCACATGCCATTGGGAGCATTTAATAGGTAGTGGGAGTTTGTCCCCATTACCACTCCTGGCTATAACAATCTTAGGGAACCATACATAACAAAAACTATAAATTACAGTAAATTACACAATATATTCAGGAGGCTGTGGTGGCCAGGTCATTGAGTGTACTTAAGATGGAGGTAGATAGATTCTTGATAAGTCAGGAAGTGAAAGATTACGGAGAAAGGGCATGAGAATAGGATTGAGAGTGAAATCGATCAGCCATGATCAAATGGCGGAGCAGACTCAATGAGATGAATGGCTTAGTCTTGCACCAATGTTTTATGGTCTAAATAAGCAGTGCAAAAAGGAGGAAAAATAATACTGAAGAAGTGTTCATGGGTTTATTGTCCATTCAGTGATTCGATGGTGGAGAGGAAGAAGCTGTTCCTGAAATGTTGAGTGTGTTTTTTCATGCCTCTATAGCTCCTCCTGGATGGTAGTAATGAGAAGAGAGCATGCACTGGGTGAATTACCTCGACAACTCAATAACTTCCTCTGGTTCCTATAGTAACTGGTGTCACCTTGTTTAGGGATGAAGTTGGTCTTTGCTTCTTGTGCCTGTCGACATGTCATGAATCTTCCACTGGTGGGCACAATAGCACTGGATTACCTAGAAATGCTGATGGGATTATCACCAACCAGGAAGATTCCTGGGCCATGATATACGTAAGTACTTAAGTTCAAAGTAAATTTATTAACAAGCACATATATGTTATCAGATAGTACTGTCAGATTCATGCCTGTAAATGCCTGCAAGAAATAGAAATACAGTAGCAATTTACATAAAATAATCTATACATAAATGGATAAAGAATAACTATCAAACAACATACAAAAGAAGACAAGATTGTGCAAGTAAAGTAACACTGATAACCTGAATTGTAAGGCATCCTTGAAAGTGAGTTCAAAGAATTAGTTCAGAGTTATGGTGAGTGAAGTTATCCATGCTGATTCGGGACCCTGATGGTTGCAGGGTAATAACTGTTCCTAAGCCTGGTGATGTGTGATCTAAGGCTTCTATGCCAAGTGGCAGTAATGAGCAGAGTGCATGGCTTTGGATGGTGGGGGTCCTTGAGGGATACTGCTTTCTTGTGGCAGTGCTCCCCGTAAATGTGTTCAGTGATAGAGGGAGGACTTTGCTTATCATGGTTTAGACTATGCCCATCATTTTCTGTAGACTTTTCCATTCCTGAGCATTGATGCTTCCATACCAGGCCATGGTTCTTTTCAGCTTCCCATCTGAAATACTCAAGAGAGAATGGGGTTCAGGTGACTGATATCTGTGATAAGGGGGCTTATCAAACTTGAGCTGCAAGATAAATCAGATACCTGTACTTTGGTGCTTAAGAGAATGAGGGGTTTATATTGTAAGATCCTTAAGGTGCTGGACCATGCAGAATTGAAATATGTCCACTTGTCTTCAAATCTTAAACAAGCAGCATATTTACAGGATTAGGGTACAGTCCATAAGATCATAAGACTTACAGTAGAAGTAAAATTATACCATTCAGCCCATTGAGACTGCTCTGCCATTCCATGGTTGGTTTATTATCCCTCTCAATCCCATTCTCCTACCTTCTCCCTGTAATCTTTGACGCCCTAACTAATCATGAACCCAACTTTAAGTATACCCAATGACTTGGCCTCCACAACCATCTGTGGCATTTAAACCTGAAGTGAGTGATGAATCCTTGACAGCGGTGGAGAGTTGGGACTATTCAAAGATGGAGGGATACGCTTTGAATGATTAGAGAAATGAGGGCAATGGGGAATTGTCACAGGTGAGATGCGGAGGAGATCCATTCCAAAGATGTATGGGTTAGAGTTAGTAAATTTTGGGCATGCTATGTTGGTGCCAAAAGCATGGCGATACCTGCGGGCTATTCCCATCCTTGGGCTACGTGATCATTGACACAAATAACTCAAGTAATTTTAAATAGCAAGCTGTCAACCAACACATTCTGTTAATGCAAATGATGCATTTCCTTTCAAGTTTCAACATACACCTGATACATAAATCTGAATGCCTGCAAGGAAATGAATCTCAGGATGGTATACATAATTTGACAATAAATTCATCACACCAAATGCTGGGACAGTCTTGTGGAGCCAGATGACCCCTCCTGCTCTTAGTTTCTTGCATAACATTACAGAAGAAATACAGAGCCTGTTTGAAAAGTATTCCCCCTCCCGCCCCTATGAAGTTTTCATGTTTTATTGTTTCACCACATTGAATCATAGTGGATTTAATTAGGCTTTTTTTGTCAGTGATCAGCAAAAAAAGACTCATTTGTGTCAAAGTGAAATCAGATCTGTACAACGTGATCTAAATTGATTACAAATATAAAACACAAAATAATCAATTGCATACGTATTCACCCTCCTCCCCCCTTTAATATGACACACCAAATCATCTCTGGTGCAGCCAGTTGTTTTTAGAAGTCACATAATTAGTTAAATGGAGATGACCAATGTGCAGTCAAGGTGTTTCAATTGATTGCAATAAATTGCTGTTGAGTCAGTATCCTGGCAAAAACTACATCATGGAGACAAAAGAACACTCAAAGAAATTCTGTGAAAAAGTTATGAAAAAGCACGTCTAGAAATAGATACAAGAAAATGCCCAAGTCACTGAAAATCCCTTGGAGTACAGTTAAGTCAATCATTAAGAAACGGAAAGAATATGGCACAGCTGTCAATCTGCCTAAAGCAGGCTGTCCTCAAAGACTAAGTGATCATGCAAGAAGGGGACTAGTGAGGGAGGCCACCAAGAGACCTATGACAACTCTAGAGGAGTTACAAGCTTCAGTGACTGAGATGGGAGAGGCTGCACGTACAGCAACTGTTGCCCAGGTGCTTCACTGATCGCATCTTTGTGGGAGAGCGGCAAAGAGAAACTCACATGAAATCTCAGCTAAATTTTGCCAGAAGGCATATGGGAGACTCTGAAGTCAGCTAGAAGCATGTTCCATGGTCTGAAGAAACCAAAGTTTAGCTTTTTAGCCATCAGACGAAATACTATGTTCACCACACATCAACAAAAACACATCATACCTACCAAGAAGCAAGGTGGTGGCTGCATCATGCTGTGGGGATTCTTCACTGCAGCAGGCCTTAGAAGGCTTGTGAAGTTGGAGGGTAAAATGAATGCAGCAAAATACATGAAATCCTGGAGGAAAACCTGAGGCAGTCTGCAAGAGAATTGCTGCTCTTGGGAGAAGATTTATTTTCCAGCAAGACAATAACCCCAAGCATAAAGCCAAAGCTACGCAAGAATGGTTTAAAACAACAAAGTTAATGCCCTGGAGTGGCCAAGTCAGAGTCCAAATCTCAATGCAATTGAGAGTTTGTGGCTGAACTTGAAAAGGGTTGTTCATTCACGATCCCCGTGCAATCTGACAGAGCTTGAGTGATTTTGTAAAGAAGAATGGGGAAAAATTGCAGGGTCCAGATGTGCAAATCTGATAGAGGCTTATCCACACAAACTCAAGCTTGTAATTATTGCCAAAGGTGCATCTACTAAATATTGACTTGAAGGGGGTGAGGAATTATGCAATCAATTATTTTGTATTTAACAAATGTAATAAATTTAGACTGATTTGCAGAAATTTGTTTTCAGTTTGACATGAAAGAGCGTTTTCTGCTGATCAGTGTCTAAAAAATCAAATTAAATCCACTGACTCAATGTTGTAAAACAACAAAACATGAAAACTTTTTATAGACACAGCATTTCCTGCTGTTCATTTCAGAGCCTGACATTCATCATGAATACATATTTGCATGTGCAGACAATGGCATGAAAAATTGGCTGAAGATCCCATGTCAATCTTGAAAAACTATTCCAAGTACAAGTCACCATTACTGATCTACATGTGAAAATAGTTCAGGAGCGCATATCAAAGTTGATGGCAGCTACAGATTTCTATTCTGCACTTCACAGCAAAGATAAAAGGTGACAGAACTAAACATTCAATTATTTCTATCTCTTATCCCCAGTCTGCTGTTTTCAGTCAGAACAGAATCCTTTAAGTGGTACAAGTACATCAAAGTCCACTTTATGAATTGCCTAATTTGTCTTTGAAGGGGAAAGGCTGGTCCATCAGCTCCGCTACTCCAACCTTTATGACATGTCTTTTGTTCAATGGCCTCTGAGGAATACGCAGTGATAGAGCAGGCAGCTAACTAACAGGCAAAAGGATTATTGCTACAGGCTTTTCTTAAAATGTTCATGTGGGTTTTCCGTGTTTTTTTTTTACCCAGAGATAACAAATTTGTTTCTGTCAACGTGTTTGGTATTTCTTGTATGGTCCTCACTAATATTTGACTAGGGATGGATATTGAATGTGAGGTATCCATAAAGTATGTGATGGATAATTGATGTACACTGACTATTACTACTCAATGAGATATCAGGATCAGGATGTGAAGAGAGAACTGGACTAGCAGCATCTGATGGAACCAACTGAGTTGCATTCTGATCAGACAGAGGAGTTAAATGAGGCTATTTGGCCCATTGGATCTGCTCCACCATGGCTGATTTATTACCCCTCTCAACTCCATTCTCCTGGCTTTTCCCCGTAAACTTTGACAGACATACTCACCAACAAGCTATCAAACTCTGCCTTAAGTATACTCAATGACTTGGCCTCCACAGCCGTCTGTGGCAATGAATTCCACAGATTCACCACCTTCCGGCTAAAGAAATTCCTCCTTACCTTGGTCAATAATGTACATTCTTCTATTCTGAAGCCGTGCCCTCTATTGTCATACTTTATTGATCCCGGGGGAAATTGGTTTTCATTACAGTTGCACCATAAATAATAAATAGTAATAAAACCATAAATAGTTAAATAGTAATATGTAAATTATGCCGGGAAATAAGTCCAGGACCAGCCTATTGGCTCAGGGTGTCTGACCCTCCAAGGGAGGAGTTGTAAAGTTTGATGGCCACAGGCAGGAATGACTTCCTATGATGCTCTGTGTTACATCTCAGTGGATATTCTGTGCATATCCACTCTATCTAGACTTTCAATATTTGATCGGTTTCAATCAGATTCCCTCTCATTCTTCTAAACTCCACTAAGTACAGGCCTTATACATTAACCCTTTCATTCCTGGAATCATTTGTGTGATCTCTGGACCCTCTCCAATACCAGCACATTTTTCTTAGATAAGGGGCCCAAAACTGCTGACAATATTCCAAGTGCAGTCTGACCAATGCCTCATAAAGCCTTGGCATTACATCCTTGCTCTTACATTCTGGTCCTCTTAAAATAAATACTAAATAAGTGTATAAGATGATGAGAGGCATTGATCATGTTTATAGTCAGAGGCTTTTCCCCAGGGCTGAAATGGCTAACACAAGAGGGCACAGTTTTAAGATGCTTGGAAGTAGGTACAGAGGAAATGTCAGGAGTAAGTTTTTTTTTTACACAGAGAGTAGTGAGTGTGTGGAATGGGCTGCCGGCAACGGTGGTGGAGGTGGATACAATGGGGTCTTTTAAAAGACTCCTGGATAGGTACATGGAGCTTAGAAAAACAGAGGGCTAAGGGTAAACCTAGGTAATTTCTAAAGTAAGTACGTTTGGCACAGCATTGTGGACTGAAGGGCCTGTATTGTGCTGCAGGTTTTCTACGTTTCTATGTTTGCATTCGACTTCCTTACCGCAAATGTTCCCAAGTCCCTTTGCACTTCAGATATTTGAATTTTCTCTCCATTTAGAAAATTGTCTAAGCCCTTATTCTTTCTACCAAAATGGATGACCATACAATTCCTTTCTCTATGTTTCATCTGCCACTTCTTTGCCCATTCTCCCAATATGTCTAAGTCCTTCTGTAGACCCCATGCTTCCTCAACACTACCAGCCCCTCCACCTATCTTTGTAACATCTACAAACTTGGCCATAAAGTCATCAATTCCATCATTCAAATTATTGACAGGTAGTGAGAAAAGAAGTGGTCCCAATACAGACTTCTGCGGGACACCACTAGTCACTGGCAGCCAACCAGAAATAGGCTGCCTTTATTCCCTCTCTTTGCCTCTGTCAATCAGACAATCTTATATCCTTGCTAGTATCTTTCCCGTAATACCATGGGCTGTTATCTTACTAAGTAGCCTTATGTACAGAATCTTGTCAAAGACCTTCTGAAAATCCATGTAAGCAACATTCACTGACTTTCCTTTATCTATTCTGCCTGTTGTTTCCTCAAAGAATTTCAACGGAGTTGCCAGACATGATTTTCTCTTAAGGAAACCATATTGAATGTTAACCTAATTTATCACACGCCTCTAAATACCCCCAAACTTCCTTTTAAGTAGTGGACTCCAACATCTTCCCAACTACTGAATTTAGGCTATTGGCTTAATTTCCCTCTTTCTGCCTCTCTCCCTTCTTGAATCCTCCTGGAACCATTCCAGAATCTAGTGATTCTTGAAAGATCAATACTAATGCCTCCACAATCTCTTGAGCTATCACTTTCAGAAGCCTGGGATGTAGTCTATCTGGTCCATTTGACTTGTCTACCTTCAGATCAGCACCTTCTCCTTTGTAATAGCAACCACACTGACATATGACCCCTGAGGCTCTCAAATTTCTGGGATACTTCTAATGTCTTCCACATTGAAGACAAACACAAAGTACTTAACGTTCATCAGCCATTTCTCTGTCCTGCAGCCTGTTCCCTAACTCCCTATACTTACTGTGGAGGTCCTCTTTCTCCATTGCTACCTAATTCATTGATGCCAATGTGCACCACAACCTCTACTCACCTTCCTTCTTGAGAATCTATTGCAGCTGCTCTGAAATATCCAGGACCCTAGCACCAGGTGGGCAACACACCATCCTGGCATCTCTTGCATGGCCACAGAATCTCCTGTCCATTCGTCTAAAAGCTGTCTCTTATCACCATCAAACTGCTTGACTTTACCCTTCCCTTCGGAGCCTCAGAGCTAGCCATGGTGCCACTGTCCTGGTTGCCGTTGCTTTGCCCTGATTGGTCATCCCCCTGCAAGATCCAAAGGGTCATACTTAACCATATAACCATATAACAATCACAGCACAGAAATAGGCCATCTCGGCCCTTCTAGGCCGTGCCGAACTCTTACTCTCACCTAGTCCCACCGACCAGCACTCGGCCCATAACCCTCCATTCCCTTCCTGTCCATATATCTATCTAATTTAACTTTAAACAACAACATCGAACCTGCCTCAACCACTTCTGCTGGAAGCTTGTTCCACACAGCTACCACTCTCAGAGTAAAGAAGTTCCCCCTCATGTTACCCCTAAGCTTTTGCCCTTTAACTCTCAACTCATGTCTTCTTGTTTGAATCTCCCCCATTCTCAATGGAAAAAGCCTATCCATGTCAACTCTATCTATCCCCCTCATAATTTTAAACACCTCTATCAAGTTCCCCCTCAACCTTCTACGCTCCAAAGAATAAAGACCCAACTTGTTCAACCTTTCTCTGTAACTTAGGAGATGAAACCCAGGTAACATTTTAGTAAACCTCCTCTGTACTCTCTCAATTTTATTGACATCTTTCCTATAATTCGGGGACCAGAACTGTACACAATACTCCAAATTTGGCCTTACCAATGCCTTATACAATTTCAACATTACATCCCAACTCCTATACTCAATGCTCTGATTAATAAAGGCCAGCATACCAAAAGCTTTCTTCACCACCCTATCCACATGAGATTCCACCTTCAGGGAACTATGCACAATTATTCCTAGATCCTTCTGTTATACTGCATTCTTCAACGCCCTACCATTTACCATGTATGTCCTATTTTGATTAGTCCTACCAAAATGTAGCACCTCACATTTATCTGCATTAAGCTCTATCTGCCATCTTTCAACCCACTCTTCTAACTGGCCTAAATCTCTCTGCAAGCTTTGAAAACCTACTTCATTATCCACAACACCACCTATCTTAGTATCATCTGCATACTTACTAATCCAATTTACCACCCCATCATCCAGATCATTAATGTATATGACAAACAACATTGGACCCAGTACAGATCCCTGAGGCACACTGCTACACACCATCCTCCAATCTGACACACAGTTATCCACCACTACGCTCTGGCATCTCCCATCCAGCCACTACTGGATTTATTTTACTACTTCAATATTAATGCCTAATGATTGAACCTTCCTAACTAAGCTTCCGTGTGGAACCTTGTCAAAGGCCTTACTGAAGTCCATATAGACAACATCCACCGCTTTACCCTCGTCAACTTTCCTAGTAACCTCAGCAAAAAATGTTTAGAGACGTGATGAACTTAGTCAACAAGAAAGAGGAAAAGGAAGTAAAATTTAGGAAGCGAGAATTAAACAGAGCCTCTAAGGATTATAAAGAAGCCAGAAAGGAACTTGAAGGGAATTAGGAAAGCCAGGAAGAACCATTAAAAGCCTTTGGCAAGTGGTATTATAAAGAATTCCAAAGTATTCCATACAGACACCAAGACCAAGAGGATAACTAGGGAGAAAGTAGGACCACTCGAGGATAAAGAGGGGAACATTTGCTTGTATGCAGGGGATGTGGGTGAGGTCCTTAAGGAGTACTTTACATCGGTATTTACCAATGAGAAAGATGTGAAGCACAGGAAGATCAGTGTGGCGTGTATTGAAATGCTAGGGCATTCAAAGTAAAGGTGGAGGAAGTGTTGGTGTCTCAAAGAGCATTAGGGTGGATAAGTTCCGGGGGCCTGATGCGATTAAACCCCAGGTTATTGAGAGAAGTAACAGCAGATATTGCTGATACCTTGACCAATATCCTTGTGCGCTCTCTAGCCAGAGGAAAGGTGCCAGAGGACTGGCGAGTAGTTAATGTTGTTCCATTCCATTATTCAAGGAGGGATCTACAGACGATCTTGGAAACAATGGACCAGTGATCCTCATGTCAGTGAAACGGAAATTACTGGTGAAAATTTCAAAGTAAAGTCCAAACTAAATTATTATCGAATACATATACTGTATGACACCATATACAACTCTGAGATTTGTTTTCTTATGGTCAGATGCAGTAAATCCAAAAAACACATTAGGATCAATGAAAGATCACATCCAACAGGACAAACAATGTGCAAAAGACAACAATATTGTGAACATGTGATGAAGAGTTCTTGAAAGTGAGCCCTTAGGCTGTGGGAACAATTCTGTGATGGAGAAAGTGAAGTTGAGTGAAGTTATTCTATCTGGTTCAAGAGCCTGATGGTCGAGGGATAATAACTGTTCCTGAACCTGATGGTGTGCGTCCTGAGGCTCCTGTACTTTCTTCCTGATGGCAGCAGTGAGAAGGGAGCATGGCCTGGTTGGTAGGGGTCCTTGATGATGGATGTTGTTTTCCTGTGATAGCACTCCATGTGGATGTGCTTAATGGTGGCTATGAACTGAGCTGCATCCATTAATTTTTGTAGGATTTTCTTTTCAAAGGCATTGGTGTTTCCATACCAGGCTGTGATGCAACCAGTCAACGTACTCTCCACCACCAGATCACAGTAGAAACACCTTCTTCATAATTGCACTTGCGTGCTAGGCCCAGGATAGATCCTCTGAAGAGATAACATTGAGAAATTTAAAGTTGCTGACCCCATTCCAACTCTAATCATCGAATGAGGACTATCTGGTTGGTTAAAGAAGAGATTAACACAATAGAAAGGAAGGACATAAGTCGGGAAGATGTGGAATCGATATGGGTAGAGCTGCGTAACATTAAGGGGCAGAAAACGCTGGTGGGAGTTGTGTACAGGCCACCTAACAGTAGTAGTGAGGTCGGAGATGGCATTAAACAGGAAATTAGAAATGTGTGCAATAAAGGAACAGCAGTTATAATGGGTGACTTCAATCTACATGTAGATTGGGTGAACCAAATTGGTAAAGGTGCTGAGGAAGAGGATTTCTTGGAATGTATGTGGGATGGTTTTTTGAACCAACATGTCGAGGAACCAACTGGAGAGCAGGCTATTCTGGACTGGGTTTTGAGCAATGAGGAAGGGTTAATTAGCAATCTTGTCGTGAGAGGCTCCTTGGGTAAGAGTGACCATAATATGGTGGAATTCTTCATTAAGATGGAGAGTGACATAGTTAATTCAGAAACAAAGGTTCTGAACTTAAAGAGGGGTAACTTTGAAGGTATGAGACGTGAATTAGCTAAGATAGACTGGCAAATGACACTTAAAGGATTGACGGTGGATATGCAATGGCAAGCATTTAAAGGTTGCATGGATGAACTACAACAATTGTTCATCCCAGTTTGGCAAAAGAATAAATCAAGGAAGGTAGTGCACCCGTGGCTGACAAGAGAAATTAGGGATAGTATCAATTCCAAAGAAGAAGCATACAAATTAGCCAGAAAAAGTGGCTCACCTGAGGACTGGGAGAAATTCAGAGTTCAGCAGAGGAGGACAAAGGGCTTAATTAGGAAGGGGAAAAAAGATTATGAGAGAAAACTGGCAGGGAACATAAAAACTGACTGTAAAAGCTTTTATAGATATGTAAAAAGGAAAAGACTGGTAAAGACAAATGTAGGTCCCCTACAGACAGAAACAGGTGAATTGATTATGGGGAGCAAGGACATGGCAGACCAATTGAATAATTACTTTGATTCTGTATTCACTAAGGAGGACATAAATAATCTTCCAGAAATAGTAGGGGACAGAGGGTCCAGTGAGATGGAGGAACTGAGCGAAATACATGTTAGTAGGGAAGTGGTGATAGGTAAATTGAAGGGATTGAAGGCAGATAAATCCCCAGGGCCAGATGGTCTGCATCCCAGAGTGCTTAAGGAAGTAGCCCAAGAAATAGTGGATGCATTAGTGATAATTTTTCAAAACTCGTTAGATTCTGGACTAGTTCCTGAGGATTGGAGCGTGGCTAATGTAACCCCACTTTTTAAAAAAGGAGGGAGAGAGAAACCAGGGAATTATAGACCGGTTAGCCTAACGTCGGTGGTGGGGAAACTGCTGGAGTCAGTTATCAAAGATGTGATAACAGCACATTTGGAAAGCGGTGAAATCATCGGACCAATTCAGCATAGATTTGTGAAAGGAAAATCATGTCTGACGAATCTCATAGAATTTTTTGAGGATGTAACTAGTAGAGTGGATAGGGGAGAACCAGTGGATGTGGTATATTTGGATTTTCAAAAGGCTTTTGACAAGGTCCCACACAGGAGATTAGTGTGCAAACTTAAAGCACATGGTATTGGGGGTAAGGTATTGATGTGGATAGAGAATTGGTTAGCAGACAGGAAGCAAAGAGTGGGAATAAACGGGACCTTTTCAGAATGGTGACTAGCGGGGTACCGCAAGGCTCAGTGCTGGGACCCCAGTTGTTTACAATATATATTAATGACTTGGATGAGGGAATTAAATGCAGCATCTCCAAGTTTGCGGATGACACGAAGCTGGGTGGCAGTGTTAGCTGTGAGGAGAATGCTAAGAGGATGCAGAGTGACTTGGATAGGTTGGGTGAGTGGGCAAATTCATGGCAGATGCAATTTAATGTGGATAAGTGTGAAGTTATCCACTTTGGTGGCAAAAATAGGAAAACAGATTATTATCTGAATGGTGGCCGATTAGGAAAAGGGGAGGTGCAACGAGACCTGGGTGTCATTATACACCAGTCACTGAAAGTGGGCATGCAGGTACAGCAGGCGGTGAAAAAGGCGAATGGTATGCTGGCATTTATAGCGAGAGGATTCGAGTACAGGAGCAGGGAGGTACTACTGCAGTTGTACAAGGCCTTGGTGAGACCACACCTGGAGTATTGTGTGCAGTTTTGGTCCCCTAATCTGAGGAAAGACATCCTTGCCATAGAGGGAGTACAAAGAAGGTTCACCAGATTGATTCCTGGGATGGCAGGACTTTCATATGAAGAAAGACTGGATGAACTGGGCTTGTACTCGTTGGAATTTAGAAGATTGAGGGGGGATCTGATTGAAACGTATAAAATCCGAAAGGGATTGGACAGGCTAGATGCAGGAAGATTGTTCCCGATGTTGGGAAAGTCCAGAACGAGGGGTCACAGTTTGAGGATAAAGGGGAAGCCTTTTGGGACCGAGATTAGGAAAAACTTCTTCACACAGAGAGTGGTGAATCTGTGGAATTCTCTGCCACAGGAAACAGTTGAGGCCAGTTCATTGGCCATATTTAAGAGGGAGTTAGATATGGCCCTTTTGGTTACGGGGATCAGGTATTGAGGGAAGGCTGGGGCAGGGTTCTGAGTTGGATGATCAGCCATGATCATAATAAATAGCGGTGCAGGCTTGAAGGGCCGAATGGCCTACTCCTGCACCTATTTTCTATGTTTCTATGTTTCTAAATGCAGCAGGGCCAGGTCCTAGCTCAGGTAAGAAATATTCCAGCCGATTACCAAACATTTTACTATTGATGTTATTAAAGATGCAACATGGTAATAGGCCCTTCCAGTGCAACAACCCCACACTACCCAATAACACAGATATGACCAATTAACCCACTAATATGTAGGTCTTTAGGATATGGGAGGAAACCAGATCACCTGGAGGAGACCCACACAGGCATGGCGAGAACATACAAAATCCTTACGGACTGTGGCAGGAACAGAATTTGGGACACAAGCAATGTAATAATGTTGTGCTAATAGCCACTGCTAAGTGCTTTTGATATACTTCATTTCAGTAGTTATGAGCAGTACCAAGTAGTCGTTGAGGCAGCGTACCCTGATCTTCTTGGGTATGAATGAACCCCAGTGGCCGTCCACCTCAACAGTGAGTACGCCATTCTGAGTACAGTTGGTGGGGGGGACTCTCTACCTGGGAGAAGCAACAGTGGTTGTGCCTCCAGCACTTGAGTCTGGCCCAGAAGAGTAGGGAAGTGAAGAAGATGGCAGCAGTGATAGGGACTTTATAGTTAGGAGGACAGGTAGGTGATTCTGTGGATGCGAAAAAGAAACATGGATGGTAGTTTTCCTCCCAGGTGCCAGGGTCCACGATGTTTCTGAACACGTCCACAATATCCTGAAAAGGGAGGGAAGGTAGACAGAATTCATGGTACATACCGGTACCAGCGACCAGGTAGAAAAACAGAGGAGGTCCTGTGGAAAAGAAAATACAGTGAGTTAGGAAGGAAGCTGAGAAGCAGGACCTCAATAGTAGTAATATTAAGTGGAATAGATAGTGGATAGCCAGCACCTCTTCCCCAGGGCACCACTGCTCAATACAAGAGAATATGACTTTAAGGTAAGGGGTGGGAAGTTCAAGGGGGATATTAGAGGAAGGTTTTTTACTCAGAGTGATTGGTGCGTGGAATGCACTGCCTGAGTCAGTGGTGGAGGCAGATACACTAGTGAAATTTAAGAGACTACTAGACAGGTATATGGAGAAATTTAAGGTGGGGGGGGTTATGAGAGGCAGGGTTTGAGGGTCGGCACGACATTGTGGGCCGAAGGGTCTGTACTGTGCTGTACTATTCTATGTTCTATGTAATCTCAGGATTGCTGTCTGTTCCATGCGACAATGAGGATAGGAATAGAATGAGGTGGTAGATAAATGCGTGGCTGAAGAATTGGAGCAGGGTTCAGTGATTCAGATCTCTGGAAAATTTGGACCTCTTCTGGGGCAGGTGTGACCTGTACAAAAGGGACAGCTTGCACTTGAATCCGAAGGGGACCAATATTCTTCCGGAAAGGTTTATTACAGCAGTTGGGAATGGTTTAAACTAAGATGGCAGGGGGAAGGGAACCAATCTGATAGATCTGAGGAAGAGCCAGCAGGTTTACAAGTAGATGATGGATGTAACATGAATGCAAGAAAGGACAAGCCAATGATTGGATATAGAGTTAAATTGTACCACAGAGGCAAAATTCAGAAGGATGAAGAATACAGGACTGAAGGTGCTGTATATAAATTTACGTGGCATTCAGAACAAGGTGGACAAACTTGTAGCACATTTAGAGATTGGCCGGTATGACGTTGTGGGCATCACTGAGTCGTAGCTTAAAAAAAGACCATAGTTGGGAGCTTAACATCAAAGGATGTACTTTGTCTTGAAAGAAGAGGCAGGAGGGCATAGGCTCTGTTGTCAAGAGATGGAATTATATCTTTAGAAGGAGGTGACAAAAGTTCAGAGAATGTGGAAACATTGTGGGTGGAGTCAAGAAACTGCAAAATTTTCCACTGGGAATCATAGGTTTCCAAACAGTAGCCAAGATGTGAGGGTGAGTTTGCAAAGGGAGCTGGAAAAGGCATGTAATAAGGCTAATGACACAATAGTAATGGGGGACTTCAATATTGGGAAAATCAGGTTGGTGTCAGATTGCAAGAGAGGGAGTCTGTTGAATACCTACAAGATGGCTTGTGCTTGAACCATCTTGGGGAAAGGCCATCTTAGATTGGGTGTTGTGTAATAGCCCAGATCTTATTAGGGAGCTTAATGTAAAGGAACCCACGGGAAGCAATGATCATAATATGACTAAATTCATACCACAGATTGAGAGGGAGAAGTGTAAGTCACATGTGTCAGTATCGCAATGGAATAAAGGGAATCAGAGAGGCATGAGAGAGGAGCTTGCCCAGGTGGATTGGTGGAGGATACTGGCGGGGATGATGGCAGAGCAGTAGTGGCTGAAGTTTCTGGGAATGAGTCATAAGGCGCAAGATAGGAATATCCCACAGAAGAAGTTGCTCTCAATTGGCAGGCATAGGCAACTGTGGGTGATAAAGGAAGTTAAGGACTGCATAAAAGCCAAGGAAAAGATGTATAAGGTAGCAAAAGTGAGCGGGAAGTTGGATGATTGGGAAGCTTTTAAAATCCAACAAGAGGTAACTTAAAAAAAGTGAGAAGAAGAGAAGAGATGAATTATGATGGCAAACTAACCAAAAATATAAAGTAAGATACTAAATGTTTTATCAGTTATATAAAGAGTAAAAGGGAGGTGAGAGTCTTGATATTGGACCACTGGAAAATTACACTGGTCAGGTAGTAACTGGGGTCAAAGATATGGCAGATGAACTTGATGGGTACTTTACATCAGTCTATACATCATCACTGCTAGTGGAAGATACTAGCAGTGTGCTAGAAATCTATGAGTGTTAGGGAGCAGGAGTGAGTGTTATTGCTATTACAAAAGAAAATGTACCAGGCAAACTGAAAGGTCTTAAAGTAGATAAGTCACCTGAACGAAATGGACTACATCCCAGAGTCCTGAGAGAGGTTGCTGAAGATGTAATGGAATGATCTTTCAAGAATCCCTTGATGCTGGCATGGTCCCAGAGGACTGGAAGATTGCAAATATCACTCTACTCTTTAAGAAGGGAGGAAGGCAAAAGAAAGGAAATTATAGGCCAGTTAGCCTAACTTCAGTGGTTGGGAATATGTTGGAATCTATTATTAAGGATGAGGTTTTGAGATACTTGGAGACCAATGATAAAATAAGTCAAAGTCAGCATGGTTTCTGCGAAGGGAAATCTTGCCTCACAAATCTGTTGTTCTTTGAGGAAGTAACAAGCAGGGTGGACAAAGAAGAGGCAGTGGATGTTATTTACTTGATTTTCAGAAGGCATTTGATAAGATGCCACACATGAGGCTGCTTAATAAGATAAAATCCTGTAATGTTGGAGGAAAGACACTGGCATGGATAGAGAAATGGCTGACAAGCAGGAGGCAGCGAGTGGGAATAAAGGGGCCTTTTCTGTTTGGCTGCCAGTGACTAGTGGTGTTCCTCAGTGGTCAGTATTGGGACCGCTTGTTTTCACATTGTTTGTCAGTGATTTCAATAATGGAATTGATGGCTTTGTGGCAAAGTTTGTGGATGATATGAAGATAGATGGAGGGGTAGGTAGTGCTGAGGAAGCAATACAATTGCAGCAAGATATAGACAAAGTGGAAGAAGGGGCAAAAAATGGCAGGTGAAACACAGTGTTGGGAAATGTATGATAATGCATTTTGATAAAAGACACAATACTGCAGACTATCAAAATGGGGAGAAGTTTCAAACATCAGAGGTGCAGAGGGACTCGTTAAAACTCAGAAGGTTAACTTACAGGTCAAGATTGTAGTAAAGAAGGTAAATACGATGTTGGCATTTATTTCAAGGGGAATTGAATAGAAAAGCAAGGAAATAATGCTGAGGGTTTATAAGTCACAAGTCAGACAGCAGTTGGAGTATTGTCAACAGTTTTGGAACCCATATCTCAGGACCCATGTTTTGTCATTAGAGATAGTTCAGAGGAGGTTCAAGAATGATTTTGGGAGGGCACAGCCTCAAAATTGAGGGGCGACCTTTTAGAGTAAAGAGGATTTTTTTTGCCAGAAAATAGATAACCTGTTGAATGCTCTCCCACAGACTGCAGTGGAGGCCAAGTCCGTGGGTATATTTAAGGTGGAAGTTGGTAGTTTCCTGATCGGTCAGGGGATCAAATGATATGGTGAGAAGGCAGGTGTATGGGGTTGAGTGGGACCTGGGTTCAGCCATGATGGATTGACAGAGAAAACTCGATGGGCTGAATGGCCTAATTCTGCTCCTATGTTTTGTGATCTTATGCTGGCCTTTTGAAGCAGGTGGCAACCTCACACCACAGAACTGAGAGGCTGAAGATGTCCCAGTTGCCCAGGAAGATGTCCTTGAATACACCACCAGTTGCTCAGCAAATCTTCAGTACTTGCCCAGGTATGCCACTGGGGATTGATGCCTTGTTCACGCTCTTGAAGGATGTTCTGATATTTAACTTTGAGACATATTAAAGGCTCGCTGGATGCACTGGATGTTTGCACGGTTGTAGCTTTATTCTTATTTTCAAATCGTGCATAAAAGTGACTGAGCTTGTCAGGAAGTGAAACAGCACTGTTTTCATTATCAAATTTGCTGATGACACCAAGGTTGGGGGTGCAACCGACAGTAGGGAAGACTATCAAAGCTTGTAGTGGGATTGGGACCAGCTGGTGAAATGGGCTGAAAAATGGCAGATGATGTGAGGTTTTGTACTTTTGTAGGACCAACCAGGATAGGTCTTACACAGTGAGGAGTGCACTAGAACAAAGGGATCTGGATAATCCGATCCATAATTCTTTGAAAGTGGCAGTACAGGTAGCTAGGATCATGAAGAAATCTTTTGCCACATTGACCTTCATTTAATAATGTATTATGTATAGGAGTTTGGATGTTATGTTGAAATTGTATGAGACATTGGTGAGGCCTTATTTGGCGTATTGTATCTAGTTTTAGTCACTACCTATAGGAAAGGTGTAAATAAGATCAAAAGATTACAGAGAAAACTTACAAGGATGTTGCTGAGAATTAAGGACCTGAGTTAGATGGAAAAGTAGAATAGATTAGAATGTTATTCCTTGAATCATGGAAGATTGAGGGGAGATTTGATAGAAAATTATGAAGGGTAAATGCAGTAGGCTTTATCCACTGAGGTTGGGTGAGACTACAGCTAGAGGTCATGGGTTAAGGGTGAAAGGTGATAATGTTTAAGGGGAACAGTAGAGGGGGTTTCTTCACTCAGAGTGGTGAGAGTGTGGAACAATCTGCCAGCATACATGGTGGATCTGGAGTCGATTTCAACATTGAAGAGCAATTTGGATAAGTACATGGATGGTCAGAGTATGGATGGACTGGACAGACTAATGGTTTGACACAGACAAGAAGGGCTGAAGGGCCTATTTCTGTGACTCTAAATATTGGACTGTGTCCACCAGAAGAACCCCGGTGGTCCAAGAAAGTGACTCAGCTCCACTTTGGGGAAATTATGGATGGGCTAAAAAGACAGAGTACATGGTGTTTAACTGCGACGAAGGTACTCTCAAGACCATAGAGAATGATACCATTAAGAAAGTCTTTGACTACAAGTACCTCAGGTCAAGAATGATGAGATTGGAGAAGGACATAAAGTTACGGAAGGCGCTGGCGTGGAGGGCTATAAACAACATGAAGGAAATCAGGAAGTTGAACCTGAACAGAAGGCTTAAAAAGAGGATTTTTCATAGCAGTCATAGAGTCTATTCTCAGGTACGGATGCGAGCCGTGGACACTCACCAAGACTATGCGAAAGTCTCTAGATGGTTGCTATACACGAATGTTCTGGATGGCTCTTGACGTGAGTTGGCAACAGCACATGACTGACGTTGAGCTCTATAACAACCTACCAATGCTCACCACTAAGATCAAGGCGAGAAGACAGTAACTAGCGGGGCACTGTCTACGCCACCCCGAGCTACCTGCCAGCCTAGTCATCATATGTGAACCCAAGCACGGGAGGATGAACCCTGGGCGCCCTCCCAAGACTATGGTCAACATGCTCCTAGAAGACAGCGGTGCAGCTAATGTAGATGAACTGAACACACTGAGGGAGAGAGAGAAGTGGAGAGTCCGTCATTGCCGGACGCTGGCCCCCTAGGCCTGAGTCGACGTAGTAGTAATGAATGTCAGTCACAGCTCAAAAAATGAACTGATCATAAGCTTGCAGGGGTATGGTAAATAAGGCAGAGATCCAGGGACAAAGAAACACCTAATACTGTAAATAGTGATAAGCACAACGGATTCTATAGATGCTGGAAATCCAGAGTAACACACACAAAATGCTGGAGGAACTCAACAGGTCAGGCAGCATGCATGGATAGCCAATATTTTGCACTGATACCCAAATCAGGTTTGAAAGGAAGGGGGGGAGAAGACAGAATAAGGAGGGGGAGGGATAGTACAAGCTGGAAGGTGAAGAGGGGGAAGGTAGGTGGGTGGGGGAGGGGCGGATGAAGTGAGAAACTGGGAGGTGATGGGTGGAAAAAGTAAAGGGCTGTGGCAGAAGGAATGTGATAGGAGAGGACAGTGGGAGAGAGGGAAAGTAGAGGGCTATTAGAGGGAGGAGATAGGAACAATAGTGACGATAGTAAACACTCCCTCAAAATAAGGCTCAGGAAGGATCAGAACCAGGTTTATTATCATTGAAGTCTATTGTTTTAAAGTTGCAGTATAATTCAGACTTAAGAAAAATGCTATAAATTAGAATAAGCAGCATAAAAATAAATAAATAGTTCAAAAATCTTTGCTGGGAGAATCAGCAGGGTCTGCTATACATGGGTTTGGCGGTCACCAGCTGAGCAACCACATCGTGTGCAGTGGTCAGAACATCAGACAAAAGCTGTAGGCACATCATTATTGCCTGGACTACCAGCCTGCCCTAGACACCATCTGCTAAAGTGTGTCTGCAGAAATATTGCACACCTTCCCTGTACTTGCAAGGGAAACAGTTCTATCCGGTTAGGTTGTCGCTTTACATAAGAGCTATTAAATAAAAAGGGTGGACGAAAGTCAGTGAATAAATGCTACTCGATTGGTGTGTGCTTCTACAGCAGTGCGACACTCGATGACGGACTGTGCAGACTCATATTGGACTGGAGAGCTGATGATTTCATAGAAAATACAAATTATAACTCATCCAACACCATGCTCAAGGGGTTAGAATCAGTATCAGATTTATTATCACTCATGTATGTTATGAAATTTGGCATGTGGCAGCAGTACTGTGCAAGACATAAAATTACCATAAGGGGATAGGGGAATCAAGGTTATGGGGACAAGGCAGGAACCGGGTATTGATAGTAGATGATCAGCCATGATCTCAGAATGGTGGTGCAGGCTCGAAGGGTCGAATGGTCTACTTCTGCACCTATTGTCTAAGTTGTGATAATAAATAAAGAGTAGATAATTAGTTCTAAAAGAAAACAAAAAGTGTTGGTGTTCATGGCTTCATGGACTATTCAAAAAAATCTTATGGTGAAAGGAAGAAACTGTTCCTAAAAGATTCGGCGTGCAACTCCACTGAATCTTCTTGAATATGTTGTATTCTGTTAGATATTGAAGGAAAGAATGGAGAGGGATAATTGCATTCAAGCATACACCGAATGATGAAGAAAATTATAATGTACCTCACAGTTCAGTAATCAAATCAATTCGGCTCAAATTAATGAAAAAATTTCAACTGTGTAACGTTACTGGAATACGGTCAATGACCAGGTTTTAGGTACACTTACAGTATACACAGAACATAGAAATCTACAGCACATTACAGGCCCTTTGGCCCATAATGCTGTGCTGACCATATAACCTGCTCTGGAAAATACCTAGAATTTCCCTATCACATAGCCCTCCATTCTTCTCAGCTCCATGTGCAAGCTTTTTAGAGTCACTTAAAAGATCCTATTGTATCCGCCTCAACCACTGTTGCTGGCAGTTCATTCCACGCACCAACCACTCACTGTGTGGAAAAATGTACCCCTGACATCCCTCTACTTCCAAGCATCTTAAAACTATGCCTCCTCATGTTAGTCATTTCAGCCCTGGGGAAAAAGCCTCTGACTATCCACACGATCAATGTTCTCATCATGTACATCATCTTGTACAGCTCTATCACGGAAAAAAATTGTAATCTAAATTACTTTGACTGTGAAATGATAGTTTGTGCCAGACAGGATGGTTTGAGTATCTCAGAAACGGTTTCCACACACAACAGTCTCCTGTGGAGATTCCCAATCTGGGGTCCATGGACCTCTCAGTTAATGCTAGGGGTCTGTATCATAAAAAAGTTTGGAGCCCCTGGTCTAGAGTTTACAGAGAATGGTACGAGAAACAGAAAAACATTCACGAAGCAGTAGCTTTGTGGGCAAAAGTGCCCAGTTAATGAAAGAGATCAGAGGAGAATGGCCAGGAGAGTGTCCCTGAATGCACAACACATCAAAGCTTGAAGTGAATGGGCAACAACAGCAGAAAACCACAAACATACACTTGGTAACACGAGGAAATCTGCAGATGCTGGAATTTCAAGCAACACACATAAAAGTCGCTGGTCACTTCTCAAACTTCCGCTAATGCCCCACCTCCCCCTCGTACCGCATCCGTTATTTATTTATATACACACATTCTTTCTCTCTCTCTCCTTTTTCTGTCTCTGTCCCTCTGACTATGCCTCTTGCCCATCCTCTAGGTTCCCCCCCCCCGCTTTCCTTCTCCCTGGGCCTCCTATCCCATGATCCACTCATATCCCTTTTGCCAATCACCTGCCCAGCTCTTGGCTCCATCTCTCCCCCTCCTGTCTTCCCCTATCATTTTAGATCTCTCCCTCCTCCTTCCACTTTCAAATCTCTTACTAGCTCTTCCTTCAGTTAGTCCTGACGAAGGGTCTCGGCCCGAAACGTCGACTGTACCTCTTCCTAGAGATGCTGCCTGGCCTGCTGCGATCACCAGCAACTTTGATGTGTGTTGCTTGAATTTCCAGCATCTGCAGAATTCCTCGTGTAGACTATGCTGAACTGTTATTCTGCATAGTCCATTTGACCCACACCTGGACCTTAGCCCTCCCATCCAATTATTTATCCAAATATCTCTTAAACCTTGAAATCAAACTCATATCCACCTCTTCCGCTGGCAGCTCGTTCCACACTAGCACCACCCTCTGAGTGAGTAAGTTTCCCATCTGGTGCCTCTTAAATAGATGGAAACATAGAACACCTCCAGCACAATACAGGCTGTTCGAAGCTGTGCTGAACATGTCCTTACCTGAGAAATTACCTCAGATTACCCATAGCCCTCTATTTTTCTGAGCTCCATATACCTGTTCAGAAGTCACTTAAATATTTCACTTTTCACCCTTAATATATGACCTCCACCTCTAGTTTCATCTAACCTCAGTGGCAAAAGTCTGCTTGCAATTACCCTCTTTACACCTCTCATAACTTTGAACAGTTCTATCAAATCTCCCTTCGTTCTCGTACAATACTTTGCAAAAGTGTTGGGCCCACATATATAACTAGGGTGCCTAAGATCTCAGCACAGTACAGTATCTGTCTATATGGAGCAGAGAGCGAGTTTGTAAACCTGGCGAGTGTGGTGTGCCGTGAGAGGGGTGTGGGACAGGTGGCAGAAAGGGAGTGCAGGGATGGCAGGGGGTGGCATGGATGCAGACACACCAGGTCCAGAGACATCAGGCAATTGTCATTGATACCAAACAATTGGTGTATTAACTATTACAGAATGTCTCTCTGCTGCTCCCTGCTCCCTTCCCTCTCCCATCGACATTTCCCAATCATGATTCCCCTCTCCCTGACCCCTTCCCACTCTCAGTCCACAATAGAGACCCATATCAGAATCAGGTTTATGATCACTCACATGTCATGAAATTTGTGGGGTTTTTTGCAGCAGTACAGTGCAATACATAAAGTTACTACAGTACTGCACAAGTGCCTTAGGCATACAGTATATATACTTATATAAAACAATAGAACTTGAGATATAGGAGCAGAATTAGGGCATTCAGCCCATCGAGTCTGCTGCACCATTTCATCATGTCTGATCCATTTCCCTCTCAGCCCCAGTCAACCTGCCTTCTACCCATATCCCTTCATCACAAGATCACAAGACAAAGGAGCAGAAATCGGCCATTCGGCCCATCGAGTCTGCTCTGCAGCTCCCCCATGACCTAAACTATTCACCCATCTAGTTCCAATTTCTGGCTTTTTCCCCATATCCCTTGATACCCTGACTAATTAGATACCTGTCAATTTCCTCCTTAAACACCTTCAATGATCGGGCCTCCACAGCTGTATGTGGCAACGAATTCCACAAATCCACGACCCTCTAGCTAAAAAAATTTCTCCTCATCTCTGTTTTAACTGGGTACCCTTTAATTCTAAGACTATGGCCTCTTGTCCTGGACTCACCCACCAAGGGAAACAACCTTTCCACATCTACTCTGTCCAATCCTTTCAACATTCGAAATGTTTCTATGAGATCCCCTCTCATTCTTCTATACTCTAATGAATACAATCCAAGAGCCGACAAACGCTCCTCATATGTTAGCCCCTGCATTCCAGGAATCATCCTCGTAAATCTTCTCTGAACTCTCTCCAACATCAGTACATCCTTTCTAAGATAGGGGGCCCAAAACTGTACACAGTATTCCAAATGAGGTCTCACTAATGCCCCATAGAGCCTCATCAACACCTCCTTACTCTTATACACTATTCCTCTTGAAATGAATGCCAACATAGCATTCGCTTTCCTTACCACCGATCCAACGTGGTGGTTAACCTTTAGGGTATCCTGCATGAGGACCCCCAAGTCCCTTTGCACTTCGGATTTTTGAATTTTCTCCCCATCTAAATAATAATCTGCCCGATTATTTCTTCTTCCGAAATGTACAACCGTACATTTGTCAACGTTGTCTCTCATCTGCCATTTCTTTGCCCACTCTCCTAAACTGACTAAGTCCCTCTGCAACCTTTCCGTTTCTTCAACATTTCCTGCTCCTCCACCTATCTTGGTGTCATCCGCAAACTTAGCCACAAAACCATTTAATCCATAATCCAAATCATCCATATACATGGTAAAAAGAAGCGGCCCCAACACCGACCCCAGCGGAACACCACTAGTAACCGGCACCAATCAGAATAGGATCCCTTTATTCCCACCGTTTGCTTTCTGCCTATCAGCCAATGCTCCACCCATTTCAATATCTTTCCTATAATTCCATGGGCTCTCATCTTATTAAGCAGCCTCATATGCGGCACCTTATCGAAGGCCTTTTGAAAATCCAAACACACAACATCCAAAGCCTCTCCCTTGTCAGTCTTATTCAAGATTACCTTAAAAAATTCCAATAGGTTGATAAGGCAGGATCTTCCCTTCATGAAACCATGCTGGCTTTGGCCTATCTTGTCATGCACCTTGAGGTATTAGTCATGCCCTGACTAATCAAGAATCTATCAACCTCTGCCTTAAATATACCAAATGACTTGGTCTCCAACTTGGCAACTAATTCCACAGATTCAAAGGTTTCAAAAGTTTCAAAGGAACATCAGTAAAATGTATACGTTATACATTCTGAAATTCTTTTTCTTTGCAACCACCACAAAAACAGAGTGCCCCAAAGAATGAATGACAATTAAGCTTTAGATCCCCAAAGTCCCCCCCAGCTCCTGCTTCCTGCACGTAAGCAGCAGCAAGGCAACGGTTACCCCTCCCCCAACAGTGAAAAAGAATCTGCACCCCCCACCAGACAGCAAGCATCAATAAAGAGACAGACTTGCAGTACCCCAAAGACTACTCGTTCACCCACCCGATAATTTGATATACCACAGGCTCTCTCTCTCCCTAATAAGGGAAAAAGAGATGTCTCCATTTCACAGCGAGAGAGAAGACATAACAAACAACTTGCTGATCTACGATGTTAAAAGTCTGTTGCGTTGCCTTTTCCAAGCTCTCTGCCCAAAGAACTCGGGTCTCTGGGCACACAGCCAGCAGCCAGCTTGCTGCTTTCGATTTTCCGTCTCCCACGGCACACCGATTTCCTGCAGAGGCACCGACCTCAAGTCCGCCTGCCCTATGAAATTCCAGAACCCTGAAGGCACGCTAGTTTTCTAGGCTGCGATCTTGGTGTATCGTATATTGGCCAGTCGTGAGACCCTGAGAGCGGGTCCCATTCCTGCAAAGAACTGAAGTCAGTGTGTAACTCCAGTGAACCCTGAAAGGGAAAAATAGAGATAGTAAAGATAGAAATAGAGCTGTTTCCGAGGATGCAAGCAAAGGAGTTGCCTTTAGGCACCATCGTCTCCTAAGTTCCACCACTCTCTGGCTAAGGAGATATGTGCCTAAGACTTTTACACAGTACTGTACATTCCAGGGAGTAAAACCTAACCCTATAACGCAGATCTTCAAGTCCAGGTAACACCCTCATAAATTTTCTGTGCACTCCTGTAATCTTATCGATACTTTTCTTTTACGTAGGTGATGCTCTTTCAACTGTTTTTAAAGGAACAAATGGTAAAGGGACCTGTTCATGTTGGTTGGCTTGGAAACATGGGCAATAGCTGAATTTAGTTGGATATTTTATAACTGCAGTTTCAGAAGAGGGAGTCCTATACCACAGAGTGGTTCTATTAAGCATGGAGCTAAATGTGGTAATGAGCAGTAGGTCATTGATGAGATATGGAAAGTGGTTTAATGACTCAACTCAGTTAGGGAGTGTAAGTACACTTGCTGTTTCATCTACATACTGCACTTTAAGTACTTTGCTTGCTGCCAACCAGCACCGACCCCCCATCATTCACTTTAAGTTGCTAAGCATTCTTCAAAACATCATTCAATCATTAAAAACAGCCAGTCTTTGCGTTGTGTGCACCCTCAATTAATCCCGTCATTGTTGTTTTACAATCCAACCATTAGGTGATGCATGTCTCATTTTCACTCTAACTCATCCAAAAGGTTAATGCCAGATTTTCATAGTTTGGGCCTATGTTTTTCACAGTGAAAGTCAGTCAGGAATTAAGCAACTGAGTCCTATCTGCTGAAGAATATCCAGGCTATCCCATCAGCACAAGAGATTCAGCAGATGCTGCAAATCCAGAGCAACACACACAAAGTGCTGGAGGAGCTCAACAGGCCAGGCAGCATCTTGGAAAGGAATAAGAGGCTGACATATTGGAGCTGAACCATGCAGGAGATTTCTGATCAGACAATGAACCATGAATACCACCTTGCTATTTTTGCACTTTCTTTTTGCAATAGTTATTGAAACTTATTTCTATCTGTTTCCAACTATCTATATTTTTTAAAAATTTAATTTAATTTGATTAATTAATTTGTTGAGATACAGCATCCTTCGAACTAGGCTGCCCAGCAATACCCTGATTTAATCCTAGCCTAATCACAGGACAATTTACAATGACCAATTAACCTACCAACCTACCAAATGTACGCCTTTCAACTGTTGGAGGAAACCAGAGCACCCAGAGGAAACCAACGCAGTCACGGGGGGCATGTACAAACTCCTCAAAGGCAGTGACGGGAACTAAAATTGATTGCATAAGTATTCATCGCCTTTTATCACCACTGGTACAACCAATTGGTTTTAGAAGTCACATATTTAGTTAAATGGAGATCACCGTGTGCAGTCAAGGGGTTTCAATTGATTGTAGTAAAAGTATACCTGTATCTGGAAGGTCCAACTGCTGGTGAGTCAGTATCCTGGCAAAAGCGACATCAGGAAGACAAAAGAACACGCCATATGAAAAGGTTATTGAAAAGCACAAGTCAGGAGATGGATACAAGGAAATGCCCAAGTCACTGAATATCCCTTGGAGTACAGTTAAGTCAATAATCAAGAAATGGAAAGAATATGGCACAGCTGTAAATCTGCCTAGAACAGGTAGTCCTCAAAAACTGACCGTGCAAGAAGGGGACGTGAGGGAGGCCACCAAAAGCCCTATGACAGCTCTAAAGGATTTACAAGCTTCAGTGGCTGAGATGGGAGAGACTGTGAAACAAAAAACTGTCATCTGGGTGCTTCACCAGTCGCAGCTTTATGGAAGAGAAAGCCATTGTTGAAAAAAACCTACATAAAATATTGGCTGGACTTTGCCAGAGGGTATGTGTGAGCCTCTGAAGTCAGCTGGAAGAAGGTTCTATGGTCTAGTGAAATCAAAATTGAGCTTTTTGGCCATCAGACTAAATGCCATGTTCACCGCACATCATCAAAAACACACCATCCATACCGTGAGGCAAGGTGCATCATGGCTGCATCATGCTGTGGGGATGCTTCACTGCAGCAGGCCTCAGAAGGCTTGTGAAGGCAGAGGTTAAAATGAATGCAGCAAAATACAGGGAAAACCTGGTACAATGTGCAAGAAAACTGTGACTTGGGAGAAGTCTTGGTTTCCAGCAAGACCATGGCCCCAAGCACAAAGCCAAAGGTACACAAGAATGGCTTGAAAACAATCAAGTTAATGTCCTGGAGTGGCCAAGTCAGAGTCCAGGCCTCAATCTAATTGAGAATTTTTGGCTGCACTTTAAAAGGGCCGTTCACTCATTATCCCTATGCAATCTGACAGAGCTTGAACAGTTTTCGAAAGAAGAATGGGTAAAAATTGCAGTATCCAGATGTGCAAAGCTGATAGAGACCTATTCACACAGACTTGAGCTGTAATCACAGCCAAATATGCTAAATACTGACTTAAAGGAGGTGAATAATTATGCAATCAATTATTTTGTATCAATATTTCTAATAAATTTTGACCAGTTTGTTGAAATTTGGGTTCACTTTGACATGAAAGTGTCTTTTCTGTTGACCAGTGTCAAAAGAGCCAAATTAAATCCATTGTGATTCAATGTTGTACGACAATAAAACACGAAAACTTCCAAAGGGGGTGAGTACTTTCACAGGCACTGCATATATTTTTGTTGTAATTTATAATTATTTGATGTATTGCACTCTACTGGGACTGCAAATCAATAAATTTCATGACTTAAGTCAGTGATATTAAATCCGATTCTGAGGAGTGGTAGGAAAAATAAATAAAAGTAATTGTAATTCATCGAATCCATGCGGACCAAAAGGATATTTCTCTTCTAACAATGCCAAACAAAGTATGTTAACACTGTCAACTATTTCTCTTTTCTGAGAGACAACACATATTTTCTACAGTTTCACAGTGAACAGCATGAGCATCTGAAATTTTTACAAATAATAATCCAGAGCTTACTTACTATTCTTTCTTTTTTTCCTTATAATATCACATGCGACCTTGCCATCTTTTGACACACTTGAAAAGAAATTGGAAGTGAAGCTATTAATATACGTCTGCTGAAACCGGCCTAGCTGGCCCCAGGTGTGGTAGATGAAGCTATTAGTGAGTTGCTTTAGTGCATCCTAAACCTCGATCCCAATAGACTGTAAATACTTGATGAAATACTGTATATGCTTTGGTTAATGGCCAAAGTACATATGTTTGGGTGAAATACATATCAAAGTACATATACATCACCATATTTAATCCTGAGATTCATTTTCATGTGGGCACACTCAATAAATAGAAGCATAGAAACATACAAAACCTACAGCACAATACAGGCCCTTCGGCCCACAAAGTTGTGCCGAACATGTTCCTACCTTCGAAATTACTAGGCTTACCTATAGCCCTCTATTTTACTAAGCTCCATGTACCTATCCAAAAGCCTCTTAAAAGACCCTATTGTATCCGCCTCCACCACCGTTGCCGGTAGCCCATTCCACGCACTCACCACTCTCTGAGTAAAAAACATACCCCTGACATCTCCTCTGTACCTACTCCCCAGCACCTTAAACCTGTGTCCTCTTGTGGGAACCATTTCAGCCCTGGGAAAAAGCCTCTGACTATCTACACGATCCCTGAGGCACTCCATTGGTGGCAGACCTCCAGGCAGGATATGACCCATCTACAACCACTCTTTGCCTTCTGTGGGCAAGCCAGTTCTGGAATCTATAAATCAATAAATTTATAGAATAATTACCATAACAGAATCAATGAAAGACTGCCCAATGACCCTCTCAGTTTCCCCTTTAATATTTTACCTTTCACCCAAACCCTATGACCTGTAGTCCTAGTTTCACCAAAAATATCTAAAAATTGTAAAAATCTCTTACTATCACTCCTTTCAGTTAGTCCTGGTGAAGGTGTGGTAAACCATGCATATATGTTGTAACTGGGTTAACTGTCTGGACACACCCCTCTGGTGACTGCCCCTGTGGCTCCTCCCACAGAGTCCTGTATAAAGGTGTTCGCCTTGCCCCTCCCCCTCAGTCCGGGGGCAGACACTCACTGTGGAGGTCGTATTGTACAGCGAATAAAAGCCTTTCAGTATTTTACCAAACCTCAGTCTTTTGGAGTTATTGAAGGTGCTACAATTTTATTCGCTGTACATTTTAAAGCATGGAACACGCAGAGAGACCAGACAAATTAGACCTCGATCTGCAAACACCTGAAGCTGGAAACACTTTCGAACTCTGGCTGGCCTGCTTCGAAACATACCTAGAGGAGATTAAAGCGGCCGACCCCGTAGTGAAGCTCTCCAGGGTCAGTCCACGGGTTTATTCGCTGATCAGAGACCAGTTGAACTACGACGGCGCGATGAGCGCCCTCAAAAGACAATACCTGCAGCCAATAAACGCCGTCTATGCGCGGCACCGGTTAGCGACTCGGCACCAGCGGCCTGGGGAATTGAGTGCCGAGTTTGTCCGGACAATACAGATGCTCGTACGGGCCTGGAATTGCCCGGAGCTGACGGCGGCGCAGCATGCAGAACTCCTAGTGAAGGACACCTTCGTCACGGGGACCAGGTCAGTGTACGTGCGCCAGCGGCTGCTGGAAAAAGCCGATCTTACCCTAAGTTCAGCAACGGAGCTGGCTGATACGTTGGAGGCCGCTCTGCATAACTCCAATGCTCTCCAGGCACGCAATCCCCCGATGGCCTCGTGGGTGCCGCAGACCGCGCAACCCGCCGGCGAATCGACCTTGGCTGCCGCCAGTCGCAAGGCCCTGCAACCCGCCGGCGAATCAACCATGGCTGCTCACAGTCGCGAGTCTGCGAAATGCTACTTCTGAGGACTGGAGAAGCACCCCCGGAAATGCTGCGCGGCACAACAAGCTACCTGCTCCGGCTGCGGAAAGAAGGGCCACTTCACGAAGGTCTGTAAGTCAAAACCGCGAGCAGGATTGAGCAGCGCCGCGTGCGAAACTTGGGGGTCACCATCTTGCCTGCCGCCATCTTCCCTGCACGCCGCCACCACGTGCAAGACATGGAGGCGGCCATCATGGTCGGCGCCACCTCCCACCGCTTACGACCAACGGGTGCTCACAGGGCACCCCACCGCGCCGGACCAAGACAGCGAACCAACCCTGGCTTCCGTGATCCTCGACCAAAGCGCTCTCCACCAGCTTGCAAGGTCAATGATGGACATCCTGGTGGAGGGGTGCAGGACAAGCTGTCTGTTTGACACCGGCAGCACGGAGAGTTTTATCCACCCGGACACGGTGCAGCATTGCGGACTCGTGATACGGCCGGTAAGTCAGAGGGTCACCATGGCTTCCAGGTCGCATACAACAGACATCCGGGGGGGGGGGGGGTTGTGTTGCGACACTAGTGGTGCAGGGCACAGAATATTGAGACTTTACGTTACTGGTTATTCCTCAACTGTGTGCCCTTGTGCTATTGGGGCTCGACTTCCAGAGCCACCTAAAAAGCATGACAATGAAGTGTGATGGGCCCCTCCCACCAATTATTGTCGTAAATCCCCAGTTTTGTAGGAATACGTCACATATCCGCTACTGACCACACGCACACACTGACCTGCAGATCCCACCCAACACCATGCCAACTGCCACACTACCGACACCACTTGTGGCCTCTCCACCCTCAGGATCCCTCCCCCACCGCTGTTCGCCAACCTGACCCCCGACTGTAAACCTGTGGCAACTAAAAGCAGGAGGTACAGCGCGGGGGACAGAGCTTTCATTAAGTTGGAGGTGCAGCGGCTGCTTAGGGAGGGGGTCATTGAGGCAAGCACAAGTCCTTGGAGGGCGCAGGTGGTGGTTGTTCGGAACGGGGAGAAGAATAGGATGGTCATGGACTATAGCCAGACCATCAATAGGTTCACGCAGCTCGACGCATACCCTCTACCCTGCATCGCGGATATGGTCAATCAGATAGCACAGTACTAGGTGTACTCGACCATAGACCTAAATTCCGCTTACCATCAGCTCCCCATTCGCCTGGAGGATTGACCTTACACCGCCTTCGAGGCGGACGGCAGGCTTTATCAATTCCTGCGCTCCCCCTTCAGTGTCATGAATGGTGTATCTGTCTTCCAGAGGGCAATGGACCGGATGGTGGACCAGTGCCAACTGAAGGCCATGTTCCCATATCTGGATAACATCACCATCTGCGGTCACGACCGGCAGGATCACAACAACAACCTCCAAAAATTTCTCCAAGTGGCCAAAGCTTTCAATCTCACCTATAACAAGGACAAGTGTGTATTCGGGACCACCCAACTTGCTATCCTTGGGTGTGTTGTGGAGAATGGAGTCATTGGCCCTGACCCCGACCGTATGCGCCCCCTGTTGGAACTCCCTCTTCCCAATACCCTCAGAGCCCTCAAAAGGTGCCTGGGCTTCTTTTCATATTACGCCCAATGGGTCTCTAACTACACAGACAAGGCCCACCCCCTGGTCAAGTCCACCACATTCCCCCTCTCAGCCGAGGCCCATGCGGCCTTCAGCCGCATAAAAGGGGACATTGCCAAAGCAGCAATGCATGCGGTGGATGAGGCCATTCCCTTCCAAGTAGAGAGTGACACCTCCGACTTTGCGCTGGCTGCTACCCTCAACCAGGCAGGAAGACCAGTGGCGTTTCTTCTCCCGTACCCTTCAAGGCCCTGAAATTCGGCACTCTGCAGTGGAGAAAGAGGCCCAGGCCATAGTGGAAGCTATTAGGCACTGGAGGCACTATCTTGCCAGCAAAAGGTTCACCCTGCTAACTGATCAGTGCTCAGTCGCATTCATGTTTAATAACCAACAGCGGAGCAAAATCAAAAAATAATAAAATTCTGAGGTGGAGAATTGAACTCTCCACCTACAACTATGACATCGTGTACAGGCCTGGGAAGCTCAACGAGCCCTCCGATGCCCTATCCCGGGGAACATGTGCCAGCACGCAGATCGACCGGCTAGACGCCCTACATGCAGATCTTTGCCACCCTGGGGTCACCTGGCTTTTCCACTTCGTGAAAGCCCGGAACCTGCCTTACTCCCTTGAGGAGATCAGGATGATGACCAGGGACTGCCTAGTCTGCGCAGAGTGCAAACCGCACTTCTACCGACCCGAAAAGGCACCACTCATCAAGGCCACCCGCCCCTTTGAGCGACTGAGTGTTGACTTTAAGGGCCCCCTTCCCTCCACCGACCACAATGTGTACTTTCTTAATGTTATCGACGAGTACTCTCGGTTCCCCTTCGCCATCCACTTCCCCGACCCCACTACCACATCAGTTATAAAAGCCCTGCACAAGCTCTTCACTCTGTTCAGATACCCATGCTATATCCACAGTGACAGAGGGTCCTCGTTTATGAGTGACGAGCTGCGCCAATACCTGCTGGCTAGGAGAATTGCAACCAGTAGGACCACGAGCTATAATCCCCGGGGGAATGGACAGGTGGAGAAGGAGAATGGCACGGTGTGGAAAGCCACATTCTTAGCCCTCAGGTCAAAGGGACTGCCGGTCTCCCGCTGGCAGGTCGTCCTTCCCGAGGCACTCCACTCTATCCACTCCCTGTTACGCACGGCCACCAATGCCACCCTCATGAGCGGCTCTTTTCATTTCCCAGAAAGTCGACCACTGGGACCACCCTACCAACTTGGCTGACGTCCCCAGAGCCAGTGCTGCTCCGGAAACATATGAGGAGCAATAAATACTCCCCAATGGTCGAGAGGTTTCACTTACTTCATGCGAACCCCCAGTATGCCTATGTGGTTTACCTGATGGGCGGGACGACACTGTCTCCATCCGCGACCTGGCGCCCGCAGGAGCACCGGGCCCCTACCCTGAACACTCCATGGTGACTATTAACCCTGTACCCACCGATGTATGTACCCACGAGACATCGCGCACTCCAAACCCTACACAGACACCACACGACACTCCCATACCAGGCACGACGCACACACACGAGGGATTAACAACGCCAAACATGCTGGCACCTCAAGTCAGGCCAGAGCCAGCACAACCGCCGTCGCCGATGCAATCACCACCGGTGCTACGTAGATCACAGCGACGGACTCGACCGCCTGATAGACTTGACCTGTAAATATACTTGTTTTAAATATTGTCAGTCACTTCACCCCGCGGGACTCTTTTTTTAAAAAAAAGGAGGGGTGAATGTGGTAAACCATGCATATATGTTGTAACTGGGTTAACTGTCTGGACACACCCCTCTGCTGACTGCCCCTGTGGCTCCTCCCACAGAGTCCTGTATAAAGGTGTTCGCCTTGCCCCTCCCCCTCAGTCCAGGGGCAGACACTCACTGTGGAGGTCGTATTGTACAGCGAATAAAAGCCTTTCAGTATTTTAGCAAACATCAGTCTTTTGGAGTTATTGAAGGTGCTTCAGAGGGGTCTTGGCCCAAAATGTCAACTGTACTTCTTCCTATAGATGCTGCCTGGCCTGCTGTGTTCACCAGCATTTTTTGTGTGTGTTGCTTGAATTTCCAGCATCTATAGAACTGACCCTGACATCTCCTTTGTACCTACTTCCAAGCACCTTAAAACTGTGCCCTCTCGTGCTAGCCATTCCAGCCCTGGGAAAAAGCCTCTGACTATCAATGTCTTTCATCAACTTATACACCTCTGTCAGGTCACCTCTCATCTTCCGTCATTCCAGGGAAAAAAAGGGTGAGTTCACTCAACCTATTCTCATAAGGCATGCTCTCCAATCCAGGCAACATCCTTGTAAATCTCCTCTGCACCCTTTCTGTGGTTTCCACATCCTTCCTATAATGAGACGACCAGAACTGAGCACAGTACTCCAAGTGGGGTCTGACCAGGGTCCTATATAGCTGCAACATTACCTCTCAGCTCCTAAACTCAATCCCACGATTGATGAAGGCCAATGCACCGTATGCCTTCTTAACCACAGAGTCAACCTGCGCAGCATCTTTAAGTGTCCTATGGACTCAGACCCCAAGATCTCTCTGATCCACCACACTGCCAAGAGTCTTACCATTAATTCTATATTCTGCTGTCATATTTCACCTACCAAAATGAACCACGTCACACTTACCTGGGTTGAACTCCATTTGCCACATCTCAGCCCAGTTTTGCATCCTGTCAATGTCCCGCTGTAAACTCTGACAGCCCTCCACACTATCCACAGCACCCTAGCCTTTGTGTCATCAGCAAATTTACTAACCAATCCCTCCACTCCTTCATCCAGGTCATTTATAAAAATCACAAAGAGTAGGGGTCCCAGAACAGATCCCTGAGGCACTCCATTGGTCCCCGACCTCCATGCAGAATATGACCTGCCTACAACCACTCCTTGGTGTCTTCTGTGGGCAAGCCAGTTCTGGATCCACAAAGCAATGTCCCTTTGTATCCCATGCTTCCTTACTTTCTCATGGGATACCTTGTCAAACACCTTGCTGAAATCCATATACACGACATCTACTGCTTTACCTTCATCAATGTGTTTTAGATGAAGGAGGGTGGTTGGCCAAGTGTTGGATGTTGGGGTTTGAAAGGAGATAATGCTGAAGTTGGAGAATATAATTCTGTGCTGTGATAAAATTAGGAGGTTTGAGACTCTGTTAATGGTGTTGGATATCACATGACATTAACAGGGCCATAAAGGAGGGAGATTGTTTGATGTCCCTCAGCTCAATCAGCAGCAGTTCAAAACTGCTAGAAAAGGCTTACCATTTAATTTCTGCTCCTGAGTTGGTGACTATTATTTTCAGGATTATGAGTAGTGTTGAACTGAGATTTCAGAGAGTTGCGGTGAGATGACTAAAAGATCATACTGCCAATGGTGAGGTACATTCAGTGGCCACTTTATTAGGTACACCGGTGCACCTGCTCATTAATGCAAATATAAAATCAGCCAATCGTATAGCAGGACCTCAATGCATAAAAGCATACAGACATGGTTAAGTGGTTCAGTTATTGTTCAGACCAAATAACAGAATGGGGAAGAAACGGAGGAGCTAAAGATGGTAAATTTTTGCTCCTTGGAACTCACTGAGTGGCCTTGCATTTCTGATATCTCCAGGAGCAGCTTGCAGCTTGGAAGACATGTGCCTTCAGGTGCATCTCTGGAGCTCTGTAGCCAACCTGATTCTTCGTCGATATCACCAACTGAAGCATCATGGGAGACCAAAACATCGAGTGTGGCTGTCAGAGGCCTCTGAACTCGAGTGATCTCTCTCTCTCTCTCTGTCCCTCCCTCTCTCCCCCACCCCCTCCCCCCCTCCTCCTCCCCTCCTTTCTCCCCCCCCCCGATGGTGAGAGAGAGAGAGTCTGCTGATCCTCGAATTGGGTGAACTTGAAAGTTGTGATGTTGCCAACTGTAAAATCAAAACAACGAACTGTTGGTCTGCTCTCTCGCTGTTGCAGAAGCAATCTCTCTCTCTCTCTCTCTTTGGGGCTTTGGGGTTCTAACATTTTTCTGTCATTCATTCTTTGAGTTTCATGGGTGACTAGAAGAGTAAGGATTTCAGGTTGTATACATTCCCTGAAATTAAATTGAACCATTGAACCATTGAAATGTGATCTAAGTGACAGACCGTGGAATAATTGTTGGTGCCAGTTGGGGTAGATGCTGTCTCAGAAACTGGGATTTCCACGCATAACAGTCTCCAGAGTTTACAGAGAATAGTGCAAACAACAAAAAAACCTCCAGTGAGTGGCAGTTCTGTGGCCAAAAATGCCTTGTTAATGCGAGAGGTCGGAGGAAAATGGCCAGACTGGTTCAAGCCACTTAGATTAGTACAATATAACTTTTTACACCAATTATATATTACACCACAAAAAATAAATAGATTAAATTCAAATTTATCTGATCAATGCTTTTGGTGTAATCAAGAAATTGGTACTTTCTTACATTCTACTTGATCTTGTTATAAAATTCAAGCCTTTTGGACAAATTTAAGAGTCTTACTGGAACAAATTACTGGAACTCAACTTCCACATAACCCTGTATTATTTCTATTAGGTGATATTGAAGGGATAAAACTGAAACTTAAATTGAATAAATATCAGAAAGAATTCATAAAAATTGCATTGGCAGTAGCTAAGAAGGCTATGGCAGTTACTTGGAAACCCAATTCGTATTTAAGTATGAATCGTTGGAACAATGAAATAGCTAGTTCTATTCCACTCGAAAAAATTACTTATAATTTAAGAGATAAATATGTAACATTTTTGAATATTTGGCGCCCTTATTTACAAAAGATAGGATGGCATATTTAGTTGCTCCGATGATAAAGATCTCGGTCCCTTGGGGAAAGTAATAAATAAATATACTAAATTTATTTTGAATCCCATGGAGCATGTGGAAACCTTCCAATATCCAGGCAGTTCTTTTTTTTCTAATTTCTTTTTTTTTCAGGTAGGAGTATATATTGGGGGGGGGAGGGTTAAGGGGAGGGGGGAGAGTAGACACTATCTTTTCATGTATTCACTTTGAAAACTCAATAAAAATTATATTAAGAAAAAGGCTGACAGGTGACAGTAACTCACTAGATGTTACAACAGTGGTGTGCAGAAGAGTATCTCTGAATGAGCAACATGCCAAACCTTGCCACGGATGGGCTCTATCAGCAGAAGCCTGCAAACGTATGCTCATTGGCCACCTACTAGGTATGGGAGGTTGAGACTAAGATCAAAAGATTGATGACCCTGCAAGAGTTATGTTGGGTTGGCGTAAGCTGAGACCATGAAGTCCTCGGCAGAGGTGGGAATAAGAATCAAGTCTAATATCACCAGCATATGCTGTGAAATGTGTTGTCTCTGTGGCAGCAGTACAAAGCAATACATAATGATTAAAAAACCTGAGAATTACTGTGTGTGTGTGTATATATATATAAAATCATTAAAATAAATAAGTAGTGCAAATAAAAGAAATAGAAAAGTAGTGAGGTAGTGTTGATGGCCTCAATGTCCATTCAGAAATTGGATGGCATCAGCGAAGAAGCTGTTTCTGAATTGTTGAGTGTGTGCCTTCGGGCTTTCTGACGGTCACTGCATGATCTGGTTGATGGCGGGGGGGGGGGAGGTCCTTGCCATTTTGAGACACCACTCCTCGAAAATATCCTAGATACTGGGGAGGCTAGTGCCCATGATGGAGTTGAATTGAAAATGTAAAACTTATTTTATTTCTGCCCTCTCATATTTTCCACAAAAAAAAAATTGGGTCTTATCTGGTGGTCCCCTAAAATCAAAAGTGTGCTGGAAACACACAGTAGTTTAGACAGCATTTGGGAAAGGAGAAACCTTAAGTGGCATTTCCCCTTAACCATCAAAAATTTAATGTAGTTTTCTTGGCTATGACGAGACTTTCCTTCAGCTTTCTCCATATTAACAGAAAAGGAATACTTTATTACCTTACAAGAATATCAAATTGGAAGTGGGGCATCATGGGTGATGAAAAACCTTTTGTTCCTAACAACTCTTAAAGTTTCTGATCCTGAGGTTTTCTTATATGGATTTGCTTTTGACTTCATTATTGCTGGGAGTAACCACCCGCAGAAAGAAATTGACTCTTTCCATTGACAATTTCCTTCTTAAAAAGATCCAAGACTTACAGTGTTACCAGCTAATTTTCTCTAATCTTGCAACCTCAGATTCCTGCACTTAGGGCAAACTCAGATGCTGATAATGGAGGCAAAAATAAGGGTGCACTGTATTTCCTTGCAGAGTGTCATCTCCTAATGCACTATTGGACTTATCAGATGCTGAGAGGAATTGAAAGCCTCAGTGTGTATTACAGACATGGAGTCATACAGCACTACTGCACAGAAACAGGTCCTTCAACTAATCTACAGCACGCCGAACTACTCTACCAAGTCCCATGAACTTCCACATGCAGCTCATTCCACACTCTCTTCACCATCTGAAAAAGTTCATCCCTCATGTTGCCCTTAAACGTTTCACCTTTCACTCTTAAACTAAGTCCTCCAGTTCTAGCTCAATTAACATCAGTGGAAAAAGCCTCCTTGCATTTGCTCGATCTATACCCCTCATAATTTTGTACACCCTGCCAAATCTCCTCTTAATCTTCTACGTTTTAAAGAATACAGTCCTAACCTATTGAATCTTTCCTTATAACTCAGGTCCTTCAGACCCAGCAACATCTTTGTAAATTTTCTCTGTACTTTTTCTGTAAATTCAGTTGTATGAATAACTAAAAAGAGCAAAGCAAAATCGCAGCTCCTTAGCTGGATAGACAACCCAAACATGAATTATCAGGCAAAGATGTAATACTGAGGCTTTATATGGCATTGGTCAGACTGCACCTGGAGTATTGTGACCAGAAGCATTGGATGGCTCTGGGGCTGTACTCATTGGAATTCAGAAGAGTGAACGGGGGATCTAATTGAAACTTATCGAATGCTGAAAGGCCTTGATATAGTGGGTGTGGAGAGGATGTTTCCTATAGTGGGGGGAGTCTAAGACCAGAGGACACAGTCTCAGAATAGAGGGACATCCAATTAGAATGGAGGTGAGGAGGAATTTCTTTAGCCTCATAGTGGTGAATCTGTGGAATTCAATGCCAAAGATGGCTGTGGAGGCCAAATCATTGGGTATCTTTAAGGCAGAGGTGGATAGATTGTTGATTAGTCAGGGCATAAAAGGGATATGGGGAGAAGCCAGGAGAGTCAGGCTGAGAGGGAAATGAATCAGCCGTGATGAAATGGCAGAGCAGACTGGATGGGCCAAATGGCCTAATTCTGCTCCTATGTCTTATGGTCTTACGCTCCAAGTCAATTCGATTTACCATTTATTGATCCGAGGTACAATTTAAAACTTTGCATACAAAACATGGTAACCTCCATTGAGAGGCAACACCTAATTTTGCTTCTTGGAGTAAATTGAATTAATGAGATAAAAGTCTGATATATTTTCCAGCCTGCTGAAGTTATCTCCATAATATGAATATCCTTTCCTAATAATTCTAATTAAATGACGTTCTCAATCATTAATACTTTCAAAACTTCTGTGCAATTGTAGAATGTCCATTAGGAATTAACTTTCCTTGTTTCAATTTTCAAGCAATAAAGGAAGACTTCGAAACTTATAGCTGCAATATACCCTACAGATATCTAGTTTTAAAACAATTAGGCTGGAATGGCTCGACAGTACATCATGTTTCTTTGCTATTGATTATATGTAGAGAAGGTTTTAACACTCATTTTCTAAATCAAGTGTTTTTATTATCAGATGGGGTTAGAGGATTTTTCAAAAGTTCTACTTGGGTCCTCAGGATTGTAGAATGCTATCTTATCATTTTTGTGTGAAAGATGCAAATCAGTACTTTTAATTGGAAATACTCTTTTTTACATCAATTTTGACACTGAAATCAAATTTGCACTATGAAGCTCTGTATTTTTAGCATCCATGGAATCTCATGTTTATCAGGTGCTGCCAGACCTGCAGAGTTCCTCCAGCAGTTTGTGTGTGTTACTTTGGATTTCAGCTTCTGCAGAATCTCCTGGACACAAGATAGGTATGTCAAATATTTGATTACGTACCAATAATTCAGTTTTATTCTGGTAAGAATCCAAATTAGGTGGCAAGGCGGAAATATGTCTCCATAAAGGAGGTGTAAGGCACTTCTTCCTGCTGATAGCCTTGGGCAAGGTGTAGTAGCTGCTTAGCCCCTGATCAGGGTCACATGAAGCCATGGGAGCAGGTGGTGGATGGTCATATGAGCAGCTGGTGCATATCACAAGTCCTGTGACCATTGACTCCAGGCAGACAATCTCTGAAGAGTAACACACACAACATGCTGGAGGAACTCAGCTGGCCAGGCAGCATCTGTGGAAAATAGTAAAGGGTTGACATTTCAGGCCAAGATCCTTCATCAGGACTCTTCATTGGGCCGAAATACCAACTGTTTACTCTTTTCCACAGATGCTGCCTGGCCTGCTGAGTTCTTCCAGCATTTTGTGTTTAGTACTTTGATTTCCAGCATCTGAAGATTTTCTCTTGTTTGTGAATCTCTGAAGAATATTGACAATGGCCAGGGTCAGCCATCTTGTAAAGACACACTGCCTAGAAGAAGGCAATGGTTAACCACTTCTGTAGGAAAAATTTGCCAAGAACAAGCATGGTCATGAAAAGACAATAATTGCCCATTTTATACAATGTTGGCATATAGTGAATAAATAGAGATCCCAAAATTTATTATGAGTCAGTGAGCAGCTAAAGTGAACTTGTTGACTTTCGGATTCCAACAGTTTGAGATAGCATCCATTGGAAAGAGCAAAACATGTTAGTGTTATTCTTCTATACAAATCTGTGCTTAGGTATAGGTACAACTCTGACTGTGGATGGAAGTGCCCATGGAGCAAGCGTGGCTATAGATCGGGGTTCAAAGTGTGTTTGAGGAATTGGGGTTTTAAACTCCTTATACCGACTATCTTGCTGGCAAACATACAGTCTCTGGTGAATAAAATCGATGAGCTCAGAGCTAGGGTGTTGAATCAGAGGGACATTAGGACCGTGTGTGCCCTTTCTTTCACGGAATCCTGGTTAACCTCTTCCGTACCGGATGCAACAATTCAGATCGATAGGTTTACGATACACTATCAAGATAAATCTATAGACTCTCTCAAAAGCAGAGGTGGAGGGGTTGGCCTCATAATCAACTCTTCTTGGTGCACTAATGTATCAGTGTTGTCCCAATTCTGCTCACCAGACCTGGAATATCGAGCAGTTAGGTGCCATCCTTTTTTACCTACCACGGGAGTTCTCCAGGTCATTTTGGTTGCAGCATACATTCTACATCAGGTCAATGTCAATCAGGCTTTAGATCATCTGAGCAATGGGATCAACATGCACGAAACAACGCACTCTAACACCTTCACCATCATTTTGGGAAATTTTGACCAGGCTAGTCTGAAAAAAAAATCACTAAGCAATTACCATCAACAGATCACTTGCAATACTAGAGGAAACAACACACTGGACCATTGCTACACCACAATCAAGAATGCCTACTGTGCTATTCCATATCTTCACTTCGGGAAATCTGATCGCCTGGCTAACTCACAGAGTATCGGCAGAGACTGAAGACTGCAGCACCAGCAGTAAGGATCAAGAAGGTACAGACAAGGGAAGCACAGGAGTGCCTACAGGACTGCTTTCAATCAGTGGACTGGACTGTATTCAGGGATTCATTTTCAAACCTGGATGAGTATGTTACAGTTGTTACTGACTTCATTAAAACCTGTGTGGATGAGTGTGTGCCTACAAAGACTTACTGCACATTCCCAAACCAAAAGCCGAGGATGATTGTTGTCTGCTGAAGGCTCGATCTGTAGCATTCAAGTCTGGTGACCCAGGACTGTACCAGAAACCAGGTATGATTTGCAGAAGGCTATTTCAAGGGCAAAGAGACAATTTTGAACGAGGTTGGAGGCGACATCAGATGCATGGCAACTCTGGCAGGGCTTGCAAGACATTACTTCTTACAAAGTGAAACCCAATGGCATGAATGGCTGCGATGCTTCACTACCAGATGAGCTCAACACCTTCTATGCCTGCTTTGAGAGGAAGAACACAACTACAGCTGTGAAGAGCCCTGCAGCACCTGATGACCCTGTGATCTCCATCTCAGAGGCCAATGTTAGGCTGTCTGTAAAGAAGTGGAAGGTCCCAATGGAATACCTGGTAAGGCTCTGAAAACCTGTGCCAACCAACTGACGGGAGAATTCAAGGACATTTTCAACCTCTCACAGCTACAGGTGGAATTTCCCACTTGCTTTAAAAAGGCAACAATTATACCAGTGCCTAAGAAGAATAAGAAGAATAATGTGAGCTAACTTAATAACTATCGCCTGGTAACACTCACATTTACCATGATGAAATGCTTTGAGAGGTTGGTC
The DNA here is from genome assembly GCF_030028105.1 of Mobula birostris. Lineage (NCBI taxonomy): Eukaryota > Metazoa > Chordata > Chondrichthyes > Myliobatiformes > Myliobatidae > Mobula > Mobula birostris. The sequence goes on from NC_092370.1 coordinate 16,539,724, forward strand.
ATGACTAGACTGAACTCCTGCTTCAACAAGGAACTGGACCCACTGCAATTTGCCCATCGCCACAATAGATCAATGACAGATGCAATCTTAATGGCTCTCCACACGGCTTTAGACCACCTGGACAACACAAACACCTGTATCAGGATGCCGTTCATCAACTATAGCTCAGCATTTAATACCATCATTCCCACAATCCTGATTGAGAAGTTATAGAAAATGGGCCTCTGTACCTCCCTCTGCAATTGGACCCTTGACTTCCCAGCCGTAAGACCACAACCTGTGCTGACTGATGATAATACGTCCTCTTCGCTGATGATCAACATCAGTGCACCTCAGGGGTGTGTGCTAAGCCCACTGCTCTACTCTCTATAAACACCTGACTGTGTGGCTAGGCGTAGCTCACATACCATCTATAAATTTGTTGACAATACAACCATTTTTGGAAAAATCTCAGGTGGTGACGAGAAGGCGTATAGGAGTGAGATATGCCAACTCGTGGAGTGGTGCTGCAGCAACAACCTGGCACTCAACGTCTGTAAAATGAAAGAGCTGATTGCGGACTTTATGAAGGGTAAGATGAAGGAACACATACCAATCCTCATTCCTCATAGAGGGATCAGAAGTGGAGAGAGTGAGCAGTTTCAAGTTCCTGGGTGTCAAGATCTCTGAGGATCTAACCTGATCGCAACATATCAATGCAGTAATAAAGAAGGCAAGACAGCAGTTATACTTTATGAGGAGTTTGAGGAGATTTGGCATGTCAACAAATACACTCAAAAACTTCTATAGATGTACCGTGGAGAGCATTCTGACAGGCTGCATCACTGTCCGGTATGGAGGGGCTACTGCACAGGACTGAAAGAAGCTGCAGAGGGTTGTAAATTTAGTCAGCTCCCACTTGGGTACAAGCCCACAAAGTACCCAGGACATCTTCAAGGAGTGGTGTCTCAGAAAGGCAGCGTCCTTTATTAAGGACAACCAGCACCCATCTCACTGTTACCATCAGGTAGGAGGTACAGAAGCCTGAAGGCGCACACTTAGCGATTCAGGAACAGTTTCTTCCCCTCTGCCATCCGATTCTTAAATGGACATTGAACTCTTGGACACTACCTCACTTATTTTTAATATACAGTATTTCTGTGTTTTGCATGATTATTAATCTATTCAATATACATATACTGTATAAAGTATGCTGAATAAGATTTATTTATTATTATTTTCTAATTCTGTTATGTATTGCATTGAACTGCTGCTGCTAAGTTACCAAATTTTACGTCATATGCCGATGATAATAAACCTGATTCTGATTCTGATGCTAGCAAGGGTATACTTATTGTGCTCTTACCATTGTTGGAATGTTCAGATATGGCCTGAGTGTGGGGGGAGAGAGAGAGAGAGAGGGAGACCCTGAAGAAGTTTGACAGTTCACTGACTTTAATAAGAACTGCTGCAGAATTTAGAGGGGGAAAAAAAAACAATAAACGCTAGGCCAACAGGGGCCTTAACAAAAACTCTCAAACTGAAAGTTAAATGAAAAAGGATATAGTATTTTTCCAGTGTATATGATGAATAAACTCTTCTTGGGCTTCCAGCCGGGTACATGTATAAATTTTAATCAACATTTCGATGATAAACTCTGCCACCTTCATCAGGATGCCAAGGTATGTCAAGTCCAGTGATATATAGATATATATATATATATATATACACACATACATACCCCCGTTACCCGACCCTCCTGATTGGTTAGTCCTCATCCAATCAGATTAGATTATGAGGACACGCAGTCCTCTTTTATTGTCATTTAGTAATGCATGCATTAAGAAATGATACAATATTCCTCCGGTGTGATATCACAGAAACACAGGACAGACCAAGACTGAAAAACTAATAAAAACCACATAACTATAACATATAGTTACAACAGTGCAACAACACCATAACTTGATGAAGAACAGGCCATGGCACAGTAAAAAAGTTCAAAGAATCTTGAAAGTCCTACATCTCACACAGACGGGAGAAGAAAGAAATCTCTTCCTGCCATGCCTGACTACAGTCCGACTCTGAGCCGTCCGGAAACTTTGAGCTCCGATCAGCCCTCCGACACCGAGTACTGAGCACCATCTCTGCCGAACAATTCAACCTCAGCCTTGGTCGCCAGCAGCAGGCAAAGCCGGGGATTTTGGGGCCTTCCCTCCGGAGATTCTCGATCGCACAGTAGCAGCGGCAGCGAACCGGGCATTTCAGAAATTTCCAGATGTTCCTCTGTGCCTTCTCACATCTGTTTCCATCAAATCAGAATTGTGCGCGGTACCCTATTTAACAAATACGATATCATTTCACCGGAGAGCTGCACGCGCTGCGTCGCATCGCCATCTTCTCCTCCCACCTGTCCTACCACTGTCAGATTTCCACTGTCCTACCTTGATTACTATCGAATTCCAGTTCTAACTTAGAGCAAGACCTTTGTCTTTGTTAATGTTATTTTTCTCTATTTTATTTCAATGGCTTCCTTCCCCAAGTGGTCCCAAAAGATATTGGTGTGGCACAGTAGTTTTGTGCTGTCGAAGTCAATCCTATGACCATTGTGAATGCAATGTTCAGCTACTGCCAGTTTCTCTGGGTATCTAAATGGATACACCTCCTGTGCTCCTTGATGCAGGATTTCACCGTGCGTCGCATCTGGTCAATATACGCCACTCCGCATTCGCAAGGAATCCTGTAAATGCCAGTTGTCCTGAGTCCCAGGTCATCTTTGACCTGCATCAGCTATGATTAGAGCTTCATTGCTGGTATGTTGATAGTGTTAACTACTGTGCTGAGCCAATGGCTTTTAGTGAAGGAAGCCATTGAATAATGATATGGTAATTAGTTGGAACGTGCGTAGTCATGAGTGCAATTCAATATATGTATTCTATAATTGATTTACTTATTTTTTTTTCTTTCTTCTATATTATGTATTGCATTGAACTGCTGCTGCTAAGTTAACAGATTTCACAACACGTCAGTGATAATAAATCTGATTCTGATCAAAGTACGTATATATTTATTACCATATACTACCTAAAAATTCATTTTCTTGCAGGCATATAAGAAAAAAAAAGATGAAAAAAGATTAACTATGAAAGGAAGCTAGCAAATAATATCAACGAGGATACTAAAAGCTTTTTCAAGTATATAAAGAGTAAAAGACAGGTGAGAGTAGATACAGGACCGATAGAAAATGATGCTGGAGAAATTGTAATGGGAGAAAGGAGATGGCGGAAGAGCTGAACGAGTATTTTGCATCAGTCTTCACTGAGGAAGACAGCAGTATACCGGACACTTAAAGGTGTCAGGGACGAGAAGTGTGCGCAGTCACAATTATGACAGAGAAAGTACTAAGGAAGCTGACTAGTCTAAGGGTAGATAAATCTCCTGGACCAGATGGAATGCACCCTCGTGTTCTGAAGGAAGTAGCTGTGGAGATTGCGGAGGCATTAGCAATAATCCTTCAAAAGTCAATAGATTCTGGCATGGTTCCAGAGGACTGGAAGATTGCAAATATCACTCCGCTATTTAAGAAAGGGGCAAGGAAGCAAAAAGGAAATTATAGACCTGTTAGTTTGACATCGGTGGTTGGGAAGTTGTTGGAGTCGATTGTCAAGGATGAGGTTATGGAGTACCTGGAGGCATATGACAAGATAGGCAGAACTCTGCATGGTTTCCTTAAAGGAAAATCCTGCCTGATAAACCTATTGCAATTTTTTGAGGAAGTTACAAGTAGTCTAGACAAGGGACATGCAGTGGATGTTGTATATTTGGATTTTCAGAAGGCCTTTGACAAGGTGCCACACATGAGGCTGCTAAACAAGATAAGATCCCATGGAATTATGGGAAAGTTACATATTGTACGTGGATAGAGCGTTGGTTGGTTGGCAGAAAACAGAGAGTGGGAATAAAAGGATCTTATTCTGGTTGGCTGCCGGTTGCCAGTGGTGTTCCTCAGGGGTCCGTGTTGGGGCCACTTCTTTTTACGTTGTACATCAATGATTTGGATTATGGAATAGATGGCTTTGTGACTAAGTTTGCTGACGATACGAAGATAGGTGGAGGGGCCGGTAGTGCTGAGGAAACGGAGAGTCTGCAGAGAGACTTGGATAGATTGGAAGAATGAGCAAAGAAGTGGCAAATGAAATGCAATGTTGGAAAGTATATGGTTATGCACTTTGGTAGAAGAAATAAACAGGCAGACTATTATTTAAATGGGAAGAGAATTCATTGTTCTGAGATGCAATGGGACTTGGGAGTCCTCGTACAGGATACCCTTAAGGTTAACCTCCAGGTTGAGTCGGTGGTGAAGAAGGCGAATGCAATGTTAACATTCATTTCCAGAGGAATAGAGTATAGGAGCAGGGATGTGATGTTGAGGCTCTATAAGGCGCTGGTGAGACCTCATTTGGAGTACTGTGTGCAGTTTTGGGCTCCTTATTTAAGAAAGGACGTACTTACGTTGGAGAGGGTTCAGAGAAGATTCACTAGAATGATTCTGGGAATGAGAGGGTTAACATATGAGGAACGTTTGTCCGTTCTTGGACTGTACTCCTTGGAGTTCAGAAGAATGAGGGGGGACCTCATAGAAACATTTCGAATGTTGAAAGGCATGGACAGAGTAGATGTGACAAAGTTGTTTCCGATGGTGGGGGAGTCTAGTACGAGAGGGCATGACTTAAGGATTGAAGGGCGCTCATTCAGAACAGAGATGTGAAGAATTTCTTTTAGCCAGAGGGTGGTGAATCTATGGAATTTGTTTCTACGGGCAGCAGTGGAGGCCAAGTCATTGGGTGTATTTAAGGCAGAGATTGATAGGTATCTGAGTAGCCAGGGCATCAAGGGTTATGGTGAGAAGGCAGGGGAGTGGGACTAAATGGGAGAATGGATCAGCTCATGATAAAATGGCGGAGCAGACTCGATGGGCTGAATGGCCGACTTCTGCTCCTTTCTCTTATGGTCTTATGATACAATATATGAGAACTATACATAAACAAAGACCGACAAACAGCGAAGGTACAAAAGACAATTTTTTCAAATTAAAAATAGTACTGAGAATATGAATAGTAAGATGTCCTTGTGAGTGAATCTGTAGGTTGAGTGAAGTTATCCACACCAGTTCAGGATTCTGATAGTTGTAGACTGAGGCAGCAGTTGTGATAGAGATACAGGAGACTGCAGATGCTGGAATCAGAAAACAGGTCTGTTATGCATGCGTGAGTGGAGATTTCGGGTGGAAATCAGTATTGGACTTGCCCAAAGCAAATAGTGAACTTCTGAAGAATCTCCTAAAATTATGAATGAGTTTTGTAGCCATGGAATAGTTGAAATCGGGAGAAATAGAGAATACGGAGTTGTGGACATAGCTCAGCACATGATAGAAATTCATTCATTGTCCATTATACTGCTGGTGTTTAGGGCAGTAATGAAGGTCCTCCATCTCTGGTGGTTTTCAGAGTGTCCTTCATCATGTCAGAAGCTCAGATTTCAGTCATGCAAGTTCCGGGTGGAGACTTAGGAATGCCATCCAAACAGACGTAGCAGAATTCTTCATTGCTGTTTCTGTAGCAGTTTTGTTAGACTAAAGGTTGACAGCCTTGAGTTGAACCCCCGAACCTGGAGGACCAGTGGACCACTCAGCCTGCTCTCTATGCAGTGACCTGTTCCGCCTGGGTGACCCTACCAAATGCCAAAACATGAAGCTCTGACTCCAGCCAACATAACTCTCTGGGTTATTGAGGCCTGTAAGACTCCAAACCATGACAAGGTTGTGATCCTCGTGAAGGATCACAAAAATTAAACCTTCTTTATGGATTTCGCCAATACTTCTCACTGCCTTAGTAAAGCAGCCAACATAATCAAAGACTCCACCAACCCCAGACATAGTCTCTTCTCCCCTCTCCCTTCAGGCGGAAGATACAAAAGCTTGAAAGCACATGCCACCAAGCTCAAGAACAGCTTCTATCCCTCTGCTTTCAGATATTGATTGGTCCTTGTGTCTGATAAGATGCACTCTTCACCTTGCAATCTACCTCATTATGTTCTTCACTTCATTGTTAACCTGCACTGCACTTTCTCTGTAGCTTTTACGGCTTACTCTGCATTGTTACTGGTTTGCTGTCTTCTACTTCAATGCTCTACGTACCGATTTGATCTATATGAATAGTATGCATGAAAAGCATGCCTGACCATATGGATTCCAAGCACCTGAGGATTCATTGTAACCTACAACAGTTGTCAATAATAAACCAATACTCTTGTAAGAGACAATGTTGAAACATTTTATGACAAGTACGTATGCAGCCGCAATGAGGGTATGGATATCAAGTGCTATGGGAGAAGTAATCTTTGATGCTATTGACTTTCTTGTGCGTTGTTAAAGTGGTACCCAGGTGGGTGCTGGATATTGCATTAATCCCAAAATTTAAGCTTTGAAAATGGTACATCGGCTTTGTGGAATATAGTTTTTAGTGGTGTTAATAATTATGTTCTTCTACATTTATGCAGATCCATTTTGCTTTATTTATGAATTAATTAGATAATATTTTAAACATAGCATTTATAATAAAATATTCTAAGCAATAAATGAATGGCATTGACAGTAGCATCACAGTATAAGTGAATTTATGAGATCTGTTTGTTCTCCTAGTATTTCCAGAGATGGTGAGGGCAGATATTAGAGCATACAGTAATGTGCTTTCTTCCCTTACATGGTGATGTGGTTTCTGAAATACTATATTGCATGTCAGTCACTGCGTTACAGTAGATATGTATAGCAAAATTAAGTAAGCTGTGCAAAAATACAAGTAGAAAAAGTAACGAGGTGGTGTTCATGGGTTCAATGTCCATTCAGAAATTGGACGGCAGAGGGGAAGAAGCTGTTACTGGATCGTTGAGTGTGTGCCTTCAGGCTTTTGTATCTTTTCCCTGATGGCAGAAGTGAGAAGAGGGCACGTTCTGGGTGATGGGGGTCCTTAATGATGGACGCCATCTTTTTGAGGCTCCGCTCCTTGTAGATGTCCTGGACACAATGGAGGATAGTGCCCATGAGGGAACTGACTAAGTTTACAACTCTGCAGTTTATTTCGATCCTGTGCAGTTGGCCCCCACGTACCAGATGGTGATGCAATCAGATAGAATGCTCTACATGGTACATCTATAGAAATGGGTTCATGTAATCTTCACATGTACCATTTTTAATATTGCTCTTGGATCTTCCAATTCACTCCAGGACAAACTGTGAAATTCTATTCTCTTTATGTCACATTTCATCCAAACGTCTGCTGCTTGTATCCTAAGGTACATGGAATCCACATGGTCAACACCATGCCTACAATTAACATTCCCATCTTTGTCTTCAGCCCTCCAATTCTTTAACCTTCTCCTGTCCCAGAGAACTCTGAGATATCTGTCCTCCTTTAATTCTGGCTTCTTCAGCACTCCCAATTTGAATTGCTTCAAGATGGATGACCATGACTTCCACTGCTGACCCCGCCAAGATTTGAAATTAACTCCAAATACATTTATAGCTCTCTGTCTCTCTTTTTATTTAAATGATTCTTTTAAAGCAATCCTTATGACCAAACATTTTAGCCAGTTGCTTCTATATTTCTTTCTGAGTACAGAGTCGTCAGGTTCTTGCAAAGTGACATGGGATATTTTATCTCTTTATATAAATGCATAACGAGATAAAATATGCCATGGTGCTGGTACCTTGGTTCTTGAGACTAAGACAACGGGCAAAAGGAAAGTGGTGTACAGAATCACCTGTGGAGCATACAAGAACTACATCGGCCAGACAGGATGCAAACTCTCAAATCGTTTACGGGAACACAAACTGGTGGTACGGAGACATGATTCACTGTTGCTGATCTTGGTAACTGAAGACCAAGAAGGACACCACTTTAACCGGGACACTGTAGGTGTTCTAGTGCAAGCAAACGTGAAGCAGGCACAAGTACTTTTAGAAGTGAAGTTCTCTTCTGATAACTCTGTAAACAAACCTATCAAAATAGACAGGGGGGGCGCTATATGAATGCGGGCATGCCCAGAGAGAAACACCAACAACTGTGCACTGAGGATGTCACCTCGACTGTGATGAAAGGTCTGTGAGCTAATTGCCAAGCTTGGCGAACACCACAAGATCAAAGAAATGCAATATGTGTTAAAATGATTGAGGATACTTACTTGATGCCATTTTACTTATTTTGTGCAATCCATTTCTACAGAGATAGGAAATAAAACTACCTACTGAGGACTTATATCGCATAACATTCATCTCTTAATCCAGGTCAGATAAATGCCCATAACATTGTAAATGATCCAATTGTTTTACTTTTTTAGTAATCTTATTTGCTGTAATGAAATTTAATTCCTCTTTGGTACATGATAAGATGTGTAACAGAAAATGGAAATTTGTAAGACAGGACAGTGCCAGCTTGGAGTGCAGAGATAGTCTGGAGATATGCATGAACATATTTCCTTGAGGTTAGATTCTTGAGCAGAATTTGGTCATCCTTACAGGTCTGTAGCCTCTGTTTTTAAGCTATATGCCTAGGCCAAATGTTACAAGAGATAAAAAGTTATAGTCTGGAACCACTAAGTGATGGAAAATACTCAGGGAAAGGTTATAAATACAAGGGATTCTGCAGATGTTGGAAATCCAGACTAACAAAAGCAAAATGCTGGAGAAAGTCAACAGGTCAAGCAGCATTTATGGAAATGAATAAAGAGGTCCTGAGGAAGGGACTCCGCTTGAAACGTCGGTTCGTTAATCCTCTCTATAGATGCTGCCAGACCTGCTGAATACTTCCAGCATTTTGTGGGGGTAAAGTTATGTTGGATTATTGAAGGGTATATAAAGGAGCAATTTTGTTGTGTAAGTGTAGGAATCTTCTCTTAGACTGGATCATGACTAATGCTAAGAGCTGGAAACAGAGGACACCTAGGTGGAGGGTGGGAGACTGGAAAAGCTCTCAGACATTGGCAGAATATTGTGTAGTGTGGCTTAGTGATAGGTTGATAAGTATTATTTTGTCTCTTTCACGACTTCATTAAACTTTTTTTCTTTATTTATGTATTTAATTTTGTTATAACTCTATTAAAGGCATTTCTTATAATCATGAATATGTGTACAGTGTCTCCTATGTTTGTGAAAGCCTCTTGCTGCTGAATCAGAAAAGAACAAGGAAAAAACATATTTAAACAAAAGCTGTTTAATACATCATGGCAATGAAATGTACTCGCTTTATTAACATAGGATAAAAAAAGGCCTGTAACATCTTTTCTACAAATTCTAAATATGTGGTAGTCTGCCTCAATAACTGATATTCACTGTGATGAATTGCTTTAAGAGGTTGCTGAGAAGACAGATCAACTCCTGCCTCAGAAGTGACTTGGATCTGCTTCAGTTTGTCTACCGTCACAACAGGTTGACAGCAGATACCATTTCATTGGCTGTTCAATCTATCCTGGAATATCTGGACAGCAAAGGATGTTCTTTATTGACAACAGTTCAGCATTCAATACTATCATCCCCTCAGAACTAATTAATAAGCTTCAAGACCGTGGCCTCAGTAGCTTTCTGTGCAACTGGAGTTTCAGTTTCCTCACTCGCAGACCCCAGTCAATTCCGTTTTCCAACAACATCTCCACAATCTCCATCAGCACAGGTGAACGCAAGAGTGCGTGCTTAGCCCCCTGCTTTACCCATTTTATACTTATGACTGTAAGGCTAAGCACAGCTTCAATAACATATTTAAGTTTGCTGATGGCACCACTGTGGGTTGGCCGAACCAAAGGTGGTGGCGAATCAGCATTTAGGAGAGAGATTGAAAATCTGGCTGACTGGTGTCACAACAACAACCTCTCACTCAATGTCAGCAAGACTAAGGAGATGAGTATTGGCTTCAGTGGGAGAAGACTAGAGGTCTATAAGGGAGTCCTCACTGGGGGATTAGAAGTGGAGAGGGTCAGCAACTTTAAATTCCTCAGAGGAATATAAATGCAACATAGAAAGCATGGGAGCGCCTCTACTTCCTTGGAAGCTTGTGAAGATTTGGCATTACATCTAAAACTCTGTCAAACCTCTATGGATAAATGGTGGAGAGTATACTGACTGCAGAGTGATAATGGAGTGATAGTGTATGAGAAAAGGGTTAATACAGCAGATTAAGTAATAGGAGGTGTAAATATGAAGAGCAGAATAATTATATGAAATAGCTAGAGTTAAAATGCCATGAGCATTAGGTTTAAATGCTTGAAATGATTCAGTACTTGACATTGTCCAATAAGATGGTGACGGGTATACACACAGTGGCCTCTTGGGGGCCAACCAAATGTGCATTTTTCCTTGTTAAATGATCTTTTAAACATTGTAAAACTATTCTTGATTCCAATAGCTATGTGTGTAACAGGTACAACGCATCAGTGAGCAGCCCATTGTTTGGGCATAAAACATTGCGTGTCATAAAATCTGGCCAGTAGTTCAGAGAAGGCAAATCGGGCTGTCGGGCCGGGGAGGTCAAGTTGGACCATCGGGCCAGTGTGGTCGAATTGGGTCGTTAGGCCGCAGGAGAAGCTGGATTGGGTTCAGAAGAGTTGAACTGGGTGCATTTGATCATGATCATGTATTTGACCATACCATTTTCAGTTAGAAGGGAATAAAATTATATAAATAAACATGTGGTGCTTATTTATTCAATGCATGTATTCCGAGGCCAGACTCGGATTGCTAGTTCCCCTCTCATATTTATGCTTCATATTATTAATATCCATAATATTCTGAAAGTGATTGTTGCAAAGTTGGTTAAGTTTGACTTAAATAATAAAAAGATCTGAAGCTCATTTTATGGATCAGAAAGTCATCACAACTGAAACCATCCCTTTGCTTCCATAGGTGCTGCTTGACACATTCACTTCCTCTGGATGTTTGTTGTTTGCTTGTGCCCCCACTTTACAGATTTTTTGAATGATTGTGTACATTAACCTTACCGTGCAATACAGAAAATAAAATATATTATTGAGTGTGTATGTTATCAAGTAACTTCAGACTGACATGACAGAATACAGGGAGAAACTTCATCAACATCCCTTCATGCAAGTACATGCACAATGAATAGCAGATCAATGTAAAGTGATAGTAAAAAAATAATTTAGTCCCTATAGACATGCTAAACCAAATAAAACATGAAGTTGCTTAAGAACTAGAAAGCACCAACCTAAAGATCATGACAATAGTATGCAAGAAAATAATGAAAATGCAACCCACTGGAGCACTGATGAAAATACAATTATTTCAACTGCTTCACAATTGGATTCATCAACAACACAGATGAAGAGCCTTCGCAGAATGCTGATGATGAAAATGAGCTTACAGACAAAATTATCCTAATATTTAACACCACACTAACAGAATATATGGGCACTGACCCAACAAAAAGACCTTACATACCAAAACAAAATATTTGCAAAAATTGTTAATACTCTCAATAATATTATATTACAACATTTAGGAAAACTTGAAATATTTGAAGAACTACACACAACATACTGTGCAGCATGAACTGCAGAGCAATGCAATGGATCCAAAATAGAGGCACCCAATAGTAGAAACTTAAAACTGAATGATGAAATGAGATCATCAAAATAGCAGAAAAGATTAAGAAAAAAAATTGAAATCCTTAGAGCAGAAAGAGTTCACCTAATGGAGTATACAGTGGATAACCCAAGCAAGAAAGTTAAGAGAAAAGCTATGGAAATACCTAAGAAACTAAAAGGTCCATCAGGATACAATCAGTCTAACAAAAGCACTTCAGAGTTTATAGATACACTAAAACAAAAGCTTGGTGCATACAAAGCCAGACAAAATAGATACAGTACATGATGAACCAGATAAGAAAACAGAATTATCAGTTCAGAAACAATGAAAAAGATTTATACAGGACTTTGAAACTAAATTCAACACACCAAAATATCATCATCCCTAGCAAAGAATTACCAACAATCACAGAGATAATGAAATTTTGGTCTAACATTTGGTCAAACAGGGTGAAGAACAATCAAGAAGAAAGCTGGATTAGGGTAGAAAACGAATACACATACATGATTGAAGAAATTCAAATAACCGGTGTTACAGTGGATATGCTGACAGAGGTTATAAAAAATACCCAAAATTCAAAAAGTACTGGAAGTGATAATACTCATAATTATTTTTATAAAAAAATTACTTCCCTTCATCGGTACCTATTAATGCATATCAACAATTTTATTAAAATTCCTGAAGAAGTGCCTGAATATTTGACAGAATATAAAACATATTTTTACCTCAAGGGAAAATCACAAATGATCCATCAAAATATTGTGCTATTACTTGTTTACAAACTATATATAAAATTTTAACATCATATATCTTGCAACTAATCACCAATCACTTAGATAACCACAATGTACTTACAGAAGAGCAGAAAGGATGCCATAAGAGGATGAAAGGATGTAAAGAACAACTGATAACAGATTCCGTAATTCTAAAACTAGTCCAAAGGAAAAGCAGAAATCATTCATGTTGCTATATTGACTACGAAAAAAGCATTTGACTCTGTCCCACACTCATGGTTAATAGAAGTTCATTATATATATAAACTACACCCAATATTTGTGAAATTCCTTCAGCATCATACTATAAGCACCCTGTCTATTAACAACCAAAAAAGAACAAGCACCAATTTCAAAATAAACTAAGGCATTTTCCAGGGTGTCTCTCTAAGTCCGCCATGGTTTTGTCGATCATTGAAGCAATTCTATAATTCACTGAATCAGACTAAATTGGGTATCAAATCAGAAACAACGGAATGAATTATACCTTGACACACCTTCTATACCTGGAAGATTTGAAATTTTATGCAATTCTGATAAGAAATACACATCACTAAACGTAAGTGAGAGCACAATCCAGAAAATGAAGAAATTATCACCATTGAAGAAATTGTTAACCAATGGAAGAGCTTGACTTTCCATGGAAGATACCCCCATGATCTGAGCAGACTAGATGTCAACAAGGATGCACCAAATGCCTGGCTCAGAGTTGGAGACATCGTCCCAGAAGCAGAGGGCTTCCTTGTAGCAATACTTAACCAGATGGTTCACACAAAATAATTATCAACATTTTTAGTAGGGATATGGAAAGCTAGGGTCCTGTTTTAGGTCGTTGGGAGTAGGCAGTTCAAATGGTTTTGGCTTGGATAAGAAGGGCTGAAGGGCCTTTTTCCCTGCTGTACTTCTCAATGATTCAATGACTCTATTGGGAGCTCTGGGACTGGCTTGGCTTTGGCTGGAGTCATGTTTGTGATCTGCTGTGTGGTGGGGAGTGGGTGAAGCTAAGAGAGAAAGATCAGCAAATGGGACCACAGCCTGGTATAGGGTGGCATGGTAGCATAATGCATTACAGCGCCAGCAACTGAATGATCAGGGTTCAATTCTCACCGCTGATGATAAGGAGTGTTTACGTTCTCCTGGCGACTGCGTGGGTGCACCAGTTTCCTCCCACATTTGGAAGATGTGGGTGTTAAGGTTGGTAATTGTGGGCATGATACGTTGGTGCTGCAGGCATGGTGACACTTGCAAACTTGCCCCCAGCACATCCCTAGACTGTGTCGGTCATTGACGCAAATGTCGCGGTTCATTGTATGTTCAATGTTTCAACGTACATGTGTCAAATAACATTAAACTTTAATTTTTAATCTTTTGATGAGTGATAGAATCTGGATGAAGTTGATGAGAACGTGGAAAGAACTAAACCCAAGTAGGATTAGGTGGATGATTGCCAACATACACTTAATAGGCTGAAGGGGCTGTTCAGTGTTATAACTGTGATCATTACTCCGTCCACTATTTCATCCTTACATCTATCTCAAACCCCCAACAAAATTATCTTTGACGTTGGACCAAGTCTAGTCTCCAAATTACCTTCACCACAACGTCCACTGTCCACAAGGGACGATTGTAGAGGAAAGGACTTTGAGCGAGTAAGGTCACATATGGCCTATTCTACCATATACAGAGCAAATGTGTGATAGAATGCATAGTCAGCTGCCTCACAGAAATCAGGTGTGGGCACCCCATGCAGCCTCAGTCGCTCCTTCCCTCTAACTTCTAAACTGGATGCAAAAATAAAGAATATCCAAACTTTAAGTTTCGTAGAATCTGACTATGGCAAAATCCATCATTCTGGTTGGTTGAAAGTAATGAGTGATCACAATAAATCTTTGCCAGCCATTTTATGAGTTTCCATTTTAGCTGATTTGCAGACATTTCTTTGGGCCTTTTGGAAACACAGCATGGAAATTGCCAGCAAGGAACCTCACATAATAGCAGAGCCTCCCATGCTCTCGCAATGCGGAAACCTCTGAAGTAAATTACTGCTGGATAGAGGAATCAATGCAACTATCAGGGAATGTTATGCTTTATTAAATACCAGGAAGTAAACACAATTTTACAAAGAGTTCAATTTAAAAAGATTTATATTCCAAGTTAATATCAGGTCCTCCGTGCATATTTATGGAAATGCCTGACGTCCCATGGTTCTGGCAGATATAACAGTGAACAGCCAGAGATGCCTCAACCTTTATGGAAACAGAACCATGTAGAAATATTGGTGAAGTAGTAATGTAAGGTTTTGTTTGTAGTGTTCAGTTATGATGATTTAGATCATAGCATGTAAAACAGTACAGTGCAATACAGACCCTTTGACCCAGATTGTCCCAAATTTTTAACCTACTTCAAGATCAGTCTAACTTTTCTCTCCCACATAACCCTCCCTTTTCTTTCATCCATGTGCCTGCTTAAGAGTCCCTTAAAAATCTGCCATGACAGTAGTGCAGCTGAACCTTGACCTTACAACTGGCGCTGTAAAGCATAATATTAACCACTTCACTGCTGTGCCACTACTTCTACTGAGAAAGGGATTGAGAGGGAGAAGGCAGGAAACTGGGGCTGAGGGGAAAGTGGGATTTGCCATGATGAAATGGCAGAGCAGTCTGGAAGGGCTAAATTCTGTTCCTATATCCTTTGGTCTTGTGTCACCATATACTATTCTGACATTCATTTTCTTGTGGGCATTCACAGTAGGTACAAAGAAACAGAATAGAATAAATGAAAAACTAAACACAAACAAAAACACAAACTACAAATGTGCAAAAGAAGACAAATTCCAAAAACAAAAATAATAAATAAGTCATATTGAGAACTTGACTTGTAGATTCCTTGAAAGTGAGTTTTTCATAAATTCTATTGTATTTTTTTATTTTCCTGTAAATGGCTGCAACAAAATTAATCATAAGGTAGTACAGGAGCCAGGAATAACAATTCAGAGAATGTAAATTTAAATTCAGTTAATTAAAATAAACTTGGAATAAAAAGTAATTATGAGTAAAGGGGATCAAGAAACTAACAGGTTGCTGCTAAGAATCCATCTGCTTCAGCAATAAATTTTAGACAAAGGAAGCTGCAGGCCTATTTGAGTCTGCACTACAAATTACTTCAGTCTGTTAACAGCGTGACGGGCTCTAAAATGCCACCAAATTTGTTTCAGTTCTATTGAACAGCTACAAACCAACAGCAATTGGAGGAGAATCAGATAACATGCATATATATATATATATATATATATATAAAACCAAAGCAAACTCAGCCCATTCAATGTCTTTCTCACAAGCATCAGGGGATGTACCTAAACAGGGACAGCTGCCTAATTGATTGGGCTGAATTTGCTGCACGTACTGAATCATGCATTACTCTCTCACACAGAAGTTCCCTACTTTTTTTATGCCATGGACCAATACCATTAACTGAGGGGTCCATGGTCTCCAGGTTGGGAACTCCTGCTCTAGTTCCATCCCTCGTCCTTCTCCATCCCTGTCCTAATAGCAGGAGAGAGGAAGGCCAGGACGTACTTGGCACTGGTGGGAAACATATCCATCAGGATGGTTTGTGCTTATTGGTGTTCACCACTGAACATAAAGTAGTACAGCACAGTACAGGCCATTCAGTCCTTAAGGCCAGAAGATATAGGGGTAGAATTAGGCCATTTGGCCCATTGAGTCTGCTCTGCCATTTCATCCATATTTCCTCTCAGCCCCAACCTCCTGCTTTCTCCACATATCACCATGCCATAAATAATCAAGAATCCATCAACTTCTGCCTTAAGTATAGCCACTGACAGCCTCCACAGCCACCTGTGGCAGTGAATTCCACAGATTCACTACTCTCTGGCTAAAGAAATCCCTCCCCGTCTCCATCCTAAACAGATGCCTCCCTATTCTGAGACTGTGTCCCCTGGTCTGCTGGCCTTTTAATTTATACCATGATCAATCGAACCCTTTCCTCCTACAAAGCCCATAAACCTACATTTTCCTTACGTCCATGTGCCTAGCTGAGGGTCTTTTAAATGTATCTGCCTCTACCAGCATCCCTGGCTGCGTGTTTCATGCACCCACCTCTCTCTATGTAAAAACCTGCCTCTGACTTTTTTCTAAATTTCCCTCCACTCATCCTAAAAGGATATCCTCTGGTATTAGCCATTGCTGCCCTGTGTATAAGGGTGGCGTCTGTCTGCTCCATGTATGTCTCTTATCGACTTGTACAAGCCACTTCTCATCCTCCTTCACTCCAAAGAGAAAGACTCTCTGAGTTAAAACTTGCCTCTCACATCCCTCTTGAACCTACCCCCTCTCACCTTCAATGCATGTCCTCTGGCATTAGACATTTCTAGCCTGGGAAAAAGATACTCCCTGTCTACTCTACTTATAAACCTCTATCAGATCTTCCTGTAGCCTCTGCTGATCGAGAGAAAACAACCCAAGTTTGTCCAGCCTCTCTTGATAGCACCTGCCCTCTAAACCAGGCAACATCTCTCCTTTTTCAAAGAAAGAGGCTTCCCTTCCTCCACCATCAACTCTGCTCTCAAATGCATCTCCCCCATTTCACGCATATCTGCTCTCACTCCATCCTCCCGCCACCTCACTAGGAATAGGGTTCCCCTGGTCCTCGCCTACCACCCCACCAGCCTCCAGGTCCAACATATTATCTGTAACTTCCGCCACCTCCAACGGGATCCCACCACTAAGCACATCTTTCCCTCCCCCTCTCTCTCTGCTTTCCGCAGGGATCGCTCCCTACACGACTCCCTTGTCCATTCGTCCCCCCCATCCCTCTCCACTGATCTCCCTCCTGGCACTTATCCTTGCAAGTGGTACAAGTGCTACACTTGCCCTTACACTTCCTCCCTTACCACCATTCAGGGCCCCAGACAGTCCTTCCAGGTGAGGCGACACTTCACCTGTGAGTCGGCTGGGGTGATATACTGCGTTCGGTGCTCCCGATGTGGCCTTCTATATATTGGCGAGACCCGACACAGAATGGGAGATCATTTTGCTGAAAACCTACACTCTGTCCGCCAGAGAAAGCAGGATCTCCCAGTGGCCACACATTTTAATTCCACATCCCATTCCCATTCTGACATGTCTATCCATGGCCTCCTCTACTGTAAAGATGAAGCCACACTCAGGTTGGAGGAACAACACCTTATATTCCGTCTGGGTAGCCTGATGGCATGAACATTGACTTCTCTAACTTCCGCTAATGCCCCACCTTCCCCTCGTACCCCATCCGTTATTTATTTATATACACACATTCTTTCTCTCTGTCCTTTGTCTCTCTGACTATACCCCTTGCCCATCCTCTGGGTTTTTTTCCCTTCTCCCCCTTTTCCTTCTCCCTGGGCCTCCTGTCCCATGATCCGCTCATATCCCTTTTTCCAATCATCTGTCCAGCTCTTGGCTCCATCCCTCCCCCTCCTGTCTTCTCCTATCATTTTGGATCTCCCCCTTCCCCTCCCAGCTGCCTGGCCTGCTATGTTCACCAGCAACTTTGATGTGTGTTGCTTGAACATCCTAGTGAACCTCTTCTATACCCTCTTCAAAGCTTCAACAACCTTCCTATAAAGGCATGACCAAAACTGTATGCAGTACTCCAGATGTGGCCTAACCAGAGTTTTATGAAGTACCAAGGAAGACCTGGCTCTATAGCTGAAACCTTGTTGATTTCAATGAGGTTTGTAGGCCTGACATGAGGAAAGCATGGGAGAAAGAAAGAAAATTTGTCTAATTCAGAATCAGATGTATTATCACTGACATAAAACAGAGAGTCTGCAGAGAGACTTGGATAGATTGGAAGAATGGGCACAGAAGTGGCAAATGAAATACGATGTATGGTTTTGCACCTTGGCAGAAGAAATAAACGGGCAGACTATTATTTAAATGGGGAGAGAATTCAAAGTTCTGAGGTGCAACGGGACTTGGGAGTCCTCGTGCAGGATACCCTTAAGGTTAACCTTCAGGTTGAGTCGGTGGTGAAGAAGGCGAATGCAATGTTGGCATGCATTTCTAAAGGAAGAGAGTATAGGAGCAGGGATGTGATGTTGAGGCTCTGTAAGGCACTGGTGAGACCTCACTTGGAGTAGTGTGGGCAGTTTTGGCCTCCTTATTTAAGAAAGGATGCGCTGCCTTTGGAGAGGGTATAGAGAAGATTCACTAGAATGATTCCAGGAATGAGAGGGTTAACATATGAGGAACGTTTGTCCGCTCTTGGACTGTGTTCCTTGGAGTTTAGAAGAATGAGGGGGGACCTCATAGAAACATTTCGAATGTTGAAAGGCATGGACAGAGTGGATGTGGCAAAGTTGCTTCCCATGATGGGGGAGTCTCGTATGAGAGGGCATGACTTAAGGATTGAAGGGCGCCCATTCAGAATAGAGATGTGAAGAAATTTTTTTAGCCAGAGGGTGGTGAATCTATGGAATTTGTTGCCACGGGCAGCAGTGGAGGCCAAGTCATTGGGTGTATTTAAGGCAGAGATTGATAGGTATCTGAGTAGCCATGCATCAAAGGTTATGGTGAGAAGGCGGGGGAGTGGGACTAAATGGGAGAATAGATCAGCTGATGGTAAAATGGTGGAGACACAATGGGCTGAATGGCCGACTTCTGCTCCTTTGTCTTATGGTCTTATGGACATATGTTGTGAAATCTCGTTTTGTTGCAGCAGTACAGAGCAATACATTAAAATTAACATAAATTATAATTAAAAATAAAATTAATGAGTGATGCTAAAGTGAAATACTGAAGTTGCCATCATAAGTTCATGGATCATGGATGGCAGAGGGGAAGAAATTGCTCCTAAAACATTAAGTGAGATCCTTCAAGCTGTAGGCAGAAATGAGATAAGGACATGTCCCAGATGGTGAGGGTCTTTAGTGATAGATGCCCCTTTCCTGAGGCATCGCCTTTTGAAGAGGTCCACGATAGTGAAGTGAACTTTATTTCCTGTTTAAATAAAGTTATCTCTGGATATCAGTCATATAACAGTCCTTTGAGCTTTGACAGTTGACAAAGTTGGGGGGCAAACTTTGAGTAACACAAAAAATGCTGGAGGAACTCAGTAGGTTAGGCAGCATCTATGGAAAGAGCTAAAGATTTGGGCAAGGCCCTTCAACAGAACTATGATTTTTCTCAAAGTTTTTATAGCATTTTAGAATGGGCCTTCTTTTATGAGACTTCTCTTGTGAACCAATAGAGGCCCTGGTGCTAAGGGTGGCCTTGGTCACCTCGGCCAATAGACAAGCCTACCACAGTTGCATCAGTCAATTAATGTCATGGGTTGACTGCAGGAAGTGTTTGTTGACCGTGGGCCAATAATAGCAAGATCTGACCTATTTATTTTAATTTTATTTTCTCCAGCAAGATGTTATTGAAAATAAGTTGCTTGCATTCAGTTCAGAGGATGACTTAGAAAGTCATACTGGAAAGATATCCAGCCTCAATCATATGTCACCTCTTGAAGCAAAGTCATTTGGTCATGTTACCTCTCATTCCTTCACTAATTCAATGCCAAATTTTCCTTGTTAATGCCCATGTGAAGAACATTGGTTGTTCTACTTATCTAAGACTGTTTGATAAATGAGTGTTGTATGTTCTTGTGGGCACATGGCCAAGTGGTTAAGGCACTGGATTAGGGACCTGAAGGTCGTGAGTTCGAGTCCCAGCCGAGGCAACGTGTTGTGTCCTTGAGCAAGGCACTCAATCACACATTGCTCTGCGATGACACTGGTGCCAAGCTGTATGGGTCCTAATGCCCTTCCCTTGGACAACATTGGTGCTGTGGAGAGGGGAGACTTGCAGCATGGGCAACTGCTGGTCTTGCATACAACCTTGCCCAGGCCTCTGCCCTGGAGAGTGAAGACTCCATGGTCTTGCAAGACTAACGGATGCCTTAAATCCTTAATTTTCTTAGAGTCAGAGAGTTTCTACAGCACAAAAACAGGCCCTTTAGCCCACCTAGTCAATGCCAAACTATTATTCTGCCTAGTCACTTTGACCTGCACCCACATCGTAGCCCTCCATACCTCTCTTAACCATCTACTTTTTCTTGAGGTATCTATTCTGGAAGTTTTGTATTTTTTGAATTTCTTTTTATTCAGGTTTGCAAATTTATTGATATTTTAATCAATTTTATATGTGAGATTGTGCACTCATGCTTTCAATTTACTCTTCCCTTTCATTCCTGCCAGGGTATTTAGCTTTAAGTCAGTTACTCCTGTTTTGTTGTTGGAGTTGTAAACACCTGCAGGGATCATTGGTTGAATAGTTCAAACTACTTGGTTCATTGGACTATCTTCTCAGTACACTGTCTGAAGCCATCTGTCTGTTATTCTTACTGCCGTGAGCAGTAATTTCTGCAGCTTTACTTATTTTGTTGTGAACAGAGCTTCATAGCTCTACAGAATCAAATATCTTTTCCATTATATCCCTGAACATATTGCTATATTTTAATATTGCGAATATTTTCGACAAACGCAAACCACAATGCTTAATTCCGATAAATAACAAGCAAATTAATCGAGGTTGAGAGGTTCACTAAGGTTTGCATAGCTGCGGGTGTTAGTGGGGACAAGCTCCCACTACCTATTAAATGCTCCCAATGATGTGCACCTCAAATAGTCTCTGACAACCAAGTCCAGCTCCTGGCCATCACGTGTGGCTTATCTACTAAGCCTGGTAGAACTGTTTCTACTGACAGGAGGATGGGTAATGGTGGGTTACTGGTGCTTTAAAACAAAGCACTTCAAGCAGAGAGGGCTCGTCAGTGTGGTCAGCAGCTTATCTAGGAGAAGGAAAACTCTGGTCGCAAACTTCCTCTGACTTGCAGCTATACCCACACATAGGGAAGGCCTCAGGAGTCAACGCAAGGAAAAATCTACTGATGGAGTACGTAAGGCAGTCCTATGTTGAGTTCAGCACTGACTGGCAATTCCTGCGACGCCGCTGGTGCCAAACTGTATTAGTCACTGCTGTTTCTATGGATTCATCAGCAGTGTGGAGATGGGAAGCCTGCTGCATGGGCACAAACACAAAATAATCTGCAGATGCTGGGGTCAAAGCAACACTCACAACATGCTGGAGGAACCCAGCAGGTTGGGCAGCATTTGTGGAAAAGATCGGTCGACGTTTCAGGCCGGAACCCTTCGTCAGGACTGTAGAGGGAAGGGGCAGGGGCCCTATAAAAAAGGTGGGGGGAGGGTGGGAAGGAGAAGGCTGGTAGGTTCCAGGTGAAAAACCAGTAAGGGGGAAGATAAAGGGGTGGGGGAGGGGATGCAGGCAGGGGATGGGCAGGAATGGTGAAGAAGGAATAGGGGAAAACACAATGGGTAGTAGAAGGAGGCAGAACCATGAGGGAAGTGGTAGGCAGCTGGGGGAGGGGGCAGGGTGACATAGGGATAGGGGAAGGGAGGGGGAGGGAATTACCAGAAGTTGGAGAATTTTCACCTGGAACCTACCAGCCTTCTCCTTCCCACCCTCCTCCCACCTTCTTTATAGGGCCTCTGCTCCTTCCCCCTACAGTCTTGACGAAGGGTTCCGGCCCGAAACGTTGACTGATCATTTCCATGGATGCTGCCCGACCTGCTGAGTTCCTCCAGCGTATTGTGAGTGCTGCTGCATGGGCGACAGCTCGCTCTCCACACTGTACTGCCCTGGCTTGTGTAGAGAGCTGGGACACAATGCCATGGTCAATCTGGATCAACAAAAGGTCTACTGATAGAGAATGAAGATTAAGGATTAACTTTATTTGTTCAAAGGTCAAAGTTCAAAGTAAATTTATTATCAAAGTACAAAATGTACCTATCAGCATATACTATTCTAAGATTCATTCTCCTGAAGGCACTTACAGTAAAACAGAAAAAAAACTACAGCATCAATGAAAAACGACACTCAGCTAAAGTATTATCCATTGTGCAAAAGACACACAATTCAATTGCAAAACAATAATAATAATAATAATAATAATGAATTAATACTGAGAAAATGAGATGCAAGTCCTTTGAATCAGTTCAGAATTATGGTGGGTGAAATTATTCACTCTGGTTCAACAGCCTGATGGTTGAGGTGTTAAAAACCGTTTCTGAACCTGGTGGTTTGTGGTTACAGCTCCTGTACCTCTCTCCCCATGGCTACAGCAAGAAGAGACCACGGCCTGGATGGTTGCGGTCCTTGAAGATGTCACATGAGCTTATAGTGAAATAAGTTGTTTTGCGTCAAATCAATGAGGATAATGCTAGTCCACCCACAAGTGTCGCCAGGCTTCCAGCTTCAGCATGGCATGCCCATAACTCACTAACCCTAACCTGTATGTCTTTGGAACGTGGGCGGAAAACAAAACAACCATGCAGTCACAGGGAAAATGTACAATCGCTTACAGACAGTGGTGGGAATCCATAAGACCGTAAAATCATGAAATTATTTACCACCAGGCTCAAGGACAGCTTCTATTATAAGACTATTGAATCCTCCCCAAGTTTGATAAAATGAATTCTTCGTTACACAGTCTACCTTGTGATAGCCTTGCACCTCACTGTCGACCTGCACTGCGCTTTCTCTGTAATCTGTAACTTTATTCTTCACTCTGTTATCGTTTTCCCTTAGACTTCCTCATTGCACTGTTGTGATGAAGTTACCTGTATGGATGGCGTGCAAAACAAAGCTTTGCACTGTCTCTCAGTACACATGACATCAATAAACCACCTTATCAATTTAATTTACCAAACTGCCAATCAGGTGGCACAACAGTGTGGCAATGAGCATAATACTTTCCCTCAGTAAGAATGGGGTTCAATTCCTGCTGTGGTCTGTAAGGAGTTGCTACGTTCTACCTGTCACCTCATGGGCTTCTTCTGGGTGCTGTGGTTTCCTCCTACATTCCAAAGACTGTGTAGTAATTTTATGTGTTGCACTGCACTGGACTGAGTGTGGGAAGGGGGCAGGGAGAGAGGAATCACAGTTCCAAAGTTAGGGTTGGTAATGATGAAGGGTCCCTTCCCAAAACGTCAACTGCTTTCTCTTTTACATAAAGGCCGCCGGGCCTTCTGATATCCTCCAACATTTTGTATATGCTGCTTCGGGTTAGTACGTTGTGGGCCAGAATGTTGGTGCCAGAAGCAAGGAGATACTTGTGTCACATCCTCGACACAAATGGCATATTTCACTAGATAATTTAATGTTTTGATATACATGTGACGAATAAAGCTAATCTTGTGGCGATCCACTTTCTACACAAGCGAACTGGCTCACAAAATAGCCCATGCGCGGGGAGAGACTTTTGCAATGCACCTCTGACGTCATTTCTGCCCAGAGAGGGCTGAAGGGAACTGCTTAAAAGCCAGTGCCGCGAAGTTTGAATAAACGAGTCTCGAGTGCGACTTACAGACTGCATGTCGTTATTTCTAGCTCTATGTGTAGCACATCGCTACATTGGTGACCCCAACGGTCCAAACGGGATTTGGACCAAAGATGATCGACTTTTCATCTGTTCACGCAGTTGCGCTAGAACTGCCAACTTTCTGGACGCTGCAACCACGCGTGTGGTTTGACCAAGCAGAAGCCCAGTTCCAGATTCGGCAGATATCTTCGGATTACACAAGTTACTATTACACGGTGAGCTCCCTTGACCAGGAGACAGCCGCACGGGTTGGGGATTTCATACAGTCACCCGCCCCCTCCGCCCCCCCAAAGGTGGCAAATATGCAGCATTCAAAGCACTGCTCTTAGAGACCTTTGGCCTCTCACGGTGTGAGCGAGGTGCCGGCTTGCTGCACCTGGACGGTTTGGGAGACAGGCCGCCGTCAGCATTAATGAACAAGATGCTGGCCCTGGCTGAAGGACGCAAGCCCTGCCTTATGTTTGAGCAGGTGTTCCTAGAGCAACTGCCCGAGGACATACATCTGTTGCTGGCCGACGCAGATTTCAGTGACCCCCGGAAGGTGGCAGCCATGCTGTGGAAAGCCTAAAAGTCCAGAGGGAGAGCGAGGCGTCCGTTGGACAGATTACCAAGCCACGCGCCCAACAGCAGGCCAGACCAGGCCCGGCAATGGAGCGCTCACAACCCAGAGGAAGGAGTGAGGAGGCCAATGAACAGTGGTGGTTCTACCACCAGCGGTGGAGCACAGAAGCCCGCCGTAGTCTCCCGCCCTGCAAGTTCCCGGGAAACGCCAGGACCAGCCGCCGCTAATGGGAAAAACAGTCTGGATGCCACTTCTTGGTCGACACCAGAGCGGAGATCAGTGTCTTACCACCGACAGGGTATTACACCCGCAACAGGGCGACAGGACCCACCCTGAGGGCCGCAAACGGCAGCACGATTCGGTCCTACAGCGCAGTGCAGCTACAGTTCGGTGCCAGCCGGTTCATGTGGGACTTCACACTGGCTGCCGTGGCCCAACCACTCCTGGGGGCGGACTTCTTGTGAGCCCACAGCCAGCTATTCAATTTGCAAGGGGAAAGACTGGTCCATGCCAAGACTTTCCAGACGTTCTCCCTGGGTGAAGCCAAGTTGCCGGCCCCACACCTGGACTCCATCACGCTGTCTGGCAACGAATTCACCAGAATCCTGGTAGATTTTCCATCGGTTCTGGCACCGCAGTTCACAGCAGCCATGCCCAGACATGGAGTACAGCACCACATTCTGACCCAGGGACCACCCCTCCACGTCCACGCACGAAGGCTCCCCCCTGGACAAGCTCCGCCTGGCGAAGGAGGAAGTCAAGCGGATGGAGGCCATGGGCCCCCCCCTTTCACATGGTGCCCAAAGCAGCTGGGGGCTGGAGACCATGCGGCAACTACCACAGACTGAATGAGGCTACAATGCCAGACCGCTACCCCGTGCCGCACATACAGGACTTTGCAGCAAACCTGCACGGGGCAAGCATCTTTTCCAAAGTAGACCTCGTCCGGGGGTACCATCAAATCCCGGTACACCCTGAAGACATCCCCAAAACAGCACTCATCATCCCATTCGGCCTGTTCGAACTCCTCCGAATGCCATTCGGCCTGAAGAATGTCGCACAGACGTTCCAGCGACTAATGGACGAGGTGGGACACGACCTGGACTTTGTGCTCATCTATTTGGACGACATCCTCGTAGCCAGCAGTAGTCATCAGGAGCATCTGTCCCACCTCCGCCAGCTCTACTCCCGCCTGAGCGATTTCGACCTCACGATCAACCCGGCCAAATGTCAGTTCGGACTCGACACCATCGACTTCCTGGGCCACAGGATTACTAAAGACGGGGCAACACCTCTGCCCGCCAAGGTAGATGCGATCCGCCACTTCGCCTGCCCCAACACAGTTGTAGAGTCACAAATCCCTGATGTTAGCAGGACTAGAAGATAAAGTACTTAAGCGCATAATGGATTACTTGTTCTTTGTAGCCATGGCAAAGAATACAAAGGAGACCAAGTTACAATTGTAGTAAAAATTAGTTGGGTCACAGCCAGAGGAATGTATACAGTTCTGATCACCACACCACAGAGAGGGCACAACAGCACTTGCAAGGGTATAGAGCAGAGTTACAACAAACCTGTCGGGTCCCTGGAAATACAGACAAGTAAGGAGGCTGCTGGCTGGGCTGGATACATTTTTCTGTGAAAATGCATGCGAGGGAGGCACTGAAGTTTGGTGCAGCTGTCACAAGTGCTCAGTAGGGAAGGACCACAGTGCAGGTCTCTTCAATTAGTGGAGATGGAGGGGCCGGACTGGGTGAGGAAGCCAATCAACTATTGTATTAGTCTGCCACCCTAGAGGAGCACATGCGTGGCAGCAGTGCTACTGGTGTGTAGCAATGTAAGAGAATATTACAGGAAACATTGGCTACGAATGTAAAGAGTGATAAGGCATTGCATGATTTATTCTCGTAAATATTTTTTTATTAAGAATAAAGCTTATTTAATGGATGTATTTGAAACCTTGAGGCAAGGCGGGGTTAGCTGAAAGGTTAACTGTCTCAGTATCTAGTGTTAACTTGTGAAAGAATTAGAGGAGAGTTCATGATATTTTTTCCACCGAAGTATTAGTGGAAATCTTGAACACGCTATTTGAAAGGCTGGTAACAACAAATTTTCTCAGTATATTTATAACGTTCCTGGCCGAGCACCTTATGACATAATCGGCAAGGTTTCAGAGTGAAAGAAGGAAATCTCTCTAGGGAGGATGGGAGATTAATCTAAATGGCTACCTTTTTGGTGAACAATGAAATGAATGAGTCCCTTCAAAACTGTAAGTTCATTCTATAAATTACACCATGTCTTTGTTATCTGCTGATTTAACACTCTATGGATTCACCCAGACATTACCATTATGTTTCGTAACTCCGAAACATAAAAATAATTGAAAGGAAAGCAAGGAGCTGTGGAAGTACGTCTTACTTCATTTTCACTT
Source organism: Mobula birostris (assembly GCF_030028105.1). NCBI lineage: Eukaryota > Metazoa > Chordata > Chondrichthyes > Myliobatiformes > Myliobatidae > Mobula > Mobula birostris. Next base: position 16,566,567 of record NC_092370.1, read on the forward strand.
AAAATAAGGTGTGCAGGTATGCCATTAACGTTCTTTCACATATAACCTCCAACAAACTATGAAAACAACAAAGAGTATTTAATCAAACAATATATTTACAATATGAAATATATTGTAAATATATTGTTTGATTAAACATTCTTTGTATATTTTATATGTGTGTTGGCGTGTGGCCAAATGGTTAAGGCGTCAGTCTAGTGATCTGAAGGTCGCTAGTTCGAGCCTCAGCTGAGGCAATGTGTTGTGTCCTTGAGCAAGGCACTTAACCACACATTGCTCTGCGATGGCAACAGTGTCAAGCTGTATCGGCCCTAGTGTCCTTCCCTTAGACAACATTGGTGGCGTGGAGAGGGGAGACTTGCAGCTGGGCAACTGCCGGTCTTCCATACAACCTTGCCCAGGCCTGCGCACTGGAAACCTTCCAAGGCGCAAATCCATGGTCTCACGAGACTAACGGATGCCGAAAAAAAGTTTACAATATTACTCAAATGTGACTGAAACCTCTTTGTGCTTAGCTATCAACTCAATATAGAATGCATCTCAACTACATACACAGTATACTAAAAAGAGGGTGTAGAGGGTGTCTGACTCTTCTGGGATTACATCGTTCTGTCAGGGGTGAGGTATCACTCTGCTTGGCAGGTGAGACTTGAGGCTGTGAAACAATTTCAGATCCTGTGGGCTCCTCTATGGTGGTTGTAGGAGTTGACCCTGGGACTGCAAGAAGTGGTTCTGACAGTTCTGGACAACTTTCTTCTGGACGTGTTTGCATCCTGAACAGTGCAGAGCAAGCTTCATTAGACAATATGGATCATGATCTGTGAGTACAGTGTCTGACATGACCATTTCCTTTACCTTTTGGAAAGCCGTCTCACGCTGCCTTGTCCATTGTCATTTCTTCCTGATTATAGAAATGAGGTCAAGGGGTGGCGCACAGTAGCCAGATTAGGTAGGAATCTGCTCCAGCTATTGACAAATCCTAAAAAAGACCACAACTGTGACACATCGTTTGGCCTTGGGACATTCACCACTGCTTGAATTTTCTCAGCACACTTGTGTAATGCTAATGCATCAATGATATAACCACAGTAAGTGATGCTTGGTTTGAAAAATCACATCTGTTGCATCATTCTCTGAGTCTGTAATCTCCTAATCTTTCTAATGGTGATTTGAGATTTTGGAGATGTTTTTTGCCACCTTTACCCCATACCAGTAACAATACTGTCATCACTGAGTGTCTGAACAGCTTTGCAACACCTGGTCCATAGCTTTCTGCCAGAGTGTAGCTGCTGATCCTACTCCAAAAATAACCCTGTTATAGCAATAAAGCCCTCTGTGAGTGTATTGTGAGAGACACTTTGGATGGCTAGTGGCGCAATGGGATCAGCACCGGACTCCGGAGCAAAGGCTCCCGAGTTCGAATCCAAGTTGGGCCACCCCCGAGCACGCTTTCCATCCATGCCAGGTTGAGCATCGAGCTAGCCACTCGGCCTCATAAAAAATACAAGGGTCGAGCCAGGAACGTTCATGTCATGACCTGGTTAATCCTGACACCACATGCCAGACAAGAGTGGCTGACTGTCTGGTGTGACAGGCTTAAAAAAGAACTTTGAACTTCCATCTCCATTTGTAGGTAGGCCTCAGCTAAGTCCACTTTGATGAAGTGTTTTCCTCCAGAAAGGCTTGCAAAGATATTCTCTATCCTGGGCAAAGCGTATTGATCTACTGTCACAGTTGACGTTTCGGACCGGGACCCTTCGTCCTGGCGAAGGGTCCCGGCCCGAAACGTCGACTGTACCTCTTCCTATAGATACTGCCTGGCCTGTTGCGTTCACCAGCATTTTTTGTGTGCGTTGCTTGAATTTCCATCTGCAGATTTCCTTGTGTCTGCGAGATCTACTTTCACTGTTGGTTTGATGGCGACCTTAAAATCACCAGAGATCCTGACATAATCATTCTTGGCTAATGAGACAACAGGATCAAGCTCACTGGTTACTTTGTTACAAATGGTATAAGGAACCAGACGGGCTTTGTAAACCTTGGGGTGTGGCATTTTCATTTAACACTATTTTACACTTGATATGTTTCTATTTTCAGGTGCCATTCATGCCATACTGTTATGGACTCATCCAGTATCTTTATTAATTCATTCTCAGTTGACTGTTGCAGGGGATATGCATGCAAATGGTGGATGGATCTCCAATCAACTTGTAATTGTTTCAGCCAATCACAACACTTACAGTGCTGGCCGTCCTGTTTTTTTTTTACCACATTCAAGTCCAATGGGGCTTGTTGGTTATTGTATTTCACTGTTATGAATGTCATTCACACAGGAATGATCTTTTCTACAATATGAAATGCCATTCAAACTCATTTTCTGGAATGACGTAAACGGCTGAACCAGTGTCCAATTCCATTTTAATTAATTTGACATTCACTCACTTCTGGTGTAGGCCATATTGTTTGTCTCATGTTAGTTTTCACATTGTAAATCTGAAGGCTATTCAGTCCTGTGTCACCATCATCACGATCAGATTTTTCATCAACAGCATGCAGATTAGTGCTCTTTTTGAAACTGAAACCTGACTTTTCATCTTTTTCTCTTCTCTATGTAGCCCATTTATTTTTGTCCACCCAACATGAAGTTTCGCTTTTCAACCTACGTTGGTCTGGTGTATGTGAGCCTCTGCTACAATAGTAGCACTATTTGTTCTGCCAAACCAGTTTTTGTTTAGATGCTGCAATTTTGTTCACACTCACTTTCATTTCTGACTGAAACTAAATTATGTCTCTGTCTGCTGTTTCATTTGATAACCATATACAACCCCGAGCTTAATTTTCTTGTAGGCATACTCGATAAATCCCATTATAGTGTAATAACCGTAATAGAATAAAGAGCCTGATGGCTGAGAGGTAATAACTGTTCCTGAACCAGGTGGTGTGAGTCCTAAGGCTCCTGTACCTTCTTCCTGTTGGCAGTAGCAAGAAGAGAGGATGTCCTCGGTGGTGGGGGTCCCTGATGATGGATGCTGCTTTCCTGCAACAATGATCCATGTTGACTTGCTCAATGGTGGGAAGGGTTTTACCTGTGAGGGACTAGGCAGTATCCATTACTTTTTGTAGGATTTTCCATTCAAGGGCATTGGTGTTTCCATTCCAGGCTGTGATACAGCCAGTCAATATACTCTCCAGCACACATCTCTGGAGGTTTGTCAAAGCATTCGCTGTGATGCTGAATTTTCACAAACTCCTAAGGAAATAGAGTAGATGTACATGTGGCAAATAAAGATACAGCAAGATAGAGTGAAATGTGTCATTTGTGTTAACAACCAACACAGTCCAGGAGGTGTGCTGGAACAGCCCACAAGTGAAGTTGAGCTTAGGGCACCAACATAGCAAGTGCATAACTCACTAATCCTAACCTGTACATCTTTTGGAATATGGAAAGAAACTGGAGCACCTAGAGAAAGCTCATGTAGTTATACAGAGAACGTTCAAGCTCCTTACAGACAGCAAAGAGAATTGAACGTTGATCTTCCGATTGCTGGTGCTGTAAAGTGTTACACTAACCATAACGCTACTGTAACACCCTAAAATTGTCAAGATTGTATGACTTGAATCTTCTGAATTGTGAACTTAGCTTTATGGTCAGTGATATATATTTTGTGTCTATTTCTTCTGAAGGCGAGGAAAATTCTTATAGTGCAAAATTATTAGTCACTGGATATAGACAGTGGTGTGGGATAATGTCCAATGTAGAAGACATCTTGTGGCAAAATGAATGTACTGCACAAAACTAAGTCAATTAAGCGTCCTTGGAACTTTGGTAATTTTACATTGTCTGCTCCAATGCAAGTCAAGGTGTGATTTTGTAAACATTTCTGTTGATTGATATGATAAAGACTTAAAGCTGGTACTTGCTTCAGTCAGTGATTATTCATTTTCATAATAACAACATTAATATTTTATAAAATACTCCTCAATGTGAAGCAATTTAAATTATGTATTTATTTTAGATTAATATCAGTAAATAATGAGTGAAGTACTTATGTTGATTGAATGTTTTTTTTTTGCCATGCAATTCACTACTCATAATTTGATAATGATGTAGTGAGAACATTGCATGTTTGGTATTTTGAGCTTTGTAACAACCTTAACAAGTAAGGCTGAGAAACAATAGAGGCAGGACCAAGAGGGTGAGTTTGAGTGGATGAATTCAATTTCCATCACATATTTCCAAAGGCAAATAAATATTGGAAAAAAATAAGAGTGAAAGTTTCAACACCTCTGAAGGTTTATCCTGGGTCTAATATACAAAGAAGGCACACTAGAGGCTACATTTCATTAGGAGCTTGAATAGACTTAGTATGTCATCAAATACCCTGTAAAATGTCCACTGATGGACTGCGGAGAGCACTCTGACTCACTTCACCACAGTCTGGTACGGAGAAGCCACGGCATAGAATTAGAACAAGCTGCATAGGGTTGTCCAGTCAGCCAGCTCCATCGTGGACACTAACCTCCCCAGCACTGAGGACATCTTCAAGCGTTGATAATTCAGCATCCAATATTATACACCCTCATCATCCAGGACATGCCCTCTTCACAATACTACCATTAGAGCTGAGGTACAGGTGCCTGAAGACACACTCGTTTTTTTAGGAACAGCTTCTTCCCTCCAACATTAGAATTCTGAAAGATCCATGAAACGATGAACACCACCTCACTAATTCCGCTCTTTTTGCAATTTAATTAGATTAGATTGTTTTAACTATTAGATTATGAGGACACGCAGTCCTCTTTTATTGTCATTTGGTAATGTATGCATTAAGAAATGATACAATGTTCCTCCAGAATGATATCACAGAAACACAAGACAAACAAGACTGAAAAACTGATAAAGACCACATAATTATAACATATAGTTACAACAGTGCAATGCAATACCGTGATTTGATAAGAACAGACCATGGGCACAGTGAAAAAAGTCTCAAAGGCTCTCGAAAGTCCCATCATCTCATGCAGACGGAGAAGGAAGAAAAACTCTCCCTGCCATGAGCCTCCAGCGCCACAAACTTGCCGATGCAACACCCTGGAAGCACCCGACTCTTGAGCCTGTCTGAAAACTTTGAGCCTCCAACACCGAGCACCATCTCTGCTGAGCGCTTTGACCCCAGTCCTGGCAACAGGCAAAGCCGAGGACTTGGGGCCTTCCCCTCCAGAGATCCTCGATCGCACAGTGGCAGCGGTAGCAAAGCGGGCATTTCAGAGGTTTCTCCAGATGTTCCTCCGTGCTTCTCACAGCTGTCTCCATCAAATCAGGATTGTGCTCAGCATCCTACTTCACAAATATGGTATCATTTTGGAGCGGCCGCGTGCGCTGCGTCGCGCCGCCATCTTCTCCTCCCCTCCTAAACCACTTATTTAGGATTGTTCACTGATCATGGAGGTTAGGTTGCAAACATTTCATCACCAGTCGAGGTGACATCATCTGTGCACAGTTGAGTGTTGCTTCTGCTGAGTGCTCACATTTATTTTGGTCTGACTCACTGTTGTGGTTGGTTGGCTGTCACGCTAGCTGCTAGATTCCACTGACAGCTGAGTGATCCTTGGTGGCCCGTCTCCCTGGTCATCGATCGTTGTGAGCATTGATTCCTCGGATGTCCCAGCACAACCTTGTTTGTCTCAAGACCCAACAGCCCACATGGAGATAACAAGCGTAATATACCATATCCAATGTGGAGACTATCTCAAACACTATGTAGGACAGATGGGGATAAAACTGCCCATGAGACTACGTGAACATCTACTAGCCATAAGAAGACCCGATCCTCTGTCACTCCTCTCAGTACATCAAGACCAAAAAGGACACAAGTTTGCCTGGGAAACTACAAATATCCTGGCAGAAACACAAAACAAGAAATCACGAGAATTCCTAGAAGCTTAGGAATGGAGGATTCTATTAACAAGCATATCGAACGAGATGCAATCTATGAACCTATGCGTCAGCAGGATCAGGGCCAAGGGATAAGACGCAGATGCCTGAGGAATTAATGCTCACGACGACTGGGCTGCAAAAACACTCAGCTATCTGGTTGGTTGGGACCCAGCAGCGACTCAGGGTCAGAACAACAAGTTAGACAAGCGCGAGCACTCGGGTAGAAACAACACTCAATTGTGCACTGATGATGTCACCTCAACTGGTGACAAAATGTTTGCGACCTAACATCCAGCTCAGCGAACAACCCTAAGAACAAACAGCCGACCTGAGCTACCAATCTTTCTCCCATTTAAATCTCCCCTAACAATTTTCTATCTTAAGGAAATAGATTCTACACTTTTATAGACACATTCTGGGCCAGGAAGCTGATTGGCCGTCATTTAGATTGCTGTAATAGTATTTACACTATTGAATACTAGAGCTAATTATCTGTGGCAACATTAACGCACAAACAATGTGTAAATTCACTGACTGCCTGAAAGTGATGGGGAGGTTTAGAGTGATCTGTTACTTTTGCCAAAAGCAGCATCACAACTTGGCCAGCAGCCTGAGGCCTATTATAATTCACTGGATATCTCTTCCCTGCTTCAAGTTGCAAGCTGATTTGTACCCTATCAAAGCGAATATTGTTTACATGCTGCTTTCCTTTTCCAGACAAAAAAGTGGCCCAACATTTCTTTAATAGATACATTCAGTATTGTTACACAACGAAACACATTTGGCTGAGAAAGATTATTTTTTGCTGCTTTAATATGTAGAGACTTTTTGATTATTTAATGTTTGCATTTGTGTCGGGGGAAGTATCTGACATCGGGCAACACCTGCATGAAGTTGGATGTTCTTGTGACATAATTGGTGATATATGCCCACTAAATTGGGATTGTATTTTGTTGATTCAATAAATGCAAGGCTTACAGTGTGAGCCAACATTCAATTTTCGTTGTAGACACAAGGGATTCTGCACATACTGGATGTCCAGAGTAATGCACACACACAAAATGCTGAAGAAACGCAGGTCAGGCAGGGGAATCGACAATTGATATGTCGGGCTGAGACCCCTTAACCCTGCCTAATCACGAAACAGTTTACAGCGAGCAATTAACCTATCAACTGGAACACCTTTGGACTGTGGGAGGAAACTGGAGCACCCGGAGGAAACCCACACACTCACGGGAAGGATGTGCAAACTTCTTACAGGCAGCATCAGAAATGAACACGCTAACCGCTGCGTTACGGTGGCGTCCCCTTGTGCATATAGCTACTCCAGTTCAGATTCTAGTCAACAGTATCTTGATTTAGTGATAGCGATGCCACTGAATGTAGGGGTCTCACTGCTGGATTTTGTCCTGTTGGATATCTACAGTGTCTGGCACTTGTGTGGTAAGAATGTTACTTGCCACCGCTCAGCTCCGGCCTGGATATTCTCCTGATCTTGCTGGATTTGGATGTAGATTGCTTTATGATCGGAGGAGTCAGAAACAGAGTTGAGCGTTGTGCTATCACTGGTGAGCATCACTACTTCTGAGCCTGCAGATGAAAGAAGATCACTGACGAAACGGCTGGAGGTAGCACTTAGGATGGTACCCTGAGGAACACGAAGATTCAAGAAGATTCAAAGTACATTCATTATCAAAGTGCGGATTACCATGAAACGAAGAAACACAGGGAACCCATTCAAAAAAAGAAATCAAACATCCAACACGCAAGAAAAAGAACAAATCGCGCAAACAACAAAAATAAATGAATAACACACAAGAGCTCCTGCAGAGATGTCCTGTTGCTGAGGTAATTGACCTTCAGTCACCACAAATATCTTCCCTTGTTACTAACAAGTGGCAGGGTTCCTCCCTGTTTCTCAATGACACCAGTTTAGGCAAGGCTTCTTGATTTCATACTCAACCAAATGCTGCCTTGATGTCAAAGTTAGTTCCACTCAAATCATTGTGAGTTCAGCACGCTTGTCCATATGGGGCAGCATGGTAATGTAAGGGTTAGCATAAAGCTTTACATCATCAGGAATAGGAGTTCAATTCCCACCACTGCCTGTAAAGAGCTTGTTCCTTATCCTTGTGACTACCTGGGCTTCCTCCAGTTTCCTCTCATGATCCCAAGATGTACGGGTAAGGGTCGGGGAATTGTGGGCATTTTTTTTGGTGCCAGAAGCATGGCAACATGTGGCAAATGAATCATTTCACTGAATGATTCAATATTCCAATGTACATGTGACGAATAAAGCTTATTTTTAATTTTAAAATAAAGGTTATCTCACTGTTTAGACCATGAGACCATAAGATATAGGAGTAGAATTAGGCTATTTGGCCCATCAAGTCCATTCTGCTATTTCATCATGGATGTTCCAATTTTCTTCTCAGTCCCAATCTCCAGCCTTCTCCCTGTATCCTTTCATGCCCTAACCAGTCAAAAATCTCTGCCTTAAATATACATAAAGACTTGGCCTCCACAAAAGGCATCCATTAGTCTTGCGAGACCATGGATATGCACCTGGAAAGTCTTCACTCTCCAGGGTGCAGGCCTGGGCAAAGTTGTATGGAAGACCAGCAGTTGCCCATGCTGCAAGTTTCCCCTCTCCACGAGACCAATGTTGTCCAAGGGAAGGGCATTAGGACCCATACAGCTTGGCACCAGTGTCGTCGCAGAGCAATGTGTGATTGAGTGCCTTGCTCAAGGACACAACACGTTCCCTCGGCTGGGGCTCAAACTCACGACCTTCAGGTCGCTAGTCCAATGCCTTAACCTCTTGGCCACGTGCCCACACCTCCACAACTGCCTAAGCAAAGAATTCCACAGACTTACCACTCTCTGACTAAAGAAATTCCTCCTTATCTCCGTTCTAAAAGGACACCTCTCTATTCTGAGTCTGTGTCTGTATTCTGGGAGGTTTGAATAGATTAGAGCTTTATTCACTGGAGGGCAGGAGAATGAGGGGAGGTCTGATCGAGGTATCAGATGTGGAGAGGATCAGCAAGTTTACATTCCTCAGTGTTATTATTTCAAATGACCTGTTCTGGGCCCAGCACATTACAAAGAAAGCAGGGCGGTGCCTTTAAGTGCTTTAGAATTTGTGTAGATTTGTTTTGACATCCAAAAACCTTGACAAACTTCTATAGCTGTGTAGTGGAGAGTATATTGACTGGCTGCATCACAGTATGGTATGGAAACACCAATGCCATTTGACGGAAAATCCTACAAAAAGTAGAGGATACAGCCCAATTGATTATGGGTAAAGTCTTCCCAACCACTGAGTACATCTACACAGAGCATTGTCACAGGAAAACAGCATCCATCATCAAGAACCTCCACCATCCATGTCACGCTCTCCTCTCAAACGAGAGAAAATCTGCAGATGCTGGAAATCCAAGCAACGCACACAAAATGCTGGAGGAGCTCAGCAGGCCGGGAAGCAAGTACAGAAAAGAGTACAGTTGATGTTTCGGGCCAGGACTGTCCTTCAGAGGGTGGTGAGAGTGTGAAATGAGCTGCCAGCGCAAGTGGTGGATGGGGGTTTGATTTCAACATTTAAGACTAATTTGAATAGGTACATGGATGGGAGCGGTATGCAGGGCTATGGTCCAGGTGCAGGCCAATGAGATGAGGCAGATTAATAATTGGTATTGACTAGATGGGCCAAAATGCCTGTCTTTGTTCTGTAGCATTCTATGACTCTGATCTTATCAAGAGCAAACTTGTGGGACAGTAATTGCCCAGGAAAGATTCATCCTGCTTCTTGAGGACAAGACTTACCTGACAAATTTCCACGTTGCCAGTGTAACATGCTGTAAGGGTTCACTGCTATGTAATCATTTTTTGTAATGTTCATTGCTGAAGTAATGGTTTTTCTGTAGCAGCAATGTTTGGGTTATGGCCAGAGATAACTGGACTGTTGATGCATGTTAGCCAATCAGGCTTTTGTTGCCCTGTCTTGTGATTCTGGGAGCAGTTGTTTTCATGGGCTTTTGCGAGAGGGAAAGAGAGAGATGAAGAGAGAAGATGCAAATGGAGAAATTTGGTAGACCGCTGGATGGGGTGGACTCAGAATGGGGGTCTGAAGGTCAGAAATGCTCAGAGGAGATCAATGGTGGAAGAAGAACTACTGAATTGCATGAGCTCCAACTTTGTGGGCACAGACCGTTTAATCAGAATTGGACCCTTTTTCTTTTACATTTTGTTTCTCTACTAACCATATTGTCAAAGTAAGAGTTATAAAGCTTAATCATTTAATCACATGTTGTGTACTGTTTGTTATTTTGGGGTACCGATTTGTAACAGAGGACACCGCGCAGCATCTACCCAAACGAGATTTCTTAAGTTTGGCTGGGCAGGATCTCAGGATTGTCACCAGTGCCACATGCAAGCGGGCTTAGAAATAGTAAGATAGTGTAGCTCAACACGTGGTTGAAGACATGGTGCAGGAGGGAGGGTTTCAGATTTATAGATAATTGGGCAGTTTTCCAGGGAAGGTGGGACCTGCTCCAGAAGGACGGTTTACATCTGAACTGGAGGGGGACAAATATTCTTGAAGGTAGGTTTGCTAGAGAGGCTCCAGTGGATAACTAGATACAAGGGGGGAGGGGAACCAGAGTGTAGGAACAAATGTATGGGAGAAGGAAGAAAAAGGAGAAAATATAGTTGTTTGCACCGTTCATGATAAACAGAGACTAAGAGGTGGAAAATTTCTTAAATGCATTTATTTTAATGCTAGGAACCTTATAAGAAAGGTGGATGAGCTTAGAGCATGGATTGATACCTGGAGGTATGATGGTGTAGCTATTAGTGAAACATGGTTGCAGGAGGGGTGGGATTGGTAACTAGATATTCCTGGATTTTTTTGCTTCAGGTGTGATAGAATCGAGGGACAAGAGGGGGAGGTGTTGCATTGCTTGTCAGAGAAAATATTACAATGGTGCTCTGGCAGGATAGATAAGAGGGCTCGTCTAGGGAGGCTATTTGGGTGGAATTAAGGAATGCGAAAGGTGTAGTAACACTTATAGGGGTGTATTATAGACCACCTAATATAAAGAGATAGCTGATATTTGTAGTAAGCGCAAGGTTGTCATTGTGGGAGATTTTAATTTTCCACACATAGACTAGGAAGCCCATACTGGATAGTTTGGAGTTTGTAAAATGTGTGCAGGATAGTTTTTTGCAGCAATACATAGAGGTACCAACTAGAGAAGGGGCAGTGTTGGATCTCCTGTTAGGGAATGAGATAGGTCGGGTGACGGAGGTATGTGTTGGAGAGCACTTCGGGTCCAGTGATCACAATGCCATTAGTTTCAATATAATTATGGAGAAGGATAGGTTTGGACCCAGGGTTGAGATTTTTGATTGAAGGAAGGTTAACTTTATGGAGATGTGAAAGGATTTAGGAGTGGATTGGGACAAATTGTTTTATGGGAAGGATGTAATAGAGAAATGGAGGTCATTTAAAGGTGAAATTTTGAGGGGACAGAATCGTTATGTTCCTGTTACGTTGAAAGGAAAGGTTAAAAGTTTGAGAGAGCCATGGTTTTCAAGGGATATTGGAAACTTGGTTTGGAATAAAGAGAGAGATCGACAATAAAAATAGAAAGCATGGAGTAAATGAGGTGCTCAAGGAACATAAAGAATGTAAAAAGAATCTTAAGAAAGAAATTAGAAAAGCTAAAAGAAGATATGAGGTTGCTTTGGCAAGAAGGGTGAAAATAAACCCAGAGGGTTTCTACAGTTATGTTAATAGCAAAAGGATAGTGAGGGATAAAATTTATCCCTTAGAGAATCAGAGTGGACAGCTATGTGTGAAGCCAAAAGAGATGGGGGAGATTTTGAATAATTTCTTTTCTTTGGTATTCACTCAGGAGAAGGATATTGAATTGTTTAAGGTAAGGGAAACAAGAAGGGAAGGTATGGAAACTATGATGATTAAAGAAGAGGAAGTACTGGCGCTTTTAAGGAATATAAAAGTGGATAAGTCTCTGGGTTCTGACAGGATATTCCCTAGGACCTTGAGGGAAGTTAGTGTGGAGATAGCAGGGGCTCTGACAGAAATATTTCAAATGTCATTAGAAACAGGAATGGTGCCAGGGGATTGGCATATTGCTCATGTTGTTCCATTGTTTAAAAAGGGTTCTAAGAGTAAACCTAGCAGTTATTGGCCTGTAAGTTTGATGTCAGTGGTGGGTAAATTAATGGAAAATATTCTTAGAGATGGTATATATAATTACCTGGATAGACAGGATCTGATTAGGAACAGTCAACATGGATTTGTGCGTGGAAGGTCATGTTTGACAAATCTTATTGAATTTTTTGAAGAGGTTACTAGGAAAGTTGACGAGGGTAAAGCGGTGGATGTTGTCAATATGGACTTCAGTAAGGCCCTTGACAAGGTTCCACACGGAAGGTTAGTTAGGATGGTTCAATCGTTACGAATTAATATTGAAGTAGTAAAATGGATTCAACAGTGGCTGGATGGGAGACGCCAGAGGGTGGTGGTGGATAACTGTTTGTCAGGTTGGAGGCCGGTGGCTAGTGGTGTGCCTCAGGGATCTGTACTGGGTCCAGAGTTGTTTGCGATATTCATTAATGATCTGGATGATGGGGTGGTAAATTGGATTAGTAAGTATGCAGATGATACTAAGATAGATGGAGTTGTGGATAATGAAGTAGGTTTTCAAAGCTTGCAGAGAGATTTAGGCCAGTTAGAAGAGCGGGCTGGAAGATGGCAAATGGAGTTTAATGCTGATAAGTGTGAGGTGCTACATTTTGGTAGGACTAATCAAAATAGGACATACATGATAAATAGTAGGGCATTGAAGAATGCAGTAGAACAGAGGGATCTAGGAATAATGGTGAATAGTTCCCTGAAGGTGGAATCTCATGTGGATAGGGTGGTGGAGAAAGCTTCTGGTATGCTGGCCTTTATAAATCAGAGTAATGAGTATAGGAGTTAGGATGTAATGTTAAAATTGTACAAGACATTGGTAAGGACAAATTTGGAGTATTGTGTACAGTTTTGGTCGCTGAATTATAGGAAAGATGTCAATAAAATAGAGAGAGTACAGAGAAGATTTACTAGAATATTACCTGGTTTTCAGCACCTAAATTACAGAGAAAGATTGAACAAATTGGGTCTTTATTCTTTGGAGCGTAGAAGGTTGAGGGGGCACTTGATAGAGGTATCTAAAATTATGAGGAGGATAGATAGAGTTGACGTGGATAGGCTTTTTCCACTGAGAGTAGGGGAGATTCAAAGAAGAGGACATGAGTTGAGATTTAGGGGCAAAAATTAGGGGTAACACGAGGGGGAACTTCTGTACTCAGAGAGTGGTAGCTGTGTGGAACGAGCTTCCAGCAGAAGTGGTAGAGGTGGGCTTGATATTTTCATTTGAAGTAAAATTGGATAGCTATATGGACAGGAAAGGAATGGAGGGTTATGGGCTGAGTGCAGGTCGGTGGAACTAGGTGAGAGTAAGCATTTGGCACAGACTGGAAGGTCGAAGATGGCCTGTTTCCGTGCTGTTATTGTTATATGGTTATAGGCCTCTATTAAGCCGCTAGGCGAATCAAGCATTACACCAGGTAGATGCCAGTGTTGTAGCTATTCTGGGACAGCTTGGCCAAATGACTCTGAGTAAAGATACACCTACACACTGATGATGATTGTTGCCTTTAAAAGTTAACTTTGCTTTTCACATGCACATTGAAACATGAAATCATACAGTGAAATGTGTCACTTGCTTCAACAACCAACACAGTCCAAGGATATGTTCGGGGCAGCCCCCAAGTGTTGCCTTGCTTCCACTACCTAGATAGCATGCTCACAGCTTACTCACCTAATCTGTATGCCTTTGGAATGTGGGAGAAAATGGAGCACCCAGAGGAAACCCACATGGTCACAGGGCGAATGTACAAACTCCATACGGACACTGGCGGGAATTGATCCTCAGTTGCTGCCACTGTAGAGCACAGTGCAACCATGCCACTCTTCCACTACAGTGCCGTCCCATATCGTCTCCATAGTCAGAAATTTAATGAGTAATCTTTCTAATAGGAACTCAGCAGGTTAGGTAGCGACTACGGAGAGAAATGAACAGTCAGTGGTGACTTGCTGTGTTCCCCCAGTATTTTGTTCTTCTAGATTTCCAGCATCTGTATAACCACTTGTATTTAAGATTTCTAATAACGACTTTTCATTTATTGACAATTGTGATACAACATTGCTTCTTATCGGATTTCAGAACTGTCATTCTGGTTTAGTTCGACACACCTGAGTGGTTCATATCTGTAACAACACGCTATCAACTCATCCTTGAACACTCAAAGCTTGAAACTGCGTTAATTTCTGTACTTGGCTAATTTGCGCCTTTTCCACTGTCTCCTACAGTCAGTGAAGCACTAACACGGTGAAGAGCTAGCTTATTAATATACAAGTTCATGCTGGAGGCCAGATTTTGCTTTAAGAGAAACAGTGAATATCAACAAGCTGCAGCGAACTTATCCCAATCTCGACCTCATGCCTGTGTGTGTATTCTCTCCATCAGCATTCACTTGGCAGCAGTTAGAAGCAGGAAAACGTCCCGCTGAGGTGATTGTAGTGTCTTCATCTCAGCCTCATCTCTAATGATTGAATTTAACAGCAGAGAAGAATCGGACCCTGAGATCTCACTGCTCTTCATGGCTCAGACGTTAACTGGACAAAACAAAAAGCATTGGCAGTACCACTGAGGTGCTTTGTCAATAACCAATTAAGCGTAATTTAAAAAAATAACTCTCAGCAAAATTGTACCCCACAATATAAAAGGGAAAAAGCTGCAGTGTTTATATAAAATCCAGACTAAAACAAACGAGTGTGATTAGCTGATTATCAAGTTGGTGGTGGATTGCAATGGTCTTTCATAATGTAACAGTAAATCACAAGGAGGTATTGAGGCCAAGGTCTTGGAGCTTATTGATTAGTTTTGTAGTATTGAATGCTAACCTGTAGTCAATACAGAGCATCCTGATGTATTCATCTTCACTGTCCAGATGTTCCAGGGTTGAGTGAAGAGCCAACGAGATGTCATCAGATCCAATTCACTCCTCTGGCAAAAGTTGGTATGTTTCCTCACCCACCTCTCAAAGCAATTCATCACAGTATTTAAGTGTGACTAAATGATAGTCACTGAGGCAGGTTGACACGTTTGTCTTGGGCGCTGGTATAATTGAAGCCTGCTTGAAGCAGGTGGGTACATCAGACTGCCGAAGCAGGAGGTTAAAGATGTCAGTGAACACTGCAGCTGGTTGATCAGCGCAGGAGCTTAGTACTCAGCTGGATACCCTGCCTGTGCTGGAAGAATTCCATGGGTTCTCCCTCCCAAGGGTGTTCACATAACGGTTTCAGAGCCTGAAATCACTGGGTCGGCTGGGGCAGTAGGAGATTGTGAAGGTGCCTCCATGTTTTAACTGTCAAAGCAAACATAAAAGGTATCAAGGTTCATCTGGGAGTAAAACATTTTTGGTACCTGTGTCACTTGATTCAGATTGGCAACAGCATTTCCTCCACAATTACATCAGCACAGGTGTCACCACAAGGCTGTGTGCTTAGACCCCTGCTTGCACAGCTCAAAGACCACAGTTAGGTTTGCTAATGATACCACTGTCACTGGCCAATTCAAAGATGGTGACGAATCAGCATATAGGAGGGAGATTGAAAATCTGGCTGAGTGATGCCAGATGTCACAAGACCAAGGAGCTGGTTATTGACTTCTGGAGGAGGAAAGCGGAGGTCCAGGAGCCAGTCTTCATCGGCGATGAGAGGTGAAGAGGGACAGCAACTTTAAATTCTTCATTGTTATCAGTTCAGAGGATATATCCTGGGCCCAGTTCCTATGTGTCATTACAAAGAAAGCACAACAGCACCTTTGCTTTCTTAGAAGGTTCAGCATTTTATCTAAAAGTCTGACTAACTTCTATAGATGTGCAAATGGAGAGTACATTGACTGGTGCATTATCACCTAGTATCGAAAGATCAATGCCCTTGAATGGAAAAGCCTACAAAAAGTAGCGGATACAGAACCGTCCCTCACAGCTAAAGCCCTCCCCACAACTGAGCATATCTACATGGAGTGCTGTAGCAGGAAAACAGCATCCACTATCAGGGACCCCCACCAGCCAGGCCCTGCTCCTTTCTCCCTGCTGCCATCAAGAGTGGGGTACAGGAGCCTCAAGGCCCATACCACGAGGCACAAGGGCAGTTATTACACCTGAACCGTCAAGTTCTTGAACCAGAGATGATAATTTCACTTAACCTCACTCACCCTAACACTGAACTGTTCCCACAACCTATGGACTCAACTTCAAGGTCTCTTCATCTCATGTACTTGATATTTATTGCTCGTTTATTTATTACAGTCGACCTTCACTAATTGGACTACCTGTAGTCCGGTTCCTTCGATAATCCGGCACTGATTATGCATGATGTCATCCTTATTATTCTTTCTGTATTTGCATTTGTAACGATTGTTATCTTTTGTACATTTGGTGTCTGTCCGTCTTGTTGTGTGTGGTCTTTCATTGATGCAAATGTGTCTCTTTATATTTACTGCGCCCACAAAGGAATTTCAGGTGATATACAGTACATCAGACTGACTTTCCTACTAAACCTGAAGAAGTCCAGCACTGCTATCAGCTCTAAACTCAGAGAAGTCAAGTCAAGTCAAGTCGAGTTGCTTTTATTGTTATTTCAACCATAGCTGCTGGTACAGTACAAAGTAAAAACACAACAACGATCCTCCAGGATCATTAAGCCACCCATTTACACCCCTCTACAGATGGGAGAAGTATTATCAGAAGTGGCCTTCATGGACGAGTTTCTGCCAAAAAACATTCCTCTGAAGTGGAAGCAAAGCCAAGAGACTCACCTGTTTACAAAAATACAGGGACTGGGATGTGGAACAATGGCAGAAAGTGCTCTGGACTGTCAAGTCAAGATTTGAAACTTTGGCTCAAACAGAAGGCAGTTTGTCCTTGGAGGAGTTGGAGAGTGCTACATGGATAAATGTCTGCAGACAGCAGTGAAGCATGGTGGAGGTTCCCTGCAGGTTTGGGGCTGCATTTCTGCAAATTAAGACCATAAGACCATAAAGACAAAGGAGCAGAAGCCAGCCATTCGGCCCATCGAGCCTGCTCTGCCATTTTATCATGAGCTGATCCATTCTCCCATTTAGTCCCACTCCCCTGCCTTCTCACCATAACCTTTGATGCCCTGGCTACTCAGATACCTATCAATCTCTGCCTTAAATACACCCAATGACTTGGCCTCCACTGCCGCTCATGGCAACAAATTCCATAGATTCACCACCCTCTGGCTAAAGTTGGTGATCTGGTCAGAATTAATAGAATCCTCAATGTTGAGAGGTTCAAGCAGATTCACATCCATCATGCAGTAACTTCAGGGTCTGATCAATTCCAACTTCATTCTGCAAACACAGGGCCAAAGTCATAAAGAGCTATCTTCAGCAAAAAGTAGAATAAGAAGTCCTGCAGCAGATGGCATAACCTCCACAAAACCTTGAGCTCAACATCAGACAGGCTGTGTGGAATTAACTGGAGAGATAGAAGTGAGTGAGACAGCCAAAGTTTACAGAAGAACTCTGGCAAGTTTTCCTTAATGCTTGGAACCTACCAGCTGATTTTTCTTATAAAGCCGTCCCACGGTGCACCTAACAGATTTGATTCAGTTTTAAAGGCAAAAGGGTGGTCACACCAAATATTGATTTGATTTATTTTACTACTTATTGCTCTTTATAGTATTTTTTTGATATTTAGAAACCTTTCATTTAATTATTATTGAAAGCAAATTTGCTTTACAGAATTTTTTAAATGTGCCTAAGACTTTTGCTCAGTGTTGTATACAGTATCTACTGAGATAATAAATTTACTTCGAATTTTAACCTGTCGCTAAACAACAAATTTCACGACATATGCCAATGATATTAAACCTAATTCTGATTCTACTGTGAGATTAATTTCATAACTTCCTTTTACATAACCCTCAATTTTTCTATCATCAATGTGCCTGCCTGAGAGATTCTTAAATGTCCCTAACGTATCTGCCTCTATCACCACCCTTGCATATCCACCACTCTATGTAAAAAAAAAATACCTCGGATATTTCCCCATGTACCTTAAAATCATTCCCCCTGTACTAATCATTTCTACCCTGGAAAAAGTCGCTGGCTGTCTGCTCTATCTATGCCTCTTATCATCTTGTACACTTGTATCAACTCAGCTGTCATGCTCCTTCACAACAGAGAGAAAAGACCTTGCTTGCTCAATCTACCTTCATAAAACACGCCCTATAGTCCAAGCAGAGTAGCAAGCTCCTCTAACCCAACACTACCCAATTACACCCACGATATCAATTAACCTACCAACTTGTATGTCTTTGGAGTATGGGAGGGAACCAGAGCACTTGGAGGAAACCCACATGGTTATGGGGAGAACGTACAAATGTACAGTGGCAGAATTGAACCAGAATCTCTACCATTGTACCATTGTTACACTAATCACTGCTCTAGCAAAGATTAACTGAAATTCCACATTATCAGAAAGAAAATGCCTGCGAGATTTATTCCAGCTGTAAATGAAGCAGCTCTACAAGAGGTTAAAAATCCAGAGAAACTTTGAGCAAACAACTTATTAATGGAAGTAACTGCAGATTCCTCCTGTTCCAGCCTCCAAGTTCAGAGTGGTTATGTCTCATGGGAGTGGTGAGAGATCAGAAAATTTCCATTTCAATAAAAAAGCCTTCTTGGCAACAAAAATCAGGCAATGCACACATCAGGGGAATTAAAGTAGTGTGGAAATGTAAACTAAATTATATAAGATTTATTGCATTGCTGTTACAAGATGTGAGTCACTAGAAAGGAACAATATGGGAGGGAGATAAGAAGTACAAGGTAAAAAGGGAGGAAGTATAATTATTGCTAAATGATCTGATTACCTATAAGATTAGCTTCTTTGTTCACATGTGTTCCAGTGGTCTCCCTCTCCCTCGGCCCTCTTGGATGATGGTATTGAAGTTCTGGGTCTGCGGTTTGTGGACTGGACTGGCTTTCACATTATGGTGTGTTGCTAGTTGCTCCTTTCCTTGCTGTTTTGTGTGACTCCGAATCAGGGAGGCATGCAGATAACGTCCAGTGAGCCGAACTGAATATGGACGCTTTCGATTTTGTGTTTTATATGCTGCGTTTCTTTGCTTATTCTTTCTTGTTACCGTTTGTGCTGATTTGTTTGTTGAGCATGGGGGTGGGGGGGGGGGGCGGTTGATGTTTTCCCTTGAACGGGTTCTTTGTTTCATGGTTGTTTGTGAGGAAGATGAATCTCAAGGTTATATATTGCATACACACTTTGATAATACATGTTCTTTGAATCCTTTGAATGTACATCGAAACATATAGTGAAATGTGTAATTTGCGCCAAATCAAATCTGCGAGGGTTGGGCTGAGCAGCCCACGAGTGTTGCCGTGCTTCTGGTAACAAAGTAGCATTCCTGCAACTAATCAACGCTAACAGTACGTATTTGGAATGGGCAAGGGAAACTGGAGAAAACCCACAATGTCATAATCGCTGTAGACAGCAGCAGCAAGCAAGCCTCCCACCTCCCCTATCTTAACTGCATTTCACAGGAGCACCATTGAGAGCATCCTGACAAATTGCATCTCCATCTGGTATGGGAGTGGTTGAGCATCGGACCTGAATTTCCTGTAAGAACAGCTGAGAGGATCATAGGGGTCTTCCTATCATCTATCACAGACATTTATCAGGAGTGCTGCATACACAGAGCCTTCGGTATTATTAAGGTTCCCAGCCATCCATCCAGCATCGTCAACTTTCTACCATCAAGAAGGAGACTCCGATACATAAAGACAAGAACAGTCAGGATGTGAAACAGTTACTTCCCCCTGGCCATTAGGCTCCTGAACTCCTGGCCGCATCGTAGGCATTGTGCAACTGGTTAATCTGTTCTACTTAACATTAATGCACTTTAGTTCGTTATTTATGTGTGAGTCATCTGTAGATTTTATCCTTACTTTCACAAGTTTTATACCCTGGTTCGAAGAAATGTTGTCTCATTTCTATATACGTTAAATACATGTATGTAGTTAAATGACAATAAACTTGACTTGACCTGAATTGAACCCTGATCTTACATTACGCTAACCACTACTCTATTGTGCCTTTCCAATTATGGAAAGTGATTTTGCTTTAAAATTAGATTCTATTATTTATAAAATGCTTTTGCAGATGGGAGTGTCAAAATATGAAATTTATTTATTGAGATACAGCGTGGAATAGGCCTTTAATAGGCTCTTCCAGCCCTTCGAGTCGCACTGCCAGTAACCCCAGATTTAATCCTTGCTTAATCACAGGACGATTTGCAATGACCAATTATCCTACCAATTGGTATGTCTTTGGATATCTTCAGAGGAAACCCACGCAGTCATAGGGAGAACATACAAACTCCTTACAGGCAGCGGCGGGAATTGAACCTGCTTCTCCTGTACTGTAAAGTGTCGTGGTAACCACTAGGCTACCATGCCACGAGTCATTTGAATCACTTTCAATTTTTCAGCGTGGACTAGGTGGAACAAAGGGCCTGTTTCTGTGACTATGACTCTATGAAGATACTTGCTATGCATACAGGATATGTTATTTATAAAGTTACAGAATAGAACTTTAGATGGCTACAGAATCTATCACAAAATTGAATACTGTCAAGTATATTTGCACTGTTTAGATTCTAATGCTGTTAACTCAACTGCATGATATTAATGCAGGCTACTGTGATGCAAGAATAAAGTAATTCTTGAACTATGAAATGGAAGATTTCTCTGCAGGGAAGAAAAATGAGGCTGTCTTTACAACTACACTTACAAATTACTCTAAAATGAGGCAAGTGATCATAGGTGAGAAAACATGTATCCTTTTGACAGTATTTGATAATCCCCACAGAGGGCCACCAGCATCTTTATGGTCTGTAAAATGATCAAGTGTCAGTCCACAAAGAAAAATGAGGATTTCAGTGGCACTGCTAGCAGAATTCACCACAGATTTGTCATGAAAGTATATTCAGTAAGAAGGGGGAGAAAGCACCAGTAAAAAATGTTCATTTCATATCAAGCAACTGTAGTTAATACACCATAACCAACCAGAGTATAAATCAATATTACTCATGGACTCCACTAATACAACTTTCTAAACAATGTCATGCCTTGAGTACCCTCACTTTCCTACTTCCTATTTTATCCATTTTCCATTGTATTTAAGTTTATGGGAGATATTAGAGTGGATTTGGAGAAGATGTTTCCTTTGGTGGGACATCTAAGACCAGACGCCACAGCCTCACAATAGATGGACGTCCTTTTAGAACAGAGATGAGGAGAATGGTGTTTCTGTGGAATTTGTTGCCAAGTGGAGGCCAAGTCATTGGGTATATCTCAGGCAGAAGTTGACAGATTCTTGATTAGTCAGGTCATAAAGGGATATGGGGGGAAGGCAGGAGATTTGCGATGAGAGGGTAAAATGGATAAGACCACAAGAGACAAGAGCAGAACTAGGCCATTTGGCCCATCAAGTCTGCTCCGCCATTCAATTATGGGTTGATCCAATTCTTCCAGTCAACCCCACTCCCCTGCCTTCTCCCCGTACCCTTTAATGCCCTGGCTAATCAAAAACATATCTATCTCTGCTTTAAATGCACCCAATGGCTTGGCCTCCACAGCCACTCATGGCAAGAAATTCCACAGATTTACCACCCTCTGACTAAAGTAATTTCTCTGCATCTCTGTAGTAAATAGACGCCTTTCAATCCTGAAGTTGTGCCCTCTCATCCTAGACTCCCCTACCATGAGAAATAACTTTGCCATATCTAATCTGTTCAGGCCTTTTAACATTTGGAATGTTTCTATGAGATCCCCTCTTGTTCTCCTGAACTCCAGTGAATACAGCCCAATAGCTGCCCGACATTCCTCATACAGTAACCCTTTCATTCCTGGAACCATTCTCGTGAATCTTCTCTGAATCCTCTCCAATGTTAGTATATCCTTTCTAAAATAAGGAGCTCAAAACTGCACACAATTCTCCGTGTGGTCTCACGAGTGCCATTATCCCCGCTCCTATATTCTATACCTCTAGAAATGAATGCCAACATTGCATTCGCCTTCTTCACCACTGCCTCAACCTGGAGGTTAACCTTTAGGGTATCTCGCACAAGGACTCCAAAGTCCCTTTGCATCTCTGCATTTTGAATTCACTCCCCATCTAAATAATAGTCTGCCTGTTTATTTCTTCCACCAAAGTGCATGACCATACACTTTCCCACATTGTATTTCATTTGCCACTTCTTTAATTTGCCAGTCCCCTAAACTATCTAAGTCTTTCTGCAGACTTTCTGTTTCCTCAACACTACACGCTCCTCCACCTATCTTTGTGTCATTAGCAAACTTAGCCACAAATCCATTAATACTGTAGTCCAAATCATTGACATACATCGTAAAAAGCAGCGATCCCAACACCGACCCCTGTGGAACTCCACTAGTAACCGGCAGCCAATCAGAATAAGATCCCTTTATTGCCACTCTCTGTTTTCTGCCGATCGGCCAATGCTTCACCTATGCTAGTAGCTTCCCTAAGCAGCCTCATGTGCGGTACCTTGTCAAAGGCCTTCTGACAAAGCAAGTACACTACATGTACGGCATCTCCTTTGTCTACCCTGCTTGTAATTTCCTCAAAAAATTGCAGTAGATTAGTCAGGCAGGATTTTCCTTTCAGGAAACTATGCTGGCTTTGGGCTATCTTTGGTCATGTGCCTCCAGGTATTCCGTAATCTCAACCCTAACAATCGATTCCAACAACCTCCCAACCACTGATATCAGGCTGATAGTTTCCTTTCTGCTGCCTCCTACCCTTACTTAAGTAGTGGATTAACATTCACAACTTTCCCGTCATCCGATACAATGTCAGAATGAATTGATTCTTGAAAGGTCATTGTTAATGCCTCCGCAATCTCTCCAGCTACTTCCTTCAGAACCCAAGGGTGCATTCCATCAGGTCCAGGAGATTTATACACCCTCAGACCATTAAGCTTCCTGAGCACCTTCTTAGTCGTAATTTTCACTGCTTAAATTTCACTTCCCTGACACTGTTGAATGTCCAGTATATTGCAGATGTCTTCCACTATGAAGACTGATGCAAAATACGCATTCAGTTCCTCTGCCATCTCTTCGTCTGTCTTTGCAATACCTCCAGCATCATTTTCTATTGGTTCTATATCTACCCTCAACTCTCTTTTACCTTTTATATACCTAAAAAGATTTCAGTATCTTCTTTGATATTACTTGCCAGCCTCCTTTCATAATGCATCTTTTTCTTCCTGATGACCTTCTTAGTTTCCTTCTGCAAGTTTTTAAAAGCTTCCCAATCCTCTATCTTCCCACGAGCTTTGGATTCCTTGTACGCCCTCTCATTTGCTTGTACTTTGGCTCTGACTTCACTTGTCAGCCACGGTAATGTCCTTCTTCCATTCAAATATTTCTTCTTATTTGGAATATATCTGTCTTGCACTTTCCTCACTTTTTCACAGAAACTTCAGCCATTGCTGCTCTGCTGTCCTTCCTGCTAGTGTCTCTTTCCAGTCAATTTTGGCCAGTTCCCCTCTCATGCCATTGTAATTTGCTTTATTCCACTGAAATATCAACACACTGGAATTCTGTTTCTCCTTCTCAAATTTCAAAGTGAACTCGATCATATTGTGATGACTGTTCCCTAAGGGTTCCTTAACTTTAATCTCTCTTATCAGCTCCGAATCATTGCACAACACCCAATCCAGCACAGCCAGTCCCTTTGTGGGCTCAACAACAAGCTGTTCTAAAAAGCCATGCCTTAGACATTCTGCAAATTCTCTCTTGAGATCCAGTACTAGCCTGGTTTTCCCAACCCACTTTCACGTTAAAATCCCCAACGATTATCATGACACTGCCCATAGCTGGATCAGCCATGATGAACTAGAAGAGCAGACTCTATGCGCCAAATGGCCTAATTTTGCTCCTATATCTTATGGTCTTATTATTGACAATTAATTGTTATTGACAGATTTATATTCTGATTTTATTGGCAGAAAAAAAAAACAGAATATGAATCAGGTTTATTATCGGTGGCATATGACTTGAAATCAGCACAGAGCAAGGCTTAAAAACTAGTATAGGTTACAAATATCAACAAATAGTGCAAAAGATAAATAATGAGGTATTGTTCATGGTTATGAGGTACTGTTCTTAGTTTCATGGTAAGTTCAGAAATCTGATGGCAAAGGGGAAGGCACTGTTCCTAAAGCATTAAGAGTGACCGTAACACCATAAGATATCGGAACAGAATGATGCCATTTGGCTCATTGAGTCTGCTCTGTAATTCCATCATGGTTGATTTATTTTCACTCTTGACCCCATTCTCCAGCTTTCTCCCTGTAACCTTTCACTCTCATACTAATCAAGAATCTATCAACCTCCACTTTAAGTGTAACCCAATAACTTATCCTCCACAGATTCATCAACCTCTGGCTAAAGAAATTCCCTCTCATACCTGCTTTTAAGAGATGTCCTATTCTGACTCGATGCTCTCTGGTCCTAGACTCCCCCTCTATTGGAAATACCCTCTCCGTGTCCACTCTATCTTAGGCTTTCAATGTTCGATAGATTTCAATGAGATCTCCTCCTCATTCTTCTATCCTCAAGTGAGCACAGCCTCAGTGCCATCAACCGCTCCTCATTTGTTAACCTTTTCAATCCCGGAATCAATCTCATGAAACTCCTCTGAACCTTTACAGTGCCAGTAATCCTTTCTTAGAATAGAGCTCACAATACTCCAAGTATGGTCTGACTAATGCGTCAGTAAGCCTCAGCACTTTTAAGGCAGAGTGTGGGCATTCAGGCTCCTGTAAAACCCACCATGGTGCCAACGACAGAGAGAAAAGAAGCTTTCTTTAAATTAAAACTACAAGGGTAACCTAACATCCATGGAGAGAAAAAGAAACTTTGAGTTTCAAGCCTGGTGATCTCTCTGCATAGAAGTTCATCTTCGGTCAGTGGAGTTCAATGTGCTGCGCTGTTGTGTTGGCACATTATGTACTGTCTCTGGAACTCATTCCCATGATTCATGAATATTGAATACATTATATAACAGTGTTTCGACCACCTACACATTTAGCATAACTGACTGGAAATGAACTTTAAGCCAATGGTCTTCCATCCTAATGAAATGCTGACCTGAATCTTTGGCTCAGTTTCTTTTTCTACAGATGCTTTCTCACCTCTGGAGAACTTCCACAAAGTTTCATTTTCACTTCAGACTTCAGCATCAAGAGTATATTCTTTTGAGGGACTTGCATCCCAAAATGCTTTATGGTCACTATTTTGATATAAGATACATAACAAGAGGCATAGATCAAGTGGATAGTTAGGGCTTTTCTCTTTGGAGAGAAGAATAGCATAAGACTTGATAGACTTGCACAAGGTTATAAGAGGCATAACTAGAGTGGATAACCACAGACTTTTTCCCCAGGGCTGAGGTAGTTAATACAAGGAGGCATGATTTTAAGGTGATTGGCAGAAAGTGTAGGGGGGATGTCAAAATTTATCAGAGTTTTGGCGACGTGCCAAATCTCCTTAAATTATTAAGTAGAGATTCTGATGTGCCTTCTCCATGGTTGCATCTCCATGCTGAGACCAGGGTAGATCCTCCAAGATGTTGACACCACAGAACTTGAAGCTGACCTCACTTTCCACTGCAGACCTTTCAATAAGGACTGATATTTGTCTACCTGACTTACTTTTCTGAAAGTCCACAATCAATTCCTTGGTTTTGCTGACATTGAATACAAGGTGGCTGTTTTGACAGCACTCAACCAGCTGATTTATCTCACTCCTGTACTACTCTGTGTCACCATCTATGATTTTATCAAAAAAATGATGTCATTTGCTTATTTTCAGATGATATTCAAGTTATACTTAGCCATACAGACATAGGTACAGAGACAGCAGAGAAGCAGACAGCCCTGGGATACACCTATATTCACGGTTAGTGAGGAGATGAGGTGTACTAACTGCGGTCTCCAGTCAGGAAGTCAAGTATCCACTTGCAAAGTGATGTACGAGGCCCAGGTCTTGGAGCCTGTTGTTGGACGGCTCAGTCAATCATGAGTAAAGCCCTCCCCACCATTGAGCACATCTACACAGAATGTTGTTGCAGGAAAGCAGCATCCATCATCAGGGACCCCCTCCACCCACGTCACCCTCTCTACTTGCTGATGTCATTAGGAAGAAGGTACAGAAGCCTCAGAACTCACACCACGAGGTGCAGTAACAGTTACTACCCCTCAACCATCAGGCTCTTGACCAAAGGCCACAGTTGACCACTACTTGACTACAGGCCACAGTTGACCACTCAACTTCCCTTGCCCCAAAAACTATGAACTCACTTATAAGGACTCCATTTTATTTTATTGATATGTATTGCTTATTTATTTATTATTTCTTTTTTGTTCTTATTCTATTTGCAAAGTTTGTTGTCTTTTTCACACTGGTTGTCCACCCTATTGGTGCAGTCTTTCATTGATTCTATTATGGTTATTGGAGTTATTGAGTATGCCTGCAAGAAAATAAATCTCAGGGTTATATGTGGTGACATAAATGCACTTAGATAATAAATTTACTTTAAACTTTGTTGATATATTTTGAGGAGATAATGGTGCTGAATGCTGAGCTGCTGATGATGATGAATAGCCTGACACACATGTGCTGGTTGTCTAGATAGTCCAGCGCAGTGTGGAGAGCCAATGAGATTGCACCTACCGCAGACCCATTGCGCCAGTAGGTGAATTCAGGCACATCCAAGCCCCCACTGAGGCAAAAGTTGATTCAGCTGATTCCGGCCTCGTGAAGCACTTCATTATGATCAATGAAAGTACTTCCGCTCTTCTTGGGCATTAGTACGATTGATGCAACCTTGAAGCAGGTGGGAATCTCAGACTACAGAAGCGAAAGGATGGAGATGTCTCAGAGCACTCCAGCCATTTGGTCAGTATGGGCTTTTAGCAGTAGATTGGCTATACCACCGGAATCCGACACCTTGTGAGGGTTCATCCCCACCCACGAAGGATATTCTTACGTTCGTTTCAAATACTGTGATCATAGTCATTGGGTGTTATGAAGACTAACATTATCCTCCTTCTCAAAGCACGTACAAAAGGCACAAAGCTCATCAGGGACTGATGTTCTACTGTGAGTGACTAAGAGAATTAAGCTCAGGATAGCATATGGTGGCATACATTTAGTGCAACACACACAAAATGCTAGAGGGCCTCAGCAGGTCAGGCAGCACTTATGGAAATGAATAAATAGCTGACATTTTGGGCTGAGACCCTTTGTGATACACTCAATAGCCAGCTTATTAGATTAGATTTAATTAGATTATGAGGACATTCAGTCCTCGTTTATTGTCATTTAGTAATGCATGCATTAAATAATACAATGTTCCTCCAGTATGATATCACAGAAACACAAGACAGACCAAGACTAAAACTGACAAAAAACACATAATTATAACATATTATATGTTATTAGGAGAAGACTCTTCTCCTATAATTTTGGATCTGCCCCTCCCCCTCCCACTTTTATACCTCTTACTAGCTCTTTCTTCAGTTAGTCCTGACGAAGGGTCTCAGCCTGAAACGTCGACTGTACCTCTTCCTAGAGATGCTGCCTGACCTGCTGCGTTCACCAGCAACTTTGATGTGCGTTGCTTGAATTTCCAGCATCTGAAGAATTCCTCATGTTTGAGCTACCCAATAAAGTGGCCACTGTGTGTATACGTACTTTGCAACAGCGTGCTATCACAAGAAAGCAGTATTCATCATCAAGGACCTCCACCACCCAGGCCATGCTCTCTTCTTGCTGCTACCATCAGGAAGAAATTACAGGAGCCATAGGATTCACACTACCAGGTTCAGGAACAGTTACTACCCTTCAACTATCAGGCTCTTGAACAAAAGAGGATTAATTTCATTTAACTTCACATGCCCCATCTTTGAAATATTCCCTCAACCAATGGACTCACTTTCAAGGACTCTTCACCTCATGTTCTTGATATTTCTTATTTATTTTCTTTTGTATTTGCACAGTGTGTGTCTTTTGCACATTGATTGTTAGTCTTTTATTGATTCTATTATGGTACTGGATTTAATGAGTATGTCCACAAGAAAATTAATCTCAGGGTGATATATGTGTGCGAGTGGACTTTGATAACAAATTTACTTTGAACCTTAATGGTATGAAAGCCCTTGCACATTGGCTGAGCATCCATTTGTGTTTCCAATTTCATTGGAAATTGTCCTATCAGTTTTTTTTTTAAGATAGCTCTGTACAGCTTTCCAGAGAACATATTTGGACCTTGAAGATGTCCAGTCGTGTGCACCACATATCTAGCCCTCAGAAGACTCTGATACATCTAGGACTCTGCCTCTGAAAATCCTGATATATTTCAATTATGATATGTTTTTGAGGACGCACAATCATCCATGTGGGTCTTGATGAAGTCTGAGATGACTGTGGCATTCATTCATATCTGTTGATGAATCCTGGAATATGGTCCAGTTCACCAATTTAAATCCTGCTCTTCTGCCTTTCTTGATCATGCCTTCACTCACAACATGCTGGAGGAACTCAGCAGGTCAGGCAGCATCCGTGGAAAAGATCAGTCGACGTTTAGGGCCAGAACCCTTCATCAGGACTGAAGAGGGAAGGGGCAGAGGCCCTATAAAGAAGGTGGGGGAAGGGTGAAAAGGGTTCCGGCCTGAAACATCGACCGATCTTTTCCACGGATGCTGCCTGACCTGCTGAGTTTCTCCAGCGTGTTGTGAGTGTTGCTTTGACCCCAGCATCTGCAGATTATTTTGTTTGATCATGCCTTCACAGTTCTTTCCACTGGGTGTTGTTACAATGATATTGCTTCCTATAACTGTAGATTAGAGCATGGGAATTGAATACCTTATTCTGTTTGTATAACCAAAGGGAATATTTGAATGAAATAAGATTCCAAGTTGTAAGTTTATCTCAACTTCAAATTATATCTAACTTTGTGAATACTTTAGGTTAGCCTCACTCAGTAGCCAGGGAGAATAGAGTTAGCTGTAATGGAGTTTTGGCAGGGAGGAAAGATGTTTAGAGCTCAGAACAGTGCAGCACAGTACAAACTCTTTGACCCCTGATAATGTATAACTTAACACTGGTTATTTAGGTAGTCCAGAGTAGTGTGGAAAGCCAGCGAGATTGCATTTGCTGCAGACGTATTGTGGTAAAAAGTGAATTGCTTTGATTTCCATCCCATTTAATTAGAGGAAACTTGCATTGGTTTGAGATATTGAGCAATTTGCTTGGGGAATCAGGGAGTGCGGAGTGTTCCTGGAGCTGTGTGTTGACAGCAGAACACATGTATCCTGCGTTGTATGTTTGGATAATGGTGCTAAGGGGCAGCGTGTGGATGAGCAGTTGGAGAAGGTCTAAGATCCAATAGCAGCTCCAATGCATTGGATCGAAAAACGATGCAGAGTTGTAGACTCCGCCAGCGCCACATCGCCACCCTCGAGGACATTTTCAAAAGGCTGTGCCTCAAGAAGGCAGCATTCATCAGGAAGGATCATAACTGCAATTCCATAACATTTTGATTGCAATCCAATATGATTTCAACCGCAGTCCTATACAATCCCACAAAGTTTCAATTGCAATCCTAAAGCAATATCACAGTTGTAAGCCAATAATATTTCAATCAATCCATGCGATAAAAAATATGTACAAATTAACTGTTTCAGAGTCGGACTGTGGTCGGATGCTTCCAGGATGCTGCATCGGCAAGTTGGCGGCGCTGGAGGTTTACCGTCTGCGTGAGATGATGGGACTTTCGAGAGACTTTGAGACTTTTACCGTGCCCGTGGTCTGTTCTTATCAAATTACGGTATTGCTTTGCACTGTTGTAACTATATGTTATAATTATGTGGTTTTTGTCAGTTTTTCAGTCGGTTTGTCATGTGCTTCTGTGATATCATTCTGGAAAAATGTATCATTTCTTAATGCATGCATTACTAAATAACAATAAAAGAGGACTGCGCGTCCTCATAATCTAAAAAAAAATTGATTTAAGGTAATGGACAAAGTCTTGATACCTACTAAAAAATCTCCAGTTATGTGTGAACAGATCCCTGATTTGAGCTCTTACCTGGAATATAGCACTTTAGTTTGATAAGATTAATGAAAAATATCTGGATGCAAAATACCATCAAAGTCTATTAAGAAGGCATGTGATAAGGTCCAGAGAATGGCTGAGAATAAAACTGGAATTTGTGAGTTAAAGATATGAACATGTGGTCAGGTTGATTGAATACGTGAGCAAGTAAAGAAGTTAACTCCTCAGTCGGGACAGAAAAGCGGAAGCTGTGTTGAACTACAAAAAAAACAATATGATAGACAGTAAAATCTCTTCAAGTTAAGTTTTTACATCAACTGAATGAGTGGAAAAACATCATGATAAGTGCAATTGGATCAAAGTGTATTGCATGGAGCTAAGAAGCAAACTAAAGCAGGATAAGAAAGCTCATCACAGACCTCAAGCGGGTAGTCCTGCCAATGATGCTTCTTCCTGGGAAACACTCCCTACGTTGCACAGTCCTCTTAGACAGCGCCACCATCCGAACTCTGAGGAATTACAGCATTGACATGACATGGACTCTAGAGCAGCCTCCAGTGACTCAAGTGAGGATGTCGTAATGAAATAACAGGCTTGGCAGCTATGTTAAGGCTTGCTTCAATAAAGGAGAAGAAAATAAAGACTTGCAGGACTAGAGATGGAACCTGCAAAAGGAGACTGACAGCGGATTACTGGGTTGCTAATGAGTGTATTGACTATCCAATCCCTCTAGTGGCAGATTTATCAACTATTTTCAAAACCTGGATCATGTCCTGTTTGCTGACTAGCATGAACATGATGTATTTATTTGCTTGATTATCTATCCTCCAAATTGTCTACCATTTTTGAGGCACCTAATATCATCACTGAACGAGTGAGTTCAGTGAATCTAGCTCCATAGTTACCATTGGCGTGGAAGATTATGATGACTATGACTGTACAAGAATAATAACATGCCATGATGATGAAAATTATTGCAAAGAGGCACCTCTATTGATTCCAGGTCTGATTCTGTACACTGATGGCTCCTCAGCAATTGAGAAAGGAATTTGAATGGCTTGATGGGTTGTTGTTTCTGAAATTGAAGTGCTGGAATCAGGAAGCATGGTTCCTG
This sequence comes from Mobula birostris, assembly GCF_030028105.1. Classification (NCBI taxonomy): domain Eukaryota; kingdom Metazoa; phylum Chordata; class Chondrichthyes; order Myliobatiformes; family Myliobatidae; genus Mobula; species Mobula birostris. The sequence continues at coordinate 16,597,949 of NC_092370.1, forward strand.
ATTCCCCTGAGCAATAGGCAAAACTGAAAGCTCTGACTGAAAACTGTAAGTTGGCAGAAGGAAGATCAACTGATATCTACACAGATTCTCCATATGTCTTTGGAGTTGTTCATGATTCTGGAAACTTACAGAACCAAAGTGGATGTTGTACTGTTCTAGGAACCCCAATCAAAAATGGCCAACTCATGCTCAACTTAGTCAAGAACGGTACATGAACTCCCGAATGCCATACAATCGCCATCAGAAGTGACTGCATTAAAATGTAAAAGTCACACCGCAATTGCTACAATGGAAAGCTGGAAATGCATTTGTGGATGAAATTGCAAAAAAGGCAAAATAGTGAGGGGTAAAAGAAATAAAAGAAGTTAAAGAGGTCAAAGAATTAAAGGAAGTACCAAGAACATATGCAGTGAACCCAACAACTGAAATTATGGAAACAAAGTTGGACTCTGTATCACAGACGAGCATACAAGATATTTGTGAAATGCAAGCTCAATGCCCTAACCAGGAAAAGTGGTTCTGGATGGAAAATGGTGGGAGACTAAACAGCGTTGGAGCATAGAGATATGGCACATCATAGACTAGTAACTCCAATTACATTGCTTCATTATTTGGCATAACAGATACACTCCCTGGGACACATTGGAGTGGAAAAGATGATCAACAGATTCTCTCAATGGTGGTGGAATCCAAAGTTCAGGGCACAACATCAACGAACATTTGAAAGATGCAGGACATGCCAGAAAATACATCTTGGAGCAGTAGAAAAGCCAGCATAGTTAAGTGTTCCTGCCCAACTTGGTCCTCTTTTACACTTACAATTGGACTACATTACTCTGACGAAGTGTCAAGGATACTCAGACATACTGGTAACAGTGCCATTCCAGCAAGAAAAGCCATTGTTGCACACACACAGCAAAAATTCTGATCAAGGACTATATTTCTAGATGGGGATTTCCATATCACATTGACTCTGACTAATGAGCACATTTCACTGGGGTATTTGTCAGGAATTATATCAACTGATGAACGTCGAATGGCTGTTCCATTGTCCATGTCGCCCAGAGTTTCAAGACAAGTCAAACAAATGAATGAAGCCATCAATCAACAACTGACTAAGTATCATGAGGAAGGTGTACCATGGCCTACAACTCTTCCTATGGACTTATTTAGCATCAGGGCAACCCCAAATAAGTAAACTAAACTAAATCCATTCGACGTGGTACCAGGACATCCTACGTAACTACCTGGAGCTCTCGAACTCAAACAGGCTGATATACACAGTATGGCAGACATTTCAGTTAACTATGGTGTGAAATTAACCCATGCTGTACAGTCTGCTTCTCAACAGGTTTCGGCCTTGAAGTGATCTGACCAGAAGGACACACCGATTCTTGGTGAGTGTGTTCTGAAAATGAAACCACATAAGGAGCCGCTGAGAGCTCAATAGGATGGTCCTTATCAAGTATTGTCAGTTACCAACTCAGCAGTGAAAGTAAAAGGTAAAAGTAAGTGGATGCACGCCAGCCATGGCAAGGGAGCTAAAGTGGGACCTGACGAGGGCTCATGTGTTGTGGTTAATGTGCCAGTAACCTCTTGCGCCCAATGGCTACACTGCTGGGTTACAGTGGCAAATCACTAACAAGCCACCAGGTGAAGCGGAGTGATGATGGTGTTAAACAGCAATTCCTTTGCTTGCATCTTTGGAAGCAGCTCTTTGATATCTTTATTTTTCCCTTTCAGATATCTTTTGAAGACCCTGACCTGGCTCTTTGCGGGAATGGGACTGGTGTTGTTCAGCACGCCAAGGGCTCAGCCTAAGAGTCCAGCATGGCCTTGGGGGCGTAGGATCTTGGAGCTCTGGAGATGGGCGGATCGAAGGTCGATGTCATGGCAGGAGACCCGTGTGTCGTCAGGGGAATCGGAATATGTACAGCTGTGTGCCCAAATCTTTGGGCACAGAGCTTGAAAAAGGCAACATAATGGACTTTTAACATCGTAAACCAGTGAGTTGTTTAATATATCTCTCTGCTCGCTGGGAAAATGGAAACATCTCTTACTCCCTTATTAGGGAGAGAGAGAGAGAGCCTGTGGTATGTTGAATACTGGGTGAAACACAAAGTCTTTGGGGTAACTGCAAATCTGTATCTTTGCTATTGTTTTGCTCACGCTTGAGTGCTCAGTAGTGGGTGCCGATGTATTTTTTTGCCCGCGGGGGGAGGGAGGGTTGTTGCTTGCTGCCGCTTATGCACAGGAGGGAGGAGAGCTGGGGGACACTTTGGGGTGCTAACATTTAACTGCTGTTCATTCTTTGGGGCACGCCTCTGTTTTCGTGGATGGTTGCGAAGGAAAGGTATTTCAGGATATATATCGTATATATTTCTCTGACATTAAATGTGCCTTTGAAACCTTTGAAGTCTTCAAGTAGAGTTGATAGCTACTGGATATTATGTAGTTTATTCTAATATTATTTATTAGATCCATAGAAACTACAGCACAGAAACAGGCCCTTTGGCCCTTCTTGGCTGTGCCGAACCATTTTCTGCCTAGTCCCACTGACCTGCGCACGGACCATATCCCTCCATACACCTCCCATCCATGTATCTGTCCAATTTATTCTTAAATGTTAAAAAAGAACCTGCATTTACCACCTCGTCTGGCAGCTCATTCCATACTCCCACCACTCTCTGTGTGAAGAAGCCCCCACTAATGTTCCCTTTAAACTTTTCCCCCCTCACCCTTAACCCATGTCCTCTGGTTTTTTTTTCTCCCCTTGCTTCAGTGGAAAAAGCCTGCTTGCATTCACTCTATCTATACCCATCATAATTTTATATACCTCTATCAAATCTCCCCTCATTCTTCTACGCTCCAGGGAATAAAGTCCTAACCTATTCAACCTTTCTCTGTAACTGAGTTTCTCAAGTCCCGGCAACATCCTTGTAAACCTTCTCTGCACTCTTTCAACCTTATTTATATCCTTCCTGTAATTTGGTGACCAAAACTGAACACAATACTCCAGATTCGGCCTCACCAATGCCTTATACAACCTCATCATAACATTCCAGCTCTTATACTCAATACTTTGATTAATAAAGGCCAATGTACCAAAAGCTCTCTTTACGACCCTATCTACCTGTGACGACACTTTTAGGGAATTTTGTATCTGTATTCCCAGATCCCTCTGTTCCACTGCACTCCTCAGTGCCTTGCCATTAACCCTGTATGCTCTACGTTGGTTTGTCCTTCCAACGTGCAATACCTCATACTTGTCAGTATTAAACTCCATCTGCCATTTTTCAGCCCATTTTTCCAGCTGGTCCAAGTCCCTCTACAGGATCTGAAAACCTTCCTCACTGTCTACTACACCTCCAATCTTTGTATCATCAGCAAACTTGCTGATCCAATTTACCACATTATCATCCCAGATCATTGATATAGATGACAAATAACAATGGACCCAGCACTGATCCCTGTGGCACACCACTAGTCACAGGCCTCCACTCAGAGAAGCAATTCTCTACCACCACTCTTTGGCTTCTTCCATCGAGCCAATGTCTAATCCAATTTACCACCTCTCCGTGTATACCTAGCGACTGAATTTTCCTAACTAACCTCCCATGCGGGACCTTGTCAAAGGCCTTACTGAAGTCCATGTAGACAATATCCACTGTCTTCCCTTCATCCACCTTCCTGGTAACCTTCGCGAAAGACTCCAACAGATTGGTCAAACATGACCTACCACGCACAAAGCCATGTTGACTCTCCTTAATAAGCCCCTGTCTATCCAAATACTTGTAGATTCTGTCTCTTAGTACTCCCTCCAATAACTTACCTACTACTGACGTTAAACTCACCGGCCTATAATTTCCCGGATTACTTTTCGATCCTTTTTTAAACAACGGAACAACATGAGCCACTCTCCAATCCTCCGGCACTTCGCCCGTAGACAGCGACATTTTAAATATTTCTGCCAGGGCCCCCACAATTTCAACACTAGTCTCCTTCAAGGTCCGAGGGAACACTCTGTCAGGTCCCGGGGATTTATCCACTTTAATTTTCCTCAAGACAGCAAGCACCTCCTCCTTTTCAATCTGTACAGTTTCCATGATCTCACTACTTGATTCCCTCAATTCTATAGCTTTCATGCCAGCTTCCTTAGTAAATACAGACGCAAAAAACCTATTTAAGATCTCCCCCATTTCCTTTGGTTCCGCACAAAGCCGACCACTCTAATCTTCAAGAGGACCAATCTTATCCCTTACAATCCTTTTGCTCTTAATATACTTGTAAAAGCTCTTTGGATTATCCTTCACTTTGACTGCCAAGGCAACCTCATGTCTTTTTTTTGCCCTCCTGGTTTCTTTCTTAAGTATTTTCTTGCACTTCTTATACTCCTCAAGCACCTGATTTACCCTGTTTCCTATACATTTAATACAACTCCCTCTTCTTCTTTATCAGAGTTGCAATATCCCTTGAGAACCAAGGTTCCTTATTCCTATTCAATTTGCCTTTAATCCTGACAGGAACATACAAACTCTGCACTCTCAAAATTTCCCCTTTGAAGGCTTCCCAGCTACCAATCACATCTTTGCCAGAGAACAACCTGTCCCAATCCACGTTTAGATCCTTTCTCATTTCTTCAAGTTTGGCCTTCTTCCAGTTCAGAACCTCAACCCTAGGACCAGATCTATCCTTGTCCATGATCAAATTGAAACTAATGGTGTTATGATCACTGGAACCAAAGTGCTCCCCTACACAGACTTCTGTCACTTGCCCTAATTCGTCACCTAACAGGAGATCCAATATTGCATCCCCTCTAGTTGGTCCCTCTATATACTGATTTAGAAAACTGTCCATCAAACTTCAAACAGTTCAGGTTCAAAGCAACCAGTCTGACAATACTCGGAACTGTGTCTCTTTTCGTTAATCTCTCTCCTCTCTCTCTTGTTAGCATTTTGAATGTTTCCCATTGTCTCTCTCTTATCGGCATCAATCTTCTGATAACTTGGTCTTTTGTCACACAATAAAGTATAAAGTATAAAAGTTTAACTTTCTTATGATTGTATTTTATATAATTACTAATGTATGTGCAATTGTTCAGTGTGTTTCTAGTGGTTACGGGGGCTATTTGATTGGTTAATTCTTATCTACAAACTTTGAATAGAATATCTATTATCTATGTTATAAGAAAAGCAGAACACATTGGCTCTATTTCTTTACTTCGTTCTTTCTTGCCATCGCTACGAGTCTCTGCTCTTGCTACTCTCCTTCCCCAGTTCCTTTGTACTCTTAGTGCTTAATAAACAACCATGAGCAACCAGTCTTATGCCTCAGTCATGACTTCTGAAGAACCTTGGATCAAAAACATCATAATACAACAACAGTATCTTGCTCTTTTTTCAGTTTTCTTTTACATCAAGGTTGTGGCTCAAACTAGTAGTTTTTCAATTCAAGTGAGGAGTCAGTTTAGTGTTTATAGACAGTGATGAGGTGGAATTAGAGGTCAGGCTGGAGTCTCGGCCTCCACTCTGTGTTCAAAGGCCAGTGACATGGATTTGGGGGTGAAGGACCAGTGGACCAGGAAGGACCAGAGCTGGTAGCCCACAGGTCAGCAAGTCGTTGGCGTGTTCCGGGATTGGAATTCCATGTGGGCAGGAGGCACCAATGATGGTGATCCCCCAGGTACAGGAATTGGCAAGAATGGGGTTTGAGGCCTCTGTCAGTGATAATACATCAGATTCTGATTCAAACATGATCTATTGAGGTTTCCAGAAGCAACAAGATTGCAGCAGGAAAGAAGATCATTACTGATGAAATAGAAGTCTTTTCAATTATATTGCCTAAAAGTTAACTTGCAGGTTAAGCCAGTTGCAAGGAGGGCAAAAACAATTTAGCATTCATTTTCAAAGGTCTAGAATATAAAAGCAAGGATGCTATGTTAAGGCTTACAAGGCGTTGGTTAAAGTGAATTTGGAGTAAATAATTTTGTGGTGTAAGCTATGCTAGGAACCTTATCAAAGAACATTTATTATCAATGTATGTAGTAAACAGCCCTGAGATTCACCTTCCCGCGGGCAGCCATGAAACAGGGAAACACCATGGAACGCATTCGAAGGAAACATCAAACACACAATGTGCAAAAAGGAGAACAAATCACTCAAACAGCAAAAATGAGTGAATAACACACAGAATATTAAATGTGAAACTATAGAGTCCTTGAAATAGTCTAGGAATGTTCAGTGTAGTTCAGTTCAGTTCAACTTAGTGCTGTGTCATTCATTGTGTGGAGTTTTGGTCCCCTAATCTGAGGAAAGACATCCTTGCCATAGAGCAAGTACAAAGAAGGTTCACCAGATTGATTCCTGGGATTGCAGGACTTTCATATGAAGAAAGACTGGATCGACTAGGCTTATACTCGTTGGAATTTGGAAGATTGAGGGGGGTTTTATTGAAGTGTATAAAATCCTAAAGTGATTGGACAGGCTAGATGCAGGAAGATTGTTCCCGATGTTGGGGAAGTCCAGAACGAGGGGTCACAGTTTGAGGATAAAGGGGAAGCCTTTTAGGACCGAGATTAGGAAAAACTTCTTCACACAGAGAGTGGTGAATCTGTGGAATTCTCTGCCACAGGAAACAGTTGAGGCCAGTTCATTGGCTATATTTAAGAGGGAGTTAGATATGGCCCTTGTGGCTAAAGGGAGCAGGGGGTATGGAGGGAAGACTAGTACAGGGTTCTGAGTTGGATGATCAGCCATGATCATACTGAATGGCGGTTCAGGCTCGAAGGGCTGAATGGCCTACTCCTGCACCTATTTTCTATGTTTCTATGATTACAGGCTGCAGTCGAGTGGGTCTGGAATAGGTTCATGAGAATGATTCAAGGAATGACAAGATTAAAGTATGAGGAGTGTTTGGCTCTGGGAGTATACTCGCTGAAGTTTAGAAGAATGAGGGGGTGTCACATTGAAACCTATCAAACATGGAGAGGATGCTTCAGGTTCAAGTTCAATTATCATTCAATCATACATGAATATAGCCAAATGAAAGTGTTATTCTGGGGCCAAGGTGCAAAACACAATACCAACAGTCATGCACAGCACAAGGCACATAGAGCTCATATAAGATAGCAAGTAAACACAAAACTACACACACAAAAAAAATTAGGGCAGAAACTAGGACCAGAGGGCACAGCCTCAGAATAGAAAGACATCTCTTTATAACAGTGATGAGGATGAATTTCTTTAGCCAGAGGGTGGTGAATCTGTGGAATTCATTGTCACAGACTGCAGTAGAGGCCAAGTCAGTTGGTATATTTAAAGCCAAGTTTGATAGGTTCTTGATTAGTACAAGCATCAAAGGTTACAGGAAGAAAGAATAGGATTGAGAGGGATAACAAACCAGCCATGATTTAAAGGCAGAGAAGACTTGATGGGCCCAATTGCCAATACCTGTTCCTATATATTATGGCCTTGTGGGGCTCAAAAAACAATCAGAATCAAACAAGTTCAATATCTATTCTTTAAAACACAAACACAACTGGGAAAGGATTAGGAAGTGACAGAATCTCACAGTTTTAATGTATACAGATCTCAAGCTAAATAATACATTCTTAAGCAATAGATTCTCACTGGATTCTTCTTCAAGTTTCTGGAAGGAGTTTGATAAAAAAAAAAAAATGACCTTCCAGGAAATATGATGTGCTCTCTGGAACAATGAAATGAATTTTGCCAAATTTTACAAAGCAATTCCACATCTGTCTTGAAGCACAGATTCAGATTTATTTGCCATACATCCATCCAAACATGGAGTGAAAATTGTCCTGTGCATTAACAACTCGTGCACCCAAGGAGGTGCTGCATGGAGCCTGCTAGTGTTGCCATGCATATTTTGATGCCAAGCTCACAACATTGTGTAAAACAACACAAACAACTGCAACTACAATACATCTGCAACTTCAACAACAACATCAACTAAACCATCTACAACATTATCTACAACTATAACAACTCAAACACCTACAGCTACCACAGTTACAACTACAACAGCTACAACTACAACAACTATTTATACAGCACATTGATGGGAATAGGCACTTTAAATGGCTAGGCACAGATTAGATGGGCCAAATGGCTTGATTCTGTGCTGTAGTTTTCTAGTGTTCTGTAACAACCACAAACAAGAACAACCACAACTAGAGCTCTAACAACAAGAACAAAACAGCAAAACGAGTCCCATTCCCATCCTTCGTACCCCACAGCCCCATACACTCAAACACAAAGATAACTCTCTAACCCCAGGACAGGCCGCCTCCGGGGCCTTCAGTCCTTGTCCCCTGATTGTCAGAATCACAGGCACTGGACCTTCAACTCAGACTCACCAATCACAGGTTTGACCTTTGGGCCTCTTCTCATTATTGTGCAGCTACACCAAGAGACCAAAGAGCAGTTAACTCCTCCTGACTATCTGGAGATACCAGAAAACAATCCCACTGGAAATGAACAGTCAAAGTGAAACCCAGCAGCTCCAGATAATCTTCAGCCCCTTTGACCAGCACCATTGGGAGGATGGGCTATATCAAACAGCAGTGATTTGATTCAAAATGAAGTTAACTATTGCCCTGTGGTTGTGGGAAGTGGCAAATAATCTTGGAGAAAAAAACTTGTTTTAATTATGATGGCTTTGAATTCAGATGAGAGACAACTGGCACAATGTTTCCGAGTGTGTCTCGACAATTCTGGATGCAATACTAGCCAGCTCAGTTGTTTTCTTCTGCTGAATGATCCCATGTGTTTTACATTTTCTTTTAGTTTTCAGCAGTATATAACAGCATGATCATTCAATTTAAACACAAATACCACGGCTGTCATCAGCAGTAACACATAATTAATGCATTAGGAAATTAAAGCATTGCTAATCAAATGTTAACAGAAATCAGTTGCCACAGAGATTGGGAAAAAATCTCTCACAACCCTTGCCATTCTACTGCGGTCACCAATGGGACCCTTGGCATCCAAAGCACCACTCCCAGCTATTAGGAGCACTGTCCCCCCACCTCCCTCTCCTGCCCCACTGTCAGCCCCTTATCCTCATATCAGGAAGTTTCACCCCCTCGCTACCTTAGCTCTCTCAGTGTCAAAAATCCTCTGCCTTCACTGCATCCATGGCTCGACAGGCTGCAGACAACTCATTCTACTCTACTACTCCGTCTGGGCTACTGCTGTCTGATCCAATGAGTGCTAGGTGCCCCTGAAAGAGTGACGGATGAGAAGAAATGGGGAAGGAGAAGACCATGAAGTTTGGAAGGAGAGGAAGAGAGATGACAGGAGGTGTGGGGTGTGGAAAGATGGTGGGATGAAGGTTGGGGAGATGAAGGGAGATCAAGGGTAGTGCAATTAGGGAGCCAGGAAAAGTGTAAAGGTGGGCAAGAGTAGGAAATGAGATGCAGCAGGGAGAAGGAGTGGAGTAAAGAGGAAAGAGTCAGATCAAACAGTGAAAGTGATGGGAACATGGATGAAGGGCAACCTAGGAAGATGGGAGAGGATAGGGTGTAAGAGGGGGAGAGAAGTGTATGTAGAGGAAATGAGAAGAAAAGGAGAGAGGGAGAGGGAAAGAGAAGAGGAGGGGAAGAGGGTGAGAGAGGGAGAAAAGGGGAAGAGAGGGAGGAAGAGGAGAGAGAGAGAAAGAGGGAGGGAGGGAAGAGAGAGGGAGGAGGGAGGGAAGAGAGAGGGGGAGGAAGAGAAGAGAGAGGGAGGGAGGGAGGGGAAGAGAGAGGGGGAGGGAGAGAAGAGAAAGAGGAAGGGAGGGGAGAGAGAGATTGAAGGAGGGGACAAAGAGGAAGGGAGGGGGGGAGGGAGGGAGAGAGAGGGAGGAGGGAGGGAGGGAGAGAGAGGGAGGAGGGAGGGAGGGAGAGAGAGGGAGGAGGGAGGGAAAGAGGGAGGAGGGAAGGAAGAGGGAGGGAAGAGAGAGGGGGAGGGAAGAGAAAGAGAGAGGGAGGAGGGAGGGATGAGAGAGGAGGAGGGAGGGAAGAGAAAGAGGGAGGGAGGGGGAGTGAAAGAGAGGAAGGGAGGGTAGAGAGAAAGAGGAAGGGAAGGGAGAGGGAGGGGAGGGAAGAGGGAGGGAGGGGGAGGGAAGAGAGAGGGGGAGGGAGGGAAGAGAGAGGGAGTGGGAGGGAGGGAGGGAGGGAGGGAAGAGAGAGGGAAGAGGGGAAGAGAGGGGGGAGGAAGGGAAGAGAAGAGAGAGGGAGGGAGGAAGAGAGAGGGGGAGGGAGAGAAGAGAGAGGAAGGGAGGGGAGAGAGAGATTGAAGGAGGGGGAGGGAGGGAAAGAGAGGGAGGAGGGAAGAGAAAGGGGAAGAGAAAGAGAGGAAGGGAGGGTAGAGAGAAAGAGGAAGGGAAGGGGAGGGAGGGGAGGGAAGAGGGAGGGAGGGGGAGGGAAGAGAGAGGGGGAGGGAGGGAAGAGAGAGGGAGCGGGAGGGAGGGAGGGAGTGAAAGAGAGGAAGGGAGGGTAGAGAGAGGGAGGAGGGAGGGAGGGAAGAGAGAGGGAGGAGGGAAGGAAGGGAGCGGGAGGGAAGAGAGAGGGAGGGCGGGGAAGAGAGAGGGGGAGGGAGAGAAGAGAAAGAGGAAGAGAGGGGGGAGAGAGATTGAAGGAGGGGACAAAGAGGAAGGGAGAGGGAGGGAGAGAGAGGGAGGAGGGAGGGAGGGAGGGAGAAGGAAGAGGGAGGGAAGAGAGAGGGGGAGGAAGAGAGGGAGGAGGGAGGGAGGGAGGGAGAAGGAAGAGGGAGGGAAGAGAGAGGGGGAGGGAAGAGAAAGAGAGAGGGAGGAGGGAGGGATGAGAGAGGAGGAGGGAGGGAAGAGAAAGAGGGAGGGAGGGGGAGTGAGGGAGAGGAAGGGAGGGTAGAGAGAAAGAGGAAGGGAGGGGAGAGAGGGAGGGAGGGGAGGGAAGAGGGAGGGAAAGGGAGGGAAGAGAGAGGGGAGGGAGGAAGAGAGAGGGAGCGGGAGGGAAGAGAGAGGGAGGGAGGGAGGAGAAGAGAGGGGGGAGGAAGAGAAGAGAAAGAGGAAGGGAGGGAGAGGGAGGGAGAGGGAGGGAGGGAGAGAGAGGGAGGAGGGAGGGAAAGAGGGAGGAGGGAAGGAAGAGGGAGGGAAGAGAGGGGGGAGGGAAGAGAAAGAGAGAGGGAGGAAGGAGGGATGAGAGAGGAGGAGGGAGGGAAGAGAAAGAGGGAGGGAGGGGGAGTGAGAGAGAGGAAGGGAGGGTAGAGAGGGAGGGAGGGGAGAGGGAGGGAGGGGAGGGAAGAGGGAGGGAGGGGAGGGAAGCAGGAGGGAGGGGGGGAGAGAGAGGGGGAGGGAGAGAAGAGAAAGAGGAAGGGAGGGGAGAAAGAGAGGGAGAGGGAGGGAGGGAGAGAGAGGGAGGGGAGAGAGAGTGAAGGAGGGGACAAAGAGAGGGAGAGAGGGAGAGGGAGGGAGAGAGGGGGAGTGAGGGGGAGAGGAGGGAGGGAGGGGGAGAGGAGGGAGGGAGAGGGAGGGAGGGGGGAGGGGGAGAGAGGGAGGGAAGAGAGGGGAAGGGAAGAGAGGGGGGAGGGAGGGAAGAGAAAGAGAGAGGGAGGGGAGAGAGAGTGAAGGAGGGGACAAAGAGAGGGAGGGAGAGAGGGAGAGAGGGAGGGGGGAGAGAGAGGGAGAGGAGGGAGGGGGAGAGAAGGGGGGGGAGAGAGAAAAGGAGGGAGGAGGAGAAAGGGAAAGACATAGCGAAGGAAGCAGAAATATACTAGAGGTCCAACCCTTCTGGACACAAAATGTAGATTAGGGACCCATTCTCAGATTCCAGGACTGCAAGCTGGGTCTCACCCAATTTGCCTTCCACCCTGTAGCCATTGACTTCTTCAACTGCTGTTCTTTATTTCCTCCCTAGCTCTCCCATCCTTCCCTCTCTCAGTATCTCTCCCCTTTCTTTGGCTTCCTCTCTCCTGCACCTCCCACTCCCTGTTTCTTTTTCTTCTTCCGCTTTTTCTTTCTGTCTTCTCTCTCCTTGCCCTGATTGATACTCTTCCCTCTCTGCGGTAATCTGTCCTGTTAGCTCCAGTTCATCTCAGTCTGGTTTGATCCACAATGCTGGGAGCATCTGGAGAACATAGAGCAGACAATCCTAGACAAGACAGGGACATTTTTGCTTCTTGTCCTTCAGAGAATTTTATTCAAGCAAAAATTATTCAGTTGAGCAATGAATATATTATCTAGAGATCGATACAGCAATGGTGAAAAGCCCAAGAATGGTTTAGATTATGCAAAAATTTCCTTATTTAATTAGAGATTAAAATATTCATTTCCCATGTACCTTTCAAAATATTAGATTTTCATTTTGTCCAAAATTGTAATTTTTTTTCCAATTATTCAAAAGGTTTAATAAATTATATATAAATATAATAATATCCGTACACAGTATATATCCCTGACTTTTGCACAGTACTGTAGTTGTCAAGGTGGAGCAGAGAACTGGTTTACAAGTCTGGCAGGAGCAAAGGATGTTGGGAATGGTGAGGGTGGGGGCCACAGGAGGGGTGTGAGATGGTTGGCAACGAAGGGGTGCCAGTGGTGGAGGGGGTGGTGCAAGCGCAGACACACTCAGCCCTCAGACATCAGGCAAGGTCATTTGGTTCCAAACCATTGGCTTATTGTTAGAGCCTTGAGAGGCTGGTCCTGGCTTACCTCCAACCCCTGGTCAGATCAGCCCTCGATCCCCTGCAGTTTGCCTACCAGTCGATGATGCTGTCATCTACCTGCGGAACAGATCCTACTCCCACTGCGAGGATCATGTTTTTTTGATTTCGCAGGTGCCTTCAATACCATACAGCCTTCATTTCTGGGGGAAAAGCCCTGCTCAATGCAGATTGGCATTTCCATTGTATCCTGGATAATGGAACACTCACAACACACTGGAGGAACTCAGCAGGTCCGGCAGCATCCGTGGAAATGATCAGTCAATGTTTCGGACCAGAACCCTTCGTCAGGACTGTAGACGAAAGGGGCAGAGGCCCTATAAAGAAGGTGGGGGGAGGGTGGGAAGGAGAAGGCTGGTAGGTTCCAGGTGAAAAACCAGTAAGGAGAAAGATAAAGGGGTGGGGGAGGGGAAGAAGAGAGGTGATAGGCAGGAAAGGTGAAGAAGAAATAGGGGAAAAAACAATGGGTAGTAGAAGGAGGCGGAACCATGAGGGAGGTGATAGGCAGCTGGGGGAGGGGGTAGAGTGACATAGGGATGGGGGAAGGGAGGGGGAGGTAATTACCGGAAGTTGGAGAATTCTGTGTTCATACCAAGGGGCTGGAGACTACCTAGATGGTATATGAGGTGTTGCTCCTCTAACCTGTGTTTAGCCTCATCATGGCAGTAGAGGAGGCCATGTATGGACATATCGGAATGGGAGTGGGAAGCAGAGTTCCGGCCCGAAACGTCGACTTACCTTTTCCATGGATGCTGCCCGACTTGCTGAGTTCCTCCAGCGTGTTGTGAGTGTTGCTTTGACCCCAGCATCTGCACATTATTTTGTGTCCTGCATAATGGACTACCTGACTGGCAGAAGGTGTGGCTTCAGAGCTGTGTGTCAGACATGGATACAAGCAGCACTGGGGCCCCGCAGGGGACCATATTGGCTCCCTTCCTGTTTACCCTATATACCTCAAACTTCAGATACAACACTGAGTCATATCATCTGCAGAAATTCTCTGATGGATCAGCAATAGTTGGGCGTATAAAGAGATGACAGAAGGATGAATACAGGACCCTGGTGGGCGACTTTTTCAAACGGTGCAAGCTGAATCATCTGCAGCTCAACATTAGTAAGACAAAGGAGATGGTGATGGACCTTCAGAAGTCTCAGCCTGCATTGCTCCCTGTTATTATTGATGATGAGGACGTGGATGTGGTGAGGACCTATAAGTACCTACGGGTACACCTGGAGACAGGCTTGTGTGGAACACCAGCACAGCAGCTGTGTACAAGAAGGGCCAGAACCTTCCCTACTTCCTAAGGAGATTGAGGTCCTTTGGAGAGTGCAGGCCTCTCCTTCACATGTTCGACCAGTATGCTGTTGCCAGTACAATCTTCTGTGCAGTGGTCTGTTGGAGCACAGTGGCATCAACACGGGTGATGCCAACAGGCTAAATAAGCCAATTGAAATGGCTGAGTTTGTTGTGCGATCAAATTGGACACACTGGAGGCTGTGGTAGAACAAAGGACCCTCCAGAAAATCCTGGCAATTCTGGACAATGTTTCTCACCCTCTGCAAGCCACTTTGGTTGAACAGAGGAGCACTTTTAGTAACAGGGTGAGACAACTGTACTGTTCCAAAGAGCACTATATGAGGTAATTCTTCCCCCCAGCCATTAGGCTCTATAATGAGTCAACCTATAGCCAGGGAACTGGTGACCACCTCCTGTTGGACTGTTTGTGGTAACTTATTTTTACTCTTTCTACTTTTCTTCTAATATATATATCTGTGCACTTGTAATGCTTCTGTGACACTGCAATTTCCTTTGGAATCTATGAAGTACCTATCTATCTACTTGTCTATCTATCTATCTTATTGATCATTACAGAATGCCTCTCTGATGCTTCCCACTTCCTCCCTCTCCCTTCCCTTTTTCCCCAACAATGATTCACCTCATCCTGCTCGCTTCCCACTCTCAGTCCACAATAGAAAACAATATCAAAAACAGGTTTTCATTACTCACATTTGTCATGAAATTTGTTACTTTTTGATGAGATAGTACAGTGCAATACATAACTTACTATAGTACTGTGCAAAAGGCTTATGCACCCAGTTAGATATACCGTATGTGAACAGTACTGTATATATAATACACAGATAGATAGATAGGTAAATAATATTGATGGAGAGGTAAGACACAATTAAAGCAGAAAGAGATAGGTTTACTTTTGGTTTGCATCCAAACAATATGCTCAGTACATGTTAAGGCACTAAAAGACTGTTTTGATGCTAGGTAATAAATTGCACTGACTTGAATTGACTTTATGTTACATCAGCACATTTTTACCCCAGCAGCATTGAATTATATCACAAATTAAATTGTTAAGAAGCTCAGTGTGAACTATTGTAGTTTCATTTAAAACTATCATTATTATTTATTCCCCTTTGATTTATTGCTATTTCTAGTATGTGAGATTCAATAAATGACCCTTTGCATCATAGTTGTAAAGAATACACAGGGAGATCAAATCAGATTAGACGGGGCTTTCTGGAAATAATAATTATTTCTCTCCATAGATAAAACGATAAGTAAAATAGTGCCAGAATATTTTAGAAATACTATTTTGTAGATATGATTGATAACTACAATGGCATTTATATTTTTATATTCCCACTAATCATGGAGCAGAGAAATGAAGGTGATAACAGTCATCTTCATCATCATACACCTACTATTACAGGCATCACATGAACTGGCCCTTAAGTGTTTCCCTATCAACTTCATCAGCTGTTAGCCTTATCTCAATTCAGAATCAGAATCAGGGTTATTATTGATAAAGCAGGTGAAATTTCCTGTTGTGTGGCAGGTAACACAAACCAATATGAGTTACAAAAATAAATTGTGCAAGAGAGGTAGTGTTGATAGAACATTCGGAAACCTGATGGCAGAGGGAAAGAAACTTCCTAAAATGTGCAATGTGTGTCTTTAAGCTCCTGTGACACTTGCAGGGAACCCAGCAGAATCCTCAGTGATTTGATTTAATGTAAAATGTTGTATTTCACTGCATGTTATGATATCATCATCATCATCAGGTGCCGTGCCCAGTTTGAGCTTTGACTGCCATGGCCCACATACTCCTGTTTCAGGTCAAGTGAATCAATTCATTGGTATTCATTTCCAATTCTCTGGCTGCTGTCTCCATCATCATTTGTCTTTGCCTTCCTCTTGCTTTCTTCCTTTCAATCTTTCCCATAATTACCATGCATTCTATCTCCTCTTTCCTAATCACATGTCCAATGAAGTTACGTTGCCTTTTCATGATCTTCTCCATTATTTCTTTTTTTGTGTTTGCTCTGTTCATGACATCCTCGTTAGATATTCGTTTTGTCCATGATATTCTTTGCATCCTCCTCAAAAACCACATCTTTGCTGCTACAATTCATTTCCTCATGTTACTAGATATTGTCCAACATTCTGAGCCATATAACATAACTGGATAAATGTAACATTTCAGTACTCTGAGGCGGGTTGTCATGCCTAGTTTAGTATTGGTCAGTATACTCTTCATTCTCATAAAGGTGTCTTTTGCCATCCCTATTCTTCTTTTGATGTCTGTCACACCTGCCATCTGATGTCACCCAGCTTCCTAAGTAGCAAAAGTTCTTTACTTGTTTTATGTTTTCCCCATTTATTCTCAGCCTGCAGATAGGATTCTCCTTCTTTTTGGATATCACCATACATTCTGTCTTTTTGCAATTGATAGATAGACCCATTTTTGTACTTTCTTCAATAATTATATCAATTAAGTTTTGTAGTTCTTCCTCCTTGCTTGCAATTAACACAGTGTCATCTGCATATCTGAAATTATTGATGTTTCCACCGCCAACTTTGTTTCCTAAGATGTCTCTTATTTTTTGTAATATTGTTTCACTGTACACATTAAATAAATCAGGGGAGAAAACACACCCTTGTCTAACGCCTCTCTTGATTTTCATAAACTGACTCACTTCTCCATGTTATGTTATGATGTACATGAGACAAATAAAGCTTATCATAATTTATAGAAATTTGCTTGAGTCTTTGTTGACATGCCAAATCTCCTCAAACTCCAAATGAAACATATTCTCTGGTGTGCCTTCTTCATAAATGAAACAATATTTTGGGCTCAGGATAGATCTTTAAAGATGTTGACACTCAGGAACTTGAGGTTGCTCGTCCTTTTCATTGCAGAGCCCTGGATAAGAAATGCTGATTTTCCCAGTGTGCTTACCCACACACACTTTCACACTCTCAACTCTGAATTTCCATATACAATCAGTGGCCACTTTATGAGGTAATTCCTGTACATAATAAAGTGTCCACTGAGTGTATGCTTATGGTCTTCTGCTGCTGTATCACATCCACTTCAAATTTTGACTTCTTGTGCATTTAGAGATGCTCTCCTTCCCACCACCATTGTAACGAATGGTTACTTGAGTTTCTGTCGCCTTCCAGTCTGGCCACTCTCCTTGACTTCTATCAATAGAGAAGTCAGAGGAATCAATCTATTAAGAGGAATATATCTATCTATTAAGAGGAATAGATAGAGTGGATAGCCAGCGCCTCTTCCCCAGGACAATACAAGGGGACATGGCTTTAAGGTAAGGGGTGGGAAGTTCAAGGGGGATATTAGAGGAAGGTTTGTTACTCAGAGAGTGGTTGGTGTGTGGAATACACTGCCTGAGTCAGTGGTGGAGGCAGATACACTAGTGAAATTTAAGAGACTACTAGACAGGTATATGGAGGAATTTAAGGTGGGGGTTATATGGGAGGCAGGATTTGAGGGTTGGCAAAACAATGTGGGCTGAAGGGCCTGTACTGTGCTGTACTATTCTATGTTCTATGTAATAGCAAGGCATCTTCACTCACAGAGACACTGCTCATTGAATGTTTTTTTTTTAGTTTTTCACAGCACTCTCTGTAAACTCTAGAGACCGTTGTGTGTAAAAATCCCAGTAGATAAGCAGTTTCTGAGATACTCAAACCACCTAGACCGACACCACATTCCACGGTCAAAGCCAATCAGACAACATTTCTTCCCCATTCTGATGCTTGGTCTGAACAACAACTGCACCTCTTGACCATGTCCACATGCTTTTATGGATTGAGTTGCTGCCACTTGATTTTCCAATTAGATAGTTGCATTAATGGAGCGACACAGCAGTATAATGGCTATCACAACGCTTCACAGTACCAGCGACCCGGGTTCATCTCCCACCCCTGTTTGTACGTTCCCCCTGTGATCATGTGGGTTTCTACTCACAGTCCAAAGACATACCAGTTGGCAGGTTAATTGGTCATTGTAAGTTGTCCTGTGATTAGGCCAGGGTTAAATTCGGGGTTGCTGGGTGGTGCGGCTTGAAGAGTCAGAAGGGCCTATTCCACGCTATAGCTCAATAAATAATAAACTAAATAAATAATGAGCAGGTGCGTGTAATAAAGTGACCACTGACTGTAATCTGCTCATGGTTAGAGAGTATTTCCTTCTAGGGCTGTTGTTCATATACATACAAGGATCAGTCCTATGATGCCATTTTCCACACTTCATGCTACTTTCTAAGAAATAATGAACTGCAGAGACAGTTCCAGGAAATTGTAAACTTGTCTCCAGAAACATCATCTTTGAGTGATTACTGGGAACTTGGAATCAATTAATTCATAGAATATAGAACACTGTTGCACATAACAGGTCCTTTGGCCCATCTAGTTCATGATAAATTATTAATCTGCCTGATGCCATCAATTTGCACCAAGACCTTAGCCCTCCATACCTCGCTTATGCATGTACCGATCCAAATTTCTGTTAAATGTTGAAATGGAACCCCCATCCACCATTTTCACTGGCTCATCATTCCACACCCTCACCATCCTTTGACTGAAGAAGTTTCCTCCCATGTTCCCCTCAAACATTTCACCTTTTACCCTTAATCCATGACATCTTTTCCGAGAAAGGAGAAGATGGCGATGCGACGCAGCGCATGCAGCCTCTCCGGTGAAATGATATTGTATTTGTTAAATAGGGACTGTGCACAATTCTGATTTGATAGAGATGGACGTGAGAAGCATGGAGGAACTTCTGGAGAAACTTCTGAAATGCCCGGTTTGCTGCCGCTGCTACTGTCCGATTGAGAATCTCCAGAGAGGAAGGCCCCAAATCCTTGGCTTTGCCTGTTGCTGGCGGCCAGAGCTGGGGTCAAAGCGCTCGGCAGAGATGGTGCTCGGTGCTTGGTGTTGGAGGGCTGGTCGGAGGATCGAAGTTTTCGGATAGACTGAGAGTCGGACTGTGGTCGGGTGTTTCCAGGATGTTGCATTGGCAAGTTTGCGGCGCTGGAAGCTCATGGCAGGGAGAGTTTTCTTCCTTCTACCGTCTGTGTGAGCTGTTGGGACTTTCGAGAGACTTTGACACATTTTTTACCGTGCCCATGGTCTGTTCTTCTATCAAATCACGGTATTGCTTGCACTGTTGTAACTGTATATTATAATTATGTGTTTTTTGTCAGTTTTTCAGTCTTGGTCTGTCTTGTGTATCTGTGATATCACACTTGAGGAACATTGTATCATTTTTTAATGCATGCATTACTAAATGACAATAAAAGAGGACTGCATGTCATAATCTAATCTGACTAGTTGTAGTCTCACCACATCTCAGTGGAAAAAAAAACCTTCTTGCATTTACTCTATCAAAACCTCTCACAATTTTGTGTACTTTCATAAAATCTCTTCTGCTTTCAAGGGTATAAAGTCCTAACCGATTCAATCTATCCCTATAATTCAGGTCTTCAAGACCCGGCAACGTCCTTGTAAATTTCCTTGCACTTTTTTTAATCTTATTGATAATTTTCCTGTAGGTAGGTGACCAAAACTGCACAGAATACTCCATGAAGGCTCAGTGAATCGGGAGAAAATTCAACCATCAGAGGTGCAAAGGGACATAAGAATCTTTGTGCAAGATTCCCAGAAGGTTAATTTACCGATTGAATCTGTGGTAAAGAAGGCAAATGCAATATTGGCATTTATTTCAAGGAGAGTAGAATATAAAATCAAGGAGATAACACTGAGCCTTTATAAGACACTGGTCAGGCTGCACTTGGAGTATTTTCAACTGTTTTGGGTCCCATATCTCAGAAAGGATGTGAGTCCAGAGGAAGTTCATGAGCATGACTCTGGGAGTGAAGGGGTTAACATGAGGAGCACTTCGCAGCTTTGGGCCTGTACTCACTGGTATTTAGAAGAATGCGGGGGGTTCTCGGTGAAACCTACTGAATGTTCAAAGGAGGAGATAAGGTGGATGTGAAGAGGATGTTTCCTATGCTGGGGATATCCAGAATTAGAGGGCACAGCATCAAAATTGAGGGGTGAACTTTTAAACCAGAGGTAGCGAGCAATTTTTTTGGCCAGAGTGTGGAGAATCTGTAGAATGCTCTGCCACAGACTGCGGTGGAGGCCAAGTCCGTGCGTATATTTAAAGCAGAATTTGACAGTTTCCTGATCAATCATGGCATCAAAGGATATGGTGAGAAGGCAGGTGTATGGGGTTGAGTGGAATCCGGCATCAGCCATGATGGAATGGCGAAGCAGTCTGGATGGGCTGAATGGCCTAATTCTGCTCCAATGTCTTATGGTCTTATAACTTAAGGCCTCACCTTTATCTTATTCAACTTCAACATAACATCCCAACTCCTGAAATCAGTGCTTTGATCGGTGAAGGCCAATGTACCAACAGCATTTTTTACAACCTCTACCAGTGGTGCTACCTTCAAGGAATTATTGTTTATCAGTATTGGTCCATGGCATTAAAAGTTTGGGAACTCCTGTACTAGAGCAACCTATGTCTTCCTTTAGCCCTCCTGATTTCCTTCTTAAGTGTTCTCTTGCATTTCTTGTACTCCAACAGTAACTCATCTGAAACCTTCCTGCCTATATCTGTTATGCAACTCTTTTCTCTTAACTAGGGTCTCACTATCTCTTAAAGTTCCTTTTATTTTGATAGGGACATACTAACCTACTCTTCAAAATTTCTTTTTTGGAAGTCTCCCACTTCCCAAGTGCCAGAAAGCAACCTGTCCCAATCTACCCTTGCTAGATCCTTTCTAATACCATCAAAATTGGCCTTTCTCCAATTGAGAATCTCAACCCAAGGACTCAGACGAAAACTTTTCAATAATTACCTTGAAAATAATGGTATTATGATCACTAGATGCAAAGTGTTCCCATACACAAACTTCTGTCACCTACCCTATCTCATTCCCTCATAGGAGACTTAGTGGAATGCAACTAGAGTTCATGGGTTACAGGTGAAATGGGAAAAGTTTAAGGAGACCACGAGGGGAAACTTCTTCAATCGGAGGGTCATAAGAGTGTGAAATGAGCTGCTAGCGCAAGTGGTGAGTGTGAGCTTGATTGTAACATTTAAGAGAAGTTTGGATAGGTACATGGATGATAGGGTGTGGAGGGCTATGTGCCAGAGCAGCTTGATTTGAGTAGGCAATTTAAATTGTTTCAGCATGGACTAGATGGACCGAAGGGCCTGTTTCTGTGCTGTAATTTTCTGTAACTCTATCGCACTCTATCTAGTTGGAATCTCTATGTACTGATTAAGAAACTGTATCTTAAAGGAATTAGCCTCTAAAGGTGGATGGTTAAAAATGTTGCTGCTGATACTGATGCAGAAATGCAAGGAAGATGAAACATAGGAGCAGAATTAGACCATTTGCCCATCGAGTCTGCTCCACCATTCAATCATGACTAATCCTTTTCTCCCCTCCTCACCCCCTTCCCCAGCCTTCGCCCCATAACCTTTAATGCTGTGTCCAATCAAGAACCTATAAATCTCTGCTTAAATACACCCAACAACCTGGCCTCCACAGCTGCCTCTGGTAACAAATCACACAAATTCACCACCCTTGGTTTAAAGAAGTTTTTCAGCATCAGTTTTGAAAAGGCGCCCCTCTATCCTGAGGCCGTGCCCTCTTGTCCTATACTCCCCCACCATGGGAAACATCCTTTACACATCTATTCTATCTCGGCCTTCAACATTCAAAACGTTTCATTGAGATCCCCCTTCAACTTTCTAAATTCCAGGGAGTACAGACGCAGAGCCATCAAATGTTCCTCAGAGTCATCCTTGTGAGCCACCTCTGAACCCTCTCCAATGCCAGCACATCTTTTCTTAGATGAGGAGCCCAAATCTGTTCGTAATACTCAAAGTAAGTTCTCAGCAATGCCTTATAAAGCCTCAACATCACATCCCTACTCTTGCATTCAAAACCTCTTGAAATGAATGCTAACATTGCATTTGCCTTCCTCACCACCGACTCAACCTGCAGGTCCCTGTGCATCTTAAATTTTTGGATCTTCTCTCCATTTAGAAAATAGTCTGCACATTTATTTCTATTATCAATGTGCATGACCATACATTTTCCAACGTTGTATTTCATTTGCCATTCTCCTAATCCGTCCAAGTCCTTCCGCAGTCTTCCTGTTTCCTCAACACTACCTGCCCCTCCACCAATCTTTGTATTAACTGCAAACTTGTTAACATAGCCATCTATTCCATCATCTAAGTCACTGTTATGCAGCATAAAAGCAGTCCCAACACTGACCCTGCAAAACACAATTAGTCACTGGCAGCCAACCAGACAAGGATCCTTTTGTTCCCAGTTGCTGCCTCCTACCAATCAGCCAATTCTCTAACCATGTCAGTAACTTTCCTGCAATACCATGGGCTCTTAATTTGGTAAGCAGCCTCATGTACGGCACCTTGTTTAAAGGCCTGCTGAAAATCCAAATATACAACATCACCTTTTATGTATCCTACTTGTAATCTCCTCAAAGAATTCCAACAGATTTGTCAGGCAAGACTTTCCCTTAAGGAAACTATGCTGACTAGAACACTATCAAAATTGACTCCAGGAATGAGTTTTTTAAAACTTATTCTTATCTGGACTTCATTTGACTTGGAACAAATTTTCTGAGTTCTTGGTAAACTATCTATACACTGAAAACTCTGGTACAATGATTAAAAATTAATTGGAACATTCTGAGAATTGTGTATTTCAGTATTTTGTTTTGGAGCCAATGTTTAACCTCGCAGACCATCAGCAGTATTGACTAAGACTTGTCACTACCACTATGTAAGTCACTCTCCAGATCGCACACTTTCCCCCGCTGTTGAAAACAAACTGTTACCTTCTGGAGTACAGCTTGCATTTAAATGTTCAGAGATTAGTTCAATTTATTGTAGTTTTACAGGGACAGCTGGAGGCAATTACCTAGTTTTGGTAACATTCTCTCCTGAGTCCTTCTCACTGTGGTTGAGCAGTGCTCTACCCTGCAAGGAGGACATCTCTGTAATTGTTCCTGAGCTGTTAGCTGAATCATCCAGCCCACTGTTGGAGGATATGGCCACAGATGTGGCAACTTAATTGCTTAGAAATTATGAAAAGTGGATAGCTCGCAAAGGTTCATGCTGGTCATTAAACACAGACAGGATAAAACAGGCTTGTGCAGTGCCTTTGACCCTAGCATCCTCCTCGATAGATGATAAGATAATCATTTCTGAATCTTTTGATAGATTCACAGTATGGTTGTGTTGTGGTTAGCACAACACTTCCCAGTACCAGTGACTCGAGTTCGATTCCCACCGCTGTCTATAAGGAGTTTGTAGACTCTCCCCGTGACCGCATGTGTTTCTTCCCACATTCCAAAGATCTACCAGTTGGTATGTTAATTGGTCTTTGAATATTGCCCCATGATTAGGCTACAGTTAAATAAGGGTTTGCTGAGCGGTGTGGCTCAAAGTGTTGGAAGGGCATGTTCCGTGCTGAGTCTCAATAAATAAATACTCCAACTATCAATGGTAATTGAGTCAAAAATCTGTAAGGTGAAGGGAATCTCTTTCTGTAATATTGTGGAAAGATTTCAACCTCATTGCATTTAGTAAGTTACTTTTTTATATAACACTCTCAATGTTGAATTCACGATTGACTGCGAACATAAGTTCTCATAGTTTAACCGTATAACAATTACAGCACGGAAACAGGCCATCTCAGCCCTTCTAGTCTGTCCCGAACTCTTACTCTCACCTAGTCCCACCGACCTGCACTCAGCCCATAACCCTCCATTCCTTTCCTGTCCATATATCTATCCAATTTAACTTTAAACAACAACATCGAACTTGCACCAACCACTTCTGCTGGAAGCTCGTTCCACACAGCTACTACTCTCTCAGTAAAGAAGTTTGCCCTCATGTTACCCCTAAACTTTTGCCCTTTAACTCTTAACTCATGTCCTCTCGTTTGAATCTCCCCCACTCTCAATGGAAAAAGCCTATCCACGTCAATTCTATCAATCCCCCTCATAAGTTTAAACAGCTCTATCAAGTCCCCCCTCAACCTTCTACATTCCAAAGAATAATGACCCAACTTGTTCAACCTTTCTCTGTAACTTGGAGGTGCTGAAACCCAGGTAACATTCTCATAAATCTTCTCTGTACTGTCTCTATTTTGTGGACATCTTTCCAATAATTTGGTGACCAGAACTGTATGCAATACTCCAAATTTGGTCTTACCAATGCCTTGTACAATTTCAACATTACATCCCAACTCCTATACTCAATGCTCTGGTTTATAAAGACTAGAATAGTTTGAATAATTCAAATTTGAATAAGTTATTTTACTCAAATATTTTGGTTAACAGTGACACCATTAGAGTGTTGGCATAATGTAGAAGTTGCGTAGCTGTGAATTTTTGTTTAAGAGATGCAGCACAGTAACAGGCCCTTCTGGGCCAACTAGCCCATGTTGCCCAATTATACCCATGTGACCAATTAACCCCTCTAACTTGTACATCTTTGGAATGTGGGAAGAAACCCGGAACAACAACTACAGCATTCCAAACCAAAGTGAGTCCTTAGATCCAAATCACGGAGCAGCCCAGAGTAGCCCAAAGCCACAGTATTCAGTTCATCATATTAGAGGGAATATTAAAAGTGAAGGCTGATAGGTTCTTTATTGCTGAAGGTGTCAGAGGTTATGGTGAGGCAGCCAAAGAACGGAGTTGAAAGGGATAGTAAATCAGCCTTGAAGGAATGAAGCAGACTCATGTGTCGAACAAAATAGAAACAGACCTTTAACTAATCAATTGCACAGTTACATTAGCCATCCAATCACACGATTATATTAATCTCATTTTATTCTCGCCAAATTCCCAGGAACTTCCCTTGGATTTTGCCACTTACCTGTGCAGAAAGGCCAATTATAGCTGACAATCTACCTACCAACTTGCACGGCTTTGGAATGTGAAAGGAAGCCAGATCACCTCGGAGAAGCCCATGTGCTCACAGGGAATGTGCAACTTCACACAGACAGCAGCCAGGTGTCAGGGTGGAACAGGTCACTGGAACTGTTCGGTGACAGCTCTACCAGCTAAAACCTGAATCCCTGTATTATGAGTGACGTGCATCTTGACATTTGTTTTTTGTAGCAGCAGTACAGTTGCAAGACATAAAAATCACAAGTTGCAAGTAAATAAATAACTAAATAACTAGTGCAAAAGAAGAATAATGAGGTAGTATTCATGGCTGAGGATTCAGTTGCAGAGGGAGGTACGGAGGCCCAGGTTTTGAAGCTTGTTGATTGGTACTGAGGGGTTGATGGTGTTGAAACCCAAGCTGTAATCAATGAACTGCAGCCTGACGTACCTATGTTTTGCTGTTGGCTATCTTTAGAAAAATGTGAGCCACCTTATTTATAAAATGTTGGACTTTATTTCAACATTTTTCTTATAGAAAAACTACCATCCTTGGAAACAGATCACTCCTATAGTAAGTACATACTTCCTGGGGTAAGAAGGTTAAAATCATATACAATACAACCCACATAAAATGTTGGGTGAATTCAGCAAGTCAGGTAGCATATATGGAGAGCATCAACCAGTTAACATTTTGTGCGAAGATAGTTCATCACAGATGCAACCTGACCTGATGAGTTTGTCCAGCTTTTTATGTGTGTTGCTCCGAATTTCCAACATCTGCAGAATCTCTTGTGTTTATCTTATGCAATACTGCAGCACTGGAATCCCCAAAATTGCTGGTGCTTGCAATAAGAGTGTTTTAATATACCTCTCTAATCTACACATCCTTTCTTGGTCTTTTTAAAAATATATTTCTTGCTCCTCCTCGTAATTGCTGAGATGTTTGCAAGCTCAGTTCGACTGCCATTTCTGCAGCTCTATAAGTCATTTTTGATTTCTAGTACTCTGCAAAAGAAAATGAGTTCTTCTCAAATCTGTCTAGCCCCCTCACAATTTTATACATTTATAACTGAAGTGTTGTAAGTGTTCTAATACTGTTATAAGTTATATCCTCCGCTTTCTCTGCAGAAGAGAAGCTCCTCTGAATACACAACACGTCAAACGATAAAGTTCAAAGTACTATAAATTTATTATCCAAGTACATATACATCACCATATACAACCCTGAAATTCATTTTCTTGCGGGCACTCATAGTTAATACAAGAAGCACAATAGAATCAATGAAGGATTACACCCAAAAGGATAGACAAGCTGTCATTATGCAGAAGACAACAAATTGTGAAAAATGAAAAAGAAATAATAATAAATAAATAAGCAATAAATATCATGAACATGAGATGAAAAGACCATGAAACTGAGTCCTTAGATTGTGGAAACAGTTCAGTGATGGGGCAAATGAAGTTGTCCCCTATGTTTCAAAAGCCTGATGGTTGTGGGGCAATAATTGTCCCTGAGCCTGCTGGTGTTGGTCCTGAAGCACCTGCGCCTTCTTACTGATGGGAGGAGCAAGAAGATAACTTCACCTGGATGGTGAGGGTCCTTCACAAAGGTTTCTGCTTTGCAGTGACAGCGCTCAGTGTAGATGTGCTCAAGGGCAAAGAGGGCTTTACCACTCCCAGCTACTGAGCAGATGGACTGGGCTGTATTCACTACTTTTTGTAGGCCTTTCCATTCAAGAGCATTGGTGTTTCCACACCAGGCCATGATGCCAACAGTTAGTATACTCTCCAACACACATCTAGATAAGTTTGTCAAAGTTTTAGATGCCATGCTGAATCTTCTCAAACTTCTAATAAACTTGTGTGCTGGACTAGGACAGAACCTCTGAAATGATAACACTGAGGACCCTCTCCAGCTCTGATACCCCAATGAGGACTGGCTCGTGGACTTCCAATTTCCTCCTCCTCAAGTCAATAATCAGTTCCTGACACTGAGTAAGAGGTTTTTGGTGTGGCACCACTCAGCCAGATTTTCAATCCCCCTCAAATATGCTGATTCATCACGACCTTTGATTCGGCTGACTGGAGTGTCATCAGCAAACTTAAATATGGCGTTGGAGCTGCACTTAGCCTCACAGTCAATAATATAAAGCGAATAGAGCAGGGAACTAAGCAGACAGCCTTGTGGTACGCCTGTGCCGATGGATATCTGTCCCAAAGTAAAAGTCCCAGCCTATCCAAACTCACTTGGTAATTTTAATTTACCTCTTTTTCCAATTTCCTCATGAAAAGGGAGGAGAAGATGGTGACGCGACACAGCTCGCAACGGCCACTCTGGTGGTGATGTCTGTTATTTGTCAAGTAGGGTGCTGTGCACAATCCTGATTTGATGGAGACGGACGTGAGAGGATGGAGGAACATCTGGTGAAACTTCTGAAATGCCTGCTTCGCTGCTGCTGCTACTGTGTGGTCCAGAATCTCCGGAGGGGAAGGCCTCGAGTCCTGGGCTTTGCTTGTTGCTTGGCGGCCGGGACGGGGTCAAGGCGCTCGGCAGAGGATGGCGCTCGGAGAGGCTGTGTCGGAGGGGCTGGTCGGAGGCTCAAAGTTTTCAGACAGACTCTGAGTCCGCTGCGGTCGGGTGCTTCCAATGGTGCGGCGCTTGGAGATTCATGGCAGGGAGAGTTTCTCCCTTCTGCCGCCTGTGTGAGATGATGAGTCTAACGGAACTTTGAGACTTTTTTTTACCATGCCCATGGTCTGCTTTTTATCAAATTATGGTATTGTTTTGCACTGTTGTAACTCTATGTTATAATTATGTGGTTTTGTAAGTTTTAGTCTTGGTTTGTCCTGTGTTTTCTTGTGATATCACTCTGGAGGAATGTTGTATCATTTTTAAACGCATGAATTTCTAAATGACAATAAACAAGGACTGAGTGTCTTCATAATCTAATCTAATCTCCTTGGAAGCCTCTCTAAAGCAATCGGTCTAATCTAATCTCCTTGGAAGCCTCTCTAAAGCAATCGGTGGGTCAGCTTGAAATAGTCAGGGTGTCAGGACTGGAGGCGAGGGGCAGGCCAGTTCAGCTCACTGCTCCACTCTGCATTGAACTATGGGTCTGTGGTCGGGACTTCAGTTCAGAATGCTATTTGCTTGCATTCATTACTTGCATTTTTTTTTCTTTCTGCACACTGTGTGTTTGATGTTCTTTTTTTAATGGGTTCTTTTGGGTTTGTTTTTTTTTTATCGGTGGCTGCCTGTGTTGTATAATGTATACATTGATAATAAATGTGCTTTGAACTTTTGAACTATGAACTGTGGTGTGGTAACCTTAGCTCTGTACATCATTCAAACTGTGGTGTGACTAGTTCAAGTGTTATCAACGACTCCTCACCCACCCTTTCTAGTCATGTTTTACATGCACACTGATATCATGTCAATCAATGGGTTTCATGTGTAGCCACACCGAGGCAAAGAGCTTCAGACTAATTGAGTAACATACTCTGCATGCCTATTTATCAGTGCTCTCTATTTTAACACCCTTCACCTCACATGCACTGTATTTGACCCTTGCAGAGAAAGTTCCATATCTTACAGTTAGAGAGGATAAATTTATTCCTAAGAGCACTTTACAGAAAGGGAATGAAATGAATAGACCATAACCTTGACATATTTGTCTATCCCAGTGGCTGGTTGTAATTATTATTATCAGGTGGAAGTCATTGTGTGTGGATATTTGAGTGTTGAAGCTTTATAATAAGATCGTAAGATTAAAATTAGACTACAAAACTATAAGGTTATAGTTATGGTCTAAGACCATAAGACATAGAAGCAGAATTAGGCCATTTGGCCTGTCGACAGAGAGATGGAAACAGTCTCTAAATAATTATTCCCGACATGTCACTTGTATTACTGGGGAGCCAACACACTGGACCACAGTTCCACCACCATCAAGAATGCTAACTGTGAAATCCCGTATCCACACTTTGGAAAGTTTGATCACCTGGCTATACTCCTACTCCCTGAGCATAGGCAGAAACTGAAAACTGCAGTACCAGTAGCAAGAAGCAAAAAGGTGTGGACAAGGGAGGCACTGGAGCACTTACAGGACTGCTTTGAATCGGTATACTGGAGTGTATTCAGGGATTCAACTCCAGGTCTGAATCGGTCAGCTGTCACTAACTACATTAGAACCTTTGTGGATGATTGAGAGCCTCTGAGAACTCACTGTACATACCCAGGAGGTTTGTAGTCTGCCGAGGGCTAGATCTGGGTGGCATTCAAGTCTGACGACCCAGGTCTGTACAGGTGTAACTTGTGGAAGGCTATTTCCAGAGGCAAGGGGCAATTCCAAATGAGGTTGGAGGCTAAGTCGAATGCATATCAGCTCTGGCAGTGTTTGCAGGCCATTACGTCCTACAAAGCAAAACCTAACACCATGATGCTTCATGCCCAGACAACCCCAATGCCTTTTACGCTCACTTTGAATGGAAGAATAAAAGAACATAGAACATAGAAACTTACAGCACATTACAGGCCTTCAGCCCACAATGTTGTACTGACCATATAACCTACTCTAGAGACTGCCTAGAATTTCCCTAGCGCATAGCCCTCTATTTTTTCAAGCTTCAGGTACCTACCCAAGAGGTTCTTAATAGACCCTATTGTATCCGCTTCCACCACCGCCGCCGGCAGTGCATTCCACACACCCACCACTCTCTGTGTGAAAAAATTAGGTATGATCATCAGGTAAAAAATAAAACTACAGCTATGCGAATCCCTGCAGCACCCGGTGACCCTGTGGTCTCAGGCAGCCTTTCAAGAGTGTAAACCCTCTCAAGGCGCCAGGTCCTGATTGAGCACCTGGTAAGGCTCTGAAAACCCGTGCTAACCAACTGGCGTAGGTGTTGAAAGACATTCTCAATCTTTCCTTGCTACAGTCAAGAAGTTCCTAACAGTCTCTAAAGGACATCAACTATACCAGTACCCAAGAAGAGCAGGGTGAGCTGCTTAACGACTATCATCCAGTAGCACTTACATTTGTAGATGCACCGTAGAAAGCATTCTTCTGGGGTGCATCACAACCTGGTATGGAAGTTCCCCTGTCCAAGACCGAAAGAAGCTGCAGAAGATCGTGAACACGGCGCAGCACATCACACAAACCAATCTTCCATCCGTGGACTCACTTTACACTGCACGCTGTCGGAGCAGTGCTGGCAGGATAATCAAGGACACGGCCCACCCAGCCAACTCACGTTTCGTCCCTCTTCCCTCCGGGAGAAGGCTCAGGAGCTTGAAGACTCGTACTGCCAGATTTGGGAACAGCTTCTTTCCAACTGTGATAAGACTGCTGAACGGATCCTGACCCGGATCTGGGCCGTACCCTACAAATATCCGGACCTGCCTCATGGTTTTTTTGCACTACCTTACTTCCCATGTTTCTATTTTCTATTTATGATTTATAATTTAAATTGTTAATATTTACTAATTTTAACTATTTTTAATATTTAATATTTGTAATCCAGGGAGTGTGAAGCACAGAAACAAATATCGCTGTGATGATTGTACATTCTAGTATCAATTGTTTGGCGACAATAAAGTATAAAGTATAAAGTTATGCTAGTATTAACTCCTGCCTCAGCAAAGACCTGGACCCAGTGCAATTTGCCTATTATTACATTAGATCTACAGCAGATGCACTGTCAATGATTCTCCAAGCAGCCTTGGATCACCTGGACAATGCAAATGCCTATGTCAAGATGATATGCCTGTCACACAATTGGTTCACAGCAGAGGCAGTGCTCATTTAAAAGGAGAGTTCACGGGTGTTCAGTGTCATTTAGCCAGTGGCAGGAGCAGGGTGGAGAGGAGTAAATAAAAGTACAGAAGGGACAAGTGGAGTGGCCATTGTTGGGAGTGGGCCAGTGATGACAGTGGGAGTGTCAGGTTTTGGCTCAAAGGAGGCTTCTGCTCAGAAGAGGCATTGTCTCTGGGTAAGTTGTCCGGGTAAGTTTCTGTTAAGTTTCACTTTTTTCTTACTATGTCGTGGTACTTGGTGTAGTTTAAATGGCCATTGTGTGTTCTTCATGCTGGAGTCCTGGGAGCCCCAGTGTCTCCCAGGGAACTACATCTGCATGAAGTGCATCCAGCTGTAGCTCCTTGAAGACCGTGTTAGGGATCTGGAGCAGCAGTTGGATGACCTTTGGCTTGTATGGGAGAGTGAGGAAATCATCGATCGGAGTTGCAGGGAAGTAGTCACCCCTAATTTGCAGGAGGCAGGTAGCTGGGTGACTGTCAGAAGGAGGAATGGGAAGGCAAACAGGCAGTTGGTGAGATCACCTCTGTGGCCGTTCCCTTAAATGATAAGTATACTGTTTTGGATACTGTTATGGTAGGTGATCTCCCAGGGGAATGACATGGAGGCCAGATTACAGGCGCTGAGCATGGGTCTGTCATTCAGAAGGGAAAGAGGAGTAGGGAGGACTAGTAGTGATAAGGGACTCAATATTGAGAGGAACAGACAGGAGATTCTGTGGCCATGAACGGGACACCCGTCTGGTATGTTACCTCTGGGGTGCCAGGGTCCGGGACATCTTGAATTGCATCCACAATATTTTGGAGCGGGAGGGAGAGCAGCCAAATGTCTTGGTACATATTGGTACAAATAACATAGGAGGGAAAATCAAAGAGGTGCTGAAGAGAGAATTTAGAGAGGTAGGCATAAAGCTGAGAAGGAAGATTTCCAGGGTAGTAATTTCTGGATTGCTACACGTGCCACGCACCAGTTAAGGTAGAAACAGGATGTTTTGGTAGATAAAGGTGTGGCTGAGAATCTGATGTAGGGGGCAGGGCTTCAGGTTCTTGGATCATTGGGATCTCTTCTGGGGGAGGTATGACCTGTACAAAAGTGACGGGTTGCACTTGAATGTGAGGGGGACCAATATTCTTGCAGAGGTTCTGTTAGAGCTGTTGTGTGTGTGTGTGTGTGTGTGTGTGTGTGTGTGTGTGTGTGTGTGTATGTGTGTGTGTGTGTGTGGCGGGGGGGGTTAAACTAATTTGGTAGGGGGATAGGGACTGGAACGAAGGGACTCAGCATAGGATGAATGGAAAAAAAAAGCAAAGAAAGCATGCAGTCAGATTGTCAGGAAGGGCAGGCAGATGATAGGATGTAATTGCAGCCAGCAGGGTGAGTATCAGTGCATTAGGGTTGCAGAATCAAAAGGAGTAACAGATACAGTACTCAAAGTGTTATATCTCTATGCATGGAGTATAAGAAATAAAGTTTACAGATTGTCAGGTTTGATGTTTTGGCCATTACTGAATCGTAGCTCCAGGATGGTTGTGGTGGGAGCTGAATGTCTATGGTGACACATTGTATTGGAGGGATACGAAGGTAGGCAGAGACAGCGTGGCTTTGCTGGTAAAGAGTGGAATCAAATCTTTAGAAAGATGTTACATAGGATCAGAAGACGTTGAATACTTGTGGGTTGAGTTAAGAAACTGCAAGGGTAAAAGGACCTTGAAGGCAGTTATATACAATCCTCCAAACAGCAGCTGGGATGTGGACTACAAATTACAAGGGGAAATTTAGAAAAGGCATGTCAAAAAGGCAATGTTATGATAGTCATGGGAGATTTTAACATGCAGGTCGATTGGGAAAATCAGGTTGGTAATAGATCCCAAAAGAGTGAATTTGGTGAATGAAATGAGATGGCATTTTAGAGATGTTTGTCATTGAGCCTACTAGGGGATTAGCTGTACGTGATTGGGTGCTATGTAATGAACTGGAGGGTTTTAGAGAGCTTAACATGAAATTTGATAGGGAGAAAGTAAAGTCTGGCGTCGCAGTATTTCAGTGGAGTAAAGGAAATTACAGTGGTATAAGAGTGGAGTTGGCCAGAGTAAATTGGAAGGAGATGCTGGCAAGGATGAGACCAGTGCAGAAATGGCTTGAGTTTCTGGGAAAAACTGAGGAAGGTACAGGATAGATGTATTCCTAAACCAAAAGAATAAACAAATGGAAAAATAGTACAACCATTGTTGACAAGAAATGCCAAAGCTGATGTAAAAGCAAAAGAGATGGCATACAACAAAACAAACATTTGTGGGAAGATAGAGGATTGAGATGGTTTTAAAAACCTACAGAAAGCAACTAAAAGAATCATTAAGAGAGAAAAGATGAAATATGAAAGCAGGCTAGCAAACAATATCAAGGTGGATAGAAAAAGCTTTATCAAGTATATAAAAATAAAAGAGAGATGAGTGCGGATATAGGACCACTAGAAAATGAGGCTGGAGAAATAATAACAAGGACAAGGAGATGGCAACTGAAATAAATAAGTATCTGACATCAGCCTTCACTGTGGAAGACATGGTGTTGAAGGGCGTGAGGGAAGAGAAGTGGGTGCAGTTACTATTACAAGGGTGAAAGTGTTTAAAAAAGCTGAAAGACCCAAAGATACATTAGTCACCTGGTCCAGGTGAATTGAACCCCAGGGTTCTGAAAGTGGTAGTGGTGGAGATTATGGAGATATTAGTAATAATCTTTCAAGGATCATTGGACTCTGGCATGGTTTCAGAGGACTGGAGAATTGCAAATGTCACTGCACTCTTTAAGAAAGGAGCAAGGCAGTAGAAAGGAAATTATAGACCAGTTAGCCTGATCTCAGTGGTTGGGAAGATACTGGAGTCAATTGTTAAGACTGATGTTATAGTGTATTTGGTGACAAAGTCAGCATGGTTTCCACTGGGGCTCCATAGGGGACTGTCTTGTCTCTCTTTCTCTTCACCATTTATACCTCGGACTTCAACTACTGCAGAGAGTCTTGTCATCTTCAGAAGTTTTCTGATGACTCTGCCGTAGTTGGATGCATCAGCAAGGCAGATGAGGCTGAGTACAGGGCTACGGTAGGAAACCTTGTCACATGGTGTGAGCAGAATTATCTGCAGCTTAATGTGAAAAAGACTAAGGAGCTGGTGGTAGACCTGAGGAGAGCTAGGGTACTGGTGACCCCTGTTTCCATCCAGGGGGTCAGTGTGGACATGGTGGAGGATTACAAATACCTGGGGATACGAATTGACAATAAACTGGACTGGTCAAAGAACACTGAGGCTGTCTACAAGAAGAGTCAGAGCCGTCTCTAATTCCTGAGGAGACTGAGGTCCTTTAACATCTGTCGGACGATGCTGAGGATGTTCTACGAGTCTGTGGTGGCCAGTGCGATCATGTTTGCTGTTGTGTGCTGG
Source organism: Mobula birostris (assembly GCF_030028105.1). Taxonomy (NCBI): domain Eukaryota; kingdom Metazoa; phylum Chordata; class Chondrichthyes; order Myliobatiformes; family Myliobatidae; genus Mobula; species Mobula birostris. The sequence goes on from NC_092370.1 coordinate 16,632,174, forward strand.
GGCAGCAGGCTGAGGGTAGCAGACACCAACAGCATCAACAAACTCATTCGTAAGGCCAGTGACGTTGTGGGGATGGAACTGGACTCTCTGACGGTGGTGTCTGAAAAGCGGATGCTGTCCAAGTTGCATGCCATCTTGGACAATGTCTCCCATCCACTACATAATGTACTGGTTGGGCACAGGAGTACATTCAGCCAGAGACTCATTCCACCAAGATGCAACACAGAGCATCATAGGAAGTCATTCCTGCCTGTGGCCATCAAACTTTACAACTCCTCCCTTGGAGGGTCAGACACCCTGAGTCAATAGGCTGGTCCTGGACTTACTTCCTGGCATAATTTACATATTACTATTTAACTATTTATGGCTTTATTACTATTTAATTATTTATGGTGCAACTGTAACGAAAACCAGTTTCCCCCGGGATCAATAAAGGATGACTATGACTATGACTATTAAGGGAAAATCTTGTCTGATGACCCTGTAGGAATTTTTTGAGGAGATTATAAAGTAGGACAGATAAAGGGGATGTTAAATATTTGGATTTTCAGAAGGCCTTTAACAAGGTGCCACACATGAGGCTGCTTACCAATTTAAGAGCTCATGGTGTTACAGGTAAATTACTGACATGGTTAGAGCATTGGCTGATTGGTAGGAGGCAGTGAGTGGGAATAAATGGATCCTTTTCTGGTTGGCTGCCAGTGACTAATGCTGTTCTGCAGGGGCTGGTGTTAGAACTGCTTCCTTTTCATGCTTTATATCAATGATTTAGATGACGGAATAGATTACTTAGTTGCCAGGCTTGCAGTTGGTATGAAGATTGGCGGAGGAGCAGGTAGTGTTGAGGAAACAGGAAGGCTACGGAAGGACTTAGACAGATTATGAGAATGGGCAAGAAAGTGGCAAATGAAATATAATGTTTGAAAATGCATGTTCATGCACTTTGGTAGTAGAAATAAATGTGCAGACTCTTTTCTAAACAGGGAGAAAATCTAAAAATCTGAAACGCAAGGGGACTTTGCAGTCATTTTCAGAACACCCTAAAGTTTAACTTGCAGGTTGAGCCAGTGGTGAGGAAGGAAAACACAATGTCAGCATTCATTTCAAGAGGTCTAGAATATAAGAGCAGGGATGTGATGCCGAGGTTTCATAAAGCACTGCTGCGGCCTCACCTTGAGTATTATAAATAGTTTCAGGCTCCTTATGTAAGAAGGGATATGCTGGTATTGGAAAGGGTTCAGAGGATTTTCACAAGGATGACTGTGAGATTGAAAACATTATCAAATGCGGAATATTTGATGGCTTTGGGCCTGTACTCGCTGGAATTTAGAAGGATGATGGGAGATCTCATTGAAGCCTTTCAAATGTTGAAAGGCCTAGACAGAGTAGATGTGGAAAGGATGTTTCCCATGGTGGGAAAGTCTAGGACAAGAGGGCACAGTCTAAGGATAGAGAGGTGTCCATTTAAAACAGAGATGCAGAGAAATTTCTTTAGCCAGATGGTGGTGAATTTGTTGGATTTGTTACCACAGGCAGCTGTGGAGCTCAGATTGTTGGGGGTATTTAAGGTGAAGATTGATAGGTTCTTGATTGGCCATGGCATCAAAGGTTATGGGGAGAAGGCCAGGAAATGTGGTTGAGGAGGGGGAGAAAAAGCTGACCAGTCATGATTGAATAGCGAAGCAGATTCAATGAGCCAAATGGCTTACTTCTGCTCCTATTTTTTATGGTCTCTGAGGATGTAGCCGGGACCCACACTGGGAGGTAGCTACAAATAAGGCATGGCAGCAGCTATATTTCCTTTGAAGTTTGAGAAGAATTTGTATGTCTCAAAGACACGTGCAAATTTTTAAAAATGTACATGGACAGCATTCCGAGGAGCTGCATCATTGTCTGCTATGGGGGAGGAGGGGTGTGGTACTGCACAGGATCATTGCTACCATCAGGAAAGATGCACAGGAGCCTGAAGGCACACACTCAATGATTCAGGAACAGCTTCTTCTCTGCCATCCAATTTCTGAATGGATGTTGAAACCGTGGACACAACCTCACTATTTTTTAATTTCTGTTTTTGCACTATTTATTTTATTTAATATATATATATACATACTGTAATTCACATGTTTTTCTCTATTATTAGGTATTACATTGTACTGCTACCACAAAGTCAACAAATATCAAGACATATGCCAGTGGTATTTTTACCAGATTCTGATTGGAATTTTGATTCTCATTTTGAATAAACAATCAATGTTTATTCCATCATGGCTGATTTATTATCATCCTTCTCTTTAAGTATACCTAATGACCTGTCCTGCACAGCAGTCTGTACTTGTATTCAACAGAATTAATCTTAAATTATTTACATTTTAACCATATATAACCATTACACGGAAACAGGCCATCTTGGCCCTTCTAGTCCACGCCGAATGCTTACTTTCACCTAGTCCCACCGACCTGCACTCAGCCCATAACCCTCCATTCCTTTCCTGTCCATATACCTATCCAATTTAACTTTAAATGACAACATTGAACCTGCCTCAACCACTTCTACTGGAAGCTCGTTCCACACAGCTACCACTCTCTGAGTAAAGAAGTTCCCCCTCATGTTACTCCTAAACTTTTGCCCCCTAACTCTCAACTCATGTCCTCTTGTTTGAATCTCCCCTACTCGCAATGGAAAAAGCCTATCCACATCAACTCTATCTATCTCCCTCATAATTTTAAACACCTCTATCAAGTCCCCCCTTAACCTTCTATGCTCCAAAGAATAAAGACCCAACTTCTTCAACCTTTCTCTGTAACTTAGGAGATGAAACCTAGGTAACATTCTCATAAATCTTCTCTGTACTCTCTCTATTTTGTTGACATCTTTCCTATAATTCAATGACCAAAACTGTACACAATACTCCAAATTTGGCCTCACCAATGCCTTGTACAATTTTAACATTACATCCCAACTCTTATACTCAATGCTCTAATTATAAAGGCCAGCATAACAAAAGCTTTCTTCACCACCCTATCCACATGAGATTCCACCTTCAGGGAACTATGCACCATTATTCCTAGATCCCTCAGTTCTACTGCATTCTTCAATGCCCTATCATTTACCGTGTATGTCCTATTTTGATTAATCCTACCAAAATATAGCACCTCTCAATTATCAGCATTAAACTCTATTTGCCATCTTTCAGCCCACTCTTCTAACTGGCCTAAATCTCTCTGCAAGCTTTGAAAAACTTCTCATTATCCAGAACGCCACCTAACTTAGTATCATCTGCATACTTACTAATCTAATTTACCACTCCATCATCCAGATCATTAATGTATATGACAAACAACATTGGACGCAGTACAGATCCCTGAGGCACACCACTAGTCACCGGCCTCCAACCTGAGTAACAGTTATCCACCACTACTCTCTGGCATCTCCCACCCAGCCACTGTTGAATCCATTTTACTACTTCAATATTAATACCTAACGATTGGGTGAGGTTGGGGATGGCATTAAACAGGAAATTAGAAATGCATGCAATAAAGGAACAGCAGTTACAATGGGCGACTTAAATCTACATATAGATTGGGTGAACCAAATTGGTAAGGGTGCTGAGGAAGAGGATTTCTTGGAATGTATGCGGTATAGTTTTCTGAACCAACATGTTGAGGAACCAACTAGAGAGCAGGCCATTCTGGACTGGGTATTGAGCAATGAGGAAGGGTTAGTTAGCAATCTTGTCATGCGAGGCCCTTTGGGTAAGAGTGACCATAATATGGTGGAATTCTTCATTAAGATGGAGAGTGACATAGTTAGTTCAGTACCAAAGATTCTGAACTTAAAGAAGGGTAACTTTGAAGGTATGAGACGTGAATTAGCTAAGATAGACTGGCAAATGATTCTTAAAGGGTTGACGGTGGATATGCAATGGTAAGCATTTAAAGATCACATGGATGAACTGCAACAGTTGTTCATCCCAGTTTGGCAAAAGAATAAACCAGGGAAGGTAGTGGCTGACAAGGGAAATTAGGGATAGTATCAATTCCAAAGAAGAAACATACAAGTTAGCCAGAAAAAGAGGCACACCTGAGGACTGGGAGAAATTCAGAGTCCAGCAGAGGAGGACAAAGGGCTGAATTAGGAAAGGAAAAAAAGATTATGAGCGAAAGCTGGCAGGGAACATAAAAACTGACTGTAAAAGCTTTTATAGATATGTGAAAAGAAAAATATTGGTTAAGACAAATGTAGGTCCCTTACAGTCAGAAACAGGTAAATTGATCATGGGGAACAAGGACATGGCAGACCAATTGAATAACCACTTTGGTTCTGTCTTCACTAAGGAGGACATAAATAATCTTCCAGAAATAGTAGGGGACAGAGGGTCTAGTGAGATGGAGGAACTGAGGGAAATACATGTTAGTAGGGAAGTGGTGTTAGGTAAATTGAAGGGATTGAAGGCAGATAAATCCCCCGGGCCAGATGGTCTGCATCCCAGAGTGCTTAAGGAAGTAGCCCAAGAAATAGTGGATGCATTAGTGATAATTTTTCAAAACTCTTTAGATTCTGGATTAGTTCCTGAGGATTGGAGGGTGGCTAATGTAACCCTGCTTTTTAAAAAAAGAGTGAGAGAGAAACCTGGGAATTATAGACCGGTACGCCTGACATCAGTGGTGGGGAAAATGCTAGAGTCAGTTATCAAAGATGTGATAACAGCACATTTGGAAAGCAGTGACATCATCGGACAAAGTCAGCATGGATTTGTGAAAGGAAAATCATGTCTGACGAATCTCATAGAATTTTTTGAGGATGTAACTAGTAGAGTGGATAGGGGAGAACCAGTTGATGTGGTATATTTGGATTTTTAAAAGGCTTTTGACAAGGTTCCACACAGGAGATTGGTGTGCAAACTTAAAGCACACGGTATTGGGGGTATGGTATTGATGTGGATAAAGAATTAGTTGGAAGACAGGAAGCAAAGAGTGGGAATAAACGGGACCTTTTCAGAATGGCAGGCAGTGACTAGTGGGGTACCGCAAGGCTCAGTGCTGGGACCCCAGTTGTTTACAAATATATTAATGACTTGGATGAGGGAATTAAATGCAGCATCTCCAAGTTTGCGGATGACACGAAGCTGGGCGGCAGTGTTAGCTGTGAGGAGGATGCTATGAGGATGCAGGGTGATTTGGATAGGTTAGGTGAGTGGGCAAATTCATGGCAGATGCAATTTAATGTGAATAAATGTGAGGTTATCCACTTTGGTGGCAAGCACAGGAAAACAGATTATTGTCTGAATCGTGGCTGATTAGGAAAAGGGGAGGTGCAACGAGACCTGGGTGTCATTATACACCAGTCATTGAAAGTGTGCATGCAGGTACAGCAGGCGGTGAAAAAGGCGAATGGTATGCTGGCATTCATAACAAGAGGATTTGAGTACAGGAGCAGGGAGGTACTCTGCAGTTGTACAAGGCCTTGGTGAGAACACACCTGGAGTATTGTGTGCAGTTTTGGTCCCCTAGTCTGAGGAAAGACATTCTTGCCATAGAGGGAGTACAAAGAAGGTTCACCAGATTGATTCCTGGGATGACAGGACTCTGATATGATGAAAGACTGTATCGGCTAGGCTTATACTGTCTGGAATTTAGAAGATTGAGGGGGGATCTTATTGAAACGTACAAAATTCTAAAGGGATTGGACAGGCTAGGGTTCCGATCCAAAACGTCGACCGATCTTTTCCATGGATGCCGCCCGACCTGCTGAGTTCCTCCAGCGTGTTGTGAGCGTTGCCTAGATGTAGGAAGATTGTTCCCGACGTTGGGGAAGTCCAGAATGAGGGGTCACAGTTTGAGGATAAAGGGGAAGCCTTTTAGGACCGAGATGAGGTAAAACTTTTTCACACAGAGAGTGGTGAAGCTATGGAATTCTCTGCCACAGGAAACAGTTGAGGCCAGTTCATTGGCTATATTTAAGAGGGAGTTAGATATGGCCCTTGTGGATAAAGGGATCAGGGGGTATGGAGGGAAGGCTGGTACAGGGTTCTGAGTTGGATGATCAGCCATGATCATACTGAATGGCGGTGCAGGCTCGAAGGGCCGAATGGCCTACTCCTGCACCTATTTTCTATGTTTCTATGTTTCTATGATTGAACCTTCCTAAATAACCTTCTGTGTGGAACCTTGTCAAAGGCTTTACTGAAGTACATGTAGAGAACATACACTGCTTTACTCTCGTCAACTTTTCCTCTTCAAAAAATTCAATAAGATTTGTCAAACATGACCTTCCATGCACAAATCCATGTTGACTGTTCCTAATCAGACCCTGGCTATCCAGATAATTATATATACCATCTGTAAGAATACTTTCCATTAATTTACCCACCACTGATGTCAAACTTACAGACCGATAATTGTTAGGTTTACTTTTAGAACCTTTCTTAAACAATGGAACAACATGAGCAATATGCCAATCCTCCGGCACCATCCCCGTTTATAATGACATTTGAAATATTTCTGTCAGAGCACCTGCTATTTCTACACTAACTTCCCTCAAGGTCCTAGTGAATATCCTGTCAGGACCCGGAGATTTATCCACTTTTATATTCCTTAAAAGCGTCAATACTTCCTCTTCTTTAATCATCATAGTTTCCATAACTTCCCTACCTGTTTCCCTTACCTTATACTATTAAATATCCTTCTCCTTAGTGAATACCGAAGAAAAGACATTGTTCAAAATCTCCCTCATCTCTTTTGGTTCCACACATAGCTGTCCACTCTGATTCTCTAAGGGACCAATTTTATGCCTCGCTATCTTTTTGCTATTAATATAACTGTAGAAATCCTTTGGATGTTTTCACCTTCTTGTATCCTCTTTTAACTTTTCTAATTTCTTTCTTAAGATTCTTTTTACATTCTTTATATTCCTCGAGCACCTCATTTACTCCATGCTGCCTATATATCGTCAATAATTTTGACATCAGTCATTATAACAAATATGAAGAAAAAACAAAATGTACACAGCAAAATATTCTAAAGTAGCCAATTTTATGTTATTGTACAGAATAATGAAAAGTGCATTAAGTAAGTTTTAAACAGGATGGTGGGGTGGAGATACGTCCCTACCAAAGAGGTTGTGAGGTGCTCCTTCCCTCTGTTAGCCTGCAGATTGCCTTTAGGCAAGGTGGAGAACCTGCTTAGCCCCAACCTGCCAATCAGGGTCACGTGAATCCATGGGAGCAGGTGGTGGGTGACTATAAGAGCAGCTGTTGCACATCATAAGTCCTGGTTAGGTGACCACTGAAGCCAGGCAGTCAATCTCTGTAGATAGGTGGATAGCTAGATACTTTATTGATCCCAAAGAAAATGACAGTGTCACAGCAGCATTTCAAATGCACAGATATAGGTATTAGGAGAGAAGTAGAAACAATAAAAAGTAAGTTACCACAAACAGTCTAACAGGAGGAGGTCATCACTTCCCCGGCTACAGGTTGACACATTATAGAGCCGAATGGCTGAGGGTAAGAATGACCTCATATAGCACTCTTTGGAGCAGCACAGTTGCCTTAGTCTGTTACTGAAAGTGCTCCTCTGTTCAGCCAAGGTGGCATACAGAGGGTGAGAAACATTGTCCAGAATTGGCAGGATTTTCCATAGGGTCCTTTGCTCTACCACAGCCTCCAGTGTGTCAAGTGTACAGATAATGCTGGGGTCAGCCATCTTGTAAAGACACTGCCCAAAAAAAGCAATGGCAAACCACTTAAGTAGAAAAAATTGCCAAGATCAATCATGGTCAAAGACCATGATTGCCCACGTCATACAATGTAGCACATAATGATGATGATGAAGTTTTAAACATATCTGTGGATGCTGGAAATCTTGAGGAACAACACAAAGTACTGAAGGAACTCAGCAGGTCATACAGCATCAATGGAGAGGAATAAACAGTTGATATTTCAGGCTGATGGAAGATCTTGGCCTGATATATCAGCAGTTTATTCTTCTCCATAGATGCTGCCTGGCCTGCTGACTTCCTCCAGCACTTTGTGTGTGTTCCATTGTATAAGTTTTCAGCCTTGTTCAAATAGCGTGTAATGGTTGTGAAACAAGTTATATGTTAAACTGTGTTGTGTGAATCCATGACTAAATTGAGTGAAACATCAACTTTTCTGCATTTTATTCAATATTGTCTCTAGCTGGTGTGGTGATGGGGACAAGCTCCCACTACTTATTAAATGCTCCTAATGGTCTCAAATTGCTTCTGACAACTGAGTTCAGCTCCTGACTGTCACATATGCCTTAGCTATTAAGCCCAGTGGAACCGTTTCTTCTCACAGGAGAAGGGGCAAGGGTGGGTCACTGGTACCTTAAAACCCATCGTTTCAGGCAGACGGAGCCCATGAGCCACGGTTGGCAGCTCATCTAGGGGAAGGGAAATTCTGATCTTACACCTCCGCTGCCTTGAGGTTATAGCCACTCATGGGGAAGGCTTTGGGAATAAACTGCAAGGGAAATCCTAGACTTGGAGTCTTTGAGGCAGTCCAGTGTTGAGTTAAGTATATGAGGTACCTACTAGAGTAGTCACTGAGTGTACGTGTCTTTCAAAACCACTGCCTGGGATTGTTTACCCACACAATACATGCAAGCACAAAGCATTATCCATTTATTATAAATTAAAGGATAATTCAAATCTGTAATTTATCCATTCATCATGTTTTATTTTAAGTATTGGTTGTTCATTTATACTTTAAGATGCAGGATATGATATTTCATAGTGACATAACTGGCAAGTCATAAACACAGGAGATTCAGCAGATGCTGGAAATCTTGAGGAACACACACAAAATGCTGGGAGAACTCAACAGATCTATCGAGAGGAATAAGCAGTTGATGTTTCCAGGCTCAGACCGTTTGTCAAAGTAATTTTTTTTAATCGAAGTACATATATATCACCATATACTATACTGAGATTTACTTGCAGGCAATTACAGGAAAATAAAGAAACACAATAGAATTTATGGCAAACTATACATAAACAAAGACTGACAAATAACAAATTTGTCAAAGTACTGAAAAGAAAAGAAAGCAGAAGCCAAGTCAAAGTTGGGGGGGGGGGGGAAGAAGTATAAACTGGAAGATGACAGATGAGGCCCAGGTGAGGGGAAGGAGGTGAATGGGTGGGGGTGGGGAAGGTGAGAGGTGGAAAAGGTAAAGGGTTGAAGAAAGAAGGAATCTGATAGGAGAGGAGAGTAGACCATGAAAGAAAGGGAAGGAATAGGGACACCAGAAGGTAGTTCTGGGCAGGTGGAGAGAAGAGAAGAAGTAGGAGGGGTGTCAGAAAGGGGAATGGACAAAAAAAAGAGAGAAGAGAGAGAAGGATGATATTACCAAAAGTTACAGAAATCAATATTCATGCCATCAGTTTGGAGGCAAATATGGAATGTAATTTTTGTTGAATGGATTATGAGAAGTCTGAAACTCCAATCCAGCCAACTGTGCGTCCCAGTGGTTTTGGTTTTAATTTTTTTTCTTTTGAAGCTTACCCAAACCAAATGTGACTTTTACTTTGGTTCTCTGATGCCTTTATTAATACTAGGTCAAAAAATTGCCAAGAACACTCATGGTCATGGATAGACCATGATCATTCAACATGACACATAACGATAACGAGTCAATCTCTCTCTGCCTATCATCCTCCCTCCCTCTCTCACCCCCTAGCTCTACGCTGCTGTGATAAACCAACAAATTTCATGGCCAATGTCAGTGACAATAAACCTGATTCTGATCCTGGTCATTCTGAGTTGCTCCAAAGATGTCCTGAAGTTCTCTAGTAGGAGGAAAGGCATGGGTTGGAACTGAGTTGGAGCATTCTGAAAGATCAATCAAAGTGAGCGCCTATCGGAATATACTTTCAAACTTCATCTGATTACCAAAAATTCTCTCGAGAGTGCCGCTCTGTGGGGTTTGTGTATCGGCAGGAAGGTAACAGTCACGCAGATCATAAACACAGAAGATTCTGAAGATCAAGCAACACACATAAAAGTTGCTGGTGAACGCAGCAGGCCAGGCAGCATCTCTAGGAAGAGGTGCAGTCGACATTTCAGGCCGAGACCCTTCGTCAGGACTAACTGAAGGAAGAGTGAGTAAGGGATTTGAAAGCTGGAGGGGGAGGGATTCTGAAGATGCTGGAAATCCAGAGTAATAAACATAACATGTTGGAGGAACTCAGCAGCTCAAGAAGCATCCAAGGAGAGGAATAAACCTTTCACTGGACTGGGGAGGAAGGGGGAAGAAGAAAGTGGGGAGAAGAAGGAGTGCAAGAAGGCAGGTGATAGTTGAAACCAGGTGATGGGGAAGGCGGGTCGGTGGGGAAGGGAGATGAAATAAGGAACTAGGAGCGGGGTAGGTGGAAGGGCTGAAGAAGGAATTTTAAAGGAGAGGGGAGTTGGCCATGGGAGAAAAGGATAGAGGAGGGGCATCGGAGGGAGATGATGGGCAAGTGAGTCAGAGAGAATGGGTAAGAAGGGAGTCAGAATGGGGAATGAAAAAAGAGAGAAAGGAAAGGGGGAAAAAATGACCAGAAGTCAGAAAAAATTGACGTTCATGCCGCTGGTGGAAGCTGTCCAGATGGAATATGAGGTATTGTTTCTCCACCCTGAGTGTGGCCTCTTCACAATCATGTGGATGATGGACTGTCAGCACACTCCCTGTCTTTTGTATTCAAATACCAAGATACTATTGTGAAAAGCTTGGTTTTGGCCAACTGCTCTTTACAGCGCACTCAGTGACTCCCTCTCCCCTACTTCATTTGCAAATGATCTTAACAGTTTCTGCGAAAAGGCCAAGTGTTCCTCAGCCACCAACGTTGCCTGAATCAGACACTTGAGATTTTATGATAATTTTCTTTCCTTCAAAACATTCTGTGCTTCAAATGCCCAGACAGATCGAACAATGCCTGGTAACCCAGCTGGATGTCAGACATAGTTTCATCATCTCCAGCTGTACTTAACGTGAATTTTCCTGCAAAGAGGAATTACAAAATCAAATCAAGTATGTTTACTTTGGATTGCTATCGAGACACAGGGTGAGAAGGCAAAAAAAAAAGCAGTACATGAGCCAATCTCGCCACAGGTGAGGCCTGAGAGGCTTTAAATGTATGACTCACTTTATATCACAGTAGAACTTGCTGCTTTGGTAACAGAATGCAACTACGTCTAGACAATTCCCTTGTCTGAGGGATCAGCAAGTTATAAAACATTATACAAAAAAGTCACTTTGAAAATTAAACGAAGCCATATTGTGTACTGTTTTAGTAAGAGAAAATTTCCTATACTTTTTGGAGCAAGTGGCCAAAATTTGCCAGGAGGAGGGGAACTAGAGTGAGGGGACTCTGGATAGGGTGGATGGTAAGAAAACAAAGATAACATGCTGTCGGACTGTCAGGAAGGGCAGGCAGATTATAGGATGTAATTGCAGCCAGCAGGGTGAGTATCAGTGCACTAGGGATGCAGAATCAAAAGGGATGGCAAATACAGTACTCAAAGTGTTATATCTCAATGCATGGAGTGTAAGAAATAAGGTGGATGCATGTTTACTGATTGTCGGGTATGACGTTTTGGCCATCACTGAATTGCAGCTCAAGGATGGTTGTGGTTGGGAGCTGAATGTCCAAGTTTACACATTGTATTGGAGGGATATGAAGGTAGGCAGAGGGGGTGGTGTGGCTCTGCTGGTAAAGAATGGCGTCAAATCATTAGAGAGATTTGACATAAGATCAGAAGATGTTGAATCCTTGAGGGTTGAGTTAAGAAACTGTAAGGGTAAAAGGGCCAAAACCCCAAGGCAGCCTACAAGTATGTGAAGAACAAGAGGATGAGCTGTGTGAGAATAGGACCAGTCAGGAGTGAGAGTAGAAACATTTGCATGGAGCCGGAGAAGGTAGCAGAGGTACTTAATGAATACTTTGCTTCGGTATTCAACAGTGAAAAGGACCTTGGCAATTGTGGGGATGACTTAAAATGGACTGAAATGCTTGAGTGTATTGACATTAAGAAAGAGTATATGCTGGAGCTTTTGAAAACTATTAAGTTAGACAAGTCACTGAGACTGGATGAGATGTACCCCAGGCTACTGTGGGAAGTGAGAGAGGAGATTGCCGAGCCTTTGGCGATGATCTTTCCATTATCAATAGGGACGGAAGAAGGCTGCAAATGTCGTTTTCTTGTTCAAGAAAGGGAGTAGAGATAACCCAGGAAATTATAGACCAGTGAGTCTTACTTCAATGGTGGACAAGTAGTTGGAGAAGATCCTGAGAGACAGAGTTTACGAGTATTTAGAGAGACATAATCTGATTGGGGATAGTCAGCATGGCTTTGTCAAGGGCAGGTCATGCCTTAAGAACCCGATTGAATTCTTTGAGGAGGTAACACATTGATGAAGGTAGAGCAGTGGATGTAGTGTATATGGATTTCAGTAACGCATTTGATAAGGTACCCCATGCGAGGCTTATTCAGAAAATAATGAGACATGGGATCCAAGGAGATCTCGCTTTGTGGATCCAAAATTGGCTTGACCACAGAAGGCAAAGTGTGGTTGTGGATGGTTTGTATTTTGCATTGAGGTCGGTGACCAATGGTGTTCCACAGGGATCTGTTCTGGGACCCCTCCTCTTTGTGATTTTTTAAAATGACCTGGAAGAGGAAATGAAGGGTGGGTTAGTAAGTTTCTTGATGATACAAAAGTTGAGGGGGGGGTGTTATGGATAGTCTGGAGAGTTGTCAGAGGTTACAGCGTGACATCGATAGGATTCAGAACTGGGTTGAGAAGTGGCATTTGGAGTTTAATCCAGATAAATGTGTAGTGGTTCATTTTGGTAGGTCAAATTTTGAAGACAGAATATAATATTAATGGTAAGACTCTTGGCACTGTGGAGGATCAGCGATGTCTTGGGGTCCGAGACCATAGGCCACTCAAAGCTGCTGCTCAGGTTGGCAGTGTTGTTAAGAAGGCATATGGTGTGTTGGCCTTCATCAGCTGTGGGATTGAGTTCAAGAGGTGTGAGGTAATGTTACAGCTATATAAGACCTTAGTTAGATCTCTCTTAGAGTACTGTGTTCAGTTCTGGTTGCTTCGTTACAGGAAGGATGTGGATACTATAGACAGAGTGAAGAGGAGATTTACAAGGATGTTGCCTGGATTGAAGAGAGTGCCTTATGAGAATAGGTTGAGTGAACTTGGCCTTTTCTCCTTGGAGTGACGGAGGATGAGAGGTGACCTGATATAGGTGTATAAGATGATGAGAGGCATTGATTGTGTGGATAGCCAGAGGCTTTTTCCCAGGGCTGAAATGGCTAACAGGAGGGGGCATAGTTTTAAGGTGCTTGGAAGTAGGTAGAAGAGGGATGTCAGAGATAAGTTTTTCGCACAGAGAGTGGTTGAATGTGTGGAATGCACTGCCAACGAAGATGGTAGAGGCGGATACAATAAGGTCTTTTAAGAGATTCTTAGATAGGTACATGAAGTTTAGAAAGATGGAGGGCTATACGCTAGGGAAATTTTAGGCATCTTCTAGAGTAGATTATATGGTCGACACAACATTGTGGGCCAAAGGGCCTGTAATGTGCTGTAGGTTTCTATGTTCTATGTTCTATAGCCCTGATGGCAGTTATATACACACCTCCAAACAGTAGTTGGGATGTGTACTACAGATTACAAGGGGAAATTGAAAAGGCAAGTCAAAAGGGCAATGTTATGATAGTCATGGGAGATTGTAACATGCAGGTAGATTGGGAAAATCAGGTTAGTAATGGATCTCAAGAGAGTGAGTTTGTTGAGTGCCCACAAGATGGTTTTTTAGAGCAGTTTGTCATTGAGCCTATTAGGGGATCAGCTGTACTGGTTTGGGTGTTACTTAATGAACCAGAAGTAACTAGTGAACTTCAAGTAAAGGAACCTTTTGGAGCTAGTGATCACAAAATGATTGAGTTTGACTTGAAATCTGATAGGGAGAAAGTGAAGTCTGGCATAGCAGTATTTCATAAAAACATAGAAACATAGAAAACCTAAAGCACGATACAGGCCCTTTGGCCCACAATGCTGTACCGAACATGTACTTACTTTAGAAATTACCTAGGGTTACCCATAGCCCTCTATTTTTCTAAGCTCCATGTACCTATCCAAGAGTCTCTTAAAAGACCCTATCGTATCCGCTTCCACCACTGTCACTGGCAGCCCATTCCACGCACTCACCACTCTCTGTGTAAAAATTTACCCCTGACATCTCCTCTGTACCTCCTTCCAAGCACCTTAAAACTGTCCACCAGAGAAAGTAGGATCTCCCAGTGGCCACACATTTTAATTCCACGTCCCATTCCTATTCTGATATGTCTATCCACGGCCTCCTCTACTATCAACATGAAGCCACACTCAGGTTGTAGGAACAACACCTTATATTCCGTCTGGGTAGCCTCCAGCCTGATGGCATGAACATTGACTTCTCTAACTTCCATTAATGCCCCACCTCCCCTTCATACCCTATCCTTTATTTATTTATTTACCTCCCTCTGTCTCTCTCACTATAACTCCTTGCTCATCCTCTGGGCTCCTCTTCTCCTTTCTTTCTCCCTAGGCCTCCCATCCCATGATCCTCTCACTTCTCCAGCCTTGTATCCCTTTTGCCAATCAACTTTCCAGCTCTTGGCTCTATCCCTCCCCCTCCTGTCTTCTCCTATCATTTCAGATCTCCCCTCTCCCTCCCACTTTCAAATCTCTTACTATCTATTCTTTCAGTTAGTCCTGACAAAGGGTCTCGGCCCGAAACGTCGACTGTACCTCTTCCTATAGATGCTGCCTGGCCTGCTGCGTTCACCAGCATTTTTTATATATGTTGCTTGAATTTCCAGCATTTGAAGATTTCCTCGTGTTTGCGACCTAAAAACTGTGCCCCCTTGTGTTAGCCATTTCAGTCCTGGGAAAAAGCCTCTGATTATCCACATGATTATTGCCTTTCATCATATTACACACTTATAATTCAGAAGAGTAGAGAAAATTACAGTGGTATGAGAGAGGAGTTGACCAAAGTAAATTGGAAGGAGATGCTGGCAGGGATGACAGCAGAGCAGAAATGGCTTGAGTTTCAGGGGAAAAAAAGTGAGGAAGATGCAGGATAGCTCTAATCCAAAAACAAAGAGATACTCAAATGGCAAAATAGTACAACCGTGGCTGACAAGGGAAATCAAAGCTAATGTAAAAGCAAACGAGATGGCATACAACAAAACAAACATTTGTGGGAAGATAGAGGATTGGGAAGCTTTTAAAAGCCTACCGAAAACAACTAACAGAATCATTAGGAGGGAAAACATGCAATATGAAAGCAAGCTAGCAAACAATATCAAGGCAGATAAAAAAAAGCTTTTTCAAGTATATAAAAAAATAAAAGGGAGATGAGAGTGGATATAAGACCACTAGAAAATGAGGCCAGTGATATGATAATGGGGGACAAGGAGATGGCAGATGAACTAAATGAGTATTTTGCATCAGTTTTCACTGGAAGACAGCAGCAGTGTGCCAGGTGTTGAAGGGGGTGAGGGAAGAGAAGTGAGTGCAGTTAATATTACAAGGGAGAAGGTGCTCCAAAAGTTGGAAGACCAAAAGGTACATAAGTCATCCGGAACAGATGAACTGCACCCTAGAGTTCTGAAAGAGGTGGCAGTAGAAATTATGGAGGCATTATTAATGATCTTTCAAGAATCATTGGACCCTGGCATGGCTCCAGAGGACTGGAAAATTGCAAATGTCACAAATAAAAGTGAGGAGACCACGATAATCTGCTCCGTGGTTTTTGCTCTCCTCTGCAGGGTCTTGTGACCTGATGCCTTGCAGCTTCTGTACCACACGGTGATGCTGCCAGACAGAACACTCTCAATGGTGCTCCTGTTGAAAGTTGTTAGAATGGGAGCAGGGAACCTCACGTGCCTCAATATCCGTTGTCTTTCAAGGTTTCCCAGTTATATGATTTTTAATTGTAAAAGTCACTTTACAGGACTCCCATTTCTCAGCCGTTTTTTATTCACAAGGATCTTCCCCCAAACTACTTGCACCAGAAACTCTCTTACATGATCAGAATCAGCCTTTACCCCCAGTAAATTCAACCGTTGCAACCTGCACTCCCCCAGCTTAGATCCCTGACATGAGGATCAACCTGATGTTATCTTGCAACATGTAGCATTATGGTCACTGCACCCACTGACTCTTCCACCATCTGCCCAGCTTCATTTCCTAAGTCTAAGTCTGAGCTTGCCTCCTCTTACTAGTTCACTGCCTGGGGTAACCAATATTTTGAGGTACGCCATTATCTTCTTTCTCAGCAATTGAACTTCTATCTGTAGAATCTTGACACGTTTCCCAGTCGTATCATTGAAAGCACCAAGCAGTCTGCACTTGCCATAAAGACTTGATGTCCTGATAAGTCCTGATGAAGAGTCTTGGCCTGAAAAGTTAACTGTTTATTCCTCCCTATGTGTGCTGCCTGACCTGCTGATTTCCTTCAGGAATTTGTGCGTGTTGTTCTGCGCTTGCCATGCCAAGGTTTATCCGATGCAATTCCCCTAAGGACAGCTTGTTGTATGAAGGCAATTCCATCATTAATTACCAGGGAGGGGTGTAAATTCCGGGTTTTATGTGTGATGGCAATGTACATTCTGACACCCTGCCCCACCACACATGCACACACCAAATTGCTGAAAAAATTGCCAGCTGGCCTTGCATGAAAAACACTGTTTCTAAATACTTCTGCTATTCAAAACATTTAAAAATAATTACACTTTTTAAAAATGTTCAGAAGTATGTATTAAAAAATAAAGTGAATATAAAAGGAAAAAGCAATAAGAATAAAACAGAATACATGGATAATTATTCATCTAAAGCAAATTGGTGGTGGCCCTACATTGACTGGGGTCGACCATGGATGTTGTGCAATAGCTGTCTACGTGATATTGGGGTTGAGAGGGATAATGGTGGGGCAGACCAGATGGACCAAATGGCCTAATTCTGCTCCTATATCTTATGGTGTTATGGATATACAAGCTGGTATACAAGCCAGGGCAGTACGATATGGAGTGGAAGCTGTTGCCCATGCAATGGGCTCCCCTTCTCTATGCAGCTCTTACCTCCAAAGAAACAGCACAGAAAAATACAGTTTGACACCAGCGACATCACAGGAGTTACCAACCAGCATTGAAGTCAACATAGGACTGCCTTAGGGACCACAGCTCTGGATTTTTCCTCTGGGGTTTACTCCCGAAGCCTTCTCCATGAGTGGGTATAGTGGTAAAGCAGTGGGAAGTTTGAAATCAGAGTTTTCCTTCTCTAAATCAATATACTGAAACAACTTAAATGTATGTAAGTAAACTAAAATCCCCCGAATTCCTTGTAACTATTCCCCTCCATTTTAATAAATATCCCTGCAGTGACTCATCTGGAATGTGTGGTTTAAGCTTTACAAGTTCTGGGAAATCGCAACAACTTTGCATTCTGCTGCTGGATTTCAATTGCAGAAAGTAATTGGTGATAGCTTGGTGAACCTTCTGGCTCTTATGGAGGGAAATGTTAACAGTTCTTTGTGGAACTGCTGGCATTTCTCCACCAAGTCTGAGCCATTGGTTCTGGCTTGCAACAAAATGCCAGGACATCTCGCTTCCCTTTGCAAAATGTTCGGCACCTGTCCATGGTTTAAAATGACCTACTTTAGCATGGGACAAAGCTTTGGATAGGATTTGGGCACACTGCCAGCATTTAACAGGTTTTATGCAAAAATTAGAACCTGGCTGCACATTAACCTTTGATGAAACCATTCAACCAAGCAAAATTATGGAGACAAGAATTCTAATTGCTTAATGCAAAGGTGTATTCTAAGCAAATTTATATTCTAATTTTGCATTTTCATTCACAGTTAACTTTCAAGTTATACTACCAAGTAAAATAGATTTCCTGTACCATGACAAATGAGTTTCTACATCAGCCTTGAAATTACACTACGGGATAATAGATAACACTGCTTGTTAACATGCTTTTCTGAAGTTTCACCCTCTGAAGTCAAATACATTAAACTACAGAAAGTACGACTAGATTGAGCTGCCTCAGAGTTTCAGATAGTGGATTGTTTTGGAGTATATAGATAGGAGAAAAGAATAAAATTGTATTCAAACATTAACCAGTTCATTGAAATTTCCTTTGGGGGAGCATAGTAGTGTAGTGGTTAGCACGGCAATTTACAGTATCAATGACCCAGGGTCAATTCCTGCCACTGTCAGTAAGGAATTTGAACGTTCTCCCCGTGACTGTGTGGCTTTCCTCCGGGTGCTCCAGTTTCCTCCCACAGTCCAAGGGTGTATCATTTAGCAGGTTAATTGGTCATTGTAAATGGTCCTGTGATTAGGCTAGGATTAAATTTTGAGTTGCTGTGTGGTGCAGCTCGAAGGGCTGGAAGGGCCCATTCCGCAGCGTATCTCAAGAAATAAATAAGTAAATATTTAAACAGAGGTGCTCAGGTATTTAAGATAATAATAATAATACTTTTAGTTACGTAGCATTTTTCATACATTAAGATGCAGACTGAAAGTGCTTTACATGGATTGTAAAGAAAAATCAATATAGTCATAAAAATGAGACAAAATTAAAAATCATATGTCAAGATAAACATTACATAGAATAAAATGGAATCAGATATACCAATTTATATAAATATAATCAATATCAACAGGTATCAAGTAATCCTACAAAAAGGCCATATTAAAAAGGTAGGTCTTTAGAAGAGGTTTGAAACATTCCGCATTACTAGCCTGGCATGTCTCAGTCAGTAGAGTATTCCAGATTTTTGGTGCATAACAGCAAAAGACTGTATCAGCAGTTCTTAAATCCTTGGCTCTAGGAAAACTAAGCAAATCATTATTCACAAATCTAAGATTATGATTGCGGATGTAAGGGAATAAACATTCCAAAATACATGAGGAGCTAGATTATTCAGAGCCTTATATACAATTGATTATAAAGGACACAGGCAGCCAGGGTAATGATGTCAAAACCAGTGAGATATGTTCAGACTTTGTTTTTTGTTTCTTGCTGCTGCATTTGAACAAGCTGCAACCAATTTTTATCTTTCTTAGGCACATTAACATTAATGCGCCATTAAATCTTTTGAGAATGCAAGTGAAGTTCTTCTCAGGTATGTACAGTTTCGGTCTGAGAACTGGGAGTCTGGGAGTTATTTGAAGCTACCATCTCCCAAGGGTATAATATCAAATAATACATCACGGAAGAAGACCACTTGTTGGTGGAACTCAGAAGGTCAAGCAGCATCTATGGAAATGAATAAAGAGTCGATGTAACGGGCAAAGAAACATCAGAGTCAGTCTGAAAAGTTGACTCTTTATCATTGTCCATAGATGCTTCCTGGCCTGTTGAGCTCCTTCAGCATTTTTGTGTGTGTTACTCAGGATTCCCAGCATCTGCAGAATCCTTTGTGTTTAAGGGGACTATTTGATTGAATTGAATCTATTCCAACTTACTCAAAGAACTATTCAGGTACCCCCCCCTCCCCCCAAATCTACTGCTCAAACCTCTTGGCTGGCAATTGTTGGGTTCTAATGTTTTAATCTAAGATTCTTTTAGAAGTCAGGAAAGAGGTACAACACTTGTTGCTTCATAATTGTTTTATTAAACATAATAGAACAAAGAAAATTGAAACAACAGTCATAGAGGTCTGCTAAATGAAGGGAGAGACAAAACACTAAGAGACTAGGATTAATATAGTACTGACCTCATGGATCAGCTGGATTATGCAAGGAAAATTCCATTCAAATTAGTAGATAAGAGACAATGAGATAGTTCTTATTCAAGTAATGCATTACCAAGAAGAACTTCCAGAATTATACTTTGTATAACCATTTGGGGAACACACTGAACTTGCACAGTTACGTTAATGGCACTAGGAAGCACAGTAAGCAGTTACTTCTATATAAGCAATTATATAAACTACAAGCCCATAATTAATATTTAAACTGCAAAGAAAATAACCATTAAACAGTTGAATCTAAGAATTAAACATTCAGATCCAACATAATATTTTCCAGTGCAAACTTCCGTCCAATTCCCTTTTGAAAATTCCCAATATACATGCTTCTGCTATCTATTTAGATTAGATTAGATTAGATTCAACTTTATTGTCATTGTGCCGAGTACAGATACAAAGCCAATGAAATACATTTCGCATCTGACCAGAAATGCAAAGAATTGTGTTATTTACAAAATAACTGTGAATAAAAAAAGTGCTACAGCACACAAATATAAAAGTACTGAGACAGTACAATACGGATGCAATACTGCTTAGCGCTGTGATGAGAGGTTCAGCAGTATCACAGCCTCAGGGAAGAAGATCTTCCTGTGCCTGCTGGTGTGGGAGTGGAGGCTCCTGTAGTGCCTACCAGATGGGAGGAGAGTAAAAAGTCCATGGTTAGGGTGAGATGCATCCCTGACAATGCTTTTCGCCCTGCCCAGGCAGCTTTTACGGTAGATGTTCTCAATGGTGGGCAATTGGGTACCGATAATCCGCTGGGCAGTTTTCACCACATGCTGGAGTGCTTTACAGTCCGATACGGGACAATTGCCATACCACACTGAGATGCAGTTGGTGAGTATGCTCGCAATGGTACAGCGGTAAAAGTCCGTCAGTATCCTGGGAAAGAGGTGAGCTTTCTTCATGCTCCGCAGGAAATAAATGTACTTCAGACATTTGAGACATTTACTAAATTAAAGCAATTCGTTTTTTTAAAAAAAGAACTGATCTCCCCTCTGGCCTTTTATTATTAGACTAATAAGTTGATTTTAACAGTTCCATCATTGTTCAACATTCAGTGAGCACTAAAATCTTCCACGTTTTCAGCTGGAAGTAAGTTTTGACTGCAGCTGGAGTAACATTCTCTATACCTGTATGTGGCTTACAGTCAGTCAGACAATATTGAATTTGACACATGGTTTTGCCCACTCTGGCTAAAACTCTTCAAGCCCTACAATCATCTGGGATATATATGGAGTCGCCCTGTTAGCCTAACATCAGTAGTGGGGAAGATGCTAGAGTCCATTATTAAAGATGAAATAGCGGCATATCTTGATAGCAGTGATAGGATTGGGCCGAGCCGGCATGGATTTACCAAGGGCAAATCATGCTTGACTAATCTATTGGAGTTTTTTGAGGATGTAACCAGGAAGATAGACACGGGATATCCAGTGGATGTGGTGTACCTTGACTTTCAGAAGGCATTCGATAAGGTACCACATAGGAGATTGGTGGGTAAAATCAGAGCTCATGGCATTGCGGGGGAGGATATTGACATGGATAGAAAACTGGTTGGCAGATAGAAAACAAAGGGTAGCAGTGAACGGGTGTTTCTCAGAATGGCAGGTGGTGACTAGTGGGGTGCCACAGGGCTCGGTATTGGGACCACAGCAGTTTATGATTTACGTCAATGATTTAGAGGAAGGCATTGTGAATAACATCAGCAAGTTTGCTGATAATACTAAGCTGGGTGGCAGTGTGACATGTGGTGAGGATGTTAGGAGAATTCAAGGTGATTTGGATAGGCTGGGTGAGTGGGCAGAAACTTGGCAGATGGCGTTTAATGTGAATAAGTGTGAGGTTATTCACTTTGGGAGCAAGAACAGGAAGGCAGATTATTATCTGAACGGTGTGGAGTTAGGTAAGGGAGAAATACAAAGAGATCTAGGAGTACGTGGCTGACAAGAGAAATTAGGGATAGTATCAATTCCAAAGAAGAAGCATACAAATTAGCCAGAGAAAGTGGCTCACCTGAGGACTGGGAGAAATTCAGAGTTCAGCAGAGGAGGACAAAGGGCTTAATTAGGAAGGGGAAAAAAGATTATGAGAGAAAACTGGCAGGCAACATAAAAACGGACTGTAAAAGCTTTTATAGATATGTAAAAAGGAAAAGACTGGTAAAGACAAATGTAGGTCCCCTGCAGACAGAAACAGGTGAATTGATTATGGGGAGCAAGGACATGGCAGACCAATTGAAGAATTACTTTGGTTCTGTCTTTACTAAGGAGGACATAAATAATCTTCCAGAAATAGTAGGGGACAGAGGGTCCAGTGTGATGGAGGAACTGAGCGAAATACATGTTAGTAGGGAAGTGGTGTTAGGTAAATTGAAGGGATTGAAGGCAGATAAATCCCCAGGGCCAGATGGTCTGCATCCCAGGGTGCTTAAGGAAGTAGCCCAAGAAATAGTGGATGCATTAGTGATAATTTTTCAAAACTCGTTAGATTCTGGACTAGTTCCTGAGGATTGGAGGGTGGCTAATGTAACTCCACTTTTTAAAAAAGGAGGGAGAGAGAAACCGGGGAATTATAGACCAGTTAGCCTAACGTCGGTGGTGGGGAAACTGCTGGAGTCAGTTATCAAGGATGTGATAAGAGCACATTTGGAAAGCGGTGAAATGATCGGACAAAGTCAGCATGGATTTGTGAAAGGAAAATCATGCCTGACGAATCTCATAGAATTTTTTGAGGATGTAACTAGTAGAGTGGATAGGGGAGAACCAGTGGATGTGGTATATTTGGATTTTCAGAAGGCTTTTGACAAGGTCCCACACAGGAGATTAGTGTGCAAACTTAAAGCACACGGTATTGGGGGTAAGGTATTGGTGTGGGTGGAGAGTTGGTTAGCAGACAGGAAGCAAAGAGTGGGAATAAACGGGTCCTTTTCAGAATGGCAGGCGGTGACTAGTGGGGTATCGCAAGGCTCAGTGCTGGGACCCCAGTTGTTTACAATATATATTAATGACTTGGATGAGGGAATTAAAAGCAGCATCTCCAAGTTTGCGGATGACACGAAGCTGGGTGGCAGTGTTAGCTGTGAGGAGGATGCTAAGAGGATGCAGGGTGACTTGGATAGGTTGGGTGAGTGGGCAAATTCATGGCAGATGCAATTTAATGTGGATAAATGTGAAGTTATCCACTTTGGTGGCAAAAATAGGAAAACAGATTATTATCTGAATGGTGGCCGATTAGGAAAAGGGGAGGTGCAACGAGACCTGGGTGTCATTATACACCAGTCATTGAAAGTGGGCATGCAGGTACAGCAGGTGGTGAAAAAGGCGAATGGTATGCTGGCATTTATAGCGAAAGGATTCGAGTACAGGAGCAGGGAGGTACTACTGCAGTTGTACAAGGCCTTGGTGAGACCACACCTGGAGTATTGTGTGCAGTTTTGGTCCCCTAATCTGAGGAAAGACATCCTTGCCATAGAGGGAGTACAGAGAAGGTTCACTAGATTGATTCCTGGGATGGCAGGACTTTCATATGAAGAAAGACTGGATGAACTGGGCTTGTACTCGTTGGAATTTAGAAGACTGAGGGGGGATCTGATTGAAACGTATAAGATCCTAAAGGGATTGGACAGGCTAGATGCAGGAAGATTGTTCACGATGTTCGGGAAGTCCAGAACGAGGGGTCACAGTTTGAGGATAGAGGGGAAGCCTTTTAGGACCGAGATTAGGAAAAACTTCTTCACGCAGAGGGTGGTGAATCTGTGGAATTCTCTGCCACAGGAAACAGTTGAGGCCAGTTCATTGGATATATTTAAGAGGGAGTTAGATATGGCCCTTGTGGCTACGGGGGTCAGGGGGTATGGAGAGAAGGCTGGGGTGGTGTTCTGAGTTGGATGATCAGCCATGATCATAATAAATGGCGGTGCAGGCTCGAAGGGCCGAATGGCCTACTCCTGCACCTATTTTCTATGTTTCTATGTTTACTTGTTCATCAGTCTCTGAAGGTTAATGAGCAAGTGCAGCAGGCAGTGAAGAAGGCTAATGGAATGTTGGCTTTTATTACAAAGGGAATTGAGTACAAGAGCAAGGAAATCCTTTTGCATTTGTACAGGGCCTTGGTGAGACCACACCTGGAGTATTGCGTGCAGTTTTGGTCTCCAGGGTTAAGGAAGGACATCCTGGCTGTGGAGGAGGTGCAGCGTAGGTTCACTCGGTTAATTCCTGGGATGTCCAGACTGTCTTACTCAGAGAAGTTAAAGAGACTGGGCTTGTACACACTGGAATTAAAGAGATTGAGGGGGGGATCTGATTGAGACATATAAGATTATTAAGGGATTGGACAAGATAGAGGCAGGAAATATGTTCCAGATGCTGGGAGAGTTCAGTACCAGAGGGCATGGTTTAAGAATAAGGGGTAGGTCATTTAGGACAGAGTTGAGGAGGAACTTCTTCTGCCAGAGAGCTGTGGAGGTGTGGAACGCGCTGCCTCAGAAGGCAGTAGAGGCCAATTCTCTCTGGATGCTTTCAAGAAGGAGCTAGATAGCTATCTTATGGATAGGGTAATCAAGGGTTATGGGGACAAGGCAGGAACCGGGTATTGATAGTAGATGATCAGCCATGATCTCAGAATGGTGGTGCAGGCTCGAAGGGCCAAATGGTCTACTTCTGCACCTATTGTCTATTGTCTATTGTCTATAGTGTTAGCTTTCAGTCCTTCTCCGCTTTGCACTGCACCAACTTTAGCAGTCATGTTCTTATCAGCCTTAGTCCTAAGCTTTAGCATTCCCTCCTGGAAGTTCTCTTCTCTTTTCTTCTTCAAGATATTCCTTAAGACATTTCATTGGTACTCCCCTGTTGGGGTCAGTGTTCAGTGATTCTGATGGACAGAGCTTTACAAACTGCAGTGTTCCCCCATTTGTGACTTATAGGTAAATCAGTGTCTGTCCATCGTCAACGTCGATGAGAACCTCGTCACCATTATGATGGTGTCGAGACTAGCGCGTGATTTGGATTTAAGTGAGGGAGAGTTGCGCAGCATCAGCCTCACTCTCTCTTCCCAATTCCCATCTGGATCCAGTAGCAAGACAGAGTCGAGTGGATGACCAGGACATCTTTTGTGTCTAGCCCTGCTATACACGTTCCACAATGCTCGCAGAGACCATCTTCTTGACCGTTGGACCTTCCATTGGTCTCGTCCGCTCAATCCGCTGGAGTCTGTCTTCACATACTGGGATAGACAACTCCCTATCACACCGAGGGTTGGAGACCCGTCGGCTACCCTCACCTGGTTTAGCCAGCTTGTCGAAGCCGTTGCCTGGGGTGTGGCCGTTGTCGCATGCAAACAGCTACATGGAGCGACAGGTGAGAGCTGAGTGCCAGGTGGGGACCAAAGGTGGACTAACTGCCTTGAAAAGGATGTGACATGTTCCCCCACCAGAAGTGCTACCCTTCTCTAACACCCCATATACCCCTATAGTTAAATAACACATTTGTGAAGCACCATAAGAAATTTAACCAAACCAAAGACAGCATATGCTGTTTTGTTTTGAGACGTCAACTTTCACTGTAAGTTGCACCCTTCTCAAATAAGTAAAAATATATTTTATTTAATTACGAGTTCAAAATCAGACAAAGAGACACTGGACTCTGTGATGGTATATCTGGAAATTGGGGGCTTATTGTTCTCCGGGAGTTCAACTCGGAGAAGTGTGAGGTGATACACTTTGGAAGGACAAACTCCAAGGCAGAGTACAAAGTAAATGGCAGGATATTTGGTAGTGTGGAGGAGCAGAGGGATCTCGGGGTACATGTCCACAGATCCCTGAAAGTTGCCTCAGAGGTGGATAGGGTAGTTAAGAAAGCTTATGGGGTGTTAGCTTTCATAAGTCGAGGGATAGAGTTTAAGAGTCACGATGTAATGATGCAGCTCTATAAAACTCTGGTTAGGCCACACTTGGAGTACTGTGTCCAGTTCTGGTCGCCTCACTATAGGAAGGATGTGGAAGCATTGGAAAGGGTACAGAGGAAATTTACCATGATGCTTCCTTGTTTAGAGAGTATGCATTATGATCAGAGATTAAGGGAGCTAGGGCTTTACCCTTTGGAGAGAAGGAGGATGAGAGGAGACATGATAGAGGTGTACAAGATAATAAGAGGAATAGATAGAGTGGACAGCCAGCGCCTCTTTCCCAGGGCGCTCAATACAAGAGGACGTGGTTTTAAGGTAAGGGGTGGGAAGTTCAAGGGGGATATTAGAGGAAGGTTTTTTTACTCAGAGAGTGGTTGGTGCATGGAATGCACTGCCTGAGTCAATGGTGGAGGCAGATACACTAGTGAAATTTAAGAGACTACTAGACAGGTATATGGAGGAACTTAAGGAGGGGGGTTATATGGGAGGCAGGGTTTGAGGGTCGGCACAACATTGTGGGCCGAAAGGCCTGTACGGTGCTGTACTATTCTACGTTCTATGTTCTATGCTCTATTAAGTCAGTGAGTCGGAGCCTTGATAACTGCGGGTTGACGACTTGGGGACAGGGACAGGAGGTTGGGATCCCGGAGGTGGCCTGTTCTGGGTTTGGAGGTCTGAACGTTTGTGTGCAAGAGTGGGTGAGAGGGAGAGTGAGAGAGCTTTTCTGTCATTGTTTCATTTTGTTGCTGTTGTTGTCTTCTTGTTGGTTCTTCTCTGCTGAGCATTGTGGGCATGCATTGTTGGTACCAGAATGTGTGGCGACACTTGTGAGCTGCTGGTCCCACTCATTCTTAGGTTGTGACGGTTGTTAATGCAAACAATTCTTTTCAAAGTACTGGATATGTGCAGAACCAGTAAATCAGAATCTGAGCTGGTTTGGCATGTAGATATCTGGAGGTTAAAGAATATCATCAAAGTCAGACTCAGTTAGTTGTTTCCATTCTGAGGGGTCAGTGATTCTGATGGACCTGTGGACAGAGCTTTACAAATCGAGGATAGATGGTTATTTGCTCTCCTGTTATCTTGACAAATTTGGGAATGCTATTGACCAGTATTTTTCTCCCTTATGGATATTCCTTGCAACGCTGCATGGTTCGGCTGCCTGTATTGGCTTAATTAATCTCCTCTGTATCTTCTGCAAACCCATACAGTTCACACCTCCTTAATGAACTTCAGCAAACTGGTGAGCTGAGTGCCAAAAGGTTATGTAAGATCTAAAAATTGGTCCATTCTTAGCTCCAAACTCTAAAGCATCTGCAGTATTTCTAGTGCTCAATTTGTACTTGCATCATCAATTACCAGACCCCTTTTGACTTCAACCCCATTATCTTCCTTCGCTGTCCTCCAAGGCTGTTTGTTTCACACATTTTCAGTTCTCTCTGTCAAGTGAAGAAAAGGCTCTTTTTTTTTGAAGAATCTTGTTATTTTTTAGGGTATTATAGAAATAAATTGTAGTTCCACAGAAAATTTTGGATCTTCCAGATGTTTCAATGAGGAACTTTTAAAGTATATTCACTTAATATAGGCTATATGATGGGTAATATTTTATTCTAAAGTAAGTAGTGTAAATAATCCTATTTATAATACTGTAGGTGACTGACCAGATTACGTGTTTCAGATGTTGTTTGAGCAATAACTATTGGCCAGAACTCTCATACACATTCTTCAATTTTGCCAACAAAATTTTATGTCCTTGGACTCACTTTACACCGCACACTGTCGGAGCAGTGCTGCCAGGATAATCAAGGACACGACCCACCCAGCCAACACACTTTTCGTCCCTCTTCCCTCCGGGAGAAGGCTCAGGAGCTTGAAGACTCGTACGGCCAGATTTGGGAACAGCTTCTTTCCAACTGTGATAAGACTGCTGAACGGATCCTGACCCGGATCTGGGCCGTACCTTCCAAATATCCGGACCTGCCTCTCAATTTTTTTGCATTACCTTACTTTCCCTTTTCTATTTTCTATTTATGATTTATAATTTAAATTTTTAATGTTTACTATCGATTTGTACTCCAGGGAGCGGGAAGCGCAGAATCAAATAGCGCTATGATGATTATACGCTCTAGTATCAATTGTTTGGCGACAATAAAGTATAAAGTATAAGTTTGAGATTATCTGCTAAAGTGCCAGTTGTGTGGAATCAAACGTGCTAAAATATATAACAGCATGTTATTTTACTCAGAGTTCCATTAAAACTCTTTACAGTGGGATTCAAGAGAGTGCCTGACCTGTTGATTTCCTCCAGTATTTTATGTATCCTGGACTCATAGGGGAATAGAAAACTTCAACCTGGAAAGAGGCCCTTTCGCCCATCCATCTGTGCCAAACCATTTAAATAACGTAGTCCCATCGACCTGCACCTGGAACATAGCCCTCCTTACCCCTCCCATAATGTCCCTATCCACCCTTCCCTTGAACGTTGAAATCGACCCCACATCCCCCACTTGCACTGGCAGCTTGCTCCGAGGGAAGAAGACATTTCACCTTTCACTCATAATCTATGACCTCTAGTTGCAGTGTCGAACAATGTCAGTGGGAAGGGCCTGCTTACATTTACTCTATCTGTTGTGTCTGTGCAACTATATATCAAATAATTAAACAAACCCACTCAAAGGAGAAGTTAACAGGTATATTCACTTTGCAGAGAGAGCAATAAATCAATGAGCATGCGTAATTTAAGTCAATAATTAGTGCTAAGGGGAGTCATTCCTCTAAGAGAAATAGATCCATACAGTACAGTATTTCCCCTTTTAGATTAATGTAACGTAAAACTGTATATGTAACAAAATATTCCATTTCCCCTTTAACAGACAAAATCCAAACAAACATGCATTCACAATAACAGTGCTTTCTCAATTTTTCTCTTTTTAAATGACAGTCAATAAGTAACTTCACAATACCAAAGATTCAGTCTTTTGGGTGGCACTCTGCTTCTTTCAGGATAGCACCCTGAGGTCTGTGGAGTGGCACCAGATTTGGCAGGTGTCTTGTCTGTTACGTACCCCGTAACTGGGTTGCCAAACCAGCAGGAATGGATCACTCAGTTGGAGTCTGGATTATTAGAACTAAGAAAGTTTTATTAAAGAAACAAGCAACACAGTAATCGAAAGGATAATAAATGCAACAGTTCAGCAATGATAAACACACATGTGCACAGAATTAAGATAACAGGATCAATCAAGCTCTATCGTTGTCTAGGGATAAATGACCAATTTCAGAGTGACACAAAGTTCAGTCCAATTTAGTAGTTCAGTTCGCAGTAATCGTTGCCATGGCGATGGACAACGTGGGGAGAGAGAGAGAGAGGGAGAGAACGGGAACGACTGATCATTCAGAAACGGCTTCCACTCACAGACCGGCGATAATTGCTCACAAGCAGCTTTCGGGCAGGTCCTTGGTGATGTCACCTGAGGTCACCGACTGTGACCCCCCCCTCCAGATGTGGTCGAACCTCTGCAGTGAACTCGGCACCCAAACAAGGGCGGACACACACCGGGTTCCCGCTGATCGTACCTTTCCACCCTGTGCGTTGTCCGGTACTTCCGACTCGTGAGAGGCGCACCGCTTCCAGGGTCTTGTTACCTCGGGTGTCGTGTGTGCTGCCTTAGTGAACCTGTCCCTTTTTATCCCCCTGCTGGGGTATCGCCTGTCCATCACTTCAAACAGTTCAGGGTTCAAAGGGGGAGCCGCTCCAGACAGCTCTCTTTCTCTCCCGTCCCTTCATTACACATCTCCAGACGCTGCTCCATTGTTCCTCATCTCTCCTTCCCCTGAGGACAGGTGGCAGACCAACTGCTGATCTCACAGGACAGCTAACATCTATGTGTATTCTCGTCACATGTCAAAGACGACTTTCTCTGTTGTGGGTGCCATGGTCATCACTGAGAGGTAATTCCAGTAGGTGCAATGTGGCTGTCTTATTGGATGCAATGGGCTCAGCTGTGTTTTCGGGCTGAGCATCCATCAGCGGGGTACATTTAAACTTTGCGGGCATACCAGATAGCTTTTCATCAAGTCTTCAATCTATCTATTCCCGGCCACGACACGTAGCTTCAGGTGAGACTCTTCATCCTGACTGTACCCAGGAGTCCTTCATGCAGATTTTCTAACAACCTTGTGTGCAGTTTAGAAGGAACCACAACATGAGAGCCACACATCAGCGTTCTTTGACATACGGACAGTTGGTCCTGTTTCACTGAGAAATCTGGAAACAGAGGATTGCCGTGAGCTGGCCATCCTTGCATGGTCATGTCATTGACTTCCAACAAAATCAGGTCATTTCTTATTTCTCTTTGTATTTCAGAATTTGTTACCAGCAACTGCTCCACCAACGCTGCGTGAAATGCTTCTGCTCGCTCACAGAATGAAGATTTTTCTTTTTCAGTTGTCAATAGTGGAAGACATGGCAGGCTATCAATGTTGCTGTGTTGTTTTGTACCCTTGAACTCTATGTCATAGGAATGGGCTCCTAGGAAAAGTGCCCAACGTTGCAAATGGGTTGCAGACATCACTGGGGTTCCCTTTCTGGGATTGAAAATGGAAATAAGGGCTAGTGGTCTATCACTATGTAACTCTCAGTTTGGCTAGTGGCTTAACTTAGAGCAAGACAGCCCTCAGGCCTGGCCAAACTTAAGAAATCTTGTTTATGTGGATGCTGTTATAAATCAGCACCCCGAAATAACAAACAGAACACAATATGCAATTAAACGATTGAGCTTTATAATTCTTAATTTGACTGTATGGTTAGTAAAGAAACAACAGAAAAGAAAAGGGCTTATTTACATGAAACAGACTAAAGCACAAGGTTGGAGCTCACTGATAAGGCCGTTCGTCCACCATCAACCTCCTCCGATCATCGCTGCCCTTCGGATCCTCGCTCCGAGTCCATTCCGTCTGGCGGTCTATCAACTCTCTCCATTCGCATCTTCTCTCCTCATCTCTCCCCGGCAAAAGACCCAAAATCCCTGCTCCCAGACCCACAAGAAAGAACAACATTCCTCTCACTGGATAGCCTCACATTCCAAAGCCCCATTATCTCTAGTCATAACCCAAACATTCCTGCTACAGAGAAACCATTACATTAGAAGTGAAACCTTACAGCGCATTACAACTAGAGTAAACTTTTGCCCATAGAGGTATTCATGGAATTTCTTTACTCACCATACCAGACTAAGGGCCTCTCGGTCGATTTATGAATAATTGTGTTCTACACTCGTCAGTGATCTTGAAGCAGGTGCAATTTCAGATCCATCTTTTATAGTGTGTGACAAAATGGCACCAATACCATAAGGGATGTGTTGCATGCCATAAGACACAGAGCAGAATTAGGCCATTCAGCCCATCGAGTATGCTCCACCATTCCATCATGGCTGATCCTAGATCCCACTCATCTCCATACACCTGCCTTCTCACCATATCCTTTGGTAGGGTGACTGATCAGGAAACTATCAACTTCTGCCTTCATATACTGACGAACTTGGCCTCCACCACAGTCTCTGGCAGAGCATTCCACAGATTCACTACACCCTGGCTAAAAAAAAAAATCCTCCTTGCCTCTGTTATAAAAGGTCACCCCTCAATTTTGAGGTTATGCTTTCTAGTTCTAGATACCCCCACCATAGGAAACATCCTTTCCACATCCACCCTATCTCATCCTTTCAACATTCGGTAGCTTTCAATGAGATTCCCTCGCATTCATCTAAATTCCAGTGAGTACGGGCCCAAAGCTGCCAAACGCCCCTCATATGTGAAACTTTTTATTTGATGGGCATAAATAGGTCACAATGGGTGAGCAGTTCATCTGATGTTATTAGTCTCTTTGTTTCCTTGAATGCTTTTTCACATCTTTCTGACCATTCCCACTTTGCTCCTGTCTGCAACAGTGCGTTCAATGGGTGCAGCACTGTACCCATATAGTGGGAGAAATCTGTGATAGCTGTTCACAAGGACCAAGTATGACCTGAGTTGTGACACATTTTCTACTTCGGGTGCCTGTAGCACTGCTTCAATCTTCTCTTGTGACTTCTGTAAGCCATGCCTGTTAATGACATGTTCGCAATATGAGATACGATTCTTGAAAAACATTTCTCTCTTTGCATGCAGACCATACTCATTCAGCCTGGCAAGCACTTTACCAAGGTTCTGAAGGTTTTCTTCATCATTCTTTCCAGTCATGATGATGTTATCAAGCTAACATTATGTTACTGGAAACAACAGGAATTCTGCTGATGCTGGAAATTCAAGCAACACACATCAAAGTTGCTGGTGAACGCAGCAGGCCAGGCAGCGTCTCTAGGAAGAGGTACAGTCGAAGTTTCAGGCCGAGACCTGAATCTTTATCCAGAGAATGGTGAATGTGTGGAATTTGTTGCCTTAGGCAGCTGTGGAAGCCAAGTCTTAGGGAATATTTAAGGCAGAGGTTGATAGCTTCGTGATTAGTCAGGGCATGAAGGGATATGGAGAGAAGGCAGGGGATTGGGGCTGAGAGGGAAAAGGATTTGCCGTGATGAAATGTCAGAGCAGACTCAATGGGCCTAACTCTTCTCTTATATCTTATAATCTTATGGTTATGTGACAAAATTAAAGCTGATTGAGATGGCGATCAACTTACAATTAAAGCATTTTAGGTGGAAGTTGTGCTTGTATTATGAAAGCACTCTTTCTTCCATTATTAACTAAGATATTTCTTACTGTTATGTTTTGCAATAATTGCCAATTGCTCCCATTGCTGAAGAAACACAGCACCTTTGGGGTCTTACTTAATGCCTTAATCACAAAAATCACTGAAGGAGCCCTCGAGGATTGGTTTTATATCATGGTTGTATAGAGAGAATAAACTATCGCAAACTGTGAAAAATAAAAAAAAGCAACAAAGCACTTTGAATAATTATTAGGAAATTTACCATGGAGATAGATTCTTCTACTTCGTTTTTCATAAAGAAGACATGTAACTTCCTCAGGAAAGCTGAATTGCTTATGTTACTCTGAACTCTGTGCTTCAGTTTTGTTAGATTGGATGCATATAATGACAGTAAATCACAGGTTTTTTCAATGCAAAGAATTCTTCAGGATTGCTTCAGAATAACATTAGAAACATCTGTAGAGTGGTTTTCAATAAAGATCTCTGAGGTGCAAGAAATGATCTAACAATACAGGATTTAAAGAAAGAAGTGTTAGAATTAAATAACAATAGGCAGAAAAGTAAGTATTTTTCTTTTTCATTTACAGTACTGTGCAAAAGTCTTAGACACATATATAATGCTAGGTACTTTTGCACAGTACTGTAGTAATTTTACGCATTGTAGTGTACTGCTGCCGCAAAATTAAAATCATGATATATGTGAGTGATGATTAACCTGATTCTGATATGGGTTTCTATTGCGGACTGACAGTGGGAAGGGGACAGGGAGAGGGGAATCATGGTTGGGAAAAGGGGAAGGAAGAGGGGAGAGAGCGGGAAGCAGCAGAGAGACGTTGCTGTAATGAACAATAAATCAAGTGTTTGGAATCAAATAACCTTCCTTGGTGACTCAGGGCTGGGTGTGTCTGCACTCTTAGAAGATAAGTTACATTCTTGATCTGCATCCTTTCTGATGAAAACATCTTCTACATGTGAAGATTAAGATTAATTTATTTACCGTATGTGCATTGAAACACACGGTGAAATGAGCTGTTTGTGTTAACCCAACACATTGTAAGGATGTGCAGGGTCAGCCTAGAAGTGCTGTCACACATTAGAGCACCAACATATAATGCCCTGCAAAAGTCTTAGGCATCCTATGTTTTTTAATATGCTTTCAGGTGGCATGGCCTCCACTGAGCCCTGATTTTAATATCATCAAGGCTGTCTAGGATTGCCTGGAGAAACAGAAGCAAGTGAGACAGCCAAAGTCTGCAGAAGAACTGTAGCAAGTTCCCCAAGATGCTTGAAAATCAGACAATTTTCTTATAAAACTGTACAACAATATACCTAAGTGTTGGCGCGTGGCCAAGTGGTTAAGGCATCGGTCTAGTGATCTGAAGGTCACTGGTTCGAGCCTCAGCTGAGGCAGCTTGTTGTGTCCTTGAGCAAGGCACTTAACCACACATTGCTCTGCGACAACACTGGTGTTATGCTGTATCGGCCCTAGTGCCCTTCCCCTGGACAACATCGGTGGCGTGGAGAGGGGAGACTTGCAGCATGGGCAACTGCCGGTGTTCCATACAACCTTGCCCAGGCCTGCGCCCTGGAAACCTTGCAAGGCGCAAATCTATGGTCTTACGAGACTAACAGATGCGTATTAATATATCTAAGAGAAGTGATGTAGTTTTAGAAGCAACGCGTGGTCACTCCAAATATTGATCTACTTTTTTGTACTGTTTATTGCTCATTATAGTAAGTTGTTTGTAATTTAGAAACATCTTACTTCAGTCTTGTTGACAGCATCTTCACTTACAGAATGTTTTCACCTGTGCCTAAAACTTTTGACTGGACTGTAGAATGCCCACAATGTTGAGCAGAACAGTACAGAACACAACAAGCAATAAGATAGCCACAACAAAACAAACCGTTTTCCTCCCACCCTCACATACCTCCACAGACAGGCCTCCAACATCTGGTTAGGTTGCCAGGCTTCCAGCAGAGTCATGGGTAATGGGCCTTCGACTTCCTCAGTGGACCTCAGACTCAAAGTCCCAAAACTCTGGCCACAAGCTTCAGTTCCTGGACTTGTGATTGACCATCGAGCTTCAAGCTTTGGTATTGACCCCAAGTTCACAGGACCCAGGCCTTGCCAACTCGCATACCAAGTGGTGGGTGTGGTCACCATCTCTCATGCCCTCTGCTTGCACTGATACAAGATTCTGGAATCACCAACCTGAGGTAACTAGCTGACCCAGTGGGCCATGAATCCTCATCCTCATTAGCCTTCCTTCACAGTGCTTGCCAGCTCGACATATTTGAATGTCCTTTGTCACATGTGCGCGTCACCAGTAGCTGGCGATTTGACAATGCAAAGGGAGAACAATTCATTGCTAAGTCGAGTTACTGTGTGAGTAGGAGGGAAACATACTGTATTTTATTTTCAGAATTTATCGCTTTAGGTAGCAAAAGTTGAAGGTTTGCTCGTTGATCTAAACCGATGATTAATAAATAACTAAATTATTTACTGCCTCCTAATACATATTGATGTTGATAATCTTGAGCTTCCAGTCATTGCCTCCTTCTACTTCAGCATTATCCATTCCTGTTTCCCTCTCTTACCTTATCTCCTTACCTGCCCATCACCTCCCTCTGGTGCTCCTCTCCCTTCCCTTTGTTCTATGGCCTACCCTGGCCCCACCTATCAGATTCCCCCTTCTCCAGCCCTTTATCTCTTACACCAGTCAACTTCCCAGCTCTTTACTTCACCCCCTCCCCTCTCCAGGATTCACCTATCACCTGCCACCTTGAACTTCTTCTTCCCCTCCCCCCATCTTCTTACTCTGACCTCTGCATCCTTTCCAGTTCTGATGAAGGGCCTCGACCCAGAACATTGACTGTTTACTCTTCTCCACAGATGCTGCCTGACTGACTGAGTTCTTCCAGCATTTTGTGTGTGCATCTTTGGATTTCCAGCATCTGCAGATTTTCTCGTGTTTGTGATGTTGTTTAAAAATGTCTAGCAGTTTGGAATGCTATCTCGATTATATGTAATGGCTGAAAATGGATAAGTAAAGGAGTCATCAGTGATAATTGGCTTTAGTGTATAAATAATAGATCATTAGGTTTACAAATAAACCAATCCAAGGACTTGTAGCTTTATCACAAGAATGCAAATATCTATCTAAATTGTTTCATTAGTTGAGATAATAGCACAGCTTTAAAAGCAATCCAAGCATCAGTAATTATATAACTTTTGTTGAAGATTAATTAAATTGCACAAGTCATTTACAGAATTATTCAGCTGGAGCCAATGGATGATTTTGAGGGCGTACAGTATAGACATTTGGATTTGAGTTAATGAAGAGAAGGATGTGTATTGTCTCCATGGCTGGCGGACAGGCAGTAGAATCACAGCCTGTGAATCTCTTGCTACTCCTGCCAGTGGTATGATGCATTCTGGTGACCTGGGCACTGTTACACAGAGTAACACATGCAAAATGCTGGAGACATTGTTTTCAGTGGTTCAATGGTTTCAATTTAATGTCTGAGAATATATACTTGAAAACCTCACTCTTCGCAGACATCCATGAGAAAGAGAGAAAAACGTTAGAACCCGAAGGTTTCCTCCCCCACCCCCATGCACAAGCAGCAGCAAAGCATCAACCCTCCCTCTCCCCCATCACCCCACTTACTGTTAAAAATCCTGTGTTATTGTTACACAGATCCAGATTATTTCCTTTATCTTTCATGTTAGATATGTATTATGTGGGAGGGGCTAGTCTACTTGTTGGGTGAAAGCTGCTTCCATCTTGCCGGTCATCGACTGGCCCGTTTGGAGGATGCAGCAGCTCTTTCCCATTGGTTACCTTGTGTGCCATGCCACCGGTGCCTGGTTTCAGGGACCTCAGGGATATAAGATTAGCATGTGCAGGAGGCTCGCGCTCTCTCCTTTGTCCCCAGTGCCGGTTTCACACTGAGGTCACAACCAGTGCTGAAGAATCACTAAGTATGCTCCAGACTTCCAAGGCCCGCACGCATTCTTAGCTAAATATCTGCCTGTTGAATATCTAGTTTTGTAGCTTATGTAACTTGGGGGGAGGCTTTGATGTTTGGTCAAATAATTTACTGTTAGTAAATCAATGATAAAAGTTCTTATTCATAGTCAGTGTCTTCAGTCTCACTCACTAAACCTGTGAACCTGTTCCCACATTACAGTACGGTTACCCGTATCTATTTAACATTTATTTGTTTAGATGTACAGCATGGTAACAGGTCCTTCCGGCACAATGAGTCCCTTCCCAATTACACCAACTTGACCAATTAACCTTCTAACCCACAGACGTGGGAGGAAACCTTGTTGTGGTATGGAGCCTTGCATGCCTCAATGACCTGGACAGCCATGTTGGCTGAAGTTAGGGCTTTATGCTTTGGCTCATGCCAAACAGGTCAAAGAGTAGAAGCCAGACTAAGAGTGGTCCACCAGTTGTCTAGGTTCAGGGCTAGCAATCCTGACAAGTAAAACAAAATTTGTTCAATAACAGTAATGAAGAGTCCCTTCACATCTGTCCTCCTAAGTCTCCACCTGGGACTTGCATGACTGATAGTAGCAAAAACAGAGAGGAAGCTACTGACATGATAAAAGAAGCTCTGAACACTGCCGGCGATGAAAGAACTTCATTGCTGCCCTAAATGCCAGTGGCATAACGGCAGTAAGTAAACGCTACACTACTGTACTGCCCTATTTCTGACACCTGTTTACTAGATCAGCTGTGTGGTTACATAATTGTTGTTATTTGAACTAGCAGCTAAAGATCTGTCCTTAATAAACATAGAAAATACTTGAAACCCTCAGCAGGTTAGAAGCACTGGATCAACTCTCATAACGACAGATAAGAGGTCCAAATCAATGCTATATACGTACTAAGATAAACAGCACAGCTTATACAGATTCCTGTACTCATCTCTCTCCCCTGACAAACACACTGTTCTTTGTTTCATGCGGTTTCCATAGGACTCTAAGATATAGAAACTGAATTAGGTTATTTGGCCATCAAGTCTACTCCGCCATTTCACTATGGCAGATCCATTTTCCCCCTCAGCCCCAGTCTCCTGCTTTCTCCCTGTAACCCTTCATGCCCTGACTAATCTGCTTTAAATATACCCACTGATTT
Source organism: Mobula birostris (assembly GCF_030028105.1). Taxonomy (NCBI): domain Eukaryota; kingdom Metazoa; phylum Chordata; class Chondrichthyes; order Myliobatiformes; family Myliobatidae; genus Mobula; species Mobula birostris. Next base: position 16,669,762 of record NC_092370.1, read on the forward strand.
GGCCTCCAAAGCCTCCTGTGGCAATAAATTCCACAGATTCACTACTCTGACTAAAGAAGTTCCCCCTCCTTCATTCTAAAAGGTCATTCCTCTGTTCTGAGGCTGTGTCCTCTGGTCTTAGACATCCCCCCCCCCCCCATAGGAAACATCCTCTCCACATCAAGGCCTTTCAAAATTTGATAGGTTTCAATGAGATCTCCCCTCATTCTTCTGAATTCGAAAGAGTACAGGCACAGGTCCATCAAATGCTCCTCATATGATAAGCCTTTCAATTCCAGAGTCATTTTCGTTAACCTCCTTTGAACCTTCTCCAATGTCAGCACACTTTTGTAAGATAAGGGGACTAAAACTAATCACAATACTCCAAGTGATGTTTCCTGTTACTTAGCTTTTATTCTCTATCCATGCCTTTTGTGTTTCATGGGTTTCAAGACTGTTGACAAGATTATTATCCAGACCTTTATCAAGTTTCTTTTGAAACTTCAGTCGGTAGAGCATGGGACTCTTAATCCCAGGGTCATGGGTAAGGTTCACCAGATTGATTCCTGGGATGGCAGGACTTTCATATGATGAAAGACTGGATGAACTAGGCTTATACTCGTTGGAATTTAGAAGATTGAGGGGGGATCTGATTGAAACGTATAAAATCCTAAAGGGATTGGGCAGGCTAGATGCAGGAAGATTGTTCCCGATGTTGGGGAAGTCCAGAATGAGGGGTCACAGTTTGAGCATAAAGGGGAAGCCTTTTAGGACCGAGATTAGGAAAAACTTCACACAGAGAGTGGTGAATCTGTGGAATTCTCTGCCACAGGAAATAGTTGAGGCCAGTTCATTGGCTATATTTAAGAGGGAGTTAGATATAGCCCTTGTGGCTAAAGGGATCAGGGGGTATGGAGGGAAGGCTGGTGCAGGGTTCTGAGTTGGATGATCAGCCATGATCATACTGAATGGTGGTGCAGGCTCGAAGGGCCGAATGGCCTACTCCTGCACCTATTGGCTATGTTCCTATGTTTCTATGAAAGTCCATATATACCATCTTAACTGTATATTGCTCAATGACCTATTTTGTTTTACCTTGCTGATAACTATGGGAGTTTGTGTGTTTATAAAAGATGTTTTTGGTTCCTCTTTCCCCTGGAAAAGGCAGAGAAGTGCCTTTATCAATGGATAATTTAATCTGAATCAGATTCTGAATCTGTGTATAAATTCAAAGTTCAAAGTAAATTTATTATCAAAGTACGTTTCTTACCATATACTACCTTGAGATTCATTTTCTTGCAGGCATTTGCAAGGAAAAAGAAAAAAAACAGAAACATTTTATGAAAAACTATACATAAACAAAGACTGACAAGCAAGCAATGTGTGAAATAAGACAAACTATGCAAATTAAAACACACTGAGAACATGAGTTGTTAAAAGTCCTTAAAAGTGAGTCTGCAGGTTGTAGAATCAGTTCAGAGTAGTGAGAATGAAATTATCCACGCCAGTCCCCGATGGCTGTAGGGTGATATCTGTTCCTGAACCTTCTGGTTTATGACCTTCTCCCTGATGGTCTGGCCTGGATGGTGGGGGTCTTTGATGATGAATGCTGTTTCTTGTGGTAGTGCTCCATAAAAAAGTACTCAATGTTGGAGAGTGATTTGCCTTTTGAAGAACCGGCTGTTTCTTCATTTTTTGTAGCCTTTTCTGTTGTTGGCAACTAAGCATTATTACTGGCTTAATCTCTTCAACATGACAGTATTTTTAACTAGATTTGCTCTGTAGCAATCTTATAACATTTCTCCTTTTGTGTTCCATAAACCTCCACTAGTCATTCTTCTTGCCAGACTTGATACAATTGCCGAACATCTAATCCAAACGTTCCATTAAGCCAGAGGCTTTTTTGACCTTCGAAACATTGTTCTGTCATGGAAGGAAATTATTGCCTTGTGAGATGATAGCTATTGATCCACCATTGTGAGACCAAACTATACCTTTTAAAGATGAGGCATTTTTAATGGAGTTCCGTCATATGCTTTGAATCCCAGGAGCACAATTATCAGTCTAGTAGTGATCATAAAGATAAATGGGCCCCTGTCCATACATGTTGCACTATGAATCTTTTCATTGTTGCATCCAGATAATTATAGAGTTGGATTGTCTGCAGTTCCACTTCATTATTGTTAACCTTATTGCTTTTGTTTGTTCTTCTGAGAACGTTTTTTAAAAAAAATTTCAAACCAGGATAATATTTGCTTTCTACTCTATGTTTGTTAGACTGTACTTCTCAGATCTCAGATTTCAGACTTGTTAACTTATCACATGTACATCAAAATATGTGTACGTGTTTTGCTGGGGTGAAGGTTCGTCTCTCCCAAAGGAAGTATAAGGTGCTCCTTCCCTCTGCTAGCCTGCAGGTTACCCTTGGGCAAGGTGTAGCACCTGCTTAGTCCCCCAGATCAGAGTCACATGAACCCATGGGAGTAGGTAGTAGATGGTTGTATGAGCATATGGTGCATATCACAAGTTCTCGTTATGTGACCACCGACACCAGGCAGATAATCTCTGAAGAGTATTGATAATGGCTGGGGTCATCTGTCTTCTAAAGTCACTGCCCCAGAAGGTGGCAATGGCAACACACAAAATGCTGGATGAACTCAGCAAGCCAGACAGCATCGATGGAAAAAGTACAGTCAATTTTTTGAGCCGAAACCCTTCAGCATGGCAAACCACTTCTGTAGAAAAATTTGGCAAGAACAACCACGGTCATGGAAAGACCACCATCGCCCACACCATACAACGTGGCACATAACAAACAAACAAACATGATAACATCCAGTGCAATGCATTGTTTCCATGAACAAGATAAGGATGTGCTTGGGGGCAGCCCACAAGGGTTTCCATACATTCTGTTGCCAACATAGCATGCCCACAATGTTCAGCAGAACAACAGCAATGAAACATCAACAGTACAACACACCCTTTTCCTCCCTTCAATCCACTCAGACACCCACTCACTGACTCACATATATCAGGCCGCTGACTTCCCCAGCGGACTCACAGACACTCAAACCAAGGGATTCGGCCATGGACCATACAGCATAGAAACAGAGCTTTTGGCACATCTAGTTTGTGCTGAGATATTATTCACCCTAGTCTTTTCAACCTGCACCTGAACCGTAGCCCTCCAGATCGCTCCCACCCATGTACCTGCCCAAACTTCTCTTAAATGCTGAAACCAAATCCGCATCTATCACTTCCCCTGGCAGGTTGTTGCACACTTTCACCAGCCTCTGATTGAAGAAGATCCCCCTCATGTTCATGTTCCTCTTAAACATTTCACCTTTCACCCTTAACCCCTGACCTCTAGTTCTCACCTCACATACCCTCAATTGAAATTATCTGCTTGCATTTACCGTTCATAAATTTGTAAACCTTTATCAAATCTCCCCTCATTCTCCTATGCTGCAGGGAATAAAGTTCTAACCTATTCAGTATTTCCCTATAACTCAGGTCTGCAAACCCCAGCAACATCCTTATAATTTTCTCAGTACTTTTTCGATCTTATTGATATCTTTCCTGTACATTGGTGATCAGAACTGCGTACATTGGTGATCAGAACTGCATACATTACTCCAAATTAGGTCTCCTCAATGTCTTTGGCAACATCAACATAACATCCCAACTCCAGTGCTCAATACTTTGATATATGAAGGCCAGCATACCAAAAGTTCTCTTTATGACCCTGTGATGCCACTTCCAAGGAATTGTGGAACTGCATTCCCAGATTACTTTGTTCTAACACACTCCTCGAGGCCCTGCCATTCATTGTGTAAGTCCTACTCTATCTGGAAGACTTCTGGACCTCCAATCAACTTTCAGCATCTATCTTCATTATTGACCCTAGGACTCAGCGATGATGGGATCCCGAACTCCGGGGCTCAAACTCTAGACATTCCGAATACTATAACCAATGATGGAGCTTAAATTAAACTTGCTTCATTGTCACATATGCCGAGATACAATGAAAACTTGTCTTGCATACTGTTCATACAGATTAGATCTTTGCACAGAACAAGGTAATTCAATAACAATGCAGAATAAAGTATAACTACAGAGAAAGTGCCGTGCAGGTAAACAATAAACATAGGGACATGCAACGGAAAAATAAACCATTGGCCATGCATATCCATGTTGACTATCAACCACCCATTTATGCTAATACTATAGTCCATCTTTTATAAGACAATAAGACATAGGAGCATTGTTACACCAATCAGCTCATTCAGTCTACTCCACTTTCCATCATGGCTGATTTATTATCCCGCTCATCCCCAGTCTTCTGCCTTCTCCCCGTAACCTTTCACAGCTTTATTAATCAGCAACCTATTGATCTCCAATTTTAATATAATTTGGCCTCCTGAGTCATCTGTGGCAATGACTCCCCACCGTCTGGCTAAAGAAATTTGTCCTCATCTCTGTCCTCAAGGGATTTCCTTCTATTTTGAGGATATGGCCTCTGGTTCTCGACTATGGAAAACAACCTTTCAATGTCCACACTATATAGACCTTTCAATATTTGATAGGTTTCAATAAGATCCACCCCTCATTCTTCTAAACTACAGCGAGTACATGCCCAGAGCCATCAAATGCATCTCATATGTTAAAGCTTTCATTCTTGGATGAAAGGTCTTCCGGATTCCCTCCAATGCCAGCACATCATTTCTTAGACAAGTGGCTTAAAACTGTTTACAATACTTCAAATGCTATCTGACCAATTCCTTATAAAACTTCAGCATTACATCTTTGCTTTTATATTCTAGTCCTCTCAAAATGAATGCTGGCACTGCATTTGTCCTCCTCATCACCAACTCAACCAGCAAGTTAACCGGTTATAGTACAATTATGACAGGGAGAACCGGTTTAAATCTGTGCTTTTAAAGCAACTACCACCCATAGCATGAGGTTCCTTAGGAAAAGAACTATCTACCTGTACTAGGTTCATAAGATATTTCATCGTCCCCAGAGATGTGAACAATTTGAATTGTACAATTGTAAACTAAAAAAGGCCAATGCACGAATGCAATGGCCTTAATAAGCTAACTCCAGCAACTTTGCAAGTTTACTGATGACTGGAAACCTGGAGGTGGCCTACTATGGGGTTTGGAGGACAATCTGTGTGTGTGAGTAGATGGCTGGGAGGGAAAAATGGGGCTTTGTTGCTGTTGTTGCTGTTGTTCTACAGTTGTTTTTATTGTTATGTTGAACATTTTTGGAACTAGAACGTGCGGCGACTCTCCTGGGCTGCCACCAGCACACCCTTATGTTGTGACGGTTATTAATGCAAATGATGCATTTTGATGTACATGTGATTAATAAATAACCTGAATCTAAATCAGCATTCACCTGACAAATTCAATATTGAAAACCATTGGAAACCAGCAAAGTGAGTGTAGATATATAATTGCCACAAACATAAGGGATTCTGCAGATGCTGGAAATCCAGACTGACAGATACAAACATGAGAATGAGAAAATCTGCAGATGCTGGTAACACACACAAAATGCTGGAGGAACTCTGCAGGCCAGGCAGCACCGATGGAAAAGAGTAAACAGTCGTCGTTTCGGCCCAAGACTCTGATGAAGGGTCTTTTTTCCATTGATCCTTCATCAGGACTGGGAAAAAAGATGAGAAGTTAGAGCAAGAAGATGAGGGGAGGAGTGGTAGGTGTTGGGTGAAACCAGGAGAGGGTGAGGGTGAAGTAAAATCTGATCCGAGAGGGTAGAAGACCATGGAAGAAAGGAAAAGGGGAGGAGCACCAGAGGGAGGAGATGGGCTGGTAAGGAGATAAGTGAGGGAGGGAAACAGGAATGGGAATGATGAGGGGGGCAGGGAACAGTTACTGGAAGTTCGAGAAATCAATGTTCATGCCATCAGGTTGGAGGCTACCCAGACTGAATATAAGGTGTTGCTCCTCTGATCTAAGTGTGGACTGTTCGGGGGCCTGAATGGTAGTGAAGGAGGAGGTGTAGGGCTAGGTTTGGTACTTGTTCCTCTTGCAAGGATAAGACCTGGAGGGAGATCATTGGGGAGGGATGAATGGACAAGGGAATCATGTAAGGAGCAATCCCTGCAGAAAGAGGAAAGTTGGGGGTAAGGAAAGATTTTCATTTTTTAAAAAAATATATAGTACTTCTGTTTTTTGCACGATTTTTAACCTATTCAATATACGTATACTGTATAAAGTATACTGAATAAGATTTACTTATGTATTTATTATTATTATTATTATTTTATTTTTTTCTTCTATATTATGTATTGCATTGAACTGCTGCTACTAAGTTAACAAATTTCACGTCACATGCTGGTGATAATAAACGTGATTCTGTACTTGGTCATGGAATCCGTTGGAGATGGCAGAAGTTACGGAGAATTACATGCTGGATGCGGAGGCTACTGGGTAGAAGGAGAGGACAAGAGGAGCTCTATCTTTGGTGTGGCGGTGGGAAGATGGGGTGAAAGCAGACGTGTGTGAAATGGCTGAGATGCCGGTGAAGGCAGCATTGATGGTGGAGGAAGGAAGGCTCCTTTCTTTGAAGAGGAAGACATCTCATTAGTTCTGGAATGAATAGCCTCATCCTAAGAGCAGATGCGGTGAAAACGAAGGAACTGAGAGAAGGGGATGGCATTTTTACAAGTGACAGGGTGGGAAGAGGTATAGTCCAGGTAGGTATGAGAACCAGTGGGTTTGTAAAAGTTTTCAGTAGATAAACTGGCTCCAGAGAGAGAGTGAGAGAGAGACAGAGAGATCGAGAAAGGGAAGGGTGGTGTCCGAAATGGACCAGGTAAATTTGAGGGCAGGGTGGAGGTTGGAGGCAAAGTTGACAAAATCGATGAGCTCTGCATGGGTGCAGAAAGCAGCCCTAGTGTAGTCACTGATGTAGCACAGGAAAAAGTTGGGGATTGATACCGGTGCAGGCTTGAAACATAGACTGTTCCATGTTGCCAATAAAAAGGCAGGAATAGACGGGACCCATGTGAGTGCCCATGGCTACAACTTTGGTTTAGAGGAAGTGAGAGAAGCCAAAGGAGAAATTATTGAGAGTGAGGACAAGTTCTACCAGCCGGAGAAAAGTGGTGGTGGAGGGGAACAGATTGGGTCTGTTATCTACAAGGATGCGGAGAGCTTTAAGGACCTTGTAATGGGGGATGGAGATGTATAGGGACTGGACGTCCATGGTTAAAAGGAGACGATCAGGACCAGGGAACTTGAACTCATTGGAAAGATCCAGAGCGTGAGAAGTGTCATGGATGTAGGTAGGAAGGAACTGAACTAGGGGGGATAAAAGAGAGTTGAGGTAAGCAGATACAAGTTCACCGAGGCAGGAACAAACAGAAACTAAGGGTTTACCTGGACAGGCAGGCTTGTTGATCTTGGGGAGGAGGTAGAAATCGAGGTGCAGGGTGAGAGAACCATGAGTTGCTGGCAGTGGATGGGAGATCCCCAGAGTCAATAAGGTCAGAGAGTGGCCTGCTGCTCTTTAGTGAGGTTCTGTTCGAGGAGTAAGTAAGAGGAGGTGCCTGAGAGTTATCGCCTGGCCTCAGCAAAGTGGAGATCAGTCGGCCAGACTACTGCAGCACACCCCTTATCTGCAAGTTTGACGACGAGGTCAGAATTGTATACTGCATGCACACTTTGATATTAAATATACTTTGAATCCTTTTGAATCTTTTGATGGTCTCGGCCCGAAATGACGACTCTTTATTCCTTTCCATAGATGCTGCCAGATCTGCTGAGTTTATTTGTTTGTTTGTTTGTTCATTTAGACATACAGTGTAGATCAGGCTATTCCAACCAATGGAGCCATGCCTCCAAGACAACCAATCTACTTAACCCTAGTCTGATCACAGGACAATTTACAATGGCCAATTAACCTACTGACCAGTACAATCCACTGGGAGGAAACTGGAGCACCCGGAGGAAACCCACGCAGTTACGGGGAGAAAGTACAAACTCCTTACGGAAGGTGCTGTAATTGAACTCCGATGACCTAAGCTGTAATAACATTGCACTAACCACTAAGCTATGGTGATGCACTCCAACATTTTATATTTGTTATTCCATTGTTGCTACTGAATACTTTTTCCAGTTAGTACTAACATTTATTAGTTCACCTGATAAAAATGCTCAGAGGTTTCACAAATACAGGTTTCCCCCGCTATCTGAAAGTAGGGCATTCCTATGAAACCTTCCATAAGCCAAAATGGCGTAAAGCGAAGAAACAATTCCATTAATTTATATGGAAAAAATTTTTGAGCATTCCCAGACCCAAAAAATAACCTACCAAATCACACCAAATAGCACATAAAACCTAAAAAAAGGCACGTACACGCTTGCACACACACCTGCCCGCTCAAGGCTTCACGGTCACGGTAGTCTTTCTCGGGGTAAACACAAGTTTAAAGCGGGTGCCTTTTTCTATATAAAGTAGAAATAATGTATGTACAGTGTAGTTTCACTTACCAGAATTGGGAAGATTTAGCCAAAAAGGCGATTTGTAGAAAAAAAATCGGCAGGTACACACATCCGTACACACCTGCCCGTGCAAGGCTTCACAGTTATGGTTGTTTTTTTTAGGGTAAATGCAAGTTTAAAGCCGGAGCCTTTTTTCGTAAAAGCAAAAATTCTCTTCGGATTTCTTTCGGTTAGCGAAAACAGGTACTAATGTAGGTCATTTGTAAAAGCAAAGTGGAGTAAAGCGAACTTTCGTAAAGCGGGGAACACCTGTATTCTGAGATTGGTTTGGATAAAAAGGCAAAGCTTCAAAGTTCAGGAGACCAGCACATTCCAACTATCCTCCCTCTCCTCCCCCCCTCCCCCCAACCACCTTTTTATTCTGGCATCTTGCCCCTTCCTTCTCAGTCTTGAGAAAGGGTCTTGGCCCGAAACGTCAACTGTTTATTGATTTCCATAGATATTGCCTGACCCGTTGCTTTCCTCCTGGGCTTTGTTACTCAGGATTTCCAACATCTGCAGAATTTCTCGAGTTTATGACCAGCATTCCATAACACCTTCACCGATCTTCTGTTTTTGTGTACAAGTCAGTCCCTCCTCTTTGCTATCACAGTTCAACATTGTTTTCAGAATGAGTAAATAATGTAAGGAACAGAAGCTTTGCCATTGAATGGGATGACAGCCAGTCCTTCACCAAAGATGATGTTCCCTTCAGGCTCCAATGACCCTTGCATCCTTTGCTGGTGAAAACGCTATCAATCTCGACCTTAAACAGACTCAGTGATACAGCATACAGTACTGTGCCTAAGATTTTGCACAATTTCAAGTTTCAAAGTACATTATTATCAAAGAATGTATAAATTATACAACCTTGAGATTTGTTTGCCACATAGCAAGAAACCCAAGAGAACCCCAGTTTAAACAAAAAGGCCAACCCCCCCCAATGAAAGAGAAAAAGAAACGAATCATGCAAACCATAGAAATGAGTAACAACATTCCGAACCAAAACGATTACTCTGATCTGAACTACGGGGCAGCCCAAGGTAGGTCCAAAGCCTCACTTATCAGGTCACTATACTAGTGGGCTGGGGGCACAGCAGCCGGGGCAGTCTTCATTGCCTCAGCACCATGGAGAGAGAAGTGAATATCGTGGAACAGCTAGTGAAATTGGATCTCGCCTCCAATCCCGACACCCTATCTTTCCAATCTATCTGGGCTGGCACTTAAATTGTTCAAACAGCATATTGCACCTTGTCCTAGGACCTAGGCAGTGCTGCAGCAAAAGGTTCTGGGCCTAGACCATGCCACCCAGCGACTCACTCCGGGCCCAAATTTCACCACCCAGCCTGAGGCCATTCTCGATTCCTTTAAACTGGCGTGGCACCCAGAGTGATCCAGCCTCGCACCTGGACCAGCTGTATGGACCTCTGCCTCGACTTCCCCTCTCTGAATGGCTCAATCCATCTGCATCGATTCCGCAACGAACCAGCACTGTACTTGAAGAGTGAGTCTGTAAATCTGACGTGAGCAAAGGATGTCGGGAATGGTGAAGGTGCAGCAATTCTGGAGGGGTTTGGGGCAGGTGGCAGAGAAGGAATGCCAGAGGAAGGGAGTAGTGTGGGTGCAGACACACCCAACCCTGAGACACCAGGCAAGGTCACTTTGATTTGGAACAATTGATTTATTGATCAATGCAGAATGACTCTCTGGTGCTTCCCACTCCCTCCCCTCTCCCTTCCCCTTTTCCCAACCATGATTCCCTGCTCCCTCCCTGCCCCCTTCTCACTTTCTGTCCAGAACAGAGACATAGATCAGAATCAGTTTTATCATCACTCACCTATGTCATTAATTTTTTTTTGCAGCAATACAGGGCAATATGTAAAATTACTGGCTGTGCAAATGTCTTAGGCACCCTAGCCATATATATGTGTCTAAGACCTTTGCATAGTACTGTAAGTTAATAGGGCATGGGAGAATAACAGATTGGCAAGGCATATTGGGCTGAATAGCCTATTTCTGTGCTGTAATGCACTATTATTCTATGACTCCTCATCTCCTGAATAATCTACCTTTTTCAGTAGACCTTAATCCTTAGTAATGCTCTTGCTAAAATGGCAAACAATCATAAAACCATAAGGTCTAGGAGCAGAATTAAACCATTTGGCCCATTGAGTCTGCTCTGCCATTTCATCATGGCTGATCCAATTTTCTTCTCAGTCCCAAACTCCTGCCTTCTCCCCATATCCTTTCATGCCTTGACCAATCAAAAATCCTTAGAGCATCCTCCCCTTTCACAGCATCTTTCAGCGTTCTACATCTTCGATGAGGTCAATTTTGGAATTGGGTTACATTCCATGGGAGTAAAGTGGGTTGCACCGAAAGGACAGTTGGCACAAGATGAGGCCACACTCAGAGTAGAGGAGCAACACCTTATAATTGATCTAGGTACGCTCCAACCTGATGGTACGAATATCAATTTCTCCTTCTAATAAAAATATTCCCCCTCCCCTCTTCCTCTGTTCCCCACTTGGACCTTTTACCTCTTCTCTCCTGCCTGTCACTTCCCCTTGGGTCCCCTCCTTCTTCTCTTCCTCCAATGATCCACTCTTCTCTCCTTCCTCTCCAGCCCTTCTCCTTTCCAACCCACTTGGCTTCACCCATCACCTTCCAGCTAGCCTCCTTCCCCCGCAGCAACATTTTTATTCTTGCGTATTCCTCCTTCCTTCTGTGTCCAGAAGAAGGGTCTCGGCCGGAAACATCAACCATCTACACATTTCCATAGATGCTGCCTGACCAGCTGAGTTCCTCCAGCATTTTGCGTGTGTTAAGAACTCTGCAATACTGGAGCAGCTGGAAATTTTTATATTCAGCTTGCGCCTTAAGTGGGACCACTAAGTTTTTCACTAGCTTCACAAGAAAATTGGTCACCTGAAAAATACTTAGTTAGAAGAATTAAGCACAAGATTTTTCACCTCATTAAGTATAATGTACAGCTCACTAAATATAAGGAATGCGAATAACCAACAAAAGATAATGATTTAATTGTGTCTTTCACTTTATTTAGTTTGCTACCCAATTCTCTGCCTGCTATTCAATGTGCTTTTGATCAATTTCAGAGAGTAAATAAGGCAATTGAAATTTTATTTAGGTGTATTACCAAGAAGAGAATATTTAACGTTCATTAAAATTCTGAAATCATCTGATCAATTCTAAACAAGGCAATAGTGTACTGAAATCACTAATAATTGCATATAAAATCTTAACGCAACAAAAAAAATGTGAAATATGATTACAATCAAGAAGCCGCTTATTGCTTACCTACGTTCAAGGATATGTGATGGTGATAAAATAAATTACTTTGGGGAATGAAGTACATAGTTCCCAATTCTCTCTGCTAGTAGACAGCAATATATTTGAGCACAAGATCCGACAAAAGGTAGTGGATTTGGCCTAGTACATCACGGGGAAAACCCTCCCAACCAATGAGCACATCTATATGAATCGTTGCTGCAGAAAACAGCATCCTCACTATCCAGGCAGTACTCTCTTCTCACTGCTGCCATCAAGAAGATACAAGCGCCTCAGGACTCGCACCGCCAGGTTCAAAAACAGTTGCTACCCCTCAACCATCAGGCTTTTGTACAAAATGCTAATTGTGGATGATCAGTCCTGATCACAGTGAATGGCGGTGCTGGCTCGAAGGGCTGAATGGCCTACTCCTGCACCTGTTGTCTACTGTCTATTGTCTAAAATGGAACAAAATGATGGCAAAGCTCGTGGGCTGCAATCAACGCATAGTGTCATAGAGTCATAGAACATTACAGTCCTTCGGACCATCTATTCGATGCAGAACTAGTAGTCTGTCTAGACCGATCAACGTGCACCTGGACCATAGCCTTCTATATTCCTCTCATCGATGTACCTATCAAAATTTCTCTTAGATGTTAAAAGTGAACCTGCATCCACCATTTGCACTGGCAGCTCATTCCACATTCTCACCACCCTCTGTGTGAAGAAGTTCCTCCTCCTCCCTTCAGCATTTCACCTTTCACCCTTAACCCTTAACCCATGACTCTAGTTGTAGTCTCATCAAACCTCAGTGTAAAATCTATGTATACCCCTTATAATTTCTAACCTTAAATCAGATCTCCCTATATGTTCTATGTTCCAGGTAATAAAATCTTAATCTATTCAACTGTTCCACATTACTCAGGTCCTCAAGTCCCAGCAACATCCTTGTAGATTTTCTCTGCACTCTTTCAATCCATTTACATAGTTCCTGTGACCAAAACTGGACACAATACTCCAGATTAGGCCACTCTACTGTCTTATACAACTTCAACACAAGATCCCAATTCCTTCACTCAATATATTGAATTATGAAGACCAATGTTGCAAAAGCTTTCTTTACGAACCTATCTACCTGTGATGCCACTTTCAAGGAATTACAGACCTGTCTTCCCATATCCCTTTATTCTACCACAGTCCTCAATGCCCTGTCATTCATTGTGTAAGGCCTACCCTGGTTGGCCATCCAAAGTGCAAAACCAAGGTCTAATCTAATTTGCTCCCTCATCTGGAATGCCAAATGACTGAACCTTCTTGACCAACCTCTTATGTGGGACTTTGTCAAACATGTTGCTAAAGTCCATGTAGACAACATTCACTGCCTTGCTTTCATCAACTTTCCTAATAATTTCCTCAAAAAACTCTATAAAATCATTCAGACACATCCTACCCCACACAAAGCAATGTGGACTATCCTTAATTAGTTCCTCTCCAAATATTTACTGAATATATCCAGTCCCTCTGAATACCTTTCACTAACATTCCCAGTACTGATGTCAGGCTCACCAGCCAATAAATTCCTGGCTTATTCATACAGCGTTTTTTAAACAATGGAACAATATTAGCTTTCCTCCAATCTACTAACACCTCATTCGTGGCTAAGGATGTTTTAAATATCCCTGCTGGGGCCCTCGGAATTTCTGCACTTGACTCCCACAGGGTCTGAGGGAACACCTTGTCAGGCCCTGGGTATTTATCCACCCTAATTTGCCTCAAGACAGCAAACACCTCCTCCTCTGTAATCAGTATAGAGCCCATGACTTTACTGCTGCATTGCCTCACTTCTATGGGGGAGGGGGGAACGTCGACTTAGACCATGAGAGGCCTGCGTCGGGCATTTTTATGCCTTACAAGGTGCAGATTGGAAGTCTGTGTGGGGCGCCACTCCTCGCACAGACTAGAGCAATGTGTGATTAAGTGCCTTGCTCAAGGGCACAAACAAAGGCAGAACTAGCAACCTTGAGATCACTAGACGAATGCCTTAACCACTTGGCCACGTGCCCAACACGTGCCACTTCTATGGACTCTGTGTTAACCTCCCGGGTAAATACAGATGTATTAAATCTACTTAAGCTCTCCCCCATCTCTTTTGGATCCACATCATAGATTACCTCTCTGATATTCCAGAGAACCAATTTTGTTCATGATGACTGGATGGTGTCCATGACTCAATGCAAATTCTTATAGTCTTGGGCAGAACAGTTGCCATACCAAGATGTGATGCATCTGGATACGGTGCATTCTTCAGAGATGGAGCTAAACTTGTTAGCTTGCTCCCTCTCTGGACTCCAGGTAGTGGAGCCCATTCTTGCTGCGATTTCCCAGTGCTGAGAATTATAGAGGGCAACAACAGAGAAACAGGTCCTTCTGTCCATCTAGTCCATGCCAACTTTTTATTCTGTCTATTCACATCAGTTTGCAGCTGGTTCATAACCCTCCTTAAGATGTGCTTATCCAAACTTCTCTAAAATGTTGCAATCAAACTTGCATTCACTACTTTCACTTGTAGCTTGTTCCACAGTCACACAAACCTCTGAGTGAAGGAATTCCCCCTCAGGTTCCCCTTAAATATTTCAACCTCTACCCTGAACCTTCGAATGTTGAAAAGCTTAGACAGAATAGATGTGGAAAGGATGCCTCCCATGGCGGGGGAGTCTAGGACAAGAGGGCCCAGCCTCAGGATAGAGGGTCGTCTATTTAAAACAGAGTTGCGGAGAAATTTCTTTAGCCAGAGGGTGGTGAGTTTGAGGAATTTATTACCGCAGGCAGCTGTGGAGGCCAGGTTGTTGGGTATATTTAAAGCACAGATTGATAAGGTTCTTGATTGGACACAGCATCAAAAGTTATGGGGAGAAGGTCAGCGAATGGTGTTGAGGAGGGGGAGAAAGGATCAGCCATGATTGAATGGAAACGTTAGTCTTGCGAGACCATGGACCTGCACCTCGAAAGTCTTCACTCTCCAGGGCGCAGGCCTGGGCAAGGTTGTATGGAAGACCAGCAGTTGCCCATGCTGCAAGTCTCCCCTCTCCACGACACCAATGTTGTCCAAGGGAAGGGCATTAGGACCCATACAGCTTGGCACCAGTGTCGTCGCAGAGCAATGTGTGATTAAGTGCCTTGCTCAAGGACACAACACGTTGTCTTGGCTGGGACTCAAACTCACGACCTTCAGGTCGCTAGTCCAATGCCTTAAACACTTGGGCATGTGCCCACAATTGAATGGCAGAGTAGACTGAATGGGCCAAATGGCCTGATTTTGCTCTTATATTTTATGGTCTTATGAATTCTAGTTCAAGTCCCATCCAACCTCAGTGGAATAAGCCTGCTCAAATTTACCCTATCTATACCCCTCATAATTTTATTTACCTCTGTCAAATCTTCCTTAATTCTCCTAAGTTCCAGGGAAAGAAAGTTCTAACCTTCTGTACCATTTCCCCCTTGAAGCATTAGCTTTATCCTTCTTCCCTGAAACTGCTCGAGGAACCTCTCTGATATTGGTTTGTTTTGATTGTTAATTCAAAACTTGCCTTTGCTCAGTGCTATTCGGAGCAGACTGCCTTGTGGTTATATTAGAATCCCATATGGATCTGCCTGGGCACTAGAAAAACATCATCGGTGTGTTACGGTTTGCTCTATGTGAGAATATGAGCTGGAAAGGTAGGGATAAAATATTTTTTTAATAAATTTTATAGAGGTACTGTGTGGAGTAGAACTTTTGGGACCTTCAAGCTGTGCTGCCCCAGCAATCTCCCAATTTAGGCGAGATTGCCCCGAGCCTAATCATGGGACAATTTACAAAGACCAATTAATCTACCCTTGGAAGGAAACAGACTGCCTGGAGGAAACCCACACACTCGCAGGGAGAATGTTCACCCTCGTTACGGGCAGCAGTGGAAATTGAACCTGGGTCGCCTGTACTGTAAAGCGTATGCTACCCTGCCACTCAACAGGGGCATGTAGAGAATACCATCTGACTGCAGACGCAGCATTAGCAAAGGGCTGGATGAAATAAATAGTTTAATAATTTTAGCGATACAGCACACTGACAGGCCCTTCTGGCTCAACAAACTTGTACCGCCAAAGTACACCCACGCAACCAATTAACCTACTAACCTGAATGTCTTTGAATGTGGGAGGAAACTGGAGCATGCGGAGGGAACCCACGGAGTTATGGGAAGAACGTACAACCTGCTTTCAGACAGCAACGGAATTGGATCTGTATTGCCAGCACTGCAATAGCAGTCTGCTAACTAATGGCACCCTATTTTATTAATATTGACATTATATACATTTTAAAGTTCATAGAAGAGAGAGAGAGATTTAAAACCTCGTAGAGATTTCCTGCCAATGAGCCATTCTACTTTTAAACAACAAAGAAAAGATGGGCTGCAAACTTTGAGTAATTTTTTTTTACAAGTTTCTAATGAAGGTCTGATTAAAAACATGAAAAATTCACTTTATGTTTTCAACACTTTTAGTTATATTTGTAAACCAAGAGCAATGTATTTGCAATTAAGCCCACATCCTGCCTTAAATTTGATTGCAATTCTTGCGATAGCCTTCAGTTCTGTCCCTAAGTTGTGAATGAAGTAGGAAATCTGTAGGCTGCCACTGTTTCGAACAGTTCCCCAAGGTAAGCTCTATTGAACTGCGAGAGTGAGCCATAGAGTTATAGGACACCATTTAACACCATGCAGAGAATTCAGTGAATAATCCCCATGGAGTGTAAAGGTCACCACTTGTCTGATCTGCTGACTTCAACTGCGAACCAAAGGTGCTCCTCATCCGTCAGCTGGTAGAAAACAGACACTGCTCTTTTGTTTGACCCCACCGAGAAGAACAAAAGTCTGCTTTATCTAAGTTATGAGAAGGCTCAAGCTATTCTGTTCTGGTTTCTTCCATTCAGTTTATCACCTAGACACAATCAGAAATAACTTAACCCTCCTTCTCTTTCCTGAATTTAGTTTTAGGGATGCAGCATGGTAACAGGCCGGGAGGACCAATGGGCCTTCATATATCTGTAGAAGCCCTTAGAACCCAAAGCAACACACACACAATGCTGGAAAACTCAGCAGGTCAGGCAGCATCTATGGAAATGAACAAAGAGTCAACGTTTTGGGCCAAGACACTTCACCAGTCGTGAATAAGGGTCTCGGCGCAAAACATCGACTGTTTGCAATTTCCATAGATGCTACCAGGCCTGCTGAGTTTCTCCAGCATTTTGTGTTTCTCACTCGCTCCAGATCCTGCCTCTCACACAGACACATACAACAATTAACAGCGGCAAATTACTCACCACCGTGAGAGTGAATCGGAGTAGATCAAGGAGACAGAAGGTGTATTTGCAATACACACTAGCACCACCAGAGGTCAGGATCAAACCCAGGTCCTTGGCACTGCAAAGCTGCACTACTCTGGCATCCTTAGCACTTAATTTAACTTAACCTTTGTCTCCAAAGTCAAAAGTTCTGGAATTCCCTTCACTGCCTTCTGTTCCCTTTAAACCAAATTATAATGATAGATATTGGAAATCTGAAATATAAAATAGAGTGCATGATATCCAACACAGTCAGAGGTCTGGTAGCCTGTATCTTTAATACTCCTTCTCTTTCTTTACTTTACTTTATTGTCGCCAAACAATTGATACTAGAGCGTACAATCATCACAGCGATATTTGATTCTGTGCTTCGCGTTCCCTGGAGTATAAATCGATAATAAATATAGTAAAAATTTAAATTCTAAATCATAAATAGAAAATAGAAAAGGGAAAGTAAGGTAGTGTAAAAAAAACAAGAGGCAGGTCCGGATATTTGGAGGGTACGGCCCAGATCCGGGTCAGGATCCATTCAGCAGTCTTATCACAGTTGAAAAGAAGCTGTTCCCAAATCTGGCCGTACGAGTCTTCAAGCTCCTGAGCCTTCTCCCAGAGGGAAGAGGGATGAAAAGTGTGTTGGCTGGGTGTTGTCGTGTCCTTGATTATCCTGTCAGCACTGCTCCGACAGCGTGCGGTGTAAAGTGAGTCCAAGGACGGAAGATTGGTTGGTGTGATGTGCTGGGCTGTGTTCACAATCTTCTGTAGCTTCTCCCGGTCTTGGACAGGACAACTTCCATACCAGGTTGTGATGCACCCCAGAAGAATGCTTTCTATGGTGCATCTATAAAAATTAGTGAGTGTTTTAGGGGACAGGCCAAATTTCTTTAGCTTTCTCAGGAAGTAAAGGTGCTGGTGGGCCTTCTTGGCAGTGGACTCTGCTTGGTTGGATCAAGTCAGGTCATTTGTGATATTGACTCCGAGGAACTTAAAGCTTTTGACCTGTTCCACTTGCGCACCACCGATGTAAATTGGGTCGTGCAGTCCGCTACTCCTTCTGAAGTCAACAACCAATTCCTTCGTCTTGCTGACATTGAGGGATAGGTTCTTGTCTTGGCACCATGCCACCAGTATGCACCACTTTTCCAATATCTCTGTCATCATTCCTACACTTCAACAAGAAAGGACTTTATTCTTTAGAGCATAGAAGATTGAGAGGAGATTTGATAGATGTATACAAAATTATGAGGTGTATAGACAGGGTAAATGCAAGCAAGCTTTTTCCACTGAGGTTGGGTGGGACTACACCAGATGTCACAGGAGAAGGGTGAAAAGTGTAAAAGAAAATTGAGGGGAGACTTCTTCACTCAGAGGGTCGTGAGAGTGTGGAAGAAGCAGCCAGCACAAGTGGCGCATGCAAGCTCAACTTCAACGCTTAAGGGAAGTTTTGGTTAGGTACATGGATGGTAAGGGTATTGAGATCTATGGTCCTGGTGCAGATTGATGGGAGTAAGCAGCTTAAATGGTTTGACATGGACTAGATGGGCTGACGGGCCTTTTCTGTGCTGTACTCTTCTATAACTTTTGTCACTTAATCTCTTAGTCCTTACTGGCCTTCCCTTTTATCATTCCCCGTCCTCCCCTTTAGCATTCCTCATCCTCCCCTTTTATCATTCCCCGTTCTCTCCTTTAGCATTCCCCGTCCTCCCCTTTTATCATTCCCCATCCTCTCCTTTTATCATTCCCCGTCCTCCCCTTTTATCATTCCCCATCCTCCCCTTTATCATTCCCTGTCCTCTCCTTTTATCATTCCCCGTCCTCCCCTTTTATCATTTCCCATCCTCCCCTTTTATCATTCCCTGTCCTCCCCTTTTATCATTTCCCATCCTCCCCTTTTATCATTCCCTGTCCTCCCCTTTATCATTTCCCGTCCTCTCCTTTATCATTCCCCATCCTCCCCTTTTATCATGCCCCGTCCTTCCCTTTTATCATTCCCCGTCCTCTCCTTTAGCATTCCCCATCCTCTCCTTTATCATTCCCCGTCCTTCCCTTTTATCATTCCCCGTCCTCTCCTTTAGCATTCCCCATCCTCTCCTTTATCATTCCCCGTCCTCTCCTTTATCATTCCCTGTCCTCCCCTTTTATCATTCCCCGTCCTCCCCTTTTATCATTCCCTGTCCTCCCCTTTTATCATTCCCCGTCCTCCTCTTTTATCATTCCCCGTCCTCTCCTTTATCATTCCCTGTCCTCCCCTTTTATCATTCCCCGTCCTCCCCTTTTATCATTCCCTGTCCTCCCCTTTTATCATTCCCCGTCCTCCTCTTTTATCATTCCCCGTCCTCTCCTTTATCATTCCCCGTCCTCCCCTTTATCTGCAGATTAAGGGCTTTGAATCAGAATCACAATCCGGTTTATCATCACTCACATATGTCGTGAAATTTATTTTTATTTGTGGCAGTAGTACAGTACAAAGATCTTAGGCACCCTAGCTAAATATATGTGCCTAAGACTCCTGCATAGTACTGTATGTTGTTAAATTTATACTTTTTTTTATATCTTGCACCATACTGTATTTGTGATCTTAGTGCCTTCAGAAAGCTGATTGCAGAGGTGAAGGAGCTGTTGTTAAAACGCAGAGTGTGGGTGTTCAGATTCTTGTACCTCCTCCCTGATGGCAGTACCGAGGGGCGGACATGTCATGAATGGAGAAGGGCTTTGAATGTGGATGCCACGTTCCTGAGGCACCACCTTTTGAAGGTGTCCTCGATGATGGAGAACACTGTACCTGGGATGGATCTGGCTGAGTCCTGTACCTTCTGCAGCTGGTTTCGACCCTGTGTATTTGAGAGTCCTGGCCAAGCTGTAACGCAACTAGTCAATTACAACGAAAGACCAGTGACCTACATCACTAAGAAACGTAAAAAAAAAATCATGAAGTTAGTGCACCACCATAGCATAGCGATTAGCACGACATTATTCCAGTTCGGGGCGTTCTGGAGTTTAGAGCTCAGTCCCAGCGCGCTTCTGTAAGGAGTCCCTGTTGTTCTTCCCAGTGAAATACACTGAAAAGTGAAATGTTCTTCCGATTTCCTCCCACAATCCAAAGACATACCAGGTAAGTTACTTGGCTATTGTCAGTTGTCCTGTAATTAGGTTAGGGTTAATCGGACTTGCCGGGGGTTGCTGAGGCAGAGCGGCTTGAGGTGTCAGAAGGGCCTACTCCGCTTTGTATTCCTAAATAGATAAACAATGTTTTAGCATGTAATGACATTGTCGTGTTTATATGTGTCATAAGAACCGTCTATTGTTGCCTTGCTGTTACGCACACACCGTTGTTTTGAAGCTTCTGGTGTCCCAAAGATAGAACAAAGAACAGAGAACATCGAACATTACAGCGTAGCATAGGTCCTTAGGCCAGCAATACTGTGCCAAACTTTTAACCTACTCTGAAACCTACCCTTCGTTCCTACATAGCCCTCCATTTTTCCACCATCCACGTGTCAATCTAAGAGTTTCTTAAATGCTCCAAATGTATCTGTCTCTACCATCACTCTAGGTAGGCTGTTTCACGCATCCACCATTCTCTATGCAAAAACCTTACCTCTGATATTACTCCAATTACCTTAAAATTATGCCCACTCGTATTAGCTATTTTCTCCCTGGGAAAAAGTCTCTGGCTGTCCACTCGATCTGTGCTTCTTATCATCTTGTACACCTCCATCAAGTCACCTCCTTCACTCCAAACAGAAAAACCCTAACTTGCTCAATCTCAGGCTGGTAAACTGTAAACAAACTTTGACAATAAATGTGCTTCGAAATTTTGAATCTGTCTTCACAAGACATTCCCCCTAGTCCAGGCAGCAATCTGGTAAATCTCCTCTGCACCCTCTCTAAAGCTTCCACATCTTTTCCATAATGAGGTGACCAGAACTGTACACAAAGTGTGATCTAACCAGGATTTTATAGAGCTGCAACTTCATCTTGCGGCTCTTGAACTCAATCCCCCAACTAATTAAGGCCTGTACAGCATATCGCTCCTTCACAACACGACCAACATGTGAAGCAACTCTGAGGGGCCCATGGATGTGGGTCTTTGCTCCTTCACACCTCAAACAGAGTATCGTGCTCACCAGCACCTACAGCGTAGCTCAATTGCAATCAGTGACAGGAAGTTACTGAACAAAATGTGCAGATGCATTAGCAAAAATAATAATTGGGAAAACAAACAACAATTATTCAAAACAAAGGTAAACAAATTTCCCTGAATGGAGGAGTTATACTCCAGAACAAAGATTGTGGAGAGAGACCTTGATGAAGTAGTCTAAGTCCACAGACTGAAAAATACCTCCGTTGTTATATTCCACGTGAGTTCAGAGATTAAGAATGCAATAGATATTGCATGGACTGTGTAAGTCCTGTAAGCAGAAGCCCTGTCCAAGACCAGCCCAGAATCTGAGGCTAATTTCTCCCTCATCTCCTCATCTGTCCCAATATTCCTTTTTGTGCCTTGATCTCATATACTCTTAGAAATTCTTAAAAAAAAGTTACTTAATAGAAAAAATTTCTAAGAAAATGTGAAAAAAAGCTTCTCGCTTCCCCCCTTCTCCTTTTATCTTTTCCCAAACATAATTCTCCTCTCCCTGCCCCCTTCCCACTCTCAGTCCACAATAGAGACCCATATCAGAAGCAGGTCCATCATCACTCACATCTGTCATGAAATTTATTTTTCTGCAGCATTACAGTGCAATACATAAAATTACTATAGTACCGTGCAAAAGTCTTGGGCACCCTAGCTACATATATATACCTAAGATTTTTGTGCAGTATTGTATCCAAGATAATAGACCCCAAGACCATAAGGCACAAGAGACAAATTAGATTATCACCAACCCTCTGGCTAAAGAAATTCTTCCTCATCTCTCTTCTAAGGGAATATCTCCATGCCCATTATATCGAGCCCTTTCTATATTTATTTGACCATTTACCACCAGACCTTCATTGTGTTGGGTCTCCATACTGGCACTCTCTCCGAAAGTGCACTGGTAAAAGCTGGAGGGTCACCACTCCCTTTTCTAAAGCAGTTAGGAGTAATCAACATATGATGCCCTGATCTGAAAAATAAATCCAAAGCAAGAAGAAAGCTTGTCTTCTAAAGTAAGTTTTGTGTGGCCCATATTTTTTCAATCAAGACAGTTCAGAACTTGGATTCAATTTTTAACAATTCAATTTGGAGTCAAAGGAGAGTACAGATGGTGCAGTCTCAAACAGAAGCAGAATGCAGGAAGATCTCAACAGCTCCAGCTGCGGCAAAAGGTTTTACGCCAAGAGTAACACACAAAGAATGATGAGGAACTCAGCATCTATGGAAAGGAATAAAGAGTTGGCGTTTCAGGCCAAGACCCTTCATGTAGGATGTCGACCCAGAGTATCAACTTATGCTTTGACTCAAAACATCAACTTTACGCCTTGTGCCTCCACAGATGCTGATTTACCAGCTATTAATGCGTAAATCACCTGTAAATTTTATCCTTACATTCCTCAGTTATTGTGTGTTATATGTGCATTATGTTTACTACAGTACTTTACACCCTAGTTCCGAGTAACTTTTTCTGATTTGATGGTAGGCATGTACCTAATTAAATTACTATAACGTTGATTTGACTTGATGGCTTGAGTTCTTTCTACATTCTGTTTTGATTCTTCTTTGAGTTTGGGGGTTTCCTTGAATGGATTACTCTTGACTTGATTGAATGCAGAGGCAAAAAGGGATGGGCACACCATATCTGCTAAGTGGCCGACTTTGAATAATACATCCTCCTCTGAAACTTGAACAAGACCCTGTATTGGATCAAGGCCCTGGCTGCCAACCTGTGGGAACAAGGAAGGTGATCAGTACTAATGTTACTGGCAATACTGCTTCTGACACTTCCACGTTCACATGGCAGCCTCCAGCAAATACTTTACAGACCACTCATTTCGTCACGTTTAGCAAAATGTTCTGAATTGAGGTCTCCAATACCCACCTCAGCAATTACCTTTTCCATTCTGGAAAGTGCTATAGTGCTATAGGAGGAGCTTAGGATTCGGAAGCCTAGGATCTCCGGGCCTTGGAGATGGGCGGATCAAGGGTTGGTATCACAACAGGAAACTCGTGTGTCATGGGGGGAGTTGGGATATCTGCTGTGTGCCTGGAGACCCGAGATCTTTGCAATCTTCAGGCACAGAGTTCAAAAAAAGCGACGTAACGGACTTCTAACATCGTAAACCAGTGAGTTGTTTATTATGTCTCCCCACTCGCTGGGAAAAAGGAGACATCTCTTTCTCCCTTATTATGGAGAGAGAGAACCTGTGGTATGTCAAATACTGGGTGAAACACAGTCTATGGGGTAACTTCAAGTCTGTGTCTTTGCTGTTGCTTTGCTCATGCTTGAGTGCTCGGTGGCTGTACTGATGGTTGTTTTTTTGCCGGTGGGGGGAGGGGGAGCTGTGGGGGGACCTTGGAGTTCTAACATTTAACTGTTGTTTATTCTTTGGGGCACTCCTCTGTTTTTGTGGATGGTTGTGAAGAACAAGCATTTCAGGGTGTATATTGTATACATTTCTGACATTAAGTTGTACCTTTGAACCTTTGAAGACCAAATCTTAAAAGTTTCTTACCCCAGGTAATTGATCTGATCAACGTCCCCCCCTCCATGATCAAACACCTCACACACTGCACTGTAAATACTTTAAACCACTTTTTCTAATGCTGTTCACTTGTAAACACATGTTGTCATTTCTGCACTTTTTAATTCTATATCCATACTTTAACTTTATTTTGATATGATTCTTTATTGGTTATAATTGTTGAACATTGTTTTTTGTTGCATGACACGGCCTGACCAACAGACCACAGCAAATTGCTAATACATGTAATTGTATATGGCGAATAAATTTGATCCTCGACCCTTGAAAGCTCATTGACTGTTATGCTGCCCAAGCAAGGTGCATGTTGAGAAGCATCAATCTATTTCAGCAAGGTCTGAAATAGATACTTAACTCTATAGGTATATAGAGATGTATGAGATATGAATTAGCTAGACTTCTGCATGAGTGAATGGAGCAGAGGCCTCAACTCTGTCAGAAAGGGCACATGCACTCCAGCTGCCAGACTGGAGTCTACAACGCCTGTATTGTTTAAGAAAGTGAATCCTGTACAGGCCAATTGTCTAGGTGTTCAAATATAGCATCATGTAAGGTAAAAACCTCCAAGAGGACCAGAAGATCATAAGACATAGGAGCAGAAGTAGGCCATTCCATCCATTCTGCCATTCCATTATGGCTGATCCCAGATCCCACTCAAGCCCATGAACCCAACTTCTCGTCATATCCTTTGATGACCTTTGATGATCAGGAAACGATCAAATTCCACCTTAACTATACCCACAGACTTGGCCTCTACTGCAGTCTGTGGCAGACCATTCCTCAGATTCATTACTCTCTGTCCAAAAAAAAATCCTCTTTACCTCTGTACTAAAAGCTTACCCTTCAATTTTGCGGCTGTGCCCTCTAGTTCTGGGTACCCCCATCTAGGGTTGCCAACTTTCTCACTCCCAAATAAGGGACAAAAGTAGCAGTCAAATACGGGACACTTGTGTTTATGCTGAGAAAGACTACCATGACCATGAAGCCTTGTGCGGGCACCTGTGTGCACATGCGTGTACGTGCCAATTTTTTTCTACAAATCGGTTTTAGCTTAATTTTCCTGAATCTGTTAAGTCAAACTACGCTGTACATACATTATTTCTACTTTATATAGGCTGTGTATTTATCATATCATTCCTGCTTTTACTAAATGTTAGTGTTATTTTAGGTTTTATGTGTTATTTGGTATGATTTGGTAGGTTATTTTTTGGGTCTGGGAACACTCAAAAATTCTTCCCAAATAAATTATTCATCAGCTGGAAAGTTGATTGGTGAAAGTGATAAACAAATAAAGGGCTGGAGCAGGGGAAATCTGACAAGAGAGGGTAGAAGACAATGGAGGAAAGGGAAAGAGGAGGAACACCAGAGGGAGGTGATGAGAAGGTAAGGAGACGAGGTGTGAGAGTGAAACAGGAATGGGGAATGGTGGGGGGCAGCAATTACTGGAAGTTCAAGAAGTCGATGTTCAGCATGGGTTTCAAATTTCCTGTCTGATAGATTTCCTGTGTGTACTGCCATTGGAAAGAAAGTACAGGATTCTCAGCACCCGCACCGTCACTAAACTAGACTCACTCTCAAAGACTCTTCATCTCATGCTCTTGATATTTATTGCTTATTTATTTATTATTATTATTCTTTCTTTTTTTACTTTCTTTTTGTATTTGCACTACCAAAACTACACCCCAGAGTTCTGAAGGAGGTTGCTGAAGAGATTGTAAAGGCATTAGTATTGATATTTCAAGAATCATTAGATTTTGGAATGGTCCTGGAGGACTGGAACTTTGCAAATAACACTCCACTCTTTAAGAAGGGAGTGAGGCGGTAGAAAGGAAATTACATGCCAGTTATCCTGACTTCAGTGGTTGGAAAGATGTTGGAGTCTATTGTTAAAGATGAGGTTTCAGGGTACTTGAAGGCACATGATAAAATAGGCCAAAGACGGCATGGTTTTCTCTTGGGAATATCTTGCCTGACAAATCTGTTGGAATTCTTTGAGGAAATAACAGGCAGGATAGTCAAAGGAGAGTCAGTGGATGTGGTTTATTTGGATTTTCAGAAGGCCTCTGACAAGGCACTGTGCATGAGGCTGCTTAACAAAATAAGAGCCCGTGGTATTGCAGTAAAGTTACCAGAATGTATAGACGGTTGAATCACTGGCAGGAGTTAAGAAGTGTGATTAAAGGGGATCTTTTCTGGTCTGTTGCCAGTGACTAGTAGTATGTCGTAGGGATGGGTGTTGGGACCGCTTCTTTTCACATTGTACGTCAATGATTAGATGAAGCAATTGATGGCTCTGTGGCCAAGTTTGTGGATGATAGGGAAATAGGTGGAGGGCAGGTACTGTTGAGGAAGCAGGGAGTCTGCAGAAGGATTTGGGCAGAGTGGGGGAATGAGCGAAGAGGTGACAGATGTAACGAATTACATGGTCATTCACTTTGGCAAAAGGAATACTTTGTAAATGGGGAGAAAATCAGAGCTGCAGAGGGACTGGGGAGTCCTTGTTCAGGATCCCTAGAGTTTAACTAGCAGGTTGAGTCAGTGGTAAGGAAGGCAAATGTATAGTTAGCAAAATAACCATCTGGATAAAGTAATACAGGATGAACAAACAAGAACAACTTACTTAATAGATCTTGCCATTCCAAATACACATAACATACAGAAATTAATAAGTGAAAAACACTAGAAATATAATGAATTAAAAGAGGAAATTGAAAGACTTGGGAACATGAACACGGTATACATTGTCCTGGTAGTAATATAGACAGCTGATATCATCTCAAAATCACTACACAAAAGCATTAAACAACACAGCCATATCTAGGTAAATCTTCAGAAATCCACAATACTAAACATCACTAGAATAGTCTGAAAAGTTCCTAGCAATTGAGAAATGAGCATGCTTGGCTATGCCTGCACTTCAGGTTTTACCAGCCTGAGCTGAGAAAAAAGTGTGCTTTTGTAAATAATAACAAATAGCCAACAAATATTGAGAACATGATTTGAAGAGTCCTTGAAAATAGATCCACTAGCTGTGGAACAGTTCAGAGATGAGGTGAACAAAGTTGAGTGAAGTTATCCCCTCTGGTTCAAGACCCTGATGGCTGAGGGTTAATAACTTTTCCTGAACCTGGTGGTGTGAGTCCTGAGGCTCCTGTGGCTTCTTCCTGATGGCAGCGGTGAGAAGAGAGCATGTCCTGGATGGTGGGGGTCCTCGATATCTTTTTGAGGCACGGCCTTTTGAGAATGCCCTTGATGCTGGGAGGCTTGAGCCCATGATGGAGCAGGCTGAACTTGCAGCCTCCTGCAGCTCTTTCTGATCCTGTGTAGTGGTCACTGCATACCGGACAGTGATGCAACCAAACAGACTACTCTCCCCGTAGAAACATCCGTAGAAATTAGTTGAGTTTTTGGTAACATACCAAATATTCTCAAACTCCTAAGGAAATATAGTCACTGACATGTCGCCTACGAAATTGCATCAATGTTTTAGGCCCAGCATAGACCCTCAGATATGTTGACACTCAGCACTCAGCCTGGTGCAGAGGCTGCTCCTTTTCTCGTTTTGGAAACACCTCGGCAATAAATGGAAGTTATACTTTACCTGATTCTAATGTGCTATACAGAAACAAACCCTTTTTTAGTCAGAGGGTGGTGAACCGATGGAATTTATTGCCACGGGCGGCAGTGGAGGCCAAGTCATTGGGTGTATTTAAGGCAGAGATTGATAGGTATCTGAGTAGCCAGGGCATCAAGGGTTATGGTGAGAAGGCGGGGGAGTGGGACTAAATGGGAAAATGGATCAGCTCATGATAAAATGGCGGAGCAGACTCGATAGGCCAAATGGCCAACTTCTGCTCCTTTGTCTTATGGTCTTATGGTCTTTTCACTCGCAGAAGTGAATCTCTGAAGGTCAGTGCATTTTGATTGACTGTAAATAGATAAATGTTGGAAAAGATAAGCTGCTTTCTTTGGTTAATCTTTATTATTACTCTCACACAAAATGTGAATGGTCTTTACAGCCGTTCCATTGCTGTACCTGAAAAGCTGGCGTGGAGCAGCCTTATTGATTTGCTGCTGTTCTTGTAGTGGACATAATCAGTGCTATTTGGCCAGGAGTTTCAGGATTTTGATGCAATATCTGTATGTGCGGTACTACCCTACGTAAGGATGGTTCGTCCCACACCGATTAGGGAACAGGCTACGCAGCGTCTACGCCAGATCTGCTGGACTCAAAAGAAAACCAGTCACTCCCCACAAGCCATGAGGCCGATTAACACCTCCAACCAGTCACCCACCCTGCCACGACTGCATCTACATCAGCCACTCCTCTCCATGCACCCTTCATCCACCCCCCCATGCCACCTTACTCTTAGACTCCACACCCCATACCCACACTGACGCAGTCACTGTCCTACTGAGGTCTCAGAAGCCCTGCAGCTATCTAGAAGAGACTGTCTGAACAGGATCACTTTGTCACTATCAGTTCCAGTGAGAGTTGCTTTACGTACATGCAATCAGTCTATGTATATCAGCTAATCGTATGTATGTCTGATGTCCACACTCAAACAGCTACTTGTACACTGTGCTTTATAGGATTGTTCTTACTGTATTGTGGAAGTACTGTGGTCCAGAGGAACGTTGCTTTGTTCAGATGACAATAAAATTGAACTTGAAATGATATTTATATTTATTCTGCTGTTTAAATTGTGTTCCGTGTAGTTATTGTTTTGTTCTAATGCTGCACTGGATCTGGAGTAACAACCATTTCATTCTCTGTCACACTCAGGTATTGAAGAATGATTATTAATAATCTCGAGTCTTGATTCGTTTCAAGCCAGCCATGAGGAGTTTCTGCAGCAAGGTTGTGATGCTGAAGTGATGGCTCATTGATACTGAAGCTCGGTCTGACTTCCTCGTGGTTCTCGTCGAAGCTAATTTTACCCCGGCCTCTTAATGATATTAGAGATAGAGCACAGTAACCGGCCTTACTGGCCCAATGATCCTGCACTGCAGAATGTGACCAATTAACCTACTAACCTGTACCTCTTTGGAGGTACAAACTCCTTACAGGTAGCGGAATTCAAACCGGGTCAGTGACACTGTAATAAAATTATGTTAACTGCTATGCTGTTGTGTCTCTAGGGATGGTGGTAGAGGCAGATACATTAGTTCAACTTCAACTTCAAGTTCACGTAAATTGTCACTTCCACTGCATACATGGAAACCGCCAAATGAAAAAAATGTTCCTCTGCACCAAGGTGCACAATACAATGCATGTAACTCACAGGCAACGCACAAAGTAATATTACCACAAGTAAGTGAACAAATAACAAATCATGTTTCAGAAAACTGATATTTAACATAATGTGCATTTACAAGACAAGTTAAAAATTACTGGTGCTTCATAAGTGATGAGACTTATCACTTATGGCAGAGAGTTCAGTAGTCTCCGGCCTGGGGGAAGATGCTCTTTACTATCCTATCAGTCCTTGTCCTAATGCTACAGTACTTCCCGCCTGATGGCAGGGGATCAAAGCGATTGTGGAACGGACGGGAGAGATCCCGACAATGCTAAGGGCCCTGCGCACACAGCGCTCCTGATGAATATCTTTAATGGGTGGCAGAGAGATCCTCTGATGATCCTCTCAGCGGTCCTCACAATCCTTCGTAGCGTCTTGCAGTCTGAAGCCTTGCAATTCCTGTACCACGTGGTGATGCAGCTAGTCAGGACACTCTCAACGGTGCTCCTGTAAAACTTCGCTAGAGTGGAGGAGGGGGTAGCTTCACTCACCTCAGTCTCCTCACACGTAGAGACGTTGTCGTGCTTTCTTGACTAAAGAGGTGGCGTTGAGGGATCACTTGGGATTAGACATTTCAGAAAATCTTAGATAGACACACGGATGATTAAAAAAATGGAGACCTATCTAGGAGGGAAGGGTTAGATTAATCTTAATGTAGGTTAAAAGGTTGACAATCTCCCAAACTATATTAAGTTTAAATTTAGAAAAAATTAGAAGTGATATTTTTGACCCTTCGGTTAAATTTGAAGAACTTTGGAAACATTTTATGCAATATTTTCATATGATGTAATTTGACCTTTCCGAATCTTCATTATTAACTTAAAATATATGAATAGAAGAGCAGAGATCACAACATTATTGAACGTGTTCGATTTAAGATATTGGTCCAGCCTTGTTTTGGTCCGTTTTCTTTTTTTGGGTTTAGTATTTAGTTCTTTTTTTTTGGGGGGGGGGTTTCTTTGTATATATATTTTTTTCTTTTTATTTCTTTTTCTTTTTTATGATCAATTTCATCATAAGTTTGGAAGTCTACTATACCTATGTTATTTGGAATCTTTTTTATGTATATGTTTATTAATAACAAGATTGTTCCAATCTCTTTGTATCAACATTGTTCTTTTGTTTATAATTTTGAAAATTAATAAAAAGATTTAGCAAGAAAGAAAGGGTTGACAAAACATGGTGTGCTGAAGGGCCTGTACTGTGCTGTAATTTTTTGTACTATGTGCCAGTGTACTGTGCAAAAGTCTTAAGCACACAAGCCAGGGTGCCTAAGACTTTTACAAACAACAGGAATTCTGCAGATGCTGGAAATTCAAGCAACACACATCAAAGTTGCTGGTGAACACAGCAGGCCAGGCAGCATCTCCAGGAAGAGGTACAGTTGATGTTTCAGGCCGAGACCCTTCATCAGGACTAACTGAAGGAAGAGTTAGTAAGAGATTTGAAAGTGGGAGGGGGAGGGGGAGATCCGAAATGATAGGAGAAGACAGAAGGGGGAGGGATGGAGCCAAGAACTAGACAGGTGATTGGCAAAGGGGATATGAGAGGATCATGGGACAGGAGGTCTGGGGAGAAAGACAAGGGGGAGGGGAACCCAGAGGATGGGCAAGGGGTATAGTCAGAGGGACAGAGGGAGAAAAAGGAGAATGAGAGAAAGAATGTGTGTATAAAAATAAATAATGGATAGGGTACGAGGGGGAGGTGGGGCATTAGCGGAAGTTAGAGAAGTCAATGTTCATGCCATCAGGTTGGAGGCTACCCAGACGGAATATAAGGTGTTGTTCCTCCAACCTGAGTGTGGCTTCATCTTTACAGTGGAGGAGGCTGTGGATAGACATGTCAGAATGGGAATGGGACGTGGAATTAAAATGTGTGGCCACTGGGAGATCCTGCTTTCTCTGGCGGACAGAGTGTAGGTGTTCGACAAAGCAGTCTCCCAGTCTGCGTCGGGTCTCGCCAATATATAAAAGGCCACATTGGGAGCACCGGACGCAGTATATCACCCCAGTCGACTCACAGGTAAAGTGTCGCCTCACCTGGAAGGACTGTCTGGGGCCCTGAATGGTGGTAAGGGAGAAAGTGTAAGGGCATGTGTAGCACTTGTTCCGCTTACAAGGATAAGTGCCAGGAGGGAGATCATGGGGAGGGATGAGTGGGACGAATAGACAAGGGAGTTGCGTAGGGAGTGATCCCTGCGGAAAACAGAGAGAGAGGGGAGGGAAAGATGTGCTTAGCGGTGGGATCCCGTTGGAGGTGGCGGAAGTTACGGAGGATAATATGTTGGACCAGGAGGCTGGTGGGGTGGTAGGTGAGGACCAGGGGAACCCTATTCCTAGTGGGGTGGCGGGAGGATGGAGTGAGAGCTGATGTGCGTGAAATGGGGGAGATGTATTTAAGAGCAGAGTTGATGGTGGAGGAAGGGAAGCCCCTTTCTTTAAAAAAAGAGGACACCCCCCTCGTCCTGGAATGAAAAGCCTCATCCTGAGAGCAGATGCGGCGGAGATGGAGGTTTTATCCCCCCTTGTTCAATCCCTTCCTACCTATGTTCGTGACACTTCTCACGCTTTTAAACTTTTTGATGATTTTAAGTTCTCTGGCCCCCACTGCTTTATTTTCACCATGGATGTCCAGTCCCTATATACTTCCATTCTCCATCAGGAAAGTCTCAAAGCTCTCCGCTTCTTTTTGGATTCCAGACCTAATCAGTTCCCCTCTACCACCACTCTGCTCCGTGTAGCGGAATTAGTCCTTACTCTTAATAATTTCTTCTTTGGCTCCTCCCACTTCCTCCAAACTAAAGGTGTAGCTATGGGCACCCGTATGGGTCCTAGCTATGCCTGCCTTTTTGTTGGCTTTGTGGAACAATCTATGTTCCGTGCCTATTCTGGTATCTGTCACCCACTTTTCCTTCGCTACATCGACCACTGCATTGGCGCTGCTTCCTGCACGCATGCTGAGCTCGTTGACTTCATTAACTTTGCCTCCAACTTTCACCCTGCCCTCAGGTTTACCTGGTCCATTTCTGACACCTCCCTCCCCTTTCTAGATCTTTCTGTCTCTTTCTCTGGAGTCAGCTTATCCACTGATGTCTACTATAAGCCTACTGACTCTCACAGCTATCTGGACTATTCCTCTTCTCACCCTGTCTCTTGCAAAACTGCCATCCCCTTCTCGCAATTCCTCCGTCTCCGCCGCATCTGCTCTCAGGATGAGGCTTTTCATTCCAGGACGAGGGGGATGTCCTCCTTTTTTAAAGAATGGGGCTTCCCTTCCGCCACCATCAACTCTGCTCTCAAACGCACCTCCCCAATTTCACGCACATCTGCTCTCACTCCATCCTCCCGCCACCTCACTAGGAATAAGGTTCCCCTGGTCCTCACCTACCACCCCACCAGCCTCCGGGTCCAACATATTATTCTCTGTAACTTCCGCCACCTCCAATGGGATCTGACCACTAAACACATCTTTCCCTCCCCCCTCTCTCTGCTTCCACAGGGATCGCTCCCTACGCGACTCCCTTGTCCATTCGTCCCCCCCATCCCTTCCCACTGATCTCCCTCCTGGCACTTATCCTTGTAAGCGGAACAAGTGCTACACATGCCCTTACACTTCCTCCCTTACCACCATTCAGGGCCCCAAACAGTCCTTCCAGGTGAGGCGACACTTCACCTGTGAGTCGGCTGGGGTGATATACTACGTCCGGTGCTCCCAATGTCTCCTTCTATATATCGGCGAGACCCGACGCAGACTGGGAGACCGCTTTGCCGAACACCTATGCTCTGTCCGCCAGAGAAAGCAGGATCTCCCAGTGGCCACATATTTTAATTTCACATCCCATTCTCATTCTGACATGTCTATCCACAGCCTCCTCCACTGTAAAGATGAAGCCACACTCAGGTTGGAGGAACAACACCTTATATTCCGTCTGGGTAGCCTCCAACCTGATGGCATGAACATTGACTTCTCTAACTTCCGCTAATGCCCCACCTCCCTCTCGTACCCCATCCGTTATTTATTTTTATACACATATTCTTTCTCTCACTCTCCTTTTTCTCCCTCTGTCCCTCTGACTATACCCCTTGCCCATCCTCTGGGCTTCCCCCCACCTTGTCTTTCTTCCCGGACCTCCTGTCCCATGATCCTCTCATATCCCCTTTGCCAATCACCTGTCCAGCTCTTGGCTCCATCCCTCCCCCTCCCGTCTTCTCCTATCATTTTGGATCTCCCCCCCCCTCCCACTTTCAAATCCCTTACTAGCTCTTCCTTCAGTTAGTCCTGACGAAGGGTCTCGGCCTGAAACGTCAACTGTACCTCTTCCTAGAGATGCTGCCTGGCCTGCTGTGTTCACCAGCAACTTTGATGTGTGTTGCATAAGACTTTTGCACAGCGCTGTATTTGTCAACATGGAGCAGAGAGGGCGTTTGTAAATCTGGCGGGAGCATAGGATGTTGGGATAGGCAACTGTGGAGTGCCTTGGGAGGTGTGGCAGAGAAGGAGTGCATGGGGATGGGAGGGGGTAGCGCAGGTACAGACACACCCAGCCCTGAGACATGAGGTAAGGTCATTTGATTCCAAACAATTTGGTAGTTGACCATTACAGAATACTTCTCGTTCCCTTCCCCTTTCCCAACCATGATTTCCCTCTCTCTGCCCCCTTTCTACTCTCAGTCCACAACAGAGACCTGTATCAGAATCAGGTTTATCATCACTCACATACGTCATAAAATTTGTTTTTTTTGCAGCAGTGGCAGTACAGTGCAATACATAAAATTATTACAGTACTGTGCAAAACTTTGAGGCACTCTTGCTATATATACTCATATATGTACCAAGACTTTTGCACAGTACTGTATGTCTCCTGATGCATCAGAACGCAGTTGCCTAGTAACTGTCTCTGAAAATTATACCAAATGAATATCTTAAGAAAACCAAGGAAATCAATTCATCTCTAAGAAGCTACATCAAGATTAGTTGAACTGTGAGACCTTATAGCCATGCTCAGCATGAACCTGTTTAGAGTTTTCCCTTTACCAACTACAATTAGACTATCATCAAAAGCTCTCGGTGAAAAGTATTATGGTTAAAGTTTGCTGGATAAAAATACACGCCAAATGTGATCGTGTTTGTATGTAGCACATTGACTGTGAACAGTGGCGAGACAGATGTGTGTTTTAATACCTTGTTATTTCCACATTCAGCATGCCTTCAAATTCTCTCTTCTATCACTAGATTTTTACATTAATTTTGAGATACAGCAGAGTAGCTGGAGTAGGAGGAGAAGATGGCGGTGTGACGGCAGCGCCCGCGGCCACTTCGGTGATGATGTCTGTTATCTGTCAAGTAGGGGACTGTGAACAATTCTGATTTGATGGAGATGGACGGAAGAGTATGGAGGAACAACTAGAAAACTTCTGAAATTCCCGCTTCACTGCTGCTGCTACTGTGTTTTAACCAGATTCTCCGGAGCAGAAGTTCCCGAAATCCTCGGCTTTGCGTGTTTCAGTGGCCGGGGCGAGGTCGAAGGCGCTCGGCAGAGGATGGCGCTTGGGAGGCTGTATCGGAGAGGCTGGTCGGAAGCTCGAAGTTTTCGGACGGGTGGACTCAGTGTCGGCCGTGGTCAGCTGCTTCCGAGGCATCGGCAAGCTGATGGTGCCTGGAGGTTTATGGCAGGGAGTTTCTCCCTTTTGCCGCCTGCTATCAGGGACTCAGGAGTCGATCGACTCGGGGACTTTTGAGACCTTATTTACCGTGCCCATGGTTTGTTCTTCATCAAATTATGGTATTGCTTTGCACTGCTGTAACTATATGTTATAATTATGTGGTTCTGTCAGTGTTAGTCTTTGGTTTGTCCTGTTTTCTGTGATATCACTCCGGAGAAACAGTGTATCATTTCTTAATGCATGTATGCATTTCTAAATGACAATAAAAGAAGACTGAGTGTTCTCATAATCTAACCATCCCTGCTGGCCCAATGAGCCCGCGCCACCCAATTGCACCCATGTTGCCAATTAACCTACTAACCCATACATCTCTGGAACGTGGGAGGAAACCAGAGCACCCTGAGGAAACCCATGTGGTCATGGGGAGAACGTACAAACTCCTTACAGACAGCAATGGAAATCACACCCTCAGCGATTCAGGAAGAGCTTCTTCCCCCTGCCATCTGATTTCTAACTGGACACTGAAACCAGGAACGCCACCTCACCATTTTCACTATTTCTGTTTTTGCACCTATTTTTAATTTAAGTATTTAATATACGTAATCCATTTTTTCTGTATTTATCATGTATTGCACTGTACTGCTGCTGCTGCTAAGTTAACAAATTTCACAACATATGTGGTGATACTAAACCTGGTTTTTATTCTGATTCTGAACTAGGACCGCTGGTGCTGTAAAGCAATGCGTTAACCACTATACTGCTGTGCCATCCTTTCTCATTTTGTTTGACGAGTTTATTTTGTTTGGTTGGAAATGTCAGAAGGTTCAGGAACATGCCGGAGCATAGATAAAACAGCATCTGATGGAGCCAGGCACTTCAACCACGAAGAGAACGGTGGCACCTGGTGGTAAAATCTAGAGCACTAGCTGGAAGTGGAATGACTAAGTAAAAGGCTTGCTCTCGTTTGCATCTGAAGTTTCATTAGTGTTGACAAAGCAGAAACACTAATTGCATTTGCGATTTGCCAGCACTATCACTGCCTTGAATGATCATATGCTTCCAATATCAGTTGTCTTCAAAGACTTTAACAAGATCTGACAACACTTGGCTTTATGATGTTACTTTGCTATTAGATCCAAGCAATGCAAAGCAGATTTCTGCTCCCTGTGTGCTATTCATTTTGGCTCCTGAATTTGTTTATGGGATCAGCTTGTCTATTTTGAAATAAGATAATAAATTGCAGCTGAAGCATATTGACCTTGCATTTCTTCGATATTATGCAATGGCCGCTTTGAACTTTGTGAAGTGGAGGAAGCCACCAAATTTGTTTTGTCTAAATATTGAAGAAGTAAGTGATCGTGTTATTTACCCTGAATCTTACTGGTTTAGCTCTAGGGGCCCAGTTGACAAGTTTGAACAGAGGGGATGTGTCACATGATGCAGCAGGGAACTCTGAACAAGGTAAAATGCAGACAAATTGAAAACCATATAACCATACAACAATTACAGCATGGAAACAGGCCATCTCCTTCTAGTCCGTGCCGAACTCTTACTCTCGCCTAGTCTCACCGACCTGCGCTCAGCCCATCACCCTCTATTCCTTTCCTATCCATATAGCTGTCAAAAAGGTGAAATGTCGCAGCATACGATGTCACATTAGTGAAACTCGGCCGTCTGTAATGTGTTACGTACCCCGTAACTGGGTTGCCAAACCAGCAGAAATGGATCACTCAGTTGGAGTCTGGATTACTAGAACTAAGAAAGTTTTATTAAAGAAACAAGCAACACAGTACTCTAATCAAAAGGATAATAAGTGCAACAGTTCAGCAATGATAAACACACATGTACACAGAATTAAGATAACAGGATCAATCAAGCTCTATCGTTGTCTAGGGGTAAATGACCAGTTTCAAAGTGTCGCAAAGTTCAGTTCAATTTAGTTCAGTTCAGTTTGCAGTAATGGCTGCCGTGGCGATGGACAGTGGGGGGAAGGAGAGAGAGACCAAAACGAATGAATATTCAAAACAGCTTCCACACAGACCTTCGCAGTCAGCTTTCGGGCAAGTCCTTTGTGATGTCATCTGAGGTCAATCTCACTGCTTTGAACACGATTCCCCCGGCGAGGTCATTACCGAGCAAGACTTCCACGCCTTTCATCGGTAATTCAGACCTCACCCCGATCGTGACTAGTCCAGAGACTAGGTTGCTATGTAATTGTATCTGGTGCAAAGGGACTGACTCTGTCCCTTCCACAATACCTTTGACCTTGACCTCCCCAGTCTGGGTCTCTGAGCTAAGCTCTAATACACTCTTCAGTATTAGTGACTGACACGCTCCCGTGTCTCTCCAGATCCGCACTGGAACTGGTTTTAACCCCTCCTTCACCGACACCAATCCGGCCGAGATAAACCTCTCGCGCCCTTCCTGAACTTTGGCAGACCTGTCCTTCCCTAGCGGTTCGTTTACCAGCTCGATACAGCCAGTCAAAATCGCCGTTTTTCCTTTTCCCGTCTCCTTCTTTGGGGCAAAGCACCTGGACGCAAAGTGTCCGACTTTCCCGCAATTATAACAGACGACCCCAGGAGACTTCCTACCAGACTGCTCCCGGTCTACCTTATCCTTCTCACTAGTCCCTGGCTTACTTTCTGACTTTTCTGGCAGACTCTCCCCGCCGTCCTGACTACCCTTCTGGTAGCCTTTACTCGGGGCAAACTTCATTTTATGCATCAACGCATACTCATCCGCTAACTTAGCAGTTGCGGCTAACGTGGCTGCCTCTTTCTCATCTAGGTAGGGTCTCATACCATCAGGGACACAACCTTTAAACTGCTCAATCAGGATCAGCTGTAGCAGTCTGTCATAATCCCCCTCTACCCCCTTCAAGGCGCACCAACGCTCACAATATGTCTGCATCTCATGGGCAAACTCTAAATATGTGCGGTCCCACTGCTTCCTCGCACTCCAGAACCTCTGCCGGTATGCCTCCGGGACCAACTCATAAATCCTGAGGATGGCCTCTTTCACCACCTCATACCTCTGGGCATCTTCCGCGGACAAAGCTGAGTAAGCTTGTTGGGCTTTCCCTTTCAGTACACTCTGAAGCAAAACAGCCCACTTATCCCTCGGCCAGTCCTGACTTGTAGCAACTTTTTCGAAATGGAGAAAGTACCGATCCACGTCGGTATCGTCAAATGGGGGAACCAGCCTAACCTCCTGGGTCGCCCGGAACCTTCCACCTTGGTTCGGCACGGGCCCCTGCTCTGCCCTTATCTTTAACTTCTCCAGCTCGAATCCCTTTCCCTCTGTTTCTCCTCTCGCTCCAGCTGTCTCTCTCTCTCTCTCTCTCCTGCCTTTCTAACTCTCTCTCTTTCTCCTGCCTTTCTAACTCTCTCTCTTTCTCCCGCCTTTCTAACTGCTTCTGTTCGTGTTCTAACTGCCGCATCCAGAACTCGTGCTCGAGTCTCAGTTTTTCAAACTGCACCTGTACCGCGTCTCCAGCAGGTTTTTCAATAGACACCACCTCCAGCTCGCCTTGGGGAAACACACCTTTAGATAAATAGTGCTCTACGATAGCTCTGTGTATCTCCTCTCTCCTCATTGTCGACTTCCCCTTAGCAAGATTCAACCGTTTGGCCACAGCTACCAATTCCGATTTCCTGGCATCCTCTAGTGCCTCCAAGGTCGGCGCCTTTATAATTTCCTCAGCCTCCATTTCTGCTGTTTGTCTTTTCTTTCTTTCGGGAATTTTGACCCAATCAATTTACTCCGTCCCAAATTTAGCATTCAAAATCGCGGACGAGAACCCCACTTATGTTACGTACCCCGTAACTGGGTTGCCAAACCAGCAGAAATGGATCACTCAGTTGGAGTCTGGATTACTAGAACTAAGAAAGTTTTATTAAAGAAACAAGCAACACAGTACTCTAATCAAAAGGATAATAAATGCAACAGTTCAGCAATGATAAACATACATGTACACAGAATTAAGATAACAGGATCAATCAAGCTCTATCGTTGTCTAGGGGTAAATGACCAGCTTCAAAGTGACGCAAAGTTCAGTTCAGTTCGCAGTAATCGCTGCCGTGGCGATGGACAGTGGGGGAAAGGAGAGAGAGAGCAAAACGAATGAATATTCAAGGTTTCCAGACAGACTTTCGCAGCCAGCTTTCGGGCGAGTCCTTTGTGATGTCATCTGAGGTCACCGACCGTGACCCCTCCATTTCCAGATACGATTGTTTCCCTGCGCTGAACCTGGCACCCAGGCAAGGGTGGACACACACCAGGTTCCTGCCGATCGTGCCTTTCCACCCTGTGCGTCTATGGCCCGGTACTTCCCACCGACTTGTGAGAGATGCACCGCTTCCAGGGTCTTGTTACCTCGGGTGTCGTGTGTGTCCTGTGTTAGCGAACCTGTCCCTTTTTATCCCCCTGCTGGGGTATCGCCTGTCCATCACTTCAAACAGTTCAGGGTTCAAAGGGGGAGCCGATCTTGACAGCTCTCCTTCCCTTCATTAACATCTCCAAATGCTGCTCCATTGTTTTCCTTATCTCTCTCTCCTGAAGACAGGTGGCGGACCAACTGCTGATTCCACTGGTGCCAGCACAGGACAGCTACATCGTAATCTATGTGTATTCTTGTCACAAATGTGCCCAAGCCCCCACAAACTGAATGTACAGTGGAGTGTCTACATTTTTCATGTTACAGGTGACTAACATTGTGTGATACCGTAGCAGAGCAGTAATGCAGTGCCTGGTAGTCCTTGTTTGTGTGTAGTTTTTCATTGACTCTATTGTATTTCTTTGTTTTACTGTGGATGCCTGCAAGAAAAATAATTTTTAGGTATCATATGGTGACATATATGTACCTTGAACTCTGAACTTTTGAACTTGTAGTGCCAGCGAGCACTGGACTGGGGCTCAATACTATAGGTGCCTGTATAGAGTTTGTATGATCTCCCCATGATCATGTGGGTTTCCTCCGGCAGCTCTGCTTTCCTCCCACATTCCAAAGATGCATGGTTAGTGATTTGCAGGGATGCTTTGTTGGCACCAGAAGCATGTCGACATTTACAGAGTGCTCAATACAGTCCTGGCTGATTGTATTTGACACAAAATACCGCATTGCACTGTACACTTTGATGTTCGTGTGACAAATAAAGCTAGTCTTTATGTGAATTGAAAGTACTCATAGATTCTCTGCCTTCGCTCCCACACATACAATGGAGTAATATACTTGGAACAGGACGGACATCAATATAATACGCATTTCAATTTAATCTCTCTTGTATTAGAGCATGATTTACTTTAAGCAGGAGCACAATTATGTTAGCAAGATGCACAGTGAGGCAATGTCTCATGTAATGATTAATAAAGAGAAAAGTTAGCAGATAATCAGGAAGGTGTGTCATTGAAATGTTGAGAACAGAGATTCCCTTCAGTTCGCATCCCACCTTCACTTAAAAATCAGTGGATAGCGCCCAGTCCATCACTGGCAAAGCCATCCCCATCGTTGAGCACATCGACAAGGAGCACCTCGCAAGGAAGTAGCACCCGGCATCCAAGAATTCAGCAAGTCAGGCGTCATCCATAGAGAGAAACAACTGATGTTTATATCATTGTCTGGGAAATGATGATTTGGACTTTGACACAACATGCACGGAACAGCGCACCCTAACACCTTCACCATTGTTTTGAGAGATTTTAAGAAGGCCAGTCTGAAAAAATCACTAAGCAATTACCATCAACAGATCATTTGCAATATCAGAGGAAACAACACACTGGACCATTGTTACACCACAATCAAGAATGCCTACTGTGCTATTCTACGCCCTCACTTCGGGAAGTCTGGTCACCTGGCTGTACTTCTACTCCCTGAGTATCGGCAGAGACTGAAGACTGCAGCACCAGCAGTGAGGACCAAGAAGGTATGGACAAGGGAAGTATAGGAGTGCCTACAGGACTGCTTTGAATCGGTGCACTGGAGTGTATTCAGGGCTTCATCTTTGAATCTGAATGAGTATGCTACAGTAGTTACTGACTTCATTAAAACCTGTGTGGATGAGTGTCAGCCTACAAAGACTTACTGTACATTCCCGAACCAAAAGCCGTGGATGAACCAGGAAGGTATGTTGTCTGCTGAAGGCCAGATCTGTGGCATTCAAGTCTGGCAACCCAAGCTTGAACCAGAAAACCAGGTAAGATTTGCAGAGGGCTATTTCAAGGGCGAAGAGATAATTTCCAACGAGGTTGGAGGCAATATCAGATGCATGGCAGCTCTGTCAGGGTCTGCAAGACATTACTTCCTACAAAGTGAAACCCAATAGTATGAATGGCAGCGATGCTTCACTACCAGATGAACTCAACACCTTTTATACCTGCTTTGAAAGGGAGAACACAACCTCA
Organism: Mobula birostris; assembly: GCF_030028105.1. Classification (NCBI taxonomy): domain Eukaryota; kingdom Metazoa; phylum Chordata; class Chondrichthyes; order Myliobatiformes; family Myliobatidae; genus Mobula; species Mobula birostris. The sequence continues at coordinate 16,710,965 of NC_092370.1, forward strand.
GCAGTGAAGATCCCTGCTGCACCTGATGACCCTGTGATCTCTGTCTCAGAGGCTGATGTTAGACTGCCTTTAAAAAGAGTGTACACTCGCAAGATGGAAGGTCCCAATGGATTACCTGGTAAGGCTCTGAAAGTCTGTGCCAACCAACTAGCGAGAGTATTCAAGGACACTTTCAACCTCTCACTGTTACAGGCAGACGTTCCCACTTGCTTCAAAAAGGCAACAATTACACCAGTGCCAAAGAAGAATGCCGCGGTCGAGTGGTCGGCAACTTGGGCTGGCTCCCCCACCGGACTTAGTCTGGTCAGGAGGGTGTGAGCACACCTAGCAGGACTGAGTTAACAAAACCTGACAAAGGGCAGATGAGCTCCTTGTGAGCCAATGGCCATCTTCTGTGGAAGAGATTAAAGCCTCACCACATATCTACGAATCGTATGCTATGCACCTAGTTAGAAGAGACATGATGAACTTGGGCGCTGCACCGTGTGCCTGGACCTGCCCAAGGCCTCTGCCTAAGGAAGGGTCAAGCTCGAAGAAGCGGTCGCGGCTGGAGGCCGACACGGCCTCGGGCTCGAGTTCGGCAGGGCGGTGGTGGACGGTGCCAAGGCGGCCAGCGAGAACAAACTGGAGGAGAGGCTGCACTCGGTGCTGTCGCAAGATTGAAGATGGAGTTGCGTAGCTGCCAACCCCGGATTTGGGACGGCACCCACTGACTGACTGACTGACAAATAAGAATAATGTGAGCTGCCTTAATGACTATCACCTGGTAGAACTCACATCGACAGTGATGAAATGCTTTGAGACTGAACTCCTGCCTCAGCAAGGACCTGGACCAATTGCAATTTGCCTATTGCCACAATAGATCAATAGCAGACACAATCTCAATGGCTCTTCACATGGCTTTAGACCACCTAGACAACACAAACACCTGCGTCAGGATGCTGTTCATCGACTATAGCTCAGTATTTATTACCATCATTCTCACAATCCTGATTGAGAAGTTGCAGAACCTGGGCCTCTGTACCTCCCTCTGCAATTGGATCCTTGACTTCCTAACCGGAAGACCACAGTCTGTGCGGATTGGTGATAACATATCCTCCTCACTGACGATCAACACTGGCGCACCTCAGGGGTGTGTGCTTAGCCCACTGCTCTACTCTCTCTATACCCATGCTTGTGTGGCTAGGCATAATTCAAATACCATCTACAAATTTGCTGACGATACAACCATTGTTGGTAGAATCTCAGGTGGTGATGAGAGAGCGTACAGGAGTAAGATATGCCAACTAGTGAAATTGTGCTGCAGGAACAACGTGGCACTCAACATCAGTAAGATGAAAGAGCTGACTGTGGACTTCAGGAAGGGTAAGACGAAGGAACACATACCAATCCTCATAGAGGGATCAGAAGTGGAGAGAGAGAGCAGCTTCAATTTCCTGGGCGTCAAGATCCCTGAGGATCTAACCTGGTCCCAACATATTGATGTAGTTATAAAGAAGGCAAGACAGTGGATATGCTTTATTAGGAGTTTGAAGAGATTAGGCATGTCAATAAATACACTCAAAAACATCTGTAGTTGTACGGTGGAGAGCATTCTGACAGGCTGCATCACTGGCTGGTACGGAGGGGCTACTGCACAGGACTGAAAGAAGCTGCAGAAGGTTGTAAATCTAGTCAGCTTCTTCTTGGGCACTAGCCTACAAGGTACCCAGGACATCTTCAGGGAGCGGTGTCTCAGTAAGGCAGCGTCCATTATTAAGGACCTCCAGCACTCCAGGGAATGCCCTTTTCTCACTGTTACCATCAGGTAGGAGATACAGAAGCCTGAAGGCACACAATCAGCGATTCAGGAACAGATTCTTCCCCTCTGCCAACTGATTCCTAAATGGACATTGAAGCTTTGGACACTATCTCACTTTTTTTAATATACAGTATTTCTGTTTTTTGCACATTTTTAAGAAATCTATTCAATATACGTAATTGATATACTCATTTATTTATGTTTTATTTATTATTATTTTTTCTCACTCTCTCTCTCTCTGCTAGATTATGTATTGCATTGAACTGCTGCTGCTAAGTTAACAAATTTCACGTCACATGCCAGTGATAATAAACCTGATTCTGATTCTGACTTGGCAAGAAATGCCTATATTTCCAAAGCCAAAATACATTATTTTGTCTCAAAATATTTTTAAACCAATTAATTTAAACTGTAATGACTAAGTAATATCAGAAATAAACCACCAATTTATATGTAACACTTTCATAGTGATCCAAATTACCGTAAATTCCTGTGTATAAGTCGACCCAGAATATAAACCAACCCCCATTTTGAAGGTAAAAAAAGTGACTTTTCATGTTACCTTTGTATAAGCTGACCCCTTATGTAGAGGTTTTTGATTTAACCAGAAAAGATCACAAAATCTCACATGCCGGTACTCAGCTATGCCGGGTCTGGCACCCGCTTTATGAATAGACGTGATCTTGTGCTGAGACAAAAAACAAAGATTGCTTAGAGGTTGCCGAGCGACCTTGAGAATAAGATTACGACCTTCCAATTGTTTGTAGTCAAGCATCAAAAGGCACATTCTTACCTGCCTTCACTGATTGGTAACATGGACGAGACAGCAATGTTCTTTGATTTTGCTGGCAACTGTACTGTCAATCAGAAGGGGGAGAAAACAGTCCTTGTCAAAACAACTGGACACGAGAAGCAACATTTTACTGTCGTGTTAACGTGTATGGTTGATGGGACCAAACTAGCACCAATGGTGACTTTTAAGAGGAAAACATTCCCAAAGGAAGAAAAATTCCCGCGGAGTGTTGTTGTTTACGCTTTGGGAAGAAGACGATGGAGATTTGGCAGCCGGTAAAGCTGCAAACGATGATGTCGAAGCAGAAATTGACAATCCTTACGATGATATGGTGACTGCCGAAGAATGGGACACGATTTTTGGAGAGTCAGATAATGAAGAGTATGAGAGTTTCAAGCTCTGAACGTTTGACAACAACAGTGTGTACAAGTAAATTGAGAAACAGAATGTGTTTTGTAGATCTTTTCTTTTGTGTAGATTTCATAAGCATTTGTATTTTCTTTTGTATTTGACTCAAAAACAGCCAATAAATATGACCTGTCTTCCGTATATTCATTTTTCCAAAGTCAGCACCCTCTGTTTAAGCCGACCCCCTAATCTTAGGACCAAAATTTAGGGCCAAATTCTCGGCTTATACACCGGAATTTATGGTACTTGTTTCTTGGGAGTTCAGTATTGGAAAGTGTTGAACAGGACATCAGAAATAACTCCCATCTTCCCTTGAAATAAATTCAATGCACCTCCTCCATTCACTTAAATGGGCAGTCAGACCATTTCCTAGCGACTCATTCCAAAAGTGGTAGAATTCCTTCTCTTCTGCTCTGAGGCATGAGCGGTGTCCTGATCTCCGTAGCAACATGATTTCAAAATCTAATGATGAAATTTCAAAGTAAACATTATCAAAGTATATATACAGTATGTCACCATAAATGTACAACCCTGAGATTCACTTTCTTGCTGGCCATTGCAGTAAATACAAGAATCAATGAGAGACTGCACCCAACAGGATGGACAAACAACTAGTATACAAATATCAAAAAGCTGAGCAAATACAAAAAAAGGAAATAATAAATATATAAATAAACAGACAGATAATAAATAAATAAACCAACAAGCAGACAATAAGTATTGAGAACATGAGATGAAGAGTCCTTGAAAGTGAGTCCATAGGTTGTGGGAACATTTCAGTGATGGGGCAGGTGAAGTTATCTCTTCTGGTTCAAGAGCCTGAGGGGTAATAACTGTTCTTGAACCTGGTGGTGTGGGTTCATATCCACTGACATATTCAGCCGTAACTTCAGGTTGGGTGGAGGAGACGCTTAGCTCTTAGCCACCATTGAAGTGAAGAAGAGAAACTTATGCAATGAATATTGCAAGAACAACTCAAGGATAAAAAATATCCCATGGCAATAAAGGTGACACTTGAAATAAAGGTGAGTGAATAAGAGCTACATTCAAGCTCACAAATATGTGGAAACTCATTAGGGAATTGGCAGAGGTGATCAATAAAGGTCATGCACTTTTTATGACATGTTTGGTAGCTAAGTGATCCTTGCTGTGGTGGAGAGGCTTCTGAGATCCCAAGAGCGATGGTGTCTAGAGTTTACCCATCTGATGCTTAGCTCTTGATAGGGTCAAGGGGGAGGTTCCAGACAAAAAGCATTCAAGCAAAACCTCAGTAGGGGAGTTGGCAGAAGATGATGACGTATCACGACGGCAGTGAAGGTGGAGGAAGACTGTATTAGTGAAGGGTTTCCGGTTGTCTTGTATTCCATGTCATTGGATCCTGACCCTGATCTCTCAAGGACAATTTGGAGTCTGTGCATGCATCAGCCTCTACACATTAATGCCATGCACAGGCGTTCTCCTGCAAGGGAATGTACCCTAGCTATGTCGATCCTCCACAGCCATCTGAGGACCCATGAATAGATAACCCCTTAGGAGAACACCACACTCCACTCTACTACTGATGTGATCACACTACTATTGAAGTGATTGCATTCTATGTCTGGAGACAAAAAATAATGGCTTAATTGTAAGAAAAATTAACCCGAATACTTCCAGTGATATGTGTCAATTATACTCAATAGCAGTGTGCTCCTTAAAATAACACATTTCAAAACTAAAAAGCGATTATAATAAATCCATTAGATGATACTATCCTTTTTTCATAAGAAATTGAAATCTTCCATGATTTTAAAGTGCCAGTTACAAGGCGCTATGATTTTATTATGGCTGATTTTGTGAACACAAAATCTTGCTGCTGACATCAGTTCAAAGGTACAAGTGTCTCAGGACTCGCATCAGCAGGTTCAAGAACAGTTACTACCCTTCAACCAACAGGCTCTTGAACAAAAGGGGATAACTGCACTCATTCCACTTCCGGTGTTCCCACAGCCATAAGACCATAAGACATAGGAACAGAATTAGGCCATTTGGTCCTCTGATCAATCTCTGCCTTAAGTATACATAAAGACAGCCTCCAGAGCTGCCTGTTGGAAAGCATTCCATAGATTCCCCATTCTCCTGTGAAAGAAATTCCTCCGCAACTCCATTCTAAAAGGATGTCCCTCCATTCTGAGGCTGCATCCTCTAGTCTTAGGCTCTCCTATCATAAGAAACATCCTTTTCACATTCACTGTAATGACATGTTTGAGCGTCAGTGATGAAACACATCAACTCCTGCTTGAGGAGCAACTTGGATCCCCTCCAATTTGCCTACCGGCACAACAAGATGCCATTTCATTGGCTCTCCACTCAACCATGAAACACCTGGATCGCAAAGGTGCTTCCATCAGGATGCTTTTTATTGACTACAGCTCAGCATTCAATACCATCATCCCCTCAAAACCTATCAAAAAGCTTCAAGGCCTTCGACCCAATATCTCCTTGTGCGATTGGATCTTCAATTTCCACACTTGCAGACCCCAGCGAATTGGCAGCAGCATCTCCTCCCCAATCTCCATCAGCACAGGTGCACCACAAGTTTATGTGCTTAGTCCTCGATTTACATTTATGACTGTGAGGCTGAGCACAGCTTCAATTCCATGTTCAGGTTTGCTGACAACAGCACTGTCATATGCCAAATCAAAGGTGGTGACGATTCAGCACATAGGAGGGAGAATGGAAATCTGGGTGAGTGGTGCCACAACGACAGCCTCTCACTGAATGTCAGTGAGAACATGGAGCTGATTATTGACTTCTGGAGGAGGAAGCTGGAGGTCCATGAGCCAGTCTTCAGTGGAGGATCAGAGGTGGAGAAAGTTAGCAACTTTAAATTCCTTGTTGTTCCTACTTCAGAGGACCTGGGCCCAGTATGTAAGTGCAAGTATGTGTCACAATGGCAGGGTTTTGGGAGCAAGGGTGGACCCAAATGTAAGACACATCCTGTGAGGTTACTTAGATTTAGTTTATTGTTCGATACCAGGAGAGCAAGGCAGGAGCAGGAAATAGCGAACAGGATAAGGACTCAGGACTATGACTAGGCTGGGACCAAGGGTCTAGGCTGGGACCAAGGGTCTGGGCTTGGACTCGGAATCGGCTCCCAGAACTAGAAGAGACATGAAGAGGCTAGGGTATGGACTCCGAACCAGAGACTGGGCAAGGACCCGGTACCTAGGTCTTGCCTCAGGCTCGGACCCCAGAACCAGGCAAGGACATGACATGGGCTAGGGAGAGGTGGAACATGGGAACACAGAGCCTCGGTCTCGGGGAGCAGGTACATGGAACCATGGACACATACACAGAACACAGAGTCGGGACCCCTCCTTGGGTACAGGACATAGGGCCGGGACTCATGACCCTCCGTGGGGCACAGCCCGATATGGAGAAAAGCAAAGCCCTTGAATGGAAAATCCGACAAAAAATAATGGATATGGCCCAGTCCATCAGGAGCGAAGCCCTCTCCACAATAGAGCACTTCGACTTGAGGTGTTATTGCAGAAAAGCAAGAGTCCATCATTAAGGACACCCACTACCCAGGACATGCTCTCTTCTCACTGCTGCCATCACAAAGAGGATTCAGGAGCCTCAGGACTCAGTCCACCAGTTTCAGGAACAGTTATTACCCCTCAACCATTAGGTTCAGGAGCAGTTATTTTTCCTCAACCATCAGGGTCTTGAACCAAAGAAGATAACTTTACACCTCTTCACTTGCCCCATCATTGAAATGTTCCCACAACCTATGGACTCACATTCAAAGACTCTTCATCTCGTGTTTTTGATATTTTTTACTTATTTATTTCTTCTTATTATTTCTTTCTTTTATGTCTTTGTTGTCTTTTGCCCAACCCAAGTTGGTGCAGTCTTTCATTAACTCTATTACAGTTACTATCTTATTATGCATTTATTGAGTATGTCTGTAAGATAATGAACCCCAGGATAGTATATGGTGACATATATGTGGTTCGTCCATCGTCGTCAATGAAGACTTTGACACCATCAGTCACTTTGAGTCTGGATGCGGTGTGTCCGAAGATGACTGGTCAGGCCAATTCGGGCACGGAATGTCCTGGCACATGTTGGGCAGACATGTGTAGGCACTGCAGTTGTTGCGCTGGTGGCTCTGGACTTGCGCAGCTCGCACTTATGTTGTGATTCAGCAGTGCGCCTTGCCTCGTAAGCTTGACAGCCCTTGTGGATGAGGTCGCGCCAGGTGGGGCGGTTTTGTGCCAGCATTTCCCAAGAGGTTGTGTCTATGTCAAATGACTTCAGGGAGGCCCTTAGTGTGCCTTTGTAACATTTCTTCTGCCCTCCATGGGAGCGTCTTCCAGCAGAGAGTTCCCCAAAAAGGAGCTGCTTGGGTATGCGCTAGTCCGGCATGCGGATGACATGACCTGCCCACCGGGTCTGTGCTCTCATCAGCAGTGTGTGGACTGATGGCAGACTTGCTCTGGAGAGAACTTCAGTGTCTGGTACTTTATCTTGCCATCTGATGCCTAATATTCTGCGAAGACAAGTCATGTGGAAGTGGTTGAGCTGTCTTGCATGCCTTTGATACACAGTCCACGTTTCGCAGGCATACAGGAGGGTAGTGAATACCACAGCTCTGTAGACCTTCAGCCTTGGCTGAGCGCCAAGACAGATGAAATACAGGGATACGCTGACAGAAACGCTTGAAACGATTCTATGAAGCCCTCAACACTCTCTACGGACCTCAGTCTCTTGGGAGTTCCCCCCCTCCTGAGTACAGATGGTACAACTCTCGTTACAGAGAAGGCTCAGATCCTGCAGAGATGGGCTGAACACTTCGAAGCCGTCCTCAGCCGACCGTCATCTATTAACGATGAGGCGATAGACAGGATCCCCCAGGTTGACATCAACAGCACCATGGATGACCCACTGGTAGTAGCCGATGTCACGGATGCTGTCAGCCAGCTATCCAGTGGCAAAGCCCCAGGGGCAGACACCATACCTGCAGAGATCTACAAAGCCGGTGGTCCTGTACTTATAGAGAAGCTTACCGAGTTGTTCCAGGTTTTTTGGAAGCAAGGATCCATTCCTCAGGAGCTTAAAGATGCATCCATCGTACACATCTGCAAGAGGAAGGGCAATCAACAAGTATGCGACAACCACTGAGGAATCTCGCTGCTCTCCGTCGCAGGAAAAACCCTTGCAAGAGTCCTGCTAAATCGTCTGGTCACTCATCTGGAGCTGGGCCTGCTGCCAGAGTCACAGTGTGGCTTTCGCAAAGGTCGTGGGACTATTCACATGATTTTTGCCGCACGCCAACTTCAGGAGAATTGTCAGGAGCAGAATCACGAGCTCTATACAACTTTTGTTGACCTCACGAAAGCCTTCGATACTGTCTGCCGACAAGGCCTGTGAAGGATCATGTCGGAGTTTGGCTACCCCGCCAAATTCATTCAGATGGTATGCCAGTTCCATGGTGGCATGATGGCCAGAGTGCTGGACGGCGGAGAATCCTCTGAGGCGTTCCCAGTCTCCAATGGTGTCAAACAGGGCTGTGTGCTCGCACCCACACTGTTCAGCATGATGTTTACTGCCATGCTGAATGATGTCTTCCAGGACAGTGATGCTGGAATCAGCCTCAAGTACAGAGTGGATGGGAAGCTCTTCAACCTGAGGAGATTTCAAGCTATTACCAAGGTGAAGGAGACTGTTCTGAGAGACTTCCTCTTTGCCGATGACTGTGCCTTGTATGCTGGCTTGGAGCCAGAGATGCAAGTCAATATGGACAAATTCTCCAAGGCTTGTGACAACCTTGGACTCACCATCAACATCAAAAAGACCGAAGTTATGCACCAGCCTGCCCCTCATGCACCGTATACAGAACCCAAAATCACAGTCAAAGGACAGAAACTACAGACAGTGGACCAGTTTACTTACCTTGGCAGCATCCTCTCCCGAGCAGTGACTATTGATACAGAAGTTAACTGCAGAATAGCAAAGGCAAGTTCTGCTTTCGGTAGACTGCGCTCCACTGTATGGAAATCAGTCCAGCAGCAAAACTGAAGGTCAAAACTGACATATATGTACTATGATAATAAATCTACTTTGAAATCTGAAATTTGAACATTGAATAAATTAATACGATCATATATTAAAAGAGTTATTTCGCCACCCATGTAAATGAAATAGTAATTCAGCTTCGGAATGTGCAATATTTGTGTAGAATTATTCCACGTAAATCGAAAAAAGATAACAATTTAACCAAAGAACCTTGTATTTTCAGTTCAGGATTATAATTGGCAACTACAGTGAAAAATATTTCTAGAGATCTTTAAATGTTCGAGGTCGATGTTAACATAACAGCTACCTAAAATTTATAAGCTGGAAGAATTAAAATGGTTTAGAAGTATGCCCGCATGTTTGAAGTTAAAACTATATGAACAACAAGACTCAAAATTAAATTAGTCATAATTAAGTAACAATTAGTCATGCTGATAGTAGTTATCAGCTAAATGTAATAAGAAATTACAATCTGCAATGTATTTCACATTTCAACATAGTGAAGTACATCAGTTAGTTGCAATCAGTAATATATATCTACCAATAACAATCAGTTGGATTTGATACACATTAACTCTTCACTAATAATTTTGGATACATGTCAACAAATGGTATGAAATTCCTGTAAAGAGTTTAATGCAACTGGGATTCATAGAACAGTGTGGAAAAGCAGATCCTGTGAAATAAAACCAGGCTAAATAATGAACACAAGAGATTCTACAGATGCTGGAGATCTTGAGCAGCACACACTGTTAAAAACCAAGGCAACTAAAAAAAATTATTAGGGGAGGGAAGAGTTAAAATATGAAGGTAAGCTAGCCAACAATATCAAAGAGGATACCAAGTGTTTTTTTTTACAGATATAAAGAGCAAACACAAGGTGAGAGCAGATATTGGACGACTGGAAAATGAAGTTGAACAGATAGTAATGGGGGACAAGGAAATGGTAGACAAACTGAATAAGTATTTTGCATCAGTCTTCACTCTGGAAGACACTAGTAGTATCCCAGAAGTTCAAGAGCATCAAGGGGCAGAAGTGAGTACGGTTGCTATTATTAGGGAGAAGGATCTTGGGAAATTGAAAGGTCTAAAGGTAGGTAAGGTGGACCAGACAGTATGCACCCCAGGGCTCTGAAAGCGGTAGCTGTAGAGACTGTGCAGGCATTAGTAATGATCTTTCGAGAAACAATATATCCCTGCATGCTCCTGGAGGACTGAAAAATTGCAAATGTCACTCCACTCTTCAAGAAGGGAGGGAGGCAGAGTGTGTTGCCACAGGCGGCCATGGAGGCCAAGTCATTGGGTATATTTAAGGCAGAGGCTGACAAAGTCTTGACTGGTCTGGGCATGAAGGAATACAGGGAGAAGGCAAGAGATTTGGGCTGAGTGGGAAAACGGATCAGTTATGGCAGAGCAGACTCAATGGTTAAATGGCCTAATTCTGCTCCTATATCTTATGGTCTAAGAAAGGATAAGCCAGATAGCCTGATCTCCGTGGTTGGGAAAATGTTGGAGTCAATTGTTAAGGATGAATTCTCAGGGTACTTAGAGGCTCGTGATAAAATAAGCCACGGTCAGCATCATTTCCTTAACGGAACATCTTGCCTGACAAATCTGTTGGAATAGTTTGAAGAAGTACCAAGCAGGATAGGCAAAGGAGAATCAACTGGTGTTGTGGTTGTGTACTTGGATTTTCAGAGGGGTTTTGACAAGGTGACGCACATGAGGCTGATTAACAAGATAAGAGCTCATGGTATTACAGGAATGATTCTACTATGGATAGAGAATTGGCTGATTTGTAGGAGGCAAACAGTGGGAATAAAGAGAGCCCTTTCTGATTGACTGCTGTTGACTAGTGCTGTTCCTCAGGGTTCGATGCTGGGACCACTTTATTTTATTTTATATTGTAGTGTTCTGTGGAGGCAGTGGGGGTATGGTTGATAACCCGCCCCAACATTCCTAATAACCAGTGCTGTTTATTGTACTTGTTTTAAAATGACTTCGTGGGATTATGGTGGGATGCTCAAGTTCATTTAGCTTGGGTTATAGTTATTTGCTTGTGAGTTTATGGATCACCCTGACTGTAACCGGGGTGTGTAATGATCATCTCCTTCATCTGTATGTGACTGAATGGGTTCTCTCCCCAGGTTATTGTCCTGGGTCTTGTTGTGCTTGTTGCAATAAAACTGACAGTTGATATAAAAGAGCTTTTCTCGTCTGTCATCATGGACCAAATGTTCCCACAATATTTCAATGATTTAGATGGCAATCCTGATGGCTTTGTGGCCACGTTTGCAGACGATACGAAGAAAGATGGAGGGGCACATAATGTTGAGGAAGCAGGGAGGCTGCAGGACTACCTAGACAGATGAGTAGAATAAATAAAGAAATGGCAGGTGGAATAAAGTGTTGGGAAGTGTATGGTCATGCACTTCGGTCGATGGAATAAAAACGCAGACTGTTCTCTAAATGGCAAGAACTTTCAAACATCTGGTGTGCAAAGGGACTTGGGAGTCCTTGTGCAGGACTTCGTAAAAGTTAATTTGTAGGTTGAGTCAGTGTTGAGGAAGGCAAATGCGATGATATTCACTTCAAGATGAGTAGAATATAAAAACAAGGATGTAATGGTGAGGTTTTATAAGTCACTGGTGAGGCCTTACTTGGAGTGCTATCTGTGAGTAATCTGGGCTCCTTATCTAAGAGAGGATGTGGTGACATTGGAGAGGTGTTAGAGGAAGTTCATGAGAATGATTCCAGAAATGAAAGGTTTATGGTATGAGAAGTGATTGATGACTCTAGGCTTCTTCTAGCCAGAATTTAGAAGAAAGAGGGGGATTCTCTTTAAATATTATTGAATTCTGGAAGACCTAGATAGACTGGATGTGGAGACTACGCTTCCTATAGTGGGGAGTCTAGGACCCAGATGGCGCAACCTCAGATGTCCATTTGGGATGGAGATGAGAAGGAATTTCAACCTGCGGAATTTATTGACATAGGTGGCTGTGAAGGCCAGGTCATTCGGTGCACTTAAGGTAGAGTTTGATAGGTTCTTGATTAGTTGGGCATGAAAGTTTACGGGGAGAAGGCAGGAGAATGTGTTTGAGAGGGAAATGGATCGACCATGATGAAATGATGGAGCAGACTCAAATTCTGCTTCTGTTTTTTATAGTCATACAAAATGCTGGAGGAACTTAACAGTTCCTGCACTATCTTGAATTGAATTTGAACTGCTTCAGACATTCTAAGATACTCCAAACCAGAAAACATTTATAATGGTGTTGCCTGAACTAGTGCGCTTGAGTTCTAGGGAAACGTTGGACAGCCTGGGTCTTTATTCCTTGGAATATAGGAGAATGAGTGGTGATCTTATAGAAAGCTTAAAGTTATAAGAGGCATAAATAAGGTGGATTGTATCAGTCTTTTTCTAAGTTTAGGGGAGTTCAGAACTAAGGGAAACATTTAGAGTGTGAAGTGAAAGGTTTTAAAGGGACCTGAGGGACATCTTCACAAGACTGTTTACTACAAAAACCTTATTAATAACACTTTATTAATAACAAAGGCAAGATTAGGTGACCAGAACCAGAGGAGGGAGTGAGGAAAATCCTGATGTCTAAGTGTCGGGCCGAATTGGAATGGTTGGGAATGAGCCGAATCATGGTGGCGGAGCCCAAGCCCCAGATTTTGTCCAAGAGCAAGAAGCAACCTGATACTTGGATGATTTAAGCAGTGGGCAAGAATGAAAAGGTCAGCATTTTGGGACCAGAGGCAAGGGACAGACCGGCTCTGCCTGGTTCTGCTCGCTGTTCTGCGACATTTATTCAGGTCTGCAATGAACTGAGGCCGTGACCTGCTCCAGGTGCAGTGATACCTGGCTTCGTGTCTGTGGTCTTGCGACGTTTACATGGCTCTGTGATGAACTGAGGCCGTGACCTGCTCCAGGTGCAGTGATACCTGGCTTCGTGTCTGTGGTCTTGCGACGTTTACATGGCTCTGTGATGAACTGAGGCCTTGGCCTGCTCCAGGTGCAGTGATATCTGGCTTCATGTCTGAAGCACCTTCAATAACTCCAAAATACTGAGGCTGGGTAAAATACTGAAAGGCTTTTATTGGCTGTACAACAATACGACCTCCATGCTGAGTGTCTGCCCCTGGACTGAGGGGGAGGGGCAAGATGAAATCACCTTTATTCAGGATTCTGTGGGAGGAGCCACAGGGGCAATCAGCAGAGGGGCGTGTCCAGACAGTTAACCCAGTTACAACATATATATGGTTTACCACAATATCTTTTGCAAAGCTTCAGTTCTGAATGCTATTTGCTTACTCTTATTGCTTGCACAAGCTTTTGCTCTCTCTCTGTGCTTTGGGTGTTTACTAGTCCTTTTTTTAACGGGTTATTTTGGGGTTTCTTTGTTTAGTGGGCACCTGTAAGGAGACGGGTCTCAAAGTTGTACAATGTATATATTGATAATACATTTAATAATAAATACACTTTGAAGTTTGAGTATATGGAACAAGCTGCCAGTAGTTAAAGCAGGTAAAGTAGTATCATTTAAGAAGCATTTGACTTAGGTGCACGAAGGGATGGGGATAAGAGGGATCTGGGCCAAACTCCAAGGAATTGGCACTAGTTGGGTGGGCACTGTGGTCAGCATGGACTGACTGGGCCAAAGAGCCTGTATCGTTCTAATACTCTGTGACTCTGTATGTTGTGTTGGCAGGAGAATAGGTATTCCATTGGTTCATTATCATCATTGTATGCTGTGTTGTATGAAGTGAGCAAACATGGTCTCATGACCATGATTATTCTTGGCAAATTTTTCTACAGGAGTGGCTCGCCATTACCTTCTTCTGGGCAGTGTCTTTACAAGACGGGTGACCCCAGTCATTATCAATACCCTTCAGAGATCATGTGCCTAGTATCAGTGGTTGAATGTGCATGACTTGTGATATGCACCAGCTGCTCATATGACCATATATGCAAATACTACTAATTCAGTCATTTATAGCATATAGAATTTTTATTGAGTAGTAATCTGTTCCATGTCGGTTTATAATGAACAATATGAAAAGAAAGAGGAACACATAAGGCGTCAAGAAATGTTCTGTGGCTGTGGTGTTTATTTAGCACCTGCTTAAAGCTATTCCTCAAGCAGTAATTATCAAAAGAACACTGGCTCAATTATATTTTCAATTAAATTTCAACACATTTGTTTGTGAAGTTTTTTTTTCCTTTATGAGCCATCTTTTCACATCTCTGCTTTACTTAACCTGAGCCATGTTAATTCCATAATTGTCATTTTAATTGCGTATTTTATGATTCTGGATACTATCTTACCAACATAAAAACGCACCAAGTAGGAAGCAATGTAGGACATTGGATAGTGCAGGGTGATGTTGCGGAAATGAAATCACTGGAGAAAACTACTGGTAGATACGAAGCAGCTTCTTTAATTGACAAAACAAGGTACAGCAGGCACCATATGGAGATGCTTTCGGTGGAAAGGACTTCTGGCCCAACATGGTTCGATATTTTAAGTGCCAAACATCTAAGAACAACTCCATGTATTGACACTGAAACTGCATTGAACTTTGCAACTACATGAAACCTTCACACCTCCTGATTGAGAGCCACATCTCAAACATCCAAATGAATTTAAATCAGTATTGTTTGGAGTGAGATCCAAAGCTTTTAGGAGCCCATTGCTCAGAGCTTCACTCCAAATTAAATCCTCAATCCATTTTCAGATGTGAAGATTGATTGCCGAAGTCAATTACTAAGTAATATGTCTTAAACCCAAGAATCACTCTAACAGAGTGCTCTGCAGGCTCCTTGGCCCACAATATTGTGCTGACCTTTTCATTCATTCAGGGGTCTTCCCGTTCGGCGTGGGCGATCACGTCCCTCCATCCATCACAGTCCCTGACCCTCCGAATTGTAGTTGTTGCCTCCCCTGTTTCTAACCACGATGCTATTCCATCTATCATTTTCATTCTCTGTCTGCCTCTGCTTCTTTTTCCTTCCAGCTTTCCAGTTGTAACTAAATGTTCTAATGTCTCTCTTCGCATGATTTGTTCAAAGAATTTTGATTGCTGTTTTCTGATTTTTTTAACTAATGTACGTTTTTCTTCCGTTCTCTGTAGAACTTCTTCATTGGTTATCCTGTCCGTAAATGATATGCGTAGCATTTTTCTGAGGAACCACATCTCTGCTGTATTGATTCTTTTCTCCATTGCATTTGTGATGGTCCATGACTCGCAGCCATACATCAATACAGGAAGAATGTAGCAGCTGAGAGTTCTAAGGTGGATGCCAATTGTTATTTTCTTGTTCGTTAGGATGTTTCTCATTTCTGTAAATGTTGTTCCTGCCATTGCTATTCTTGCTTTTCTGTCTGTTTCTCATTTGCCATCAGATGTTACCCATGATCCAAGGTATTTGACGTGCTGACCTTTTAACCTACGCTAAAATCAATCTAATCCTTCTGTTCTACATAGCCCTCCATACTCCTTCTATCCATGGGCATATCCAAGCGTCTCTTAAATATCCCTAATGTATCTGACTCTGCCAACACCTCTGACAGGGCATTACGCAATAATCTGTGTAAAAAAACCTACCTCTGACAGTCCCCCTACACTTTCCTACAAGTAGATCATTCTGTCTTCTGAATCTTCTCCATCATTCAAAATCATAAGACCATAAGATATAGAAGCAGAAGTAGGCCATTTGGCCCATCGAGTGTACTCTCTCATTCAATCATGGCCTGATCCAATTCTTCCAGTCATCCCCACTCCCCTGCCTTCTCCCCTTTGATGCCTTGGCTAATCAAGAACCTATCTATCTCTGCCTTAAATGCACCCAATGACTTGGCCTCCACAGCTGCTCGTGGCAACAAATTCCACAGATTTACCACCTTCTGACAAAAATAATTTCTCCACATCTCTGTTCTAAATGGACGCCCTTCAATCATGAAATTGTGCCCTCTTGTGCTAGACTCCCCTATCATGGGAAATAAATTTTCAATATCTAATCTGTTCAGGCCTTTTAACATTCGGAATGTTTCCATGACATCCCCTCTCATTCTTCTGAGAGCTGCCAGACATTCCTCATACAGTAACCCTCTCATTCCTGGAATCATTCTCGTGAGTCTTCTCTGTACCCTCTCCAATGTTAGTATATCCTTTCTAAAATAAAGAGCCCAAAACTGCACACAATACCTAACTGTGGTCTCATGAGTGCCTTATAGAGCCTCAACATCACATCCCTGCTCTTATATTCTATACCTCTAGAAATGAATACCAACATTGCATTCACCTCTTTACCACCGACTCAACCTGAAGGTTAACCTTTAGGGTATCTTGCACAAGGACTCCGAAGTCCCTTTGCATCTCTGTATTTTGAATTCTCTCCCCGTCTAAATAATAGTCTGCCTGTTTATTTCTTCCACCAAAGTGTATGACCATACACTTTCCAACATTGTATTTCATTTGCCACTTCTTTGCCCATTCCCTTAAAGTACCTAAGTCTCTCTGTAGGCTCTCTGTTTTCTCAACACTACCTGCTCTTCCATCTACCTTTGCATCAGAGGCAAGTTTAATCCATTAATCTATTAATCCCATAGTCTACATCATTGACATACATCGTAAAAAGCAGCGATCCCAACACCGACCCCTGTGGAACTCCACTGGTAACCGGCAGCTGGCCAGAATGGGATCTCTTTATTCCCACTCTCTGTTTTCTGCCGATCAGCCAATGCTCCACCCATGCTAGTAACTTCCATGTAATTCCATGGGCGCTTATAGATATAGAACATAGAAAACCTACAGCACAATACAGGCCCCTCGGCCCACAAAGCTGTGCCGAACATGTCCCTACCTTAGAATTACCTTGGCTTTACCCAAAGCCCTCTATTTTTCTAAGCTCCATGTAGCCATCCAGGAGTCTCTTAAAAGAACCTATTGTTTCCGCCTCCACCACTGCTGCCGGCAGCCCATTCCACACACTCACCACTCTCTGCGTAAAAAACTTACCCCTGACATCTCCTCTGTACCTGCTTTCAAGCACCTTAAAACTATACCCTCTCGTGCTAGCCATTTCAGCCCTGGGGAAAAGCCTCTGACTATCCACACAATCAATACCTCTCATTATCTTGTACACTAAGCAGACTCATGTGTGGCACCTTGTCAAAGGCCTTCTGAAAATCCAAGTACACCACAGCTATCACATCTTCTTTGTCTACCCTGCTTGTAATTTTCTCAAAAAATTGCAGTAGGTTAGTCAGGCAGGATTTTCCTTTCAGGAAACCATGCTGGCTTTGGCCTATCTTGTCATGTGCCTCCACGTGCTCTGTGATCTCATCCCTAACAATCGATTCCAACAAATTCCCAACCGCTGATGTCAGGCTAACAGGTCTATAGTTTCCTTTCTGCTGCCTCCCACCCTTCTTAAATAGCGGAGTATCATTTGCAATTTTTCAGTCATCCAGTACAATATCAGAATCTATCGTTTCTTGAAAGATCATTGTTTTTTTTCCTTTTGGTGGCTGATGGAGTAACAGCAATCTGTCGTTGCTCCAACTCTGATTATCTTACTATTTCCAGCCTGTCCTGAAACTTCTTTTTTAAGTGTGATATTCTTTCATGATGACTGGAAGGAGTGCCAGAGGTACTAAAAAGGATGATCTCCCTGCTTCTTTGGATTCTATTATAGATTTGCTGCAAAGTCATACACGAGAAGCCTCTGAGAAGTTTCAACAACTCAACTCTGGATTTAAACAAATAGATGGTATATTGGATTCTATTCAACAAACTCTTAATGAGTACGATAAACATATAAAAATAATAAAGCAATTTTGACGTCTCTGGAAACGGAAGTGGATGAATTGCAAAAGCTTTGTGAAAAGCAATTAAAATCCAATGAAAAATTAAGACAGAAGATGATCAACCTAGAAAACAGAAGTAGAAGAAACAACCTAAGGGTTCTGGGTCTCGAAGAATTAATCAAAGGTAATCATCCTATGGAAATTTTTGCAAACTTTTTGCAAGAATTATTTCCAGAAATTTTGACGTCTTTGCCTATGATTAATTGAGTTCACAGATCTCCTGTGTTTAGACCTAATAGAGATAGACCAAAATGAGTAATAATCTGTTTTCATGAATTTAAAACAAAGGAACTGTTAATTCGCGAATCTCGTCAAAAAGGTATGATTGACTATAATAGTTGTAAGATTAGAATTGTCACAGTTTACTCGCCTGAGGTTATGCAGGAACGTGCTAAATTCAAAGAAGTTATGTCTGAGCTTTTTAATAAGGGTTTCAAGCCTTCCCTTCGCTACCCAGTCCGACTCAGAATCACACTTAAAAATGGATCTTTCAAATGGTTCCATTCAACTGTTGAAGCACAAAGGTTTTTAAAATCCGAAGGCTAGCTATTTAATTTGTCTTTACATGGAGACACAAGATTAAAAGAGAAACTTTTAATTCACGGATCCCGTCGAAGGGGCATGATTGGTTATAGGTTGGAATATTAAGATTCTCGAAGATTATTCATTTGAGGTTATGCAGGAATGTGCTAAGTTTAAACAAGCTTTGTTGGATTTTTTTTTTAACAAGGGTTTCAAGCCATCCCCTGGCTACCCAGTTTGACTGAGAATCTCATTAAGGTTGGATCCTTCGAACGCTTTCATTTGAATGCTGAAGCACAAAGATTTTTTAAATTTGAAGGCTAACTGCTTAGTCTGTTTTTTCATGAAGATACAAGATTAATGTTTAATGTCTTTCCGTATGAATAATTGCATCTTTTACTTTTGGTAAACCTTTGTAACTAATTTCCTTTCGTATTTTTAATACTGCATTTTTGATATACGAGAATTGAATTTCTTGTTTGGATGTTGGGTTGGAATATAAATAACCTTGAAACTAATTGGAGTGATCATCAGGTTTTTTGGGTGGTTGTCCGTAGTTGTAGATGCGGGCTTTCTATTGGTCGGCCTTCTTTCTTTGGGAGGTGGGTGGGGGTATTTATTTTTCTCAGAGGCTGTTTATGAATGTGTAGTCAACTTGTTGCTTGATTACCATTTCTCATGGTTTATGGGTTGGTTTTAACTTATATTTTAACCCTTCCTTTAAATAATATTAAAAATAGACCAAACTATTAATTTACTCAGTTTTAACATGAAAGGGTTAAATCACCCTGTTAAACGTAATAAGATTTTTGCTTATATTAAGAAATTTAAGGTCCCTGTCATTTTTTAACAAGAAACTTACATACGCAAATGTGATATGCCGTTGGAATGGACCTTGTTTTCATTCTTCTTTTCAGGCCAAATCTAGAGGAGTTTCAATTCTTATAGGTAATACACTTTCCTTTGTCCAATATAAAGCAGTGTCGGATATCAATGGACATTTTGTTATAGCTTCAGGAAAACTAGATAATAAATTAATAGTATTTGCCAATGTGTATGCCCCAAATGTAGATGGTCAGGTTTCTTTGAGCATTTTTTTTTTGTTTTTACCAGATCTGTGTCTTTATTCTCTGGTATTCTCTGGTGATGGGAGGAGATTTTAACTGTTGGCTAGACCCAATTTTAGCCCAATCATCTTCTAAACCAGTGTCTCTTAATAAATCAGCTTTGTTTATTCAATCTTTTCTATTGAAGTGTGGTATTTTTGATGTTCAGCTTTTTTTACATCCTTTAGATAGGGAGTACTTGTTTTTTACCCATGTCCATCATACATATTCCAGGATTGATTTTTTTTATCGAGAGTCAAATGATTTCATCAGGTCGTTCCTGTGAATATAAAAAGATTGCTGTCTCAGATCATGCTCCTGTATTTCCATCTTTATATCTCCCTGGTCTTCCTCAAATAAACAGATTTTGGTGTTTTAATACAACACTGTTATCTGATAAGGGATTTTAAAAATTTCTAGAGAGGCATATTATTTTGTTTTTTGAGGAGATTAAAAAGGAAGAGACTTCTAATCTTATTGCATGGGATACTTTCAAGGCCTATATTAGAGGACAAATTATTTCTTATACTGCGAGTGTTAAGGATAAAGCTAAAGAAAGAACTGAAATAGCCAATCAATTGAAACAATTAGATCAAAAATATGCTATAGCTCCAGATCCTGTTTTATATAAAAGATGTGTTGAAGTTAAAACTAAATATGACCTTCTGTTAACATATCCAATTGAAACTCAACTTCTTAAAGATAAAACTCAATTTTACATTCATGGAAATAAATCAGGCAAAGTATTGACCAACCAATTAAAACTTCTGTAGTTAAACGACAAATTAAAGACATTTGTAAAACTAATGGTGATAGGACAACTGATCACTCTGAAATAAATGATACCTTTAGAGAATTCTATTCTAAACTTTATAGTTCTGATTCCCCTAAAGATAGCACTGTAATGAATAATTTTCTAGATCAATTAAATAGCCCTGCTCTTTCTGCAGATAATTGCAAAAAGATGGATCAACCCATTTCTAATGAGGAAATTGCCAAGGCTATACGTTCATTACACCCGGGGAAGGCTTCAGGTCCAAGTGAATTTTCTGGAGAATTTTATAAGGCTTTTTTCCTCATTAATTAGACCGCAGTTATACTTAGTCTTTTTGGATTCTTTCAAATTGGGTAGCTTGCCTTAATCTTTCTGTGAAGCTTCTATTTTGTTTATTCTAAAAAAGAACAAGGACCCAACTGAATGCTCTTTGTATAGACCAATTTCATTACTCAATGTCGATACTAAAATCCTTTCTAAAGTTCTGTCTTGTAGGATTGAAAATATCTTACCTTCTATTATCTCTGATCATCAGACTGGATTTATTAAAAACTGACATTCCCATTTTAATATATGCCATGTATTAAATGTTATTTACTCCCCTTCTCATGAGATATCGGAACGTGTGATATCCTTAGGTGCAGAGAAGACCTTCGATCAGGTTGAATGGAATTATTTATTTAAGACCTTAGAAAAATTTAATTTTGGACCAGATTCTATTCAATAGATTAAATTACTTTACCTATCTCCTTCTGCTCAGGTTCTTACTAATTTTCAAAATTCCAAACCATTTAAACTTCACCACGGAACTAGACAAGGTTGCCTGTTGAGTCCTTTGCTCTTTGATTTAGCTTTAGAAACCCTAGCCCTTGCTTTTTGAGAATCTAATGATATCTGTGGTATTTTAAGGAGAGGTATTACTCACAAAATCTTGCTTTTCACTGATGATATATTGCTTTTTATCTCTAATGTTGAGACCTCGTTACCCTGCGTAATTTCTTTACTCTCCCGTTTTAGGCAGTTTTCAGGATATATATTGAACCTACATAAGAGTGAATTATTTCCTTTGAATAATTTCGTATCAATTAGTACTAATCTCCCTTTTAAAATTGTAAGGAATCGATTTACTTATTTGGGTGTAACAGTCACTAAGAATTACAAACACTTGTTTAAATAAAACTTTCTTACTTTATTGAACTATGTAAAAAGAATATCATTAAATTGGTCACCTCTTTCAATATCGTTGATTGGATGAATCAATTCTATTAAAATTAATATTCTACCTAAATTTATATATCTTTTTCAGGCTTTACCCATTTTTATTCCTAAATCCTCTTTTGACTCTCTTGATTCTATTTTGTCCTCTTATATGTGGAAAAATAAACATCCTCGAATAAGTAAAGTTCATCTTCAAAAATCTAAAAAGTCTGGAGGTTTAGCCTTACCTAATTTTAGGTTTTATTACTGGGCAGTTAATACATGATACCTTACGTTTTGACTATATTATATTAATCGTGTAGACTGTCCGGTATGGGTTTCTTTAGAAGCTAACTCTGTTAATACATTTTCTATTATTTCTCTTCTTGGATCCTCATTTCCTTTATCTGCAAATAAACTATCTGCTAACTTAATAGTTAAACACACTCTGAGGATCTGGATACAATTTAGAAAACACTTTGGTTTATTGAGATTTTCCCTTTCAAGTCCCACTTATTCTAACTTTTTTTTTTAAACCCTCCATGACTGATTTTCATTTGGGTAATTTGAACCATGTGTTTGCTTCTATCAGCTCATACTGTTCACAAAATTGTATAAATCCTCCCCCGCTTTCATTTCTCTCATCTAAGCCATACCGACCAATGATATCCTTGTATTTCACGTTACCTACTCTAGCATTCAGATCTCCCATAACGAAAAGCACATCAGAGCTCTTTGCATTATTTAAAGCAGATTCTAGGTCTTCGTAAAACCGTTCCACCTCTTCATCCTCACGTTCACCTGTTGGTGCATACACTTGGACTATCATAACATCAAAAGCTTTCCTTTTAATTTTACTATTAAGACTCTATCAGATATGGACCAAAACCCATCCATTGCAATGTAGATTTTCTTCTTCATAATCATTTCAATGCCATTGGCATGGCTCTCTCCTCCAGAGTATATCATCGCAAAATTATTCTTGTCAACTGTTCCAGCCTCTGTCCACCGGACTTTGCTTACTCCCATAGTATCCACCTTCATTCGAGATATCTCAAGGATTGCATTATCAAGCTTCCCCGCTTGATACATTGTTTGAACATTCCATGTCTCTATCTGTAAGACGCTTCCCCAAGTTTTCAGTCTATCATTAGCCAGTGCCACATGTCCTTTCGGATTTGGTGTGCCGCCTTCATTCCCAACAGACCTACAATTCCCAAGGTCGTTATCTTCTTCCTTGTGGCTACGTACAGCAGGATCGCTCGCAAGGGGCCCAGGTTCATCTGCACAACGCATGTCTCTTCAAACTAAGTGCATAGCATATGATTTCTAAGAGGGAGATACGTGGTGAGGCTTTAACCTCTTCAACGGAAGATGGCCGTTGGCTCACAAGCAGCTCTTGCACCCTTTGTCAAGCCTTGTTTTTAGTCCTGCTGGGTGTCCTCACACCCTCCTCACCAGACTGGGTCCGATGGGGGAGCCGGTTTAGTTGCCGACCACCCGACCATGAACAGGTTGTACTGGATCACATGGTTACCAGTAGCAGGGATGTGACAGCTGTTCGCCCGCTCGGCTCCCAGGAGAGCTTCTGCGTTGATGGCATCGGTGTTTTAAGTTGTGCGCCGGGCACTTGCCTCCCACTGAATCTCACTGGACCTCCTCTTTTCGCTTGGGCTTCAAGCCAAAATCCTTTCGAAGTCTTGATTGATTTTTGGAAGAAGCCTGGGGATACTGGAAGGAGGCAAATTGACTATATTGCAGTGAGGAAACGCTTCAGGAAAAGTATTAGGATGGCCAAGACATATCCAGGTGCCGATATAGGCTCAGATCACAACCCAGTGGTTGTTAGGATGAAGACTGCACTAAAGACAAAGATTAAGGCTGCAACCAAGAAAGCCAGACTGGATATGGACTTACTGAAGAAGAGCGAGGATAGTGAAAGATTTTCTGCAGCGGTACAAAATAGGTTTAA
Source organism: Mobula birostris (assembly GCF_030028105.1). Classification (NCBI taxonomy): domain Eukaryota; kingdom Metazoa; phylum Chordata; class Chondrichthyes; order Myliobatiformes; family Myliobatidae; genus Mobula; species Mobula birostris. The sequence goes on from NC_092370.1 coordinate 16,734,481, forward strand.
AGGACTGAGGGTAAAAGACATGGAGCAGACACCAGATAACATGTGGTCAAATCTGAAGGACTGTATGCAAATGGCAGCTGAAGAATGTCTCCCCAAAAGAAGGTGTATAGCTAAACAAGCCTGGGTGATGGATCACATTCTGAAGCTCATGGAAGAGAGAAGGAAGCACGAGAAGGACGCATCTAAGTACAAGGAATTGGACCAACAAATAAGAGCAGAATGTGCAAAAGCTAAAGAACAATGGTTTATCAAATGGTGTGAAGAGATAGACACCATGGATATGTTGCATCATTCAAAGGATATGCACAGGGAGATTGCAGGGATGACCAACAGGAACAAGAAACAATCAAGGACTGGCATTATTCAAGACAAGGACGGGAACATAGTCTTTGAGAATGACAAGGTGGAAAGTAGATGGATGGAATACATTAGGGAATTATACTACGATGCTAGAAATTATCAGGTGAGTGAGAAGAACACGGAAGGTCCGGAAATGTCGGTAGCGGAAGTAAGAGCATCCATTGGAAAGTTAAAAACTAGTAAAGCTTGTGGTGTAGATGGTATTACAGCCGAAATGTTGAAATGCCTTGGTGACTCAGAGGTTGAGGAGATCACGAGGCTTTCCAATACAATCTACTCAACAGGAAAGTGGCCAACAGATTTTGTGGTGTCAGAGTTTGTCATGATCCCAAAGAAAAGTAAGAGCACGAAATGCTCAACTTTAGAACTATAAGTCTTATAAGTCATGCCTCCAAGATCTTGTTATTAATACTTCTAAGCAGAATAAAAAGGACAGTTCTTAATGAAATTAATGAGTGCCAGAGCGGATTTATACCGGGTAATGATACCCCTGATGGAATTTTCAATTTGCGAATGATTGTGGAACAAGGTCGAGAAAAAAAAAAGATATTTACATATGCTTCCTGGAAAAAGCATTTGACTGAGTCAATCATGACCAGCTGGTTAATTGCCTGAACTCATTGGGGCTGGATGGGAAAGATGTTCGACTGATTGCGACTCTGTACTGGCATCAGAAGGCAGTAATAAGAACTAGTGGTGGGAATTCACTGGAAGTTGAGATCAAAAAAGGGGTTCGCCAGGGCTGCATTACCTTCTACTTATTATTTAACTTTTACTCAGAGGTAATCTTCAGGGTGTTGAACGATGAAGTTGCTGTTCAAATTGGTGGAATGACGGTGCACAACTTGAGGTATGCAGATGATTCAGTGTTGTTAGCCGAGACTGAGGACGAGTTACTCAGAATAGTAGATAAGATAAATGCTGAAGGAGAATAATTTGGAATGAAAATAAATGCTGCAAAGACAAAGATGATGGTAGTATCACGGAAGAAAGAAGTCCCCAAAATCAGTATCGAAATTAATAGCGTAGGCATAGAGCAAGTCAAGAAGTTTGTGTACGTGGGACAGATGGTCACAGAGGATGGGAAATGTGATATAGAAATTAGACAAAGAATGTAATATAGAAATTAGACAAAGAGTGGTGGTAAAAATCTTCTGAGGTATATATATTTCAATGCTAGGAGTATAGCGGGGAAAGTGGATGAGTTGAGGGTGTGGATTGACACGTGGAATTACGATGTTATAGCAATTAGTGAAATTTGGCTACAGGAGGGGCAGGACTGGCAGCTTAATATTCCAGGGTTCCGATGTTTCAGATGTGATCGAGGCAGAGGAATGAAAGGTGGGGGAGCAGCATTGCTTGTTAGGGAAAATATTACAGCAGTGCTCAGGCAGGACAGATTAGAGGGCTTGTCTACTGAGTCCTTATGGGTGGAGCTGAGAAACAGGAAAGGTATGGCCACATTAGTGGGATTGTATTACAGACCACCCAATAGTCAACGAGACTTGGAAGAGCAAATCTGCAGAGAGATAGCAGGCAACTTCAGGAAACATAAAGTTGTGGTGGTAGGGGATTTTAATTTTCCATACATTGATTGGGACTCCCATACTGTTAGGGGTCTAGATGGTTTAGAGTTTGTAAAATGTGTTCAGGAAAGTTTTCTAAATCAATATATAGAGGGACCAACTAGAGGGGATGAATTATTGGATCTCCTGTTAGGAAACGAGTTAGGACAAGTGACGGAAGTCTGTGTATGGGAGCATTTTGGTTCCAGTGATCATAACACCATTAGTTTCAATTTGATCATGGACAAGGATAGATCTGGTCCTAGGGTTGAGGTTCTGAACTGGAAGAAGGCCAAATTTGAAGAAATGAGAAAGGATCTAAAAAGCGTGGATTGGGACAGGTTGTTCTCTGGCAAAAATGTGATTAGTAAGTGGGAAGCCTTCAAAGGGGAAATTTTGAGAGTGCAGAGTTTGCATGTTCCTGTCAGGATTAAAGACAAATTGAATAGGAATAAGGAACCTTGGTTCTCAAGGGATATTGCAACTCTGATAAAGAAGAAGAGGGAGTTGTATGAAATGTATAGGAAACAGGGAGTAAATCAGTGCTTGAGGAGTATGAGAAGTGCAAGAAAATACTTAAGAAAGTAATCAGGAGGGCTAAAAGAAGACATGAGGTTGCCTTGGCAGTCAAAGTGAAGGATGTCTCGGATCGGGTCCTGAATATTCTAAAGGGGGAGGGTGAGCAGCCAGCTGTCTTGGTACATGTTGGTACCAATGACATTGATAGGACAAAGGAGGAGGTCCTGAAGAGAGATTTCCAGGAGTTAGGAAGGAAGCTGAGAAGCAGAACCTCCAGGGTAGTAATCTCGGGATTGCTACCTGTGCCACGTGCTAGCGAGGGCAAGAGTAGTCGGATCAGGCAGATGAATGTGTGGCTGAGAGACTGGTGTAGGGGGCAGGGCTTCAGATTCTTGGATAATTGGGATCTCTTCTGGGGGAAGTATGACCTGTTCAAAAAGGACAGGTTACACCTGAACCCGAAGGGGACCAATATCCTGGCGGGAAAGTTTAATAGAGCTGTTAGGGAGGGTTTAAACTAATTTGGCAGGGGGATGGGAACCGGAATGATAGAGCGGAGGAAGGGGAAAACAGAAATAAATCTAAGATAGTGAGCAGGAAAGATGTCAGGAAAGATAGGCGGGTGATAGGGCAAATTTGTAGCCATTGGGATGAGTTGCAGTGCAATAAAGTTGCAGTGAAATCAAAGCAAAAAGTATCAAATACTGGTCTTAAGGTGTTGTACTTAAATGCACGCAGCATAAGGAATAAGGTGGATGATCTGGTTGTACAGCTACAGATTGGCAGGTATGATATTGTGGCCATCACTGAGACCTGGCTAAAGGATGCATGTCTCTGGGAGCTGAACATCCAAGGATACACAGTGTATCGGAAGGATAGGAAGATAGGCAGAGGGGGAGGCGTGGCTTTATTGGTAAGAAATGATATTAAATCATTAGGAAGAGGTGATATAGGATCGGAAGGTGCAGAATCTTTATGGGCTGAGCTAAGAAATCGCAGGGGTAAAAGGACCCTGATGGCAGTTATTTATAGGCCTCCAAACAGCTGCAGCGATGTGGACTCCAAATTACAACTGGAAATAGAAAAGGCTTGTCAGAAGGGCAGTGTTATGATAATTGTGGGGGATTTTAACATGCGAGTAGATTGGGAAAATCAGGTCAGCACTGGATCTCAAGAGAGAGAATTTGTAGAATGTCTGCGAGATGGCTTTTTAGAACAGCTTGTTGTTGAGCCCACTAGGGGATCGGCTGTACTAGATTGGGTATTGTGTAATGAACCGGAGGTGATTGGAGAGATTGAGGTGAAGGAACCCTTAGGAGACAGTGATCATAACATGATTGAGTTCACTGTGAAATTAGAAAAAGAGAAGCCAAAATCTGATGTGTCGGTATTTCAGTGGAGTAAAGGAAATTACAGTGACATGACAGAGGAACTGGCCAAAGTTGACTGGAAAGAGACACTGGTGGGAAACACAGCAGAGCAGCAGTGGCTGGAGTTTATGCGAGAAATGAGGAATGTGCAAGACAGGTATATTCCAAAAAAGAAGAAATTTTTCAGTGGAAAAAGGATGCAACCGTGGTTGACAAGAGAAGTCAAAGCCAAAGTTAAAGCAAAAGAGAGGGCATATAAGGAAGCAAAAATTAGTGGGAAGAGAGAGGATTGGGAAGTTTTTAAAACCTTACAAAAGGAAACCAAGAAAGTCATTAAGGGAGAAAAGATTAACTATGAAAGGAAGCTAGCAAATAATATCGAAGAGGATACTAAAAGCTTTTTCAAGTATATAAAGAGTAAAAGACAGGTGAGAGTAGATATAGGACCGATAGAAAATGATTCTGGAGAATTTGTAATGGGAGATGAGGAGATGGCAGAGGAACTGAACAAGTATTTTGCATCAGTCTTCACTGAGGAAGACAGCAGTATACCGGACACTCAAGGGTGGCAGGGAAGAGAAGTGTGCGCGGTCACAATTACGACAGAGAAAGTACTCAGGAAGCTGAATAGGCTAAAGGTAGATAAATCTCCTGGACCAGATGGAATGCACCCTTGTGTTCTGAAGGAAGTAGCTGTGGAGATTGCGGAGGCATTAACGATGATCTTTCAAAAGTCGATAGATTCTGGCATGGTTCCGGAGGACTGGAAGATTGCAAATGTCACTCCGCTATTTAAGAAGGGGGCAAGGAAGCAAAAAGGAAATTATAGACCTGTTAGCTTGACATCCGTGGTTGGGAAGTTGTTGGAGTCGATTGTCAAGGATGAGGTTACAGAGTACCTGGAGGCATATGACAAGATAGGCAGAACTCAGCATGGATTCCTTAAAGGAAAGTCCTGCCTGACAAACCTATTACAATTTTTTGAGGAAATTACCAGTAGGCTAGACAAGGGAGATGCAGTGGATGTTGTATATTTGGATTTTCAGAAGGCCTTTGACAAGGTGCCACACATGAGGCTACTTAACAAGATAAGAGCCCATGGAATTACGAGAAAGTTACATACGTGGATAGAGTGTTGGCTGATTGGCAGGAAACAGAGAGTGGGATAAAGGGATCCTATTCTGGTTGGCTGCCGGTTACCAGTGGTTTTCCACAGGGATCAGTGTTGGGGCCGCTTCTTTTTACATTGTACATCAACGATCTGGATTATGGAATAGATGGCTTTGTGGCTAAGCTTGCTGATGATACGAAGATAGGTGGAGGGGCCGGTAGTGCTGAGGAAACGGAGAGTTTGCAGAGAGACTTGGATAGATTGGAAGAATGGGCAGAGAAGTGGCAAATGAAGTACAATGTTGGAAAGCGTATGGTTATGCACTTCGGCAGAAAAAATTAACGGGCGGACTATTATTTAAATGGGGAAAGAATTCAAAGTTCTGAGATGCAACGGGACTTGGGAGTCCTCGTACAGGATACCCTTAAAGTTAACCTCCAGGTTGAGTCAGTAGTGAAGAAGGCGAAGGCAATGTTGGCATTCATTTCTAGAGGAATAGAGTATAGGAGCAGGGATGTGATGTTGAGGCTCTATAAGGTGCTGGTGAGACCTCACTTGGAGTACTGTGGGCAGTTTTGGTCTCCTTATTTAAGAAAGGATGTGCAGACGTTGGAGAGGGTACAGAGAAGATTCACTAGAATGATTCCGGGAATGAGAGGGTTAACATATGAGGAACGTCTGTCCGCTCTTGGACTGTATTCCTTGGAGTTCAGAAGAATGAGGGGAGACCTCATAGAAACATTTCGAATGTTGAAAGGCATGGACAGAGTGGATGTGGCAAAATTGCTTCCCATGATGGGGGAGTCTAGTACGAGAGGGCATGACTTAAGGATTGAAGGGGGCCCTTTCAGAACAGAAATGCCAAGAAATTTTTTTAGTCAGAGGGTGGTGAATCTATGGAATTTGTTGCCATGAGCGGCAGTGGAGGCCAAGTCATTGGGTGTATTTAAGGCAGAGATTGATAGGTATCTGAGTAGCCAGGGCATCAAAGGTTATGGGGAAAAGGCAGGGGAGTGGGACTAAATAGGAGAAAATGGATCAGCTCATGATAAAATGGCAGAGCAGACTCGATGGGCCGAATGCCCTACTTCTGCTCCTTTGTCTTATGGTCTTATGGTCTTATAATCCAAAGAGCTTTTACAGGTATATTAAGAGCAAAAGGATTGTAAGGGATAAAATTGGTCCTCTTGAAAATCAGAGTGGTCGGTTATGTGCGGAACCAAAGGAAATGGGGGCGATATTAAATAGGTTTTTTTGCGTCTGTATTTACTAAGGAAACTGGCATGAAGTCTATGGAATTGAGGGAATCAAGTAGTGAGATCATGGAAACTGTACAGATTGAAAAAGAGGAGGTACTTGCTGACTTGAGGAAAATTAAATTAGATAAATCCCCGGGACCTGACAGAGTGTTCCCTCGGACCTTGAGGGAGACTAGTGTTGAAATTGCGGGGGCCCTGACCGAAATATTTAAAATGTCACTGTCTATGGGTGAGGTGCCGAAGGATTGGAGAGTGGCTCATGTTGTTCCGTTGTTTAAAAAAGGATCGAAAAGTAATCCAGGAAATTATAGACCGGTGAGTTTAATGTCGGTAGTAGGTAAGTTATTGGAGGGAGTACTAAGAGACAGAATCTACAAGCATTTGGATAGACAGGGACTTATTGGGGAAAGTCAACATGGCTTTGTGCGTGGTAGGTCATGTTTGACCAATCTATTGGAGTTTTTCGAGGAGGTTACCAGGAAAGTGGATGAAAGGAAGGCAGTGGATATTGTCTACATGGATTTCAGTAAGGCCTTTGACAAGGTCCCGCATGGGAGGTTAGTTAGGAAAATTCAGTCGCTAGGTATACATGGAGAGGTGGTAAATTGGATTAGACATTGGCTCAATGGAAGAAGCCAAAGAGTGGTGGTAGAGAATTGCTTCTCCGAGTGGAGGCCTGTGACTAGTGGTGTGCCACAGGGATCAGTTGAATAGGTTAGGACTTTATTCCCTGGAGCGTAGAAGAATGAGGGGAGATTTGATAGAGGTATATAAAATTATGATGGATATAGATAGAATGAATGCAAGCAGGCTTTTTCCACTGAGGCAAGGGGAGAAAAAAAACAGAGGACATGGGTTAAGGGTGAGGGAGGAAAAGTTTAAAGGGAACATTAGGGGGGGCTTCTTCACACAGAGAGTGGTGGGAGTATGGAATGAGCTGCCAGACGAGGTGGTAAATGCGGGTTCTTTTTTAACATTTGAGAATAAATTGGACAGACACATGGATGGGAGGTGTATGGAGGGATATGGTCCGCGTGCAGGTCAATGGAACTAGGCAGAAAATGGTTCGGCACATCCAAGAAGGGCCAAAAGGCCTGTTTCTGTGCTGTAGTTTCTATGGTAACTATGGTAACTAATTGAGATTGCAAGGTCAACGTTCTGGAGCCTGAGTGACGTGCTGTGTGGCAAGAGGTTAGACTTTGGGCTGCATTGTAGAATTTGGAAATGCTACGTCTGGAGCAGTCTGTTGTATGGAGTCGAATCGTGGACCTTATGCAAGGAAGCGCAACGATGACTGGATGCATTTGAAATGTGGTGTTTAGGGAGAATGCAGAAAATTAGATGGGTGATGAAGGTCAGTAATATGGAAATGTTGAAGAGAGTGAGGAGAGAAAAGAAGTTGCTGAAGAATGTGCAGAAAAGGAAGCTGGAATATGCCGGGTACTTATTAAGAGATGGTGGACTGCAGAAATTGTTATTGGAAGGGATGATAGAATGAAAGAGGGAAAGAGGAAGGCAGCGAACCACTTGGTACGATAATGTGTTGCAATGGACTGGGTTGAATTATGCTGAGGCCAGGAAAAGAGCACAAGATCGAAGAAGATGGAGGTGCATAGCCATCAACCCCGGATTCGGGACGGCACCCACTGACTGACTGACTGATTTAGTTTTTAAAGAATGGGACAGGTTGGGTATTAAATATTTTTGGGATCTGTTTGTTGGAGGAAATCTTTTTTCATTTGAGCAACTGTCAGCTAACTATAGCTTACCCAAAACTCACTTTTTTGGATACTTACAAATCAGAGACTTTCTAATATCTCAATTATGCACATTTCTTATAAGCTCAGATAAGAACTTAGTAGATATAATTTTCAATTTGACACCTTTTCATAATGGTTCAATATCTAACATTTATGGCATGTTACTGGAGACAAAGTATGTTCCTTTAGACAAAACTAAGAATCTCTGGGAACAAGATTTACAGACATCAATATCTGAGGAAAATTGGAATGAAATTTTTAAACTGGTTAATACTTCATCGTGATGTGCTCGCCATTCCCTCATACAATTTAAGGTGGTACATAGAGCTCATATGACTAAGGATAAGCTATCTTATTTTTATTTGGATATATTTCCCTACTGTGACAGATGTAATAATGGAGAAGCTTCATTAATTCATATGTTTTGGACTTGTCTGAGTCTTGAAAAATATTGGAAGGAAGTTTTTCAAACTTTTTCTTTACTTTTCAAAGTCAATTTTAAGCCTAATCCTCTGATGGCCCTATTTGGTATTGTTGCCAGACAAGATATCAAGCTGAAGACATCTGATTTACATATTTTGGCCTTTAGCTCTCTTTTAGCTTGGAGGGCGCTTTTGTTTAAATGGAAAGATGTTTTTCCTCCTGCTCATGCTCAATGGTTATACAACGTTATGTCATGCTTAGATTTAGAGAAGATTTGTTGTTCAATTTCAGAATCTCGTCAAGACTTTGAAACATTGTGGGGACCTTTTCTGAATTATTTTCAAAACTTTCAATTCGTTGTTTAAATTCAGATGTTGGGTATTATTAGTTTTTATTATATGAGAAGGTATTTTACCTTTTTTCTCCTTAATAAACAGCTTGGGTCTTGGTAGAGGTTAGATTCTTTTTTTTGTAATAAGTTTGTATATTTCAATTTAACTTTTGATTAACTTACATGAATACGGCATAATGAGATTGTTATTATGGATAGTTTTTATGTTATGCGGATGTTTATGGTAGTTTTTAAAAATCTTTTTTGACCTTTTATATGTACTTTCTTGTACTCTTTATTCTTCTATGTAGCAACTAATAAAAGTATTGGAAAGAAAAAAAGAAACGTAATTGTTAATTCCTCCGCAATCTCTCCAGTTACTTTCTTCAGAACCCAAGGATACATTCCATCAGGTTCAGGAGATTTTTCTGCCCTCAGACCATTAAGCTTCCTGAGCACCTTCTCAGTTGTAATTTTCACTGCACATACTTCACTTCCCTGACGCTCTTGAATGTCTGCTATACTGCAGACGTCTTCCACTGTGAAGATTGATGCAAAATACGCATTCAGTTCCTCTGCCATCTCTGTGTCTCTCATTACAATATCTCCAGCATCATTTTCTATTGGTCCTATATTTACCCTCAACTCTCTTTTACCCTTTATATACTTAAAAAATCTTTTAGTATCTTCCTTGATATTAGTCGCCAGCTTCCTTTCATAATTCATCTTTTTCTTCCTAATAACCTTCTTAGTTTCCTTCTGCAAGTTTTTAAAAGCTTCCCAGTCCTCTATCTTCCCACTAACTTTGGCTTCCTTGTTCGCCCTCTCTTTTGCTTTTACTTTGGCTCTGACTTCTCTTGTCAGCCACAGTAGTGTCCTTCTTCCATTCAAAAATTTCTTCTTATTTGGAATATATGTGACTTGCACTTCCCTCATTTTTCGCAGAAACTTCAGCCATTGCTACGCTGCTGTCCTTCCTTCTAGTGTTCCTTTCTCGGCAACCTTGGCCAGTTCCCCTCTCATGCCATTGTAATTTCCTTTATTCCACTGAAATATCAACACACTGGAATTTAGTTTCTCCTTCTCAAATTTCAAAGTGAACTCAATCATATTGTGATCACTGTTCCCTCAGGATTCCTTAACCTTAAGCTCTCTTATCACCACAGGATCATTGCACAACACCCAATCCAGCACAGCCAATCCCCTAGCGGGCTCAACAACAAGCTGCTCTAAAAAGCCATCCCTAAGACATTCTACAAATTCTCTCTCTTGAGGTCCAGTACTGGCCTGGTTTTTCCAATCTCTTTCATGTTAAAATCCCCAATGATTATCATGACATTGCCCTTCTGCCATGCCTTTTCTATCCCCTGCTATAATTTGTAATCCATCATTACAGAAAATCATTCACTTCAGTACCTGTTTGAGCCTTAATCCCATTAATTTTGATTGGTTTAGCATTCAAAAATGTATCTAAAGCTCTTCGATATATCTTTTGTCTTATCCTCCACTGATTTCCATCTTTGGAAATTTCCTTCGGTTCATTGCACTCTGGCCAAAGAAATTTCTCTGAATTTTTCATTCTAATTTGTACATTAGTATCCTTGTTCTGGATTTCCTCATTAGAGATATACAGTGCTGTGCAAAAGGCCTAGACAGACATGTATACAGTTCCTATAAAATGTATTCACCCTCCTTGAAAGTTTTCATGTTTTAGTGTTTTACAACATTGAAACTAAACGCTATGTTTAGCATAAGCCAAACACTGCACATCATCAAAAACACACCATCCCTACCATGAAGCATGGTGGTGGCTGCATCATGCTGTGGGGATACTTCACTGCAACAGGCTCTGGAAGGCTTGTGAAGGTAGAGGGTAAAATGAATGCAACAAAATACAGGGAAATCTTGGAGGAAAACCTGAGGCAGTCTGTAAGAGAACTGCCACTTGGGAGAAGATTCGTTTTGCAGCAAGAGAATAACCTCAAGCATAAAGCCAAAGCTAGACAGGAATGTCTTAGAAACAACAAAGTTAATGTCCTGGACTGGCGAAGTCAGAGTCCAGAACTTAGTCCAAATAAGAATTTGTGGCTGGAGTTGAAGAGGGCTGTTCACTCACAAACCCCATGCAATCTGACAGCTTGAGCAGTTTTGAAAAGAATAAAGGGGAAAAATTGCAGTGTCCAGATGTGCAAAGATGATAGAGATCTATCCACACAGACACAACACTGTAATTTCTGCCAAAGGTGCATCTACTAAATATTGACTTGAAGGGGACAAATACTTAAGCGATCAATTATTGTGTTTTATATTTGTAATTAATTTAGATCACCTTGTAGAGATCTGTTTTTACTTTGATACAAGATGAGTCTTTTCTGTTGATCAGTGTCAAAAAATAAAGCCAAATTAAATCCACTGTGATTCAAAGTTGTAAAACAATAAAACATGAAAACCTGCAAGGGAGGTGAATACTTTTTATAGGTACTGTAGCTAGGGTGGCTAAGTATTTTGCACAGTACTGTATTTGTCAGTGTGGAGCGAGTTTTGTAAATCTGGAGGTGCAAAGGAGCAAAGGATGCTGAAAGTGGTGAGAGTGGAGAGCCCAGATCAGAATCAGGTTTATCATCACTCGCGTATGTAATGAAATTTGTTTCTTTTGCAGCAGCCGTACAGCAGAGTACATAAAATTACTGTAGTACTGTGCAAAAGTCTCAGCCACCTTAGCTATGCATAGGTGCCTTTGACTTTTGCACAGTACTGTACTTTTCTATCATACTTTCTGAATGTTATAACTTTGAACAAGAAACCCTATTATATTTCAAAACAGCAGTGAATATATGTAGACCTAGTCAACCTAATCTGTCTTTAAGCACCTTAACATCATGAATATCTAATGTTCCTGCTGTTAAAAACTGTTAAAATTGGATTGATGAAAATGAAATACTTAAAATATACGCTCAGTGGCCACTTTATGAGGTACAACTGTAGACCTGCATGTTAATGCAAATATCTAATCAGCCAATCATGTGGCTGCAACTCAGTGCATGTTAGCATGCAGACTTGTTGTTCAGACTAAGAATCAGAGTGGGGAAGAAATATGATCTAAGTGACTTTGACCACGGAATTATTATTGATGCTAGACGAGGCAGTTTGAGTATCTGAGAAACTGCTGACCTCCTGGGATTTGCACACACAACAGTATCTAGAATTTCCAGAGAATGGTGCAAAAGACAAAAATAAAAGACATCCAGTGAGTAGCAGTTCTGTGGGCAAAAATAACTTGTTAATAAGAGAGGTTAGAGGAGAATGGCCAGTCTGGTTCAAGCTGACGGGAAGGTGACAGTATCTTAAGTAACCATGCTGCAGGAGGGAGGAGAAGATGGCGACGCGACGCAGCGCACGCAGCAGTTCCGAATGAATATCAATATGTGTAACTAGGGGTGCCGTGCACAATCCGGATTTGATGGGGGACAGCTGTGAGAAGCGCAGAGGAACACCTGGAGTAAATTCTGAAATGCCTGCTTCGCTGCCGCTGCTACTGTGAGATCGAGAATCTCCGGACACAAAGGTCCCAAATCCTCAGCTTTGCGTATCGCCTGTTGCCAGGGCCAGGATTGAAACGCTCGGCAGAGGTGGTGCTCGGTGCTCGGTGTCGAATAGGTGGTCGGAGGCTCAGATTTTTTCAGACGGACTCGGAGTCGGACTGTGGTCGGATGCTTCCGGGATGCTGCATCGGCAAGTTGGCGGCGCTGGAGGTTTACCATCTGCATGAGATGATGGGACTTGCGAGAGACTCTGAGGCTTTTACTGTGCCATGGTCTGTTCTTATCAAATTACGGTATTGCTTTGCACTGTTGTAACTATATGTTATAATTATGTGTTTTTTGTTAGTTTTTAAGTTGGTTTGTCATGTGTTTGTGTGACATCATTCTGGAAAAACATTTTTATCATCTTAATGCATGCATTACTAAATGACAATAAAAGGGGACTGCGTGTCCTCATAATCATAATCATAATTATTACAACAGTGGTGTGCAAAAGAGCATCTCTGAACACAGAACATGTCAAACCTTGATCTGAATGGGCTGCAACAGCAGAAGACCACACCAGGTTCCACTTCTGCACCTGATAAAGTTAATTAGTTCAGTAGTTCCATTTAATATCAGAGAATGTATACAATGTACAACCTGAAATTCTTTTCTTTGCAGACATCCACAAAAACAGATTTCCCCAAAGAATGAATGGCAATAAAATTAGAACCCCAAAGTTGCCCCGTTCGTCCCCTCCCACGCACAAGCAGCAGCAAAGCGACGAGCCTCCCCTTACCCACTTACTTCAGCAAAAAGCATCAGCACCCTTCACCCACCAAGTAAGCAACCACAAAGCTCCCAAGAAACACCATGATCTGTAGTACACCAAAAACTAATCATTCACCCAGCAATTTGACACACCACAGGCTCTCTCTACTGAAGAAAAGGGCAGAGAGGTGACACTTGGTGAGATGGGAGACAGAAACAAAATAACTCACTAATTTATTGTGTTAAAGTCTGCTGTATCACTTTTTTCTGAGTTCTCCCACTCGAAAATTGACAACTAACTCTCCCCCACCAGTAAGGTAGAGAGAGAGAGAGAAAGAGAGAGTGAGAGAGAGAGAGAGAGAGAGAGAGAAAGAGAGAGTGAGAGACAGAGAGAGAGAGAGAGAGACTGAGAGAGAGATCTGAGTACAAAGCCCCCGAAAGCTGATCCTCTGTTCCAGATATTCTGTTTTCAGTGGCAGCAGCACAGAATTGGCTCATCCCCTGGTCCGTGAAGCCTCGGAACTCCAAACGCAAGCTTGTCTTCTAGGCCACACCCTTGGGATATCGAGAAACATCTGGTCAGTGAGCCATTGCCATAAAGAATACAAGTTTGAGTGTGACTCTAGTTCAGGGTCCTCAACAGATCTCCATTCACATTGCAAAGGAAAAGAGTGACATTAAAGGTAGAAATTAAGCTGTTTCCACAGAAGGGCCTGAAAGAGTCATTATATGACATCATCTTAGCTCTGTCCACTAGTGTAAGAGTGTATATTTCCTAAACATATTCACTTCTTTTTCTAATGTTCTACGGTATATCCTAAATACTAATTCTGTCATTCCATTATGGCTGATTTATTACGCTCTCAACCAGACTCTCCTGCCTTCAGCCCATAGCCTTTAATGTATAAACCTACGAACTTCTGCTTTAACTATTCCCAATAACTTGGCCTCCACAGCCCTCTGTAACAATGAATTCCACAAATTCACCACCCTCAGGCTAAAGCAGGGGTTCCCAAACTTTTTTATGCCATGGACCAATACTATTAAGCAAGCGGTCTGTGGACCCTAATCTGGGAGCCCTTGGGCTAAAGAAATTTATACACATTTTATTCCATATCTGTAGTTTAACCTCTAACTTTATTTTTATATAAGTCTTTATACTTTATAATTGTTGAATGTTATTTTTTGTTGCAGCACCTGACCAACACACCACAGTAAATTCCTTTTATGTATAAATGTAAAAATGTCGAATCAAGTTGATCGTTGATCCTATATCCTTGCTCAGCATGCCAGGTGGTCTAGTTTACCACAAATTTTTGCAACACACACAAAGTGCTAGAGGAACTCAGCAGGCCAGGCAGAATCTATGGAAAAATAGTTCAGTCGACATTTCGGGCCGTTTGAGTCCTGTCGAAGGGTTTCGGCCCAAAATGTCAACTGTACTTTTTCCATAGATGCTACCTGGTCTGCGGAGTTCCTCCAGCATTTTGTGTGTTGCAAAAATTCCAGTAAAATTGGAAGTAATTTTGTACTCACTTTATTTTCAAAGGCACGAGTTGTTGGTGATGCATTCTTTATTCTCAAATCATTAAATCTAACTGTGCAACTTTATATATGGAAATTACATTCTCCTCTGGGACTGCCGGCCTGAACAAGAGCACATTTAAACAAGGATTCTCTCCATTGATCTTAAATTACATTATTAAATAAGCCATAATGTTTTCTAATTTCAGGAACCAGTCTGTGAGACCCAAGGACAAACTTGGGTGGGACCATTCCTTTGGACATCCCTGGCAGATGTTGGTACCAGATTCCTGGTTCTCACTGTGTGCCAATCTTCACATAAAGCTTGTTCCACATCAGCTCACAGGAAGTGGTCCATGAAGAAAGAATCAGAGATCAGGCACATTCAGGATTTCTCAGTGATTCTTCTTCTTTTTCAGAAACAAGATTCAAAGTGCTTTTATACAGAGAATCAGAATCAGGTTTAATAACACCAGCATATGTTGTGAAATTTGTTGACTCCGCGGCAACAATACAATGCAATAAATAATAATAAACAATAAATTACAATAAATAAATAAATATATATATATATATATATAAATATATATATATAATAGTTAAATCTAATAAGTAGTGCAAAAATAAAAAGAAAAAGGTAGTGAAGTCGTGTTCATGGGTTCAATGTCCATCCAGAAATCGGATGGCAGACGAGAAGCAATTGCTTCTGAATCATAGAGTTTGTGCTTTCAGGCTTCTGTACCTTCTACCTGATGGTAGCAATGAGAAGAGGGCATCCTTGGGTGGTGGGGGTCCTTGATGATGAGCTCAGCCTTTTAGAGGCATTGACCCTTGAAGATGTGCTGGATACTATGGAGGCCCATGTTGGAGATGTCTGAGTTTACAGCTCTCTGCAGCTTACTTCGATCCTATGCAGTAGCATTCACCCTCCTCCCTCCCATATCAGACGGTGATGCAGCTAGCTAGAATGCTCTCCACGGTACAATTGTAGAAACTTACAAGTTCTTAGGTGACATACCAAATCTCCTCAAACTCCTAATGAAATATAGTCACTGACATGCCTTCTTTGTAGCTTCATCGATATGTTAGGACCAGGTTAGGTATTGACAATCAGGAACTTGAAATCACTCATGCTTTCCACTTCTGATCCCTCAGTGCAGACTGGTGTGTGTTCACTTGTCTTACCCTTTCTGAGGTCTGCAATCAGTTCTTTGGTCTTATTGAGGTTGAGTGCAAGCTGGCTGCTGTGACACCACTCGACTAGCTGATATATGTCACTCCTGTATGACCTTTCGTCTCTTTCTGAAATTCTGCCAGCAATTGTTGTATCATCAGCAAACTCACAGCAAGGAGAAATAGAGGATCTCATGTGCTGTTCCCTTGTCTGTTCTCCAAAAGTATCCTGAGGATGGTGAGATTGATGCTGGTGATGCTCCCCATATCATGGACGAAATGAATATTTAAGGAGGATGTCATGAACAGAGCAAGCACAAAAAGAGAAATAATGTATGAGATCATGAAAAGGCAACGTAACTTCATTGGACATGTGATTAGGAAAGAGGAGTTAGAATGCACGGTAATTATGGGGAAGATTGAAGGGAAGAAAGCAAGAGTAAGACAAAGACAAATGATGATGAAGACAGCAGCCGGAGAACTGGAAATGAATACCAATGAATTGATCCACTTGACCCAAAACAGGAGTGTGTGGGCCATGGCAGTCAAAGCTCAAACTGGGCATGGCACCTGATGATGATGATGATGATGATGACACTCCCCAGTATAATAATGACCAGGTATTCTTAAGATCTGGCTGAGTAGTGTGACTACAACAACCTCTTACTCAATGTCAGCAAAATTAAGGAGCTGATTATTGACTCAAGGAGGAGGAAACTGGAAGTCCATGAGTCAGTCCTCATTGTAGAATTAGTGGTGGAGATGGTCAGCAACTTTAAATTCCTCAGTGCTATCATTTCCGAGGACTTGCCCTGGGCCCAGCATGTAAGTGGAATTACAAAGAAAGCACATCAGTGCCTTTACTTCCTTAGGAGTTTGCAAAGATTTGGCAAGACATCTAAAACTTTGTCAAACTTCTACAGATGTGTGGTGGAGAGTATATTGACTGGCTCCATCACAGCCTGGAATTGAAACACCAATGTACTTGAATGGAAAATCCTACAGAAAGTAGTGGATATTGCCAAGTCCATCATGGATAAAACCCGTTTCACCATTGAGCACATCTACACGAAGCATTGTTGCAGGAAAGCAGGAACCACCAGGTTCTGGAACAGTTATTAACCCTCAACCATCAGGCTCTTAAACCAGAGGAGTTAACTTCAATCACTCCATCACTGAACTGTTGCCACAACCAATGGACTCGCTATCAAGGACTCTTCATCTCATATTTTTGGCATCTATTACATATTTAATTATTATTATTATTGTGGGCCAAAATTCCCATAATGTTCTGTAGATTTCTATGTTCTCTGTTCAGAAAGAGGCTGCTGCGGAGATTGTGGAAGCATTAGTAATGATCTTTCAAGAATCACAAGATTCTCGAATGGTTCCAGAAGACTGGAGAATTGCAAATGTCACTCCACTCTTTAAGAAGTGAGGGAGACAGAAGAAAGAAAATTATAGGCAGGTTAGCCAGTCTTAAGTGGTTCAGAAGATGTTGGAGTAGATTATTAAAGATAAGGTTTTGAGGTGCTTGGAGGCAACGTGGTTTCTGTCGGGGGATATCTTGCTGAACAAATCTGTGGGAATTCTTTGATGAAATAACAGACGAAGGGGAGTCAGTAGATGTTGTTTACTTGGATTTTATGAAAGTTTTTGATAAGGTGACACACATGAAGTTATTTAACAAGACAAAAGACCAGGGCATTAAAGAAAAAATATGAGCATAGACAGAAGATTGGGTGATTGGCAGGTGGCAAATTGTGGGAATAAAGGGAGCCTTTTCTTGCTGAATGCTGGTGATTAGTGGTGTTCTGCAGGGGTCAGTATTGTGAATGCTTCTTTTCACATTAGGTGTCAATGATTTGGATGACAGAATTAATGTCCTTGTTGTCAAGTTTTCCGACTATACAACGGTAGATGAAGGGGTATGTAGTGTTGAGGAAGCAGGGAGTCTGCAGAAGGACTTAGACTTATCAGAAGAATGGGCAAAAAGTGGCAGATGAAATATATTGTAGGGAAGTATGTGGTCATGCATTTTGGCAGAAAGTATAAAGGTGTAAACTATTGTTTAAGTGAGCAGAAAATTCTATATCAAAGGAGAAAAGTGACTTGCGATTCCTTTTTGCAAGACTCCCTAAAGGTTTAATTGCAGTTTGAGTCAGTGTAAAGGAGGCAAATACAATTTTAACATTCTTTTCAAGAGGACTAGAATATGAAAGCACGGGTGCGATGCCAAGGGTTTATAAGGCATTGGCCAGACCACACTTTGAATATTTTGAACCGTTTCGGGCGCCATATATAAGAAAAGATGTGCTAGCATTGGAGAGGAGGTTCACAGGTTTGATTCTATGAATGAAAGTGTTCTGGGCCTGTACTCATTGAAACTTACCGAATATTGAAAGGCCTAGATGGAGTGGATCTGAAGAGGATGTTTCCTATAGTGGGTGACTGTAGCACCAAAGGGCACGGCCTCAGAATAAAGGGGTATCCATTTAGAACAGAAATGAAGAGGAATTTCTTTGGCCAGAGAGTGGTGAACCTATGGAATTCATTGCCACAGATGGTTGTAAGGCCAAATCATTGAGTATATTTAAAGCAGAAGTTGACAGGTTCTCGATAAGTATGGCATCAAAGTTAATGGGGAGAAGGCAAGAGAATGGGTTGAGAGGGATAATAAATCTATCATTATGGAATAGTGGAGTTGTCTAGATGGGCCGAGTCACCTAATTCTGCTCTTATGTCTTATGGACTTATGGTGAACGTGGAATTCATTGCCATGGATGGCAATGGAGACCTAGTCAATGGGATATATAAAGCCAACGGAGATAGTTTCTTGATTAGTAAAGGCATCAAAGGTTATGAGGAGAAGGCAAAAGAATGGGGTTAAGAGAGTTACTAAATCATGTCTGAATTGTGGAACAGATCTGAAGGGCCAAATGGCCTGGTTCTTTTCCTATTTCTCTTCTTGCTGCTGTCATCAAGAAAAAATGCTCGCATAACCTATGGACTCACTTTCAAGGACTCTTCATCTCATTTCCTCAATATTTATTGCTTATTTATTTATGATTATTAGTATTTCTTTTTTTTGAATTGGCAGAGTTTGTTGTCTTTTGCACACTGGTTGAATGCCCAAGATGATGAGGTCTTTCATTGATTCCATTATGGTTATTATCCTATTTTCAAAGCCAAGATTGGACTCATAAGCCACTTGAGAGCCCATAAGTAGATCAACAGAATGAAGACCATCATCCTCGACCTCGAGGGATAGCCACGACGATGATTATGCTATTAAGGATTTATTGAGCATGCCTGCAAGAAAGTGATTGTACATGGTGACATATATGTACTTTGACAATAAACTTACTTTGAAATTTGAACTTTGACCTATATCTTCTACTGGTGAATCTGTCTTCCATCTAATGTCTGCTAGATCTGATCCAAGACTGGAAACTCCATTAACTTCAGCAGGGAGTTTTTGTCTCAAGTTAAGATGAGAAAGTTTAAGTTTGCTAGCTTATATAATTTATTGTTTAATTCATCATTTTTAATTGGTTTTCTGCTCCAGTGTTCAGCAAAGGCTCGGTCATTGACTTAATTCAAAACAGACGGATTTTGGATATGAAGGGAATCAAGGAATATAGAAGCAGTGAAGGTAAATGATAGAAGATCAGTCATGACCTTGATAAATTAGAGAGTAGTACAGACGGACCAAATCAACAATACACGCTCCTACTTCAAGTCAATTTATTTATTTATTTGTTTGTTTGTTTATTTAGCGATACAGCGCAGAGTAGGTCCTTTTGGCCCTTTGAGCAGTCCCGCCCCAGCAACCCCCAACAAACATGTCTTAACCTTAATCTAATCACGGGATATTTTACAATGATCAATTAACCTAGCAGGTAAGTCTTTGGACTGTGGGAGGAAACTGGGGCAGCTGGGGAAAACCCACACATTCCACGGGGAGAACACACAGAGACTCCTTACAGAGGGTGCCGCGGCTGAACTCCAAATTCCAATGCCCCAAGCTGAAATATTGTCCCTCTAACTGATACGTTAACACGGCGTCCTATGCATCAATGTGCTTTTATGTGTGTGTGAATGGGATCTGATGTCAGCAAGTGCAGAAGTAGGTCAGACCAAGATACTTTGGTCCATATTTGGGGGAAGCTTCTCAGGAGGTCTAAAATGAATGTGAACATTACATTATCCTCATCATTTATATGTTAGTCAATGTTTCAGTCAAATAATTGGGCACCATCTGCTTTTCTATTATTTCAATGTTCAAAGTAAACTTTATTATCAAAGTACAGGCACGTCACCATATACAAATCTGTGATTTGTTTTCTTGTGGGCATACTCATTAAGTCTATAGAATAATAACCATAACAGTATCAATGAAAGATCACTCAACTAGGGAGTTGAAGCAGGGTGCAGAAGACAACAGACTGTGCAAGTACAAAAAGGATAAATAATAATAATAAATAACTCTTCCATCAAGATGGTGGTGTGACTGTTTGCAGTCGCTTCTATGGGGGCAACAAAAGGTGCTACTGTTCTACTTAAATGTACTTCTAATGATTGCAAAATCCTGCTATACGTTAAGAACTCAAAGGTCTGCAGGTCTGCACCATCAGCGAGTTGCTCGCTGGCAGAGATGATAAAGGACCTGGGCTACGTGCAGCTGCCTGAGTCGAGGGAGACTTACAGTCCAATAGCAAGTGGCCATCATGGTCACTTTTCTTGGGATTACAGGACCCCTTTGGATATTGTTAATCTGGTACGGTGCAAATTCGATTCGCTGACTTACTGAATATGAGCCGGGGGCCTAGCCGTTGGTCGTCGCGGGGACCAGGCCAGAAGCCACAGTGTTGTCTGGCTCGTAGCTGTCCAGAGTGAGGGGACGAAGCTGCTGCGCTTCACTTGGACAGTGAGGCACGCTGTGTAGAATGGAGTCGCAGATGCCCTCCCAGAGTTTCACTCGATAGAAGACAAGCTCTGTTGTGGCCAGCTGTAGATTCTTTAACGGCACTCAGTGGACTCAGGCCTGAGGCTGCGGCATTGCTGGCTTCTCAGTCACTGGAGGAAAGACGTCTAAGCCAGTGCACTCTACTGCGGGTGGCGTAGTGCAGTTGTGGTGACTAAACATTTAAAATGGACTGAGGGCTCTGGATAATATACATATATATATATATATTTGTCTGGTGTTTTTCTAGTATTCTATATGTGCTTATATATGCAAGGACTGGGCTTCAAAGATACAGATTTGCCTAGAGATAGTCGGGTGTTGGGTCGAGGATAGGTGTCGCCTAGTCGACAGATGATATCAGTAGGCTGGGGGGGGCAGTCTAGACTTATATATACATGCGTCATTGTATTTTACTGATATTCTGTGATTGTTGACTTCTATGCATCAAGCCTCAGCACTGTGGGGGGGGGGCGTGGGTGGGAGGCAGGGAGGTGGGTCTCAGGACTCCTATTACGAGATTGTGATCTTGTGTGTGCTTCCTGTGTGTAACTGTTGGTGGTGTGTCTTTGCACCTTGACCCCGTAGTAATGTTCTCTCCTTTGGCTGGATTCATATATGGTTAAATGACAATTAAACTTGAATTGAATTGAGATAAATAAATAAGTAATAAATATTGAGAACATGAGATGAAGAGCCCTTGAGAGTTAATCCATCGATTGTGGATCATTTCAATGATGGGGAAAGTAAAATTGAGTGAAGTTATTCCCTTTGGCTCAAGGGTCTGATAGTTGACGGGTAGTAACTACTCCTGAACCTGGTTGTGTGTCCTCAGGCTCCTTTACCCTCTTTCTGATGAGAGAAGAGAGCATGTTCTGGATGGTGGGGGTCCCTGATGATGGATGCTGCATCCCTGTGACAAACCTTTGTGCAGGTGCGCTCAATGGTTGGGAGGGTTTTACCCGTGATGGACTGGGCTGTCAGTGCGCACAAGAAGCCGGACTATGCAAACCAAAATTATGCTGAGAACTTGAGTTTTCTGCGGCGGCCTCGACCTCGAATCTGCCTAACTTTAGAGCCATGAAAATCCAGCAACCTGAAGGCGCATTAGTCTTCTAGGCTGCGTCCTTGGCATATCGAAAAAAGGCCGGTCGTGAGGCCCTGAGAGCGGGTCCCATTCCTGCAAAGAACTGAAGTCAGTGTGTAACTCCAGGTCAGGGTCTTTAAAAGAACCTTGAGAGGAAAAAAAAAGACATTAAAGATAGAAATAGAGCTGTTTCTGAAGATGCAAGCAGAGGAGTCGCTGTTAGGTGCCATCATCCAAAGCATTGGTGAGTGAAGTTATCCATGGTCATTTTAGTTGCCTGATGGCTGTTGGGTAATAACTGTTTCCGAACCTGGTGGTGTGGGGCCTAATGCCTCTGATGGTATCTGTGAAAAGGAGTGGCCTGGGTGGTGGGCTCCTTTGATGATGGATGTTGCTTTCTTGTGGCAGCGCTCCTTAGAAAAGTGCTCAATGATCGGGGGGTACTTTGTAACTTACTATCAATCTCATTACTACAGTTTATCATGTTTCATCATGTTAGCATAAGTTGTCAAAAAGAAATCTATTGGATTGAATCCAGCTGGAGAGACCATGTAGATCAATGATGCATTCACTGATGAAAAACCTGAGTCTTCCTGTGATGGCTGAAGAACATACGAGCCTAATGCTGCTAAAATCTCAGGATTCTAGTTTAACGCAAAGTGTTTTATCATAGAGTTCAAATAAATTATCCAAAGCATAATTTTGCTAATTAATTGATGGTTGAATAAGAGAGCTCTTTGTCAGTGGTTTGACCTCAACACACGTACAGAGAATGTCATCAATTGAAGAAGAAACTCACACCTGCCGCATCTCTCAGTAAAGCCCTTTCTATCTGCCAGTAATATACACTCAGTGGCCACTTTATTAGGTACGTCTCTACATCTGCTCATTAATGGCAAATATCTAATCAGCCAATCATGTGGCAGCAACTCAATACACAAAAGCATGCAGACATGGTCAAGAGACTCAGTTGTTGTTCAGATCAAATACCAGTGTGAGGAAGAAACGTGATCTGAATGACTTTGACTGTGGAATGAATCCTGGTGTCAGAGTGGGAGGTTTGAGTGTCCCAGGAACTGCGGATCTCCTGAGATTTTCACACACAACAGTCTCTAGAGTTTACAGAGAATGTTGCAAAAAACAAACAAAAAAATTCACTGAGTGGCAGTTCTATGGGTAAAAATACCTTGTTAATGAGAGAGGTCAGAGGAAAATGGTCAGACTGGTTCAAGCTGACAGGAAGGCGACAGTAACTCAAATAAAAACGTTACAACAGTGGTGTATGGAAAAACATGAGCTAACAACAGCAGAAGTCCACAAACATGCACTCAGATGTCACTTTTTTAGGTACAGGTGACATCTAATAACGCCCACAAAATGCTGGAGGAACTCAGCAGGCCAGGCAGCATCCATGGAAAAGAGTACAGTCGACGCTTCAGGCCAAGGCTCTTCATCAGGACTGGAGAAGAAAAGCTGAGGAGTAGAATTCAAGGGTGGGGCGAGGGGAGAGAGAAACTCAAGGTGATAGGTGAAACCAGGAGGGGGAGGGATGAAGAGCTGGGAAGTTGATTGGTGAAAGAGATACAGGGCTGGAGAAGGGGGAATCTGATAGAAGAGGACAGAAGGCCGTGGATACTTAATAAATGGCCACTGAGCGTAATTTCACTATTGCGTGCTTGGTGGGTGGAAGGTGCCGATGCTTTTTTGCAGAAGTAGGTGGGGCTGAGGGGTGTTGTTGCTTTGCTGCTGCTTGTGCGTGATGGGGGGGGGGTAATAGTGGAGGCTTTGGAGTTCTAACATTTTAACTGTCCCTCATTCTTTGGGGCACTCTTCTGTTTTCGTGGATATCTGCGAAGAACAAGAATTTCAAGATGAAAATTGCATACATTTCTCTTTTTTTAAATGGAACTAAACTACTGAACTATGAGTTGCCATGCAGAGAGGAGGAAGACAGGCTTGTCAAGTGGTGTGAGAACAAAAACCTGAGACATCTTCAAGGAGTGATGGGAGGAATATAGGAGGAAACCAGAGCACAGGAGGAAGCCCACAACATCACAAGAAGAATGTATAAACTACTAACAGCCAGCAGAGGGAATTGAACCATGCTGTAGGGCACTGTGCTAACCAGTACACCACTGTGCTGCTGCAAACAATCAGCATTGGGGGAAAAAGCTAGATTACTCTGGTTTAGTCATTTTTGAGCAATATTATGTAACGTCATGAATGAACTTTGAGCACTATTGAACAGAAGTTTGAACTTGTGTTTTTGCTTCCAGTGAATAATTTTCTGTGGTTTCACAAGAAGTTAGAGGATGAACAGTATTGATGAACTGTCTCAAATGTATCAACGGATGATGTTTCCTAGAGCCTTATTCCATCAAAGTAGCTATTACAAAGTTCTCAAAATGTATGGTTGCTGTATTACTTATTTCAATATTTAACAAGCCACTCTCTAAGCCTTCTCCTTATTCTGAAATAAGCTCCCCAGAAAGGTCTCATGAATAAATTGCTGAAACACAATTGTTTTGGAACTGAATGTAGAATATTGTTATTCATTCTTCATGGTTCTTGTCACAGCTCATGACTATTAATATATTTGAAAAGTCAAGGTAAACTCCAAATTGCACAGTTAATAATGTCATTAATTTCATTAAAAATCCTTGGGTAGGGTAAGTTTTATTTCCTAGGTAATGCTAAGAATGATGATAGAATTATTGGCAGAATCTCAGATGGTGTTGAGAGAGCATATAGGAGCAAGATATACCAGATATGTCACAGCAATAAACTTGCATTCAACGTCAGTAGGACCAAAGAGCTGATTGTGATCTTCAGAAAGAATAAGATGAGGAAACATAAACTAATCCACATAGAGGGATCTGATGTGGAGAGAGTGAGCAATTTCAAGATTCTGTGTATTCATATCTCTGAGGACCTAACGTGGTCCCATCTTATCATGCAGCTATTTAGAAGGCGACAGCAGCTATATTTCATAAGGAGTTCGAGGAGATTTGATTTGTCACCTAAACACTCAGAACTTTCCACAGCTGTACTGGGGAGAGCATTCTGACTGGCTGCATCGCCGTCTGGTATGGGGGCTGTGGGGGGGGGGGGGGGTGGCACAGGATTGATGGAAGCTCCAGAGAGTTGTAAAATTAGCCAGCTCCATCATGGGTACTAGCCTCCGTAGTATCCAAGGCATTTTCAAGGAGCGATGCTTTAAAAAGGCGACTTCCATTATTAAGGACTCCCACCACCCAGGACAGGCCCTCTTCTCGTTGTTCCCATCAGGAAAGAGGTACAGAAGCCTGAAGGCACACACTCAGTGATTTGGGATCAATTTCTTCCCCTCTGCCATTCAATTTCTGAATGGACATTGGATATATATATATAAACTTACAGTAATACACTTTTTTTTCCTATATTATCATATATTGAATTGTACTGCTGCTGTAAAGTTAACAAATTTCACGACATATGGCAATGATATTAATCCTGATCTGATTTTAAAAATGCCATATTTTTACTCCATTAACCCAAGTTTCAATTAACCAAGGTTGTCACTTTGAACTGCTGAGTGGAGATTGGGATGCCTGAGTGTGCAGCCCAGTTGCAGAGGCTCCAACAGAGACTGTCAACATCTCTCTGGAACAGTCCATTGTCCCTTCGGGCTTCATCGCAGTGCTCTAGAGAGGAACAATAACCTACCTCATCGATAACCATCCAGTGACACTGAACTCAGCAATTATGAAGTGCTTTGATCACATTAAATCCCATCTTCCTGATAGATTGGACCCTTTCCAGTTCAGTTATCGTTCAAATCGGTCCACTGACGATACCATAGCCTCGGCCCTCCACTCCGTCCTGTCCAACCTGGAAAATGGTGCCTCATAAGCCCTGATTCTGTTTATTGACTTCAGCTCGGCGTTCAATATGACCATACCTCAGAGACAGGTGGGTAAACTGTCTTTGTACGGTCACAACACCTCTCTGTAACTGGGTCCTGGACTTCTGGACAGAAAGGCCACTCTCAGTGTATGTTGCAGAAACATCTCTAGCTCCATCATGCTGGGCACCAGGGCTCCCCAGGGCTGCCGGCTCAGCCCGCTGCTGTTCACATTGTGAACACTTTTCTAGAGCCAGTTCAAACCAAATCATTAGGTTCACTGATGTCCCAACAGTAGTTGGTCTCATCAGCAACAACAATGAGACAGCATACAGAGAAGTAAAGGAGCTGGTAGAATAATGCAAGCACACCAACTTGGACAACAATGTGGACAAGACCAAAGAGATAACTGTGAACTTTAGGAAGGTGCTGGTTGACCACTTCTCACCGCACATACATGGCTCCTTCGTGGAGAGGGTTAGGAGAACCAAGTGCACATAGTGGATGATCTCACTTGGCCCCTCAACACCGCCTCTTTGGTCAAAAGAGCACAGTAGAGTCTCCACTTCCTGAGCAGATTAAAGGAAGTGAGTCTTCCTCCTCCCCAACCCCTCACTTCAACAATTTTTACAGGAGAGCTACTGAGACTGTCCCGACAAGGTGCAACACCGTCTCATACGGGAATTTTAAGGCATTAAAATAACATATTTTGTGATCCCCTGTAGGATATTTTGGAGGACTGACAAAGAACTATACATTACTTTCATATTACTCAGCAGAAGTTTTGAAATTTTGGAGAGGACATAAACGTTAAATAAATACAACAGTATTGCTAGTCCCGACAAAGGATTGTGAGGACTGCAAAGAGAAACTTCAGGGTCTCTTTTCCACCCGTTGGAGATATTTATGAGGCACGTTGCATACACAGGACTCTTAGCACTGTTAGTGAACCTTCTCATATGCCCAACAATCATTTTGACACCCCCAACCATCAGGCAGGAGGTACTGTAGCATAAGGACAAAAACTGTTAGGATGGGAAACAGAAAGCCAGGTGTTACTTGTGAAGCTCTATTTCAGGAGCTAAGAAACAATTCCAAGAGAGGCTCGAGTTGACATTGGATGCATATCAACTCTGACAGGGTTTGCAGGCTATTACTTCCTACAGAACAAAACACAACATCATGAATGGCAGCAATGTTTCACTATAAAACAAGCTCAATGACTTTTATGCTCTCTTTGGAAGGGAAAATAAAATCACAGCTATCAGGATCCCCACAGCACCTGATGACCCTGTGATCTCTGTCTCGGTAGTCAACGTCAGCTGTCTTGCAAGAGGGTGAACCCTTGCAAGGCAGCAGGACCCAATGGAGTACCCAGTAAGGCTCTGAAACCTTGTGCCAACCAACCAGCAGGAGTATTCAAAGACATTTTCAATCTCTCACTGCTACAGTTGGAAGTTCCTACCTGCTTCAAAAGGGCAACAATTATACCCCGTGCCCAAGAAAAGCAGTGTGAGCTGCCTCAGTGAACGTCATCCAGTAGTACTCACATCTACGGTGATGAGGCAAATGCAATGTTGGCATTCATTTCAAGAGGCCTAGAATACAAGAGCAGGGATGTGAGGCTTTATAAGGCACTGGTGAGGCCTCATCTTGAGTGAACACAAAATACTCTGCAGATGCTGGGGTCAAAGCAACACTCACAACACGCTGGAGGAACTCAGCAGGTCGGGCAGCATCTGTGGAAACGATCAGCATCAGACTGGATCTCCCGGTTGCCACCCGCTTCAGCTCTGCTTCCCATTCCCATTCGGATATGTCCATACATGGCCTCCTCTACTGCCACGATGAGGCCAAACTCAGGTTGGAGGAGCAACACCTCATATACCATCTATGTAGTCTCCAGCCCCTTGGTATGAACATATAATTCTCCAACTTCCGGTAATTCCCTCCACCTCCCTTCCCCTATCCCTATTTCACTCTGCCCCTTCCCCCAGCTGCCTATCACTTCCCTCATGGTTCTGCCTCCTTCTGCTACCCATTGTGATTTCCCCTATTCTTCCTTCACCTTTCCTGCCTATCACCTCCCTGTCTCCCCTCCCCCACCCCTTTATCTTTCCCCTTACTGGTTTTTCACCTGGAACCTACCAGCCTTCTCCTTCCCACCCTCCCCCCACCTTCTTTATAGGGCCTCTGCCTCTTCCCTCTACAGTCCTGACGAAGGGTTCCGGCCCAAAACATTGACCGATGGTTTCCACGGAAGCTGCCCGACCTGCTGAGTTCCTCCAGCGTGTTGTGAGTGTTCATCATCTTGAGTATTGTGTACAGTGTTGGGCTCCTCATCTTAGAAAAGATGTGCTGGCATTGGAGAGGGTCCAGAGGAGGTTCACAATGATGATTCCAGGAATGAAAGGGTTATCATACGAGGAATGTTTGATGGCTCTGGGTCTGTATTCGCTGGAATTTAGATGGATGAGGGGAGGATCTCATTGAAACCTTTTGAACGTTGAAAGGCCTAGGCAGAGTAGATGTGGAAAGGATGTTTCCCATGGTGGAAAAGTCTAGGACAAGAGGGCACCACCTCAGGATAGAGGGATGTCCATTCACAAGAAAGGTGCAGAGAAATTTCTTTAGCCAGAGGATGGTGAATTTGTGGAATTTGTTGCCACGTGCAGTTGTGGAGGCCAGGTCATTGGGTGTATTTAAGGCAGAGATTGTTAAGTTATTGATTGGACTTGACATCAAAGGTTACAGAGAGAAGACTGGGAAATGGGGCTGAGGAAGAGAAAAAAAAATGATAGCCATGATTGGATGGCAGAGCAGACCCGATGGGCCAAATGGCCTAATTCTGCTCCTGTGTCTTATGGTCTTATTGAAATGCTTTGAGTGGATGATCAGGGCTAAAATCAATATCTGTCACAGAAAGGATCTGGACCCACTGCAATTTGCCTATCGCCACAATAGGTCTATAGCGGATGTAATCTCAACTGTTTTCCGTGCAGCCTTGAATCACCTGGACAATGCAAATAACTATGTCAGGATGTTGTTTATTGACTATAGCTCAGCATTTAACACCATCATTCGTACAGTCCTGATTGAAAAGCTATAGAACCAGGGCTTCTCTACCTCCCTCTGCAACTGGATCCTCGACTCCCTAACCAGAAGATCACAATCTGTGTAGATTGGAAATAACATCTCCAGCTCGCTGCCAATTAGCACTGGTGCTCTACAGGGATGTGTGCTTAGTTCACTGCTCTAGTCTCTCTACACCCATGACTGTGTGGTTAGTCATAGCTCGAACAGCATCTAGAAATTTGCTGATGATACAACCATTTTTGGCAGAATTTTAGATGGTGACAAAAGGGCGTAGAGGAGCAATACCAATTAGTTAAGTGGTATCAAAGAAATAACTTTGCACTCAAAATCAACAGGACCAAAGAGATGATCGTGGACTTCAGAAAGGGTAAGATGAGGAAACAATAGCCAATCCTCATAGGAGGATCAGAAGTGGAGAAAGTGGGCAATTGCAAGTTCCTGGGTGTCACAATCTCTGTGGACCCAACCACGTCGCAACATATTGATGCAGCTATAAAGAAGGCAAGAAAGCAGCTATATTTCATTAGGAGTTTGAGGAGATTTGGCTTGTCTACCCAAACACTCAAAAACTTCTACAAATGTACCATGAAGAGCATTTTGACTGGCTGCATCATCATCTGACATGGGGGCCTACTGCATAAGATCAAAATAAGTTGCAGAAACTTGTAAAATTAGTCAGCTCCATCGTGGGTACCAGCCTCCGTAGTATCCAAGACATCTTGAAGGAGCAGTGCCTTAGGAAGTGGGCACTGGCATTATTAAGGATACCCACCACCCAGGACATGCCCTCTTCACACTGTTACCATCAGGAAGGAGTCACACTGTTACCATCAGGAAGGAGGTACAGAAGCCTGAAGGCACACACTCAGTGGATCAGGAACAGCTTCTTCCCCTCTGCCATCTGATTTCGGAATGGACATTGAACTCATGAACGCTATCTCACTACTTTTTTATTTCTGTTATTTTGGTACTACTTATTTCAACTTAACTAATTAATAAACATATGTGTGTGTATATATATATTTAATGTAAATCAGTTTTTTCCTCAAAATGTATTCATCATGTACTGCTGCTGTAAAGTTAGCAAATCCATTACACATGCCGGTGATATTAAATCTGATTTTGATCCAGATTCTTCCTCCAGGCGGTAAGAATACTGAATTCCCTGCGACCACCTGGGTTTCATCATGTATGAAGCACCAGCAGTGTGTTATACATGCACCTTATTATTTGTGTGTGCGTTATATGCACTGGACACTTTGGTCCAGAAGAGCGTCATCTCATTTGGTTGTATACATGCGTATTATTGAAGGACAATAAACTTGTATTGTGAAGGATTGAGGTAGGGAAGTGATTATTCTTGGTGCATGCATATTATGAACTGGACAGCAGAGGGCTCCTTGAGGAGAATTCTTTTTATTTTTTGTTAAATCTAAAGGAGTATGCTCTAAGGATACTGAAATGAAAGAAACCATTACATTAACATGCCAGCTTCAGACTTCCCAGACTATTTGCTTCCACCCACCCCTTCTCCCTTGGTACACCCTCATCACCTCTCCTCCTCATCTCAAACTCCTCCCTGAGTTTTCTCTACATTGCAGTTAGAATATTAAAGTCTAAACAAAACAGCAACACATGCAAAATGAAGGGCCTCAGCCTGAAACGTCAACTGTTTATTCCTCTTCATGCTGCTGGACCTGTTGAGTTCCTCCAGCACTTTGTGAATATGAAAGTCTGTCAGGTACAAAGTGTGCATATCTATATGCCTGCATGTACGAATAGAGACATGATTACTTTTGAAGTTTATTCACTCAAAGTTTAAATTTAAAGTGCATTTATTATCAAAGTATGTATGCACTCTTGAGATTAATCTCCTTACAGGCAGCCACATGGTAGTGGCACAGTAGCATAGTGGTTAGCACGATACCTTACAGTACCAGCGACCCAGGTTCAACTCCTGCACCTGCCTGTGAAGTGTTTCTACCTACTCCCCGTGACTTCCTGAGTTTCCTCGGGGTGCTCTGCTTTCCTCCCACAGTCCAAAGACCTACCGGTTGTTAAGTTAATTGGTCATTGTGAATTTGTCCCAGTTTTAAATCGTGGGGTTGTTGGCAGCATGGCTCAAAGGGCCAGAAAGGGCTATTCCATGCTGTATCTCCAATAAAGTAAAATAAAATCATGGTAGATGTAGGCCTCCCTTTTAGCCGATAATCTAAAAGTGTGTCAGTGGTTATCTTTCATTTTTATTTATCTGCATGGATGGCGGGGTAGAAATGCCTCTCTATGAAAGGAGGTGTAAGGTGCTCCTTCCCTCTGCTAGCCTGCATGTCACCCTTCAGCAAGGTGTAGTACCAACTTTGCCTCACTACTACCCCTCCCCTCCCTCCGATCAGGGTCACACGAAGCTATGGGAGCAGGGTGGTGGATGGTATGTAACCACTGACACCAGGCAGACAATCTCTGAAGAGCATTGATAATGGCTGTGCTTAGATGTCCCGTAAAGATACTGCCCAGAAGAAGGCAATGGCAAACCATTGCTGTAGAAAAATTTGCTAAGAACAATCATGGTCTATGTAATACACCACTGTTATACACATGAAGAACAAATAATTTATCTAGGGCAGCCTCAATGGGCTGAATAGGCTAATTCTCTTTCTATGTCTTGTAGCTTTTTGGTCTTATTTACCATCGAACTTAAACAATTAAGGGTCAGATGCCTCGGCAGATCTGAAGTTCCATGCAAATCAGACATGTAAGGATAGCAACTTCCCTTTCACAATGAAAGATTACCATGAACCAAACCTCACATTAAATGAAAATTAAAAATAAAAAAAAACGTCAAAGGATGCAGAGCTGCAAATTCGAAATTAAAACTGAAAATACTAGAAGCCTCGTGGTTAGCACAGTGCTTTACAGTACAGGTGACCTGGGTTCAATTCCCACTGGGGCCTGTAAGGAGTTTGTATGTTCTCCCCATGACCCTGTGGATTTCCTCTGGGAGCTCCAGTTTCTCTCGCAATGTACCAGTTGGTGGTTTAGTGGGTCATTGTAAATTGTCCCGTGGTTGGGCAAAGGTTAAATCGGGGTTTGCTGGGCAGTGCGTTCAAAGGGCCAGAAGGGCCTATACCATGCTGTAACACAATAAATAAATAAACAAAACAGTGAGAAGTTTAATTTGTGTGTTGGAAAAGTGAAACAGAGTCCTTGCTTTGGATCTGAATCTCTCCATCAATTCGGAGTGTTTTCTGCTTTTATTTCCTTCCACATCTTAGATTACCGATCAGGAATGAAGGCTACTTTCGTTTAGTAGGTTCTGAGGTAGCTAATCGAGTTAAAAAGGAATCCTACATCTACCGCAGGTAGGACAGAAGGTGGATGGATAGTTTGTAAGGTAGTGTTTTCCTTCGTAATCTATCTGGGCTTCTACATTGACTTGGGTTCCTCAACCCATCCTGAATGCTGCTTCTTCGCGTCATATGACCACTGCGTGTGTTTCCCCGGAATCAGAATCAGAACTACATAAGTCTAAACAGAAGGGATTCTGCAGATTCTGGAAACAAAGAGCAATACATCTCAATGCTGTTTTTTAGTATACATACTTTGATAGTAAATGCATCTTAAATTTTGAATTTGAATGAATAAACTTCAAAAATAACCGTGTCCCTATTTGTTTAGATACACATGTACATTTTACCTCACAGACTTTAATACTCACAAAATTTTTAAGGAACACAACAGATCCGGCAGCATCAATGGAAATGAATAAACAGTTGACGTTTCTGGCTGAGGGCCTGCATTTTATCTGTGTTGCATTTCTCCACCATCCAGGCAAAGCTCCCTTCTCGCTGCTGTCATCAGAAATGGGGTACAATGGCCTTAGGTCCCACACTACCAGGATCAGGAACGGTTATTACCTCACAACCAGCAGCCGTCTGAGTTGGCATGGAACCATCTCAACTCTGAACTGATTCCACAGCCTATGGGCTCATTGTCACTCATGATCTCTGTACAATTTATTCATTTTTTTTTCATTTGCACAGCTTGCCTTCTTTTGCACACTGGTTGCTTGTCAGTCTTTGTGTGTAGTTTCTCATTAATTCTATTTCTTCTACTGTGAATGCCTGCAAGGAAATGAATCTCAGGGTAGTACATGGTGATAAAGCATATTTCGATAATCAATTTAATGTGATCTTTGAACTTTTCTCTCAGAGGGAAACAAAGAAAGTGCTCTCCAAATATGTCCTCCCCCTCACTCCCTCATAGGACAACCAAAGCCCTAATAACACTCAGCCAGCTGGATTTGGCTAGTCATGCCATGCACGTGCCTGACATGAGACTCTCTAAACAAAAGATCTCTTCTGAGCTTTATCAAGGGAGAGGAGAAGATTCAATCACAGTCTCAAAACCTCCTTGAATAAATGCAAAAAAACAATCCATTGGTTTTATGACCGCTGTTACTGATAGCAGGTTTTTAATTTCTAATTTATTTGAATTTAGACTCTTCATGTTCTGCTGGGATTCAAACTCAATCAATGGTGCAGGCTTCTGGATATTAAGACTGTAGCTTAACCGCTGTCCACAGTACCCCAATTATTTCAGCTACAGCAAGTAGATTAAGGCAATATAAAGTATAACCAGAGGCTTTCTAAAGGCACACAGTGTACACAGTTAAAAGGTAATCAAAAAAAAGCCTGAGACTGATAAGGGACTAACTGGAGACAGAAAGCTTAGCTGAAGCACTAAATGAACATGTTACACGCGTCTTCAGGAGATGAGAATGCATTAAAGAAATTGGATAAGTTAAATATAGATAAAGAAGAAGGAGTTAAGAGCTTGTGAGAGGTGAAGGTTGAGATGGCCATACTTTAATATTCCAATCCTCCTTTGAAAATGGAAGAAGTTCCAGAAACCAAATTCCTGTGAATATCACCGAAATGTCCTTAAATGGGTAAACTTGGGAATCATCAGGCAACTAGTGGTTGTGAGGTACAAGTAATTCAACACATATTTAGGAAAAAAGCAATTCAGGACACCTCAAACCACCCAGAGAAATATAAGTTAATGAATGACAAACCACACAAAATGCTGGAGGAACTCAACACGTCAGGCAGCATCTACGGAAATGAGAAAACAGCCGATGTTTCGGGCCAAGGTCCTTCTCTGGACTGAGAAAGTATCCTGAAGAAGGGTCTTGGCCCCAAACATTGACTGTTTACTCCTTTCCAGAGTTGCTGCCTGGCCAGCTGAGTTCCTCCACCATTTTCTGTGTGTTGCTTTGGATTTTCAGCATCTGCAGATTTTTTTGTGTTTGTTAAACAATTTGATTTTGTTTTTCAATGAAAATAAATGAGGTGTGTTGTTAGGTGGGGTTGAAATATAAAAAAAATACACAGAAAGAATTTGATCAGATACCATAAAGAAGAATTAGCATAGTCAAAGGGCAGTAATGACGTGGACACATACAAGTGAGCACTTTATTAGATGCAGAACAGTACCTAAAAAGTTGCCAAAGGAATGGAACCTGGTATATTTTTCTGCTGCTGCGGCCCATCCACTTCAAATTTCGACTTGTTGTGCATTCAGAGATGATTTTC
Source organism: Mobula birostris (assembly GCF_030028105.1). NCBI lineage: Eukaryota > Metazoa > Chordata > Chondrichthyes > Myliobatiformes > Myliobatidae > Mobula > Mobula birostris. The sequence continues at coordinate 16,768,797 of NC_092370.1, forward strand.
TGCACATCACTGTTGTAACGCCTGGTTATTTGAGTTGCTGTAACCTTCCTGTCAGCTTCAACTTTTCTGGCCATTCTGCTCTGACCTCTCTCTTTAACAAGGCATATTTGCCCACGGAACTGCTGATCACTGGAGGCTTTTTTTTTCTTATCATTCTCTGCTAATTTAAGAGACTGTTGTATGTGAAAATCTCAGGTGATCAGCAGATTCTGAGATAGTCAAACCATCCCCTCTGGCATCAACAATCATTCCACCATCAAAGTCACTTAGATCTCATTTCTTCCTCCACTCTGATATTTTGTCTGAACAACAGCTGAAACCTCTTAACCATGTCTGCATGTTTTTATGCATTGAGTTACTGCCACATGACTGGCTGTTTAGATATTTGCATTAATGAGCAGGTGTATATGTGTTCATAATAAAGTGGCCCCTGAGTATAACTATCTAGGAAGAGAGATCAGAGACTCGCAATGAACAGTTTATATTTCTGATTGCAGGGTTGAATGTGATTGAGCAGAAGAAAAACATATGGATTCTTTGCTTCTTAAAGAGAGGCATAAGGTACAAAACAAGGAAGCTTTTCTTAAGAATGTTCTGAATAATTTGATAACCAATGATGGGTCACGACCCGAAACGTCAACTGTTTATTCCTCTCTATAGATGCTCCCTGATCTGCTGATCTCATGCAGTATTTTGTGTGTGTTACTCTGCATTTCCAGCATTAGCAGAATCTCCCGTGTTAATGATGAGCTGATCTTAAATTTTATGAATGAATGGCCATGAATGGAGTGCCTTTCTTCTCTCAAACCACACTTTGAGACGTTTGTCAAAGTCTCCAACAGGTTGCAGAAGAAATTTATTCAAATAAGAAACAGAGATTTGTGATGCCATTTACATGGAGCTGAGTTTGCCAAAGTCAAGTTTGTTGTCATGAGCACAGGTGCAATGAAAAACTTACTTACTGCGGCATCACAGGCACATAGCTTCAGAAATGCAACGCTCATGAGGAAAACATAAATCGTGCTAGAAGGAACACAATTTGAGCAATATTTTTTTTTAAAGTTCCTTGTCATGCAAAGTGCTTTCTAACTGGTTACGTCACTGTCTGGTATGGAGGGGGCCACTGCACAGGATCAGAAAAAGTTGATGGAAGTTGGAATCTCTGCCAGTTCCATCATGGAGTCTAGCCTCCCCGGCTTCAAATGGTGATGCCTCAAAAAGGTGGCATCCATGATTAAGGAACCCCACCATCCAGGACATGCCTGCTTCTCATTGCTGGCATCAGGGAGCAGGTACAGAAGCCTGAAGGCACACACACTCAATGTGTCAGGAACAGCTTCTTCCACTCTGCCATCAGATATCTGAATGGACAATGAAACTGTGAACACTACCTCAGTATTTTATTTCCCCTTCTTTCTGCAGGACTTATTTAATTTAATGTTCTCTTTTTTAGATATACTTCTATTGTTACGTATTGCAATTATTTCTGTGGAAAAACATCATATTTCACAATAGGTGTCAGTCAACATTAAACCTGATTCTGGTCTTGACACTGAGGTAGGCAGAGTGTAGCTATAATAAGGCAATGTTTAAGGCAAGGCAAGTTTACTTGTAGAGCACTTTTCAAACACAAGGCAGTTCGAAGTGCTTTGCATAAGGCAAAATATAAAAATCAAACATCAAATTTCAAACAATAAAAAGAGAATAAAATCACACTAAAAAATCATGAAATAAAAGTTACAGTGCAAGAGATGGTAATTAAAAGCTATGGTGATAAGAAGAGTTTTAAGCTCTAGTTTCAAAGAGCTTAAAGATGGGGCAGAGTTCAGATCATCTGGAAGGTTATTCCCAATATGTGGAGCATAGTAACTAAAAGCTGCTTCACCATGATTAGTTTTGACCCAGGGGACTGTAAACAGACCTGCCCCAGATAACCTGAGAGCTCAGGAAGGTTTATAACGCAGCAGGAGATCGAAGATGTATTTTGGCCATACAACACTCAGTGCAGTATAAACCAGTAGTAATACCTTAAAGTTAATCCTCTGATGGAAAGGAAGCCAATGCAGTGATCTGAAAACTGGAGTGATGTGTTCTACTTTCTTGGTCTTAGTGAGGACTCTAGCAGCAGTGTTCTGAATGAGCTGCCGCTGTCGGAGGGATTTTTTACAGAGATCTGTGAAAATACCATTACAGTAGTCAAGCTTACTAAAAATAAATGCATAGATGAGTTTTCTAGATTTCGCTGAGATGTAACCTCTTTACCTCTTGCTATACTTTTAAGATGGTAGTAGGCTGACTTTGTAATTGTGTCTTAATGTGGCAGTTAAAATTTAAGCCGGCATCCATCACAACACCAGGCTTTCTGGCTTGGTTTGTGGTGTGTAACAATCTGACTTTTAGTCATTCTTTTTAGGCACTAAAACTCTTTTTTAATTTCTTTTTTCTTTGTGTAGAGTTAGACTGAAAGATACAGGAGCAGAACTAGGTGACGTGGCCCATTGATTCTGTTCCACCATTTCATCATGGCTGACCTATTTTCCTCTCAGCGCCAACCTCCTGCCTTCTCTCTGTATTGCTTCATGTCCTGGCCAATCAAGAATCTATCAATCTCTGCCTTAGTTATACCTAATGACTTGGCCTCCACAACCTGTGGCACCAATTCCACAGGTTTACCATTCTGGCAAAAGAAATACCTCCTCATCTCCAGCTGAAATGAACATCCCTCTATTCTGAGGCTGTGTCCCATGGACTTCCCCACCATAGGAAACATCCTCTCCAAATCTACTCTGTCAAGGCCTTTCACTATTCAATAGGTTTCAGTGAGGTCACTCTCCATTCTTCCGAATTTCAATGAGTGCAGGCCCACAGCCATCAAATGCTCCTCATATGGTGAACCTGGAGTCATTTTCATGAACCTCCTTTGAACCCCCTCCAATGTCAGCACATCATTGGAGAAGTGATAAGGGACTTAAAACTACTCACAATACTACAAATAACATCTCACCAGCACCTTATAAACCTTAACATTATATCCTTGCTTTTAGATTCTAATCCTCTCAAAATGAATGCTAATGTTGCATTTCCCTTCCTCACCACTGACTCAAACTGCTAACACTCCCTCCCCTCTCCCTCTCCTCTCCCTTCCCCTTTGTCCGACCCTGGCCCCTTCCCACTCTGAGTCCACAATAGAGACCCATATCAGAATCAGATTTACCATCACTCACATATGTCATGAAATGCTTTGTTTTGCAACAGCAGTACAGTGCAATGCATAAATTACTGTATTGGTATGCAAAAGTCTGACTCACCCTGGCTACATATACATGCCTAAGACTTTTGTTCAGTACTATATGCAACATGATTAATGAGCTACAGAAGAGACGAAGATGTAAAAATGTGAGGCACATATGAGAAAAGCAGATGACTGATAAGTGGTGATGGATAACTACGTGTGTTGTACAAGGGAGCTGGAGATAAGCAAGTCATTGAAAACATAGGCCATCTGGGTTAGCTAGTTAATTAACTTCTCTTGTCTTGCTCATTCAATACACCCTATTTTATGAAAATGAATTTAAAATATACTCTCTGTGTTAAGAACACTGCAACTCACTTCTTTCTTCTTCCTAGTATTACCACAAATATTCAGAGCAGATATTCCCCTTTGACCATTACAGTGTGAAATGATGAGAAAAAACATAAATATGATTGAAAGTTCTGCTGAGCAGCAGTTTTAGGATCCTTAATCCTACCAAATTAATTTTTGAACCTTAATTATAGTTTTAAAGAAGTCTGTTTGACATAGTGAAGTCTTTTTAAAAGGCCAAAGGTGAGAAGCGTTTGAAGAATTATACAGGAAATAATTGACTGAATATTTTACACAGAATCAGAAGGCATATTATGGAGTATAATAAATGAGGAATAAGTTAAAATGTTGACACTGCAGAGTATCTTAATGACAGATTTGGTGACCTTGACTGCAAGGATGCGGGAAGGAAGGAGTATACATCTGGGAGGAAGGGGAAGAAGAGAAAAAGAAAGAAGAGGAAGTAAATGTCAAGAAGAAGACTTTGCTCATGGTAGCTATAATATTAACACCAAATGATCAACTGTCCTTCTCCCAGTGATTGTCAGCCAGGCAAACCTTCTTCTTCCTCAGGTGTTTCTCTCGACTATACGACCATAAGATATAGGAACAGAATTAGGCTATTTGGCCCATCGAGTCTGCTCTGCCATTCCATCATGGCTGATTTTTATCCCTCTCAACCTCATTCTCATGCCAACTCTCCATAAACTTTGATACTCTTATTAATCTAGAACCTATCAACTTCCACTTTAAATATACTCAATGACTTGTCTCCTCTGCCATCTGTGACAAAGAATTCCACCAATTCAATAACCGCTGGATAAATAAATTCCTCCTCAACCCTTTTCTAAAGGAATGTCCTTCTATTCTGAAGGTGTGCCCTCTGGTCCTATACTCATCCACAAAGGAAACATCCTCTCCACATCTACTCAATCTAGGCTTTTCAATACCTGACACTTTCAATAATCCGACACTTCACCTGTGAGTCGACTGGGGTAATATACTGCGTCTGGTGCTCCCGATGTGGCCTTCTATATATTGGCGAGACTCGACGCAGACTGGGAGACCGTTTTGCTGAACACCTACGCTCTGTCCGCCAGAGAAAGCAGGATCTCCCAGTGGCCACACATTTTAATTCCACATCCCATTCCCATTCTGACATGTCTATCCCTGGCCTCCTCTACTGTAAAGATGAAGCCACACTCAGGTTGGAGGAACAACACCTTATATTCCGTCTGGGTAGCCTCCAACCTGATGGCATGAATATTGACTTCTCTAACTTCCGCTAATGCCCCACCTCCCCCTCGTACCCCATCCGTTATTTATATACACACATTCTTTCCCTCACTCTCCTTTTTCTCCCTCTGTCCCTCTGACTATACCCCTTGCCCATCCTCTGGGTTTTTTCCCCCTCCCCCTTTTCCTTCTCCCTGGGCCTCCTGTCCCATGATCCTCTCATATCCCTTTTGTCAATCACCTGTCCAGCTCTTGGCTCCATCCTTCCCTCTCCTGTCTTCTCCTATCATTTTGGATCACCCCTCTCCCTCCCACTTTCAAATCTCTTACTAGCTCTTTCTTCAGTTAGTCCTGATAAAGGGTCTCGGCCTGAAACGTAGACTGTACCTCTTCCTGGAGTTGCTACCTGGCCTGCTGTGTTCACCAGCAACTTTGATGTGTGTTGCTTTCAATACCCAATAGGTTTCAGTGACAATCCCCCCCCCCCAGTTCTTCTAATCTCCAGTGAGTACAGGCCCAGAGCCATCAAACACTCTTCATATGTTAACCCTTTCAATCCCGGGATCACTCTCACGAACTTCTTCTGGACCCTTTCCAATGCTAGCACATCTGTTCTTAGATAAGGTGCCCAAAACTGCTCACAATACTCCAAAGTATGGTCTACCCAATGCCTTACAAAGCCTCAGCATTACATCCCTGCTTTTATATTCTAATAGAGCTATAGGTTAGTTCAATACATTGTATTAATTCATTATATTGCATTCTTTCACTAAATCAGCCAGTCAGCCCAAATGTATGCATTACATCTGATAGTTCCAATCTCCACTCAGATCCTCCAGCAGGTGAGTCCAAGAATAAATGACAAAAGGAAAACATTATCTCACAAACTATCCATCCATCTCTTGTCCAACATGTGATCTACATCTGGATTTCAATGGGGTTGCAGTGCACAGAGTTATCAGGCAGTGATGAATTGGATTTACTTGAATTATTCCACTTCATTCTAATATTTTTATTATTTCTGTACTTCTTCTTCCTCAATGTTTTTTTGAAAAGATATCATACTTGTAAGTAGGATGCTGTGCACAATTCTGATTTGATGGAGACAGACATGAGAAGCACAGAGGAACATCTGGAGAAACTTCTGAAATGCCCCTTTCGCTGCCGCTGCTACTGTGCGATCGAGAATCTCCAGAGGGAAGGCCCCAAAATCCCCAGCTTTGCCTGCTGCTGGCGACCGGGGCGGGGGTCAAAGCGTTCAGCAGAGGTGGTGCTCGGTACTCGGTGTCAGAGGGCTGGTCGGAGGCTCGAAGTTTTCAGACGAGTCAGAGTCGGACTGTGGTCGGGCATGGCAGGGAGAGTTTTTCTTCCTTCTCCCGTTTGCGTGAGATGTGGGACTTTCGAGAGACTTTGAACTTTTTTTACTGTGCCCGTGGCCTGTTCTTCATCAAGTTATGGTATTGTTTGCACTGTTGTAGCTATATGTTATAATTATGTGGTTTTTGTTAGTTTTTCAGTCTTGGTCTGTCCTGTGTTTCTGTGATATCACACCAGAGGAATATTGTATCATTTCTTAATGCATGCATTACTAAGTGACAATAAAAGAGCACTGCATGTCCTCATAATCTAATCTAATCTAAAATGTCAGAATGCATAAGGAATGTGAGTTAAGTGACCTTGAGTGTGGAACGTCTGTTGGTGCCAGGCAGGGTGGTTTGAGTATTCCAGAAACGGCTGATCTCCTGGGATTTACATGCACAACAATCTCTAGAGCAGGGTTTCCCAACTTCTTTAATGCCATGAACTCCTACCTTTAAGCGAGGGGTTTATGGACCCAGGTTGGAAAGCCCAGGCCTAGGGTTTACAGAGAATGGTGCTAAAACAGAAAAAAAATCTGGTGAGCAACAGCTCTGCGAGCAAAAATGCCTTGTTAATGAGAGAGGTCAGGTGAACATGGCTGGAGTGGTTCAAGCTGACAGGAAGGCGACAGTATCTCAAATAACCATGTACTACAACGACGGTGTGCAGAAGAACGTCTCCAAACTCATGACACTTTGAGCATTGAAAGAATGGGCTACAGTAGCAGAATGCCAAGAACATGAACTCAGTGTCCACTTTATTAGGTCCAGAAGAAGATGCCTAATAAAGTTGCCACTGAGTATACTTGTTACGACTCGCTGTTAATTCTGCAAACTTTAAGGGTTTTAGTACAGAAACATGGTTTATTTATCGGGAGCAATTTTTTATGGGTGAGGCGTTTTATGAGTCCCAACCATACTCTCAGAAAAGGATACAGGATCCTCAGGAACAATTTATCCCCATCTTATTTTTATTCTTCAATCAGCATCAGTAAGAAAAGATTAACTGGTTACTATATCATTGTAGAGGGATGCTGTTCAATTCTAAGATCCATGGGGTGATGACGTAAAATTAGATTATTATTATAATTCATATCTTTTAGAACATAGAACATTGCAGCATAGTACAGGACCGTTGTGCCAAACTTTTGACCTACTCTAAGATCAATCTAACCCTTCTTTCGTCCATAGCCCTCCATTTTTCTATCATCCATGTGTCTATCTAAGAGTTCCTTAAATTCCCCTAATGTATCAGCCTTTAGCACCACCTCCGGCAGGGTATTCCACACACTCACCATGCTCTGTGTAAAGAATTTACCTCAGACATCCTTCCCCTATGTTTTCTCCAATCACCTTAAAATTATAAGCAACACACACAAAATGCTGGAGAAACTCAGCAGGTCAGGTCATGCCCCCTTCTATTGGCCATTTCTGCTGGGGAAGAAATCTCTGACTATCCACTCAATCTATGCTTTTTATCACCTTGTACAAATCTGTCAAGTCACCTCTCATGCTGCTTTGCCCCAAAGGGAAATACACTCAACTTTTCCTCATAAGACTTTTATTAGGATAAGTTAAGTTCAAATTTCAAAGTACAATTATTATCAAAGCATGTATACATTATACTACCTTGAGATTCGTCTCCTAAAAGGCAGCCACGAAACAAAGGACCCTAAAGAACCCATTAAGAAAGACTCTTGAACACCTAGTGTGCAGAGAAAAAAAAATGCATCAATAAACGCAAAAAAATAGCATTCTGAGCTGAAGTCCATAAAGTCCGTCACCAGACCCTTAATTTAGGTTATTAGATATGAAGACACGTAGTCCCCTTTTATTGTCATTTAGTAATGCATGCATTAAGAGATGATACATTATTTCCTCCGGTGTGATATCACAAAACACAGGACAGATCAAGACTGAAAAAATTGACAAAACCACATAATTATAACATATAGTTACAAACAGTGCAACAATACCATAACTTGATGAAGAAGTCCATGAGCACAGTAAAGTTCAAAGTTTCTCAAATGTCCTACATCTCACGCAGATGGGAGAAGAAAGAAAAACTCTTCCTGCCATGCCGACCACAATCCGACCCTGAGTCATCCGAAAACTTCGAGCTCTGATCAGCTCTCCGACACTGAGTACTGAGTGCCATCTCTGTCTGAACGATTCGACCTCCTTCTCGGTCGCCAAAAGCAGGCAAGGCCGGGGATTTTGAGGCCTACCCTCCGAAAGATTCCGGACCACACATTAAAGACAGCAGTGAACGGGCGTTTCAGAAATTTCTCCAGGTGTTCCTCTGTGCTTTCACGTCCATTCTCCATCAAATCAGAATTGTCCACGGCCCCTATTTAACAGATATGATATCATTTTTCACCGGAGGGCTTCAGCACAGAGTGGAGCACCAAGATGAACCAGCTGTCGCTCACAGCGGGCCCTGACACCCTGGGCCTTCCAATCTGGCCCAGCACCTAAGTCATCATCCAAGCATCATGTTCAGTCGCTTTGATACGCTCTGAGGCCTGGGCTCCGCTGCCTTGACTTGGCTTGGAACCAACCTGACCTTTCAGACTCTGCCTGACATGTGAAGTGATCGAACCTCGGGCCTACCTTGCTTTTGGCAAGGGGCCAACTGCATCGCCTTGTTCGGTTCTGCCGTATCGAATTGCCTCCATGTCCAAAGGAAAGTTACAGGTTATCATTTTGGTGATTGTTTACCAGAAAACGAGTGAGTAACAAAGGATTTAGTTGTTTTCCATGTTTCATCAGCCACCAGCCAGATGTTGCAGCAATCCACCAGCACCATCTTAAACTGGAAGCAGCCCATGATGCGCTTTATTTCATCTATTCTATTTGTTAATTATTAGTGCGAGTTTAGCATTGAATGAATAATGACTGGCATTGGCTGTTCATTAGATTTGCACTAGCTGTGAGACTTTAATGCATGCTGTATGCATAAATTCCTTTCAGTGAACATTATAAAAGAGGCAGACCTCCATGAACATCTGGAGCCAGTGTGGGCAAAATAACTAACCCTGCATCTCCTTAACCAATCAGATGAAAGAATTAGTAATAACTAACATAGTCCAACGTAGAAAGTTTTGGAATAATACATATATGAAATAAAGAAAGAGATAAAGGAATTTAAGAAAAGAAGTGTTAGAAGCAGTAAGTCAGTCATGTGGAACTTCAAAAGATTTAATATTTAATATTAGCTTTCCTTGTCACATGTACAACATATATATATCGCTGAGGGGCCGAAGACTTTTGCACAGTACTGTAATTTTATGTATTGCACTGTACTGCTGCCACAAAAAAATCAAATGTTATGACATATGTGAGTGATGATTAACCTGATTCTGATATGGATCTCTTTCACGGACTGAGAGTGGGAAGGGGGCAGGGAGAGGGGAATCATTGTAGGGAAAAGGGAAAGGGAGGGAGGAGAAAGCAGGAAGCACCAGAGAGACATCCTATAATGATCAATAAGCCAATTGTTTGAATTCAAATGACCTTGCCTGGTGTCTCTGGGCTGGTGTGTCCACATGCGTGTCACCCGTCCCCCCCTGCCCTGGCACTCCTTCTCTGCCACCTGCCCAACACCTGTCCTGCAGCACTCCACCCTCACCGCTTCCATCATCCCTTGCTCCCACCAGATTTACCAACTCACTCTCTACCCTACATTGACAAATAACAGCGCTGTGCAACAAAACATTGGAAGATGCAGTGAATTGCATCGTTGGTGTCAAATCAAATCAGCAAGGATCGTGCTGGGCAGCCTGCAAGCGTTGTCACTCTGTCAGCACCAAGACAGCACACTCACAATTCTCTAACCCAAACTGTATGTCCTTGGAATGTCGGAGGAGACAGAGGTAGTGTACCCGGATGAAACCACACAGCCACAAGGAGAATGTATAAACACCTTGTAGTCAACACTGGGAATCGAACCACAATCACCGATCACTGCTGCTGTAAACACATTAACTGCTACGCTACTGTACCCGCCAGTCAATAAGATCATGGCCAATCATCTGCTTTACTCTCTTTGATGTCCAATATGAACTTCAACCTTCCTCTTTAATGCCTTAATCTCCATGAGTCTCAACCATGAATATACTTAATCACTGAACAGCCATTACGAGAAAATCCCAGAAATAGTCTGACCTCCTTTTCTGTGACTATTTACCCTTGTTTTAGTTTTACGAACTGAGGATAGCAGCCTCTTGGCAACATGCCTGCCAATTCTTTGTATGTCCCAATGAAATAAACCCATTCATTTAAACTCACAGGAGCACCAAGTAATTTTTACTCACTTCACAGGACAATTTGCCAATCCCAGGAATCAACCCAATGAATTCATGTGGGAATGATTCCAATCTTCTTTTCTTATGGCACACAGTGCTCCAAAGTTGCCACCAAAGGACAATCTCAGCAAAATTTCTTTCCTTCCATGATTTTTCTTCCTTGCAACAACAACAGAAAATGCTGGAAACAATCAGCAGGTCAGGTAGTGTGATAGCACCGAGCTAATTTCGAGGCCTAACGTTATGAGCATTTGGAAATCCATGGCCAATTGAGACAGCATACTGTTAAGGGCAGGACCTTTAAAGTGACCAGGTTCAGTAACAGTTATTATCTTTCAACCTGCAAGCTCCTGAACCAATGTGTGTTTATTCACAGTAACACCGAACACAACAAATGGAGTAACTTTCAAAGACTCTGCAACTCATGTTCTCCGTATTATTTGTTTATTTGTGTACTTTTAATTTGTTATTGTACTTACATGGTTTGTCTTCTTTTGCATGTTGATTGCTCGTCGGTCTTTGTGTGCAGTTTTTCATTTATTCTGTCGTATTTCATGTTTCTATTGTGAATGTTTGTAAGAAACTGAATCTCATAGTATAGTTTACTTCGAACTTTGAGCTTTTTAGCGATGGACCATCTTTGGATATGACGGAAGTTACAAAGAATGATTCATTGAATGTAGAGGCTGTTAGGGTGTACCATAGGATCATGGGACCTTTGTTCATGCCCTGTTCAGAAGCAGGCATGTGAGAGATAGATGACAGAAGGGAAGCTAAAGAGCTGGTGGTAGACCTGAGGAGGGCTAAGGCAACAGTGACCCCTGTTTCCTTCCAGGGGGTCAGTGTGGACATGGTGGAGGATTACAAATACCTGGGGATATGAATTGACAATAAACTGGACTGGTCAAAGAACACTGAGGCTGTCTACAAGAAGGGTCAGAGCCGTCTCTATTTCCTGAGGAGACTGAGGTCCTTTAACATCTGTCAGACGATGCTGAGGATGTTCTACGAGTCTGTGGTGGCCAGTGCTATCATGTTTGTTGTTGTGTGCTGGGGCAGCAGGCTGAGGGTAGCAGACACCAACAGAATCAACAAACTCATTCGTAAGGCCAGTGATGTTGTGGGGATGGAACTGGACTCTCTCACGGTGGTGTCTGAAAAGAGGATGCCGTCCAAGTTGCATGCCATCTTGGTCAATGTCTCCCATCCACTACATAATGTATTGGGTGCGCACAGGAGTACATTCAGCCTGAGACTCATTCCACCGAGATGCAACACAGAGCATCATAGGAAGTCATTCCTGCCTGTGGCCATCAAACTTTACAACTCCTCCCTTGGAGGGTCAGACACCCTGAGCCAATAGACTGCTCCTGGACTTATTTCCTGGCATAATTTACATATTACTATATAATTATTTATGGTGCAACTGTAATGAAAACCAATTTCCCGCAGGATCAATAAAGTATGACTATGACTATGACTATGACTAAAGTTCAGAAAGTGGGCAGGAGTTTCAGAGGCACCACAGTGAAATGTCTCATCATTGTAGCAAATGTAAAGAGATGGAGAAAATGAGTGTATTGGATAGTGTAGTTGCATTAAAGACCATCAAGTTATCTAATTGCTTGTGCATTTACTTTCTGTATATCCTGATCCATCCAATCACGATCCCTTTGAATATTGAAAGTGACCAATTTGTCACCACCTCTTGAAGTCCTGATGAGGGGTCTTGGCTTGAAACATCAACACTTTATTCCCTTCATTAGATACTGACTGACCTGCTGAGTTCCTCCAGCATTTTCTGTGTGTTAGTCTGGATTTCCAGTATCTACAAAATCTCTTGTGTTTATGACTTGTCACAATCATTTCTATTTTCCTGTTCTTTATTAGAATTGAAGGGACATTTCTTGATAGTGGTTTATTCTTGTCACATGTATTGAGATGCTGTGGAATACATATCTTGCATTGTGTCCACATAGATAAATTACTACACAGGGCATTGAGGTAGAGCAATAACAATGCAGGATAAAGGGTGACAGTTACTGAGAAAGTGAAGTGCAGGTAAACAACATAGTGCAAGATCATAGTGAGGTAGATTGTGAGGTCAAGAGTTCAACTTATCATCTTAGGGAACCACTTACTAATCTTATTGGAGCAGGGTAGAAGCTATCAATGAGCCTAATGGTGTGTGCTTTGTGGCTTTTGTACCTTTGGCCGATGGGAGAGGAGGGAAGGAGAATGCCTTTGATTATGCTGGGTGCTTTACTGAGACATTGAGAAGATTTGACAGAGTCCATAGAAGGGAATCTGGTTTCTGTGATGTGCTTAGCCATATCCACACATGAGGAGATGTTGCACCTTGGATGACTTTTTCCTCAGTGTTCATTGGGAACTGCTGCTTAACCTGCACATAATGAACGATGAGTGTGTTTAGTATTACTGTTACATTCACAGGAAAGTTGATCTCATTGTATTTTAAGCTGAAAGTTTTGCTTCATTGTCACAGTATGAAGTCCTTGTGCAGAACACCCTGAAGGTTAATTTGCAGGTTGAGTCAGTGAAGGCAAATGCCATGTTAGCATTTATTTCAAGAGGTCTAGAATACAAGAGCAGGGATGTGATGCTGAGACTTTATAAGGCACTGGTGAGGCCGTACCCTGAGTATTGTGAACAGTTTTGGGCTCCACATCTAAGAAAAGATGTGCTGGCATTGGAGAGGGTTCAAAGGCGGTTCACAAGGATGATTTCAGGAACAAAAGGGTTATCATATAGAAACCATAGAAACTACAGCACAGAAACAGACTTTTGGCCCTTCTTGGCTGTGCTGAACCATTTTCTGCCTAGTCCCACTGACCAACACACAGACCATATCCCTCCATACATCTCCCATCCATGTATCTATCCAATTTATTCTTAAATGTTAAAAAAGAACCCGCATTTACCACCTCGTCTGGCAGCTCATTCCATACTCCCACCACTCTCTGTGTGAAGAAGCCCCCCCTAATGTTCCCTTTAAACTTTCCCCCCCTCACCCTTAACCCATGTCCTCTGGTTTTTTTCTCCCCTTGCCTCAGTGGAAAAAGCCTGCTTGCATTCACTCTATCTATACCCATCATAATTTTATATACCTCTATCAAATCTCCCCTCATTCTTCTATGCTCCAGGAAAGAACGTTTGATAGTTGTGGGTCTGTACTCATTAGAATTTAGAAGGATGAGGGGGATCTCATTGAAACCTTTCAAAAGTTGAAAGGCCTAGACACAGTAGATATGGAAAGGATGTTTCCCTTGGTGGGGGAGTCTAGGACAAGAGAGCACAGCTTCAGGATAGAGGTGCAGCCATTTAAAATAGAGGTGCCTAGAAATTTCTTTATCCAAAGGGTGGTGAATTTGTGGAATTTATTACCACAGGCAGCTGTGAAGGCCAGGTCATTGAGTGTATTTAAAGCAGAGATTGATAGGATCTTAATTGGCCACTGCATCAAAGATTATGGGGAGAAGACCGGGGAGTGGGACTGAGGAGGGAAGAAAATTATCAGCTATGATTAAATGGCAAAGCAGATGCAATGGGCCATATTGCCTAATTCTGCTCCAATGTCTTGTGGTCTTATATAGATGAGAGAGCATGTCTAACGAGGAAAGGTTGAGCGAGCTAGGGCTTTTCTCTTTATAGTGAAGGAGGATGAGAGTAACTTGAGGTTTAGAAGATGATAAAAGACATTGAGAGAGTGGTCAGCCAGAGACTTATTCCCAGGTCGTAAATGGCTAAAACAAGGAGAGGATTGTAGGAAAGAACAATACTTGGATGTCAGAGGTATGTTTTTTAAGCAGAGAGTGGTGAGTGCGTGAAACATGCTGCCAAGAGTGGTGGAATAAGTAGGGGTTGATACCAAGAATTGAGGCCTGAGGGTCAATTTGAAGTCCAGAAGTTGAGGCCCAGTAAGAATGTAAGACCATAAGATATAGGAGAAGAAGTAGGCCTTTGGCCCATTGAATCTGCTAGCGTGGGTGAAGCATTGGCTGGTCAGCAGAAAGCAGAGAGTGGGAATAAAGGAATCCTATTCTGGCTGGCTGCTGGTTACCAGTGGAGTTCCACAGGGGTCGATGTGGGGAGCGCTGCTTTTTACGATGTATGTCAATGATTTGGACTACAGTATTCATGGATTTGAGGCTAAATTTGCCGATAATACAAAGATAGTTGGAGGAGCGGGTAGTGTTGAGGAAATAGAGAGCCTGCAAAGAGACTTAGATAGTTTAGGGGAATGGACAAAGAAGTAATATATGAAATACAGTGATGGAAAGTGTATGGTCATGCACTTTGGTGGAAGAAATAAATGGGCAGACTATTATTTAGAGGAGGAGAGAATTCAAAATGCAGAGATGCAAAGGGACTTAGGAGTCCTTGTGCAAGATACCCTAAAGGTTAACCTCCAGGTTGAGTCGGTTGAGAAGAAGGTGAATGCAATGTTGGCATTCATTTCTAGAGGTATAGAATATAAGAGCAGGGATGTGATGCTGAGGCTCTACGAGGCACTCATGAGACCACAGTTGGAGTATTGTGTGCAGTTTTGGGCTCTTTATTTTAGAAAGCATATACTGACATTGGAGAGGGTTCAGAGAAGATTCACAAGAATGATACCAGGAATGAAAGGGTTACCGTATGAGGAACATCTGGCAGCTATTAGTCTGTACCCCCTCGAGTTCAGGAGAATGAGGGGGTATCTCATAGAAACATTCTGAAGGTTAAAAGGCCTGAACACATTAGATATGGCAAAGTTATTTCCCATGGTATGGGATTCTAGGACAAGAGGGCATGACTTCAGGATTGAAAGGCATCTATTTAGAACTGAGAAGTGGAGAAACTACTTTAGTCAGAGGGTGGTGAATCTGTGGAATTTGTTACCACGAGCAGCTGTGGAGGTCAAGTCATTGGGTGTATTTAAGGCAGAGATTGATAGGCTCTTGATTAGCCAGGGCATCAGCAGGTACGGGGAGAAGGCAGGGGAGTGGGGATGACTGGAAGAATTGGATCAGTCCATGATTGAATGGTGGAACGAGTGGGCTGCTTCTGTTCCTGTATCTTATGGTCTTATCTCCTGCCTGTTCTTTCCATAATCTCTGTTGCATGCTATCTTTGATTTCTTTTTGTTTTCCCCTTCCTCAACCCTATCATTCCGGTTCCCATCCCCCTGCCAAATTAGTTTAAACCCTCCCTAACAGTTGTATTAAATGTGCCTGCTAGAAGATTGGACCCCTTTTTGTTCAGGTATAACCTGTCCTTTTTGTACAGGTCGTACCTCCCCCAGAAGAGGCCCCAATGATCCAGGAATCTGAATCCCTGCCCCCTACACCGGTCTCTCAGCCACACATTAACACGCCTGATCGTGTTAATCTTGCACTCGCTAGCGTGTGGCACAGGGAGCAATCCTGAGATTACTACCCTAGTGTTCCTGCTTTTCAGCTTCCTACCAAACTCCCTGAATTTTCTCTTCAGGACCTCCTCCTTTTTTCTGCCTATGTCATTGGTACCAACGAGTACCAAGACTTCTGGCTGTTTACCCTCTCCCTTCAGAATACCCTGCACCCGATCCGAGACATCCCGTACCCTGGCACCTGCGAGGCAACAGACCATGCGGGTATCTCTATCAGGCTGACAGAACCTCCTGTCTGTTCCCCTCTCTATGGAATCCCCTATGACTACCGCATTCCTCATCTTCCTCGTTCGCTTCTGCACCACGGAAGCAGGATTGGCCAGAGACCCGATCGGCGTGGTCGTCCTCTATCAGGTCATCCCCCTCAACTGCATCCAAAACAAGATAATGATTACTGAGGGGGATGGCCGCAGGGGTGCTCTCTACTATCTGAGCTCTTTCCCTTGCTTCCCTGACCATCACCCACTTATCGAACTCCTGCAGCCTCGGGGTGACTGACTCCCTGTAGTTCCACTCTGTCTCCTGTTCACTCTCGTTAATAAGCTGTAGGTCATCGAGCCGCAGCTCCAGATCCCTAACATGGTCTCTCAGGAGCTGCATCTCGGTGCACCTGGTGCAGATGTGGCCATCTGGGAGACTGGAATATTCCCAGGATTCCAACATCCTCCACTCAGAGCAAAATACTAACCCTACCAACATGCTCCCTTCTCCTCAAAAAAATGCGAATAAAAACCAAAAACAAAGTCCACCTACCCACTTACCTCACCGAAGCCTGAATGAGCCAAAGCCTGTCGCTTCTACTCTCTCCACTGGCCTACTCCCAACAATGGCCGCTCCACTTATCCCTTCTGTTATTTCGTTCGTTGAGCTCAGTTGCCACCGTTGATAGGCCCCGCACAATGGACTAACGCCAGCGAATCTCTCATTTTAAATCATCAACTCTGATCTGCGAGAAGCACTCCTTCGTAGAGCTCAGTTGCCACCGCTGATAGGCCCTGCACATTGACCCAAGCCTATCTTTTATATGTCCTATTTTGCAGATAATTAAGAGACTCTTACACAGGCATATAGATCACAGAACAATGGAGAGTTATGGGGCGGTGGGGTGAAGCAATGGATTGAATTTAGGTAGGTTAAAAAGTTGGCATAACATCATAGGCCAAATGGCCTACACAGTAAACACAAAATAATCTGCAGATGCTGGGGTCAAAGCAACACTCACAACACGCTGGAGGAACTCAGCAGGTCGGGCAGCATCCGTGGAATCACTGACTGATCGTTTCCACGGATGCTGCCCGACCTGCTGAGTTCCTCCAGCGTGTTATGAGTGTTGGCCTACACAGTGCTGCACCATTCACTGTTCTACACAGATGTTTTAATGACTTCAGTTAAGCATGATTCAAGTTGTGTACTACATTTATTTGAAAATCAATGTTTACTGTTCTAATTGAAAGTGGAAGAGTTGTCAGGACAGGTCAGTTTATGATTGGCTGGTTTTTGCTCATAAAATACAATGTGATAACGACATTCACCATTGTTAGTGTAAAGTAAGTCTGTGAATCAATGAACTGTGAATTACCACGATCCACTGAATTACATTGTATCATCTTTTAATTTGCGCAAATAGAATCTCACCTCTCGGTTTGCTGCTATATTTTAAGATCTTACAGAATTTGCACATTTACTAGTTAGACTTAATTTGCAACAATTCAATTAATTGCAACAAGTTAAGTCTAGTAGTTTATTCTGGAGTATTCCTTTAACTATGTTGTAATTGTTAATGTCGATCCAATCAAAATATGCAGTGAAAAAGATTGAACAGTTTAATCTGTAGACCATTGAGACCTCCATTACATTAGCTTTTCTTTTGCATCTACTTGTAATGCCTTTATTCTTTGACATAAATCAACTTGACTCTTTATTTTAAAGTTCAAGGAAAATTTATTAACCAAGTATATATACTCTAAGTCATCAGATACTACCCTGAGGTTGTGTGTGGCAAGGCACAGCTCACATGCCATCTATAAATTTGCTGACACAACTATTGTTGGCACAAAAGGCGTACAGGAGTGAGATATATCATCTAGTTCAATGGTATCGCAGCAACAACCTTGCATTCAATGTCAGTAAGACCAAAGAATTAATTGTGGACTTCAGAAAAGGTGAGATAAGGGAACACACACCTCATGGAGGGATTAGAAGAGAGAGATAGCAGGCAACTGCAGGAAACATGAAGATGTGGTGGTAGGGGATTTTAATTTTCCATATATTGATTGGGATTCCAATACTGTTAGGGGTCTAGATGGTTTAGAGTTGGTAAAATGTGTTCAGGAAAGTTTTCTAAATCAATATATAGAGAGACCAACTAGAGGGGATGCAATATTGGAACTCCTGTTAGGAAACGAGTTAGGACAAGTGACGGAAGTTTGTGTAGGGGAGCACTTTGGTTGCAGTGATCATAACACCATTAGTTTCAACTTGATCATGGACAAGGATAGATCTGGTCCTAGGGTTGAGGTTCTGAACTGGAAGAAGGCCAAATTTGAAGAAATGAGAAAGGATCTAAAAAGCGTGGATTGGGACAGGTTGTTCTCTGACAAAGATGTGATCGGTAGGTGGAAAGCCTTCAAAGGAGAAATTTTGAGAGTGCAGAGTTTGTATCTTCCTGTCAGGATTAAAGGCAAAGTGAATAGGAATAAGGAACCTTGGTTCTCAAAGGATATTGCAACTCTGATAAAGAAGAAGAGGGAGTTGTATGACACGTATAGGAAACAGGGAGTAAATAAGGTGCTTGAGGAGTATAAGAAGTGCAAGAAAATACTTAAGAAAGAAATCAGGAGGGCTAAAAGAAGCCATGAGGTTGCCTTGGAAGTCAAAGTGAAGGATAATCCAAAGAGCTTTTACAGGTATATTAAAAGCAAAAGGATTGTAAGGGATAAAATTAGTCCTCTTGAAGATCAGAGTGGTCGGCTATGTGCGGAACCAAAGGAAATGGGGGAGATCTTAAATAGGTTTTTTGCATCTGTATTTACTAAGGAAACTGGCATGAAGTCTATGGAATTAAGGGAAACAAGTAGTGAGATCATGGAAACTGTACAGATTGAAAAGGAGGAGGTGCTTGCTGTCTTGAGGAAAATTAAAGTGGATAAATCCCCGGGACCTGACAGAGTGTTCCCTCGGACCTTGAAGGAGACTAGTGTTGAAATTGCAGGGGCCCTGGCAGAAATATTTAAAATGTCGCTGTCTACAGGTGAGGTGCCGGAGGATTGGAGAGTGGCTCATGTTGTTCCGTTGTTTAAAAAAGGATCAAAAAGTAATCCGGGAAATTATAGGCCCGTGAGCTTAATGTCGGTAGTAGGTAAGTTATTGGAGGGAGTACTAAGAGACAGAATCTACAAGCATTTGGATAGACAGGGACTTATTAGGGAGAGTCAACATGTCTTTATGTGTGGTAGGTCATGTTTGACCAATCTATTGGAGTTTTTCAAGGAGGTTACCAGGAAGGTGGATGAAGGGAAGGCAGTGGATATTGTCTACATCGACTTCAGTAAGGCCTTTGACAAGGTCCCGCATTGGAGGTTAGTTAGGAAAATTCAGTCGCTAGGTATACATGGAGAGGTGGTAAATTGGATTAGACATTGGCTCAATGGAAGAAGCCAGAGAGTGGTAGTAGAGAATTGCTTCTCCGAGTGGAGGCCTGTGACTAGTGGTGTGCCACAGGGATCAGTGCTGGGTCCATACATGTATATCAATGATCTGGATGATAATGTGGTAAATTGGATCAGCAAATTTGCTGATGATACAAAGATTGGAGGTGTAGTAGACAGTGAGGAAGGTTTTCAGAGCCTGCAGAGGGACTTGGACCAGCTGGAAAAATGGGCTGAAAAATGGCAGATAAAGTTTAATACAGACAAGTGTGAGGGTATTGCACGTTGGAAGGACAAACCAAGGTAGAACATACAGGGTTAATGGTAAGGCACTGAGGAATGCAGTAGAACAGAGGGATCTGGGAATACAGATACAAAATTCCCTAAAAGTGGTGTCACAGGTAGATAGGGTTGTAAAGAGAGCTTTTGGTACATTGGCCTTTATTAATCAAAGTATTGAGTATAAGAGCTGGAATGTTATGATGAGGTTGTATAAGGCATTGGTGAGGCCGAATCTGGAGTATTGTGTTCAGTTTTGGTCACCAAATTACAGGAAGGATATAAATAAGGTTGAAAGAGTGCAGGGAAGGTTTACAAGGATGTTGCCGGGACTTGAGAAACTCAGTTACAGAGAAAGGTTGAATAGGTTAGGACTTTATTTTCTGGAGCGTAGAAGAATGAGGGGAGATTTGATAAAGGTATATAAAATTATGATGGGTATAGATAGAGTGAATGCAAGCAGGCTTTTTCCACTGAGGCAAGGGGAGAAAAAAACCAGAGGACATGGGTTAAGGTTGAGGGGGGAAAAGTTTAAAGGGAATATTAGCGGGGGTCTTCTTCACACAGAGAGTGGTGGGAGTATGGAATGAGCTGCCAGACGAGGTGGTAAATGTGGGTTCTTTTTTAACATTTAAGAATAAATTGGACAGATACATGGATGGGAGGTGTATGGAGGGATATGGTCCGTGTGCAGGTCAGTGGGACTAGGCAGAAAATAGTTTGGCACAGCCAAGAAGGGCCAAAAGGCCTGTTTTTATGCTGTAGTTTTTCTATGGTTTTCTAGAAGGGGAAAGGGTGAGCAATTTTCAAGTTCTTGGGCATGAACATCTCTGAACTGGCTACATCACCACCTGGTATGGGGGTCCACTGCACAGCATCAAAACAAGCTGCAGAAAGTTGTAAATTCAGTCAGCTCTATCATGGGCACTTGGCTGTGTAGGCCTAATTGTTTAATGCTAATATGTAGTGATGTTGGGATGACAGCAGTTGTAGATATTACCACTGGTACAACGTATACTCTGTTCATGATCCATAGTTTAATTCTGAATATTTCTGGTATTTTTCACATTAATTTATGATGTGTGTGGAATGGCTGTATCTATTAAGTAAGTTGTTCTTGCTTGTTTATCCTGGAATATTATATCCGGACAATTATTATGGATTATCCGATGTGTAATAATGGATCAGTCATAATATAATTTGTAGCTTTGTTAAATTATTTTTCATTGTTATTATTGTAGAAATTTATTTTTTCTCAGCTTAAGCTGGTAAAATCTAATGTACAGGCATAGTTGAGCACTCTCAGTTCTCAATTGCTAGGAACTTTTAAACTATTCTAGTGGTGTTTAGACTTGTAGCTTTCTTGAGATATACGAAAAATAATGCTGTGCAGCCCTAATTGGTTAATGTTATTGCATCGTGACTGTGGGATAATTTCATTTGTAGATATTACTATTTGGACAAATAGTAATAGTCTCCCATAGTCTTTCAATCTCCTCTTCAAATTCATCATATTTCTGGTATTTTTCACTTACTGGTTTCTGTATGTTATATGTGTTTATAATGGCTATGTCTATTAAGTAGGTTGTTCTTGCTTTTTTGTCCTGTGTTATTATACCTTGACAGTTATTATTGATTGTCCTATCTGTAATAACCAAACAGCCATAATATACTTTGTATGACTTTGATTCCAAAACTGGATCAGGCTTGTACTTGTAGTAAGCTATGAAATCTTTTATGAGTTTGTATTTTAAGATTTCAGTGAATGATGTCTACCACTTGATTGTGCCTGTGTAAGTAATCAGATTACATTAAACTGCTGCATGATCCTGTCATGTGTTGGATTATTTCTGGTTTCCCTTCACATTTTCTGCATTTATTGTCTTGAATTTGTTGGTCTCTTATTAGTCATAGTCATAGTCGTAGTCATACTTTATTGATACCGGGGGAAATTGGTTTTCGTTACAGTTGCACCATAAATAATAAATAGTAATTAAACCATAAATAGTTAAATAGTAATATGTAAATTATGAAATAAGTCCAGGACCAGCCTATTGGCTCAGGGTGTCTGACCCTCCAAGGGAGGAGGTGTAAAGTTTGATGGCCGCAGGCAGGAATGACTTCCTATGACGCTCTGTGCTGCATCTCGGTGGATTATTATGTATTTTTGATAATTTTTTGTGTTAACCACCTGGCCCTGTATTGCCAAAAGGAACCCTTCTGTTTCTGGGAATTGAAACATTATTATTATTATTATTATTATTATTATCAGTTAATTTTTTCTTAGCTCAAGCTGGTAAAATGTTTTTGTTGATGAAAAAATATCCTCAGAAGTTTTATCTTTCTCTTGTGTAGATTTTCAATGCCTGTTATTTCTCTTCCCCCTTCTGTCCGAGGTAGTGTTAATCTGAGCACATTCGAGTGTACATAATGTTTTCTGAAATTTGTCATTTGAGTTCTCATTTTTCTTTGCAAATTTTCCAGATCAGTTTCGGACCAAGATATTATGCCAAAAGTGTATATTAATATAGGTATAGTGGAAGTGTTTAATGCTGTTGTTATATTTTTACTGTTGAGTTGCTCAGCAGATTTTCTTAAGCCTTGAAGTAGATTTTGTCAAAAAAATTTCTATTATCACATTATGATCTATTTTCTTTCTTTGTTGATATCCCAGATACTTATATGTTTCAAATTCATCCATCTTTTTGTATTATATCCTGCTGCTCTGGTTTGAATTCTGCTAGCTTTATTTCACCTTTCTTTATGTTTAATGCTCTGAATTTATCCAATTCAAAATTCAAGTTTATATCATTTGAAAATAGTTTTTACTATTTGAATTAATTGCTTTCACTTAACTGTTGAAGGAGTATATACTTTCAAATCAGCCATGCATAAAATGTATTTCATAGTCATAGCCATAGTCATAGTCATACTTTATTAATCCCGGGGGAAATTGGTTTTCATTATAGTTGCTCCATAAATAATAAATAGTAATAGAACCATAAATAGTTAAATAGTAATAGATAAGTTATGCCAGTAAATTATGAAATAAGTCCAGGACCAGCCTATCGGCTCAGGGTGTCTGACCCTCCAAGGGAGGAGTTGTAAAGTTTGATGGCCACAGGCAGGAATGACTTCCTATGATGCTCTGTGCTGCATCTCGGTGGAATGAGCCTCTGGCTGAATGTACTCCTGTGCCCACCCAGTACATTAGGTAGTGGATGGGAGACATTGACCAAGATGGCATGTAACTTGGACAGCATCCTCTTTTCAGACACCACCGTCAGAGAGTCCAGTTCCAATCCCCACAACATCATTGGCCTTACGAATGAGTTTGTTGATTCTGTTGGTGTCTGCCACCTTCAGCCTGCTGCCCCAGCACACAACAGCAAACACGATAGCACTGGCCACCACAGACTTGTAGAACATCCTCAGCACCATCCGGCAGATATTAAAGGACCTCAGTCTCCTCAGGAAATAGAGACGGCTCTGACCCTTCTTGTAGACAGCCTCAGTGTTCTTTGACCAGTCCAGTTTATTGTCAATTCATATCCCCAGGTATTCGTAATCCTCCACCATGTCCACACTGACCCCCTGGATGAAAACAGGGGTCACCAGTACCTTAGCTCTCCTCAGGTCTACCACCAGCTCCTTAGTCTTTTTCACATTAATCTGCAGATAATTCTGCTCACACCGTGTGACAAAGTTTCCTACCGTAGCCCTGTACTCAGCCTCATCTCCCTTGCTGATGCATCCAACTATGGCAGAGTCATGCGAAAACTTCTGAAGATGACAAGACTCTGTGCAGTAGTTGAAGTCTTTCAAGATTTTAAGATTTAGCCCATTTTGTTGTTTCTGATTTGATACCCAATTTTCATCCAATTCGGTAAGTTAGAGAACAGCTTTAAAGCAAGGCAGAAACATGGTGGACTTAGAGACTCACCTTGGAAAATGCCTCAGTTTATTTTGATAACGTTCGTTGGTCTTCCTTGGTTGTTAATAGACAGGGTGATTACAGTATGCCAATACTTCATTAGATGTTGCTGGAAATTCACAAGTATTAGTTGTAGTTTATATATATTAAGAACTTCTATTACCCGTGAGTGTGGGACAGAGTCAAATGCTCTTTGGTAGTCAATATAGCAACATGAAAGATTTCTGTTTTTCTGCCAGGCTTGATTTAGAATTACAGAATCTATTATCAGTTGTTCTTTACATCCTTTCATCCCTTACAGCTTCCTTTCTGCTCTTCTGTAAGTATATTGTGGTTATCTAAGTGAGTGGTGATTAGTTGAGAGATACATGATATTACAATTTTATATGTGGTTTGTAAACAAGTAATAGGACAATATTTTCATTGATCTGTGATTTTTGCTTTAGGTAAAAGATATGTTTTACCTTCTGTCGAAAATTCAGGCACTTTTTCAGGATTTTTAAGAAACTTGTTGATATGCATTAATAGGTATGGATGAAGGTGTGTACATTCTGTTATACCAATAATTATGAATATTATCACTTCCAACAATTTTCCAGTTGTGGATATTTTTTACAATCTCTTTCAGCACATCCATTGTAACTTCAAGTGTGTGTGTGTGGGGTGTGTGTGTGTGTGTGTGTGTGTGTGTGTGTGTGTGTGTGTGTGTGTGTGTGTGTGTGTGTGTGTGTGTGCGCGCGCGCGCGCGCGCGCGTTTTTCCCTCCCTAATCTAGCTTGCTTCTTGATTGTGCTTCACCCTGTTTGACCAGATATTAGGCCAAAAGTTCATTATCTCCATGGTTGCTGGTAATTCTGTGCTGGGAATGGTGACATTTTGGTATGTCAAATTTAGTTTCAGTGTCCTATATAAACATTTTCCATTGTTCCTGAACGGATAATTCTGCTTCCTTCATCTGGTGGATCTCATGTATCTATTTAGTCTGGCTTTGTATTTAGTTTATTTTGTTTTAGTTTTAGTTTATCTGTAATACAACCATGCTTTTGTTAGGCTGATCATATCTTGTATGGACCTTTTATTTCCTTAGTATTTCCTTTGCATTTCTATTAACTTTCTTGCTCGGGCTATCCTTTTTTATACTCCATGAGGTGGGCTATTTCTGCTCTTAAGGTTTCAATTTTGTTTTTTTTAATCTCTTCTGCCATTTCATTACGTTCTGCTTTCATTACTTAGTTTTGAGTTTCTGTTAATGAGTACCTCTATTTTGGAAACATTGCACTGCATTGCCGTTAATGCTGCACAGTATGCTATTGTGTGTAGTTCTTCAAATGTTTCAAATTTTTGTAAATGTTGTGGTAATATAATATTGTTGAGAGTACTGACAACTTGCAAATTTTGATGACGTATTTTGTTTTGGTATGTAGGGTCTTTTTGTTGGGTCGATGCCCATATGTTCTGTTAGTGTGGTGTTAAATATTAGGATAGTTTTATCTGTAAACTCAGATTCCTCATCAGCACTCTGCAGAAGCTCTAGAGCAGTGCTGTTGTTGCTCAACACCCGATTGTGAAGCAGCTGAAATAACTGTAGTTTCATCAGTGCTCTGGTAAGTTTCATCATCATTATATTCTTGCGTAGTATTGTCATGGTCTTTAAGTTGATTCCTTTCTAGCTTTTGGGCAGATTCATGTTTTATTTCATTTTAACATGTCTATTGGGATTAAATTTTTTTTACTATCATAGAAACCATAGAAACTACAGCACAGAAACAGGCCCTTTGGCCCTTCTTGGCTGTGCCGAACCATTTTCTGCCTAGTCCCACTGACCTGCACACGGACCATATCCCTCCATACACCTCCCATCCATGTATCTGTCCAATTTATTCTTAAATGTTAAAAAAGAACCCGCATTTACCATCTCGTCTGGCAGCTCATTCCATACTCCCACCACTCTCTGTGTGAAGAAGCCCCCCCTAATGTTCCCTTTAAACTTTTCCCCCCTCACCCTTAACCCATGTCCTCTGGTTTTTTTCTCCCCTTGCCTCAGTGGAAAAAGCCTGCTTGCATTCACTCTATCTATACTCATCATAATTTTATATACCTCTATCAAATCTCCCCTCATTCTTCTATGCTCCAGGGAATAAAGTCCTAACCTATTCAACCTTTCTCTGTAACTGAGTTTCTCAAGTCCCGGCAACATCCTAGTAAACCTTCTCTGCACTCTTTCAACCACAATCACTCTTCCAATCACTCTAAGTTTTTTACTGATTATTATTATAGTTAGTATTATTTGTATTTTCACAGGTTTGTTGCAGTTGTTGTAGCCATGGGATTGAGTGGGGATAAGCTCCCTTTATGGCATGTGTCTCAACTAGCCTCTGACAACGAAGTCCAGCTCCTGGCCTTCACGTGTTTACAATTCTGGTGGAATTGTATCTACTGACAATAGAAGAGGCATAGGCAAGTTACTGGTGCTTAAAACCAGTCACTTTAGGCAGATGGGGATCATCAGCCACGGTTGGCAGTTCCTCTAGTAGAAGGAAAACTCAGGTCTCAAATCTCCACTGACATGCGGTACACAATCAAGGGGAAGACTTTAGGCGTAAACCCTGAGGGAAAAATCTGAAGCTAGAGTTCCTACGGTAGTCCTACATTGAGCTTAATTCTGACTGGCAACTCCTGTGACACAGATAATGCCAAACTGTATTGATCTCTGTCATTCTTTTGGATTCGTCAGCTGCATGGACAGACTGCTACTTGGGCAACAGCTTGCTCTCCATATCGTATTGCCTTGGCTTGTGTATCATATAGACAGCTGGGACCAGCATCCATAGCCATCTCTGACTAATAGGGGCCTCAAGGGTATTTACATAGTTTGTCTATTTTGCCCACTGATTGCTAGTCAGTCTTCGTGTGTAGTTTTTCATTGATTTTACTGAATTTCTTGGTTCCACTGTGGCTGCCTGCAAGAAAATTAATTTCCGTGTAGATATATACAGTGGTATGCAAAAGTTTGGGCACCCCGGTCAAAATGTCTGTTACTGTGAATAACTAAACGAGTAAAAGATGAACTGATTTCCAAAAGGCATAAAGTTAAAGATGACACATTTCTTTAAAATTTTAAGCAAGAACTTTTTTATTTCCATATTTTACAGTTTCAAAATAACAAAAAAGGAAAAGGGCCCGAAGCAAAAGTTAGGGCACCCTGCATGGCAGTACTTAGTAACACCCTCTTTGGCAAGTATCACAGCTTGTAAATGCTTTTTGTAGCCAGCTAAGAGTCTCAATTTTTGTTTGGGGGATTTTCACCCATTCTTCCTTGTAAAAGGTTTCTAGTTCTGTGAGATTCTCGGGCCATCTTGCATGCACTACTCTTTTGAGTTCTATCCACAGATTCTCAATGATGTTTAGATCGGGGGACTGTGAGGGCCATGGCAAAACCTTCAGCTTGCGCCTCTTGAGGTAGTCCATTGTGGATTTTGAGGTGTGTTTAGGATCATTATCCTGTTGTAGAAGCCATCCTCTTTTCATCTTCGGCTTCGTTACAGACGGTGTGATGTTTGCTTCCAGAATTTGTTGGTATTTAATTGAATTCATTCTTCCCTCTACCAGTAAATGTTCCCTGTGCCACTGGCTGCAACACAAGCCCAAAGCATGATCGTTCCACCCCCGTGTTTAACAGTTGGAGAGGAGTTCTTTTCATGAAATTCTGCATCCTTTTTTCTCCAAACATACCTTTGCACTTTGCAGCCAATACGTTCTATTCAAAAGGTTCAAGGAACATCTAAACAAGCCTGATGCATTTTGGAAACAAGTCCTGTGGACTGATGAAGTTAAAATAGAATCATCGAGAATCTGTGGATAGACCTCAAAAGAGCAGTGCGTGCAAGACGGCCCAAGAATCTCACAAAACTAGAAGCCTTTTGCAAGGAAGAATGGGTGAAAATCCCCCAAACAAGAATTGGAAGACTCTTGGAAGAATTGGCTGGCTACAAAAAGCGTTTATAAGCTGTGATACTTGCCAAAGGGGGTGTTACTAAGTACTACCATGCAGGGTGCCCAAACCTTTGCTTCGGGCCCTTTTCCTTTTTTGTTATTTTGAAACTGTAAAAGATGGACACCCTGAGCCACGATGCTGGTCCTGGACTTATTTCCATCTGGCATAGTTTGCATATTGTTGTTTGATTGTTTGTGGTTTTTGTATTGCTATATTTATGCTCTATTCTTGGTTGGTGCAGCTGTAATTTCCTTTCGGATCAATAAAGTATGTCTATCTATCTATCTATCTATCTAAATAAAAAAGTTTTCTTGCTTAAAATATTAAAGAAATGTGTCATCTTTAACTTTATGCCTTTTGGAAATCAGTTCATCTTTTAGTCGCTTAGCTATTCACAGTAACAGAAATTTTGACCTCATCCTCAACCCCATTTCCCGGCCTTCTCCCTGTAACCTTTGATGCCATGTCCAATCAATGACCTGGCATCCACAGCTGATGTGGCAACAAATTCCACAAATTCACCACCCTTTGGCTAAAGAAGTTTCTCTGAATCTGTTTTGAATGGATGCCCCTCTATCCTGAGGCTGTGTCCTCTTGTCCTAGACTCCTCCACCATGGGAAACATCCTTTCAGCATCTACTCTGTCTAGGCCTTTCAACATTTGAAAGGTTTCAATGAGATCCCCCCCCTCATCTTTCTGAATTCCAGCGAGTACAGACACAGAGCCATCAAACGTTCCTCATATGATAACCCTTTCATTCCTGGTATCATTCTAGTGAACCTCCTCTGGACCCTCTAAAATGTCAGCACATCTCTTCTAAGATGAGGAGCCCAAAACTGTACAAAATACTCAAAGTGCTTTATAATGCTTCAGCAAGGCATCCCTGCTCTTGAATTCGAGAACTCTCGCAATTAATGCTATCATTGCATTTGCATTCCTCAACACCGACTCAACTTGCATCTTGAACTTTAGGGTGTTCTTCACAAGGACTACCAAGTCCCTTTGCATCTCAGATTTTTGGATTTTTTCCTGGTTTAGAAAATAGTCCACACATTTATTTCTACTACCAAAGTGCATGACCATGCATTTTCCAACATTATATTTCATTTGCCACTTTCATGCTCATTCTCCTATTCTGTCTAAGTCCTTCTGGATCCTACCTGTTTCTTTAACAATACCTGCCCCTCCACCAATCTTCGTATCATCTGAAAACTTGACAACAAAGCCATGTATTCCATCATCTAAATCACCGATATTCAGCATAAAAGGAAGTGGACACAACACCGACCCCTATAGAACACCATTAGTCACTGGCAGCCAACTAGAAAAGGACCCTTTTATTCCCACTCGCTGCCTCCTACCAATCAGCCAATGTTCTAACCATCTTAGTAACTTTCGTGTAATATTGCAGGCTGTTAGCTTGGTAAGCAGCCTCATGTGTGGCACCTTGTCAAAGGCCTTCTGAAGGTCCAAATATACAACACCCACTGCATCCCCTTTATCTATCCTACTTCTAATCTCCTCAAAGAATCCCAACAGGTTCATCAGGTAGGATTTTCACTTAAGGAAACCATGCTGACTTTGTACTATCTTGTCCTATGTCACCAAGTACTCCATCATCTCATCCTCTAAAATTTCTCAACCACTGAGGTCAGGCAAACTGGTTTACAATTTCCTTTCTGCTGCCTTCCTTCCTTCTTAAACAGTGGAGTGACATTTGCAATTTTCCAGTCCTCAAGCACCATGCCAGAGTCCAATGATATTTGAAAGATCGTTTCTAATTCTGCCACAATCTCTATCGCTACCTCTTTCAGAGCCCTAGGGTGCAGTTCATCTGGTTCAGGTGACTTATGTACTTTTAGGGCTTTCAGCTTTTTGAACACCTTCTCCATTGTAATAGTAACTGCACCCACTTCTCTTCCTTCACACACTACAACATCTGGCACAGTACTGGTGTCTTCCACAGTGAAGACTGATGCAAAATTCTCATTTAGTTCATCTGCCATCTCCTTGTCCCCCATTAACATTTCTCTGGCCTCATTTTCTAGTCATCTTATATCCACTGTTATTTCTCCTTTATTTTTAACATACTTGAAAAAGCTTTTACTATCCACTTTGATATTATTTGCTAGCTTGCTTTCATATTTCATCTCTTTCCTTCTAATGATTCTTTTAGTTGCTCTCTGTAGGTTTTTAAAAGATTCCCAATCCTCTACCTTCCCAATAATTTTTGATTTGTTGTATGCCCTCTCTTTTGTTTTTACATTAACTTTGACTTCCCTTGTCAGCCATGGTTGTACTATGTTGCCATTTGAGTATTTCTTCACTTTTGGAATACATCGATCCTGCACCTTCCTCATTTTTCCAGGGAAACGCATGCCATTGCTGCTCTGCTGACATCCCTGCCAGCAGTTCCTTCCAATTTACTTTGGCCAACTCATCTCTCATACCACTGTAATTTCCCTTTCTCCACTGAAATACTGCTACATCAGACTTTACTTTCTCCCTGTCCAATTTCAAGTTGAACCCAATCATGTTGTAATCACCGGTTACAAAGGATTCTTTTACCTTAAGTTCCCTAATCGCCTCCAGTTCATTATGTAACCCCCAGTCCAGTATAGCTGATCCCATAGTAGGCTCAATGATAAACTGTTCTAAACAGCAATCTCTTGGGCATTTAACAAACTCACTCTCTTGAGATCCATTACCAATCTGATTTTCCCAATCTACCTGCATGTTAAAATCTCTCATGACTATCGTAACATTGTCCTTTTGACATGCCTTTTCTATTTCCTGTTGTAATCTCTGGTCCACCTCCCAGCCACTATTGGGGGGCCTGTATATAACTGCCATCAGTCACCTTCGCAGTTTCTGAACTCAACCCACAAGGATTCAACATTTTCCGATCCTATGTCACATCTTTCTACTGATTTGATGCCATTCTTTACCAGCAGAGCCATGCCTCCCCCTCTGTCTACCTTCCTATCCCTCCAATACAATGTGTAATCTTGGACATTCAGCTCCCAAATACAACCATCCTTCAGCCACGATTCAGTGATGGCTACAACATCATATCTGGCAATCTGTAATGGAGCAAGAAGATCATCCACCTTATTTCTTTGGAGTATAAGAAACATCACGTTAAGTACCATATTTGCTACACTTTTTGATTTTGCATCCCTAATGTACTGTTACTCACCTCGTTGGCTGCAGCTATGTCCCATCACCTGACTGCCCATCCTGACAGTCTGACTGCACACTATCTTTACTTGTTTACCATCTGTCCTATCCTGAGTCCCATCTCTCCGGTTCCCACTCCCCTGCCAAATTAGTTTAAACTCTCCCCAACAGCTCTAACAAACCTGCCTATGAGAATTTTGGTCCCCCTTGGGTTCAGAGCCAACCTGTCACTTTTGTACAGGTCATACCTCTGCGAGAAGAGATCCCAATAATCCAAGAAGCTGAAGCCCTGCCTCCTGCACCAACTTGTCAGCCACACATTTATCTGCCAGACAATCCTGTTTCTACCCTCACTGGTGCGTGGCAAAGGCAGCAATCCAGAAATTACTACCCTGGAGGTCCTGCTTCTTAGCTTTCTACCTAGCTCTTTAAAATCACTTTTCAATACCTCTTTGCTTTTCCTTCCTATGTCATTGGTGCCAATATGCACCAAGACTTCTGGCTGCTCTCCCTCCTTCTCCAAAATGTTGTGGACGCAATCTGAGACGTCCCTGATCCTGGCACCTGGGAGGCAATATACCATCTGCGTGTCCCGTTTACGTCCACAGAAACTCCTGTCTGTTCTACTCACTATTGAGTCCCCTATCACTTTCGCTCCCTTCTTCTCTCTCTTTCCCCTCTGCACCACAGACCCATGCTCTGAGTTTGTAACCTGGTCGCCTCAATGCCTGTAACCTGGGAGATCATCCCCCATAAAAGTATCCAAAGCGGTATACTTATTTTTGAGGGGAATGGCCACATGTGTGCTCTGCTCTAACTACCTATTTACATTCCATTCCTCCTGACTGTCACCCAGCTACTCGCTTCCTGCAACTTCTGATGGCCCTGTAACTCTAACTGATTATCTCCTCACTCTCCCATACAAGCCAAAGGTCACCCAGTTGCTGTCACAGATCCCTAACAAGGTCTTCAAGGAGCTGCAGCCGGGTGCACCTCGGGCAGGTGTAGTTCCCTGCGAGACACTGGGTCTCCCAGAATTTCAACATCCGGCACGAAGAACACACAACCGCCATTTACTATGCCAGGTGCAGTAAGAGAAATGCAAAAAGAAAACCTTAACAGAGAGCCGACACCTCTTCCGGGCCAAAACTTCCTTTAAGCCAAATCCTGACTCTTCTACTCTGGCCACTGGCCTGCTCCTGGCAACGGCTGCTCCGCATGTCCCTCCTGTAATTTTATTTAGTCTGCCCCCACTGTTGATCGGGTCTCCTCAATGGCCAAACGCCCGTGAAGCTCTCTTTTTAACTGAGCATCACCGACCCGCGAGAAAACCTTTTCGAAGTGCTCTGCTCCCACTGCCGATAGAGAGTGTGTGTGTATATATGTCATAGTCATACTTTATTGATCCCGAGGGAAATTGATTTTCATTACAGTTGCCCCAACCAAGAATAGAGTATAAATATAGCAATATAAAACCATAAATAATTAAATAGTAATATGTAAATTATGCCAGGAAATAAGTCCAGGACCAGCCTATTGGCTCAGGGTGTCTGACCCTCCAAGGGAGGAGTTGTAAAGTTTGATGGCCACAGGCAGGAATGACTTCCTATGACGCTCTGTGTTGCATCTCGGTGGAATGAGTCTCTGGCTGAATGTACTCCTGTGCCCAGCCAGTACATTATGTAGTGGATGGGAGACATTGTCCAAGATGGCATGCAACTTAGACAGCATCGTCTTTTCAGACACCACCGTCAGAGAGTCCAGTTCCATCCCCACAACATCACTGGCCTTACAAATGAGTTTTTTGATTCTGTTGGTGTCTGCCACCCTCAGCCTGCTGCCCCAGCACACAACAGCAAACATGATAGCACTGGCCACCACAGACTCATAGACCATCCTCAGCATCGTCCGACAGATGTTAAAGAACCTCAGTCTCCTCAGGAAATATAGATATATATATATATTATATGTACTTCGATAATAAAATTTACTCTGAATTTACTTTGAATTCATTAATATATAATTTCATGAAAACATTCACTTTATACTTCTCATAACTCTGCATGACATTGTTCTTTTATACTGTCAGTGTTGCATTGATTAACTGAGAGTAATAGAGATATAGCAAAAATTAGACCGTTTTGTCCCACCAAATTCTCACTGACTGTCCAATCACCCATTTACACTGATCCTGCATTGATCCTAGTTTTTATTCTCCTCCCTATAGGCCTATATCAAACTTCCCATCTTTAAGTAAAATCATTGAAAAGGTTGTTTATCAGTAACTTAACAGTTTGTTGGCACTGAGCAACTCTATGGATGTTTTCCAGTCTGGATCTTGACACCGCCATAGCTCTGAGGCTGCTCTGGTCAAGGATTTAAATGACATCCGCTTAAACCATGATGACGGTAAAGTGTCAGTTTTGGTTCTTCTGGATCTTAGTGCGGCTTTTGACACGGTTGACCATGGCATATTACTGGGCAGACTGGAAAACTGGGTGGCACTTTCCGGTACAATCTTAAAGAGGTTTAAATTGTATTTATAGGACAGGGGCTATTTTGTATCATTTGGTAGCTACCTATCTGACTGAACAAAAATGACATGCAGAATGACTCAAGGGTTCATACTAGAGCCTCTTCTGTTCAACATATACATGCTCCCTCTACCTCAAACCATGGTAAACAACAACATATCTTACCTTAATTAGGCAGATGACACTCAGATTTATATAACAGAGTCATCAAGTGACTATGGTCCCATTCAATCATTAAAAAACTGTATTGAACAACCACTGATTCGATGAGCCAAAATTTCCTCCAGTTAAACGAAGAGAAAACTGAAATAATTGTTCTTGGTGCCTAAAAAGAATGATTAGAAGTCAGTGCTTACTTAGAATCCCTGTTGTTACAGACCACAAACCAAGCCAGAAACCTCGGTAACACACACAAAATGCTGGTGAATGCAGCAGGCCAGGCAGCATCTACAGGAAGAAGTACAGTCGACATTTCGGGCCGAGACCTTTCGTCAGGACTAACTGAAAGAAGAGATAGTAAGAGATTTGAAAGTGGGAGCAGGAGGGGGAGATCCGAAATGATAGGAGAAGACAGGAGGGGGAGGGATGGAGCCAAGAGCCGGAAAGTTGATTGGCAAAAGGGATACAAGGCTGGAGAAGGGAGAGGATCATGGGACGGGAGGCGTAGGGAGAAAGAAAGGGGGCGGGGAGCACCAGAGGAAGATAGAGAGCAGGCAAGGAGTTATTGTGAGGAATAGAGAGAGAGAGAGAGAGAGAGAGAGAGAGAGAGAGAGAGAGAGAGAGAGAGAGAGAGAGAGAGAGAGAGAGAGAGAGAGAGAGAGAGAAATAAATAAATAAATAAGGGATGGAGTAAGAAGGGGAGGTGGGGCATTAGCGGAAGTTAGAGAAGTCAATGTTCATGCCATCAGATTGGTGGCTACCCAGACAGAATATAAGGTGTAGTTCCTCCAACCTGTGTATGGCTTGATCTTGACAATAGAGGAGGCCATGGATAGGCATACCTTGGTGTTGTGATGCACTCTGACTTAAACTTTAAGTGCCACATTACGATAATTACAAAGTCAGCCTACTGCCATCTTAAAAATATAGTGAGAGTTAAAGGAGTTACGTCTCAGCAAGATGTAGAAAAACTCATCCATGTATTTATTTTTAGTAGGCTTGACGACTGTAATGGTATTTTCACAGATCGCTGTAAAAATTACCTCAGACAGCCACAGCTCAGTCAGAAGACTGCTGCTAGAGTCCTCACTAAGACCAAGGAAGTAGAACACATCTCTCCAGTTTTCAGATCACTGCTTTGGCTTCCTTTCCATCAGAGGATTGACTTTAAAGTATTACTACTGGTTTATAAAGCCTGGGGTTTATAATAGTCTAGGGCCAAAATACATCTCCAATCTCCTGCTGCATTATGAACCTTCCTGAGCTCTCAGGTCATCTGGGGCAGGTCTGCTTACTGTCCCCAGGGTCAAAAAACATGATGAAGCAGCTTTTAGTTACTATGCTCCGCATAACCTTTCAGATGATCTGAAGTCTGCTCCAACTTTGAGCTCTTTAATATCGAGGCTTAAAACTTTTCTTGTCACTGTAGCTTTTAATTAGAAGCTCCCGTACTGTAACTTTTATTTCTTTATTTTTATGTGTGATTTTATTCTCTTTATATTATCTGAAAAACACTTTGAACTGCCTTGTGTTTGGAAAGTGCTGTCAAGTCGACTTGTCTTGCCTTGCCTCACTCACTTGTCAGCTCCTCCCAGATACTACCAACTCACCAGGATAAGAGGACAATTTACTTTACCAACCCATATGTCTTTGGGATGTTGCAGGGGGTCTGGAGGAAGTTCACAAGAATTATTGCAGGAGATGACTGGGATAATGTACGAGGAGCGTTTCAAATCAAGTCAAGTTTATTGTCATTTAACTATATACATGTGTACTGCCAAATGAGACAATGTTTCTCCGAACCAGGGTGTAAAGCACGATAGTGTGCATAACACACAATAACTTAGGAAAGTAAGAATTAAATCCACAAATGATCTATGCATAAATAAACAAAATAAAGTGCATAAATTAAATATTTTGGGATACAGAGCAAATTATTGGGTGACACTTCGAACGTGATATGGCAGGGATTTCAGAAGCCCAATGGCCTGAGGAAAGAATCAGTTTCCCATCCTGACCATTCTTGCCTTTATGCATTGGAGTCTCCTGCCTGATGGTGGAATGTCAAAGAGGATGCTGGATGGATGGGTGGGATCCTTGATAATACTAAGGACCCTGATAGAGAGCCCCATCCTCCTGCCACACACCAGGGACGGGGTTTCGCTTGTCCTCACCTATCTGCCCAGTAGCCTCCACATCCAGCACATAAATCTCTATAACTCCAACACAATCCCACCACCAAGCACACCTTTCCCTCCCCTTCACTTTCCGCTTTCTGCAGGAATTGCTCACTACCTGACTCCCTTGTCCATTCATCCCTCCCCACTGACTGCCCTCCTGGTACTTATCCTTGCAAGCGGAACAAGTGCCACACCTGTCCCTGCACCTCATCCCTCACTACTTTTCAGGGCCCCAAACCTCTTAAATATCAGCTGGGAAGATAGAAGAACCTATGTCAGTGTGCTAAATAAAGCAAAAACCACAAGCATTGAAGCCTACGTCATCAAGAACCAACTAAAATGGAGCGGTCATGTTTGTTCTGATGAAAGATGAACGTCTGTCGAAACAAGTCTTCTACTCCCAGCTTAAAGAAGGCAAACGTAAAAGAGGCGAACAACAGAAGGGAATCAAAGATGTCTTGAAAGCCAAAATGAAGAAATGTAACATCGACATCAACAATTGGGAAACCAATGCCAAGGACAGGAAACTCTGGCAAGCCATCATCCGAGAAGAATCAGCAATTTTGGAAGCCAACAGATGTGCAGAATTAGAAGAAAAGAGAAGAAAATAGAAAGAGAGGCAGCAACAACCAAAGTTCGATCTGCCATCTGGAATTACCTGTCCTGAATGCAGAAGAACTTTCAAAGCCAAGATTGGACTCATAAGCCACTTGAGAGCCCATAAGTAAACCAACAGAACGAAGACCATCATCCTCGACCTTGAGGGATAGCCACGATGATAATTTCTTTTACTAGTCTCATCCAACCTCAATGGAAAAAGCATGCTTGCATTTAACCTATCTTTACCCCTCAAAATTTTGCATATCTCTGTCAAATCTTCCCTCATTCTCCTACGCTCCAGGGAATGAAGCCCAAACCTGTTCAACCTTTTCCTGTAATTCAGGACCTGAGTAAATGGTTCACATTCTCAATATTAAATAAATAAAATAGGCATCCGTTAGTCTCGTGAGACCATGGATTTGTGCCTTGGAAGGTTTCCAGGGCGCAGACCTGGGCAAGGTTGTATGGAAGACCGGCAGTTGCCCATGCTGCAAGTCTCCCCTCTCCACACCACCGATGTTGTCCAAGGGAAGGGCACTAGGGCTGATACAGCTTGGCACCGGTGTTGTCACATGCAATGTGTGGTTAAGTGTCTGGTCAAGGACACAACACGTTGCCTCAGCTGAGGCTCGAACTAGCAACCTTCTGATCACTAGACCGACACCTTAACCACTTGGCCACGCACCAACTCAATGTTAATTGCTTACTTATTTATTATCATTATTTCTTTCTTTTGCAATTTGTACAGCTTGTTGTCTTTTTCACATTGGTTGAATGCCCAAGTTGGAGCGGTCTTTCATTGCTTCTATTATGGTTATTATTCTAAAATGGATTTATTGAGTATGCCTTCAAGAAAATGAATCTCAGGATTGTATCGGGTGATGTATATGTATTTTGATAATAAATTTACTTTGAACTTTGAAATTTTGAGTACAATTAGTACAATTGCATTCCTCTTTACACATTGCGACAAAGAATAAAAGACTGAATTCATAGTCAATCAATAATACATTGCAGCCAACTTTGTGTCATTATAAGCTGTGTAACTGAGGGAAAATATACTGGTTCCAAAGTTGCTGCAGCGTAGCAACTTATCCTGAAATGAGGCTAACCTTTGAGGAAATACGAGAGACCCTAGAGTTTGGAGCATGGGAGGTGATCTCATTGCAATGTACATGATTCTGAGAAAGAATTTTGAAGTTGATGAAAGATACTGTTTCCTTTTAGAGCAGAGTCAAATCAAGTGAAATTAAATCGGGTTTAATTATCATTCAAACCATACATAGAAACAGCCAGATGAGACAGTGTGCCTCTGGGGCCAAGGTGCAAAATCATACCAATGCATTCCAAATACATAGAGAGAGAAAAAAGAACATAGTCATGCAAGATAACACATCAGAGGTAACACAGCTGTCTCACCACCAAACAAGGGAAATAGACCTGTGGCAATCATTGTTCAACAGGGTCTTGTAATTGCCAATGGAATGTCCAAGATAGTCACTCACCTTTTCTCTGCATGCTGCCTTTCTGGTGCCTTTGAGTAGCAGGCAGCAGCATGGTCTGCACCCAGGTCAGCTCCTTTGAACCCAGTCCGGCTCCTCCCGTGGTCCAACGGCCTGACTCTCTGATGGCAGCCCAGTGACCCAACTCTCATCCTGCGGCCCAGCTGCCGGCCTCCTCTTCCCTGAACCACTGGCCAGTTCCTATGACACCCCAGCAGGCTACTCTGAACAACGAGCAGCTCACTGATGTGGTAGACATGCTGTACTCACAGTTATTGGATTCCAGTATAAGCATACAATAAAAAAAAACATATTTAACAAAGAAAAAAAGCACCTTTGGTGGGCCTCCAAGAGACTACTGTATCTACACGCACCACTATTTTACCAGAACATGAGGCATGTCTAGTCTCGTAACTGAGTCTGGTCATTTAGCATTAAAATTAGGGTGCTTTGGTGCAAAGAAAAGGGGATGAGATGTTCAAGTTCAATTCTGCAATCAATAGGTTTTTGTAGCTTATATGATTAGGTGGGCAAGAGGATCTGATGTACAGGTTAATCTTCGATCTCTGATGCCTCGTTTGATGCAAGCAAATTAAAATGGCCCATTGTCTTATATTTACTAATGTACACTAAAATGCCTCATGTTTACACCAGTTTACAAGCTGAATCTCCTGGCCAGCCTTCTTCTATGATCCAGTTATCTATGCTTTGTTGACAGCATACTTAGTTTTCATAGCTGTTCTTATAATTTCAAACCGATTATCGCCTGTAGTTTATATGTGAATAGGTTTTCTTGAGGTCTGGTTCTCACTTGTGTTAATGCCTGCTTTCCACATAGTTATGTATTTATTGAGCAACAGTGCCAAATAGGCCCTTCCAGTCCTTCGAGCTGCACTGCCCAGCAACTCTCAATGTAAACCCAGCCTTACAATGACCTATTAACTTACTAAATGGTATTTTTGGACTGTAGGAGGGAAATAGTGCACCCAGAGTAAACCCACACATTCGAACTCCGATGGCCCGAGCTATAATAATGTTGCACTAACCGTTAAACTACCATGATATCTGAAGTGAGAGAGTCTCGGTCCAGAGAGCATGGCCTCAGAATAGAAGGATGTTCCATTAGAACAGAGATAAGGAGGGATTTCTTCAGCCAGACGGTGATGAATCTGTGGAATTCATTGCCTGAAATGGCTGGTGAGGCCAAGTCAATAGGTATATTTAAAGCATAGGTTGATAGGTACTCAGTAAGTGAGGGTATCAAAGGTTATTGGGAGAGGGCAGGAGAATGAGTTGAGAGGGAAAGCAAATCAGCAAAGATGGAATGACAGAACAGACTCAATGGTGTGAATGGCCTAATTCTGCTCCTATTGCTTTGTGGACTTATGGTCTTATGGTACAGTCCTTCATTGAATCTACTATGGTTGTTGGATTTATTGAGTATACCCACAATGAAATGAATCTCAGGGTTGTATATGGTGGCATGTATGTACTTCGATAATAAATTTCCTTTGAATTCTGAACAAGCACCAAGGACAAGATGGTGTACTCCTGTTTCTAGTTCTTTCATTTTTCTGCTGTTATCTAAACTGCCACAACTGCTCAGAGAAAGATTACTCCCTTTCACAATTATTTTGAGTTAGGGTGAATGTGCATAATGAGCAATATTGATTTCTTAAGAGATGAATAATTAACAGCTCAGTTGATAACACCCTTTTGACATCCTTTTTGTGTTCACGATGCTAATGAATTCTAATGATGTCCTCTAGTCCTATCAGTTCAGTCCACAGACCCGTTCAAAAATCTACAAGCACAGGAGGGTTGAGAAGCCCGGAAATTTCAGTGCCTGAAATGAGATTTCTGGAGGGAAACTGGAGCATGGGGCAAACAAGTGATTAGGGGCTGCTGTAATTGTCACAGTGCCTAAGCCCATTGTGTATACTTACAGAGGAACATATATTGTCCATGTCTGAGGTAGGGTTCTAGAATAGGGTGGGTTCAACAGCATGGGTGGATGAGGGCAAGTGGGCACTGAAATCAAGGTCAACAGGGAAAATAAGTGAAAAGGGAGAAGACAGGATGACCATGTTATTAGTCTTATACAATTATTACTTTTCAACCATCAGGCTCTTGAACCAATGTGGATAACTTCACTCAATGTTGAACTGATTCCATAACCTATGAACTCACTTTCAAAGACTCTATAACTCACATTCTCAGTACTATTTATTTATCCTTTTATTTGTTTTTTTTTGCTTTTGCACATTGGATGCTTGTCAGAATTTGGGTGTAGTTATTGATTGATTCTGTTGTACTTCATCGTTCTACTGTGAATGCCTGGAAGAAAGTTAATCTCAGCGTTGTATATGGTGACACAAATATACTTCGTTAACATACTTACTTTGAACTTTGAATGTTATTGAAGATCTAGGTAATTGTTCAAGGGATTAGGCTATGGACATTTAACCACTGAATAAATATAAATTTGTATTTCCACATGGAAGAAAAGATAAAGATTAGCTTTATTTGTCACATGTACATCAAAATATCGAAACATACAGTGAAATATGTCCTTTGCATCGACGACCAATACAGTTCGAAGCATATGCCGAAGCAGCCCACAAGTGTCGCCATAGTTACAGCAAAGCATGCCCACAACTTACTAACCCTAACTGTATGTGTTTGGAATGTTGGAGGTAACTTGATTGCCCGAGGAAACCCAAGTGGTGATGGGGGAGAACATACAAACTTCTTACAGGCAGCGGCAGGAAATGAAATCTGATCACAGGCACTATTCAGTGTTATGTTGACTGCTAGGCTATTGTGTCGCCCCAGCAAGAATATTCATGATTGAGCCTGTTTGGCATCAAGTAGATGATGGTCAGACAGTACTTCAACTGACTTTTCAGCAAATTTGAATTGAACTGGTGACTAGGAAGTTCAATGAATCAACATCCTAACCATCCTGAGGGGGAATCATTGTTAGATTTAGGGAACAGTTCAGGAAAGAAGATGAGTATTTTTATTTTCCTGGTCCTTTATGGGATGTGGGCATATTTAAGGCAAAGGGTGATTGGTTCTTGATTAGTCAGGGCATGAAGGGATACAGGGAGAAGGTATGAGATTGGGGCTGAGAGGGAAATGGGTCAGGCATGATAAAATGGCCAAGCAGCCCCAATGTGCCAAATGCCCTAATTTTGCTCCTATCTCTGATGATTTATGGTCTTACTTCCTTATTTTTTACATCTGAATTATTTCAAATATATTTTCACCATCTCCCTTCATACTAATAAAAGTCTAGTCCTTTCTGTCATAACACCTTCTGTCAAAAAGTGACAGGCCATTTAATGTCAGTGATACGACCGCATTTACGGATTTAATACTAATGGCATTTTATTTGTTCATGAGGAAAACATAATGCACTATAATTTTATTAGGAAGAAAAATTATCAATAATGTAGACTGCTTTACATAGTTAATTATATCTTGTACCTTTTGAATCTATTTCTTCTTCACTGGTTTACAATATCAGGCTAATGTGACTTTGAATACCAACCGAATGAATGAAATTTAATTCTAAGTGAAGCACAATTTTAAGTACCAAGGGAGACAGAATCACCATTCATTAGATTTCCAAGCAGTCCCACTGTATAAAATGAGCTTGTTTTCCTCCACTGGTTTAGCAAC
The DNA here is from genome assembly GCF_030028105.1 of Mobula birostris. Taxonomy (NCBI): domain Eukaryota; kingdom Metazoa; phylum Chordata; class Chondrichthyes; order Myliobatiformes; family Myliobatidae; genus Mobula; species Mobula birostris. The sequence goes on from NC_092370.1 coordinate 16,810,408, forward strand.
TATTAATATTTTAAATTGCATAATAATCTTGATCTTGAGATATCTAATTTATTCACGTTTGGTTAGATCAGATATTGAATGTTTAATTTCTTATGGTAAATGAATGACTACAGAAGCATTGTAGTTTGTTTAAGAAAAATGGGAATTTGCTCAGCAGAGTTTGAATGTTTACCTTAACTAATATTTCACCCTGGGTCTTAGCAGTAAGGTGTTCCTATAGAACATCAGTGGACCTAACAGATGATACAGTGACATTACCAATGTTCAAAGTAAAATTTATTATCAAAATACATATATGTCACCATATACAACCCTGAGAGTTATTTTCTTGTGGGCATACCCATCAAATCTACCGAATAATAACTATAACAGGATCAATGAAAGATTAACCAGTGTGCAGAAGACAACTAACTGAAAATGCAAATAAAATAAATAGCAATAAATAACTAGAAAATGAGATAATGAGTCCTTAAAGTGAGGATTTTGGTTGTGGGAACATCTCAATGATGGAGGAAGTGAGTGTATTTATTCCCTTTTATTCAAGAGCCTGGTGGTTGAGGGGCAGGAATTATTCTTGAACCTGCTGATGTGAGTACTGAGGCTCCTAAACCTTCTAGCAGCAGGAAGAAGAGAGTATGGCCTGGGCGGTGGGGGTCTCTGATGATGGATGCTACTTTCCTATGACAGCGTTTCATGTAGATGTTCTCAATGAATGGGAGGGCTTTACCCATGATATACTGGGCTGAATCCACTACTTTTTGTAGGATTTTCTGTTCAAAGGTATGGTGTTTCCATACCAGGCAGTGATACAGTATTAGATGGGATCAAGAATTCATGGTCTAAAATACCCCCAGTGTTTCAGAAGGCATTAGGAAATAAATAATGTAGAGAAAATTATGTGGGTGGCATGGTAGTGTAGAGGTCTGAAATGCCCGCTTCGCTGCCGCTGCTACTGTGTGGTAACCGGAATCTCAGGAGCAGAAGGCCCCGAAATCCTCGGCTTTGCTTGTTTCATCGGCCAGGGCTAGGTCAAAGGTGCTCGGCAGAGGTTGGCACTCAGGAGGCTGTATTGGAGGGGCTGGTCGGAGGCTCGAAGTTTTCGGATGGATGGACTCAATGTCGGCTAATGTCGGCTGTGGTCGGCTGCTTCCAAGGCATCGGCAAGTTGACGGTGCCTGGAGGTTCATGGCAGAGAGTTTCTCCCTTTTGCTGCCTGCTATCCGGGACTCAGGAGTCGATCGACTCAGGGACCTTGAGACTTTTTTTTACCGTGCCCATGGTCTGTTATTCATCAAATTATGGTATTGCTTTGCACTGCTGTAACTATATGTTATAATTATGTGGTTCTGTCAGTGTTAGTCTTTGGTTTGTCCTGTTCTCTGTGATATCACTCCAGAGAAACATTGTATCATTTCTTAATGCATGTATGCATTTCTAAATGACAATAAAAGAGGACTGAGTGTTCTCATAATCTAGATCTAGGTCAGTGCAATGACCCCGGTTCAGTTCCCACTGCTGTCTGTAAAGAGATTCATCATTCTCCCTGTGACTACCTGTGTTTCATCCAGATGGTCCGGTTTCCACTCACATTCCAAAGATGTAAGAGTTAGTAGGGTGGGTGTACCTGGCCAACGCAGGCTTGTTGGGCTAGAACCTCTATGAATTTTATATCAATTAAAGTAAATTATAGAGAATAGATGGTATGTGATCTGATAGTCAGTGGAATATAATTTCCAGATTTAAAAAATAAACTACCTATAGTGCTTGTCAACTACACAGCTTCTGATAGCCAGATGTGCAGTCACATGACAAGCTGTGATGTCACAAAGCTGTTGTCATGCATAATGTCTTGTGTCATCCCAAAGTGAGTTGAACAGACTTGCAGTTCAGAGACTAAGTAGGAGAAATGTAACCCAGTGGCACCAAATTTATAGGTTCATAGTTCAAATAACTTTATTACCAAAGTACATGCACTACATATCACCATATACTACAGTGCCTATAAAAAGTATTCACCCCCCCCCACCCCCGGAAGTTTTATTGTTTAACAACATTGAATCACGGTGGATTTAATTTGGCTTTTTTAACACTGATCAACAGAAAAAGATGCTTTCATGTCAAAGTGAAAACAGATCTCTGCAAAGTGATATAAATTAGTTACAAATATAAAACACAAAATAATTTATTGTAGAACACATCAAAGTTGCTGATGAACGCAGCAGGCCTGGCAGCATCTCTAGGAAGAGGTACAGTCGACGTTTCAGGCTGAGACCCTTCATCAGGATGTCGACTGTACCTCTTCCTAGAGATGCTGCCTGGCCTGCTGCGTTCACCAGCAACTTTGATATGTGTTGCTTGAATTTCCAGCAACTGCAGAATTCCTCGTGTTTGCGTTTTTAAATAATTTATTGTATAAGTATTCACCCCCCCCCCTTTAATATGACGCACCAGATCATGATTGGTGCAGCCAGTTGGTTTTAGAAGTCACATAATTAGTTAAATAAAGACCTGTATACAGTCAAGGTGTTTCAAATGATTGGAATAAGAATACATCTGTATTTGGAAGGTCCAACTGCTAGTGAGTCAGTATCCTGGCAAAAACTACACCATGAAGACAAAAGAACACTCCAAGCAACTCCACAAAAAGGTTATTGAAAAGCACAAGTCAGGAGATGGATACAAACAAATTTCCAAGTCACTGAATATCTCTTGGAGTACAGTTAAGTCAATCATCAAAATAATAGAAAGAATATGGCACTGCTGTAGATCTGCCTAGAGCAGGCCATCCTTAAAAACTGAGTGGCCATGCAAAAAGAGGGGAGGGAGGCCAACAAGAGACGTATGACAACTTCAGAGGAGTTACAAGCTTCAGTGGCTGAGATAGCAGAGACTGCACATAGGTACAACTGTTGACCAGGTGCTTCAGCAGTTGCAGCTTTATGGAAGAGCGGCAAAGAGAAATCCACTGTTGAGAAAAACTCACATGAATTCTCAACTTGAGTTTGTCAGAAGGCATGTGGGAGACTCCAAAGTCAGCTGGAAGACTTTTCTAGGGATGATGAAACAAAAATTGAGCTTTTTGGTGAACAACTAAACTCTATATTTGGCATAAGCCAAGCACCACACATCATCAAAAACACACCATCCCTACTGTGATGCATGGTGGTGACCGCAACAAGCTGTAGGGATGCTTCACAGCAGCAGGCGCTGGAAGGCTTGTGAAGGTAGAGGGTAAAATGAATGGAGAAAAATACAGGGAAATCCTGGAAAACCTGATGCAGTCTGCAAGAGATCCGCGACTTGGGAGAACATTTGTTCTCCAGTAAGACAATGACCGCAAGCATAAAGCCAAAGCTAGACAAGAATGGATTAAAAACAACAAAGTTAATGTCCTGGAGTGGCCAAGTCAGAGTCCAGACCTCAACCCGATTGAGAATTTGTGGCTGGACTTGAGAAGGGCTGTTCACTCACGATCCCCATGCAATCTGACAGAGCTTGAACAGTTTTGAAACGAAGAATGGGGAGAAATTTCAGTATCCAGAAGTGCAAAGATGATAGAGACCTAACCACACAGACTCAAGGCTGTAATTGCTGCCAAATGTGCATCTACTAAATACTGACTTGAAGGGAATGAATCAATTATTTGTGTTTTATATTTATAATTAATTTAGATCGCTTTGTACAGATCTGTTTTCACTTTGACACAAAAGAGTATTTTTTTCTGTTGATCAGTATCAAAAAAAAAACAAATGAAGTCCACTGTGATTCAATGTTGTTAAACATGAAAACTTCCAAGGGGGTTCAATACTTTTTATAGACAATGTACCTTGAGATTCATTTCTTGCGGGCATTCACAGTAGAACAAAGAAATACGACAGAATGCTTGAAAATTTACAAATAACCAAAGACTGACAAACAATGGATGTGCTAAAGAAGAAAAATCATGCACATAAAAGAAACAAATAAGTAAATAAATAATACTCAGAATAGGAGTCCGTAGGGTGTGGAATCCATTCAGAATTAATGTGAGGGAAGTTATCCATGTTGGTTCAGGAGCTTAATGATTGTAGAGTAATAACTGTTCTTGAAACTGGTGGTGTGAGACCTAAGGTTCTTGTACCTCCATCCCAAAGACAGCAGTGAGAAGAGAACAAGGTTTGGACGGTAGTGGTTGTTGATGATGGGTGGATGGAAGCTGCTTTAGAACATAGATAGAACATAGAAAACCTACAGCACAATACAGGCCCTTCAGCCCACAAAGTTGTACCAAACATGTCCCTACATTAGAAATTACTAGGCTTACCTATAGCCCTCTATTTCACTAAGCTCCACATACCTATCCAAAAGTCTCTTAAAAGACCCTATCGCATCCGCTTCCACCACTGTTGCCGGTAGCCCATTCCACACACTCACCACTCTCTGAGTAAAAAACTTACCCCTGATATCTCCTCTGTACCTACTCCCCAGCACCTTAAACCTGTGTCCTCTTGTGGCAACCATTTCAGCCCTGGGAAAAGGCTTCTGACTATCCACATGATCAATGCCTTTCTTCAGGAAATTCTCCTTAAGGGGGCTACATCACTTCTCAACAGCATGAACTAGGTTCCCAAATAAGCAGGCAACTTTACAACAAGGTTTCACTGAACACTGTCTCGCTAAAAGGATATGGCAACCTGCTGATTGTTAAGCACTGTTAACTGATATTAACACTCATTTGGCTCCTATTCCTCTCAAATCAAAAGGGGAAATGATGGAAATATTCTGCAGATCAAGCAGCATTTGGAGGGAAACTCAGTTGGTGTTTGAGGTCAGTAATTATTTACTAGAATTGGCAATAAAATAATAATTGGCACTTGCATATATTGAACTGCTCATGGGTTGTCACATTCATGGGTGTCTTGATTACAGACTCTCTGTCTATAAGCTAATAGTTCCTCTGGGCTAGGCAAAGATGGCCAGCTCTGTTGAGTAGGGCTGATGTGGTGAAAAGTTTTTCCTGTGAATGATGTGCAGTATATAAAGGGGTTGCAGAGGAGAGAGAGACAAGGCAGACAATCAAGGATGCATTAGGAACTAGAAGTGGAGTCAGGATGAGAGTCAGATACTGGTGATCAATGGCAGTGTTGGGATTTGTATCAGCCAGATTGTGGGCAGTCAGTAAGAGTGGTTGGTGTCTCAGAGTTGGGGAGGTGGAGAAGCAAGTCATTCTGGTGTCACTCATTGGGTTGGATACTGAGCAGTGAGGTAGGAAGGAAATGAGGCTGGATGAGATGCTCTGTTGATGTTGCATAAGATGTTGCTGAGGCCTAATTTGGAGTATTGTGTGTAGTTCTGGTCACCAACCTACAGGAAAGATGTCAGTAAGACTGAAAGAGTGCAAAGAAAATGTACAAGTATGTTGCTGGGACTTGAGGACCTGAGTTACAGGAAAAGGGTGACTAGGTTAGGATGTTTTTCCCCAGAGCATAGGTAAATGAGGGGTAATTTGATGGAAGTATACAAAAAGGAATAAAGGTGTAGACTGTTTTCTAAATGGGAAATCAGAGGTGCAAAGAGACTTAAGAGTCCTTCTGCACGATTACCAAAAGTTTAAATTGCAGGTTAAGTTGGTGGTAAGGAAGGCAAATACTATGTTATCATTCATCTCAAGAACACTAGAATATAAGAGCAAGGATGTAGTGCTGAGGCTTTATAAGACATTAGTCAGACCACATGAAGTATTGTGAGCAGTTTTGAGCTCCTTACCTAAGAAAAGTTGTGCTGGCATTGGAGAGAATCCACAGGATGTTCACAGGAATGATTCTGAAAATAAAAGGGTTATGTTTGAGGAGCGTTTGATGGCTCTGGGCCTGTACTCCTGGAGTATAGAAGAATGAGGGGAGATCTCATTGAAACCTATTGAATATTGAACAACCTAGATAGAGTGGGTGTTTCCTATAGTGGAGGGACTCTAGGACCAGAGGGCACACAGTATATAAGGATGTCCCTTCAGAGAAGAGGTGAGGAGGAATTTCTTTCGGCAGAGAGAGAGATGAATCAACGGAATTCATTGCCGGAGACAGCAGTCGAGGCCAAGCCATTGGGTAAGTTTACAGCACAATTTGATAGATTCTTGATTAGTAAGGTTGTTACGGGGAAAAGGCAGGAAAATGAGAGGGATATAAATCAGGCAATGTGAAATGGCATTACAGGCTCAATGGTCGAATGGCCTAATTCTGCCCCTATGTCTCATGGTCTATGTAACATGGACGGAATGTGTGGTTCTAAAGAAAAGCTACTTCATTTATTTTCAAGCGATGGTTTAATTGAATGTTCCTGTCTCCTGCACCTCACTAAATAAAGAAGAGATACGCTGACCCAAGGCTGCATTTAATAATCTCCGGCCACATTCACCCTGCATGCAACAGCACAATTCCTACGTTTCAACCACAAGATACAGTTGGTTGCATGCAGCAGAAATGGCCACAGGTGCTGGAAACTACAGTATGTTCTCAACTGTGGACTGCCCCAATAGTCTTCTGACTGCTTAAGCTGAAAAAAAAATGTTTTTAACTCTTTCCAAAGATCATCAGGGGCATTTGAAAAGAGCTAGAAAAATAGTAAGTTACAGAAGAAATTATTAAAAAAAGAAAATTAAGTGTTAAATTATTTTAAAACATAAATTACTATCAGTCAAAACATTTTTGTATGACTTTAGACTTCAAAATAGGATTCAGAATCCATTCTCAATAAATAGACCAGAAACATTGCAGCTAACAAGATGTGTCTGGACCCAGCTGTGAGTCCAAAGGAAGAGGGAGAGGTAAAATGCCCTATTTCTGATAACATGAAGATTGATGGTGCTATGGATGGGGTAGAGAGTTACTGTAGGTTAAAGCAGGCCACTGACAAGATGCAGAGCTGTGCTGAGAAGTGGCAGATGGAGCTCAATCCAGAAAAAGTGTGAAGTGATATACTTTGGAAGGTCCAACTTTAAGGAAGAATAGTGTTAAAGGCAGGATTGTTAGCAGTGTGGAAGGATCATAGGGTTCACGTCTATGGATCCCTCAAACTTGCCTTACAAGTTGGGAGAGTAGTTAATAAAGCATATCGTGTGTTGGCCTTCAGGGAAACTGAGATCAGGAGCAGTGAGGTGATGTTGCAGCTCTATAAAGACCAAACTTGAAGTATTTTGTTCAGTTCTAGTCACCTCATTATTAGTAAAGATGTGGAAGGCTGATGAACAGTGAAGATTTAGATTATGAAGACACGCAATCCTTTTTTATTGTCATTTAGTAATGCATGCATTAAGAAGTGATACAATATTTAACACAGAAACATAGAAAATCTACAGCACAGTACAGGCATGTCGGCCCACAAAGCTGTGCCAAACATGTCTTTACCTCAGAAATTACCTAGGATTACCCATAACACTCTATTTTTCTAAGCTCCATGTATCTATCAAGGAGGCTCTGAAAAGAATCTATCGTATCCACCTCTACCACCGTCACCAGCAGCCCATTCCACGTACTCACCACTCTCTGCGTTTTTTAAAAAAAAACAACTTACCCCTGACATCTCCTTTGTACCTGCTTCCAAGCGCCTTAAAACTGTGCCCTCTCATGCTAACCATTTCAGCCCTGGAGAAAAGCCTCTGACTATCCGCACGATCAATGTCTCTCAGCATCTTATACACCTCTGTCAGGTCACCTCTCATCCTCCGTTGCTCCAAGGAGAAAAGACCAAGTTGACTCAACCTATTCTTATAAGGCATGCTCCCCAATCCAGGCAATATCCTTGAAAATCTCCTCTGCACCCTTTCTATGGTTTCCACATCTTTCCTGTAGTGAGGCGACCAGAACTGAGCACAGTACTCCAGGTTGTGTCTGACCAGGGTCTTATATAGTTGCAACATTACCTCTTGGCTCCTAAACTCCATCCATCAATTGATCAAGGCCAATGCACTGTATGCCTTCTTAACCACAGTCAACCTGTGCAGCAGCTTTGAGTGTCCTATGGACTCAGACCTCAGGATCCCTCTGATCCTCCACATTGCCAAGAGTTTTGTCATTAATATTCTGCCATCATATTTAACCTAACAAAATGAACCACCTCACACTTATCTGGGTTAAACTCCATCTGCCACTTCTGAGCCCAGATTTGCATCCTATCAATGTCCCGCTGTGACCTCTGATAGCCCTCCACACTATCTACAACACGTCCAACCTTTGTGTCATCAGCAAATTTACTCCACTTCTTCATCCAGGTCATTTATAAAATTCATGGAGAGTAGGGATCCCAGAACAGATCCCTGAGTCACACCACTGGTCACCAACCTCCATGCAGAATATGACCTGCCTACAACCACTCTGCCATTTGTGGACAAGTCAGTTCTGGACCAACAAAGCAATGTCCCCTTGGATCGCATGCCTTCTTACTTTCTCAATAATACTTGCATGCATACCTCGTCAAATGCCTTGCTGAAATCCATATACACTACATCTACTGCTCTATCTTCATCAATGTGTTTAGTCACATCCTCAAAAAATTTAACCAGGCTCGTAAGGCATGACCTGCCTTTCACAAAGCCATGTTGACTATTCTTTATCATATTATGCCTCTCCAAATATTTATAAACCCTTTCTTTCAGGATCTTCTCTATCACTGAAGTAAGACTCACTGGTCTATAATTTCCTGGGCTATCCTTACTCCCTTTCTTGAATAAGGGAACAACATCCGCAACCCTCCAATCCTTCGCAATCTCTCCCGTCCCCATTGATGATGCAAAGTTCATCGCCAGAATCTCAGCAATCTCTACCCTCGCCTCACACAGTAGCCTGGGGCACATCTCGTCCGGTCCCAGTGACTTATCCAACTTGATGCTTTCTAAAAGCTCCAACACATCCTCTTCCTTAATATCTACATGCTCAAACTTTTTAGTCCACTGTAAGTCCTCCCTACAATCGCCAAGATCCTTTTCTGTAGTGAATACTGAAGCGGAGTACTCATTAAGTACCTCTGGTATCTCCTTCGGTTCCATACTCACTTTTCCACTGTCACATTTGATTGGTCCTATTCTCTCATGTCTTATCCTCTTGCTCTTCACATACCTGTAGAATGCCTTAGGGTTTCTTTAATCCTGACTGCCAAGGCCTTCTTGTGGCCCCTTCTGGCTCTCCTAAATTCTTTCTTAAACTCCTTCCTGCTAGCCTGGATTTAGATTTAGGAGGATGCTGCCTGGATTAAAGATTAGTTCTCATAAGGAATGTATGAGAACATTTGGACTTTTCTTTTTGAAGTGAAAGAGGAAGAGAGGTGATTTGATAGAAATGCACAAGATGATAAGAGTATAGATCAAGTGGATAGACAGAGGCTTTTTCTGAGGGAAGAAATGGCTCATATGAGAGCGCATAATTTTCAAATTATTTTAAGGGGAAGTCAGAGATATATTTTTATGCATGGAATGTGCTGCCAGGGGCAATGGTAGAAGCAGATACATTACAGACATTTAAGAAACAGACATTTAGAATTGCATCTGAATGATAGGAAAATGCAAGGTTATATGGGAGAGAAGGGTTAGTTTGAAAGGTCTGCACAACATCATTGGCCAAAGAGCCTGTACTGTGCTTAAATGTTTTACGTTCAATGTCATCATCTTCTGCCAGCTTCACCGCTGAGGTCTTGGTTGGTTCGCTCTTTTTGTATGGAACCTCCCTCTTGAACTTAGCGACACGGGTAACCCTACAAGAAGTAAGTTGCAGATGGCTAAACTCCAGACAGATCACTCCTGCGATCTCAGGAACTCATAAGCTTCTCCATCGCAACAAGGTGAAAATCAGCAGAAGTCTGCAGCAGCAATATCTTCAGCTCGCTGACAATCAACACTGAAGCACTTCAGGGATGTCTGCTTGGCCCACTGCCCTATTCTCTCTATACCCTTGAATCTGTGTCTAGGTATAGCTCAAATGCCATCTATAAATTTGCTGATGATACATCCATTGAAACATAGAAACATAGAAAATAGGTGCAGGAGCAGGCCATTCGGCCCTTTGAGCCTGCACCACCATTCAGTATGATCATGGCTGATCATCCAACTCAGAACCCTGTACCAGCCTTCCCTCCATACCCCCTGATCCCCGTAGCCACAAGGGCCATATCTAACTCCCTCTTAAATATAGCCAATGAACTGGCCTCAACTGTTTTCCTGTGGCAGAGAATTCCACAGATTCACCACTCTCTGTGTGAAGAAGTTTTTTCCTAATCTCGGTCCTAAAAGGCTTCCCCTTTATCCTCAAACTGTGACCCCTCGTTCTGGACTTCCCCAACATCAGGAACAATCTTCCTGCATCTAGCCTGTCCAATTCCTTTAGGATTTTTTACGTTTCAATAAGATCCCCCCTCAATCTTCTAAATTCCAACGAGTATAAGCCTAGTCGATCCAGTCTTTCATCATATGAAAGTCCTGCCATCCCAGGAATCAATCTGGTGAACCTTCTTTGTACTCCCTCTATAGCAAGGATGTCTTTCCTCAGATTAGGGGATCAAAACTGCACACAATACTCCAGGTGTGGTCTCACCAAGGCCTTGTACAACTGCAGTAGTACCCCCCTGCTCCTGTACTCGAATCCTCTTGCTATAAATGCCAGCATACCATTCGCCTTTTTCACCGCCTGCTGTACCTGCATGCCCACTTTCAATGACTGGTGTATAATGACACCCAGGTCTCGTTGCTCCTCCCCTTTTCCTAATCGGCCACCATTCAGATAATAATCTGTTTTGCTATTTTTGCCACCAAAGTGGATAACCTCACATTTATCCACATTAAATTGCATCTGCCATGAATTTGCCCACTCACCTAACCTATCCAAGTCACCCTGCATCCTCTTAGCATCCTCCTCACAGCTAACACTGCCACCCAGCTTCGTGTCATCCGCAAACTTGGAGATGCTGCATTTAATTCCCTCATCCAAGTCATTAATATATATTGTAAACAACTGGGGTCCCAGCACTGAGCCTTGCGGTACCCCACTAGTCACTGCCTGCCATTCTGAAAAGGTCCCGTTTATTCCCACTCTTTGCTTCCTGTCTGCCAACCAATTCTCCATCCACATCAATACCTTATCCCCAATACTGTGTGCTTTATTGTTGGTAGAATCACAGATGAAGACGAGAGTACATAGATGAGCGACGAATTGAGTGCTGCCGCAGCAACCACTTTGCACTCAATGTCACTAAGACTAAAGAGCTGGTTGTGGACTTCAGGAAGGGTAAGATGAAGGAACATGAACCAATCCTCATAGAGGAATCAGAAGTGGAGAGAGGGAGCAATTTCAAGTTCCTTGCTGTCAAGATCTCTGAGGATCTAACCTGGTCCCACCATATCGATGCAGCTATAAAGAATGCAAGACAGTGCTGATATTTTATTAGGAGTTTAAGAAGATCTGGTTTGTCACCTAAAACATTCGAAAACTCTTACGAGAATTCTTACAGGCTGCAACACTGTCTGGCACAGGGGTGTTGGGGCTACTGCACAGGATTAAAAGAAGCTACAGAAAATTGTAAAATTAGTCAGCTCCATCTTGGGTACTAGGTTCTGCAGTATCCAAGACATCTTCAAGGAGCGGTGTCTCAGAAAGATGTCGTCCATTACTGAGGACCCCCATCACCCAGGACATGCCCTCTTCTCACTGTTACCATCAGGAAGGAGGTACAGAAGCCTGAAGGCACACACTCAGTGATTCAGAAACAGCTTCGTCCTCTTTGCCATCCGATATTAAATGGACACTAAACCCACGAATGATACCTCACCTTTTTTTATTTCTATTTCTGCAATTGATTTTTTTCCTATTTTATCATGTACTGCTGCTGCGAAGTTAACAAATTTTAAGACATATGCTGGTGATATTAAACCTGATTCTGAAGGGTCTCCAGTTGTCTTGTATTCCATGCCCCTGGGCTCTGACCTCGACCTGTCAACGATTGTGTGGTAGCTGCTCATGCATCAGCCTCCCTGCATTAAGCAAGGTCATACACAGGCATTCTCCACTAAAAAGATCCACTGTAACGTCCTGTAAGGGGGCAGGATCATGAGGACTGGAAGCCCCTAGCCACAAGCTGGTACAATTGGCGGTGGGTTGGAGTCAGTCACTAGGCTCTTGCACTGAGACAGGAAAAGCCCTTCAGCATGGCTGAGCAGCCCTAATTAAGATCCTCTCTGCTCACACCATCCGAGGAAGGGGCTGGAAAATTTACCCTAAAAATAGTCTGCTGCAAATCCTCATGACTGGATGACTACGCCCAGAGGGATTATCACAAGTGGTCAGAAACAAAGCAACACATCCAACCACAAACCACAGCCACTGTTTACTCTTGCCCACTCTGCACAAGAATATGTGGATCCCAGATCGGCCTCTACAACCTCCTGAGGACCCACCAATAGACAACCCTTTTGGAGAACATCTTACATCAAGTGTTTGCAAAGGAAAGGACGTTCTCTGTTTTTCTGTGCTGTGGAACATCCTCATCTATCAGTCTACAGGATGCGAATCTTCAATATAATGCCACGCTTTCTGCAGTTAACTCCCATTCTCTGCACTCCACCTGTACCTGTAACTGAAAACACCATATCAATTACATTCAAATGTGAATTATCACTCAAGATCAGGGTATTGTTGAAAAAATGAATGGTGTTCATGATGTTGCTTGATCCAAATTCTTTTATAGTGGGTGAATGTTTGTGGTTTAATAAATATAAGGGTAAGAGTTGTTAAAATTTCATGGACGTACTTACCTGGCATTGTCTTGTTTTGCACGAACATTACTTGTCGGTCTTTGACAAACAATGTACTATTTGATGATATACCTTGACAATAATAAGTTAAATTAAATAAGCAGTGTCCATTCAGTAACCTGATGGCAGATGGGAAGAAGCTGTTCCTGAATCATTGGCTCCTGCACATCCTCCCTGATGGTAGCACTGAGACGAGGAAATGTCCAAGTTGATGGGGGTCCTTAATGATTGATACCACCTTTTTGAGGCATTGCTCCTTCAAAGTGTTCTGGATGCTGGACATCTCAGTGTAGTATTTGGGGACATATGGATACCTTGACTATAAATTTACTTTAAACTTTGAACTTTGATTTAATTAACTGCGGAAATCAGGAATTTATCTTGTATGTTGGCAAGCTTGTGCAGTGCTAGTTTCACACTGAAGTCTCTTCAGCAACTAAAAATTGATACATTTAATTTATACATGCAAATTACACTTGTCTGATACAATTAAGAACCTTTATGTACTGGTGTCTTTTTAGATATTGTAATTCTTAATGGCGGGGTGGAGATACGTCTCTACCAAAGGAGGTGTAAGGTACTCCTTCCTTCTGCTAACGTGCAAATCACCCTTAAGCAAGGTGTAGCACTTGGGGCTAACTCCAATTAGGGTCATGTGAAGCCATGGGAGCAGGTGGTGGATGGCCGTATGAACAGCTGGTGCATATCACAAGTCCTGGTTATGTGACCATTGATGCTAGGCAGACAATCTCTGAAGAGTATTGATAACGGTTAGTGTCACCCATTTGGTAAGGACACTGCTCAGAAGAAGGCAATGACAAACCACTTCTGTTGATAAATTAGCCAAGAACAATCATGGTCATTACCCACATTAAGATGGAGAAGGAGAAGGTGGCGGCGCAACGCAGCTTGCATGGCCACTCCGGTGAATGAATAATATCTGTAATCTGTCAAGTAGGGTGCCGTGCACAATCCTGATTTGATGGAGACAGACGTGAGAGAATGGAGGAACATCTGGAGGAACTTCTGAAATGCCTTTTTCGCTGCTGCTCTTACTGTGTGATCCAGAATCTTCGGAGGGGAAGGCCCCGAGTCCTTGGCGTTGCTTGTTGCTCGGCGACTGGGACGGGGTCAAGGCGCTCGGCAGAGATGGTGCTCGGTGCTCGATATCGAAGGCCTGCTTAGAGGCTCGAAGTTTTCGGACGGACTCAGAGTCAGCTGTGGTCGGGTGCTTCCAATGCATCGACAGTTATTGGTGCCTGGAGGTTGATGGCAGAGAGAGTTTCTCCTTCTGCCGCCTGCTATCGGGGGCTTTCGGGAGTCGATCGGAAATTTGAGACTTTTTTTTACTGTTCCCATTGTCTGCTCTTTATCAAATTACAGTATTGCTTTGCACTGCTGTAAATATATGTTATAATTATGTGGTCTTGTTAGTGTTAGTCTTTGGTTTGTCCTGTTTTTTTTGTGATATCACTCCGGAGGAACATTGCATCATTTCTTAATGCATGCATGCACTTCTAAATGACAATAAACGAGGACTGAGTATCCTCATAATCTAATCTAATGAATGATGACACAGCACATAATAATGATGGTGATGATGATGAATATGATTGTTGGAATGTTTCTTTGTTGCCATTGAAAATCAAGCTTTACAAAGTTGGAGTCTTGTTTGTTCAGATTTTAATTATTGGAGAGATCTGAAAGTGTAAAATTATGGGCAAAAAATTTCATGAAAGTGTGCAATTTTTGGTTGTGCAGTCTTAAGAAATAGCCAAAGCTTTTGGCAGGCATAGATAATAATACTTTTCACATGTTGTATTTATGTAGAAAGTACCTACAGCATCAAGATAATTTATTGTGCAATTCCTGCAATTTTATCATAGCATCTTTCTCTCATACATGACAATCTCATTTAGAAAGAAGCTGTGCAATCAATAGCAAATATATTACCTCTGGACGGTTGCAAATTCCAAAACTTACGGTGTAACTTCATGGAGATCAGATGCATTTTGACATTATCCTAAGACACCACTTATTCCAGACTTGTAACCATATAACATATAACCATATAACAATTACAGCATGGAAACAGGCCATCTTGGCCCTTCTAGTCCGTGCTGAGCTCTTACTCTCTCCTAGTCCCACCAACCTGCACTCAGCCCATAACCCTCCACTCCTTTCCTGTCCATATATCTATCCAATTTAACTTTAAACGACAATATCGAACCTGCCTCAACCACTTGTAGGGTAAACAATTTATTTTATTTTTTAAATGGAAAATAGATTGAGGAAAGCATATTGAGTCTTTTATTCATTGTATTTGTAACCCTCAGGTTCTGTTGGCTGAGTAAGTCTAGGGGAGACAATCTCTGACCCCACCAAACCTATGAGATTGAGGTGCAAAACCTCCTGCTTGTGTGGATGCTGTGTGATGTGTCACCCTGTTACAAATCAGTACCACAAAATATCAGACAGTACACCATATGCAATCAAACGATTTAACTTTATAATTCTTAATTTGGCTAAAGTGTTAGGAAAGGAAAGCAAAAAGAAAAGGGCCCATTTTAAAGAACAGTCTAATGTGCACAATTGGAGCTCACGGTTTTGGTTCTGTGGGTCCTCCATCGATTTCCCGGGCTTCATCAACTCCCAGCCCCACTCCAAGTCCACTCCGTTCTGGTATCTACGACCACTCCATTCTGGCATCTTGTCTCTCCATCTTCCACTGAATAAAAGACCCAGATCACCTTGGTCTCAGGCACACAATAAGAAAAGAACACTCCCTTCATTGGACCGCATACATTCCAAAGCCCCCGTTACCTTTAGCCATAACCCAAACAGGGCTGCTACAGAAAAACCATTACTTTAGCACTGAAACCTTTCTCAGGGTGTTACATATTAAAGCAATATTGAAGAATTGTCAGGGCTTTCAGGAACTGAAGCTCAAAATTGTGATAAGCTGCAGTTTCCTTCTTGTTGAAGAGTAGACCAGTTATCTGTTCTGCAGAGACTGCAAAAGGTAAAGTAAAAAGGAGGCACAAAGACTTTCAACAGTTAAGACCTTAATACATATGGGCAGAAATAGGCCATTTTACCCATTGAATCTGCTCTGTCATCTCATCATTGCTGACTTATTATCCCTCTCCATCCCATTCTCCTGCCTTCTCCATAAAACCTTTGGCACCTTACTAATCAGAAATCTATCAACCTCTGGTTTAAACATATCCAATGATTTGGCCTGCAAAGCCATCTGTGGCAATGAATCCACAGATTTGTCACCTTGAGGGGCATTCTTGGTACTCTGAGGCTGTGCCCTCTGGTCCTAGACTCCCACAATCCAGGAAACTTTATCTCAACATAGATCAAAAGTCTTACTGTGAAGTCTGCTGGATCTCAGTTAGTTTCAATATGTTAATATGCGAATTCCTATTTTGCTTTTCTGAGAATGGTAGACACGATCATTTTGCTACTAACTATTAAATTTTGAATCTGTGAGGGCAGAGGGAGATGGAATAGAGGTTCACGCATGCCCTTTGACTGATGCACGCTGGATGTGGGAGAGAAGGCTTCCTAGAGATGCTGCCTGGCCTGCTGCGTTCACCAGCAACTTTGAGTTGTGAGGCTTGTGCCAGAACTGTGTTTTAGGGCTCATCTCAATCACTGGAACAACCTGTTTCTGGTAACTCTACAGGCAGCATTTCCATGTCAAGGGATCCAACCTGTTCTGGAAGAAAAAGAGATGACTGCTGAGAACAAGAAAGCTCCATCAGTTTGGCTCCTTCTAGCCCTCTCAATGAATAGCAGACTCTTGGCAGGTCAAAGGTCAAAGTAACCTCTGTGTAACTAAAGTGGAGTGGTTAGCACAATCACTTTACAGAGCCAATGATCAAAAATCGGGATTCGATTTCCACTGCTGTCTGTAAGGAATTTGTATTTCTCTCTGCGAAAGTGTGGGTTTCCTCTGGGTGTTTTGGTTTCCTCCCACGTTTCAAAGACATTTGGGTTCGTGAGTTGTGGGCATGCTATGTTAGCATTGGAAGTGCGGTGATATTTGTAGGCTGCCCTCAGCACAATTCTCATTGATTTGATTTAACGCAAAGGACGCATTTCACTGTATGTTTCAACAAGCATGTGCCAAATAAATCTAATCTCTTTTTAAAAGAAAACATATAGGTTGCCATCTATTACCTTGAGATTCATTTTCTTGTAGGCATTAACCAGGATAAAATAAGTGCATTAGAATTTATGAAAAACCATACAGAAACATCAAAGACCTGCAAACAATTGATGAGCAAAAGTAAACAAGTTCTCCAAATAAAAAAGAAATACTAAGAACCAGTGATATAAAGTCCTTGAAAGGGCACCTCTTCTCAGCGCTGTCTAATTTCACAATGTATCTTAAAATGAAGGGTTAATATATGTCGAAGCCCTAATTCTGTTTCAGTCAGCTGCCAGCAACGCTCGGACGCAAACAGAAATAGCTTCTTCTCCTCCATCATCAGGTTTCTAAATGGTCCATAGACCCATGAACACTACCACATTACTCCCTTTTAAAAAAAATTATTTTGTAATTTATACTAATTTTATGGCACACTTGTGCTTACTTCCACGATCAGAATCAGGCTTAATATCACCAGCAATACCACGTCATGAAATTTGTTGTTTATGCAGTAAGTATATAGGGTCATACAGTCATAGAAAAGTACAGTGCAGAAACAAGCCCTTTGGCCAATCTAGTTGGTGCTGAACCATATACGTATATAATATTTAAATTAAGCAGTGCAAAAAAAGTAGTGCAGTACTGTTCATGGGTTCAATGTCCATTCAGAAATCTTGTTTATTTATTTATTTGTTTGTTTGTTTGTGTATTGAGATACAACATGGAATAGGCCCTTCTGGCCCTTCAATCCGTGCAGCCCAGCAATCCCCCAATGTAATCCTCGCATAATCATGGTACAATTTTACAATGATCAAATAACTTACTAACCAGTTCATCACTGGACTGCGGGAAGAAAGCAGAGCACCCAGAGGAAACTCACGCGGTCATGGGGAGAACGTTCAAACTTCTTGCAGGTAGCAGCAGGAACTGAACCCAGGTCGTTGGTTCTGTAAAGCGTTGAGCTGACCACCATGCTACCGTGCCACTCTACTGATAGCAAAGGGGAAGAAGCTGTTTGTTGATTCAGGAAAGGTTTCTTCAACACAAGCACGTCATATTCAACAGTGATAACAAACCTGATTTTGATTCTGTGAAGTTGCAGAACCCAATGTGATACATGGAATTAAATCTGCAAAATACAATTTTCCACTCTACTGTTTTCCAGAAAGCTAGATGCTTCTCTGCTTACTGTGGGTAAAGGGTGGTGTAAGGCTTTACATGAGAACTTATCTGTGATGATTTTTTTAAAGGGTTGACTGAACCAATTTAAGAAAACGACAGTAAAGCACATGGGCAATAAACTAAATTATATAATCAATATCTTGCAAGTTGTGATTAATCATAAAACAGCAAGGGAAATGATCCAAGTACAAAGCCAATATGTTCCTTCTCCTGAGATTTTCAACTCTCTTAGAGCATCAATATTTAGAACGTTTATCACAAGGATTACTTTCCTGTGTGAAGCATTGTTCAGTCTTTTCCATAAACACCAAGGCGTTAACATGCATTGCCATTAACCCCAATGCTACTGTCTTAACAGTGGGGGGAAAAAAAACACTGCTGATTCCAATTCTATTTGATAACAAATTCTGTGATGACTAGTGCGCACTTTAATATATCAGAGTAGCTGGTTAAACAAGTAAATATAAAACCAATTCAAGCAATTTCAGTGATTATAATGTGGAAAAAATGTACTATGATTTGTGATATAGGAGAGACAGTACGATTAAAGGCCAAGGGTACACATCCATTAACATCTGCAAACCAGAAATTACATCTTTTATCAAAGCTTATGATCTCTCAGAAAAATCATCGGCACATCCATTTTAGACATGCACAGTGTAACCGAATACAATTTTGCTGGCAAGAATGAGGAAGTGACAATCATGCCTCATCTGCATTAATATTTCTTTAAGGCTTCTAAAACATCAAATGAGCCCTTTCACTGATGTTTGTGTGAAAAGTTCATTGCCTCAGCTGTAGCTCTAAGAAATGCCTCAATACTGAACATGAGGAAAATATGTCTTGGTATTTTACATAGATTGATTTGTGATGATACTGTATTTAATAACCTAGTATGAAATAGTAATGGCAAAACTACTGGATTTTATCATCATAAAAAGTTCTACATATTTTAAAGGTAATCAAAGCAGAAAGATGTGGGAGATATGGGGAAAAATGGTGGATGAATGAAACTATTAGTTCCCTACAATTATAAGGCTCCTGAACCAGCATGCATAACTTGGAGCCATGGTAGCATCAGTGAGCAGAGGCTGAGGAAGAGCTTCACTCCAAGTGAGGTAAGGCCGGGTAAGTTCCTTTAATAAATCTGATTACCTTAAGAGTAGGTCCAAGCCTTCAAGAGTCGAGTGCACAAACACCTATCATCTCTGGGAGGGTAGTCACATGCTTCTTCATAAGCTATCATGAAGGGGACCAGGATAGCAATGCTTGGTTGTTGGTAGGTATGGTTAATACCTGACTTTCAAGAGCACTGACGAAGGGTCTCGGCCTGAAACGTCGACTGCGCCTCTTCCTAGAGATGCTGCCTGGCCTGCTGCGTTCACCAGCAACTTTTATGTGTGTTGTTTCAAGAGCACTTGTGAGTTATGTTCCGGCTGGACTTAGTCCTTAAACTGCTGGAGAACAGTGCGGAAAGAACACATGCTATTTTCTCCCGGTAGGGATTAGTTTTTAATTCCAAGTGCTCCTGCCATGTTTTGTCACCATGCAACCTCATCCTTCAATCTCTTTGAATTGTAGAGGACAGCATGTGTATAAATGTCTCTCTCCAGCAGACTTCATCATGGTCATCATGACTCCAGTATTTCTACTATTTTTCAATGTTTCTTAATGATTCAGCAGCAGTGAACCATCTGATTGGCCTATCAGAGTTCTCTTTGGGAACTAGTTGACTTGATCAGCATTTCTGATCTGGTTATTGTTCACGATTGCACTTAATAATAAAAAAAAAGTGTTTGATGACTCTAGCCTGGTACTCACTGGAGATTAGAAGAATGAAGAAGATCTCTTTGAAGTATGACGGGGTCCTAAATTACCCCTATGAACTGCGCTTTTAAAAAGAGAGAGAGAGGTATATAGCACCATCAGATTGTTTTTTAAGAGAGAGAGAAAGAAAGAAAGAGAGAGAGAGACGAAGACTGCTTTGAGGGTGTTATGAACCCCTAAGATTCATATTTCCTGTGGACTGTCACTTTAAGGCACGAGGAAGAACTGAGAGTAACTTTTGGATTTCTGCTGAGTTCGGAGAGAGAGGGCACCGAGCAGCTGGTAAGTCGCTATGGTGACCGAGGGCAGCATTATTTGATGGACAATTGATGTTACGGTTTCTCTGGAGAGTGCTTATACTTCCCAAGGACATGGCCCGCTAGTGCATTCTTACACTGACAAAGAAAGGAGGAGCTATTTGAGAGACAGTTGGTGCTTAGTACAGTGAGGTAAATAGGAGGTCAGATGATAGACCTGCAACACATGTTTTTGGAAATTGAATGAGCTTTGTTCTGCCCACAGAAAAAGTGGGTTTTTGGAGGATTGATCAGTGGCTCTTGCAGTGAGAAAAGGGATAGACCTGTGGGGAGTTGTCCATGTTCCAACCCTTGCCTGGGTTGATGATTCCACCACAGAGGAACGGTCCCCTTTATTGAAGTCACAGTCGGTGGCTTTTAAAGGATTTCGGAGGATAACGGGAAGATCGACGGTGTCAGCTCATCTGAAGACTCAAATCTCTCCCTCTCTCTCTCTCTCCATCACTACTCAACTCAAAACCACAAACTGAACAGAACTTTACTCATCATTGTAAGATTGTATCTATTTACCCCTAGACCTGAAGAAGCTTGGTTTTTATATATACTCCACACTTACTTATATATAATCATTGCTAACCTGTTTGATTTATCTACATTTATATTACTGTATTGCATAGTTACTAATAAATAATATTAGTTAATAGCAATACCAGACTCCAAAGTGTTTTCCATTTCTGCTGGTTCGTTAACCTGTCACGGGTTACGTGACAGAAGACTATTGAATATTGAAAGGCCTAGATTGGAAGTGGAGAGGATGTTTCTTGTAGTGGAGTTTTGGACCAGAGGGCACAGCCTCAGAATAGATGGATATCCATTTAGAATAGAAATGAGGAGGAATTTCTTTAGCCAGAGAGTGGTGAGACCCAAATGGAACTCTGTCTCTGAGAGATTATAACAAAACATACAATTAATAAGCCTCAGCTTTGCCTTTCAAGGATCCCTCAGTCCAAAATGTTGAAAGTTCATTCCTCTCCATGTCCGCTGGCTGACCTGTTGAGTTCCTCCAGTATACCGTGTGTGCTGGTTTGGATTTGCAGTATCTGCAAAATCTCTTGTGTTTATATCTCACCAAGGGCAGTTAGCGGCAGACAACGAATGTTAGCACTACCTACAATCCATGAATAATTGAGAAAAAAAAATTGTTTTCAAAACAAAATTGTTGCTGATAATAAATTGCCATTAATGAGAAAAAACTGAATACTTCAGCAATGACATTCAGAAACATGAACAGTATCTGGCAAAATAGAATACCTGGTCACCAGGTTAGTATAGATGTTAGAGCAACACTATTACAGTTCAGTGCATTCTGGAGTCTGGAGTTCATTTCCGGCGCTGTTTTGTAAGGAGTCTGTACATCCTCCCCGTGGAATGTGTGGGATTTCCCTAGGTGTTCTGGTTTCCTCCCACAGTCCAAAATCATACGGGGTAAGTTAATTAATCATTGTAAATTGTCCTGTGATTAGGCTAGGTTTGGTCAGGGTTGTTGGAGTTGCTGGGGCAGCGTGGCTCGAAGGGCCGGAAGGGCCTACGTCGTGCTGTATCGCAAAATAAAATAAATAAATGTTAGCCGGTTAGTGTGCCTGCGATAGATCTCGACTTGGGTTCTTGATTATCAAGAAGATTAATTATTACCAGTGGTGAGCAGGCACATGGCCTTAAATTTGCTGTCACATCAGCCATGTGATAGACTTCAGTGAACTCAATCTCCCTACCATCAAGGATACCTTCAAAAAGCACTGCCTCTATGGAAAAGATCCTTCATCAGGACAGGAAAGAAAGGGGAGAAGTCAGAATAAGAAGGTGGGGGGAAGAGGTGAAGAAGTGCAAAGCGGCAGGCTGATAGGCGAAACTGGCTGCTTTGGATTTCCAGCATCTGCAGATTTTTGTGAGTTTGTACCTCAAGAAGGCGGCATCCATTATTAAGGACCCTCACCATTCAGGATGTGCCCTCTTCTCATTACTACCATCAGGGGGTTGCTATAGAAAGCTTATGATCAAAATCCAATGATTTGGGAGCAACTTCTTCCCCTTTGCCATCAGAGCATAAACATTGCCTTGTCATTTCATTATTTGGACTGTTTATTTATTTTCATGAGTTATACATTTTTAAGTCTTTGCTGCAAATTTCAAGTCAAATGTCAGAGGTTATAAATCTGATTCTGATGTTCTTAAATGGCAAAATCTTGAGGGGCTAAATCTCTTATTTTTGCTCATAATTTTAATGTATATTCATGTAATGTATATATATTTGCCCAGGCTTGCATATCTAGACAGCTGGGATGCAACATCCACGTTCGACTGACTGACAGAGGCCTCACTCATTCACATACTGTAACTTCATCTTATAGTGTGATAACTAAGTCATTTCTGTCAGTGGTTGGATCTGGAATATGCTTCAGGTCCCTGAACCTGTTAATAAGGATGCTGACACCACACACAATTCGCACCTGATGCAGTTACCAGTATTTACCCCACCATGTTAGGACATTACATAAATAGAAAATGCTTGAAGCACTCAGTGGGTCAGGTAACTCTTGAAAGACTTACTAATTCAGATGCAAGATCAATGTCAGAGCTGAGACAAGGAGGAAGCAATTCAGCTGTTCGTAACACACCAGAAGTGCTGGAAGAACTCAACAGGTCGGGCAGCATCCTGATTTCTAGCATCTAGCAGAATTGTTGGGGTTTATCAGTTGTTATAGCAGAGAAGTTGGGTGAGGGATAGATATTGGATAGAGCAACATTAATATCTCTGATAGGATGAGACCAAATGAATTAACATGAAAGTT
Source organism: Mobula birostris (assembly GCF_030028105.1). Taxonomy (NCBI): domain Eukaryota; kingdom Metazoa; phylum Chordata; class Chondrichthyes; order Myliobatiformes; family Myliobatidae; genus Mobula; species Mobula birostris. The sequence goes on from NC_092370.1 coordinate 16,833,454, forward strand.
GGAATCAGAAGCAGAATCAGGTTTAATATCATTGGCATACATCGTGGAATTTATTGTTATGTGGCAGAAGTACATTGCAATACATAATAAGGTAAATTAGAAGTATATATATATTTGAAAAGTTAAATAAGTAGTGCCAGGAAAAGAGGGAAAAAAGTTAGTGAGGTAGTGTTTGTCAGTTCAATGTTTCCTTGTCTTTGTAAGGTGGGGGTTGTGGGACATACACAACATCTCTCTCCGTTAATTTTGCATGACCTCCTGGACATATTTATTTTCTTTCTTCCCCAGTTCTGAAGATGGGTCTTTGACTTGAAAAATTAGCACCGTTTCTCTTTCCACATCTATTAACTGTACTGATCCTTTTCTGTTTTATCTTGGATCTTCAGGATCTACAGCATATTTAATTTTCATGTTGCACAGCACCAGTGTGGTATTAGATTCTTTGTTAACATTCGTGCATTGACTGGGCTTCTATAATAATAGTCAGTATGTTAGCATCGTTGTCATCTGAATACATTATGATCCATAGTGATGGTGAAAAAGTATTAATAGTATGTTCCTCCCAGAAATGCTGTCACTGTGGGCCCTCAGCAGGTTGGCAATTACATTGCTCAATACTAAGGTCTACTCTATGAACCCTGCAGAGGTTATGAGAATATTGACTGTAGATTCATGAATGCTCAGCAAATTGCTGTGCATTGTCCATTGTTTACTTGTTAGACTTGAAATTCGGGAAGTTAGAATAAGGAGGTATTAGTGTGGTGGAGGGCATTCGGACTGGTGCATCACTGTTTGGCATGCAGGCTGCAATGCACAAGATCAAAAAAGGAAGGTTGTGGACTCCGCTCGGTCCTTTGCAGGCACAAACGGACCCCCTATAGAGGACATCTTCAAAAGGTAAGTACCTCAAGAAGATGTTATTTATCATTAAGGACCCACAGCATCTCGGATGTGCCGCCTTCGCATTACTGCTATCAGGGATCAGGGAGAATGTACAGACGCCTGAAGACCAACACTCAACAACTGAACGGTCTACAAACCCATGAATCACGCAATTTATCTATTCATTTATATTGTAACTTAAAGTAATGTTTGATGTCTTGCGCTGTACTGCTGCCACAAAACAACAAATTTCATGACATACACTACTGTGTAAAAGTCTTGGGCACATGTATATAGCTAAGGTGCCTAAGACTTTAGTACAGTACTATATTTGTCAATGGGGAGCAGAGAGAGAGTTTGTAAATCTGGTGGGAGCAAAGAATATTGGGAATGTTGAGGGTGGAGCACCACAAAAGGGATGTGGCAGAGAAGGGGTGCCTGGAGCAGAGGGCGGCGCAGATACAAACACAGCCAACCTTGAGACACCAGGCAATGACATTTAATTCCACACAACTGGTTTATTGACCAATACAGAATGTCTCTCTGGTGCTTCCAGCTCCCTCCCTGGTGTCAGTACCAGGGTACGCAAAGCCTAAGCCTGTGGAGTACTTCGCCATGTCTTCAACCTGAGCCTGAGGCTCCGGAGGGTTTCTGTGCTTTGGAAGACGTCCTGCCTCGTCCCTGTGCCAAAGACGCCGCGCCCCAGTGGTCTCAATGACTACAGACCAGTGGCATTGACCTCCCACATCATGAAGACCCTGGAGAGATTTGTTCTGGTGCAGCTCCGGCCTATGGTCAGGCCACACTTAGATCCCCTCCAGTTCGCCTACCAGCCCCGACGAGGAGTTGAGGATGCCATCATCTACCTGCTGAACCGTGTCTATGCCCACCTGGACAAGCCAGCGAGCACTGTGAGGGTCACGTTTTTTGACTTCTCCAGTGCATTCAACACCATCCACCCTGCTCTGCTGGGGGAGAAGCTGACAGCGATGAAGGTGGATGCTTCCCTGGTATCATGGATTCTTGATTACCTGACTGGCAGACCACAATATGTGTGCTTGCAACACTGTGTGTCAGACAGAGTGATCAGCAGCACTGGGGCTCCACAGGGAACTGTCTCGTCTCCCTTTCTCTTCACCATTTACACCTCGAACTTCAACTACTGCACAGAATCTTGCCATCTTCAGAAGTTTTCTGATGACTCTGCCATAGTTGGATGCATCAGCAAGGGAGATGAGGTTGAGTACAGGGCTACGGTAGGAAACTTTGTCACATGGTGTGAGTAGAATTATCTGCAGCTTAATGTGAAAAAGACTAAGGAGCTGTTGGTAGACCTGAGGAGAGCTAAGGTACCGGTGACCCCTGCTTTCATCCAGGGGGTCAGTGTGGACATGGTGGAGGATTACAAGTACCTGGGAATACGAATTGACAATAAACTGGACTGGTCAAAGAACACTGAGGCTGTCTACAAGAAGGGTCAGAGCCGTCTCTATTTCCTGAGGAGACTGAGGTCCCTTAACATCTGCCGGACGATGCTGAGGATGTTCTACGAGTCTGTGGTGGCCAGTGTGATCATGTTTGCTGTTTTGTGCTGGGGCAGCAGGCTGAGGGTAGCAGACATCAACAGAATCAACAAATTCATTTGTAAGGCCAGTGATGTTTTGGGGATGGAACTGGACTCTCTGATGGTGGTGTCTGAAAGGAGGATGCTGTCCAAGTTGCATACCATCTTAGACAATGTCTCCCATCCACTACATAATGTACTGGGTGGGCACAGGAGTACATTCAGCCAGAGACTCATTCCACCGAGATGCAGCACAGAGCGTCATAGGAAGTCATTCCTGCCTGTGGCCATCAAACTTTACAACTTCTCCCTTGGAGAATCAGTCACACTGAGCCAATAGGCTGGTCCTGGACTTATTTCCTGGCATAATTTACATATTACTATTTAATTATTTATGGTGCAACTGTAGCGAAAACCAATTTCCCCCAGGATCAATAAAGTATGACTATGACTATGACTATGACTCTCCCTTCCCATTTTCCCAACCATAAAGCATAGGAGCAGAATTAGCCTGTCAAGTCTGCTCTACCTTGCAATCATGGTTGATCCTTTTCCCTCCTCTTCGATCTTCTTCAATCTCTGCCTTAAATGCACCCAATGACCTGGCCTCCACAACTGCCTGTGGTAACAAATTCTACAAATTCACCACCCTCTGGCGAATTAAATTTCTCTGCATCTCTATTTTAAATGGATGCGCCTTTGTCTTGAGGCTGTGCCCTCTTATCCTAACTTCCCACCATGCGAAATATCCTTTCCACATCTACTCTGCTCAGAACTTTCAACATTCAAAAGATTTCAATGAGATCCCCCCACCATCCTTCTAAATTCCAGTGAGTACAGGCCCAGAGTCATCAAACATTCCTCATATGATAACCCCTTCATTCCCGAAATCATCCTTGTGAACCTCCTCTGAACCCTCTCCAATGCCAGCACATATTTTCTTAGATAAGGAGCCCAGGACTGTTCACAATACTGAAGGTGAGGCCTCACCAGTGCCTTATAAAGACTCAGCAATACATCCTTGCTCTTATATTCCAGACCTCTTAAAATTAATGTGAGCATTGCATTTGCCTTCCGCACCACTGACTCCATAAGACCTTAAGATATAGAAGCAGAAGTAGGCCATTCAGCCCATTGAGTCTGCTCTGTCATTCAATCATGGGATAGAAACCATAGAAAAACTACAGCACAGAAACAGGCCTTTTGGCCCTTCTTGGCTGTGCCGAACCATTTTCTGCCTAGTCCCACTGACCTGCACACAGACCATATCCCTCCATATACCTCCCATCCATATATCTGTCCAATTTATTCTTAAATGTTAAAAACGAACCCGCATCTACCACCTCATCTGGCAGCTCATTCCATACTCCCACCACTCTCTGTGTGAAGAAGCCCCCACTAATGTTCCCTTTAAACTTTTCCCCCCTCACCCTTAATTCATGTCCTCTGGTTTTTTTCTCCCCTTGCCTCAGTGAAAAAAGCCTGCTTGCATTCACTCTATCTATACCCATCATAATTTTATATACCTCTATCAAATCTCCCCTCATTCTTCTATGCTCCAGGGAATAAAGTCCTAACCTATTCAACCTTTCTCTGTAACTGAGTTTCTCAAGTCCCGGCAACATCCTTGTAAACCTTCCCTGCACTCTTTCAACCTTATTTATATCCTTCCTGTAATTTGGTGACCAAAACTGAACACAATACTCCAGATTCGGCCTCACCAATGCCTTATACAACCTCATCATAACATTCCAGCTCTTATACTCAATACTTTGATTAACAAACGCCAATGTACCAAAAGTTCTCTTTACGAACCTATCTACCTGTGGCGCCACTTTTAGGGAATTTTGTATCTGTATTCCCAGATCCCTCTGTTCCACTGCACTCTTCAGTGCCTTACCATTAACCCTGTATGTTCTACCTTGATTTGTCCTTCCAACGTGCAATACCTCACACTTGTCTGTATTAAACTCCATCTGTCATTTTTCAGCCCATTTTTCCAGCTGGTCCAAGTCCCTCTGCAGACTCTGAAAACCTTCCTCACTGTCTACTACACCTCCAATCTTTGTATCATCAGCAAATTTGCTGATCCAATTTACCATATTATCATCCAGATCATTGATATAGATGACAAATAACAATGGACCCAGCACTGATCCCTGTTTCACACCACTAGTCACAGGCCTCCACTCAGATGATCCAATTCTTCCAGTCATCCCCATCCCCTGCCTTCACCCCATACCTTTTGATGCCCTGGATAATCAAGAATGTATCTATCTCTACCTTGGTGTCCACAGCGACTCGTGGCAAAAATTTCACAGATTCACCACCCTCTGACTAAAGTAATTTCTCCACATCTCAGTTCTAAATGAACATCCTTCAATCCTGAAGTTCTGCCCTCTTGTCCTAGAATCCCTTACCATGAGAAATAACTTTGCCATATCTAATCTGTTCAGGCCTTTTAACATTCTGAATGTTTCTATGAGATCTCCCCTCATTCTCCTGAACTCCAAGGAATACAGCGCAAAAGCTGCCAGACATTCCTCATACGGTAACCCTTTTATTTCTGGAATCACTCTTGTGAATCTGCTCTGTACTCTCTGCAATGACAGTATATCCTTTCTAAAATAAGGAGCCCAAAACTGCACACAATACTCCAAGTGTGGCCTCACGAGTGACTTATAGAGCCTCAACATCACATCCCTGCTCTTATATTCTATCCCTCTCGAAATGAATGCCAACATTGCATTCGCCTTCTTCACAACCGACTCAACCTGGAGGTTAACCTTTAGGGTATCTTGCACAAGGACTCCCAAGTCCCTTTGCATCTCTGCATTTTGAATTCTCTCCCCATCTAAATAATAGCCTGCCCATTTATTTCTTCCACCAAAGTGCAAGACCATACACTTTGCAACATTTTATTTCATTTACCATTTCTTTGCCATTCCCCTAAACTATCTAAGTCTCTCTGTTTCCTCAACGCTACCTGCTCCTCCACCTATCTCTGTAACATCGGCAAATTTAGCCACAAATCCATTAATACCATAGTCCAAATCATTGACATACATTGTAAAAAGCAGCAGTCCCAACACCGACCCCTGTGGAACTCCATTGGTAACCGGCAGCCAACCAGAATAAGATCCATTTATTCACACTCTCTGTTTTCTGCCAACTTCCTCTCTATCAAATTTCAAGTTAAACCCAGTCATATTGTGATCACTGTCTCTTAAGGGTTCTTTTACCTAAGGCTCCCTAAATAACTGGAGTTTCATTAAATAACATCCAATCCAGTGGAGCTGATCCCACAGTAGGCTTATCATCAAACTGCTCTAAAAAGCCATCTCCTAGGTATTCAACAAGTTCACTCTCCTGAGATCCATACCAATCTAATTTTCCCAATCTACCTGCATGTTAAAATCTCCTGTGACATTCATAACATTGCCCTTTTTTGACATGCCTTTTCTATTTCCTGTTGTAATCTGTGATCCACATCCCAGCTACTGCTGGGAGGCCTGTACATAACTGCTATCAGGATCCTCTCACCCTTGCCGTTTCTTAACTCCACCCACAAGGGTTCAACATCTTCCAATCCTATGTCTCATCTTTCTCATAATTTTATGCCATTCTTTACCAGCAGAGCCACAACATCCCCTCTCCCTACCTTCTTATCCCTCTGATACAATGGGTAATCTAGGACATTCAGCTCCTAACTACAACCATCCTTCAGCCATGATTCTGTGAGGACAACATCATACCTGACAAACTGTAATAATGCAACAAAATCATCCATCTCATTTCTTACACTCCGTGCATTGAGATCTAACACTTTGTACTGTAGTTGTTACCCTTTTTGATTCTGATTCGCTAATGCACTGATATTCACCCTGCTGGCTGCAATTGTATCCTATCATCTGCCTGCCCTTCCTGACAGCCTGAATGCACATATTGTCTTTGTTTTTTTTTTAACCATCCGTCCTATCCTGAGTCCCTTTGCTCCGGTTCCAAGCCCCTTGCCAGTTTAAACCCTCCCTAACAGCTCTAACAAACCTGCCCGTGAGAATATTGTTCCCCCTCAAGTTAATGTGCAACTTGTCCCTTTTGTACAGGTCATACCTTCCCCAGAAGCAGAAGCAGAAGAGATCCCAATGATCCAAGAACCTGAAGCCTTGCCTTCTGCACCAGATTCTCAGCCACACATTTATCTGCCAGTTCATTCTGCTTCTCCCCTCACTGGCGTGAGGCATGAGTAAAAGTCCAGAAATTACTTCCCTGGAGATCCTGCTTCTTAGCTTTCTGTCTAGGTCTCTAAACTCTCTCTTCAGGCCCTCTTTGCTTTTCCTTCCTATGTCATTGGTACCGATATGTAGCAAGACACCTGGCTGTTCTCCCTTCCCTCCAAAATGCTGTGGATGCAATCCAAGATGTCCCTAAGCCTGGCACCATGGAGGCAACATACCACCCTGGTGTCCCGTTCACATCCACAGAGTCTCCGGTCTATTCCTCTGACCATTGAGTCCCCTATCACTACCGCTCCCCTCTTCTCCCTCTTTCCCTTCTGCACCGCAGACCCATGCTCAGTACCAGTAACCCAATCTCCATGCATTCCCCACAACAGTATCCAAAATGGTACACTTATTATTGAGGGGAATAGCCACAGAGGTGATCAGAGGTGCTAACTGCCAATTCACCTTCCCATTCCTTCTCCTGACAGTCACCCGGCTACTCGCCTCCTGGAACCTAGGAGTGACTAGTTTCCTATAACTCTGATTGATTTTCTCCTCACAAGCTGAAGGTCATCCAGCTGCTGCTCCAGATCCCTAACATGGTCTTCAGAAGCTGCAGCTGGATGCACTGCATATAGATGTAGTTTCCTGGGAGACCCAGTGTCTCCCAGGACTCCAACATGTGGTACGAAGAACACACAGCGGCTATTTAAACTACACTAAGTTACTAAGGCAGAGTAAGAGAAAAGAGATCTAAATATATTCTCAAGCAACATGCGGCGCATGTGGAAGGGCATTCAGGACATCACGAACTACAAGACAACACCACCTGCCTGTGCTGGTGATGCCTCCCTCCCAGATGCATTCAATAACTTCTACACTCGTTTTGAGGTGGAAAATAACGTGGCAGCGAGGAAGACCACCCCTCCTCCAAATGACCAGGTGCTGTGTCTTACCTTGGCCGATGTGAGGAGAACCCTGTGCAGGGTTAACCCACGGAAGGCTGCTGGACCAGACAATATTCCTGGCGGAGTGCTTAGCGGATGTGCAGACCAGCTAGCTGAAATTCTCATTGACACCTTCAACATCTCCCCGAGCAGCGCCGTCGTTTCTAAGTGCTTCAAGGCCGCCACCATCGTCCCCGTGCCGAAGAAGTCTTTAGTGTCCTGCCTCAACGACTACCGTCCCGTCGCATTCACATCCATCGTCATAGAGTGTTCTGAGAGGCTCGTCATGAAGCACATCAAGACCCTGCTGCCCCCCTCAATGGACACCCTGCAGTTCGCGTACCATCCCAACCGTTCAAGAGACGAGGCCATTGCCATCACCATCCACCCAGCCCTAACCCACCTGGACAAAACAGACATGTATGTTCGAACGCTGTTCATAGAATTCAGTTCAGCATTCAACACAAACATTCCTCAGAAACTGATTGGAAAGCTGAGCCTACTGGGCCCGAACACCTCCCTCTGCAACTGGATCCTAGACTTCCTGACTGGGAGACCTCAGTCAGTCTGGATTGGAAGCAGCATCTCCAACACCATCACGCTGAGCACGGGGCCCCCCCAGGGCTGTGTGCTCAGTCCACTGCTGTTCACTCTGCTGACCCGCGACTGTGCTGCAACACACAGCTCAAACCACATCATCAAGTTCGCCGATGACACGACCATGGTGGGTCTCATCAGCAAGAACGATGAGTCAGCATATAGAGAGGAGGTGCAGCGGCTAACGGACTGGTGCAGAGCCAACAACCTGTCTCTGAATGTGAACAAAACAAAAGAGATGGTTGTTGACTTCAGGAGGACATAGAACAACCACTCTCCACTGAACATTGACGACCCTTCCGTAGAGATTGTTAAGAGCACCAAATTTCTTGGTGTTCACCTGGCGGAGAATCTCACCTGGTCCGTCAACACCAGCTCCACAGCAAAGAAAGCCCAGCAGCATCTTTACTTCCTGCGAAGGCTGAGAAAAGTCCATCTCCCACCCCCCATCCTCACCACATTCTACAGAGGATGTATTGAGAGCATCCTGAGCAGATGCATCACTGCCTGGTTCGGAAATTGCACCATCTTGGATCGCAAGACCCTGCAGTGGATAGTGAGGTCAGCTGAGAAGATCATCGGGGTCTCTCTTCCCGCCATTACAGACATTTACACCACACGCTGCATCCGTAAAGCAAACAGCATTACCAAGGACCCCACGCACCTCTCAAACAAACTCTTCTCCCTCCAGTCCTGACGAAGGTTCTCGGCCTGAAACGTCGACTGTACCTCTTCCTAGAGATGCTGCCTGGCCTGCTGCATTCACCAGCAACTTTGATGTGTGTTGCTCTTCACCCTCCTGCCATCTGGCAAAAGGTACCAAAGTATTTCGGGCTCTTACAACCAGACTATGTAACAGTTTCTTCCCCCCAGCCACCAGACTCCTCAATATCTTGAGCCTGGACTGACATCAATCCACTGCCCTCTACTGTGCCTATTGTCTTGTTTATTATTTATTGTAATGCCTGCACTGTTTTGTGCACTTTATGCAGTCCTGGGTAGGTCTGTAGTCTAGTGAAGTCTTCTGTTTTTTTTTTAGATTATGAGTACACACAGTCCTCTTTTATTGTCATTAGGAAATGATACAATATTCCTCCAGTGTGATATCACAGAAACACAGGACAGACCAAAACTGAAAGACTGACAAAAACCACATAATTATAACATATAGTCACAACAGTGCAAACAATACCATAACTTGATGAAGAACAGGCAATAGGCACGGTAAAAAAAAGTTCAAAATCTCTCGAAAGTCCAACATCTCACGCAGACAGGAGAAGGAAGAAATCTCTCCCTGCCATGCCCGTCCACAGTCCGACTCCAAGTCGTCCGAAAACTTCAAGCCTCCGACCAGCCCTCCAACACTGAGCACTGAGCACCAAGCACCATCTCTGCTGAGCGCTTCGACTCCAGCCCCGGCCACCAGCAGCAGGCAAAGCCAAGGATTTGGGGCCTTCCCTCCGGAGATTCTTGATCACACAGTAGCAGCGGCAGTGAACTGGGCATTTCAGAAGTTTCTCCAGATGTTCCTCCGTGCCTGTCACGGCTGTCTCCATCAAATCAGAATTGTGCATGGTACCTTATTTAACAAATACAATATCATTTCACCGGAGAGGCTGTGCGCGCTGCGCCGTGCCGCCATCTTCTCCTCCTGCCTCCTGACTTTACATAGTTCAGTGTAGTTTTTGTATTGTTCATGTAGCACCATGGTCCTGAAAAACATTGTCTCGTTTTTACTGTGTACTGTACCAGCAGTTATGGTCGAAATGACAATAAAAAGTGACTTGACTTGATATAATCGCCTTTCAAACTGGAGATTCTGGACATCAAGTGAGAGCAATACCTCAGTTTACCAGTGCATATAGTGTTGTTTTTGATCAAATCTTTACTAATAAGTTGCAAGAGAAAATTTGCAGATACTGGAAATCCAAACAACACACACAAAATGCTGGAGGGACTCAGCAGATCAGGCAGCATCTACAGAAGAGAGTACAGTTGGTGTTTCTGGCTGTAATCCTTCAGTAGGACTTTATAATTAATATTAATATTAATAACTTGTGTTTGTTTCACTTACTCATCAATTTGCAAGGTATACTTGAATCTACTATATTTGTCCAGCTGCACTTACCCATTTACCTCACTGTTGTTCTGGTATAAAAGTAAGAAGAGCCAATCACTAGTTAAGGGTTCACAGTTTGGAATTTGACAAGACTAACACTCAGTTTAATACACGAAACAATGATTTAGAGAATGATGTCTGATGAGGATAAGTTGAATGAGCTGGGGATTTTCTCTTTGGTGCAAAGGGGGATGAGAGGTGATTTGATAATTTATAAGATAATATGAGGATTAGATAGAAATAGACCTTTTCCCTGGGTGGGAATTGCCAATATGGGGAGGGCATAATTCTGAGGTGATTCGAGGAAAGTATAGGAAGGGTGTCAGAGATATGTTTCTTTTTACACATTTAGGGGTGGATGTGTGGAACACACTGTCAGAGGTGGTGGTAGAGGCAGATACATAGGGGTATTTAAATACTCAGAGATTCTTCGATATCTCTTAAATGTCACTAATGTATTGGCATCCACCACCATCTCAGAAAGGAAACGGAAAATGAAAGGAAAATGAAGGGCTATGTAGGAGGAACACGTGCAACATGCTGGAGGAACTCAGCAGGCCAGGCAGCATCTATGGCAAAGAGCAACCAGTCAGATGTTTCAGGCTAAGACCCTTCATCAGGGTTGGAAAGATGAGAGGTTAGAGCAAGAAGGTGGGTGGGTGGGGGCAGAAGGAAGAAGTACAAGGTGGCAGGTGATAGGTGGAACTGGGAGGGGGAGGGGTGAAGAGCTGGAAAACTGATAGGTGAAAGAGATAAGGGGCTGGAGAAGTGGGAATCCGATAAGACCATGGAAGAAAAGGAAAGGGAACAGCACCAGAGGGAGGTGATGGGCGGGTAAGGAGATAAGGTGAGGGAGAGGGAATGGGAATGGTGAAGGTGGAATGGGGGGGGGGGTGCAGCAATTACCAGAAGTTCAAGAGACTGATGTTCATGCTATCATGTTGGAGGCTACCCTGAAGGAATATAAGGTGTTGCTCCTCCAACATGTGCAGCAGGGGAGGTCATGGACTTCCTAGGCTACATGGGAGGGAAAGGTTAAATTAATCTTAGAGCAGGTTAATATGTCACTAAAATATCATGGGCCGAGGAGCCTGTTGTGTGCTGTATTGTTCTATGTTTGGTACCAATATACCTAATATTCAGTTTAGCTGCTTACATTTATGGCAATATTATTTATTGTAAAGATGCACTATACTAGCATGGAAGTACTAGCTGTCGTTACGTTTCATAATTGCAAAACATAAAATTAATTGAAAGAAAAACACCGAACCAGAGCTAAACGTGTCTACTTTGTTTTTCACTTTAGTGAAGTGTGCGTTTATGACATGGCAGCATAATGACGTATGCCATTTACACACTTTTATGTCTATCCCGTGATGAATTAGGCAAAAAACAAAGTGTGCTTAATCAAACAATATATTTTTAATGTTACTCAAATATTACTGAAATATTAAACACACAACAGCCTGGTGCAAAAGCATCTTATTGTTCTTTTAATTTAATAATCATTACAGAGCAGTTCAGATTGATCAATACTTGACTTTGTGATTGCAGCCCTAAAATGCACTTTCCTGAAGTCAGCATAGTTTCCTACCCTATCCTTTCTAAAGGACAAAATATTGAATTTCCAGAGTTCTGATGGATAGCCCCTGATGCGATTTGTCTCAAACTTTGCAGAAAAGAAGGCTGAAAGATCATTTCACATGGACTGAGGTCACCATTGGAAAGGGCACTGAGAGCAGCTCCAGTCAGCTGAAGGAATGGCAGAATATCAACAACCAATTACCCTGCCAGCTGCTTCACATTACTTTATAATTTTCGGCACAACCCACCTCAAATGCACATTTCAGTAGTTTTTCTTTTGCTTTTCTTGTAAAGCTGATGGAATTGTACATTGCAGATTTAGTGGACTTCACATTTATATCTACAAGCTAAAATACCCCAAGGCACTTGGAGTTTTGTCAAGCACAAATTGATCTTTCTTTTTTGCAATATCAGCAGGTATCAGTGAAAATGAGCAAAATCTTAATCCGAGGATAAAGTTTTTATGGAACGTTTTAAACTACGAGGACTTTGAAACGATTTAGAAGAGGATTTTAGAACTTAGCACCTTGGCAGTTGAAGGCATGGTTGCCAATGGTGGAGAGGTTACCTTAGTGGAAGGGCCAGATACCAAAATTAGAGGTACCTGGACTGAAAAAGATTATGAAGTTACAGCAAATTTAGGAGTCAGGGAGGGGAAGGTCTATGGAAGTAAGTAAGGCATCCGCTAGTTTTGCGAGACCATGGTTCTGCGCCTGGAAAGTCTTCACTCTCCAGGGCGAAGGCCTGGGCAAGGTTGTACGGAAGACCGGCAGTTGCCCGTGCTGCAAGTCTCCCCTCTCTATGACACCGATGTTGTCCAAGGGAAGGGCAAGGGCTGATACAGCTTGGCACCAGTGTCGTCGCAGAACACTGTGTGGTTAAGTGCCTTGCCCAAGGACACAACACGCTGGCTTGGCTGGGGATTGAACTCACGACCTTCAGGTTGCTAGTCGAATGCCTTAACCACTTGACCATGTGCCCACTCTATGGAAGTAATGATGGGAATTCAAGATGAGGAAATTTATCCAGTGTTAGCTGGATTAAAATGAATCAAACTGTGGATTAAGAGACCAATTTGTAAGTTCCCGGATACATCAATGTCCTCCAAGGATCGTCTCCTTATTGTGGTGGACAGGCTTGTGAGTTCCTGTGATCCTGAGAGTGATGCCATCTGGAATCTAGCTCCTGGTAAGGTCAGCCATGCTGGTAGGTTCAAGGGGAAGGTTCCAGATAAAGAGCGATCCAAACAAGACCTCAATGGTGGAGCTGGTGGAAGACAATTAAAATGAAGGTGGAGGAAGGCTGCAGCAGTGAAGGGTCCCCTGTTGTCTTGCATTCCATGCCACAGGATCCTGACCCCAATCCCTCAAGGGCCATGTTGAGGCTGCCCAGGCATCAGCCTTCCCATTTTAAACAAAGTCACGCACAGGATTCTCCATCAAGGGAATCCACCCTACTCTGAAAACAGACTTAGGAGAACATTGTACTCAACTTGAGCAATTAATACTTGTAATTTCAGATCTGACCATCATTCAGGCCAATTTTCTGCAATTTTATCTTTTCTCTTTCCTTCAATTTCTTCTATAAATTGACAGATTATGCCCTTGCGATGTTTTGGACCCAGGCTGAAGCATTGGATATATTATGAAAAAGATCTAAATTCTGAATTTATAGGTGAGTTAATTAAATCAGTGAAATAAACATATTCAATTCTATTCCAAAATAGTGTTGTAAATTTAATATTCATTGAATGGAGTATAACACTTTCCATTTAAAGGAATTCCTGTTGAAAGAGGTCATTTTTACATTGTTGCTCTGAATTTGTTCCCCGAGCCATATTGTTTGGTAGAGAATTTGAAAACTGAATATATGTGGAATAATCTATTTTACAATTTATTGAAGATGATATTTTTGGTATGGTAAGGTGAGGAGATCATTTGAGTTTACGTTCCTCACAAATAATAGGACCAGCTGTAATCATTTCCTCACTCTGGTCTCCTTCCCTCAGGACTTGAATCAATTTCCTTCTTGATTTAGACCTGGCCAGAGATTCAGACTGTTCAGTGAAAAGTGGATGAAATCTCTCACAACTGCTAGTCAGAGAAGGCATCCTTACTAGTGGAAGAGGCTAAACACCATGTGTTCCCTCAGAGCTTTGCTCACAGTAATGCAAGAATCCCAACAAAAGTGGAGTTGTGCTTTGAGACCATGCCACGGCATGAATCTCACTAGCCAACAGGAGTACACAGTCAATATGAAAGCACAGCATTTAATCCAAACCATTGAAGCCAATAAAGAACAAGGTGGACTGCATTCTGGTGGGTGAGAAGGAGAAAAGGAGCATGTTTTGCTGTTGTTGATTTGTTGCTGTTGTTTAGTTGTTGTTGATTGTGTTGAGGAGGTACAGGAGCCTGAAGATGCACTCTCAATGTTTTTGGAACAGTTTTTTCCCCTCCTCCATGATATTTTTGAATGGACAATGAAACCATCAACACGAACTATTTTTGCTGTCTTTTTGCACTATTTATTCACCATTTTATATATTTCTTATTCCAATTTTTCATATATTTTATGTATTTGCAGTGTAGTGCTGCTGCAAAGCAACAAAGTTATCAACATACTGTATTCTTGCCATAGAGGGAGTACAAAGAAGGTTCACCAGATTGATTTCTGGGATGACAGGACTTTCATATGATGAAGGACTGGATCGACTAGACTTATACTCGTTGGAATTTAGAAGATTGAGGGGGGGATCTTATTGAAATGTGTAAAATCCTAAAGGGATTGGACAGGCTAGATGCAGGAAGATTGTTCCCGATGTTGGGGAAGTCCAGAACGAGGGGTCACAGTTTGAGGATAAAGGGGAAGCCTTTTAGGACTGAGATGAGGAAAAACTTCTTCACACAGAGAGTGGTGAATCTGTGGAATTCTCTGCCACAGGAAACAGCTGAGGCCAGTTCATTGGCTATATTTAAGAGGGAGTTAGATATGGCCCTTGTGGCCAAAGGGATCAGGGGGTATGGAGGGAAGGCTGGTACAGGGTTCTGAGTTGGATGATCCGGCCATGATCGTACTGAATGGCGGTGCAGGCTCGAAGGGCCGAACAGCCTACTTTTCTATGTTTCTATGTTACATAGAAACATAGAAATCTACAGCTCATCGCAGGCCCTTCAGCCCACAATGTTGTACCAACCATGTAACCTACTCCAGAAACTGCCTAGAATTTCCCTACTGCATAACCCTCTATTTTTTCTAAGCTCCATGTATCTATCTAAGAGTCTCTTAAAAGATCATATTGTATCCAGCTCTGCCACCAACACTGGCAGTGCATTCCACACACCCACCGCTTTCTGTGTGAGAAACCTATCTCTGACATTCTCCTTTTACCTTCTTCCAAGCACCTTCAAACTATGCCACCTTGTGTTAGCCATTTCAACCCTCTGAAAAAGCCAGTGGCTATCCACACGATCAATGCCTTTCATCATCTTATACACCTCTATCAGGTCACCTCTCATCCTCTGTCGCTCCAAGGAATAAAGGCCAAGTTCACTCAACCTATTCTCATAAGGCATGCTCTCCAATGTTAGTTAGTGATAATAAACCTGTTTCTGATTCTGGTTAGAATTTTAACTCTCCAGCTACTATGGTGGAACTTAATCTGAATCTGGTTTCGATTCTGGATACCAACTCAGTGATGGACTCAATGTGTAATGTTTCGCCCTTTTATCATCATCATCATCATCATCATCGTCATCACTATGTGCCATGTCATGATCTGGGTGATCATAGAGACCATTATTGTTGTTAGTAAATTTGTTCTACAGAAGTGGTTTGCCGTTGCTTTCTTCTGGGCAGTTTCTTTACAAGATGGGTGACCCCAGCCATTATCAATGCTCTTCAGAGATTGTCTGCCTGTCATCCATGGTCGCATAAGCAGGACTTCGGATATGCACCAGCTGCTCATATGACCATCCACCACCTACTCCCATGGGTTTCTGTGACCCTGATCAGGGCTGGAGGCACTAAGCAGGTGCTACACCTTGCCCAAGGGTGACCTGCAGGCTAGTGGAGGGAAGAAGTATCTTATGCTTCCTTTGGTAGAAGCGTATTTCCACCCCGTGTTATTATCACCAGTTGTAATTAAGCCTTGGGAAGTTAGATTGGTGGTGGATTTATACCTTTTTTTTTAATATAGTATTATCAAAATATTATCCTCTCACAATCCAAAGACAGGCCAGTTGGTGGGTTAATTGGTGTTTGTAAACTGTCCCGTGATTATGGTAGAATTAAATCGGGGAGGGGAGTGGGGGGTGCTGGTTGCCAGGCAATACGGCTCAAAGGCTGGAAGGGCCTATCCACGCTGTAGCTCAATAAATAAATGAAATAAATTACTCTAGCAAATTTGGTTGTGGATGCAGTTAGAAAGTAACAGACTTGATGGTTGCCATGGAGAAAGAGGGTCGATGCACCTATTTCTGTAAGCTATGATTCTCTGACTCCATGACTACAAATTGGGAGAGGACATTTTCTGACAATGTCCACATCAATGGCACATTGCAAAATTTGACCTGGAGTTTTGGCCACTTGACTGAAAACTGATATAGATACAGCAGAAACAATTCGGAAGGAGGATGATTGCAGGCAGGAAACATATTTATGAAGAAAGGCATTGGTAATGCAGCAGTTAACAAAATACTATTACAGCGTCAATGATCCGAGTTTAGTTCTGTCGACGTCTGTCCCTGTGAGTGCGTGGATTTCCTCCAGGTCAACCAATTTCCTCCCATAATCCAAACACATATGGGTTAATACGGTAATTGCTCACGTGGGTATGATTGGACTGCCCTGGTTCTTTGGGTCAGAAGAGCCTGTTACCAAGCTTTAACTCTAAATAAAAATAAAAATCTAAACCATCTGTTTAAAAGGGTTAACTCATGAAAATGTTGGAAGTAATTCTACATACTGTGAATTGGGTGTCTTAATAATGCAGCAGATAGGTGGATCTGATAGAATTAGATTCCACAGGAGCTTTTGAAACTCCCTTCTCCGCAAGTTTGAGCACTAAAGGTTGTAAGTAAAAATAAACTAAATTAGAGAATAATAAATATCACCCAGTGTATCACGAAGTCTTAGCCCTTTAAGAGTGTGAACAGCAGCGGCACTTTCAGATGTTCACACATTTTTAGAAATCTCTGTTGTGTATTATGTTAAGAAGTTCAAATACATTTCTTGAAGTATGATACAAAAGCATTACATTGGGATTAGTTAATACATGAGTTAAAATGTGAAGGGATTTAAAGATCGAACATTTCAACCCTTGGAAAACTTGTTTTCATTTGTTGGATACTGGAAGGTGTCAGGCTTTCCATGAATTGTGATCCGAATACAGTTTGTCAATTAGGGAGAATGGACCTTAGAAAAGATCAATATTCCAAAATTTGTGTTCTATTTTTAATACTCAAATCTTGAGCAGTGACATTTGAGGTTCACTCAGTGGCCACTTAATTAGGTACACCTGTACACCTGCTCGCTAATCCAAATATCTCCTCAGCCAACCATGTGGCAGCAACTCAATGCAAAAAAAGCATGCAGACATGGTCAAGTGGTTCAGTTGTTCAGACCAAACATCAGTATGAGGAAGAAACGTGATCTAAGTAACTTTAACTGTGGATACGCTGTTGGTGCCAGAGGGTATGGTTTGGTATCTCAGGATCTGCTGATCTCCTGGGATTTTCACGTATAATAGTCTCTGGGATTTACAAAGAATGGTGCAAAAAACAAAAAAAGACATCCAACATGCAACAACTCTGTGAGCATAGGGTAGATAGGGTAGTTAAGAAAGCTTACGGGGTGTTAGCTTTCATAAGTCGAGGGATAGAGTTTAAGAGTCACGGGGTAATGATGCAGCTCTATAAAACTCTGGTTAGGCCACACTTGGAGTACTGTGTCCAGTTCTGGTCACCTCACTATAGGAAGGATGTGGAAGCATTGGAAAGGTTACAGAGGAGATTTACCAGGAAGCTGCCTGGTTTAGAGAGTATGCATTATGATCAGAGATTAAGGGAGCTAGGGCTTTACTCTTTGGAGAGAAGGAGGATGAGAGGAGACATGATGGAGGTGTACAAGATAATAAGAGGAATAGATAGAGTGGATAGCCAGCACCTCTTCCCCAGGGCACCACTGCTCAATACAAGAGGACATGGCTTTAAGGTAAGGGGTGGGAAGTTCAAGGGGGATATTAGAGGAAGGTTTTTTACTCAGAGAGTGGATAGTGCGTGGAATGCACTGCCTGAGTCAGTGTTGGAGGCAGATACACTCATGAAATTTAAGAGATTACTAGACAGGTATATGGAGGAATTTAAGGTGGAGGGTTATATGACAGGCAGGGTCTGAGGGTCGGCACAACATTGTGGGCCGAAGGGCCTGTACTGTGCTGTACTATTCTATGTTCTATGTTTATATACGCTTTGTTAATGAGAGAGGCAAATGGGCAAACTGGTTCAAGCTGATAGGAAGGCCGCAGTAACTCAGATAAACACAGGATACAACAATGGTGTGCAGAAGACTATCTCTGAATACACAGCATGTCGAACCTTGAAGTGGATGGAGAACAGCAGCAGAAGACGAACATACGCTCTGTGGCCATTTTGTTAGATGGAAGCTCATTGGGTTATACCTGTCCATTCATTTAGACACAGGTAAATCACAATTTCAATAGGAGGTATTCAGATAGCTGCAGTATGGGTGGTCTGTTTGAAGTAAATGTGTTTTACTTCACATTGTATTTCTATGATAAATACAAAGTGAAGTAAAACAAGACAAGACTGGTCTGATTGCTGTTGTGTGACCCTGGGCAAAATCCCTCACAGAATAAAGTATAGGTTGAATTGGTCCCACAATGATTTATATTGGTGACCTACACATAAGCTTCCCCATGAATGCACATTGAAAAACCTTTTGGTGCTCCATTCTTCATCATCCAAGAAGAATGATGACTGGTGTCATTGAATAACATTCTTGTTTTACCTTAAGTTTGCTTTACATAGACTGGCATTCATTACTGAGGTAATACTGCAGCACAAAGGTAATCTCTTTCACGTTAACTTATAGAAGCCTTTCTAAATATTTGGAGGAAAATTTCTAGAGTCCAAGAAGGTTAATTTAAATGTTAATTTTGTTGCACCATCTGTAACAACTGCAATCAGAACTAATTAAAACTTTATTAGGGCTGAAAAAGTAAATAGTGAGTGAAAATGGGGAGGTAGAGCCAGGGAGAAGCTGCAGTCCCTTTTCACCAGGTCTCGGGAGCCACAGGTAATGGTTGCCCTCAACTCATTATGATTCATCACACAGACAAACTGACGATTGTTGTTCTCTGATCCTGGTAACTTACTCACAAATGTTTCATCGCCATGCAAGGAGACGTGGTCGATCTCTGTCGATTGCGGTGCATCCTCCGATTGCCAAGAACAGAGAACAACTCAACCCAACCACCAACCACCCGAGCTACACATCTTCAGCATGGTTTCCAACACTGATGATTTCCCGGTGGTCACCCATTTTAATTCTTCCCATTCTTCCCATTCTTCCCATTCTGACATGTCATCCATGGCAATCGCTACTATGAAAATGAGGCCACTCTTAGGCTGGAAGAGCAATTTCTTATGTTCCATCTGGGTAGCCTCCAACCTGATGGCATTGTACAATGATTTCTCTAACTTCCAGTAATTTCTTCTCCCCTCCCCATTCTCTCTTTTTCAATTTCCCATTCTGACTCCCCTCTTACCCCTTCCCTTTTCCTCACCTTCCCATCATCTCCCTCTGGTATACCTGCTTGTTCCCCTGTCATCCACTCTACTCTCCTTTCAGATTCCTTTTTGCTTCAGCCCTTTATCTCTTCATCAATCACCATCCAGTATCTCACTTCATCACACCTATCCCAATCACCCACCTTCCCTCTCACCTGGCTTCACCTATCACCTCCTTTCCGTCCCTCCACCTTTCTATTTTGGCTTCCACTCCCTTTCTTTCCAGTCTTGATGAAGGGTCTCAGCCAAAAATATCGACCGTTTAATCCCCTCCATTGATTCTGCCTGACCTGCTGAATTCCGCCACCATTTTGTGTGTTACACATGCACACTGACACTCCCAAACAAACTATACCCCAGCTGTGGAAGCCTGAGGTAAGAATTTTGCATTTAGCACACCGAAAATTGTAAGCAGGCCTCAAAACTTGGACATTAAAATACAAATTGCCACCACCATCAACTGATGTGGGAATATCAATCACCATTTCTACTCAGTGGATATGTGAAAAGAAAAAGATTGGTTAAAGATATGTGAAAAGGAAAAGATTGGTTAAGACAAATGTAGGTCCCCTACAGACCGAAACAGGTGAATTGATTATGGGGAGCAAGGACATGGCAGACCAATTGAATAACTACTTTGGTTCTGTCTTCAGTAAAGAGGACATAAATAATCTTTCAGAAATAGTAGGGGCCAGAGGGTCCAGTGAGATGGAGGAACTGAGGGAAATACATGTTAGTAGGGAAATGGTGTTAGGTAAACTGAAGGGATTAAAGGCAGATAAATCCCCAGGGCCAGATGGTCTGCATCCCAGAGTGCTTAAGGTAGTAGCCCAAGAAATAGTGGATGCATTAGTGATAATTTTTCAAAACTCTTTAGATTCTGGACTAGTTGCTGAGGATTGGAGGGTGGCTAATGTAACCCCACTTTTTAAAAAGGGAGGGAGAGAGAAACTGGGGAATTATAGACTGGTTAGTCTAACATCGGTGGTGGGGAAAGTGCTAGAGTCAGTTATCAAAGATGTGGTAACTGCACATTTGGAAAGTGGTGAAATCATCAGACAAAGTCAGCATGGATTCGTGAAAGGAAAATCATGTCTGACAAATCTCATAGAATTTTTTGAGGATGTAACTAGTAGAGTGAATAGGGGAGAACCAGTGGATGTGGTATATTTGGATTTTCAAAAGGCTTTTGACAAGGTCCCACACAGGAGATTAGTGTGCAAACTTAAAGCACACGGTATTGGGGGTAAGGTATTGATATGGATGGAGAATTGGTTGGCAGACAGGAAGCAAAAAGTGGGAATAAACGGGACCTTTTCAGAATGGCAGGCAGTGACTAGTGGGGTACCGCAAGGCTCAGTGCTGGGACCCCAGTTGTTTACAATATATATTAATGACTTGGATGAGGGAATTAAATGCAGCATCTCCAAGTTTGCGGATGACACGAAGCTGGGCAGCAGTGTTAGCTGTGAGGAGGATGCTAAGAGGATGCAGGGTGACTTGGATAGGTTAGGTGAGTGGGCACATTCATGGCAGATGCAATTTAATGTGGATAAATGTGAAGTTATCCACTTTGGTGGCAAAAATAGGAAAACAGTTTATTATCTGAATGGTGGCCAATTAGGAAAAGGGGAGGTGCAACGAGACCTGGGTGTCATTATACACCAGCCATTGAAAGTGGGCATTCAGGTACAGCAGGTGGTGAAAAAGGCGAATGGTATGCTGGCATTTATAGCAAGAGGATTCGAGTACAGGAGCAGGGAGGTACTACTGCAGTTGTACAAGGCCTTGGTGAGACCACACCTGGAGTATTGTGTGCAGTTTTGGTCCCCTAATCTGAGGAAAGACATCCTTGCCATAGAGGGAGTACAAAGAAGGTTCACCAGATTGATTCCTGGGATGGCAGGACTTTCATATGAAGAAAGAATGGATGAACTGGGTTTGTACTCGTTGGAATTTAGAAGATTGAGGGGGGATCTGATTGAAACGTATAAGATCCTAAAGGGATTGGACAGGCTAGATGCAGGAAGATTGTTCCCAATGTTGGGGAAGTCCAGAACGAGGGATCACAGTTTGAGGATGAAGGGGAAGCCTTTTAGGACAGAGATTAAGAAAAACTTCTTCACACAGAGAGCGGTGAATCTGTGGAATTCTCTACCACAGGAAACAGTTGAGGCCAGTTCATTGGCTATATTTAAGAGGGAGTTAGATATGGCCCTTGTGGCTACGGGGATCAGGGGGTATGGAGGGAAGGCTGGTACAGGGTTCTGAGTTGGATGATCAGCCATGATCATTCTGAATGGCGGTGCAGGCTCGAAGGGCCGAATGGCCTACTCCTGCACCTGTTTTCTATGTTTCTGTGAGCAGGAGTGAATGCATTAAACAGCCGGTACTTCTTGCACTGATGATTAACCAGCAATCACTGAGGGCCTTGCTAGGGAGTCCAAGAACAACCGTATATAGTTAAGTTGTTAATAGGTCAAAGGAAATAAAAACAAGAGAAACTTCTTCCCTCAGTGGTGAACAAGTCTCTCTCTCTCTCTCTCTGGCTACCCATCACATAGGATGATGATGGTTCCTTTCAGTCAGTTAGTGGGACCCGACTCCCCAGAAAGGAACAGCGTGTGCGTGAATGGATTTTAGGTGAGTAGGGGGTTGCACAGGTCCAGACCCACCCTCTCGACATCCCCTTCGGTCAGATCTGAGTGCTACTGGTACCATGTAACCCAGTACTACCTGTCGCATGGTCGGGTGGCCGGCGACTAAACCGACACCTCCCTCCAGGCTTACCTGGTGAGGAGGGTGGCTGGACACCCTGCAGGACGAAAAACAAGACCTATCAAAGGGTGGATGAACTGTCTCGTAGGGTCAACGGCCATCTAGCAAACAAGTGCTGTGAAGCGCGGAAAGGGCATCCCTTGCATTGAAGCTTGGTCTGGCCATTCACTGCAACAGAACTTCCCCCAGCCGTCTTGGACCCCACCATGCCGCTGGATCTGGTGAACAAGTAGATTATGTAGGAATGTATTACATTTATCTTAAAATGTTGATTATTATATAAACTTTATAATTATTATCATAAAATATTATGAGATGAATCTCAAAGTTGTATAACATATACATACTTTGATAATCAACTTTGAACTTAAATATAAAATGGAGAAAAGACTAAAAGAAGATGTTTATAGGTAAGGGCACCATGGTAGTGTTCAGCTGGAGGAGCCTGTTCCAAGCTGTATCTCTAAATAATATTCAAAAATTTAAGACGTGGGAAGTGATTTGTGTAGAGGATGAAAACCCACATAAGTTCTGTTAGCAATAAAGTTCTGTACTCTGCTATGAAATTCTATGCAATATGATGTTAATAATTGGAAATTGCACTTTCCGAAATACCTTTCTTCTTCATCCAGACAAGTGGCCTCACTGGATCACAGAAGAGATCTTGTTACTCTCCTCTCTACACACGGTGAGCCTGCAGCAGTTTGTGGAACTTCTCTGAAGTACTGAAGAACCTGCAGACAATATACGTCTACATGCTCCCTTTATTTGACCACATTGAAAGTCTGTTTATAATTAACTTTTCCATTGAAGTGATCAATTTATCTTATACTCTACACCTAGCTTAGTGGGATAAACAAGTTTTATAATATTACTGAAGTACTCTCCTTGATATTTTACAAGGAGAGAGTTAAACTACTTATATGTGACCATATACCAAGCTGAGATTCATTTTCACGCTGGCTTGCAAAATAAATACAAGAAACACAATAGAATCAATGAAAAACTGCTCCGAACGGGAAAAACAACCAATGTGAAAAACACAACAAACTGTGCAAGTACAATAAAAAGGGAGAGACAGATCAATAGATAAAGAAAGAAAGCAATATCGAGAACGTGAGATGAAGAGTCCCTGAAAGCGTGTCCATTGGTTATGGGAATAGTTCAGTGATGGAGTGAGTGAATTTGAGTGAAATTATCCCACCTGGTTCAAGAGCCTCGTAGTTGAGAATTCCGGAACCTGGTGGTGTGGGTCCTGAGGCTCCTGTACCTTCTTCATGATGGCAGCAGCGAGAGGAGAGCATGCCCTGGATGGTGAGGATCCTTGATGATTGATGCTGTCTTCCTGCGACAGCGCTCTGTGTAAATGTACTCAATAGTGGGGAGAGCTTTATCTGCGATTGACTGGGCTTTAACCACTACTTTTGGTAGTCCTTCCCATCAGTTTTCAAGTGCATTTAGCTAATCCCTTTTAATTAAAGATTGAATTGGATTGACTTTATTTCTTACATCCTTGATATACATGAGGAGTAAAAATCTTTACATTACGCCTTCAACTAAATGTACAATGTGCAATTTATACACACAAAAATTGCTGGTGAACGCAGCAGGCCAGGCAGCATCTCTAGGAAGTGGTACAGTCGACGTTTCGGGCCGAGACCCTTCATCAGGATGAACTGAAAGAAGGGTTAGTAAGAGATTTGAAAGTGGGAGGGGGAGGGGGAGATCAGAAATGATAGGAGAAGACAGGAGGGGGAGGGATGGAGCTAAGAGCTGGAAATTTGATTGGTAAAAGGGATATGAGAGGATCATGGAACGGGAGGCCTAAGGAGAAAGAAAGAGGGGAGGGGGGAAGACCAGAGGATGGGCAAGGAGTATAGTGAGAGGGACAGAGGGAGAAAAAGGAGAGAGATAGAAAAAAAAAATAAATTAATAATGGATGGGGTATGAAGGGGACGTGGGGCATTAACAGAATTTAGAGAAGTCAATGTTCATGCCATCAGGTTGGAGGCTACACAGACGGAATATAAGGTGTTGTTCCTCCAACCTGAATGCGGCTTCATCTTTACAGTTGAGGAGACCATGGATAGACATGTCAGAATGGGAATGGGATGTGGAATTAAAATGTGTGCCCACTGGGAAATCCCGCTTTCTCTAGCAGACAGAGCGCAGGTGTTCAGCGAAACGGTCTCCCATTCTGAGCCGCGTCAGGTTGGAGGAACCTCTACTGTCAAGGTGAAGCCTCTGTCCCTCTCACTATACTTCTTGCCCATCCTCTGGGCTTCCCCCTCCTCCTTTCTTTCTCCCTAGGCCTCCCGTACCATGATCCTCTCATATCCCTTTTGCCAATCAACTTTCCAACTCCATCCCTCCCCCTCCTGTCTTCTCCTATGATTTCAAATCTCCCTCTCCCCCTCCCACTTTCAAATCTCTTACTATCTCTTCTTTCAGTTAGTCCTGATGAAGGGTCTCGGCCCGAAACGTCGACTGTGCCTCTTCCAATGGATGCTGCCTGGCCTGCTGCGTACACCAGCAATTTTTGTGTGCATTGCTTGAAATTCCAGCATCTGCAGATTTCTTCGTGTAACGTGCAATTTATGGTAATTTATAATAAATATTATGTACAACAAGATAGTCAATATAACATAGAAATACAGTTGTGTCAGCACGAAGTAATCAGTCCGATGGACTGGTGGAAGAAGCTGTCCTGGAGCCTGTTGGCCCTGGCTTTTATGCTACAGTACCATTTCCCAGATGGTAGCCCCTGGGACAGTTTGTGGTTGGGGTGGCTGGGGTCCCCAATGATCATTCGAGCCCTTTTTACACACCTGTCTTTATAAATGTCCTGAACAGTGGGAAGTTCACATCTACAGATGTGCTGGGCTATCTGCACCACTCTCTGGGGACCCATACTAAACTTCTTTAACCACCTGAGGTGAAAAAGGTGCTGTTGTCCCTTTTTCACCTCACAGCCGGTATGCACAGACCATGTGAGATCCTCAGTGATGTGTCCGCTGAGGAACTTCACCCTCTCAAACCCAGATCCATTGATGTCAATAGGGGTTAGCCTGTCTCCATTCAACCTGTATTCCACAACCAGTGACATTGAAGAAAAGGTTGTAAGGAAACTCTAAAGCTGAGCGGAAAGGTGTAGGAAGTTTTATTGGAAACAACCCAACAGGATCTGGATGGCTTTGTAGTTCCTATGGAACAAGAGCACCTTCTGTTTAACTAGATTCTCATTCAGCAGGAGAACATCATGAATCAAACAAGTCGATTAATAGGCAGCTCTGGGACACTGAGACACAGTCAAGGCTTGTTGCAAAATAGCCCCATTGAGCATTATCAAGCTTTGTATTGAAATATAATCTTTTATCTAACATTGCTTAGTCTGGTCATTATTTTATCTCTGTTTCTGGCAGTTTGATATGGTTGTGAATATCCCCAGATCACAATCCCAGTGATAGAACATAGAATAGTACAGCACATTACAGGCTCTTCGGCCCACAATGTTGTGATGACCCTCAAATCCTGCCTCCCATATAACCCCCCACCTTAAATTCCTCCATATACCTGTCTAGTAGTCTCTTAAATTTCACTAGTGTAACTGCCTCCACCACTGACTCAGGCAGTGCATTCCACACACCAACCACTCTCTGAGTAAAAATCCTTCCTCTAATATCCCCCTTGAATGTCCCACCCCTAACTTAAAGTCATGTCCTCATGTATTGAGCAGTGGTGCCCTGGGGAAGAGGCGCTGGCTATCCACTCTATCTATTCCTCTTAATATCTTGTACACTTCTATCTTGTCTCCTCTCATCCTCCTTCTCTCCAAAGAGTAAAGCGCTAGCTCCCTTAATCTCTGATCATAATCCATACTCTCTAAACCAGGCAGCATCCTGGTAAATCTCCTCTGTACCCTTTCCAATGCTTCCACATCCTTCTTATAGTGAGGCAACCAGAACTGGACACAGTACTCAAAGTGTGGCCTAACCAGAGTTTTATAGAGTTGCATCATTACATCGCGACTCTTAAACTCTGTCCCTCGACTTATAAAAGCTAAAACCCCATAAGCTTTCTTAACTACCCTATCTACTTGTGAGGCAACTTTCAGTGATCTGTGGACATGTACCCCAAGATCCCTCTGCTCCTCCACACTACCAAGTATGCTGCCATTTACTTTATACTCTTCCTTGGAGTTTGTCCTTCCAAAGTGTACCACCTCACACTTCTCCAGGTTGAACTCCATCTGCCACTTCGCAGCCCACTTCTGCATCCTATCAATGTCTCTCTGCAATCTTTCACAATCCTCTACACTATCTACAATACCACCAACCTTTGTGTCGTCTGCAGACTTGCCAACCCACCCTTCTACCCCCACATCCAGGTCGTTAATAAAAATCACAAAAAGTAGAGGTCCCAGAACTGATCCTTGTGGGACACCACTAGTCACAACTCTCCAATCCGAATGTACTCCCTCCACCACGACCCTCTGCCTTCTGCAGGCAAGCCAATTCTTAATCCACCTGGCCAAACTTCCCTGGATCCCATGCCTTCTGTTTTTCAGAATAAGCCTGCCGTGTGGAACCTTGTCAAATGCCTTACTAAAATCCATATAGATCACATCCACTGCACTGCCCTCATCTATATGCCTGGTCACCTCCTCAAAGAACTCTATCAGGCTTGTTACACACGATCTGCCCTTAAAAAGCCACGCTGACTGTCCCTGATCAGACGATGATTCTCTAAGTGCCCATAGATCCTATCTCTAAGAATCTTTTCCAACAACTTTCCAAACACAGACGTAAGGCTCACTGGTCTATAATTACCTAGACTGTCCCTACTACCTGTTTTGAACAAGGGGACAACATTCACCTCCCTCCAATCCTCCGGTACCATTCCCGTGGACAACCTGGACATAAAGATCCTTGGCAGAGGCTCAGCAATCTCTTCCCTCGCCTCGTGGAGCAGCCTGGGGAATATTCCGTCTGGCCCCGGGGACTTTTCCGTCCTAATGTAATTTATCAACTCTAACACCTCCTCTCCCTTTATATCTACATGCTCCAGAACATCAGCCTCACTCATGTTGTCCTCACCATCATCAAGTTCCCTCTCATTGGTGAATACCAAAGAAAAGTATTCATTGAGAACCTCGCTCACTTCCACAGCCTCCAGGCATATCTTTCCACCTTTATCTCTAATCGGTCCTACCTTCACTCCTGTCATCCTTTTGTTCTTCACATAACTGAAGAATGTCTTGGGGTTTTCCTTTACCCTACTCACCAAGGCCTTCTCATGCCCCCTTCTTGCTCTTCTCAGCCCCTTCTTAAGCTCCTTTCTTGCTACCCTATATTCCTCAATAGACCCATCTGCTGCCTTCTTCCACCTGACTAGATTTTCCACCTCACTTGTCACCCGTGGTTCCTTCACCCTACCATTCTTTATCTTCCTCACCGGGACAAATTTATCCCTAACATCCAGCAAGAGATCCCTAAACATCGACCAGATGTCCATAGTACATTTCCCTGCAAAAACATCATCCCAATTCACACCCACAAGTTCTTGCCTTATAGCCTCATAACTTGCCCTTCATCAGTTAAAAGTTTTCCTGTCCTCTCTGATTCTTTCCTTTTCCATGATAATGCTAAGGGCCAGGGAGCGGTGGTCACTGTCCCCCAGATGCTCACCCACTGAGAGATTTGTGACCTGACCAGGTTCGTTACCTAATACTAAATCTAGTATGGCAAATTCCCTAGTCAGCCTGTCAACATACTGTGACAGGAATCCGTCGTGTACACACTTAGCGAACTCTGCCCGTCGAAACCCTTGGAACTAATCAGGTGCCAATCAATATTAGGGAAGTTAAAGTCACCCATGATAACAACCCCATTATTTTTGCACCTTTCCAAAATCTGCCTCCCAATCTGCTCCTCGGTATCTCTGCTGCTACCAGGGGGCCTATAGAATACCTCCAGTAGAGTAACTGCTCCCTTCCTGTTCCTGACTTCCACCCATACTGACTCAAAAGAGGATCTTGCTACATTACCCACCCTTTCTGTAGCTGTAATAGTATCCCTGACCAGTAATGCCACCCCTCCTCCCCTTCCCCCCCACTCTATCCCTTTTAAAGCACTGAAATCCTGGAATATTGAGAACCCCTTCCTGCCTTGGTGCCAGCCAAGTCTCTGTAATGGCCACTACATCATAATTCCATGTACTGTACGTATCCAAGCTCTCAGTTCATCACCTTTGTTCCTGATGCTTCTTGCATTGAAGTACACACACTTTAGCCCTTCTACCTTACTACCTTTACACCGTTTATTCTGCTTCTCTTTCCTCAAGGCCTCTCTATTGTTAGATCTGGCTTTACTCCATGCACGTCTTTCACTGCTCTATTGCTCAGGATCCCATCAGAGATGAAGCAGTGGTGTTCTGAGTGGAAGTGCAGGAGAATTGCCCTATAGCTCCCAGCCACCACCCATTGCTTCTACTGGAAGCAGTGAACAGCTGTGTATAGGGGATTGATTTGTTTATGGTTTAATATACCACGCTCATGTTTTTAATCAGGAAAATTTCAATATAGCCATAGGAATTTGACAACTCAGAGCTGTGAACTGTCCAAGCACTATCAGTGCACCCAGGAGGTTCGGCTTCATGTGGTTCATGTGTCTGTTTGGCACAAATCAGTTTTTTTCCTGGTTAGCACAGCCACTGGAACAGAGCAAAGGGTGGGTGTAGGAAAGGGCCAGATTGAAATCTATCTTAACCACTGTCAATAAACTGCTTTGAGAAGTCCAGAGGTACTTTTATCCTGCAGCTTGGAAACTGATGTATCTAATGTTAGATGCTTAAGACAATGTACTTCTGGTCTGGTATGGGGATCTACTGCACAGGATTGAAGTAAGCTGCAGAGAGTTGTAAAATTAGTCAGCTCCATCATGGGCACTAGCCTCTGTAGTTCCCAGGACACATTCAAGGAGTAGAACCTTAGCAAGTATCATCATTAAGGACCTCCACCTCCCAGGATATTCCTCTTCTCATTGGTACCATCAGGAAGGAGGTACAGAAGCCTAAAGCCACACACTCAACAATTCAAGAACAGCCTCTTCCCCACTGCCATCTGATTTCTGAATGGACATTACACCCAAGAACACTACCTTGCTAATTTTTTTTCTTTGGCACTACTTATTTAATTTTACTATTATATATATTTGCTGTAGTTCACAGTTTCCTTTTTTCTCTCTCTATTATCATGTATGGCATGTACTGCTCCGTAAAGCTAACAAATTTCACGAATTTCATGACATGTGCCGTTGATAATAAACCTGATTCTGATTCTTTGGAAAAATTGCAATTGTTGATACTGTAATCTCTTCAGAATGCAAAATGTGAAAATAAAATTAAAACAATGAATAAATATTTGTAAACAGCAGGTATGAATCATTTTTAATGATATGTCATCCTCTTAATTCAGACAATAAAGTTCTGATTCACGCAATGAAATAAAATTAAAATAGTATGTGTGTAATGTGCGTATTTTAAATTTAACATATTAGTTTAATCATTTTTTGGATAATTTAATGTTGACATTGTTGGTCCATGCCATTAATACCACAAAGGGCACTATGAATAATATATTAATATTATTTTGTTCCAAAGAATTATCAGGTGTGTGGTGCATAATCTATCTTGCTTCCTATCATGACAAAAGCCAGTCTTCCGCCACTTTGGTTCTCTGATCTCGATATTTTATCAAGAGAAGTGCATACAAATAAACAGCTAGAGGATCAAAAGACATCCCAGCTGTTACTGAAGACTTGCACTCCAGAATCAGTCAAGATTGGGATCAAGTTGTTTCAATGCAACTATTTAATTCAACACGACCAATATTTATCGAACCATGTATAAAAGTGCCGAGGCACGTAACAGCCGCGTACAGGAGAAATACAATTGGATGAATCCCCACTAAGACAGTCCACTCTAAGTTAAAAGCAAAGTGATGAAAAATTTCATCAGAAACATTATCTCTGACGAGAGGCCTAGGTAACGATGGCGAGGACTCAAGTGCTGGATTATTCAAGGCCAGAGCCTGAGACAAAACAGGTTCAGAACACCTAAACCCCGCAGGCTGGCGTGGTCGGGTGCACACCATAACAATTAACCGGTAACACTTACTCACCAGTCATCTGCTCAGCAGTGCCCAGTTTGGACTTTGCCAGAGCCACATGGCTCCAGAACTTATCAGACCTTTGGTCTGTCAGATTTCGATGTATTAATCCAAGGTTATCTCAGAAGTCAGAAAGAGGTATTAAGATTGTTCCTTCATGATCATTTTAATAAATGATGATAGAATAATAAAAATTGGTAATGGACAACCCAGAAGTCCAGTAGGGGAAGGGAAAGGAGAAGCCAAGACTAAGAGATGGTGTTCAGTTCTTTTTATACCATAGGTAAGAAATATTCCATTCAAAATGTAGATAAGAGTTTACCAATCAGATAGCCCCTATTCAGATAGTACAATACCAATAGAAGCTTCCAGAATCATACAAATGTAAATGTAACACACTGAACAATTGCATTTATCGATTTGTTGAGTTACAGCATGGAAAGGGCCCTTCTGGCTCTTCAAGCTAGGCTGCCCAGCAGCCCCCAGTTGAATTCTAGCCCAATCATGGGACAATTTACATTGACCAAATAACCTACCAACTGGTACATGTTTGGACTGTGGGAGGAAACTGGAGCACCTGGGGTAAACTCACATGGTCATGGGTAGAACATACAACCTCCTTTAAAGACAGTGGCAGGAATTCAGCTCGGGTCAATAGTACTGTAAAGCATTGTGCTAAACACTATGCCGCCATGCACTTATACAGTACATACTGTGACCACTAGGTGATACTACACAGTTACATGTAGATTAAGTTAGGGTTAATTGAGGTTGTCAGGTTGCTGGCTGGCATGGTTCGAAGGCTTGAAAGGACCTAGTCCACTGTGTGTTGCTGGGTGCCACAGTAGTGTAATGGTTAGCGTGTAACTATTACAGCTCAGGGTGTCGAAGTTCCAAGTTCGATCCTGACATTCTCTGTAAGGAGCCTCTGTACATTCTCCCCATGGAATACATGGTTTTTCACCAGATCCTCCAGTATTCTCCCACAGTCCAAAGACATTCCAGGGAAAGCAGGCATGGGTAGGATAATTGCTATTTTATATTGTCCCTTGATTAGGTTAGGGTAAATCGGAGTTGTCAGGGGATTCAGGGCAGCGTGACTCGGAGGGCCAGAAGAGCCTATTCCGTGCTGTATCTCTAAATAGATAAATAAATATAGGTGGTTATATAAAATAGCAGCTGTCATTGAATGTAAGCTGCAAAGATAATAACAAATATACAGTTTAATCCAACAGGTCCTAGCTTAGACTAAACAGCTGAATGCCTAAAATGAGATGAGAGTGATTGTCTTAACAGCGAAACAGCAGCTGATTGAGTGTGGCATCAAAACATCCTGGTAAACTGAAATCAATAGGCATCAAGCTGTAAACACCGCAATGGGTGGAGCCTTACTCTGGCATAAGAGTAGCTGTTGTCATTGTTAGAGGTCAGTCAGTCAATTGCAGGACACCAATGCAGAAGTCTCTCAGGGTAATGCATCAGACTCAGATGTTTTCAGTCACTTCATTATAACGGAGTGAAGTTGTGGATTGCACTGAATTAATTTCAATTCCATTCAAAGCTCCGCATGAAGTGAACTCACAAACAAGAGAAAATCTGCAGATGCTGGAAATCCGAACAAAACACACAAAATGCTGAAGGGGCTCAGCAGGCCAGGCGGCATCTATGGAAAAAAAAGTACAGTCGACGAAACCCTTTGGCAGGACTGGAGAAAAAAAGCTGAGAGTGGATTTAAAAGGTGGGGGGAGGGGAGAGAGAACCACCAGGTGACAGGTGAAACCTGGAGGGGGAGGGATGAAGTAAAGAACTGTGAAGTTGATTGGTGAAAGAGGCAGAAAGTCACGGAAGAAAGAAAAAGGGGTGAGGAGCACCAGAGGGAGTTGATGGGCAGGAAAGGAGGTAAGGTGAATGAAGGAAAAGGGGATGGGAAATAGTGTAGGAGAGGGGGTGGAGGTGTTGGGAAGCATTACCAGAAGTTTGAGATGTTCATGCCATTGGGTTGGAGGCTACCTAAATGGAATATAAGATGTTGTTCCTCCAACCTAAGTGTGGCCTCATCACGACGGTGGAGGAGGCCATGGATGGACATATCATGATGGGAATGGGAAGTGAAATGGGTGGCCACTGGGAGATCCCAATTGTGCTGGTGGATAGAGGTGGAATGCTCAGTGAAACGGTCTCCCAAACTATGTCGGGTCTCACCAATATGCAGGAGGCCACACCAAGAGCACCGAACACGGTAAATAACCCCAACAGACTCGTAGGTGAAGTGTTGCCTCACCTGGAAGGATTGTTTAGGGCCCTGTATGGCAGTGAGGTAGGACGTGTAGGGCAGCGGTCCCCAACCACCGGGCCGTGGACCGGTACCGGGCCACAAGTCATGCGCTACCGGGCCGCAAGGAAACGATATGATTTGGTGATAGGAGTCAGCTGCACCTTTCCTCATTCCCTGTCATGCCCACTGTGGAACTTGAACGCACGCGAGTTCATTACGCATGCGTCATCCATGTCAGCGCGGAAAGGAGATCAACTCCTCGAGCTTGCAAATGACGGCGGGCTGAAAAGTATGTTTGACATAACACCTCTGCCGGCGTTCTGGATCAAAGTCAAAGCTAAATATCCTGAGGTAGCGATGGAGGCACTGAAAACGTTGCTTCCATTTCCAACATATCTCTGCAATGAATGCAACGAAAACTAAATTGCGGAATAGACTGGACATAAGGAACCCCCTTCGAGTATCGCTGTCTCCCATCACCCCTCGATAGGACTGTCTTGTTGCAGGAAAACAAGTATTCAGCCCAGGGCTCCCACTGATTCAGTGATATTGGTGCGTTGCAATGATTTTATATGTTCATACGAGAAAATATGTGCTGTGTGTTTAATATCCAAACGTTACTTAAAATGTTATGATGCTATTGACTTATAAGTGACTTATATAACCAGATAACAATTACAGCACGGAAACAGACGATCTCTGCCCCTTTAGTCCGTGCCGAACGCTAATCTCACCTGGTCCCACCGACCTGCACTCAGCCCATAACCCTCCATTCCTTTCCTGTCCATATAGCTGTCCAGTTTAACTTTAAATGATAATATTGAACCTGCCTCTACCACTTCTACTGGAAGTTTGTTCAACACTTACCTCAAGCTCCCCTGTCCTCCCCTGATAATTGACTTATCGCTATATTCATGCAAGGAAAATATGCGCTCTGTGTTTAATATTAAATTCGTTAGATAAACCCTTTTAGAAACGAAATTGAGTGTATTAGCCACTTATCACCTATATTCCGGTCGTGATTAACACCACCCCCCCCCCCAGTACAGAATCGCCAAAAACGATTTGCAGAAAAGAGAAATTGGCACGTGCAGGCATGCGCAAGTCACGCATGCGCACTGGTGCTCGTGCAAGGCTTCATGGTCATTGTAGTCTTTCTCGGGGTAAACACAATGTATTTGTCTGCTACTCTTGTCCGTTGGCAACCATTCACCCCCACCCCCCCCGGTCGGCCGGTCCGCAAGAATATTGTCAATATGAAACCGGTCCGCAGTGCAAAAAAGGTTGGGGACCGTTGGTGTAGGGGCAGCTGTAGCACTTGTTCTACTTACAAAGATAAGTACCAGGAGGGAGTTCAGTGGGGAGGGATAAATGGTCAAGGGAGTGATCCCTGCGAAAAGCAGAAAGTAGTGGGGAGGGTAAGATGTGCTTGGTGGTGGGATCCCGTTGGAGGTAGTGAAAGTTTCAGAGAATTATGTGCTGGATGCAGAGGCTGGCAAGGTGGTAGGTGAGGATGGGTAGAGTAGACATGCGTGAAGTGGAAGAGATATTGTTGATGGTGGAGAAAGGGAAGCCCCTTTCCTTAAAAAAGGAGGAAATCTCCTTCATTCTTGAATGAAAAGCATCATACTGAGAACAGATGCGGCAGAGATGGAGGAATGAGAAAAGGGGATGGCATTTTCACGAGTAGCAGGTTGGGAAGAGGTTAATCCAGGTAGCTGTGAGAGTCCGTGAGTTTGTAATAGGCAACGGTTGATAAGCTATCTCCAGAGATAGAGACAGCGAGAACAAGACAGGGAAGTGAGGTGTCAGAAAAAGGCCAGGTGAATTTGAGGGCAGGGTGGAAGTTAGAGGCAAAAAAGTGGACGAAGTTGACAAATTCAGCACAGGTGCAGGAAGTGACCTCTATCTGAAAGGTCCAACTTCTGGTGGATCAGTATCCTGGCAAAAAGCACACCATGAAGACAAAAGAACACTCCACGCAACTCCACGTAAAGGTTATTGAAACGTACAACACAGGAGGTGGATACAATAAAATTTTCAAGTCACTGAGTATTCCTTGGAGCAAAGTTAAGTCAATCACCAAGAAATGGAAGGAATATGGCACAGCAGTAAATCCTTGCCAGAAGGCATGTGGGAGACTCTGAAGTCAGCTGGAAGGAGGTTCTATGGTCTGATGAAACCAAAATTAAACTTTTTGGCCATCAGACTTAACACTATGTTTGGTGTAGTCCAAACACCACACATCAAAAACACACCATCCTTAATGTGAAGCATGGTGGTGGCTGCATCATGCTGTGGGGATGCTTCACTGCAACGGGCTCTGGAAGGTTTGTGAAGGTAGGGAGTAAAGCGAATGCAGAAAAATACAGGGAAATCCTGGAGGAAAACCTGATGTAGTCTGCAAGAGAACTGCAACTTTGGAGAAGATGTTTTCCGTGAGGGCAATGACCCTAAGCATAAGGTCAAAGCTACACAGGAATGCCTCAATAACAACAAAGTTAATGGCCTAGAATGACCAAGTCAGAGTCCAGACCTCAATCCAATTCAGAATTTGTGGCTGCACTTGAAGAGGGCTGTTCACTCACGATCTCCATGCAATCTGACAGAGTTTAAGCAGTTTTGTAAAGAAGAATGGGGAAAAATTGCAGTGTCCAGATGTGCAAAGCTGATAGAAACCTATCCTAACAGACCCAGGGCTGTAATTGCTACCGAAGGTGCATCTACTAAATACTGACTTGAAGAGGGTGAATAGTTATGCAATCAATTATTTTGTGTTTTATATTTATAATTAAATTAGATCACTTTGTAGAGATCTGTTTTCCCTTTGACACAAAAGAGTCAATCTGTTGATCAGTGTCAAAAAAAAAGCCAAATTAAATCCATTACGATTCAATGTTGTAAAACAAAAACACTCAAAATCTTCCAATGGGGTGAATACTGACATGAGCTTTCTAGAAGCTTAGTGTCATCTGGGAGAATACAGCCACGTGATTTGTACACAATCCATTACTTTAAACTACTTATTATCTTCACCACCAATGCACACTAAATGTAATGTGTATACTCTGCAAAATTCAATGCAATTATTTTTCTAGCTTATCCCACCACTGCCAAGACATTACTTTAGGGGCTGCATGGTAGCTGGCAGTGTGGCAATCAGCAGAACACCCTTCAGCAGTCAGCTGTTAGATTGGAGTTCTATTCTTCTGCTGTCTCTAAGGAATTTATACATTCCCCCCGTTATCATGTGGATTTTCTCCAATGCTCTGGTTTCCTATCACATTCCAAAGATGCACATTTAGGGTTAGTGACTTGTGGGCTATGTTAATTCCGATTCGTGTTTCTGTTCCGATGCCAAGATGAGGCCTTCCTCAGGGTTAAGGAGCAACAACCTATATTCTGTCTGGATATGCTCCAATATCGATTTCTCCTTCCAAACAATTCCAACCCCTCTCCTCTATTTCCCACTCTGACCTTTTACCTCATTTCACCTGCCTATTACTTCCTCCTCGGTCCCCCTCCTCCTTCCCTTTCTCCTATGGTCCACTCTCCTCTCCTGTCAGATTTCTTCTTCTCCAGCCCTTGATGTTTCCCAACAACCTGTCTTCACCTATCACTCTCCCCCACCCCTTTTTATTCTGGCATTTTCCTCCTTCCTTTTCAGTCCTGAAGAAGGGTCTCCGCCCAACACCTCAACTATCTATTCATTTGTGTTGGCGTGTGGCCAAGTAGTTAAGGCGTCGGTCTAGTGATCTGAAGGTCGCTAGGTTAAGCCTCCGCTGAGGCTGCCTGTTGTGTCCTTGAGCAAGGCACTTAACCACACATTGCTCTGCGACAACACCAGTGCCGAGCTGTATGGGTCCTAATGCCCTTCCCTTGGACAATATCGGTGGTGTGGAGATGGGAGACTTGCAGCATGGGCAACTGCCGGTTTTCCATACAACCTTGCCCAGGCCTGTGTCCTGGAAACCTTCCAAGGCGACAATCCATGGTCTCACGAGACTAACGGATGCCTATTATTACTATTATTCATTTCCATAGATGCTCCAGCATTTTGTGTGTGTTCCTTTCTTAATACATTTTTTCTGGTTTACTCATGTCACATCATTCTTAAACCATTCATTTTTTTATTACAACTGTAAAGTGAATTAATATTGCTGTTGTGCTGTTGTGTTCTATGATTTTATGACTATGACAATGGAAAACAGTGCAGAAACAGGCTCTTCAGCCCATCTAGTCCATGACAAACTGCTAATCTGCCTTGTCCCATTGACCTGCACCTAGACCATAAATCTCTATATCTCTCCCATCCATGAACCTATCAAAATTTGTCTTAAATGTTGAAATAGACTCGCATCCACTCAGCTTCAATCAGAGGTAACGTTCCACACTCTCAACCCCTCTGAGTGAAAACGGTCCCCCCTCAGGATCCCCTTAAACGTTTCATTTTTTACCTTTAACCCATGACTTCTTGTTCCAATCTTACCCAACCTCAGTAGAAAAAGTCTGCTTGCATTTATCCAATATATTCTGCACATAATTGTGCATACCTCTATCAAATCTCCCCTCATTCTCCTACACTTTAGGGAATAAATTCCTAACCTATTCAACCCTTGACCTTTCCCACATACATGGCTTCACCTATCAGCTTCCAGCTAGCCTTCTTCACCTCTGCCCACCTTTTTATTCTGGTATTTTCACCCTTCCTTCTCAGTCCTGAAGAAAGGGTCTCAGCCTGAAACATTCATTTCCAAAGATGCTGCCTGACCTGCTGAGTTCCTCCAGCAGCATTTTGTGTGTATTGTTATGTTGGTACTGGAAGCATGGCAATACTTGCGGGTTGGCCAGCACAAACTTTTGTGATGGGCTGGGTTAATCAGACCCGAACTATTTGCGCCCAAGAGATGTGGTAATAAGTGTACAAGCATAACAACGTAAACTATTATCATAAAATGGAAAGCAGGAATAAACCACACGAAATGGTATGTAATAAATCACAGACATTTCCAGAAAGACTTCAGGGCTCTCGATACTTAGTCACCATATGATTGCCACTGTTGTTGGGAAAACTCCAAATTCCAGCTCACTTGTGAAACTACCCCTGGGTTCCGGGCACTGATCACAATTTCGAGTCTGGGCAAAGTACAACAAACCCAGGGAAGGTACCCCAATAAATATGAGTTCCATAAGCATAGACAGACACAAAGAGTC
Organism: Mobula birostris; assembly: GCF_030028105.1. Lineage (NCBI taxonomy): Eukaryota > Metazoa > Chordata > Chondrichthyes > Myliobatiformes > Myliobatidae > Mobula > Mobula birostris. The sequence continues at coordinate 16,871,612 of NC_092370.1, forward strand.
AAACAAACCCTTTGATGTTTTGTTCTCATGCCATTAACTCGGCCTGGTTTCTTTCATTCAAACAACTAATGTGTTCAACAGCACAGCATTCAGCATACCCTTGTAAATCAATTAGACAGTTTAATGGCCAGTCCTCATCCATCAGAGTACCAATGTTTCGAGCACAACATTCCTTTAGTTACAAAAAAAATCAACTTTTTATATAAGCAATAAGTTCAAATCCAAAAAAGAATCCATCAAGCCAATTTGACAGATGCTAAGAAAGAATCCATCAACCTAGCCGTCAAAGTGCCCAACAGACATTTAGTCATTAACAGACATACTCATGTTAATGGTGCATGAGACTAAGAAAGAATCCAGTTTCAGACAGTAGTGTTTACCTTGTACAGGCACATTACTTGCTGTGAGCTCAGAAAGCATTAAATTATCATTTTGAACTGTTAAGTCATTCATTCAATGTTTTTCAAAATTTAATATGCCATGTCTTTGCTGATTTGATTTGACACAAGAAATGATGCATCTCACTGAGTGTGTTTCAATGTACTATACATGTGGTCAATAAAGTTAATCTCTAATCTTTTGGATAAACCCATGCCAGGGCTGCGTAAGAAGAGCTACCTATTAATCAGGAGGGCAATCCTGATTTCAAAGGCAGAATTTCATGGCAGTTTCTCTGAGTTGGGGAGCGACCAATCAGCAAGATGCAGTGCGTAAAAAGAGCTACCTTTCAGTCAGTTCTGCATTCAAGATTTAAAAAGCCAAGTTTTGCACCAGTTTTCTCTAAGTTGGACAATCCACTACTTTCTAATCAGGAGGGCGATCAAAATTTCGAAAGCGGAGATTCACTGCAGTTTCTCTGAGTTGAGGAATGACCAATCAGCAAGAGGGATTCATTAGAAAGGGCAAATAAGAATAATTCAAGTGCAAGTGGAGTGGAGTGTGCCGGTGTCTACAGTTGCTCTGGCTCATCAGGCTTAGGCAAGATCAGATTTGGGTGAGATACATTGTCTTGTAAGTTACTCTCTCTCTCTGTCCTTATTTGTTTATTCCTCATCTGTTAGGGCATACTAGTTTAGTGAGAATGGCTCCAGAGGCAGTGATTTGTACTCTTTGTGGGATGTGGGAAGTCTGGGAGACCTCCAGTTTCCCAGATAAACGCATCTGCATCAAGTGCACCGAGCTGCAACTCCTGAGGGAACGCATTAAGTAACTGGAGCTGCAGCTTGATGACCTTCGACTCATACAGGAGAAGGAGGAAGTGATAGATAGGAGCTACAAGGAGGTAGACACCCCTAGGTTGCAGGAGACAGGTAACCGGGTGACTGTCAGGAGAAGGAGGTGAAATGTACAGCTAGTGCAGAGTACACCTGTGGCCATTCCCCTCGATAATAAGTATACAACATTAGATCCTATTCAGGGGAATGACCTATCAGGGGGAGCCAGAGTGACTGGATTTCTGACACTGGTCTGGTGCTGTGGCTCAGAAGACTGGAGAGGTGAAGAGGACTGCAGTGTTGATAGGAGATTCCTTTGTCTAAGAAACAGAGATGAGGTTCTGTGGGCGCAATAGAGACATTCGGATGGTATGTTGCCTTCCTGGTGCCAGGATCAGGGAGGTCTTGGATTGAGTCCGTGGCATTCTCAAGGTTCTCAAGAGTGAGGATAAGCATCCAGAAGTCTTGGAACATATTGGGCACCGATGACATAGGCAGACAAGGTGAGGAGGTCCTGAAGAGAAAGTTTAGTGAGTTAGGTAAAAAACTGAGAAACAGTACCTCCAGGGTAGTAATCTTTGGATTGCTGCCTTTGAAATGTGCCAGCGAAGATAAGAATGGAATGATTTGGCTGGAGAATGCATGGCTGAGGAACTGGTGCAGGGGGCAGGGGTTCAGATTTATGGATCACTGGGATCTCTTCTGGGGAAGGTATGACTTGCACAACAGGGACAAATTACCTGAAGCTGATAGAGTCCAATGTACTTGTGGGCAGGTTAGTTAGAGTTGTTCAGGTAGGTTTAAACTACAAACGTTTGTAATTTTGTCAGGGGGATGGCAACTGGAGTGACAATGTTGAAGATGAAGTAATTGGTTTACTAACAGAGGCAATGTGTAGTGAGACTGCTAGCAGGGAGAGGCTGTTGATAGGGCAAAATTGCAGTCAGCAGGATAAATTGCAATGTAAAAGGTGGATAAAACCGAAAAGAACTAAAGGTGTTAGCATTCATTTCAAGAGAACTAGAATATAAAAGCAAGGATGTAATGTTGAGACTTTATAAAACACTGGTGTGGCCTCACTTGAAATATTGTGAGGAATTTTGTGTCCTTTATCTTAGAAAGAATGTGCTAAAACTGGAGAGGGCTCAAAGGAGGTTCACAAAAATGATTCCAGGATTGAATGGCTTGTGATATGAAGAGCATTTGATAGCTCTGGAACTGTATTCACTGGAATTCAGCAGAATGAGATAGGACCTCATTGAAACCTATTGAATGGTGAAAGGCCTTGATAGACTGGATGTGGAGAAGATGTTTCCTATGGTGGGAGCATCTTAGACCAAAGGATACAGCCTCAAAAGGAGGAAATTCTTTTGCCAGAGAGTGGAATTTGGTGCCACAGTCAGATGTGGAGGCCAAGTCCTTATGTAGATTTGAGGCAAAGGTTGATAGATTCTTGATTGGTCAGAGCATGAAGGGATACGGGAAGAAGGCAGGAGACTGGTGCTGAGAGAAAAAATGGCTCTGCCCTGATGAAATTGTGAAATAGACTCAATGGGCCAAATGGCCTAATTCTGCTCCTATGTCTCATGGTCTTATGGTCTTTTACTCTGAATGGTGACCTCTACCATTAAGAAGTACAAGGGCAGCAGGCTGGGGGTGAACAATCTGTTTATCCTTCTTTTGCACTCAGTTTAAATCCGGCACCTTCACCTCAACAGTGCTTCTACTTTCACCAACAGGACAGTAGTCATTCATGAGAGAGCTTCCCATGCCCTTCCTAAAGGTGAAATGCAATGGGCAATAAATATTTCCCTTCTTAGTGACGTCTATGTTGTGAAAAATGCATAAATAACTGAAGGAAACCATATTATGCTGTTGCACCATATAATTTGACTTGTATATAAGAATAAGAATATTGAACAACACACAAAGCACTGGAGAACTCAACTGGGCAGATAGCATCTATGTAGGGAAATGGACGTTCAATGTTTTGGCTTGAAATCCTTCGACTGGTCTAAATGGGGACAACGAAAGGAAGAAGCAGCAAATGGCTGTCTGAGGTATGCACCTGCTTCAAGCAGATTTCCCTTATACCAGTGCCTATCAAGAACCTAGTAACCTGCCCCAATGACTTCCATCCAGTAGCACTTGCATCCACAATGATGAAGTGCTTTGAGAAGTTGCAGATGTGTTGTCATTGCAAAGCAGCATCCATCATCAGGAGACCCTGCCACCCACGACATGCTCTCTTCTCACTGCTGCCATCAGGAAGATGGTCCAGGAGCCTCAGCACTCACACCACCAGGTTCAGGAACAGTTATTATTCCTCAACCATTAGGCTCTTGAACTTCAATCAACTTCACTTGCCCCATCATTGAAATGTCCTACAACCAATGGACTTATTTTCAAAGACTCTTCAACTCATGTTTTCAATATTTATTGCATATATACTTATTACTATTATTTCGTTAATTTTGTATTTGCTCAGCTTTTCTTGTCTTTTGCATACTAGTTGGACACCCAAGGTGATGAGATCTTTCAGTGATTTTATGATGGTTATTGAATTTATTGAGTATACCCACAAGAAAATGAATCTCAGGGTGACATATACTGTATGTACTTTGATAATAATTTTACTTTGAACTTTGAAATGGGGTTAGAAGCAGGGGGGTGTTGATCTCTTTTACATACACAGAAGAGTAAGGCACTGAATAGGCCATTCCAACTTTATTGTAGATTTTGGACCAAAATGCATTCAGTGATGTGATTCACTGTTTCAGTTTTCTAAACGAGTCTTTCTACTGTGAGGTCAGAATTGATGATCTAAGGTGGGTTCACTGAAGAAATTTATTCTGGACTGAGCTGTTTTATTAAATCAAATTGGCATTGGAATGGGTTTGTTATTGTCATATCTCCCCAGGTACAATGAAAAGCTTGTCTTTACCCATTCCCCTCAATCTCCCTCAGTCCTCCTGCAGACTCCTGGCTTCATCCACCTATAACATTAATTCTGTTTTTCTCTTTCCCCATATTCAGATTCCTTTACTTATCACATGTACATTGATACATGAAGAGGAATACGTAGTTTGCTCTAACAACCAACACAACCTACAGGTGACATCACACATTCCATCACCAACACAGCATTCCCACAAAGTTCCACAGAAGAACAGAAGCTCAAACAACAAAGCAAAAGAACCACGGTAAAAGAAGTCGCTTTCTTCCCTCCTACTCACACACACAGGTAGGGCTCCAAAATCAGGACAGGAGAACTCTGTATCTTCAGTGAACTTGCAGACTCACATCAGGCCGCCGATTTCCCCAGTGGACTCACAGACCCAGGGCCTCAATGTCTGGACTCACTTGCTTTTGGGCAAGTCCAAATTTTGGGCTTTGCTCTTTGGTATTGAATCCAGGACTTGCCAGTGATGGAACCCTACATTCCAAGCTCACCAACTCAACAATCTAAGGGGTCATCTGCTCTCATGCCTTCTGCCTGTACAGACCTCCGATCCTGGTAGAGCTCTCTGACCAAAGATCTTACTTTAAGAACTTTTTATCTCTATGTTTAATGTTTGATGTTTGATTTTTATATCTTGTTCTATGTTAAGCACTTTGAACTGCCTTGTTTGGAAAGTGCTATACAGATAAGCTTGCTTGCTTGTTATCTCATGTTCACATTAATTATTGCTATTTATTTATACTTGCATTTGCGCAGTTTATTGTCTTCTGCACTCTGGTTGACCTTTCAATGATGCAGTTATAGTTACTGTTCTGTAGATTTGCTGAGTCTGCCCACAGGAACGTGAATCTCGGAGCTGTATTTCGTGACATTCCTGCTGAAGGGTCTCAGCCTGAAACATCATCTGTACTCTTTTCCACAGATGCTGCCTGGCCTGCTGAGTTCCTCCAGCATTTTCTATGTGTTTCTCAGGATTGTACATGGTGACACTGTGTACATACATCTACTGATGCTTCTGGACACATCTTCAGTGATGTTCCTGAAATCATCGGGTGTTTCGGGTCTTTCAACATCATACAACCTCCTCCAGGTGACCCAGCTGGGGCTGATCAGACCCCAGCTTGTGTCCAGATGGCTAGCTACTTATGACTCCATGGCTCCCCTCTTTTGAGCCACAGCCATCTTGAGGCCCTCTCTGCCGCATCGGCGGTACTGCGGATGGCTCTCCTCTTCCTCGCTCCCTCGATGCCCAAATTGCTGAAGGGTCTAACTATGGAACTGTCATGGTCCGGACCATGAAGTCCGTATTCCGGTTCACCGTCCGGATCATCGAGATCCAGGTTTTCCTGCCTACCCTGTTTCTGTTCCTGTTAAGCACTAATTAAGGCAGCTGATGCCTGTTGGTGCTGGCTGCATAAATACCTCCAGAGACCAGGGCGTGGCTGCTGGATTGTTCCTGTCCTTACTCCTTGTATCCCTTATTCTGCCTTCCGTTTCCCCACCTGAAGCCCTGCCTTGTCTTGCTGGTAACTCTCTCCTCGCCTGAAGTCCTGTCTTGCCTTGCTTTGCCAGAAGCCTTGCCTTGTCTTGCCATCTTGTCCTGGAGCCACCCTGTACCTAGCTCCCTTCCCGTCCCTTGCCTCCGCCCAGGTAAACCAGGCTGTCTTGCCCTTACCTGGGGTTGGTTCTGTCCCTTGCCTCTGTTGGGTGGGTGATCCGTCCCCTGCCCAGGAGTACCGCGCCCTGCCCAGGTGAACCGTGCCCTGCCCAGAAGGAGCCTCGCCTCAAGTCTCCTGCCTCCAGCCTCCAGTCTCGCCTCGTCTCCTGCCTCCAGCCTCCAGCCTCGCCTCGCCTCAAGTCTCCTGCCTCTAGCCTCCAGCCTCACCTCGCCTCAAGTATCCTTTCTCTAGCCTCCAGCCTCGCCTCGCCTCAAGTCTCCAGCCTCCAGCCTCAACTTGCCTCGTCTCCTGTCTCCAGCCTCAACTTGCCTCGTTTCCTGTCTCCAGCCTCGCCTCGCCTCAAGTCTCCTGCCTCCAGCCTCCAGCCTCGCCTCACCTCAAGTCTCCTGCCTCCAGCCTCGCCTCGCCTCAAGTCTCAAGCCTCCAGCCTCACCTCAAGTCTCAAGCCTCCAACCTCCTGCCAAGCCTCGCCTCGTCTCCTGCCTAGCCTCAAGCCTGAGGACTCCAGCCTCCTGCCTAGCCTCAAGCCTGAGGACTCCAGCCTCCTGCCTAGCCTCAAGCCTGAGGACTCCAGCCTCCTGCCTAGCCTCAAGCCTGAGGACTCCAGCCTCCTGCCTAGCCTCAAGCCTGAGGACTCCATCCTCCTGCCTAGCCTCAAGCCTAAGGACTACAGCCTCCTGCCTAGCCTCAAGCCTGAAGACTCCAGCCTCGTCCTGCCTGCCTGCCAAGCCTCGTCCTTGCCTGGTTCTGGGGTCCAAACCAGAGGCAAGACCCAGGTATTGGGTCCTTGTCCAGTCTCTGGCTCGGAGTCCATCCTACCTCCTGCCAAACCTCGCCTCTAGCCTCAAGCCTGAAGACTCCAGCCTCCTGCCTCCTGCCAAGCCTTGCCTATAGCCTCAAGCCTGAAGACTCTAGCCTCTAGCCTCTTGCCAAGCCAAGTCTCTAGTCTCTAGCCTCTTGTCAAGCCAAGTCAAGTCTCTAGCCTCTAGCCTCTTGCCAAGCCAAGCCAAATCTCTAGCCTCCAGCCTCAAGCCTGAAGATTCCAGCCTCATTCTGCCTGCCTGCCAAGCCTCGTCCTTGCCTAGTTCTGAGTTCCGAGCCAGAGGCAAGACCCAGGTACTGGGTCCTTGTCCAGTCTCTGGCTCGGAGTCCAAGCCCGGCCTCCTAGCTCTCTTGTCCAGTCCTGTTCCAGGTTCCTGGTTTTCCTGTCCATGTCCTTGCCATCGCCCTGTATGGTCCTGTCCCTAGTACTTCAGTGTCTGTGTCTTGCACTTGGGTCCGTTCCCAGCCATCACCTTATGTCAGGAATGGGCTGCAAATCCCCTACAACCAACCTCCACTGGGACAATAATTGTTGTCATGGCTTGCAGCTTCCTATGAACCCTTCCCTACGCCGTTGCCTCCAGAATCTGGTTAACATCTTCATCAAACTGCTTCCATAGTGAAGTCCTGTTAGCTGCAGGCCATTTAATTTGCATCCTGTTAGACTTCATGTTAGAGGGATTAGTTTGCAACACTTGGAGGTTCTGGGCACTATGTACTTTGATAATAAAATCAAAGTATTTTTGACTTGGGAGGTCACCACTTATCATGACTACCAATTTGGAATGTAGAAAAGAGAGCAGAAGAGAAGATGGGTGTTTCAGTCTTTCTCCTTTATTTCCTATTTCCTTCAAAGACTGCGCTCTGTATCTCAAAGTTCCAAAATATAATTTATTTATTTATTTATTTACTTATTGAGATACAGCGCCTACAGCCCTTCGAGCCATGACAACCAGCAATCCTCTGATTTAATCCTGGCCCAATCATGGGACAATTTGCAATGGCCAATTAACCTACCAACCGGTACGTCTCTGGACTGTGGGAGAAATACGGAGCACCCGGAGGAAACCCACGCAGTCATGGGGAGAACATGTAAGCTCTTTCCAGGCAGCAGCGGGAAGTGAACCCGGGTGACCTGATCTGGAAAACATTGTGCTAACCACTATGCTACCACGCTGCCCCACTTTCTCCCTACTGCCTTCGTTCATCTCCTGTCATTTACCCTCCCTCTTCTGTTCTGATCAGAATTACCAAGTGTGATTCGCTCCCATTTCCATGGCAACTGCGCCACTCCCATCACCTGGACATCCTTGGCCCCATTCCCCCTCACTGCTACTTCAATTATGCAGGATTTCATACTTCCCTACTTCCAATGAAAGGAGGCCACAGGAGTGCAGCAGTTAGCATAACACCATTACAGTACCAGAGACCAGGGTTCAATCCTGCCACAGGAGTTTGTACATTCTTCCCGTGACCACATGGGTTTCCTGCAGGTGCTCCGGTTTCCTCCCAAAGTCTGGAGATGTAAGAGTTAACAGAATGCTTGGTTGCATGCGTTTAATTAGACGGCGGAGGTTTGTTGGGCCAGAAGGCAGCCCGTTACTGTGGTGTATATATTATGTTTTGTGACTTCAAAGCATTAAACAAGTTCGAAAGGAAACATAGGAGTCTCGGGAATATGGGTCTGGCTTCATCTTTAAGCGAAATGCGCTCATATCACATGGCAGCATGGTGATGAAGGGAATTAACACATTTTTACATATAACCCGTAATGAATCATTTCGTTCGTGTTCGTCCATTGTTGTCGATGAAGACCTCAACATCAATTGATAATGTCGAGACTAGCGTGTGATTTGGATTTAAGTGAGGGGGAGTTGCGCAGCGTCAGCCTCACTCTCTCTTCCCAATTCCCATCTGGATCCAGTGGCAGGACAAGAGTCAAGACGGCTGGAGATGGGACTAGGCGCAGTGGATGACCAGGACGTCTTCTGTGTCTTGTCCTGCTCTACACGTTCCACGACGCTTGTAGAGACCGCCTTCTTGACCGTTGGACCTTCCATTGGTCTTGTCCGCTCAATTCGCCGGAGTCTGTCTTCACATGCTGGGATAGACAACTCCCTATCTCACCGAGGGTTTGAGGCCCGTTGGCTACCCTCACCTGGTTTAGCCGGCTTGTCGAAGCCGTTGCCCGGGGTGTAGCCGCTGTCGCATGCAAACAGCTACGGAGAGCCACAGGTGAGAGCTGAGTGCCAGGTGGGGACCAAAGGTGGACAAACAACCCTGAAAAGAATGTTACATGTTCCCCCACCAGAGGTGCTACTCCTCCCTGACACCCCATTTAAACGAGCAAGAATGCTTATTAAACTATATTGAAAATTATTGAAATATTAAACACACAACAGCATCTCTAAATAAAAAGAATAAATATCATTAATCTGTAGCAACAACACTGTTTTTCTCTCTACAGACACTGCCTGACCTATTCAGCATTCTTTCTTTAAGAAGATAAACTACTTGTTTTACTTCATGACTTTTAATGGGGAACTTGCCACCATTCAACCGGTTGCCGAATTTCTTCATATAATAGTTAGAACAATTGATTGTTGATTTTTCAGTCTGGTGAGGGCTGATGTAAAATGTGTTACAATGTCTGAAGATTACCATCTGTAACCCATTGCTAGAAAATTCAAAGGTGAGAAATGGTTAAAAATTGAAAGGCAATGTATTGCCAGGCATCGCTGTTCTTGAAGACAATTGCCCTGAAAACCGATGGTGATGCTTCCCTTTTTCCCAGTGTCAGCCCTTAGAAACTGTTTTCATCAATTCACTGTTTCTGCTCTGATTGCCATGGCAACAGTGCACTCTTTGAAGGAGCAAAATATCACTGACCATAACTTCTGAATTTCTGTGATTAATTGGCCAATCCAAAATTTCTACCATTGTGATGGTGAGCACTGACAGTCTCATTCTAAATTTTGAGACCATGATTACTGCTGTGTACATACATCTATTGATGCCTCTGGACACATCTTCAGTGATGTTCCTGGAATTATCGGGTGTTTCGGGTCTTTCAACATCATACAACCTCCTCCAGGTGACCCAGCCGGGGCTGATCAGACCCCAGCTTGTGTCCAGATGGCTAGCTACTTATGACTCCATGGCTCCCCTCTTTTGAGCCACAGCCATCTTGAGGCCCTCTCTGCCGCATCGGTGGTACTGCGGATGGCTCTCCTCTTCCTCTCTCTCTCTCGATGCCCAAAATGCTGAAGGCTCTAACTAAAGAACGGGCTACGAATCCCCTACAACCAGCCTCCACTGGGAGACACCTCGCCCTCCATCCAGCCTGCTGACAGTTGCTGACCAGTCCTGCGTACTTGGAGAGCTTCCTTTCAAAGGCCTCTTCCAAGCTATCTTCCCATGGGACTGTCAGCTCCAGCAGCACCACTTGCTTAGTAGACTCAGACACTGGGACAATGTCTGGTCGCAGGATGGTGGCTGCGATATGGTTGGGGAACTTCAGCTGCCCTTGGAGGTCCACCAACAGCTGTCATTCCCTTGCAGAGGTCAGAATGCCTGCAGATGTTCTTTTGACAGGTATTGGCTGCTCCCCAGCTCTGGCAAAGGCAATGGTCTGCTTGGAGGGTCGGGACCGCTTCGCCCACTCAACTCCTGCGCTGACGGCTTCAGCGATGGTCTTCAGGACCTGATCATGCCTCCACCTGTACCGTCACTCACCAAGTGCCCTTGCACAGCTGCTGAGGATGTGCTCCAGGGTTCCTCACTTGGAGCACAGTGGGCACGCAGGTGACTCTGCCTTGCCCCATGTGTGCAGGTTTGATGGGCTTGGAAGCACATCGTACACTGCCTGGATGAGAAATTGGATGTGGTGTGGTTGGCTTTCCAAAGATCAGCCCAGGTCACCTTCCTCGCAACCGCATTCTCCCATCTTGTCCAAGCTCCCTGTTGCTTCATTCCCACCGCCTTGCAGGCTCTCATCTCCTCCACTACTGCTCTCACCTCCTCCTGAACTAGACGACGCCTTTCCTTCCCTCTGGTGTCCATTTGGGGAGCTGGAAAGGATCCTAGCCCAGCTCGGCCTTGTGTGACCACTCCCACCAGCCTCCTGTGACGCAGCCTCACCTCTGCTTCCTGAACAGCTTCCTCTGCCCTCCACTTCCTGCCAGTACTTACTTGGATCCCTGCTCTAGCCACCTTCGGGTCACTTGAGTCCCTATACTGTAGCACTTCTCTGGCTCTTGTTACCTTGAATTCTTCCTCCAAGGATTTGAAGGGCAGTTGCAGTTTGTTGTGGTGTCCATAGAGTGCGATGTTGCTCAGGCTCTTTGGCAGCCCCAGCCATCTCCTGAGGTGGTTGCTAACCCTCCTCTCTAAGGTTTCGACTGTTGAGATCGGAACTGCGTAGACGAGGAGGGGCCACAGGATTCTGGGAAGAATGCCATGCTGATACACCCGGGCTTTAAACTTCCCAGGTAGGCCAGACTTGTCCACAGATTTCAGCCAGCTATCCAACTTGGTGCAGGTTGCCTGAATGGATGTTGTGTCCCTTAAAGAGCTGTCAAAAACTTTGCCTAAGCTCTTGACTGGCTTTTCTGTGATGGTTGGGATGGCTGTGCCTGTGATGCTGAACCGGAACTTGTTCTCCACCTTCCCTTTCCTCAGCACCATCGATCTTGATTTGGCAGGTTGGAAACGTATCCGGGCCCACTCCACCAGCTTTTCGAGCCCTTGCAGAATCCTCCTGCAGCCTGGGACTGATTCTGTGGTGACTGTGAGGTCATCCATGAATGCCTTGATAGGTGGTTGCCGTTGAGCGGAATTCATTCTGGGCCCTCTGTACTCTGGTTCAGCAGACTTAGTGAGCATGTTCATGGCTAGGGAGAACAGTGTCACTGAGATAGTGCACCCTGTGATGATGCCGATCTGCACCTTGTGCCAGGTTGATGTAATTGCTCCTGAAGAGACCCTCATCCTGAAGTTGTTGTAATAATCAGCGATAAGGTCTCTGATTCTGCTGGGGATGTGATATTTGGTCAGTGTGAGCTGCACCAGCTTGTGTGGAATGGAGCCATATGCATTAGCCAGGTCGAGCCACAACACTGACAGGTTGCGCTTGTTCTCTCTGGCCTTCCTGATGAGCTGTGTCACCACACCGATGCGCTCCAGACAGCCCGGCATCCCTGAAATGCCACCCTTCTGGACTGATGTATCAATATAGGTGTTCTTTGCTAGGTAGATGCACAACCGGTTGGAAACTGCACTGAAGAAGATCTTCACCTCGACACACAGCAGGGAGATGATGCAAAACTGATCTATCTGGGTGGCATTTTCCTCCTTCAGGATCCACACCCCTTCAGCCACTCTCCACTGTTCTGGGATCTTCCCCCTTCTCCAGAAGATTCTCAGGATCTTCCACAGATGCAGCAGGAGCTTGGGGCAGTTCGTGTACACTTTGTACGAGGTGTTGCTTGGTCCTGGAGCCGAGCTTGCCCTTGCTTTGCGGATGACCTCCCTGACTTCCTTTAGCTGCAGCTCTGACATGTTGAACTGCACATCCGGTTCAGGTGGGTCTATTAGGATTTTGCACTCTCCCAACTCCTGCTCTCTTTCAGGATCATTATATATCTTCTTCAGATGTTGGTCTATGTCTTCCTGCGAACAGGCCAGTTTCCCACTGTGCTCCTCCCCCAGCAACTCCTTGGTGAACTTGAAGGGAGTGGCGATAAAGGCAGCACGTTTTTGAGCCTTTTCACAATGCCGCCTCCGATGCCACTCTGCCCGGCAGAGAACCCTGATCTTCTTTCGTAGTATGCACATCAGCTGGGCCAAGCCAATGCGCTCCTCTTCTCCTGCCTCCTTGTATTGGAACTTCAGCACTTTCATCTCCTGCCTGATGTTGTGGATCCTCAATGCTCTTTGGTTCTTCAAGTAAGATGTTTTGGAGCTTTCCTCCTCCTCTTCTCCGAACCGTTCAGCTGCGATACTAACAATAATTGTTGTCATGGCTTGCAGCTTCCTATCAACCCCTTCCTTCACCGTTGCCTCCAGAATTTGGTTAACATCATCATCAAACTGCTTCCACAGTGAAGTCATGTTAGTTGCAGGCCATTTGATCCGCCTCCTGTTAGACTTCATGTTAGAGGGATTAGTTTGCAACACTTGGAGGTTCCGGGCACTATGGGGTGACTCCGGGCCTGGACCCTACTTCGTCTCATCAGGTTGGACACCTGCGCGTTGTGCTGTTCCTGCTCCCACCAAACACTTCATCCTCGCTTGATAGATCTTCAAGCCGCGATCGTTCTTGCAGATTTTGCCACATGCACACTGCTTCCTCATCGTCGTTTGTTCATTGCCTGGGTCTGATGTCGTTGTGTCCATCCGACTGGGGTGCTCATCCTCCCCCCCCCCTCGCCCTCTCGGGCACCCCAGGGGTATCTTTTCCTTAGATTCTTTGTGGCTTTTGTGGGGGTCCTCCTCTCAGAGGACGCAGATTGGGTTGCCAGCCCGTTCTGCCCTGGTTGCCGTCTCTCCGGGCTGTCACTGACTCTCCAGTCGTCACCACTCTTTTCGTTGTTGTCACTCAGTCTTTCCTGGTTGTCACTGATTAACTCAGGGTGTAAGCTGTGTACATACATCTATTGATTATATATATATAGTATATAATATATAACTCATATATATGAGTTAAAAATTCAAAGTAAATTTATTATCAAAGTAGGTACAGTATATGTCTCCACATACCTCCCTGAGATTCATTTATTGCAGGCATTCAAAGTACACCAAAGCAACACATAGAATCAATGAAAATTACACACAAAGACTGACACACAAACAATGCGCAAAAGAAGACAAACTTTGCAAATACAATACAAAGGCAAATAATAACAATGAATAATACTGAGAACATGAGTTGTATCATCCTTGATAGTGACACCATAGGTTGTGGAATCAGTTCAGTGTTGAGGTGAGTGAAGTTATCCACGATGGGTCTGGAGACTGATGGTTGAAGGGCAAAAACTGTTCCTGAACTTGGTGGTGTGGGGCCCAATGCTCCTGTACCTCCTTCCCGGTGGCAACAGCATGAAGTGAGAATGGCCAGGATGGCAGTGGCTCTTTAAGGTTGACTCTGCTTTCTTGTGGCAATGCTCCTTGTAGATGAGTTCAATGAAAAGGAGGGCTTTTCCTGTGATGGAAAATTAATGAATCTCTGAGGCAATTTACTGGTCCCATTCTTGTGTTTAATAATGCCTTCAAAACTTAGTTTAATTTTACTAATGGGCTAATCCTTCCTGCAAAAGTTGCTCAAAATTGCAATGCATTGGGTGCAACCTGTAACAGTTGAATAGCAACATACAAATTAAACTAAGCTATTGTGGTAAACCATGCATATATGTTGTAACTCGGTTACCTGTCTGGACACGCCCCTCTGCTGACTGCCTCTGTGGCTCCTCCCACAGATTCATGTATCAAGGTGTTCACCTTGCCCCTTCCCCTCAGTCCAGGGGCAGACACTCACCGTGGAGGTTGTATTGTACAGTGAATAAAAGCGTTTCGGTATTTTACCTAATCTCAGTCTTTTGGAGTTATTGAAGGTGCTTCAGCTATATACTGGAAAAACTTGATACGGTTGAAGGAAGGATGGAATTAGATATTTTTTTCATGGATTCAAGTAGGTCGTCCCCATCAACAGTACCCAAAATGATATACTTATTACTGTATTGATGGAAACCTCCACAGGGCTGCTCTGCTCATTCTGTCTATTCCCCTTCCCTCTCCTGACAGTCACCCAGCTAACTGTCTCCTGACTCTTAGGGGTGACTATTTCCCTGTAACTACTGTTTATTTCTGCCTCTGCCTCCCCTAAAGATCCAAAGTTCATCCAGCTCCAGCTCCAGTTCCCTAACTCGGTTTGTCAGGAGCTGCAGCTGGATGCACCTTTTACAGATGTAGTCATCAGGGACAATTGTACTCGTCCTGACTTCCCACATACTGCAAATGGAGCACTCGACTGCCCTAACTGCTGCCTCCATTACCTGCTTCTAAGTTAATTAGATTAATTAAAGGAGTTTACCCAGCCTTACCTCACTGGGAGCAGGCACGTCCTCAGCCTTTGCTCGCTGAAGCCTCTCGAGCCAAGTCCTTCCTACTCTGTCTCCCATTACTCCTTCACCCAGTCCGTTAATCCGCTCGCTTTTTAAACTCTCCTGCTGTTCTCACAGGCCGACCCTCACGCGCTTGCGCAGTCGTGCCCCGTTCAAACTGCCGAAGAAATTACCTTCCCCTTCTCGATCTGCTCCCTTTTTAATCTCTCCCGCTGTTCTCTCAGGCTGACCTTCACGCGCTTGCGCAGTCACCTGGTTACTTGAAGCACGAGAAGTGCGTTGAGCTTGAGCAGCAAAGGAATTCATTAAAGTTTCTCACATCTGTGGGTCATGGATACAGATAGAAAAGACATTTTCTGGGCTCAGGAATGCTTTGC
Source organism: Mobula birostris (assembly GCF_030028105.1). Lineage (NCBI taxonomy): Eukaryota > Metazoa > Chordata > Chondrichthyes > Myliobatiformes > Myliobatidae > Mobula > Mobula birostris. The sequence goes on from NC_092370.1 coordinate 16,886,786, forward strand.
TCTGAATCTGTCAATGTCCTTTTAGTATTTTGGATAGATGCCAGTAAGAGTGAAACTTCCAGCTTGATGTTGTCTCATTATGATAGTGTGCAAAGTGCTGAGGAAGAGAATCATCATTTTGACATTTGCAGATGCATGGCCATAATTTCTTCAAAAATTATGATCACACAACCTCTTGCCAAAATAATGTATTTTTTATGCTGGAGGGCACCAGTGCATATCGATCAGTAAATTGGGTTATGTTGCATTCTATAGTACATTCAGGGTGTTAAACGTTGCAGAGAGAAGGCAGGAGAATGGGGCGGTGAATAGTGGAGCAGACTTGAATGGCCTATTCTGTTTCTATGACTTATAGTCTTATATTTTGTTTGTATATTTTGAATCTTTACGAAGAATAAACTAAAATGAGAACAACCATTGTGTTGTAATGATTCAGTATGATCATTCAAGCCTTAAAATACTCATCTTGATGGCTAAACAGAAGAATCTGTAAATGCTGGAAATTCAGAGAAGCACACAGAAGATACTGGAAGAGCTCAGCAGGTCAGGCAGCATCTATGGGAAGGAATAAACAGTTGATGTTTGAGGCCGAGGCCCTTCATCAAGACTGGAAAGGAAGGAGAAAGAAGCTAGAATAAGAAGATGGGGAGATAGAAAACATAGAAAATAGGTGCAGGAGTAGGCCATTCGGCCCTTCGAACCTGAACCGCCATTCAGTATGATCATGGCTGATCATCCAACTCAGAACCCTATACCATCCTTCCCTCCATACACCCTGATCCCTTTAGCCACAAGGGCCATATCTAACTCCCTCTTAAATATAGCCAATGAACTGGCCTCAACTGTTTCCTGTGGCAGAGAGTTCCACAGATTCACCACTCTCTGTGTGAAGAAGTTTTTCCTAATCTCGGTCCTAAAAGGCTTCCCTTTGTCCTCAAGCTGTGACCCCTCGTTCTGGACTTCCCCAACATCGGGAACAATCTTCCTGCATCTAGCCTGTCCAATCCCTTTAGGATTTCATACGTTTCAATAAAATCCCCCCTCAATCTTCTAAATTCCAACGAGTATAAGCCTAGCCAATCCAATCTCTCATCATATGAAAGTCCTGCCATCCCAGAAAACAAGTTCAGATGGAAAGGAGTACAAACTTGAGGGTGATAGGTAAAGCAAGGTGTAACAGAAGGTGGGTGGGTGGGGGAGGGGATAATGAAGTGAGAAGCTAGGAGGTGATAAGTGGAAAAGAACAGAAGTAGAAAGAATCTGGTGGGAGAGGAAAGTGGACCATTGGAGAAAGAGAAGGAGGAAGGGCACCAGAGAGAGGTGATAGGCAGGTGAGGTAAACAGAAGAAGTAAGAGGAAGTCAGAGTAGGGAGCGGAATAAGAGAGAAGAAGAGGGGGAAGTTGCGAAATTACTGGAGGTTAGAAAAATTGATATTCATTCCATCATTTTGGAAGTTACCCAGATGGGTTTTGAGGTGTTGTTCCTCCAACCTCACAGTGGCAGTAGAGGAGGCCATGGACCAACTTGTTGGTCTTGAAAGCCAAAGTAGTTTTAGTCTCTACCATCAAATAAAGCTGGATTCTACAGACCCAGAACCTCCAATTAAGGAAACTCCACTTATCTTCTGTCCAACTCTCCAGAATCTACGTGCCTCCACTGTTGCAATCTGTATAATGCACTCTATCTGCTAGAACATGAACCATGTTGATGTCACTTAGATACAGAAGCTTCTTGACCATACTTGCTTGGATTACCTATAAAGTGGGAGTACAGGAGGAAGGAACCGGAGGTGCATGTGCTAGTCTTCATTACGGGATTGGAGGTGGAGAGTGAGTAGCTGTCTTTCCTTGGCATTGCCGTATCAGAGGATTAGCTCTGGGACTAGCACTTAAGTCCCACCGTAAAGAAACCATGACAGCGCCTCTGCTTTTTTTTAGAAGTTCACATAGATTAGTCATGTCACCAAAAACTTCCATCTATGCACAGTGGAGTGTATCCTAATTGGATGCATCATGGTCTGGTATGGAAACACTAATGCCCAGAGTCTACAGAAACTGGGGGAAACAGCCCAGCTCATCACAAGCAAAGTCCTCCCCACCAATGGGCACAATGACAAGGAGCGCTGCCACAAGAAAGCAGCATCTATTATCAAACACCCCCACCATTCAGATCATGCTCTCTCTTATTACTATTGGGGAGTAGGTATAGAAGCTTTATGTTCCACACCACCAAGTCCAGGAACAGGTATTACCCAACAATCATAAGGTTCCTGAACCAGTGTGGAAAACTACACTAACTATAACTCTGAACTGACTCGACAATCTACAGATTGTAAATACAGATTGTAAATTCCTGTAAATACCTGCAGGGAAATTAATCTAAAAGTAGTATAATGTTACATGCCTGCACTTTAATAATACATTTTACTTTGACTTTGACTTTGACAAATTCTGACAGGGCAGTACATCCTCAAGTCCACGGATTACATTTGAACACCTCTCAAAAGAGTTGGTGGAAACATAAATGGTGAAGACTGCTAACGCAGTAGGTAATTCTCCTCTGCATCTATCCCAGCATTACACTGTTAGTCCTCCCTCAGTTAAGCACTCAGAAATGTTAGGGATGACTTATCTGGGGTCCTGGTGTTAAAAATCTCTCATTTCCATTAGTGTTAGCTCCAATTTAGTGACAAACCCCATACTATAAATTCAAACCCCTGTGCAATTCTCTTCCAAAACAATACAACTTGATGCTTTAATGGGGAAGAGATGGGGCCAGGCAGTAACTGGAAGCTCAATCTCTCTTGGCTGGCCATAAATTTCACCCAGCACAATTCCAGTAAACTTCAGGGTACTTATCCAGTCCAGAATCATAATCAGGTTTCAGATCACTGACATAGATGTGAAATTTGTTGTTTTGCGGCAGTACAATAGTGAAATACATAAAAGTATTATAAATTACAATGAGAAATATATATAAGAGATAGTTAAGTAGTGCAAAACGAGAGCAAAAATAACGAGGTAGCTTTCATTAAAAAGGGTATCTGTCATGGTCCGGATCGGGGTCCCTTTAAATTTACCTGGTTTATGTTACAATCCAGACTGTTGATTCCCTTTTCTCCCGTGTCCCTCGACTTTGGTGATTAGAGGCAATTAACACCCAGCTGAACCGGTAGTTTATAGTCTCCGGCTTTCAGCTGTTTGGCGCGGGAGCGTCTGCAAAGTCATCTAAGGTACGGTGTGCCGATGTCATCTGGCCGGAGCAAGCCGAGTCTCTGCCGAAGCGAGTGCCGGTAATTTGCCTCTCCTCACCGGAGCAACCCTGTCCAGTTACCTCGCCAAAGTGAGCCTGCAAAGTTTCTTCACCGAGGTGGGTCCGTCAGTTAACTTGCCGGAGGGAATCAAAAACCGCTGTCTACTGTTCCCGGGCTGAGTCGAGAGCTCGCCACTACCCGGAGGCTCCAAGTCAAGTCCTGGCCCTGGCGGCATTCAAGCACCATGTCAAGTCCTGGCCCTGGCGGCATTCAAGCACCAAGTCAAGTCCTGGCCCTGGCAGCTTCCCAGTTATGAGTCAAGTCTTGCCCCTGGCGGTCTGTGATTCCTGTCCTACCCCCTTGTCTGAATCCCTTCTCTGCCCCTCTCGTCTCTAGCCCTCGTCTGCAGCCCTTGCATGCACTTCGGTCTAGTTCCATCGCCGGAGCTAGATAGGTCTTGTCTGGTGTTCATTTGTGTTGGTCTTGTCCTGTCTTGTCCTCGCCTCCGTGGGGTAAGTTAGGCCGTCTTGCCGTTGCTCCGCGGGGTCATGTTTTGTCTTGTCTGGTCCTTGCCTCCGTGGGGGTAGGTCTGGCTGTCTTGCCGTTGCCCCGCGAGGAGTCATGTCTTGTCCTGTCCTCACCTCCGTGGGGTAAGTCAGGCCGTCTTGCCATTGCCCCGCAGAGGGTCATGAGTCCCGGCCTTGGCCCTATGTCCTGTACCCAAGGAGGGGTCCCAGCTCTCTGTTCTGTGTGTGAGTCCTGGCCCTATGTCCTGTACCCAAGGAGGGGTCCGGACTCTGTGTTCTGTGTATGTGCCCATGGTTCCATGTACCTGCTCTCCCGAGACCGAGGCTCTGTGTTCCCATATTCCTCCTCTCCCTAGCCCATGTCATGTCCTTGCCTGGTTCTGGGGTCCGAGCCCGAGGCAAGACCCAGGTACTGGGCCCTTGCCCAGTCTCTGGCTCGGAGTCCATACCCTAGCCTCTTCATGTCTCCTCTAGTTCTGGGAGCCAATTCCGAGTCCTAGCCCAGACCCTTGGTCCCAGCCTGGTCGTAGTCCTCAGTCCTTGTCCAGTTCGCTACTCCTGCTCCTGCCTAGCTCTCCTGATACCGAGCAATAAACTAAATTTAATTAACCTCACAAGATGTGTCTTGCACTTGGGTCCACCCTTGCTCCCAGTGCTCCACAACTGTGACAGTATCCTTTTAGAATGGATATGGAGGAATTTCTTTAGCCAGAGAGTGGTGAATCTGTGGAATTCTTTGCCACAGGCAGCTGCGGAGGCCAAGTATTTATGTATATTTAAGGCAGGGATTGATAGATCCTTGATTGGTCTGGGCATGGAGGGATATGGGGGGGAAGGCAGAAGACTGGGGCTGAGAGGAGAATTAGATTAGCCATGATGAAATGGCAGAGCAGACTTGACAGGCCAAATATCCTAATTCTGCTCCTATAGCTTATGGACTTATGGTCTTATGTTCTCAGTAAAATGTATTTACTTTGTTATTACTTGTTGATTAGTCATCTATTGCAAATTGGTTGTTTGCTAGTATTACATCCCTTCTAAGATAGGGGGCACAAAACTGCACACAGTATTCCAAATGAGGTCTCACCAGTGCCCCATAGAGCCTCATCAACACCTCCTTACTCTTATACACTATTCCTCTTGAAATAAATGCCAATGTAGCATTTGCTTTCCTTACTGCCGATCCAATTTGGTGGTTAACCTTTAGGGTATCCTGCATGAGGACCCCCAAGTCCCTTTGCACTTCCAATTTTTGAATTTTCTCCCCATCTAAATAATAATCTGCCCGATTATTTCTTCTTCCGAAATGTACAACCGTACATTTCTCAACATTGTATATCATCTGCTATTTCTTTGCCCACTCTCCTAAACTGACCAAGTCTCTCTGCAACCTTTCCGTTTCTTCAACACTTCCTGCTCCCCCACCTACCTTGGTGTCATCTACAAACTTAGCCACAAAACTATTTAATTCATAACCTAAATCATCCATATACATTGTAAAAAGAAGCGGCCCCAACACCGACCCCTGCAGAACACCACTAGTAACTGGCAACCAATCAGAATAGGATTCCAAATATTATTTATTTATTATTATTCTCTTGCTTTATTTTCCTTTTGTATTTGCACAGTCTGGTGTCTTTTGCACATTGGTTGTTTATCCGTCTTTTTGTTAGCAGTTTTTCATTGATTCCTCTCACAACCATGGACCATGCTGCAAAGTTTACGTGCCCATGCAGGTGGGCTACAGAACAAGTTCGGCAATCGCGCTCGTGAGTATGCGTGCTCCACCTAATCAGGTTATGAAACACCATAGTCAGCGTTTCATTATGGTGGGTTTTAACTCACTCCTTTTCATTCTAGCCTTGTTGCGACTTGACCAAAAGCATAGCAATGTGTACGCTCCCTGCTTACCTTGACCAAGAAAGCAGGCTGCCATTTTGACTGACAGTCAAGCAGCGGTATTCGTTTAGTATTTAATTATTGCTTCCAGCCATAGTGCTGGCATTTAGCTTTCAGTTTGAGAATTTTAGCTGACGGCCCCGTTGGACTTTGGTTTATTGTTTTTCTTTTCCTTTAAATTCTGGAACATTTGTCATTCAAGTCAGTGAACTGTCAACCCACTTCAGTGTCTCTGTCTTGTACTTAGGCCATATCCAAACACTTTGACAGATTCCACTGTGTTCCCTTGCATTTCCTGTAAATGCCCTCAAGAAAATGAATCTCGGGATTGTATATGGTGACATATATGTACTTAGGTAATAAATATACTCGAACTTCAAACTAGGTTTTAAACTTAAATGGTTTCAATATTGAATTTTTTAAGTGAAACACTATTTAACTTTTTGTAAATATTATTGATCACTGCTGCATCTGGAAGGAGGTACAGAAGCCTTAGGTCTCACAGTTATTACATTTCAAACATCAGGCTCCTAGTCCTCACCACCTTTGAACTCATCTACACGGAGCGTTGTCACAGGCAAACAACATCCATCTCCAGTGACCCCCACCATCCACGCCATGCTCTCTACTCGCTCCTGCTATCAGGAATAAGGTATGGGAGACTTAGGTCCCACACCACCAAGTCCAGGAACAGTTATACCCCTCAACCATCAGGCTCTTAAACCACTGGGGATAAAACTTCACTCAGCTTCGCTCAGCCTCACTCACCGCATCATTGAACTGTTCTCACAACCTATGCCTTAAATTTTAAGGATTCTTCATCTCAATTTCTCAATATATATGTTGCTTATTTATTATTATTATTTCTTTTTTTTCCCTTTTTTATTTGCATAGTGTGTACTTTTTTGTTCATTGGTTTCTGAATGGGCAAAGAACGCATGAACACTGCATCAGTATTCTTCTCCTCTCTTTTTGCAACACTTTTAATTTATTTGTTATATATGCTTTTTATTGTAATTTATAATTTTATTGCTATGTACCACAATGTACCGCTACCACAAAACAACAAATTTCATGACATATACCAGTGATATCAGAACTGATTCTAATTCACGTGAAAATGAAATCTTGCTGGATAGTAATTTTATAATTCAAGACTCAATGGCTTATCCTTGATTGACACTGAAGATGCATATTGTAATGCCAGACTTTCTTGACTGTGAGCAAGATGAATCAGTTCAAATAGGAGCATAAAACCATAGGGTATCAGAGCAGAGTTATGCCATTTGGCCCATCAAGTCTGTTCCACCATCCCATCATGGCTGATTTATTTTCCCTCTCAACCCCACTCACCTGCTTTCTCCCCATAACCTTTCATACCCTTGCTAATCAAGAACCTATCAATATCCGCTTTCAATATACCCAATGACATGACATCCATAGCCATCTGTGACAGGAAGTTCACCCACCCTCTAGCTAAGAAATTCCTCCTCAACTCTGTTTTAAAGGAACTTCGTTCTATTCTGCAGTTGTGCCCTCTGGTCCTGTACTCCCCCACTGTAGGAAACATCCTCTCCAAATCCACTCTCTCTAAGCCTTCCAATTTTCAATAGATTTCAATGAGATCCCTCCTCATTCTTCTAAACTCCAGCGTGTACAGGCCCCTGAACAATCAAATGTTCCTTGTATGCTAACCTGTTCATTCCCAGGATCATTTTCGTGATCTTATGCTGGACCCTCTGCAGTGCCAGTACATCCTATATTTGATAAGGGGATGGAAATTGCTCCCAATTTTCCAATAGAATAAATAAAATGAAAAATATATGGCACAAAATGTTTTGTAGATGAAATGAGAACTATTCTGTTTCCAAACGAAAGTGATTCCAAAATTGAATAGTTTGTTATATGAAGAGTGTTTGATGGATCTAGTCCTATATTCACTTGGATTCAGAAGAATGAGAGGTTATCTCGTGAGGGGTGAATGGTAAAACACCTCGACAGAGTGAATGTGGAGAGGCTGTTTCCTATGATGGGGGAGTCTACTACAAAAGTGCACAGCCTCGGAATAAAGGGTGCCTTTTAGAACGGAAATGGGGAGGAATTTCTTTAGCCAGACAGTGGTGAATCTGTGTAATTCTTTGTCACAGGCAGCTGTGGAGGTCGTCTTTATGTAAATTTAAGATAGAAGTTGATAAATTCTTGATTGGTCAGGGGATGAAGCGATATGGGGAAAAGATGGGAGATTGGGGCTGAGAGAAAATTTGGATCAGCCATGATGAAATGGCAGCGCAGACTCAATGGCCTAATTCTGCTCCTCTATCTTATGGTCTTATGGTCAAACCTGAATCATATGCACATTTACCTGTTGATGGAGGGGCTGGATTTGAAATCCATCTCTCCCTTGACTCAGTACATAATAGATTCATACTTGAGAAACACACACAAAATGCTGGACGAATTGTGTGTGTTGCTCGGATTTCCAGCATCTGCAGATTTTCTCTTGCTTGAGATTCATACTTGAATGAGTGCTAAGCTCAAATGCCCCATCACTAGACCTTCAACAAATTCTGTAATACGGTATTTCAGTGCACGAGCATAGAAGTCTGGAACATCACAGCAACTCAATTCTGCCAGAAATAGAAGGAGCAGGCAGAGGGAAAAATTCAATAAGCACGTCATATTAGAGCTTACTTCTTCAAAGATTGGTCACCTTGCCATGGTGAGGATTCTTGTGGGCTTCTGAGATCCCAAGAGCGATTCCATCGGGAGTTTAGCCATCGGGTGCTTAGCTCTTGGTACGGTCACCCGTGGTGTTAAGATCAAAGGGGAGGTTCCAGACAATAAGTAATCCAAACAGACCTCAGCAGTGGAGCTGGTGGAAGATGACGACACATCACAGTAGCAGTGAAGGTGGAGGAAGACTGTAGCAGTGAATGGTCCCTAGTCCTCTTATGAGCCATACCACTGGACCCTGACCCCGATCTGTCGAGGACTGTGTTGTAGCTGCCCATGTATTGTATCAGCCTTTCCAAATGTATTCTCTATTAAGGGAATCTACCCTAACATCCTGGTTATATCGATCGCAAATCAGTCTCTACAGCAACCTGAGGACAACCAATAGACAACCCTTTTGGAGAACTTCATGCTCGACTCGAGAGATCACAATACCACTACTCAAGCTTCATGCTCCTGACAAATCCTCACTAATATCACTACAGCAAGCACATAGACCTTGAAAGTCAGATTGGTAGCATGTTATTTCCAGTGGTAAGTACCTCAACGTTCCTGATGTCAGTATTTGTAAGTAGTTCTGGCTTGAATGGTGCTATTTGAGAAAATGTACCTGTTCTTACCTGACACAAACTCCTTTTCAGGGTTAGCGTGATTTTGCACATAGAATGACATTCCTTTGGAATGTTTCACTGGAAAGTGGATTTTTCCCCCCGAAAGGGACCTGCTCTGTAACAGGGAGACAGTAATAATAGACCGCAAGTGCTAGAATAAGGGGCAACAAATAAGATACAGAGAGAAGGTGATATGAGATTGAGAGGAATAATAAATCAGCTATGATGGAGTGGTGGAGCAGACTCAATGGGTCAAATGGGCAAATTTTGCTTACATATTCTTATGTATGGTCTTATGCTGGAGAAACTCAACAGATGAGCCAGCGTCTATGGCGGCAAATGGACAACTCGTTGTTTTGGTTGAGGCCCTTGATCTGGACTGTCCAGATGAAAGGTTACAGGTAAAATGTCAATGGACCATCTCCCTCCACAGAGACTGCCTGAACTGCTGAGCTGGTCCAGCACTGTGTTCCACAGTAATGCTGTTTAAGCAAGGGCTTTCTAGAACAAGTCCAACTAATGAGAAGCAACACTGATGTGTCCTCTCAGAGATGTTTGAACTATAGCACTTCGGGACCTGCACAGTTGGGGTTGGTGGAGACGCAAAGAGGGCAGGTACAGCTCCCCAAACCTCCAAAGCTACCCCTTAATCAACTCGTGCTGCCTACAACCCCTACCTTGACTTTGCAACCCAGGCTTCAGTTCAATCTCCAATCAAAGTCACCGATCTCTGCTTCCTCCTACTATTCCATGATTAACATATGCAACTATACATGATGCCTGGGGGTTCTATTTCCTGCTCCATCTGTTATGCTAATAATCTTTGTTGCCTTGCTGTCTAATTCATCTAATTTTCTTGTCAGCCATGTCAGACAAATATGACTTAAGTATTGTTCTTTTAATTTCCAGTTATTTACCTAACACTGAATCATTAATTTTACCCACTAACAATACAAACCAGTGAACAAAGCACCTATCTCTAATTTACCTCCTGTGCGTTTTACACTGTGCTGATTAGGTCGTTACTTTCTGCGTGCTTGTTCTCTCTGTTGTTCTGCTGTCCTGGTACTCCACCTCCTCTCCTTTCACCCATGGCCCACTGTCCTCTCCAATCAGATTCCTTCTTCTTTGGCCCTCTCTTCCACCTACCACCTCTCAGCTTCTGACTTCACCCTCCCTTCCCCCAACTGTCTACCTTCCCCCCTCCCTCCTCCCCAGCCGTCTACCTTCCCCCTCCCTCCTCCCCAACCGTCTACCTTCCCCCTCACCTGGCTTCACCTAAATTAACAAATTTCACGTCACATGCTGGTGATAATGAACCTGATTCTGATTCTGACCTACCAGCTTGTACTCCTTCTCTTCCCCCCCACCCAACTTCTTATCTGGTTTCTTCCCACTCCTTTGCAGTCCTGTTGAAAGGTCTCAGCATGAAAAGTGAGTGTTTATTCCTCTCCATCAATGCTGGCTGACCTGCTGAGCTCCTCCAGCATTTCCAGTGTGTTGCAAAGGAAGCAGCATATTGGTCTTTATTGAGTACAAGAAGAATGATGTCCAGAAGACTATAAGATATAGGAGCTGTATTAGGCCATTTAGCCCATCAGGTCTGCTCTGCCATTTAATCATGGCTGATCCAATTTTCCTCTCAGCCCAACTGTCCTACCTGGCTTGCTCTTGATACCAAGCTGAACAGCAGTGAGAACAGTGAAGAGGATGTAGTGAAACTTCTGAGAGATTATACACATTTCAACGGGCTCTTCTCTCATTCTTCTAAAGTCCGGTCAGCACAGTCCTAGCCAATCCAATCTCTCCAGATCCAACAGTTCCATTATTGCGTGAATTAGTTTAGCGAACTTCTGTTGCATTCTCTCTTAAGTGTGAATATCATTCATTAGGCAAGGAAATCAAAACTGCATATACTCCAGGTGTAGTCTCATCAAGACCCTTCCTATAATGTGTTCAACATCCCTTCCAATAGATACCAACAATTCACTTGCCAACTTAACAGCCTGATGCTTCTGTACCTTTGCCTTCAGTGATTAATGTGCAAAAACACTGCGATCCTGTCATACGGCAGTATTCTCTAATTTATCACGTTTGAACAGAACTCTGCCTTTCTGTTTTCCCTAAGACAGCACAACACTTCTCACTTATTGTGTTTGATTGTACACACTGTGGCACAAGGACATCCCCAGCATTTAAATTAATTCACCCTACCTTGAGTTTGGAGATTATAGAAAGATTTAAAGATCTTTGAAGATTAACTTTATTTAACATGTACATCAAAACTTACAGTGAAATTGCCATTTGCTTCATTATTTTGCACTGTCAAGTATCACCGCCATCATAGCATGCCCACAACTCACTAACGCTAACCTGTAGGTGTTTGGAATAAGGGTAGAAACCAGAGCATCTGGAGGAAACCCAGGCAGTTACAGAGAGAATGTACTCAACACACTTCTCACAGACAGTGGCGGAATTGAATTCGGGGTCACTGGTACTGCAACAGGGTCACACTATCCACTGTGCTACAAGGCTGCCCGAAGAGTCAAAAGCAAAGATCACATACATCCACTCTACTGCATTTTGCCTTAAAATGTAACCAATAATTAACCCCTCACAACCCGTGTGTTTTTTGATACATAGGTATGGAAAAAACTGCGCAGAAATTTCCAGCCTATGATTTCTGTATAGTTGGAAGCTCATCTGTGAGAGTGAACTTTTCCCTCCAGAACCAGCTTTAATTCTAAGCAAGACACTTGATATCTTCCGATAAAGGTGAGATCACTTTGAGAGCCTGTCAGGAAATTGTTACTGATTTTGTTTTCACGATTTCCAGCAGGTCACGCTTTGTAATAGAAAATCCTACAAAAATTGGTGGATTTGAACGAAAAATCCTACAAGAAGTATTGGATACCATAAGACCATAAGACAAAGGAGCAGAAGTAGGCCATTTGGCCCATCGAGTCTGCTCCGCCATTTTATCATGAGCTGATCCATTTTATCCTATTTAGTCCCACTGCCTCGCCTTCTCACCATAACCTTTGATGCCCTGGCTACTCAGATACCTATCAATCTCTGCCTTAAATACGCCCAATGACTTGGCCTCCACTGCTGCCCGTGGCAACAAATTCCATAGATTCACCACCCTCTGACTAAAAAAATTTCTTCGCATTTCTGTTCTGAAAGGATGCCCTTCAATCCTGAAGTCATGCCCTCTCGTACTAGACTCCCCCATCATGGGAAACAACTTTGCCACATCCACTCTGTCCATGCCTTTTAACATTCGAAATGTTTCTATGAGGTCTCCCCTCATTCTTCTAAACTCCAAGGAATACAGTCCAAGAGCAGACAAACGTTCCTCATATGTTAACCCTCTCATTCCCGGAATCATTCTATTGAATCTTCTCTGTACCCTCTCCAACGTCAGCACATCCTTTCTTAAATAAGGAGACCAAAACTGCCCACAGTACTCCAAGTGAGGTCTCACCAGCGCCTTATAGAGCCTCAACATCACATCCCTGCTCCTATACTCTATTCCTCTAGAAATGAATGCCAACATTGCATTCGCCTTCTTCACTACTGACCCAACCTGGAGGTTAACTTTAAGGGAATCCTGTACGAGGACTCCCAAGTCCCGTTGCATCTCAGAACTTTGAATTCTTTCCCCATTTAAATAATAGTCTGCCCGTTTATTTTTTCTGCCAAAGTGCATAACCATACACTTTCCAACATTGTACTTCATTTGCCACTTCTCTGCCCATTCTTCCAATCTATCCAAGTCTCTCTGCAGACTCTCCATTTCCTCAGCACTACCGGCCCCTCCACCTATCTTCGTATCGTCAGCAAACTTAGCCACAAAGCCATCTATTCCATAATCTAAATCATTGATATACAATGTAAAAAGAAGCGGCCCCAACACTGATCCCTGTGGAATACCACTGGTAACTGGCAGCCAACCAGAATACGATCCCTTTATTCCCACTCTCTGTTTCCTGCCAATCAGCCAACGCTCTATCCACGTATGTAACTTTCCCGTAATTCCATGGGCTCTTATCTTGTTAAGTAGCCTCATGTGTGGCACCTTGTCAAACGCCTTCTGAAAATCCAGATATACAACATCCACGGCATCTCCCTTGTCTAGCCTACTGGTAATTTCCTCAAAAATTTGTAATAGGTTTGTCAGGCAGGATTTTCCTTTAAGGGATCCATGCTGAGTTCTGCCTATCTTGTCATATGCCTCCAGGTACTCTGTAACCTCATCCTTGACAATCGACTCCAACAACTTCCCAACCACCGACGTCAAGCTAACAGGTCTATAATTTCCTTTTTGCTTCCTTGCCCCCTTCTTAAATAGCAGAGTGACATTTGCAATCTTCCAGTCTTCCGGAACCATGCCAGAATCTATCGACTTTTGAAAGATCATCGCTAATGCCTCCGCAATCTCCACAGCTACTTCCTTTAGAACACGAGGGTGCATTCCATCTGATCCAGGTGATTTATCGACCTTTAGCCTATTCAGCTTCCTGAGTACTTTCTCTGTCGTAATTGTGACTGCGCACACTTCTCTTCCCTGCCACCCTTGAGTGACCGGTATTCTGCTGTCTTCCTCAGTGAAGACTGATGCAAAATACTTGTTCAGTTCCTCTGCCATCTCCTCATCTCCCATTACAATTTCTCCAGTATCATTTTCTATCGGTCCTATATCTACTCTCACCTATCTTTTACTCTTTATATACTTGAAAAAGCTTTTAGTATCCTCTTTGATATTATTTGCTAGTTTCCTTTCATAGTTAATCTTTTCTCTCTTAATGACCTTCTTGGTTTCCTTTTGTAAGGTTTTAAAAACTTCCCAATCCTCTGTCTTCCCACTAGTTTTTGCTTCCTTATATGCCCTCTCCTTTGCTTTAACTTTGGCTTTGACTTCTCTTGTCAACCACGGTTGCATCCTTTTTCCACTCGAAAATTTCTTCTTTTTTGGAATATCCCTGTCTTGCACATTCCTCATTTTTCGCATAAACTCCAGCCACTGCTGCTCTGCCGTCTTTCCCACCAGTGTCTCTTTCCAGTCAACTTTGGCCAGTTCCTCTCTCATGCCACTGTAATTTCCTTTACTCCACTGAAACACCGACACATCAGATTTCAGCTTCTCTTTTTCTAATTTCACAGTGAACTCAATCATGTTATGATCACTGCCTCCTAAGGGTTCCTTCACCTCAATCTCTCCAATCACCTCCGGTTCATTACACAATACCCAATCCAGTACAGCCGATCCTCTAGTGGGCTCAACAACAAGCTGTTCTAAAAAGCCATCTCGCAGACATTCTACAAGTTCTCTCTATTGAGATCCAGTGCCGACCTGATTTTTCCAATCTACTCGCATGTTAAAATCCCCCACAATTAACATAACACTGCCCTTCTGACAAGCCTTTTCTATTTCCAGTTGTAATTTGTAGTCCACATCCCTGCAGCTGTTTGGAGGCCTATAAATAACTGCCATCAGGGTCTTTTTACCCCTGCTATTACTTAGCTCAACCCATACGACCCTGCCCATCACGGGTAAAGCCGTCCCCATCACTGAGCACATCTACATCGGCGGTCCCCAACTACCGGGCCGCCAAGCATGTGCTACCGGGCCGCGAGGAAACGATATGATTTGGCGGTAGGAGTCAGCTGCACCTTTCCTCATTCCCTGTCACGCGCACTGTTGAGCTTGAACGCACGTGAGGTCATTATGCGCGCGTCATCCATGTCAGCGCAGGATGAAGATTAACTCCTCGAGCTTGCAAATGATGACAGGCTGAAAAGTATGTTTGACATAACATCTCTGCCGGCATTCTGGATCAAAGTCAAGGCTAAATATCCTGAGATAGCCACAAAAGCACTGAAAATATTGCTTCCATTTCCAACATATCTCTGCAATGAATGCAACGAAAACTAAATTGCGGAATAGACTGGACATAAGGAACCCCCTTCGAGTATTGCTGTCTCCCATCACCCCTCGATAGGACCGTCTTGTTGCAAGAAAACAAGTATTCAGCCCAGGGCTCCCACTGATTCAGCGATATTGGTGCGTTGCAATGATGTTATATGTTCATACGGGGAAAATATGCGCTGTGTGTTTAATATCCAAATGTTATTTAAAATGTTATGATGCCATTGACTTATAAGTGACTTATATAACCATATAACAATTACAGCACGGAAACAGGCCATATCTGCCCTCCTAGTCCGTGCTGAAAGCTACTCTCACCTAGTCCCACCTACCTGCACTCAGCCCATAACCCTCCATTCCTTTCCTGTCCATATACCTATACAATTTTTCTTTAAATGATAATATCGAACCTGCCTCTACCACTTCTACTGGAAGTTCGTTCAACACTTACTTCAAGCTCCCCTGTCCTCCCCTGATAATTGACTTATCACTATATTCATGCGAGGAAAATATGCGCTGTGTTATTAATATTAAATTCATTAGATAAACCCTTTTAGAAACGAAATTGAGTGTACTAGCCACTTATCACCTGTATTCCAGTCATGATTAACACCCCCCCACCCCCGGAACAGAATCGCCAAGAACGACTTGTGGAAAAAATCGGCACATACACGCATGCGCACTGGCGCCTGCGTAAAGCTTTATGGTCATGGTAGTCTTTCTCGGGGTAAACACAACGTATTTGACTGCTACTCTTGTCCGTTGGCAACCCTACCCCCAACCCCCCGGGTCGGCCAGTCCGCAAGAATATTGTCAATATTAAACCGGTCCGCAGTGCAAAAAAGGTCGGGGGCACCTGGTCTATATGAACTGTTGTTGTAAGAAAGTAGCATCCATCATCCAGGACCCACACCACCCAGAGCAAGCTCTCTCCTCACTGCCACGATCAGGAAGAAGGTACAGGAGCCCCAAGAACAGTTACCAGGCTCTTGAATCAAACAGGATAACTTCACCCCATTCACTTGCGTCATCATTGAAACGTTCCCATAACCTATGGACTCAATTTCAAGGAATTTTCATTTCAAGTTTTCAATATTTACTGCTTATTAATGTATTATTATTATTATTATTTCTTTCATTTGTATTTGCATAGCTTGTTGTCATTTGCATACTGGTGAACATCCATGTTGCTTTGGTCTTTCATTGATTTGGTTATGGTTATATTATAGATTTATTGAATATGTCCACAAGAAAATGAATTTCAGGGGTGTACAGTATATGGTGGTATATATGTACTTTGATAATAAGTTTACTTTGAAGTTTGAATTTTAACATAATAAAATCTAGTAACAAAATTCCAAAGGAAAATGTCAGCGATAAGCTCACATATTTAAAATTAGCTTGGGCTTTATTGCTCATTTTATTCAGAGCCCCTCATTAAAATAAACCTCTCAGGCATATTATAACCTGAAACCCTGGTCAGGAGTTTAAGTGTGTGACTGGGGCAAATAGATCTGAAAACAGTTATGTCAGCCTTCTTGTCCATGGTTTATGGTGCTAATTTCACATCAGTTAATGAAACTGAAGCTCTCTTACCCATTAACCCATCAGCATTTCTTTGTGGAATAAAACATATAACAAAGAACATTTTCACCTATGATGTTGTGCCAACCTTTTAGCTTTCAGTAAGATCAACCTAACCCTTCCCTCCTATCTAGCCCTCTATTTCTCAATCATACACATTCCTATTTAAGTTTCTTCAATATCCCCAATATCCTTGCTTCTCCCACAATGTCTAGCTCTGGTAGAGTCGGGGAAATCTGGTTAACTGAAACTCGATCATGAATTTGGAAGGCGCAATGTGTCCAGATGGAAGATTAGATGTATCACAGCCTGGTATGGAAACACCAACGCCCAGGAACAGAAACGTCTAGAAAAAGTGGTGGATAAAGCCCAGTCCATCACAGGCAAAGGCCTCCCCACCATTGAGAATGTTTACAAGAAGTGCTGCCTTAAGAAAATTATTACCCTAATACCAACAGGCTCATAAACTGCTGTGGATAACATCACTCATTTCAAATCTGAACTGACTCCACAACCAAAAGAGTCAACTATTTCAGTATTATCTATTGACCTTTTCAGTACAAGCCAGCCCACTAAATTAGTACTCCTTCCACGAGTATCCAATCCCTCCACCAACGGTGGGTAAGGAAGAGTTAAATGTCAGATGTTTCATCTCCTACAATTAGGAAGGTGGAGAATGATTGGTGGAGACAACCTCTGTGGTTGTTCTTGCAACAAAAACTTATTGCAGGTCAATGTCCGGAGGTAGAAAGCCCAACAGGTCGAAGACCAAATCGGCTAGTCTGTTAGGTAGAGACACAAAGGTCAAGTCTGGGAGTCTGGGCCAGGGACTGAATGTTGAAGGCCCAAAGTCTGCAAGTTGGAGAGTCTGGGGCCAAGGACTGGAGGCCTGGAGATGGCCTGTCCTGGGGTTTGAGGCCTGTGTCTGTAAGAAAGTGGAAAGGGGTTTGTTCTGCTGTTTTATTCTGTTTTTAAAAAGTTACTGTTACGGCATCACAAACCAGATTATCACCATCCCTCTCATATGCTAATTCATCACTGCCTTTGTTGCCAATCTGAATCGACTGGGATTTGTAAGTGAGGAAATCGTGGATCCAATTACACAAGGAGCTTCAGGATTTGAAGATTATTACAAGAAGCTTTGAGATTTGAAGCTCTTAACAAGATAACATTGTACTTTGTGAAAGAATCATTTCTGCTCTTCACAAAAGATAATGATACTTAGAAGTTGTGAACTTCTTCCTTTGACGAACACTAGCATGCTAAGTAAATCTATCAGAAGCAATGGAAAATATCACAAAGGTTCAGGATATTGGAGAAAGACGCAATATGCCTTCTGAGCAGAATGGCTATGGAGCATAAAATGAGGAAGAAATTCTTTCACCAGAGGGTGGTGAATCTGTGGAGTTCTTTGCTACAGCATGCTGTGGAGGCCAGGTTATTGGCTATACTTAAGGCGGAGGTTGATAGATTCTTGATAATTTCGGACCCGAAAGTTTATGGGAAAAAGGCAGGAGAGTAGGGTTGAGAGGGAAATGTATCAGCCATGACAAAATGATGGAGCGGTTTCGATGGGCTGAATGGCCTAATTTTGTCCCTATCCCTTGTGGTTTCAAGGTCTTATAATTGTACATATCTGGAACAATTTAATAATATCCTTCAACCATCAGGAGTCTGAACCAACGTGGATAACCTCATCACCAAACTGACTCCACAACCAATCGACTCACTTTCAAGGGCTCTAAAACTCATTTTCTCAGTATTATTTATTTATTTATTATCACTTTTATTTGCACAGTTTGCCTTCTTGTGTATAAGATGATGAGAGGCATTGATCATGTGGATAGTCAGAGGCTTTTTCCCAGGGCTGGAATGGTTGCCACAAGAGGACACAGGTTTAAGGTGCTGGGGAGTAGGTACAGAGGAGATGTCAGGGGTAAGTTTTTCACTCAGAGAGTGGTGAGTGCGTGGAATGGGCTGCCGGCAACAGTGGTGGAGGTGGATACGATGGGGTCTTTTAAGAGACTTTTGGATAGGTACATGGAGCTTAGAAAAATAGAGGGCTATAGGTAAGCCTAGTAATTTTTAAGGAAGGGGCATGTTTGGCACAATGTTGTGGGCCAAAGGCCCTGTATTGTGCTGTAGGTTTTCTATGTTTCTATGTTTCTTTTGTACATTGTTTGTCAGTCTTTGCTTGCGTGTAGTTTTTCATTGATTCTATTGTATTTCTTTATTCTACTGTGAATGCCTGCAAGGAAATGAATCTCAGCGTACTATATGGTGCATTAATGTACTTTGATAATAAATCGACTTTGAACTTTACTCCTACTGCAAACATCGACACTTTTCAAATTGTTATGAAAATCCCCAAACTAATTAAAATCCCGGATACACCAACTGTTCTTTGTTTTTCTGCAAACATGTTTGAACAACAGTTGACTACATTTCATATGCTGTTGTTTCCAGCAAATTTCTAAACAAACTACTTTGATATTTATTTATTTAATAATACACCTCAGAGTAGACCCTTCTGGCTGTTTGATACATGCAGCCCAAGCAACCCCTGAAAACCCAATTAACCCCAAACTAATCGTGGGACAACTTACAATGACCAGTTAACCTATCTGGTATGCCTTCGGACTGTACGAGGACACCGGCAGATCTGGAGAAGACCCACACATTCCACAGGGAAGATGTACAGTGACTCCTTATGGAATGGTGTGGTTATAAACTCCAAACTCTGGAATGCCCTGAACTGTAATAGCATTACACAAACTGCTACATTGCCACGGCACCCTATACGCCGCTCTATTCTGAAGTTGTGGCCTCTGGTCCTAGATTCACCCACTATAGGAAACATCATCTGTGCATCAACTCCATGTGGGAATGTGGGAAGTCAGGGAGCCCTCTGGTGTCCCTGACAACGACACCTGCAGGAAGTGCATCCAGCTGCAGCTCCTAACAAACTGCGTTAGGGAACTGGAGCAGGAGCTGGATGACCTGTGGATCATTCGGGAGAATGAGGAGATTATAGATCGTAGCTACAGGGAGGTAGTTAAGCCAGAGGAAAGGAAATTGGGTCACTGTCAGGCGAGGGAAGAGGAAAGGGCAGGCAGAGCAGGGTTCCCCTGTGGCCATTCCCCTCAACAACAAGTATACCGCATTGGATACTGTTGGTGGGGGGATGACTTACCTGGGACAAGCTGCAGTAGCCGGATCTCTGGCACTGAGTCTGACTCTGCAGTGCAGAAGGGAGGGTGGAAAAAGAAGAGAACGGTAGTGATAGGGGACTCGATAGTTAGAGGTGCAGATAGGAGGTTCTGTGGTCATGACAGAGAATCCAGGATGGTTTGTTGCCTCCTGGGTGCCAGGGTCAAGGATGTCTCTGATCGATTGCATGACATTCTGAAGTGGGAGGGTGATCAGCCAGATGTCGTGGTGCACATCAGTACCAATGACATAGCAAGGAAGAGTGAGGAGGTCCTGGAGAGTGAGTGTAGAGAGCTTGGTAAGAAATTGAAAAGCAGGACCTCGAGGGTGGTAATCTCAGGATTGCTACCTGTGCTAGGTGCCAGTGAGGGTAAGAATAGGATGCTCTGGAGGATGAACAGGTGGCTGAGGAACTGGTGTAGGGGGCAGGGTTTCAGATTTCAGGATCATTGGGACCTCTTCTGAGGCAGGTGGGACCTGTACAAGAGAGACGGGTTACACTTGAACTACAAGGGGACCAATATCCTTTCAGAGAGGTTTGTTAATGCTATTGGGGGGGCTTTAAACTAGATTTGCAAGGGGATGGGAACCAGAGTGACAGAGCTGACAGTGTGGCTGGGGTGAAAATAAATGATGTTAAAAGTTCAAGCAAATCCGCTAATAGAAAGGTTGTGAGTGGTGGTAAAAATCTTCTGAGATGTATATATTTCAATGCTAGGAGTATTGCGGGGAAGGCGGACGAGTTGAGGGCATGGATTGACAAGTGGAATTATGACGTTATAGCAATTAGTGAAACTTGGCTACAGGAGGGGCAGGACTGGCAGCTTAATATTCCAGGGTTCCGATGTTTCAGATGTGATCAAGGCAGAGGAATGAAAGGTGGGGGAGTAGCATTGCTTGTTAGGGAAAATATTATAGCAGTGCTCAGCCAGGACAGATTAGAGGGCTTGTCTACTGAGTCCTTATAGGTGGAGCTGAGAAACAGGAAAGGTATGGCCACATTAGTGGGATTGTATTACAGACCACCCAATAGTCAACAAGAATTGGAAGAGCAAATCTGCAGAGAGATAGCAAGCAACTGCAGGAAACAAAGTTGTGGTGGTAGGGGATTTTAATTTTCCATATATTGATTGGGACTCCCATGCTGTTAGGGGTCTGGATGGTTTAGAGTTTGTAAAATGTGTTCAGGAAAGTTTTCTAAATCAATATATAGAGGGACCAACTAGAGGGGATGCAATATTGGATCTCCTGTTAGGAAATGAGTTAGGACAAGTGACAGAAGTCTGTGTGGGGAGCACTTTGGTTCCAGTGATCATAACACCATTAGTTTCAACTTGATCATGGACAAGGATAGATCTGGTCCTAGGGCTGAGGTTCTGAACTGGAAGAAGGCCAAATTTGAAGAAATGAGAAAGGATCTAAAAAGTGTGGATTGGGACAGGTTGTTCTCTGGCAAGGATGTGATTGGTAGGTGGGAAGCCTTCAAAGGAGAAATTATGAGAGTGCAGAATTTGTATGTTCCTGTCAGGATTAAAGGCAAAGTGAATAGGAATAAGGAACCTTGGTTCTCAAGGGATATTGCAACTCTGATGAAGAAGAAAAGGGAGTTGTATGACATGTATAGGAAGCAGGGAGTAAATAAGGTGCTTGAGGAGTATAAGAAGTGCAAGAAAATACTTAAGAAAGAAAGCAGGAGGGCTAAAAGAAGACATCAGGTTGCCTTGGCAGTCAAAGTGAAGGATAATCCAAAGAGCTTTTACAGTTATATTAAGAGCAAAAGGATTGTAAGGGATAAAATTGGTCCTCTTGAAGATCAGAGTGGTCGGCTATGTGCGGAACCAAAGGAAATGGGGGAGATCTTAAATAGGTTTTTTGCGTCTGTATTTACTAAGGAAACTGGCATGAAATCTATGGAATTAAGGGAAACAAGTCGTGAGATCATGGAAACTGTACAGATCAAAAAGGAGGAGGTTCTTGCTGTATTGAGGAAAATTAAAGTGGGTAAATCCCCGAGACCTGACAGGGTGTTCCCTCGGACCTTGAAGGAGACTAGTGTTGAAATTGCGGGGTCTCTGGCAGAAATATTTAAAATGTCACTGTCTACAGGTGAGGTGCTGGAGGATTGGAGAGTGGCTCATGTTGTTCCGTTGTTTAAAAAAGGATCGAAAAGTAATCCGGGAAATTATAGGCCGGTAAGTTTAACGTCGGTAGTAGTAAGTTATTGGAGGGAGTACTAAGAGACAGAATCTACAAGCATTTGGATAGACAGGAACTTATTAGGGAGAGTCAACATGGCTTTGTGCGTGGTAGGTCATGTTTGACCAATCTATTGGAGTTTTTCGAGGAGGTTACCAGGAAAGTGGATGGAGGGGAGGCAGTGGATATTGTCTACATGGACTTCAGTAAGGCTTTTGACAAGGTCCCGCATGGGAGGTTAGTTAGGAAAATTCAGTCACTAGGTATACATGGAGAGGTGGTAAATTGGATTAGACATTGGCTCAATGAAAGAAGCCAAAGAGTGGTAGAAGAGAATTGCTTCTCTGAGTGGAGGCCTGTGACTAGTGGTGTGCCACAGGAATCAGTGCTGGGTCCATTGTTATTTGTCATCTATATCAATGATCTGGATGATAATGTGGTAAATTGGATCAGCAAATTTGCTGATGATACAAAGATTGGAGGTGTAGTAGACAGTGAGGAAGGTTTTCGGAGTCTGCAGAGGGACTTGGACCAACTGGAAAAATGGGCTGAAAAATGGCAGATGGAGGTTAATACTGACAAGTGTGAGGTATTGCACGTTGGAAGGACAAACCAAGGTAGAACATACAGGGTTAATGGTAAGGCACTGAGGAGTGCAGTGGAACAGAGGGATCTGGGAATACAGATACAAAATTCCCTAAAAGTGGCGTCACAGGCAGATAGGTTCGTAAAGAGAGCTTTTGGTACATTGGCGTTTATTAATCAAAGTATTGAGTATAAGAGCTGGAATGTTATGATGAGGTTGTATAAGGCATTGGTGAGTCCGAATCTGGAGTACTGTGTTCAGTTTTGGTCACCAAATTACAGGAAGGATATAAATAAGGTTGAAAGAGTGCAGAGAAGGTTTACAAGGATGTTGTCGGGACTTGAGAAACTCAGTTACAGAGAAAGGTTGAATAGGTTAGGACTTTATTCCCTGGAGCATAGAAGAATGAGGGGAGATTTGATAAAGGTATATAAAATTATGATGGGTATAGAGTGAATGCAAGCAGGCTTTTTCCACTGAGGCAAGGGGAGAAAAAAAACAGAGGACATGGGTTAAGGGTGAGGGGGGAAAAGTTTAAAGGGAACATTGGGGGGGGGCTTCTTCACACAGAGAGTGGTGGGAGTATATGGAATGAGCTGCCAGACGAGGTGGTAAATGTGGGTTCTTTTTTAACATTTAAGAATAAATTGGACAGATACATGGATGGGAGGTGTATGGAGGGATATGGTCCGTGTGCAGGTCAGTGGGACTAGGCAGAAAATGGTTTGGCACAGCCAAGAAGGGCCGAAAGGCCTGTTTCTGTGCTGTAGTTTCTATGGTTTCTATGGTTTCCATCTAGGCCTTTCAATATTCGATAGGTTTCAATGAGATCCCCCCTCATTCTCCTGAATTGCAGCGAGTACAGGCCCAGAGCCATCAAACGCTCCTCATATGGTAGACCTTTCATTTGCAGAATTATCTTTGTGAACCTCCTTTGAACACTCTCCAATGTCAGCATGGCCTTTCGCAAATAGGTAGCCCTAAACTGCTCACGATGCTCCAAGTGAGACCTGACCAGTGCTCTTAAAGCCTCAGCATAATGTCCTTGCTTTTAGAATCAAAATCAGGTTTATTATTACCGTCACGTAATGCGAAATTCGTTAACTTAACAGCAGCAGTTCAATGCAATACATAATACTGAAGAATAAATAAATAAATCGTATTCAGTATACTTTATACAGTGTTCGTCCATTGTCGACGAGGACCTCAACTCCATTATTAATGGTGTCAAGACTAGCGCGTGATTTGGATTTAAGTGAGGGAGAGTTGCGCAGTGTCAGCCTCACTCTCTCTTCCCAATTCCCATCTGGATCCAGTGGCAAGACAGAGTCGAGATGGCTGGAGATGGGACTAGGCGCAGTGGATGACCAGGACGTATTCTGTGTCTTGCCCTGCTCTACACGTTCCACGACGCTTGCAGAGACCGCCTTCTTGACCGTTGGACCTTCCATTGGTCTCGTCCGCTCAATCCGCCGGAGTCTGTCTTCACATGCTGGGATAGACAACTCCCTATCTCACTGGGGGTTTGAGACCCGTTGGCTATCCTCACCTGGTTTAGCCAGCTTGTCGATGTCGTTGCCGGGTTGTGGCCGCTGTCGTATGCAAACAGCTACGGGGAGCCACAGGTGAGAGCTGAGTGCCAGGTGGGGACCAAAGGTGGACTAAAGGCCTTGAAAAGGACGTGACATTTTCCCCCACCAGAGATGCTACCCCTCCCTGACACCCCATACACCCCACTTTATACAGTATACATGTATTGAATAGATTAAAAATAGAGCAAAAACAGAAATACTATATATTAAAAAAAAGTGAAAATCTTTCCTTACCCTCCACTCCGCTTTCTTCAGGGATTGCTCCCTACATGACTCCCTTGTCCATTTGTCCTTCCCCACTGATCTTCCTCATGGTCCTTATCCTTGCAAGTGGAACAAGTACCAAACCTAGCCCTACACCTCCTCCCTCACTACCATTCAGGGCCCCAAACAGTCCTTCCAGGTAAAGTGACACTTCGTCTATGAGTCTGTTGGGGTCATTTACTGTGTCCAGTGCTCCCAGTGTGGCCTCCTGTATATCGCTGAGACCCGACATAGATTGGGAGACAACTTCGCTAAGTGCCTACGCACCATCCGCCAGAAAAAGCGGGATCTCCAGGTGGCCACCCACTTCGATTCTACTTCCCAAGGGTAGTGTCCAAGGGTTCAACATCCATTTAGGAATCATATGGCAGAGGGGAAGAAACTGTTCCTGAATCACTGAGTGTGTGCCTTTAGGCTTCTGAACCTCCTAACTGATAGAAACAGTGAGAAAAGGGCATGCCCAGGGTGCTGGAGGTCCTTAATAATAGACGCTACCTTTCTGAGACATCGTCCTTGCAGATGTCCTGGGTACTTTGTAGGCTAGTACCCAAGATGGAGCCGACTAAACTTACAAACTTCTGCAGATTCTTTCGGTCCTGTGCAGTAGCCCCCCCCCCCCCAATACCAGACAGTGATGCAGCCTGTCAGAATGCTCTCCACGGTACATCTATAGAAGTTTATTTGTTCACGTACCAAAATCTCTTCAAACTCATAATAAATTATGCTGTCTTGCCTTCTTTATAACTGCATCAATATGTTGGGACCAGGTTAGATCCTCAGAGATCTTGACACTCAAGAATTTGAAATTCAAGTCCTCTCGAAATGAATGCTAACATTGCATTTGCCTTCCTTATCACTGACTCAATCTGCATGTT
Source organism: Mobula birostris (assembly GCF_030028105.1). Taxonomy (NCBI): domain Eukaryota; kingdom Metazoa; phylum Chordata; class Chondrichthyes; order Myliobatiformes; family Myliobatidae; genus Mobula; species Mobula birostris. The sequence continues at coordinate 16,912,049 of NC_092370.1, forward strand.
AATCTTTAGGGAATCCTACATGAGGAGTTCTAAGTCCCTTTGCACCTTGGATTTTTGAATTTTCTTACTGTTTAGAAAATAGTCTGCACTTTTATTCCTTCTACCAAAGCGCATGACCATACACATCCCAACACTGTATTCATCTCCCACTTGGCTGCCTATTTTCCTAATCTGTCTAAATCCTTCTACAGCCTCGCCACTTCCTCAGCACTACCTGCCCCTCCACCTGTCTTCGTAGTGTCAGCAAACTTGGCCACAACACCATCAATTCCATTTGTCCAAATCGTTGACGTACAACTTTAAAAGAATTGGTCCCTACACCGACCGCTGTGGAACACTACTAGTCACCAGTGACCCAACTGGAAAAGGCTCCCCTTATTCCCTCTCTTTTCCTCCTACCTCTCAGCCAATGTTCTCCGCATGCTGGTATCTCTCCTATAATATCATGGGCTCTTATCTTGCTAAGCAGCCTCATGCATGGCAACATGTCAAAGGTCTTTTGAAAATCCAAGTACACAACATTCAAAGATTCTCCATTGTTTGTCCCGCTTGTTACCAACAGATTTGTAAGGCAAGATTTTCCCTAACGGAAACCATGCTGATTTTGGCCTATTTTACCATGTGCCTCCATGTACCCCAAAACCTCATCTTCACAACCACTGAGGTCCAACTAACGGGCCTATGATTTCCTTTCTTATCCCCCCCTTTCCTTCTTGAAGACTGGAGTGACATTTGCCATTTACCAGTCCTCTGGAACTATGCCAACATGTAGTGATTCTTGATAAATTATTTCTAATGCCTCCACAATAGTTTTAGCTGCCTCTTTTAGAACCGTTGAGTGTAGTTCATCTGGTCCAGGTGACTTGTCTATCTTCAGACCTTTCAGCTTTTGAAGCACATTCTCCCTCGCTACTGTACCCACTTCTATCCCTGACACTCTCAAACCTCTGGCATACTTCTAGCATCTTCCACAGTGAAGGCTGATACCAAAAGTTTTTTCAGTTCGTTCTCCACTTCCTTGTCCCTATTACTGCATCTCCAGTGTCATTTTCTAGTAGTCTGATATCTACTCTCACCTCTCTTTTGCTCTTTATATATCTGAATAATCTTTTGGTATCTTCATTGATATTATTGGCTAGCTTATCTTCACATTTCATCTGTTTGTTTTTAAAAGCTTTCTAATCCTCTAACTTTCCACTAATTTTTGATCTATTATATGCCCTCTCTGTTATGTTGGCTTTGACTTCTCCTGTCAGTCATGGTTACATCATCCTGCCTTTAGAATATTTCTTCTTTAGGATGTGTCTATCTTGCAGTTCCTTAGTTCTAACCACAATGACTCAACACCTTCCAATCCTATGTCACATCTTTCTAGTGATTTGATTTCATTTTTACCAACACAGCAATGCCAATCTCCCTGCCTGCCTTCCTGCCTATCCTATAATACAATGTGTATCCCTGGACATTAAGCTATAATTTTCTTTCAACCATAATTCAGTGATGCCTACAACATCATACATGACAATTTGTAACTGTGCTACAAGTTCACCTTTCTTATTCTGTATTGCATGCATTCTCCAAATATACCACCTTCAGTCCTGTATTCACCCTTTTCGATTTTGTCCACATTTTATGTTGCAACTCATCCTGGTGACTGTGATTTTGCCCTATCATCAGCCTCTCCTTGCTAGGAATCTCAAACCACCGTACGGTAGTTTTGTCTCTTATGTTACTGTGTAGGCTAATTAAAATGGCTTCTTTCTTATGTTATACTTGGGAATGCTTCTTTGTTATGTTAAACGCTGAGAAAGTCCTTCCCGCTAGCAGTTTGTTGAATCACGTTACTGATAAGAAGGTGTTATGAACCAATTGCGATAGTTGTTATGTTTTTAATGTATCTGTAAGATATTGTATGCGCGGGGTTTTTGGGGAGAAGGCGGGAGAGAGGGACAGAGGATGAACCAGGTGCTGTGAGTCTGCTAACGGGATCAGACCCCAAGGATGGCGTTCGGCGAGGAGACGGAGACAGACTCGTGTGGAGCGTCTGGTCGACCACCGTTGTTGCTCCCAGGCGGCCGGTCGAGGTGGTCCGAGGGGTCGCAGGGTGAAGAAGAAGGGTCCTGAGCTCCAACTGTTTTGTGCACGAAGATATTGAACTTTGATAAGTGTGGCGCCTTTTATTTTCCTTTTATATTTTATTCTCTAATAATTATATAGTTCCAGTAATATCTATAAACCGTAAATCACTTAATCGTATCTGGTGTATTGTCTGTTATTTGAGAGGGATGGAGTAGATCGTGCAGCATCCAAACAAACTAATTACCCAGTTTGGCGGGGCCGAAGACTGTTTCCCTGGACGACAGCGAGCCAAGCGACCCTAAGGGTGGCCGGGGGGCTACACCACATTACCTCTGTTTGTAAACTAACTACTTCATTGTCAGTACTATCATTTTGGTTTCCTATCCCCTGCCAAATTAGTTCAAACACTCCTAAATAACTCTAGCCAAACTGCCCACAAGGATATTGGACACCCTCAGGCTCAGATGTAATTTGTCCCTTATTTACGGGCTGTACCTTCCCCAGAAGAGATCCCAATGCTTCGGAAATCTGAACACCTGCTCCCTGTACCAGTTCCTCAGCCATGCAATCACCTGCCAAATGTCCTATTCTTATCCTCACTGGCACATGGTGCAGGCAGCAATCCAGAGATTACTACCCTGGATTTTTCAACTTTCTACCTCGCTCCCAAAAATCTATCTTCAGGACCTCCTCACCTTGTCCACTATGTATTTGGTGCCAATATGCACCAGGACTTCTGGCTGCTCATCCTCACCCTTGAGAATGCCATGGACCTGATAAAGGCATCCGTGTCCCTGGCACCTGAGAGGCAACATAACATCAAGGTATACCTACTGCACCCACAGAGTCTTTTCTTTGTTCCTCTAACTATGGAATCTTCTATCAACACCCCAGTCCTCTTCACCTCTCTGCTCATCTGAGCCACAACACCAGACACGGTGCCAGAGGACCCGGTCACCCTGGCTGCGCACCCCTCCCCCCGGTAGGTTGTCCCGTCAACAGTATCTGAAGTCATATACTTATTATTGAACAACTACAGGTGTACTCTGCACTGGCTGTGCCATTTCCCCTAGTTCTCCTGCCTGTCACCCAGTCTCCTGTCTCCTACAATCCAGGGGAGACTACCTCCCAGTAGCTCCTGTCTATCACCTCCTCATTCTCCTATATGAGCCAAAGTTCATCAAGTTGCAGCTCCAGACTCTTGATGCCTTCTCTCAGGAGTTGCAGCTCGGTGCACCTGGTGCAGATGTGTTTATCTGGGAGTCAGGACATCTTCCAGACTTTCCACATCCCACACATGGTGCAAATCACAGCCCTTGGAACCATTCTCCTGCCTGTTGGCCATGGTTCAGTGGTGCCTACATCATACATGCCAATCTGTAACTGTGCTACAAGTTCATCGGCCTTATTCTGTATACTGCGCACATTCAAATATAACACCTTCTGTCCATTTCAATTTTGTCTACTTTTTACGTTGCAACTTATCCTGTTGACTGGAACTTTGCCCTATCATTAGCCTCTCCTTGCTCGCTGTCTCACTACACATTGCCTTTGTTCGTAAACCAATCACCTCATCTCCAGCATTGTCACTCCAGATCCCCCCCACCCAAATTAGTTTAAACCTACATGAACAACTCTAGGTCACCTGCCCACAAGTATATTGGACCCCAACGGCTCAGGTAATCTCTCCCTTTTGTACAGGTCATGCCTTCCCCCAACAAAATCCCAGTGATCCACAAATCTGAACCCCTGCCTTCAGCACCAGTTCCTCAGCTATGCATTCTCCTGCCAAGTCATTCTATTCTTGCCCTCACTGGCACATGGCACAGGCAGCAATCCAGAGATTTCTACCCTGGAGGTCCTGTTTCTCAGCTTTCTACCCAGCTCCCTAAGATCTCTCTTCAGGACCTCCTCACCTTGTCTATCTATGTCATTGGTGCCCATATGTACCAAAACTTCTGGATGCTCACCCTCGCCCTTGAGAACACTGAGAATAGTCATAGTCATACTTTATTGATCCCAGGGGAAATTGGTTTTCGTTACAGTTGCACCATAAATAATTAAATAGTAATATGTAAATTATGCCAGGAAATAAGTCCAGGTCCAGCCTATTGGCTCAGGGTGTCTGACCCTCCAAGGGAGGAGTTGTAAAGTTTGATGGCCACAGGCAGGAATGACTTCCTATGACGCTCTGTGTTGCATCTCAGTGGAATGAGTCTCTGGCTGAATGTACTCCTGTGCCCAACCAGTACATTATGTAGTGGATGGGAGACATTGTCCAAGACAGCATGCAACTTGGACAGCATCCCCTTTTCAGACACCACCGTCAGAGAGTCCAGTTCCATCCCCACAATGTCACTGGCCTTACGAATGAGTTTGTTGATTCTGTTGGTGTCTGCTACCCTCAGCCTGCTGCCCCAGCACACAGCAGCAAACATGATCGCACCGGCCACCACAGACTCGTAGAACATCCTCAGCATCGTCCGGCAGATGTTAAAGGACCTCAGTCTCCTCAGGAAATAGAGACGGCTCTGACCCTTCTTGTAGACAGCCTCAGTGTTCTTTGACCAGTCCAGTTTATTGTCAATTCGTATCCCCAGGTATTTGTAATCCTCCACCATGTCCACACTGACCCCCTGGATGGAAACAGGGGTCACTGGTGCCTTAGCTCTCCTCAGGTCTACCACCAGCTCCTTAGTCTTTTTCACATTAAGCTGCAGATAATTCTGCTCACACCATGTGACAAAGTTTCTTACTGTAGCCCTGTACTCAGCCTCATCTCCCTTAGACTCTGTGCAGTAGTTGAAGTCTGAGGTGTAAATAGTGAAGAGAAAGGGAGACAAGACAGTGTCCTATGGAGCCCCAGTGCTGCTGATCACTCTGTCGGCCACACAGTGTTGCAAGCACATGTACTGTGGTCTGCCAGTCAGGTAATCAAGAATCCATGACACCAGGGAAGCATCCACCTGCATCGCTGTCAGCTTCTCCCCCAGCAGAGCAGGGCGGATGGTGTTGAACGCACTGGAGAAGTCAAAAAACATGACCCTCACAGTGCTCGCTGGCTTGTCCAGGTGGGCCATGGAATGCCATGGACCCGAACCAATACATCCCTGATCCTGGCACCAGAGAAGCAACATACCATGCAAATGTCTCTGTTGCACCCACAGAATCTTGTCTCTGTTCCTCTCGACTCTTCTGAGTCACAGCTCCAGAGTGAGTGTCAGAAATCCAGTCACTATGGCTCCCCCGGTAGGTAGTCCCCTCAATAGTTGTATACTAATTAATGAGAGGAATGGCCACAGGTTCACTCTGCACTTGCTGTGCATTTCCCATCCTTCTCCTGACCGTCACCCAGTTATCTGTCTCCTGCAGCCTTGGGATGTCTACCTCCCTATAGCTACCTCCTCATTCTCCTCTGTGAGTCAAAGGTCATCGAGCTGCAGCTCCTGTGCCTCAATACATTCTCTCAGGGGTTGCAGCTCAGTGCATCTGGTGTAGACATGCTTCTCTGGGAGACATCAGGTCTTCCACACTCCCCACATCCCACACACAGTACAACACACTGTCCTTGGAGCCATTCTCATTAAACTACTCTGCTCTAACAGATGAGGAGTGAACAAATAAGAACAGAAAGAGAGAAACTTACCAAATGCTTGATCTTGCCTAAGCCTGATGAGCCAAAGCCACTCTCAACACCGGTACGCTCAGAAGAAAGGCCACTGCGTGAATGGCCATTCCGCTTCCACTTCAGTTATTTTTATTGACCTTTCAAATGAATCCCTCTTCTTGATTGTTTGCTCCTCAACTCAGAGAAACTGCCGCAAAATTTTGCCTTTTAAGTCTCGATCATGATCGTGATTGAAAGGTAACTCTTGTTAGGCATCCCTGATGTTGATTGTTCAACTGAGAAAAGAACTGCTGCAAAGCTCTGCCTTTTTAGATCTTGAACACAGACCTGACTGAAAGGCAGCTCTTTTTACGCACCCCTCATGTTGATTGTCCAACTCGATACAACCGCGTCCTTTTGATACAATGTGTATCCTTGAATGTGAAGCTCCCAAATATGATCTTCTTTTAGCCACAAATCAGTGATGCCCACACGACCTACCTGCCAATCTTTAAGTGCACTACAAAACCAGCTACCTTATCCTACATACTGTGGGCACTCAAATATATCACCTTCATTCCTGTATTCGACACCCTTTTCAATTTTGTCCCCCTTTTCACTGCTATTCATCCCACTTACTGCAATCTTTCCCTGTCATCTGCCTGCCCTTCCTGACAGTCTCACTACCCGCTGCCTGTGCATGTATAACAACTGCCCCATCTTCAGCCCTATCAATCAGTTTCCTATCCCCCTGCCAAATTAGTCTAAATCCTTCCCAACAGTTGTAGAAACCTGCCCGCAGGTTTATTGGTCCCTCTCGAGTTCATGTGCAGCCCATCTGTTTTGTGCAGGCCGTACTCCCCAGCAGAGATGCCAATGTTTCAGAAATCTGAACCACTGCCACCAACACTAGTTCCCCAGCCACACATTCATCTGCCAAATCATCCTGTTCTTCCTCTTGGTGGTGTGTAGCACAGGCAGTGATCCAGAGATTACTAGCCTGGAGGTCCTGTTTTTCATCTTCCTATCTAGCTCCCTAAATTCTCCCTTCAGGACCTCCTCCCTTTTTATTTGGAGAAAAAGCTGTTTCTTTTTGTGCAACAGTTGTATTAAACTCCTCCAAAGTAGTTACTTATTGCATCAATTATTACTGCAGTTTGTTAATACAAATATATCCTAAACACACAATTAAACTGAATTCCTTTAAATAGGAAGCATGTTAAAATCAAGAGAAAACTTCACTGTACCTGTTTTATCTAAAATGTTCTACTAAATGTGGACAAAGTTGCACAAAAATGACAAATAATGACATTAAAACAAGTAGTTTTGTTAGGTGGTCTACGAGCCTGAGACCCAGACTCAATGATACAGAAACAGCTTCATAGTTCAAAGTAAATTTATTATCAAAGTATGGATATGTCACCTTATACAACCCTGAGATTAATTTTCTTGCAGTCATTCACGGTAGAACAAAATAATACAATAGAATGAATGAAAAACTATATACAAACAAAGCCTGGCCTGCTGAGCTCAACAAACAAACAAAACCTGACAAAGACTAAAAAGGAGCTCTTCTCCTCAGTTAAAGGATTTCTGAACTGTGCACAAACCCATGCACACCACCTCAATATTGCACTTTCTGTGCTAAATAGTTAGTTTTGTAATTAGTAACAATTATAAGATCACAAGACCATCAGAGATAGCAGAAGAATTAGGTCATTTGGCCTATTCAGCCTGCTCCACCATTTCATCATGGCTGATCCATTTCTCAGGCCCATTCTCCTGCCTTCTCCCCAATAACCTTTCATACTCTAACTAATCAACAAACCATCAACCTCCGCTTTAAACGTACCCAGTGATTTGACGTCCACAGCTGCCTGTGGCAACAAATTCCACAGATTCACCACTCTCTGGCTAAAGAAATGTTATGTCTTTGCATTATACTGCTGTTGCAAAACAACAAATTCCACGTTATATAAGTCAATGATAGAAATTAGATTTTGATTCTGAAGTGTACTTTGTAAAATTTAATGTCTTCCATCTTCTGCTCTTGCTTATTCCATCTAAATGGGGTCAATTTTACAGTTCCTGGCTCTGCACCTACTTTTACTCATATCACCTCATTATCTCATCAACACAGGAAAGAAACTCTCCATTCAACCCAACACAACCTCATCACTATTTTGCCCATCTACACTAAGTCTACTTGCATATTTGGTTTGTATGTTTCTATGCCTTGCTTGTCTCAATTCCTTTCAAATGTTGTCACTATGGATAGGATCCTGACTGGTTGCATTCTGGCCTGGTATTGAAACACCAAAGCCAAGGAACAGAAAAGCCTACAAATAGTAGTGGACTTGGCCCAGTCCATGGAAGGCAAAACCCACCCATCATTGAGCATATTTACAAGGAGTACCGTCATGAGAAAGCAGCATCCACCATCAAAGACCCCTGTTTTCCTCGCTATGCTCTCTTCTCACAACTGCCATTATAATCCTGCAATTTTACGCTATCATCTGACTGTGCTTTCTCGCAGTCTCACTGCACAGTGCATCTACTTGCAAACCAAATGCCCTTCACTCCAGTTTCCATCCCGCTGAAGCCTGTTGAGCAAAAGCTTGGCCACATCTACAAGGAGCACTGTTGCAGGAAAGTAGCATTCATCATCAGATACCCCCCACCATGCTCTCTTCCTGTTGCTGCCATCAGGAAGGAGGTACTGGAACCACAAGTCCCACACCACCCCGATGAGGGACAGTTAATACCCTTCAACCATCAAGCTTTTGAACCAACGCGTGTAACCTTACTCACCACAACAGTGAGCTGATTCAACAACCTAAGGACTAAGTTTCACGTACACTACAACTCATATTCTCAATATTTAATACTTACTACTTTAATATTATGAAGTTGTTAGTTTTCTTTTTTGTATATGAGTAATGTGTTGTCTTTGGAACATTGCTTGTTTGTCCATCTTTGTTGTGTTCAACCTTTCATTGATTTTATCGTGTTTCTTTGTATTTACTATTAATGCCCGCAAGAAAACCAATCTCAGGTTGTATCTGGTGACTTCTACAGGACTGCACAAAAGTCTTAGATACATATGTATTGCTTGGATGAAAAAGACTTTTGCACACTACCGTAGTAATTTTGTTTACTATTGTACTCTTACCATTAAAAAAAACAAATTTCATGACATATGTGAGTGATGATAAACCTGCTTCTGATGTGGGTTCCGATTGTGGACTGAGATTGAGAAGGAGGCAGGGAGAGGGGAATACTTGTTGGGAAGAGGGGAGAGGAGAGGGGATGGAGTGGGAAGCAACAGAGGGACATCCTGCAATGATTAATAAGCCAGTGGTTTGGAATCAAATGAGCTTGCCTGGTGTCTCTGGGCTGGGTGTGTCTGCAACCGTGCTATCCCCTACCCCTGGCACTCCTTCTCTGCCACCCGTCCCACATCTCTCCCGTGGCACTGCGCTCTCACTATTCTCAAGATCCTCTGCTCCTGCCAGATTTACAGACGCTCTCTGCTCCATTTTGACAATTACAGTACGGTGCAAAAGTCTCAGGTGTCCTAGCTGTAAAAATTGTGAAATCTAATTTTATGCAAGCTGACTTAAACTTTCTACTTTAGTAACTACAAAAATACTTTGATTCGTAGTCATGGAACACTAGAGCACAGAAACAGCCCATTTGGCCCATCTAACCCATGCCCATCGATTATTCTGCCTAGACCTATTGAACCACACCTGGACCGTAGTTCTCCATACCCCTCTGATCTATGTACCTATCCAAATCTCTCTTAAATGCTGAAATCAAACCTGTATCCACCACCTCCTCTGACAGCTCGTCCTACACTCTCACCACCCCCTGAGTGAAGAGGTCCCTCCTTCACCATTTCACCTTTCCGCCTTTACCCATGACCTCTAGTTCTGGTCTCACCCCCTCTCAGCAGGAAAAGCTTGCTTGCATTTACCCCATATATACCCCTCATAATTGTGTGTACCTCTATCAAAACTCCCCTCATTCTCCTGCACTCCAGGGAATAAAGTCCTAACCTTTTGCTATTAATTCAGGTGCTCAAGTCATGGCAAGTCCTCAAGTTTTCAAATAACTAATCCCTATTCATAAGCGGTCTCATATTTATACAACTAGATGAATTGATGAATAGATATTGATCCCGGTGTATTGCATTGCTTGTATCAATTGAATTGAAATACAGAAATTCCATCTGGTAGTATTTTAAACAACCTGGTTGCTCGGTCAAAGTATCTACTTGTGCATGCACACACATCCTGACGTCGACGTTCTCGGACTAATGCAATAATTCCTACAGGGAAGATGTAAGTAAGGTGAAAGAGTACAGAGAAAATTTACAAGGATTTTGCTGGGTCTGGAGGGCCTGAGTTATAAGGAAAGATTGAATAGGTTAGGACTTTATTCCTTGGAATGTAGAAGATTGACACAAGATCTAATAGAGGTATACAAAATTATGAGGGTTATAGATGAGGTAAATGCAAGCAGGCTTTTTCTACTGAGGTTGGATGGGTCTACAACTAGAGTCATGGGTTAAGGGTGAAAAGTGAAAAGTTTAAGGGGAATCGTCTTCATTCAGAGTGTCATGAGAGTGTGGAATGAGCTACCAGCACAGCATTTAAGATATGTTTCGATAGATACATGGATGGTAAGGTTTATGGAGGTTTATGGTCCCAGTGCTGGTCAATGAGAGAGGGCAGTTTAAATGGTTTCAGCATGGACTAGATGGGCCAAAGGGCCTGTTTCAGTGCTGTACTTTTCTATGACTCTATAATGCAGTTAATGCGTTAAGATATTTTCACCAATATTCGAAGATTCTTCTATAGTGTAACTACGTGATGCAGTCATTGTGGCTGAGTTGTTTTCAATACTCTTGCTTGTCAATCGATCAGTAAATCTGAATAAAAATAGATGTGCGTTTTACTCACATTTACTTTGTATGCTCTGCACAAATTTACATAATGGAGTGAATGAAATGCTCTGAGGGCATCATTAATTTTTGTTACATTTTTACGAATGCCATTCATACAACTAATTAACACGGAGTCCTTGTTGTCATCACTACGTAACTAAATGCAGGGACAAGGACATTGGGAATGACTTCAATTGCCAGCTTACTTAGTGAGAGAAAATCCCCATCTGTGAAGGCCTGCCTGATACAATTTTTAGCTCGGCCTTCAAATGAGCGAGGATCATCTTTGCTTGCTTATGGGAGGAAACTGCTTCAATATGTGAATTGGAATCCCAAGCTAATTGTAAATCCGATCTGGAAATCTCAGTGATTCTGCTGGCCCATAGAAGTTGCCCCAATGCTGGAGTTTCAGTGTTGGAAAAGTCTTCCACCCTCAGGCCTAAACCGTTGGCTGGTTCTGCTTGGGGCTGGCTCATTTCCCAGCTTCTCACTAATTACCCTTCTGCTACTCACAGCTTAAAGTAAAGCCCAAGGCAACAAAACATTTCCATTCTTCATATTGTAGCCTCGGTGAGACAGTACAGCTTCCCTCCTGCGCTCTCATCTGTTTAAGTCAGGAGTCAAAGATCATCCCCACCTGGCTCCATCAATCACTCTGGGCAAGTTCAATGGTTGGTGTGAGATTCAGATTCAGATTCAGATTTATTTATTACATGTACATGAAAATATACAGTGAATTGCATTGTTTGCGTTAACAACCATCACACCCAGGGAGAGCCAACAAATGTCATCACACATTCTGGCCCAATATAGTATGCCCTGAAAGCTCATCAGAACAACACAGCAGCCAAAATTACATCAAAGTTGCTGGTGAACGCAGCAGGCCAGGCAGCATCTGTAGGAAGAGGTGCAGTCGACATTTCAGGCCGAGACCCTTCGTGAGTTAGTCCTGACGAAGGGTCTCGGCCTGAAACGTCGACTGCACCTCTTCCTACAGATGCTGCCTGGCCTGCTGCGTTCACCAGCAACTTTGATGTGTGTTGCTTGAATTTCCAGCATCTGCAGAATTCCTGTTGTTTGAGCCAAAATTACAGGAAGGATATCAATAAGGATGAAAGAGTGCAGAGAAGATTTACAAGGATGTTGCCGGGACTTGAGAAACTCAGTTACAGAGAAAGGTTGAATAGGTTAGGACTTTATTCCCTGGAGCATAGAAGAATGAGGGGAGATTTGATAGAGGTATATAAAATTATAATGGGTATAGATAGTGTGAATGCAAGCAGGCTTTTTCCACTGAGGCAAGGGGAGGAAAAAACCAGAGGACATGGGTTAAGGGTGAGGGGGGAAAAGTTTAGAGGGAACAATAGGGGGGGCTTCTTCACACAGAGAGTGGTGGGAGTGTAGAATGAGCTGCCAGACGAGGTGGTAAATGCAGGTTCTTTTTTAACATTTAAGAATAAATTGGACAGATACATGGATGGGAGGTGTATGGCGGGATATGGTCTGTGTGCGGGTCAGTGGCACTAGGCAGAAAATGGTTCGGCACAGCCAAGAAGGGCCAAAAGGCCTGTTTCTGTGCTGTAGTTTTTCTATGGTTTCTAAAAATAAAACAGCACACAATAAGCAAAACAACAGCAAAACAAGCCCCCACCCATCCACACATATGGACAGTCCTCCAACTCCAGGACAGGTCTTGATTCTCCAGGCTTTGATTGTTGGCCTTTGACTTCTGGATTTCTGAACAACCTTTCGTCTTCAGTCTTTGGTAATGACCCCCAGTCTAGTCGATGATGTGACACCGAATGCCAGGCTTGAATTTTGGGTTCACTGGCTGATCAGTTGAAAGTGTAACCAGTACTTTTTTTTATTAATTAGCAGGTGCAATTTGAGACTTTCCTTGAAATATTCCTTGCATATACCGATTTTTTATTTTAACTTTAAAATTTCTTTGCTGATTTCAATTAAACTCTGCATGGTTTTTAACTTCATGATACTGTTTCTTGAGATGAATTTTTCTTTCTCACTTACATGATGTGATGTGGCATGCGTGCATGTATTTAACTCCAATCACTATTAAGATGTCATATTTGTAATTTACTAAGGGGTTTATTATAACGTTTAAACAGCATCGTTAAATACACCTCTGATTCAAGCCTGACATCCAAACATGCAAAATATGTATTCACTCCCACAGCTGAATTCCTGAACCAGGCAGAGCTGTTAAACAGAAAACATTGATCCAAGCTAATATTATTGCCTAATTTCCCATTTGATTTTTAAAACCCAGCTCAAACCGAATTGTTCACAGTTACATCAAATCTAGAGAAGCGAGAACATGTTAGCAATTCCAGCCATTGCAACAATGTTCTTTCATTTCAGAAATGATTTATCCATCACAGGCAAAGCCCTCCACACCACAGAATACACTTACATGGAGTGCTGCCGCAGGAAAGCAACACCTAGCATCAAGGCCCACATCATTCAGGGCATGCTGTCTTCTCACTGCTGCCATCAGGAAGCAGGTACAGGAGCCTTAGGTCCCACACTACCAGGTTCAGGATTAGGTATTATGCTAAACCAGCAGGCTCCTGAACCAACCTGGTTAACTTCACATGAAAGTTGCTGGTGAACGCAGCAGGCCAGGCAGCATCTCTAGGAAGAGGTACAGTCGACTAACTACCAGTTAGCCCTGACGAAGGGTCTCAGCCTGAAACGTTGACTGTATTGCTTCCTAGTGATGCTGCCTGGCCTGCTGTGTTCACCAGCAACTTTTATGTGTGTTGCTTGAAATTCCAGCATCTGCAGATTCCCTCGTGTTTGCTGGTTAACTTCAGTCAGTGCTACTCTGACTCTATGACTTAACAGACTTACATTCAAGGACTCTTTATAACTCAGATTCTTAGTATTAATTTTTATTTCCTCAATTTGCTTTCTCCTGCGCATTGGTTATTTGTCAGTCTTTGTTTGTTTCTGTATAGCTTTTTAAAAAATTCTATCCTTTTTGTCCTGAAAATGCCTGCAAGAAAATGAATCTCAAGATAGGGTAACATACACTCAGTGGCAACTATATTAGGTACTGTACACCTGCCTGTTAATGCAAATATCTAATCAACCAATCATGTGGCAGCAGCTCAACGCATAAACGCATGCAGGCACGGTCAAGAGGTTCAGTTAACGTTCAGATCAATCATCAGAATGAGGAAGAAATTTCATCTAAGTGACTTTAATCATGGAATAATTGGTGGTGCCAGACGGGGTGGTTTGTGTATCTCAGAAACTGTTGATTTCCTGGAATTTTCATGCACACTGAAGCTTACAGAGAATGGTGTGAAAATAAAAAAGACTCATCTGGTGAGAGGCAATCTGTATGCCTTATTAGTGAGAGATTTCGGAGGAGAATAGCCTGACTGGTTCAAGCTGACTGGAAGTCCACATGAACTCAAATAACCATGCGTACAATAGTGGAGTACAGAAGAGCACCTCAGAACGCACAGCAAGTTGAACCTACAAGCAGATGAGCTACTGCAGCAGAAGACCTCAAATCTACACTCAGTGATCACTTTATTAGAGGTGCTACCAAATAAAGTGGCCACTGAGAGTATATGTATTTTGCTGATAAATTTAGTTTGAACTTCAAATATTTTGCTCTGAATGAACGAGGGACATATTGTCAGTAGTCGAAAGCTTTCTGTCTTTCTGTGAACAACTGTGCATCCTCATTTGAACACAATCCTTTCTTGGCAATGCACTCATCTGTTTTGTGCAGTTTACTGGTATGCATAGCCTGCAGTTCAATCAGCCACACAAATGCGGAATGAATACTGTGTGCAATTATAAAATTCACATGGCTTACTTTGGAAATTCTGGGAAGAAGGCCAATCCGCATTATATTTTTCTGTGAGAATTCTTCTTGGTTAAAATGTGACAAAAGGACATGTATTCAGTTAACAGGTGGGAAAATTAAATCCATCCACATGTACTTTAGTATCTACTGCAGACATAATTGTTGAATCCAGATATCCAATCAAATAATATATTTTGTTAAATGGGTGACGGGTTGGAGATATATCTCCACCAAAGAAGGTGTAAGGGATTCTTTTCCTCTGCTAGTGTGCAGGTCACCCTTGGGCAAGGTGTAGCACCTGCTTAGTCTGCCCTGATCAGGGTTAAGTGAAGCCATGGGAGCAGGTGATGGATGGTTGTATGAGTACATCACTTCCTGGTTATACGACCACTGGCACCAGGCAGACAATCTCTGAAGAGTATTGATAATGGGTTGGGTGACCCATCTTGTAAAGACACTGCTCAGAAGCAGGAAATGGCAAGCTACTTCTGTGGAAAAATTTGCCAAGAACAATCTTGGTCAAAGACAAAGTATATCCTAAGTGATCATCTATGACACAGTACATAATGAACAAACATATATGCTATGCTTTACTTACCTTGAACAGCATTCTCATCTGATGTTTGAGAAGGAAAAATAATCAGAACGCCTGTTTCTTAAAAGCTCACAAAAGAGCCAGTCTTCATTTGAATGAATGTTTGGGAATTGCTAAATCTACAGCTTGTGGTCAGGGTGATAAGTTAGCTATGGAAGGCTCTAGCTGGAGATCTGTGGACATGGAACACAGCCTTTAGCTGTGGTATAATTGGGAAGAATAGGCTTTTGTACCTGGCCAAGGGCAGAAACTCTGGACCAGAGGGACCTAACATTTATAATTTTAAAATGTTGATTATCTTTTGCTGACTTAAATTAAGCTCTACATGATTTTTTTATTTTAATGATATCAGATGATCAGATTTCTGAATGGTTCATGAACCTGCAAACACCTTCTAGTTGTTTTTCTCTTTTTATACACTAATTATACATTTTTTGTAACTTATTGTATTTTTTTATGATTTCACTATTCTGCTGCCCCAAAGCAACAAATTTCCCTACACATGTCAGTGCTAATAAACCTAATTCTGATTTTTTTTTTTGCAGGGTGAGTTGGCTGACGTGACATGATAGCATAGGCAAACAACTTGACTTCAAGAAGAAACCATTATTCTTGACCTCATCATGTTACTATCTGATGCTATTCTTGGAGTTCAAAAAGATCACTGGATCTTATCTGGATATTGAAAGAGCTCCTAATCCTTCCTTCAAATAATCCTGAACTAGGAAAAGTGGATACTTAAAATGATGTTAAACTCATCTTCATTGCCAAACTATCTCATCGTCTGTGAGGCATGAAGAGGTACACTTGGACCCATGTTTACGAGGACTTCATTGGACAGGGTTGACCATTGAATGCTGTGTCCTAGCTGTCTACGATCAATCAATACACAAACCAGTATACAAGCAAGGGCAGTACGATTGGAAGAGCAAGCTGCTAGCCCCTCTCCATGCAGCGGATGAATCGAAAGAAACAGCAGAGCCCAGATTTGTCATCAGTAGGATCGCAAGAGTTGCCATTGAACTCGACATAGGTCTGCCTTAGGGACTCCAGCTCTGGATTTTTCCTTGGGGTTTACTCCCAAAGCCTTCCCCATGAGTTGGTCTAGCCACAAGGCAGTGAAGGTTTGAGATTTGAAGGAAGGATTAGGAGCTCTTTCAATATCCAGATAAGATCCAGTGATCAGAAGAAGGTTTTTCTTCGCCCATATACTTTATACTTTATGCTTTATACTTTATTGTCGCCAAACAATTGATACTAGAACATACAATCATCATAGCGATATTTGATTCTGCACTTCCCGCTCCCTGGATTACAAATCGATAGTAAATATTAACAATTTAAATTATAAATCATAAATAGAAAATAGAAAAATGGAAAGTAATGTAGTGCAAAAAAAACGATAAGCAGGTCCGGATATTTGGAGGGTACGGCCCAGATCCGGGTCAGGATCTGTTCAGCAGTCTTATCACAGTTGGAAAGAAGCTGTTCCCAAATCTGGCCCTATGACTCTTCAAGCTCCTGAGCCTTCTCCCAGAGGGAAGAGCGACGAAAAGTGTGTTGCCTGGGTGGGTTGTGTCCTTGATTATCCTGGCAGCACTGCTCCGACAGCAAGCGGTGTATAGTGAGTCCAAGGATGGAAGATTGGTTTGTGTGATGTTCAGCACTGTGTTCACGATCTTCTGCAGCTTCTTCCGGTCTTGGACAGGACAACCATATGAACTGCCAAGCACAACTGTCAAGCCCTATCTGCCAAAGCAACTGGTCTTAAGGTGCCAGTAGCTTACCTTTGCTTCTTCCCCTGTCAGTAGAAACGGTTCCACCAGTCTTAGTAGAGAAGCCACTCATGAGGGCCAGGGACTGGCCTAGTTGTCAGATGCTATTTGAGTCGCACGCTATTGGAGTATTTAGTAGATAGTGGGAGCTTTTTCCCATTACCACCCAGCAGCTATGATGACCTTAGAGAACCAACATGTTGAGTAAGAATATCTTACACATGAAAATTTGGGAAGTATGCATTGTCCAGTGACCTTCTTTATGAAATTATACAATAGAATCCTCTTTGCCCATACAGAACAGGGCAGATAGATTTAACTTAATGGTTTAACTGTAAGAATCTATTTTTAAGGCACTATTACTGCACTGAAGCACTAATGGAGACATTGTATTTGTGCCTTTGGAGTGAAATTTGTACAAAAACTGGATTTTGCTACTGTCTTTTTCTGCCCATTCTTGCAAGAAGTATAAACATTTTAAGTGGCACTTCATCTGTTTTCACATGCCAAAAGGTCGATGATGCTATAGGCTTCATTGCAGACAAGCTTTCCATTTTTAATTAGATTAGATCCATCAGCATTTGTTAAGAAGCCTGTGTGATGGCTGAGTACTGACCTCTTGTGCAGAAGGGTTCAGAATCGGAATTAGAATTAAAATCAGGTTTAATAACACCGGCATATGTCGTGAAATTTGTTAATGAGCGACAGCAGTACGCCAGGTATGATGTTGTGGTCATCACTGAATTGTGGCTGGAGGACGGTTGTAGTTAGGAGCTGAATGTCCAAGGTTACACATGGTATTGGAGGGATAGGAAGGTAGGCAGAGGGAGGGTGGCATGGCTCTTCTGGTAAAGAATGGCATCAAATCAGTAGAAAGATGTGACAAAGGATCAGAACATGTTAAATCTTTGTGGGTTGAGTTCAGAAACTGCAAGGCCATAAGGACCCTGATGGCAGTTATATACAGGCCTCCCAACAGCGGCTGGGAGGTTGACCACAGATTAACAAAGGAAATAGAAAAGGCGTGTCAAAAGGGTAAAGTTATGCTAGTCATGGGAGATTTTAACATGCAGGTCGATCGGGAAAATTAGGCTGGTAACGGATCTCAAGAGAGTGAGTTTGTTAAATGCCTAAGAAATGGCTTTTTAAAGCAGTTTGTAATTGAGCCTACTAGGGGATGAGATATACTGGACTGGGTGTTATGTAATGAACCAAAGGCGATCAGGGAGCTTAAGGTAAAAGAACCCTGAGGAACCAGTGATCACAATATGATTGTGTTCAACTTGAAATTTGATAGGGAGAAAGTGAAATCTGATGTAGCAGTATTTCAGTGGAATAAGGGAAATTACAGTGGCATGAGAGAGGAGTTGGCCAAAGTAAATTGGAAGGAGCTTCTGGCAACGATGTCAGCAGAGCAGCAATAGCATGCGTTTCTGGGGAAAAATGAGGAAGGTGCAGGACACGTGTATTCCAGAAATGAAGAAGTATTCAAATTGCAAAATAGTATAACCGTGGCTGACAAGGAAAGTCAAGGCTAATGTAAAAACAAAAGAGAGGGCATACAACAAAGCAAAAATTAGTGGGAAGATAGAGGATTGGGAGGTTTTTAAAAACCTACAGAGAGCAACTAAAAGAATCATCAGAAGGGAGGAAATGAAATATGAAAGCAAACTAGCAAATTATATCAAATTGGATTGTAAAAGCTTTTTCAAGTATGTAAAAAATAAAAGAGAGATGAGAGTGGATATAGGACCACTAGAAAATGAGGCAGGAGAAATAATAATGGGGGACAAGGAGATGGCATATGAACTAAATGAGTATTTTGCATCAGTCTTCACTGTGGAATTCAGGAGCAGAGTGCCAGATTTTGTAGTGTGTGAAGGAAGAGAAGTGAGTGTGGTTACTATTACAAGGGAGAAGGTGCTCAAAAAGCTGAAAGGCCTAAAGGTACATAAGTCATCCGGACCAGATGAACAGCACCTCAGGCATTAGAAATGATCCTTCAAAAATTATTGGACTCTGGCATGGTGCCAGAGGACCTGAAAATTTTCACTCCAATCTTTCAGAAAGGAGGAACGCAGCAGAAAGGAAATTAGACCAGTTAGCCTGACCTCAGTGGTTGAGAAGAGGTTAGAATCAATTGTTAGGGTTGAGGTGATGGAGTACTTGGTGACACAGGACAAGATAGGACAAAGTCAGCATGGTTTCCTTAAGGGAATACCTTGCCTGACAAACCTGTTGGAAATCTTTGAGGAAATAACAAGTCAGATAGATGAAAGGGGTGTAATGGATGTTGTATATTTGGACTTTCAGAAGGCCTTTGACAAAGTGCCACACATGAGGCTGCTTACCAAGTTAAGAGCTCATGGTATTACAGGAAAGTTACTAACATGGTTAGAGCATTGGCTGATTGAAAGGAGGCAGTGAGCGGTAATAAAAAGATCTTTTTCTGGTTGGCTGCCAGTGACTAGTGGTGTTCTACAGAGGCCAGTGTTGGGACCACTTCTTTTTATGCTGTATATAAATGATTCAGATGATGAAACAGATGGCTTTGTTGCCAAGTGTGCAGCTGATACGAAGATTGGTGGAGGGGCAGGTTGTGTTGAGGAAACAGGAAAGATGCAGAGGGACTTAGGCAGATTAGGAGAATGGGCAAGAAAGTGGCAAATGAAATATAATGTTGGAAAATGCATGGTCGTGCACTTTGGTAGTAGAAATAAATGTGTGGACTATTTTCTAAATGGGGAGAAAATCCAAAAATCTGGGATGCAAAGGGACTTGGGAGTCCTTGTGCAGAACACCTTAAATATTAACTTGCAGGTTGAATTGGTGGTGAGAAAGGCAAATGCAATGTAAGCATTCATTTCAAGAGATCTACAATACAACAGCAGATATGTAATGCTGAGGCATTATAGGGCAGTGTGAGTTCTCACCTTGAGTATTGTGAACAGTTTTGGGCTCCTCATCTGAGAACAGATGTGCTGGCATTGGAGAGGGTCCAGAGGATGTTTACATGAATGATTCCAGGAATGAAAGGCTGTAGGACATATAGGACATAGAATAGTACAGCACAGTACAGGCCCTTCAGCCCACAATGTTGTGCTTAAACCCTGCCTCCCATATAACCCCCCACCTTAAATTCCTCCATATACCTGTCTAGTAGTCTCTTAAATTTCACTAGCGTATCTGCCTCCACCACTGACTCAGGCAGTGCATTCCACGCACCAACCAGTCTCTGAGTCAAAAACCTTCCTCTAATATCCCCCTTGAACTTCCCACCCCTTACCTTAAAGCAACGTCCTCTTGTATTGAACAGTGGTACCCTGGGGAAGAGGCATTGGCTGTCCACTCTACCTATTCCTCTTATTATCTTGTGCACCTCTATCATGTCTCCTCTCATCCTCCTTCTCTCCAAAGAGTAAAGCCCTAGCTCCCTTAATCTCTGATCATAATGCATACTTTCTAAACCAGGCAGCATCCTGGTAAATCTCCTCTGTACCTTTTCCAACACTTCCACATCCTTCCTATAGTGAGTCGACCAGAACTGGACACAGTACTCCAAGTGTGGTCTAACCAGAGTTTTATAAACCTGCATCATTACCCCGTGACTCTTAAACTCTATCCCTCGATTTATGAAAGTTAACAACCCATAAGCTTTCTTATCTACCCTATCCACCTGTGAGGCAACTTTCAGGGATGTGTGGACATGTACCCCGAGATCCCTCTGCTCCTCCACACTACCAAGTATCCTGCCATTTACTTTGTACTCTGCCTTGGAGTTTGTCCTTCCAAAGTGTATCACCTCACACTTCTCCAGGTTGAACTCCATCTGCCGCTTCACAGCCCACTTCTGCATCCTATCAATGTCTCTGTGCAATCTTTGACAATCCTCTACACTATCCACAACACCACCAACCTTTGTGTCGTCTGCAAACTTGCCAACCCACCCTTCTACTCCCACATTTAGGGCGTTAATAAAAATCACAAAAAGTAGAGGTCCCAGAACACATCCTTGTGGGACACCACTAGTCACAACCCTCCAATCCGAATGTACTCCCTCCACCTCAACCCTCTGCTTTCTGCAGGCGAGCCAATTCTGAATCCACCTGGCCAAACTTCCCTGGATCCCATGCCTTCTGACTTTCTGAATAAGCCTACTGTGTGGAACCTTGTCAAATGCCTTACTAAAATCCAAGTAGATCACATCTACTACACTACCCTCATCTATATGCCTGGTCACCTCCTCAAAGAACTCTATCAGGCTTTTTAGACACGATGTGCTCTTCACAAAGTCATGTTGACTGTCCCTGATCAGACCATGATTCTCTAAATGCCCATAGATCCTATCTCTAAGAATCTTTTCCAACAGATTTCCCACCACAGACATAAGGCTCACTGGTTTATAATTACCTGGATTATCCCTACTACCTTTTTTGAACAAGGGACAACATTTGCCTCCCTCCAATCCTCTGGTACCATTCCTGTAGACAACGAGGACATAAAGATCCTAGCCAGAGGCTCAGCAATCTCTTCCCTCGCCTTGTGGAGCAGCCTGGGGAATATTCTGTCGGGCCCCAGGGACTTATCTGTCTTAATGTATTTTAACAACTCCAACACCTCCTCTCCCTTAATATCAACATGCTCCAGAACATCAACCTCACTCATATTGTCCTCACCTTCATCAAGTTCCTTCTCATTGGTGAATATTGAAGAGAAGTATTCATTGAGGACCTCACTCACAGCCTCCAGGCACATCTTCCCACCTTTATCTCTAATTGGTCGTACCATCACTCCTGTCATCATTTTGTTCTTCACGTAATTGAAGAATGCCTTTGGAATTTTCCTTTACCTGACTCGCCAAGGCCTTCTCATGCCCTCTTCTTTCTTTCCTCAGCCCTTCTTAAGCTCCTTTCTTGCTTCCCTATATTCCTCAATAGACCCATCTGATCCTTGCTTCCTAAACCTCATGTATGCTGCCTTCCTCCAACTGGCTAGACTTTCCACCTCACTTGTCACCCATGGTTCCTTCACTCTACCATTCTTTATCTTCCTCACCGGGACAAATTTATCCCTAACATCCAGCAAGAGATCCCTAAACATCGACCAGATGTCCATAGTACATTTCCCTGCAAAAACATCATCCCAATTCACACCCGCAAGTTCTAGCCTTATAGCCTCATAATTTGTCCTTCTCCAGTTAAAGAATTTCCTGTCCTCTCTGATTCTATCCTTTTCCATGATAATGTTAAATGCCAGGGAGCGGTGGTCACTGTCCCCCAGATGCTCACCCACTGAGAGATCTGTGACCTGACCCGGTTCATTACCTAGTACTAGATCTAGTATGGCATTCCCCCTAGTCGGCCTGTCAACGTATTGTGACAGGAATCCGTCCTGGACACACTTAACAAACTCTGCCCCGTCTAAACCATTGGAACTAACCAGGTGCCAACAAATATTAGGGAAGTTAAAGTCACCCATGATAACAACCCTGTTATTTTTGCACCTTTCCAAAATCTGCCTCCCAATCTGCTCCTCGGTATCTCTGCTGCTACCGGCGGGCCTATAGAATACCCCCAATAGAGTAATTGCTCCCTTCCTGTTCCTGCCTTCTACTCATACTGACTCAAAAGAGGATCCTGCTACATTACCCACCCTTTCTGTAGCTGTAATAGTATCCCTGCCACCCCTCCTCCCCTTTTTCCGCCCTCTCTATCACTTTTAAAGCACTGAAATCCAGGAATGTTGAGAATCTATTCCTGCCCTGGTGCCAGCCAAGTCTCTGTAATGGCCACTGCATCATAATTCCACGTATGTATCCAAACTCTCAGTTCATCACCTTTGTTCCTGATGCTTCTTGCATTGAAGTACACGCACTTTAGCCCTTCATACGAGAAACGTTTGATGTCTCTGGGTCCATACTTGCATAAACTCAGAAAGAAGTATGAGGGGAGATCTCATTGAAATCTTTCAAATTTTGAAAGGCCTAGACAGAGTGATGTGGAAACGATGTTTCCCATCATGGGAGCGTCTAGGACAAGAGGGCATAGCCTCTAGATAGAGGGGTGTCCATTTAAAACAGAGATGCAACGAAGTTTCTTTTGTCAGAGGGTGGTGAATTAATGGAATTTGTTAACACCTGCAGCTGTGTAGGCCAAGTCTTTGGGTGTATTTAAGGCAGAGATTGATATGTTCTTGATTGGACATGGCATCAAAGGTTACAGGGAGAAGGCTGGGAAATGGAGTTGAGGAGGTGGTCTAAAATAAGATCAGCCATGATTGAATGGCAGAGCAGAATCGATAGGTCTTATGGTCTTATTATGTCAGACTGTAAATATAATGATATACGTATATCAAATCACATGTCATTTTATGTAGAAAGTGACTTCAAAGTTCAAAGTAAATTTATCATCAAAGTACATACACGTTACCATATTCAACCCTGAAACTTGTTTTCTTGCAGGCATACTCAGTAGATCCAAGAATCATAAGAGATTCAATGAAAGACATACTCAACATGATGGATAAGCAACCAATGCGCAAAAGACAACAAACTATGCAAATACAAAGAAAAGAAACAAAAATAATAAATTTTAGAAAAAACAATGTATATCGAGAACATTAGATGAAAAGTTCTTGAAAGTGAGTCCATTGATAATGGGAACAGTTCAGAAACTTGTTATTGAAATAGAATGCCCTGTGTTTATCAAAATAGAATTATATTTTCAGATATCCATTATTGAGGAATAGCTTTTCGATCTATAATTGTATCCAATGTATGAGGAGCATTTCACGGTGCTGCTGTTGTACTCACTCTAGTTTGGAAGAATAAGGGGGGATCTTATTAAAACCTACTGAATATTGAAAGGCCTAGATATAGTGGACAGGGAGAGGATATTTCCAATGGTGGAAGAGTCTCGGACATGTGGGCACAGCCTCAGGATAGAAGCATGACCCTTAAGAACAGAGATGAGGAGTGATTCTTGAGTCAGAGAGTGATACATTTGTGGAATCCATGGCCACAAATGGCTGTGGCGGCCAAGTCATTGGGTATATTTAAAGCAGAGTTTGATAAATTAGGGTGTCAAAGGCTATTGGGAAAAAAGTGGGAGAATGTGGTTGAGAGGTAAAATAAATCAGCCATAATCAAATGGTCGAGTTGATTCAATGGGCTGAATGGCCAAATCTCCTATGTCTCATGGTCTTTAGGTATCAATGAAAAGATTGTAGCGCTGGAATAGAATGTTAAAAATGTTTACAGTCTATCAAAGATCTTATTTCATTTGTATTGTGATATGGATCATTGTATAGATACTAAAAGCTCAAAGTGTCAATGACTAGGAAATCAAATTCAGTTTGGAAGAAACACTGAGTTACCACCCCATCAGAGTGGAAGTCAGTTGTGGCTGTTTTCGACAATAGGTAGACAGCCGTCAGTCCCAAGGGATCATGGCTTGTGCCTCTGGTGGACTGTGTCCTCTCCAGGGCGCAAGCCTGGGCGGGAAGATTTGATGAACAGGCTGTTGCCCATGCAGTGGGTTTCCCCTCTCCACGTCACTGATGCAGTCCAAGGGAAGAGCAAGCGCCGATACAGCTTGACACCAGTGTCGTCACAGAGGTTGCCAGAGTGAAGTTGTAAACTACATCAAACTGCCTTAGGGATCCTCGCTCCGGATTTCTTCCTCGGGGTTTACTCCCGAAGCCTTTCCCATGGGTGGGTCTGGCCGCAAGGCAGCGGAGATTTTTCTACTCCAAGGCAGGCTGCTGACCAAGGCTGATGAGCCCCACCTGCCCGAAAAAACTGCCTGGTAAATGGACTAATGTTTATTGAGCAGAGATTTGTCACTGCTGAAGGATTGGAAGGAACACGGCAATTCATCAGGTTCGTAGATCTTTAATGATTTAACTATTTAATCTTACTCACTCAGAAAAAAATTATAAATTCTATCAATTAATTTGCTACAGGTATAATGTTTAAATGGACAGTCTTCATGATATAAAATAGACATTGCAGCAATGAAAAAATACAAAGAAAAAAGACTGGATTTTTACCTGAATTGACAGCATATACCAAAGTAGAAAATTAAAAATCTGCAGTTTTAATCCCAAGGAAAGAAGATTAAGATGTAGCCTAATAGAGGGCTGAAGTGTATTATTGAGAACATTTTCAATACGCGATACTTGAAGAAAGCAGCATTTATCATTAAGGACCCTCAACACCCAGGACATACTGTCCTCTCATTGTTACCATCAGAGCAGACGTACAGGATCATAAAGACCCGCACTCAACTTTTTAGGAACAGCTTCTTTCACTCTACCATCAGACTTACAAAATTATGAAGGGTAAATATAGGGTAATTTGCAACTGCAAATATAGGGTAACTGTTTTTCCACTGAGGTCGACTTGGACAACAACTAGAGGTCATGGGTTAAGAGTGAAAGGTGAAAAGTTTAAGGGGAACATCAGAGGAAACTTCTTCACTTAGAGAGTCATGAGAGTGTGGAACGAGCTTCCAGCGCAAGTGGTGCATGCAAGCTTGATTTCAACGTTTAGGAGAGCTTTAGATGGGTACACGGATGGTAGTGGCATGGAGGATAATGGTGTAGATCGATGCCAGTAGGCAATTTAAATGGTTTGGCAAGGACTAGATGGGCCAAAGGGTCAGTTTCTGTGCTGTAATTTTCTATGACTCAGTGGCTATATTTCTGAATGGTCGATGAACCCACTTTGCTATTCCACTTTGCACTATTTGTTTATTTTATATTGTAGCTGATAGTAATTTTTTAAAAATCTTACACTGTATCGCTCCTACAATACTGCCATTTTCATGACACACATTTGTCAGTGACAATTAACCTAAATCTGATTCTGCGTCTTAAGCCTCTTAGAGATTGGTCTCCAAACATGTCTGCTAGAAAGAGAATGAAACAGAAGATATTTTGTTAAAATAGTATTAAAGATTCTAAAGAGTCAAAAAATACAGGGTACATTTCTTATCAAAACGTGATGCAGTTTGTATGTGTATGCAACCCTGAGATCTGTCTTCCCACCAACAGCCACGAAACAAAGAAAACCCATTCAAAAAGAAAGCACCAAACCACCACCCCTTCCTGAACTTGCAAAAACAAAACAAATTGTGCAAAAGGCAAAAAAAAAAACAAAAGAAGATGTGAAGGGAATGTGAGGTGACAAACCTCAGTGTGGTCCCATTGGGCAAAGTAACCCAGTAAATTTGACTGGTCTCAGCCAATATAAAGCAATCAAAATGTACCTTAGGGTAAACAAGTTTGCTAAAGTCTCCTTGGAGTAAATAGAGTTAGGATGTGTGGCTGTGCACTACAAGGAGAAAGGTGCTAATGTTAAAGGTGCTAAAGGACATGTGAAATATTTGCTACACACTGAAAAGATAATTAAATGAAGTATCATCTGAGAAATCACACAAGCAGCCAGAGATATGAAGAAATAGTGATTATATAGTCAGACAAAAACACCAGGAGAAATTTGCAGTTTCTCTACTGCCTTTGGAGTTCCTGGACAACAGCGACAGTAATCAGGCTGTTGGTTATTGATTCCAATTTGGCATTCAACACCATCATCCCCTCAGTAGGAATGAACAAGCTTCAAAACCTGAGCTTTTGTAGTAGGTCCCTCTGCAACGGAATGCTTGACTTCCTCATCAGGACACCACCCTCAGTGCAGATCAGTGAAAACATCTCCCCCTTGTTGTCAATCAAGACAGGCACACCTCAAGGATGGTGATACTCTCCCTACACCCTGCGTGACTAGGCATGGTTCAATTGTCATTTATAAACTTGCCAATGAAACTACCGTTGTTGGCAGAATCCCGGGTGGTGAAGAGGATTTAGTTTTCATGCCCATGATGCATGGTGTATCCTCGGTTTGGTAGAAGGCAGTAGGTCATTTGAGTACAAAAGGTGATAAAGTTGCATGTCACATTTCTTCACTCTGCAGGAGGCATTGGTATGAATATAACTGGAGACATTATATTATAGTGCCCTACAAGATAGCCCAATGCAATTGCTATCATATATTGTCCAAGATATAAGCCCCCAATGAAGATAACCACTGTGGGAGCTATTGTTTACTTCAAATGCAAGTGGGCAAGAGCATGGAACAATCATATACTGTATTTCAAGTTGTGTGTGTCTAAATATCTCTGAAACAAATTAATTGCACACTTTCACACCTCTGAGCAGCTAAGTGATGGCATTTTACATAGAAAGAGTGGCAGGGTGGTACATTAGAGGTGGCATGGTAGTAAAACGGTTAGCGTAATGCTATCACAGCGCCAGTGACCCAGTTCAATTTTGTCACTGTCTGTAGGGAGTTTGTACATTCCCCCCCCCAGGTGGTTTCCCCCACATTCCAAAGTCATATGGGTAATTGGTTAATTGGTCACATGGGTGTAACTGGGTTGGGCAAAAATGGCCTGTTGCTATCTAAATAAAATACAACTGTTATCATAGGATTTTTTTCAGGAAAAAGCAACATAATAAATATAACAAACAAGAGAAAAGCTGTAGATGCTGGAAATCTGAGCAACACACACAAAATGCTGGAGGAACTCAGCAGACCAGGCAACATTTATGGAAAAAAGTACAGTCAACGTTTTGGGCTTAGGCCCTTCAGCAGAACTCCTAAAGATAACAGTCAGTTTACCTTCTAGTGCTCAGTTTATGATTATGAGGACACGTAGTCCCCTTTATTGTCTTTAGTAATACACGCATTACGAAATGATAAAATGTTTTTCCAGAATTATATCAGGAAAACACATGACAAAGCGACTTAAAAACTAACAAAAACCACATAATTATAACATATAGTTACAACAGTGCAAAGCAATACCGTAATTTGATAAGAACAGACTATGGCACGGTAAAAGGTGTCTCAGAGTCTCTCAAAAGTCCCATCATCTCACGCGGACGGTAAACCTCCAGCGCCGCCAACTTGCCGGTGCAGCATCCTGGAAGAATCAGACCAAAGTCCGACTCCGAGTCCGTCTGAAAAACTCTGAGCCTCCGACCCACCTCTTCGACACCAAGCACCGAGCACCATCTCTGCCGAGCGCTTCAACCCCGGCCCTGGCAACAGCCAATAGGCAAAGCTGAGGATTTAGGGCCTTCATCTCCGGAGATTCTCGATTGCACAGTAGCTGTGGCAGCGAAACAGGCATTTCAGAAGTTACTCCAGATGTTCCTCTGCACTTCTCACGGCTGTCTCCATCAAATCCGGATTGTGCTCGGTCCCCTAGTTAACACATATCGATATCAATTTGGAACGGCCGCGCGCGCTGCGTCGCGCCGCCATCTTATTATATAATGTGACCTCTAATGCATTAATATGGATTGTAGGGTGAAGATGCGTTTCTATCCAAGGAAGTGTAAGGTGGTCCTTCCTCTGCTAGCCTGCAGCTCACCCTTGGGCAAGGTGTAGCATCTGTGTAATCCCACTCCCTCCCCGCTCCCCCCCACCCAGATCAGGGTCACGTGAAGCCATGGAGTAGGTGGTGGATGGTTGTATGAGCAGCTGTTGCATATCACAAGTTCTGATTATGTGACCACTGATGACAGGCAGACAATCTCTGAAGAGTATTGATAATGACTGGGGTCACCCGTCTTGTAAAGTCTCTGCTCAAAAGAAGGCAATGTAGAAAGATTTACCAAGAACAAGCGTGGTCAGGGATAAGACTACGATCACCCACTCCAATACAACATGGCCACATAATGATGATGAATGCAGTATCATAGTGGTTATTAGCTGAGATTTGACCACTTTCAGTGAACGTTCTCTTCTTGGTCACTCACCTCTGTTACTTACCTTGGTCAGAACCCATGTCAAACTTGACAGAAAACTTGCTAACACGAGAAAATCTGCAGATGCTGGATATCCAAAGCCACACACACAAAATGCTGGAGGAACTGAGCAGGTTAGTGAGCATCTATGGAAAAGAGTAAACAGTCGACGTTTCAGGCTGAGACCCTTCCTCAGGACTGGAAGGGAAGGGGAGAGTCAGAGGGAGCAATTAGCTGACTGGAAATGGCCCGTTTTCACCTTTATGGTCATAAAGAAAATGTTGATGCAAAATATTGTATAACATAATTGCAGGATAATAATCACATAGCATGGGATCATAAGAGCCTTGTTTACTGAAATTACAATTTACATCTTTGAGCATACACTGAGGAAACGATTGGCCACTCTGCTGATTAATTGCCAAGGCTATTGGCAGAAACACTAAATCAAAGTGTATCATTTGTTTCCATGGAAAATGAACAACTAGAAAATATTACAATTTTATGAAGGTTGAAATTATGCCTGCAACTGTGCTATGGCTAAAAGGTTTAGCAAGTTTAAGATTAAGCAGCAGAAAGTGTTAATTAGGAATCTGATGTGGGGGGAGGATTGGTTCATTTAAATATCATACTGTTGGTGTTGATTATGTTTCTGGAATGTTAAGTAGAAC